>NC_090450.1:751433391-753933391 GCF_031143425.1 Pleurodeles waltl | reverse complement strand
TACTATGCCAATGAACTTTTGAATTCAAAGTGACCATAAATTTGGTTTGGAGGAAGATACTGCAGGGTAAAAGTAAGGAAAAATTCTATGTGTGAAATGGGTTCCCTGGGGCCCACTGGTATCCCTAAAAGGTTGTCATTGTGAACAACATTAAGACTTTTACTAAAAGCAACCACCGAGAGAAATCAGCAGTTCTCAACAACTTATAGATTGGCACTGCCACAGTTGTGGGAGCCCAAGTTCTCCAGCACCGCTGAGGTGTGCACCCTGATTGGCCCAGCGGCTGCAACTGCCAAAAACTGCGAAGATTTTATCAGCCCAGAACCAAGCCAACATCCTTCCAGTCCCTGGTTTAGTTAGGTCGCAAATGCCAGGAAGCAGTCGGAGGAGGCTCCCATGCTCTGATCACCAAAGTCTGCATATTTCCATCAAACTTGCCACTTCAGCAACTCCAAAGTCACAGCTGCCACGACAGCTCCAAAGCCACCAGTACAGTGGGACAGCTGCATAATCATCTGTCACTAACTGGCCAGGACTGTGGCTGCCAAAAGGAATTAAACACAGGGCTTTATCAACTGTGCGAAAGAGAGTATGAGAAGTCAGCTGAAGTCTGCCGTACAAAGTAGGATATTTTCCATGTTAGCACTGCACTGAAGGAAAAGCAAACAGAAAACTGCTTGTATAAATACGTCCTTAGGGTGATTACATGACTGCACCAGAGTGCAGCCAACACTGAGGCACCGATTAGACCCCACAGATCATAAACATGTTGGAACTCCATTAGAAGGGTGGGTACAGAAGGGTTTAACACCTAGATTCGAATAGGATTTTAACTTTGCATTGTTGTCCCCTAATTGGTCTGTGTGGTATTTCGTAACGCTGTGTGTATCAAATACTGCCTTTTACCTAAAATACAAACACTAGACTGGACAATATTTTATTGTGCATGTTGGTTGATTGTTGAATTCTGAGCTTTTGCCCCTACCATACTAACTCACTGAGAAGTGTGTGGCTGCTCACCCTCACTACCATGACAGTTAAGTACTTAAAGGAGTGTACTTGGTCCAGTTATCAGAGCCACAGTAGGATAGATCCCAGAACACTAGTGGCAAACGACCTCAACCACCATGATGAAGCCCATTAGCATGTCCGTCCACAATCTCACCCCCAAACAAGGGTCTGAAATAAGTCAAAGCAAGTTCAAACTTTTACTGTGCATCATTGAAGGAAGAACTAGTTAAAATGTCTCTGGGCAACAGACGAACCATGAATTCTTTAGGTACATTTTAAACAAGGAAATACAGCATAATCATAACCCATTGTGACCTTTTGCTACAGTTTCAATAGAAAGGATTCAAACTATTTAAAGGGACTTCCCTAGGCTTGGGCGAATGATGCCAGCTGTCACAACAAGGCTGACAAAAAATGGTTGGGGACAAGCCTTTAAGCACGAGATGTTCCTGTATTTGCTAGTATACTTTTCATTATTGACCCTAGCTCTGTCCCTATTATATGTTTCGGAGGAATACCTAACTGAAGACGATCCAAAAAGGTCGTCTCTTCCAAAAATTCTTTTAACTGCCCTATTATAATTTTTTAAAGAACCTTTGACAGACACTGTATAATTGCGATAGACAGATCACTATGCTTTGAGTATTCAGCGCCATCGAGCAGAGCACATGTGCAGCAGTGCCTCATCATATGTTGCCTAGACAGTAAGCATTCTCCCTTTTGCGTCTCAAAGTTTTCTGATATACTGATTCTACATTTAATATAACCCACAAAAACAGCTGAGGATGTTCAGGCGCTCACTATTTACACTCTTTCTGAAGCCTGATTCTCACAAGCACTATACAGAATTGTCTCTCTTCGCTGGGAAGGTGGTCAGTGGCTCTTCACAGGGATCTAAGGGCCAGGCCAACAAATGCTTCTGTGAACAAGAAAAAGTTTCAATGCTTTTGAATATAAGTTCAAAATCTGTAGAGGTGCCACTAGAGGAGTAGGGGGGGACGGGGGGGGACTTCTGGGACTAGTTCATAAAAGGCACAAAAGAAGGCCGACAAATATAAACTGCTAAACTATTTGTTTGCTTTGCACGGGAGAAAATAAGTGGTATTCTGGAAGTCATCAAGTGTTAAAGAAGGCAGAGCTTGCAGGTGCACGAGCCTGAAGATTTTTTTTTTTTAATGCATTTATGTTTTTTCCAAGATAACACACATTACATATAGGTGAAAGGAAAGTATGGCACAATCACAGCACACTGGCAGCATAGAAATACCCATAAATGATACTGTTGATAGGCCATGTCCACCACTATACACACCTCCATTGTTACTGATTTAGCTCCAACCTTACATATATATTTTGTGTTCTGTAACAACAATTATAATGAACGATGTGCATTTACAGTAAATGTCGGAACAAATCTTTAAAGCATGCTCTTACACTGACCTGAAATTAGGAAGCCCCTTGAGTCTGGAAGGAAGGGGGCTCTATGTGCCAGCACCCTATCTCGATCAAGCTCTAGATCCCTGTGATCAAATCCCACCAAAAAGGAATACAGTCATGTGATGAAAATCTTTTCTGGGGATAGGCTTCCTAAAATAAGGCAGGGGCTTAACGAAGTAATGTTCCTGATACAAAACACCCCTCCAGTATGCACCAAGTACCTACTATCCTGCAACAGCAGGCCTCTCAGACAACGGTGACCTACAATCTGTCACAACCTGTAGACCCTTAATAAGTGAATAGATTTACATTTATCAACATTTCTCCTGAGCATGAAGTCTCAGACTATGCGGGTCCTTCCCACTGGATGATACATTTCCCATTTGAGATTTGATATTGAAGGTAGTTGATGGTTTGGCATATCAGTATATATTATGGTAGGGCTATTGACTGTTAAAAGAGTAATGATCCACTGTTAGCAGGTTTCTTGACCATACAATACAGATCTTTCTTAAATAAGAATCTACAAGACTCTGTCTTACCAGCTGAATTTTATATTTCAGGTTCTATCCACCATCGAAGTCTAATATAGCAGAAAACCCTCCCAAACTGTCACCATTCTTTCTCCTCTTCTCTTCAATACAAGACAGAATAAAATGCACATCTGTGACAAAAATGGATTTGCAAATAGCGTGTTCTGTTGGGATGTTATTTTTCCTTTGGGAAAGAAAGGAACAGTTTCTCAAGGCCCTTGCAAAGGATAAAAAAACTGATGTAGCTTCTACACACTCAAACACGAAAATGACTACATATTTACTGTGAGTCCCAGCAGTTTTGTTGTCTAACTGGAGAAAAAAGTGGAAAACGTAAAGAATGCAGGAGGAGCTGTAAAAGTCTGGATCTTTGGCATTCTGGCAAAGGTTATCAGAGAAAACATTTACATCTAAATGAAGCCTTCTTGCAGCAAATGGTTGAGCCTGAATAATACAGCCCACCCATTCTATTGAAATAAGACACCATAATTTCACTCATAACGAAATGTTAACATATTGAATGAGTAGGTGACTGTGCTTGTCACCCTGTACGGGGAGACTCCAAGAAAATCTGTCTACCACAGGCAAATACTAAAATATACATCTGCTATGAAAGTAATAATTTTGATGTTACTTGGCCTATCTTTTGTTGCTACAGACGGGGGCGTGAGGGCCTACTGCTTAAGGAGGGCCATACAGCAAATAATCAAGGTTAAGATAAAAGTGTTTATGTTCAATCAACAACGAAGAACACTAAATAAAGTTGGGCAGGGCCACCTGCAGACATTACAGTAAAATGGAAGGCAGGCTTACCTTCTGCAACAATTTTTTTAAGGTACACCTTCTAACCCATTTGCTAACAAAAATAAATAACCCTTGAGAAGGCTGATGATGTTGTACGGAAAAATTAGCATTTTTGTTGTTGTGGTTCCTTGGATTTTCTGTAATACACTCAATAAAATATAAAACAAACAATAAGGACTGATAGTCGTACTGATTAGTCAACAAATGAGAAAGCTACCTCCAAAGTCATAATATTTAGCAACTTTGAAGATGCCCAGTCAGCTGTCTCAAGTCCTCTGCCTCATTCACGTCCTTACCCTGACAGGCATTTTGAGCAGCACAGATAAATACCCCAGTGCTCTGTGAAGATTCCTTTGCTTTATCAAGGGAACTCCCCACTGAAGTACATTTACAATTTCTTCCACTGTTCGACAATTTAGCGACAGGTAGAACCTTTGCAGCACCTGTATCTGGGAGATGATCAAAACAGACTGGTAGGTAGTGCAATTTTCAAATACAGTTAAGGGTCCATCATTTTGTTCTCAACATTTCACCTTTTTCCTCTGTATCCTAATTTGCCTTTCTGAAACAGCTGTTCAAGAATATGAATGAGAAAATTCCTTCAAGTCGAGGGACAGTGAAAGTATTATCCACTTTCTTAAACACAGAATAAATAAGAGTGTGTGTCTCCAGACTATCGTAGACCTTCGCTATTTCAAGATTATCATAGGAAGAAAAAATATGCAGGATGCTGGGTCTTGAGCAGATCAAACCCACTCCTTCAAAACGGGACTGACATTGCACTGTAAAACCAAAAGACACGTTTTAAAAAACACAACATGTCTCCTACACAGAAAGATCCCTCACGTCAGAGGACACCATTATCAGTTCAAGGAACCTCTTTTGGAAATGCAGTTTGTACCTCAAAGTTACCTCAAATGCAAGGCTGCAATAGTGGGCTTCCTTTGAATAACAGGCATCATTGTGCACCTTTATAAGAAGGATTGCCTTCTACAGTTCGGTTCCCAATATGAACTGTCACTTATTTCCAATGTGCTCAATAACAGGATTTATTGGCCCCATCAGACTTATATTGATTGCAGAGTTTCCATGGGGAAAATTAGGAATTATCAGGGCAAATGGATTTGGAATACCCAGAAACATCCTTGATTTCTAATGGGACACTCAAGGTCAAACTTTTATTTAAAATTTAATAATCCAAAAATAAATAAAATTAATAATTCAAAAAAGATGTTCTGTGAGGTGCTCTGCCCACTGAGATTATTCTACAAAGTTATCAATATTACAATTTCCAAGAATGAAATTAAAAGTTAAGCAATGTTTCCTTTCCACCAACTTCTGTGTCCACCAAAGACTTCCTTGAAGGCGAATGTGTTAATCTTTTTGCTGTAATAAAGTCTAGTTGTGAAAGATTGTCACAGAAACCATTTACTTTGAAACAACTGCTTAATGAAGTAAATTCTTGCAACCACTGCTAAGGAACGTACTTTCTGTTCGAGGTGCGCCCTGCGTAGCGACACCCTCTGCTCCAGTTTTTGGAGTTCGCGCTCATGCTGTGCTTCCGTCTGCATCTTGATTTTGCTCTGATAGGCGTTCAGCAACTCCATTTCCTGCTGCAGCTGCTGCCGCAAGGCTTGGCATTCGGCTTCCTGAGCCTCATCCAGACGAAGCTGAATTAAAGGAGAAAACAATAAAAAAGAGAGATTTTCACTAGATCTGGGGTCAAGAGATTGAGCATCTGTTTTAACAATTTATCATGTAAATTTCTGAATGACAGTCTCTCTCTCATAAGGTGTGCCTGCACACTGCTTGACAAGGTCTTAATTTCTTTAAGTAGCAAAACGTATGGAGCAGGGCATGTAAGCAAGATGTTGGTGGGTTAGCACTACATAAAATAGGGCAGAAAATGATGGACATTAAGGGAACTGTCAACGTTAGGACCTGGATTGCAAGAGAAGGATGGAGATGTGCGTTCATGTTCATGCCAGGATAATAAATGCAAAAGGGGGTTAAAGATGTGGGAAGAAACTACTGTATTAACACTGACTGGACATATATGTGTTCAGCTGTGAAGCAGAGAGATGAAGATGTGGTAACACCGCACATTTATGTCATTTGAAGTATGCATACCGCATCGTAACAGGTGGCAAAAGTACCCGTGAAACTTAGGATGCACCAGTATTGGCATGCTATTTTCCTGGCCTCTCCTCACAGTACATCAAGTGTTACAAAAGGGAGCCTTATGTTTTGTTGGGATTAAATAGGGAATTCACCTGCATAGAATGATATGTCTGTATCTGGGGAAGTGGTTATCAGGTAAGATAGACTTTAAGGAGTTACATTCCTGTGGGCATAAGAGTGGACAAGAAGAAGTTTGAATAAGAGATTGCATGGCAACCTGCAAGGGGCCGTTACCTACGCGCATGTAGGAGAACAAATAATAACAAGTTACTTACCTTCACTAATGCTCTTTCAAGCGAATACTCTAGCTAATAATGGAATATTCCTCACCTTTTGATTATTCCCATGGCTCTAGGCTGGATTCAGATTTTTAAGAGCAATTACTCCTGTGCCCTGGTAGGTGGAACCATTGGACTCTGAGGCAGCCTCATTGTCCGGGAAGTGACCCTATGGAGCTGTACATAGACATCAGTCCTGTGTGCTGACTTCAGTTTTTTTAATAAAGATATATATATATTTTTTAATTTTAAAGAAGAACAAAAGGAAAAAACACAACAATAATACATCGTAACAATAATTGAAATATACAGATATCAATACCATAACACCCTCTTCACGATGTGACATCTGCCACTTCCGTCTTACTCGTCCTGTGGGTCCCAGGGTCCTAATAGGCCTTGTGGCCTCCTTATAGACTGGAGTAAGTTTTTTTTTTTTTTTTTTTTTTTTTTTTTTTTAGAGTTTTTGAGTTTTGGCCCGCCATTATAGTATTAGAGTAAAGTGGTGACCCTTATTGATGCCACGTCTGAGGGGGATCGGCTTGCTCTCCACCTCGTGTGGTCCTAGGTCGGCCCCTCTCACACCCAGAGCGAGGGTTGTCATTGTAATTGCCCCTTGGTTACTTTTGCTTTGGGGGAGCCGCATGGAATTTCTGCTATCCTAGGTTGATCAATCAGCCAGCAGCCCCACCCAACTCCCCCATACTCTATTATACTTTTCAGGGCAACCTCTCGCCTCGTATACCATTTTTTCACATCCTGCACACCAGTCCACTCCTCGTCTCCATTTGTTAAGGGACGGCGCTTTTACGGCATTCCATTCCGACATAATGTCTCTTTTTGCCACTAAGTACGCTACTCCCAGGAATGTACGACTCGATCTGCTTAGCCCTGTCTCGCCCATTGCCTCCAGTAAAAGTGGCGTCAGGGATATCTCCACTGTTGATTGCAGTACCTCGGAGACCTCCCCCGTAACTGACCTCCAATATGACTCTGTAACCGGGCAGGCCCAGACCATGTGGAAGAAGTCTGCCCCCGTTTGAGAGCACCGGGGGCACTCGTCCGTGGGACGTAGACCCGCCCGGTGGAGCCTCTTAGGGGTAAGGTAGGCTGCGTGTAGGTAGAGGGTCTGTAGCAACTGAAACCGTGTGGATATGGCCAATGTTCGGGGGTCATTAGAGCCTCTCTCCAGTCTAAATCGTCCATGGGGCCCACCCAGCCCTCCCATTTCCGGCGAAGTTCCTCGAGGGGAGGGGATGTGTTGGTGAGGATGGAGCGGTATATTTGGGAAATTCCCCCTTTGTTTAAGTACCCCATCATAATTTTCGCTTCTAGCGGACTATATTCTGGGATGTTGTCCCCAGGCCGTACGTGTACCAGTAGGGCATGCCTGAGCTGTAGATATTTGCAAAACTGGGTGTTATTTAAAGAGTATGTTTTCTGAAGCTCCTCAAAGGGCCGAATGTGTGTGTCGTCCCAGATGTTACCAAGCGTAGTTATCCCAATAATGTCCCACTTCTGAAAGCCCTCTAGCGTGGAGACTTCCTTTAGCCATTTCCCCTGCCAGAGAGGTGTCTGATGAGTTAGACAAGACCACCACCCCGTGGCCCTCTGTGCTGCTCTCCATCCCGTAAAAAACTGTCTGGTCACCTCCGGGATGGACTGCGGGATCGTGCCTCCATACAGGGCGTTGAAAACCTCGTTGTAGCCCATCTCCTGAAGTTCCAGTCTGTACGCAGGGTCAGTCCAGCCTCCCGAAAGCCGTCGTTGATCACCAGTAGGCGCATGGCTAGGTAGTAAAAATGAATGTTAGACATTCCCAGTCCCCCATCGTAGATGTCTCTGACATGTAACAAGGGATAGCTTGGGGCGGGAACCGTGCCACAGAAATTGGCGTGCCATAGTCTCGACTTCGTTAAACCATTTCCGGGGGATGAGGTGTGGGAAGTTCTGCAGTTGGTATAGGAATCTGGGGAGCACCATCATTTTGTATAGGGCTATTCTCCCCAGTGTGTTGAGTGATAGATTCCGCCAGCATTGAAGGTCTTTTTTGGAGTTCTTAAGGAGCGGTGTAATATTTAGTTCCCACGCAAGCTCGGGGAGTAGAGTTATGTGAACCCCCAGATATTTAAAACTATTGCGGCGGATTGGGATGTTTTTCTGCCAGCTTATACAGTCTCTCGAGGGATGTAGTGGGATCAGTAGGGATTTGCTAGAGTTCAGGGTAAGCCCTGAGGCTTGTGAGAAGAGCTCCAGAAGCTCTAGGACTCGCGGGCCACTCATTGCCGGGTTAGAGAGGTAAAGGAGGAGGTCGTCAGCGTACAGTGCTACCCGGTCCTCCGGCCCCACTGGCCAAGCCCAGCCTGTTATTAGTGGGTCTTCTCTCAGTAGCTTGGCTCAATTGCCAGGGCAAAGATTAGCGGTGATAGCGGACATCCCTGTCGGGTCCCGCGTCGGATGGGGAATGGATCAGATGTCACCCCGTTTACCTGAATATGAGCTGTCGGATTGGAGTAGAGCAATTTTACTAGTCTTCTGAATTTGGGTCCGAATCCGCTCTTCCTTAGAACTTGTCCTAGGTACGACCAATCCACAGTATCAAATGCTTTTTCAAAGTCTATTAGAAGGAGGGCAAGAGGGGACCCAGTCAAGGTGCCACAGCGAGCCAGAGCATTATGCAGTCTCCTAATGCAGTGTCTGGTGCTACGTGAGGGCATGAAGCCGCATTGGTCTGGGTGTACCAGCGAGGAAAGCACAACCTTCAGCCTGGCAGCAAGTAATGTTGAGAGCACTTTAATCTCAGTGTTCAACAGGGAGATGGGTCTATAGGCTGAGCGGTCACGCGATGGCGGGCGGGTCTTCGGAATCACCACTATTGTGGCTTGATCTATTCCGGTGGGGAAGCGGCCTATCTTCATTGCTTCGTTAAACATATTGAGCATATGGGGGCTTAGAATGTCCCAGCATCTACCGTAGAGCTCAGATGGGAGGCCGTCCGGTCCAGGTGTTTTGCCTGATGCTAGTCCGGATATGGCCGTTGTTATTTCGGCCAGGGTTATGGATTCCTACAGGGTCTCCCTGGTCGCCTGCGAGATTTTAGGAAAGATTATGTCATCCAGAAGGGGGGATTCCCTTTCAATTCGTGGGCGGGGGCGCACAGCGTATAGCTGAGCGTAGTATGATGCAAAACTCGTAGCAATTTCACTGGGGGTCTGCGCGATTGAACCTGCTTCGTCCGCGACCTCCGGGATAACTCTGTCGGCTAGGGGGCGCGAGGCCAACCAATGCAGGAGTTTGCCATTTTTATCACCCCATCCATACACACAAGCCACCGACGCTCTCCATGTGTGCTTTGCAGCCTCAAACACTAACTGTCTTATTTCCTCTCTAATCACTGTCAGACGCCTCAAAGCAGATGCTGATGCCGCGGGAGTCTCGGACTGCTCCAGGGCCAGGGCCAGGGCTTTGGCTTCGAGGGTTGTCACCTGTGAGTCTCGTACCCGTTCACGGGCGCGCACACGGTACCTGGCTTTACAAGCCGCCCAGAGTGTGCCAGGGATAGTACGGATCACAAATTTTTATCAAAATACTGGGTAAGGTGGTCCCTTATATCAAGAGTGAAATCATTATTTTGTAGGTACCATGCGTTCATGCGCCACATGGGACGTTGATTTACGGCTATGTCTTGCTGACTTCAGTTTTATCATGCACTTTTGAGCAACCTCTGACGTAAAGCAATTATGACAGATAGGAAGAACAGTGTGACAAATATAACTAGGGATCTTTTTAACAGTCTCAGGAATCCACTCCACAGAATGAGGAGGAGAATAGACAGTAAGGAATCTGCAGTTAGACAGAGAATCCACCAGAAAGAGTGTTACCAAAGGTAGGCAACTCGTTCTTCTAATGGATTCTTCTAATCGCAGATTTCTTTCCTTTTGAATAGATGCCTGAGCAGCTACTGCCAAAAAGGTGGAGGGTCTGAGGAGTGAACTAAGACCTGCAGGATGAGAGGAGAAACAAACCTCTTGGCAGACCTGTTGAGGCAGCAGTGCTTGGTGAACATATGCAAGGGAAACCATGTTGCAGACTAGCATATCTCTAGATCATGAATAAGACCTCACAAACACTACTGAAGCAGTCTTGACTGAAGTGGAATATGCCTGGAGGTCTTCGGGTAGCTCCTTCTTGTAAGGGCAAAGTAAATCTTTATACACTGTAAGATCCACATGGATAATGTGCATTTCTTTACAGCCTTTCTCTTTTTAGCATCAGAAAATCCCACATCAACTTGTCACCCTTGTGTACATTCAACATAGAAGCTTAAAACTGTCTTTGGGCCAAACCGGTGAAGATTCTCTTCCTAGCATATGATGGAGAGAAATAGGCAGGAAATGAAGTGGACTTTCACAAGGAAGGGGTAAACAAACTTCAGAAGAAATGAAGAAAAAGTATCAGCATCAACTTGTCATTAAATAAAGTAGTGTACTGAGGTTGCACTGACAATATATCTGCAGCTCACTGACACGGCACGCAGAGGTAATTGCGATAAGGAAACAGTCTTAATTTTAAGGAGCCTTGCAGAACAACTGTGTTGGTGTTGGAACAGTGTGCAAATCAGGAACTTAATGACCAACTTAAGGGTCCACTGAGGGATAATGCGCCATCTGTTAAAACATTCACATCACTCCTTTTAAAATCTCATCACAATGGGTGATTTGAACAAAGAAGGCTGATCAGGTGAATGTAACAAGATGAGAAACCCAGCATATAACTTTTTACTATGCCAACCTCTAAGCCTTGCTGGTCCAAACAAAATGTGAGATTCTTAGCCTGTAGAGGACCAAGGCCACAATTATCAACCCATGCCCAGAATAGACAGAATAATGTGAAGGGCATCCAGACGTCAGAATTACACACACACCCAAAACCACTCAGATATCACCAATCAGTCTCCAAGCATGAATGTGTAGACTGTGAAAATTAGAGTGCAGTTCATGCTGTTGCAGAAACAAGAAGTCCTCTAGTAAAGGGCGATTGATCGAAGGGCACATTTTCAGGCTCTACAGTATGGGGTGCAACACTCTTTTTGCCAAATCTAGCGTTATCAAGGTGACGGTAGACCATTATGTCCAGATCTTCCTCAGAATGTAATGCAAGAGGGATGGAGGTAGAAAGGCATACCGAAGCCCTGCACCTCACTGCTGACAGAATGTATTCCCTTAAAGATCGTCTTTGCAGGGAATGCCAGCCACAGTAATTGTGACAATGAATGTTCTCATCAATGGCAGAAATATTCAACCAAGGTATGCACACTGGACAAAAACTGCCTCAGCCATTCAGGGTGAAGACGCCATTCATGGTCTTTCAGGTAACATCTACTATGCTTGTCTGCCCTGGTGCTGAGTGACCATGCTAGATGCTTGGCCACCAGGGGATCCCTTGATAGTCCAGCCATCTCCAAAGGTGCAGTGCTTCTTGCCACAACTTCCAAGGTCCCACACTGCCTTATACAGGTATCAGATGGTGGCCATGCTGTTCATCAGGTCTTGCACCAGCCTCCCCTGACCGACGGGAGACATGGTTTCAGAGCTAAACAGATGGCACAAAGATCAAGAAGACCGATGTGGAGATTTCATTCCAGAGGCGATCTGAGACTCCTGATCTTCACCCTTCCAAAGTGGCCACCCCAAACCAGAGATGATTTACTTGTCATTACTGTAAGCTCTGGTTGGGGTGGGGAGAATGATGAGAAGCATGCCAAGATAGTGCCCATCTGCCCCCACTTCATGAAGCTGGTATCAGAGACAAGGCCCTTGACTGGATCTAATCCTTGCTCTCTGTTAGAACCCAATAAGTGAGACTCACCCCTTTCCTCTTGGACCCCACACCTACTACCTGCAGGGTTCCCCAGGGATCCTACCTCAGCCCCACGCTGCTTAATGTCGACATAGCCCCGCTGGCCGCCATTGCCAGGAGCTACGGAATCAACATCATCTCCTATGCCGACAACACCCAACTCATCCTCTCCCTATCCAATGAACCCAACGCAGCCAGACACAACTACCGCAAAGGCAAGGAAGCAGTCGCCAACTGGATGAAAAACAGCTACCTCCAACTCAACGTGATCAAGACAGAAGTACTCATCATGGGACCTCAGCCCGACGCATGGAACGACTCCTGGTGGCCACCCACCCTCGGAAACCCATCCACCCCCACAAACCAAGCCTGCAACCTCTGGATCATCCTGGACCACCAAATCAACTCAGTCACTTCCACCTGGTTCCGCAGTCTCAGCCTCCTACACAAGAACTTTAAATGGATCCCCCTCGAACACAAGAAGACCATCACACACCCCCTCATTACCAGCAGACTGGACTACGGCAACGTGCTCTATGCCAGGCTCAACAAGAAACACACCTGCAAACTACAGAACATCCAGAACACCGCCGACAGACTGGTCCTCGACCTGCCTTCACACTGCAACATCTCTCAACACCTGCACACACTACACTGGCTTCCCATAGAGAAAGGAATCACCTTCAAGATCCTCACCCATGCACACAAAGCCCTCCACAACACCGGACCAGCCAATGTGAACAGGCGACTCAACTTCCACGTATCTCAAAGGGCCCTACGCTCAGCCCAGCTCTCTCTCGCCGAAGTACCCCGCATCAGGAAAACAAGAACAGGGGGACGCTCCTTCTCCCACCTCACAGCCACCGCCTGGAATGCGCTTCTGCTCCACATCAGACAAACCACCCCCCTCCTCAACTTCATGAAGGAGCTGAAGACATGGCTTTTTTGAAGAACCACCTCACTGCTGGATGCTACACACACCCCCCTCCAACGCCTTGAGGCCTTTGCGGGTGAGCAGTTGTGCTTAATAAACACTGACTGATTGAGTGATAATGTCTTGGATTTCTCCTTTGAGATGCAGATGTTGTCCTAGTGATGCACCCATTTCAAACCGAGGTTCCATTGCAAAGTCCACATGTGTCATTGTGCATGAGGGACCAGGAGGATGCATGAGGACAGGAGTCCACTGTGTCTCAGAACCATCTTCAACGTGACCCAGGTTTGAGCCTGAATCATTTGGATCTTATCCTGAAGGGCATTGACTTGTTACAGGGTGGAAAGGCCTTGACCACTACTGTGTCTAGGATGGGTCTGATTAAATTAACCACTTGAGTAGAATTCGGTGGGGACTTTAATTTGCTGATATAAAACCCCTGTGATAAGAGACAGAGGATTGTCATCCAGAGGTGGTCTGCAGCTAACTGCCACAAGAGAGATCTGAGCTGCCAGTAACTAAGGTACAGGAATGCATGTATCCCAGTTGAACATCTTGAAACTCAGGGCTCATATGCTGAGCAAAAAAACTGGGTCTGCCAATATGGGAGGGTGAGCTGACCATGGCTCAAACTATGATGCTATTGAGGTGTCTCTTTGGGCCTCCTTTAATGGCAGCAGGGCTCCAATGTGGCTGGTCCAGGCTATAGGTTTTCCTTCAACAAGTTGGATTTTATCTCAATACTTTGGAGTTTCAAACCTAGCATTTCTGTCATTCTGCAGACAACAAACAAACATTTCCTTCATAGGTGTTCCTGGTGAAGATTCGAATTTAGTCTCAGGAGAAGTGTCTAGACCGCTAGCATTTCGTAAGTCAGTCAAGGTACTGTATAGTGAGGGAGAGCACAGAGCTGGACGATGGCCCACTGGGGTCAGTTGTATTGGGAAAAGGCCCACCAGCAAAAGTGCGAATGGGGATCTGCAAGGCCCCATGAAGCCATAGGGGTTTAAGAGGGAGCCAGCATCACCTTGAAAATGTGCAGCATGGATGCTCTTAAAGGCATCTATCTGCTGCAAGGTCAGCAAAGGGCCAGTAAAGTCCGGACATGCCAGTACCAGGCTCAAAAATGCCTTGAAGTCAGATGACACCTGTGGAGTTGGGCCCTGGAGTGCTGACTTTGCACCTTCTACAGCAAGATTGTGACTTGGAGCGGGAGTGGCTGTGTCTTGGAGTGGGTCTCTGTTTTAACCAGGACCATTCCTTGTTTTCCGCAGAGTAGAGTTTTGTTTCTCGCTCTCTCATCACCTTTGGGTGCTCCAGAAGCATTTGTCATAAGACTTCGAGCCATAACTGGAACTTAGGCATCACAGGCAAACATTGTGCGGATTTGTGACTGACATCTGCTACCAGCAGTAAGGTCTATGGTCTTGCTTCCCTGGGTGCACTGCTGAATTCTGGAATTTAGAGTTGCTACAAGTGACAAAGTTGGGAGTGGAGCTGTGGATCTGCATTTGGACGGTGCAGAAAGAAAGGACATTATGGGGGTGATTCTAAGTCTGGCGGGCGGCCTCCGCCGCCCACCAGACTTCCCCCTCCAAAATACCGCTCCGCGGTCGAAAGACCGCTGAGTGTATTTTGGGTTTTGCAATGGGCTGGCAGGCGACCGCCAAAAGGCCGCCCGCCAGCCCAGTGCAAAACACCCTTCCCACGAGGACGCCGGCTCAGAATTGAGCCGGCGGAGTGGGAAGGTGCGACGGGTGCAGTTGCACCCGTCGCGAATTTCAGTGTCTGCAAAGCAGACACTGAAATTCTTTTTGGGGCCCTCTTACGGGGGCCCCTGCAGTGCCCATGCCATTGGCATGGGAACTGCAGGGGCCCCCAGGGGCCCCGCGACACCCCATACCGCCATCCTGTTCCTGGCGGGAGAACCCGCTGCGCCGCCATGGAGGATTAATTTGGGCAGCGGAAAACCGGCGGGAGACCGCCGGTTTTCCACTTCTGACCGCGGCCGAACCGCCGCGGTCAGAATGCCCAGCGGGGCACCGCCAGCCTGTTGGCGGTGCCCCCGTCATTTTAACCCTGGCGGTCTTGGACCGCCAGGGTTAGAATGACCCCCTATATTTGCAAAGTTGTGGTGCATATGCAGCTCTGCAGAATCCCTTCCGGAGTAGTATAAGGCAGCTGAATCCCCTACCAGTATTGCTGTTAAAAATCCAGGTCCATCTGACACCTGCATATATTTAAAAGATGAAGAACCTACAGATAAAAGTATCCATCAAAAAAGCAGGTTTACAAATGGATTAAATATAGGGGAGTATGATTCAGCTTTGTGAATCTCAACCTTTCAAAAATGTTAAACTATTGCTTGTTTACTGTGCAGGTATGAATGTGTGTGAAATTTATTCGTTTACCAGCTTGCCTGACAGAAGTGACATGGCATCGCCAAATACGTAACTGCAGACATTGCTAACATGGGAGTTTGTAATAGACTTCAATTTGTCTGCAAGCCGCTGCAGAACAGTAATGTTGAAATTTTGTTTTTTCCATAAAAGTGCAGTTTCTGTTGACGTTAGTGCAGGCATGTGGAATATTCAAATGCAAGATTTTCAGAATCATGTGAGAAAGTATTGTAGTTTAAAATTACAAGAAGATTATAGTATTATCCGTACATGGAGTGTTGAAGTTAGAAACTACATACGAGCTTACAGAAGGACATTTAAAAGGTGTTCTACTAGAGGAGATTATACAACAGTCTTTAGGAAAGTACTCTATAGGAGTCTGCACAAGTGTGGTATCAGTGGGGCTTGTGCATGGGTGTTACATGAGAAACTGCTGGATGGTACTTTCATGATAGCTAACTGGAGGATGCTACATGGCAATATTCAAGAAGGGGCTTGTAACAGACTGTTATTCAACAAATTGCAAGAAGCCATTTAAATGAGTTACATCAGGGTGTGTAGGTGTAATTTACACATTGGAACTTAAAGAAGGGTGTTACACTGAACTGCACAGTATGATGTAGCAATGGAACTTGCAGAAAGATGTTATACTGAGTTTTGGAATTCTGACAGCGGATCGTACGAAAAGATGTACCAAAAGATTAAGCAGAGGCATGTTACATGAGTATATGCAAGTGTATACAGCACAAGAGTGTGAGGGCTTGTGGAAGTATGTTATATGAGGAAGTGTAGGGGAATATTATACAGGAACGCTTAGGAGTACATTATACTGAGCCTCTAGGTGGATGTTATTTGGAAGCTTTTAGGAGGCTGTTGTATTGGAGCTTGTGCAAGGATTATCTGGAATCTTGGAAGAGAATTTTACAAAACAGCCTCTAGAATGATGTTACACATGAGTCTACAGCACATTATTACGCAAATGGATGTTACACATGGTTTTCTAAAATTTGTTACATTGACTAATTCTAAAGATTTTATACTAGGGTTAGTCTGAAGGAGTTTATGGGAAGACAGTTTCAGTGAAGAGAACAAAGCTGGTAAAATGGGATTTGCAGAAACGTCCTGGGGAAAGATAAGGTAAATTGCACAGAATCTAATTTAACCACAGATCACTCGTTTTGTGAATAGCAGTACCTCCCAAGGTGGTGGATCTGTGGAATGGCCCAGATTAGAAAGTCCTACAGGACTGATCAGACAAACTCCTATCCAGGTGGATCTGACTGCCAAGGCAATAGTGTGCATTGATACCGATAGAGCAGACTGACATGTCCAGATAGGTAATTCACATGCCAACACAGTGGTAGCAGTACTTATGGAGGCTGCCTCTTGCTCATTACATAGCAGATCTTAATATACTGGACTATCTATCACCATTTGGGTACGCTTCTGTACTTCCTTGCCTTTCTTTGCTCAAGAGAACCTCACAAAGAGCTAATCGACAACGACTTCGGAAGGGAAATCGAAGGAGGTCTACTGCTGCCGCTCAAAAAGCATGGAGGTGAAGATTACGGTGGCCCGGATGCAAGACCCTGCCCTGCTGCTGTGACAGAAGATACTCTCTCAAAGTAGCAACCTGTTTAGAAGACAGGTGCTCAGGCCCAGAAGGTTCGGGGACCACACATTCCTGACCCAATCCATAGTCCCTGAGATGTGTTGGGCCTTGTTGTTCCTGATCTTTTTCAGAATTCGGAGAAGTAGCATCAGTGGGAAGGCATACAGCAGTCCCATGCTCCACCCTATGCAGAATTTGGCTCTGACATGGAGACTTTGCGGAAACTCCAATAAGCAAAAGTAATGACAGTGCACATTGTCAGTAGAAACAAATAGATCGAACCATGGTTCTCCTCACTGATGGAAAATGCAACCTCTGGAAATAAGTGTCACTCGTGATCTGCTAGGCGTTGGCGGCTGAGTTTGTCGGCCCTGTCATTTACTGATCCTGCCAGGTGGTGTATTGCCAGGAAAGATGATTACGTCAGATCCAGAGATGGGAGGCCTCTTAACATAGGGCCCAGGACCCAACTCCACCCTACTTGTGTCACTACCATATGACAGTAGTGTTGTTTCAAAGAACCTGCACCAGTCTTAGTTTGATGTTTGGCATGAAAACTTCAACACCAAGCTAACTGTCCGCAATTCCAGCAAACTGATGTGGAGTCCTCTGAACTCCACCTCATCCAGATGGCCTCCACAAACCAGTAGTGACATGACTGTCATCAACATCAATGCTGGGTGTGGTAGGAAAAAGGTCTGCCACTGGTCCAATTGCAGTCAAGAAGCAACCAGTGCAGGTTTTTTGCAGTCTATTCTGAAAACTAGATGGAATTTGACAGGTTCCTCTGATGATAGGTGCACTGAGATTACTGATTCCACTGCAGGGCACACATATGCCATCTGGCATGGTTGTCGAGCAGAATGTAGCTGGTCAGCAGGCCAAGAAGCCTCAGAGTCATCCTCACTGAGACCCAGGACAATTGCTGAGACATCAGCATTGTAGCCCGAATGTCCTGGACTCAATCTGGAGGAAAGGTCAGAAAGTGCACAGTATCCAGGACAGCTCAGATGAAAGGACGCCTTTGTGAAAGAGTCAGGTGTGACCGCGATAGATTGACTGAGAACCCTAGTGATGTCAGGAGATGCACTGTTGTCTAGAGGTGGCCCGCAATTGACTAGGGCGAGCTCAACTTAAAAAGCCTGCCATCAAGGTATGGGGAGACAGGGAACCCTGACCTCTGAAAATGGGCAACAACCTCTGCCATCACCTTTGTCAACACCTGAGGAGAACGGCAAACTGAAAGAGCACAGGACCCAGGATGAACCATTGGTAATGCCTGAAGACTTGCAGAACAGCAATGAGAAAATAGGCGTCCTGCAGGTCCAAAGCCACTTTCAAGTCTACAGGATCCAGGGCAGGTAGAACCATGGCTGAGGATGTTGAATTCAATTTCGTGCCAGAAGGTGCTGAGAGGGCAAAGAACCAAAATAGGTCTGTCTTTCTTCAGCACAAGGATGTAGTGGGAATATCACCCTGTCCTCACATACAAGGCCTCTGCCATGTAGCCAAAGGAACTGCACCCTCCAGGAGCAAAATGGATAGATGTTCCTCTAAAAGCTGCTCTGATATAGGTGGCAGATCAGGAGGGTCGAAATGATGCCAGGGAGTAGCCCAGTTGAACATTTTGAAGGGTTCACCTGTTGGATATAATGTTCTGCCACTCATGAAGGAAGTGGCTGACCCTCCCTCCTAATGCATGGCTGTGTGCCACTAAAAGTACACTAAAGAGGTTTTGAATTTCTTGCTGGTGGGGCAGGGGATTGGGATGTCCAGTGCTCCTGATGGTGGTTGTTAGCTGGACTCATGGCCCCGAATTGAAAAGTGCTGGGGGCCAGTAGTACAGGCAGCAGGGCCTTATGCTGCCAGTACGCCAGGCCCCTGGTATATTTCCAAAAGGGGAAATATTGTGGCTGACTGCCACACTGGAACCAAAGGCTCAAGGAGTGTGCAGAGGCCCAGCACTCTTCAAAATTCTTCAGGGTTCAGTCTGCCTTCATGCTGAACAGATGGGAACCATTGAAGGGCATGTCTGTTAGGGATGCCTGGACGTCCCCTGAGAAGCCTGTGGGTTTCATACACGTAGGGTGCTAGAGCACCATGCTTCTCCTATAGCCAATTCTAGAAAACTAGTAGGGTCTAGGCCGAGTGGTGAAACGTTTTGCAGCATGCCGCCCATCCTGAAAAGCTTGGGCCAAGCAAGCCCGTAAGTCTTCTGGGACTGCCAATAAGATCTCACCACTATGTCCCAGAGTGCATGAGTGTAAAGTCCAAAGAGGGAGCTGGCACTGACCAACCTCAAGGAAAGCCTAGTAAATGAAAACCTTCTCTAGCCATGCATTTCCATAAGATTTGACTCTGTACAGGAGAGCAGCTGGAAAGACATTAGGGTTTACTCTGTTGGTGGACACCTGCACCACCATAATTTCTGGAGTTCGATGCTGGATCAAAGAAAGAGGGTTGCCTGGAGCTTGTCTATGGTGGTGGGTCAATTGATCGGAGGCAAGAGCATGCCTCTGCCCATGTACCTAAGAGTGTATCAGGACGTGACTGAAAGGTAGAAGAGGTCTGGTTGGTGCCTGGCCAGGCTGGGGAGACCTCAGTAAGAACGTTTGTTGTCAATGACCTCAGCAGCTCTACTGATAACGTTTGTCCTAAATATAGGAATGGGCTTTCCTCTGTTGAAGGTCCAGGGAAGGAAAATTAACTCAGTACTGGGTAAGACATTCAACCCACTGGTATCACGAAGAGTCATGTACCATTTATCCTCATCATAGGGTAGGGCACACTCTAGCCCATCACCCATACTGTCATATCCATATGGCTGAAACTGGTCAGAGTCTGAACAATAGGGTTGGTGCACTGTCTGTGAGTGACTGTGCAGTAATAAAATTGTGTCTAAATCAAAAGGATTCAGTATTGACTGAGCCACATCAAGATCTGGGCATGGCCTCTTTCAGGACGAATTTAGCTCAGGGTCATACACCACAACAGAATGTAGATCCTCCACTGGAACTGGTGGCATCAATGTCGACTTGAACTTTGGCACAAATGCAAGTGCAGAACCCAAAGCATGTTCAAAGGACACAGGCTGCAACAAGGACTGATCCACTGGTGGTAATCTGGCTGAAAGGCCCTGCAGATCCTTGGGGCCCGAAGAATAACCAGAAGGACCCAGAAGTGTGCCTAAGATGTGCAGCAAGGCTCTGACTTGCAGCAACATCACAGTCTGACCTGTAATCTCAAGGTGTTACAGGACCAGGGATAGAATCATGCTCCCATTGGAACTTGAGCAAGACAGTGATGCCCTTGAGCCTTCTCTTGAGAATGAGAGTGACTAGAAATGCAGAATGCTGCTTCAACGTCTTACGTTTCTTTTTGGACTTACATGAAAACTTTGATGGTGAAGATCTGATGCGGGAATGATGTTGGGACCAGGTCTGCACTCTCAAACCAAGAGCAGGACCTGCTGGGGTTTTGCGGTGTCTTGCAACAGAGCTTTCCTTAGTTTCATGTTCTGGGATGGTGTTCAGATTCATATGGGCACAGTTATCGCAGGCCTTGGAGTTGTGCACCAAATCCAAACACCAGTGACACAGCTCATAGTGATCTGTCACAGACATCAGTTTACAACAGTCCCCAAAGATTTAACCTCTGTGGTCTTAGGGAGCGATTTGTTGCCTTGCACACTGGAAAAACTAGGAATACAATTTCTTGAAGGAATAAACAAACAAGAAGCACTGCTTTTTTGAGTTTCCAACCGCTGTCTGGTGCCTGGGGATATTCATAAGGTGAGGGTTAGATGTAACCATGAGAAAAAGTGATGCTTGCAGTAGGATGGAATCACTGTAACTTACCGCCTGGGAAGCCATCATTTCATTGATGCTCTGCTCATACTGCTCAGCCAGGATGGCCAGCTTCCTCGTCTGTTCGTCCTTCAGAGACTTCAGGATGGCTTTGTGCTCACTCTTGGGAGAAACCTCCAGCTGGTGATTTTTCAGTGCCTTATACTGCTTTGTCTGGACCTTACAAGTGTCCTGGAACTGCTTTTTTATTTGCATTTCCATTGCCTGTTAAATGAAAGAGACACTGGTTATAAGGTTGCCTTGACCAACCAAGTACTTAGGTAAAGTGGTTAGCCACAAGAGGAGGAGGGGGGCCAGGGGGCAAGGAGGCAATACTACCCAGCTGTCTACATTAATTAATGCTTGATCATGACATGTCTGCTAGCATATATCTAAGATTAAGTGACTCATGAAGGACCACATATTTCTGGAACAGATGTATTTGTTTCAAACTGAAGTGTTGATAAATTCCTACAAGGTAAACTACTGACTTTGCAAAACACCTGAAGTAGCATACATGAGTTGATGAAGTGAGTAGACCATAGCAACAGTAAGACACCATAACATCCTACATATTTTCTATCCTGATATCATAGGTACACCACTTACAAATGAACTGTCATAGCTTCTTGAAACCATTCTTAAACTCCATACTGCTAAACTGCACTGGAGGTCTTCCATTGCAAGGCATGAGTACTAAAGAGGTTTCTTGCAGTCTTGCCATCTGGATTTTCTGGATTAATCATCATATTCTTGTAAAACAAGTTATAAATTTGTGCAGAGGAAATGCCTAAATCACAGTAATTTGTATTGAAACATAACAAAAGGTTCTCTGCCAATATAGAAACTGTCCAAGATAGATAATCTTGCATTTCCCCTTAATACTAGTGAAACAATATGGATTAGACATCCCACTGATAAGTCCAAGCATGTATACGTTTAGTGATGCAGCTGAACAGGAGCAAGGGAGGAAGTGTATGAGAAGTGTGAGGTGTATCATACACCATAAACACAGAAGTGAACATCACATGAATTGATGGTTTTGACATCAGACACTGGTATTTATGCAGTAAAGTACTTGTCGATAGTGTGCAGCAATATATATATATATGTGTGTGTGTATATATATATAAAAAAACCTAGTGGCGGTCACCACTAGGTAGTTATAATGAGGACCTAATTTATATGGAAAAAGCATTTTTTTTTTACTTGCCTATAACTTTGGCGTTGGTTGACGAATCTTCACAAAATTTTCCCCAAAAAACCTGCTGCTCATGTTAACTGTTGTCTGGAAAGTTTTGGGGTGATCCGTCAAGCGGGGCCAAGAAAAAGGGGTGAGGGATCCCAAAACACTTTTTGTCCATTCATTTTTCCAAAAGGATTTTGAAAGTGATGTTGTCCAAACTACTGGAAGGAATTACACCAAATATGGCAGAAAGGTTAGCTCTTGGTCCACAAATCAACCTTTTTGTCATTTTGTGTTATCCATTCAGCAGGCTTACAGAAATTAAAGAAAATCCAAACTTGTGTATATAGGGGACACAAAGGCTTTGCAAACCCTCCCGATGCTGAGATCAGATTGGCTGCAAACACTTTCATGAGGAAGTGTTGGCAGCCATCTTGGGACTCTGCTTCAGCTGAGTCCCAGAAAACAAGATAAAAAAAACAAAAAAAGGCCACGGTATGGACCCCTCAAGCTCTAGTGCTGACCCTCCCAGAGCTAAAAAAGCATTTTTTTTTTTTTTTAAAAAGCACCAGACCTGCCAATCTAAAAAAAAAAAAAAAAAACAAAAAACACAAAACACAAGCGCTGGAGACCCTGAGTGGGCCAGGTCCCAAGGGCATTCATATTTTCAATGTGGGCAGGGGGTGGGTGGGGGCAGAGAGGCAGGCAGGGAAACAGAGGAAACATTGCTGTCACAGAGAGGGAGCTGCTTTACAGGAGGTGGGGAGATGGTTGGGACCGCGGGACAGGTCACATGGCCTGGCCCAGGGGCATGGGGTCCCCGGTGCCGAGAATGGTCCTGGGTAGGGAGGTCAGACAGGCCCCCTCGCCAAAAAATGTTTTAATAATTAGGCCAGGCCTCTGGGATACAGTCCCTGGGGCTAAGATCGGCCTGGGTAGGGAGCCTGGATGGCCGCCCTTGCCCAAAACATTTAATGTTTAGACCCTGGTCCGGTCCGGGGGATGGGGTCACTGGGGCCGATATCGACCTTCGCGCCCCCCCCCCCCCACCCCCACAATAAAAAAATAAATGTTAGATCACAGACCGGGCCCTGGGGATAGGATCTCTGGGTCAAGATCTGCCTGGGAGGAGGAGGGGGCTTCCCTCTCCCCCCCGCCCCCTCTCCCCAAAAAAAATGTTTAGGCTGGGCACCGTGGGATTGGGTCTCCGAGGCCAAGATCAGCCTGGGGAGGGTGGGGTTTCAGGGTTTGGTTGGTATACAGGTTGGCTGCAGGGATTGGCCAAAGGCTGTGCACGGTGGTGGTTGGATTTACATATAGTATTCAAAATTATGTAAAAAACAAAAAAAAACAAAAGAAAATAGAAATTCACTGAAAAAAACAAAGGTTACAGGGACGTTATAGTTACGCTCACATTGTCAACGTACCAAACCATAGAAATTTACCCGTTATAGCTATCTCAAGTAACCATAACTCGTGCCCTAAAGTAACTATAACTCGCACCCTCGCCATATATATTTCATACCAGCTTGCTCTGCTGGACTATGCACCACCTCTCTCAGGCAGCCAGAGCACTGACGGAGCGTGTTGTGTGTATGTGTGTGTGTGTGTATGTATATATGTATATGTATGTATATATATATATATATATATATATTTTTTTTTTTTTGTTATTTTTTTTTTACCATTAGCCATGTAACATAGCCGGCGGTATACTGGCAGCTACCCAAAGGTGGTTAGCTATTCATGAGTGGTCCCTCACATATGACGAGATAAAGACTTCCTATTGTATCTTGGAGTAAGCAACATCTCTGAGTTCGTGACTATCACGCCTTTCTTCTCACGGTACTGCCATGATGCTTTTAGCATGTGAAAAAATACTATATATATATATATATATATATATATATATATATATATATATATATATATATACACACACACTTTACTTCCTACTCTGTTTGCTAGTTTTTCAGAAATGCTAGTAAATTTAATAAATGCTACAAAATTATTGGTTCTTTTGCATGTAATTTGGGATTGCCGTAATGTAGTGTCCTACCTTGAGATTTTTGGGCTGCTGCCGGAGCTCCAGAACGTGCTTGCGGTGCAGCTCCCTTTCTCTCCGCTTGTTGTACTCCAGCTGGTTTTCCAGCTCAGTCTGGTGCTGGAGGCGGATCAGATCCATTCGGAGCTTCTGCAGTGTGTGAAGCTGCCGATACTCTAGTTCACGTGTCGACTCATCGTGCCGGATCAGCATGGCGTGCTCCATTTCCTTCTGTGTCCGCTTCTTGTTCAAATCCTGACAGAGTTATAAGCAAACAAATTAGATGTTTCCTGTTAATATATTCTGCAATTAAGGCTGTTTCTTATTTTACTGAAGCAACCATGTTTTGGAGAAACGTGAGTCCTATCATACAGGCGCTGCTGATTCTACAAACAATATGAAGTTTATCACTTACTCCTGCAACTTAATATTAGTATCTGATCTGCCGATTGCATTCTTCTGAGTCTGAAGGAAGAAAAAGTTAATCCATATCCAATGAAATAAGGTGTCAAGTTAATAACTTGAGAACTCAGTTCTGGATCAAAGTCTGTTGAACAAAAATAAGTGCTAGTGGACCTGAGCTGCAGCCACTGGCTCAAGTAAGGCACTGCTTTGTAGCATTCTCCACACACTTCAGTCTATTTCATGGGCAATGAGGCAAACCCAAGTAAAAATAATTGCAACACTCCAAGCCAGGGCAAATAATTAGTACTGCAACAGAAACCATGAACAAGAATGCAAATAATGGTGGGATGATGAAAAATTATCTGAGCTATCATTTTAAACAATGTTGGTTCATCTACCTCATGGCGCAAGAAGGTTATTTTGTTACTAAGTACTCACGGTTTTGTGTTGACAGTACATACAGAAAACAGGAAACCAAATGCCTGCCTCAAATTTGGCAAAGCTAAGTAAAGATTAAAATGCACTGATGACATCAGGAATTATTGCAGAACCCCAAATAATGTGGTTTGGTCTGAGACTTAAATGGGGTGAAAAGAAGTTACTGTTACATATGCCGGTCAAAAATATGTTATAAATGGCACAAACACTGAATGATTAAAAAGAATTGCCATACCAGCACTGATGCCATTTAACAAAACTCTGTAGTCATCTAATTGAGAAGACTTACCGTATAGCCCCTTTTACAGCTTGCTGAGAATGGGGTACATGACGAGAGAAAATAAATGTTCACATGCATCTTCTTAAAAAGTAAAGGAGTTGCGAAACAGGCATGTCCCAAGCAGCATTCCAGTGAGTCTGGAGATGTATATAAGAGCAGATGAACCACGTCTGCTTTAATAAATAACTGATCCATCTCAATGAACATAATTACTGCTTATTCAGCTTTAATGGTAAAGAGCAGAGCAACTTCTATTTATAGAAAATAACTACAGACATTTGCCACAGTACCTCCATAAGGGAACCACTATGAACCTGCCATCCATCAACTGAAAGAGAAACATATTTGAATGTTCACTTCATCAGTGCAGCTAATGAGAACATAGCAGCCCAAACACCATAACCACGGTGATTTCTACCTAGCCAACTTACCATGAACAACTGTCTAACTTCACCCAAATATATCCAGCTGCTCTAGTCAAAAACATGCCAGTTCTCTCTCTTTTGTTGCTCGCTGACAGTTATCTTCCCACCTGCAAGTGTTTTCTTTACATCCTCAAACTGGGCCTGGTAATAGGTCTGGAATACAAAGTCTATGTGTGGGACAAGCGTATATCTCATCTTGAATTGTCTGAGCAGTATACCATCAGTTTAAGATCCAACAATGCTGCTTAAACCTGGGTCTTGTAACCAAACTGACAATGGCAGAGGAGTATAAATGTGTCTTATTGAAAGGAATTTATTGTACTCAAGATGCACAGGTGAAAGCAAAGTTTAAGTTGATTATTTGACAAAAAGGATTGATACTCTCTAATAATCTCTAACGTGACATCTAACATTTTATTTTAAAATTCAGTACAAGCCTGGATAAATTCTCTCGACCTGCTTGACTACAGCTCTTCCATTAATTAATGTTCTACATCTCTGGGTTTTACGCCTAACTCAAGTTCACATTAATCCCGTACTCAAATGAACAATGTACCAAATCAAGCTCATTTTTGGAATAAAATCTAAAATATTTGAAAAGGACTTCAAATCAGTGTGGGGTTCCTTGTCTTATCGGAATTAGACTATGTCAACTCTAATACTTAAAAGCAAATTAAAAGATAAAGACGCACATTAACCCCCTGCAGGTGGCCACATCACAGCTAGGATAGTTTCAAGGGATATACTGTGCAAACACACTTCACCAATCCTGTTCAACCTCAAATGTCTTCCTTTACAGCAAAGGGAATATTTGAAAACCTGCAATGTCCATAAAGCATCACTATTTAACACTAGACTTTCTAGCTCAGAATCCGGTTCTCTAAGGATGTTTTCTTTAACTTATTAACTCCGATATACTGAATCTTAAAAGTCCAACTTTCAGGGAGTACCCATATGGTTCGGAAATCTATTCCACCATTATTCTAAAATAACCTTCCTACACTACATTTGACAGATAGTTGAAATGTCCTTTGCAGTAACATCACAGCTTCCCTTGAGCTACCTAGAGAAATCAGTTCCTAGCAATTGACCAATCCATGTATATTTGCTTTCTCTGTTGTAATTCTACTATACAAGGTAACACCTAGCTCTGTCTTTGGTGCGTCCCCCTCTAAGGGGTTGTGTTGTTCCTGTGGGTAGGTAGGAGGTATATGCACAGGGCTTAGTCTTGTTGGTGGTTCCACAGGCTTCTTGCACATTGTCAGGGGCCTGAATGGTACTGGTCCACCTTGCTTGCCTTATTGTGTTAGAAGGTTGTTTTCAGGCAAATCCTATATCCACTAACACCCTTACCTTGGAAACGTCTCTTGGGAACTCTGATCCCATGCTTATGCAGACTATGTCTCCATTCTCCGTTTGCTCTCTCCATAAAACTGGAAACGCAATAATACATGTTTCGTAACCAGTATGGAGTCATCTGCTAACACATTATCTTTGAGTTTCCCAATCTATCTTGGTAGACTAGCTGTACTACACCACTTCTTCGAGACAACTTCCATGTAATATCTAAAAGTGTTAAGTAGCACAGTATCCACATGAAAGAGCCTCCCATTCTCCTGAAAACCTCGACCAGAAAAGTTGCGATTGTTGTGTCCAGCAGCTGATAATGTAGTTGATGGTATGCCAATTAGGCAATGTTACTTTATCATTAAGACAATGGAATGATTAAACATTATGCCAAGTGACAGCATTCCTCGGATGGGATTTATGACTTTCTGGATTGCCTGAGCAGAGGTCCCCGATATCAATGTTTGAAGGCAGAAACAATAATTCAGACAGGAGTAGATACGGATGAAAAATGAATAAGGATTTTCCTTTCAGTCCAGTGATCATTCACAGTTCTTTCAAAAGCGCGGGAATAGCATGTAGCGCAGAGGTTTTCTAATGGACGTTTCATGCCCTCTCTTTGGTCCCACAAGGTGACAGTTTAAGTCTTAATCATTTGAGAAAAGAACTGCCATTTAACCTTTCTACAAAATCTTTTCTTTCAGCATATGTGAGAAACCTGGACAAGATCACTGCCTAAATGTTTCACAATACACAATGCAGAGATTTAGGAACAGCACACTCTCGACCTCGAGTTGGCTATAGTCAAGTATTTCAGACCACTTTACAGAAAGTCCTTCCAGTGGTTTCTTATTGCCAACATATTTACATCCAATTAGTCTAAAAGGCATAGGCTCCGTTAAGATGGCAGACACTCTTTCCTAAGACAAGCACTTGTACTTCAGTGGAGAGAAATAGCCAATAACATCAATGGTGTTGGAAAATAGGCCTGAATATGCCAGCTGGTTGATTATGGAAAAAATGTAGTGCCGGTATTGTCTTGGATATACACTTAACTATTTGTAAAATAGCTGCTGCAAGCAAAACAATACAAATAGCCAAAAGAATTCCGTGTGTGTCCACATAGCAAGCACATTGATCAGTAATCTGAATCTGATTGGTGTTAGCTTTTATCCATTCCGAGATCTCCTTGAAATAGACAAAATTAACTGACATAAAGAGAGCTAAAAAAATATATATATTCCTTTAAAAAGTAGCACCTGGCTGGTTGCATGGTACTGGCCAAGAGTTCCTGCTGATGGCCCCAGAGATGAGACCAGTTTGTGGCTATGGATGGTGCCTAACTGCACGACCAAATTAAAGCAAGTGGGTGACAATGGCTGCCCGCAGTAATACATTACTTTGGTGAGATGAAGAGAACTAGGAATAAATTAAACTTTCCAAAGTGGATGGAAATCCAACCTTGGGGTGAGATGCCCCAAAAGAGAGTGGATAAACAAGACAGAGGGTTAGATTGTATAATCGGAATGTAAACTTTGGAGACTGACTGAGCTTAGGACCCGTGGCAAGAAAGTGGAAGGAGTACACGTCCCAGAGTGTGGAGCAATGTGGACTCTATTTCTTTATTTCCACACGACTATTGTCTAAGGAGGCATATCCCCTGTATATCTTTTTAACGTATATCTAGCAAGCACTATTGGCATCCTGTATCCCATGAGTGGAGAGATCGAAATGTGCACGGTGCTACTACGAGTATCTTAGATGAGCCTAGATGTGCCAGGCTCCAGGACCGGATAATGAGACAATGCATAGGAAGTGCCTAAAGGAGGTCAACATCTTTTATTAGATAAAGCCAAAACATAGTGTTCTCTGCTCCCTGGAAAAGGGAATAAAGGGGCCTACTTAATCAATTTGACATTTGCACTCAATTTATGCCATTGATCATGGCTTCACAATTTTATTTTAGGCTTAGATTTCTTATCGAATCATCGTTGAACACAGTGCTTATGGGCATAACCCTAAATAATCTACGGATGGGCTTTTTTTTTGTCAAGTGAGGCTCAAAGATGCCCGCCACTGATGGGGTATGTCTCGGACTAGGTGACTCACAAACACTTGAGCTGAATAACGTCTGCAAAGACATAATAGTATGGTTTGAGATTTACAGTACAGAAAAAAATCCAACTGAAATCAATAGTTATAAATGAATATAATGTGTCACCCAGCAAAACTAATTATGCGTAATGTTTATCTTTCATTGGGTGCAGACAAAAGGGTAAAAGTTAAACTGGGACAGAAACACGGAAACCTTGTGATGAGGACTCACGACATGTCTCAGCCTAAGTAATGTTTTTTGCACAACAAGTTCAACATATGTGAGAAAATATAGTAGAAAAATTCTGGGTTGTTTACATATTTAATAAGAATTATAAACTTCATCATATTGGTGAAGGGTTCAGGGGCCTGACAAAGGACTGAGAACTGGAGAAGTCCTACTGTTATAGATGCACCAACCAATATATGCCGAGATTACAGAATGACAGCTTGCTATCGCAGGTAGGTGTCATTAAACACCTACTCCTGGGGGATGTCACCACTCCTTTGTGTGTAAAAGAATGAGTGCCGGTACCCAGAACTCTGTCCAGAGGCCCATGGGCGATAGTGCGTGCTAAATACCAAGGCTGTGCAATTTTGAATCCACCTCAGTCCTCTTCAATCGACTACCAGACACTGCTGTCCCTTTATTTTCACGCTTGCCAGCCCCTGGTTTCTCTCTTTGTGACAGTTTTTCCTTTGTGTGTTTTCCCCCTCTTGCTCTCGGCGATGTTAGATGACCCAGTGGCAACAATTAATCACTAGATCTCACAAAACTCTACCCACGATGTGGAAGCTGTCCAGCTCTCCTTCCCTCTACACCGGATGTATGCAGAAGAGCTTAAGAAAGCAGCGTTCGACACCGATGACACCAAGACAGCGTGCACATCACAAAAACAGGTTTTCAGAGGGCATCACACAATGTGGCTCCAGTCATGTGTTTGAAGAGAATGCAGTGAGGAGGTAGAAGACATGCACAGATTTAGAAGTAGGTTAGTGAGGAGAATAAGTGAGCGAGGCAGCAATGCCAGACTACGAATTAAAGCCAATAAAATAATCAAACACGAGCTAAAAAGGTGTAATGAACTTGTGTTGCACTACACTCAAATTCACTTTATTTCGATTACGAAACGTAGCCATAAAGGCACATAAAACAATACAAGTACACACCCTTATAAAAAATTTAAAAAAAGCGGACAAACAAAGCACGTATTATATAAACATAGCTTACTGGAATAAATCACACCAAGGTAAATCCTCCATTCAGCCATATGCAGCTCGAACAAATGTGCACATTTCTGTCCTTCTTACCTAAACACTAGTTCCAGCAGGAAGGACCACATACTCGACCCAACCACATTTAAAATGAACACTAGTGACATATCCCTCTATCAAAGCAAAATATGAACCCACTAAAAGATTCCATCCGATTAAAAAAAAAAAATCAAGGATTTGTTTCTATTGATAGAACAGTTTAAAATGTGGCAACTATAGACACAGTTAGATGGGAAATCGTGTTGCTGAAGGTAGAGCAACGTAAGTCTATACCTTCGGATTCGCTGCGTCTACTGGAAACCTTTTAGTAAAAACAATAACATTGACAGTAAAAGTAAAATGCAGCAGGCTTTGTGGGGAGGATTCGTCGCAAGGGCAAATTACAATTTCGGATGGCTCAAATTCACATGAGGAAACCCGGGGTGTCACCTCACAAGAACTAACCTAAACCTGATCAATATTAATCTGTCCTACGAACAGTCGGTTTGCTGAATTATAGTTCCTCCATACAGGCTTTCATAGTCGATTTAAAAGCTGTTTTAACCCAGGCAGAATCAGTTTTAGATACAGAAGTTGGGTTAGTAAAAAGAGTTGGCCTTCCCAGCTTCAACAGTTCTGCCTTTCCATAACGGAATCAAGGGATTTTCAGAGTTCCATCACACGAGCGGCAATCCTCGATAACCTCGCTATTAAGGGAAGAATGTGAATTGTCCCAGATTGAGCACCAGAGAAGCAGGTGCGGCCAACTTGATAATATCCTCAACGTAATCCATCCCCAGCACCTGATGCGTGATAACGGTAGAACAGGCAGGTGGAACACTCAGGATGTGCCCAAGTACCCTATTTTGCTCACCAATGTCCCCAGGTTCCCAAGCAGTGTATCAAATCCCTCTCTACTCTTGAACCAGCTATGATCTCCCATAATTTGGAACTGACCACACTGTCTAAGGCACTGGAAAGATCCATGAAGGCGGGCAAACACTACTGTGCTTTACAATGGTATAGAGACTAACAGGTGTAGATGTAAACATTGCTCTAGCATGCTTAGTCCCTCACAGAATCCGTACTGCAACTCTGAAAACGTATTAGTCTCCCTCACCCAGGTTAAGGGATGCTCCAATACAGTTCTCGCCGCCAGTTTCACAGCTGATTCCAGCGCGGACACTGGACGATAGCAACCTAGAAGATGAGGGTTACCCATTTTGAATTTCAGCACGATAACAGCAGTGTGCCATGAATGTGGAAATCATGCTTTAAAATGAAAACAATTACATTAGAGGGGGCCCGCAGTTTTGGTAATGTTTTGGAGGGACTCCTATTAATTGCCTCCGTAACCTCTTCAGTAGTGAATTCCAAATCTGGAGGGAAGGACAGGTATAATGAACAACACGAAAGTCGTCAAATTAAGAAGTAATGGAAAAATATTTATTGGTAACAAATATGGACAGCACACAACTCGACTTCCCAACCGCTCCAAGACTAACTGGTCAGTGGACCTCAAACGACAGACAAGGAGAGCCCGTAGGTTTCAAACTAGAATACTGACTATGTAAACATAACACATCTACTCAGAACTCAGTGGACATGTTCATAACTCTAAATGCGAAAAATACAAATGTCTAAGCATAAATGGAAACATATACCTTGAGAAAGAGTAAGATTATACGGGAAACAGATGAGGGAAAAACAAAAAATTAAAGGTGATGTATCTGAACCTACAAAAATGGAATGTCACCTATCTACTTCAAAACATAGGGCCTGATGATGACCTTGGCGGATGGATTACTCCGTCTCAAATGTGACGGACATCCCGCCCGCCGTATTACGAGTTTCATAGGATATAATGGACTCGTAATTCGGCGGGTGGGATATCCGTCACATGTGGGATGGAGTAATCCCCTCCACCGAAGTCGTAATGAGGCCCATAGTCGTGTAAGTATTTTGATAAAGTTGCGTTTCTTCTGCTTGTCGTCATGTCAGACTCAAAAGCCACATTATTAGAGGATTCCCTATTGTGTGACCCCACAACCATGGCGGCTTCTGCCTCAGAGTCTCCTGGACAGCATACCCCTATCCCATCACCTCCTGCCTCTTACAATTAGTATTCTGTACTGTGCTTGTTTTCTGTACATCAGCCAACATCCACCACCACTCCCAAGGATCTGTCATTATCAAGTTTGTTCTAACATCTTCTATGTGCTTTAACAACGCAGCACACATCCTGCTCCATCATTTTTCATTCTCCACCATTATGGCATGTTTAGAAACTCTCACTACATGGGTAGCTGGGAAAAGCCTTGACCCTTTATTTTTCTTACCATGAGGTCTCCTGATTTTCACCACATCTCCCACCACAAATTGCACCTCCTTCACTTTATTCATCTCATCATACCTCTCCATACTTTTCCTTTGTGCCACAAACACTTGGTTCCATACCCCATCCTAGTCCAGCATTTTCTTTTCTGCACCAGTTTTACCCAATACCCATCCAGGTGACAGTTCGGAAGAAGAGTGTCTACCCCTCCATAGCACAAACAGGGAAATCCCCGTGGATGAATGAGGGGTGTTAAGATAACTCCATTATCTTTCCTGGACACTTTTCTTTACATCACTACCAGAAGATAAACAAATCTGAATGCTCTCCTTAAAGCATTCTATTGACATTTTCTACCAATCACTGCCATGTGGACCATACAAAGCCACAGAAAGGTGTTTGATGCCAAATGAATTGAGAAACGTTTTCATGGTACTCAACTTCTACTGCACCCCGTTGCTCGTCACTAATGCTCCAAGGACACCGAACAATTTGGACAGATAATCAATGACCTAACTCATGTTGGGATCTCATAAATTCACACTCCACCCACTCAGTCAAATAATTAACATTCACCACTGCATACCTCATGTCCATGCCTAACTTCTCCCAAGGTCATCTTGGGAGCTCCACTGGACACTGGTTTTGCACCTCAAACCCCTTCCCTCCCTTCCTGGTGCCCAAAATCAGTTAAATTTGACTATCCATGCCAGGCCACCAAAAGCAGCTGCACACCCGTTTCTTAGTTCTACATGACCTCGTTGTGCCAAATCTACTAACCGCAATCTGAGATCTGGAGTGGGGTATCAATAAGTTTCCTCGTAACACTAAACCTCCCTCCACTGATAGTTAATCCTTATTCTTAAAATATGCTTTGAGTTCCTCATCCAAATTCCTTTCATTGTGCCACACTGTTGTAACGCACTTCCTCAAAGTAATCTGACACCGATCTTCCTTCCCATTCCTGATCCAAAATGATTCCCACAGCAGCCACCATTCCATGCACTTTGCCAACTACGCACTCAACATCCTCCTCTTTTGATGTGTTCAAAATGTCTTTTACCGGGCACCTTGATAAGAAATCTGCCCTCAGGTTCTTTGCCCCAGGAATATGCCTAACCTCAAAATTATATTCATACATTCTTGCCACAAATCTAACTAGTCTGGGACTGACGCGATTTAAGTTCTTTTCGGCTAATAAATACACAAATGTCTTATGGTCTGTGAACAGCGAAAATTGTCTTACGCATGGGTAGGTCAAGAAATGTGAAGTGGTACACACACACGCCAATGCCTTTCTCTCTATGGTACTATAGTTATGCTCAGCAGATGACAACCTTCTCAAAGCAAATGCTATAGTGTTCTCCTTTACATCTACCATCTGTGGGAGGACAGTCCCCAATTCTACTCCACAGGCATCCACTGTAACAATCAACATAGTATCATTTCTAAAACTGCTAAGCACCGGAGCGGCCATAATCCTTTTTCTAGCCTATTGAATGTCTCACCCTCTTAGTCATCCCACTTAAATGTTTCTCCTTTACGCAACAGCGTTTTAAGTGGCTCAGTTTGAAGGAGAAATTCTCTATAAAGCTAGAGTAGTATTCACAAAGCCCAAGGAAAGACCTAAGCTGATTTTTGTCTTTATGTTGTGGACTCATGTCAATAGCATTCAACAATTACATCTTAGATCTGATTCCTTTTCCTGAAATTAAGTGTCCTAAACACTCCACTTCTGGAACCATGAACTTACATTTTCCTCTCTTAATCATAAACCCATGGTGTGTCAAGGTGGTCAAAACTTCAGTCTAAACCTTCAAATGATCAATCACATTTTCTTTATAGACTAAAATGTCATCCTGATAAGCCATTACTTGCTTATTATCACCAAAAATAATGCGGCAGAGGTTAAGCCAAAGGGCGGCCGCAAAAATCTGTAAGCACCAAACTGTATACTGAATGCAGATAGTGACTTGGATTACTCACACAATTCCAGTTGGAGATAGGCAGCGCTGAGATCTATCGTATACATTTGCCCTCCCCAACTAGGCTAGCATCTCATGTATTTCTGGAAGGGGGAAACAGTCTATTAGAATTTTCTTATTTAATGATCTGAGGTTGACGCACAGTCTCATCTCTCCATTTTGCTTTTAGCCACAATAATCAGTGAAATCCATTGAGGCTATTGGTTCAATAACTCCTTCCAAACACAATTTATCTAAATGATCTTTCAACTGACTTCTCGTGGTCAACTGAACACTTCTGACTTTATGCAACATAGGTATGGCATCCTCTTTCAATACTATCTTATGTTTATAACCCTTGGCCAGACCCAAATGATCACACAATGGAGCATTCACACACAACAGGTAATTTAATGCTTGGTGTGGCGTAGCAGAAGGTGAGACCAACACTAAAATAATGGGATGTTCTGTGCCATGTCTTAACACAATGCGAAAAGTACCCTGATCTTTCTAACCCAATATGTTATAACCCCTTTTCGCTACATACACCTTAGTTGAAATTGATCTATTTTGAAAGGTGATCACCTCTGGAAAGAATCCCATCAAATCAATCGTATGACCTCCAAAAGTCGCTGTGCGTATATCTCGAGGACTCCTATCGATTTCACCCCAATTATTCCAAAATTATTGGTCCATTATGATGGTAATAGGTGAGCCTGAATCCACAGTGACAGATAGTTTAACACTGTCTAATTTAATAACACACATTGGATCACCACCTTTAACAGGATTTTGTTGTGTATTCACCATTTTGATGTAATGTACTACCCTGCTATCTGAGACTTGTGTCTCTGTGTTAGACTTCATCCGTATTTCTCCCTCATCAACAAAACCCCCTTTATGAACGTTTTTACAGACTCTTGCAAAGCCTCAACTTTCTTGAACTATAGGCACATTTTATTAACCGCTGGGCAACTCTTGTAGTTCACTAAATGCGAAATGGAGCCGCATCTAAAACATGAAATGTTATTTGCTTAAGTGTTAGCGTTAGTAAACAAAAATTTGCCTTCATTTCTGTTATTTTTTCTTATTTGGCTGTTGATGTTGGTTTTAGTAAAGACTGCATTAATTTGATCTACATTAGTATGTTCTTTGTTCATGTTTAATTCGTTCAATACCATTACTGATCACTCTATACCTCTTGCAATTTCGACAGCACGGCAACTTCTCCTGAATGTGTCTATTAAAGCAATTTACTACAATTTGGTCTCTGTAATAATTATTTAAGTTGCCATCAAATTTACAAGTAATGGAAAGTACTCTTAATTCAGCTAAAAAACAATCTATAGATTCATGTTGCAACAGTTGGCGCCTAAAAAATCTATGATGCTCATACCATCTTTGAAATGGTCTTGGAGTCGGTCTATTGCTTCAATATAATCATTCCACTCCTCTTCTAGTGGACGAGTAACAGCCGGTAAGTAATCAAAAATTCTTTGACCTTCAACGCCTAAAGAATTGTAGACTGAATTTTTCACCATCAATTGCTATAATGTAACTATTTACGTTTTTGAACCAATGTTTTCCCTGGAGTTTAATAACTTCAGGTTCAGCAAGGAAAGGTGCAGAGAAGTTAGCATTCTGTATAATGTGCAATTATGAAACTTTAGTGTTTAATTGAGGCTTTAATTTAAAGTGTCAATTGATGTAAATGTGGAGCCTGGCAATCACTTAATTGTATTAAGTACAGGTGTGCCAACTGCCAAATGGTATTAGCACATTTTGTTGAAGATGGTGTGTCAATCACCGAAGTGTTAACAAAGCATGTAACTTTCTCTGACATATAGGCATGCTAATCACCGAATAGCATCAGCACGAAGTACTTGAAACATGAATACAACATTTCCCAAAAGATGGCCACTACACATGGCAACACAATTTATATAGGGAGCTGGGCATGTTGAATTGTTGCACAAGCGGAATCCGATATGGCTACTGTTGAGACAATGAGCCTCTGTGGGCTGCAGAGTTGAATAATATAAGTAAACCAGGTGTGTGTTAGTTATAGAATGGCCGGTCGTGGCTGACAGGCAAAAGGAAATTTGAGGATAAGTGTCTGAAATGTTTTTGAAGCTTAAAAATTACAGCAAAAGGTTGAAGGCAGGCCTCCAGCTTCTGATTTTCTTGAGTCCTTGTATGTCGTCCTGGTGGGGTCCTTTTCCCTCATCGCCAAAATTTGTTATAATAAATAACACGAAATTCGCAAGAAAAGAAGTGATGGAGAAATATTTTTTGGTAAGCAATACGGACGGACAGTACACGACTCACATTGCCAACCGCTTCAGGACCAACTGATCAGTGGACCGCAAATGGCAGACATGGAGCGCCCATTGGTTCCAAACTGGAACACTGACTATGTAAACATAGCATACACCTCCTTTTCTACATAATAATTGGAAGAACTATGTCCATAAACTTTCTTAAAGTGATTAACCCAAGCATTGGGGCTAACAGTTTTTGTTTTGTTAGTCTCCAGCCAAACAACCTTAGCATCTTCCAGTGTACAAATGGCAGACAAGGAGCGCCCATTGGTTCCAAACTGGAACACTGACTATGTAAACATAACATACACCTCCTTCTCTACATAATAATTGGGAGCACTACGTCCATAAACTTTCTTAAAGTGATTAACCCAAGAATTGGGGCTAAAAGTTTTGATTTTGTTAGTCTCCAGCCAAACGACCGTAGCATCTTCCAGTGTACAAGTCCTGACCACTAGAATTTGTTTTGTAGATCTTTTTTACTATTCGTTAGGGCGGCCTTATACTCTGCTCTGGCCTGTTGTGATTGCCTCACGTAAAACCAGCAAGGCCTTCCTAAAGTGTTGGTTAAATCACTTAAGCAACGCAAGAGGATGATGGACGGAGTGCTGAACAATGCAAACACTCACCCCCAGTCACAGATCTGGGTTTAATACATTGTTATTTTGCTCACCATGCCACCCCAGGTTTGACCCAGCCATATGCAAATCAGTCTTGACCCTGTTCCTCATGGGAACAGTCCAGCCCGAACTACCAAGCCAGGTAACCCCCCTCCCCTCCCCCCCGGACCAGAAACAAGCCTCCTGGGACCGGTTTCAGGGTATCACCCTTCATCAGCCAGACTAGCTTGAATCCAGTGGCACAGTGAGCAAGGGACCCACGTCTGGGTATACCCTTCCCACTTAGGGAAACTTTAGCAACACAAAAGGATGATGGACGGAGTGATGAACGATGCAAACACTCACCCCCAGTCACAGATCTGGGTTTAATCCATCATTCTTTTGCTCACCATGCCACCCCAGGTAGATAACTTAGCCTTGTGTAACCCTGGTTTACTTGGTTTCACGAGCAGGTCGCTAATGGCTAAATTCAGCTGGACGTACTGATAGGCCACCGCCCGGGGATCGCCAAAAGCAGTGAGACATTCTGACACCACAGGGCGATAGTTCAGGCAAAGTGTAGACAAAAAAGGAGCTCTTATCAACATTTCTCCAGGCCAGGCACAAGACTTGTGTCTTGACCATTAAAGAATCAGTGGCCTTGCGCTGATCTGCCCCACCGCTCCCAGGTAGGCATAAGTCTAACCATATGGGGTTATGGCCATTGTGTATGTTACTAACAATAGCTGCCCAGGAGACCCTAGGCGCAGATCACGAGTAACAAAAATATAATACATTGTACAGGAATATTCTCTCCTTTCAAAAGCAGCCTTAATATGATAATTAAGATCCTTAAGTTTGGCAACATTGGTTAAATCTAAAGACTTAATCAAGTGAGGTAGAGCTTGCCCTCACCGACCCCTGGGGAATAGTCATGTCCAGTACCATTATTATCAAACATATATGGCACTCATTGTCCAGCCGTAAAGGCCCAAGTTTTGCGTTAGAACGATATACTTACCTTTGGTAACGATGCATCTGCTAGAGACACTTCCAGTTGCAGATTCCTTACCTTAGAATTTCCTCAGGTGTCAGACTGGATCTAGAGATTTTTCATCGAGCCGTACCCTCGCACGCCATCAGGTGGCATAGGTCGACTCCACATACGTTGTTGGCGTCGTAGTCTCAGTGACGACACCATGGTCATATATAGGCACCACCTGCCGTGCTGATGTCAGTTTCTTTTCACGACTGTCCATGCCAGTAGCGCAGAGCCATGAAGAACACTGAGAACGATGCAACAGAACGTAGGCCCTGAAAAGGGAATCCCTGTCCCTAGAAGTCAGTTCGCAGTGAGGAGAGGATGGGTGGGTCAGCAAGGAATATGCAACTAGAATATGTCTTTACCAGATAAATTGTTACCGAAGGTAATTAACTTGTTCATCTGATAGAGACTTCTAGTTGCAGATTCCTTACTTTAGAATAGATACCAAACCAATACCTTCTTCGGCGGTGGGCTGCAAACCAAAATCATACTAGACACACCTGAAGGACTGAACGACCAAAGTAGCTGTCTCTGCGGACCTGTCTGTTCAGGTAGTAATGTCTTGTGAACGTGTGCAGGGATGCCCACGGTGCTGCCTGTCTAGGACAGGAACTCTGCATGCTAATACTGTGGTGGCAGCAGTTCTGGTGGAGTGAGCACGCAAGCCCTCAGGTGGTTGCTTCTTTGCCAAAGTATAGCACATTTTGATGCAGAGCACCACCCATCGCGAGATAGTTCACTTCTGTACTGCCCATCCTTTCTTCGCATCTACATATCCCACAAAGAGTTGATCATCCACCCGGATATCTTTGGTATGATTTAGGTAAAATGCCAATGCTGCTCTTTTTGGATCCAGATGGTAGAGTCCCTTCTCTTCATAAGAGGGATGAAGGGGTGTAAAAAGTAGGCAAAGTGATGGATTGGCCTACATGAAAAGATGTAACATCCTTAGGAAGGAAGAAGGCTCTAGTACAAAGCACCACTTTGTCAGGATGGACAGATAAAAATTGTGGCTTCGAGGAAAGAGTTTGAAGCTTACTCACTCTACCAGCAGAGGTGATGGCAATCAGGAAAGCAGTTTTTAGAGTGAGGAGCCACAAAGGACAGTTATGGAGTGCTTCAAAGGGGCACACATAAGGTAGGTAAGTATCAGGTTCAAATCCCACTGGGGCAATATGAACAGAGTAGTTGGGTACAAATGGGTGAGTCCCTAAAGGAACTTCCCCACAATGGGGGACTTGAATAGAGAAGGTTGATCTGGCAATCTGAGAAAGGCAAAGATAGAAGGCACGTAGCCTTTAAGGGTGCCCAAAGCAGAGCCCCACTGGGCAAGAAAGGATGAACAGTAGAACCTCAGAGTGAGGTGCAGAAATTTGTTGGTACACCATGCCACAAATTTGTGCCAATGAGAGGCGTATACTGTTTTGGTGGAGGGATGCCTGGCTGCCAAGATAACATTACAGACTTCGGGCGGAAGGTCAAAAGCTGTCAACTGCCGCTGCTCTATCTGCAAGGAAGAAGGCTGAGATTGGACAGGTTTGGGTGGAGAACCATCCCCTGCTGCTGCAATAGAAGATCCTCCCGAAGGGGAGGTCTGATCGGAGGATCCGTGGCCATGCTCGATAGCTTGGGATACCAAACTCTTCATGCCCAGTCCATAGCCACAAGGAATATTAGGCCAGGTCGTTCTTGATCTTCTTCAAAACTGGGCAGAAGTGTAAAGGAGGCCTGAGTTCCACTTGAGACGGAAAGTGTTGTTGAGCAAGTGTCGCCTTGAAAACTCCAATGCGCAAAACCGCTGACTTAGCGTGTCCTCTGCAGAGGTGAACATATCTAATCAAGGCTCTCCCCACTGCTGAAAGGGACCTTGCGCCACACCTCCTGATGGAGACGTCAATTGTGAACGACAATGTATCGACGGCTGAGGTTGTCTGCTCTGATGTTCAGAGAGCCTACCAGATGTTGAAGCATCAGGGTTATGCCCTGGTGTTCCAGCCACATCCAGAGGCACAGAGCCTCTTTACAAAATAGTCCACGACCCCACTCTGCCCTGCTTGTTGCAGTACCACATGGCGGTGGCGTTGTCCATGAACACCTGTACTACTTTCCCTTTGAGGGAGGGAAGGAATGCATTCAATGCAAGCCTGATCACTCAGAGCTCCAATAGACTGATGTGGAGTCGGGACTCAACCGGAGACCAGAGGCCTCTGATCTCCCCACCTCTCCCATACGGCCTGCCCCATCCTAGGAGCGACGCATCTGTCACTACAGTGAGAACTGCATGAGGAAGGGAGAAGGATCTCCCGTTGACCTAATGCTGCACCCACTGGAACTTCAGGTCCCACTGCAGCACCCCCATATGCCATCTGGCATGTGTCACCAGCAGGATGCATGAGGCCCACCAGCCTCAGTCATTCTCAGCAAAATCCAGGATAGAGGCTGGAACATCGGTGTCAAAGCCTGAATATCCTGAACTCCCATTTAAGTAGGATAAGCCTGAAACTGCACTGTGTCCAGAACAGCTCCGATGAAGGGGAGTATTTGAGAGGGAGTCACGTGTGACTACAGCATGTCTTTAGTGAACCCCCAGCGAATACACAAGGTTTGCCCAAATCTGAAGGTGTGAGACGACAGTCTGGGGCGTGTTCGTCTTCAACAGTCGTCGAGGTAGGGAAAGACTGAAACCCCTATCCTGCGCAGATAAGCTGCGTCCACCGCCATCACTTTTGTGAAAATCCAAGGGGCGCTGGTAAGGCAGAAGGAGAGCATTGTAAATTGATAGTGCTTGTGACCTCCCACGAATCACAAGCAACATCTCTGTGCAGGCAGGACGGATAAGTGGAAGTAGGCGTCCCGCAAGTCCAATGCTACCATCCAGTCTCCTGGGTCCAAAGCAGATAGGACCTGAGCCAGGGTGAGCATTTGGAACTTCTTCTTACTGAGGAAGAGATTGAGTGACCGGAGGTCTAGGATAGGAGAAAGGCCTTTGTCCTTTTTGTACACTACAAAGTAGCGGAAATAACAAGCATGTCCTACTTCTGGCACAGGGACCCCCTCTATGGATCCATTGGCCAAGAGAGCCGCAACCTCCTCGCGGAGAAGTGCCAAGTGATTCTCTCTCATTCGATCGTCGGATGGTGGCATGGATGGAGGGTGGTCTCAAAGGGGAGGGAGTAGCCTCTTTGGACTGTCTGCAAAACCCACCTGTCTGACGTGATGGACTGCCAGCAGGGCAGGTGAGGGGGAATCCTGCCTCAGGCTGGTCCATGGTGGGAAGCTTCAGACTAGGAAGGTTTGGAGGCTGTTGCTGGGGGGAGGGGTTTGGGGCGGTAGACTGGCTAGACCGCTGACTCCCTGTCCCACGAGGATGTTGGTTCCCACGTATCTGGTCAAACTGAGGCTGGGCAGCATGCACAGCACGGTGGCTGGAGGGAAACAGATGTGGTGGTCGCTCCTTCCGTAGCCACGAAAGTAGCAAAAAACAGACTGAGCGGGGCAAGGGGCAGCTGCAAGGCCCAAAGACCTGGCCGTAGCCCAGGACTCCTTTAAACGCTTAAGCGAACAGTTTGCTTTTTCTCCAAATAAACAGGTGCCATTAAAGGGCATGGCCATAAGAGTGGATTAGACATCCCTCGAAAAGCCAGATGTCCTCAACCAAGCTTGGCGCCATAAGGCCACCATCGAAGCAATCGATCTGCCTAGTGAGTTGCTTGTATCCAGCCCACATCGTATTGAGAACTTAGCTGTGTTTCTCCAGTCAGCGTGGGAGAAAATGGCCAGGGCATCATCTGGGACCTGTGACTGCATTTGTGCAACCTTTTCTCATAAGGTATGGGTATAACGGACCAAAAGGCATGCGATGTTCACGGACCACAGCGGCAGGCTGGAGAAAGAAAACATGTCCTTCCCAAGCTGATCCAGCCTGTTGGATTACCTATCTGGAGGTGAGGAAGCTCTCAGCGGTTGAGTGTTGTGTCAGGAACACTGGATCATTTGGACCTGGTCTATGGTGGTGGAAGTTATCCTGTTCACAGCAGCCCCTGTGCTGGGTTTGGACCAAGTCCCCAGCAGGACATCAGTGAGGGCTTCATTAAGGGACAAAAGGGGTTCAGAAGAGGAAGCCCCAGCCTGAAGCACTTCTGTCAGTAAGTTAGTCATGGATGCAACCGAAAGCAGCTCGAGGCCCAGGACCTTAGCCGCTCCTCTTACCATCATGGAATAGGGCGCTCCCTCTTCCGTAGCCACAGTAGGGGAAGAAAGCATGCCAGCATCAGGGGAAGTGTCCAGACATTTAGCTTCACTCAGGTCTGTCTGCCAGTCCATGGGATCTTGAAGCTGGTATTTCAAAGAATCCAGCAACCCAGCCAATCCTCACTGTACCACAATAGGGTCAAGGGTCAAAGGGTCAAGATCCAACCTAAGGAGCAAGGTCCCTGTTGAAGTCAGAATCTGCATCGCGCGACGCCAGTCCGGCTCCGTGTCGGATTCAGCAATGAGGATGGGGACAATGCAGAGCGTGGGCATGGACGTCGTTGACATCGGAACTGTCATCAGGGAAGGTCGAGTTGATACTACTGATACCAGTTTGGATCCAGGAACGGATCCATGGGTGTCACCTGGAGCAGAGGCTGAAGCTGCTGGCGTGGAACCTGAGGAGGTCCCTGACAACTCCACTGGGCCTGAAAGCACTCCAGTAGATTCAGAGTGCCCAAATATGAGGTGCATGGCCTCATAGATCTCACAGAGTTGGGCAGGGGTCGCTCTGCCTCCAGGAAACTCGGGGAGGCGAAGAGGTGACCCAGACGCAAGATCCTAGGATAAAGACCTAGAGCGAAGACACTCCTTTTCCCTCGTTGCGTCAGCCGAATGACAGGGGTAAAGTCGAAGAATGTTCATTCTTCTTTGACTACTTGTGGCTCGACTTATCCGACCGTCCTGAGGACTTGGAGGTGGATAACAAAGAATGGGGCCTCTGCCCCCGTTCTCTGGACCTTCCTCTCGACCGAGAACGGAAGGGACACGGAGATGAGCGCTGGGCAGCTAGCAGTTTTAGGGACAACCCCCTCAAAGCTTTTGGATTCATGGCCCAGCACTCAGAGCACAACTTTGGGTTGTGGTCGCCCTCCAAACACCACAAGCAAACAAGGTGCAGATCCATCACAGACACTGCACGAAAATTTGCTAACAAAACATCAAAAAAGATCAGTCAAAATGTGACTGTGGTGTAGCTCTTCTTCAGATCTGCGCTTAGGCTGGCGTGGAAAGAAAAGAACTGACTTCAGAGCGCCAGCCAGGAGCCCATATAGGTCCCGCAACATTGTATCTGGCGTGCCCAATGCTGACGACGGATGCGGAGCCAACCAACACCACTTAACGGCGCACAGGGGTACTGCTCGAGAAGATCTCCAGATCCAGACTGACGCCTGTGGAAATTCTAAGGCGAGAAATCTGCAACTAGAAGCCTCTATCAGATAGGCTCAAAACGACTCCTGCCACTTGCTGAATGAGTCCTCCGGGGCCCGGCAATAAGGAATTGTGTGCTGGGGAGTGGATTTGTGTAGTGGAATTATGTGGCACGGTGTGCAGTGGAAATAGGTAGACAGTATTTATGTGGTATTGAGTGTACTGGAGTGTTTGTGTTATGGAGTGCAATTATGTGGAATTATTTTTTATGTTGTGGAGTGGTATGTAGTGGAGTTTAATTATTTGGTGTGCTGCTTAATTTTGGTTTGGTGTGCAGGTTTTCTGCTGCATCCACGCGAGGAACAGAGCTTGCTGTCCCAGTGCTTATATAGGGCCCCAGCCTGTCCACTCCCGGGATCCACTGCAATTCAAAGGTGATTCTACTGCAACATGTCACATGGGTGATCGGACGCACGATTGAAGGAATTACAGCTTAGCCTCTATACTGACCTCTTCTTCTGCATGGTCCAATTCCATCCATTACCTAATTCTATGTGGATTCTATTACAAGTTAGTTTACTCCTCACAGGCGAACCATACTCTCGGCCCTTCACTGCCACTCCGAGAAGGCTCCCCTACTTTTCAATTTCCTTGAGTCATACTGGCCTGATCTTGGCTGCTTGGGCTGCATTCCTCAGTCTCTCAGGCACATCCGACGTACTAATGATGATCCCGTTGCTAATTGTGCGATTGAAATGCTGTCGACCAAAGTTCCCTGACTCACAGTGTTGTAAATAAGTTAATGTGTACGATCATGGGCAGCTTATGTATGCAACTTATTCTGTATTTCTGTCATGTCACAATGAACTTGTCTGAGGATGGTTGCTTTTAATACTATTGGTTTCCCACATTTTTTTAAAGCAATTCATTCACCTGTTTTCATAGATTTCATTGCAACTCTATGATTATTACGTTCAACTTATTTAATTCAGGGATCATTGTTCCTTTAGAGCTGAATTTTGTGGCATGATTTGGAATTCTGTGGTGTGGATTGGATGTATATAGGGGTTGCTTTGGCATAGGAGTTCTTTAAGTACTCTTCACTCTATCCTGCATTTTCCAAGAGTCCACTGTCTCCTAATGAAAACAGCAAAGTTGCTTTTACTAAAAATTGTGTTATTTTTATTTCTATATAGCTGATATCTCTCTGTTCAAAGACACAAATTTCAGTTCTTAAACTAACCAAACAGTTTGCTGAAGGGTAAAAAGTTGCATGCAAACAGAAAAATTAAGAGAGTCAAGAGAACAGCGAGATCAACTTATTATTTGCAACTTGAATTGCATGGGCATTTTGAAGACTGAAACTAATGTAATCGCAACCACACAGTCTTTGAATATCTGCAGGGCGCTCTATGCGCTTGGTGCTGTAATGATGCCGAGAAAGCTTGGGGGCTCGAGGAGAAGCTGACAAGGTACTCCTGTTTTTTTTTTTTTTTAGGCGTCGGACAAATGCATGTGGTTAAAGTCAGTGCTGCCTTAAAATACGGTGGCAATAAACACCATGGAGACTCTCAATCTCCAAATAAATTTAAATGTCAAATATGGGAGACACAGGTAAATTCGGTAACTGGCTGCAAGACTTATCAGATTATGTAAGATTTGAATGTTTTAAGAAGCCTGATGACCAAAGATGGATTGCAGTAGTGGTGTCACTTTGAAATAGTGGAGCAACAGTGAGGAAACTGTGCTGATCAGATGGCAATTTGGGACTTACGGTAAGGATATTATTGGGGAGATTTAAAGAGATGAGTACAATACTATGGATGAGTGTATTCTGGTGAGCTTTGCTATCTGTTTTTACCCCCAACAACCCAGTGAGCAAGATAGTGTGGGGCATGCTAAGTGGCATAAGGGACGTGCAGCACAAAAGGAGGTAGAGTAGGAGCAGCGCGGCATGCATGAAGAGTATGAGAGAAAGAGCGAGCCACACAGTAGAGCTTCTGAAAAGCGCCGTTATGAAAAATAGTTGTGCTTGTAAACAGAGTTCGTAGCTAAATTCCCAAGTAGTCCATATACAATGCATGCAATCTTACCACCAATCTCTCCTATCCAGTGTGACAGACTGGTGGCGAACGGGTGTGCCGCATAATGTTCTGACGCTATTCTCTGCTTGTTCACGCTGCTGTGTGGCAAAGATATGCACACACACCGCTCTGCTTTAAGAGAAGAAAACTTATAGAAAAGAGTGTGTCTGAACTAACAGATAAGCGCTCCAATGGAAGGCTACTGGGTAGTAAGGTTCTGCTCCGTCGGCGGTAACTAAATAAAGGAGGGACAAGGAAGAGCAACGATCACTAGCAAGCAAGGATTTTTAAAGGACACTGACATAGACAAATGGCAAGCAATGGGTGGAGCTGAACTCCACAAACCATATACAACAGGTCACTAAGTATCAGCTCAAGCACTGTCTAGGCTCGACCTAAAAAGTACATTTGACCTGTACTATCCAGTTTAGCAGCAGGAATCCTGCAATTAGAAGTGACATAAATGAAGTTTTCAAAGTGGTATTTCTGCATGGATCTACCAAAAAGACAAAACACCCAAAAGAAAAAATCTACACTTTTGCTGAAATTAAGATGTCTTCATTCGCGACTAATATAACCCTTCGCTCACTGCTTTACACCCTCTTGAGAGCACTGAATCGACTATCCAAACATACGTGCAGATAGTCTAAGGGTGGTTTCCGCCAGTCACGTGGATCAGTGAATCAATCACTTATTGATCTCATCTGTTGAGCCCTGCAGGACACAAGTTGTGGAATCCAGGAAAGTCAACTAATGATGAAAAGCCTCCTAAGTCGATAAACTGACTACTATTAAATTGGGGAACAACTTCAATTATTAACAGAACTCCAAACTAGCATATCTACAGTAGCGATCACGTTATAAAAAATAAATCTTATTAGAATTCAGCCAGGGGAGGACAGAAAGATCTATGCAACCGTCCCTAGTTCATACCCTCTTAAGTCGGTTTTGGCAAACGTGCGGTAAATAAATACAGCGGCGGCAATCTACTTACTCGTGGTCAGGGCAATTAAGGAGACGAGACTAACAGAGTGCTAAAATGTATGATGTGTTATTATATTATACAAATGCATGCACGTTCTACAAATCTTATGAAATAAACGTTAAACACGGATGCCTTTTCGCACATGTAGGCTAGGTTTCGAAGTGGGCGGTGGGAGAAGGGGGTACAGAATTACTGACTTCCTGCCTTTCAATAATTTTCTCAATATTTTATTTAATGTATTTAAATGTAGCATTGAGCCCTCTATCGTGTTTAAATGCAGCACTGGCTGTCTACGAGGTGTTTAATTCTAACACTTGCTCTCCACAATGCGTTTAAATGTAGCACAGGCGTATGTGTACGAGGCGTTCACTGTATTATGATGCCAGAGTGTACCTGAATAGAGAGTCTAAGAGAATACACGTCCACTCGTTTTTTAAACAAAAACGGGGCACTGAGACATACTTAAGATACGGAATGCTTCTACCTTCATTTTCGGTGCACTCGGTGTCATTCAGGATTCAGTTAATTGCGTGGTTTAAGCGTGCTTTTTTTTTTTGCAAGACATGAGGTATTTTCCCAACTATACACACACACAAATTCCCCCCAAAATGCTCGATTAAATTAAATGTAACAGCGCCACCATGAGCATGCAGACTGTACTGGTGAAAGGATAATATACGATAAAGGCTGCCACGATATTCATTTCCATTTGCTTACTAGACTCATGTCTCGACCCTTCAATAATGACACTGCATACTGATTTAATTCCAATCTCGTTTTCTCCTTCCGTAGAAATTATGCTACTTCCTTTGCCCAGTTATTTTTCACCGATTTTTGTCTTGTTTCACTCTACAAGTTGATATTTCTTACTTCCTTTCTTGTCTCACACTTTCTAGTCGAACCTCTGGTGGTACTCTGGTTATATTGATCTGCTGTTATCGCCTCATTTTTCTTACTATTCTATCCAATTATTACATCTCTTCTGCCTTTGTACCTAAATCTGCTCAGCACTGTCTTCCACGTTCAGTTCATGGTCTTATTTTCCTACTTTTCACAATTTCACTGGCTTCTGTTACTTCCTTACTTGGTTCTGAGACTGAGGGTTATATCGATACTTCACACGTTACTTTCATTTTCTCCCTGCCCTTTGGATGCAAAAGCAACACGGGAGAAGAGGGACGTCCAGCCCGCATTGACTGGGAGGAGAGAACCGGCACACACACCTGAGTCGCGTGGGGTCAAATGGTACGGCCTGGCTTGACATAATAAAAGGCCCATCGACCGAAAAACTTCAGGCAATAAGCCACTGCCCTGATACTGTGTGTTTGTTGCTGCATGCGCGCAGGGGCCTAGGAGACAATACATTTTTGGGGAGGACAGCGACAGCCTTGGGGACTTCTCAATTGACCCTATACAAATCGCCCATTGTTTGCAAAATGCAGGCTCTGATAAATGTACACAATCATATAGTTTGGACGTGAAATAGGGAGAAAAGAAGGCATGTTGTCAGTTTGAAAGTATGTTTTTTTGTTACGTACATTCACAAAGTATTTAGAACAAATGTGAAAATACATGTTGATTAACCTTGCATCTTCATGCACCAAGCAAATAAAGGTAGGAGGGAGAAAAGGAAGGACAGACCTTTTATGCCCGCACCGATCATGCCTCTCACCTCATGCATATTGAAACCACACTAGAGATATCAAAAGCAATCAGGTACAATAACTGTAAACTGTGCTCTGAAACCGTAGTTCTATTAACACTTCTGCACCTCTGTGCGATCTTGGGCAGGTCAGCTCCACATCAGTCAAACCTGGGAGCATTCACACTGAAAAAGCTCTTGGTGTTATAGACTATTTAATACTTGGGATTCTGTGATCCCTGTATAAACAGCAGTCATTAATTTCTATATGATTGGCTACTTCTGATGCATCAAGTCACTGATTATAAAGAAAAGACGTCAGAACTCGACTATTATAAGGTTACTACAGTCCAGTTTTGACTTATCTTCTGCCAGAGCCAGCAGCCAAGGTGAAAGGCAGGTCAAGGCATGGAACATATTTAAAGCAGCTGTTTAAAACAACAAATGGAACGTTGCTTTTCTTTCTTCTGCTCTATTTTAGTAGTTTAAAATTACAGAAGCTATGCACTAAAGCTGTGATTACCATCCTTTTGACTCCTGAGGACCCTCCACTGAATCACTACTGAAAGCCGGTCACCCCCAAGCAATTTGTATAATTTAAATTTCAAACATTAAAACATTAATTCGCAAAGAATACGCAAGCAAGTTCACACCAAATACTCAAATTACTAAAGATTTAATTATTTTATATTGAAAAAATATCCAATAATCGAAACATTTTAATAGGAAGGTTGGCGCTGCATCTCAGGTGACTAACTTTTCCATGTTTGGTCTTATTTAGGAAAGCTGAATCCTCAGGTGAGATTCTACATTTCCCTACGCCATTTCTGTTTTTTATTTTTTAGGTATGTAAGATCTGAAAAGGCTTTTTCACATAAATATGTGGTGGGGAAAGGAAGTAAACCGTAATGGCCTCGCATCTCTCCATAGGCTCTCTGTCATGTATAATTTATTTGTTTAATAGTGCCTCTCATACCAGTGTAAGGTGTTGGAGCACATACAATACTGTTCTTTGCATGATACACATTCTGTGCAGCAGGCATATTATCCATCTGCGCTACCATAGATGAGTCAAAACTGCTACTAGACAAAACCCCTACCTTTCTCCCACAGGTACATTATTCACCAGAGTTATCTTGTTACTTTTATTTTTGCCCGAAAGCCTCTGGTGACTGTTAAGAAATGGGGGTGGAGAGGCAGGGAGTTGAAAAATAAAAAAAGAACACTTAATCTGTGTATGGCTGCTGGCTCTCCTCCGTCCTCTTCTCTTCCTGAGTCCCGGCAGCACGGAAGCACACAGGCTCCCAGACTCCCCAAAGCCAATCAAAATGCTGCTGTCACTAGCATGACAGCAGCGTCGTGATTGGTCTGAGCAGCCTGGCTCAGCACTCAGACAGGGAGTGGGAGCCTATTCATGTTCTCCACCAGGCTGTGCAATTCAGCCAGGTGGGGAAATACTAAGTGCGCATGTCTGTTTGGCCAGCCCAAGCTAAACCGTCATACGCACTTATGGTACACATTCCACACCTCCTCCATGTGACACAGCCCAGCCTACCCCGCCCTGACTTGGCTCAGCACTGAAAAATAAAATGATAATAACACTGTGTTCTCATCATTTTATTTTTCCTTTTATGCACTGCTCAGAGCAGTAGGGGGACACTCCTCCCCCTTAGTGGAGGAGCCGCTGCTGCTGCTGCATGTACAAGGAACTTTGAGGTGCTTTTAAAACTGCTGAACAAAGGAAGTGATAAATATAAAAACACACATTTTTCTCGATGCCCTAGCTGGAATAGTGACTTTCTGCTGGCCCAGGTCTGTGGATTCCCTGGGAATGTGTCACAGACCCTTGGGGGGCCTCAGACCACAGGTGGGGAACTGCTGCACTAAGGTTTTAAGTGGCTTGTGGGTAAGGTGATGGTGTGGTATTATATGGGCTATTGAACCACTTGGCGTAGATGATAAGGATACTGCAAGTCATCTTGGAGTTCCATACTTTATAAACAAGCACTGGCAAAGCCAACAGGTCTCACCTATGAAGAGCTATTGGCTTTGCTGGTGTGTTTTTGCCATGTTGTAAACTAGCATGGCTGCTGCTCAGCATGGCTATAAGTTAATGGCATAAAGGAGAATGACATGTCATAAAGTGCTGTCGATTGGTGTGGCATAGAGTGTCGAGGAGTGAGTAGAGTGTCAGAGTGGAGTAGTGTCAGAGTGTAGTAGAGTGGAAAGGAATAAAGAAGAGTGCAGTGGCATAGAGTGGAGTAAAGTAATGTGGAGTGCCATAGAAAGAGTTGAATAAAGTTTCACTGAGCATAGTACATTGTGGTACAGTGCAGTGGCATGGAGTGTCAGAGTAGAGTGGAGTACAGTATCGTAGATTGAAGTGGAATAAAATGTCATGGAGGTGCATAGAGTGGACTAGTATGTCATAGAATAGAGTGGAGCAAAGTGGCATGGAATGGTGTAGAGGCAATTGTGTTTACAGTCACAGAGTGGAGTAAATTGCTGCATAGTGGCACAGAGTGGAGTAAAGTTTAATAGAGTAGAGTGTCGGGACGGAGTATTATGGAGTGTAATGTCGTAGAGTGATCTAGAGTGAAGTGGTGCAGAGTAGATTGGCACAGAGTGCACTGGTTTTTAGTAAAGTGGTGCAGAGTGCATTGGTGTAGAGTGCATTGGTTTAGAGTAGAGTGCACTACTCTAGTGGTGAAGAATGGAGTGGTACAGCGTAGATTACAGTGGCACAGAGTGCAGTGGTGCAGAGTGCTGTGTCGTAGAGTGACATGGTGTATGGTAGAGTGAAGTGCTGCAAGATAGAGTGGCGTAGAGTGCAGTGATGCAGTATAGAGGGGTGTAGAGTGTAATGGTATAGAGTGCATTGGTGAAGAGTGCAGTAGAGTGGCACAGAGTTGAGCAGTGGCGAGTAGAATGCAGTGTACAGTGGTGTAGAGTTCAGTGGCAAAGTGTGCACTGTTGCAGAGTAGAGTGGCATAGAGTGCAGTGGTGTAGAGTGGCATAGAGTGCATTGGTGTAGAGTGCAGTTCCATAGAGTGACAGACTACAGTGGTGCAGAGTGATGTAGAGAGCAGTGGTGTTGAGTGCATCGGTACAGAGTTCAATAGAGTGGCGTAGAGTAGAGTGCTGCAGTAAAGTACAGTGGTGTATAGTATGGACGTGTAGAGTGCATTGCCATAATCTACAGTGGTGCAGAGTAGAGTGGAGTGGCCTAGACTATAGTGGGGTAGATTGCATTGGCATATAGTATAGTGGTACAGAACAGAGTAGAGAGGTGCAGAATTGAGTGGTGCAGAGTAGACTGCAGTGGCATGGAGTGATCCAGAGTAGAGCGACATAAAGTGGAGTATGCATAATGTGGTAGCACATTGCATTACAGTAACACATCTTTAAATGAAAATACCATTACATTTGCAAAGACATACAGTTTTACTGATAAAAACATACAGCACACAAATGTTAATGTGTGGGAATGCCATTACCTAGGGTATTGATTTGTTCCGATCATCTTAAAATATTTGTTTCCACAACACTTATATTCTTCAAATATCTGCAAATTTCATTCACAAACATTTGTTGTGTGGTAGATAGAAATAGCATCCTAAAGCCTTCTGCCACCACACCCCCGGTAGCTAGCATGATTGTCATATAAGTTATCTCACTATGAAGTCAGAGAAAGAAAGATAAACGCCAAGCTCCATGGGAAGACAGAGCCTGTAATTTGACCTTGGTCTTTGAATGCACAGCAAGTGAGACAAGATAAGAACAATATCTAAAGGCCTGTTTACAGACATCGAACACTGTTGGAAGAATACAGTATACAAGATATGCTCTACTGTAGGGACAAACTGAAGCAGACAGCCTAAATCAAATACAGCTAGCAAATGGAAACCAAGCAAATGTAAGTTGCAAAGCCAAAGGTAAGCAATGGGTGGAATACATTTCCAGTGAAGCTTTCTAAATGTTCTCTAAATGACTTTAGCAAACCAGACAGCTTCGATTTAATGAACTCAGCCTTCACCCTAGTTCCTATATATTTCTATGGAACTCCTCTGTGAATGCGACAGTCAAACTGTACCTTGCTATTTATGGCCTTTTACACTCGCTCCTATGGGCTAGGACTGCTGTATTGTCCTGTAACATGAAATGTGTGCAGACTTATGCCAATGCATTGATACAAACAATACATTTCTGATGCCTGGGTTGGCTATCACCAGGGCCACTGTAATTATGTGACTGTGCGCTGCAGTGTTTTTTTTTTTCTTTCTCGCAGATATGGATTTGCCACATTTGCCATAAAATCCAACATCTGCTGCATAATCTGACGATTAAAAAAAACGGTTCAAAAGTTACTAAAAGCACAGCAACAAGTGTTGGTGCATAGTGCAGGGCCCCTTTGCAAATGCTGACTGCTAACCTTTCTTTTGCGTGTTGCTATATTTAGGTGTTAAGCTGGTACTAATTAGGTACAACCTAAGCCCAGAGAGTGTTAATAAGTGTAACAATGACAAAATAATGAGATACTATCACAAAATGTTTCATATTACATTGCATAATTTGTCTCTTTTGCCTGCATAACTTGATTCAGCCCGGCCAAATAATTTGGCCCTCCCTTGCTGCATAAATCTAGTGGCCCTATCACCAATGTATCCTCATGTAACTGTTATTCTTTATTTGCCATATTTTCTGTCTCTACTCATAAAAAATGAGTTATAATTCAAGTCAAATGAGAATGTTAAATACCGAAAAGATAATATACTTCAATATGCTTAAGTATGTGACAATAACAACATCATAACTAATAACGCTTGGTAAACTGCCTAAAATGAAAAGTGGCTTCTCCCTGTTAGCCACTCTGTAAACCAACCCTTTATTACTTAGATAAAAAACATTTGGCCCGATTCACATAGGTAAACTTAGACATTTGGTCTACATTTAGACCAAATGTCTAATTTTACGATTTTTGGGAAGTCACAAAGGACATTTACAAGTATTATCTTTACGTCTGCACTTGGAGCGGATCTCCGTTACATTTAAATGTTAGAAAGAGATACCCTTCTAGTAGCTAAATTCTATAGTGTGAAAAGATAAAATCGCGCCTTTCTTGTTTCAGTAAATGGTGTGATCCTAGGCAACTACAAATACTCAGTACACAAGTCCTTAAAAAAATAAAAAAAAAAGAAGTGGGGGGACACACACACACACACACACACACACACACACACAAAGTTAGGCAGTATGCAAGTGACATCACAACGCATGACATCATGGTGTGTGACAATGCACTTGGCATCACAACCCATGGCCTCAAAGAAGGTGGCATCAGATCTTAACACCTCAAGGCATATGTTAAGCATGTCTATCATGAGTATATTTGAGCGCTTTACTATATTTAACAAATTAGCTTTTGCTTTGGAGCTGTGCCAAAAAAGTTAGGCAACTTTGACACAAAATCTGGGCCTCTGGCATGGCTAGATGCACGCCCGCCTCCTGTTACTAGGCTGTGGCCTTGTATTCCCCCCAGCCATATCTGATCTTCGCGGCTGAGGCCTAACTTTGGCCACACCCTACCAGCTATGGCCCTGTGAAGTCTGCCGGCATAAGGACAACATGCTCGTCTGGGCAGAGGGCTATTTCTGGCACATGGCCCGCTTGAGGACTACAGGACTGGCTATGTGCATGCCACACATGGCCCTGACCTCTCTGCCAATGGTTTAGGCCAACTGCTGGATGAGGCCACTCTTCCCTGCCTGCGGTGCGGGCACAAGTGTGCTTGCTTGAAGGTCCACGATTCTGTCTTGAAAAGCATGCAGAAGTGCACGTGGCCTTTTTCCTGCTCGATGCCTGCAGGCGAAAGCCTGGCACTGAAGCATAGGACTGTCATGCCCCTTCTGCACATGGACTTTGTTTGCAGCACGCTTCCTGGTCGCTACTGCCCACAGTCACACCGGCTCCCTCGGCACTTAACCCATGGCCTCCATCTTGCCCACTGAGTCATTCCATCAAAGGGAACCCACCCATGCAAGCTGCCCGTTGGAAGACATGGTTGAAATGCTTAAGACCTTGTTTGCAGCGATGGTTATCAAAGACAGCCGGAAAGACCCATTGCTCATCCACCTACCAGGAGAAGAAGTGTATAAACTGTCTAGGTACGTCACAGAGACAGTATCACTGTTCACCTATGCCACACTGAAAGCAGCCCCCACGGTACCTTTCAAGCTACTTGCCAACCCTGACTATAAGAGATTTCTTCAGCTAAATCGCAAACCCAGAGGAGTCTGGATGCATTCTACGCCTGCCTTCGAGACCTAGTCAGCACTCACACTCCCAGATAAACAGGATGAAATCAGAGTACAGTTCATCCATGGCTGTGCATCGGTGAAGATAAGGGAGCCTATTCTCTGATACCCAGGAAAGTCCATTCATGACATCCTGGCACTCAAGCACTCAAAAGAACTCTCAAAAGTGCAGGCGACCCACATGGAGGCAGCCATGTTAAAGAAGAGCTGATAAACCTTGTATCCTGTGGGCCCAGCAGTGGAAAGAAGGTCAGCAGGAAAGCCCCGGCCACCAGCAATCCTTGTAGATGGAGCTATGGGAAGCTCCCCCATCCAGGAGAATATCTGGCGATTGACAAGGAGTGCTCCGTATGTGGCAAACTAAACCACTTGGCAAACATTTGTCTGTAGACCCTGACCCCCAAGAAGCTGCTGAAGAGAGGGGTGAACATAATCAATGCCCCAACAGAGGTCCTGGAGGACAGTGACATGGATAATGATCACTAGGAAGGAACCATCCATGTTGCCTAAGCAGTAAAGCCACAGCAAAAGAAAGTCAAATCGACCCTCAAGTGCCAGATACTGATACTAGGGCAACCACTAACAAATAATGATAGACACTGGAACCCAAGAATCACTTCTAGGCAAACAGAAAACCAAGCCAGGCCAAGGAACAGCAGAGATGTTTCACACTGGTATTAACCCTGTGAGGTGGTTTTAAGATACCAGTTGCGATACGACCTCAACCCCTCATAGCAATTCTTGAGACTTTTTCTGCAGTAATATCAAGTCCTAACTGAGATCGCCAGGAGGACTATGTGTATGTCCGGTCAGGTATTGCTGTCATGTCCAGTGTTTCCGTGTATGTTTGGTTCACATTTGAGGAGGGACATTCAGCCCACATGGGTGAGGAGGAGAGACCCGGAACATACAACTGCATGAGTGGGATCAAATAGTATGACCCTGTGTGACATAATAAAAGCCCAGCTGGCTAAAAGGCTGTATGCAATAGGCCACTGCCTACACTACACAAAACAGGAGTAGGGGAAAGCAACAAAGAGGACGTGGATGGGGTGAAGCAGTGGGGAGAAGCATGTGGGCAGGTGCAGAGGAGGAGGATGCAGAAGCAGTCGGTCAACAGAAAGCAATGAGGAATGCAGAGGGACAGACATACATGAGGGAGATGGCTAACAAAAAAACAAGCACTTTAATGGAGTGTTTCACACAAAAGAAATAATAGTGCTTTAACAGCAAAAAGTGGAAGCAGGGATGCCAGTGAATCAAAGAGGCTGTAAGAAGGCAATGATTCATTGGAGGCACAAATAGAAGACGAAAATATGGGAAACAAACAAGTACTAGCCAAGTGAGGTTAACAAGGAAAGCCAACTAACGGTGCGCAATGGGCAGGGCTCCAAGCATGTAGGCTTGACCTAAAAAGGAAACATGGGAGGATGCAGTTACAGCCAAAACGGCTGCAAGAAAGAGTTTTCAGAATATATTCTGGACCCACTGCCAGCAATGGAATTACGTCAAAGGAGCAGTGGTTACACAGTGGAGAAGAGTGAATCGAAGTTGCCTATAATTAGCTTGATGACTTGAAAAGTGGTGGAAGCTGCATGAAGTCTGAGTGGTGACCGGAGTGCCTTTTATTAAAGAAGTCCCCTTGAATGGTATGGCATTTGGAAAAGAAAAAAACACTGAGCAAACTAGTGTTTATGGATGCCTAGAAAGCATCCCTTCATCACAATTCCAAAAGATAGATGTCTCAATGACTAACCGATGTCTTCTGTACATAAATGTATAAAGATCTAATAACATCCTCCTTTTGAAGAGTGGAAGCTTCTGCTCTAGTACAGTATAGCCTAAGATGTTTTTAGGGAACCTGTTTCATTTGTTTCCTCAAGAGTCTCCCCCACAATAACAATTGGTGAATCGCACTCTGAAATTGCAGCCACGAACATGTAGTGGATTCATGGGGAAAAACAGCTATACATTGACAGGGTTCTGGGTAAAAGATTTGTGCACCCCAAAGAGATAGCTCCAGGAATTACTTGTAAGCAGAGAAGTGGACAGATGCTCCTGACTTAAGATGGTGATCGTGAGGCCACTATCAATGCTGGGAAATGGAGGTATTCCACTACAAGAGTATACCCACATTTAAGAAAGATTTCTCCTGATATTTCAAACAAACATGACTTCCACACGGTCACAACATTCTCACAGTTCAAGAAGTTCTGCTATGTGAGGCCAGTTTGCTACTTTCTCCTGAAATCAGTCACAATGCTGCTATAAAACGCATTGTAAATCCTTCTGACACCTCAAATAGTAGGACTGAGACATGCAGCCTCCTCCATTCTATATGAAAAGCTTATTTTTATTTGTTAATCCCATTAAAGACATGAAGAGAACACAATGGACTCAGGCTTCCTAATAACAGGAAAAAGCAAGGCAGTTGGAACCTGGGATGAGGAATGACTTATTTTATATGTATTTCCTGAGCATTGTGGGTGCTCCAACATATTTACCATATCTGTTCCTTGTTCCTGGGTTACTGTGTCTCCTTGTTTTCCGCATTTCCTCTATGGTGTTACCTCTATCTTCTTGCACTTAAACCACAAATAAAGTGGTATTTTTGTTACTTTGATTCATACAGGTCAGACCTGGGTGCGCAGGGGGTGAGGTGTGAGTTTAAATCTGAGGGATATATACACAAGGAAGCTAAAGAGTATTTTGCATAACTTAACTTTTTAGGTCTGGCCTTTGAGACAGTTTTGGCTGTCTCACCAAATTATTGTTTTCCCCCACAAAATTCCAACATAGTATAGATACACAGAGAGGTTATAGGTATTAACATTTTGCTTCCTCCCACCACAGAATACATAAGGGGGCAATGGGTTTAAATTGTGCTTTTTAATTTTTAATGTTACATTTAAGTACTGGTTACTGATTTTCCCTGCACATTGTGCACCTGGCTAACTAGTGATTTTTTTTTTTTTTTACATTATTAAGGATTCAGCTAACAATGTAGCTACCTGCAATTTGCATGCTTGGTTAATTTGTGATTTTTTTCTGGTTTCTTCCACTGATGATGATGATGATGATAATAATAATAATAACAACACCACCACCATTAATATAAGCAAATGTACTGCATAACAGAAAGGCTTATTATTTAAAAATACTTGTAAAATGATCACTACAGTGAATGGATTTAAAATGTTTAATATATGCATATGGTGACCACATTTAAGTAAATGTATGCTTTGTTTTTTTTTCCATTTTAAAGTTTGTGGATTATATTTGCAATACAAAAATGAAAACAAATAAATAACCATCGCACAGGTTACCAAGGCTAGACCCACTGACTCTGCAAATGCTTGTTAATGTTTGGACGTGAAAAATGCCCCATTGATGGCAACTAAAATTATGTTTTTCAGATAAACAGTTAAGAATTTAAGACAGAGAATGAAGTGGTGTTTTTACTAAGCCAATATTTGAAGCCCACTGACATGGAAGGAGGTGGCCATCAAGCAGATACACCCCCGGCCACATACATTTGCTTGAGACCACGCAGGGCCTTGTGCCATTTATAATGGAGGGTTGTATGTCATCAATAGATACAAGTCATTTCGGAGTACAGTGGTCTAAGTATTTCCATACTGCTAAAACAGGAACAAAGATACTTGGGTTTGTTTCTGTATGCCTCAATGGCCAAACACATCACTGTGTGACAATCTACATAACTTGCTCAGGGATATGATCTGTACATGTGAGATCATTATTAACAAAGAATGAAAGAATCTTTGTTTAGTGGTAAAAAAACAAAGAACAAAAACATCAAACCGGCTCACTGTTATTTGTCAGAATGTAACAGAGCTGAATCATTCTTGTGGACCAATAACCTGCTGTATTTTCCATTCTTTGCATAACCATCTCTCAAAATGCTTGCTCTCCTCTACTCCATTCTACATGCACATTTGTACGTCTGGCAAGTTTCTGTGGTGCCACAACATTTCCAAACTCTGGCTACAGCTTCTTCTACCAACGATGGCAAAGGAGCCTTAAAATGGCAATCTACATAATGGTCTCAATCTAGTGTCAAATTTCCTGATACTTGAACCTTAGCTGAACCCATGGTTAAACTGTTTAATACAGACCTGTCTCACAATTCACTTGGTGTGAGTTTAAGAATATGTTGCTGACCAGCCGAGTACTAGATCCAGCCGAATTCCTTCTAACAAACATGCCTAAAGCCCTCAATTCTTGCCCATGACCAAGCTGATGGTTGGTGACAGCTGACTGACTATTGTGAGGTGCAAGCTTTTTAACTACAGGGTTTAGATGGATCACAGACGCCCTTCCTGAAAAATCAGTATAGTATGTAATACAAGGACCCTTTCGCTCCAAGCACTTGGGAGCGCATGAGGAGGTTACGACCTATATATGTGTCTAGCCTCAGGTTTGTGTTACTACTGAGGTAGCTGTAGGCTTTTAAGTAGTTGTAACTTGATGTCCTCCGGACTGGTTTCTACTTTGCCTGCTTCCTGCACAAGCCAGTGTCGCCAGTAAGTGCATGGTTTCAATTAACAAAACAGTTTAATAGGGAAGGACTGTGTTCTCCCCCAAGTATCAAACCAGTTCACCCTCGACTGCCCATGCATTCGGGGAAGCAACATATTGACAAACTGTGAGGAAGAGGGGAGGCAGTGGCCACTCCTCATTGGCAGACTGTGGCGGCAATACACACTAGTAGCAGTATGGTGTTTCTGCATTGTTATGTAGTTAAAGACAGTGTGAGTTTTTTTTTTATTGCATTTCAGTTGAATTTATGTAGTTTTTCATACCTGACTTTAAAAGTCCCTGTAGTTATCTGAGTTAAAGCTGCCCCTCTTCTAGGATGTGGATGGGGGGGGGGGGGAGTCATTCTTAAATCAATCATTTATATTTAATTGTTTGGGGATATCTGATTTATTATGAATAGAGAGACTGCTGCTATTGTATTTTAAACTGTGACTATGGGGTTATTATGATTTGATTTAGTCTTTTATGATGTGTACTTTTATATTATTGTAAGGCATGTTGCTGATACAGTTTAATAAATTGATTGATTGATTTAACCTTACTATTTTAGAAATGCCACTTCTAGAAAGTGGACTTTTTTTTTGCTCTTGCAGCTCTGTGCGCCTACGGCCTGTCTCCAATACATTTCTGGAGTGGGCGACAGCTACACTTTGTGTATTCCCTCTAGTAAGCCACAAACAGAGAAGGTTAGGTGTGTCTGAGTGCTCATCTGCATTCTCATGGCTCTTCCTGGGCTGGAAGGGCGGGACGGGATGACACTGAAACCTGAATAGGCAATGCCTGTCCCCACACAAAGGGCCGATTACCCCTTACTGACAGACTGGAGCCAGGGCTGAAGAAGAAAGGATACTTGTGCACTTAAAAAGGCCCTTCTTTGAAGGCACCCTCTCTTCAAAGGCACATTTGGGTATAGGTACTTGTTCCCTGACTCCACCAAACCAGACACTTCTGGACCTATAACTGGACTGTGTCAGTGGAACTGCTGTGCTGCATCAAGGACTGTCACTCTTCTAGTCTGCTGACCTGGAAGGACTGCTTTTATGCTGTGCTGCCCTGTTGCCTGCTGACCTTACAGAGGGAGAGGTAGACTCTGCCTTGCACCCCAAAGAGATATCCAAGGCCTAATTGGCTTGGCTCCTGTTGCTAGGGACTCAGGGATTTCAAAGTCTCTACTCCTGCTCCTGTGCCTGGTTCACTGGAAGCGCACCCAGATACTTGCACTAGTGAACTCAAGACATCTTTTGCATGCTGGAAGCAGCAACCGACGCATCAACCCTGCTGCGAGAATAAAACCAGCGCATTGCACGAGTGGACTGAGCAGCACCTCCGGAACCACTGCATCAACAGATGCACACATCCCCCTGCCTGCTGGAAGCGTCAACCGGTGCATCAGCATCAATACAGCACTGAAACCACTGCATCGCCGCCATCACAGAAGGAAGATCAACACATCCCTTTGACAGCTTGGAGAAACCCAGCGCATAGGCTTCAGAATCAATGCATCACGGCTTCGACACTTGTCTGTGGAAACCCACACATTGTCATCAACGCGTCTGAAAAATCAACGCATCCCTCGACTGTGGAAGTGACAGCGACGCATCTACTGTTGGATCGACCCCACATCTCAAGCTTGTGACCAGGATCAAAGTACTCTGTTCCCTAAAGTCACTGTATCTGGCCTGCGCTCCATCGCAGTTGGCTTGAACTGTTAACTTTGCCACGGTCTAGCACACCCTCAAGTAACCCTTAAAGCGCTATTTGCTTCTAAGCACTATTTTTACACGTATTCTAAAAAATCATAACTCTACTTCTATTCATTAGACATTTGTCGTTTTGGTCTTGATTTATTTATAAAATTATTGTCTAGTTTTCTAAACTGGTGTGAGTATTTTTTAGATGTTTTCATTGTGTTACTGTGTGTGTGTTTCACAAATAATGTATACATTGCCTCTTTAGATAAGCCTGAATGCTCTGTGCCAAGCTTCCAGAGGGTAAGAACAGGGTATTTTTTAAGGTGTATTTGACTTACCCTGACTAGCGTGGTGGTCCCTATTTGGACTGGGAACATACCACTGCCAACTGGAGACCCCCACTTCTAACACTAGCCTTTATTTCTAATAAAAAATGAAGTCATTTTATTCTATCAGTCTCTTTTAATGTCCAATACATATTTTATTGATGACTGAATATATATTGTATAGATAATTTTTTAAACATAACTGACTGCCTCTCAAGTGAGCTTCAATGTAGGAGTAATATGGTGGCCGCACAGGATGGACACAAAAGCCCAGGAAAGAAGTAGAGATTCAGTCTCTGCCTTCTATATACAAACAGAAGCAAGCATTTCAATATGCTCATATTGTTAATAGGTATGAATTAACCTGTATACTACATATGCTGTTTGTTCCCACTTTAATCTCTCAGACATGTACTGGCTGAATTCATGCAAGTCTGTTAATGTTTATGTACAAGAATATTTTGCAAATAAATATAAAGTTATTTATGTTGTAGACAAGTTTGTGAAATCTGAAAAAGGAATGCTGGCAAACTAAAACTCTTCTAAATATTCATGGTTTTTTTAAACAAAGTCACAGGCATTAAGCATTGGAGATGTACAATGGCTAGGCAAGGTGTCTATTGTAATTGAGCACGTGTGCTGTGAATGAACTGAGTGAGGTTTGCTACACTTTTACACAAAGTGAAATAATGGAATCTGTCTGCTACAACATCCTGGCTGGTGAGACAAACATCAAGCAAATCTACACTTGCTTTCCTACAATAATTGGGTTTTCCGCACTGTACAGAGCTGTACTGGGAAGGCAGGAATGGAATTCCACCCTGCAAAATCAGTATCCTGCCTGCTGCAGAATGCAGAGCAAGCTGAAAATACAGTTCATTCTGAAGCTCTGCTTATATGAATAGGCCACCCTTCCCACATCCATGTCTACCTATAAAATATCTGGTAAGGCACACAACAGTTGATTGATCTGCTAAAGACAGTCAGCTATGTGTAGTAGCATCCCATCTAGTGGGTTTTGATAACTTTAGGGAAATCTGGCACAATACACTACCTCTCGTATGTGCTGCTGCTCCGTCTCATGCCTTTTGATCATTATCTTGCGCTTGAAGTGCCGACAGTTCTTCTCATAATATAGTCTCTGCTGGCCAAGAAGCTGGGCCTCCTCCTCAGCTTGTGTGTGCTGCATGTTCTCCTTATGCTTGGATATACGATCTTGTTTCTCCTTCTTGGGCGTGCTGTGGTCCTCATTCATCTCCTGTGTTTCAGAGATCAATAAAATAAACATCAATACATAGACAACTGGTAAGCATTCTATGAAGAGCCTGATTCAGCACCTGAATAACTCCAAGGGAGCAGATACTGGAAAGAACAGTGTTAAATAGTACTCAAGGTCTCCAAAGAGAACGCTCGTTCCTCACCTGTCTCAAACTTGTAGGACACATAAGCCAGTTGCAGGGCACCAAAATATTTTTTGCACAACAAAAGTTCATTTTCAGCTGAAAGCTTGGGTAAGAATGTCTCTGCCTCCAAACACACCCCACAGTTCAAATAAATCAGTGCTTCTCTCAGACTGCACTTCCAGGGCACAGTCAAGGAGGGAGAAGGTCATTGGAGGTACAAGGATGAAAGGGGACTATGGGAGCAAATGTTATCTACACTACGCCCAGAGCCCCCTGCCAGCAGTTACATGGAAACACTAAAAAATAGCTGCTCCAGCCCGATATTTAGCAAAGCCTGAGTAACTACTTAAGCCTGTGAGGTGATATGTATTGCATGTTCTTTGCACAACACTCAAGGGTGACACTTTCGTACTTCTAGAGGAAGGAGACCTGCTGCTCTGTAGCACTCAGATTCAGGAGACACCACAATAAGTGATCAATGTCCTGCATCTCATAAGAATAAATACCAATGGTCCAATCTATGAAATAATTTAGACATTGTTTGACATATAGGGTATGCATCATCCTCTCTGCATCAGAATACTGGAAATAAACTAGCTATAAACTGGAAAGGGGAGCAGAATCTCCTGGTTAATATAAAATGCTGACACTACTTCAGGAAGGAATTAATAGTCTGCAGGAAAAAGCTAAACAGTGTGTCCTCCAGGGACGGAAATTTGTTTATAAAAGACTGAAACGTTCACTTACAAGTTTCCATCCCATATTCCAACACCCAACCTTGCAACCCATTGTCACACTTCCTAATGCTCCTGATGTGACATACCCAATAACCAGTGGAAAACCACCTACTGTCACTCAAAATATATATAATTTATCAAGCTAAGCCCCCAAAACTGGCCAACCCAGCAGATTCCTTTCCACTGTTTGATGAATGCATGTTTTCCTGCCAATACCTTTGGCAGAGCTGTTAGCAACTGCAAAGACGTAAAGGGTTTCTTGATCTTTAAAGTTTGTATGTACTTATGTCAGAAGAACAAGTGACTTACCTTCAGTAGTGCTCTTTCTGGTAGATAATACATCTAACCACAGATACCTCTCCTTAGAATCCCTCTTGGGCCACAATGGACCTGGAGACATTTATAGCAGTGCTTCCATTAGCTGCTAGGTGGCATTGTGTGGCTTCCTGCAGGCTTTAAACCACCCAGAAGTGATGTTGCCAAGCAGTAAATAAGCACCACCCCTGCATGATGATTTAGTTTGTTTTCTCTTTTCACTCTGTACCTTCAGTATAATTTTTGGTAAGTGTATGGAGAAATGCCTTTAAATATTTCTATATGTTACAAAGAGGCCACGCCAGAGAACTGGAACAGCAGTGAAAAACCGGTGTTTAGATAGAGTATCCAACAGAAACAGCAGTATCAAAGGTACGTTCTTATTTCTGCTTTTCTGTGGAGTGTGCTGAGACCAAAAATTCTTGCAGAGCAGAGAGGGCAAAATGTCCTTCTAAATGGACCTGGCTGCACAGGCAGTAGTCCTTCATGAACATATGCACCAACATTCATGTTGTAGCCTGGTAGACATCAAGAACAGGTTATTCCTCAGATCGCTGTAGTGGTAGCAGCCTTAGCCCTGGTGGCATGAGCTCTCTGATCTTCCGGTGACTGCTTCTTAACCAGTGCACAGCAGATCTTAATGCAGAGGACTATCCACCTTAACAGGCTCTTCTGCACATCCTCTCCTTTCTTTGCTCCAGAAAAACCCACAGAAAGTTGAGTCCACTCAATGGTCTTTTTCATGTTGAATATAAAAGCTTAAAGCTCTTCTGATATCCAAATGACGGAGCCTCTCCTCTTTCGACAATTGAGTGGGAGCAAAGAAAGTTCAAGTTTGTTGTCTCATTAATTATAATCATTACAATAATAAAACACAACTACACATCTATAAACACTCAAGATTAAGCATGTTCAAATCATTCTCAAGAAAGAATGTTAAAGTGCTTAGTGTAAATAGCCTGACCTGTAGTTCCTGTGCCATGTGATGAAATTGTGTGGATACAGGTGCATGCAGCTCAGGTTACACAGTGCGATTTTCACAACTTAATTACCACGCAAGGTGCAACAGATGGAGATTATTCACCAACTGCTCAGGAGGTGATCAAGATACTTAACATTATGATTCAATCACTATCTTCTGAATAAAAATTCACATATCCAGTTAAGGTACCTAGGTGTTATTAACAATCAACTGGCCAAGCATTTTTAAGAAATATTGCACAACTTGCTCTGAAAAAGCCTTATTTACTATCTGATTACTTAAAACCATCACTCTTATAAGACAATTCAAGTTAATTAAAACGGTTACACTTTTAAAACAATTCAAGCATGTGATTTGTTCTTAGAACAAAATACCAGAATGAAAAAGTGCTAAGTGGCGGTTGTCTTATGTTGAACTCTAAACCCCAACTATGTAATAGCAATTTAGGCAGGGCATGACCCTTGGGATGTAACTGCCATTGGGGCTTCCAGGCATAACCCAGTGGCTCAACTCTTGAATTACAACTTGAATTCAAAGCCAGGGAGCACTGGGAAGTCCAGGCTGTGCTGCCGCTAGGAATTTAAGAAATTTGCAGTTTAGCTGCAGGTCACCTGGATTAAAATATGCTACTAGGGTTTCCCTGCATGTCCGAATGGCTTTGCCATTGAAGCTTCTCTTTAAGAATGTCTGCCTTAGGTTCTGCAGCTGAGGGCAAATGACATGAATGAGATCTTCCACCTGCCCATTGCAATGCCTACAAAGGGTTGAACTTGGATGCTTCCATGCTGGTGTATTCCTCAAGGTCGGTAAACTGCCCAAACATAGCATCATTAATCTGCATTTATTTGCACAGAGAACACATTTGAAAGGTATGCAGCTGGGGCTAATGAGGTGTAATGCTTTATGACAAGCAATGTGTGCGTACATGCACTAAACTTGAGTTTGTCTTCAATAAACGACAATAATTTCTAAGAACTACTGGTTCCCTTTTTAAAGGAGTCTCATATGTCACACCAGCCTCCCATAGTTCTTTCAGACTTAGAAGACTGATACAAGTATACAAATACTTACTATACGCTAATTGCTGGTCATTTTTTTAGAGCTGACCAGAGGGCACTATTCATGGTGTCTTGAGTTGGGCACGGCTGATTTTGTACCAGGACTGAATTGATGCAGCTTAACTGACTAGCTGCAGATTCCTTACCTTATAATTTCCAGGCATCAGCTTAGAATCCTGAACTTTTTTGCTGAGCAATACCCTTGTGGGTGCCATCCGGTGGCATCGTTCAGATCCGCGTGCCGTCATTGGAGCCATCTGTGACGTCCCTGTAGTCTATAAAGGCACCACCCAGGTGCACGCGTGTGAGTTATTTTCCTTCCCCGCAGGTTAAAGTGCAGATCCTGAATCTTTTTTGACAGGCTTTTTTTTTTTATTTTTTTTTTTACTTTTTGTCAAATATTTTTGTTGTCTGTGCAAAGGACGACATCTAGGAAGACAGGGTTCAAGCCGTGTGGTGCCTGCCATCACGCCATGTCAGTGAAGGGCCCCCATAAGGTATGTCTCTGGTGTTTAGATCGAAACCAGGACTCAAAGTTGTGTTCTGACTGCTGGGGCCTGGCTCCAAAAGCTTTGAGGGAGCAGTCTCTGAAGCTCATGGTGGCCCGGCAGTTGACGTCGGTGGGTGCAACTCCCCGGAGGCCATGGTCCCAGTCGAGGTTGCAAGACCGCTCTAGGAGCTCCAAGTCTTCTTCATTCCACTTGAGGTCCTCCGGGCACTCGGGGAAGAGGCACAAGAAGAAGTCCAAGTGGACTTCGACTTTACCTCGCCCATCAGCCGACAAGGCGAGTCTGGAACGTTGACATTTCAGGCACAGTTCTACAGAGCCATTGCCAGGGCCGACTTCGAGCCTCTCCCCCCCCCTTTCGGGAGCAGGAGCGACTCCCCACTCAATCAATCAATCAATCAATCATTTGTAAAGCGCACTACTCACCTGCTAGGGTCTCAAGGCGCTGAAAGGAGGGGGGAGGGACTGCTACTGTTCCAATAGCCAGGTCTTGAAGCGTTTCCTGAAGGCCAGGAGGTCCTGAGTCTGTCGTAGGTGACCCGGGAGGAAGTTCCACGTCTTGGCGGCGAGGTGTAAAAAGGATCTGCCGCCGGATCTGGTCCGGCAGATGCAAGGGATGGTGGCGAGGGCGAGGTTGGCGGATCGTAGTTGGCAGGTGGGAGCGTGGAAGCTAAGTCGCTTGTTGAGGTAGAGCTTTATGAAGCCATGCACCTTGTGTTTGAGCATGCTTACACTGCCGGCATGCCTTTGGGCCCCGCACAGTCAGCAGGGGCCACATCAGGTTCCATGCCTGTGGCTTTGGTGGAACGACGCCAAGTCCGCACAGTCGGCCTACTACGGAGTCGCTCCCGACTTTGATACTCCAGGTGCCCACCGATGGTGCAAACCCCATTCTAATAACCAATGATACGGAACGGTGTTGCACTATGCCAATTCCGGCACCAATGGCGCCAACAGGTGCCACATCATTCCCTGAGCCTTTCTATGATCAGCCAGGCACTGGTGAGGAATGGGAGGTGTCTCAGGACCCTCTCGAATCTCAATTGGAGTACATGAACTGGTTTGAGGAGTTAGGAGAGGCCAGTAGACTGGACACCTATCCAGATACTGGCATGCTCTCACCTCCTATGGTGGCTACAGAGGAGGGAGGATCATATGCTATGGTGGTGCGTAGGGCAGATGAGGTCCTGGACCTAGATCCACCTACAGTGACAATCAGGACTAACCTACTTCAGCCGGGGGTTTCCACATCTGAACCAATGTTATCCTTTAATGAAGCACTCACAGATGTCCTGCTGGGAAAGTGGTCCAAACCCAGCAACGGCGCTCCTGTAAATAGGACAACTGGCCACTGCCATTACCCAGCTCTGAGTCATCCTAGCTTCCTCACACAACACCCCACACCCGAGAGCTTGGTATTCCAAGCCTCCATTTCCCATGGCACCTTCCCTTGCGCTCCCCCAGACAGGGAATCCAAGAGGCTGGACCAGTTTGGGAAGAAGATTTTTTCTTCCTCCAGCCTGGTACTGAGGCCAGTAAACACCTCAGGCCGTTTTTCTCATATATAATGGGATATGGTGGCGCAGGGGCTGCCTCAAGTCCTGAGGGCGTGCAGGACACTCTCTCACAGGCAGTCAAAGATGGGAGGGATGCAGCCAGTTTACCAACAGGTGTGGTTTGGACATGACTGACTCGCTGGGAAGAGCGATTTCGCGACTGTGGCCCTTCGTTGCCACGTCTGCCTTCGTACATCTGGTCTTTCGGGGGATGTCCAGGCAAACCTTATGGACATGCCCTTCGATGGGTCCCACCTATTTGATGACAAGGCAGACTCGGTGCTGGAGCTCTTCAAGGACTCCCAGGCTACAGCAAAGTGTTTGGGCCTCTTGGCGACCCCTCACCAACAGTCTGTCTTTCGCCCCTTTCAAGGCTTTGGAAGGGTTAGGGTACTATGCAATCCACAGACCAGCCACCGTCCTCCGCCAGGTCAGCATCCTGTGCGGGGACGAGGTCATTGTACCTTCAGACCAAGAGGGTCTGGCCAGAAGTTACCCATAACCCAGCCACCCTCCTCAACAGCGCCCAAGTCCTCCTAGTTTGATTCTACAAGACCATATGAGATCAGTTGGAGGGTGGATTTAATTTAATCTCCCTCACTGGTGGTTCATAACATCGGGCAAATGGATCTTGCAGTTCATACAGAAGGGCTAGTCCCTTCCCTTTCAGTCTTTCCCTCCCTCTATGCCTCTGTTAAAAGAACGGCTGTTGGAGGATCACTTAGACTTGCTCCGCAAGGAAATTACGGCCCTTTTGCCCAAAGGAGCCATAGAAAGGGTCCCGATGTCAGAAATAGGCAGTGGTTGTTATTCCCACTACTTTCTGATACACAAAAAGAACAAGAGACTTTGCTCTATTTGTGGTATGTCAATCTCTTCCTCAAAAAGGAGGAATTCTTAATGTTCACTCTAGCTCAGGTCTTGTCTGCCCTAGATCAAGAAGACTGGATGGGAGCGTTGGACTTGCAGGATACATATTTTCACATCCCCATCCTGCCTGTACACAGGCATTACTTGCAGTTCAAGGTGGGCCACAAGCACTTTCAGTTTATTGTGCTCCCCTTTGGTCTCACCAGTGCCCCTCGGGTCTTCACCAAAGTGTCGGCAGCTCATCAACGCAGGTTAGTGGTTTCAGTCTTCCCCTACCTCGATGACTGGCTGTTGAGGGCTCCTACGTTCCAGGCTGTAGTCACCCACCTTCAGACTACAGCAAACCTCCTGCATTCGCTGGAGTTCACTACACACGTGCCAAAGTCACACCTGACTCCCTCTCAGACTCCCCCTTTCATCTGAGCTGTTCTGGACACAGTGCAGTTTCAGGCTTATCCTCCCGAGCAGCAAGTCCAGAATATTCAGGTTATAATTCAGATGTTTCAGCCTCTATCCTGGATTTCGGTGAGACAGACTCTAAGGTTGTTGGGCCTCATGGTCTCCTGCATCCTGTTAGTCAAATATGCCAGATGCCATATGAGAGCTTGAAAGTGGGACCTGAAGTTCCAAAGGGCACAGCTTCAGGGAAATCTCACCGTCACAGTTCAGATCTAGGAGGGGATCGCAAAAGATTTGCAGTGGTGGTTAATGAACTGCGATTGGGTCAGAGGCAGACTTGTCTCTCTTCCCCAACCAGTGTTTACAGTAGTGACAGATGCATCACTTCTGGGATGGGGAGGCCATCTAGGAGAGCTGGAGATCAGAGGCCCCAGGTCTCCAGTGGAATCCTGACTCCATATCAACTTACTGGAGCTCTGACTCGCAATGAAAGCATTTCTTTCTGTTGTAAAAGGGTAGATGGTGCAGGCGTTCACGGACAACACCACCGCAATGTGGTACTGAAACAAGCACAGCGTTGTGGGGTCGTGGACCCTTTGTCAAGAAGCCCTACGTCTCTGGACATGACTGGAACAGCAGGGCATAACCCTGGTGATTCAACACCTTGCAGGTTCTCTGAACACCCGGGCAGACAAACTCAGCCGTCGATGCCTAGCGGATCACAAGTGGTGTCTCCACCCAGAGTAGGGAGAGCCTTGATTGGGAGTTTCCACAGTGGCACTCGTTCGGCAACGCTTTACACTGAGAGTGGAGTTCAGGCCTCCTGTACGTCTTTCCGCCCATACCACTTCTGCCCTGAGTTCTCAAGAAGATCAAGAACAACCGGGCCCAAGTAATCCTGGTGGGTCCGGATTGGGCCTGGAGAGTCTGGTATCACGAGCTTCTGAAAATGAGCATTGATCCTCCGATCAAGCTGTCCCTTCAGGAAGATCCTCTGTCACAGCAGCAGGAGAAGGCTCTGCACCCAAACCTGTCAACTCTGCACCTTCATGTGTGGAGATTGAGCGGAGACAGTTGACAGCCTTCAACCTTCCTCCCAAAGTCTGTTAAGTTATTCTAGCAGCCTGGTGTCTCTTCACTAAGATGGTATACGCCTGCAGCTGGAATCGTTTTGTAAACTATTGTACAGAAAGATCTATTGATCCCCTTTCTGCTTTGACATTCTTTTCTTTATATTATCCCCTACCCAGCAGGGTGCTCCCTTGGACACTCTCAAAGGTTATCTTTCCAACTTATCGGCGTTCGTTCGGCTGCCTGATTAGCCTTCATTATTCAAATCACCTATTGTACATAGATTTCTCAAAAGGCTTGTACGTATAATTCCCCCTACGCCTTTTGTTATGCTTTGGTGGGACTTAAATCTAGTTCTCACATTTCTCATGTGTGCTCCCTTTGAGCCCATACACAACTGTCCCCTCAGGCTGCTCACGATCAAGGCAGCCTTCTTAGTGGTAATAACATCTGCCAGTAGGGTGAGTGAGATGCAGGCTCTCTCATCTAAGCTTCATTATCTCATGTTCCCAGGCATGGTGGTACTCAGAACTTGTGCTTCTTTCATCCCCAAGGAGGTGACCCCATTTCACCTGGGGCAAAACATCATCTGCCCACCTTCTTTGCTCCACCACATCCCTCTAAAGAAGAGGAGTGACTTCACCGTCTGGACCCAAAAAGAGCGTTTTCATTCTACCTTGACTGCACAAAAGAGTTCTGGGTGGATGACCAACTCTTTGTGGGGTATGTGGGAGCAAAGAAGGGTCGGACAATGCAGAACAAACCATTTTGCGCTGGGTCATTCTCTGCATTAAGATCTGCTGGCCAAGAAGCAGCCTCCGGAGGGCTTGAGGGATCATTCCACCAGGAGCAAGGCTGCTACTCTGCGCTAGCACGAGATGTTCAAGTCCTAGATATCTGTCAGGCAGCGACGTGGGCATCCTTGCACATGTTCGCAAGACACTACTGCCTAGACAATCAGGTCTGTAGAGATGGGCACTTTGCCTGTTAGGTCCTGCAGGACTTCTTAGTGTGAAGAAGATCTGTCCACAGCCCATCGCCAGGAGGTTATGACTTGGGTATCTATTCTAAGGTAAGGAATCTGCAGCTAGAAGTCTCTATCAGATGAACAAGTTACTTGCCTTCTGTAACGCATTATCTGGTAGAGACTATCTAGCTGCAGATTCCTTACACCCACCCATGCCTTCCCGCTCTGCGGACAAGTCTAATAGAGTCAGGGATTGTCCCTTTCAGTGGCCTAGTTTTTTGCACAGACACACTGTCAGTTCTTTCCATGGCTCTGAGATCTGATGTGGAAGTTAGAGGAAAAGGAACTGACATACACATGCCTGGGTGGTGCCTTTAAAGGCGACCACGATGTGTCAGATGGTTCCAACTACGCCTCCGATGCCACGCCGATACGAACTACACCACCCGCAGCACGCACAAGGGTATTGCTCAGCAAAGTTCCGGATTCCAAGCTGACGCCTGGAAATTCTAAGGTAAGGAATCTGCAGGTAGATAGAGCCTCTACCAGATAATGCGTTACTAAAGGTAAATAACTTTGTTCTTCTGGCCAGGTCTTGCCTCATTAAACCAAACTCTAGGCGCAGTTGGGCTGGGGATGTAGGTCGAGGTAGATTGAAAACTTGCCTGAATTTATTGATCTGGATAATGTCTATAATGGCAGCATTTAGGCCTCGCATGGCCACACTGGCATAGGTAAGTGTAGGCAGTAATTTTGAGGCAATGACTGCTAGGAGCGGTTGGTATGAAAGCCTGTCTAGTTTCCTTACCAAGATGGTAAAAGCATATGACAAAGCTAAGGCCTTCGTTCCGATGTATTCCTTCTGCTGCATGAAGGACCCTTGAGTATCAAAGTATGTACCCAAGTATTTGTAGTGCAACATTGATTTTAGCTGGGTGTCATTCAAATACAGTTTTGGAAAGTACCTTAGTCGAGTACCAAGCAGCATTGTTTTAGTCTTGTTCACATTGATCTCCAGATGGTTAGACCTTGTATAACTGGTGAGCGCATTCAACAGTTTTTGTTAGCCCACCTTAGTCTGGCTGAACAGCACAATGTTGTCAGTGTATGATTAGTGGGTAAGGTGGAGAGGGCCCAGACAAGGAGGGTGGGAGTTTTCTGCATCTAAGATCAAAGTGAGATCAGCCATGAAACAATTTAATATCTGAGGGGCTAAGACACAGCTCTGACTGAGACCTTGGTACATCAGAATTTTTCAGGACAGTCTTGTACCATCTCCAATTTGTATCTGAACCCAAATATCTGTGTACAACAAGGTAAGCCCCAGGACTTCAATTTGCTCCAGAGCAATTCTCTGTTGACACTGTCGAAAGGGGCTTTAAAATCAATAAAGCCAAGATGTAAATTCTTCTTCCAGCGCTTACACTGATCAGCCAAGAAGGTGGCGACTAAGAAATTGGTTACAGTGTCCACTCTTTTCCTAAAACCTGTTTAATTTGGGGGAAGGTTGCTATTTATAATGAACCACTCTTTTAAATCAGCTAGAAGCAACGACGTGTAATGTTCGGCTTCTAAATTAAGGAGGGCTATTAGCCTATAATTGGCTGGATTTGCCTTCTCCCCTCCCTTGTATGTTGGATTTATAATTGCGCCCGTCAGCTCTCTAGAATGGCACTTTTGAACTGGATTTCATGATACAGTGATGCTAGGACTCCTGACCAGAATTCTTAAAAATGGCCTGTAGTATACCGTTCGGCCCTGGAGCACCATCATGGCAGCCCTTACAAAGGGTTTTGTGGAGTAAAGATAGAGTATATATGAGTTAATTAAGTTCTACTAAATAACTTCTGGCCCTATTCGTAGGCACTTCATTGCTTGAGGCGGAGGCAGCTCTACTTTGAGACTTAACTGAAAATGTTGCTGTAACATGTTGTGTCCACACAAACTCTGAAATGTTTGAGTTGTTTATGCTTCTACTTCTATATTTGAGGGTATTTATGATTGCCCAAAATTGCCTTGAATTACTCTGGCTGGCACTGAATGTAATTTTAGACCAGAAATGATCTCTTGCCACGTTTTTCCCAGCCACAGCTGCTTCCTATAAGCTTTGTTTGTGGTCTTCAGTGGCTCTTATAGCGAAGTGTTTTCTGGCTGGGCAGTCAGTCAAGGATTTTGCCAATTTCCTTTCCTCTTTCCTGAGCACAACACAAGTTTTTGAGAGAGGAGTTAGCCCTGTGGCCAAGGGTGATTGCTCCTTAGGTTGGCATGGGATCAGCGTTCAATAGTACTCTGTTTTTTTCCAAAGTGGTCCCAAGCCTCGTTAGGAAGGACTTTTGTTCTTAAGCGGTTTATCATTATCTCTATCCTCTGATGCAAGGTCTGCAATTGTTTCTGTGACCATCGTAGGCGCTTTGAGTTTGTTGTTTGCGCGCAATGCTGATTTCTTCAGGGACTCACGTATAAGTTGGGCGATTTAATCCTATTATCAGGAGTTGAAACGAATGATCACTGAATGTGTTGTATTTGGTTTTAAATTGCTTTACCAAGGGGATCAGTGGCAGAGAAAGAATTGTACAGCCAATGACTGATCGCAACTTAGGACCGTGATATGTGTAACTTGGGGGTGTGTCCTCCATAAATCTATTGTTCAAAACCCTATTTTTTTTTAAATTGGAAGGAGAAGACTAGCTGTTCTCTATAATGGTCCCAATGCTTAGCTTTCAGGCAAGCCTGGGACAGGACATTCCAAAATATATTATCGATGTTGAGTATTTCTTTATCCTCAACTGAACATAAAAGATTCAAATTGAGGTCACCTGTCATTATTATATCCCACACTGGCTGAAGCTGCCTGCAGCCGGTAATTGCTGCCAGTATTTCTTTTTTATTGCGGCCTTCTTTCTACTGAAATTAGGGTTTATATCGATATTATACAATAAAACGCATGGCTTACCTTCGAGTGACCAATTACTAATTTTGATAGTCGAAAACCGGGGTCTTCACATGGTTATTCTTCCGTGATAATGTCCAGGTGTAATGATAAGGAGACTGCTAGGCAACCACTAGGCCTACAAAACTGTGCAGGATTGATGGCCTTGGACTGGTAGGATATGTAGCAGTCCATAGGAAGGTCAAGTAGGGCCCAGGTTTCTAGGAGGGCTACTATGTCTGCGTCTGCCCCGATCTTGGAGGGGGGGGGGGGGGGGGTTCAGGAGCAGCGTCTTTGCTCCTGCAATGTTCCAGGAAATAAGTAGTAGGACCTTCGGTTTAGAAGAAAAAGGAGTTAAACTTGCTACTCATGGGGAATGTGACGCATTTAGAGCTAGAGGAAGACAGTCCTATGGAGGCTTAGCTATGCTTGGGTGGTGGTTACTGAAATTTGCATTTTCTTGATGGCTAGAGATCTTGCCTTCTGCACTCCTCAGTACTGATGTGGCCGGTGTACCCAACAAAGGGGCTGAATTACTTTGTTGTGACAATGGATATGGGTACCTAAGGCACTGGGGTCTATTAAGTGTGGTCCCCCAACTCTTGAGGATTGTGGCAAATGAGAGAATCAGGTCTACTATTTTGTTTGTTTTCCATGTTGTTAAAGTTGATTCTGATCCATAATTGTTCTTAGTTGAGCAGAATTCCACTGCTAATAATTCTGCTGAGGTTAAGGTATTGCGCTCAAGGATATCACCTAACAGTCGTAGGATATTACCTTTATTAAGAATATCATGTTGACCATGAGTGACGTATTCTGGTTGGATCATTAGTTTTGGCAGCCTACCATTGTTACTGTACGATATGACCGACGGGCATTTTGAAGTACCTCCTGGGGTTAGCTTTCCTTGTTTGGCCGCCTCTAAAAGATGCGATAATCCTTGATGCAAGCTTGTGAAATTGCCTCTTTCTAGACTCTTTAGGGCCTCGGATTTCCTCATGGAAAAAGCCAGGAGAAAAGAGTTTTGAGTAGCCCTTGTTGGGCTTGGGGACTTCAAAGAAATGGCACAACCCTGGTTGTTGATACTAATGGCAAGTGGATTACGATGCAAGAAGTCTACCTTCAATTTGTTGCATACTGCATGAGGTGATTTGATACTGTGCGCCTGGGACATGTGCGCTGGGCTGCGACTGAACTAAACTGAGGCGATGAGCCACTGTTCGGAGTTAATTGATGGATCCAAGGTTCCCGTCCCGGCTATCCACCTGGGCTTCCCGTTCAGTTCTGTTTTTATGGTTTCCAACAGGTATATTGAGTTGTTCCTGTGAGTCACACACACGATGAGCTGCCTCTTGAGGTGGATCAGGAGAGAGAGCCCTGTTACTTACACCCTGGGAAACCTCCTGTCTTTGACGTTGTACTTTGGCCCTGTCAATTTGCTGTGGTGCTTTTGCCGAGTCCTCGCTTGAGGTAATGGTCAGTGTTTCTGTACCATCCAAGAGGCTATTTGACATATTAGCCTCCGTGCTTCCTGCGTCGGCTGTGCTAGACTCAGCTAATATTGGGTAATTCTGTTTGGGGACTGTCTCCTTAAGCTGTCTGTGTTTACGTCTTGCTTTCCTTACATGTTTGCGTTGCCTCTTGGTGAGCTTTGAGGGAGGTGAGCGTGCATTAGTCATGGTCGAGGCAACCGCTTCGAGAGACAGCTCACGAGTGACCCAAGTAGTTTTCTTAGGTTAGTAAAGTTTGATCGTTCTTCCTGCAATTTCGCTTCAAGTGCCCGCACAGGAGTGGTCCCAACTGCTTTTACTTGAATAAAAGGCTTTAATCGATCTTTTTGCGATTCCAGCGGAACTATAGGTGCTTCCTGTATGTCTTGAGAGCTGCCATTGCGGTTATTGATGTTTGGTGCCTTTTTAATAGTTGTTCCATTTAATTGTAAGATGTTTGACAAGTGTTCCGGTAAAGAGGACAATTTATGTATTATCAGGCTGCAAGCGCATTTTGTTGGCGATGGAGTGTATACTGATTGTACCCTTGTGATTAATGATGTTAAAGCTACCAGCTTTTAAAAGATGCTGGAAACATGCACAGCCTTTAGGTTTATTATAACAATCTGTGTGTCTGATTTGTCTGACTGAAAGTTCAATACCTCAATGGATGAGTGCAGAGTTGTTAGGAGACTTTCCCACGATTGTGGGGAAAGCTGTGCGTATGTGCCTGATGCCATGGAGAGCTTGTGCGCATGCGTGGTAGGAGGCATAAAAAGAGATGAAAAACTGGGCAGAAACGCTTCCTTGCGGCACACCAAAGAGATCGACATGCTTGAGCTTCTGTTCGGAGGAAGATTTTCGATTGCCACCCGGATGTTAGTTCTTGGAACTTGCACATCATTTACGTGATTTATGCAGAGGACATTATTCTCCATTGGTGACTGATCCCCTGGTTCCACCCCATTACATAACCTCCCTTTTGATAGCACAGATCCAGTGGAGATGAGACATCCTTTCCCGGATGGAAATTTTGGCAGCTGGTTAACTTCTGCGTTTATTGTTATAACCTCCAGAGACTGAATCAAGTCTGCATTACTGAAAATTGAGAGGAAGCAGGACCACGGTCTGTCCGGGGGGGAATTCTGCCCCATACTGATTGCTAGGGGTCAGTGGCCTTATTACCTTAAAAGTCTTGTTCTAGGCAGTGTGCTAGGTCTTCCGTTAACACCACATATGGCCTGTGGACCATCGCTGATACATTCAGGGAATTACCAGTTGTCTCCCGACTGGGGGTGCACGCTACTGAGTTAGCTAGCCCAATCAGGGGCTCTGCCACCTGCATGTGGTATGCCTAATGTTCCAGCATTTGCTTTGACTGAATTGGCTCGCTGGTTGGAAGAAAGTCGGCTCTCTGGTGTGGTTGGGCATGGAGTGATGGGACAGGCCAAGAGATTCGTCCAGTGTGGCATATACTACTGCAATAGGGTCTTTCAAAAAGGTAAACTTTGCAGTAGGTTAGCTTCCCCAAGATATGTTGCCATGCATTTTGGGAGGATACCATCACTAGATTGGCCTTTGATATTTCAAGTTTTGTACTGGGTGTAGTTGAGTCCTTTGGCAGAGCACGCATCCTCAGTTTATTGACTGGAGGGTGGCGCAACTTTACAGATCTCATTTTCAAAACAACGCTTGATGATAGCTCACTGTTTTAGCACAGGCGAAGGAAATCACCAGGGAGTTAGTGGTTAATGGTTAGAAGAGCCTAATTGATAGGCCAATGTGCAGTTAGGGAGATTAGCAAGATTAACACGGGGGCTGCCGGCGCATTCTGACCAGCCTTGCAACTCAATTGCGCTAATTATACCCGCTTCTCACTCTTATCTCTTGTGGCTGTAGGCTGGGAGGGCACAAACACAGCTACTTCTCTTTACCCCAGGGCCCTCAATATTCAGTCCTTTTGCCCAATGGTTCTTGTAGACAGTTCGACTGTGATTGCACTTGCACGGGCCAGTCGATGCTGTACTGAAGACGTTGCACTCTTAGAAAGTAGAGTGACAGAGTGGAGGAAAAAGGCAGGAAGCATACCTGACCACATGCTGCATCCGGACCTAGCTGGACTGCCTCCACGGAGCCAGGGCTAAACCTACTTACACGGAGACCTACTGCCTGCCATGGCCCTTGAAAGGCCCTCCAAGTTTGTTGTGTTGCAGTCCGACTGGGCCAAAAGAACTGAAAAGTACTGTAAGAAATTTTAATATACCTTGCTATACGTTGGTGCATGCTGGCACGTTCATGCACATTCATGTGGGATCTGCACATACTCCACGTGTTCCACAAGGCTGTTTGCTGCAGAGTACGTTGTGGAGCACGCTGAACAGGGGATGAGGCCGTGGAAGCAATGTGTGAAAGCAATAAATGTGGTAGGCACAGTCCATTTCCTATTGTCCTTGTTATACTTATCGTACTATACTGTTGAGCTTGTTGCCATTAGCTAATTAATTAACAGGAACAGGCACTGGCAGTACTGAGAGCTGGCAATGTAACTGACCAAGGCGCCCAAATCCGAGGTCACGCTAGCTAGCTGTACCCCCATACACCCAAGCAGCAGCAAAAGATCTCAAGGTGCAGGCAGCTGGGTAGCTTAAATGCTTCCAGCTGCGCAACTTCCCCAGCTCCTCACAATGCACGCTCTGGGACAGGCACCGGGCCCCCAGACCTCCGGGTGCACCCAGTCCCCACATTACCCCCTACCCCCCCCAGGGAACCCATGCCAAAATCTTGGTGGTCCCCAGAGGCAGTGCTGCATCCTGAAGCGGCCTTTCCTACCTGCTCCAAGCTCCACCGACCTATGCGCAGACATCTACTTCCGATTCCAGAAGACGATTCCAAGAGCAAAGAAAGCTGGTAGAGTGATATTGTGCCTAACTTGGAAAGGAATCAAGAACTTTGGTAACAAGGCACCACTTTGTCCAGAAAATATGTGGTGTAAAGAGGTTGTAGTGAAAGTGCCTCTAGTTCACTCACACAACAAACTGACATAATTGGAATGAGGAAGACAGCCTTCGAAGTCAGGAGGCGCTGCAAGTAGCTATGCATAGGCTCAAAAGGCATACAAATGAGCACTGTTAAGACCAAGTTGAGGTCCCACTGTGACACCAACATTATATGGGCCAGAATGTGTGTCAGACCCACAACAAACTTCATCACAGCAGGTATTTAAATAAAGACAAGACAGCATAAGCAGAAAGTGAGAGTGGAAAAAAATATTTTACAGCGCCCACTGCAAGTCCCTGCTGGGCTAAAGACAAAATAAACAAAAGGACGTCCCACAGCTTTGCCTATCAGCGGTCAGAGTTCCGGGCACCACACCAGGTTACAAATTTGACAAAGTTGACAAAGATGATTTCATGGAGGATCATCTGGCAGGGAGGATCACATTCACCATTTTGGGCAGCAAATCACACGCAGTCAATTGCTGCCGCTGAAGCTCTACACAGAGATGTAATCTGCACAGATTTGGTTGAAACACCCTGCCCTGCTACTGGGACAGGTGGTCAAACTGGGGTTGTAGCTTGATCATAGGATAGAAGTTCATGCCCAGGAGTTCCAGATATCACAATCTCCTGGCCCAACCCAGATCCACTGGGATGACTTGGGCAGTGTCATTCTTGATCTTCTTCAGAACTGAGGAAGGGAGAGACTGTGGAGGGAAAGCATACAAGTCTCTTGTTTCATTGCAGAGGAAACATCTCCTAACAAGTGCTTTTGCAGAAACTCCAACATGTAAAATTGTTGAATCTGTACATTGACAGTGGCAAAAAAGAGACGGCCTGGGCTCTCCCCACTGGTGAAAGACATCCTGCACCACTTCCAGATGTAGGTACCACTTGTGGTCTGCAAGACAAGGTCCACTCTGGTACTCAGTGGCATTCAGGGACTGGCGACCAAGAAAATGTTCTGGCGCCTCCCTAGATACAAAGCTTTCTGGCACAGTATTCCACGTTGCAATGCTTATTATACCACATGGCAGCAGTGTTGTCCGTGAAAACTCCAGCCGCTCCTGGATGGCCAGCAGGGTGGCCTTTAGGGACAGATAAAGGGCCCGTAGCTCCAAAAGGTTGATGTGGAGCTGACCATAAACTGGAGACCATAGGCCTCCGATCTCCCCCTCCCCCAGATGACCCCATCAACCCAGCAGTGATGCACCCATCACCACCATCAGCCATTGGTGGAGCAGGGAGAGTGGCCTGCCGCAAGACAAACATGTGTTCCCGATATTGTCAGAAAGGCAGCCTTGATACTGGGCCCACTGGAACTCTAAGTTCCACTGCAGGTCCCGCAAGTGCCACCTGGGGTAGTTGACAAGGAGGATGCACTAGGCTAAGAGGCCAAAAAAGCCTCAGAGCCATATTTATTTGGATCCAAAAGTAAACCTGAAACACTGGGGTATTCTGGGGGTCAACTCTCATAGCACCGGACACTCTTTGAAGTAGCTGTGTTCTTTAGCAATTTGTTGATTGGGATCATAGACTGAATTTGCCACTGGTTAAAGCGGGGAAAAGGCCCTGAATTCCACCATGTCCAGAATCAGCTCTATGAACTGAATTCTTTGTGACAGAATAAGGTGGGACTTTGGCTCACTTACGGTAAATCCCAATGATGTTAGGAATCCCGCCATCATCCGGAGGTGGTCTATGACTGCCTCAGACAGCCTGCATTCAGTATCCAGAAGTCAAGCTGTGGGAGAAGGAACTTCCGACCTCCAAAGATGGGCAGCATCACTTTTGTGAACACTTGTGGAGCAGTGGTGAGGTCAAGGGCCGCATGGCAAACTGCAAATGCTCCACGGCTATGTGAAAATATTAGTTCTGCAAGTCCAAAAGGGCACTATCTAGTACCACTGCGAAAAGGATCTGAGCCAACTTGAGCATTCTGAGTTTGTCCTTCGGCAAGAAAGCGTTCAGGGTGATCGAAAGTCTAAGACAGGCCTGAGGCCTCAGCCCTTTCTTGGGACGATAAAATGCCAGGAACAACAGCTCTTGCTCTGGAACCCTCTCTATGGCACCTTTAGAAATTAACAGCTGTACCACCACACCAAGATGTCCAGATGCTGTTCTGAAACTCGTTATGTTGTAGGAGGGATGTATATGATGGATTGCCAATCCGGGAGGTGGTGTTGGACCATGCCTTTTACTAACAGGATTGTGCTGCTGAGCTCAAACTAAAGCAATCTGTTGCATGCTGTAGAAGGGGAGGAGGATCGATTGTGTGGTCTTCTGCATCACTGGCTGGGAAGGTGGTCTCTCCGGCCTCATATGGAAATTATTGACTGGGGTTGACAGACCCAAGGGATGTGCTGTAACTCTGCTGTCTTTAAAGTGTTCCAACAAATAGTCCACCTTCTCTCCAAAGAGGCAAGACCGACTGTAAGGCATATCCATTACTAAAGCCTTAACATCACCGGAGAACGCCACTGGACCTCAACCAGGCATGCCTATGAAGGGCAATACTGGTACGAATCGTAACATACTTGGCCATGTGCTGTCCTCTATGGATCACCTAGCTCCTAGGATCCTCCTGGACTGCCGGCAAGATCTCTCTGGGCATGTCCCAAAAGGCATCTTTGTATAGGTCCAACATGCAAACTGCGTTTACAGATCACAGTATCAGGCTTGCAGAGCAAAACAAATGTTTTCCAAAGCCAATCAATCATCATCTTGGATTCTCTATCCAGAGGATTGGTTGGAAATAAGTTAGAGTACTATTACAGGTCAAGGCCTGTACAATGGGCTTCTTCCAGCCTATAACATCCAGCTACCTGACAGCTAGCAGATGAGCAAGAACATAGTCTCAAACAGGTTGCCATAAGAGTATTAATGAGGGCATCATTAACTGAGAGCAATGGCTCAAATATTGCTGGCCCAGGCTGTAGGGTTTCAGTGAAAACATTTATTTTGGTGTCAGTGAAGGGCAGCTGTAATTCTAGCACCTCGGTTGCCCTTTGAACCACCAATGGAAATGAAGAACCTTCTTCTGTTGATGGCCCAAGGTGGTGAGTCAAGCTTTTTTCCCGGGAGTGGTTTCAAGCCCACTGGTGTTCTGTTATTGAAGGTATAACGTATCATCAGTGTAATGATAAGGGACAACGCATCCTCATTAAATTCTACAGTATAGCCCATATTAAACCAGAATTTTCACAGAAAATTCAATTTCTAAATTAACTTATGTCATTTATTAAATACGAGTGGGAAAAAGTTACCCCAAATAAATATTTTTACCCCCAAGCAGTACCTCATGAATTTAAAAGTCACATCACTATCATAGTCATCATCAGTATCCTGTAGTGCACCTGTTCTGGCAGAGTATCAGAGTCAGAAAGAAAGATAATGGAGCCTCTGCTAATAGCTGTGATGTGGTAGAGGCTCAAGGTTAGAATAAGGGTGCATGACAATTGGTTTGCCTTCTGTAATTACATACCACAACACTAGTCAAACTTGCTCAAACATCGGTTTGGGGCCGGCATCAGCACCAGACAATCTATCAGGGCCAGTAACTACCAGTCTGGATCTCTGGGCTGGACTGGAAGTCTGTATCGCTGTCAGTATGAACCTGCATATGGGTTCCAAAGAGACAGATGGATCTAGGAAGAGACCTGCCATAGACTTGCTGTTCCATGGCAGCCTCTATTCAGGAAGAGCTGGAAGCATAATGTATATTTACATGATGTCCTCTTTGAAGATCTCGATCTGCTGCGGGCTGCCTGGGAATCTCAAGTGTATGTGTCTTACATCTTGACACCCATATGCCTTCTCTTTGGTGTCCGTTTGGTGGGGTGGGTTGAGTTCCATTTAATTTTCTTATGCTTGTGTCTAGACATTAATTTCAACTTTCTAGAGGATTTCGAGCGAGAAGTTGAGATGTTGCAGATAAGGCTCCATGACTGGGACTGTGCCTGTAACTTGAAGTGGGATAAGCACAAAGGCTGAGATGACTTCTTGTGTTTGGTGACATATAATTTTACTTCCCGGTCTCCATCCATCTTCGGGTGCATTAGGGCAAATTTATTACATAACTTTGAATCATGTCCTGGAACCCAGGCAAAAAAGGCCATACCTTGTTCCAGGTCTGTGACTGGCATCTCCTTGCAGTCATGGCACAGCCCGAATGCTGTCTTTTTCAGTGAGGAAAGCACTGGAGTTATCAGAAGACTGACAAAGTTGGGGGTGGGACATCGCAGAGGTTAAGGATCTGATGTTAAGGTGATGCCTATTTGTGGCTCTGCTTTGTCATTTATGGGGTGGTATGAAGTCAGTGCGGAGTTGCACAACACCATCTAACATGGTGTGTGAGAGCAGTGCTACAATATCCTACAAATCAAATTTGGTATCTGGGGCATATTCTAAGGTGAGGAATCTGCTGTAAGAAATACTCATCGGAAATGGTCAGTTGTGCTAAATTATTAAAGCTTTAATGCACTACTTGTCATATTTTCATCAATTAAATACTCATTAGAAAGAGGGATGAAGGGACATGGCCATAAACTTCATTTCGCCTAGTCTTCTTCTTCCTTGTGACAGTTTTGCTCTTCTCTTTCTTCCTGTTGGTTACTTGGAATATTGAGATACTGCTTTGATAGACTACACAGAAGGACATTAACAAGGTGAACGCCACAAATTTTGTGAAGCTAAAGGCCAAAATAGGGAGTCGAGCCAGAAAATCCACTGTAAAACATTGCTAGGGTTAGGTTATGGTTTCTTTTACTAACACGTGTAACAGATCTCCGAAATTCACTCAAAACACAGTTAAGTGTAGTTACTATTACAAAAAAATCCAAAATATGCCTGGAATTGGCTATTTCTGGTTAGGTACACAACCATAACTAATTTCCCTGTACTGAAAACCAGTGGGACTCGTTTAATATTTTCATTAAATCACTGTTTGTAATATGCAGATACTTGGATCTAGCATTCCACTCCGATAAAAAAAATATGCAGGGCTACTTACCTATAAATGGGACACAGGAGAAACTTACAGTGCAAGTGCTTAATGAACGGACATGCTGGCATAACCACAGTGGGCTTAAGCTCAATCTATATAAATCAGAAGTTCTACTTCTATGACCACAACAACCAGATATATCCCCTGTTTTTATTTCACCATCCAGCATCATATGCCAGTAAGGTTCATAAACTTGGATTCTTCCGAGATAAAAACCTAGCTTTGGTAACTACACTGGAGCTATTGTCTAATGCTCTATTAGATGCAAAACTGAAGAGAGAGCATGAGTGGGTGTAAGGAATCTGCAGCTAGATATAGTCTCTACCAGATGATGCATTACCTAAGGTAAGTAACTTGTTTATGTGATAGAGACTTCTAGCTGCAAATTCCTAAGCTTTGAATAGATACCCAAGCCATATCCTCCTGGCGGTGGGCTACAGACAAATTCTAAAATAGGAATTCCTGCAGGACCGAACGAGCGAAGTGCCCATCCTTGTGGACCTGATTGTCCTGAAAAGGCAGGGAACTGTGACCCAGCACTCCATGCCCTGCTGACAATCCAAAGATCCAGTATAGGTGGAGAGCCTAATACACTTGTACTCTAGAATAAACATCTCATATCCTCAACAGTAATAAAACCCATCACTTTCAGCTACCTTTGAAAGCATTTTCATTTAACTGGATATGTTTGCATTTCCTTTTATTATTTTTAGTTTTTCACTCTCCTGGTCTGGCAATGTATTCTCTGGCAAGCATCTTACAAATATAAAAATACAAGATCTGTTTTGTTTGACATAGTGAAAATGGTTTCTGTTTGTTTCCAGAAAGCTCAATTTCTCTATTAAAATGGTTCCCAGAGTTAGCTAGGGGCATGAACAGAGCTTCCCTGGAACTACAGAGCAAACACGCCAGTGTCCACTAATCAACATTTTAATTAAGCTATAAAAGTGGTTTCCTCCTTTTTTCATTGAGCAACAATCAACCAGACGGGCTTACAAGGCCTCTTTAGATGTCACATCTTTTCCCTGGCTGAATGCTAAAACAGCGACTGAACTTCAGCTCTGGCAGTAAAAAGAAGTGGTCAAGCATGAGACACAGTCACAGAGGTCTATCAAATCTAGCTGCCCTTTGCTCTGTCCTCTAAATGCTGCAAGGAGAATGTCCACTTCTCAGATATCCAAGTGAAAGAATATGCCAGGGCACCAGCGAGCAGATGATGTTGTGATCTGAATTCAATGAATGTCACATGCAGAGAAGCCAAAGGGCTAAGATGCCGCTATATAGCACCCAAGCTATGTAGCAAATGAAACAAATAAAAGCAGAGGCTGTCCATTCAAGATACGAAAACAAACTCAAAGATCCAAATTCAGAAAACCTTTCACTCAGCAAATGTCCCACTGGGATTAAAGCTAGGCAAGAACAAGTTTATTCCAGGTGGAAGCTTGATCAACCAGACTTTCCAAGAATGGGCTAAAAGACGGAAAGTGAGTCACCTGGAGCAGTCTTGCTAATTTGCTGGGTATCTGCACACGCATTACTGGGGCAGGTAAGGGTCCTTCCCAAGTAGCGATGTAATGATCCAAAAGAGCTTCAGTAAATTGTAGCATGGGTGGTGCAACTGAGGAGGAGGGTTACAATGCTTCATAAGGGAAGGCCAATTTTAAGGCTTCAACTGCTTTTAATACCACAGTTGTGAGTGAGGGTACCTCTATTGAAGCTGTACCAGACAATAAAGGCATATGTACCCTGTTAGACTAGGTATCATTAGCATGGTCTCCCCTAACTTTTTGCCTCTACTTTCCAGGTTCTTTCTGTGCTGGACTCTGTCTTTTATGTTTTGTTTACTCTGGGCACTTTACTACTGCTGACCAGTGCTAAAGTGTAAGTGTTCCCTGTATAAATTATATGTGTACATTGGCTTATCCATGATTGGCATATGTTATTTACGAGTAAGTCCCTAGTAAAGTGTACTAGAGGTGCTCAAGGGCCTGTAAATCAAATACTGCTAGTGGGCCTGCAGTGGTGGTTGTGCCACCTACATTAGTAGCCCTGTAATCATGGCTCAGACCTGCCACTGCAGTGTCTGTGAGGGCAGTTTTAAACTGCCAATCCGACTTAGCAAGTGCACCCACTGGCCTAAACCTTCCCTTTTTATACATGTAAGGCACCCCTAAGTTAGGCCCTAGGTAGCCTCATGGGCAGGGTGCACTGTATGTTAAAAGTGGGACATGTACTTATGTGTTTTACATGTCATGACAGTGAAATACTGCCAAATTCAGTTTTCACTGTTGCAAGGCCTATCTCTCTCATGGGTTAACATGGGGGTTGCCTTTAAATGTGATTAAAGCGCAGAGGTCCTTTGGGAGCAGATAGAAATGTGGAATTTAGGGTCTCTGAACTCACACTTTAAAAATACATCTTTTAGTGAAGTTGTTTTTTAGATTGTGTGTTTGAAAATGCCACTTCTAGAAAGTAGGCATTTTGTTGATTAAACCATTCTGTGACTCTGCCTGTTTGTGGATTCCCTGTCTGGTTCAGTTTGACAGTTGGGCTGTTTGCACCTCTCCTCTAGACAGTGACACAAAGGGAGCTGGGGTATAGCCTGCATATCCTGATGGGCCATCTGGGCTGAGGAGAGGAGTGGTCACTTACACCTGAAAGGGCTGTGCCTGCCCTCACACAATGCAGTCTTCAACCCCCTGGTGTGTGTCTGGGGCCTGGCCTAGGCAAGGCAGGATCTTGAAAACAACAGAGACTTCTCTTTAAAGTAGGCCTACTTGGGTGCGCGGCCTGACCGGCAATAACGGCGGACGCGTAATCGTCTCGGTCTGGCCGGGCCCGTTTTTTTTATCCTTATTATGTAGCCCTGGGGGGGTCGGTGACTGCCCATAGTTTTGAAGAATGCTTGGGGTGAACCGGTGGAGACTTTGTGGCCAGCTGGAGCCGTGCTGGTGGACTCCTCAGGCGTCGGATCTGAAGAGTGAGGCGGAGACTGGTCCGGCGCTGCGGCAGGCTTGCAGATCGGTGCGCCTGGACCGCGGCGGATAGGTGCGCTGGTGTGGTCGCTTGGGCTGCCTGAGCTGACGCCGCTGTGGTGCGGCGGTTTTGAGGGCTCCGCGGCGGGCGGCTTGGAGTCGTGACAGAGGACAGGCTGGCTCATGGGCGCGCCTGGGCTGTCGCGGATCAGCGCGGCCCGAGGGCTTGGTGGTGCCGCCCTCTAACAGGTTGGCAGATGGGGAGAAGTGGCGCTACGGTGGATGCCAGGATCCCCCACAGCGACATAGGAGAGTCTCGCCAGGCAGCTGTGTGTGGGAGAGGCACAGCGCACCACTGGAGGTTGGGGGCAGACTAAAAAAGAGGTGGCAGCCCCGCAGTGTACGAATTGGTGCGCACCCCCCCACACTTGTCCCAGTGGCGGGCAACAGGGAGCCATGATTTGATGAGATCAGTAAAGCACCTTGTGGGGCTTGGAGCCTGGACACAGATCCACCTAGAAGGCAACTGGCTGGACCTGCGCCTGTTGGAGGCTGCACCCTGGTGGTGTATAACCACACAACAATATTATTTAGAGAGACCAAACTAGAGAGGAGAGGAAGAGGACCTGCAGAGGATCTTTCCTGGTGGTGACCTACCCCCTGAAACTGGGCCCTCCACTGACTGTGCCTGCTGTGGGGAGCGGCTGAGTGATCCTGTGAACAGTCGCCTTGGCCGCTCATGACCCTCCGTTGGGGGTGCCTTCAGCCCGGCCGCATGTCTACTAAACACCATACCAAGGGAAAGTCATAGGGGAGAAAAGCCGGGGCGGTGACCAGAACCAGACAAGCATGGCTGAACCGGATCTACTGTCCCTGCAGGACACACTGGACAAGATCGTAGGAGCTATGGAAGAGTCTAAAACTACACTCCAGCGAGAAATCAGCCATGTGTCGGTGGAACTGGGCCTGTTGCGAGCGGACCATCAGAAACTCCCAGATAGGGTCCGCTGTACTGAGACAAAGCTTACTGATCTGGTCCCTGCGCAACAGGTGATTCAAGCCACTACAGCGCACCTAACAGACCGTGTTCAGCGACTGCAATGTCGGCCCGAAGAAGCTGAAGGTCGGAACCGGAGGAACAATGTATGCATATAATTGGGTTGCCAGAAGGGGCAGAGGGTACTGATGTGGTGACCTTTCTCAAAAACTGGCTGCGGCAGGAGGTCGCCCGGGGCCTGCTCACCCCTTTCTTTGTATTGGAGAGGGCCCATTGAGTACCCTCAAAACTAGTCGCTGTGGGACAGCCCCCACGAACTGTGGTGGCTAAACTGCTCCACTACAGGGACAGAGACATCCTGCTGCAGCGAGCCAGAAAAGCTGGGCCCTTCCGAGTGGACAATGGAACAGTGATCCTCTTCCCGGACTTCACTGCTGAGGTACAGTCCAGGTGGGCTTCCTACACAGAGGTGAAGAGGGCTAAGAGGGATGTGGGCATCCAATACTCGCTCCTATTCCCAGCCAGGATGAGAGTAATTCTGGAGGGCCACACAACTTTCCTTCAAATGCCGGAAGAGGCCTGGGAGTGGCTGGAGGCCCACACGCTGAGCAGCGACCCCGGTGCCCAGCTGGGACCATCGCACCAGAACAAGGCCAACTCCAGCACAGAAGGAGCTGGACAGACAGGCTGCCTTGGAGGCGGTGGCATCGCTGAAACGGGTGACCTCGGTTGACGAGGCTAGTGGAGGTGAATCAGACCATTGATCCCACTCCATAGACTCGGACTCCCATTACTCTGATGATGCTCCAAGAGTGACTCCCCGAACGGCAGATGATCTGTGATGAGACTTACTGGAGAGCACCGATTCCCCATCTGGGGCTTATGTTTGACTCTGGGCCCGCAACGGCCACGGTCCCCCGCCCAGATTCTTGACCGCGGTTTATTGAATGGCGAGAACTCTATATGACTCAACTTTACTGTCTTGTTTGTTTTGTATATGATGGACAACTGCCTGTTGTGATATTGCCCTGAGAAGTGGGGGATGGGGATTGCGGTTTCCTTATTTTAGAATGCGCAGGAGCTTCGTTATTTCAGACCTAACATTGTAAGTGGTACCTGTGAGAGAGTGTCAAGGAATGAACGTCACCAGGGGAGACGGCCGCCCTCTCCCGAACTGGTCTCAATCCAGCGATGGACTACAAGCTAATAACGTGGAACATTCGGGGGATAGGGTCACCTGTTAAACACCACAAGATCTTGGCATACCTAAAGAGAAGGGGGTACATATTGCACTGCTCCAGGAGACGCATCTCATTGCTGGGGAGGTAGACAAGTTAAGGCGCAGATGGAGGGGGTAGCTTTTCGCCACCACGCACTCAGTGTTGGCAAGAGACGCTCTGATCTGAATGAGGGCTGGAGTCCCAATCGAGACCCTCTCTGTAGACTTGGATCATGACAGCAGAAACGTTCAAGTGGAGGGCAAACTGCAAGGTAGACTCATAGTGCTGAGATGTGTATATGCCCCTAACCAGGAGCAGACCCCCTTTTGGCAGACCTTCTCCAAGAGCTTGGCCAGATCCTTGAGTGGGTGGTTTCTGACTGGGGGAGACTTTAACTGCGTACTAGACACTGAGATGGATTGTTCCTTTCCACCCTTGCCTGGGGCGACAGCGCACAAGATGGCAAAATATCTAAATGACTGGTTGACGCACTGGGGGTTAGAGGACGTCTGGCGGGTTCAGCATCCCCGTGATAGGGATTACGCCTTCTATTCAGGGCTACACCAGCTACACACAAGAATAGATTGGGTGCAGTGCACTGGTTCTATCACCCATGAAATAGTATGTTCCGAATACCTAGGCCGTTCTTTATCAGACCACAGCCCGTTGCTTATCACCTGGCAAGGTGTGGGAGCGAGAGCACCTACTCCATCATGGAGGCTTCAGCAGAGAACCCGGTGTATAGGGAGGGACTAAGATCTCACCTCTCAGAGCACATTAGTATTTACAGAGGCTCCACCCTATCATGCCGTGTGGAGTGGGAGACTCTAAAGGTGGTGATGCATGGTCACTGCCTGGGACAATCAATAGGGATCAGATGTACCCTTGAGCACGAAGTAAACCAACTGGAAAAGAAACTACATGATAGGGAGGTGGAACAGGGTTCAGATCCAACGGCGCAGCACAGACTACACCAAACAAGGGAATTGTTTAATCAAATGCTGGAACGGCTACGGGGCCATGATTACCGGCAGCATATGATGTCCATACAATAGGAAGAGGGTAGATCGGGCAGGCTGCTGGCTTGGCTGGTGCGGACGGGGTGGGGGGGAGCACTCCGAACACAAGTGTACGGGGGACGGAGGGGGAGCACGTCTATGGCCCGTCTGAGATAAACAACACCTTTAAATCCTACTACACATCCCTCTATAGCTAACCTGAGGAGAATCTGTCGCAATCGCTGGACCACCACCTATGGTCCCTCTCACTGGTCACCCTGCAGCCAGAGGACCGGGACCCTTTGGGGGAGCTGATCACCCTGGAGGAGGTGAAAACCACTACTACACAGTTATCCGTGGGCAAGGCACCAGGCTCGGGTGGACTCCCCATGGAGTTCTACAAGACATATGTGGAACTCCTGGCTCCTGCGCTAGTTGATCTCTATACCGAGGCTTATGATGCAGGTACTTTGCCAGAGACTCTGCGGGAAGCATTGGTGGCTCCTCTGCCCAAGACCAGGTCACAAGAAGTGTTGGTGACTGATTTCAGGCCACTATCCATGCTAAACTGCGACTTCAAAATCCTTAGCAAAGCCCGGGCTAATAGGCTCCTACACCATGTCCCTCACCTCATTCACGAGGACCAGAATGGTTTTATACCCAAGCGTAATACCTCTCTGAACCTGAGACGGATCTTTACACTCCTACACCTGCCACATGAGGAACGGCACCCCAGGGCTGTGCTCCTCTCAGTGGACCTCGAGAAAGCATTTGATACAGTAAGATGGGATTATCTGCAGGTAGTGATGACCCGACTGGGGCTGGGTGAGAATTGGATACAATGGGTTGAGCTTTTATACTGTCTCCCAGTGGTGAGAGTACGGGTGGGCGGGGTGATGTCGACCACTTATCCAATATTCCGTGGCACCAGACATGGTTGCCCTCTTTCACCTCTGCTGTTCGTGCTGGCTATTGAGCATCTGACGGCACAGTTCCCAGTGGAGGGGCGTGGTAGGGGGGTGCTGTGGAGGGGCATGGTAGGGGGGTGCCGTGGAGGGGCGGGGAACACATTATATCACTCTACGCAGATGACCTACTGATTTACCTGCGGGATGGTGTATCGGGGATTCCATGGGCACTCACTCTACTTGAGGAATTTAGTAATTCGTCTGGTCTCCGGGGGAACAGGAGAAAGATAAACATTTTTCCACTGACTGAGGGCACAGAATGTCCCTCCTCTTGTCCTGTTGATATTACTTGGGCCCACCGTACTTTCAAGCACTTGGGCATACAGGTCTTCCATGATCCACGTGATGGGAACCTTGGTACAGTACTCGGATCCCTACAATCCTGGCGTTTTGGCGCTCCCTTAGGCTCTCAATGATGGCCCGCGTGGCATTGTCCAAAATGATTATGTTAGCCCCGCCTGTTATACTACTTTGCCAACCTCCAAGTGACTATACCAGCGACATGGTTTAGGGACCTGAACACGCTCCTTAGGGGGCTCCTGTGAGATGGGGGTCGCCACCCTTGGCCAACCAACATTGGAGGGCGGATTGGCAGGTCCAGACTTTGAGTTATATTATTTGTCATGCCAACTCCAGTGGGTGGCTAGATGGCTGTCGGGGAAGCACCAGCTGGATCTGACCATGTCCCATGGTGCGATACACCCAGAACTCCTCCTGGCTGGCTTGCTCGGCGCCAGGTGTGTCCTACTTAAGTAGATCATTTTGCTGATGGCTGCCCACTCCTGTTGGAGAAGATATCTGAAGCGCACTGGAACAACAGTGGCTTACTCCCCTGGGATGCTACTGACTGGAATACCGTTGGGGATACCGGGACACACCTTGACGCAAAGTCGGATGAGAGTTTGGACCAAGGCTGGGGTGCTGACCCTGGGAGACCTCTTCTGCGAGGGAATCCTGTGCTCCTTTGCGGAGCTAGTAGAGGAGGGAGGGGTACCGGAGGGGCAGTCCCTGACGTATCGGACACTGGTTTTAGTTGTGAGGAGGTTACGGCCTACTGTGAATGCAGAGCCAGAGACACATACCATATTGCAACTTCTACTGACAACGGGGAAAGACACTCATTTGATCACCAAGCTTTACAGGGCTCTTACTGCGGCTACCCTGATATCTTTACAGACTCTACGGACGAAATAGGAGGAGACAGTGGGCAGGGACCTGACGGATGTGGAATGGCAAAGAGTGCTAGTGTACCCCCGGAGAGTATCCAGAAATACAGGCTTTCGATACATTCATTATAATTTTGTACATAGAACGTACCTCACTCCGCATAGGCTTAGAGTAATATTGTAGGAAGTTGGCTCTGTACGTACTATTTCAAAGTAAGAAATAGCATGCACGGAGTCCAAGGGTTCCCCTTAGAGGTAAGATAGTGGCAAAAAGAGATAATTCTAATGCTCTATTTTGTGGTAGTGTGGTCGAGCCGTAGGCTTATCAGAGGGTAGTGTTAAGCATTTGTTGTACACACACAGGCAATAAATGAGGAACACACACTCAAAGACAATTCCAGGCCAATAGGTTTTTTTTATATAAAAAACATATCTTTTCTTAGTTTATTTTAAGAACCACAGGTTCAAGATTTACAAACAATACTTTAAATGAAAGGTATTTCACTCAGGTATCTTAGGAACTTTGAATCATCACAATAGCATGTACAGGTTTGGCAAAAATGGCAATAAGCTATTTTAAAATTGGACACAGTGCAAAAATCAACAGTTCCTGGGGGAGGTAAGTATTGGTTACGTTCACAGGTAAGTAAAGCACTTACAGGGTTAAAGTTGGGTCCAAGGTAGCCCACTGTTGGGGGTTCAAGGCAACCCCAAAGTTACCACACCAGCAGTTGAGTGCCGGTCAGGTGCAGAGGTCAAAGTGGTGCCCAAAACACATAGGCTTCAATGGAAATAGGGGTGCCCCGGTTCCAGTCTGCCAGCAGGTAAGTACCCGTGACTTCGGAGGGCAGACCAGAGGGGTTATGTAAGGCACCGGGGCGGGGGGGGGACACAAGCAGGACAGAAAGTACACCCTCAGCGGCACATGGGCGGCCGGGTGCAGTGTGCAAACAGGCGTCGGGTTTGCAATAGGATTCAATGGGAGACCCAGGGGTCTCTACAGCGATGCAGGCAGGCAAGGGGGGGGCTCCTTGGGGTAGCCACCACCTGGGCTAGGAAGAGGGCCTCCTGGGGGTCACTCCTGCACTGGAGTTCAGTTCCTTCAGGTCCTGGGGGCTGCGGATGCAGTGTCTTTACCAGGCGTCAGGTTCCTTGAAGCAGGCAGTCGCGGTCAGGGGGAGCCTCTGGATTCCCTCTGCAGGCGTCGCTGTGGGGGCTCAGGGGGGTCAACTCTGGCTACTCACTGGCTCGCAGTCGCCCTGTAGAGTTAGTTTCTGCAGGTTGAGCCGGGGGTGTCGGCTGCAGATTGGAAAGTCTCACACTTCCGGCGGGAAACGTGTGGTCTTTAAAATTTGCTTCTTTGTTGCAAAGTTGCAGTCTTTGTGGAACAGGGCCGCTATCCTCAGGAGTTTCTTGGTCCTTTTAGATGCAGGGTAGTCCTCTGAGGCTTCTGAGGTCGCTGGACCCTGGGGGACGCATCGCTGTTGCAGTTTTTCTCAAAGTGGGGAGACAGGCCGGTAGGGCTGGGGCCAAAGCAGTTGGTGTCTCCATCTTCTCTGCAGGGCTTCAGGTCAGCAATCCTTCTTCGTCTTCAGGTTGCAGGAATCTATCTTCCTATGTTCTGGGGGCCCCTAAATATTCAATTTAGGTGTGGGTTTAGGTCTGGGAGGTTAGTAGCCAATGGCTACTAGCCCTGAGGGTGGCTACACCCCCTTTGTGCCTCCTCCCGGTGGGGAGGAGGTCACATCCCTAATCCTATTGGGGGAATCCTCCATTTGCAAGATGGAGGATTTCTAAAAGTCAGAGTCACCCCAGCTCAGGACACCTTAGGGGTTGTCCTGACTGGCCAGTGACTCCTCCTTGTTTTTCTCATTATTTCCTCCAGCTTTGCCGCCAAAAGTGGGGGCAGTGGCCAGAGGGGCGGACATCTCCACTAGCTGGGATGCCCTGTGGCGCTGTAACAAAGGGGGGGAGCCTTTGAGGCTCACCGCCAGGTGTTACAGTTCCTGCAGGGGGAGGTGTGAAGCACCTCCACCCAATACAGGTCTTGTGACTGGTCACAGAGTGACAAAGGCACTCTCCCCATGTGGCCAGCAACATGTCTGGCGTGTGGCAGGCTGGCAAAACTAGTCAGCCTACACTGGAAGTCGGGTATATTTTCAGGGGGCATCTCTAAGATGCCCTCTGGATGTATTTCACAATAAGATGTACACTGGCATCAGTGTGCATTTATTGTGCAGAGAAGTTTGATACCAAACTTCCCAGTTTTCAGTGTAGCCATTATGGTGCTGTGGAGTTTGTGTATGACAGACTCCCAGGCTATATACTCTTATGGCTACCCTGCACTTACAATGTCTAAGGTTTTGCTTAGACACTGTAGGGGCATAGTGCTCATGCACCCATGCCCTCACCTGTGGTATAGTGCATCCTGCCTTAGGGCTGTAAGGCCTGCTAGAGGGGTGACTTACCTATGCCATAGGCAGTGTGAGGTTGGCATGGCACCCTGAGGGGAGTGCCATGTCGACTTAGTCATTTTCTCCCCACCAGCACACACAAGCTGGCAAGCAGTGTGTCTGTGCTGAGTGAGGGGTCCCTAGGGTGGCATAAGACATGCTGCAGGCCTTAGAGACCTCCCCTGGCATCAGGGCCCTGGGTACCAGCTACAAGGGACTTACCTGAATGCCAGGGTGTGCCAATTGTGGAGACAAAGGTACAGTTTAGGGAAAGAACACTGGTGCTGGGGCCTGGTTAGTAGGCCTCAGCACAGTTTCAAATCTCATAACTTGGCATCAGCAAAGGCAAAAAGACAGGGGGTAACCATGCCAAGGAGGCATTTCCTTACACAACCTCCCCCCCCCCCAAACGAAAGAGGATGAGACTAACCTTTCCCAAGAGAGTCTTCATTTTCTAAGTGGAAGAATCTGGAAAGGCCATCTGCATTGGCATGGGCAGTCCAAGGTCTGTGCTCCACTATAAAGTCCATTCCCTGTAGGGAGACGGACCACCTCAACAGTTTTGGATTTTCACCTTTCATTTGCATTAGCCATCTGAGAAGTCTGTGGTCAGTTTGAATGAACTACAAAGTGAGTACCAAAGAGGTATGGTCTCAGCTTCTTCAGGGACCAAACCACAGCAAAGGCCTCCCTCTCAATGGCACTCCAACGCTGCTCCCTGGGGAGTAACCTCCTGCTAATGAAAGCAACAGGCTGGTCAAGGCCATCATCATTTGTTTGGGACAAAACTGCCCCTATCCCATGTTCAGAGGCATCAGTCTGCACAATGAACTGCTTGGAGTAATCTGGAGCTTTTAGAACTGGTGCTGTGCACATAGCTTGTTTCAGGGTGTCAAAGGCCTGTTGGCATTCTATAGTCCAGTTTACCTTCTTAGGCATTTTCTTGGAGGTAAGTTCTGTGAGGGGTGTCACTATTGATCCATATCCCTACACAAACCTACTATAGTAGCCAGTCAAGCCAAGGAATGCCCTGACTTGATTCTGGGTTTCTGGAGCTACCCAGTCCAGAATAGTCTGGATCTTGGGTTGGAGTGGCTGAACTTGGCCTCCACCTACAAGGTGTCCCAAGTAAACCACAGTTCCCTGCCCTATCTGACATTTGGATGTTTTGATAGAGAGGCCTGCTGCCTGCAGGGCCTGCAAAACCTTCTTGAGATGGACCAGGTGATCCTGCCAGCTGGAGCTATAGACAGCAATATCATCAAGATAAGCTGCACTAAAGGACTCCATGCCAGCAAGGACTTGATTCACCAACCTTTGGAAGGTGGCAGGGGCATTCTTTAAGCCAAAGGGCTTTACAGTAAACTGATAATGCCCATCAGGTGTGGAGAATGCTGTCTTTTCTTTTGCTCCTGGTGCCATTTTGATTTGCCAGTACCCTGCTGTCAAGTCAAAGGTACTTAAGTATCTGCAGCACCTAGTTTGTCAATTAGCTCATCTGCCCTTGGAATGGGATGGGCATCCGTCTTCGTGACAGAATTAAGTCCTCTGTAGTCCACACAAAACCTCATCTCTCTCTTACCATCCTTGGTGTGAGGTTTGGGGACTAAGACCACTGGGCTAGCCCAGGGGCTGTCAGAGTGCTCAATGACTCCCAATTACAGCATCTTGTGGACTTCCACTTTGATGCTTTCCTTAACTTGGTCAGACTGTCTGAAAATTTTGTTTTTGACAGGCATGCTGTCGCCTGTGTCCACATCATGGGTACACAGGTGTGTCTGACCAGGGGTTAGGGAAAAGAGCTCAGCAAACTGTTGTAAGACTTTCCTACAGTCAGCTTGCTGTTGGCCAGAGAGGGTGTCTGAATAGATCACTCCATCTACTGAGCCATCTTTAGGGTCAGTGGAGAGGAGATCAGGGAGAGGTTCACTCTCAGCTTCCTGGTCCTCATCTGTAACCATGAACAGGTTCACATCTGCCCTGTCATGAAAGTTTGAGGCTGTTCACATGGATCACCCTTTTGGGGGTCCTGCTAGTGCCTAGGTCTACCAGGTAGGTGACCTGACTCTTTCTCTCTAGCACTGGGTAAGGGCCACTCCATCTGTCCTGAAGTGCCCTGGGAGCCACAGGCTCCAGAACCCAGACTTTCTGCCCTGGCTGAAATTCAACCATAGCAGCCTTTTGGTCATACCACATCTTCTGGAGTTGTTGGCTGGCCTCAAGGTTTTTACTTGCCTTTTCCATGTACTCTGCCATCCTGGAAAGTAGGCCTAGTACATAGTCTACTATAGCTTGTTTAGGCTCATGAAGAGGTCTCTCCCAGCCTTCTTTTACAAGAGCTAGTGGTCCCCTGACAGGATGGCCAAACAGAAGTTCAAAGGGGGAAAACCCTACTCCCTTCTGAGGCACCTCTCTGTAGGCGAAAAGCAGGCATGGCAAGAGGACATCCTATCACCTTTTGCGCTTTTCAGGGAGCCCCCTGATCACGCCTTTCAATGTCTTGTTAAATCTTTCTGCAAGACCATTGGTTTGTGGATGGTATGGCGAGGTGAATTTGTAAGTCACCCCACACTCATTCCACATGTGCTTCAGGTATGCTGACATGAAGTTGGTACCCCTGTCAGACACCACCTCCTTAGGAAATCCCACTCTGGTAAAGATACAAATGAGTGCTTTAGCTACTGCAGGGGCAGTAGTGGACTTAAGGGGAATTGCTTCAGGGCACCTAGTGGCATGATCCACTACCACTAGGATATACTGGTTCCCTGAGGCTGAGGGAGGTTCAAGTGGACCCACTATGTCTACACCCACTCTTTCAAAGGGGACCCCCACCACTGGAAGTGGAATGAGGGGGGCCTTTGGATGGCCACCTGTCTTACCACTGGCTTGACAACTGGCACAGGAGACACAAAACACCTTCACTCTCTGGGACATGTTGGTCCCATAGAAATGGTTGACTAACCTCCCCCAAGTCTTGGTTTGTCCCAAATACCCAGCAAGTGGAATATCATGAGCTAAGGTGAGAATGAACTTCCTAAACTCCTGAGGCACTACCACTTTCCTAGTGGCACCAGGTTTGGGATCTCTTGCCTCAGTGTAGAGGACTCCATCTTCCCAATAGACTATGTGTTGCAGTGATTTTTCCTTTGGTCTCTTTGGCAGCTTGCTGCCTAAGGGCTTCAAGAGAGGGACATGTTTCTTGCCCCTTACACAACTGTTCCCTTGAGGGTCCCCCTGGGCCTAAGAGTTCAACCTGATAAGGTTCCAACTCCATGGGCTCAGTTCCCTCAGATGACAGAACTTCTTCCTGGGAAGAGAGGTTCTTCTTCTTTTGTTGTGTTGAAGCTGGTTCCCCAGTCTTCTTTCCTTTCCTCTTGGGAGGGTTGGGTCATTGTTCCAGGCTCCAACACCACTTTTTCGCCCTGAGCCTTGCACTGTGCCCTTGTCTTAACACACACCAGTTCAGGGATCCCCAGCATGGCTGAATGGGTTTTGAGTTCTACCTCAGCCCATGCTGAGGAGTCCAGGTCATTTCCAAACAAACAGTCTACAGGGATATTTGAGGAGACTACCACCTGTTTCAGGCCAGTGACCCCTTCCCATTCTAAAGTTACCATAGCCATGGGATGTACTTTAGTCTGATTGTCAGCGTTGGTGACTGGATAAGTTTGTCCAGTCAGGTATTGTCCTGGGGAATCCAGTTTGTCTGTCACCATTGTGACACTGGCACCTGTATCCCTCAGGCCTTCTACACCAGTCCCATTATTTAAGAGTTGCTGCCTGTATTTTTGCATATTAGGGGGCCAGGCAGCCAGTGTGGCTAAGTCCACCCCACCCTCAGAAACTAATGTAGCTTCAGTGTGAACCCTGATTTGCTCTGGGCACACTGTTGATCCCACCTGGAGACAGGCTATTCCAGCGCTTACTGGAGTAGTAGGGGAAGTGGAACCTTTCTTGGGACAGGCCTTGTCTCCAGTTTGGTGTCCCTGCTGATTACAGCTACAACACCAGGCCTTTTAGGAATCAAAGTTTTTACCCTTGTACCCAAAATTGGATTGTGAAGAGGCTTTGGACCCTCCCTCCTGAGCAGGTTTTTGGGGCCCTGTAGAAGACTCTTTACTTTTACCCTGGGATGTCTCAACACTCTTCCCCTGGGGAGTCTTTGTGACCCCTTTCTTTTAATCACCCCATGTGGAAGTCTTGGTCACCCTAGTCTTGACCCAATGGTGTGCCTTCTTTCCCAATTCTTGGGGAGAAACTGGACCTAGGTCTACCAGATGCTGATGCAGTTTATCACTGAAACAATTACTTAAAAGGTGTTCTTTCATAAACAGATTGTACAGCCCATCATAATCATTTACACCACTGCCATTAACCCAACCATCCAGTGTTTTGACTGAGAAGTCAACAAAATCAACCCAGGTCTGGCTCGAGGATTTTTTAGCCCCCCTGAACCTAATCCTGTACTCCTCAGTTGAGAATCCAAAGCCCTCAATCAGGGTAGCCTTCATGAGCTCATAGGATTCTGCATCTTTTCCAGAGAATATGAGGAGTCTATCCCTACACTTTCTAGTGAACATTTCCCAAAGGAGAGCACCCCAGTGAGATCTGTTTACTTTTCTGGTTGCACAAGCCCTCTCAAAAGCTGTGAACCATTTGGTGATGTCATCACCATCTCATATTTAGTTACAATTGTCAACACCAGAGCAGTACGCGCTCTACTGGCGACAAAAATGCAAAAACCCAGCACTCTCAAAACAACGTAATTTATGCATTGTACTGATATGTTGTGGTCTAACCTTTTGCATTGCAGAGTTCAATCCTGAAAACTTATTTTTAATATGCTTACAAATACTCTTCCTTTGCAATGTATTGCTGCAGGTTTTCAGAGTGTGTTAGGGTGTGGCCCCTTTCCAGGGCCTTCCAGAGCCTTTCCCTGCAACATGCCTGGGTGTGGTTCTGGGCTGGGCCAAGACTCTATAAAAGAGAGCCAGCCTAACTCCCAGTGCTCACTATTCAGAGGTCCCGGTGCAGAGCAGCAGCTTCTTCCTGAGTTCCTGTCCCAGCGGCCTATTTGGATCTTCTAGTCTTGTGCCCTTCATCCTTCATTGGTGATTATTGTTCCAGGCAGTAAGACGGTGGTTGGACTGTTCCGACACCGTTATTGAGAATTTTCATATTCTTTGTTTAATTCTTAAATGAGTAACAGATTACTTGCGCGCTACCATTTCTTGACATTTATATGGTAGTTTACAAATAGGCAAGACGCGCGATTTGTTTCATAAAGGTTTGACTTTGTTATTCATTGCGTGCTACCATTTCTTGACATTGGCATGGTGGCTTAAGAATCGGCAAGATGTGCGATTCGTTTAATGGTGTTTAAACATTGTTGTCCATTGCGCGCTACTATTTCTTGACATTTACATGATGTTTTACGAATTGGCAAGACGCGCAACTCGTTTCATGAGGATTTAACTTTGTTGTTCATTGCGCGCTACCATTTCTTGACATTTACATGGTGGCCTAAGAATCGGCAAAAGAAGCGCGATTCGTTTCATTGTACTTTGATCTTGTTATTTATTGTGAGCTGTTATTTCTTGACATTTACATCGTGTTTTACGAATCGGCAAGACGCGCAATTCGATTAATGATGATTTGACTTTGATATTCATTGCGTGCTACCATTTCTTGGTATCTTACATGGTGACACTCGAATCGGCAAGACGCACGATTCTCTCCTCGAGTTTATTTCATGTTGTTTATTGTATGCCACTATTCTAAGATATTTATTATGTAATATTCGAGTTGACAAGTTATATGATTTGTTTCCTGAATCCATATTGTGTTATTCATGGTGCACAATCCTTTTATGGTGTTTAATATATATATATATATATATATATATATATATCTGCAATATGCGCAATTTGTGTTGAAACATTTTAAGAGTACACAGAAGGCCAGAGTTTCTAGATGCAATATTGTATGGTCCTAGTATACATTCTCAAAACAGGATTTATATGACTGGTTTAAAATGCAGTCAGAATGTTTTTTCTGATTCTCATGTAAAGGAAAGTACTTGAATAAGAAAGTTTTCATTTAATTCACCTTGATTCCCTTACAGGTATCCGGCCATCTGGAAACTTAGTCATTTTAAACTTAACTCTTAGATTGTTCATGTTTTCAGAGTGACTAGGCTTAGAATCATAGTCTAGTATTGATTTCAGGAGATATCATTTTCATATCATGTGTTCTAACCTTTTTCTTACTACAGGTCTCCTTCCCGGCTGTTCCCTTCCTAATCCCCTGTTCCCCTCTTGAACTCTCTCAGTCTCTGTGATTTATTTATCAGAGTCTTGGAGCTGTTCAGTGGTGGACGTGTTGGGAACGTGCACAGACCCAGAGGATCTGGTGACTGACAACAATCCCTTTGGGGATCTTTAGCATGTCAGGAGTATCTCTGACCCTATTTAAATTGCTGCCACCATTGATTGGAGCTAAGCCCATCTCTTGTCTTTCCCTTTCTATGGCTAGGAGCTGTCTCTCCAAAGCCAATCTTTTGACCATTGTGGCTAACAGGAGGTCATCTTCATTGAGACTGCTCTCAATGCTTCTAGAGCTGTTGGACTCTCCTGTGAGAGAAGAAACATCTCTGACTATCACTTCTGGAGTCAGGGTTGGAGAAACCCTGGGCTCCCTATCTAGGACTGGAGGTGGGAAGTCCTCCAAATAACTAGTGTCCCCCTCTGTGAGGGCATCATCAGAGGGGTTGTTTTTAGCAAACTCTGCCAAAAGCTCCTGGAGCTGTACTTTGGTAGGGTTTGGACCAGTTTTTATCTTTTTGATTTTGCAGAAAGACCTTAACTTTGGCACCCTAAGATACAGGTAAGGGGTGAGGTTGAGTCCCACCACCATCTCTTCTGCAGCAGACATTTTGTTTCTAAAAGTTGGAATACTTTTTAAGAATCTAAAACTATCTCTAGAACTTAATTCAAACTTTTACAAAACTCTAAAAGAAATGCTAACAGGGACTAACACAAGGCCCTAGCAGGACTTTCAAACATTTAGAAAAATAGCTCAAATTTCAAAAATCAGTTTCTAATGACAATTTTTGGAATTTAGTTGTGTGATCAGGTATTGGCTGAGTAGTCCAGCAAATGCAAAGTCTTGTACCCCACCGCTGATCCACCAATGTAGGAAGTTGGCTCTGTATGTACTATTTCAAAGTAAGAAATAGCATGCACATAGTCCAAGGGTTCCCTTTAGAGGTAAGACAGTGGCAAAAAGAGATAATTCTAATGCTCTATTTTGTGGTAGTGTGGCCGAGCAGTAGGCTTATCAGAGAGTAGTGTTAGGCACTTGTTGTACACACACAGGCAATAAATGAGGAACACACACTCAAAGACAATTCCAGGCCAATAGGTTTTTATATAGAAAAATATATTTAAAAAGTGGTGTCCAAAACACATAGGCTTCAATGGAAATAGGGGTGCCCCGGTTCCAGTCTGCCAGTAGGTAAGTACCCGTGACTTCGGAGGGCAGACCAGGGGGGTTTTGTAGGGCACCGGGGGGGACACAAGCAGGCACAGAAAGTACACCCTCAGCGGCACAGAGGCGGCCGGGTGCAGTGTGCAAACAGGCGTCGGGTTTGCAATAGGATTTAATGGGAGACCCAGGGGTATCTTCAGCGATGCAGGCAGGCAAAAGGGGGGCTCCTCGGGGTAGCCACCAACTGGGCTAGGAAGAGGGCCTCCCGGGGGTCGCTCCTGCACTGGAGTTCGGTTCCTTCAGGTCCTGGGGGCTGCGGGTGCAGTGTCTTTACCAGGCGTCGGGTTCCTTGAAGCAGGCAGTTGCGGTCAGGGGGAGCCTCTGGATTCCCTCTGCAGGCGTCGCTGAGGGGGTTTAGGGGGGTCAACTCTGGCTACTCACGGGCTCGCAGTCCCCGCAGAGTCCTCCCTGTAGAGTTAGTTTGTCGCAGGTTGAGCCGGGGGCGTCGGGTGCAGAGTGGAAAGTCTCACGCTTCCGGCGGAAAACGTGTGGTCTTTAAAAGTTGCTTCTTTGTTGCAAAGTTGCAGTCTTTGTAGAACAGGGCCGCTGTCCTCTGGAGTTTCTTGGTCCTTTTAGATGCAGGGTAGTCCTCTGAGGCTTCAGAGGTCGCTGGACCCTGGGGGACGCGTCGCTGTTGCAGTTTTTCTCGAAGTGTGGAGACAGGCCGGTAGGGCTGGGGCCAAAGCAGTTGGTGTCTCTATCTTCTCTGCAGGGCTTCAGGTCAGCAGTCCTTCTTCGTCTTCAGGTTGCAGGAATCTATCTTCCTAGGTTCTGGGGGCCCCTAAATACTCAATTTAGGTGTGGGTTTAGGTCTGGGAGGTTAGTAGCCAATGGCTACTAGCCCTGAGGGTGGCTACACCCTCTTTGAGCCTCCTCCCGGTGGGGAGGGGGTCACATCCCTAATCCTATTGGGGGAATCCTCCATCTGCAAGATGGAGGATTTCTAAAAGTCAGAGTCACCTCAGCTCAGGACACCTTAGGGGTTGTCCTGACTGGCCAGTGACTCCTCCTTGTTTTTCTCATTATCTCCTCCAGCCTTGCCGCCAAAAGTGGGGGTAGTGGCCAGAGGGGGAGGTATCTCCACTAGCTGGGATGCCCTGTGGCGCTGTAACAAAAGGGGTGAGCCTTTGAGGCTCACCGCCAGGCGTTACAGTTCCTGCAGGGGGAGGTGTGAAGCACCTCCACCCAGTACAGGCTTTTTTACTGGTCACAGAGTGACAAAGGCACTCTCCCCATGTGGCCAGCAACATGTCTGGTGTGTGGCAGGCTGGCAAAACTAGTCAACCCACACTGGAAGTCAGGTATGTTTTCAGGGGATATCTCTAAGATGCCCTCTGGGTGTATTTCACAATAAAATGTACACTGGCATTGGTGTGCATTTATTGTGCTGAGAAGTTTGATACCAAACTTCCCAGTTTTCAGTGTAGCCATTATGGTGCTGTGGAGTTCGTGTATGACAGACTCCCAGACCATATACTCTTATGGATACCATGCACTTACAATGTCTAAGGTTTTGCTTAGACACTGTATGGGCATAGTGATCATGCACCTATGCCCTCACCTGTGGTATAGTGCACCCTGCCTTAGGGCTGTAAGGCCTGCTAGAGGGGTGACTTACCTATGCCATAGGCAGTGTGAGGTTGGCATGGCACCCTGAGGGGAGTGGCATGTCGACTTAGTCATTTTCTCCCCACCAGCACACACAAGCTGGCAAGCAGTGTGTCTGTGCTGAGTGAGGGGTCCTTAGGGTGGCATAAGACATGCTGCAGCCCTTAAAGACCTTCCCTGGCATCAGGGCCCTTGGTACCAGGGGTACCAGTTACAAGGGACTTACCTGAATGCCAGGGTGTGCCAATTGTGGAGACAAAGGTACAGTTTAGGGAAAGAACACTGGTGCTGGGGCCTGGTTAGTAGGCCTCAGCAAACTTTCAAATCATAACTTGGCATCAGCAAAGGCAAAAGGTCAGAGGGTAACCATGCCAAGGAGGCATTTCCTTACAAATATACGGTGGAGAGCCCAGGAGCTGTCCCAGATGTAGAACATTAGACCTGGGTTTCCATCACATGGTTTGGGAATGCCCAGATATACAGAGATGCTGGAAGGGAGTATTGGAGGACCTGGGGGAACCCTTGGCACACAACTGGACTAAGACCCCTTCCTGTGCCTGCTGGGTTTGCATGCAAGGCCAACCTCCAAGAGAGTGGGCAGTAGGTTCTTAGACCTCGCTCTGGTCCTATTCAGGCGTCGAATTGCCATGGCCCGGCATTCCCCATTAGGCCCGCATTTAGCGGACTGGAGGCGGGACATGTTGGTGTGGGCTCAGGCCGAATTACAGGCGCTCCGAAGGGAGGAGGCCCAGGGAATTCGAACACGACCCATAGCACCACTCTGGACTGAGATACTGGAAGACTGGGAGGCTCAGAAGTGAGAACGGGGGGTGCGAGAGCCTGGGGAGGACGAGACACCTCTGGAGAGGGACCGAGGTGACGCTTAAGGGGGCGATGGCGAAGTGGGGGAACATGGATATTTACAGTGCATACACACAATAGATCTCACTACTCTTCTACATGAGGGTGGAGCCAAGGGCCGACTACACCGGCATTACTCTGTGTGACTCAATCATTTGACCAACTTTGGGGTTAGCTGAGTTCCACCAGGGCTAGATCACACCACTACATTAGGTTGGGGAATGGGCGGACGCCAAATATGACTTTCCCGGATGGATAACCCAGATATGCATGTATAACTCAGTCCCACCGTGCCACTGCCTAACACTCCAGCGCACTGTTTAGATGTTTGGTTTACTGTTTTTTGATTGTTGAGTAAGTTCATGGTTTATATGGTAATACCTGAGATGATATGGAAAGCTGAATAACTGCACTGGAAGACGGTCAATGGGATCAAGCAAGGATATGAGGATGTAGGGTACATATTGCTTGACTCTATAAAGTCTGTGAGAAGGGCTGAATGACTAAGTTACTGTATATCATCCAATTATAATGTATAAATCCGGATCGCCGTCCTGTACTGAGGGACCCACTTATTTACCAACTCTTAATCAATTACAGAAATTACCAATAAACAAAGTAAAAAAAAAACAAAAAAAAACAGTAGGCCTGCTTCAAAGGCAGAAAGGGGTATAAGAAGAGCACCCAAAACTCCTGAAAATCTGATTACCTCTGGAACCAAGAGGAACCTCTGCCAAGGGGAAGAGCTGGAGGAGGAGTACTGCTCCTTTGCCTGTGACTGTGCTTTGCTGGGTTGGCCTGCAGTAGCTGCTTCTGCCTGAGAGAGTACACAGACTGACTTGTGTGTGACTTCCCACTGGTGAAGAATCTCCAAGGGCTAGAACTCAGCTTGCCCACTGTGGTTGAAGTCTCAGGGACATCAAAGACTTCTCTCTGCTAGCACTTGGGCTTTGTGCTGAGAGTCCTGCCTGCCATGTGGTGCCCCCTAACTTGTTTCTGTGACCTTGAAAGGCCAAGCTGGTGGAAAAGGACAGAAATACAAGCAAAGACCGCTGTGCGGCGGAACGTTCGATGCACCACCCACCCAGCAGCTGATACACCGTGCACTGCTGGTCTTGCGGCTAAAATCGATGCTCCACCTGCATTGCAGCTGGGAGATCAACGCAACGCGGCTGGAGAAACGACACACAACACCCGCAGCGGCTGCTGTTAATGACGCAGGCCCCGCGCAGCGCAGTTGCTTGACACCACGTGACCGGATTTCAACGCAACATCGCTGGGCACGGAAAATCAACGTAAAGCCTGTCCGGACGAAAGGTACCCATCCAGGATCAACGCATCGCCGTCTTGCGGTAGAGAAGAAACCACACACACCGACCCGACCGGAGGAGGAATGATGCACGGTCTCACTTGAGAGTGAGAAATCAACACACGCTCGCCTGTGCGGCTTTATTTTGACACTACACAGGTCATTTTGTGCAATAACAGCGTTCTCACTGTTTTCTAATGGATTTAAGACTCTTTTGCTTTTTAAATTCATAGCTTGATGTTGGAATTTTATCATTTTGGTCTTATTTTGTTTAGATTAATATTACCTAGTTTTCTAAACATGTGTTGTGTCATTTTGTAGTGTTTTCACTGAGTTACTGTGTGTGTTGGTAGAAACACTTTACACATTGCTTCTGAAGTTAAGCCTGCCTCCTCTTGCCAAGCTACCAAACGGGTGAGCAGGGGTTAACTGAGGGTGATTCTCCTTTACCCTGACTAGAGTGAGGGTCCTTGCTTGGACAGGGGGTATCCTGACTGCCACCCAAAGACTCCATTTATAACATACCCCCTTCTGGTAAAGTGTCCATAATTTATTAAATGCAAATATAAGCTACCATTAGTGTTATGGTAGAGTAAGAGATTATCAGCATTCAGAATCATAGTTGTCTGAGCAGACATAGTCCTTTTCAGGCATTACGAGGGCATCAGAGTCAGAGTTGAACAACTCCCTTTATCCAAGCGAATCTCTGAACTCTAGGAGCGTGCTCTGTCACTGGAACATTATGTTTGCCTTAACATTCTATCTTTCTCTATATAAATAATTTCTTCTCAGGTTGATGGATTGTTAGGCAGACACAGTCAGCTCTGTGGGCATATCCGCCTCAGAATAAAGGAGGCTCGACCAAATGGGAGATGGCACTTTGGCAGGATTCAACTTCTTCTTGTGGCTGCCAGTTTTAAATTGTCCAGGAACGAGCTTCTCCCTTATGGACAGTCTGAGGGCCCTGAAGTTGCCCTAAACAGTAAGCAGAGGCTTAAACGTCCACACGATCGACTGATGAAGTTTGAAACTCTGGTCTCATATTATTCCGCATCAGGATTGTAGGGAATTGAGTTATTAGTGTAGTGGGTGATACCCTACTCAAGCAGCAATCACAATTCTTGCTGGGTTGACCACAAGCAAAGTCCAAATAGACCTATGCTCATTCCTCTGGTAGCTTGGCACATAAGCAGCCTGGCTTAACTTAGAGGCAATTTGTAAAGTATGTATGCAACATGTAAATAGTGATAAAGTGAAATCACAAAACAAGAAAAACCCCACACTAATTTAGAAAAACAAAAATCCAATCAGAACCAGAGATATGCAAGTTGAAAGATTTAGATGACAACAGCGCTTAGAAGCAGAAAGCGCCAACAATTGTGGTTATCTGGTCATGCTGGACCAGGACAAATTCACAAGTTCCAAGTTCTAACCAACCGCGATGAAGCGCAGACTGGATAAACAGACCAGTTTAGGCCTACTGAACAAAGGTCCCGCTTTCAGGATGTGTCACGCAACTGCAGTTCCTTGAGACTGTGGGCCGTGATGTGAGATTCTGCGTCAGAGATATGTCAAGCAGCGCGGTTCCAATGAAGCCATCGATGGGGCTTGCAATGCGAAGTCCCGGATCAGCGATGCATTTCGCAACAATAGTTCTGAGAGGCCTGAGCTGAGATATGAGGCCCTGCATCGAGGATTTGTCACACAGCAGCAGTTCCAAGGTGGAGCTGCATGGAGTTCTGTCACGCTGTGTCTGCTCTGCCGAAGAGACCACAGCTAGGCTGGCAGAGCACTTTCAGGCTTACCAGGGCTAAATTGGCACCACTTGGGGGGGCATGGCTTGCAGCAGGCAGAGTCTAGGTGCTCAGTTCAAGGGGGTTGGAGCCTTTTCTGTCCCTGAGGCTCTGATCAGGAGGCAAGCCAACTAGTTCTGGGGGTTACACTGGTGATCCTGGGCTCAAGATGCAGGTCCAGTCCTTCTCAAGCAGGCAGCAGAGTAGTAGTCCTTCTTGCAGAGCAGCATGGCAATCCTTCTGAGCCCACACAGGTCTAACGGTGGTCTGAGGGTCTGCTATTTATCCATGGAGCCAGGTCTGAAGTAGCAGAAGTTTCTAGAGGGTTCCACCCCTCTAGGTACTTCAAATGTCCTGTTTCCCTGCCCTGGCCCCAGCTTGCCTGGGGCCAAAAAAGACTTCTGCCAGACCCTTTGTGTGTGTGCGCTCAGGTAGAGTCTTTGTGATGTGCATGTGTGGTCGGTGACAGCTCCCCCATCACGTCAGAGATAGCTCATGCTGCCAACACCCATTCCCCCTTTTTCTCACTGTCTGGAAGCATTACACAAAGACCAACTGCCAGCTGCACCTAGTCATGTGACCAAGAATACAGACTACAGGCACCAAATGTTTGGGGGACAAGAGAACAACAACTTCCTAAAAGTGGCACTTTCCGAATTGTGTCTTTTTAAAAACTGGACTTTTCTATTAAAGGGGGCTTTAACAATTTCAAATTCTTTAAAACACCAAACTTGACATTCCTTTCTGTTACCAACTGAAAGTTATCACTTATTAAATGTAATAATATGATAACCCAACTTTAACCTATGGGAGAGATAGGCCTTGCAGTAGTGAAAACAAATTTAAGAGTTTTTCATTCCCAGAACATGTAAAAGATAGAAATACATGTCCAATGTATTTATTACACTGCTCCCTGCCCTATAGGCTGTTTAGGGTCTACCATAAGGGTGAATTATGTGTGTTTTAAAAAGGAAAGTTTGGGCCTGGCAAAAGGATTAGTTTGCCAAGTCAAAATGACAGCTTAAAACTGCACATACATACTGCAATGGCAGGCCTGAGACATGTTGAAAGGGCTACTTAAGTGGGTGGCATAATCAGTGCTGCATGCCTACTAGTAGCATTTAATTCAGAGGCCCTGGGTAAAGGTGGTACCACTTTACTAGGGACTGACAAGTAAATTAAATGTGCCACTTGCAGTAAGCCAGTGTTGTACAAGTTACTTACCTTCGGTAATGAAATATCTGGTAGAGACATATTCTAGTTGCAGATTCCTTCCCTTAGAATTTTCCCCCCGGTGTCTGACTGGATCCGGAGATTTTTTCTATGAGCAATACCCTTGCGCATCGGTAGGTGGCGACGGTCGACTCCGCAGGCGTCGTAGTCGCCGTGATGACGTCGGGAGTAGTACATAGACGCCGCCCTCGCGCAGTGACGTCAGTTTCGACTTTCCACGCCAGAGCGCAGAGCCGCTAAGAACACTGATATTGGTGCGCCAGAGCTAAGGACCTGAAAGGGGGAATCCCTGTTCCTAGAAATCAGTTTGCAAGCGGGGAGGATGGGTGGGCGGTAAGGAATCTGCAACTAGAATATGTCTCTACCAGATATTTTGTTACCGAAGGTAAGTAACTTGTACATCTGATAGAGACTTCTAGTTGGCAATTCCTTACCTTAGAATAGATACCCAAGCAATGCCATCCTTGGTGCGAACTAAGACCATACTAGAAAGTCCTGCAGGACCGAACAACCAAAGTAGCCGTCCCGACGGACCTGACTGTCCAGGCAGTAATGTTTAGCAAACGTGTGCAGGGATGCCCACGTAGCTGCCTGACAGATGTCCAGGACAGGAACTCTGCGTGCTAATTCAGTGGATGCAGCAGTGGCCCTGGTAGAATGAGCCTGCAAGCCTTCAGGAGGTTGCTTTGTCGCCAAAGCGTAGCGTATTTTGATGCAAAGAAGCACCCATCGAGAGATGGTACGTTTCTGCACCGCCTTCCCTTTCTTCGCACCCACATAGCCAACAAAGAGTTGATCGTCCACCCGGAAGTCTTTAGTACGATTGAGGTAGAACGCCAACGCTCTTTTTAGGACCAGAGGGTGGAGTCTCTCCTTCTCATGGGAAGGATGTGGGGGTGCCTAGAAGGTAGGCAATGTGTTGGACTGGCCTACATGAAATGGTGTAACCACCTTAGGAAGGAAGGAAGCTCTAGTGCGTAACACCACTTTGTCGGGGTGTACGGACAAGTACGGAGGCTTTGAAGAACGGGCCGGAAGCTCACTCACACTGCAAGCAGAGGTGATGGCGATAAGAAAGACAGTTTTGAACGTGAGGAGCCGTAAGGGACAATTATGCATAGGCTCAAAGGGAGTACACATCAAGAAAGTAAGCACAAGATTAAGATCCCACTGAGGCATGATGAAGGGAGTGGGAGGAAATAAGTGGGTGAGCACCTTTAAGAACCTACTCACAAGAGGAGATTTAAAGAGTGAGGGCTGATCAGGAAGTCTAAGAAAGGCAGAAATGGCAGAAAGATACTCCTTAAGGGTGCCCAATGCAGGGCCCTGCTGGGCTAAAGAAAGAATGAAAAGAGGAACCTCTGAAAGAGGGGCAGATAGGGGGTCAACAGATTTGTTGGTGCACCATGCCACAAATTTATTCCAACGACAGGCGTATACAGTTTTAGTCGAGGGACGCCTGGCTGCCAAGATAACATTGCGGACTTCGGGTGGAAGGGCAAATGCCGTCAACTGTTGCCGCTCAATCTCCACGCATGAAGGCGGAGGTTGGACAGGTTCGGGTGGAGGACCGTCCCCTGCTGCTGCGACAGAAGATCCGCCCGAAGAGGCAGTCTGAGTGGAGGATCGATGGACATGCTCAGTAGCTCGGGATACCACACTCTTGGAGCCCAGTCCAGAGCCACCAAGATAACTTAGGCCCGGTCGCTCTTGATCTTCTTGAGAACTCTGGGCAGAAGAGGGATAGGCAGGAAGGCGTAAAGGAGGCCGGAATTCCACTTTAGACATAAGCGTCTCCGAGCGAGTGGCGCCTTGGAAACTCCAACGCGCAAAATAGCTGACATTGCGCGTTCTCTGTGGAGGCGAACAGATCTAACCAAGGCTCTCCCCACATGAGAAAGAGACCTTGCGCCACCTCCGGATGGAGATGCCATTCGTGATCGACAATGTGTCGGCGGCTGAGTTCGTCTGATCTGACGTTGAGAGCCCACCAGATGTTGAACCATCAGGGTAATGCCCTGATATTCCAGCCACGTCCAGAGGCGTCGGGCCTCTTGACATAGGGTCAAGGACCCTACCCCACCTTGTTTGTTGGAGTACCATATGGCGGTAGTGTTGTCTGTGAACACCTGCACCACTTTCCCTTTGAGAGAGGGAAGGAATGCTTTCAACACAAGTCTGATCGCTCGGAGCCCCAGCATGTTTATGTGGAGTCCGACTCGGCCGGAGACCAGAGGTCTCTGATCTCCGCCTCTCCCATGTGGCCGCCCCAACCCAGAAGTGACGCATCTGTCACTATTGAGAGATCTGGTTGGGGAAGGGAGAGGGATCTGCCATTGACCGAACTGGCATTCGAAAGCCACCACTGCAGGTCTTTCGCAGTCCCCCTCCGAGATCTGGAGAGATTCCCCTGATGCTGCGCCCATTGGAACTTCAAGTCCCACTGCAGAGCCCGCATATGCCACCTGGCATGTGTTACTAGCAGGATGCAGGAGGCGAAGAGGCCCAGCAGCCTCAGAGTCTGTCTCACCGAAACCCAAGACAAGGCTGAAAGATCGGAATCATAGCCTGAATGTCCTGGACTCGCTTTTGGGGAGGATAAGCCTGAAACCAGAACTGCTCTGATGAAAGGGATCATCTGAGAGGGAGTGAGGTGTGACTTCGGCACGTTGATAGTGAACCCCAGCTAGTGCAGGAGGTTCGCCGTAGTCTGGAGGTGTGAGACCACTGTCTGGGGCGAAGGCGCCTTCAACAGCTAGTCGTTGACTGAGACACCTAGCCTGCGCAGATGAGCTGCAACCGCCGCCATCACTTTCGTGAACACCTGAGGGGCACTGGTAAGGCCGAAAGGGAGCACAGTAAACTGACAGTGCTCATGACCTACCACGAATCGTAGGTAATGTCTGTGGGCAGGCAGGATGGGGATGTGGAAATAAGCATCCTGCAAATCCAGCGCTACCATCCAGTCTTTCGGGTCTAAGACAGACAGAACCTGAGCCAGGGTGAGCATTTTGAACTTCTTCTTGAGGAAGTAGTTCAGGTCCCGAAGATCTAGAATAGGGCGCATGCCTTTGTCCTTCTTTGGTATCAGAAAGTAGTGGGAATAACAACCATAACCACCTTCTGCCACAGGGACCCTTTCTATAGCTCCCTTGGCCAAGAGAGCCGCCACTTCCTGGCGGAGAAGCACCAAATAATCCTCCGAAAGGGGATGGAAGGATGGTGGCATGTGTGGTGGTCCTGATTCGAAAGGGAGGGAGTAGCCCTTCCGAATTATTTGCAAAACCCACCCGTCCGTGGTGATATGTTCCCAGTGGGGCAGATGATGGCGGATTCTACCTCCCACTGGGTGGGAGTGAGGGGACGGACTAGGAAGATTTGGAGGCTGCTGTGGGGGCAGGGGTGGACTGGACAGACCTCTGGTTCCCTGTCCCACGACCTCGTGGGATTCCGCGCCCCCGGCCACGCATAGGCTGTCCAGCGTGCATGGCCCGAGGGCTGGGTTAAGGACGTGACAGGGCGCCCCTTCCATGGCCACGAAAGGGACGAAAAGCGTACTGTTGGGGGCGTGTGGCGGCAGAAAGGCCAAGAGACCGAGCCGTAGCCCTGGACTCCTTGAACCTCTCTAAGGCCGAGTCCGCTTTGTCTCCGAAGAGACGGGTGCCATCAAAGGGCATGTCCATGAGTGACTGTTGGACATCCCCCGAAAAACCAGAAGTACGTAACCAGGCATGGCGCCTCAAGGCCACTGTCGTAGCAACCGATCTGCCTAGAGAGTCGGTCGTATCCAGCCCACAACGGATGGTGAACTTTGCCGCGTCTCTCCCATCTTTGACTGCTTGGGAGACGATAGCACGGGCCTCCTCCGGTATCTGCGGCAGGACTTGCGCAACCGTATCCCACAGGGAGTGGGATTAACGGCCGAAAAGGCATGCGGTGTTCACGGACCGCAGCGTGAGGCTGGAGGAAGAAAACAACTTCTTACTAAACTGTTCCAGCCTTTTGGATTCCCTATCCGGGGGTGCGGAAGGGAACCCGCCAGAAGAAGAGGACGCCTGGATAACAAGACTCTCAGGTGTAGGATGTTGTGACAGGAACTTCGGGTCGTTCGGCGCAGGCCGATGGTGGCGAACGATCATCCTGTTCACAGGAGCCCCTGTGTTGGGTTTGGACCACGTACCCAAAAGGACATCAGTGAGGGCTTCATTAAATGGAAGAAGGGGTTCAGAAGTAGAAGCCCCAGGCTGAAGCACCTCCGTCAGGAGGTTAGATCTGACTTCAACAGTAGGTAGCTCAAGGCCAAGGACATCAGCCGCCCTACTAATCACCATACCATAGGTAGCTCCCTCCGCCATAGCCACGGTAGGAGGAGACAGCATGCCAGTCAGGAGAGGTATCAAGACCACTGGCTTCGCCCAAGTCCTGTTACCAGTCCATAGTAGGGTCTTTCTGGTATTCATAAGGGTCCAGGGACCCCTCCAATTCCTCCCCATATTCGTACCCATAGGAAAATGGGTCAGAATCCAACCTCGGGTGAACAGGGCCCACTGAAGCAGAAGGCGGCAGCGGCCGACGCAGATCCGACTCATCAGGGATGAGAATGGGGTTGACGTCGATAGTGGGCACCACCGACATCAAGAGCGTCGCTAAACGACCCGGCGCTGGGGAAGGTCTCGACTGTGCGACCACCGTCGGGGCAGATCCGTTCACAGATCCGGAGGTGACCTCGGTGGCTGGGGCCGAAGCCGCTGGCACGGAGCCCGAAGGCACCTCGGCCACGCCCCTTGGGCCCGAAGGCAACGTATCGGGGTCGGCACGCCCAAAGATGAGGCCCATGGCCTCGTAAAACTGTGAGGTGGGCGGCGGTCGCTCCGAAGACGGAGGCCTACTTCGTTGACGCTCGTCCCGCATCGCGGTGAAGTCGGAGAGCGATAGGACTTCTTCGACGACTTCTTTTTCTCACCGTGACCCGACGATTTCTATGACGACGAGTGGTGGTGGCTCCGCTACTGATCTCGAGACCTTCCTCTCGAGCGAGATCGGGACTTACGTGGAGTCGAGTGCTGGGCCGCCATCAGCTTTAGGGGCCGCTCCCTCGAAGCCTTCGGATGCATCGCCCGACACTCGGAGCACGACTTCGGGTCGTGGTCGCCCTCAAGGCACCACAAACAGACATGATGATGGGGGTCCGTCAACAACATCATGCGCTGACAGTCCTCGCAGGGCTTGAACCCGGTCTTCCGGGACATCCTCGACGCACCAAGGTCACACCAAAAAAGTCAACAAAACTGTCGAATTCAGCCAAAAAATAGCTGAGGGTAGCTCTCTCTCGGATCTGCCCGTGTCGCGGAAAGAAAAGAACTGACGTCACTGCACGAGGGCGGTGTCTTTATACTACTCCTGACGTCGTCGCAGCAACCACGACGCCACCTACCGATGCGCAAGGGTATTGCTCGAAGAAATAATCTCCAGATCCAGTCTGACGCCTGGGGGAAAATTCTAAGGTAAGGAATCTGCAACTAGAAGTCTCTATCAGATACCATGTTTAAAGGGCTGAGCACAAGCACTCTAGCACGGGTTAGCAGTGGTAAAGTGTACAGATTCCTACAAGCCAACAAAAACAGGTTCAGAAAGCAGGTGGGTGAAGGCAAGATGTTTTGGGATGACCCTGCAGAAAAGGCAATGCTTAACACAGATTTTGGCAGATGGTGAGGAATGCGTCTAGAGTTTGGGAACAGCACTGAGATACTGAGTGGTCCCAGGAGTGGAACCCATTTCCTAGGAGAATAGGAGGACTTCTCCTGCCACTGATGCTTTTGGTGTTTTTTATGTAAAGATCCCTTAGGTGATCTGTCTGTCTGTAGCAGGTGACTTACCTAGAGGTGAAAGAGAGTGCTCAGCTCTCCCACGAGCCTTGCTAAAAGTATCTTGGCCTCTCACCCCGATAGCCTTCAGATGCACTGAGGCACAGGAATCAGAGGACTGTGGCAATGTGTTTCGATCAGACATCACATACCAATGTCGTGCGGGTACAACTATATCTTCTTGCAGCACCTGCAGTAAGCTTAGACCCGGAAACCTTTAAAGGAGGCATTCAACGTGGTTCTTGCCATAATGCTGGCAAGTGTTTTTTCCAGTTACTTTCATAGAGAGAAAGAACTCCGGACCTGCGTCAATGAGGTGTAGAAAAACAGGAATCAGTGCTACAATGATATATGGCAAATAGGTGCCATAATGTCTTGAGGGGAGTCGTTGCTGAAGCTGCATGGTGCCACCTGGTAGCACTCTTTAAATATAGCTGGGAAAACGTTTTTTTCAGACCAGTCTCTGACCTGTAAGGATAATTCATAAGGTGAGACATCTAAGGAGGAAAAATGTATTAATCTGAAAGGGCTATATAAAAGACAAATCAATCTGACAGGAGAACTTCAAAATAATAATGCTGCATAATATAGCACAAATTACAAGAAGATCATAAGCGTATTTCCAATCATGAAACAATCATTTTGTTGTGGTGGAGGACTTTTGCTGGTTCAAATTTGTCCATTAGAATTAGAACCTGCCTCTAGAAGTGAAAGCGCATCTGAGCTGTCAAATGATTCACATTTGTTCTTACCTAGATGACTGGCTGATAAGAAAAATGTTCAGCAAGGAATATTATTGCTGCTCTGCAGTCTGATCAACTGGCTTAATGGATCAGTTTGGATCAATCTAATTTTCCACACTTAATGAGTCTTCTGTGCAATGGGAGGGATAACTAAACCTATACAGATACTATCTGGTGCTGGATAGATGCCATATATTACAAATGAACACAAACATTTTTGTCATGGGCAAGCCTGTAAGCACAACTTTCTCTGTTTTTCTGGCTTGAAACCCTGTGCTTAGAGGCACATGAAATACTTGCAGGAATGGCTACAACCATTAAGATTAGAAAGGGGTAACTGGGCACAAGATCTTGATTTACCAACGAGTGTTGATTCCCAAAAGATAGTGATCAAAGTTGGTAAATGTGTTGAATCTTTCTTCAATGGAGCCACTTGATAACCAAAAACTAGCAATGAAGGGGGCTTTGTAAAAGGATGGACATCACATAGCTGAAGGCAATATGATTACTCCTTAAAGGTTTACATCCGATTAAGCATGGAAAGCCTGAAAGACAAACAGGCCTACGTATAACGGAACAGATGAACAAGATCTTTTACCATCTTGTGCGATGCAGAATAACGCGTAGTAATGGCGATCCCTGAAAATATCCTTTTTGGTTTACCAGCTACAAGGAGTGTAGAAAAGGAGAGGCTTCCCAAACAGACAGTTTTAAGAAAAGCATAAGAACTTCCTCCAGAGATTGTGGACTTTTTATTAAAACAATGGAGTCACCCCTCATGGACCGCTGGCATTGCCCTTGTTTTCTATAAATCCATCATTTATTTATACTGGGTACAAAGGTTTCCCTTCAGATAAGGTCTGCAGTTAACACTGTAAATGAATAAATAAAAAATATTAATTGCAGTATGATAGAATAGGTCAACATGATAAATTGTATCATATGTAATGTGCCACTATGCACAAATTAGGGCAATATGGAACCTGGCAATGTGCCCTACCTGGGGCATTATGGAAACTTTCAATGAGTATATACTGAGACACTATCAGTATGGTCACTGATCAAGGGTGATTACTGAAATCTATCAAGTTTAATCCATGCTTTTATCTTATACTGAGCAATGTGGCTGGCACAATGTCTTTTAGAATGGATTGTTGTACACCATTAACTAAAGATGCCCTGGTAGAATACCTCAATTCAAACACTCCATTTAAAGAGATTTGTAAATCCTATCAGTATGTTCTGGGCACCTTTACTGGTTTAACAAGCTTTAAAATGAGTCGCTTGCCATTATTTTGCCAAAACTAGTTTAAATTCTACAAAGTTTTAGCATTGCGTGTTCATTTTATTTTCTAAAATACATTTTACACATTCTTTCACGTTTTATCACATAACCCTCTCGAAATCCAAGCAGTTCGGAGGCTAACTTAATTTGTAGTTTATTTACCTCTTTAATCTTTTCCTTGCAAATCTTGTATTGTTTCTTCTGACTTTCCAAAAAGGTGGTCAGGTCTCTCTTTTGCTGGACCATGATCTGTTGCTGGAACCTCTTCTCATCTGTAGACGCTGACTTTGCCTAGGACACAAAGACATGAATAGGCAGATTAGACTGAAATTCAACCAATTACTTGGCCAATGTAAATGTATTACACAATGTAGGTTCACTTGGTAAAAAATCATCATTATTTGGTAAAACCTAATTACTACTATGAAGTTAAGTCTCAGGGGCACCGGATACTCACTATTAATCTTGTAACACTGCAGGAAGCACTTTGGACACATTAGCCGTTTCCATTATCGAGCCTCGCCTATATTCAAGGACTATATATATTTCTGGAGAGAGAGGTCCCACACTAATACATTTAACCTGTACCAATCTCTTGGACTAAATCTCTTTAGGTGGAAGAACAGTGTGGATATTTGAGAACATCAGAGTTTCGTTAAGTAAGATCATGGGAAAGGACTTTAAGAGAAAAAAGAGATAATAAGCTGCACATGCCAATAAATAATAGAAAAATGGAAAATGAATCCCTGCTGTGCCAGGGTGGGCAATTGGTTATTACTAGAAAAAGGAAAATAAAGGAAATGGATGCTCAAAGATATAAATGAAGGATGGAAGCATGGGGTTGACTCTATGACTACAAGGGTGAGGGAGGAAATGGATACTCAAGTGTGAAGTTAAAAAGAAATGGAAGGGGACAATTTCCGAAGGAAGACAGAGTTAGCAACTGAACTAAGGTCCTCAAAGAGATAAGGAATAAGACATGGCCTGCTTGTATGTCAGCAAGGTTTCTATTAAAGTATGATTCAAGTTCTTCGTATGACTTACTGCATGCCTGAGGTACCACATAAGATTTCTCTTGATACATGGCTGGTGCTTGTGTCAGTTTGTGGTGCAAGTAGTGTCTGGGACATGGGCTGATTGCTAAATGGACCACTAAGCAATGCTTGTTGGAACTACGTCCCCTCCCCCCACCTCCCGCCTCCCTACACTCACACACACACACACACACGAAAAAACATTAAAGGTTTGCAGCTATGTGCCTAGCACTTGCTAAAAGAATAATTGAGATACATTGGATTAGCCCAACTTGCAATGGGCTAAACCTGAGGTTTGAAGATCTACTTGAATGATCAGTGGCTGCAGAGATGCACGTCTAGAACCCAAATGGATGAGAAACTCAACGAGGATCTAGACGACTGACATACAAACCATGTATGGGGCTTGCTAATAGGAAATGGAACAGAGCCAGTGCAAGAGGAGGGAGCTGAAGCAAAGTAAGAGGCATCACTGGCATTTTGGAAAGGTCTTGGAATGGTTATCCAGCTCATATTTTAATTCTCGAAGCTCCCCAGCCTGCCCGTGGCTCTAGGAAACAGTCATGTCTACTCTATCTAAAAATCCGATAAGAGGCACAGAATTAAAACAATCACAAAGAGAGAGTTTGCTACATATATTTCGTGTCTGTCATTGGTCAGATGAGGAAGAGGGTTCCTATTTAGTTTTCAGAAGAACCCTCACCCACTAAAGCCTCAGTGGCATGCTTCATCATAGGGTTCCCACCCAAGACGCCTAGTACAACTGGGTGTGCTATGGCACCCGATTTACAGCATAGCAGGTTATTGATGTTTAGGAAAACATTTATTCCTGGGAATCTTAGGCAGAGTTAAAAGCAAGAATCGATGGGCTAAGAGGAGGTTCAGGAGGGTTGGCAACGTTGTAGACCAGTCAGCACATTTTATTTTGTGCTTGCCAGTCCTTCACCCCTTCCTCCCTAGTAGTGCCATAATTGCACTATGGAAAGGCTGTTGCGGAGGAAGGAGCAAATACACACTGGATGCATTCAGAACATAAAATTCGAGATACCTTTCAAATCAGAACACAGGGTTTGTGCTTTCGGATTTAAGTCAACAGTGACTACAGACTACTTATTGCGCGCTTTGGATGGAAAGTCATGAGGAATTCCTTGTTAGCATTGACAACAGTGCCCAAGTCTGGCATTACCCTGAAAATGATTGGCATAGCAGGACTCAATCAATGTACTACTTAGTGGAAAAAAAAGACCCCAATGAGGAAAATGATTAACACTTAAAAATAAAGAATGTCATTTTACTTTAAATCCATGGACAAGGACATGAAGATTCCGCCTTTATGATGACACCAGAATTCCTAATAGGTCCAATAATCCTGCTATTAAAAGATGCCCACATATACAAATCTACATATTTAGGGACTACACATTATATCCCGTGATTCTCTGCTGCCTTGCAAACTGCTACTTCATGGTCGGGATATCGTATATCCTGATCTCCACAGGTGGCTGTGAAGAATGAGCCAGTTCCCATGACAACAGCAGACAGGTAACGGAGCACAATCTAGGCTCTGGTGCAGCTCCCCAGTCAGCCTCATCTCCAGTTTTCTCATTCTTGTGGTCCAGGCAAAGAGGGTGAAAAAGACTGGCATCCTCAGGAACTCGCCACCTCCCCTCTCCCCTCCCTAGTCACGTGAGACACTGAGCGAGGGGCATTAGGGGCCCCACAAAGCTGCTTTCGGATACAAGTCAGTGATATTCTGCAGCATTCTATCAGAAAGGCTGTGTAAAAAAACGATACGAGAATGAAGGAGAGCATGACAACGATGTGCAAGTGCCTATGCTCGTTATTAACACGTTCTCGGGAGGTAGATACTCTATTTGTGTTTTGCAAAATACGTCGAGGCAATCCACGCTACTGGCGATTGCTAAATCGGTTTAATACAATCTGCAGATGCTTTTAACGGTCCTGATTTCCCTAAAAACAGGTCGCATTTCTGAATACGTCTGTATATGTTGTACACACATACACACAGCACTGTACATTGGTTAACCAAGCAACCTTTGTGACGTCAGCAGTCAGTGCTGTCTGATTCTTTTAGGTATGAATATGTTTGACACTGATTGCCTTTCGTTTCTATGGACATGTCAGTTTCGTTCTATAAAGCTACACGCCTAGCAACAATCACAAAATAACCACCCTCGATTCCCCATGACGTTACATAACTTGTTACCTTTTAATATGTGTTTGTAAAATTATGACCTGCTGAATACAAAATATTTGCATTTTTTTTACGTGAACTCTTTACCCTTTATAATTGACCGCGTTGCATCTCTCCTTTATTACCCCCAATATGTTCTCGTGATCAACAATCCGCTAGGAAGGTTACAAAGAACGAATACAGTGACAGTTACTGCACAGCACAGTGCTACAAGGGACCCTGACAAAAGGTACAAGGTTCACTCCCGGGTATGTCAAAACTGAGAGATACAACTATGATCAGCCATTTGCAATGCAATAGGTCTTGCATTTGTTCATCACTTCTCCCAGCTGTAAAACAAACGTTCTAGCCATGCGAAAGCTTAAAAGACTCTGAATGGTAGGAGGGGTTATCATTTTGGTGTCCCCAGTTACCTAGTGTGGGTACCCAGAGATGATGTATACAGAAAGAGAATTTTGAAGGTGGTCCTACTGTTAAGACCACCACAGGCTGAGTTATGAGCAAAAATGTTTTATAAAAGTAATGCCCTGCAAAGCCTTATGGGGTGAATTTCCTGAGTGTAGTGAATATTGTACTACCTGCTCTCCCGCTGTGCCGGGGAGCCGCTTTCATTTTGAGGTTTTCTGTTTTACGTAAAGCATTTACCAATTTCAAGTGTTTTCAGGGGAGAGCCACAAGAAATTACCATGATTAGGTAACTGTTGTTGAAGCAGATATGTTAATTAGAAATATTAATGAGTGTTATGCGTTTTAACTAGAAAATGATAGAAATAATTAACCATAGAGAAATTAATGTGCACGTCTGAAAATGTGCGCAGAGTGGTAACCAACATTCACGAATTGTACTAAAAATTACTAAAATATATTTGAAATATTGTAATAATAATGTAGTAATATGCCATACTGACATGTATAACATATGTGTTGCATTATATTGTAGAGTTAACTTAGCCGAAGTGGTGGCCTAGTTTTGCCAGGCCTTATGTAGAAGCTAAATAAAGTGCAATGTAGGAAAGCTGATGGTTTGAACTGACCATGAACCACTAATGTTAATAAAATCTGCTTAGCTAGAATATTCTGCAATGAACTGACGGACAAGAGATGGGGGAATCAAATTTGTGTCAAACCCGGTGAAAAGCAAACAAGATGTACTTTCCCAGGACTCGAACAATAGAGAAACTGACTGGAGAAGAATATGCAACATTTTCGATACCTGATGAGCCGGATGATGAGGACATCGTACAGTGAACCAATCGACAACCTGAGAGCGTCAAAATATTAGAACTCCTAGATCTGTAAAATAAAAGACATTGGCTAGCGTCACATATGGTGACTAATTGACCAATTAGGTTTTGGGGGATAGTCTGGGCAACTTTAATATAAAGTCGTGACAAAGGGGAAAAACTTCAGATCTAGAGGGAGAACCGATGGAGAGTATAGATGTTCGAGGTTAGGCGTGGACATTCAAAGAGATTTGAGATTCTGCATTAGGCTCATGCTCGTGAGAGCCTGATGCATTGCTGATCGATTGATGACCACAAGACTAAGACTGACTTTGTTGCTGACCCATACTGTGGATAGTTAGCTATGACAGTGTGACTGATTTACTTTTTGTGCCTTTTCTTCTAGGTACCAACTGCGCTGTTTTGTAATTTTTCTTCCAGCTAGATGTTTTTCTAAATTCATGTTCCAAACTCTTTTCGCATGAAGTCCCACATGCCAAGGCTAATCTGGGTTAGGCAGGGTTCCTATTCTGAGACGTTGACGTGTACGGTGACAAATGATTGATGAACTGATTTGCTGAACTTTGCTATTCATGTTAACACATTCTTCTTTATTGGCTTATGTTGAGGCATTAGAACGTATGTTTTCTCGTACTGATTAGGTTATGTTATTGGTGGTCACTAATGAATTAATATTGAGTGAATTGAATAAAGTTTGAATTAACCTTATGACTTAGTATGTAACAAATAGGGAAATAAAACTGATAAAACGTATAACTGAGTTGTGGTTATTCATGAAATTTTGACGTTAGTGATTAATGTTTTGCTATTGATTACTGACTGCGTCGGTTATTGATGGTCATTGGTTACACCATAGCTAGGATACTCCATGCGATCCAAAAGCTTCATCGACCTATACACGTCCCGAGTAAGTTTACTTACTGAGGACCAGGTGCGCAAGCACTGTGAACAATGTGACCAGCACTCCAATACCGCTGATCGAGTTCAAGCTGTTGTCCTTGTTCACGCTGTGAGCACCATGGCCACCATGCAGCACGAAGGGGAGAGACAAAAGAAAAAAAGGGTTCTCCCATGCTGAAGTATATGACAATTGCACAATAATCCATGTAACAGGGGCAGTCTGTGAAAATCATTACAAAAACTGCCTCAAGGCGGAACAAACCTAAAGCACCTCCCAATTACATCAAGTGATTTTTGAAAGGCGAGCCCAGGAATGAATTAAAGTGGTAGGAGTGAGATGGGAGCCCACAATACTTATAACAGGTCAAAGCATTTGCACGCTCGACCTAAAATCTACAATGAGGCACCAACACTGCGAATGTTAGGAAAGGAAGACAAAAAAAACCTCAAAGGGATAACCTGTGAGTTACAGCGACCTTCTTCACATTTCCCTCCTTTTTTCCTTCCAGTTGGCATCAGGACTAGCTTCCACGAGACCTCCCAGATCTAAGGTTTTAAAATGTCCACTTGTCAAAAATGAAAGGCAAACACAGCCCAAACAGTGGTAAGTGGCTTCTGATAACACACAAGCTTTATTAAAAAAAAATACATATGTACAATCAGGATTTAAGTAATACAAATTCTTAAGAAGATGAATGAACCATTTTAGTAGCCATTCATCTTGAGATATGTCTTTCTGCCAACTCTTCTTCATCAACACTGACCAACAGAAAGGGGCTTATTGTTGGACAATTGGCTTTTTAGACCAATTGGAATTAAACTCCTCAAATCTTATGGGAAAAAAAGGTTTCCATTAGTTCTAGAAGATATGGAGCGTGAAAAGGCTAGTTCTTCTAAAGAAGCAAGAAAGAAAGAAAACTGAGAATCCTTGAAGTACCCACACCCAATCTCCCCTGAATGGGCAAGCCTATGCTGCCTGTGAGAATCCCCCAACTGTTTGAGCAAGCAGCACAGAAAAAGAGATTTAAAATTTGAGTATTCCCAGATTATGCAAAGTTTAACACTTAAGGCCAAGTAACATAAATGCTAAATAACTGTATCTTTGCTACTTCATCATTTGTACATTGTCAATTATTCGCTAAAACAGTAGCTCCAATGCTACAATAGCAAATATCATTATTAAGCTTTAATACAGACTAAACAAACCAGTTACTTCCCTTCCGCAACACCTTTTCTGGTACAGAGTTTCTATCTAATTCCAGATTCCTTATCTTCTGTATACCCCTAAGTGGCATACTGGATATTGAGAATTCTCAACAGCAATTCCCTTGTGGTAGGTGACATCGTGTGGTTCCTAATCAGGTCTGTCCCACCCTGAATGTGACATTGTAGCCACCACATATGCGCCACCCTGTTGTACTAACATCAGGTTTTTTCAATGTCTATTCGTGCCAGCAGACATGGAGCCTCCAAAATCAGACTGAAGCAGTGTGCAGATATTTATATTATCTTATTAAATGGACTGTATGAGTCCCTTCCTCAAAACAAAGAGGTAGGAGGGTCAGTGAGGAAACTGCAGTTAGATTCTATACCAGTAATGGCATTACCGAAGATTAGTAACTTTATTGTCTGACAGAGTCTTTAAACTGCAGATTCCTCTCTTTGTGAATAAATACAAAAACAGTACTTTTCCATGTGGTGAGACTGTGGAATGGCTCAGACTAGCAAATCCTGCTGGGCAAAATACCCCTCCTCCAGGACCTGGCTATCCAAGAGCAGTGGCTTGTGAATGTGTGAACTGATGCCCTTCTAGCAACATGGCAGATGTCCAGGACTGACACACTAGCGCTGTTTTAGCAGCCTTTGTTAAGGCAGAGTGAGCACACAAGTAGATTGGTGGCTGCTTCTTGACCAGCCCAAAGCAGATCTTTACGCATAACATAATCCATCTTTAAATAGTTCTCATATTCCCACCTACCCCTTTTGCTTCAGAAAAGCCCACTGAGTTGTTCATCCAATCCAGGCTCAATGGTCCAATCAATATAAAAGCTAAGAGCCCTCCTAAGATCAAGACGGCTCCTTTTCTTTGGAAGGATGGGGCAGAGCATAAAAATACATAAAAGTGATGTGGAAGGGTGTTACCGGCGTTTGGAGGAATGCAGTCTTTGTCCACAGGACCAGTTTATCCTGAAAGAAGATGGTGCACATCTGCTGAAAAGACCAAGTCTGGAGTTATCCCACTAGTTAAGTGGAAGTGGAACACTTTTAAAAAAAAATAGTTACCAGACTTAAGGTGCGGCTGTGCATCGGTTTGAGTGGAGCACACATTAGGAATGCGAGAACCAAATTAGGATCACACTGCATCGTCACAAAGAGCGTTGACAGGAACATGTGAGCTACACTATACAAGAAGACCATCACAGGTAATCTGACTGATTAGGCAAAAAAAGAAAGGCCCAAAAGGTAACCTTTAGCCATTTCCAAAGCAAGGTCTTGCAGGGCCAAAGAAAGACAGAATAATAAAATATCAGATAACTGTGCCTGTAAATGCTAAATATTGCAGGAGGAACAGTACACAAAAAATGTCTCCCAGTAGCCCGTATAGATTATTTATTTGAGGGGATGCCTGGCTGCCATGATGACACCCACTACTTCAGGAGGAAGGATGAAAGCCACAAACTTTTCACGTTTGGAGATGAAGGTTATCCAGACTCGGGTTTAGGACCCTACCCAGCTGCTGTGACAGGAGGTCCATCTGAAGGAAAAGCCAGATAGGAGGACAGATGTTAGTGGCCTAAAGTTCCAGGAACCACCATCTCCTCGCCCAGACTGGAGCCACTAGGATGACTTGGATTATTTTTTTCCTGACCATCTTCAACAGGCAGAAGGGGCAGATGTGAAAAGATGTATAGGAGTCCCACACCCCAATCCATAAGAAAAGGGTCTACTATGGAGGACTGTCCTGGCAACTCGAATGCACAGAAGGCTGGAAATTGTGCTTTCTATGTGGTGGTGAAGAGATCTGAGCCAGGGTTATCTACATTGTTGGAGGATGCCTTGTGCTGTGCCACATCATGAGTGTAGATGCCATTCATGATCCTATAGTTAAACTGCCCTGGTGTTTAAATAACTTGCCAGTTATTGAAGGATCAGGGAAATACCCTAGGAGTTCAGCCACTTCCAGAGACAAAGCCTCCTGGCACAAGATCAAAGACCACATGATGCCCAGTCCTTTGCAGTACCACATGGTAGTGTCGCGTAGGCTCTCATTATTCTAATGAGACTACTGGATTTGAGCGGCAGAATCACCCGTGGTGTGGGAGACTGAGTCTTAACCGACTACAGGTTACACCTGTCACCCCAATGTGTTTTTTTTGCTCTGGCTAACTAGCAGTGCCTCATCTCCACCCAAGAGCAGGGATGACTAGGCAGCCCAGCGCATGACATAATTGATTCCTCAGGGAAATTGTGGTCACTCACATCTCATTCGTTCATCTCTGTTACATTAGTCTCACATATGCAAGGACAGGCAGAGACAGTATATGTTTCAATAAGGTTTTAATGAAGCAACTGCATCTTACATATAAAAACATGTGCTGCAATAACTAGGACGATAAAGCTTAACAGGATTAGAACTGTGACAAGGAGAGTAAAGCGTAGAAATAACGTCACCATATTGTCATTCGAGTCCATAGACCAATTCCTACCTAGGCTATATCAGAGTACAGCATGTTAAGCTCTAGTTCTGCCCTTCAGGTTTGCTACTTCCCCCACAGAAGTCTGTGTTTAATGGCGTTGCCTTTAGAATCTCTGAAACCATTCTGGCGCCAGTAATGCAGGTATTCATTGAAGGACTTGATACAGTAGCACGAATCACAAACAATCAGTGTGAGATGTGCAGGATCCATATGTTCCAGTGCCATCACCAGGACCATTAGCTATGCTAATTGTGCTGTAAAATCCCCTAGAGTTTGCCTCAATGTATGTCGGGGACAAAACTTAATGTCCTCCATACAGCCGCTTACGACTTCGCAAGCAGCAGAGTATTGATGTTTTGTTTCAATTGCAGGTTGCGCTGAGCCATCGGTATACATGACTCTTTGATATTGATCAACAGGCAGTGTTAAATGCTGGAACTGGGTATTCTAGTTCATATTGCAAAAATTCTTGAGTTTGTAATTTTGGGCCAAAAATGTAATCTATGTCAGTGGCCGTCAAAGACATTGCCCAATGAATCCAACACGGATGTAATGCTTTAGCGTTAGGAATGCTGGCTCTGGAAACAGCTTTAAGGGCTGGATATGGAGATACAACAATAATGTGTTTCCCCTGGGCTAGTGGTCTTTCCTTAATGACGGCAAGAGAGAATTTTATCAGTGGAAGCGAAGAGTTGTTCTGCTGCTGAATGCAAATGTGATTTGTATGCTATCGGGACTGTCTCACCCTCATTGAAAGTTACATAGGTGAAACCAATGGCACCAGCAATTACTATGATGACCTAATGTGTTTTGTGGTCCCTTGTGTGTAGGTGTTGTGCTGCAAGCATGTCTGTTTGCAAATCTCTAAGAATGCGTGTGTGTTCAACTGCCCAAAATTTACTTGAAAAGTCAGGACGCATTAAGTTGTATAACAGTTTTATGCGTGAGGCATAATCGGGAATGTAAGTTCTGCCAAAATTTAGAAAATCAAATAGGGATTGGAGGTTTTTCATGGTATTTGGGGGTTGTAACTGAGCATTTTTCCAAGAATTGTGGTGCTAGGCTCTTTTCTTCACATGACAGCTCATGTCCCAGAAACAGGACGCTAAGGAAGGTTATTTTTGTTTTCTTAAAATTGAATTTGTAGCCAAATTCGGCAAATCCCACAACAATGTGGGCTACCCGTCTTAAATGCTGCAGTAATTTATCATCCGTGAGATAGTTATCATCTACATATGACAATGCTTCTGGGAGCCTAGTGCGCTGAAACTTTTTAAGTCTCTATTCTCAGGCGCTATATTTTGGTAGAAGAAACCATTGGAAATGTCCAGTGTTCTTTTGTATTTTTTACGCACGATGTTGTTCATGAGTGCTGTGCTATGTGAGTTTTGTATAGCATATGTGCATGTATGACTGTTTAAATGTCTATAGTCTAGGACTATTCTGTACGAATGGTCCGGATTAGCTACTGGGAATAAGGGATTATTCATGGGTGAGACACAGGGTTCTATTACACACTGGTACTCCAGTTGTGTGGGGATTTCCCTCATGGGTGCTTTAGCATCATGTTTTATTGGATATTGGGGTTGAAGTTGGGGTTGATTTTTTGTAGGGATTACATGATAGGGGGAGTCTTTATCCCACCCTACGTGGTTGTGATATAAAGTGGGTGCCTGCGCCAATGCCCAATCAATGGCGTAGGATTCTACGAGCTCCTCTGGAACAAGGGGTGAGAAAGAAGTTTTAATACCATCTTCCCCATTTGGGCAAGTCCGGACAAGTTCAGGTGGCCAATCCTTTTCGGCAAGTAGAATATCATATATGTTTACGATGCGGTCCCAACAGATTACGTCGATTGTGCGCTCTATGTTTCCTTCTAACTGTAGCGTTACTTAGTACACCCTATTAGGCGAGGAGACACGAATGTTTGCAGTTTCTACTTCTAAGAAGTCATCAGTTGCTTTCACCTCCAGATACTCTAGAAGTTTCCGGCAAACTATTGTGACCTCTGCCTCGCTAATAGTGCTAGTGCCCACTTCCTGTTCTTCAAAAGAGCCCTCTTCTTGAGTAGCATGTCAACTGCAACTGCTGCCACCTTATTCTTTTTGAATTGGGGTTTTTGTTGGGGAAGTTTCTCTTCTTTTTTAACAGAAACTTCTGTTGAGCGTTGGGATTCCTGTCTCGGTTTCACATACTCAATTCTTTGCTCTGACCACCCACCTCTCTCACTGCGTTTTTCGGAAGAGTCCTGAAAGGAACGAGATTGGTGTGTATCAGTATATTAATATCTGTCAGGTGTTTTTATATTATCTCTATTTCTGAGATTATATCTTTTCTGTGGGGTCTCCATATGAGAAGATTCTCCCCATTCTTTTTTTAAGTGTTTGTTGTTTTTTTGTCCCAGCGTTTCTTAGCACGCACCAGGAGCTTGGTTGGTAGAATCTTTATTAGATTTACCCTGAAATTGTGGCTTTGTTGGTTTGGCCCTCAGACTATCTCGACCAATGGTATAGAAGGTCTCCGCGATACTCTTTGGCAGCTCACGTTCTTGAGCCTGTAGACGAACGTCCCAAAGACGCATGTGCACCGCTAGTGCGACCGCTTCCCCTTTAAGGTTACTTAATATAATTGAGGATACTGTAGCAAAATTGCCCATTAATTGCTTCCCCAAGTCCAGGGTCGGGGCAGCTCCGAATTGATCTTGAATTTGTTTCAACATGTCTGGTAAATCGGCAAGTATTGGTGTACCGTGTGCAGTAGTATAGAGCATGGCAAATACCGTGCCTCATGTATTACAATTATGTACAGTGGGAACCATCCCAAGTGGCAAGCAGATAGTTAGTATTCTATTTTTATCCTGAGGTCCAGTATGGGGAAATACTGCTTCCAGCGCGTTTATTTTTTGAGCTAACCAAAACAGAATTTCTTCTTGTTTGGTGGGTACCTTACCCATGATCAAATGTACAGGTGAGGATTAATACCTGGTGTTAATGCATGTGGTTGCTTTGTGTTTAATGCTTGCATTATTAACTGTATTAATCGTCTATATATTGCTGTCAGCTCAGCATATAAGTGATGGACTTCAGCTACCGTTCGGTTCGCTGCAGCTGGCTGAGGTGTATAAGTGACCAATAAAGGCCAGGTAGGACCATCATTTCTTAGAGGACCTAACCTAACGTGTAAAATTGTGTGGGGTAGGGCGCTATCAAGCCAATTATTATGTTCTTGATAAGATAGAGATATCTCTAAATATGCATATGCTCTGAATTATGCAGGTACGTTTGCCGGTGTAGAATGATGAAATGTATTTGTGTTCCCATCTGCTGCTGGAAATGTGACCCAAGAATAAAAAAGTTCTCTTCTCTAGGCTGGGTGAGCGTCAACAACAAATGCGACTGGATCCCCCTGGGACGTTAAGCCATATTCCAGTAAATGTGCAGTAAGGGGTGGTTGCATATTGACTGCACTTGCTACCTGTTGTGGATTCGCCATAATAAATGGTAAATTTGTTCAGAGAAAGGCACACCAAATGGGGATTATCCTTTTAGAGTTCAAGCTTGAACAACCTACAGCATTAGTTAGGTACTCCCTACTTAGCTGAGGAGGAAATCCTCAATACCACAGATGTCTTTGTATATAGTACTGAGGTCTCTTTGTATAGAGTGAGACTAAGATACTCAGGAGGACCCGAAAATTAGAGCCTGACCAAACGTTGGCGGTGCCATGTCACATAGGCTCTCATTATTCTAATGAGACTACTGGATTTGAGCGGTAGAATCACCTGTGGTGTGGGAGACTGAGTCTTAACCCACTACAGGTGACACCTGTTGCCCCAATCTGGGTTTTTTGCTCCAGCTAACTAGCAGTACCTCAACTCCACCCAAGAGCAGGGATGATTGGGCAGCCCAGCGCATGACAATTGATTCGTCCGGGAAATCGTGGTCAGTCAGATCTCATCCGTTTCTCTCAGTTACATTAGTCTCACAAAAACAAGGACAGGCAGAAGGCAATATATGTTTCAATAAGGTTTTAATGAAGCAACTGCATCTTAGATAATAAATCATGTACTGCAATAACCAGGACAATAAAGCTTGACAGGATTAGAACTGTGACAAGGAGAGTAAAGCTTAGAAACAACGCTACCATATTGTCACTAGAGTCAATAGATCAATCCCTACCTAGGCTATATTAGAGCATAGCATATTAAGCTCTAGTTCTGCCCTTCAGGTTCCCCTGGGAAGACATCATTCCCACCTACCTGAGAAAAGGCCTGAAGTCTGCATAAGCAGCTGTAGCGAAGCGTTCAGCAATCAGCATACAGTTGTGGTCATCTGGCTGGAAACTCCCTCTATGTGTATGGGACAGGGAAGTGTTTTTATAATAAAACAGCTGATGTTCTGAGAAAATATCCCTACGTAAGGATGTGTTTGTTTCTACGAATACCAGAGACAAAGTGTTACCACGTTTACTGGCAACTTATCTTACTGCAGCCTTGAGAGAAGCACAGAGTGAACAAAAATGTCTTGTTTAAGAACGCAGTGCTGGCCTAGGCAAAGAATAGCTAGATAGAGAGAAATAAAACAAGATCAGAAATGTGGCTATTGTTAAAATAATAAACAAAGCTGAATAAAATATATGTAGGTTAAAGTGAACAGCGGCAGGCCTAGTGTTACTAAAATAACGCGTAAGGAGCTATAACTAAAATGGCTACACAACAGTAGTTGTGTTGTCCACGAGACCTTGCACCCAGTCTACCTCGATAATCAGGAGGAACGCCTTTAAAGCTAAGCGAATCACCTGCAACTACAGCAAGCAGATGTGGAGATGAGCCAGCGTTGGAGACCACAGACCTCTGATCTTTACCTCTCCCAGATGACTTCCCCAACCCAGCAACAATGTATCTGTCACAACTGTTAGCTCTGGGTGGATGGGGGGGAGGGGGCTGCCATCGCTCCAAATGCGTTTTGAGCAGCAGCCACTGCAAATCTTTTTCGGTCTCCTCTAAAACCTGCATGGAATCTGGGAGGTTCCCATGGTGCTGAGCCACTGAGACTTCAGATCCCACTGCAGAGCCTACATGACCACTTGGTGTGGTCCACAAGCAGGATGCAGGAGGCCATGAAGAATCAAAGCCTCTCTAACTGAGATCTAGGTCAAAGGTTGAAAAATTTGGATCATAGCCCAAATGTCCTAGACTCGTTGAGGCGGAGGAAAGGCATGGAAGAGCACCATATCCAGGGAGGCTATGATGAAGGGAAGCCTCTGCAAAGTGTGACTTCGACACACAGATGGAAAAACCAGACCGTGTCAACAGGTCCTAAGTCTTCTGGAGGGGGTTTATTGTTTGACGCGAACCCGACTTCAGCAGACAGTCATCAAAGTATGGGAATACTGGTATTCCCAATCTCCACAGATGGGCTGCGGCATCCACCATCACCTTTGTGAACACTCAAGGCGCAAGACCAAAGGAGAGTGCTGGAAATTAGAAATGCTCTTGGTCTACCCGAAAATGCATATTGCATTATGGGGATGTGGAAATAAGAATTCTGCAAATTAAATGCTACCTTGTCTGCTTTCCAGAATTAAGGGCAGACAGGACTTGGGCAAGGATGAGAATCATGAACTTGTCCTTCCGAAGGAATAAGTCCAGAGGGCGAATATTAGAAATTGGGTCTCTAGTTAGGAGAGGTATGCACCCTGTCCAAGTAGGGACCACAATCCTAGTCAGGTTAAGTCAGATACCCACCCTAATTTAAACTGTGCTCACCTCCTGGAAGTTTTGCACAGATCAGTCAGGCTTAACGTAACAGGCAATGTGTAATGTATGTGTGCAACACAGTGCAAAACACCACAAAAAGACAACACCAGGTTAGGAAAACAGATGATAATCTGATTACAAGACCAAAATGACAACAATCTAAACAGTGGAAGTCAAGATATGAATTTTCAGAGATCAAATGTTGATAACAGTCCTTAGAAGTCTATAGTGGTAGAAAGGTTACTTGAGGTCACAGGGAACCAGTTCAAATCCAAAATTGGTAGAAAGATTACTTGAGGTCACAGGGAACCAGTTCAAATCCAAAATTCAGGTCGACCGCGATGGAGGAATGCCGGCCACAGAACCTACCAGGGTCTGCTGAACAGTAACTTTGTTGGAGCAATGTGTTGATGGCGAGGACGCTATGCCGCGATATTTCTGCTACACTTGGGCAATGCATCTCTTTTTGAAATTTGCAGCTGCAGAACTTACTTCTGAGGCCCAGCACTAGAGGAAGCACATCAGGTAAGGGTAGGACTCACAGATGGCAGAGTCCAGCAGCACCAGGAGAGTTGCAAGCAGTCTTTGATGACCCTCTGACTGCAGAAGAACAGGAGGCTAATCAACAAGCCCTTGGAGAATCGTGGGTTCAAGGATGTGGAGAACAGGTCCAGTCCTTCTCACTGGATGCAAGACACAGCAGGCCAGCACCGCAAAGCATGTAGCAAAGTGGCAGTCCTTCCTACAGCACAGCACACAGCAAGCAGTAGGCCAACATAGCAATGCAGCTGTAGAGTGGCAGGCCCTCCTGGCAGCACAGCAGTCCTTCTTAGCAGTGTGTCCTTGGTTCCAGTACAGTTCAGAGTTAGTATTTATACTTTGGTGCCCTGGTTCTGGAAGGTGGGAGAAACTTCAAGGCCTTCCTTTGAAGTCCAGAAGGTCCCTGTCCTGTCCCCCCTGGATCCAAACACTCTTTTGGGAGTTATGAAGCCCTCTGTGTGAGGAGAAGCACAGCCCTATTCAGGAGTAAGTGAGGCAGTGCTAAGCTCTGTCCCCGATCAAGCCGGTTAATGGCCAAACTCCATATATCAATGTCTTCCCAATTGGACATTACACTTAGAGGATGTTTCAAGGTAATCCCAATGTCTTCCTATGGGAGTTATAATCCTTGCAATCGTGAAAAACAAAAGTAAGTGGTTTTCACTATCTGGACATGTAAAACTTAAAAATGCATGTCCAACTTTTTAAATACACTGCACACTGCCCTTGGGGCTGGCCAGGGACTACCTTAGGGGTGACTTGCAAGCAATAAAAAGGAAGGTTTGGGCCTGGCAAGTGGGTACATTTGCCAGGTCGAAAAGGCAGTGTACAACTGCACACTCAGGCTCTGTAGTGGCAGGCCTGAGACATGTTTGAAAGGCTACTGTAGTGGGTGGCACAATCAGTGTTGCAGGCCCAAAAGCGGCATTTAAATTACAGGCACAGAGCACATATGGTGCACTGTGCTCGGGACTTAGAGCAAACTAAAAATGCCAACTGTGAGGAAGTCAATGTTACCATGTTTTAGAGTACAGAGCACCTACACTTTAGGCCTGGTCAGCAAAGGTAAAGTACCCAGAATCCTAAAACCAACAAAAACAAGGTCAGAGAACAAGGAGGAAAAAGACGACCCCACAGAAAGAGCCATTTTCAACAGTGAAGATCTAGGATGGGGTGAAGGCCTCCATCCTTTTTCAACAACAAAAAATAACTGGAGGACCAGCCAGTCCTGAACCCTGATACAGACTCTCTCTATAGCTCCTTTGGCCAAGAGACCTTGATCTTCTCTATGGAGTATGGACAAGTGGCCCTCATGAGATATTGTGAGGTGGGAAGCATATAAGAGGGGTGTGACAGAAAGGGGAGGTAATAATCGTTCTCCACAACCTCGACTGGTTAGATGTGATGCTCCTCCACAAGGGGAGGTAAAAGTTGAATATAACATCCCACTGAGCGATTGTTTAGCACAAAGGGCATACTTAAAGAGTTTCTGTGGTGGGTGTGGATGGGGAAGGGCTTAGACGGGGGATGTAGGGTGCATGGGGATTGGGCAGTAATCTGCCTCAGTGGGCCTGGAGGTTGGCGGAATGCTCCCCAGCCTCTACCTTCAAAGGCTTTGAAGGAAGGTTGCAGATGAGGCGGCTTTGTGCATTGCCTGCGCTGATATTCTTTTCCAAAGCCTCTATAGGGGTGAAACTGGTGGAGGAATTGCCACACAGGATGTGCCAGCCTGACCAAGTGTGCTTTATCCTTGCTGTCCTTGAAGCGCCCTAGTGCAGAGTCCACTTTGGCAAGTCATCAAAGACTGATGGACGTCACTGAAGAAGCCACTGGAGTGGATCCAAGCAGTATGCCTAAGCACCACACTTTTCCCAACTGCTCTACCCCAAACAGATGGTCGTGTCCAGACCAGACCAGAAAAAGTATTTCACAGTGTCCTGGATGAGGCGTTGTAGATTTGGCCGAATTACATCTGGTATGGCTGGCAAGATGTCCACGACTATGGCCTACAATGCATGGGAATAATCCCCCCTTGAGGCAGGTGGTGTTAACAGACCTTAATACCAGGTCTTCTACATGCCCTTCGACTCCTTGTCTGCCGGGGTCTTTGTTAAATTCACTGGGATTCAAGTGGATAGTTGAGGACTGAAACCACTATACTCTGTGGAGAGGGGTGTTGTAGGAGAAAGAGAGTAGGCAGCCTGTTCCAGCCAATCCTGGTGCTACTCAGATACTGCTTAACATTATCAGCAGCATGAGATCAGTGTGTGGACTGGTGTAGAGACTTGCTTCAGAGACCACCAGCACAGAGGGGCTGATGAAGCACAGGCGACCCAAGGAGGAGAGCCAGCGAAGTTGGTAAGTATATTTTTATTTTTTAAAGGTAGGTGGGTGGGAGTGGGTTGGAGGGGTTAGGATCTATGATAGGAATATGTCATTTTTGGTGAAAGTGTAATTTGTTACACTTTCACAGGTCACAGTGCACACACACATGGGTTAGTCAAACTGAGTCTCACACCTGCAAATTGTTGGTTATGATGCAGTGAGCTCCCCAGTTCTTTGTGTTACTGAGTTGGTTTTCCCCACCAAATATTTGGGGTATCAGCCACCACTGCTAGCAGTGTACCTGCCAGTGCCTCCTTAATGGCGGTAGAGACTCCCAAGTCGTTTGTCCTGGGTGCAGGACGTCAGTAAGATCATTAGTTGTGACTTCAGCTGAGGAAAGAGTTGGATCTAAAACTTCAGTAGCCGTCCTAATTACAGTGGCAAAGGAGGCAGACACTTCTGTGGCTACAACCAACTGAGGTGAGTGGCGGATAGAGTCCGTCAAAGCTAATGGCAATCTTCAGGTCATTAAATTTGGTTTTCGTTGTCACAGAGATGTGATTGATTATCATCATCAACATATTCATATAAGCAGCATGGAAGCCACTGTGGATCAGACAGTGGATAGGGATGGATTCTGTGCTACGTCGGTGGAGTTCGCTCAGGTTCACTTCAGTGTACAAAAAGACTCTCGTTTTAACCTCTGGTGTCAGTGGTGTTGGTGCTTACCTCGGTGCTGGGGCTGTGATACTGTAAGAGGTGTGGGATCAGTCATCAAGCCTTAAGTCAGTGCTGACCTTTGAGTGAGGTTCAGTGGTACATTCGGCATCTGGGACAGATCTGCCAGCGGTAGACCGACTGGAGGCCACTTTGGATCCACAGGGCCTGAAGGCACTCCAGAGGTATCTTGTCACATACCAAATATTAATTTCCTGATATGTTGCAGCTCTGCTGGCGTACCCAGGAAATTGGGGTGCAATGACGGTAAGGCAGGAGTCTGAGTCCGCATTTGCAGCCTAGCTGTACGCAGAATGTCTGGCGACTTTATGGCAGGAGTGGAGGGACAAGGTGGAGTCATGTTTCGACTGCGTGCGTTTCTTCAGTTTCTAGGATTTACCTGCAGACCATGGCTTTGACAAACAGTGATTGAGATACCAGCCATGGGATCTGGAGTACAGCTGCTTCCTTGACTTCATCTGACCCGCACCGTCTACAACTTATTTTGATGTTCTGCGATGCAGAGGTCCTACGCTAGCTTGCCTTTATTATTAAGGGCAATTGACAGGGGCTTCTGCACATAAGCACTGGTAGTGCCTCATATGAGTATACTAAATGAAATGGTATTCATAAGTACATCCCATCACACTTCAACTGTGTAGTCCTGATTTATGTCTTAAGTATAGTTTGAATTGGGCTAATGGGTTGGTTTATTTTTAATTTACAAAAGCGGAGACATTAGAGGCAAAACAGATCTCAAATGCTGATGGAGGTAAAATAACAAGCTTTCTGAACAAACAAAAGTTCAGGGGTTTAGCAATACGCAGAATTAATCATTATACAATGCCTTTCGCATAAATTATTTGGCCACTGGCGGAACTAGTCTCAACATGGAGATTTGCCCCAGGAACAAAGAGAGGATAGTGTTTTTTCCATCCGACAGTTGGCGCGAGAATGGGTAAACTTATAGCAGGTTACACGAAAATAGGATATGATAATTTCACACGAGGAAGGAATTGCTTAATAAAGTTACTCCTACTCATTTTCTGTTGGCAGGGAATGCATAAGACTAATCACTAAAGGAGAGGGTAGGCTTAGATAAATAACCATTACACTTCAAAACACTCAGGAAATAAAATATAAAGATTCATATGTTAAGTAAAAGTAGAATAATAAAGCAATTGCGCAAAAAATCAAACTGCACAGTGAGAGTCCAAAATAACTGTTCCAATTAAAAACCTGCAGTAATAAACAAAAGTATTACTCCACAAAGCTACAACATGGAGTAAGGGATCGAAATACCAGACGATCTGGCACAGTGCTAAAAAGTCAAAAGTATGTATATATGGAGACACACTGAGTTAATATCTCTGTTCAGGACAGCGGTATTGTCACTCATCTATAACTTTAAGAGTCTTTACAATCAGTTCACTGGTTGTTACTATAAAGTACTTAAACAGGCATGTAATGGCTTTGACCAAACCACTACAATGCCTCCAGAGAGTAGCAATGTCATACCACATGGCCCAACATCTCCAACAAGACAACATATCTTCTACTTTAGCATGCAGACATGTAACACAACAGCTGTAGACTCAACAAAGAGATACTTATGCACACGTTACCCTGGGCTACTGGCTTGCAGGTGAAAGAGTGGCATTTAAGAATAGGGCAATTAAGATGAAAAATTAATCTATGATTTCAGATGCCAGAAAGGAATATAAGCGTGGTTTGTTACACGCTAAGGAGGTGTGGAATAATAACAGATGGCTGGACTTGGTGGATGCATGTTAATCCAGGGATTATTTGAGCTTCTGAAAACTGGCCGCTAGTTGCGAACACTCTTTGGGGTTTTAATTGCAAAACCACATCCAATTTTCTGAATGGTTCACTCACTTTTTAGCCATGTACGATGAGGAGGTATTTGCCGTAACTGAGGGAGCCCTGATGTATAGCAATCTCTATAATTTTAATAACTCGCCATTTACTAAAGAGGACGTAATCGACTCTCTGTCCACCTTTGTAAGAGGTAGGGCTCCAGGCCCAGACGGTCTGCTAATAGACGTCTTTGCACATAACACTGATGTGTGGGCAAAGCACAAACTAGCTCTATCCAATGTGACTGCGCTAGGTGCTCCTATCCCTGAATTGTGGCAAGGAGGGAGGTTATATTGGTATACAAAAGAAGTTTGTAAGTCTTTACCAGCTAATTATAGACCTATCAGCCTCATCGCCTGCACAGAAACAATCTTTTCACGTATGGTTCTGGTAAAAATTCAAGTCTGGATATCAGAAAATTACATTATAAGCCCCCTTCAAACGGGGTTTATAGTTAAGACATTTATGACAGACCAGGCCTTTTGGCTCGTTTTAATTTACTGGAAGGCTGTTTTTATCAGCAGAAGCAACTTATATGTTACCTTTGGTGATCTAAAATCTGCCTTCAACCTAGTCCCGTGCATGAGGCTTTGGCAGGATTTAAAGGCGCTGAGTAAGCCTCAGGACATCCTATCGTTATTGATTAGGCTTCATGAGAAAAACTTTGTCCGGGTCATATGGGGAGCCTAGGGCCCAATAACTGACAAGATTCTGGTGCTGAAAGGTGTCCGTCAAGAGTGTGCACGGCTTCTCCAGTTATCTAAATGGCTTGGTTGATTATCCTGCTGAGCGTACAGCAGATGTCCTAACCACACTCCACGCCAATCCCCCATATTGCTGTTCACAGGTGACACTTTCCTAATTTCGATAACTCAGAGCGGTCTGCAAAAACTTCTTAATAAATTTGGTGTCTTTTGTCAGGACCCTGGACAAAACAAATTGATGGCGTTTATATACTATAAAAAGATTAAGGGCAGCTTAGTGTTTGGGGATAAGACTTTAAAGTCTTATCCCTAAAAGGTCAATTCCTTTCATTACCTGGACATTAAACCGCAGTCAATCATGTCATGGTGCCCACACGTCAATAAGGTAACTTTGTAACATAGGCAGTCCATTGGCACTATTCTTAATTAATATTGTGCCTCCTTCAAAAAGCCAGTAGCTCAGGCTCTACAGGTTTATGAGATCAAGGCCCTCGGTGCTGCGCTATATGGCACTGAGTTGTGGGGCTTTAGGGATGACTCTGCATTGAAACACTCAGATAGTCGAGTCTTAAGATCATTAGCTTCCCTTCCACCTAGCACTCCGTTGTAACCTTTATTTATTTTTTAAGGGTATGAAAAAGGTATCTTTTAAGACACACTTACACCCTTTGTTATTTTGGCAAAGAATATGGGCTACCCCAAAGTTGGCCCATTATGTTGCTGCCCTACAAGATACCATAGAGGGGAGCAACATAATGCTGGGGGATCCCACAAAATCCCCTGGCTGAGTTTGATTAAAAATTGTTTTCTTTAACGCTTATGATTTTTGGCACTATCCCACTGTAGAACAAATGTCTTCTAAGAGTGCACTGAAAAACAGTACTGGGCATTAACACTATGTAGGGAGGTGCAAAAAGCTGAGGAAACTTAATTGAGGAGATTTTTTACACTTAAATCTGTTCTTGGTCTAGAGAAACACTGGGACCTAATCACAGTTCCATTAGAGAGGAAATATACCACCAATTCACAAAGGAGACACTCTCCCTGAAGTCATTTACTGCAAAATAGACGTCTCTGATTCTGCAGTCCGTGCTTTCTGCATCAATCATACCGAGCATGTACCACATATGCTATTTGCGTGCCCGGCATATGCCCAGTACTGTTCTGCATGGCTGGCACCCATCTGCAAACAACTGGGCACATCTAGCCAATGTGTCGCTCTCAGATTACCGAGAACAGATTCTTTTTCATTGTATGGTTGTGCAGTAGCATAATCTCTGGCTTGACGCGGGCGAAAAGAGATGCCATTAAATGACCTTATGTTTAGTATTGATTTTAATACTGTCATATACTGGAATCTGAATTTAATAATTCGTGGAGTTTGCGTTATTTCTAATCTTATGGAAGTAATTCTTGCTCAATCAATGTTTTAGTAAATTCTATGCTGACAATTGTGACACTTCCTCACTTTCAATGAGCTGTATTTGAATAACTGCATATCACTGTATTTGTATTGAAAACGTTTATAGCTTTTGCCGAAATAAAATTATATTTTAATTGATATTTGAATATGACCAGTGAGATATGCTGGAAGACACAGAAAAGTGAAATCAAAGTATTGAGACCATATGTTTGGCTTAGCTGACTGCAATAAGTAAGAAAGTTTCTGTTAAAAGAGAGCGTAATAGGTGACTCTCTGAAATGTTGGCCATGATCAGGGAGACTAGTGCCTATGAAGGTGATCCATCAAGAGGGGCCGAGAAAAAAAAAAAGAGGAAGAGCCAGAACATGTTTTCTCCATGTTAATTCCTCTAGGGATTTTGAACAGGAATGGCACCTGAACCACTGGACGGAACACCAAATTTGGCAGAAAGGTAGCTCTTGGTCCAAAAAGCGCCCTTTTTTTTTATTTGGTGTAAATCCGTGCAGTAGTCTTTGAGATACTAAAGAAAATTCAAATTTGTATATATAGGGATGCAAAGGCTACGCAAACCCTCCCGATCTCATACTGAGATCTAACTGGCTGTCAACAAGTCTTCCAACATTTCAAGTGTTGACAGTCATCTTGGGACTCGGCTTCAGATGAGTCCCAGAAAAAAGGTAAAAAATAAGACAAGGGGCCAGGGTAGGAACACCCTGATCCCTTAGCTCTGGTGCTGCTGTCCCAAAGTGACCCCCCATGGTGAAAAAGCATTAAAAAAAAAAATGCTGCAAATTTGCAACAGGGTCACGAAGCTGCGGCAAAAAAAAAACAAAAAAAACAAAACAAGCACAGTCTCCCACTTGTTTTAATGAAGGTCCCAGGTGGCCCAGGTCATGGGGGCATGTTAAAACACAGGAGGGAGTGCACAGGGCACACCTCCTGGGGCTTACTGAAGCTCTGCGGGACAGCCACTTCTCCAGGGCAAACATTAAACTTCATTGGGGGGGGGGGGGCCCACACAATCCTTCCCCGTATCTCCGTAGATAAATAGAACAGTTGCCTGTGTATCATGGCGTGCATAGCTTTCCTACAATCATAGGAGAAAAATAAGTTTATGGGTATTACTTGTATATATTCTTATATTGAAAACCTGTACTTCTTTCACAGGGCCTTTTGCATTTATCTTCTAAAAACCTTCATATATGAATGACTGCCCTACGGAAAAATGTTCTTTCTATAAAGACTAACCTCAACAAGGTATGGCTATGATTTATCTACCATCTAAATGCCACTTTCCTGGCCATAGAGAAATGTGAACAAATAAAATTATATAATAAAAGGCATGTTAATCATGAATAAAACTGTGCCCTTTGGACTAATTTCTTTCAAAATGCTAGTTTCTGATCTGTCGCTGGTTAGTCATCAAATCATTTTTTCCTTCTTCATTATATTTAGTCTATGCTCTCTTGGAGTGAGAGATCCCATGTCAATGAATGTGATGTCATCTAGCCCTGGTATCCTGCTTTCCCTGCAGCCATTCACAACAATGCCAACAACAATGCCAACAGAAAAGCAAAGACGGCTGATGCCATCGGAAGGCCGCCAGAGGATTATGACTGATTGGGACCACTGACCCTGCAGGGACCAGTTATAGAATACAGAAGGGCAAAACGTGGCATAGGTGCTGCTACCTTGTGTAAGAGGCTATTTTGCCAAACTGGAAAGGCAGTGATAATGGCAGGACTCCTGAGCCTATGCAAGGATGTGAAACCAAGGCCATGCAACTCGCTGGGTAGCAATGAGACTCCCCTCCACCATTACATAGGAAGATTACAGTGGTTAGTACCTGTGACAACTTCAATTAGTCCACAGGTATTGAAAAGCATCTGCGGGAAACATTTTCATATACACCTGATCATACACAAAATGCTGTTGATTATATAATTTGCAAAAGAAAACACTGTAATGCAACTAATAACCATTTGGGAGAAGAAGTGACTTGGTGAAGAGCATGAAGAAAAGGAGACAGAGAGCAACATAAAAAGGAACAAGGATTAAAAAACACCAACTTTATAACAAATTCAGAACTCTGTGAAATCAAAGAGATTTGGGGGGGCTACCGAACATGTTATTTACCTTTGGTAACAAATGATCTGGTAGAGACTCTAGCTGCAGATTACTTACCTTAGAAGACCATTCATTACTGAAGGTAAGTAACTTGTTAATCTGATAGAGACTTCTAGCTGCAGAGTCTTACCTTAGAATAGATACCCAAGCCATAATCTCCTGCAAGTGGGCTGCGGACATATACTTTATACAAGAAAGTCCTGTAGGACCGAACAAGCAAAATGTCCATTTCTCCTCACCTGGCTATCCAGGCAGTAGTGCCAGTGTGCAAGGAAGCCCACGTTGCTGCCTGGCAGATGTCTAGGACTTGCACGCCTCAGGCTACTGCTGTGATAGCAGCTTTCCCCCTTGTAGAGTGAGCTCTCAAGCCCTCAGGAGGCTGCTTCTTAGCCAACGCATAGCAGATTTTAATACAGCGAACAACCAGGCGTTAAATGGTTTGTTTCTGAACTGCCCCACCCTTCTTTGCACCAACGTACCCCACAAACAGTTGGTCATCAAACTGGAACTCTTTTGTGCAGTCAAGGTAGAACGACAATGCTATTTTTGGGTCCAGACAGTGGAGACACTCCTCTTCATCAGAGGGATGCTGTGGAGCAAAGAAGGTGGGCATGGTGATGTTCTGACCAAGATGGAAAGGTGTCACCACCTTGGGAAGTAAAGTGGCACGAGTTCTGAGGACTACTTTATCAGGATATACCGTGAGATATGGCGATTTTGATGATAAAGCCTGCATCTCACTTACTCTCCTGGTAGATGTGATGGCCACTAAGAAGGCAGATTTGATAGTGAGCAGTCGGAGAGGACAAATATGTAAAGGCTCAAAAGGAGCACACATAAGGAAAGTGAGCACCAGATTAATGTCCCACTGAGGCATAACAAAAGGCACAGGTGGAAAAATATGTACAAGCCCTTTTAAGAATCACCGCACAATAGGAGACATAAACAAAGACTGTTGATCAGGCAATCGAAGAAAAGCCGATAAGGCAGAAAGATAGCCCATAAGAGTCCCTAAGGAGGAACCCTGTTGGGCGAGTGTCAGAATGAAAAAAAGGATATTAGAAAGAGAAGAAGAAAGAGGATCAATAGACCTCTCTGTACAATATAATATAAAACGCTTCCAACAGCAGGCGTAAACCGTCTTGGTAAAGGGACACCTGGCTGCCAGAATGACATTACAGACTTCGGGAGGGAGGTCATAAACCATCAACTGGTGCCACTCAATCTCCATGCATGAAGCCGCAGAATTGACCGGTTCGCGTGGAGAACCTTCCTCTGCTGCTGCGATAGAAGATCCTCCTGAAGAGGCAACCTGATTGGAGGATTGATGCTCATTTTGAGAAGCTCTGGATACCAGACTCTTCGTGCCCAATCCGAGGCCACTAGGATTACTTGGGTCTGGTCGTTCTTGATTTTCGTGAGAACTCTGGGCAGAAGTGGTATAGGCGGAAAGGCTTACAGGAGGCCTGAAGTCCAATTGCTATCGAAACTCCAATGCGCAATACTGCTGACACTGTGCGTTCTCTTCAGAGGCGAATAGATCTAACCAAGGCTCTCCCCACTGCTCAAAGAGTCCTTGCACCAACTCCAAATGGAGACACCATTTGTGATCCGCTAAGCATCGCCAGCTGAGTTTGTCAGCTCTGGCGTTCAGAGAACCTGTCAGGTATTGAACCATTAGGGTTATGCCCTGGTGTTCCAGCCACGTCCAGAGACATAGAGCCTCTTGACAAAGGGACCACGACCCCACATCACCCTGCTTGTTGCAGTACCACATTGTGGTAGTGTTGTCCGTGAACACCTGCACTATCTTCCCTTTCACAACAGGAAGAAATGCTTTTAATGATTGCCGGATCACCCGAAGCTCCAACAAGTTGATATGAAGCCGGGATTCCGCCGAAGACCATAGACCTCTGATCTCCACCTCTCCCAGATGGCCTCCGCATCCCAGGAGTGATGCATCTGTCACTATTGTGAGATCTGGTAGGAGAAGGGCAAGGAGTCTGCCTTTGACCCAATTGCAGTTCACTAACCACCACTCCAGGTCTTTCGCAGTTCCCTCCGAGATCTGAACCATGTCTTTAAGATTTCCCTGATGCTGTGCCTATTGGAACTTCAGGTCCCACTGCACAGCCCTCATATGCCATCTGGCATGTTTGACTAATAGGATGCAGGAAGCCATGAGTCCCAACAGCTTCTAAGTCTGTCTCACTGAAATCCAGGATAGAGGACGAAACATCGGTATCATAACCTGAATATCGCTGCACGAGAGGATAGGCCCGAAACTGCACTGTGTCCAGAACCTCCCCGATGAAAGGGAGCTTCTGAGAGGGAGTCAGGTGTGACTTCGGCAAATTTATAGTGAACCCCAGCAAATGCACAAGGTCCACTGTGGTCTGAAGGGGGGTGACGAGAGCCTGGGGCGTCGGAGCCTTCACAGCCCGTTGTCTAGCTATGAAAAGACCGAAATCCCTAACATGAGCAGGTGAGCTGCCACCACCACCATCACTTTGGTGAACACCCGAGGGTGGATTAGTGAGACCGAAGGGAAGCACGGTAAACTGAAAGTGCTCTTGGCTCACCTTGGATTGCAAGTAACGCCTGTGGGCGGGCAGGATGGGAATGTGAAAATATGCATTCTGCAAGTCCAACGCTACCATCCAGTCTCCTTGACCTAGGGCAGACAAAACCTGAGCAAGAGTGAGCATCTTGAATTTCTCCTTTTTGAGGAAGAGATTGACGTCCCTTAAATCCAAGATAGGGCGAAGACCCTTGTTCTTTTATAGAATCAGAAAGTAGCGGGAATAACAACCACTGCCTACTTCCGACATCAGGACCCTTTCTATGGCTCTCTTGCCCAAGAGAGCTGTGACTTCTTTGTGTAGTAAGATCAAATGATCCTCCATCAGCAGTTCTTTTACTGGAGTTAAAGAGGGAGGCAAAGACTGGAAGGGGAGGGAATAGCCTGCCAGTAAGGGAGATGAAATTGAATCCTCCCTCCAACTGGGCAGACATGGTCTTGCAGAACCATACTAGGAGGGCTTGAGTGTTGCAGAAGAGGGGGGCTGGGTGGTGGCGGACCTCTGGCTAGACCCTCTGGATCTGAAGGTACTACAACCTTGCACGGGATGCTGTGAAGCCAGAGGACGGTGGCTAACCTGTGGTTGGCGTGGTACCACGCCCCTCCCAAAGCCTCAAAAGGGGCGACAGACAGACTGCTGACGAGCCAGCGCTGAGAGGCCCAAGGATATGGCCGTAGTTCAAGAGTCCTTGAACCTCTCAAGCGCAGGGTCTGCCTTCTCATCAAAAAGGCATGAGCCATCAAAAGGCATGTCCATCAAGTTCAACTGGACATCCCCTGAAAAGACAGTGGTACGTAGCCAGGCGTGGCATTGGAGGGCCACTGTCGAAGAAATCGCCCTGCCCAGCAAGTTGGTCATGTTCAAGCCATACCTGATGGTAAACTTGGCTGCATTTTTCCCATCCTTGACAGCTTGGGTGAGAGATGTCCCGTACCTACTCCGGGACCTGGGGCAGCACTTGTGCCACTGTATCCCATAAAGTATGGGAAAAACGGCCCAATAGGCAAGAGGTGTTTACTGACCTCAATGCCAGCCTGGAGGAAGAAAATAACTTCTTTCCAAGTTGGTCCAGCCTCTTGGATTCCCTATCTGGGGGAGCGTAAGGAAAGGCACCATGGGAAGTGGAGACTTGGACCACCCAGCTCTCCGGGGTGGGGTGTTGGATGAGGAAACTAGGGTCAGTTGGAGCTGGTCTACGGCAGCGGCCAATTGCCCTATTCACAGGAGTCTCAGTAGGGGGTTTGGACCACATTCCCAGAAGAACATCTGTGAGGGCTTCATTGAAGGGTAATATCGGCTCTGATGTAGCAACCCCTGGCTGAAGCACCTCCGTCAGGAGATTAGTCCTGATAGGCACCGTAGGCAAGTCTATGGCCAAGATCTCAGCTGCCCTACGCACCACCATAGCATAAGATGACCCCCCCTCCATAGGCACAGCGGGAGGAGAGAGCATGCCAGTATCTGGAGAAGTATCCAGTCCACTGGCTTCTTCTAGATCCTCATGCTCCAATCCATATTCCAAAGGGTCCTCAGACCTCTCCCACTCCTCACCTGTGCCTGGCTGTTCCAAATAAGCCTCAGGCACTGATCTGGGCATAATTGATGCCGTCAAAGTCATAATCAGCATCATATGATGTCGTTACGGCTCCGGATCATCCGGAATGAGGATGGGGCTACCACCACCTGTGGGCACCGGTGTTGGAAGGAGCGTTGACAGCGGGCCCGGTGCCGGAAATCGACTATGAGAACTTGGCACCGGTCTGGATCCACTATCGGATCATGGGGTCCCAAACGGTGCTGAGGCCGAAGCCGCCGACGTCGACTCTGAAGGGGCCCCTGCTGACCCCACAGGGTCCAAAGACCCATCCGAGGGTGCCGCCCGCTCTGGACGCCTCGTTGGCAGACGGGTGTGGTGAAGTCGAAGTCCACTTGGACTTCTTCTTCTTGTTATGCCTCTTACCTGAATGCCCGATGACCTCAAATGCGAGGAAGATGAGTTGGAGCTCCTGGAGCAGTGCCCGACCGAAGACGGCTGCCGGGCCACTAGAAGTTTGAGATCTCTCTCTCTCAAGGCCTTCGGAGCCATGGCCCGACAGTCAGAGCACAACTTTGCATTGTGGTCTTTCTCGAGGCACCAGAGACAAACCTGGTGTGGATCAGTGACCAACATTGCACAATGACATGCGCCACACGGTTTGAATCCAGTCTTCCTCGAAGTCATTCGCACAATCAATAAAGTATTTGACAAAACTTCAAAAAAAGGGTACCTCTGTCCAGACCTGCGCTCAACTGGTGTGGAAGGAAAAGAACTTACGTATGCGCACCAGGGTGGTGCCTATATTGAAGACAATGATGTCACAGACTGCTCCAAAGATGATGAAGACGCCACGTGGAGCCAGACGACGCACGTGGATCCGAACGACGCCACCCGACGGCACGTGCAGGGTACAGCTCAGCAGAAAAAAATCCAGATTCGAAACAGACGCCAGGGAATTCTAAGGTAAGGAATCTGCAGCTAGAAGTCTCTATCTGATATGTCAGGCTTCGTGGCTTTCTGGAAGCTAAGTGTAAAAAAACAGATAACACCATAACAAAACTGTGGGAATGCACGCAGGCCCATCTTCAGATTCGAAAAGCCAAAATGATAAAGGCAAAACAAGGTCTGAAGTTGTGGGGCTCAAGCTTATAGCTATAGAAGGGAAGGTTGTAACTGTGTCCTCAATCCAGATACAGGATGGAGGGTTCCGGGAGCATGCTGTTGGACCTTTTATTCAACTGTAGAGGAAGTAGCGAGAAGATCTATGTAAATAGGAGGTTTATGGAATTAATTCCCAAACTAAGTAAAGCATTCACAAAACAGCTTTGCAGCATTTCCGATGTGAAATATTAACTTTTATAATGATTCGACACCTACATTATTCCCGAAAGCTTAAGCAACATCAGTTGTTCAGGTCCTGCACAAACTATTTCAACTGCATTAAAGAAGGCTGCAGTTGTGGGGCAGAATCTATGGCGACCTCTCCCTATATGACTGTGCTTAATGGTTAACACCTTAAACTCAATCTAATTTCCCCGAGACAACCGGTGTACATTGACTGGCACTGCAGTGATGTGATCTCTGGGGCCCTACTTAGGCTTGCATGAACACATTCTAATTGAGCTTGTCACTTTGATTATTTTGAAAAATGTGGCATTGTAGGCCATGATTTTGATGTGTAAATGTTAACAAAACCGAATATAAAAGACTGATACAAAGGTTAAGGGTTTAATAGCCTTAGGACCAGATAAGAGTGCTACTATGTCCTACACGTTACATTGATTTACATGTATGAGATAGTTGCATACATTTAGGAAGAATTTCAAACTCTATGAAATAAAGTCACAGTTTAGTTTTCTATGGTGTAAAAAGATACACTCCCTGAAAAGGCAGACTCATTTAAATGTCGGATACATCGGGGTTCTCTCTACAAAATTCGAATAACTGGATTAAGTAAACAAAACAATGTTTCATACCTATGTTCGGTAAACAAACCCCAAATATTGAGCACTACACAAAAGAATCCCATCTGTCTAAAAAAAAAAAAAAAATTGGAACAGATAAAGTTTTACCTGCTTCACGGACAATACTGAATGAGGTTTGAAACTGATACTAAATGCCGAGTAAAGTATTATACACTAAGAATTTAAGCAATTTGCTGTGCTAAATTTATTCCTGTTTAACAATAAACAAAATTGCTCTTCAGGCATGTCTCCATCAAAAACAAAAACAAACTGATCTACTACTAGTATCCTGACATACTCACTTTCTCAAGTATAAGGATATAAACATATTAATCCATGAATTAACTGGTCTGCACAAACAACTGACGTAAATTCATTAACTTGCTGCAACTCTATTTACAAAGAGTAAAACCAATCAATGACGTGGGAAGAAAAAAACAAATTTAAGGGAAAGGAAAGCGGACCTGCAAACTGTTTAGGAACGTTGCTACTAAGGGCTGCTATTTCACAACAAAAACACAGAGACGTTGGATAAAAAAATCATAATTACAGGCAAAATCAGCGCTAACAAGACCGCAACGATTTAATTTCATTTACCAAAGAGACCCAAAATCATCACCATTGAAGGCTTAACAAACATTTAATGGTATACTGCTGTGCCCCCAAAACAATTCATAGAAAGTATAAAGGACCAAACAATGGCAATGAAACCCTCAAGGGAGTCAAATGAAACGTACCAAATGCTGGTATAAAAATCTGATTTAGTGCATTAGCTATTATGCAAAACATGAACCATCCAGCATAGATCTGTGACAATCCACTGTTCAAAGAAATGTAAACTACATTGGTACATAAAGTATCCCAGAGCGCAGGCATTCAAAATACACTTATAAAATTAAAACATGATTATCGCTGGGGATGAAATCCGCTGGATGCTAAGAATCGGTTTGGGCTGTACTTAAGGGAAAGATCAGCCGAGTTTCAGATTTAGGAAAAGCGACAACCGGGATGAGGAATGGGTATGGTAAGGTCTTTACATGGAAGAGCAAATATGTAGCTGCAAGCACAAAGATATAAAAACGGTAGCTCATACACTATTGAATAACTCTTCGTTTACAAAAGATAGGTAGTTTGGAAGACAACGCAAGAATCTGCATTATTTTCCTTATTCTTTGAAGGTATAACAGAGCCACTAATATGTCTAAATCTGTGCATACAATAATGATTGTGAGGAAGAAGGAAAATCGAGACCAGAGAACAACCTGTATTTTCGACACTTTTAGTCTCTAGAATTTTTAGTTATGGAAGATTTAAAGTAGAGTAACTGAAAATAATATACCACTTTAAATAGTTATGAACTAAAAAAAACCACAAGTAATTAAAGACAGATAGGGATATAAACCACCAACAACAGACAAAACCGGTCCATATTTTAATTGTATGCTTTTTAAACGGTGAAATATTATACCTTTGTAAATTGTTATGCCCTCTTGGCTTGAGAAGACAATGACAGTTAAAGTAGTTATTGGGATGATCTTGAGATTTCACTCAATAGAGAACTGTTTTGTGATGCAGCAGCAGCTGTCATACCTTACTGGATCGAAGTGTTGTCATCTAAATGTTTTCATACTCGTGAAAATCAACAAAACTCCTGATTTATCATGAGCAACAAACTAAAGAACGGTCCATGAGAAAGGGAAACTAACACCTGTATCCAGACAAGCTGCAAAGAGATGCCTGAGGGTGTTCAGACTGCGTCTGGTGTTAAGGTACAAGAGTACAAATACCTGCATGGGGCACAACTCAGCCATGACGTGACAAGACAGCACAGGATACAAGCTTATCGGGAGAAGGCAGATAAGAGGAAATAGGCAGCGAGTGAAAGACTAAGAAATAAAGTCCTAAGAATAGTAGAAAGCAAGGTTAGACTCAGTAATTTAATTTCCTTATATAACAGCACTTGAGGACTATAACAGAGACTTAGAGCTCTTATTCTTATTGCACTAGACAACATTACAACTGAGCTGTAAATGGATTTTGGTCTAGCAGCCGTCACAGGCTTGCATATCACGGGAAAAGGAAGCCACAGAAAGATTAAATACAGAGTGCATGATACACCCACACAATATAATTTACCTAAAGGCATAGTTATATCTCTGTGGAAAAACACGAAGAGCAGGACAAGGTGGTCGAATACCGTACTTAAATAAATTAAACTGGAGAAATATCTATGATTTTCCATATCTAGTGTCTCCTCAGGCAAGAAATATTGATAATGCTTGACTCCAGTCTAGATTTATACAGGTTTCCTTTGCTACAGCAACACAGTACCGTTATTTATAGCCTACTTACTTGAAGGCTTGATAAAGATGCAAGTACATCTATAGTCTGCTTGGCAAAGGCTACAGAAATGGACCAGTGGTGCGCTCACGACATACGTGACTCTGCCAATGTGCTCCCGACTACGCTAAAAGTAAAGAAAGATAAGCTGACCTCTGCATTGCGTGGCACAGCATGTGTTGCTTCATCAGACAATGCAGTGGCATTTTGAAAGCATAGAAAAACAACTGTTTTCTATTCTTTGTAGATGTCAGCTAAGTTGCATGATGCGACATAAGAAAGCGATGCAAGTGGCGACACAAGACAGAAGTCACCATGAAAGTACAGAAAACAATGGCAGGCAGCCACTATTGGCTCTGCCAATCCTGACGGATTTTAAAACCCTCTGGCATCGGCAAAGCCAACAGCGGCTCCCATCAGTGTGACAGAGCTGTAGGAGGGAGACACAACCTAAATAAATAAATTGATATATTTGTAAACAAATAAGACGTCAGAACGTGGTACACAAAAGTGCAGTGGCACAATATTTAGGATTTCACCGAAGCAGCCATATGGTGACTGATGTGCCATGGAAAAGCACCAGGTTGATGGACTTGACGATAGAGACAGGGTGAAGAGAAAGCAAGGAAGAGTGAAAGCACCAAGACATGCACTGCTGTGCAGCTTAAAAAAAAAATACATTCCATGACGTCAGCGGTGCTAAACAAGTTAAGCTCTAGGGACGAACACAGAATAGGGAGGATGCAATCCAATAAAGAGAAGGGAAATGAGATTGATAGGAAATACATTTAATCATGAGTAAAGGCTGACTCAGTGTAGTAGTATCTGCAATGCTGTGAGCAACTGTCAAGCTGGACGGAGCCGTTTGTGGCGAAACTGCCATAAGTTCTTTGACCTTGATGTCTAAGTGTTCTATAGCTGCAGCCTCAACGGCAAACACTACTGGAACGCAGTCAAACAAGTTACGTGAATCCACCACGGTCTCAGGAAACCGTGAAGACCAAGCACTCAAAAGTATAGGACAAGAGACCTAGTTTAATTGCCATATTATAGTGCAAGGATGCAACATGCCAGCCTCTTTCCCGGTGACTGTCAATATCCTATTCTACAATAAAATACCAAAACTGTCCCAACACCCTTTCTTTCACGGAGTCAACTCCACACTTACAGACGTTCTATTTCCAAAATATATTATGAGTGAACAGACTGCAATAGTAGAGGAGAAGCACTGCATGGGAAAATACCATAAGTGATTTAAGTGAGCCATACATTCCTTGACTGATCCTTCCGAAGTAGGAGACTGAATTTAGAACATATTTTCAGCCAGGATGATTCACCTCCAGGTGGTGATGCTACAGAATATAGGTCGCACATATTTAAGGCTTCACTTTGAGTGAAATATCAGGTCCACTTAATGTGCCACAGGTATAAATGATGTCACTTCCTACCTTATTCCAGGACCTATAAAGAGGCTCTGAATGATAATATCAGAGCCCCAAAAAAACTTACAGAGCATCAAAGAATATAACATACCTCAGAAGGACACGCACTTGGGCAATAAGGCATCTGCAGTACATTGTTGTCCATCAGAAAGAGAACAATACCTAAGGTAAATAACCTGTTTGTATAATACATAGGTGCTCCCAATGACACTTACATGAACAAATCTTAAAGGACTATTTGAGAACATGCATTATCTGTTTAAACGTAGGCTCGGATATTTGCGTTCGGAGCCTCAATTTGTTGCTCACATTGAGCTCAAGCTTGATTCTCCTAATTCATCTTGAAACATTAAGCAAAAGAGTGTAGAGAGTAAATGGTAGCTGCGCCTTACAAAAAGTCTGATTGAGAAGTAGCTGCCTACTCACTCACAGTGGGCTTGAAACTCCTCAAGAACTGTTATACCAGTTCGCAAGACTGTCTGATATACGGGGTTCTCCAACTGCGAATCACCAGTTTTATAACAGCTTTGCCCAAACGCTGACCTTTTTTTTAACCAACAAAATGCTTTCTGCCAGTTGTTGTTTCCTTTGTTCTGTGAATATAGGGACAGTGGGTTCAACCTGCTTGATATCTACTCCTTCCTGGACAGCTAAGCGAGGAAAAGTGTTTTGGCAGGGAAATCACTTTCCACAAGTGGTGCTCTGAAAACAGCTTAGTCATACAGGAAGGTTTTACCATCTAAGTCACTATATCAGAAAGAAAGTAGTAAAGGGAGTGAAATGTGTTAATGGCTGTACCATCCATAGTCTTCTTGCTGCAGTAATGTTCACCAATTTAACTATCTTCCACTTAAGATATTTAAGGGCAGGTGATTGCACAGGTTCAAATAGTGAACCTTTGAGGGGAAGTTAGCACTAAATTGAATTCCCACCTCTAGAAGCTAACTGCAGTTGGCAGGATCTGTTCTCTATAGATTTCAGGAGCCCGGGGACAGCTGGTAAAGTAAAAGGATAATGTTCATTAGGCAAGAAAAGGAACTATTTCCATTTCAACCTCTTTTCTTAAAGATGCAGTGAACCCATTGTTGTGTCCAGTCTTTGAAGGCTTTACATTTTTGTCTTACCAGAATGATGCAAAGATTGACCATCTTCTGTAGTTAACTGCCATAATCCATGGCCATCAGGAAGCCAGGACATCATAGTTCCTGACTATAATACCCTAGTAAGGAGGGCCATCCTCTTAATTATGTATGCAGATTTAATCACTGTCAGTTCGGGTAAAGTCACTGTCCCTTGTGCTGGAAGCGAAGATTTATGCTGCAGTGGCAACTGTAGTGCACAAGTGGTTTGTGTAAGACAGCCATACCAAGTACGCCTGGCCGAATTTTAAGCAATCAAAATCAGAAACTGGTGATATTATGAATTACTCATCACCTGTGAGAAACAGTAGGGAAGGATAAAAAAAAAAAAAAAAAAAAAAGAGTGCAGGCACAGCCTAAAGTCTATGCAACCCCTATCAAGGATGATGCCAAAAGACTCAATGAGTAGAATCTTTAGCATTTTCTGTCTGCATCATATGGAAAATGGTCCACGGCCGGATATGATCCATTCTGAAAAGATAAAGTTAGTCACTTATAGACACAGATCTCAGAAACTCAGTTCGTTCGGACAGCCCATCATCATGTTCGGCTTCCGACAGACCAATTTCTCTGGCTACAGAAAGCCTATTCCAAGCTCAATGGCACTTCCTACAGACATTTGGAGCTTTCACCCAATTACTTATTTATGTACATTATCATGAGTGTGACTATTAGGATCAAGAATTGTATCCCATGTATATGAGGAAAAAATGCTTTCAAATTTTACTTATTCTCATAAGGATGCACCAGCACCTCGGAAAGAGGAATCGGTTATCATCAAAACCTGAGGTCAAGGAGATTGGAATGGTTCGCCTTTCAGATTGTTGGAGGCAACGCACTGCAACAGAGTGTGGGAAACAGGGCTTGAGGACATTAAATGAGATATTTTAGATGATCAGAGTATCGATTGCATTTTTTTTTTTTTTTTACATGAAGCCCTTCTTAACAGTCTTTTGAATATGTGCCCCTGGTACCAGGACTATATACACACACACCCCAGTTTTAATCAGTTTCTCCACAAAGGCAGACACCTAATGTGGCAAATGTCTTGTTACTCCTACAAATGCGTGGCTCTATATTATTCCAGCACTTTCTTGATAAAATGGAAAGCTGACAAACCAGGCATATGCGGACTTTTAAAAAGTCTAGGGTGATTGTATTAAAAAAAAAAAAAGAAGAATCACACTGCACTCCCGGAAGCTCCAAGTTATCTAACTTTAGTGGTCTAGTAGCCCCAATATCACATAACGCATCAAAGCGTTTCGACCTTCGTCTTAATCATGGTGCATGCCGAGTACGTGCTTCCTTCCTTTCTTAATTTATAGCACCTGGCTATCATGAGGTGTTCTGGGAGTTGCAGTCCTAGTTCTTCCACTTCTTTCTATGCATAATTCTTGTTTTCAAAATTGTGAGGAGTGGTCAATCTCTGTTGCTTGCATCAACAGAAGAGCGTGCTGCGATTTTTGTCCCATTGGATTACCGGTGATTGTATTTTCTAGACTTTTCAACAGAAGATATGGAAAAAGGTCCGTTATTAATACAAGGATAATGATTACATTTATGAAGAATCTGGGGTCTCAAGCGAGATCAAAATAGAAAACAACAAACTGGCAATGGCTCATCATCTCTGGCTTTAGGCACATCAGGCATTCTGTAATGAATTTCTCATTGTGCCTTTCTTTCTTTCCCTGTGGAATATCAGACCTGTTTCAACAAATATAATGGCAACCCAACTAATGTATGGAAATCATTGTTTCCCCCTACCCTCCCAAGTTCTTCTTTTAATTTGAGCATGGAACTGTAATCTCTGGTGCACATAAGATGCATATGAAATTAATGTTAAACATAACCACTTTATACTTCCCCGCATCCACACCATTCAGTATCCCAGTTTTGGTTATTTTGTTTCTATGAGCTTGTATATATGGTGCTCCATCCTCCGAGGATCTTGCATCCTATGCAGTCTTGTCTTGTCACGGCTGAGCTGTACTACACCATACAGATACCTACATTCCAGTAACAGACGCACTCTCAGGCGTCCAACTGATGTTGATTGCCCTTCTTCATGATCCTTTCATTAGACTGCCGTTGACGATAAAACAGCAGTTTTGTTGACTTTCATAAGTACAAAAACATGCAGATGACATCACTTCAAGCCAATAATGCTATGAAGAACACCAGGTGCTAAAACAAAACATGAGTCACCATCAAATCGTCTCTCTTGTGCTGGGGATCCCAAGAACATGTCAATAAGCAGTCACTTTAGCATTTAGAGTTTTTTTTTCAAAAAGCACAGAAATGTCCTGTGATTTTTTGAAAAATGTGGAAATTTCATGAAGATTAAGAGACATCATCCGACCATGAGACTGATTGAAAGGTTATTATCTTGATATTTAACTTTTGCACAACTGTGTTTTAGAAGCACACATTCAAAACTGGGCATAGGCCTCCCCATTCTGTGAATATATATATATATATATATATATATATGCAATGAGGCGGTAACAATGACATCCCACTATTTAAGGGTGGTATGAAAAAAACGAATTTACTGTGAGCAAGACTCAAAATATTATATATATATTTTGAGTCTTGCTCACGGTAAATTAGTTTTTTTCATACCACCCTTAAATAGTGTGATGTCATTGTTACCGCCTCATTGCATTCTGGTTATGGTAGTTTGACATTATACAAAAGCATATATGAAAGTGAAATTTAAAGAATAAAATAAAAATAAAAAATATCACTCAAATTAGAATCCTAAAGTTGAAAGAATGTCCAATAAAAAAATCAAATTACATTACAATAATTACTTCCATATAAATGAGACTTATAACCAATGTTATTTTCTGCATCTTAAATATGTTGCCTCAATTTTTGCAATCACTAAATTTCTTAGTTTAGCGATTAAATCTTTACTCTGTAATGTTAACAACTTTTCTTCAATTTCCTTTACTGAACTTTTTATTGTCTCCACATCTATTTTTGCATATTTAATCAAAATTAGCATCATATTGCGAGAGCAAGTCATACTGTTTTCTACCCACTCAAGTAATAATTCAGGTTGAATATCAGGATGATTGGGTAACGTGAAAATGCGAAGCTTCCTTGGGACTATCCCCATTTCAACATATTTTTGTAATGTGATGATTTCCCAGCTTTTTGTGATCATTTTTCTATAAAGTTTCTCTCGTTGGGAAAATAATCCTTGTACATCACTACATTATTTTTGTCCATTATTCTTTCTCATTATTGGATCATTATGTTGTATATTTGCAAAAATAGTCTCTGCTTTCTGAGCTCATTTTGCTGCTTTCACTTCCATTCTTTCAACTTCTAAAAACCTAAAAAAGTTACTAATAATTATTATATATATATATATATTTTCTAATCAATAAATCTGCCTAAAGGAACTTTGGAGTGCGGCGGATGGCGGGATATGCACAGCATGTGTAACTGCAGCTACACATGCCATTGAACATATATATATATATATATATGGAAAATGTCACTTACCCAGTGTACATCTGTTCGTGGCATGAGACGCTGCAGATTCACATGCTGTGCATTAGCCTGCCATCTAGTGTTGGGCTCGGAGTGTTACAAGTTGTTTTTCTTCGAAGAAGTCTTTTTGCGTCACGGGACCGAGTGACTCCTCCCTTTCGGCTCCATTGCACATGGGCGTCGACTCCATCTTAGATTGTTTTCTCCGCAGAGGGTGAGGTAGGAGTTGTGAGTATACTAGAGGTGCCCATGCAATGGAGTAGTAATGTATGTACCTAATGTCTATTAAAACAATATTTATTTATATATTTACAATTTTTCATGCAACTAAAAAACGGCTACAGGCTACCGGGGAGGTGGGAGGGCGCATGTGAATCTGCAGCGTCTCATGCCACGACCAGATGTACACTGTGTAAGTGACATTTTCCATTCAGTGGCATGTGTAGCTGCAGATACACATGCTGTGCATAGACTACCAAGCAGTAATCTCCCCAAAAAGCGGTGGTTTAGCCTGTAGGAGTTGAAGTTGTCTGAAATAATGTTCTTAATACAGCCTGCCCTACTGTGGCTTGTTGTGTTGCTAACACATCTACACAGTAATGCTTAGTAAATGTATGAGGCGTATACCTGGTGGCTGCCTTACAAATTTCTGTCATTGGTATATTCCTAAGAAAAGCCATTGTGGCGCCTTTCTTTCTAGTGGAATGTGCTCTTGGTGTAATGGGTAATTCTCTTTTTGCTTTAATGTAGCAAGTTTGAATACATTTAACTATCCATCTGGCAATGCCTTGTTTGGATATAGGGTTACCTGCATAAGGTTTTTGGAAAGCTACAAACAATTGTTTTGTTTTACGAAATTGTTTCTTTCTGTCAATGTAATACATTAGTGCTCTTTTTATTTCTAATGTATGTAAAGCCCTTTCAGCTACTGAGTCTGGTTGTGGAAAGAAGACTGGGAGTTCCACAGTTTTGTTTAGATGGAATGGTGATATGACCTTTGGTAAGAATTTTGGATTTGTACGGAGAACCACTTTATGTTTATGTATTTGTATAAAGGGTTCTTGAATAGTAAATGCTTGTATTTCACTCACTCTTCTAAGTGATGTGAAGGCTATTAGAAAGGCTGATTTCCAAGTCGGATATTGGATTTGACAAGAATGCATGGGTTCGAATGGTGGGCCCATGAGTCGTGTTAATACAATATAAAGGTTCCACAAAGGTACTGGTGGTGTCCTTGGGGGTATGATTCTTTTTAGTCCCTCCATAAATGCTTTAATGACTGGGATTCTAAAAAGTGATGTTGTATGTGTAATCTGCAGATAGGCAGATATTGCAGTGAGATAGATTTTAATGGAAGAGCATGCTAAATTAGACTTTTGTAAGTGTAACAGATAGTTAACAATGTCCTTTGTGGAGGCATGTAGTGGTTGAATTTGATTAGTGTGGCAGTAGCAAATGAATATTTTCCATTTGTTTGCGTAACAATGTCTTGTTGTAGGTTTTCTCGCTTGTTTAATGACTTCCATACACTCTTGTGTAAGATTTAAATGTCCGAATTCTAAGACTTCAGGAACCAGATTGCTAGATTGAGCGATGCTGGATTCGGGTGTCTGATTTGTTGTTTGTGTTGTGTTAACAGATCTGGTCTGTTTGGTAGTATGATGTGAGGTACTACTGATAAGTCCAACAGTGTTGTGTACCACGGTTGGCGAGCCCAAGTTGCTGCTATGAGTATTAGTTTGAGTTTGTTTTGACTTAGTTTGTTGACCAGATAAGGAATGAGTGGGAGAGGGGGAAAAGCGTAAGCAAATATCCCTGACCAGCTGATCCATAGAGCATTACCTTTGGACTGAGGGTGTGGGTACCTGGAAGCGAAGTTTTGGCATTTTGCGTTTTCTTTTGTTGCGAATAGGTCTATTTTTGGTGTTCCCCAACGTAGAAAGTAATCTTGTAGGATCTGGGGATGAATTTCCCATTCGTGTGTTTGTTGGTGATCTCGACTGAGATTGTCGGATAACTGATTCTGAATGCATGGGATGTATTGAGCTATTAGGCGAATGTGATTGTGAATTGCCCAATTTTCTGTGCTAAGAGACACAGTTGTGACGAGTGTGTCCCTCCTTGTTTGTTTAGGTAATACATTGTCGTCATGTTGCCGGTTTTGACAAGAATGTGTATGTAGGCTATCAGTGGTTCAAATGCTTTCAATGCTAGAAAGACTGCCAACAGTTCTAAATGATTTATGTGCAGTTGTTTTTGTTGATTGTCCCATTGTCCCTGTGTACTGTGCTGGTTGAGGTGTGCTCCCCACCCCATCATGGAAGCATCTGTTGTGATCACGTATTGAGGCACTGGGTCTTGGAATGGCCGCCATTGATTTAAATTTATAGGGTTCCACCATTGAAGCGAGAAGTGTGTCTGGCGGTCTACCAACACTAGATGTTGAAGTTGACCCTATGCTTGTGTCCATTGTTTTGCTAAGCACTGTTGTAAGGGCCGCATGTGTAATCTTACGTTTGGGACAATGGCTATGCATGAAAACATCATGCCTAGGAGTTTCATTACAAACCTCATTTGGTAGTGTTGGTTTGGCTGCATGTTTAATGCTATATTTTGGAACGCTTGTACCCTTTGCGGACTTGGAGTGGCAATCGCTTTTTGTGTGTTGAGTGTTGCTCCCAAGTACTGTTGTATCTGGGATGGTTGTAGATGTGATTTTTGGTAATTTACAGAAAACCCTAGTTTGTGTAGCGTTTCTATAACGTATTGCGTGTGAAGAAGACACTGTTGCTGAGTGCTGGTTTTTATTAACCAATCGTCTAAGAATGGGAATAAGTGCATGTGCTGTCTCCTTATATAAGCGGCTACTAGTGCAAGGCATTTTGTGAATACCCTTGGGGCTGTTGTTATCCCGAACGGTAACACCTTGAATTGATAATGCACGCCGTGGATTACAAACCTTAAGTATTTCCTGTGTGAAGGATGTATGGGTATGTGGAAATATGCATCCTTGAGATCTAACGTTGACATGTAGTCCTGTTTTTTGAGCAAGGGAATCACGTCTTGAAGTGTTACCATGTGGAAGTGATCTGATTTGATGTAGAGATTCAGCGTTCTGAGGTCTAATATGGGTCTCAATGTTTTGTCTTTCTTTGGAATTAGGAAATATAGTGAGTAGACACCTGTTCCTTTTTTTATAGTTGGGTACTAATTCTATTGCTTGTTTTTGTAACAATGCTTGGACTTCTAGTTGTAACAGGTCTTAGTGTTGTTTGGACATATTGTGTGCTCTTGGGGGCACATCTGGTGGGAAATTTATGAATTCTATGCAATAACCATGTTGGTTAATGGCTAGGACCCATGCGTCCGTAGTTATGTTTGTCCAATTTTTGTAGTATGCAGTAAGTCTCCCCCCCACTGGTGTTAAGTGTTGGGGGTTTGTGACACTGAAGTCACTGTTTGGTTTGACTTGTTTTAGGGCTTTGGAATTTTCCCCTTGCTCTTGGGAATTGTCCACCCCTGTATGAGCCTCGAAACCCTCCTCTCTGGTACTGCCCCTGGTAGGTGGTTCTGGTTTGTGAGGTGGAAGGTTCTGGTGTTTGTGTACGAACCCCCCCTCTAAATTGTGGCTTTCTAAATGTGCCTCTGCTTTGTGGGGAGTAGAGCGCGCCCATGGCTTTGGCCGTGTCTGTGTCCTTCTTTAATTTCTCAATTGCCGTGTCCACCTCCGGCCCAAACAATTGTTCCTGGTTAAAAGGAATGTTCAACACAGCTTGCGGGATTTCCTGGTTTAAATCCTGAGCTCCGTAACCATGCATGCCTGCGAATGGTTACCGCAGTATTGACTGTACGTGCTGCTGTGTCTGCCGAGTCCAATGCGGACCTTATCTGGTTGTTGGAAATTGCTTGTCCTTCTTCAACAACCTGTTGGGCACGTTTCTGGTGTTCCTTGGGCAAGTGCTGTATAATGTGTTGCATCTCGTCCCAGTGTGCCCTGTCGTAGCGAGCCAGTAGAGCTTGCGAGTTGGAGATCCGCCATTGATTGGCTGCCTGTGCTACCACTCGTTTGCCCGCAGCATCGAACTTCCTACTCTCTTTGTCAGGCGGTGGTGCATCTCCTGACGATTGAGAGTTTGCCCTCTTCCTTGCTGCTCCCACAACCACCGAATCTGGAGTCAGTTTCTGTATTATAAACACAGGGTCTGTAGGGGGAGGTTTGTATTTTTTCTCCACCCTAGGCGTGATAGCCCTTCCTTTCACTGGCTCTTGGAAGACCTGCTTTGCATGCTTGAGCATGCCTGGGAGCATTGGCAGACTTTGGTAGGAACTGTGGGTGGATGCCAAGGTGTTAAATAGGAAATCGTCCTCTATTGGCTCTGAATGCATTTCTACATTGTGGAATGTAGCTGCCCTTGATAGTACCTGCGTGTATGCAGTACTGTCCTCTGGAGGTGACGGCCTTGCTGGGTAACAATCTGGACTGTTGTCGGAGACCGGTACATCATATCAGTCCCATGCATCCGGGTCATCCTGTGTCATCCCCGTATGTGTAGGTGACTGCATTGGGGGTGTTGTTACCGGGGACAGTTGTGGTGAATGTAGTGGAGAAGGCTGTGGCGAAAACCTTGGTGGTGTTGTTTTGTCTCTTGCCACTTTAGCTTTTGGCTGCATTTCTGACTCCTAAAATGCCAGCTTTCTTTTGAGTTTAAGTGGAGGAAGAGTTTGAATTTTTCCAATCTCTTTCTGGATATGCAGCCTCCTTTGGGTATGGTCTGGTTCCCCCATACTTATTTCCTGCTCAAATCTATGTTCATGCATTTGGCTGGAAAGTCCTTGCTCTTCCGTGTAAGAGCCTAATTTCGGCTCAGAGGCTGCTTTTTTCGGTACCGAAGGTTTCAAACCAGTCTTTTTTGGTTCCGAGGTAACTTTCTTCACCTTCGGTGTGTCGAACTCTCGGTGCCGAGATCGTTCGGAGCCTGAATCCCAACCGGAGTCGGATGTCTTCGGCAGTTGTGTGGCCTTTTTCGGTGCCTATGGTTGGTCACCGTGTTTTCGATGAGTTAAGCCAGGGTCTGCTGGCGGTGGCATCCCCTTGGCCTTTATGATCTTGGAGTGAGTCTTGGACGGGGCAGTTTTACTTACAGTTTTCTGCGTTGTCCCCGGTTGCTCACTTTCGGAGTCGTCTGAGTCCGTTCCCTGGATGGAGATTCTTTCCTCCTCTTCGACGTCGATCTGTTCTCTCGGCGGCGACGCCATTTGCAGTCTTCTGGCTCTTCGATCGCGTAGGGTCTTTTTCGATCGAAATGCCCGACAGGCCTCGCAAGTATCCTCCCTGTGTTCCAGTGATAGACACAGATTACAGACCAAGTGTTGGTCTGTATAAGGATACTTCGCGTGGCACTCCGGACAGAAACGGAAGGGGGTCCGGTCAATAGTTTCAACGATGGACGCGGTCGGGCCGACTAGGCCCCGCTAAAGAGTGGAAGCCCCAAAGGGCCGCCGGAGCGCTTCTACTATCGGTGTCGATATACTAACACTAAACCGGTACCAGGCGCAAACAATACCGTAGAATTTTTTATATTTAGCTAACTTTCCCGATTCGAAATACAGAGCGAAGAAGAACACGTCTGAACCCGATGGCGGAAAGAAAACAATCTAAGATGGAGTCGATGCCCATGCGCAATGGAGCCGAAAGGGAGGAGTCCCTCGGTCTCGTGATTCGAAAAGAATTCTTCGAAGAAAAACAACTTGTAACACTCCGAGCCCAACACAAGATGGCAGGATAATGCACAGCATGTGTATCTGCAGCTACACATGCCATCGAACATATATATATAGGTCCCTTCACCAGTAGGGAAACAATTTCATTACTTAAAATGTTTATTTTGGTCAGCAATGGCGATTGATTGAAAAGAGACATGATAAGGCCTCATTATAAACGGAATGAAGTATCCATTATTATCATCTGAGGGTCCTATTGGCTAAAAATTACTGTCTTCTACTTCTGTAGAAAAAAAGACCACCAGGCTCCCAACTGGGGAGGGGATATTCTGGCTGATTAATTGATCTGGGTGGTTTTTTAGGGCTGGAAAAGGGTGATAACAATTATAATTGCCCTTGTTTGCCCATGCCTCCCGGACTGTAAAGGTGAAAGATTTGCCTCAATGATGGCTGAGTTTGTTGCAATAACCTGCTCTATTAAAATTGCTTTTCTAGACATAAAACTTCTAGTAAACCTATTCTGAGAGTCAGGACCAGCCCAAGGTTCTTGCAGTCATTCACTCTGCTACAGCTACTTAAGTGAATGTTCTGCTAGCCTTTGCATGTCAAGAGCATGTTTAAAAGCCAAGTTTGTTCAACTCCAGAAAAACTGGTAAAACTCATTCTCTCTCTTTTTCTGAACACTACCTTTAAGAAGCATACCACTTCTTCCACGGTCCCCAGTTCAGTCTAAATTGGCTTGTTTTCTCTATCTAGTCTTTACTGGTTCAATGAGTAAACGGAGGTCTACAAAGATAAGTCAGGAACTCCAAGTTATACCATCATCTACCAGACACACCGGCACCTAGTCAATATGCAATTTGTGTTAGTTGCTCTCAAAGCCATAAGGAAATAATTGTGATAAAAGAGATTCAGATTCCTCAAATACCAGCCTGGTGGCTACACTGTGAATATGTTATGCTTAAACCTAGCCAAAGAGCCTAAACTATGAAACTGTCTTATTTTCATTGCACCTGATGCTAGCTAGAGTCAGTAGGAGCTGGTCTCAGTTTTCACAGCATATCAAACTGCTGGCGCATAATGCAATTTCTCCCAAACATCCTGTATGCCAGCCACAATACTTGATTACACAGCTACATTGGCTCTGACGATTCGTTATCTGATAAGATCACAGTGAAGAGATTTGCTTTTGGTTGGAGTGCAGAGGACTATTCAGGGTTTCTGCAACCTTTTTTAAATGAAAGATAAGAGCTTCCTCCACTGACATTGGTTGCTCAAGATTGCTCTACTGACATTGGTCCCTCTGGTTGATAAAATTCAGTCTCGTATAGAAAGACCTGTCCACAAGTAATCTGTAGGTCAATGAAAAGACTTGAACCACAAGCATCTGCGCTAATAGGTTGCCAAATTCATTACCATCATCCTCAGCACAATAAGGGGTTTGTGGAGGAGGTATGGGGGAAGGAGAAGGCTGAGGGGGGAGAAGGCTGAAGGGAAAAGGTTGATATGGGCAGGGGTGCTCTTGATTATTAATAACCCTTGGAATCAGCTCCAAAAAGGTGCAGAAATCTATGTATGGCAGGCATCAGATCTGGTAACTTCCTTTTGTGCATCTCTTGCTCCTGTAGACAATTCGTAGATCCTTTACTGGAGGACTTCAAAATAAAATGCATAACAGGAGTTTTAACCTGCGTCAAACATAGGCAATGAATCAGAACAGTGTTTGTATATTACAATTGATGACGATGGCTTTGATGCTGGAAAGAATGTACTGCTCACAACACTGGAGTTTTGGGATCCACTAAAAACTCAAGGTTTTAGCGACCAAGGATGCCAAAGTTGCAAATAAGCAAGCTGGCACTGGTGGTGCAGTAGTCAAAACAGTGCACCTAGAAGGTATGCCAGAGGGTGTTGGAATCTAAAATTGAGAACACACCTTTCTGAAAGGCCTTCATCCCGGCATTTGTCAGGGGAGAGAGTGCTGCTAATTGGCCCAAACACAAAGTGGCAGGCTTTGGTGATGGAAGAATTTCTACATATCATGTGCAGACATTGATCACTACACTGGTCCTTTGTAACTCAACATCCAAGGGCAAAAAGGCAAACAAGAACCAAGCCTGGGCAAGACAAATTAGAACACTAGCTTCTGTACTATTATGGGTAGAAGAAACCAACAACATGCATGAAGTGGTTGAAGCACATGCTCATCATCCCCTTCAGAGTCCAGTGTGACCGCTTCTTCCTACTGTGAGAGTTCTATTTCTTACGGGAACAAGATGGCCATGTTTGGTGGATCCAGGACATTTAAGAGACTGTCCACGACCTAAGCTCTGCAACCCATGGAAGACTCATGCAGAAGCTCACATCTTAAGTTTCCAGAACCAATGCTAAGCACCCACCATATGGACTCAGAGAACCGCTTCTAGATCACAGCATCTGCAAACCTTTTTGTGAATTCTTTCAAGTTAGGCACATTGGACCTACGTGCAGAAGTGCAATGTGCACCCAAGAACAGACTTCCGGAATGCAGACAAGACCAACCTATACTCTTTGCTATAGCATATCCTTTGCTAGCTTATCAAATGGTTTGTTGTCATAGCCACTAATATTGCCATTGACTAGGCAACACCAACTAGTAGCTTGTGAGTTAATTCCGGTAATTCTCCTGTTCCTTGTGGACAGCTCTCCCCTGTGCAGCCCAGCCTACTAATATGGAAGCTTATGCTTGGCTAAATTATTGAATTCATAATAAAATTAAATAGCATATTTTTGAGACGAAAATGTACTTTCAAAATATATTTAAGCTATTATTTGAGTAGGTGAGATTTTTTATTGATAGTAATACGTTGGTGGCAGAGGAATTGTAGCTATGGCTGTTATCTATCATGTGGCATGTAGTAGACTTAAAAATAAGATGGTTCCAGAAACATTTGAGCTATGTTTGTTATGTATTACCCATACAGGGGCATTCCACTTTCATAATCTTTTTCTTTTTTAAACTGAGGCAACTCTGCCAGATGCACGGATGTGATCACTGCTGACAATTTCGGATGGGGTAGTCACTATTACATCACTAATATTAGTAGTTGTGGGTGATTTTCATTGAACATAAGCAGCTATTACAAAACAGGCTTGAGACGGCTGCCATAGACATAGCAGTATCACACAGACTAGATCTGCCTAAAACGGAATAGGAACCAATAACATGGGACAAAGGGCATAGGATGGCATATACACCTAGTCACATAGTTTTCCCAAAGTCACCAATAGGCAAAATAGGTGTACTGAAGCCTTAAAGGACAGAGCAAAACATTTTCTACTGAGGACAGTAATAAATAGCCCTTTTTCCTTTGTATCTTCTTTCAGCACACCAAGCGATACGTTACAGAAAGAACAAAGCAGAGTAATACACACAAGATATTAGAGGATGTGGATGAGTCAGTAGAGGTCATTCTTGGGGATGCTGTGGATGATCATGAATTCTACCTTAGTGTTGAATGGAAATAATCACCTGGGTTTTACAGGCTGATTAAAAGAGAACACAGGCAAAAGTTCAATGTGTGGTCAAGCATATGTATTCTCTCATCCAGTCCCAATTCCCATGGGTTCTTATAATCATATTCCAATATAGTAGTGGGAGGTGGTATGAAGAAATTGAGGGAGTAAAGGAAACACCATCAGATTTCACAATGCATATTCGGTGGAATGTAAAGCAGATCTGATAGTAAGGCTCCAAATGAACTGTCTTACTGCCAAAGATATTGTAGGAAATCTGACTTTTCTGTGTGCTCATCCTGTACTTTTCACTGTTACTGGGCCCAATGTTTTTGCTAGTGTAAGAACTCTGTGCACTTTAATACTGCTAACTACTGGTAAAGTGCCTGTGCTTCCCTTTTAAACATGGTCAAATTGACACATCCCTAATTGGTATATGTAACTTACCTCTAGGTCTCTTACCTCTAGGTCTCTATAGTACAAAGTGCACCCAGGGTCTGTATGTTAAATTACATTGTTGGACTGCAGGACCTATTGCACTCTCCACCACAGTGACAGTGTAAAACATGGCTTCAGGCCTAGCGCTGTAGCCTGACTGTAGCAGTGTAAAAATTGCAAATCTACCTGTCAAAAGAGACCCTTTTGACAGGTCATAATGCAAAACCTCCCTTTTAGGTATTAATAAGTCACTCCTTTGTAGGCCTTGTTTTCTACAGGGAAAGGTGCATGGTATTTAAAGGAAAGACGTAAAAGTTTAATGTTAAAATATCTTTATACTGGCTAGCACCCAAAAGGAAATTTCCTTGTGACAGGCCTAGCGTTGTAATGTAGAAAACCAGAACAAAGTAAACATTCTAATACTGTATTTTGCCACCTGAACTAGCTAGAAAAAATGTTAAACAACTATTTTTAATAATAATTAAAAAAGCAATTTAATGTTGAATTTGAATTTGAAGTTCCTGGTGATTAACTTTGCATTTGCTTCCTCACTTCTGCCAGCCAGGGATAAACATGAACAGGTGTGAAAAAGGTGTGAATTGTTTCCAAGAAGCGAAAAATAAGCTGACCTGAATAGGCAGAGATGACTACTCAGAACCTCAGACTATGCAGTGTAGGGACCGTGAGCATCCTTTTGACTTTACAATGTCAGATCCTGATTGGCAGCTGTGCTGGAATTACATATAACATTTTAGGACACACTAGAAACAAAGGGATAAAGGAAGGTAAACATTTTTAGTGTATCCACTCTGCGGTTGCTGGAAAACCCTACTTTTGACCTACCAGAATTATATCTCCGGGTTTATTGTGGATTCAGTGGCTGCCCCAAATTGGATTTTAATACTAGATGTGGGAGGACACTAGAATTAATTCTAGGATTATCTCGTCCCCTCCCCTCCCCTCCCCACACAAACACACACACATCCCTCAGAGCCCAGTTTTAGTGTGGCTGAAGACTTTTGCCATCCTGAAAATAACTAAAGTGAGTACAATCAGGAACTTTTACCTGATTAGTTAGGGCGTGCACATGAGTCATTGTCATCCACTAGCTTGTGCCAGGCATACATGTGGCATCTCGAGGCACCCACTTCAGAACATTGATGGACCTGAGGAAAAACAAAAGAGGGCCAGACCTGCTCTCTGAGTCCTGAAGACTGGACCTGCTCTCTCTTGTACCCAGGACAAAGAAGGGGACTCCAAGGTCATAACGATGAAAAGCTACAAGAAGACAACAAGCTGAGAAAGGTATTTTTCTGCAACTGCCCAGACGACCATGGGCAACTGGACCTAGACTGAAGCTTGCTTGTTGGTCTCTGCCTCACACCCTGTTAACCTCTAAGTGCCTACAGTGAAGTTCTGGGGCTTTTAGAAATGTACTCCTGTGCTGGATTAGAACTTAAAGGACTAAGTTAGAAGGTAATATCCTTGATCAGGACAAACCTGATCGGGATATGTAACCTGCCCTCCATTGCTGCCAGCCTCAACTTGCACCTAAGCTTCACTTTACCGTGACTATTGACTATCAGTGCCACTTTATGCTTTTTGGTAGTATTCCTACTAAAAACTGTAAAAAACTAAATATATATATATTTCTGTTTCCACATACTGGATTTTTGTAATTTTGTCATTTTGGTGAAATGTTGTTTATTAATTTTTAATCTATTTTTCAAGTACTGATTGTGGTCTTTTGTTTTGCACTTTGCCTTTATTACTGTTTTGGTACTGCATAAATACTTTTCATATTGTCCTAAGTTCAGCCTGATTGCTCTGTGTCATAGGTATTTGAGGGTCGAGCTCAGGTTAATTTCTGGGTTCACCCTGACAAGGATTGTGATTATTGCTCGAGGTGGTTAGTCACTCACTGCAAATAATAATTGTATATTTTTTACAGGTACCTTGTACAGTTTAAGGGATTTTGTGAAGAATAGGTATGGATTCCAAGGAGAAGTTATTTTGTTACCTAAACCTTCTGCTGTTCTTCTATTCCTTGTGTGAACCAGGGGATGACCTCTTACTTTCATGTGGTGCTTTTAAAAAGTACGGCTTCAAGAAGGAAAGCTTGACTTCGTAGGGATTTCTAGACATCCCCTTCAGACAGGTAAAGTATAGGTTTTACTTTTCCTGTAATAGCCTTAAGATATGTCTTCAGAGCACATGTCAAACTATGAAGTGTTGCAATACTTCCCCAGGTACTGTAGACAATCAGCATGAGGATAGGATACAGAAATGTGTTTGTGATACTTGGAGCACCTCATTATCTGACAAAAAAGAAACCCAAATAAAAACATGAAAATGTCCTAATAAAACAGGAGGGTCACATCCGAGAGCCTAACTTTGGGAACTAACTGACCCTTCATTTTGTATTGAGATAGGGTTGTCCTTTTTCACTACCCTGGTGTTCAGGAACCCCAGCATAAGTGCCTCAACATTTTCTGATCTATGGGATGTAGGGAACACAGCAAATACCACAATCCTGGTGGCCATGTTTCATTCTCCTGGTACCCAACTTGGTGTCCAACATGCACCAAGGTTGACCCTGCACAGTCCTTAAATGCAGCATGACTCTTCATTTCACTTGTATTGTTATACCCATGACTTCTGCTGCACTACTCTTGATCCAGTCCGAGACCACTTTCTCTGTTTGTTCAACTTTTATTTGTAATTCCTCAATGTAACTCTCCATAGATATTACACAGCCATCCATATTGTGAGTTTGAATAGACAGGCAAGAGTTCTGAGCACGCTCTGTGTATTCCTGAGGTAGAGATAGTGAGAGCTAGGGAGGCATAGAAAAAAAACATACTATTTTTAAGGTTATACTTTGGAAGGCAGGTTGGTACGGGATTAACGCCATATGTCCCTCATTTCTCTCCTGCTGAAACAGAATGTAGATCTCATGTAGGATGGCAGTGGGCGCCAATACTTTATTGTTCAGATGGGACTGTTTGCTCCTTCCAGCCTAAGGCCTTGCCAGTCCCGACATCCCCATGGAAGTCACTAAGGGGTTGCAGCTTGGGTTTATGGAACTTTAGACAATACCCCTGCCGTACTACTGAGATGACCCATCTGTCTGAGATAATTAGTTTATACAGTTTTCCCTCAAGTTTAGAGTGATTCTGGGAATGGAAGGAGAGTCAATGCTTTGGGGCAGAGGTCTCTTGGATGAAGCCACCTCACACCTTGCTGTGTCTGTTACCTCTATAGCCATTAAGTGGGAAGGTTTTGGAAGGCTGCATATTCTGAAAAGACTGCTGATGGTGCTGGTAGCAATGCCTTTGGTTGGATGCTTGAGCCTTTGATCCACCTCTTGGCTGGTGCTTGTGAAAGGTGGACCTTGGGGTAGAATACTGAAGGACACCCATTGCCTTACCAATGTCTGCATCCTTTTTGACTTTCTCTAGCATCTTATTAACTTGAGGGTTCCTTATCAAAAGGACAGCTTACGAAGGCAATGATGCAGCTAGGGCCGGACCAGAATATTCATAACCAAACATGGAAACACAGAAAAATGCTGGTGTTAAATCCTTTACTGCAGCATCTAAAACACACCTGTTTGCATTTGAAATGAATCTGCTCTGTCACAAGTTCCTCTCCTCTTTTTCTGGGTGTCTCGGGGACTTCTTCCATTCCTCTCAGTGCTGTCTATCATAGCACAAGAGCAAGCCAATTAAATTTGTGATGCGCCAAAGAATGGCAGCCCCCACTGCCACATGTTTGGCAAAAACATCGATCTGCGTGCTCTCTTCATCAGGCAGAAGGATATCACTTGTTGCTTGTGTTGAGGCATGCTTCGGTGCTACGTGTACAACCAGTGAGTCCGGTGGAGCTTGACATCGGATGTACACTGCTGCAGTTGGGTAGTTCCCTTTGTGAAGCTGGATCACACCATCAAGTATTCAGTGGGTGCTAGTTTCAAGGCTCATTTAGGTGGGTCTTTTGCCATTGATTTTAGCTCATATCGCAGCACCTTTCGGTGGAGGCTTGCTCATAGCCAAGTAATATCTGCTCGCAGTGCCAGACACAATGATTTAGGTCTTTTGGTCCCAAATTCTGCAGAGCTGAATGGTTGGTCTCCTCCTGTTCGACTGTGAGGCCTTGGAGGACAGTGCTTTTAGGATCCCCACCCTCCATACCCCACCCCCTACTTCATACGCATGCCCTCTTGGTGAAGAATAGATTTTCCACCTCAAAGATATTGAGGGTCTTGGATAAGGCCTGGCATGGCTTTGTGATGCACGCTTGCTTTGGCAAAAGGGATTTGTTACGGTGGAAGTCTCGGCAGCATCACTGTGCTCCCGCGACAAGCACAGGCTGCACATACTGTGCAGGTCTGAGTTGCACATATCATTTCGGTTTGACCAGTGGTACTTAATACTGCACCTGGAGAAAGACTAGAACAGTGTCTGCTGCATAAACATCCGTCTCACCTCCCCCCCCAGTTATTCTCCAAAATACGACCTGCATTATCAAAGTCCTGTTGTTACGGGTTATTTGTGAGGTTTACTGGGCATGGGGGATTGTGGAACATGGTGTCTCGCAAGAAGGAGCTTGGCATCAGTGAAGAGTCCTTTGATTGGGCACAAGATAGTCAGCAATTGTTTTGAAGGTCAATGGGTCAGAAAACTCTAAGGCTGGTCCCAAAGAATCCAGCAAAGAACATGTTAGATCTGGAGTGTCCAAACCCAACAGTGGAAGAAAATAACCTGAGGCGGAGTCTTTGTTTTCGTGTAATGTGGACTAAGAGAGGAATCAAACACGTCTTGTGACTCAAAACGTCTCCGAAGCAAAAAAATTGCAAACCTCAACAAACACTACTACACAGCAGAAGTATGCAGATCATGTGTATCTACAACCACACATACTACAAACAAGGCTTTGAACAAGTGGCTGTGTGGCCCGATTAGGCCTGGCAAGGCATTACCCTTCACCAGAATCTTTTTGTTAATTTTCCGCCTGCTTAATCAAGTTTTCCCATCAGGTGGTTATAAGGCTCTTTTATTCACTTTAGACATCCCCACCTATGACAACAACTAATCCTAGGGGCACACTTCAACCACACAAAACTGTCACCCATATGTTTCCCAGGCTCATTTGTTTTGGAAAAAATCGGGCAACCCAGTACTCTGGGACCTATGTAAGTGAATAATGTGACAGAAAAATGTTTTGGTCCCTCCGGAGGAAGGCTATGAATTAACCTCCACAACAGTGGCCTGATTTACTTGCTACTCCAAATCCTGACAAAAATACCCATGGTGAAGCAAACAATATATATATTTTTTTTATTATTTTTCCAGTGACTTACTAAGGCCTCCTCTGAAATGAATATTCATCCCTGATGTTTAGTGGTACCTTGCTATATTAATATGAGCCTTATTTTGAAAGATAAGTTCTTTACCTCAGCCATATTCTATTATGATTGGTAATTCCTGCACCACCGTACCCTTTCACCTTAATTTGAGTTGAACCCAGAGTTCATTTTGCGAGAGAACGGAGAGTACTCCAGGGCAGTCTCTGGCACTTATAAATCTGAAGGCTAGACCCAATGTTTTTTTTACTAAGAATAGTTAAAGCATTAAGCTGTGTGTCCCTCTTGCATCTCTGTTGTTCTGATGGTTTTCTTATTCACATCCCAACAGGTGACTATGTTGACAGCTGGGTTGCCTGATGGGCAGGAAAATATAATCCAAGAGAAAGACAGTGTAAATAAGTGATTCTCAGGCTCTTGTGTCTGATGGGCAAATTGGTTTGCTATTATGCATCTTGATGGGTCTTATATTGCCATTTTGCTCTCATATAGATTTTATCCAGTGACATGAAATCTAAAATACTGGTGGTGACATTGGCAAGGTGGAGAGGATAAGCACAATGTGCATATGTTAGCCCTCTAAAGAGTGGTCAGCCACCCTTGCAAACAGCCTTTTGGCAGCAAAGAAAAGCATAGCGGTGAAGCTTGCTTCCACCACACTAGAAACCCAGGTGAAAATAATTCCTGCCCGTCTCCTTATTACAATGCTGTATCCATGGATCTTGCTTTGGCATCGACCCAATCCATTCTTTACGCGCTTTGAGGTATCTAGGTTGTTTCACGAACAATAAGAAACACTTTCTCAGATCCAGCAAACTCATTATCACAAAGTTGGGTATTTTCAACAGGGCAAGAGGATATTCTTGTTAGGACGAGTTTTAAAGAATTTAGGATTTATAGGTGAGGCCTCCAGAAGAAAAGACATTGAAACAGAAACCTGTAACCTTTTACAACTATGATCAGGAAGCACCAGCTAGAATACTGGATAATTTGAGTTTAGTGGATGAATGTGTGCCACCATATGTTTTAGTGCAAGGGAAGCACTCAAGAATTAATGATAGATAGCTTGGAATCATGGTACAAGTATGGCTATCTGTTGACGGTGCATATGGTGGTTTCCACCAAGTAGAAACAATGGCCCTATTAATTTACCATTAAAAAACAAAGAATCAGCTCTGGGTGCATTTTTTCTTGGAGGGCTTACATGAAAGGGTTCTCTCTGGTTTTCATTGAAGTAAAGTTAGGTCCACAGTCTGCACTGCAATTTTAATATCTGATATGATACAAAAGAACAAAATGAATTAGATTTTCAGGGCAGGTGTCGGCAATATATTATCAACCACAACCATTCTGGAGTATATCTCGGAAAGGTTAAGTACAGAAGAATATGAGGCAAAGCCAAATGACAAGTATCTTTCAATATTGTCACCTTTTTCACAGGACACTCATCTGATAAATATCAAGAGGCTCTCTTTCCAGCCATTTTCAGTACCACTCCCTTAATTGTTTCATGTGAGACGGCTGACCAAACACTTACTGGCTTTGATCTAATTGCTGTTGGCTCCAATCACAGCACTACTAGCAGCCCGTAATAGGAGTTAGTGGTGGGGCTGGCACACATACTCACATTCATCCACATTCACACTCACTCAAAACCCATCCATTCACAAGTGTGCAAACACATACATACCTTTCACAAGCACATACAAATGCACACACCCATTCACAGAATGCAAGCGCACATACAAGCACCCAACTTCTTTTTTTTTTTAAGTACTTACCCGGTCTAGAGGCAGGCATGTGGGGAAGCAGAAGGCATTTGAAGGAGCAGGATGCATTTTGGGAGGGCAAGGAATTCAGGATGATCTCATCACTTCATCTCACTGATTGACATTGTCATGGTTTAGCAAAAAGACAGGAGCATCTTCCCTATCTCCTCAGGATGAGTAAGTGACAGTTGATAACTCCATTCAACTAAGTGACAAGGCGTCTTGATAGACGCTCAGCCTTCGAGCAATTCAGGGCTTAAAACTGAGGCTCCCGGGACTGAGGATTTCAGTGAAGCTCCCCCTTGACATGAGTGGGTGGCTCTCAAAAGCCTTTGCCATACAGATGAGGTCACACCCTAAGGGCTGTGAAATCTTCAGCCCAGCAAAGCTTGGCTCAGGCTGCCAAACATCAGAGCATTTAGCAAATTAAAAGCACCTGGCTGCCTGAGCTGACCTTTGCTCAGCCTGACAGACACTGATCATGCTTTGTTAAAGGTGGGAGCGGGGCCACTCTGCCCTTAATGATGGGACGACGCTGCCACCAGCATCATCGCTAGTGTGAATGTTTCAATTTGTTCTAAATGCTTCTGTTCTGAGCTAAACGTGTTAGTTTAGATTGAAGCATTACTAGAACTGGTATATGTTCTGAAGTACAGCCAGACTAATCATCTCGTTGTACTAGTTGTATCTTTGCAAGCTACTTTATCTTCTGTTGGTCCTGGCTCTCTCTGTAGGGTCAAACCCAAATGTTTGTCTTCACCCCTCCTGTTTTGCTGAATTAGCTTGTTTTAGCTTCAGGAATCTGCACAATTTACCACTGCTAACTAAGGCTAGGCACTGCACCCTTCATCCCAGGCTGAATTGACTCCAAGGATCAGCTGACTGTCCTCCTGTTCTGAGCTACAGGGACACAACACACTCCAGAGACTTCCTTGCACTGCCCAGCTGAACCTGCTCCACTGGACCTGCGACTGGACCTGCCTGAGCCTTGCTGGCCTCTACTGGAATGAGTTCCTGATCCCCAAGTGGTGCCCACCAGGTCCTGGACCCTTAGTGTTGCATCAGCTGAGCTCCTGAAGAAAAGATGAAGTCCTGAAGCTTTGGGCTCTTTGTGACTAGGAACAGGCCAGTTTGCTGCAAAACTTGCTGCCCACACTGACTGCCAACACAAAGCTCTGGTGAACCAGACTCTTCGTGCAACAGCGACCGCCAGCAATAATCAGCAGCACAAGAGCTGCACTTTGCACTACAGCATCGAAAGGCCCCTGGCGGCCTCCAGCGCGAAGCTCCAGCAGTGACTGCAATACCCAACAGGATCTTAGAGCTACAGCGCCGGCTGTCCACCATGCCCTGCCTGGCCTGTACTTTGTGCTACAGCAACAACCATCTGTGACGCTTGCGGCCTCCTCCACTGCATACTGGAATTTGAGAAGGAAACCTTTTTAGCGGAACCAACCTGATCTCGGTCTCCAGCCCGTGCACTATCACGGTCAGCCTTAATTTGTGACTTTCAACTGGGCTTGCATGACCAGATAACTGCAAATGGTGCCTTGTGCTTTTAGGAACTATACTTACCATAAATCTTTGAAATTATGTATCTCCAGTTCCACTGATTGGATTTTTCTTGTTTTAGTGTCAAATAATGTATAAAAATGTACTCTATTTTTCTAAATTAGTGTGGGATTTTTCTCGTCTGGGGTTTTCCCTTTATTCCCGTTTATGTGCTGCATAAATACTTTACATACTGCCTCTAAGTTAAGCCTGAATGCTTTGTGACAAGCTATCAGAGGGTTAAACACGAGTTGCTTTAGTGTGTTTCTGGTTCAACCTGAGAGTGACTTTAACTGTTGCTTGAGTAGGCTTCCTAATCCCCAGCCCCAAACCAACAACCCAATTTCTCACAGCTCCGAAACAAGGAAACTTAAAAAATATATATTTTGCGCTTATGGTACACAAAGCATGTGGACTCATTAGAGAGCAACAGCTCTGGGTAGGAATAAGAAAGTGTCAGAAAGGATTCTGCTTCTTAGGCCCACCTACTAGCAAGATGCACAAGGGTTTTATATCTGAATCTCTTTTTGCCTTTGGCTGCGCCAGGGTACACAGTCTACGAGAACCATTGTCATGCTTGGCTTGCAGATACTGTATACAGGGCAATTGAGGGTCTGAAGCACAATGTACTCACTACATTCTTGTCAGGGACTGGAACCTGATTATTTGGGAAACAAGAGCAATTTAATAAAAAACAAAATATCACAAAGGGTTGAAAATTAAGTTAGCAGTGGCCTGAGGAATGCCAGTGACGTACAAGTTACTTACTTTCGGTAACGATATATCTGGTAGAGACATATTCTAGTTACAGATTCCTTACCTTTGAATTTCCCCAGGCGTCAGACTGGGTCCGGAGATTTTTCTTTGAGCAGTACCTCTGCACGCCGTCAGGTCACGTTGGTCGACTCCGCGGGCATCGTGTTCGCCGTGATGACATTGCGGTCGTATATAGGCACAACCCTGTCGTGCTGACGTCAGTTTCTTTTCACGACTTTCCACGCTAGTATTGCGGAGCCATGAAGAACACCGAGTACTGTGCCAAAACTAGGGCCCTTAAGGGAAGGTTCCTGTCCCTAGAAATCAGTTTGCAGTGCGGGGAGGATGGGCGGGTCGGTAAGGAATCTGTAACTAGAATATGTCTCAACCATATATATCGTTACCGAAGATAAGTAACTTGTACATCTGACAGAGACGCCCAGTTGCAGATTTCTTACCTTTGAATATATACCCGAGCAGTAGTGTTTGGTAAAAGTGTGAAGAGATGCCCACGTCGCTGCCTGACAGATGTCCGCGCCTGGAACGCCCTGTGCTAGTGCTGTGGTAGCAGCAGTAGCTCAGGTGGAGTGAGCTCGCAAACCTTCGGGAGGATGCTTTTTAGCCAGAGCGTAGCACATTTTGATGCATAAGAGTATCCATCGTGAAATGGTCCTCTTCTTCACCCATATATTCCACAAAGAGTTGATCATCCACTCTGAAGTCTTTGGTACGATCAAGATAGAACGCCAATGCTCTTTTTGGGTCCAGACGGTGGAGTCTCTCCTCTTCATGAGAGGGATGTGGGGGTGCATAAAAGGTAGGCAAGGTGATGGACTGTCTGACATGGAAAGGTGTCACTACTTTAGGTAGAAAAGAAGCCCTCGTGCGAAGTACCAATTTGTCAGGATGGATGGCCAGGAAAGATGGCATAAATGACATAGCTTGAAGCTCACTTACTCTGCAGGCAGAAATAATGGCAACTAAAAAGACAGTCTTGATAGTTAACAGCCATGAAGGGCAGTTGTGAAGCAGCTCAAATGGGGTACACGTAAGTACGAGATTGAGATTCTTTTGGGGCATGAAGAAAGAGACAGGAGGAAAGAGATGTGTGAGGCCTTTAAGAAACCTCCCAACTATAGGAGATTTAAATAAGGAAGGCTGATCCGGTAACCTCAAAAAAGCAGAGACAGCTGAACGATATCCCTTAAGAGTGCCCAAGATGGAACCCAGCTGGGCAAGGGAAAGAATAAAGAGAAGGACTTGAGAAAGAGGAGCAGATAGAGGATTGACAGCAAGGGAAAGAATAAGGAGAAGGACTTGAGAAAGAGGAGCAGATAGAGGATTGACAGATTTGTCGATGCACCATGCCACAACTTTCTTCCAACGACAGGCGTATACAATTTTCGTTGAGGGGTGCCTGGCTGCCAAGATAACGTCACAGACTTCGGGCAGCAAGTCAAAAGACACCAACTGTCACCGCTCAATCTCCACGCATGAAGCCGCAGAGTTGACAGGTTCGGGTGGAGGACCTTCCCCTGCTGCTCCCACAGAAGATCCTCCCTAAGGGGCAGTCTGATCGGAGGATCCATGGCCATGCCCAGCAGCTCAGGATACCGGACACTTCGTGCTCAGTCCAGAGCCACCAATATTACTTGGGCCCGGTCTTGCCTGATCTTCTTCAGAACTCTCGGCAGATGTGGAATGGGCGGAAAAGCATACAGGAGGCCTGAATTGCACTCGGGACGAAAAGCGTCACTGAGCGAGTGCTGCCTTGGAAACTCCAACCCACGAAACTGCTGACACTGCGCGTTCTCTTTGGAAGCGAACAAGTCTAACCAAGGTACTTGCCACTGCAGGAAGAGACCTTGCGCCACAGCCGGATGGAGATGCCATTCGTGATCGACCACGCATCGTTGGCTGAGTTCCGTCTGCTCTGGCATTGAAGGACCCTGCCAGGTGTGGAACCACCAGGGAACTGCCCTTATGTTCCAGCCACGTCCAAAGACAAAGAACCTCTTAACAAAGAGTCCACAACCCCACTCTGCCTTGCTTGTTGCAGTACCACATGGCGGTGGTGTTGTCTGTGAACACCTGCACTGCTTTCCCCTTGAGAGAGGGAAGGAATGCTTTCAATGCTAGTCGAATCGCTTGGAGCTCCAGATGATTGATATGGAGCCTGGTTTCTTCCGGAGACCAGAGGCTTCTGATCTCCACCTCTCCCATGTGGCTGCCCCAGAACAGAGAACAGCTCTGATGAAAGGGAGCGTCTGAGAAGGAGACAGGTGTGACTTCGGCACGCTGATAGTGAACCCCAGACAATGCAAAAGGTTTGCCGTAGTCTGGAGGTGTGAGACGACTGTCTGGGGCGAGTTTGCCTTCAACAGTCAATTTTCGAGGTAGGGGAAGACTGGGATCCCTAACATACTCAGATGAGCTGCCACCACTACCATCACTTTCGTGGACACCCGAGGGGCACTGGTAAGGCCCAAGGGGAGCACGGTAAACTGAAAGTGCTCGTGACCTACCATGAATCGTAGGTAACGTCTGTGGGCCGGCAAGATGGGAATGTGGAAGTATGCATCCTGCAAGTCCAACGCTACCATTCAGTCTCCGGGATCCAGGGCAGATATGACCTGAGCTAATGTCAACATTTTGAACTTCTCATTTTTAAGGAAGAGGTTGAGGGACCGAAGATCTAGTACAGGCCCAAGACCTTTGTCCTTTTCCAGCACCAGAAAGTAGCGGGAATAGCAACCACGACCTACTTCTGGCAACAGAACTCTCTCTATCGCTCCTTTGGCCAAAAAGACTTGGACTTCCTTGCGGAGAAGCGCCATATGAACCTCCGATATCTGATTGTATGAAGGTGGCATGGCAGGTGGAGGTGTCTCGAAGGGGATGGAGTAGCTCCTTCGGACAATTTGGAGGACCCACCTGTCTGAGGTAATGGATTCCCATTGGGGCAGGTGATGGCGAATCCTGCCAACTGGCTCCTGGTGTACTTGTGGACTAGGACTTGGCGTCCCGCTGCCTCCCTGTTCTCCGGGATCTTGGGATCCTGCGGACACGCAGGGGCTGTACAGCATGCACCGGTCGATGGTTGGGGGGGGGGGGGGGGGGATGGGGTGAGGGAGGACGCGTTTGGGTGCCCCTTCAGTAGCCACGAAAAGGGCAAAAGATGGACTGCTGAGGTCTAGGAGCAGGCGCGAGGCCACGGGACCGGGCCGTGGCTCGGGAATCCTTAAAGCGCGAGCGCCGAGTCTGCCTAGTCTCTGAAGAGACATGTGCCATTAAAGGGCATGTCCATCAAGGATTGCTGGACATCCCCTTAAAAGCCATATGTTCTTAGCCAGGCGTGGCATCTCAATGACACCGTCGATGCAACCGATCTGTCCAGAGAGTCGGTCGTATCCAGTCCTCAACGAATCATGAACTTCGCTGCATCCCTCCCATCTGTTACGGCTTGGGAAAGGAAAGTCTGGGCCTCCTCTGGAACTGTAGGCAGCACTTGCGCGACCATATCTCAGAGAGTATGGGAATAGCGGCCCAAAAGGCATGCAGTGTTCACGGACCGCACCGCTAGACAAAAAATCTTCTTCCCCAAGTTGTCCAGTCTTTTTGATTCCCTATCCGGGGGTGCGGCAGGGAATGCACCAGATGAATCAGAAGCCTGGATGACAAGGCTCTCAGGCGTTGGGTGAGGAATTTCAGGTCTGACAGCGCATTCCGATGGCAGCGGGCAATCGTCCTATTCACAGGAGCCCCTGTGCTGGGTCTGGACCAAGTACCCAAAAGGACATCGGTGAGGGCTTCATTAAAGGGAAGAAGGGCTCGGAAGAGGAAGACCACGGCTGAAGCACATCGGTTAGGCCTAACCTCCACAGAAGGCAGCTCGAGGTCCAGGACCTCAGCCACCCTTCTCACCACCATGGAATAAGAAACACCCTCCTCCATAGCCACAGTAGGAGGAGAGAGCATGCCAGTGTCAGGGGAGGTGTCTAGACCAATGGCATCACCCAAATCCTGCACCCAGTCCATTTGGGAGGTCAAGCTGGTATTCTAAAGGGTCCTGCGTCCCCTTCATAACCTCCCCGTATCCATTCCAACAAGAATAAGGGGCTGGATCAACCCTGGGCCCAGAAGAGCCCATAGAGAACGAAATCGCGGGCGATCAACATTGTTCCGGCTCCGGGTCGTCAGGTATGAGGATGGGATCGATGCCGATTGTTGCCCAACCGATGTCAGGAGAGCCGACCTCTGACCTGACACCGGCGAAGGTCACCGTGGCACGACCGGCATCGGGATGCATCCAGAGGGACCCTCCGGAGCCGTGGCCGAAGCTGACTACTTCGAACTCGAGGGGGCCCCAACTGACTCACCTGTGCCCGAAGGCGCCGAAGGTGGGTCGGACTGCCCAAAAATGAGGCGCATTGCCTCATAAAATTCTGTATGCTGGGCAGGGGTAGCTCTGGCTCCGGGGAAGTCGGGGAAGCGCAGAGCCGACCCAGATGAAGGCTCTAATGACTGAGGATAAGAGCATCGATGCTCTTCCCACGTTGTGTCATCCGAGCGAAGGGGTGAAGTCGAAGAATGTTTATCCTTCTTCGACTTATTTTTCTTGTGACCTGAATGTCCTGATGACCTGGATGACGAGGAGTGGTGGTGATTTTGGGGCCGATCTCGAGAACTTCCTCTCGAACAAGACCGTGAGCGCCGCGGAGTCGAGTGTCGGGCCACCATGAGCTGTAGGGACCGCTCCCTCAAAGTTTTCGGGTTCATGGCCCGACACTCGGAGCACGACTTTGGGTCGTGATCGAGCTCCAGGCACCAAAGACACACGAGGTGCGGATCAGTCACCGACATAGTTCGATGACAGGAGTCGCAGGGCTTGTATCCAGTCTTGCGGGACGTCCCTCGACGCATCCACAAACTCGTCAAAAACTTTGACAAAAGTGACTGAGGTAGCTCTTCTCCAGATCTGCGCGTAGGCTGGCATGGAAAGAAAAGAACCGACATCAGCGTGCCGGGGTGGCGCTTATATACGACATCGGCATCATTGTGGGGAACACAACGCCAATGACGCCCGCGGAGTGAACCGACACCACCTGACGGTACGCAGAGGTACTGCTCGAAGAAAAATCTCCGGATCCAGTCTGATGCCTGGGGAAATTTAAAGGTAAGGAATCTGCAACAAGAAGTCTCTATCAAATATGCCAGTTACAAGGATGAAGTCTCTTGCATCCATAACCTTTACTGCAGCAACCCCACCTAGCATGTTGTCTGAAGATACCTCACTGTCATTTACCTGCAAGAAGACATATCTTTTAGAAAAGGTATTTTGTGTTTGACTAACGTTGCATATGCTGTTATGGGAAAGGCCAATTCAAGTTCTATGCCATTTTAATGGCATATAAGGGGCTGATTTCAGAATGTGGGTACGGTTGATTAAATAAACGGCTCGAAATTTGCAAAAGATAGTACATAAGATGCGATATGTTCACTTTCATATCCAGCTTCATTATCAGCGTAACATCAAAATGTGTGAAGTTTAAGAATGGTATAAGACACCGGCAACAGGGGAAGTATGCAAGTGGGTGAAGTGAAAAGAATCATACAGGAGACTGGGTGTACCGACCGGATAGCTAAAGCCGAAGCTATGCAGACAGTCATGTACTGAAAAATAATGGTAAAGGATTATATCTCCTGCTAGGAGCAATTCTGGAAACAGGAAGTGCTAACAGGCTGTACCTGGGGGCTCATGCAGATTACTAAGGTCACCTAGGGAGGGATTTGATGACGTTGCTGAGCTGTCTTACTGTCGGACTGCGGCCTGCCTTCAAGCTGTTGTCCGAGAGCTGAAAAATACTTTAAGTGAACCAGGAACTCCTTGAACTGTATTATGTTACCAGACTATGCACTGCCTCAAGGCCTGTGATTGTATGTTTCCACATCGAGCTTGGACCTGCAGTGCCTTCTGACCTTTATCATTGCTGCCCACTAATTGCTATCACTGTAGGTGAGTAGTAAGAACTTACCTTTTCACCGTTTCCGCTAGGAATAATCCATGGGGTGATCAATCTCTACAAAAAGGGTATGACTGATAGACACTGGGGAATACTTTACCAAGTTTACTGATGAAGGGCAACTAATGAACAAGAATGTAAGAAACCGAAGGCTGAAGTAATACGCAAATAGATTTTTGTGACCTTTAAAGAAATGTCGTAATCAGTTTGCTGCTATCTTGACTACCTTCACCCTTACTTTCTCTGGCATTGAGCTACCATCCAGAGTTCTGTAAGCAGTCTCATTCTGAAATGTGGAGTGTTGATAGTCTGCAGATACATCTTCCTCTGGACCAAAAACCCTGACATCTATCAGTGCACCTGAGGTTACAAACAGAATACTTTGCCATACATGAGCAAACACAGTGCAAACTCCCAACCATCTAACATTTTTTCTCGAAGGAGTCCATGTCTCACAGTCCACGTCATTGGACACCACCATTCCCAAACCTGGCTTTCCTTTTTCATATCATTATTTTCAGCAATGTTAGACCACTGCAGTGAACCAATGCTACAAATCCCAGTATATATTTGTTACAGGAAAGTTTAGGGCTGAAAAAGAAGTACCCTTGTGGCACAGATTCAGCTGGGAACCCTATTCATAACACCTCTAGTTTCTACTAAGCAACTGCATCTCGCAGGGTGCTATACACTATGTGCACCAACATTCAGTGGCGGCTGCCTGCAATCAAAAGTGAAGGGGTGAGTTTGTGTGTGTGGAGAGAAAAAGGGGTAGTAGGGGGGAGGGATGGTGTTGGTTTAAAAATGGAAACTTACCTACCTCTCCTGTCCCGATGCCAGCCGCCTCAGTGCTCCTCATCCTCCAGGCAATGCCTAGGGCACAAAAGCACAGGCTCCCAATCCACGCGCTGCTCTTATGCTATACCAAGCATGACAGCAGTGCCGGAATTGGCCTAAGCAGCCTGGTCTGATGCTCGCTCAGGGAGCCTTGTACCATTTCTCCACCCGGCTGTGTAACTCAGCTAGGTTGGAGAAATGTGAGTGTGCATGTTGGTTTGGCCAGCCAAACCGACATGCACACTTTAAAGTGACCACTCTACCTACAACCCCCTCCCCCCCCATATACACCAACTCGCCCACACTCCTCCTTATGGCCCAGCCCTGCCCTGGCTGTCTGAGAGTGTGTGACAAATAAAATGATAGTAAAAATATTTTATTAGCATTTTATTTGTCACTGTCCGACTCTGAGCAGTGGGGGTTGGAGGGGGTGGGGGGGGGGGGGGGAGTAGGGGGGGGTTGGTGGAGCGGGTGATCCTCCTCTGCTATTTCAGAAGAGCTGCTCCTGACAACATTGCCTTCCACCTGGTAAAGATTACATATAGCAGTGCAGCAGATATGTCTGCTCTGCACCTGAACGTGACAAACCTGATCCCAGTTACTGCTCACGGAAGACACTCTGCTCTGAATACACACATGAACACCAAGACACCATGTTGATTCCAACATCACAGCGGGAAATCCTGTGTAAACTGCTCTAGTGACACCCTATATAATGGACTGTCAGAACTGATGGTTTAATGTCATGTACCTCACACTGCCAGGACGCCCAAGGATGACAACGATCTGGAACTTACTGTTTGCAACAAACTCTCTCAAATATCTGAACCCACCATTCACAAAGCCTTTTTTAACCTATTGGAAATAAGGTGTTTCTGAGCCCTATTTATGTTTTAAACCACTGAGTAGTAAGGCAATCTCACTTGCCATTAATTGAGAGCATTGAATAAATGAAGGAAAAGACACTGCAACTTAACTGTCATGATTCATAACCGTTGATGTTCATAGAATTTCAAATACTCCACTGATGATGTAAGTTATGATAAAATATGCAGAAAAGCAATTTGTGTATCTATGAAACCCACACCATTATGTTGCAGAAATTTCAAATGGTTACATGACAACAATTTAAAATCTTCTGGTACAATACTTCTGAATTCTGCTTACGACTGTGACCCCTACAACTCTTAGTTTCTAATAACTGATATAAAAAATGGAAACATGGAATTGGAAGCCACCACTCACTTACCTCCCGCTCGGTTGTTGCCATGTGCTTCTTGGCCAGCTTCTCCAGCTCGATAGATGAGTTGTTAGAGTGGGTTTCCACTTCTTTTTGCAGCTTCAGGCGGTGCTCGTCCATCTCTGCCTTCAGCTTGTTTTCTAGAGCGATCAGCTGCTTCTGGTGCTGCCGCCGCATCCGCTTGTATCCTGACATCTGTTCCCGCAGCTCGTTTTCCTGCTCATGCTCATGGATCTGCCTTGTAACCTGGTTACAAAGATCACAATGTCATTGACTGGTAATACATCTTTGCCCTTTTCCCACCTCCAACGCTCAATAGAATTATCCCACACCAACAATAAATACCAATTGATTCCTAAGAGAATTTGTACTATTGTCCCAATTACATTTAAACTATGCACAAAGCACCTTCTGATGATAGATAAATCACTAGAATCAAAATGTCAGCAGCCTAAAGAATAAAATAATGAAATACAATTTCATAAATCACTCAAACTCATCATTTACAACAACCATGCACTGTCCTTAATCAGATTTTTACTTTTCTATAGGTCCTATCAGTAAATCAGTTATTTATAAACTTAAGTTGAAACTTGTCAAGGAGAGAGTGTGTAGAATGTGCACTCTTTTCTTTCATGCCCTCAACTTGTCTGGCCTTGTACTGGTGGATAACTAAAACACGGTAAGCTACTACATGTAACTATACACTGAATTGAAGTTTTTGACCTATCTTGGATTTGGCATATCCTAAAACAGAGCATGATCTTAAGGAATTCAACAAAGAAAATGAAACATCTTCTATTGATTTCATCAATTATCTTCTATTGAGACAAGTCCTTTAAAAGCTATTATTTCTAATTTAAGACTGACAAAAACGCACATCCAAAGTAGAGGGTGTACACGTATCAATGAATGCCAGCTTTTCGAGTGAGAAAAAAATGAGGCTGTACTCCTATCATGCTCCATATTACATACCAGTACCTTTCATTTCCCTTTTGCGTGTTTTTTCCTATCCCATACACCTTCCCTATCCTGCTACATACTCTTGTGCTGGAACTATAAACGCTAAACATATAGTTACAGATGTCATCCTAATTCAAAATACCAATTTGATTCCTACACTTTCAAGTCTGTTCCACTCTTCATCTTCCACAGACGTTTCCTCATGTGTTTTCGAGGATTTCATTCGGTGGTATTTTAAAAGGCCTTTCAAAATACAGTTGTTAATTGATCCTCCTTTTGCAACATTTTAGTATTACTACTGACGGTCTGTAACACTACTTCAACGCTGTCAGCACAGTCCAAATCTTTTAAAACGCAGCAAGCACTGTACTGGAATTCCATAGAAAAAAAAAATAGTACAGTAACTGTGGGAGTGACAGGCATAGAGTACAATGCAATAAGTCAACAATAATGGTATCAGTCGTAATTCTCATGTATTCTGAAAATGCAGCTCTCTAGATGAAAACTGGAGAAGTTGCACATTTAATTGTGCATTGCCTGCTATTTGCCAGAAGCAGTCTTTCATCCTAAAACTGAAAGCACTTGCCACAGTCCTGCCTGAAAATGCTTCTCGCTTTAAGATCTCAAGCAAATACAACGAAAATAAAGAAATATATTGAATCTGTAAGAGTGCTCCAATAAATAAACTACTACAGATTACCAAAAAATGTTTCAGTTTCTGGTACAACTCTGAACTGGTATACCATATTCCATAGACCAGAAGGCTCACTTTTATTGCTTCTAATAATACGGGGTGCCTGGAAGACACATCCGTCTGCTTAAGCTTTTATTTTTTTATATGTTAAGCTGCTGAAAGCGGTTCACTGAGAGCAAACACTGGGTAGATGAAATCCCAATGGGACAACGTTCTTATGCAAAAATAAAATTTTGAGAAAAATTGCGTTAAACCACATTTCACCCTCGAACACACCTTCCCACCCTGATCTTTTCTGCATCCAAGGATCAACAATGATCTGTGTTCCTACTTTTTTAAGAGCAAACTGGCTAACCTCCCAGTCGTGGCCCAATGAAGTCATGCTCGCTATTTTAACAAAAAGTGACAATACCAAGTTACCAAATATAAACACAGAGAGTAGGAAATTTGATGTGGCAGATCACACATCACTCATTAGCAGTGGTGTAACGCAAAATGAAGAGCACCTTCTTCAGAATGCGACTGTGACACCGAGTCTCCCATATCTCACAGGTATACATTACCCTTGGGGTGAACAGGGACCCCTTTAATTGGTTAAAGGCCCCTTGGAGCGTTGGGAGCACACCCCTTAGCTGCAGGGATATGCGCTACGCCACTGCTCACTTGCACATATGTCGACAATGATCAATGACGGACCACCCACTTTTGCCTGAAAAACACTGAGCTACAGATTTCTCTCTCTCTCTCTGTATCCCTCGCCCTTATGTCAAACCTAAACCACTGTTGCATAACCGATGGAGGTCAGATCAAGCAAGTTTTTTTTTTTTGCAGAAGCGACTGAGACGTAAAATTAATCGTGGCCCACGATCTGGCCAGTTTTAAACTTGTAAATACACGCTCTATGATTAAAAATAATTGTAAGCAGGTTATGGGCAACTGCATGAATTTATGCTTGTTGCAGACAATGTTTGTGGTAATATCAGATCAGAGAGCTCAATAGTTAAAAATATATATATATATATTAAAAACGGCCCACTACACAATAAAACAGGCACAAAACCATCCAAAAAATAAAAATAAAAATGACCAATGCACTGACTTCTCAGACCAACCCTTTAGGCCCTGCCAGGCTGCCCTATAGGACAACTCATCATTATTTTGTTGTATATGGTTTTGAACAGATACTAATGCAATTGTTTGTGTGGTCATACTGAAATCTTTGAACGTTATTGTCTCCTAAAAGCCTTGGTAACTGTTTGGATTTTTTCAGATCTATAAAGTCATTCACCTACCAGTTTCTTTTAGCTTTTTTTTCACCTTTCCAACAGACCATTAAATCAAATACTGTTAAAGCTGGTTTAGTCACTTCAATATATTTGGTACTTGGGATGAGTATACATATCTAGTGCAATACAGGTCTTCTACCAGACCACGCCAAAATAGCTTTAAGACGTGTGCACTGAAAATAATGTAGATTCATAAAGGTAAGATGCAAAATTCAGTTAACAAATACAGAAACCAAGAGAGGTACAAGGTCTCTAAGCCATAATAAAGACATATGACTTAGCTTTAGGACAAACTGAGGCAATCAACCTCAAAAAATCTAAACTGACCTTGACAAAAATATACACATGCCAAAATCAAAATGTTTTACTGGCTTCAGGGTCCCAATTTCCATGTAGGAAAACACCGACCTTAGACCCACTGGAAACGTGTTTCTAAATTTCAACAATGATTCCTCAGTGTCCTAATATCTCCCATCGAAAAATATGTTTATTTTGAGGGACTTTTTATCACCGGCATTACACTTAAGAAACAGACTAAACAGCAAGATTGATATAAGAGTGATATGTACTCCACTAAATAAAACACTTGCACAGGCCTTCTACAACCAACTAGTGAGCACTCAGTTGCAGAGAGAGTGAACTTTTATAATTAGAAATTGGTCTCACAAGACATAATGGGATGTCGTGAAACGTGCTCAGTTAGAGTTCAACTAGTTAACCATAATTATACGTCTGATCCTTCATAAGAAAGGCAAAGCAACAGACGTGATGGAATAAGTTTAAAATAGGTTTTGCTACATCTTGGCGATCTGCAAATGCCACAGTACTGTTGTTCTATGTAAAGGAACAGTGGGCCACAGTTGCCTGAATAACACAAGCGAAAAGCCAAAACCCGGTTTGGAAGATGGCAATTTTATTTTTAGCATATGAATAAAGGCCTAGTTAGTAGCTGCATATACTGCCAGTCGACTGCTATCAACAAAGCTGATATTAAGGCTACAAGTAACTTGCTTAACACCGTTAACTAATAGAATAGGTACTTAACATTGCTTTTGACAAAAATAATTTGTTTAACCAATGCTCATAAAAGGGACTTTGGAAATTAAAAAAATAGACTGTAATGTCTATGGGCCTGATTACGATCTTGGAGGAAGGGAAACTCGTCACAAACGTGACGATATCCCATTCGCCATATTACAAGTTCCATTACATCCTATGGAACTTGTAAATAGGCAGACGGAATAAACGCCATGTTTGTGAGATAGTATCCCATCTGCCAAGATAGTAATTGAGCCCTAAGTCGGTGGTGGCATTACAATATCAAACATCAATATTGGAAATGTACTCCATTGGTGAAGAGACAAACAGCACAAATAAATGCTTAGCCTAATGGCTTATTTACGTCCTCGTGATAGCAGCAACACTCAACGTCTTAAAGGTGCTCGTTTACAGAAGCAGAATTCGCAACAAACCTCACCCTTCAGTCAAGCAGTTAAGTTTGATAAGAGCCCCCTTCTTTTCACCTATCAACTATAATAGCCCATGAGAGGAGGGCAAACGTTCTTCCAGGAGAGTTTACAATAAGAAATAAATCAGGAACATAGACACAAGAACCTTAAGACCACCCTGTTCACTGACAGGTTAGGTACAAGCACTCCTCGGTAACACCGCAATAGAAAATTGAAGAGGACAAGGAAACAATGTATTTACTTCCCAATCCAAGTAAAATAGTAATTTTGTAACTTAAACGTAGCTTATGTCCTTTAAACAGTACTTAAACGTGACCTTGAATAATGTTAGAGGTCCATCAGCTGTCACAAGATGCCATATGCAAAAAACAAAAGTTCTTGCATTGTAATTTGTATTTATTTTATTTACCAATGTGCGGTTAATTAAAACCATTACACAATCAATATACTGATAAAATATCATGGAACACAAAAAAGGATGATTTTAAGTTAAAATATGCAACTTGATTGTTGAGTATTACAGAATTGCTTGCTGAATAATTGTGCACGCATGACCTGAGCTGTCGATCTCTAGGAGCTGGCTTCCTAATTTGTCAAGAAATTTGTGTGCTATGTGAAATCACTATCCTTGTAATTCTTTTGTTTGCCAAAATATGAGAGGGTCAAGAGAAATTATTTTTGAAAACCAAACAGGTTTAATGTTGTCCCTCTCATGCAACCACACACATTTTTGGGAGATCAAGAAAAATACGAGATATAGGGTGCTCCACGAAAGGCACATGAACAATTCAGATCAATATTCCCTGCCAAACAGTTTTTCAAAGTGAGAAACGTCATGACATTTTTAAGAAGGATGGCATCAACTCAGTAAATTGCTTTCATAAGCCAGGTTATGAGACCTCTGCAAAAATGGATCAACAGTAAGTGAAATTTGAAAAAACTAGGCACTTTTATATTTAAGGTACTGGTGGACACCCTAGGATTTGCTACATGAATCCCCCTTTTTCATACCATCTCTCAAGTGGCTTTTGTAACAGAATCTCTATCGGGAATTCACAGCACTTGTTAACAAGTTACTTACCTACGGTATTGCTTTACCTGGTAGAGACTAAGGTCCTCATTATGACTTCGGCGGTCTTTTTTGTAAGACCGCCGAAGCCGCGGGCGCTGAAAGTCCTGCAGTGCTGGCAATCTTAAGACCGCCCTATTACGACTGATTTCAGAATTCCACCTGAAATCGGGTGGAATTCTGACACCGGTCGTGCTGGTGGTCGGCAGTGAAGAGGCGGTACCACCGCCAGCACTGCCATGCCAAAAGGACACTGCACACCGTATTACGACATGTAATATGGCATGGCGGTGTCCTGATGGCGGGGCGCTGCAGGCGGTGGAATCGCCGGGAGCCGTCCCCTCCCAAACGACCTCCTCGATGAACGAGATAAGTGGACTGTCCGACAGAGTGAGTGAGTGAGGAGGGGGGGGTGCATGTGTGAATGTTGTGCCTGCATGGGGGTGTGTGTCTGAGTGTGGATGGGGTGAGGGGTGTGGGTGAATGTTTGTGGATGGGCGTGTGTGTGAGTGTTTGTGGATGGGGTGAGTGCGTGACCAACTGAGTGCAATTGAGCAGATGGAAGGGGTGAATGTGTGTATGCGTGTACATGTGTATGTAAGTGGACTGGGAGGGGGTGAGTGTGTGAGTGGATGGGAGAAGGAGGGTGAATGCGTGTGGATGTCGTATTTGACCTTGATTTTGTGTTAGGAGGTCTGGCCGGCTGGGGAACTTTTGGTGTGGAACTAGTGAGAGTTCCAGAAGTGTTGTAAACCATGACTGCCGCACCCATGTTGGTGCTACAAGTATCATAGTGATTAAAGATTGTCAGAGTTTCCAAACTAGAAACAGAATCGGAGGGAGAGGCGGAAAAGCGAAAGCAAACATCCCTGACCAGCTCAACCATAGAGCATTGCCTTTGAACTGAGGGTGAGGGTACTTGGATGCAAAGTTTTGGCATTTTGCGCTGTGGCAAAAAGGTCTATTTGAGGTGTGCCCTATTTATGGAAGTACTGATGAAGGACTTGAGGTTGGAGTTTAAATTTGTGGACTTGTTGCTGCATCCTGCTGAGCAGGTCTGCAAACTGACTGTCCATTCCTGGGACATACGGCGCTACTATGTGAATGGGGTGATGAATTGCCCATTTCCATACCGTTTGTACCAAATGGGATAGCTGGGATGAATGTGTGTCCCCGTTTTTAAAGATAGCACATGGCAGTCATGTGGTCTGTCCGTACTAGCACTACTTTCTGTTGCAAGTGCGAAAGGAACACCTTCATTGCTAGGAAGACTGTTTGAAGCTCCAAGTAGTTGATGTGTAAGGACTGGTGAGTAATATCCCAAAGACCTTGCACTGTGAGGTTGTGGAGATGAGCTCCCAAACCTGTGTGTGATGCATCTGTGGGGAGAATGAGCTGAGGTACAGGGTCTAAAAAGGCCACCCATTCATAAGATTGGTGGTGTTCGATCATTGCAAAGTGTGATGAGTCTGGTGGCCCAACAACACTAGATCCCCCAATTGACCCTGTGCCTGAGACAACTGACAAGAGAGACAGTGCTGAAGGGTACGCCGGGGAAGTCTGGCATAAGGTACAATGGCAATACAGGATGCCTAGGAGGCGCATACATGTTTTCACTGTGTCTGAATGGTCCTCTGTTGAGGGATTAATGATTGAAAGGTTTACATCTGTGCTGAGCTGGGAAACGCTAGGCACAATTGTGTATTGAGAACCACCCCTAGATAAGGTGTTATCTGGAGTGGTTGAAGATGTGATTTAAGGTAATGGATTTTGAGTCCTAGAGTGTGTAGGACATTGATTGTGAGCCGAGTGTGCTGGTGATATTGTAGTGTGCTGGCTTTGATAAGCCAGTCGTCCAAGTAAGGGAAGATATGAATGCGTTGTCTCCTGAGTAGTGAGGCAAACACTGCGAGACATTAGGCGAATACTCTGGGAGCGGTTGTGACCCCAAAAGGTAACATCTGGAACTGATAATTTTTTTCTGCAAATATGAATCTGAGGTATTTGCGGCATGCTGGATAAATAGGAATGTGAAAATATGCGCCCTTTAGATCTAATGCTGTCATAAAATCCCCTTGCTGAAGAAGGGGAATTACGTCTTTAAAACTGACCAAATGGAAATGTTCTGAGAGAATGTGTGTGTTAAAGGGTCTGAGATCCAGAATTGGTCTGTGACACGTCTTTTTTTGGAATAAGAAAGTACAGTGGGTATACTCCCATGCTTTAATGGCACTGGCTTTATAGCCCCTTTGAGTAGAAAAGACTGGCCTTCCTCTTTGAGAAGTGGGAGATGTTCTTGTGAGAGTTTGTGATTGCGAAGGGGGATATTTGGAGGGTGGATATGAGCTCCAGATTTTGGATAATGGAAAGAACCCATTGGTCGGTGGTGGTGTCTAACTATTGTTGATGAAAAAGTTTAATTCTTCCACCTTCTGGAGTGGTGTGTGGCGGTGGAAGCCGGAGAGAGTAATTTTTTAGCAGAAGAGGCGGAGCCTCTAAATGTTGATGGCTTGCCTCTGCCTTTATAGAAAACTCTATAAAAATCTTGTGTGTAAGATTGAGAGGATGGTTTGGTTTGTGTGGCAGACTGGTCCATAAAGGATGACCTTAAAGCTTTTCGGAAACCTGGGCGTTGAAAAGTACCACACTGTGCTGTAGCTTGGAGGTCACCCAATGCTTTAGCGGTTTTGTGATTTTTTTTTTAGCTTTTCTAAAGTTGTGTCTACTTGTGGGCCAAAAAGGTGCTCCTTATCAAAAGGCACGTTTAAGACTGCCTGCTGAATCTCCTGCTTAAATCCAGAGTGCCTGAGCCAATAATAATGACACTGGTATTAACACTGCGTGCAGCTGTATCAGCAGCCTCTAAGGTGCACCTGATGGAATTATTTGTGATGGTTTGCCCTTCTGCTATAATTTCAGCCCACTATTTTTGATGCTCTTGAGAACCGAAGGAGCTCTTCCAGGGCAACCCAGTGCAACCTATCATAGCGTGCTAGTAGAGTTCGCAATGCACCAATGGTTGGCTACTTGAGCTACCACCATTTTACCTGTTGCATCTAATATTTTACTTTCTTTATTAGGAGGGAGAGTGTCTCCTGTAGACTGGCTATTGGCTCTTTTCCGTGCTGTAGATGCAACAATAGAATCTGGTGGAATTTGTGCCTTTATAAACAGAGGATCTGTGGGTGCAGCCTTATATTTTTTATCAGCTCGGGGAGTGATAATACCTGCTCGAACTGGCTCCTCAAAATCTCATCAGCTTGCCGAACCATGTCTGGGAGCATTGGCAAGAACTGATTTTCTTTATGTGTTGCTGCCAGGGTGTCAAATAATCTTCCTCAACTGAATCTGTGTGCATTGTCACATTATGAAATGCAGCTGCCCTAACTATGACTTGAGGAGTCGGTACCGAAGCAGTGGAGAACTGTATTTTTATCAGCACCAAAGTGGTCAGTACTGAAACAGGGTGCACAGTTGGTCAGGTCGGTGCAGAGATGGTTTTCGAGGCTAAGGCCAAGGCTGAAGTTTTAACTTAGGTATTTTTTCATAGTTGAGATGGAATCTTGGATTGAAAAAGCCTCTTCTTCCTGTAGTTCCTCCTGTGCACGCTAATACCCGAAAATGTCCGATGTTTCAACTGCAGTCTGAGACGCCATTTAGAATAGATAGGCTCTTCTGTCACGAAGCACCTTTTTGGACCGAAACGATTGACAAGTGTCACAGGTTTGCTCATGGTCGAGACATAAATTACACAACTGGTATTGATTGGTGTGGGAATTTTGAATGACATTGAGGGCAAAATCGAAATGAGTCCGTTCCATCAGGTCTGCAGCATAGCAAGGTGCATTATGTGAGATGTAGGCCCAAAGAGGGGCACGAACGCCCCAAGGGCAGAGAGTTGGTTCCGAGATTGAAGCTCAAACAGAGGTTACCATATAAGAAAGAACACAATTGAAAACAATACCGTTGCTGACAGTGAGACGTAGAGAGAAACCGGTTTAGGACTGTATTGAGCCGAGAACTCGGAGCGAGAAGAACACACATCCAAAAGGGACGGCAGAGAGAAAACCATCTAACACAGGACTCGATGACCATGCACACTACTACCGAGAGGAGGAGTCACTCAATCCTGTGACTTCAAAACATTCTTCGAAGAAAAACAAGTTGTACCACTCCGAGCCCAACACTAAATGGCGAGCTTATGCAGAGCATGTGTACCTACAGCTACACATGCCATCGAACATAAAATTTTGACCCTTCAGACAAACATGAGTGAACTGCGCACAATGGTGATCAAGTTGCAGGAGATGACAGAAATGCTGCAAGACAAAACAGAAGCAGCTAAAGGTAGATCACGATGCCAAAACTGTGCTTCCTGGGTTTTCACTGAGCGGGTGCTTCCTGAAGGAATGGCTCCTGAATGTACGGAACCTCAAGCACTTATCCAACTACCTATCTGAGGAGAGGGTGCATAGGGCGCTGGCACTGCCTTCAAGGCCTGAGGCTCCTCTGCGGACCAAATGCTTCTCGACATCCCTTTAACTGACTGTTTTCATACTAACTGGGGATCAACAAGCAACTGAGCCATTGAAAGGAAGGCAATTAATGCAGTAATCAGAGGTGCAGCTAACAGGAAAATAATGGGGGGGTTGGGCTTTCAACTTGTCAGGCTTAGGGTTGCTTCCCTCAAACGTTTTGCCTACCCCGGTCCTGTTTGCTGAAATATGTTTATGCTGATTTTAGCATTGGTCAACAGTAGTAAACTGCACTCGTAAAGTGCTTGTGCTCCTTAAAACATGGCAAAACTGGCCTGACTGGCACATTTAATTTAAGTATGCGGTAAAGTAGTGCAAACTGTACCTAGGACCTGAAAATGAAATGCTACTAGTGAGCCTGCAGCACATATTGTGCCTCCCACTTAAGTAACCTTTTAAAACATGCCTCAGTCCTGCCTTTGCAGCCTTTGTGCAGTTTTAAACTGCTGATTCAACCTGGCAAAATACACTTCTTGCCAGGCCTAAAGCCTCCTTTTTAATATATATAAGTCACCCCTAAAGTACGCCCTAAACAACCCATACGCAGGGTGCAATGTACTTAAAAAGCTGTACATGCATTTTTACGTTTCACTTGTCCTTGGAGTGAAAAGCTCCTATATTTGTTTTTCACTATCGTGAGGCCTACTTCTCTCATGGGATAACATTGAATTATCTTATTACATTTAATAAGTGATAACTGTTGACTGGGAACAGGAGAAATGGCATGTCTGGTGTCAAAAGAATTGTAATTTAACTGTAATTGTAAATTCGGTTTTTAAGTCACAATTTTGAAAATGGCAGTTTTAGAAAGTTGGCATTTTCTTGTCCTAACCATTTGGTGCCTGCAACCTGTGTCTAGGGTCAAATGACTGTGATGAGCATGGAAGCTGGGCTTTGTGTATTCCTACCAGACAGTGAGACAAAGGGGGCCTAGGTGTTGGCAGTATGGGCCCTTCTGCAAGGATATGTGGGGCGGAGCTATTCCATGTCCCATTCTATTTCAAAGAAGCTGCCTCAACACACTCACAAAGAACTTCATACTAGTTTTTGTGACTCCAGATCCCATGGAGCATGTGTAGGGAGGAAGGAAATTCCAGAACCATCTGTGGGGGGAAAACTCCAGATGTTTCTTCCAGTTCAAAGCTGGCACCAGGTATAAAACTAGGACCCACAGATAAGAGGTTCTGCCCTGCACTACCAGAATGACTTCAAGGGCTACTTGGCTGGCCTCCTGTTCTGAGCTACAGTGACACAAAAAGCTCCAACAACTTGAACTCTGCATCTGGACCATGCCTGAAGTGAGTCCTGCCCTCAAAGTAGTGCCCACTAATACTCTTGGTAGTAGTGATAAAGGTGCTCAAATAGCCTAAATCCAAAACCTGGGACTTGGAAACATTTCAGCCAAAATGTGCCGAGAGAACCAAGAGGATACTGGAGCTACCTGTTTGCTGATCTGCCCAAGGTGCATTTCCGGTGGGCCTGACTTTGCGGTAGCACCTGCTATGTTCTTCTAGGCAGCAGTAAATCCTGTTTAGAGGCTCCTCGCTGAAGGGGCATCTGGCCTTTTGGAGCCGGTTATGAATGGGGTCTCCAATTGGCAGTGGTTTGCAACCTGTCCAAGTAGGGACCTTGATTCTAGTCAGGGTAAGGGAGTCACATGGATAAGACAGCCCCTGCTCACCCACTTGGTAGCTTGGCTCAAGCAGTCAGGCTCATGTCAGCGGTAATGCATAAAGTATATGTGCACACCCACAGTGACAAAGTGAAAACACCGCAAAAGGACTCCACATTAGTTCAGAAAACTAGCCAACATTTACCTGACTAAAACACAACCAGAACACAAAAAACTAAAATAAGGAAGACAACATATCTCTTTTGAAAAGTTCAAGCAAGTCTTACTCCATAGTAATCAATGGATATATCTCTTTAGCACAAATTACCTGGGATGCGTCGAAAACAAAGGTGATGAGGGCCACAGGGAAGGTGAGGTGCCAGAAAAGCAAATCGATGTGTTGGTTCCTTACTGCGCAGGGGAGGTGATGCGACAATTTCTTCCTCACAGGTGAGATGATGCATCGGTTCCTTACTGGCAGGAGTGGTGATGTGTCAATTCTTTCCTCACAGGAAAGGCGATGCATCGATTTCCTGATATGCAGCCTCAGTTCCTTACTGTGGTGTGGGGTAGATGAAAAATTGGTGCCAAGGGACGAGGCGTGGAAAATCCAGATGAGCAGTGTTGGTGGGACTGCAGTGAAACAGGCGTTGCATCGATTCTGCAGCCGCAAAATAGGCGGTACATTGTTTTTTCTGGCACGGTGGGCTGATGCGTGGATTTTCTCCCTAAGAACACCAGCTCGCACTTCCAAGGTCCCAGGGACTGGTGTTTATACCACTTGGCAAGTTAGGACTCTCAGCACAAGAGCCAAGGCACTGGCAGATGACTTTTTGTATGTCCGTGAGACTTCTTAATAGGAGGCAAGCTCAGTCCAAGCCCTTGGAGAACCTTTGGAAGAAGGATGTAGATTGCCAAGTCCAGTCCTTTCACTTCCAGGATAGAAGCAGCAAGCACCAGGTCAGCACAACACAGCAACAGGCAGAGTAGCAGTCCCTCATGCAGCATCCAGCTCTTCTTCCTGGCAGAACTTCCTTAGTCCATAAGGATTCTATGTGGTGTCAGAGGACTAGCACTTATACCCATTTCTGTCTTTGAAGTAGGCACACTTTAAAGAGGAGTCTTTTTAATGCACTGATGCACAAACCACTGCCTTCCTCTACCCTGGCCCCAGACACACCCCAGGGGGTTGGAGACAGCTTTGCGTGAGGACAGGCACAGCCTATTTAGGTGCAAGTGTCAGCTCCTACCACAAATCTAGCTTAGGAAGACCCATCAGCCTAGAGATGGGCTATCAGGATTTGCAGGGCACACCTCAGCTCCTTTTGTGTGACTGTCTAAAGTGAATGCACAAACAGCTCAATTGACATTCTTACCTAGACGTGGATTCAGCAGACAGGCAGAGGCACAGAATGGTTAAGCAAGAACATGTCCACTTCCTAAAAGTGAAATTTTCAAACTCACAATTCAAAAACCAAATTAACCAAAAGATGTATTTTTAAATTGTGAATTCAGAGACCCCAAAATACATATATCTATCTGCTTCCATTGGGAAATTACACTTAAAAATATTTCAAGGCAATCCCCCATGTTACCCTGCAAGAGAGATAGGCCTTGCAATAGTGAAAACACATTTAGCAGTATTTCACTATCAGGACATGTAAAACACACCAACACATGTCCTACCTTTTAAATATACTGAACCCTGCCCATGGGGCTGCCTGGGGCCTACTTCAGAGGTGGCTTATATGTAATAAAAGAGAAAGTTTGGGCCTGGTAAGTGGGTGTACTTGGCAAGTCGAAATGGTAGTATGAAACTGCACACACAGACACTGCAGAGGCAGGTCTGAGACATGTTTGCAGAGTTACCCATGTGGGCTGCACAATCAGTGTTGCAGGCCCACTAGCAGCATCTGATTTACAGGTTCTGGGCACACATAGTGCACTTTAATAGGGACTTACTAGTAAATCAAATATGCGGATCATGGATAAACCAATCATTAATACAATTTAGATAGGGAGTACTTGCACTTTAGCACTGGTCAGCATTGAAGTAGTACCCAGAGTCCTAAAGCTAACAAAAAAGGTCAGAACAAATAGGAGGAACAAGGCAGAAGGTTTGGGGATAACCGTGCAAAAAAGTCCAGGCCCAACACAGCCCTTGTCGGCTACCCTCTGCAGCTTCATCACACTTGAGATTTTCGAAGTAAAAAAAAAAGACTAAGTGCAAACGCAGCAATGAATGAATGAATGAAAAAGGTATTTGTATACCACGGGCTGTCACTCCTACCAGAGCATCCTGGTGCTTATAGTAAGTAGCAAGTCCTGGCAGCTTACCAAAGGCAGGAACTGGAAGTCTCTAGCTAATTAAATGAAAGAATGGCATAGATTTTGTGAAACATTAAAAAGCCACGTTTTAAGCGGTTTCTTAAATGTAACTTCCGATTCTATGAATCTAAGAGACCTGGGGAATCTTCTTGGCAAATTCGTCAAGTGGCTCCCAAACTATGACACCTCCTTCTTGCACACTGCCGGCTGCTTTGACCAGCTAAACGATACCTCCACAGACATTTTTCTTCCAAAGTCTGAAGGCAAGTGGGGCCTGTGCCCAACACACCTAATGTATCCAAAGTGTGCACCATCACAGTGAGCCAAAACTTTCAACTTTGCCTGGATCTCTCATGACTAGATGTTCGCTGTTGGTGCTTTGATCTTTTAGGCACTAGCTTTTACTAGAAACTTTTAAACAACCATAACACCCCAGTTTTTTTTTATTGTTTTGGTGTCAAATAATTTATTCAAAATAAGTGTGGTATTTTTCTTGTGTTATGTTTTCACTTTATTACTAAGTACTGGATAAATACTCTACACCAGTGGCTCCCAAACTGTGGTCCAGGGACCCCTGGGGGTCCACGAAGCCTCCTCAGGAGGTCCACAACTGCTAAGAAAACTAAATCATATTAACAGATGAGGTCCTCAGCTTTCAGTAATGACTCAGCAGGGGGGTCCCCAGATTCCAATAATGATTCAGTGGGGGTCCCTGGGTTCCAGTAATGATAAAATGGGGGTCCACAGATGTCAAAAGGTTGGGAACCAGTGCTCTACACATTGCCTCTATGTTAAGCCTGATTGGTTTTGTGTCAAACTACAAAAAGTTTAAGCACAGGTTAATTTAGTGACATTTTGTGGTTCACTATGAAAGGGATTTGGATTGTAGCTTTAGAAGGGTTCAGACCCCCTTCAAACCAAAACCCAATTTCTAAAATGGGTGCAGTGGAGCCTTAGTGCAATATAAAAGGTACCTCAGTGCGGCATATGCTAGGCTGGATAAATACTCATATACAACATACAGGCAATTACCTTCCTCCAGAAGGAACTTGATATATGATGGTAGTAAGACCACCACAAAACAGTAAGCCGTAAAGGGTGCCTTGTAGTGTCACCTCAAGAAGGTATACACACAAAGGTGCAGAGCAGCGAAGGGAACAGGTAAGTGCTTACATTTATAGATTGAAACTACCAAGACTGCCTATAGACAGAGATAACTTAGACTAACCCTTGACCAGTGTAGAACTTAAAGCAGCACTCAGAGATATGCAGAATGGGAAAACTCTTGGCACACATGTGTTGCCGTCTGAATTCTATAAAATGTCCACTGCCCAACTATTTGACAAACTCCTGGAAGTGGCTGAGGAGGCCTGCCAAGATTAATATTTACCAGCAACACTGAAGGATCTGTGGTGATCGCTAAAGATGGGATTGACCCCAGAGAGATAGGCTCTGACTGGGCAAGTTATGTCAAAAGTAGTCCATGAGGCGTGGCGGGGACAGAAGCGACATCTTCAAATTGCATAGACTGACATATGTGAAGCTGTAGCATCACTCAATCTAGAAAAAGCTTCTGACGCTATTGGGTGGGAATTCACGTTCAGAGTATTCGAGAAAATTAACTTTGGCCCATACCCTCTATGCTGATTAAGGCTACTTTAGGCCCATCCTGAAGACAGTGTTAAGACTTGAAACTGGGAGTCAACAAAGAGGAAGGCGGGTAGGTGCATGCAACAGGCATGTCCTCTGTCATCCCTGCTATTTGCCCTTGCTGTAGAACGATTAGTTAACATACTGTGAATAAAAATGCCAGACAAAGGAATTAGAAAAGGCCTTTTGACCCATGGAATGGCATAATCCCCAGGAAGAACAGTTCTGCACTTTTTGCAGTTCAGGACAAGTTCAGACTTCTACGTGGGCTGTTGACAAATTGGAGAAAATCACAACTGTTCCTGGTGGGGGCACTAGCTTGTAGATGCAGTGAGATCATCCCAGATTTCAGAATGATGTGCCACCCTCCGTCCTTACAGTATCTGGGCATACATGTATGTTCTACACTCAAAGAAGAAATAGACCTCAATGCAGGGAGGGTGCTATGGGGTGTGAAGCCCTATCTGCCTTTCTACCTTAAACTGTTGCTGTCCCTTATAGAAGGGTTACTCTTACCAAAATTATTTTGCAACCCAGATCCTTGTATGTATATCACGCCACAATGTGTTTGTTGCCTAGGTGTATCTATTTTTCAAAGAACTGAGGCCATAATTGAGTTGTTGTGGGGAGTGGGGGCAGGGTGTGGGGGCAGAATTAAACTTGGTATGCTGAAGAACTCATATGAGATGGGGGAGAGGGAGGCTTGGCCCTTCCAGATTTCTAATTGTACTACCTAGTAACCCAAATGTAATACCTCCCACGGGATGGATGAATCAGGCAACACTGAAAGGAAGCTTCTGCCTTCTTACGATCTGGGAGTGTCTATGTGACACCAAGCCACAAAACCACCAATACACCATACCTAACAACACTGATGTCACTGATATGTGAACGCCTCTGTAAGTATATAGTGAGAGATTTATGTCAGAAGAAACTAAGACATGGAGCCACCTTGGCTTTCATAAACTGAAACAGGCAGCAGAGACAGTGGGGTGGATTGTTGGAGTACGTTGAGAACTGAGTCACTTGTATATGATGGGTAGTTGCTCGTCACATTTGATAAGGGACAAAGTAGACTCTCTGTTGAACCAGACCAGTTTCTAACATTTCCAAAATGGCTGCTGTGGTGTGGTACTGCTGGAGAGGAATTAGGGGTAATCTCCAGAAGTGTCTACAATGAAAACAGTTGCTGATCTCACACAGGGTGGTAGACATATATCTTTAATATATAAAGCATTCTTTCAAAAAAGAGTGTTGAGCCCTCTGATAGTTCAATTAAGTGGGAACAGGATTGTGACTACCCACCAGCACATTCAGAATGGGACACAAAACTGACTTATCATAATATGGTATCTGGTAATGCCAGGTTCCACTTCATTCTTTTAAGATAATGTATGGGGCCTAGCTCACACACCTCTATCAAGTTGGACCCAATGCTGTCAGGTTTGCCCACGTGCCGGCAAGATAAGGCAGACTTTTTACATATGCTGTGGACATGCTCAGTGGTATTGTAATACTGCAGGAGGTTGGTACATGCTCTGGCAATGGTACTGGCAACAAGAGTAGACTGTTCTTTAATATACTGTATATGGGGCTGGGTTGTGATACACTGGTTACAACTAGAGGGCTTGTCATTGCAGCCCAAGTATAAAGACATCTGTGAATGGATAATAAATGAAAATGTTCGGATGAAAATGGTGCAAAAAGAAAACAGACTACAGGCAGGTATACAAGAATGGCAGGAAAAGAGTGATGGTCTGATGGAGAACAATGCAGGGCCTCCCACGCAGTAAGGCCTACACATTTCAGGGTTTTAGGACTGCCTACCCCAATGGGACAGCACACTTTACATCTGTAATCTATGCATGCTGTAGACATTAAAGTATTATTTCTATTTGAAATTAAAGTTTGAGGTCTCTCCTATTACAATATTGACAAGTATGTTCAAATAAAAGGAATAAAATGTGTTTTCATATGAAATGTCAAAGAACAAGGTAAATGAAGGTGGAAAGGAACAGTCTGGAGGGGACAAGCTATGAAGGATGAGAAAGAGGTTTAGATTGCTTATAATTTAATACAGAAGTCGGTGAAGCAATCTGCAGTACACAAAGACTTACAAGGACAAATGACTGCATGGTTGAATATCTGAGCGAAGTGACACAAAACTGATGTTGGTGAAAGCACAGAAAGCAAGCATTTGCAATACAATGATTCTCGCGTTTTCTCAAGTTGAAGCTATTAGCGTTGTAAACTCCTAACTAGACTTTTCTTGACACAAACTGAAAATGAAAAGTAAAACAGTTTCACTTAACTAACCGGACTTTTCTTGCCACATAAACTGAAAATGAAAAGTAAGACAGTTTCACATAAGCGTGCAGATGGCCGCCATGAGCGCAAGGCAGACACACAAAGGGAAACTAAGTTTGCTTGCAGTGAAACATATCGGCAAGAGTGCAATTATCCATGTAACAGGGTCGATTGTCTTGCAAAGCGCTCGACTACTGCCCAGCGAGATTGCGCTGCCTACGAAATAAAAATAAATGAAGTCCAGAAACCATACAGAAAACATGGAGTCTCGTATGTTTTCAGTTGTTGGCCGGCACGCTAAACGCAGGCTAAACAACTGAAAGGGCATGCCTTTCACTAATTAAATCAAGTTAATTGTATAAAACAAGCCCACAAACCAAACAAACTGATGGGCGTGACATGGGCGTAGTTAAAAGCCCACAGAGAGATTACACCAGGACAGAGCACTTTGAGCACTGGACCCTAAAAAGAAGTGTTAACAGAGCATTTCAGTGTATGAAAGTGAATCTATTAGGAAAGGCTGAGAGGAGAGGTAAGTTAGGGAGAGTTTGAAGGTAGCCCAAAAATGTTTTTTGTTGAAATGAGAAGGAGTGGTTGAACGGATGAATGGGAGTAAATCAATACAATTTATATAGATAGTCATTGGCAAGACAGTGTAATTTCTTTTGATTTCAATATGTTTTATTGAAATACTAATCTCAGAGAGGGGATACTAATTTAAAAACGAATTGTGTTGCTTTTGATCAAATCTGTGCTACCATGCACAGTAATAACACTATATGTCACCCACTAAAGACTTACAACAATCCTTTGTTTGCTGCAGGGCTCAGGGCACTGAATTCCTTAAATGGCTATCATCAAGCAGGTTGTTAGATGCACCTCTTATGAGCCAGTTTTAAAAATTAACGGTAAACTTAAAGGAGTAGATATCTCCAAATATTTTCATTTAAAAAATAGTTGGGCACTGTTCATAGCATAAAAAAGCAGAATCAGTAAAAGCTCAACTTCAGTATTGAGGACTAAATTATAAGGTCTTGATTTTACTCTTTTACCATCTTCTATCAGGAAGGCATCAATCTTCAAACTTTGTTGTTAGTCTATGTGTGCATAGAAGCTATCATGTGTTTATAACCATTTAGAAAATGTGGCTCTTCTGTACATTATGGAGAGGGTGAACCCTGTAATAATCATATATGTACATTGACAATATGTATATCTTCCAAGTACTTGGATTTGGAGTTAAGAATAGTAAATCTATATGCACTTTTGTAAACTGAACTTCAAAATATTTGATAACACAATGCTTTTGTGCTCTATATTCTGTCATTAAAGCTGTCTCACACTACATGTCTCAACAGTAACTTTGTCACATAACTCTCACCCACTACTACAAATCCGTACTACCTGTCTTCTACACTTACCTCTCACACCCATCCTTATTGCTATCTATTGTTTCTTTACCAGGCAGGACAAGAAAGGTAAAGTAAAGCTATCCACAGAAGAGGAGGGGATTCTCTTGCTTTTGAGGGTGAAAACAGAATGTTGGAAGGGAGGAGATGCCTTTCCAGTGATGAGGTGCTGTAGGTAAAAACTTCATGTTGTCAATACGGGTTGATGGTAGGTAACAAACTAGAGCGGGGAAACACAGAAGGAGGGGATAAAAGCAGTTTATGCATTATTTTGACTTTATCAGAATTTTAAGACTTCCTCAAACATAAATAACTACCTTGGCAGATAGGCAGCCTCTTCCCCTACATACATCTGTATACAATTAACCAGATCTCCAATATCAAGACACTGTGCTAGTACAGAGGCTCAGACAGGTTGCATTTCCAAGCAAAAGCAATTTCTTAAAAAGGCATGTTGCCAGCTGTTTTTTTTTAAATAACAAAAATGTTGACTTTTGTTTATAACAGTCAAAAGATGCTTTTACTTTGTATTTTTTGTGTTTTGATTTGCCTACATACGTAAAGTATTTTTCTTGTGTTTCTAAGCGGAGCAAAAAAGGGTCATAATGCAGGGAGGCCATTTTGTGTTGCCTTCACTGGCAGAACTAAGTTGGGGAGATATGTTTTGTGATATCCATGGGCACACCTGTAGCCATTTATATTGTGTTTTTCGTTTAACATCCTATTTGTCACCCGAACAGCCAATTTGTCATCAGATATGCCCCTCTGCAAGTCGCATTCTGTTCAGTTATTTTGGTGTATAAGGCTGTTGTATTGTGATGTTACTTACTTGAAGTGTGTTCTCATTCACAACTGTGAATGCGAGTGGTGTGTATGTGATGTCTAAAGTGTGCTGTGTTTGTATGGTGTGAAGGTGCTGTGTGTTTGCTTACCCTGTGTGCTGTAGAGGTTTTTATGTGTGCTTTGCTGCCTGCAAGGCCCTGACCCTTACCCAATCTATCACTGATGTTGCATAACTAACTCCCTAGTCCTATTTTTACATGTCTTCCAAGTCTTCCAACTAAGTGTAGTTCCAATCATGAAGAGACCTGTAGTCTGTCTCCACATTCCGAACATATTTGCTTCTGGTTTGCTTTTAGGCTTAGGACAGTACCATTCCCAGATTGTCACGCTGAGATTCCCTGACTCTGTCCCCAAGTATCGACTTCCACTGCTCATTCTGCTCAAGCAAAGCAACTTGAAGTCCCCTTTACCCATCCGTGGCCAGTCCATTAGGGCAGAAGGGCCACAGCCCCCAACCCTTTACCCCTCATGAAGAGTGTCTGTCAGGCTGAGCAAAGGTCAGCCTGACAGACACTCTTAATGTTCAGATCAGGTAGCCAGTAATGAGACATGAGCAATTTGCGCAGACTCCTGGCTGCCTGAGCTGAACTTAGTTGGGCTGAAGAGGTCACAGCTCGTATGGGCGTGACCGCCTCGGCTCAGCAAAGGTGCCTCGAGGCCCTTCCTCTCTGTGATGAGGGGAAGCGTCACCGATTGACTTCGACCTGGGCGCTTCAGGTTTAAGCCCTGAAGCGCCCAGGCGAGTGTCAATCAGTGACACCACGTCACAGAGTGGGGTGGGGCCAGAAGTCTCACTGACCCCATGATGAGTTGGGACTGCTGCCTTCCCTCATTGGCTGACCAAAGTTTAGCCAGTGAGGGAAGGCAGCAGTCCTAACCCTCCTGGTACCTCCGAGGGGAGAGCTGAAGGTAAGTGTGTTTGTGTGTGTTTTTTAAATGAATGTTTTGTGTGTGCATTTACGTTTATATTTTGATGAGTGTTGTGAATGGATGTGCATGCATGTGTGAATAAATGAGTGTGTGTACCGCCCGCCCTCCCCCCTCCCTCCTAAAATTACCACCCACCACTGCCTTTACCACTGTTATTCATGTGTTCAAAGAATTGCAGTATTTACTACTCACCCTTACCTTATTGGATCACTTTGATTTCTGAGTGAGCATAAAGATCATTGTTGCGCCACATTCATTCCAATAAACATCAAGCACAGGGTCAAACAGGCCTATATGGCAATCAGGCAGTGCCCGACGGGCTGATCCAAGAGGTCAGTGTGTGCGCCCGTTTTCTGTCTCTTTGTGGGCCTATTTATGATCATTTGGATGGGTTTTTACATTTCATTTTCCACAATATTAAACAAACTAACGTTGCCTGTAAAAAGCTTAAATCCCTGCAGCCTTCCACACCTTGCAAAACAATTATATAAATTGTCTTTACGAGTTCAAAACTGCTCCAATCGGCAAAAATGGGATCTCTTCTTAGCTATCTGATTCGCTAATAGGGGTCACTAATAATTGTGCACAGGCCTATTTTCAGACCGTGACCAAGCAGCAAAGATTTTTTTCAGAACATAAGGATCTTGAGTCTTTTTTTTTTTTTTTAACATCTAGAAAATCCTGCCTAGCTGCCCTTAGAAAAATAAATCCAACCTAAACTCATCTGCAACGTTATCCCATCCTACATGTCATTGCAATACGTGACACATCCTGCCTAAACCTGTGCTCGAGCTGGCACTCTCCACTGTTGGTGTAGAATTAGAGCAGATTGTCAGCTGAACTGTGTAGACAGGAATGGGGTTAAAAGATAGAACAGCCACGATGTTTCTATTTATTGGGATCGGATTTAAAACTGTGTCAACTGTAGTAGTAATCACTACTTTTTGGGGGTGATATTTCAATTCAACAAACATGATTAAGATTTAGACTGAGGAACAAAGACAGACCAGTGGTGTTATGAGTCTGAGAAATTAAACAACACAGGCTACTGCAGGGCACAAATTAGATCCTTTTGACTATGATTAGAACTAAACTTGACAAATGTTATATTTTTTAGATCCAACAACAGTAGTTCACCTACTCAGAAATCCATCATGTTACTACAATGTCATCAATTCATATGTATCAACATGTAACCTTTTCTACAAGTTATCACTTTCACAGAAACTATTTTCCTCAACTAAAAGAAAGGCTTGCTTTCATTTACACATCTAAATGCTCCCACAGAAGAAAACAGCTGGAAGATTCCACAAATGCTTTATAGTTTATACCATGGCATGACCACTAAGAAAAGTTAATGAACTTCAGAAACGATTTTTTCTGGCGGAGGGGAAATGCTTCTTCTGGCACAACCACAGGTGCCCCCCTTGTGAATTTCCCCCAGGTGTGAAACTGGATCCGGAAAACTCAAAAGCATTGCTCCTTTAAGTAGGTGGTGCCAGGTGGACACAGGTCCTCTGCAGGATTGATAAACTGCAAACAAGCGCCACACATGAGCATTGAAGTCAATTTCTTTCATGAACTCTTCCACACCATCAGACTCTGAGCCCTTAGACAGACTAAATAAAGTATGGTCATTCCTAGATTCTGAAGCTTTTAGCTGGAAGAGACTATACCACAGAATAGGAATGTGGGAAGGCAGAGAAGTTTCTGCAGATAGGCTTTCCACCAGAAAGAGTGTTACTGATGGTTACTAACTTGTTGTTCTGATGGATATTTCTAGCAGCAGATTCCTAATTTTTTTAAACAAATATCCAAGCAGTGCCTCCCAAGATAGTTGGCCAGTGGAATGGCTCAGACTAAAATATGCAGGATCGAGCAGGAAATGCTCATCTTGGCAGACTTGACTGGTAAGGGAGTAGTGCTTTTGAACATGTGCAGTGATGCCCATGTGGATGCCTGGCAAATATCCAGGACAAACACTCCGCTGCCAAAGCGGAAATAACAGTTTTGACTTCGGTGGAGTGAGTCCTTAAGCCTTGTGGAGGATACTTCTCAACCAATGCTTAGCAGATCTTAACGCAGAGGATTATCTATCAAGAGACGATCCATTTCAGCACTGCCTTGCACTTCTTCGCCCCAGTGAACACCCTAAAGAACTGACCGTCTATCTGATGTTCTCTGTTATAATCAATATAAAAACTGCACAGTAGCTTGGGGAGGAGCAAAGAAGGATGGACATGGGCTGCCTTGTTCAACATGAAAACATGTCACCAAATTTGGAAGAAATGCAGCTCAATTACATATCACCAGTCTATCTAGAAAAAAGGTGGTAAAGGAAGGCTGGACCAAAAGGGCCTTAAAATTCACTCACCCAGCAAACAGACTTTATCTTCAACAGGAAGATCGTTTTTCAGGTGAGTAGGCACAATGAACATTTGTGCGTTGGTCAGACAGTGGTCAGAAAGGCGAGGACTAAGGGCCAGATGTATCAAAGGATTTTACCCATTCTGTCTCTATGGGAAAAAGCTTTAGTACATATGGCCCCAAATATAATTTACCTTATGGTATAAAAAGAGGTATTAGCCGAAATTTAGGTTGCAAACATTTCAGGAAATGCATCATATCAGTGATTTTAACAAGGATGGTTGGTCCAGCAAACTTAAAATGGTAAAAAGAGCCAACAGGTAAACTTTAACTATCTTCAAAGAAATAAAACAACACTTCTGCCAGTTCTGCCTGAAACATGTCTAACTGCCGGGTACCACAACACAGTACAAACTTGTCCAATTGCCCTGTAAATACAGATTTCATGAAAGGCGTCGGGCTGCAAGGATTCCATCAACAACCTTGGGAGGGAGATCAAGGGAACTCAAATGGTGCCACTCAATCCCACTCACTTGTGTTAAAAGCAGAGTGTCCCTCTTCACGAGGGTGGTGCGAGCTACCTTTTCACTTGCCGCCAGCATTGGGGAAAAAACCTGTTGCACCTACCATCGAAATATACAAAAGGAAATGCCTACCAGATGTTTCCCATGGCATGGGGGTAAGTTGGTACTATCAGGTGGAAGAGAATAGATCTTGTTGTTGGTTTTTGGGGGTCCCTCCATCTACACCTCATTATTCTTCCCACCTGGAATTAGGACTAGACTATGTCCAAGATACCATAAATGCTAGATAACTAAGTGTAGGGCTGCTTTGCCTTTTCTTCAGAAACTAAAAGACTCGAAAACCTGCTCTTCCATTGGCTGTTTTTTTTAGAAGTGCTTTGGCCATGAGGTCCTTGTTGTTTTAATTCGTGTTTTTAATATTAGTGCTGATTTTAATGCTATTTTTAATATACGCAATTTTGTGTTTATTTGATGTTATTTTGTTTTGTTTTTAACTGTGATCATTTATTGGTACTATTTTTTGCATATTATTATGCTGTTTTTGGTATGTATTGTCTTATGATCCTTTCTATAATGATTGAATAAAGACTGGAATTGAAATAAATATAACTAAAAGAGTCTTTACCTTTTTGAGTCAAAGATCTACACTCACCTCAGTTGCGGTCTAAGCAGCTTTTCTTTATTCGGAGGCAAACTCGTGATCAAGACAGCAGGGGTTGTTGCAACGCGTTGAGGTTTATGTTTGCCACTGAATAAAGAAAAGCTGGTTACACTGCAACTGGTGGGCATGTGCATCTTCGGCTCAAAAGGGTCAAAGACACATTTTGTTATTAATATCAGGCTATATCGGGCTCTCACAACTGAGCATACCACAATCTCGAGATTTGAGACAGAGGGTTTGTGAGGTGGTAGGAATATATATAAAAATCCTTTCTGAAGTTACAGTTAGCAGTTCCAGGTATAGGAATTCCTGCCCCAGGTAGGGTTCCCAGGTACAGGAATTACTCAGATTTCTGCTCGCTAATGACTTTGCCCCGTGTGATGTATCTCAATTAGGCTTTCCAGACCTATAGCTTTTTTGACATTGGCAGAAGATGTAAAGTTTTGCGGCGATTGGTCAAGGGGGTGCAAAGCAAAAAAGAGAGGTATTGGCTGGTATTTTACCAATCCAAAGCCATAATACTGTGTCTGGAGGGGTAAAAGCCTTTTGTCATGTTACACCTCGGTGTGAATGGCACTGTGCTTATTCTATGCTTAAAGACTTTGCTGTGGAAATGCTAAAAGACTTAGCTTGGCGTGCGTGGCACTATGCTAATACTAGGTTTAAAAACTTTTCTAGAATAAAGATCATTTGAGGACAGCAAATTCAGAGTGTCGCTTGTGTTGTAAACTTGGGAACTACACAGATTCTCTGCTTCATATATATATATATCACACAAACACACATTTACAATGTGCAGTAAAGGCATGTGTGGAACAGGCTGGGCATCATAAAGACAAAGTTGTAAAGGCTGTTTTCAATTCAGGCCAAAAAGTTCCAGGAACCAGACTCTCTTGGCCCAATATGGTGCCTCTTAGATGACTTGGGGACAGTCGTTTCAGATAATCCTCAGAGCTCGGACCAGGAGAGACAGCGGCAGGGATGCCTACAAGAGACCCTTGTGTCGCACTGTGCGGGATGGATCTTCAAGAGAGAGCTATCTGAGAAATTCCAGCGTGCAAAAGTGTGGCCACTGGATTTGCTCATCTGTGGCAAACAGATCTAGCCAGTATTCTCCTGCCCTGGCTGTTGGAATATGTGATGTGTCACCTCCTGACATAATTGCCATTTGCAGTCCAGTAGGTGTCGCCAACTGAGTTTCTGCACTCTGGTGCTTAAGCTTAAAGAATCCGGCAGGTATTGCATCACAAGAGAAATCTCGATGATCCAGGGAGCTCCAGATGCATACAGCCTATTGACACAGAAGCTTGGACCACACCTCGCCCTCCTTGTAGTAGTACAATATGCATGTGGTGTCTATAAATCAATCAGTCAATTTGAATAGCGCAGTCAATCACCCAAGAGGGCATCAAGGTGCTTTTGGGGAGTGAAAGACTCAATTGGGGAGCAAGGTTTTGAGTGCTTTTCAGAATCCTGGCAGAGATGTGGAGGTATGTAGTGCAGGGGAAGAATGTTCAATGTTTTTGCTGTGAGGTAGGAGAAAAGTCCTCCACTTTTGCCTCTGTTGATGTGGGGAGTGTGGGTGATCAAGGAGGAGGTGGAGTGCAGTTGTCTGGCTGGATGACAGAAGTTCAGGCGGGGGCTGATCTAAGCCGGTCCTAGGTTTGAAGGGCCTTGTATGTGTGGGTCAGTAGCTTCAATTGGCATCTCTCCCTTACTGGGAGCCAGTGGAGTACCGCGAAGTGAGGTGAGATGTGGGTCTGTCAAGGACGAGTCTTGCTGCAGCATTCTGAATGGACTGTAGTCTCTGGAGGAAGTGTGTAATGATCCCGAGTACTGAGTATTGCTGTAGCCCAGTCTTCTAGTGATAAAGTGGGCCTCCATTAACACTAAATGGACTTGACATGATCTTTCATAGCATGTGCAGAGTGAAGAAGCAGGCAGAAGAGACTACTGATCTGGGATTTTATGGTCTGCTTGCTGATGAGGTTGATACCAAGGTTTCTGGCGTGGTTTGGGTCTAGCTCCAAAGGCCACCAGGAAACATTCTGGAGGTGGAGTTGTTGCCGAAGATCAGTACTTATATGTTTTGTCAGTGTTAAGCCTCAGGCAGTTGTTTTTCATCCAGTTGATGGCATGTCATGCACCTGTGGAATATGGTTCTGGTGGTGCGGTACTTGGAGAGGGAGAAGATGAGTTGAGTGTCATCTGCATTATCTATGATGTTGAGCCTGTGGGAACTGACAATGTTGGACAAGGGTGTCATGCAGGTATTGAAGAGAGTGGGGCTACAGGATGAGAGTGTGGCTGAGAGATGAGCCATGGGGGAACACCACAGATGATTTACTTGGGTTTGGACATGAATGGAGTTAGGTGGACTTCCTCAGTTCTTCGAGTGAGATATGAGGCAATCTATCTGAGAGCGTTCCTTTGGATGCCACTGTTGTATAGCCTGGTGATCAGCGTGTGGTGGTATACTGTGTTGAATGCTACAGTGAGGTTATGGGGGAGGGGGGAACCAGGGCTGCTGTCCTTCTCCCTGGTTGAGGAGGATTCAGATGTCATCTGTAGTGGCGATCAGGGTGGTCTCGGTGCTGTGACAGCTGAGGAATCCCAGTTGGGAGGAGTCGAAAAGAAGGTTTTACTCGAGATTTGTGGTGAGTTCTTTGTTGATGGTTTTCTCTAGTACCTTGGCCGGGAAAAGGAGCAAGGAGATGGGCCAGTAATTTCTGAGTTCACTGGGGTCGGCTGATGGCTTCTTGAGTAGGGTTTGATCATGGCATGTTTCCAGTCTCTGGGAACGTGACAGTGGCTATAGAGGTGTTAAGCAGGGAGGTGAGTTTGCCGCTGATTTTGTCACTTCCACGGTTAAAGATGTGATGTGGGGAGGGGGATCACTGGGTGCTCCTGAGTAGATGGAGTAGATTATGGTGGCGGTTCCTGGGTGGTGAGTAGGTACCAAGTGGTCAGTCGATGGTCTGTGCTGGTTGTGGTGGATGTGTGTAGGATGAGGAAATCAGTAAGCTTAGGTTGAAGTCTGAAGTTTTTGTAGATAGAGGAGATCTTGTTGTGGAAGAAAGTGGCAAGGTTGTCTCAGAGCTCCTCCAATGGGGTGTTGATGGTCTCAGTGGCTGCGGACTTCTCCGACGATGCTGAAGAGTTCCTCATTATGGATGGATCTGTAATTGATGAGAGTAGCTGGGGCATCTCTCTTTTTCTTCCCCCTCAGTAGCTGGTTGTATAGGTTTGGGGAGGTTCAAAGGTGGTTTTGTTGATGGTGTCCTTGCTAGTGCACCATCTTCTTCCCCGCTGTTAGCAGATGCGCTAAGCCGTTCTAAGTTCTTTGGTGCGCCAGTTGGCCTGTTTTCTGGACCTTTTGTGATTGCTGACTTTGATGGGGGCGACAATGTTGATGCAGTTTATGATCCATGTGTTGAAGTTTGTGACATCCTGGTCTAGGGATGTAGTGGGGTCGGGGGTTGGAGCCTTTAAGGGCATCGGCCAATTGTGTCTCGGTTATTTTACTCCGGTTGTGGAGAGTGGCACTCTCTGTCAAGTGTGGATGGTGGTGTGTGTGCTGGTGAAGTTGAAATGGATGATAAAGTGGTCGTTCCAGGTGAGTTTGGTGACGTGGCTGTATGACACGAGGTTGCTGGAGGTGAATATGGGGTCCAGAGTCTGTCCTGCGGTTTGTGTGGGGTCGTGGATAAGTTGGATGAGCCCTATGTTGTTCATGAATTCACAGTTTGGTGGTTTTGGAGTCGCTCAGGTTGTCAAGATGGAAGTTGAGGTCATCAAGGAATATGAAGTTGTTAAAGTTGATAGCAAGGGGTGTGAGGGCTGGTAAGTGAGGGTGCCTCTGATGGTTGACTTGCCATAAGCTTGAGGTCTAGCGTTGAGGTGTTCCAGGGCTGGGGTGAGGTTGCCTGTAGAGGTGGTGCACTGGTTAGGCTCTTTGTAAATTATGGCAATTCCTCCCCTATGTTTGTTGATGCAGTCCCTGTGGCTGATCATTTATCTTTTGGGTACTGCTGCAGCGATGCAGTGGGTGGATGAAGGTTTGAGCCAGGTCTCAGTGAGAAAAACAACGTTGGGTGAGAGTGTGGAGATAAGGTCCCACAGCTCGTGGTGCATTTGCACAGAGATCATGTGTTGAGAAGGATGCATGTGAACTGGTGGCCGGGTGCTGTTGCAATGTGTTTGGAGCCTCGTGTGGTGCTGGGAGGTGTCCTGATGGGTGTGCCAAAGGAAAGTGAAGCTGCAGTGAGTTCAAGTGAAAGGGTGTACTGTGGTGTGGGGTGGGGGGAAAGCATAGCAGCAGAGTTCAATATGGTATCTGGGGTTCAGTCACTGGAGCTTGGTGGGAGTGTAGCTGTGGGGAGACGTAGGACCAGTATTTTTGGCGTGGTCCAGGCACAGACTGGTGCAGAGAGACTTGCCTTAGGCACGCCAGCAGGGCGCCCACCGTTAAGCAGATCCTGGGAGGTGGGAGGAGTGCAGGGGTGAGGTGCAGGACTATCAAGTTTGAAAGAAAGAGCATGAAAAGCATGAAGGAGAGCAGGTAAAGAGCAGGGGAAGGTGGGAGGATGGGAAGGGGGAAAGGAGTGGCTGGGGAAAAAATGCAGAGATGGAGGCACAGCAAAAGCGACAGATGCAAAAACACAAGAAACAGTGAGAAGGTCGAGAAAAGTAAGAGTGAAAATGCATAGAAACAAGAGTTAAAATGCACAAGAAACAAGATTAAAAAGGCAAACATAAGAGTGAGAAGGCTGAAACATGCAGAGTGAAAGGCACAATAAAATGCAGGTGAAGAGGCAAAAATGAGAGCAGAGAGGCCCAAAATACAAGAGTGAGATGGCTGACAAATGTGAACGAGAAGGATGAGAAAGGTCCAGAGGTGAGACACATGAGGCACAGAAGTGAAAACAATAAATAGCAACCAAGTGGATCAGCGGTCACACAGCATGCAGCTGGGTCTAAAGGGGCCTAGACAGGTCAGAGGACCAGTTCAGTTAATTAGGGAGCCTGGGCACTTGATGTAATCAGTAAGAACCTACACCAGCTTCTCTTTGATGGATGACAGAAAGAATTTTTGATGGCAAGCAAATCATCTGCAATTTTAACAAATTGATTCAGATGTGGGCCTCTACCAGCACCCTCTGATCTCCACTTCCCAGATGACCTTGTGGACCCTAGTAGCAATGCACCAGTCACCACCTTTAACTATGGATAGGGCAGAGAGAGGGGTCTGCCTCAGGTCTAATTGTGGTCAAACAGCCACCACTGCAGATCTATTGCAGCTTCCTCTGACAGGTTTCCTTGGTGGTGGTCCCACTGAGACTTTACCTTGCACGTAGCATGGATTGCAGTCTGAATGTCCTGGTCTTGTTGGTCCAAAGAAAAGGTTCAAAGTTGCAAAGTATCCAGCATGGCTGTGATAAAAAGAAGTTTCTGTGAAGGAGCCAGGTATGACCTCAGCAGGTTGATTGAGAACCTTAATGATGTCATGAGGTTCATTGTCGTCTGAGGGTGGTGTGCTACTGGTGGTCATGATCCTGCCTTCAACAGCTAGTCATCAAGGTAGGAGAAGACCGGTATCCCTGACCTCCACATATGTGCAGCAACTACCATCATCACCTTTTCAACACCCAAATGGCACTGGTGAGGCCAAAGGGGCGCACTGCAAACTGGCACTGGTGAGGCCAAAGGGGCGCACTGCAAACTGAAAATGGACTGTGAAAGTGTTGGACTAGGGCAGACAGGCCCAAGGAACATTGCATGGCTCTGCTATCTTCAAAGGAAGACACAGAGAGCAAAGACCCAGGATAGGCTGGAGTCCCACATCCTTCTTTGGCACAAGGAATTAGCAGGAGTAATACCCAGTCCCCTGCTTCCGAGGCTGGTACCCTCTTTATGGCTCCTTTGACCAAAACATTTGCACTTATTGGAATAATGCAGACAAGTGGTCCTCCAAGGACAGGTGCTGCACTGTGTGTGAGCAGGTGTGGTGGAACAAAAACGAATGGCAGGGCACAGACCCACTGGACAACATACAGTGCTCATTTGTCAGATATGATGTTACCACCCCTACAGGAAGTTGCTGAACCTATCTCCCACCGGATGACTGTCTGCAGCTAATGGCATACTAAAGAGGTTTGGTGGTTGTTGTGAAGGGGTAGATGATTAGGAGTAATGGTGTCCCTGATTGCTTGTCCACTGTCTGACCTTCAAAGGGCTAGTAAGTCTGTTGTGCAGGCAGTGGGGGCTGGCACTGTCGAGACGCCAGGTCCCTGGTATATCCCCAAAAAGGACATAATTGTTTTGGGGATTGCCAACTTGGAACTGAGAGCCACTTAGATGTGCTGTGGCATGGCTGATTTGTTAGACCCGACATCCTTAGTGTGGTTTCCCCGTCTTTCTGCCTCCTCTATTTTTGACTGTGATGGATTTTGTTTTTGCTGGTTTTCGTACTCTGGGCACTTAACCACTGCTTATCAGTGCTAAAGCGCAAGTGCTCCCTGCGTAAATTGAGATTATGATTAGTTATCCATGATTGACATTTCTGATTTACTAGTAAGTTCCTAGTATAGTGCACCATGTGTGCTTAGGGCCTCTAAATCAAATACTACTAGTGTGCCTGCAGCACTGATTGTGCCACCCACATAAATAGCCCTGTAAACACATCTCAGACCTGCCACTGGAGTGTCTGTGTGTGCAGGTTGAAACTGCCATGTCGACCTGACAAATGCACCTACTTGCCAGGCCCAAACCTTCCCTCTTAGTACAGGTTAGACAACCCAAAGGTAGGCCCAAGGTAGCCCCATGGACAGAGTGCTGTGATTTCAAAGTTAAGACATGTACTGGGATGTTTGGCATATCCTGATAGTGAAATATTGCCAAATTCGGTTTCCACTATTGCAAGGCCTCATAGGGTAACATGGAGATTGCCTTGAAATATCTCTTAAGTTTAATTTCCCACTGGGAGCAGATAGAGACATGGAGTTACATCTTCTAGGGAAGGTGGTTTTTAACTTGTGTGTTTAAAAATGCCACTTTAAGAAAGTGGGCACATTCTTACTTAACCATTCTGTGTCTCTGTCTGACTGTGGAATACACAGTCTGGGTCAGGATAACAGCTGGACTGGTTGCGAATTCACTCTAAACAGTCACACAAAGGGGGCTGAGGTGTGCCCTGCATATCCTGATGGGTCTTCCTGGGCTGGAGTGGTGGGAGAAGCTGACACCTGCACCTGAATAGGGCTCTACCTGTCCTTACACAATACAGTCTCCAACCCCTTAGGATGTGTCAGGAACCAGGGCAGGAAAGGCAGGGTCTTGTGCACTACAAAGACTTTCAGTTGTAATTTACCTACTTCAAAGGCAGAAATGAGGATAAGTATTGGACCCAAAACCCCAGACCTTTAAAACACTTCTGGATCAAGAGGAGACTCTGCCAGGGAGAAGAGCTGAAGAGTTGTGAGGAGGAGTACTGGCCCTTTGGTGTGTGTGCTTTGCTGAGTTGGCCTGCAGTTGCTGCTTCTGCTTTATAGAGGACAAAGACTGGACTTTGCTGTGTATCCTGCTTGTGAAGTTTCTTCAAGGGCTTGGACTGAGCTTGCCTCCTGTTAAGAAGTCTCAGGGACATCAAAGACATCACCTTCCAGCCCCTGGGTTCTCTTGCTGAGGACCCTGGCCTGCCAAGTGGTGCCCACTCCAGGTCCTGGGCCCTTGGGAGCGAAGTCTGTCTAAAAAAACAAGAAGAACCAGGCCCACCGATTCCGAACGACTGCAAAATTGGCCTAACACCACCTGCTGCCTTCACCTAAAGCTGTGGTCCCAATGGAAGTGCGATGACTGATACCGCATGCCCATCGCTGCCAAAGTGCCTCTGAAGTCCCGCAACATCATGAGTCCCGAGTGCCTTGTCACGGATCCGTGACACCCGACTCTGCCGCGGCGTCTGTGGCCCCATTGAATGACCACAACACAGTAAGGTTGCCTCATCGCGTCTTGACCCACTGGACTCATCGACCCTGCCGAGTTGAAAGGAACAAACGCCTCATTGCCTATCCTCCACTGCCTCCGTTAAGGAACCGACACCTCACTTACCCTGCATAGTAGTAAGGAATCAATGCCGCACTGGCTCTAGTGACGCCCCACCTCCCTGACTCCGTCCCACATCTTTGACATTGCCTCATTTCTAAGGTACCTGTGGTCTGTGCGACTCAGTGATCGGCACCCCACTCCCTCGCGAGTGGCAACAGACTGTTGGAAATTAATCCATCACTACGCTGTGATAGCACCAGTTGGAGCTATTGTGTTTCGTTGTGCTTTTATAGCGATTTAATCTTTTAAAATGTATATCTTTGCTTGTGTATGTTGGATTTTTGTCATTTTGGTCTTGTTCTTCTTAGATAAATATTGGCTATTTTTCTAAACTGGTGTGGTGTCCATTTGTAGTGTTTTCACTGTTTTACTGTTTGTGGGTACAAATACTTAATGCATTGCCTCTGAGATAAACCTGATTACTCATGCCAAGTTACTAAGGGGGTGAGCAGGGGTTATCTTAGGAGTGTGACTCCCTTACCCTAACTAGAGAGAGGGACTCTACTTGGACAGGGTGTAAATCGACTGCCAACTAGAGACCCTATTTCCAACACTGGTGATCAGTGGTGAGGATAGGATTTGTGCTTGTATCTGACATACAGTGATTGGTGTACACTACTGCATAGTGCAGACCATTACGCAACCACATACTGCATTTGATTATCCACAAATCATGTCTCTGTCTGGTGAACAAGCAAGTGAAGTTGCAGAGGTTGTGTTTGAAATTGAGAAGTTGAAATCCTACACAGTGCCTCAGCTGAAACAGTTCTGCAAGGATCTTAATTGCCTTGTGAAGAGTTCCTCTAGGAAAGAGGTGCTGCAAAAGGAGCAGAGGGCCTGGTAGGCAGTAGGAGAAGCTGGGAAGACTGGGAATGAGGATGTGGAGGTACAGAAGCAAAAAGGGGACTTTGGAGTTCAGGATCTGCCTGTAGAGAAAGTACCCTGCAGGAGTGGCAGCAGTGTGTTATCCAGAGGTTTGTATCCATAGGAGCTGGAGGAAAGGCGACAGGCCAGATAGCATGCACTGAGAATTGAGAAGCTCAGATTGGAAGCAGAAAGCAAAAGGTTTTAACTGGAGCAACAAGAGAGAGAAAGGACCTGTACACTGGAGGAAAAGAAATTGCTTTTGGCTCACAAGTTGAATATGAGGGCAGTAGACCGCATGTCCAGGTAGGCCGAACTAAGCACGAATGGTGGCAGCATACTTCAAGTGCAGCCAGAGAGGAGGGCTGCACATTCCTAAAGATTTACTGAAGGATTGTAAGAGGGAGGATGCCATACACTTGTGGTTTAAAGGGTATGAGTCAGCATTCCACATGAACGCGGTCCCGGAGGTACTCTGGGGCAGATCTGTGGAAGCACTTTGAGGTAGAGGAACGGGACACCTTGACAGCCTTAGGGGATCCCCAGGGGCTTACCTACTCTACCATGAAGGACACATTAATAACTAGGTATGGTCTCACCCCAGAGCAATAAAAGGATAAGTTTAGGTCCTACAAGAAGTCAGATTCCCAAACTTGCCTGAAATGTTTTTCGTTTTGCAGAGCACTGGAAGGATGGGTTAAGGGCAGCAAGGTGACAGATTATGAGGAGCTGTACAATTAGGTTGCATGGGTGCACTGTTTAGTCTTTGATTTCCAGAGCTGCACCAGCTTCTGACTGACAGCAAGCTGACTGAACCCAGGAAGGTTGCCCAGGAAGCGGACCACTAGGAGAGTACCAGGGTCCAAAAGAGGTATGGGGAAGACTCTGCTCAGAGTGGGCAAGGTCCCCATCAGAAGAAGTGGTGGGGCGGGTTAGGGGTAAAACAGGATGAGTTCTCTAAAGGGCCCCAACCTAGTTCCCAGGGTAGGGATTCCCATCTCCAGGTGAGAAGACGCCATGGATCTCTACAGGGAAGTCTGCAGAGAAGGCTCCCCACCAGTGTTATGCATGTGAGCAGGAGGGACACATGAGGGAGGGACCCCCAAGTGGACACTGGCACCCACTGGTGTACAGTCACAGGGGTTGGCCAATGTAACGCTTGGGGAGAAGTTGGTTCCAGGACAAGGGTGCGAGCCAGCTGAGATGACCCTTGTCTCACTAGGGGACAGTGAGATGGTCCAGAGGACCCTTGTACCTGAGAACACTAAGAAAAACAGACAGTGGGTGGCCATCAATGGCCAGAGGGTGGAGGCTCTGAGAGACGCAGGAGCCAGTGTGACTACTGTCAGGTGTCACCTGGTGTCTGAAGAGCAGGTGGTCCCCAATGTGTTTCACCAAGTAGTTGCTGTGGACACCTTTGAGCGCCAGTACAAGGTGACGCAGGTTCCCTTTGAATGGCGGGTGTCTCAGGTTCCTTGAGGGTAGCTGAGAGTCTAACCATGCCTATAGATTGTCTGCTAGGTAACGACCTAGAGGATTCCCCTTGGCATGAGTTTGACCGCCGTTCACACTTGGAGATGGTGGGTCTGCCCGAGTGGGCATGCGTGATTGCTCAGTGAATGGCAACCAGTAAGGGTTATCAGGAGGACCTGGAGCCTGAAAGAGTGGCCAGGGTGCCTGCCAGGAAGAGGAAAGGCAGGGGTTGCGAGGAGACCCACGCCAGAAGTTTCCAGGGTCTGGGAGGAGGCTGAATCTAAGGGAGACACCCCTGATCCTACAGGGGAACAGGTGGCCAAACTGGGGGATGTGCCTGAGCTGATCCGTTGGCAGCAGGAAGGCGGCCCCACCAGGGAGGAGTTCTGTGAAGCACAGATGACATGTCCTTCTTTTGATGGTCTCAGGTGGCAGGCTGCAGACCAGGAGGCTGGCAAGGAGTCTGGGTCACACTGGATCTACTGTCCCCCTAGCACCACACTCCGCTGCCCTTCACTATTCAGCCTATCAATCAATCAATCAGGAATTTGTAAAGCGCACTACTCACGTGTGAGGGTCTCAAGGCCTGAGAAGGGGAGGGGGCACAAGGGGGGGGAGGTGCTGCTACTGCTTTAACAGCCAGGTCTTGAGAAGTTTCATGAAGTTAAGGAGGTCTTTGGACTGGCGCAGGTGGGTGGGAAGATTGTTCCACGTTTTGGCAGCGAGGTGCGAGAATGATCTACCGCCGGTTGTAGTTCTGCGGACGCGTGAGACAGTTGTGAGGGCGGCGGAGCGGAGATGGCATGGATGCAAGTTAATCAGTAAGGGGGGCTGCAGGATGCACCTGCAGAGAAACACTTTCCAGTGATTGAAGACCTAGGCCCTCATTATGACTTTGGCGGTATTTTCTTAAGACTGCCGAAGCCACGGGCGCCAGAAGCCCGCCAGTACTGGCAGTCTTCTACTTGACATATTATGGGTACTGCCGGATTTCCGCCACACTGTGGGCAGAAATCCGGCAGTATGCATGCTGGCGGTCGGAGGCGCCTGGGCGGTGCTACCACCTGCAACGCCCCGCCAAAAGGATGCCGCCATCTGTATTACGACCATTAAAATGGCCTGGCGGTGTCCTGGTGGTGGGGCGCTGCAGAAGGTAGCAGCGCTCCTTCCCGTTCGCTGCCTGACGACCTCCTCGCCGCACAAGGTAATTTGGGGGTCTGACAGGGGAGGGGGTGTTTTGTGTGGTGTCTGCCTTTGTGTGTGAATGTTTGTGTGCGAATGTGTCTGAGTGTTGTGGTGTATGCATGGTTGTATGCTTGTGAATGAATGTTGAAGTGAGTGCATGTCTGCATGTCAGTATGTATGCGTGTGAGTATGTTAGTGTGGATGCGTGAGTATGTGTGAGTGAATGCGTGTATGGATGAGTGTGGATGCGTGTGAGGAGGTGAATGGGTGTATGCGTGGTGCGAGTGGGTGTGTGTGCATATATGTGGGGGTGAGAGGGCTGTGACAGTAGGGGTTGAGGGGGTCAGGTGATTGTTGGGTCGAATGTGGGAGCCATGTACAGGTGACAGGGAGCCAACCCGCCATACTCATAATGTAGCAGTATACACAGCTAGCCTGTTGGCGGTGATACCACCACATTAGGCTTGGCTGTCAAAAGACCGTCAGGGTCTTAGTGAGGGCCATGATGTTTGTGAAATTGTGTGTTTCAACTGTTTCAGCATACACTGTGAGTGTTTCGTACATTTAGCCAGTCAAGATTTGCAGTGGCTTCCCTTGTATCTTGACTCTTGCAAACAACAAGATTTAGAGGCATGTTAGTTCTCTAGTGCTGGATTTTTCAAACATCCCTTATGCATACAATAACCCTTTAAGCAGTGCTTGATTTGAAAAATTTAAGCACCAGGCACTAGGGTATTCTAGAGCAGATGACATCTAATGCCTCTGACACTACTAGCAAATGGCATTGTTAGTATCACCTACAAATCATCACACTTAATCTAAGTGTGACATTTGGACAATCTCAGGTCACCCTAAGGTGTTGGGATGGCCTGGAAGTTTTAGCTGAACAAGTTACTTACTTTCATTAACAAATTATCTGGTAGATACATATTCTAGTTGCAGATTCCTTACCTTAGAATTCTCTCAGGCATGAGACTGGATCCAGAGATTTTACTTTGAGCAGTATCTTTGGGCACTGTCAGGTGGCGTCGGTCGAATCAGCATCTGTTGTGGTCGCTGTGATGATGTTGTGGTCATATATAGGCACCACCCCGGCACGCTGCTGCCAGTTTCTTTTCACAACTTTCCATGCCAGAAGTGCAGAGCCATGAAGAACACAGATTGGTGCGCCAGAACTAGGGTCCATTCCCTAGAATTCAGTTTGCAGAGTGGGGAGGATGGGTGAGCCAGTAAGGAATCTGCAACTACAAAATGTCTCTACTAGACAATTCATTACTGAAGGTAAGTAACTTGTTCATCTGACAGAGACTTCTTGTTGCAGATTCCTTACCTTAGAATAGATACCCAAGCAATACCATCCCCAGAGGAGGGTCTGCAAACCAAGATCATACTAGGAGGTCCTACAGGACCGAACGGCCAAATTAGCCGTCCCTGTGGACCAGACTGTCCATGCAGTAGTTTTTGGTAAACGTGTGCAGCGATGCTCAGATGCGGCCTGGCAGATGTCCAGCAGTGGAACTCAGCGTTCTAATGCAGAGGTTGCAGCTGTTGATCTGATGGAGTGAGCACGCAAACCCTCAGGAGGTTGCTTCTTAACCAAAGCGTAGCACAGTTTGATGCAGAGAACAACCCATCTGGAGATGGTTCTCTTCTGCTATGCCCATCCTTTCTTTGCACTCACATAACCCACAAAGAGATAATTGTCCACACTGAAGTCTTTGGTATGAATGAGGTAGAACGGCAACGCTATTTTTGGATCTAGAAAATGAAGTCTCTCCTCCTCACCAGAAGGCCGTGGGGGTGCGTAAAAAGTAGGCAAGGTAATGGATTGGCCTACATGAAAGGGCATGGCCACTTTAGGGAGGAAAGAGGCCCTAGTACAAAGCATCACTTTGTCAGGATGGACGGAGATGAAGGGTGGTTTCGAAGAAAGAGCTTGTAGCTTACTCACTCACTCTACGTGCAAAAGTGAGACCACAAGGAAGGCTGTTTTTAAAATGAGGAGCCGAAAAGGACAAATATGAAGAGGCTCAAAAGGAGCACACACGAGGAAGGTAAAGACCAGGTTCAAATCCCCCTGGGGCATTATGAATGGGGTAGGTGGAAACATATGGGTAAGACAGTTGAGGTATCTTACAACAATGGGAGACTTAAACAAAGAGTGTTGATCAGAAAGTCTGAGGAAGGCAGAGATTGCAGACAGATAACACTTAAGGGTGCCCAATGCAGAGCCCTTGCAGGGCAAGAGAAAGAATAAACAGAAGATCCTCAGACAGAGGTGCAGAAAGGGGATAAACAGTTTTGTTGGTACACCATGCTACAAATTTATTCCTACAACAGACGTATACCATTTTGGTTGGGGACATCTGGCTGTCAAGATAACATCACAGACTTTGGGCGGAAGGTTGAAAGCGGTCAACTGCTGCTGCTCAACATCCACGCAAGAAGACAAAGACTGGAAAGTTTCTGGTGGAGAACCCTCCCCTGCTGCTGCGACAGAAGATCCTCCCGAAGAGGCAGTCTGAGTGGAGGATCGATGGCCATACTCAGAAGCTCGGGATACCATACTCTCCATGCCCAGTGCGGAGCCACAAGAATTACTTGGGCATAGTTGTTTTTGAACTCCTTGAGAACTCTGGGCAGAAGTGGTATTGGCAGAAAGGCATATGGGAGGCCTGAATTCCACTCGCTACTATTGCAGAGTGAGTACCACCTTGAAAAAATAGCAGACATTGCGAGTTCTCTGCAGAGGCTAACAGATTTAACCAAGGCTCTCCCCAATGTTGACAGAGATCTTGCACCATCTCCGACTGGAGACCCCATTCGAGATCAACCATGCATTGACGGCAGAGTTCATCTGCTCTGAGCCTGTCAGATGTTGACCCACCAGGGATATGCCCTGACATTCCAGCCATGTCCAGAGACGCAGGACCTCTTGACAAAGGGTCCACAACCCCATCCTGCCCTGCTTGTTGCAGTACCACATAGAGGTGGTGTGGCAAGTGATGGTGTATCTTGACTCCAACCGGTCCTTGATAGGACAACGGACTAGGAAGGTTTGGAAGCTGCAGCGGGGGAGAGGGTGGTGGACTGGGCCAACCGCTGGCTCCCTGATTTACGGGGACATTGGACCCCGCATACTCGGCCAGGCATAGGCTGCATCTCTCTCGTCAGCATCAGCTTCGGAGGGAACAGCCTGGGCCTCCTCTGGGACCTGTGGCAGCACCTGCACAACTGTATCCCATAAAGAATGGGTGTAACAGCCCAAAAGACAGAGAACATTTTTTCTTCCCAATATGTTTAGTCTTTCTGATTCCCTGTCCTTTGGGTACAGAAGAGAATGCACCAAAAGAGGAATGACTAAGCTCTCAGGCTTAGGGTGTTGGGTCAGAAATTTAGGGTCATTAGGTGCAGGCCTATGGTGACGGGTGATTGTCCTGTTAACAGAAGCCCCTATGCTGGGTTTAGACCATGTCCCCAGTAGGACATCAGTGAGGCCCCAATAGGGGTTCAGATGTGGAAGTCCCGGGCTGAAGCGACTCAGTCAGGAGGTTAGTCCTGACGGCCACAGAAGGCAGCTCAAGGCCCAGGACCTCAGCCGCTCTTCTCACCACCATTGAGTAGAAGGCTCCCTCCTCTGTAGCCACGGTAGGGGGAGAAAGCATGCCAGTCAGTGGAGGAGTCCAACCCACTGGCATCATCCAATTCCTGAGCCCAGTCTAATTAAGGGTCTTCAAGGTTGTATTCTAGAGGGCCCAGCGACCCCTCCATACTCTCATTGTACCCATACCCATAGAAATATGTGTCTGGATCCAACCTGGGGAGAAATGTCACCGCTGAATTCAGAATCATTGTCAGACGACATGGTTCCTGCTCCAGGTCAGAGTCAGGAATGAGTATGGGCTGGATGCTGATTATGGGCCCAACCGACGTTGGGAACACTGACTTCTGCACCGGCACTGGAGAAGGTCGCAATGGCATGACCAGCATCGGCTCAGATCCTGAAACCGATCCTGGGGTGCCCTCTGGAGCTGAGGATTAACCCACTGGTGTGGAACTCGAGGAGACCCCCGTCAACCCTATTGGGCCCAAAGGCATCACAGAAGCATAAGTTTGCCTAAATATGAGGCGCATGGCCTCATAAAACTCCCTGAGTTGGGCAGGGGTTGCTCTGGCTCCAGGAAACTCGGGGAGGTGCGGAGCCGACCCAGAAGCAGGGTCCAAGGGCGGAGTTCTAGAAAGACGACACTCCTCCCGTGTCACATCAGCCAAGTGATGGGGTGAATTTGAAGAATGCTTGTTGTTCTTCATGTGACCCGAATGTCCTAAGGACTTGGGGTGGGACGAGGATGAGTGGCGATAGCTCCATAAACTTGTGACCTTCTCGAGCGAGCCCAGGAACGACGCTGAGCCGACACCGGGCCGCTATGAGCTTTAAGGACCATTCCCTTAAAAGGTTCATGGCCCAGAAGGCAGAGCACGAGTTTGAGTTGCGCTCCAGACACCACAAGCACACAAGCTGCGAATCCAACATTATGTGGTGACAGGAGTAATGCAGCATAAATCTGGTCTTAATGCAAGACATCCTGACGCACCAAGAAGTTAAAAAGTTAGAAAAAAGGATTGAAAAAGTCCAAAAGTGACTGAGGGTAGCACTTCTATGGATCTGCACACAAACTGATGTCAGGATGGCACCTATATACGACCGCAACGTCATCACAGCTACCACGATGCCAACGACAGACACAGAGTTGACCGATGCTACCTGACGCGCCCAAGGGTACTGCTTGAAAACAAATCTCCGGTTACAGCCTCATGCCTGGGGGAATTCTAAGGCAAGGAATCTTCAACTACAAGTCTCTATCACATTTATATTTTGTTAGTACTGGTAAGTGCTACAGTGGTTTAAGATCTAGTGTTGAGCACCATCAAACAACAGCACAAATTGACACTGTCTTTATTTCCCATGTACATTAGTAATGTGTCTTAATGGTCATTGGTGAAAATGATGTAAAATAAGAGAAATAGACAACACACTGAGAAACGGTAGATAGGAAAGGCATTCTATATAAACAAAAGGCACAACAGGGAAATACATAGGGGCATATGTCGGGGGCTGTAAACACAGATACCTCAGTCCTCCTCAACATTCGCAAATTCTTAATTGTGTGCTGAGAAAAATGGTAGACAACACTTAGGATTCAGAGGGGATGCTTTAAAGATTAGAGAATAGATAAGTAGGTGACTGGGCTCTCAACATGAACTGAATTAAAGCCTCTGGGTCTCAACTATGAGTTTGGCTTTCTTAATGTAAAAAAAGGAACCTGCAAGAAAGAATAACCAAATACTGAAACACTGGTGACATATGAAAAGCTAAGTGATTGTTTTTTATCTGTATTCTTAGGGAAAGGAGAGATTGGATAAAATCTTTTAACTCCCGGAAATTCAGCAATGCAAATCTCTGCATCTATGCAATGGCATCTGTAACAAGTTTGCTGAAGATGAAAGAATTGATAGTTCTGTAAAAAGAGAAAGAGACTGGCATTGGTACTGCAACCCTATCCTTGCACGAGATTGATGTAATGTGTTGAATGCGTTTACAGCTCTAAAGGAAGTGAAACCTTATCAAGTGCTCTAAATAAAACATATGTTTGGCTGACCTGACACAAGGGGGATAGTCAGGATGCCATCCCATCAAACTGACTTACGAAGACACTGTGACTCGTTCTCCCAGGTGGTGAAGGGTTGAAAGGTAACGCTTTGTCTTCTGGAGATACAAGGAAAACATGTCATGCTGCTGTTCTCCAAAACTGTAGTATTGTTAGTTGCATAACCTTTTTGACAGGGTAATATGAAAGCACAGGAAAGTTCTGAAAGCTAGTTTCTAGTTTCGCTCAAGACCAAAGACCTTGCTTTCACAACCATCAATGCTTCCAATCATATGTAATTCAGAAACATGCAAAAACTATGGCCCTCATTACAACCCTGGTGGTAACTCCTGCTTTCTGCCGTGCAGAAGACCGCCAACATACCACTGCGGCCGCGGAATTCCCCTACAAGTATTACGGTAATCCGCCACAATACAGACACCCACACAAGTCCGCAACAACAAAGGTCAGTGATAAACTGGCGATACCAAAACCGACACCGTCATGCCAACAGGAATACGCACACAGTATCACGACCCACGAATCAACGCGGCGGTCTTTCAACCGCGGTATTCCATTGGCGGTACACACCACACACACATTTACAAAACACAACCACATTGGACAATTCGAAATACACACATCTGATGCACATACACACACCACTCCCACACACCCAATCCAATATAAAGCACACACCCACATCAAAACACAAACCCTTACTACCACAATTTTGAAAGAAGGCCAGAGAGAGACTACCTAAAACAACACCAGCATCCACAGACACACAACACCATCATTTACACAACATCCACACACCTCAAACAACACACACCAACACATCCCCTCACACATCACAACAGACACCACCTCACACATCACCCACACCACATCATGGCACCTCAAAGACACCCCAGTTTTCTGAGGAGGAGCACAGGGTCATGGTGGATGAAATTGTCCGGGTAGAGCCACAGCTATTCGGATCAGAGGTGCAGCAGACATCCATTGCTAGGAAGATGGAGCTATGGCGCAGAATTGTCGACAGGGTCAACGCAGTGGGTCAGCATCCAAGAACACGGGATGACATCAGGAACAGGTGGAATGACCTACAGGGGGAAGGTACGTTCCGTGGTATCCAGACACCAGATTGCTGTACAGAGGCCTGGCGGTGGACCCCCACCTCCTCCCCCAAAACTAACGACATGGGAGAAGCAAGTCCTGAGGGCCTCGCAGGAGAAGCAGGAGGACTGGACTCTGGTAAGACATATCTTTCCGACACCCCACCTGCATGCCATCACATACCGCCACCCTTACCCTCACACCCATCACCCCAACAACCCACAGATACCCCATTAACACAATCCACACATTCCAAAATCAAGCCCTGCATGTAACACCAATGCATGGACACCCATCACCAAAGCATGTCCAGTACAGAGACTCATTCATGCCCCAAAATCACCAGTCACACAAGGACCAAGCCATTAATGCAAGCACAGGAGTAGAGGGTCACTCACCCATTGCACAAGATGGCACACACAGGTACAATAACTGCATTTACACCCCAACAGGACCCATACCCAACGTCATCGGACAGGAGGTGTCAGACATATCCAGTCCCCCCACAGAAGAGACCCACAGTGATGACAGCAGCTCTGCACACCTGGATCAAGATGACCAGTCCGGCCCATCTGGGACCTCGGTACAGTCGGTTCCCCTGACACAGACACAAACCACCACAGAGCCTCCCCCCTCAGGAAACACCAGCACAGGACCCACCCAGCGGGCCCATCCCTCTATCCCCAGGACACGTCAATCAGCAGTGTGTCCACCACTACAGAGAACCCAAGCAACCCCACTAATATAGGACAATCAGCGACCTGGGGGCAGTGGACACACGGTTCAGGGGACAGAGGCACAGGATAACAGGGAAGCTGGGAGGACTGCTGTGCGACAGGGGGAGGACAGGCCCAGGGAACCACTCTCTACGAGGCACTCTCCAACATCATGGGAGCATATCACCACTCCCAGGAGACCATGGGCACGGTACTGGACAAGTTTCAGGAGACCCAGCGGCTGCAGGAGGAATACTACTTGGGGATCAGGGAGGACTTGAAGTCCATCAATACCACCCTGGTCACCACTGCAGGGGTGCTGGCAGACCTTGTCAACACCAGGAGGGACACAGTGGCACACCAACGGGCCGCTGACACTAGCCTGGACGATGAACAGCCCTCCACCTCCGCCGGTGCTAGTGGACAGGAGGCACCGCCACAGGAACAACAGGAAACCAGCACCCCACTCCCTGCAGATGGAGAACCACCCTGCAAACGGTCCCTGAGATCCAGGAACAAGACAGAACATTGCCAAGAGCCCACCAGGAAATAAGAACCCCCTGAATGTCACACTTCTGTCCCACTATGTCACCCTGTCCATCCTTAAACTGCCATTGCTCCACTTACAATGCCCTTTGGACAATGCACCTGTGAAACAAATAGACTGGACTCTGCCATTGACATACCTCCACTGTCACCCCAGCCCATTTTACAACCCCCTCCACTTATTTGCACAGGAATAAAAACACTTCAATCACAAAACAATCTCGAGTCAGTCTGTGCTTTCACAAATGTGTAATTAAAATATCTATGGAATATAGCAATGTCAATTAACTTTTCACATACCAATGTAACAGAGCTGTAGGCCAGGAGTAAACATAGCAGAGGGCATAAAGTGGGACAAAGTGGGACCCACATCTATGAAATGGAAAGTCAAAGTGACAAGTCAGTTTCCATACACTGAGTGAAAATGACAGACTTATGCTAGCTCCAACAATAGTGTGAGATGTGGGAAACAGTTACATCTTCTTACCTGTGTCTCACTGGAAGTATTGCATGATTATGTTGTTTCAGTTGTCGATATCCTCTTCTGCCTCCTCTTCTTCACTGTCCACAGGCTCCACAGCTGCCACAAGACCACCATCTGGTCCATCCTCCTGCAGAAAAGGCACCTGGCGTCGTAAAGCCAGGTTGTGCAGCATACAGCAGGCCACGATTATCTGGCACACCTTCTTCGGTGAGTAGTATAGGGAACCACCTGTCAGATGGAGGCACCGGAATCTGGCCTTCAGGAGGCCGAAGGTGCGTTCTATTATCCTCCTAGTTCACCCAGGATTCTAGCGTTCCTCTGCCCTTGTCCTGGGATTCCTCACTGGGGTCAGTAGCCATGACAAGTTGGGGTAACCAGAGTCACCTGCAAATGTCGAGGGACAACTGTTAGACACACAATAACCCTTAGGGACAACCCCATACCCAGACACCTATGTCAACTGTATTGGGACCTTGGCCTCACCTATTAGCCACACACAGTGTCTCAGGAGTTTCCCCATCACATAAGGGATGCTGCTATTTCTCAAAATGTCATGCACAGAGCCAGGATACTTGGCATTGACATGGGAGATGTACTGGTCTGCCAAACACACCGTCTGCACATTCATAGGTAGCTCCTCCGGTTTCTGTACACCTGTTCATTCCTGCGGGGGGGAACCAATTGCCACATGTGCCCCATCAATGGCACCAATGATGTTGGGGATATGTCCCAGGGCATAGAAGTCACTTTTCACTATGGGCAAATCCTCCACCTGAGGGAAAACGATGTAGCTGCGAATGTGTTTCAGCAGGGCAGACAACACTCTGGACAACACGTTAGAGAACATTGGCTGGGACATCCCTGATGCCATGGCCACTGTTGTTTGAAAAGATCTACTGGCCAGGAAATGGAGTACAGACAGGGCCTGCACTAGAGTGGGTATCCCTGTGGGATGGCGGATAGCTGACATCAGGTCTGGCTCCAACTGGGTACACAGTTGCAGGATTGTTGCAGGATCAAGTCTGTATGTGATTATGATGTGTCTCTCTTCCATTGTCGACAGGTCCACCAGGGGTCTGTACACCGGAGGATGCAGCCATCTCATCACTTGCCCCAGCAGACGTGCTCTATGGAGGAGAACAGCGAGCAGAGAGTCATCCAACACTGAGGCATCACAATGTGTTATTTGCAGAAACTTTAGTAATCCGCTATGTGCCAGTATCTGTCTGTATTCCCAGCCTAGATAGGTGTGACACAGTTTTTTTCCATGCCATGTGGCCCCCTGAAATGGCGGCTGCCTGACCTGTAAGGTGGGACAAGGGGATATGATGTAACTGCGCTGGTGTTGTACACCGTCGCGGTGGGCGGTTGAAGACTGCGGCGCAATTCTGCATTTGTTAACATTGGGCCCTATGGGCCCCAGGAGCCAATGACGATGTAGACCGGCGGTGACGGTACGCACAGCCGCGGACCTGACTGCCATTTTCTGTCTATTCACTCACTTGATACCTGACCTCCAACAGGAGAGGACTTACACTGCAAGTGCTGCTGTGACCTGTGTCTGGAAGCGACGATGGCTACAGTGTCTGGGGAAAGGGTCCCTGCTTTCACTTTGGAGGAGTTGGAGAAACTAGTGGATGGGGTCCTCCCCCAGTACACGCAACTGTACGGTCCTCCAGACAAACAGGTGAGTACACTGTGAGAACGCTGCATGGGCAATGCCTGCTTTGAGTGGTGTGGATGGAAGATACACGGGGGCTGAGGCCTGCATGTGGGCAATGACTATGACGGTCCGGATGGGTGAGTAATTTCCTTTCCCCCTGTACTAGGTCAGCGCCCACCAGAAGAAGGGTATTTGGCGTGCCATCGCCAAAGACGTCCGGACCCTGGGGGTCTACCACAGACAGAGCACCCACTGCCGTAAAAGATGGGAGGACCTGCGCCGCTGGAGCAAGAAGATGGCGGAGGCGCAGCTGGGTATGGCCTCCCAAAGTGGAAGGGGTGCCCGTCGCACCATGACCCCTCCTGATGTCCCGGATCCTAGCGGTGGCGTATCCGGAGTTGGATGGGCGCTCGAGGGCATCACAGCAGCCAAAAAGGGGTAAGTACACTCTCATTCAGCTGACTGCGCCCATAACGAGGTGTCTGGGTGGGGTAGGTGGGCAGGGCCAGGGCGAACTTGGTAGGCAAGGTCCCTTGTGAGGCAGGCTATGTGGCACCCCAACCCCACTAGTGGTAAGAGCCATCTACACCTAGTCAGGCTCCTGTGACTTCCAGGTGTGCAGCAATTGGGCTTAGGCCTCATACCCCATGGTCAGGTGAAGTTTCTAGGAACTGTTAGTGTATGGCGTTGTACAGAGGGCTGCTCCCTGTGTGTTGTGTCCGCCAACGGTAGTGGTGATGCATGCACTGAACATGTTTTTCTTCTGTCTTCCCCCCTCCTTTTTGTGGTCTCCCTGTTCTTGTGTGCAATAGCATCATCAGGCAGAGGAGCACTGGCACAGGAACAGGAACAGGAGGGAGCTGCAACCCACTTGGCCCAGGAGGGTGAAGCAACGGAGTCTGAAGCCACCAGTGGGAGGGAGGGCGAGGGGAGCTCCACAGCGGGGACAGGAGCAGACACCTGTGACAGCGACTCCTCCTCTGATGGGAGCTCCCTTGCGGTGGCGGGCACCTCTGTGCCCACCGCATCAACAGGTACGGCCACCACCCCCCCTTTCAGCACCGCCCTCCCAGTAGCCCCTCAGTGTGTGTCCCGTGCCCGCTCACCCAGGAGGGTGGGCATCTCCTTCGCTCCAGGCACCTCAGGCCCTGCCCCAGTCAGCCCTGCTGCCCTCAGTGAGGAGGCTATTGACCCTCCTGAGATCCCTCACTGTTGGGCAATCTACCATTTTGAATGCCATCCAGGGAGTTGAGAGGCATTTGCAACAAACAAATGCATACCTGGAGGGCATTCATTCTGGGTAGGTGGCCCAACAGAGGGCATTTCAGGCTCTGGCCTCAGCACTGACGGCAGCCATTGTCCCTGTGTCCAGCCTCCCCCCTCCAACTTCCTCCACCTAGACCCAATCCCCTGTACCTCAGCCTATCCCAAGCACACCATCAGACCAGCATGCACACACACATCAACACACAAGAGTGGCTCAGGCAAACATAAGCACCACACATCTCACAGGCACTCACACAAGCACCATCCCCATGCAGACACACCAACATCCACTGTCTCCACTGTGTTCCTCCCACGTCCTCCTCCTCCCTCCCCGTCTCGTCTCCACTCACACCTGCATGCACTACATCCTCAGCCACTACCTCCATCACCAGCACGCCCATCACCACATACCGTTCACGTGCAATCACCACCCCCACTACCATTCACACATCCCCTGTGTCCTCTCCCAGTGTGTCTGTGAGCCCTCCTCCCACACTACACAAACGCAGGCACACACCCACCCAATAGCCATCCACCTTCACCCAAATTCAGCAGACGTACACCTCCTACAACCAATACCTCTTCCTCCACTCCCAAAACCCCTCCATCTTCCCATCCCAGTGTGTCTAAAAAAACTTTTCCTGGCAAACTTTGACCTCTTCCCTTCACCTCCCCCCGTCCTTCCCCTAGGTCCAGGCTTTTCAGGTCCCAGCCCAGCACCTCAGCCACCAAATCCCCAGGCACAGTGGTGCTAGCAACTGCGGGGTCATCGAGTGCGCCACCCATCAGGGCTGCCAGTGTGCCACGTAGTGAGGGCAAGGACATTAAGCCACCTGCCAAGGTGAAAAAGGTGCCCACATCCCGGAGGAAGAAGCCGAAACTACCAGCCACCAAGGGCTCAGCAAAACTAAAAGGGGATAGTGGCAAGACAACTGCGGCACCATCAAAGGTGGGGAAGGGCCAAAAGCAGAAGAGCAGGTCAGGAGAGGTCATGGTGGCACCGACTGAGGGACCAGTGACACAGCTTCTGTCCACGACCACACCAACCTGTACGGCAGCGAACACCGCTAGCTGCCCCGCCACCACAACCTGCACCGCCACCGGCACGTCTACAGCCTCAGCGACAGTCCCCAGCCTCTTCCCCAGTGGGCAGCCGGCCGAGGCTGCAGGAGATTTCATGCTGTGTCCCTCAGCAGGTGCTGACCCATGCACCGCCGCCACAGACACCGCCGCAAGCACCATCGGCCCCGCGACGTATTCAGACAGTGGCACCACCGCTGATATGTCTACCATCCCCAATGGTCAGTCGTCCGAGGCTGGAGGAGAGTTCCTGGACCCTGGGCATCTTCAATGAGGCATGACTTCCATCACTGTTTGCACCTGCAGGTGGAAGGCAAAGCCGCAGCAGTGTGGGGTATGTCTCTGACTCCATGGCGTATCATGCTACTTGTACCTCGCCAATCTTGTGGCAAACACACCCAGGTGAGGGAATTGTACCAGCCACACTGCACGTGGAGCACTCTGGGCACAATGCCCCCTCCAGAACCAGCGGAGAGATACATCCACTACCTCAGTCTTTGGCAGGATGAAGCACTCTGGGCACAATGCCCCCTCCAGAACCAGTGGAGAGATACATACACTACCTCAGTCCTTGGCAGGATGAAGCACTCTGGGCACCAGGCCCCCTCCAGAACCAGTGGAGACTGTTATCCACTTGAGAGACTGTGGCTTTGGACTCCCCAGGATAAAGCAGTGGGCAAACCACCCACTGGAAAGACTTGAGAGACTGTGGCTTTGCACTCCCCAGGATAAAGCAGTGGGCAAACCACCCACTGGAAAGACTTGAGAGATTGTGGCTTTGCATTCCCATGATACAGCAATGGGCATGGAGCTCCCTCGTGCAGCAGTGGTGTTGTGATTTCATCTGGCTGAGGTGCCCCCCTTCCCCTCCCCTTGAGGTGCCTGTATATTTTCGATCTGATGCCCCAGCAGTGTTCTCTCAGTTTTCAGTCAGGTATCTAGTGTGGGCTTTGCCCATGCATTTTGGGCCCTGTGGTCCACGGACAATGATTGGTACACTATCCGGACTTGTGTAGGTGGTGTACATATTTGTATATACTGAATTTTGACTATCTGATTTTTCACGATTACACTGGTTACAATACTTTCCTTTTGTCCTTGCGTTCTTCCAGGGGGTGGGGGGGCGTATATGTAATGTTGCTGCATGTATTTGTGTGTATGCTGTTGTGGGTGAGGGTGTGGGTGGGGGTATTGCGTGTGTGTGTGTCACTCTCTTCCCCCCCTCCAGTGTTTTAGGTGCAGTACTCACCGTGGTCGTCGCCGCCGTTACTACTCCTGGTAGATGAGAAGATACACCAACATTGGTAACACCTGTAGTTCAGGCTCCATGGCGTCCTGATTCCTCATTGGGTGTCGAGAGGTGAGTGTTTTCCCTTCTTTGTACTGTTTCTGACGTGCTTTTGATCGCGTTGGTTCTGCCCCGGAAAAGGTGGCGGATAGGCAGCTTGAAATACAATGGGAAGTACTTTGTCTTCCGCCTGTCTGTTGGCGCTGACCACCGCAGTGTTGGTTTCTACCGCCGTGGCGGTCGGAGTGTTAAAGTGGCTGTCTATGTTGCGGTTTCCGCCATGGTTGTGATTCCATTTTTTTTTCCGCAGGCCTGTTGGCGGTATTACCGCCGATTTAACACCGACCGCCAGGGTTGTAATGAGGGCCTTTATCTTTTACAATGCACTGCATGGAGCGGGCCCGAGCAACACTATGCATTGCTTAAAAAAAAAAAAACACACACAATATTCTTGGGTGATCCATTGTTTGGTAAACTCTAACTTGTCATGCATTGCTTCCCAACCAACAACACACTTCAAGAAGAAGCAATTCTTAAAGCCATTTCGACTTAATGGGGGCTAACAAAACTGAATCAATATATTATTTAGAAAGGCTGTTATGGCCAAAAGAGTTTCCTGTAATCTTACAAACAGTAGGCAAACATATGTTGCTTTTTACAGCGAGCTTAGCAGTCGCATAAGAACAATACATGTTATTTATCAAAAAGAGGGCCTTGCTACCAAATTGTGGTGAAAGCTAAAGTGCTAATTATTTCTTCAAAGTCAACAAGTGGGGAAAGCTAATGTCCTACCTATTTCTTAAAAGTCAACAATGTGAGAACATTATAGACCAATGAAGTGTTATTTTCTCCAAGGGGACTGAAAATATGTCTACTTAGATCTCCTTGGCGGGCAAAAGTAGAGAATCAATGCTCTCTGATTTCCCCCGATAGTCTAGCTTTTAAAAATACTAACACTCTAGCTTACTCAACTATCCTATGTTGTACAGTAAAGACAGCGATTTCGAAAAATTGCCAGAGAGTTTTGAAGTGCTGGATACCAAAGAGATGTAATGGAAATAATTGCCGTGCCATGCTTAGGGAAAAACTTGACTCATTTATAGTGGCCGTTTGGCCATACTTTGGCAAACACTTAAGAAATGACACACAGACATCAAGCCATAACTGATGGGGAAGACTCACCCACATTTTGTGGCATGCTTCATTCTTGGCAACCTCATTCTAACCTAGTAAGATGGTGCTAGTAGGGCAGACTCAACCTCCTTGAGAGGGAATTCTCAATATGAAGGGTACTGGAAAATCAAAAGATCCAGATAAGTTTAATATACCTTGAAGTAGCCAAAGTTATTTATTGAAGGGTGTTTCAGGTATATTTGAAAAACAGGCTTGGATGGTAATTAGGTTTACTGACCTATTCCTCCGTGCTGAGCCAACATGTTTCTGCCCGGCCTAGTGCCAGTCTAATTCAGGGGCATTTGTCAGGGCAATTAGGATCCCTATCTCGTATTCTAATTCTTTCTGGAAAACCAGTACATAGTTGTTTAAAGGAAGTTCCTACCTCAACATAGGACATAAGAAAGGATTCCCCTCGGGTGGGAAAACAATGTTTCCAGGTCTAATCAGAGGAGGTACCCCCGTGGTCACACATTCATCAAGAGGCGTACTGGTTGAGTCACCTGCTTGGTCTCCGTGCACCAGCCACTCAGCGGCTAGTGCACAGTGGCCAAGTAGGTGACTCACCCAGAACACCTCTTGATGAATGTTTGCAGAAGGCTTGATAGGACTGCCAGGGGTGCTGCAGGAATTTCAGAAAAAAAGAGTAAGTGTAAAGAAATAAAAGACATCTGATGAAAGGAAACAAAAAGAAAACCGCAGCCCATACGCTGAAACACACTCATTTTCAGAAGGACATGCACATATGATCAAGCAAAATGTCACTGCTCACAGGGAAATAGAGCCAAAGGCAGACTGACTCATGCAATCTGAGCTTGTTGGGAGAAACAGAATTTGAATGATGCTTCTACAGACTTAAGAGAGCTGACCTAAATACCCTCTTTGTATATATATGTGCAGAATTAATTCATTTATTTTCTTATTACAAGGGCCAGGCACAAACCTACATCTGCCAGATCTAGCAAGAAGTATCACAGTGCAAAATGTCTACCCCCAGGCTTTGTTGGGCATCACCAACACTAAAATCCTTCCTTACTTTAGAAATCTACCAAGATTCAATGTGAGAGAATGCCTATGCACAGTCATTAATATAGTGTAATAGCAATCCACCTTCAAAGGTCTACTGCTTTTAGAACAGGCTTCTCATGATAAATAAACCAGACTTACTATCTCTGTCACAACTTTTCATAATAAACATATCCACCCTACTGCATCCGACATAACTTTCCCAAATGAACCACCCTGGCTACAACCAGAGGCACTGTAATTATAAGACCCTGCTGCTCCACCGTTTTCTATGCAATTATGCATTTGCCACAGAATCCATTTTCTGCTGTTTGTGTATTTAGCAAAAAAAGAAAAATATATTGTTTCTTGCTTAAATGGATCAGAAGGTGCTGAAAAGGCAGCGATGCATGTTGCAGTGCAGTGGAATGCCCTTAAAAAAAAGTTGACTGTTCATCTTTCAACTCCTTATTGCTGCATTTGGGTGTTTAATACAAATCAGGAGTAACGTTTGGCCAAAAGAGTTAAAAAAAAAAAAAAACGCACAACAATGAAGTAATACTTCCACAAGATGTGCCCCATCATGCAATATAATTTGCTCCTATCGTCACATAATTTCAGTGGCCCTGCCTATAAACTTTACCTTGGCAGTCACCATAATCCACTCAGGCCTACTATATCAAGAATAAGCATTCTCACAACACAGCCATCAAGCAAACAGAAAATTACAAGTATGTATAACATTTAAGAGGCCTTAACAATATACAACACGCTTTAAGATGAGCTGACAAGGATTACCACTGTGCACATCTTCCATACCAGGTTGTATCTGTATATGCCTATTGGCTTTAATAAATACATTTCTGTAAGGCAGGCCTACTATTTTTCATACTACCTTTCCAATATAAAGAAATCAGACCTATGGCAGATGAAAATGTTTCACAAGTGACCCAATCAAGTCAATAGCCTTCATCATTGGCTTGTCGCCATAGTCAACCGAGGCCTACTATATTGCACATAAACTAGAAACATATCAGGCACACAGTCATAAAATAAAAAATATACACAAAATTATAATTGATGAAAAATTAGGCAACCCCTTTGCAGAGGGCCTAGCAAGGATTATCAAATTGCAAATTTACAACGCCTAATGTTTGTCAGCAGGGGTAACCAACTCCAAAACCCTTGCTTGCCTTCAGGAGGTAATCTGTGAGATTCTCTGTAACAAAATCTGCCTATAGCCTTTAATGCAGTGTAATGACAATACTCTCTTACAAACGCATTGGCTTTATCAAACACTTACACAATATATCTGCCAGACATTGCTTTTGACTTAACTTTTCATAATAAATATGTCAGGCCTATGCCATCTTTATCATTGGCTTGTCACCAAAAAAACAACTCAGGCCAATTGAATGTTGTTTTTCCACAAGGAAACCCTCAGGTATACAGGCAGAAAATTATAAATATACCCAAAATTACAGGTGGCAAAACAATGTTCACCCTCTTCTAAGAGAGTGAGCAAGGATTATTAAAGCACTGATCTACTCATAGGATTTGTCAGAGCGGGAAATATGAGGGGAAAACCAAAATGAAAACCCTGGTCAACCACAATAAGCTGTGAGAATCCATGTAACACTATACCAGTTTAGAGGCTTTAACACAGTCTAGTAACTATACACCCATAAAAGCTTATTGCCTTTAACAGATGATTTCAGCAATAAAGAAGTCAGGCTTACTGAGTTTGCCATACATTTTCTTAATGAACACACTGGACGTATAGCCTATAACATTTTCCAATTAATCATTCAGGCTAATAGCCTTTATGAGTAGTTTTTCCACCATAACCATCTTCACTGTATTCAGTGTAAGAATTATCTAATTGCAGCTTTCAGTATAAAACCCTAAAGATACAAATATGTACACAATTATAGTTAGTAAAACAATATACAAATCTTCCTAAAACAGCATAACAATTTTCCAATTTCAAATCTTATAGCCTAAGAAGGGGTTAACCAACAGTCAACCGTAAAACATTTACCTACTGGGGTCATCTGTGAGATTCCCTGTAAAAAAATACTGGTCTATAAACCTTCACAGAAAGTAATTAATGACAATGTAATGACAATCCACTCTTTCAGACAGTTCTGCTGAGTTGAATATAAATATTTCCTCAAAGCAAAAAGTTCAATATAAGTGCTTGTTTCCAGCAGAGGCACACACCTTCTTCCCAATCAAAAATCACTACTCAAAGGAACCAACATCTGGACAGTCAAAAACTCTCTCTCAAAAGTGCTTCCTAAGTTTCTCTCTGTTGAACACATAAGGTCGGAAATAGCTATGCTGTGAAGCTAAGTCTAAGACGGCATTGCTAGTTTGTCTCCCCTTTGCCCCTTAACTGAGAAAGGGTATGCAAATAAATTTGTCTTAAGCTTTAAATAATGGAATTAATTTTTGACTGTAGAAGATCATTTAGCTTCCTTGGAGACTAAGGTTAGGGGTTCGCTGGTGATCAAGGAGGGTTCTCCCTTGCCGACTGAAGGGATAAAGACACCTTTATCCATTAAGAATCTTATTCTCATTATTAGAAGCACTACCGCCCAGATTTGACTTCGTGGACCCTCCAACACTACTATTTCTGCTGCTGGCAATATATGTCTACCCCCTAAACAGTCTGAAGGCTCTTGTCATCTAATAAATACCTCAAAGGTATAGAAATATATTTTTGCTGCTACTGGGTGGAGATCCCAAGAATGCAAGGGGAACATGGTGCCTCAGAGAATTAACAGTTTAAAACCATATTCACAAATCAGTGGTTATGGAACATGAAACCTATTATATTGTGCTATCATTTGAAGTATATGTCATCTCAGGAGTATTTCTGGAAAACTAGGGCACCTAGATTTACAGGATTACTCCACTGCTCAAAATGTATCTAGTAACAATAGATACTAAGGGCCAGATTACGACCTTGTCGGAAGGGATTACTCTGTCCCAAATGTGGCAGATATCCCCCCCATCCGCCATATTACAAGTTCCATATGAAATAATGGAACTTGTAATACGGCGGGAACAATACCCGTCACATTTGGGACAGACTAATCCCCTCCGCCAAGGTCGTAATCAGGCCCTTGGTGTACAGTCAAGATGACAGTGAAAAAATGTTGGTGCTCCATTCGCACACTGATAAGATTCTTAACCCCTTAACAGGCAAAGACATAACTGTTACATCCTTGGCTGCGGCGCTAAGGCGCCAAGGACGTAACCGCAACGTCCTGGCACCGGCTCATTGGGGGAAGGGGGTTAGAGTGCTAGCGCTCCCCTCATGAGCCTCGCCTCAGCGACCCCACCGCAGGGATGGAAGGGGAATCGCTCCCCTCCTTTGCCCAACACTCCCTTGGCGTATGATGATGTCAGCGTGCGATCGCGTGCTGACCTCATCAGAGGAGGATCGGAAGTGATATCTACCTGTGATCGCTGGGCTTTATTGTTGTGCTCGACTATTTTACTACGGGAAAGAGAAATTTACTGGAGACACTTATGAAAGCCCCAGATCAAAGGAAAAGTCCACTTCTGCAACTACCAGAAACACTCTAGCAGAGACAAATAACTTGATTGAGGAAGTAGAAACTATGCTGTATCCCAATCCGCCCCTTCGGCCAACCACCCATCTGCTTCGCATGTTGTCCCATTTCATGATGTTAAGGGGCCTGGAAAATTTGTTGCTGTATTGTAACAAAAAAATCTGGACAAAGGGCCAAAGCGCTCCGGTTGCAGACTAATAGCCCACCAAGTAGAAGGAATGGCTGTATTATAATGAGCCTATCAAGCCCGTTGACATTATTCTTGCCACAGAGTTCTCCCCACCCCAGCCATTCCCAATATGTCATGTGCCCCTCTGGCTAGTCTGAGGACCAACAATGCTGCCTAGTTGACCCTCATGAGGGACTCTTGGTTTATGGGAAAGTGAGCTGCTTCCTGCCAGAATGGGTCCAGGCTTTGGTTAAGTCTGTTGCGGACATCAAGTCTAAGGTAAATGATCTGAGAGCACATATAAACTTGCTAGTCGATTGACATGGAGCAACACCGTCTTTACCACAACAACTGCCAGTTGGTGATCCATCTTAAATGGGCATGAGGCATCAGGCTCCTCAGACTGTGCTTACTTCCATTCAGCCCCTTTCCAGATAGACTACTTGAACACCCAAGGCTGCAAGTTTATCTAGTACTTTCCAGAGGCCAGGGCAGAGGGCCCTGTTTCGGTGGGCAGACCATATAATTATTATTCTCCAGACCCATCTCAATTGGTTGGAAAGGGCCAGGTCCTTTCCTCATTGCCACAAGTGTTGGGCTTGGGCCACTGAGTCGGCATCAACCCGTCCCTGTGGTTTTCCAGTTACCAGCTCAATGTCACTTTCTTTAGGTGTGCGTAAGCCAGAGAGCGGCTGTACTATTTTCATGCATAATGTCCTAAGACTACCAGAAGGGGCAAGAAAACACCAAGATTATTTGTCTAATAAAGTCATTTACTGGTTAAGCAATGTCAGGAAATGCCTGTCTGTTATCCGTCAGGACGTTTTTGGTGTGAAACGCATTCCATGTTTAATGATTCTGCTGAGCTCACACTGGTTTCCTGTAATATGGCAGACCAACTCATTGCCTTAGAGGTGCGATTTCAACTCCGGTACCATCCAAGATTTGCTTGAAGCTTAATTCTCATAGGGCAATAGTTGTGAATTACTTAACTTTATCTCAGCATAGGGGTACTGATTCGTCATATATTTGACAGCCAACTCCCGCAGCAGAACCAGCTTTGCTGTTCCCTATTGCAAGTTTAAAATCTGAAGCATTGAGCATTATATCATGGAACATTGTTGGCCTCAATTCCAAACTGGACGATGTGGATTGGGGGATTCTTTTTCACTCATTCAATATCTGTATGTTACAGGAAACTTGGTATAATGAACCCAGAAATCTGGGTTTACAACCTTTTTCTGTCCAGCTATTTCACAGGGTAGGGGTCGCCTAGTGGGTAGTAATTATGTGGGTAAAGAACTCGCTAGCCTGTAAACTTACTAGGATTTATTTAAACTCTTTGGATATTTTGGGGATGTCCCTTGACAAGGGTGGGTCTCACAATGTTTTTTTAATGTTTATATAAGGTCCATTGGAGTGAACAGACCTTTTAGCATCCTTCTAACTCTTGAACACATTATGGATTCTCTTCCTCATAACGATCATGTAATCGCTGCTGGTGACTTTATTGTAACTTTCAAACCTTTTGGTTGTTATTCTTTTAATATAACAGAGGCGGAAGATGTGGTTTGGGGTGTTCCCCAGTTAAATTTGGACCCAATAAAAAGATGTACAGTGGCTGCCAGCCAGTTGGTGAGTTTGCCTTGTTGAGTAGGCCTCAGAGCATGCAATGGTAGGTTTATTTCTGATCGGAGAGGTGCCCATACTTTTAGGCATCATTTTGCAAAAGAGTTGCATTGATTGTATATTTCTACCTATACATCTGGGGCCCTCATTCATAAATATGGTGGTGGTGGTTGAACGCCATGATAGCAATCATAATGTCGGGCCTCTAGACCTGTTAGGTGGTACCTCCAAGTAACAGGTGAGTTGACCCTCTTGAACAACAAGCGGACTCTAAAGTAGGAATCTATCTGCAAGGATCCCAATGTGCTGGCATTGATTTATGGACAGGTTGCTGGCACTCTGGAGCTATTGACCCCCAGTGGATTCTGAGTTCCTGATTTTGCATCTGTACTTATTTCTCATTAAAAAAAATGTTCACTTGCCTCTAGGGTCTTTTAAGCAAGGATGGTTGCAAGGCAATCAAATCACATTCTCGTTGCTCATGGTGTGATAGCTACTATATAAAGACCAGAATTTCCCTATAGGGCTTGGAAAAACTACAAAGACGCAATGACTCAGACCAAATCTGCATGGGATTGCAGAGTGTTGGAAGACCTAGTGGTAGCTGCCAGGGCAGGGGATAATAAATTCTTCTGGGGTATAGTGGCCCACAGTAGCTGCTATCCTGCTACTTGTGATGATTATGACTTACAACCAGAAACTTGGGTGGATCACTTCAAAAAGTTCTATGTAGCTAAGTCGACTTCCATGTGTAGGGATACTGACGATGTTTCCGTTCCCTCCTTATTAGAAGCCACTTAGATGACTTTCCAATTTAAAGATATTGTGGAGGCAATAAAGATGATTCCTCTTCACGAAGCCACCTGGCCCAATTCCATCCCTGGGGACCTGTTTCAATCGGAACCCTTTGTCTAGGCCGCCTATTTTTATTTATTTTTCCATTTAATCTTGGAAGACGGCCCGATTCGGGGTTCTTGGCGCACTGCTAGGATTGTATAAAGCCCAGTAAAGATGATCCAGGGACCAACATGCCAATCAGTCTTATTGATGCCTCTCAGACATTATTTGCCTCTCTTAGCCTAAGGAAAATGATAGCGTGGGCCCAGAAGAACTCCATCTTTTCAGATATGCAGGCAGCATTTAGGAATAGGGCTAGGACAGTTGATAAAATTCTACCTTTTTTTTAGCATATACTGGAAACCTTTGCGTTACACAACGACTTACGACTTTGTCGGTTTAAATCAGCTTTTGATTGGATTCTCAAGACCAAACATTGGGAACTTTTGAAGCAGATGGGTGTCCCTGCTAACCTGTCAGTTTTAATTAATTTGCATGCTTCAAATACTGTTCATGTCAGATAGGTGGCGTACTTAAGGCTAGTGACTTCCCTGGTAATGATGTACCTTACTTGGGCCCTCATAAAATGTCTATGCTGCTTTTTGCAGACGACACACTCTCAATTTCTAATACCCAGTGTGGTCTGCGGGCAATATTAGATCAATTTTCAAGTTTTTACAAGCACTAGTGCTCTTAAATTCAATATCAATAAAACCAAGACTGTGGTATTTAACCCCTACAAAAAAGGAAAGGCGAACATGTTGGTCCAAGGTGCTCTTTGGAGCAAGTTCAAGAGATTTAGTATCTAGGGGTGTGCTTAACGCATAAGATAAATAAATTGGTCATTGGTAAGAGTTCATTTAAACTCTAGCAGGAATTGGATGCCGTTATTAAAAAGCATAGGAAAGCCTGGCATGTCCCCTTGTTCCTGCAGTGGAGATTTGCAATCTAAAAGTAAAATGTTTAGTCATGTATGGGGCAGAGCTTTGGGGGTCAAGCCAGGGTTGACTACCTTTGTAAGGAAGAAAACTGGTTTGTTATGAGTCTTTATAATGTCCCTCAGAGTGCTCCTCGCCTCCCCCAACTCACAGAGATTGGAACCTACTGATTAAACTTCGTGTGATGTTTCGACCCATTACGTATTGGTACAGACTCTGGACCACCAATGAGCTGGAATCATTGAGAACAACTATAAAGGTGATTCTAAGATCCTCTGGTTGGGAGAGCATTTCCAGGTTTGCATATATCAAATCCTTGTTTTATGAGATTGGGTTGTTCTTCCTGTGTGACACGCAGATGCAGCGAACTCAATTCCTAGCAGCTTGGTTAAAGAGAGTTTTAAGGATTATTTGTAGTTGCGAGAACTGAAGTGTTTGTTAAAGCAGGGAGCTTGACAAATGTTTTTTAGAGCTCAAGATAATTCCTGTATATGAGTAAATCCTTGACACCATCACGGGTTCTCCCACTGCTGCTTTATTATTTATAAATGGACGTACAGGGTCTTGCCTGTGAACAGCGTTTGTGTCAATTGGGGGAGAAATATTATAGCTCCAGTAAGTCCCCATATCTTGTGTTTCAGTTGATGAAACCTTCCACCATTTTGCTTTTTTCTGCCCTGCCTACCCTCTACTACGTGAACAATGTATCAAACCTGGGTCCAAGCTCTTCGGATTTAGCCAGTATGCACTTGCATTATATATTCCGTTTCCTAACACTAGGCAAATGATTGTTGTTGCGGTGGCAGAATATCGGCAAACTGCCCGGCTAATACATATTCGTATTGTCTGTTTGTGGGCGTGAGACATGATTTAGACTACTCCTGTTAATGATCCTTTAAACACTTAGTTATTTTGTATTGAATGAAATTTATTTTTTCCTAGGCTAAACAACAGATTTCTCAGTAGTTCCAGGTAGTTTTTCCCTACACGATTTTCATGACAGGAACATTATTTCTGCTCTGTCACACAGACCTGGTTATTTCACCTGTTGATAAATCGATGTAAGTAATCTTTGAACATGTACTTGCACTTTACTCTTTTTACTTGATTGAGACTTTTCTTGCCACATAAATTGGTGAACCCTGCCTCATAATTTGGTCTTTCCCTACCAAATAATTCCAGTGGCCCCGTATATAACTAAAGCAATTCCATTTGCCTTCTTCCTCTATCTGCAGAAAAAAAATGAAAATGTAGCTCTCAATGGGCTAAATTTCACTTTTTAAATGTGATTGTATTCAGAGCTCTTCTATGAGTAAAGCAGCTCCTCCAGGCTAAAAAAAAAATCTTCGGCGAAAGCCTTCCTAAAATCCCCTTCGGTTTACTGAAAAAGCTCATCCATGCATGATCAACAGCACTAGAAGACAACCTGATTTGCTTGTCACGTGATTTTAAGCTGTTGCTAAGGTATTTTGCTTTAAAGCTAGAAGTAAGCGCCACAGAAAATGGGATGCTTGTAGCAAACGGAAATGACATTTACTCGAAACAATCAGATCATCGTTGATAAAAATATGGCAATACAAACATAGTAGTCAAATACTATTCTAGATTTTATTTCCTGATTAAATGCAGAATATTAGTACTTAATTAAATATGTATCAGTACATCTGCAACATAATGCGTCTCTCAAATGCACGCAATTTATTATTTCAAAAACTATTAAAATAACAGTAAATAGCTTAAATGTTTTGCTTTTCACTTCCTCTGAAACGGACAGATCAATGGCTATGTGGCATTGCACTGACAAGGCTTCCAGTAGCTGATCCCGCTGGATTTTTTCCCCCGGGAGTGAGGGAATAACGGATGTGATTTCAAAGGATGCTCGGCCAAGACCCCGGCAGAAACAGACGTGTGGAGTCAGCATTATGGCAGTTATGCCCGGTGAGATGCAGTGAAATGAAGCCCGTCCCCCTAGACTGCCCTGTGATGTGCACCCACGCTACCTCGCTATTTGCTTGATACGACGACCACTGAGGTTCATAGTTGCCTTATCATTCCAATGATATATGCTATTAGTGAAAAGCTCAGAATGTCCCTCCCGTGATATTAGAATGAACACTAGTGTATAAATATTAGGGCGTACGTAATGTACAACACGTGTCCCGGCCACCCGAAAAAGTAAGATCGACACCTGGACTGTTTTTACAGTGCTTAAGACAGAGAAGGCTTTTTGTTTTATGAGCAGGGCCACTGGAATTATGATGCGATTCCATAACTGCACTTTTTTTTTCTTAAGCTAACTATGGATTTGTCACACTTGCCATGTAATCGGACATCTGTTGCATAGTTTTAAGATTTTAACAAAAAATGTTAACCAAAGGTATATTGTTAACAAGTAGGTAACAGTGTGGACAATGTGACAAGTGCACTAATATCGCGATCAAGCTCACGCTGCCCGCAACTTCAAAGCGCCAAGGGGAGAGACAAAAGAAAAAAGTAGTTTGTCCACCCTGAAGTATATCGGCAATTGTGCAATTATCCATGTAACAGGGTCAGTCTGCCAGGCGTAAAAAAACAATTTCAAGGCGGGACAAATGAAAAGCATTTACCAATTACATCAAGGGGTTTTTGCAAGACAAGCCCAGGAATGAATGAAAGTGATGGGCAAAGTTAAAGCCTACATAACAGATGACAAAAGGTCGAAAAAATGTTCATCCACCTCAGCAGTTCCTTTGTGGAATGTTTTCCGCTCATCAGTAAACTGGGGGCCAAGAAAAAGGGGAGAGTGGTGAAATGTTGCAACTGCTGTTCTAAGACTTGGAGGCTTGATGCGCAAGTCCTGAACCAAAAAGTTTATATCTCATCAGGGGGACAGAGTGGGCACACACTCAGCCCGACGGCCGTTTTGGGCTTACCTCCCCTTTCAGTAAAAAAATAATAATAAAAAAAATCCGGGTGCAGATACTGCGGTACAAGCTTCCAGTACTCTGCCAGCACATGGACCTTGGAGGGTGGGTAAAAGAGGCTGGGCAAGCAAGCTGACAACAGAAGGTGTGTGGAACAGGTTGAGACAGCAAGCTGGCAAAGGATGGAGGATCTTGGAGAGCAGACAGAAAATGCAGGCTGGGTGGAAGGGGTTGAAGAAGCACAAGGACCTGGGACAAGATGGGCACACCCGGACCCCAGGCCCATGTAAGGGGAATTATGCTTTAGTCAACAATAAAAAAATAAAAAAAAATATCAGTGCATGGTTAGCACAGTAGCTGCATCCACTAACACGCCCTGGCACCCCCTGTTGTAGCATGGTACCAGTATCAGTACTGAGGTACCAAAAAAAATGAGAGATATGAAAGGGTCTGGTGAAATATCAGACTCTGTGGCTAACCGGCAATGGGCAGGACATAGGCCATGAGCAGTGGAGGTTGGACACAACGCCAACGCACTGTTGTGAACTTCTGAAATGTGTGTGCTGGTTACACATTCAGGGCGGTGCCTGAAGCGAACTCCCCCGCTGCACCTGGCCAGTGAGGACGTTGGGCTTCTGTGGCAGGGGGACACAGGCTCAGTAGCCAAAACCCACTGTGCACGCCCGCAGGCCATGGGCAGTGGTAGGTTAGACATCCACAAGGGATCGGGGAAGAGCCAAACCCTGATGTGCATGGCCAAAAGAGGTGGGTATTGGCTGTCTGTGAGCTAATGTTGCTGTTGGGTGAGAATGATCACCATGCCGAAGCCTGATCACCTGGAAATCCCTTAAAGTTAGAGAAAGGTGAAAACCACGTACCAGTGTAACCACCAGATAGAATGTTCACTCACCATCTTCAAAATGTTTATCTACACTGGGAGATTGGAGTTAGAATAAAAGTTAGTCAAAATACTGAATTCCAGCCCCAATTTCTTAAATCGAGGTTCACAGGCTCCTTTCTTATGCATTCTAAACCCTCTAGTAGCACGGATGAGCAAAATTATGCTTAAGGGCCAGAAACTGCATGGAGACAAATGGCAATGGTTTGAATACATGAATGCCATTATCTGGGTGTGCCTGGAGTACAGAAGTGTTAAAAAACACTCCTGACTAATATATGGGGTAATGCAAACCACTGGATATCTACCTTATAAACCAATTTCTGCAATGCACCTTTAAGGGAACAACTAGAACTAATATGTGGCTATAATGAATCATACTGTCAACCATTACAGAGAAAATTGCAGGCCAGTTCTCAACTGGGTGGCTTTATATTATTTAAACTTATCGAAAAATAGTTCTGGATAGACAGGCCATAGTTCAGATCTTTAGGAAAACTTGGATCACACTTTAGCTCCCTCCTATTTTGCTCAAATACTCTTAAGAATTATCAGCATGTTTTACATTCATAATTTTTTTTTTTCAGTGCTGATAAAGACAGGGGCACCCCTCCTTTATGGCGGAGTAGCGTCGTCCCACTGCTGAAAGGCAGCACAAAAACAAAATGATAATAACACTTTTTAATATCATTTTATTTTTCAAATATCTAGTCTGCCAGTCAAGGGAGGGGCATACTCTGTGTCAGCAGCAGGGAGGAGGAGCGGTAGGTGCACTCTAAATGTGCATGTAGTTTGGCTGGCTGTTTTACGCTGGCCAAACCGTCATGCGCATTTAGAACTCTCCACCCGAGCTGTTTTGCACAGTCGGGTGGAGAACCAGCGCAAGCTCCCAGTCCCCAACTGAGCGGCATTTCAGCTCACTCAGACCAATCCCAGCCCTTCTCTCATGCTGTATTACAGCATGAGAGAAGCATCTGGATTGGTTGTGTCAACATCAGGGCAGTGCGCGCTCAACGGGCGACTAGAATGCAAAAACCCAGCACTTTCAAGATAACGCAATTTATGCATTGTGCTGCTATGCTGTTTGACCTTTTGCATTGCAGAATTTAATCCTGAAGACTTATGTTCAAGGTGCTTATAAATACTGTTCATTTGCAATGTACTGCTGCAGGCTTTCAGACTGTGTCAGGGTATAGTCCCTTTCCAGGGCCTTCTAGAAGCTTTCCCTGCAGCATGCCTGGGTGTGGTTTGTGGGCTGGGCCAAGACTCTATATAAGGAAGCCAACCCAGCTCCACGTGCTCACTATTCAGAGGTCCCGATGCAGAGCAGCAGCAACTTCTTGAGCTCCTGTTCCGGCCTTGCCCTTTCACTTTGCCAGTGATTCTTGATCAGGGTGGTAAGACGGAGGTCGGGCTGGGCCCCCGATCCCCTTCTCGAAGGTTCTCGAGTTCTTGGGACTAATTAACATGATAAAACAATTTTGCTCTTGTGCGTGTGAATGTGCGCTTGATGTTTTATGACATTTACATGCTGACACTCAAATCGGCAAGACACGCAATTCTTTGCTCGTCTACAAATCTTCATATTAATTGTGGGCTACCTTTTTATGGCATTTACAAGGTAGCATTCGAATCGGCAAGACGCGCGATTCATTTCCTGTGCTTAATTCATGTTATTCATTGTATGCTACCATTTTGTGGCATTTACAAGGTAGCATTATAGTCGGCAAGACTCACAATTCATTTTTTGTGCTTAATTCATGATATTCAGTGTGCGCTATCATTTCTTGACATTCACATGGTGGCCTTCGAATCGGCAAGACGCGCAATTCATTTCTTGTGCGTAGTTCATGATATTCAGTGTGCACTACCATTCCTTGGCATTCACATGGTGGCCTTCAAATCAGCAAGGCACGCACTTCATTTCATGAGTTTAATTCATGATATTCATTGTGTGTTACCATTTCATGGCATTTACGTGGCGACATTCGAATCGGCAGAACGCGCGATTCATTTCTTGTGCTAAACTCATGTTACTCATCGTGCGCTATCATTTCATGGCATTCACTTGGTGGTATTCAAATCAGCAAGATGCACGATTCATTTCTCGTGTCTAACTCATGTTATTCCTTGTGCACAATCATTTCATGGCATTTACAAACTTTTGTGGAACTCTGCAATGTGCGCAATTCATGTTTCGTCATTTTAAGAAAACGAAAGTGTTCGAATTCTAGATGTTATATTGTATGTGCATAATAAGTCCCTCAAGTACAGTTCATATGGTGTTATAGAAATCATTCAGATTATTTCCTGGTCAACATGCAAAAGACTATGCTTGAATTTGAAAGCGTAATTCTAGAAGGTTCTGATGTTTCTAATCCATGTGTAACATTTCATTGAGTGGTTCGTTGGAAAGTTGTATTAATCTTTCTTGATTCCCTCACAGGTATCCAGACATCTTGAGGCCTAGTTGTTTAAGTCCATGCTTAAGTTATCCATGTTTCCAGTATGACAATCCTTAGAAGTCATAGCCTAGTAATGATTAATATGATATAATCTTGACATTGTGTGTTTGAACCTTTTTGCTTCCTACAGGTCTCCTTCCCAGCTGTTCCCTACCTAATCCCCTTTTCCCTAATTGGACTCTCTTTGACTCTGTGACATTCTAATCAGAGTATTGGAGCTGTCTTGTGGTGGATGTGTTGGGAACGTGCACAGACCCCGAGGATCTGGTGACTCTGATAGTAGGGAGCAAGCAGATAAGCACCAAGGCAGCGGGAGAAAAGGAACACTGAGGTGGCATCCATCAGCAGCAGGTAAGTGTTTTTTTTTTTTTTTTTAATTACTGAAATCCTCACTTCCCCCCACAAGCATGACAGACAGCAGCTGCCACTGGCTAAAGATTGGAACACACGAAAGTTGTATATCACATCAATGAATTAGGACTTTCTGCTGAAGATCATTATGTTATGTTGTGTTAAAAGTAGTGTGTGCATGGGGCTCTTGACTTGTGGCCTTGTCTCGCAGTTGCTAAAGCCCTTTGATTGCTCTCGTGCCTTGAAAGTGGTTTGTGCTGGTTTAATGTAAAAAAAAAAAAAAAAGCTATGTTATGGATCTGATTACTGTTTGCTGTTCCACTCCGTAAGTCACAATTAAATACGAACAACTTACTCACCTTCAGTAATGCCTTTTCTGGTAGACCTTATCTAACCACAGATTCCCCATCTTGTGAATTTTTCCAGGTGCCAGATTGGATCCAAAAATGTTCACCCCACCCCGGACATGATATCATGGCCATTACATGTGTGCCACCTCTGCAAGCTGATGTGAGTTTTTTTCTGATCTCTCTTCGTGCTAACAAACGTAGAGTCACTGACATCAGTTTAGGACACTGTGCAGAATTTAGTCTGGAATTGTATCATTGGAATGTATGAGTTCATTCGACAGAACAAGGAGGAGGATGTGTAAGTGAGAAAAAAGGGGTTAGAGTCTCTACCAGAAGAGGCATTACTGAAGGTAAATAACTTGTTCTTCTAACCGCAGATTCCTCACATTGTGAACAGATACCAAAAATTCCTTCCCACGTGATGCATCTTTGGAATGGCTCAGACCAAAAAATCCTGCAGGACAGGTAGGGCGAAGTGCCCATCCGCCAGACCTGCCTCCTTCCAGATAGTACTGCTTTGGGAACATGATGAGGGACCTCCACATAAGATTTTGCTTAGGTGGACAGAGCACAAGCCTTCTAAGCACTGCTTCTTAGCTAGTTCATAACAGATCTTGATGCAGGGTACAATCCATCTTGAGATCGGCATCTTTTGCACTGCTTTGTTTTTCGTTTAACCCCAGAGAAACTGATGAAAAGTTGGTCGCCCTATCAGCAACAACAAAAGAACTGGCAACTCTGACCAACAAAAAATGCACATTCCTATAATTTCCTGTGCATATACTAAATAACTCTGGTGCTCATACACTAATGTACACTGTTGCCAAAATGTACGTACTGGAATCTCATAGAAACTCCAGTGGATACATACGATTACAAAATAGCAGAGCACACCATGTATAACAAAAACACATTTAACTCATATCAAATTAAATCTAGATAAGAAACAATGGTAAATCCGATATTTGTGGGAAAGTTTATCCAAAAGCAAAAAGGGTGCTCATTGTTCTCTTTAAACAACCAAACTCACTCATTAATATAAAAATAAAAAAGTTTAATATAACCATACAAAGAATAAAATAGAATTATAAACATATGACACACATAATGCAAATATGTAATACATACAACACAACATAAACACATAAATAGTGTTCTCAAATATCCCAATTGTTTGGACAAGGGCAAAAGTATGTATAATTCAACCCCTTAGTAGCAGTGCTTCAGCCGACACGTGTTTCATCCACAGATGGACTTTTTCAAGGCTGATAAATCACAATGAGGAAACATCATATTAGTTACAGCAATCCACACAATAAACAATTTATCTCCACTTATAGAATTCATTATGATAACCCATTTATATTACCAAAGGTCCTCCAATGTGTGAATCCTCAATCAACACCAATGACCATAAAAAAAAGAACACCCAATATCCCAAGCCAAATCAATACTACATAGGGCATAGTATGTGATTCAAAACCTAAAAAGTCTTATCACAAGACATGCAACCAAAACGTGTAAAAGAAAGTGAGACATTAGGGAAAGCAAGACATGCATTTTGAGAGCAAACCTCCCATAGTATAATAATAAAACTAGATCCAAGAACATAAAGATAGTTATGACCCAGAAACCATGCACAGTCACTATTTTGTTTGTTAGAACTAACCTTAATTTGTAAATAGAAACCTGCAATAGACAAGAATATTCTTAAATCCAAAGCAGTAACAGTGGCTGATATAGTTCAAAGTGACAACCAGGTCAAATTCTACACACCATTCTTTCACAAAGAGTCCACTAATTATATAATAACACCATCCTCTTGACCAGATGGAACTTATCAGTCTTTTCAATCAACCCGTTCACAATACGGTATGGACACTGGCATATAGTGAGCTGAGCGTACACCACTTGAGCAAAACCACCAACGGGACAATCCCTTTTGTATCTGAAAACACAGAATCACTTGTCAGCCTGATAAAGTTTGCCACGGCTAACATTTTAGGCTGCAAACGCACTTTTAACTAATATTAGATTTCCGAGACCACATATTAACTTATCCTTTTCCAAAAAGTCCAAACTACATCATCGACTGTAACCAAGACAAAACAATTTTATTCTATATCTAACAACAGAGACGCAGTAAGAAATACTGTCTTGGTGGTTAGAAGACGAAGAAAGCAACTGTGCATGGGGTTGAAAGGAGTATACATTAAGTAGGTGAGTACAAAATTAAAGTCCCACAGCGACATGACAAATGAAGTTAGTGGAAAGACATGAAACAGCCCCTTTAAAAAGCACATTACAACAGGTGAAGTGAAGGGGGATAGCTGGTCTGGAAACTGCAAGACAGCTGAGAGGTAGCCTTTAACTGTTACCGCAGCAAGTCCTTGCTGGACCAATGACAAACAGAACAGAAGAACATCCTAAAATAACTGTTCTTTTAGGGGTTGTATGTCTTAAGAAGTGCACCAAACAACACATTTCTCCCATCACCTTCCATAAACCTATTTGGCTGATGGATCCCGAGCTACCAAGATGACACCAACCACTTTGGGAGAAAGATCGAAAGTCATCAACTATGCTGCCCTATATGCATTCATGGAGGTGTAGAGTGTGCAGGCTCCAGTGCAGAACTTTTCTGTGCAGCTGCGACAGGAGAGCATTGTGGAGTCACCAGGATTACTTGGCCCAGTTGCTCTTGATATTTTCAGTACTCTGGGCAGAAGAGTGAGGGACGGCAAAAGCATGCATGAGTACGGATCTACTGTGTAGACGGACGGCTTCTTCTAAAAAAAAGGCTAGCCATGGGAACTACGGAATTCAAAAGTTTTGACATTGAGCATTCTCTGCAGTGGCAAATAGACTGAGCCGGTGTTCTCTCTATTGGTGGAACTTGCCCTGTGCTACCTTTGTGCATAACTGTAATTCATGTTCCGCTAGGCAATGATGGATTAGTTTGTCTGACCAGGTATTCAACGATCCTACCAGGTGTTTGGCAATTAGGGATATACCTTGAGTCTTCCTGAGGCATAGAGCTTCCTGGCACAGACCAACAACACTACACCACCCTGTTTGTTGCAGTTTATCACTTGACAGGTATTTGTGAGCTACTATACCCGTTATACCTCAGTGGTCGGGAGTAACACCATTAGTGCCAAAAAAATTGCTTGTAACACCAAGAAATACATGTGGAGGCAAGCTCTGCCAGAGACCAGAGTCCTCTGATATCCAAATATTCCAGGTGACCTTCTCAACCCAGTAACAATGCTTTTTGTCCCAAGCGTTAGTTCTGGGAGTGCTAGTGAGAGGGGTCTTCTGCCAGTGAAATTGCAGTTGAGCAGCAACTACAGGTCTTCTGCAGTCTTCTGCAACACCTGGATTGAATCTGACAGACTGACTTGGTGCGGACCTGAGACTTCAGATCCCAATCCAGAGCCCGCATATGGACCTTGCATGGTCCACAAGCAGGATGCAAGAGCCCAAGAAGCAGATCTCTCTGAGAATCAGACTGTAGGTTGAAACATCAAGATCACAGCCAGAATGTCCTGGAGTCGTTGAGGCAGAGTAATGGCTTGGAAAGGCACCATATTCAAGATGTCTCTGAAAAAAGGGAGTTCTTAGGCTTGAAGCCTCAGGGTGGTCTTCCCTCCAATTGTTGGCTTACCTCCTCCATTTTTCAAACCACGTTTTGCTGTTATTAGGACTTTGTGCACTTTACCACTCTTAACCAGTGATAAAGTGCTTGTGCTCCCTTCCCTAAACATGGTAATATTGGCCTATCCCCAAATGGCATATTTAATTTACTTACAAGTCCCTAGTAAAGTGCACTACATGTACCCAGGGCCTGTAAATGAAATGATACCTGTGGGCCTGCAAGACGGATTGTCCCATACACTTAAGTAGCCCTTTAACTATGTCTTAGGCGTGCCATTGCAGAGCCTGCTTGTTCAGTTTTACAGTGTCATGTCAACCTCACAAAATAACCCTCTTGCTAAGCCCAAACCTTCCCTTTTTATACCTGTAAATCCTCCCTAAGTTGGGCCCTGGACAGTCCACAGGACAGGGTGCAATGTGTATAAAAGGTAGGATATGTACTTCTGAAATTTACATGTACTGTTAGTGAAAAACTTCCCAAGCAAGGTTATCTCTCCCATAGGAAACCAATGAGATTACCTTATACATCGTATAAATGTAATTTGCAATCTGGAAGAGAGGGGTTTGATAAAGTTTGGTGTCTCTGGAATCACAATTTAAAATCACAACTTATGGCAAAGTTTTCTGACTTTAACCATTTGGTGCCTGCTGCCTGTCTGTGATCACTTGTCTGGGGTGGATGGCAGCTGGGTTTTGTGTATTTCCTCTAAACAGCAACACACAATGGGAGCTTAGGTTTGACTTGACGGGCCATCCTGGGAGGGAGGAGCTAGGCTCAGCCTCACTTACACCTGAACAGGCTGTGTCTTGTACCCATACAAAGGGATTCATACCCTCCTGTAGTGAGTCTGTAGGCAGGGCAAGAAGGGCTCCACCTCTGTGCACTTTAAAGGCTTGTCTTTCACGTCTCACCCCCTATTCAAAGGCCCAACTGGGTATAAGTACTGTACCTCAGATACCACTAACTCAATACCCTACTGGACCTGTGAAGACTCTGCCAGGAAGAACTGCTGTTCTGCTGAAGGACTGCTGGTTTGCTGCACTCCTGCCGTGCTGTGCTGCCCCCTGTTGCTCTCTCTTCCCTGGGTGAGAAGAAGTGGACCTGCATTCACTTGAAACCAGAGTCAGCTGGCCAGATCTGAAGTTTCAGGGACATAAAAGACTTCCAACCACCCTGCTTCCGCACCTGAACTCTGCCATTAGTGAGTCTGCCCTGCCACGATGTGCCAGCCCAGTCCTGGTCCCTTGGAAGTGCGTCTAAGGTGTCCTTCTCTAGCAGAACCAAACACATCCTCTGCTGTGAAAACACAACAGACGAATCACCACTACCGCATGGATCGCAACTGACTCAACAGACTCACATTGCCGCACCTTGGGACCGGTGCATTGCCTTTAGAACCACCATTACGCAATGCTTTGCCCGGTGCAAACTCCTTGCATCCCTCATCGACGACAGCCTCAGCAACCACGCTACAGCTTTGCATCGCAGCATCTGCGCTCATCGGAACTGACAACTCAGCGAGCCTGAGTAGGTCCCTGTAGCCGGCCCACACTCCATCACAGTTGGCCTGAACTTTTGACTTAGTCCTGGTTCAGCGTGACCAGATATCCCTGGTTGGGGTTTCTTGCTATTAAGAGCTATTGTATAGTTTATTCTTTGAAAATCCATAACTGAAGCACTAACTATTGTATTTTTGTCATTTTGGTCGAGTTTTGTTTATTAAAATCTGAATTATTTTTCTAACCTGGTGTGGAATCTTTGTGTGTTGTATTTTCACTGTTTTGCTTTTTGAAGTGTTGCACAAATAATTTACACATTGTGTAAGGAAATGCCTCCTTGGCATGGTTACCCTCTGACCTTTTGCCTTTGCTGATGCTAAGTTATGATTTGAAAGTGTGCTGGGACCCTGCTTACCAGGCGCCAGCACCTGTGTTCTTTCTCTAAACTGTACCTTTGTCTCCACAATTGGCACAACCCTGGCACAAAAGGTAAGTCCCTTGTAACCTGTACCCCTGGTACCAAGGGCCCTGATGTCAGGGAAGGTCTCCAAGGGCTGCAGCATGTCTTATGACACCATGGGGACCCCTCACTCAGCACATGCACACTGCTTTACAGCTTGTGTGTGCTGGTGGGGAGAAAATTACTTAAGTCGACATGGCACTCCCCTCAGAGTGCCATGCCAACCTCACACTGCCTGTGGCAGAGGTAAGTCACTGCTATAGCAGGCCTTACAGCCCTAAGGCAGGGTGCACTATACCACAGGTGAGGGCATATGTGCATGCCCCTACAGTGTCTAAGCAAAACCTTAGATATTGTAAGTGCAGGGTAGCCATAAGAGTATATGTTCTGGGAGTTTGTCAAACACGAACTCCACACTTCCATAATGGCTACACTGAAAACTGGGAAGTTTGGTATCAACCTTCTCAGCACAATAAATGCACACTGATGCCAGTGTGCAATTTATTGTAACTTACACCCAGAGGGCATCTTAGAGATGCCCCCTGAATACCTACCTGACGTCTAGTGTAGGCTGACCAGTTTCTGCCAGCCTGCCACACACCAGACATGTTGCTGGCCACATGGGGAGAGTGCCTTTGTCACTCTGTGGCCAGGAACAAAGCCTGTACTGGGTGGAGGTGCTTCTCACCTCCCCCTGCAGGAACTGTGACACCTGGCGGTGAGCCTCAAAGGCTCACCCCTTTGTTACAGTGCCCCAGGGCATCCCAGCTAGTGGAGATGCCCGCCCCTCCGGCCACTGCCCCCACTTTTGGCAGCAAGGCTGGAGGAGATAATGAGAAAAACAAGGAGGAGTCACCCACTAGTCAGGACAGCCCCTAAGGTGTCCTGAGCTTGGGTGACCCCTGCCTTGAGAAATCCTCCATATTGATTTTGGAGGATTCCCCCAATAGGAATAGGGATGTGCCCCCCACCCCTCAGGGAGGAGGCACTAAGAGGGTGTAGCCACCCTCAAGGACAGTAACCATTGGCTACTGCCCTCCCAGACCTAAACACACCCCTAAATTCAGTATTTAGGGGCTCCCAGAACAGAGGAAGATAGATTCCTGCAACCTGAAGACGAAGAAGGACTGCTGACCTGAAGCCCCGCAGAGAAGACGGAGACACCAACTGCTTTGGCCCCAGCCCTACCGGCCTGTCTCCCCACTTCAAGAAAAACTGCAACAGCGACGCGTCCCCCAGGGTCTGCATTCCAGGTTTAATATTTCAAATACGATCCAGATGTCACCTTAAATTCTTGTAGAGGAAAACAGGATATGCACCAAAGTTATGCTACATATGTACAAACAGTACTTCTTTTTATTGATACAATCATAACTACAAATAAATTATTTTATATGTACTCAATAGCATTAACCATGCCCTATATTAAACGTTTTGATAATTTATTCTTTCATATATAACATCTTTTTATTTTTTATTATAATGAACGACTAACAAGCAGGGCATGTATAAACCAAACACCATATACAATACAGAGAATAATAACAGAACAGTTTTCATTGTGTTACAAATATCCCACTGATCCCTTCAACCACCTACTCCCATATCAGTCCTACTATGTGCACCAATCAACCCATATTTCATGAAATGTTGGTGGGCAGCCTCTTGCTTGATCATTAATTCTTAATCCAAAATTAAATTTACAAGCTTGGCAAAATATCTTCACATATATTGTGTCATTATGTAATCTCTAAAACATAATTTAATCTATTCAATTTTAATGTATGAATACCAGTGAGAAATCCAATATGATTTCCACTGTTCAGGGTACTTTTAAGTCCTGCCTGACCGACTTGATTGGTCTGATGATAACAACAACAACAATAATGTACAAGTTACTTACCTTAGGTAAAGAAATATCTGGTAGAGACTAACTCTAGTTGCAGATTCCTTACCTTAGAATTTTCCCACAGGCGTCAGACTGGATCTGTAGATTTTTTTCTTCGAGCAATACCCTTGCGCGTCAGTCAACTCTGCAGGTGTCTTGGCGGCATAGTCGGCGTGATGGTGTCAGAAGTAGTACAGAGACGCAGCCTCAGCGCAGTGACGTCAGATTCCTGCACATCTTTGCACGCCAAAGCGCAGAGCCGCTAAGAAAACTGAGATTGGTGCGCCAGAGCTAGGGACCTGAAGGGGGAATCCCTGTCCCTAGAAATCAGTTCGCAAGTGGGAAGGATGGGTGGGTCGGTAAGGAATCTGCAACTAGAATATGTGTCTACCAGATATTTCGTTACCGAAGGTAAGTAACTTGTACATCTGATAGAGACTTTTAGTTGCAGATTCCTTATCTTAGAATAGATACCCGAGCAATGCCATCCTCAGAGGTGGGCTGCGAACCAAGATCATACAAGAAAGTCCTGCAGGACCGAGCGACCAAAGTAGCCGCCCCGAAGGACCTGACTGTCCAGGTAGTAATGTTTATCAAATGTGTATAGGGATGCCCACGTAGCTGCCTGGCAGATATCCAGGACAGAAACCCTGCGTGCTAATGAAGTGCAAGCAGCAGTCGTTCTGGTGGAATGAGCGCGCAAACCCTCAGGGGGATGCTTCTTGGCCAAAGCATAGCACATCTTGCTGCAAAGCAGTACCCATCGAGAGACGGTAATTTTTTGCACCGCCTTCCCTTTCTTCACACGCACATACCCGACAAAGAGTCAATCGTCCACCCAGAAATCTTTAGTATGATTAAGATAGAACGCCAATGCTCTTTTTGGGTTGAGACAGTGGAGTCTCTCTTCCTCATGGGAAGGATGTGGGGGTGTGTAAAAGTAGGCAAGGTGATGGACTGGCCTACATGAAAAGGTGTAACAATCTTGGGAAGGAAGGAAGCCTTAGTGCTCAACACTTTGTCAGGGTGCACAGACAAGAATGGAGGCTTGGAAGAAAAGGCCTAAAGCTCACTCACTGTGCGAGCAGAAGGGATGGCAACAAGAAAGACAGTCTTGAAAGTGAGGAACGGTAAAGGGCAATTGTGCATTGGCTCAAAGGGAGTATTCCATAAGTAAGTAAGGACAAGATTGAGGTCCCACTGAGGCATGATAAATGGAGTGGGAGGAAATAAATGGGTGAGACTTTTAAGGAACCTATTCACAATAGGATATTTAAAGAGTGAGGGCTGATCAGGTAGCCTAAGAAAGGCTGAAATGTCAGATAAATACCATTTAATGGTGCCCAAAGGAAAGCATTGCTGGGTCAAAGAAAGAATGAACAAAATAACCTCAGATAGCGGAGCAGAGAGGGGATCAACAGATTTGTTTGTACACAATGCCACAAATTTATGCCAACGACACGCGTATACCGTTTTGGTGGAGGGATGCCTGGCTGCCAAGATAACATTGGAGACCTTGGGTGGAAGATCAAAAGTCATCAACTACCTCTGCTCAATCTCCACGCATGAAGGCAGAGATTGGACAGGTTTGGGTGGAAAACCGTCCCCTGTTGCTCCAACACAAGATCCGCCCGAAGAGGCAGTCTGAGTGGAGGATCAGTGGTCATGCTCAATAGCTCAGGATACCATACTCTCCGTGCCCAGTCCAGAACTACCAAGATGACTTGGGCCTGGTCGTACCTGATCTTTTTGAGAACTCTGGGCAGACGTGATATAGGCGTAAAGGATTAAAGGTGGCCGGAGTTCCATTAGAGACAAAAAGCGTCTCAGAGCCAGTGCCACCTTGGACACTCCAACGTGCAAACCAAGGCTCTCCCCACTGCTGAAAGAGACCTTTCGCCACCTCCGGATGGAGACGCTATTCGTGATCGGCTGAGCTAGTCCGCTCTGGAGTTGAAAGAATCCCCCAGATGTTGAACCACCAGGGTAATGACCTGATGTTCCAGCCATGTCCAGAGGCATAATGCCGCTTGACAAAGGGTCCAGGACCCTACTCTGCCCTGTTTGTTGTTGTACCACATGGCAGTTATATTGTCTGTGAACACCTGCACTACTTTCTCTTTGAGAGAGGAAAGAAATGCTTTCAATGCAAGCCTGATTGCCCGAAGCTCCAGAAGATTGATATGGAGCCCAGACTCCGCCGTAGACCAGAGGCCTCTGATCTCCGCCTCTCCCAAGTGGCCGCTCCAACCCACAAGCGACGCATCTGTCACTATGGATAGATCTGGCTGGGGAAGGGAGAGGGATCTGCTGCAGTCTCAATGCTGATTCGAAAGCCACCACTGCAGGTCTTTCGCAGCCCCTCCAAGATCTGGACCATGTCGAAGAGATTCCCCTGATGTTGCGCCCACTGGAACTTCAAGTCCTACTGCAGAGCCTGCATATGCCATCTGGCATGTGTCACTAGCAGGATGCAGAAGGCCATGAGGCCCAGCAGCCTCAGAGTCAGTCTCACCGAAACTCAATACAGAGGCTGAAAGATTGTAATCATAGAGTGAATATCTTGGACTTGCATTTCGGGAGGATAAGCCCGAAACTGCATTGTGTCCAGAACGGCTCCGATGAAAGGGAGCGTCTGAGAGGGAGTCAGGTGAGACTTCGGCACATTGATAGTGAACCCCAGCGTGTGCAGGAGGTTCGGTGTAGTCTGAAGGTGGGAGACAACAGCCAGTCGTTGGGGTAGGGGGAAGTCTGAAACCCCCAACCTGCACAGATGAGCTGCAACCACCACCATCCCTCTCGTGAACACCTGAGGGGCGCTGGTAAGGCCGAAGGGGAGCACAGTAAAATGATAGTGCACGTGAGCTACCACGAATCGCAGTGGAAATAAGCATCCTGCAAGTCCAAAGCTACCATCCAGTCTCCTGGGTCTAAGGCAGACAGGACCTGAGCCAGGGTGAGCATTCTGAATTTCTCCTTCTTGAGGAAGTAGTTGAGGTCCCGAAGGTCTAGGATACAACGGAAGCCCTTAGCTGGAGAGGCAGATTCGAAAGGGAGGGAATAGCTCTTTCGAGCTATCTGCAAAACCCACCTGTCTGTGGTGATGGATTCCCAGTGGGGCAGGTGATGGCAAATCCTGCTGCCAACTCGATCGGAGAGAGGGGACGGACTAGGAGGGTTTTGAGGCTGCAGCGGGGGTAGGGGTGGACTGGGCACACCTCTGGTTCCCTATGCCACACCCATGTGGGATTCCATGCTCCAGGCCACGCAGCAGCTGAACAGTATGGATGGCACGGTGGCTGGGTGGGGGATACGACAGGGAGCCCCTTCCATGGCCACGAAAGGCAGACTGTTGGGGGCGAGGGGCAGTGAGAAGGCCAATGGACCGAGCGGTAGCCTGGGGGTCCTTGATCCTCAGAGTCAGCCTTGTCTCTAAAGAGACAGGAGCCATCAAAAGGCTTGTCCATTAGAGACTGTTGTACATCCCCCTAAAAACCAGAAATACGCAACCAGGTGTGGTGTCTCAAGGCCACCTTCGTAGCAACCGATCTGCCCAGAGAGTCGGCCGTGTCCAGCCCACATCGGATCATGAACTTCGCCTCATCTCTCCCATCATTGACAGCTTAGGAGAGAATAGCACAGGCCTCCTCCAGTATCAGCGGCAGAACTTGCGAGACAGTATCCTACCGAGAGTGGGTATAGTGGCCCAAAGGGCATGTGATGTTCAGGGACCACAGCGCGAGACTGGAGGAAGAAAACATCTTCCTCCCAAATTGTTACTGTCTTTTTGATTCCCTAACCGGGGGTACGGAAGGGAATGCACCCGAGGAAGAGGAAGCCTGGATGACAAGACTCTCAGACGTGGGGTGCTGGGACAGGAATTTAGGGTTGTTCGGGTCAGGCCGATGGCAGTGTGCAATAGTCCTATTCACAGGAGCCCCTGTGTTGGGTTTGGACCAAGTACCCAAAAGGACATCAGTGAGTGCTTCATTGAATGGCAAAAGGGGCTCAGATGTGGAAGCCCCTGGCTGAAGCATCTCTGTAAAGAGACTGGACCTGACTTCTACAGTAGGTAGCTCAAGGCCAAGGATTTTGTACCCATAAGGAAAAGGGTCCAAATTCGACCTGGGGTGAGTGGGCCCCATCGAAGACCGAGGCGGCATCGGCCGACACCGTTCCGACTCTGAGTCGTCAGGGATAAGGACTGGGTCAACGTCGATGGTGGATGGTGGGCACCACCGACCTAGGGAGTGTCAACAATCGAACCGGCTCAGGGGAAGGTCTCAGTGGTAAGACCGGTGTCGGTGTGGATCAACAAGTGGATCAGTAGGGGACCTTGGTGGCTGGAGCCGAAGTCACCGCCGTGGAACCTGAAAGCTCCTCGTCCGAACCCCTTGGGCTCGAAGGCGCCGTCTCAGGGTCGGTCCGCCCAAAAATGAGGTGGATGGCTTCATTAACTAATTTAAATGGGCAGCGGTCGCTCCAGCTCCCGGAAATTCGGGGAAGCAAGGAGCGCACCTAGAAGTAGGCTCCGAAGACTGAGGCCTCGAGCGCTGACGGTCCTCCTGCATTGCATCAGCCGAGCGACTGGGTGAAGTCGAAGGGCGATGGGACCGATTTGACTTCTTCTTCTTCTTTCCTGTGCCTGAAGACTTGGAGGAAGAAGAATGGTGTTGGCTCCGCAAACGGCCTCAAGACCTTCCTCTCGAGCGGGACCAGGACCAACGTGGAGTCGCGTTTTGGGCCACCATGAGCTTGAGGGACCACTCCCTCAAGGCCTTTGGGTGCAAGGCCCAGCACTCTGAGCACAACTTTTGGTCGTGGTCGCGCTCCAAGCACCACAAATGGACCCAATGCAGATCCGTCACAGACCATGCGGTGACAGTCCCTGCACGGCTTGAAACCGGTCTTCTGGGACATCTCAACACACCAAAAATGCACCAAAAAACTCGACAAATCGTTTGAACCATGGTAGCTCTCTCAGGATCAGCGCATGACACTGAAAGAAAATAACTGACATCACTGCGCTGAGGCGGCGTCTACTTACTACTCCCGAAGTCATCATGGCGACTACAACACCACCTACTGATGCGCAAAGGTATTGCTTGAAGAAAAAATCTCCGGATCCAGTCCGATGCCTGGAGGGAAAATTCTAAGGGAAGGAATCTGCAACTAGAAGTCTCTACATGCATCAATATAACTCAGTAATTCAATAGCGAGAAAAATAATGAAACAATATGTTGCTTACTTGGACATCAGCTAAGGTTTTTATTACAGAAGAGCTAGTCACATTGAATAAGAAAGCTAGAAAGCATAGAGTTGGGAAAGACTAAGCAGAACCACTACGAATGCATATCAAAGCAAGGAAATGCAAAACTGAATAGGACTGGATGAAATAAAAGGATGAAGGTTGGGGTGAAAAAAGGGGAGCAAACATAGGTTCGTTTTGGCATCTGCATTCTTTTTTATCTCAACAGACTTTACTGAGTTTTATAAAAGAACAAACAAAATCACATGAAACATCAGTAACATGCTTGGTGAAAAAGGATAAGTGAGGGATGATGTTTAATTGTATAGCAATATTGGTAACTATAAAAGCAAAATAATACCATAAGATAAATTAACTGCAAGACCAAAATAAGAATGAGTAGTTGTGAAAGAGGCCTAAACCAAGAAAGAAAAGGTAGATGAAAGAGAAGCATTAGTCAAAGAATTATGACAACAGGCATGCCAGTTTAGGAATACAAAGGAGGTAGAAAATGTTGATACCATTCTGTAAGTATCTGACCTTGACCTATATGTGATTACATGGACAAAAGTGGTGAAAAGCCCATTCAATATATGTTGGGGAATTCATGAAGGCTTGGTATTGGTAAAGTCAGCATCTTATATTTTCCTAAATGATCTGGTCTGTGGTTTCCAAGCACTATTTAATCCGTGTAACAACGGCATCTTTTCAAAACCACTGAAACCTCAGAACATGTACAGAGTTAGAGAATGTACAACTACTGATTCTGAATACATAGATAACTCAGTATGAGACGTAAAGTAAAAATAAAAACATGAACGAAACTGATAGATACAGAACACTACTGCAACACCAAGAAATGACTAATCAACTACGAAGATCATTGAGAAAAGAAAGAAGAAGCATTAATGCATGTAACAAACACTCCAAGTGCTTCCTGAGCCTACCAAATAATAAAAAGGGGCTCCTGGACACTCAACGTTGATCGTGATTTTGCCTCAGAAAGAACACTGGCCCCAGGATGGCTTTTACTAGAACACAGGATGGTGCATAATCCAACAGACATCCTAGACAAGGTAGTCAATGCAAAGACAGAGCCATCAGACTTGAAGCAGAGATTTTGGCACTGAAACTTATTGTGTAAATAAATAGATATATTTGAGATGGTTCTCTGGCAAGACCCAGAAGGCATACAGTAGTGATGAAAGTCGACATTGTCTTCAATTACAACAGCAACAGTGTGAGACTGCAAATAGTGTATTAGGGTATGAGATGACAACCTAGTAAAAATAAATTAAAACTCGACAGAAAAAAGCCATGAAAGAATGCTTCTCACTAAGAGCAGGTTCAACATTGAAAATAACACTTTGAAAGACGTGCAACTGCTCGGAATGATTACTATCATGAATCCAAGAAAAAGGGCTGTAGATGCTGTCAAAATATCACTCTGAAAGAAGGTGAAAGAATGCAGTCTGGAAATAATGAAGCTTTCTGAGACTTCAAATTATTACGTGGAATAGAACATTTAAGTGAAGGTGGAATCTCTAACTTTACTTGACAAACCACATTTTCTTGAAAGAATCTTTTTCATGGAGATAAAGCAGTTATGGCCGGTAAAAGCTGAAACTAAAATGTATCAATTTGTTTGAGGACGAATGTGTGAGATGAAAATGTTACATCATTATTAACACTTGCAGCTTTGATACAGAAACAGATGCATAAGACATTCACAAACAAAACAGATTAGAAGAACGTGCGAGTATGACTGACCTGTTGGTGAATACTCTTCAAGATACCATACCATTGTAGAATGGTCGTACATACTGTGAGGATGACTAATAGGAACATGGGCAAAAATTTAAAAAAGCAAGTCGGAAAAATTAACTCGGAGATCAATAAACTGGTAGCAACCAGAATCAATAGGCAAGATAAACTATATGAGGACCAAGATGGCATCTGACCAACTAGATTATGTGGCCCATAGGTGCTCCTCTTCCAAACAATCCTTAAAGCTTTCATTTTTCCTATCCATCGCTCAAGCTCACAGAAAGTGTGATCTACTCACAGGTCTTGCTTTCAGGGCAGTTCAATGACACCACAGCAGTGGAGTAGGACATAAATGATATAAATGATGAAAATAGAGGACCTATACGGGTTTTGGTGGGAAAAAGTGCCTCTGTACCTTCCATATTTCATTTATTTTAGACCTACTGGAAGAACTCTGAGGCAACTATGTCATGTGGGTTGAGTGACTTTTAGTATAAACATGGCATGGCACACCGTGGTCCCCATTGTTAAACGACTGTGAGGATGTGTTTTTGAATCAGGTGATTTAAAAGATGAAAAACCACCCTATTAGCAGCAATGATAAAAGTTTAAAGTTCTCTCCATTAAACTAACATGTAGACTAATGAGTAATGTCAGCAAGAATCGTACTTAAAAAAAATAGGTCTCAAGAGTCAAAACAATTTACAAGACAACCTCGTTCCAACACCCACATTTGCACCTACACTCCCAATACTCCGCCCCCCCACAACATCTATGTCTAACTAGACCAATTCATGTGCTCCCAGGACCTGATTCTGATTTACACACTCCAACTATTTGGGCAAGGTACTAGCCAACCATGCTGCACACATGGCAGACATAGAATTGAGTGCCCCACACCCACCAGTCCCTACTGGGAAGCTCTCCAAAAATACACTAGATTATTGAGCATTTTGTGACACCCAACTCACCCACCCTGCCCAGTAATTAGAAGAAAACCATGCCAGGGCCACCACCCACGTTATCGAGTGGGACACCTTCAAAGTAGTCACTAGAGGCTTCTGCATACAGAACATAGTGGGGGTTTGCAGGAAACTGACTAGGGCTCTTTGGGACCCTGATGAGGCAGTGACCGCAGCAGATAATTCCTACTCCCGCTCCTCACTGATGATACAGCACATTGTGCCCTAGAGGACATCAAGTTAACCTGGTGGAGCACCTCCGTTGCTACAACTTCACGGAATACACGGCCCGGCTTCACACTACAAGGCCCCGGCTTCATAGTACAGGGGATAAACCCGGCCGCCTACTCGCATGGTTGGCCCGTCAAGAAACACACACGCCCACCCCATCACTGAAATTATCCTAGACACAGGCCCTACCATATGATCACAATCAGCTATACTACAGACTTCTAGCACATACCACACTGAGTTGTACTGAGAACCTCCCGCTCCAAGCTTCAGCACAGTCAGATGCTTCTTAACCAGCCCTTAAGTGCAAGAAACTTGGTGACCTAATCACAGTGGCTGAGGTAATAAAAAAAATTTAAAAAAATAAAAAAAAAAGGAGATTCATGCATTGGCCCGTAGTAAAACCCCAGGGTTGGATGGGATCCCGATAAGACTACTATGATTGATTCTCAACTAGCCTCGTCCCTAGATGAGCTGAGATGTACAACAAAGCCCTTACTACTGGTGCGCTCCCAGATTCCCTCTATGAGACGCTCCTCACAATCCTTCTGAAACCAGACAGGGATCCCAACTCAGCTCTCCTTCTGTTGACACACAGCCGTACTGGGTGCCGAACATAATAGTTTGCAAGGTCCTTGGAGAATGGTACCCGCAGGTACTTCTTACTCTAGTCCACTCCAATCAGAACATTTTTGTACCGGACAGTATTACATCTAACAAAATTAGTCGACTCTTGCATGTCATGGATCAGGCATCGTTACGATACCCATAGGCAGCATGTCTCATTTTTGACCTCAAAAAGACCTTTGGTTCTGTTTCCTGGGATCACCTCCTCAGTGATCTGCAGGTGATGGGAATCGGCCAGTGCCTACCTGAATATATAAAGTAGCAATACACAAGCCCATCATCTAGGGCACGAACTGGCCAATTAATTTAGCCTCCCTTCCCCAATGGCCGTAGAAGAAGCCAGGGGTTCCCTCTCTCCCCTACCCTATTTACTATTGTCATGGAGCCCCTGGCCCATCGCCTATACTAGGTTGGCCAACAATGGGATATCCTCCTGGACGGGAACATACACGCCGTGTTGCTCTACTTGGATGACCTGCTACTATATGTCTGGGATGCATCTGCCTTCATGGCCTCGATCTCAGTGACCTTCTGGGACTTTGAGGATGCAGCAGGCCTTGGAGGAAATTTGGGGAAACTGTGCACATTCCAGTGTGCCTCAATGTACCTCCACTGCTGATCCTTCTGCCTCGAAGTAACTCCACAGCTGATTTGCATGGGTGATGCCCCCCTAACTTTGACAAAAACAGAGGTTTCCTATCTAGGAATCAGAATATATCACTCCCAAAGGGACCTGTTCAAGGGCAACCTGCAGCGGTCTTTTACAGCCCTCAAATCCCACTTCGTTTCAGGCAGAGGCTGTCATTCGCCCTAACGGGCAGGATTGCACTATCAAAGATGATCATCCTCTAATCCCTCCTGTATTATTTAAATAACGCTCCAGTGTTTCCCCACTGATGCTTTTTCCAAGATCTAAACCAGATGTTAGGGGGCCTACTGTGGGACGGTGGGAGGCGACGGGTGGCCCTCCATAAACTCCAACTGCCAGTGGATCAGGGAGGGCTGGGTGTGCAACCCTTCGTAACTTACTACCTCGTGGCACAGCTCTAATGGGCATTCCAGTGGCTGGCAAGTAGGAAGCTATATAAAATGAGCACTAGTAAAGGCCCTCTTCATCTACATATAATAAGCCAGCTACTCTACTCCACTATTAAGATGCATACTTCGTGGCCCTTCCACATGTGGGTTGCCCAAAAATGCCTAGCCAGGTTCTACCAGCTGATGAAACTGGTATCCCCTACTCCCCTGATATCCCCTCCAGGACTTACCAGGACCCTTGGGGCCCTTTACGACTGAACAGCTATCAGAGTGGCACAGTCACTCCCTAGGCACAGTCAGAGACCTCTTTCATGATACCCAGATCCTTACATGTAAGCAAATACACGTAAGGATCTGGGACCATATGTACGAACACATTTTCCCATTGACACAGAATGGGAAAAAGCCTTTGCTACATCTGGCCCCTGGAATTATAATTTTACCCCAGGTCAGTTCTTAACACAAAGACAATAACTGGTGGCGCTCTGCTTACTATGGGGAGTGATAGATGAAGAACCACTGACACATGCGGTGACACATTCCCTATACATCATGGGGGAAGACGACACCTCATTACATTGCTCTATAAAGCGATCAGGGAACACACGGGAACCTCACTGGTGCACTTTTGTTGCCTGTGGGAGACCTCTCCACGACGCTGAATGGTCCAGAGCCCTGGAGTCCCCCAGACTGTCTTCAGGAATGATTGCTTTAAAAACATCCAATTCATGGTCCTCCATAAGGCTTATCTCACACCAAACTGGCCTAACCAAATGTTCCCCACGGCCAATCTCACCTGCTTAAAATGCCAAGCCCAAGTCGCAGGTCTTCAACATATGCTTTACCGGTTTCTGGCTCACTATACACACCTCATTGGCCATGGTCACACAACTTACAAAACGAAACTCTTGGAAGGCTAGAGCCTTAGGCATCTTCGCTAGGAGGAAAAGCCACAGTGTGAGGGTACATTTTACCAACCTCACCCTCCTGCTGGCTAAACATCTAACCATGCCCAAAATCCCCAGTCCCCTCCCACCCCCATACAGGGCATGTCTCCATTGAGGTGAGGCTGAAAGCTCTAAACTACACTGGTAGGAGGCCAGATGAATGTGCTGATACCCTATAGATCTAGCCTCAGACGCCGTGCTTATGCAGTTCAAAGAACTGACTGATAAGTCCTCCCCTTTCCACCTCCCTTACATCACATACACACAGTCCTCTTATACCATTGAAGCCCACAGCAGTTCCAGACCTCAACTCAGCGAACTTGATATGTCCCCACGCATCATACAAACCCTCCCTTCAGATGTCCCCACCCCATCCAACTGTTGCAGGTCCTTAGTGAGGGCTAAGCCAGAGATGGCAAAAAGGTAAACTTTAACGGTGCCCGAAGCAAGAGCTTGCTGGTGTAACAGCAGCACTTTAAATAGGGAGGTAGAAAGTAAATCAATGTTACGTGAGGAACATCCAGTCACAAATTTGTCCCAATAGCAGACGTATACCGTTTTTGTCGAGGCCCGTATGGCTGCAAGGATGGCATCATAGATCTCAGAGAAAGATTAAAAGCGTTCAACTGTTGCTGCTCAATCACTATGCATTAAGGTGAAGCACTCAGAGTTTTGAGTGTAGAACCCTGCCTTGTTGCAGCGACAGGAGGTCCTCCCGAAAGGGTAGCCTGATCGGAGGACAGACACTCATGTTCAGAAGCTGGGGATACCAAACTCACCTTCCCCAGTCCAGAGCATGATGATGACTTGGGCCCAATCAGTCCTCATCTTCTTGAGAACCAGGGGCAGCAGTGGTATCGAAGGAAAGGTATACAGCTGTCCCAGGTTCTAGTTTAATTGCAGCGCATCTCAGAGAGAGGCGCTTTGAAACTTCAACATGCAGAAGCGTTGACATTACACGTTCTCTGCAGTGGCAAACAGACTGAGTCAAAGTTCTCCCCATCCGTGGAAGATACCGTACACCACCTTTGGATACAGACGCCAATGGTGATCCAAAGGCATCAATGGCTAATTTAATCTGCCCAGGCAATCAGAGATCTCACCATGTGCTGCAGGTCAGGGAAGATGCCCTAGTGCTCCAGCCAAGACCAGAGGCACATAGCCTCCTAGAAACGGGTCCAAGACCCTCATCCTGCCCTGCTTGTTGCAGTACCACGTGGCTGTGTTGTTGTTCTTGAAAACATGAACCAGCCTTCCCTTGAAGGATGGGAGGAAGTTCATTAGCTTCAAGCGAATCGTTCACAGCTCCAGAAGGTTTATCCTGAGCATCTTCACCTCCGTAGACCAAGGTATCCTGATCTCCACCTCCCCTAGATGGCCACCCAAATTCAGTAGTGATGCACCAGTCACCACCATCAGTTCTGGGTGGGGAAGAGTCTGCTGTTGACACAATCACTGTTTAACTACCGCCAATGCAGATCGTTTTCAGTCTCCCATGAAAATTGGGCCAGATTGGGAAGATTCCCCTGATGCTGTGCCCACTGGGCCTTAAGTTCCCATTGGAGAGCCCGCATATGCCATCTGGTATGCTTCACCAGAAGGATGTGGAAGGCTATCAACTGCAGGAGTCTAGGGGCCAGTCTCACCAAAATCCAGGGCCAAGACCAAAACATTAGGATCATAGCCCGTGGATAGACATGAAACTGCACCATGTGCACAATGGCTCAAATGAAAGGGAGCGTTTGAGACAGAGTCCGGTGTGACTACAGCATGTTGACAGTGAACCCCACCGAATGCAGAAGGTTTACCAAAGTCTGGAAGTATGTGATGACTGCCTGAAGTGAGAGTGCCTTCAACAGCCGGTCATTTGTGAGGGGAAGACTGGAACCCATGACGTCCGGCAGATGAGCCACAAACACCGCCATCACTTTCCTGAACACTTGAGGACCAGTGCTGAGGCAAAACATGATAATAGCGAACTGGAAATGCTCCTGACCCACCGAGAAACACAGGTAATGTCTGTGTGACTACAGGACGGGGATATGGAAATACACATCCCGGATGTCAAATGCTACCATCCAGTCTAAGGGATCCGAGTCAGACAGGACTTGAGTCAAAGTGAGCATCTTGAATATCTCTTAATGCAGAAAAGCACTGCAAGGGGTGAATATCTGGGACAGGATGAGGCCTCTGTCTTTTTTTTGCACCAGAAAATAGCAGGAATTACAACCATCCATACTTCCAATGCTGACACCATCTCCATGACATCTTAAGTCAAAAGACCTTGCACTTCCTGACACAGCAAGGAGAGATGGTCCTCTGTAATCCATTTTGGGGATGACAGGCAAAGTAGCAGGTTTTCCAGGAATGGCAGGGCATAACCTCTCAGCACAATTTGGAGCACCTACTTGTCAGAGGTTACTGCTTGCCATTGGGGCAGGTACTGCCTGATCCTGCTGCCAAAGGGATGGTTGTGCTGCATTGAGGACCCATTAAAAGTATTGAGGCTGCACCAGCTAGTGGGGCAAGGGCCTGGACAATATGCTGGGTGTGGCCCCACATCCTCTGTGGGACCAGCAACCATGCCTATGAAAGGACTGAGAAGACTGCTGGCCTCAGGGTAAGGTTGGTATTGCGGACATGATGGGAGACTATTGGACATCCCTTGAAAACTCTGTGGACCTCAACAAGGACTAGCAGTGGAGTGCCACAGTAGAGCCATGGCACTGCGTAGTAAGTCAGTGACGTCCAACCCACACAAAAATTTAAACTTCACTGCGCCCAAGCCATTAACCAATGCACTGTTCTGAATGGCTCAGCACTTTTCAGGACGGATGGGTACAATCTGTGCAACTAAATCCCACAAGGCATGAGAGTATCAGCCCAAGAGACATGCAGTATTCACAAACTGCAATGCGAAGCTAGTGGAAGAGAAAGTCTACTTCCTAAAGTTTTCCATCCTCTTGGATGCACAATCAGATGAGGTAGTAGAGAACACGCTTAGGTTTACCTTGGCTGTTGAGGCCTGCACCACCAGCTCTCAGGAGATGGATGCTGGGAAAGGAAGAGTAGGAATGTAGGGGCGATGCCGGTGGGCAATCGCTCTGTGCACTGGAGCTCTTGTGCAGCGTTTGGCCCAGGCCCCCAGGAGAATGTTGGTGCGGGCCTCATTAAAGGGGAGGAGGTGCTTTACAGAGCTTACCCCTCAATTAAGTACATCAGTCATGATGTTGGTCTTGACTTTGACGGAGGGTAGCTATAGGTCAAGGACCTAAGCTTCCCTGCACATTACTATTACAAAAGATGCACCTTTTGTCCTCCTGGTGGGAGCCGCGCCCCAGGAAGCCACTACCTTCTCATTCATCCCCTCTCTCTGGAAAAGAAGGTATGTCCAGGGTGGGAAGTCTAGGGTGGACTGATGTAGTCCAGAGGGAAGAGGGTTCGACGTAGTCTCTTCAATGGGTGCAAACAGCACCCAGGACGATGATGGCTGAACTGGGACTGGAAATGGTGGCGGCACTGGTATCAGCATCAATCCAGATATGGGTGTGGATCCGGATTGCTCACCTGGCGTTAAGGGTAAAACTACCAACAGTAATCGTGTCGGAGCACCTCTCGGCACCATGGGACCGAATGCGCGCCAGAGGAAGCCAGTGACCCAAAAATGGAGTGCATGGCATCGTAGAACTCCTTGAGTTGGGCATGAGTCGTTGCAGCTCCAGGAAACTAGGGGAATTGTGGAGCGCACCTGGCCACTATATTCAATGGTGGAGTGCAGAAGCTGGACATAGAAGCATGGAAATACGTAGGAGAGGTTGAAGAACACTTTGACTTCTTCTTCTTTGACTTGATAGACTTCAGGGATGATGACTTGGAACGGGATGACTATCGTCTATTGGAGAACTATCCCAAGATCGCCTTCAGGACTGGCACAGAACATTCTTCTGCCACGACACCAGGAGCTTCCTTGCCTGCGTGTCAGTCTGCTTCGGATGAATGGTCATCCAGGCACTACAGATAACCAAGTGTGAATCAGAAACAGACATGTGTCTGACATTCTTCATGCAAAGCACGTGGGTTTGTTGGAAGACACGTCAATAGTACAATGGTAATAAAGCTAAAAAAAGGGTCAACAAACAAGTCGAAAAAAGTGGTAAAAAAATGACCAACGTTGCTCTCCAGATCTGCAGTGTTGGTGTGGAAAGAAAGGAACTTATGCCAGTGTGCCTGGGAGGCGCCTATACAGGTATTGCACATGTTACTGCCGATGTAGACGACGTTGACACAGGGCTGCCTGACGCAACCTACCTATGCAAAGGTACTGCTCAAATTTATCAGAACCAGTCTGATGCCTGGGGAATATTTTAAGATGAGTGTTAGAAATGGGGTTTTTGGTTGGCAGTTAGGTTGCCCCCTGTCCAAGCAAGAACCCTCACTCTAGTCAGGGTAAGTCACACACAATCCAAAATCAGCCTGTGCTCACCCTCTGGTAGCTTGGCACGAGCAGTCAGGCTTAACTTAGAAGGCAATGTGTAAAGCATTTGTGCAATAAATCATACAACACCATAGTATAACACCACAAAAATACACCACACAGTATTTAGAAAAATATATAATATTTATCTGGGTATCTTCAGGTCAAAACGATCAAAGTTGCAATATGAATTTGTAAAGATATCACTGGAAAGTGATATAAAGTGTCTTAAGTCTTTAGAAAGAAAACAGAGTCTCTTTCAAACACAAAGTACCTGGTTTCTGGTGGAAAATCTCCTCTGAGGGCCACAAAGGAAGAGGTGCGTGGAAAAAGGGTGTGTGCGTCGATTTCTCCCCAGCACACACGGACTTGCGTCGTTATTTTCCACGCGGGGAAGTCGGGCGTCGTTTTCCGGCACGCGGACAGTCTCTTTCTGTGGGTCGCGGGGATTACCAGATGTCCCGGGTCTGTGCGTGGATTTTCCTGCATGTTTTCCGGCTGCGCGTTGAAGTTTCGATCTCACGGCAGGCGTCGCGTCGATTTCTCCTGCTGAGTCGGGCGGCGTTGTCCTTGCGAGGCCGTGCGTCAAAGTTTTGATCTCACGGCAGGCGTCGCGTCGATTTCTCCTGCGGAGTCGGGCGGCGTTGTCCTTGCGAGGCCGTGCGTCAAAGTTTTGATCTCACGGCAGGCGTCGTGTCGATTTCTCCTGCGGAGTCGGGCGGCGTTGTCCTTGCGAGGCCGTGCGTCAAAGTTTTGATCTCACGGCAGGCGTCGCGACGATTTCTCCCGGGAAGTCGGGCGGCGTTGTCCTTGCGAGGCCGCGCGTCAAAGTTTCGGTCGTCCCGAAGGCGTCGCATTGATCAGCGTCGGTGTGCGGCGTTTTTCTTGCCGCGGAACAAGCTGGGCGTCGAAAAGTTCGGCGCACGGAGCGTCCAAGAGGAAGAGTGAAGTCTTTTTGGTCCTGAGACTTCAGGGAACAGGAGGCAAGCTCTATCCAAGCCCTTGGAGAGCACTTTTACAGCCAGGCAAGAGTTCAGCAAGGCAGCAGGCCAACAGCAAGGCAGCAGTCCTTTGTAGAAAAGCAGACAGGTGAGTCCTTTGAGCAGCCAGGCAGTTCTTCTTGGCAGGATGTAGTTTCTGGTTCAGGTTTCTTCTCCAGCAAGTGTCTAGTGAGGTAGGGCAGAGGCCCTGTTTTATACTAAGTTGTGCCTTTGAAGTGGGGGTGACTTCAAAGAGTCTCTAAGAAATGCACCAAGTTCCCTTTCAGCTCAATCCTGTCTGCCAGAGTCCCAGTAGGGGGTGTGGCAGTCCTTTGTGTGAGGGCAGGCCCTCCACCCTCCCAGCCCAGGAAGACCCATTCAAAATGCAGATGTATGCAAGTGAGGCTGAGTACCCTGTGTTTGGGGTGTGTCTGAGTGAATGCACAAGGAGCTGTCAACTAAACCTAGCCAGACGTGGATTGAAGGGCACAACAAGATTTTAGTGCAAAGAAATGCTCACTTTCTAAAAGTGGCATTTCTAGAATAGTAATATTAAATCCGACTTCACCAGTCAGCAGGATTTTGTATTACCATTCTGGCCATACTAAATATGACCTTCCTGCTCCTTCCAGATCAGCAGCTGCCACTTCAACAGTGTATGAGGGCAGCCCCAATGTTAGCCTATGAAAGGAGCAGGCCTCACAGTAGTGTAAAAACTAATTTAGGAGTTTCACACTACCAGGACATATAACTACACAGGTACATGTCCTGCCTTTTACCTACACAGCACCCTGCTCTAGGGGTTACCTAGGGCACACATTAGGGATGACTTATATGTAGTAAAAGGGGAGTTCTAGGCTTGGCAAGTACTTTTAAATGCCAAGTCGAAGTGGCAGTGAAACTGCACACACAGGCCTTGCAATGGCAGGCCTGAGACAGGGTTAAGGGGCTACTGAGGTGGGTGGCACAACCAGTGCGGCAGGCCCACTGGTAGCATTTAATCTACCTGCCCTAGGCACATGTAGTGCACTCTACCAGGGACTTACAAGTAAATTAAATAGTCAATCATGGATAAACCAATCAGTAGTACAATTTACCCAGAGAGCATATGCACTTTAGCACTTGTTAGCAGTGGTAAAGTGCCCAGAGGTCAAAAGCCAACAACAACAGGTCAGAAAAAATAGGAGGAAGGAGGCAAAATGTTTGGGGATGAGCCTGTCAAAAAGCCAGGTCCAACAATGAGGATTCTGCAGTTAGGAAAAGTCAGAAAGAATACATTTTGCAAAATGCTCTCTAAAGCACATTTTATGGTTGGTACACAATGAAAAAACGATATAAGCTGCAGCTAAGTTGACTGCTCTCTGTATCACGTTTTTAGATGGGCAAACACTATTATTCCTGCGACCAGAACAGTCTTTCAGATAGGATATATTACTTTTGTAGACTGGTAATCAGGTCTAAAAATTACAGATGAAAACAATGTAATCTATTTCAATTTCTTTTCTCAGCACTTTAATTAGTTTTTGATTTCAATGATGAATTTCTTTGGGAAATCTATGAGCGAACTATATGAAACATCTGGACAAAAACTGCCTAATTACCTCTGAAGAAATTATGCTATAATGCCACAAAATTATGTGAAAATTATAATAATAAAGGAAAATGCTGGTCCTGCACTTTGCACTACTTTTTAGCGCTAAAAAATGGTGCACATTGTAACATGACGAGCTCGAGTCCTGTTTATTTGTGCTGTTCCATTGTTCCAGTGATATAAATTGTAACGGAACAAAATCTCAATTGTTTGACATGTAATAGCGGAAACTCGGACATTTGATTTAATATGAAAGGCCAAAAATTATGTGAGATTACACTGGAATAAACAACATTTCACTTGGGCCCTGAAGGACCTCATTGGTTCAATCATGCATGTACCTCATCCCTTAAAAACCTAAAGAGAATAACAAACATTTTCCCTCAAAATCAACATGCTATTAAGGTGGCAAGAAGGACATATAAGGATGCACTTGCTGCCTGGAAGCTCGAACTGAGGGAGAAAGCTTGGGATGAGCTAACTGAAGCAAGCAAAAAAAAAGATACAAAGGCTTTTTGGCAGGTGGTTAACTCTTCCCCATTAAATGATAAGGATAAAATTACAATTAATGCTGTTATCCCAGTCCAAATATGAGTGGACCACTTTTCTAAAATTTTTATTATAGAGAATAGTGTCTCCCAGGACGAAATTAATTGTTTTATGGTGATAAGAAATGCCTCAGTAGGTGTAGCTTTCTGTAATACAATAGATGGAGCCAATGTAATACAGGCAAGTTTTCTGAGAAGTAACCTGTGCGTGCACCGCCGGGCGTCGTCGTTCGGATCCGCGTGCGTCGTCAGCATCGTTGGACTTGGACATTATTACCTCTGAACGGCATAGATGAACAAGTTACTTACCTTCGGTATTGAGGTATCTGGTAGAGACTCGATCTAGCTGCAGATTCCTTACCTTTGAATTCCCTGGCATCAGCTTCGAATCCAGAGTTTTTTCTGAGCAGTACCCTGCGCGCCAGCCTTCGTCGTTCGGATCCGCGTGCGTCGACCAGCTCCGTGTGCGTCGTCAACGTCATTGGAGCCGTCTATGACATCACGGTTGTCTATATAGACGCCGTCTCGGCGCGCGTACGTCAGTTCTTTTCCACAACTTCCCACACCAGAAGTGCACAGTCATGAAAGAACTAACCATTATGGATTTTACCTCTTTCACTGTTTGAAGCAAAAATTCTTTCATGCCTTTAAGAAAGGCAAAAATGCCAAGATCAAAAATATACATATGTACACATAAATACATATATATATATATATATATATATATGTATATATATATATATATATATATATGAAAAATATCCGCAGAGCAGGGAGGCTTGGGCGGGTGTAAGGAATCTGTAGCTAGATAGAGTCTCTAACAGATACCTCGTTACCGAAGGTAAGTAACTTGTTCATCTGATAGAGACTTCTAGCTGCAGCTTCCTTACCTTAGAATAGATACCCAAGCTATAACTCATGGCGGTGGGTCTGAAGGAGATTTTTACACCAGAAAGTCCTGCAAAACAGACCGGGCAAAATGCCCCTCTCTTCTCACCTGACTATCCATGTAGGAGTGTTTTGCAAACGTGTGCAAAGAAGCCCACGTTGCAGCCTGACAGATGTCCACCACCGGAACGCCACGTGCTAACACAGTGGTAGCAGTTTTCCCCCTAGTAGAATGAGCTCTCAAGCCCTCAGGAGGCTGCTTCTTTGCCAAAGCGTAACAGATTTTTATACAGAGAACGACCCAGCGCAAAATGGATCGTTTCTGCACTGCCTGACCCTTCTTTGCACCAACGTACCCCACAAAGAGTTGGTCGTCCACCCGGAACTCTTTAGTGCGGTCAAGGTAGAACGATAACGCTCTTTTTGGGTCGAGCCGATGGAGACGCTCCTCTTCCTTAGAGGGATGCGGTGGTGCAAAGAAGGTGAGCAGGGTGATGTTTTGACCCAGATGGAAAGGGGTCACCACCTTGGGGAGGAAAGAGGCACGAGTTCTTAATACTACCTTGTCAGGATATATCGTGAGATACGGTGGCTTTGAAGATAACGCCTGCAGCTCACTCACTCTCCTGGCAGATGTAATTGCCACCAAAAAGGCTGTCTTAATAGTAAGCAGACGGAGAGGACAGTTATGCAAGGGCTCGAAGGGAGCACCCATAAGGAAGGTAAGAACCAAATTAAGATCCCACTGGGGCATAACGAAAGGCACAGGTGGGAATAGATGCACAAGCCCTTTCAAAAACCTCTGTACTATAGGTGATTTAAACAGAGATGGTTGATCGGGCAACTGAAGAAAAGCAGATAAGGCTGCAAGATAGCCCTTGACAGTCCCCAAGGAGGAACCCTGCTGGGCGAGAGACAATATAAACAAAAGGATGTTAGACAGAGAAGAAGAAAGAGGATCAATAGACCTCTCTGTACAATATGAAACAAAGCGTTTCCAACGGCAGGCGTAAATCAACTTAGTAGAGGGACTCCTGGCTGTCAGAATGACATCACAGACCTCGGGAGGGAGGTCCTAAACCATCAACTGTCGCTGCTCAATCTCCACGCATGAAGGCACAGAGTTGACAGGTTCGGGTGGAGAACCTTCCCCTGCTGCTGCGACAAAAGATCCTCCCGAAGAGGCAGCCTGATTGGAGGACCGATACTCATTTTGAGAAGCTCTGGATACCAAACTCTCTGTGCCTAATCCGGAGCCACTAGGATTACTTGGGCCCAGTCGTTCTTGATTTTCTTGAGAACTCTGGGCAGAAGGGGTGTAGGCGGAAAGGCGTACAGGAGGCCTGAACTCCACTCACGACTAAAAGTGTTGCCTAGCGATAGCCCCCTTGGAAAATCCAACGCGCAAAACTACTGACATTGCGCGTTCTCTGCGGAGGTGAACAGATCTAACCAAGGCTCTCCCCACTGCTGAAAGAGTCCTTGCGCCACCTCCGGATGGAGACACCATTTGTGATCCTATAAGCATTTTTGGCTAAGTTCGTCTGCTCTGGCTTTCAGAGAACCTGCCAGGTGTTGAACCACCAGGGTCATGCCCTGCTGTTCCAGCCATGTCCAGAGACGTAAAGCCTCTTGACAAAGGGTCCACAACCCCACACCGCCCTGCTTGTTGCAGAACCACACTGCGGTAGTGTTGTCCGTGAACACCTGCACCACCTTCCCTTTCGCAACAGGAAGAAATGCTTTTAATGCTAGCCGGATCGCCCGAAGCTCCAGCAAGTTGATGTGGAGCCCGGATTCCGCCGGAGACCAGTGACCTCAGATCTCCACCTCCCCCAGATGGCCGCCCCATTACAGGAGTGACGCATCTGTCACTACCGTTAGATCTGGTTGGGGAAGGGAGAGGGGTCTGCCTTTGACCCACTCGTAGTTCACTAACCACCACTGCAGATCTTTTGCAGTCCCCTCCGAGATCTGAACCACGTCAGTAAGATTTCCCTGATGCTGTGCCCATTGGAACTTCAGGTCACACTGCAGAGCCGTCATGCGCCATCTGGCATGCTTGACCAACAGGATGCAGAAAGCCATGAGTCCCAGCAGCCTCAGAGTCTGTCTCACCGAGATCCAGGATAGAGGCCAAAACATCGGTATCATGACCTGAATATCCTGGACCCACTGTTCGGGAGGATAAGCCCGATACTGCACTGTGTCCAGAACAGCTCCGATGAAAGTGAGTTTCTGAGAGGAAGTCAGGTGTGACTTTGGCACATTTATAGTGAACCCCAGCGCATGCAAGAGGTCCGCCGTCGTCTGGAGGTGGGTGACGAGAGCCTGGGGTGTAGGAGCCTTCAACAGCCAATCGTCTAGGTAGGGGAAGACTGAAATCCTTGACCTGCGCAAATGAGCTGCCACCACCGCCATCACCTTTGTGAACACCCGAGGGGCACTGGTGAGGCCGAAAGGAAGCACGGTAAACTGAAAGTGCTCGTGGCCCACCTTGAACCGCAGGTAACGCCTGTGGTCTGGCAGGATAGGAATATGGAAATACGCATCCTGCAAATCCAACGCTACCATCCAGTCTCCTTCGTCTAGGGCAGACAAAACCTGAGCAAGAGTGAGCATCTTGAATTTCTCCTTCTTGAGGAAGAGATTGACGTCCCTTAAATCCAGGATAAGGTGTAGGCCTTTGTTCTTTTTGGGAATCAGAAAGTAGAGGGAATAACAACCACTGCCTACTTTTGATATCAGGACACTTTCTATGGCTCCCATGACCAAGAGAGCTGTAACTTCCTTGTGGAGCAAAGCTAGATGGTCCTCCATCAACCATTCCTTTGTCAGAGGGATAGAAGGAGGGAAAGACTGGAAGGGAAGGGAGTAGCCCTTCCGTATGATCTGCAGGACCCACTTGTCCGTGGTGATGGAAAGCCAGTGAGGGAGATGAAAACAAATCCTCCCTCCAACTGGACGGACATGATCCCGCAGAACCATACTAGGAGGGCTTGGGCGCAGTGGAGGGGGGCTGTGTGGCGGCCGACCTCTGGCCAGACCCTCTGGGTCTGATGGTACCACGACCATGTCCTCTTCCGGGATGCTATGAAGCCTGAGGACGGTGGCTGAACTGTGGCTGGTGTGGTACCACACCCCTTCTGAAGTCTCGAAAAGGGCGAAAGACAGACTGCTGTTGTGCTGGCGCTGAAAGGCCCAAGGATCTGGCAGGGGCCCAAGAATCCTTGAACCTCTCAAGCACAGAGTCTGACTTTTCGCCAAAAAGGCGAGAGCCATCAAAGGGCATGTCCATCAAGCTGGACTGGCCATCCCCTGAAAAACCAGTAGAACGTAGCCAGGGGTGGCGACATAGGGCCACTGACGATGGAATCGCTCTGCCCAGCGAGTCGGTCGTGTCCAAACCACACCGGATCGTAAACTTGGCTGCATCTCTCCCATCCTTGACAGCCTGGGTGAGAGTGTCCCGTACGCCCTCCGGGACCTGCGGCAGCACCTGTGCCACCGTATCCCATAAAGTATGGGAATAACGGCCCAATAGGCAAGAGGTGTTTACGGACCTCAGTGCCAGGCCGGTGGAAGAAAACATCTTCTTCCCAAGCTGATCCAGCCTCTTGGATTCCTTATCCGGGGGAGCGGAAGGGAAGGCACCACGGGAAGTAGAGGCTTGGACAACCAAGCTCTCAGGAGTGGGGTGTTGTGTCAGGAAACTAGGGTCACTGGGAGCGGGCCTATGGCGGCGGCCGACCGTCCTATTCACAGGAGCCCCTGTGCTGGGTTTGGACCACGTACCCAGAAGGACGTCTGTAAGAGCCTCATTGAAGGGCAACAACAGCTCCGTTGTTGACAACCCCGGCTGAAGCACTTCTGTCAGGATATTCGTCCTGAATGGCACCGTATGCAAATCTAGGTCCAAGACCTCAGCTGCCCTTCACACCACCATAGCGAAAGAAGCACCCTCCTCCGTAGCCACATTAGGAGGAGAGAGCATCCCAGTATCTGGAGACGTGTCCAGTCCACTGGCCTCCCCTAGATCCTCCTACCAGTCCTGTTGCAATCCAGCTTCTAAAGGGTCCTCAGACCCCTCCCATTCCTCTCCTGTGTCTGGCTGATCTAAATAATGCTCAGACAATGATCCTCGTACGACGTCGCTCCCGCTCCGGATCATCCGGAATAAGGATGGGGTGGGTGCCGGTGGCGGAATATTCAACGTCGGACCCGGCGCCGAAGGAGGTCGACTGTGAGAGACCGGCGCCAGTCCGGATCCGGTATCGGATCCTGGGGTCCCCAACAGCACCGAAGCCGCCGGTGTCAAATCCGAAGGGGCCCCTGCTGACCCCACGGGGTCCGAAGACCCACCCAAAGGTGCAGCCCGCTCAAAAATTAGACGCACACCTCGTAAAACTCTTATTTGAGCGGGGTCGATCCGGTCCCCAGAAAGGGGGGAAGACGCAGAGTCGACCCTGGCGACGGCTCCGCAGAACCGTGCTCGGAACGTCGACGTTCCCTAGACGCCTCGTCGGCCGACGGGCATGGCGAAGACGAAGTCCGCTTGGACTTCTTCTTCTTGTGCCTCTTACCTTCGGATGACCTCGAATGCGAGGAAGAGGACTTGGGGCTCCGGGAGCGGTGCTGCGACCTCCTCCTACTGCGGGACCGTGACCTCCGTGGAGTCGCGCCGACCAAAGACGAATGTCGGGCCGCAAGAAGCTTAAGGGATCTCTCCCTCAAGGCCTTCGGCGCCATAGTCCGACAGTGGGAGCACGAGGTGGAATCGTGGTCCTTCTCCAGGCACCAAAGACAAACACGGTGCGGATCCGTCAACGACATGGTGCAATGACACGCACCACACGGCTTGAATCCTGTCTTTCTCGAAGACATGACTTCAAACAGTCAAAAAAGCATCGACAAACCGTCGAAGCAGGGTAGCTCTTTCCAAAACTGCACTTAACCGGTGCGGAAGGAAAAGAACTGACGTACGCACGCCGAGACGGCGTCTATATAGACAACCGTGATGTCTTAGATGGCTCCAACGACTCTGACGACGCACGCAGAGCTGGTCGACGCACGCGGATCCGAAAGACACCACCCGATGGCGCGCGCGCAGGGTACTGCTCAGAAAAAACTCCGGATTAGAAGCGGACGCCAGGGAATTCTAAGGTAATGAAGCTGCAGCTAGACGTCTCTATCAGATTCCTACTTACCTGTCTGTGACTGAATACTATACATTATTTAGTAGCATTCCCTACCCGTGGCACTTGGTTTAAGAAACTTCTGCCATGTCGCTGTGATGGTAAAACACCCCAAAGCACTTTGTCCTTTTTTTGTACCCTTTATATGGCGCCTAGTAGAAGGTTTTTACGCCCAATTTTTTTATCCAAGGGTATTAGATCTAGCTACCTTGCTTTTTTGTATTTATACAATCTGGGAAACGAAGAGATAATACATGCTTTGTTAAATTATATATATGTTGCCTTTGGTATTCGAAATTCTTATTAATATTGCTATTTATAGTACATCTGAGAATTCTGCATGTATATATTTGATGTATTTTATGGTTTAATTTTGAACCAAATAAAGTATTTGATGATGATGACAATTTTGTCTTATTTACTAAAAATGTACAGCTTTTCTAGGTTCACCAATAGGTTTCAAATGTCTCTTTTTCCACCACAAACTGCAAGTCGGTTACAAACCTCAAAAATAGTAAATACTGACTACCCCTTAGAAAATTGCAACTTTTTTTTAACACTGGAGAAGGCATGACGTGTGCACTAATGAAATCAAGCTAATTTAAAAGGCAAGCACACAAACCAACCAAACTGATGGGCTTGACATGGGTGTGGTTAAGAGCCCACAGAGAGATTACACCAAGGACAGAGAGATTTGCGCTCGACCCTAAAATATGGACTCGGCAATGGAGGATTGGGAAGGGGGCGGTTGCCTCACCCTCCAAGGGTTCACAAATTCAGTCCCTTCGGAACTAATGAGATTGATACCGGTGACACATACTGAAACAGCTTTTATTTATTTGTAATATTTATATAACGCAGACACAGCTCCAAGGACAACACAGGCTCTTTCCATACAACTGTAAACAGTACCACATAACATCCACAGATAAGTAAGATGCAACGCAGACTACAGGGAGCTAAATGTTGGTTAGATACATTTTGAAGAGATTTTTTTTTTAGGCTTTTATGGCACAGGAGGAGATGAGTCACAGCATAAGAGGAAAAACATGTAAGTTAAACATTCTCTTGGCAGAACACCAGATCATAAATAATGCTGATCTAAAAGAAAACGTGGATGTAAAACGTTCACTCTTTTCATGCGGTATCAGAGACCGGGACGTCGACCCTTCCACTAAAAAAAGCAAGAACTGACTATGTGGAATAGGATCCATAATATATAATCTTTCAGAGGTTTCAGTTTACACACTCAAGTTGTCTGTGTTATAAGAGTCACACTGCAGGTACCAACCTCCTCTAGGGTAAGAGCAGAGGCAGGGGATTTTGATGTTGTATACTAGCAGAGTATATACAAATATGCCACACGGTTCCTGAAAATAAAAATTTTAGGATATAGATCACACATTAACATCACATCATCCATATTTTAAGAGATTAAACTGAGTTGTAATATTCTCACAAAAATGGAATACAAGGACAATGGCACTCAGTGCTTAATTTGTAAATAAGAACGTGCCAGTGCCCAAAGTCCTCCTCTTAAACAAGTGGCTGCTGCAATTAAATGTGGGAACAGGGAATACTCAGGCAGCGTAATTCTGAAGCCATCTCGAGCCTCTTCAATCCATTTACAACCACTGCCTGCCCCTTCAGCTCACTCTTGCAGTTTTATGGTTTCTCCCATTGTCACGCTTTCTTGTTTTTCTCTTCCTCTGTCTTTCTCATATGTATCTTTTGCTCGCAGTAAATGTTTGAGGCAGAAAAATAAGTGGCGGCCCTCAAAAATAAGTGGTGGTGCCCCACACTGGAAACACCAGGCACAAATTAAGCACTACTGGCACTAGAGAGAACTGTAAGTACTTCAGTTTTACAGTGAATTAACTATAGCGCTCAGATCATGGGGTAGAGCTGCTCGAATACTGGGGAGAGGAGAATGGGACAGCAGTTATCTATCTAACTCAGCCAAGTATAGGTTACGAGATGGTGTGTGGATCTGAGTTATCTCACAGAGGAACTGGGGCCTAACACCGTAAGTAGTATGACCATCTAAATAAACTGCTATGTAACTCTTGAATAAAACACTATCTGAATTGGGGTGATATAAGAATTCAGAGATGTGTTAGTCACTGCTTTGGCTGGAGTGTTTTGCAATCACTGAAGTCTTTTAATAAAAGAAGCGTGCAGGCTCGATTATATGCGCCTTGCATAAAGTAGCCTTGAAAGGACAAAAGAGATGGGAGCTTGATGTTAGGTCACATAAGGAAATCGACTTTTCAGTGATTGCAAATGAGAAAAGAGCATATTTTAATGTTTGACTCTGATGCAAGAGAAAATGAAAAGTCCAATAGAACCCACATGTTAATGTCAACACCACATGCTGTCAGTAGGACCTTAAGACAGTAGCAAAGATACCAAACACACAAAAGATGATGGGAGAAATGCATGCTAATACTCTGACCACTGAACATCGCTCATGGTAGTATGCCAAACGAGCATTTTACTGCCTATCATGAGAGCTTAGGTTATTCCCAGCTATATGCAAATCAGAGTTCATCTCCAATAGGAACAGTGGATCCCAAACCGATTCTGAACTGGAAGACAGACAAGAAATTCCAAAAGTGTGATGTAATATGAGAGACCATCAGAACTTTCACAGATACACTGGTAAAATGTTCCAGCCCTCCCCATTGATCATGTCGAGAATGATGATGGCAAAAGATACGCCAACAGAGAAAGAGGATAATGCTTCCACTCTAGAACATTCTGTGCATCATTAAAATAGCTCACAAATGTAAAGTTATGAGAGTGAATCGTGAAGGTGAATGGACAGAAATACACTTAAAAAAAGAATCAGGGAAATGGCAGAGCTGTGAGGAATATCATCAATGGGTCAAGTGAATGATGATGAAAATTGAGTCAGAGGATATAATTATTGCTTTCAGGCAAGTACCAATCTACTTAGATAATTTCCCCAAAGAAAATGGAAAGGAGGATCTTATGGTGATAGCGACCAATGCTAGTGAAATGTCTAATAAGGTCAAAGTACTGGAAAGTTCTTATTCATTCAAAGAAATAGGTCTCAAAAACTCACTAGGAGTGATTCTTTCTCCCTTACTGCAGTCCAGTTCACCATTGTTCACCCTCAACAGACACCAGCCATATTCAAATTAGCCTTGGTCCTGTTACAAAGGTAATAGTCTAGCCCAAGCTATCCCCTCAAACTTTGAAGAAAATTGCAGGAGTAGAAACTGGAAGATCATCTATCACGATTATAGAGTTAAGGAAGGTTTATTTTAAGAAAGGTGGATTACAGCTAATTTTGAATTTTGGGAACAATACTCTCTCCCTGTTAAGTATTGCTAAGGGTTTTCATAATTGCTGCTAGACTTGATGCATAAAGAGCAACTCCTGAACCAAATTTGGAAAGTATACATTGTAAACTGCAAGCATTACCATCTTAAAACAAATCCAAGGCAGAGAATCCATGGTCCTCAAGTCTTTCAAGGGTATTTAGGACAGAAAGAAACCCTTTTTTAACCAGTAATTGGGTTGGCTAAATATATGCTCAAATATACTGAAGAACTGCTGAGATGGCTTCACTGTGATGCATGCAGCAACAGGACCAATGAAGTTGACTGCAGTGCAAAATAGCTCCCTGGCATTCTTCGGCGCAGCACCGTTCTTTACCAGACTGATGGGTGTATGATAGTTAATACACTGAAAAAGGACATAGGAGCCTTTTTAACAGCCTGAAATAAGCTATGAGCTTTCAACACATAACTTTCATGATTGTTTCTCTTTTAAATGCAGGAGAACACATCAGAGTAATGTGATTAGAAATAATATTGTGTACCCATTTAAGATAACCAATAAAGCAGCATTCAAGAAAGTAGCTTTGAAAATGCTCGAGTTCTCAAACCACAAGGGTATCCCTTTCTCAAATGTGATTTAAAAGTAACCTTCATTCATCACATTCAAGCTAGGACATGGGGCAGATGCTTGTCTATTGCAAGTACTTCACAAACTCTGAACTGAGTTTCCTATGATGGAGTAGATCAGAAAAATAAATGTCAGATGTAACTATGTAAACAAAAAATTAACCCATGGTGTTTCTTTTCATCCTAAATGTTTAATGGATGAGGCCTGGTACTGCTGGCTTCTGCCTGAACAATCAGCTTTGCCATGCAGTCCCTTACAGACAGCCGGTTGGGTGATTCACACTAAAACCTGCAATCACTCCAAAGATCAGTAAAGGAGAAAAGAGCAGAAAACGTTGCAAATTGTGAAGTTTAAATCCGTGAGATTGTTAATTACTTTCACCACAATCTTTATCTCTCATGCTACCACTACTGGCTTGATCTCCTATAAACAAGAGAACTATGGGTCTGATATTATTTAGCAAAGATTCACCCAAAGGCTTGCTACCACATTAGCTATAGGAGGAAACCTAGACAAAGGACACCTTGTTTGTAAAACTTCACCTCAGACTACATTAAATATAAAACTGCAGAATGCAAACACGATTTCACTTGTAGTGCCAATTACAGGCAACAGAGTGATATTTCAAAATACTCAAACAACTAGATGTCTGTAATAACATTCATCTAAATTTTAAAATGAAGACAAAACTGGTGTCCATGACTTAAGCCGAGTCCCACTCCACACTTGACTATACGGTCAGTAGAAAATTCATTTTTTCCTCCTCCTCTTATGGGAAATGTTGCACTGCAACACGATCATGAAGAAAATGGAGCCTTTGCCTGTCTTGCTGCTTTTAGCGGCCATTTACTGAGGAAGAATGCTACAGTTCCATTTAAAAAATGGCCCCGAACCTCTGAATATCTGTAACATCTACTCAACAGTTATATAAAATTTACCATTACAAGTTAGGGTAAATGGGCAACGAACATACAAAATGTCATAATCAATGCAGCATTCCGGGGAATGTTAAACGTGCACTAGTCGATAGCTGGCACTACCCCGTAATAGAAAAGATAGCGCCTGTGGAATATCCGATTGCGGCTGATATGTGTGAAAAGATTTATGTTAAAAAAGAAGCAAAGATAGTGAAAGAGAACAAATATTTCAAATTTTGATTCTGCAACACCATGATGTTTTTAAGTAATCAGGGATCCAGGCAAGGGCAGATCTGCATTCTGTTTTTAATGAAAACATGCTAACAATAACAGGGCATTTGTAAATTCTCCAAGAATTAAGGTAAGAACATACCGGAATTAAAGCATTTTTAGTCTTTTTGAAACAAAACTATTGACAATGACCCAGGCAGATTTTGAAAGCGGAAACAACTGTTGACATTAAGGTTTTCACCCTTGAGCAAACTTAATTCCTAACACCTGCTAGAAAGATATTGAATCAAGGGCTGGCACAGAGAGATATAATCAGGTGGCATATCCTATCTCAACGATCCTCAGAACCCAGTCTTCTAAGGCGATCCTAAGCTAGTTGTCCCAATCGCTTTCAGCTACAGCTCTCATTACTCTAATTACTGTATGGAACTTACCCAAATATATACCGAAAGGCAGATAGAGTTGTTGGGGAAATTACAAACTAATACTCTGATCTGAAAAATTTTACACCTATGCACAGACTAAACCAAATTAAAAGGCCCAGAAAGTTAGCTAAGCATTCATTCAAAATGGTCTTACATGGATTTCTTCATCGCTCACATCTGAGCACTTAATTCTTGCCGCTGAATGAATGTTGAAGGCTGATCAAGTTTCTTTGTCAAAATCAAATAAGGTTTTAACACAAGGCACACTTTGGTCTCAATAAAGAAGACTATATCTCAAAGCATGTATGTAAATTGCAACAACCTGAACCTGAGTTAACAATGTTGTGCATGGTGTGTGTAGATAACTTATATATATATATATATATATAAGTTATCAGACCCCCTATCTTGCTTGAGTGCCACATTCTCAGTGCATACTCATCATGCATCAATAGATGGTTGTCACATTACCTGGGATTCTGAACCCAGCCATCAAGCTTGATAAATGAAGATTGCTCTCAAAGATCGAGATGAAGAAGTATTACGCGTATCCAGTCTTCATTTGTGTCCCTTACGTTATGTATTTTTATTTGTTTATCTCTAAAGCACTCACTAAGAAGGGCTATGGTATTAAGAGCCTAAAATCTGAACCCCAGTGAGACAAAGGGCTAAAGTAGCAAAATAAAAGGGTCTTCAACTCTTCTAAAATGTATAAGATTAGACATTAAAAAAATGTAATTTATTCACAATCTTGAACTGCCTCTAGTAGCAAAAGCTCTATCTCGAATCCATTTAAAATATGGCATCAGGAGTATGGCTTGTGTATTGGACTTCAGTGATCCATCTGGGACATATGTGCTCCCACTAAACCGGGAAGAAATGTGGGTCCAGTTGTGTAGTGGGGCCAGCTGGGTCATATGGAGTAGCTTAAAACCAGATCCTCTCCTTCTTTTGAAGGCAATTTGCAGAGGTCACAGGTCAGTTCACTTGCTATGCTCTGCGTTTGTTGACACCTTTAACCCTGACATCCGTTCATGCTAGATACAGTTCCTATAGGCTAGACACAGGAGCACAAAAGCCTCAAAGACTTCTCTCTTCCTCTGGCAGGCACATACAACAGGATTAAGGAAAATAGCCACTGTTCTAGAAAGGTGGCCGATTAGACCTTTTGGACTTGGGTCTTCAAGGAGAAATCACAATAAAACACCAGTCCAACATTTTACCTCACTAGTACGCACTGATAAGTAATCTAGTTTGGGAAAACTTCTTAATAATGGTCATAAATAGCATATTACTCTCTGAACATCTGAATCTGCCAACCACCTATAAGCATGCAACTGTTTACATCCTTCACCCATGCACAGGGGAGGTTGCCATATCCTGCGGCCAACACCCCCCAACTACCCAAACCCACGCTGTGCACAGCCCTTTCGCTGTGCGTGGCAGGAGTTAGCCGCAGCTTCTCTGGGTGTAAGAATAGGGGTGAGAGGGTTATCTGGGGGTGAGATTGCTGTCAGATTGTCTGTCTGGGTGTGAGAGGGCGTACATCAGTGTCTTAGTGGGTGTGTCAGTCTGTGCAGGGGTCTGTGAGAGGCTACATGAGGGTGTCAGTTGGTCTGAGAGTGGGTACGCAAGTGTCTGAATGGGCCTGTGAGTGGATGCGTAAGTGTCTTGGGTGTGTGAGTGGGAGAAATTGATTGGAAGAGAGACAGAAAGGGAAAGTCAGAAAGAAAGTTTTTTAGGCTTTAATATCTCATATACTTAGAATGAGATTTTTGTTGGATTTAACAAAAAATTTATTTAATGAATTGAAAAAAATAAATATTTTTATTTATTACAAAAAAAAAAAAAGAATGAGTCCAGCTGGACTCGCACCCTAATAGCTCAGTGTGGAGGTCTGTGACCTTCACACTGTGGTATGGGGGGTTTCTGTTTTTCTTTTTTAGCCCTTTTTGGGCCATGTGGGACCATGAGGGAGCTCTCAGGGGCCCCTGCTTTTTTAATGTTTTATTAAAAAGCCCTCACAAGTTACCTGGCACTGCGGGGGAAGCCTAAAGGCTCATAAAAAATAAATAAAAAAAAGCAGAGTCCCAAGATGGCTGCCAACACTTCAACGTTCTGTTGTTGAAATGTTTACAGCCAATCATATCTCAGCATGAGATTGTTAGGGGTTGTGACCCCTTCCTGTCACTAGATATACAAATTTCTCAATTACACCAAAACAAACTAAAAACACTTTCTGGACCAGGACCTACCTTACCGCTACATTTGGTGTCATTCCATCCAGTAGTTTTTGTGCTATCACTGCTCAAAACCCCCATAGAAAGATTCATGGGGAAAACGTGTTTTGGGACCCCCCTCTTTCCTCCCCACCCAACAGATCACCCTGAAGGAGCAGCCAACAGAACTCACAATTATTTTTGGAAAGTTTTGTGAAGATTCGTCAAGCAGCGTCAAAGATATAGGCAAGTAAAAAAAAAAAAAAACAACACTTTTTTGTATAGAATCTAGGTTGTAATTATAACTACCTACTGGTAGCCACTAGGTAGTTATAGTTACACCCTAGTTTCTATATAAAAAGTATATATATATATATGTATATATATATATATATATATATATATATATATATATATATATTTTGCAAGTTCAGGCAAGGCCCCCAACAGAATCAGTGCACTCGCCAAGCACAAAATCGTGCACATATATATATATATATATATACATATATATATATATATAAATATAAAATGTCACTTACCCATTGTACATCTGTTCGTGGCATGAGATGTTGCAGATTGACATGCTTTGCACATCCCGCCATCTAGTGTTGGGCTTGGAGTGTTACAAGTTGTTTTTCTTCGAATAAGTCTTTTCGAGTCACGAGATCGAGGGACTCCTCCCCTTTCGGTTTCATTGCGCATGGGCGTCGAATCCATCTTAGATTGTTTTCCCCGCAGAGGGTGAGGTAGGAGTTGTGTATTATAGTAATAGTGCCCATGCAATGGAGCAAATATGTATGTACATAATGTGGTTTAAAGCGGTATATTTACAAATTTACAAATGTTCAACTTCAAACGGCTACAGGCTCCCGGGGAGGCGGGCGGGCGTATGTGAATCTGCAGCATCTCATGCCACGAACAGATGTACACTGGGTAAGTGACATTTTCCGTTCGATGGCATGTGTAGCTGCAGATACACATGCTTTGCATAGACTAGTAAGCAGTTATCTCCCCAAAAGCGGTGGCTCAGCCTGTAGGAGTTGAAGTTGTTTGAAATAAAGTTTGTGGTACTGCTTGTCCTACTGTGGCTTGTTGTGTTAACACATCCACGCAGTAATGCTTAGTAAACGTACGAGGCGTAGATCATGTGGCTGCCTTACATATTTCAGTCATTGGAATGTTTCCTAGAAAGGCCATGGTAGCACCTTTCTTTCTAGTTGAGTGTGCCTTTGGTGTTATAGGCAGTTCTCTTTTTGCTGTTAGATAACAGGTTTGATTGCATTTAACTATCCATCTGGCAATGCCTTGTTTGGATATTGGATTCCCTGTATGAGGTTTTTGGAAAGCAATGAACAGTTGTTTTGTTTTTCGAATTTGTTTTGTCCAGTCAGTGTAGTACATTCATGCTCTTTTGATGTCTAATGTATGTAGTGCACTTTCAGCAGCTACAGAATCTGGTTCTGGAAAGAACACTGGTAGTTCTACTGTTTGATTTAAATTGAATGGTGATATGACTTTTGGTAAGAACTTAGGATTTGTTCGTAAAACTACTTTATGATTGTGTATCTGAATAAAGGGTTCTTCAATGGTAAATGCCTGTATTTCACTTACTCTTCTTAGAAATGTGATGGCAATTAAAAATGCTACTTTCCATGTTAAATATTGTATCTCACATGAGTGCATGGGTTCAAACGGTGGACCCATGAGCCGTGTTAAGACAATGTTGAGGTTCCACGAAGGAACTGGTGGTGTTCTTGGTGGGATAATTCTTTTTAGGCCCTCCATAAAAGCCTTTATGACTGGGATCCTAAAGAGTGAAGTTGAGTGCGTAATTTGCAGATAAGCTGAAATTGCGGTGAGATGTATTTTAATGGATGAAAAAGCTAGCTTTGACTTTTGCAAATGTAGTAAGTAGCTTACGATGTCTTTGGCAGACGCGTGTAAGGGTTGAATTTGATTATTATGGCAATAATAAACAAATCTTTTCCACTTATTTGCATAGCAATGTCTAGTGGTTAGTTTCTTGGCTTGTTTTATGACTTCCATACATTACTGTGTAAGGTGTAAGTTTCCGAACTCTAAGACTTCAGGAGCCAAATTGCTAGATTCAGCGATGCTGGATTTGGGTGTCTGATCTGTGGTTTGTGTTGTGTTAACAGATCTGGTCTGTTTGGTAGTTTGACATGAGGCACTACTGAGAGGTCTAGTAGTGTTGTGTACCAAGGTTGTCTTGCCCAAGTTGGTGCTATTAGTATGAGTTTGAGTTGGTTTTGACTCAACTTGTTTACCAGATATGGAAGGAGTGGGAGAGGGGGAAAAGCGTATGCAAATATCCCTGACCAATTCATCCTTAGCGCATTGCCCTGAGACTGATCTTGTGGGTACCTGGATGCGAAGTTTCGGCATTTTGCGTTTTCTTTTGTTGCAAATAGGTCTATTTGTGGTGTTCCCCAACTTTGGAAGTAAGTGTTTAGTATTTGGGGATGAATCTCCCATTTGTGGATCTGTTGGTGATCCCGAGAGAGATTATCTGCTAACTGATTCTGAATCCCTGGAATAAACTGTGCTATTAGGCGAATGTGGTTGTGTATCGCCCAATGCCATATTCTCTGTGCCAGGAGACACAACTGCGTAGATTGTGTCCCTCCCTGTTTGTTTAGGTAATACATCGTTGTCATATTGTCTGTCTTGACAAGAATGTGTTTGTGGCTTATTATGGGTTGAAATGCCTTTAACGCTAGAAATACTGCCAGTAGTTCTAAGTGATTTATGTGAAACTGTTTTTGCTGAGTGTCCCATTGTCCCTGGATGCTGTGTTGACTGAGGTGTGCTCCCCACCCTATCATGGAGGCATCTGTTGTTATTACATATTGAGGCACTGGGTCTTGGAAAGGCCGCCCTTGGTTTAAATTTATATAGTTCCACCATTGAAGCGAGGTGTATGTTTGGCGGTCTATCAACACTAGATCTAGAAGATGACCCTGTGCTTGTGACCATTGTGATGCTAGGCACTGTTGTAAGGGCCGCATGTGCAACCTTGCGTTTGGGACAATGGCTATGCATGAGGACATCATGCCTAGGAGTTTCATCACTATTTTGACTTGTATTTGTTGTCTTGGATACATGGCCTGTATTACATTGTGAAATGCCTGTACCCTTTGTGGACTTGGAGTGGCAATCCCTTTTGCTGTGTTGATTGTCGCCCCTAAGTATTGCTGTGTCTGACACAGCTGAAGGTGTGACTTTGCGTAGTTGATTGAGAAACCTAGTTTGTGGAGGGTTTCTATGACGTACTTTGTGTGTTGTGAACACCGTTCTAGCGTGTTGGTTTTGATTAACCAATCGTCTAGGTACGGGAACACATGTATTTGCTGCCTTCTGATATGTGCAGCTACCACTGCCAGGCATTTTGTAAAAACTCTTGGCGCAGTTGTTATTCCGAATGGCAACACCTTGAATTGGTAATGTACCCCTTGGAATACAAACCTTAAATACTTTCTGTGTGAAGGATGTATCGGTATATGGAAATATGCATCCTTTAGGTCTAGTGTTGTCATGTAGTCTTATTGTTTGAGCGATGGGATTACGTCCTGTAATGTCACCATGTGAAAGTGATCTGATTTGATGTAGGTATTTAATGTTCTGAGATCTAATATATGTCTTAGAGTCTTGTCCTTTTTGGGTATGAGAAAGTACAGAGAGTAAACTCCTGTTCCTTTCTGTTGAATTGGTATTAATTCTATTGCTCCTTTTTGTAGCAACGCTTGGAACTCTAGTCCTAGAAGATCCATGTGTTGTTTTGACATATTGTGTGTGTTCGGTGGGACGTTTGGAGGGAATTTGAGAAATTCTATGCAATAACCATGCTGGATAATTGCTAGGACCCAAGTGTCTGTAGTTATTCCTTCCCAATGTTTGTAAAACTTGGTTAGTCTCCCCCCACACAGGTGTTAGGTGTTGGGGATTTGTGACGTGGCAGTCACTGCTTGTTTTGAGGAGTTTTGGGACTTTGGAACTTCCCTCTACTCTTTTGGAATTGTCCCCCTCTATATTGTCCCCGAAAACTTCCCCACTGATATTGGCTCTGATAAGTGGGCCTTGTTTGTGAGGTTGTGGGTTCTGTAGTTTGCCCTCGAAACCCCCCTCTAAACTGCGTTTTGCTAAATGTGCCTCTGCTCTGTGGGGAGTAGAGTGCGCCCATGGCTTTGGCCGTATCAGTGTCTTTTTTAAGTTTTTCGATAGCAGTGTCCACCTCCGGCCCAAACAACTGCTGTCCGTTAAAAGGCATATTCAGCACGGCTTGTTGTATTTCCGGCTTGAATCCTGACGTACGCAACTATGCGTGTCTCCTTATGGTTACTGCCGTATTTACTGTCCTAGCAGCTGTATCTGCTGCATCCATTGCTGACCGTATCTGATTATTTGAGATACTTTGTCCTTCCTCCACCACTTGTTGTGCCCTTTTCTGAAACTCCTTGGGTAAGTGTTCAATGAAATGTTGCATTTCATCCCAATGGGCTCTATCATATCTTGCCAGCAGTGCCTGTGAGATGGCAATACGCCATTGGTTGGCAGCTTGTGTTGCAACCCTTTTCCCCACAGCGTCGAACTTGCGACTCTCCTTGTCTGGAGGTGGTGCATCTCCTGAGGTGTGAGAGTTTGCTCTCTTGCGAGCTGCTCCTACTACCACAGAGTCTGGTGTTAATTGCTGTGTGATATATACAGGGTCTGTTGGCGGTGGCTTGTACTTTTTTCCCACTCTTGGAGTTATGGCCCTGCCCTTCACAGGCTCCTGAAACACCTGTTTGGAGTGTTTTAGCATTCCGGGTAGCATAGGTAAGCTTTGGTATTGGCTATGAGTGGAGGATAGTGTATTAAACAAAAAGTCATCCTCAATAGGTTCTGCATGCAAGGTGACGTTATGAAATGCAGCTGCTCTTGACACCACCTGTGTATAGGCTGTACTGTCCTCAGGTGGCGACGGCCTCACTGGGTAACAGTCTGGGCTGTTATCTGACACTGGCGCATCATAAAGATCCCATGCGTCGGGATCATCCTGACTCATTCCAGTATGAGTTGGGGATTGCATCAGTGGTGGAGTGGCTACTGGTGATGTGTGCGTTGATGGTGGTGGGGATGGTGGCGGTGTTGTTTGTCTTGCCACCTTTGCCTGTGGCTGCTTGTCCTTTTCTTGAAAGGCAAGTCTTCTTTTCATCCTAATTGGGGGAAGAGTACTTATCTTCCCTGTGTCCTTTTGGATGTGGAGCCTTCTCTGAGTGTAGTCTGGCTCCATTGACTGTAGTTCTTGTCCGAACTTATGTCCTTGCATTTGGGAGGACAGTCCCTGTTCCTCTGTGTAGGAACCTGATTTCGGTTCCAAGGCTGGATGTTTCGGAATGGATACCTTTTCGGTAGCCTTTTTCGGCTCTGACGACACCTTCTTTATTTTCGGCATCCTGGTCTCTCGGTGCCGACTTGTTTCGGTGCCGCCCTCTCGGTGTCGAACTTGCTCAGACCCGCTGTCTTTGCTGTGTGCCGGTATCTCGACCTGAGTCGGATGACTTCGACACATGCGTGCCCTTTTTCGGTGCCGATGGTCGGTCACCTATTTTTCGGGTTAAGCCATGGCCTGCTGGCGGTGGCGTCCCCTGGGCTTTTGTGGTCTTCTCGTGAGTTTTGTGTGTCGACGTCTTACTCACGGTTTTAGGCGTTTCTTCGGGATCGAGCTCTTCCGAGTCCGACTCCTGGATGGAGAAGGTTTCTTCTTCCTCCTCCAAGTGTCTTTGTCCTGTTGGCGCCGACGCCATTTGCAGTCTTCTTGCTCTTCGGTCTCTTAATGTCTTCCTCGACCGAAAGGCTCGACAGGCTTCACAAGTATCTTCTTTGTGTTCTGGAGACAAACACAAGTTACAGACCAGGTGCTGATCTGTATAAGGATACTTGTTGTGACATTTGGGGCAGAAGCGGAATGGGGTCCGTTCCATCAGCCTTGAAGAGACACGTGGTCGGGCCGACTAGGCCCCGACGGGGGATCGAAAAAACCCCAAAGGGCCACCGGAGCTCTTCAAAAGTCGGTGTCGATCTGTTGTAACTAACCCGATACCGAACGCAAACAATACCGTCAAATTTTCCGAGATTCTAACTATCTTTCCGAACCGAAACACAGAGCGAAAAGGAACACGTCCGAACCCGATGGCGGAAAAAAAACAATCTAAGATGGACTCGACGCCCATTCGCAATGGAGCCGAAAGGGGAGCAGTCCCCCGATCTCGTGACTCAAAAAGACTTCTTCGAAGAAAAACAACTTGTAACACTCCGAGCCCAACACTAGATGTGCAAAGCATGTGTATCTGCAGCTACACATGCCATCAAACATATATATATATATATAAAAGCACGATTTTGTGCTTGGCGAGTGCACTGATTCTGTTGGGGACCTTGCCTGAACTTGCACCACCACCCCAGAGGGAGACAAGGCCTGGGAGTTTGAAAACAAATATATACATATATCCAAAGCAAACAATTGATTTGTTGCACTCCAAGAGTGTATTACTTATATCCAAAGAAATACAAAACGACACCACCAACGCGTTTCAACCTCTTGGTCTTGTTCAGTTTACAAAAAACACCTTCCCATAAGTCTCCATTTATACTCTGTTTTCCTACTACCACCCAAGTGCATTATGGGACATATAGTCCCCAAAAAACTACTAGCGGCCAAAATGTTTCAACAACCAAAACCCATCTTTGTTTCTTTTTTAAATAAAACACCTGCATTTAGCTTTATATCTAAAAACATATCTACAGAGATTCATAATAATAATTTTCACATGTATGAGAGCAAAGAATGTGTTTTCAAATGCTGTAATGGTAGTTGTAATACCTGGTTACTGTGGAGGATATATAGTATTAATAATATATAGTACATTATTGGAAGGTACTCCTGTTCTTAAAATAATTGTATTAGCCAAATTCTAAGGAAGCCAATCTTCTTTATATAAGTCGGTCTAAGATATGTAGTTAAAATGGTTATCAGAATCATATCTTAGTTGTCATTCATATATCTTTCTATCTCTGAGTATTTGTGACAGCCTCTATAGGTATAGTACTCTCCTTACTTTGTGTGAGTACGCTCCATATTTGTATCCTCAACCTTCTTTGATAATCTGATAGCCATGATACCAATTTCACATAGCCACTTAGTATCTATTCCCCTGATGTTACCACTCTCTGTATCTGTTTCCTCCCCACACTGACCCAGGTTATAGATTTTGTTATTTATAACTACAACATAATTTTCCTCATAAATGATAATGAAGTTCTTCGTCAGCGTTGAGTCCCCTCAGGACCTTGGTTTTGAGCTGTATTATTAGTTGTGATTCCAAGAGTCCCAAACTGAGCTCCCGATTACCTCCTCTTTCATTATGCTCAACAGTCGCAATACCGAAGAAATTCATATTTGCCCAGTTTTTATCTTTATGCATGTGTAAGTGTTTTGCCATGGCATATTTTCCATCCTTATTCTGCACGGCTCTGATGTGTTCAAGTATAGGTTTTTTTAAGGGACAAATTGTACTCCCCACGTAAAGTAAACGACAATCACATTCAATTATATATACTACGTGGGTAGTGTTACACTTGATTCTCTTCATAATTCTTTTTGAGTTGCCCTTAGAATCTAAGTATTCTCTTGTATTCACAGCTATCCGACAGGCCTTACATTTGCCACAACATGTGAAGCCAACCGTCTGAGTTTGTAGCCAATTCATAGGCTTAGTTAGCTGGAAGTGACCGTTCACCAGAAGATCTTTTATAGATGACACCTTCCTATATGTCACCAATGGTCTTTCCCCAACCAATTTTCCAATAACAGGATCTTTTCTTATAATATCCCAATATTTATTGAGTATATTCAAAATCAGATGGTTTTCCTTGCTAAATGTCATGATCATTCTTATGCTAGAGTCTTAATTGTCCTTGTTCTGTGTGGGTTTATTCAATATTTCTACTATCGTTCTGGATCTCGCTTTGCATTCACCCAGGTTTATATCTCTTAGTTTATATTTTCTTTGAATAAATCTTTGCCTGGCTTCTCTAAATTTCAGTTACATTTCATGTTCTATGGAGCAGTTATGTTTGATCCTGATAAACTCTCCATACGGTATGCTTTTCCTCAGAGGTGTCGGGTGAAAGCGGTCTCCATGTAGTATGCTATTTGTAGAAGTGGCTTTACGATATAATGTGGTTTCAATCTTATTGTTTTCAATGTATACTTGAACATCCAGAAACTGAACGGACTGGGAGCTAATATTATGGGTAAATTGTAAACCCACTTCATTCTTGTTGAGACATTCAAAATATTGTACAAACTCCTTCTCTGTTCCATTCCAAATGATAACTAAATCAATTTATCTCATTCTATCACTCCATGACACATGTTTTTCCCACCATCCCATCATCAGGTTTGCATAACTGAGTGAAAAAGAAACTCCCACTGCTGTCCCGCAGACTTGGGCATATAAGTGATGGTTAAAGAGAAATATATTGTTCCTTAGGCACAAGTCAATCATCTTCATTAGCATTTCTGAATTTTTCAAATACTTGATATCCCGTTGTTGTAAAAAGTACTGCAATCAAACCCATTTCATGCTTAATTGATGTGTATAGTGATACCACATCTATGGTGACAAGTTTATATTCTGATTCCCAGTCGATTCCCGAAAGTGCTCTTAGAAAGTCCCCTGTATCTTTACTTTAAGAGCTTAAGCTCATTACAATGTGTGTTTATCTCTCCAGCTATATATATCCAACTTCTTATGGTTGTTGGCAGCCTTTATGTTTTTGGTGCTATGATTTGTCAAAGGCTTTGGGGAACACCTAAATGCATCACCAATAAATGAATTACCCAATTCACAACCCTCAGATTGCAGGCCCTTTTCTTTAGAAGCGTGTACTTGTGAGCTATATATCTATACACACACACACATTTCATTGAGTATGTGCACAATAAAAAGAAGAGGAAAAAGCTGGAGCTCTAAGGGACCCTGCCATGTGACAGTTCACAACCAACTAAAAATGAGGAAGACAGTCCGGAGTCTGGAAAGTGCAACCATCCAGAAAATATTTAATCTAGAATGGTATGGTGTCCAATAGCATTGCTGGCAAGAAAGGGCCAATCAGAATCTTACACCTGGTCATATCAATGACCATGATAATGTCTAACAGTAAAAGCCCTGTTGGAGGCCTTTAGGCCTAGTGATCCTCAGCTCATCCAGCATGACTGACTTTGTGCAACAGAAAGAAACATGCCTGTTAATCACCCTGTAGTTTATAATCATTTCAAAACCCTAATAGGTCTTCTATCAATTTACATCTCCTCAATCTACGAGATGGAGAGAAGACGTTTTATGGGCCTGTTACTCTTCAAAGGGGCAGGGCCATGGTCAATGTTCTTTAGGAAGCAGATAATCAACACTCATGCAAGAATGAGATATCTGCCCAGAGGCTACCAACAGATTATTAATGGCAGAACTGATGATGAATGACTACTAGATATGGTGATTCTAAAATAGGCACTTTACAGAGATTGCCTAGGTAAGAGGGAGACACCTCAGCTTGAGACATCACCCGCAAGGCCTGAACTGGATTACAGTGATCCATACTGGCTTTCTTTGGCCCTGATTCTTTTAGATATCTAACTGAAAGTGTCCACCACCTTATTAACAAAAAAGGTGACCAGGTTGTCACCGATACCCTGTGAAGAAGAAAACATTAGGAATACCAATCTTTGGTACTTTGAAGGAGCTGATGAGTTAAATGTTCTCCCAGATGCACTGGAAGCTAAAGTAAAGTGTGAGATATAAGAATTCTTAGCAATGTGCATAATGGTGTCTGGTGGATGAATGGACTGAGGGCTGTATTGAACAATTACATCATTTACACACGCATAGAAGGCTTCTAACTGGAGGGAGGCTTATAGTTTCTCCCTTTAAGACCGAAGCTTGTTCTCTATCAGTCACATTTTCTCCACAGCTTACAAACCACCTCAATCTCCAAGCAATGGGTGGGTCTCAGCTGAAGTAGATAACCCAAAATGAAAAGGAATATTATAACGGCCTTTCCCGATTACAGACAGGTCAGTCAAGTTTACCCGATGCCTGTGACAGCAAAGACGATCTAAAGCTCAAGTTCCCCTCACCCCAATATAAGATGGAAAGAGAACCAACTATTAAAGGACTACTGCTAAAAGATAAGCATCAAGAAAGCAGGGACTGCATATCCACCAATTACTAGCATGTAAACTTAAATCACTCTGAATGAAAGTGCAGCAATTTAAGAGCATGAAGATTAAAGAGCTTTTCTAAAATCCCAGACTTAAATTAGTTGGCCCATATATCAGAATAACTGCCTTAGTGGTCCCGTAGGCCTGTGGAAATGGTTCTTGATGGGCAGGCATAGATGGATGTAGAGCTGATGAATCCACTCATACCAGCAATAATGAAATAGCTTCTGTGAGAAAGATGGTTCGACTCGTTAGCAATTTTTGGAAATCTAGTAAATTATTTGTGGCATCCAATGAGTTGTAAAGCCTGTGAAGGTCTACGTGCAGCATGAGTTCATGTCTAACAGTTAAGACGGTCATTTTATACACCAAACGTTGGTGGAGCTAACCATAAAAACACAACATATTTAAATAAACAAGAATTAGGACAGGACACATTGCTTAAAAGTAATTAAGTGTTCAAGTGGTCACAAAGAAGTAAAACATTTTGTTTAGCAAAACCACAGCAGAAAGTATAAAAGTATAAACATGATATTTTTGTACAGAGTGAAAAAATCTAGTCTGAGTTTGGTTCCAGTCTGCTAGCTTTTCTACCATCAGAAGTGCTATTTCTGGGGCAAAAAGAAAGAGAGAGAGATAAAGGAGGTTTGTACCTTTTAAAGTTGAAGGCTCATTAAATTGCCAAAAATGATTTTGTTCAAGATGGAGGTTATCATGTGGATGTGTGCATACAGTTTTAACAGTTGTCTTTCTTGGTATTTCTATTTATGTGATGGTCACTGGAATGGCATCAACACCAGAAACTACATTTTTAGCCATTTATTCAAGATGGAAGGGGTTCCCAAATTGTTCTTAATACAGTATGGATTTTTCAAATGCCAGATTAGTACTTGGCCCTCCAAACAAAATGGCAGCAGACATGATAAAGAGACACCTAATAATGGTAACGATGGTTGTCTTTTTAGAGGTGAATGCACAAGAGGAGAATTACACTTATTTTGTTCTGTACAATTTAAACAAGGAAAATTTCATCCTTTATTAACCGTCCTAATGATGTCTCCTCTGATTACATGGTGCTATCAACAACCTCCTGGTAATGATGACAGATGAACTCAATGTGGGCCAGCAAGAACAAGAGAAAAGTCTTTGAAAATGTCAGTTTTCCCTACGGACGAACCAGACATTTATACTTTTGGGTAACTCAGAGATGCTCTCAGTGAAAGGTACAAATAGCAAATCAGATGCAAAATGCCTCAAAGGGAAACTGAAAAGACATCTCATTTCATTCAGACCCAGAGGACAGTAGTGAAAGCAGCAAATAACTAGCTGAAAGTGATAGGTTGATTCTCTAGAACCAATCCTGAAAAAGAGTCCAAAAGGGTGGCTATAGAGGAAGGAACAGCCTCTGACCCAGAAGCCACAGTTGACGGTAGACAATGACAATCAATTATGTCAAATTACTCAATACTACTGGCAGCGGAGTTTGAAAACTGTATATTAGCAGAGTTCACTTTAACTAAAAAAGGCACTGCTGCAGGACACTCATGAAAATATGAAAATGGCCAGACAATTCCAAATGAGAATTTAAGACTCTAAAAAAATTCACAGATCATATAATAGCAAACATATCACAAATCAAAGTAATTATGTCAGACATAAATGTGAACATTTATTGTATATAGAAAGATCACCAACTTCAAACTGATGTCTAAGCTTTACTGTCAACAAAGCAAGGATGCGTAAGAGGAACATAAAGGTTTCCTCTTGCGCCTGTTCCTCACTATCTTTGGGGAAGGGAGAATATCTGTTTTTCCTTCAGAGGTGAGTAAAATCTTATCAGCCTTCTTAAATAAACATCTGAATAAATTAACCCCTTCGCTGCCAGGCTTTTCCCCCTCAGGTGCCAGGCCTTTTTTTGGCTACTTGGGGTAGTTTGTGATTAGGCCATCATAACGTTTTGTCCACATAAGCTACCCATGCCAAATTTGTGTCCTTTCTTTCCAACATCCTATGGATTCTACAGGTACCCAGAGTTTGTGGCTTACCCTAGAGGACACCAAGAAATTATCCAAAATACAGCGAAATTGTAGTTAAAAATAAATAAAAAAATGAGAAAAAAGGGCTGCAGAAGAAGGCTTGTGTTTTTTTCCCCCTGAAAATGGCATCAACAAAGGGTTTGCGGTGCTAAAGTCACCATCTTCACAGCCTTCAGGAACAGAAAGACTTGAATCAGAAAAACACATTTTTCAGCACAGTTTTGGGATTTTACTGGGGCATACCCCATGTTTACTATATTTTGTGCTTTTAGCCTCCTTCCTGTTAGTTACAAATGGGTGTGAAACCAATGTTGGATACCGGAAAGCTAAACATTTCTGAAAAGCAGACAAAATTCTGAGTTCGGCAAAGGATCATTTGTGTAGAACCCACAAGATTTTCCTACAGAAAATAACAGCTGCAATTTTTTTAAAATTTAAATCGAGAGGAAAAAAACAGCCATTTTTCTCTACGTTTTACACTAACATTTTCCCGTAATGTCAGATTTTGGAAAGCAATATACTGTTATGTCTGCTGGACTCTTCTGGTTGCGAGGATATACAGGGCTTGTAGGTTCATCAAGAACCCCAGGTTCCCAGGGCCAATAAATGAGCTGCACCTTGCAATGTGTTTCATTGTATACAGCAATTTATTTGCTGAAATACAAAGAGTGAAAAATTGTTATCAAGGAAACATTTGTATTTCCAAAATGGCACAAGTTAAGGTGTTGAGAAGCAGTGGTTATTTGTACATCTCTGAATTCCGGGGTCCCCATATTAACATGTGAATTACAGTGCATTTCTCAAATAGATGTCTTTTTTACACAGTGTCTTACATTTGGAAGGAAAAAAAATGTAGAGAAAGACAAGGGGAAATAACACTTGTTCTTCTATTCTGTGCCCCCCACACCCAATCTCCCCATATAAATGGTACCTCACTTGCTTGGGTAGGCCTAATGCCCGCGACAGGACACGCAACATGGACACATCACATTTTTACATTGAAATCCGACGTGTTTTTTGTGAAGTGCCTAGCTGTAGATTTTGGCCTCTAGCTTAGCCGGCACCTAGGGAAACCTACCAAACCGGTGCATTTTTGAAAACTAGACACCTAGCGAAATCCAAGATAGGGTGACTTGTGGGGCTCTCACCACCAGGTTCTGCCAGCCAGAATCCTTTGCAAACCGCAAATTTTGGCAAAATAAAAAAAACACATTTCGGTGACAGAAAGTTCTGGAATTTGAGAGGCGCCATCAATTTCCTTCCACCCGGCGAGTCTCCCGATAAAAACGGTTCCTCACTTGTGTGGGTAGGCCTACTGCCCGCAACAGGAAATGCCCCAAAACACCACGTGGACACATCACTTTTTCCCAACGAAAACAGAGCTGGTATTTGCAAAGTACCTGGCTGTGGATTTTGGCCTCTAGCTCAGCCAGCACCTAGGGAAACCTACCAAACCTGTGCATTTTTTTAAACTAGACACCTAGGGGAATCCTAGATGGGGTGACTTGTGGGGCTCTCACCAGGTTATGTTAACCAGAATCCTTTGCAAACCTTAAAATTTGGCCAAGAAACACTTTTTCCTCACATTTCGGTGACAGAAAGTTCTGTAATCTGAGAGGAGCCAGAAATTTCCTCCCACCCAGCGTTCCCCCCAAGTCTCCCGCTGAAATGGTACCTCACTTGTGTGGGTAGGCCTAGTGCCCGCGAAACGAAATGCCCCAAAACTCTATGTGGACACATCAAAATCATAATTATGAAATACAAAACTACATGTTATTGTGGGTGGAATGGGGGGGGGGGGGGAGAAGCAGGGGCATAGTCATGGGCATAGTAGCCATATAGGGAAACCAACCAAACCCAAACGTTTCTGAAAACTACACATGTGAGGGAGTCCAGGGAGGTGTGACTTACATGGACGCCCCAGTGTTTTCTTATCCAGACTCCTCAGCAAACCTCAAATTTAGCTTAAAAAAAAAAAGAAAGAAAGAAAGAAAAAAAACAAATTTTTCTCACATTACTGTGTGGGATCACCGCACCGGGACAAATTTCCTACCATCCAATGTTCCCCTCACTCTCCCGGTAAAAATGATACCCCACTTGTGAAGGTGAGCCAAGTGTCTGTGACAGGGAAGAGCCAAAAATATGTCAAAATTGAGAAGGAACCAAAACTGGTCCAAAAGGGAAGTTTGAAAAAAAAACATTTTTAGGCTGATAATTGGGGCATAATTTTTATCGTTATAGATGCGACAATGCTGGGTGGTAGGAATTTTGTGGATTCCTACAGATTCCGTCACAAAAATATAGGAAAAATTAGTTATTTCCAGCAAAGCTGGAGGTCTGCAGGGCATTGTGGGTAAGAAAATGGTGTGGGGTGCATGTTATGCACACCACCCTGGACTCACCCAGATGTTTAGTTTTCAGATGCGTCTAGGTCTTCTGGATTTTTCTACATGGCAGCATCCCTAAGTCCAAAAGTGCAGCCCTCACCATTCCAAGTGGGACAATTTTGAGAGTTAGACAAGCTCTCATGGCCCAAATATAAAACCAAACCCAAAATAATTAAATGTCCTCTTGCTTGCCGTGAGATAACATGTTTTAGTGTGCAGGGGAGAGCTAAAAGATTGTTACCCCCTTTAGTTGGGGTGGGGGCATAACCATGTCCATACTGGTTGGTAGCCACCACCCCACTATTTTCTTTTTTTTTTCAATTCTCTGGCATCTAGTAGTCTTTCTGCCCCCCCCCCCACCCCCTCCCACCCCCAGGAGTGGATCGGGGTAATTGCCCCATGTGCCCACTGGTGGGCAGAACAACTTTGGCCCAATTTATTTGGGGTGGAGGTATGGCCATACCCCCTCCCTCTTTTTTGGGAAAAAGAAATCTTCCCTGGTCTCTGGTGGGTTTTCTGCCCCCATTGGGGGCAGGTGGGCCTTCCAAAAATAGGCCGATAAGGCCAACAGTAATGTGCCCCTGTGGGCAGCGACCCTTGACCCCCCCCCCCCCCAAACAAACACACACACACACACCAATCCCTGGTGCGTAAGTGGTTTCTGCCCCCTGGGCAAATCGGCCTAAGAGAAATAGGCCAACCTGCCCCTGAGGGGAGCAGAAACTGCCTAAAATAAATTTGCTCCCTTAGGGGAGCGACTCTTGCCAAAAGGGTGGTGCAAAAAAAAAAAATAAATCCCTGGTGCCTAGTGGTTTCTGTCCCCATTGGGGGCAGATCGGCCTAATAAAAATAGGCCGATCTGCCCCCAACGGGGGTAGAAATGGCCTAAAATAAAATTGTCCACAAGGGAAGCTTCCCACGTCAAAAAAATAAAACAAGCAAAAAAATAAAAAAAGATCCCTGTTGCCTATAGGTTTCTGACCCTCATGGTGATAGATCAGTCTAATTACAATAGCCTAAAACAAATTTGTCCCCCCAGGGGACTGACTCTTGCCTAGGGGGTCGCTCTCTGTGCGTGAAATTGACAAAAGAAAATCCCTGGTGTCTAATAAAAAAAGGCTGATCTGCCCAAATGGCCTAAAGTTAATTTTGTCCCCAGGGAAGTGACCCTTGCCTAAGGGATCGTTCCCCACATCTAAAAAACATAAAAGAAAAAAAAGAAAATCCTGGTGTCTAGCGGTTTCTGCCCCAACCCCCCCATGGGGGTAGATCGGCTTAATTAGAAAAGGCTGCTCTCTCCCACCCCCCTAGGGGGTGGGGGTGGAGGTGGGTTGGGGTGGGGTGGGGTGGGAAGGGGCAAAAATGGCTGTAAAATAATTTGGGCCCCTGGAGAGCGGCCCTTGCGCCAGGGGCCACACTCCCTTTATGCACATAATAAAACTTCAAATAACTCCCTGGTGTCTAGTGGGCAGCTGAGAGAGACATCAAAGAAAAGGAAAGCCCCTTCCTTTCCTTTGATGTTTTTCCTTCCCCACTCCATGTGATCAGAAGAGAAATGCTTTTGTGTTTCTCTTTTGATCCACGCTGGAAGGGGGCAGCCTCTGCAGAGGTCACGCTGACATCATCAGACACCACAGGGGGAGGTAGATGGGAGGGCAGGGGTGGAAGGGGAAGGGGAAGAGATTCCCCTTCCATCCCTGCCCAGGGGAGGGTGGTGCCAAGTGCTCCCCCCATCCCTGAGGAACCATAGCAGGACGAGCTGGTCTTGTCCTCGGCACACGGCGATCGTGGCCGAGGGCGAGACCAGCTCATCCAGGGTTAATAAACAAAAAATAATACACAAACATGAGAAATAGTGTGTGTGAAAATTCATACCCCCACAGGCCTTTGTTCCCTTCAAGACTATCAGAGTACTCCATATTAGCTTCAGTAAGCTCTTGAAAGGAGAAGGGATAGCACAGAATAATGAGGTAATATTTTACATTGCTTGCAAATCACAAAAAGTAATGAAGCCTGAAAGTCAATTTTGTGACTGAAAGATATGAAAAAACTCTTGCAAGACAGAATTAAAGGTGACTGCTTTACCTTATTTAACAATTAATGTCCTCGTGGGTGTGTGCAGTTCTACCATTGCTGCTGTATTCTGTTTTGTGCAGAGGTTACTCAAAGTTGAACAAGAACATCTCTATAGTTCCAGAAATGGCATTTGCAAGATGGACAGTGGCAGAAGCCCTTTTGAGGGAGGAAACTCTTCTCAAGCCAAGTTGCTTTGGATTTTCTAACTAACTAGCAGTGGACTGCAGGCTCAACTTACACAACATATACATATAAGCTGGATGAATAAGATAGAGCTCCACTCCAGCTCAAGGAGCCCCTTCAACATGTTCTGGTAGTTCTATAAAACCTAACTGTGTGTTGCTCATTTCCTCAAGGTTACGAACAAGCCTAAAGGATTCACCAAACCACTGCTACTGTTGACCTTGCTCATCTGGAAACCCCCTATCGTCCTAAGGAGTCCAGAGACACGCACGCAGCATAAAGAAGCAGTCTCCACCCCAAACAAAAGATTAAAGGAGGGCTGCCAACTGCATGTGTAATGAGTTTAACTGGTAACCACGCTCTCTTGCCTGCACCATCTTTTATTGTTTTTTTGATTTCCCAAACACTGTCTTTGCGGAGAGGCCCAGCATCCAGTTGTTTTTGTGTTATCCAGATCTCAGACATCCTGAGTAGTCCCAGTGCAAGCATTTTGTCCTAATGGCTACACATAGTATTGTCTATGTTAGTCAGGTTGTGGTCTGTACTCTTCTTACTGAGCACCCTCTCTATTCCTGACACCCTGTCCAAGATGCTAAACTGGAGTCGCTCGTACCCTTACCTGAAATAGACCCACTTTAACAAATAAACAACCATTAACATTCAACCAGGAAATAAAGACATTCTTTTGTCCATTTACTCCACTTTCACAAACTCCTGAGACAATTCATATTAATCTGCAGAGCTACTGTTTTATTTTCTGAAACTGTATTTTCTGCGTATTGCCAGTATTCAATGTTGTTGCACTCCAATAAAAAACAACCAGGTTTTGAAAGGAGTACGGCAAAACTTTATTATACATTCTGGTTCTCACAAGTTGGTAGCAACTGCTCAAGTGGCATATTTGGTACACTTCATTTATTAGTTTTTCTTTCAAGTTATCCAGAGTATTCAAATGTCTCCAACCATCTAGGTATCAACAGCAGCGTATTGTGAATATATAAAAGATGCCTGTTTTACAGTAGTTGCATTGTTTGGTATGTGCATTGCTCATGTTGATTTGGGTAATTTTTATTGTCTTAACGTAACTTTTACTGTATACAGATTTGCATACTAAAATATTTTTACAAGCTAGGCACTAACATTTTAACGGCACTATGACAACATCCTGATTCAAATGCACATGATCTTCTGTGAGGTCCATTCACTTACTTGCTATCTGGAGAATCAGGGTGGTTAGGACGTCTAACTCTGCAGATACAGCTATCCTTGACAGTGTCTACTTATTCCAACTTTAAGGATTCAGCAAAAAGACTGATCCTTCAGTAGGATCTACCCTATGAGAACGCTGGTGTGTCCTACAGATCCATTAAATACCCACTTTTACGTTTGCATCAAATTTTACCCATATACTTTTTGATGTTCATAATGCCAAGCAAATTACTAGTTAAAGGTAATGATATTTACAAATTTGATAACAACCAATACAGACCAACTGAAAAACATGCACGTTCATTTGCTTACACATAAAGACCTGCTCTTAACAGCATACTTCTAAAAATCAAACTGGGTTTAGTACATTGAGCAGGTCAATCAGTAAATACACCCAATGGGACAATCTGTAAGCAAAGAATAATCCAGTCACAGTTAACAAAAAGGTTCCCTTTCAAAGGCTCAGCCACAGGTACACCTGATGATAGGACTTTATCTTAGGGAATGTCTTTGTGCCAGGTGAAAAACGTTCCCTGCCCCAAGATTAAAGGATATCTGCTTTGAACACATACTGCAGTTCTTATTTAGTTTTAAAGACTTAACAGCCACTGTGTAATGCACCACCCGAAATAAGGATGGCTACTTAAGAAGGGTTCTCTTGTAGTACCACTTCTGCTCATCTTGTGTCTATATTAGCATAGGGTGGAAACACTCACTATTTTATCAAACATTAGGCCAAACGTGGCTTGTGATCTTCAGAATAGAATAAAGTATACCCAAATCACGTAAAGCTCAAAGTGGTCCACTTAACACATCTTCATTCACTAAGTGGAAAGAAAGAAGCTGGATAATTGATACCACCACCACCCTATTGTTTTACTACAATCAACAAGATAGTAAATTACTCTTTTGATCACGCACAATCAAAATATACTTCTGGGCTCGGAATCCCCCGAATTTGCCATTCATTAGGGAGACAAAATGCACAATAAGACTTATTAAGCAGGGAGGAGGGAAAGCTTGGAAGAATTACAAGTGGAAATTACATGAGGATGTGCCATACTATCTTTGTCTACAAAAGGCCCTTATTCTTCTCTAGAATTGATAATGTTCAAAATTCATATAGTAGGTATGAGCTAGGACTAGGGTCAGAATTTTGCAAGAATAATTTGTTTTACACATTTATTCTCAAGTACAGATAGTTCACCATTGTTGAATGTAGAGCACACTAGAATAATCAATGGCTGCTAATATATTAAATTTAGTGATGGAAATACTTTGCCTAAAGAGGTTTGATGGAAAATGAATTTTAACTGAGACAAAAAAGTGGGATGTATAATAGTTTTAGTTTGTGAAAAGAGGATTCCGGTGTCACTGCTGCAAGAAAGGAAAAAGGATTAAGTTACCTTTCTGGTAACCATATTATTCATAGTCCATTTCCTTTTTCTCATTTTCCATCTCTAGGTGCACTATCACCAAGTGGCCTGAAACCTGCTTGTGATAGCTCTTAAACCAAAACACAATGTGCCTGAAGCTCTCATCGTAGACACTCCAATCTGCTCCATTTTTAAAAGGAGCATATCAGTGGTTTATTTAGATTACACACTTTTTTCATAAAAGCAACTATTTGACTGGAAATCGTCTATTGCTGCTGAATGTATTTTGAGTTGCGAGTCTGTGTTTACCACCCACTGTGTCTAAATTCCCTCCTCCCTCCCTCTGGCAAACCCTTGGGCCGCTCAACCCTCGTAAACTCAGAGTCCAGTGATGAAGGGGTACTTGGCCCAGTTGTCCTGGTCACCTCCTGTGATATACAAGGTCACTGACTCTGTACACAAGGCTGATCTGCACAGCGGCAATCTTCAAGGCAGCCTCAACTGACATATGGGATCGCAGACTTAGCTCTCCAAACAGACTATGTTCCGATCGGCACAGCAGCACTCTTCACAGCTGCACCACCTACCATACAGGAAGACTGACTCAAAACCTGCATACAGACGGTGACCTGATAGGGGCAGTAACAGTCACGATGGTCCTCCTCTGGCATATTAGGGAGGGGTTTGGGGGTAGTGACAACTGTTTCCTGCACACAGGCAACTTCCCAATCGGTGCAGCAGCCTCCTCCTCACACCTGACTACAGGGATCCAATCGACAGGATGCCCCCACTGAACCTCACTCCCTCCAAAGCTCTCCACTTCCACAAAGGGCACACTGGTCTTGGCAAGCAGACAGGTACTGGTGCTCTGGACTCCAAGGGCACGTGGTCTTGGAGTACCTGGGTAATGCCTCTTCACCAAGAAGAAAGGCTGGCAGGCCTTAGCCCCTGTCCTGGTTACAGCAGACGTCTTGCAGAGTTTCTCCTCCTCGCACAGACTGACTACTTGACAATTATGGGGGTCACAAGTTCCCCTTCTAATTGTCCATTTCCACACAGCAAATGTGATTTAGAATCCGAGTCTCTGAAGTTTATGTTGGGGGTCTGCTTCCTTTTGAGGTGCCTTCTCATCTGCCCCGCCCTTCTGTCAGAAAATAGTCTGTCACTGCAGAGGAAACCCGAAATCTGATAGTCCAACAACACAGGCCATGGGAGTGACTAGAGATTCACTTCGTAATGTCAGCCAAAGAGATATGTGTATCAAAAGTATACCTCAGGGCCTCAGCCTACTCTTTATGATTCTCTTATGAACCCAACTCCTTCTAGGAATGCGCCAGGGCGACTACCTTGTGATCTTTCTCTGCATCAAAGAACACCCTTTGAAGTGTCTGGCTAGCTCTCCCATTCCGCAGTGTGTCGCCCAGAGCACAGGAATGAAGCAATCCACAAATCCATCTGCTGGACTCCTCTCCTTCCTCATGTTCCTCCACTTAGCCCTGGGTTTCCCGAAATAGAACTCAGCATGTTCCATGTATTGTACCCTTCACAGGCACACATACACCCAGCACATGCATATAATGCATCACATCCTTTATTTACTGCACTATTCCTAGTCACCCATACACCCAGCATATGCATATACCGTCGACTTACTGAAAGCAGTGCACCATCCCTGTACTGTGCCATTCACAGGCACACATACACCCAGCACATGTATAACAAACACGCGCTGCACAGCACACCAAACTGATGTAGGTCAACGGCGAGTTAACCACACAGCAGAAAAACTTTAAATGAGTGGGCCTGTAGGCCTCACTCCAGTTACACTGTATGGTGCCATCACCATGCTTGTGGCGCTTAACTCCTGGTAAAAGTAGCAGCCTTTCACCACTATGAGGGAACCGCTTTGTGAACCCCTTCCGGTCCAATGCAATCAGTAGGACAGGCCTATGACATGGTGCACATACATGATTTGTGTTTGCCCATGACAACAAAAATAAGCATCAGGGATCTAGACAGCATTACCGTTTGGGCACTCACTGCAGAGGTGCACGTCCATCACCATGTGAGAAACGTTTCTCAAAGTTACCAAATTGCATATCTTTCAGTAATCTTTAATAGCATAACAACTATAGAATGGATGTGAAGCACTGTGCACGATGGTCATACACATCTATCTCACATCCATGACTGGTGAGAGCCACAGAGACTGGCAAAGCTCTGGTATAGTGCTGAAAGTGGATAGAGTATCTGTAACATGGGGAGAGCAGCAGTCAGAGATGCAGGATGCCAGTGGAGGCCTCCGCTGCAGTTTAGTCAGCTGTGTTATCATAAGTAACAGTTGATCAGTAGAACAAGGATTTATAGTTCTGCCAAGGTGGAATAAAACAGAGGGTATGCAACTTTGCATACTACGATCTTCAAAATCTTTCATAAGTCTACACATAGATAAAATTACATGAGGTGTCGAAAAAAAGTACATTACACTGTCCACCAAGTATAAGAGCAGGTTTCTGGTTTTCTTTTGGATAGGGTCCAGTATCAAACCCATGACCAACTGCATTTGTACTGACAGCTTGTAAAAGGCAGAGCAAATACTTACTGGAGTGAACTGGAAGCCTAAGTTGAGAGATGGTAGGGAGGAATGAACAGTTTACTATGTTCAACATGGTCGGTAGGTCCATCTTCTGAGGTAATCAGATGTGTTCTTTATGGAAGAGATGCAGGAAGTGTGGGAATCAAGTATGGAGAGTGGCAACCACAATGAAACAGCCTCAGAGACTGCTTTTAAATCCTTTGAAGTCCTCTCAGGATAAATGTAGTAGGAGCAAAACCGTACTGGACCAATTTTAAGGCAACATAAGACTATCCATCAAAGATATAACATCCTATTCTCAACAAGAGGCGAATGGTTTACACATTGAAGTTACAAAATGGTGTGTATGACTGGGTGTCCTCATGCACCTAACATGGTATCAAAGACTTCATAATGGAATTTGCCAAGTAGAAGGGGAGTGAAGATCTCTGAAAAGGCGGACTGCTTTCAGGTTATGCACTGCTCTGTTATGAAATAACAACTAAACACGTGACCTTAGAGATGGTCAACTACCACATTTCCATTGTCATTTAGAAGAGTTGTTGAAGAGGAGTGTGTTCTCATACATAAAGCGGGCTTGAGTTGTCTGTATGGACCATTACACCCTGGCCATGATGAATCAATTAAAAAGCTTAACACCAGCCACTCCACCTTTGGTTTCAGTAAGCTTATGATGAGTAATATACAGGATCTGTAACAAAAAATGATTGTGGCAAAACACCTTCAAGTTGGTCCCAGCCAAATGCCACCAGAATGTTGATTAATCATTCACATTGGCAACCTGCAATTAGTGTACGAAGAAGAGACATAAACTAGAATAGGCAATAGAAGACTTGGAATGAATGTCCAGCAACTGACAGGAAGAAGAGACGGAAAAAAGGATAGGCAGTAGAGGGCTTGGAATCAATGTCCAGGAACTGATTATTACTAACATTTGTGGTACAGGAAGCACATGTGGTGTATTGCATATGGAATGAGGTATCACCCCAGGTATGATACACACAGTCCTAGAAGGCTCAAACTATCATCAGTTGATTTAGAAGTTTACAGAAGCAGATTCCTTGTCACTTTGATGCCTGAAACTCATTTTGAGGCATTAACTTCTCAGTGTTTAGATCTAAAATTATCCTTCTGAACTGGATCCTCATGCAGGAACAACACATAATTTTCAGAAGTTTATAGAGAACTGAAGACTGATGAAAGCCCATAAAGACAGGGAAAAGACTTCACTTTAATTAAAACCTTGACAAAGCAGCCACCCGGCAATCATTCAAATATGAGCAGCTAAGGACTTTTGGCAGCTTTAGAAAAAAACAAGGATCTGGGTGAAATCTTGAGGGGCAACAAATACATTAAATGTCAACATCTTGTTCTGGTAGTATTGGTTACATAGTCTGAACATTATCATAATTTCAGGCTCCATTGCTCCTAAAAGGAGAAACGTGTTGACCTTATGCAGAGGTTGTCAAGAAGCTGACAGACATAGGTACCCTGGATGGTGGCATCTGAGGATGTGTTAGAACCCTGATGGCTTGTACCACTAACAGCACCCAGGTGACCTTGCTGAATTGGGTCCATTTAAGGCAAGAGGGAAAGGCTATAGAAAGACATGGTCTCAAGGCGGGGGAGGTGAGCACTGTCAAAACAATTGTGGCTTCATGGCCTACTTTGAGGCCATGGGAGTGGTTTGGATTTTTCAACTTGTATTTCACGGATAGGAATTATGAGGAGGAGGTGGTTGCTAGAAGTATGAATAATTACAGAAACCTTCATCAATAGGAAGTAGGGAAAGGGTTTGAGAGTTTCACCACGTACACCTTGTACCACTGGAGGATTTCAATGAATTAATAGGATTGTTGCCATTACCAACTGATCCATGTCCATTTCTAGGGATTTGGCTACAAGTTCGAGCTCTTCAGCCATGCTTCCTGTTGTATGGAAAGATCAGTGTTCATGATACTGTTAGCCGTACCAATAAAGTCATAGAACTTCAAAAGGTTCTACTCAGATGTCTTATTCCCCGATCTGAGCATATACTTGGCCATAATCATAGTAGTGAATCTCGGGTCACAGCAACAAAAAAGAGTGGCAAAAAATGTAGATATCACCTCAGGTCAAACACCTGCACAATAAGTGCATCGGTGCATGTTGAAAAGTGAAATATTCACAAACCCTGCAGTGCATGATGGCCTGAATGAGTGACTTCTTCAAGGGTAAAGTTTCTTGTCATGGTGCAGGAGGCATTTTGCCACACCACTTTGCATGTCTGGGTTGCTGCCAGCATTAACAGGGAAGCTACATGAAGCAAAAATGCAAGTATCTTTGGTTTTCTACTTTCAAATGCTATTCATACTTGGGATGAAAGATGACTGCTTGCGTGAGACTGCCACCATTCAACAGATGCCCTCATTCTCTGGTGCAGGGAGCTGTTGTTTCGATGAATACTGACCTTTAGATTGAACCAAGAGGTACTGCTTTGCAGCATGCAATCCCTTGTGCTCATGAGCCCCAGCATCAAGTTCAAAGCCAGGGAGTGATGTGGGTGTTCAGTTTCCTCTCCCTCTAAAATATTGTAGGGGAGTGTGGCCTAACATACTCTTGTGGGTGGTGCTGCTCTCATACAAAGACTATGTGCAGGAATTACAGGTAACTTATCCACAAAGTGGACTGCACAAACACTGGTACCTCAATGTCAGTACTTCATTTTTTATTTCGTATGTTTTCGTGAAGTAACAGCTCACCTCAATTATAGAACGTGCTGGCCCTTGTTGGATTTCCTTGCAGTGAGACCATCTGCTTGCTGTATCAAGTACATTCTTTGACTGCACTGAGAGGAAGCCAGGCATGAATGAAAGGGAAGAGAAGGAACTAGATTGACATTTTCAGGCTGTGACTGCAAAATAGAGTGCCCACTAGAGGAAGTAGGCTCATTCCCCTAATGCCTCCCCAGGTTACAGGACTGGAGTAAGCTGAGGTACCTGAGAGGTGAAGGCATGTTGAACTTTTGGTGTACATCGACAGAGCCAAGGGGCCTGTATCCACACAAGAAAGAAGACCCGAACTAACAATGCAACAGAATGCAGAAAAAAGTTAAGGGTTTTATTTATAACTCTTTTATTGATTTTATTGGCTCATTATCAAGAATACAGTGGTTTCTGATAATAGACAGCACATTTTGTCCTGTGAAGTATTGCCCCACCCTCCCCCATTGTTCTCTACTCCTGGTGTATGGGTTGTCTTCCAGGTTCTCCTTAGAGATCCATTCCCCACTCCTGCTACTCCCATACAGGACTTCAATCTGTACTTTCCGCTGTACGCATCACTTGGAACTCTGTCAAATCCATGATATGTTTGCCATGCTCCCAACACTTTATCAAACAAGGTTGAAGGCTCTGTGCAGGAATCCAAACAGCAACACGTCCAAATCCACCCTGAGATGCTATCACCAAAATGATCCTGACTGCCAAACATGCCATGCTCCAGCAGACAGCATTGATGCCAGCAACAACAGAGGAAATCTTCGCCACTGTGAAGGATTTCCCCTTACCAACGGCTGCCTCCCACTCAATCACTCCCTCGCAGGACCCATGCAACAATAGCTCAATTCTTCGGCAATTGAATCACTGTCATTTCCAAGTTCAACCATTAAATAACCATTAAATTAATTAAATTAAACCATTAAATTAAATACATAAATATTTAAAGGTACGACATGGTGCAAACAGGAAAATTGTGCCCCATATGTAATAAGGGTCCTAGAGATTGTCGTCGAAAACAAATGTCCTTGTCACACAAGCTGACTACTGGAACACCCACTATGATCAACAACAAACTCACGAAAGGGCTGTAGACCGTTCAGAACCCACACTTTAGAGGCACTACATAATACTGGCCTGGCTTAAATCAGCAATAGCATCTGCTTGAACAAACCTTCCAGGTTCCTCCTCTCATCCGGACCCCTACTTGCACACATACCACGCATAGAGAACATCCGATACGGCGGTCAAACCATCTCCTACATCACACCTAATGAGAGGAACGACCTGCTGCTACACATAAAAGCCACCTCACTTGTTGAATTCTGCAAGAAGCAGAAGACCTGTTTTTTTAAGTAGTTCCACTAGGCTAGACTCACACCTGCTCAGAGTCAGAATGCACTCCGAGGATTTAATGCACTATTTAAATCTACATATTTACTATTTCTGAGTAAGGAATGGTCAGATGTGAACGATCCAGAGAGAAATGAAAACATTGAAGGAAGAAGATGGGGCAATGACATTAGACAGCAGAAGAAGGGATAAGGATTGTGAAATTACTAGGGAAATTGCAAGGAGGGATTATGGAGAAAGGCTTTTAATGCTTCAAATGAAGAAAAAGGATTTTGCCAATCCAGCTAGAGAGAAGGATTACAAGGTCAAAAACTGCATAAGAGTGTGATTGAGAAACATTATAGGGGAGGGGGATTTTGATGCTATTAGTGTAGGTAAAAGGCTAATATTTCATTGTACTAGGGGGGACATCACTGCTGCAAAAAAACACAATTTGGTTCTTTGGTGCCTCTACATAAAATTCATTGCTCAATAAACTGTCTATGTAACTCTTTTCATTGCACATTTGAAACTGATAAAGGTATATCATACTTTTTCAAAGGAAGAAAAATCTTGAGTAAGTCCCAAAGATATTTACACTTCCAAGCAAGACGTTTGCACATACAATAAGTGTAAAATAAAATAAAATGATGGGCTAGCATTTTACAACTGAATACTATGAAATGGAGGCTAGTGTATACTTTTTTCACAACTACAGACCAGAGTTAACTCTGATATCCTCTCCAGTAGCAAGTAGGCTCGAATATCACAATTTTGGAAGAGTGTACTATATCATCACAACAATGTGAGCCTAGTGTGTAAAGAACTACGTTTTACTATAATTATATAAATGGAGGCAAGTAAAGCCATAATGCCACAACTACAGGAGACCGTGTATGATAAGGTCACAGTTACCAATTCAGATTGTTGCACCATTCATCAAGCGCAGACCTCATCATAAGCATTCAAACGACTGCATCTCCCTAGAGATTTCAACTCCACCAAATTCTTCAGAATTCAGACACGGATTGTTGGCTAAATACATCAACCATGAAATAAACCAGTCGTTCATAGCAGGCCCTATTTGAGATGCAGTCAAGTGGCCATCGTCATATCTGTATCTCTATAAAAATGGAAAATACGTTTTGATTTACCAAATGTTCAAATTTATCTGTGTACATTGTTCACAATCATTAGTAAGCAAATTACCTATAACACCTCTGCACTGAAATTAGAGTTCCATGAGGACAAGAGCAACAAACATGATCCATAACAAACACTAAAGGAATTGCCTATCCAGTATCAAAAAATATTTTTTCTTAAAGCTAATAACATTAAATAGAACTATTGTTCCATAACTGGCAACATACATTGGCACTTGCATTACTCGTATCCTCCCTAGAAGTCAAGGACATGTGCTCAAGCAAGCTTTAAAGCCAGAGACTGGAAGTGATTCTTGAATTACCTGTGTCATGCATCAAGAATACTTGTCTAGTAATTATTGCAACCAACCACTCACTCCGTCATCTTCAATAGCAATTATTATATTGAAAGACAAACTATTTTACCTGGGAACAGCTGTCCACTGCCAACTGGGATACATAATTTCCCTCTAGTTTCCAAAATACCAAATATCTGGACTGATACTGCAACAACGGGGATCAAAATCTGACCTCAATCACCACTAGCGAGAGTACACTTAATATGCTTCCCTTAAATGCTGGAGTCCTCTTCAACACACTGTCTAGCCTACAAACGCATTTAAAAAGCACAGCAATGCTGAAGCAATTAAACAATGTTGTCTATTCTTGAACGTTTCACACCCCACATTCAAAGCCCCGCTCAACCAACACATTTCCATAATATACTGTTGCTCATAAGGCTAGCACCTATTTACTGTTCATGAATTTATGTTTTAGAATAAGTATCCAACTGACATCCACTATAAGGAACACATACAGTTAACACAACAATGGTTAAATACTAACTTCTTCAACCATCTTCCTTCGTCTTATTTATTCATGAAACACTGAGAGATGACCCTGTTTGCAAAACTGCACTTCTCCTTGACTCTGTGCTGCAGGAGAACATTTGCTATCATGTCACAACAACAACAAAAGTGGAGGGCTATAATGTCATAACTACAGGTGAGTCGAAGTATGAAGTTAGAAGTGCTGGGGTAGTTATATGGTCACTGATAATACGTAAGAAGCATTATATAGACTTAGGAAGGCCTAGCAAAAAGAAACATATTGTTAAATATTGGCTATCAATACAGGAGATTATTATAGCTAGTCTAGGTATATAAAGACATCTGATATTTTGGCAGAAGACATCGGAGCAGCATCCCAATCATTTCCCACTGATCTTATTAAGTACCTTTTACCATGTAACAGTTATAATAAATAATAAAGGGAACTATAACTGAGGATGGTAAGAGTCTCCTGGACATTAAGCATTAAGTTGAACCTGGAAGGAAGGTGATTTAAAACTAAGTGACCAGATATAGCCTATAGATTGGTATTTAAAACTGATACAGGGTGGTTGTCTCACTCACCACTATGGCAACCATCATCAAAGGAGTAAGAGAGATAGCCCTGGGAATGGTGATCTAACTGCTAATTCTGAAAGAGCTGTAGATTATCACTCAATTATCTCTTGTAGAAAGAGTTGAACCACTGAACCCAAGCTCACGAGTAAGCATTGCTAAGGACAGTTCTATTGTGGAACAGCCCTTTGTTCTGTCACAAATCATACACAAAATAAATCAAAACATCTCTAGGAATCATACGTGCAAACTTGATCATCTGATAGCTCATAGAATTAGAAAACTGGAAGAGAAACTCTTGCAAGCCACCCAGGGATTAATCAAGACCACTTTCATGGAAGGTGGTGTCACAACCTCCGCTGCATTCTATTAGTTTTATAGGGATATAACATTAAAGGGAAAATTATCATGTTCTGTACAATTATTATGTGAACATTACTAATCCGTCCATAAAGAGGTCACACCTAATAACAATTAAACCCAGAATCACCAACATCATCCCTCCTAATATAGCTTCCTATTGTTAAACAGTACTAGGCACAAGGCTAATCCTCAGTTGTAGCACAGTGACGCCTTCAAATCTCCTCAATGCTTATTTCAAGTAATCAGAATTGAAAAAGTGATTAAAGTATACTTTAGGTAGATACAATGGCCTAAAGTGATTGTGCCAAGACAAACGTGATATTTTAGACCATTGTCTTTTACTAATGTAAACTTCATGTGTATATTTATTAAAAATATTTAATAAACATCCATTCAAAAAACATCAAATTCACAGACAAAGAGGATGCTGGAGTAATCAAAAGAAGTTAAAGCAAGTTGTTAGTCAAAGTCATGCCGGTTTAAGAAATGTGACAACAGTTCTAAAAAAAATACCTTAAAGTGGGGATCGGAATCTATTGCGCTGAAGGAGGATAACATTTTTTACAGCTCTAGTGGAGGATCACAAATTACGGATGAAGAAGCTGGTGGGAGACCAATCCAGAGGGTCTGTGTGGCTTTTATTTTGAGGTAGTGGTGCCTCCTTTGTAGTACTAAGCTGCCTTGGTGTACTCCCCAGCCCTTGTCTCCAGCCTCCGGATAAGAGATAAACGTAGCCAGCCCAGCCACAAGGACAGCTGTTAAAGATTGTGACCGAGACAGAGGCGATGTGAAACTTGGTTGAAGAACCCAGAGGGAACTACCAGATGAAGGACGCTTGCCAGTGCCTCCCTTATTTCCTCCAGTTTGATGCCAGAGGCCTGTGACATCAGTATGGTGCAAATAAACTGTCTGTGACCAGGGTCTGCTATGCGCAGGATAGTCAGTGTAGGGCATGACAGTCTTCTTACAATATGAAGACAGAAGCTCAGATACCTCTGAGAAACCAAATCGCCTTTGCTTCTTAAATTATGGTAAAATAAAGTTTGCCATTGAGGATATTAAGTGAGTAAACAGCTTATATGAAGCCTCAGACAGCTATCACACAGTCAAAAACGGTCAATAAAAATGAATGTACTGTGGTGAGTTACTATCTGCTGTTATTTCCTTCTTTCCATAAAAACTCCTTCAATCCTCAAATTAAAAACTTCTTAAGGAATAATCCTTCAAGAATTCGATAGAATTTTACTTTCCCCAAACACCAGCGTTATTTGTGCTTGTGATACTTAATTGCCCAGATAAAGTACTCTGAAGAAACGTCACCTTTAACAAGTGTTTAAAAATTCATTTAATTTCTTCCAGTAAATCATGAATCCATATGTTACTGCCGGACACAGTTTAGCAGCAATCACTTGTTGGAATGACATTTCTTTAGCAGAACGTATTTCAACCCCAATGAAGGAGAAACAATAACAAATGTGAATATTTCTACACCTTGGCCACTTTCTTGCTGTTAATATACAATAAATGCACTATTTTCAGATGTCCTCTTATAACCCAAATTAATTTTGTTTTTTTACGCTAATTACAAGAATGCTCTGTGTATTAAACCTTGCTAACCCATATAACGTACACCGTAGCCCTACATAAGTGTGATCTAAAACAAAAAAAAGCATCAGCATGCATGAAATATTTAAACTGAAGAACCCTCTCCCCCAAGGATAGAGGGAAAGGTACAGAAACAGTCATAGCAGAGCGCAAGCCCACCATTTACAAATGGAACAATAGGGGTGTAACATATCTTTCTTTAAAGCCCTAACTTAAAGGTACTTTGTGGTAAGCGCCTTCAGTCGCACAGGTGTACATTAAGGTTTTCAAATTTCATTATTAAATGAATTATTAAAGTAGGATCAATCCTCCATTTTGGTAGTTTTTACCTTAGAAATGGTTAAATTGATCAAATAGTCAAAAAGCAAGCATGAATTGGCAGTTCTTTTTCTAATTCAGTTTACTGTTGACTATCATGGCCAATATCACAGTCTTATCAATGGTCACACTGGTAGCTCAACAAAAAAAAATCTGTTCAAGGTTTTCTACAGCAACCCAAACATCCAAATCCTAAAGGACTAATTGGGCAAAAATCCTAGTTTCTAAATCGCAGCTGGCTAGGACAAGACTAGGATAAAACAGTTTTCTTTCTGATAGATGTAAGAAAAAAAATGTCACCTTTCCATGACTCTGATACGGTTCCAGTCCCAAAGATGACCTGCTTGCCGGCCTCTGTCTGTTCATATTTCTCTTCAGAGGCAAGCGAAGTGCAGAGCACTGGCTGCAACGGAGCGCTTTGTTTCGGCGACCTCTGCGCTGTTGGTGTCATGGTCGGTTTGGATGGCAGGTGGCTTATCTATATCAGCGCTGGAGAATAGCCTGCATTCAAGGTCAGGCAAATAAATATATTATAATATTTATTTACTTAATATTTATCCTTCACAGCTTTGTATTTTAGCCCTGTCTTCAGAGCTGTGTTGTTAAACGCGTCTCCATGATAAGGCGCACCATTCGGTTGGGACGTTGCATGGAAGTTAGCGTCTGAATGGTAGTGGTTTGAAGGCAAAGGGCACGGGGGAAGACATTTCTTTAGCAGAACGTACTTCAACCTCAATTAAGGCTAAACAATAACAAATGTGAATATTTCTACACCTCGGCGTGTTCTCACAAGACATGTCTCCGTGGAACCGCGCAATTTAAAAACGCACACTGGCCCTCTGTAAAGAAACGAGAAAGCATTTTATCTCTGCCTCACTGTTGGGCTTGCACATATTGTTTAACTACACTTGAGCGGATTTTAGAAAGAGTCTTATCGCTTGATATCTGTGTGGCAATTTTTTTGGTCAGGGGAAAACAGGAACTGGGGTTCTTTTAATGAAAAAAAAAGCTTTTCTATGGGTGGAATTTGAACAATGAAATAAATTCTTCTCTTGTATTGGTTTATCATTTGAGAGAGGCTCCATATATTTAAAGAGTGTTCTGTCAGCCCCTAGCTGTTGGTACCATGGAGGGGAAACACACTTTTAAGAGGAGCCACTGTCTTTCTGATTCTTCATCTGGGGAGGAAGCGAGGTGACGTTTCAGAAGCCATTCTAGATGACCTAGAGAAAAAAGGAGTCATCATGAAGAAAATCATTTTTCTCCAGACGAGGCTCAAGCCCTTATCAAGGAAGCAGGTGTCAATGCCTTAAAAGAGTAAAGATTAAGTAGAAGGGAAGAGTTGAAGGATAATGTCTCGTCTTCAGATTCAGAGCAAAGTACAAACTCTGCGGTTGTTGGGAAGTATATCAGCAGAGGAGGTATGCTAAGTCATGGACATATAAGAAGTATTTGGGGTTCCCAGAGGCAGTCAAATCCTAAGAAGAAGCATTTCCCAAATGTTAAAGATCGATACCCTTGCCTATGCCTTTTCATGAAAAAATAAACAGCCTGATCGAACATGAATGTAAAGATTTAGAGCATACACATTTGGCCAAGTTTCTAAAGAAGATGAATGTTTTGGAAGAAGAGAACCTTCCACTATTATTAAGGTTGATACAATGCTGACTACCTCAATAGGTTATACCACTGCCAATCCAGAAGATTGTACACCAAAATATCAGGTGATCAGTCCTAGCTGGAAGGCGCATGTAGATGAGGTATTGGAAGACAGAAAGAACAGAGAAATAGCTCTGCTCAAAATTTGAGGCGTTCCAGTGATATCTTGTTGCAGATCAGAACAACTCTTATTCCACAGTGTTGTTTCAGAACCAATGAGAAGGAAGTCCGGAATGTAGGTGTGTTTTGTTGTCCTTGATCTTACTGGATTTCGTACACCTATCCCCATCCCCCTTGCTAGGGAAATTATTAATCATGGTGAAGACAGAGACAGCATCTTTAATTCTGATTGCTCCAGCTTGGAGCAGCTCTTTCCGGTTTCCTCCAATTCTGAAGACGAACATAGATCAGGAATGGTTCCTCCCTATTTCACCTCAACCTATCATCAAATGTCTCAGTTGCCCCTTTTGTCACCTTCAATTAACAGCCTGGAAATTGAATAATTAGGTTTGAGAAAATGATGGCTTACTGGTGGGTTGAAAAATCAATTTAAATATCAACTAAGGGATCAACTCAAATGTCACATAATCGTCACTGATCAATACATGCAAAATTGTGTGGAAACATAGATTTGGATCCTTCAAACTGTTCAAATGTCTGTATTTTACAGTTTATCGAAGATGGTTCGATGTAGGTCTCATATTACAAGGACAGTAAACAAGGCTTTCAGAGGTAACTGGGCAGATATTTCAGAATGGGTGTAGCTAGCTTCTATACTTTTTCAAGAATTCTCTATTATCAGACCCCATTTGAGGAATCCTTTAACTTCATGGGATATCATTTGGTTCTAGATATTTTTAAAAGCCCTTCTTTTGAACCTCTTGAGCCAGTGGAACGTAAGAACATGTTACTTCCCTTCGGTAACAGATTATCAGGTATCAGACTGTATCTAGCTGAATATTCCTCACCTTTGAATTCCCCCCAAGCATCACACTGGATTAAGAAGATCTTTCACGAGAAGTACCCCTGTGCCTTGGTAGGTGCCATTGAGCCGATCCGGTCCAAAATTATCTTGCAATAGCTTCATTGCCACCACCCAGGTGTGCAGACATGAGTTCCTTTTCACAACTTTCCAAGCCAAAAGCACGGAGCCAGGAAGATCACTGGTGTGTCAAACTACGGCCCTGAAAGGGTCATCCCTGTCCCTAGAAATCTGTTCACAGAGCGGGGAGGATGAGTGGGTCAGTAAGGAATCTGCAGCTAGATATAGTATCTACCAGATAAGGCATTACTGAAGTTATGCTCATCTGCTAGAAACTTCTAGCTGCAGATTCCTCACCTTTAAATAGATACCCAATCAATACCACCCACTGAGGTGAGTCTGTAAACCAGTTTGAAACAAGAAAGTCCTGCAGGACCGAACAGGCAAAGTGCCCATCCCTATGGACCTGACTGTCTGGGCAGTAATGTTTCATAGACGTATGCCGAGAGGCCCACGTTGCTGCCTGGCAGAAGATCAGAACCGAAACTCTGCGTTCTAATGCACTGGTCACAGTTTGAGCTCCAAGTCTTCAGGAGGTTGCTTTTTGCCCCCTGCGTAGCAGATCTTGATGCAGAGTATGACCCAATGAGACATGGTTCGCTTCTGCACTGCCCAACGTTTCTTCACATCCACATACCGCACGAAGACTTGGTGGTCCCACCGGAACTCACACGATAAAGATAAAACAGCAATGCTCTTTTTGGATCCAGACGTTGGGGGTCGCTCCTCTTCCTTAGAAGGATGTGCGTAAGAAGTAGGCAGGGTATTTGACTGCCCTACATGAAAGGATATGACCACCTTGGGCAGAAAAGAGTCCTTTGCATGAAGCACTCGTTTGTCAGGATACATAGAGAGGTAAGGCAGCTTAGATAACAAGACCTGCAACTCATTCACTCAATGGTCAGATGTAAATGCCACAATAAAGGCTGTTTTCAATGTGAGAAGCCTGAGGGAATAATTGTGGAGGGGCTAGAAAAGCGCTCACATAAAAAAAACAATTTAAAGTCCTACTGAGGCATGATGAATGGTGAACGAGGGAAGAGTTGAGTAAGACCTCTGAGATAACAATGTACAATAGGGGACTATAACGAAGAGGGTTGATCAGGCAACTGCAAGGTGGCAGAAATGGCAGATAAATAGCCCTTAAGAGTGCCCAAAGCAGAGCCTTGATGGGCAGGGGAAAGATTGAAAAAACTCAGAAAGAGGAGCAGAAAGGGGGATCAATAGACTTTTCAGTGCACCATGCCAAAAATTTATTTTAATGGCATGCACATACCATTTTGGTGAAGGGGCGCCTGGCTGCCATTATGATGTTACAGACCTCAGGGGAAAGGTCAAAAGCTATCAACTGCCACTGCGCAATCTCCACGCAAGAAGGCGGACAGTGGACAGGTTCGGGTAAAGAACCCTCCCCTACTGCAGCAACAGAAGATCCTTCCGAAGGGACAGTCTGATTGGAGGATCGAGGGCCATGATCAGTAGCTCAGGATACCATACTCTCCATGCCCAGTCCAGAGCTACAAGGATGACTTGTGCCTGGTCGTTCCTGATCTTCTTGAGAACGCTAGGCAGGAGTGGTATTGGCGGAAAGATGTACAGGAGGCCTGAGTTCCACTTGAGATAAAAAGTGTCTCCGAGTGATAGCCGATTTGTAAATTCCAGTGTGCAAAATTGCTGACATTGCACATTCTCAGCAGAGGCAAACCGATCTATAAAAGGCTCTCCCTCTGCTGAAGAAGACCCTGCGTCACCTCTGGGTGGAAATGCCATTCATGATCGGTTATGCATCTTCGGCTGAGTTTGTCTAATCTGGCTTTCAAAGAGCTGCCAGGTGTTGAACCACCAGGGATTTGCCCTGCGGTCATGTCTAGAGTCGAAGAGCCTCTTGACAGAAGGTCCCCTACCCCCACCTCGCCCTGTTTGTTGCAATACCACATGGTGTTGTCTGCGAAAACCAGTACCAGCCTTCCCTTGAGCTCCAGCAGGTTGATGTGGAGTCCGGATTCTGCCAGAGATCAGAGTCCTCTGATAGCCACCTCTGCCAGATGGCTGCCACATCCCAGAAGTAAAGCATCTGTCACTACTGTGAGATCTGGTTGGGGACATAAGAGGAGTCTGTCTCTTATGCAACTGCGGTTAGTTAGCCACCACTGCAGGTCTTTTGCAATTTCCTCTGAGATCTGGACCATATAGGAGAGAGTCTCCTAATTCTTTGCCCACTGAAACTTCAGGTCCCACTGCAGAGCAGGCATATGACAATGGGTATGTGCTACAAGCAGGAATCAGGAGGCCATGAGGCCCAACAGCCTCAGACTCAGTCTCAACGGAATCCAGGATAGAGACTGAAACATCAGTATCATAGCCTGAATATCCTGGACTTGCCGTTCGGGAAGATATGCCTGAAACTGCACCTTGGCCAGAACAGCTCAGATGAAAGTGAGCCCCTGAGAGGGAGTCAGGTGTGACTTCGGCACATTCGTAATGTACCCCAGCAAATGTGGTAGGTCCGCCATAGTCTGGAAGTGGGAAAAGACCGCCAGGTGCGGGGGAATGGTGGCGGGCAATCATCCTATTCACCGGAACCCCTATACTGGGTTTGGACAGGTACCCAAAAGGACATCCTTGAGGGAATCATCAGATGGGAGTAGGGGTTCGGATGTGGAAGCTCCCAGTTGAAACACCTCTGTCAAGAAATGAGTCTCAACTCCCACCGAGGTTAGCTGATGGTCTAGGATCTCCACTGCCCTCCTCACCAACACTGCATAAGAAGCTCCCTCCTCGGTAGCCACTGTAGAGGGAGAAAGCATACCAGTACCTGGGGAGGTATTCAGGTAATTGGCTTCACCCAAATCATCACGCCAGTCCATTTCTTCTTCATAGGGCTGGTACTGCAACCTCTTTCAGTCTTCCCCAAAGCCAATCCTAAGGGCTCAGGCTCCAATCGAGGACGCAAGGCTCCTGCCGGTATTTGAGTCAGCTTCGGGCGACACCCATTCAGCTCTGTGTCACAGTCAGGGACGACAATGGGAATGGTGCCGACGGGGTCAGACTGGCCATAAATGAGGCGCATTGCCTCATAGAACTCCTTCAGTTGGGCGGGGGTTGCTACGGTTCCTGGAAAGTCAGGGAGGTGTGGAGCCTGCCCAGGTGCACGTTCCGAGGAAATCGGCCTAGAATGCAGACGCTCCCTCGTCGCATCGGCCGACAGACAAGGATAAGTCAAAGACTACTTCGACTTCTTGCTCTTCTTCTTCTGCTTTGACTTACCCGATTGACCAGAGGTCTTGGAATGGGATGACCATGATTTCAGGCTCTGCGACCAGTCCTTGGACCCTCCCTTCAACCTGGACCTCAACCTGCACAGAGGCACATGCTGGGCCGCCATGAGCTTTAGAAACTACTCCCTCAAAGCCCTCGAATGCATGGCCCAGTAATCGGAGCACACTTTTGGTCATGCTTCAAACACCACAGACAGACGAGGTGCAGATTTGTCATCGACATAGGCCAGTGACAGGCTCTGTAGGGTTTAAAACCAGTCTTGTGTGATGACATCCTTGACACACCAGGGGGTAAACCTCAAAAATGGTTGACAAAAAGTGGAAAAAGTCCAGTCAAAAAAAGACTGGAGTGTAGGTCTTCACTTGGATCAGCACTGGCAGGTGTGGAAAGAAAAGAACTGACAATGTCACATCTGGGTGGAGCCTATATAGGTATCACAAAGTAATTTCTGGCTCCGACACTACAGACGACAGACACAGAGCCAATCAACGTCACCCACCGGCACACAAGGCTACTGCTCACGAAACATCTTCCAGATCCAGTCTGATGCCTGGGGAGAATTCAAATGTAGGGAGCCTGCAGTTTGAAGTATCTATCAAATATACTTATCAAGAAGGATATTTTTTACTTGTGGTGATCACTAGGGAGATGGGTTCTCTGTCAGTCAAACATCCATACCTTAGCTTTCCCAGATATTATTATCTTACGGTCAGGCCCTTCTTCTTCTCCCAAGGTTCAATCCCTATCTACAGGGAATTATTCTTCCAGAATTTCTTCCCAATCCTTCCTCACAGGAGGAAAAATAATTAAATAAATCAGATGTGAGGAGAGCTCTTCTTATCTATTTCGAAAGAATTTCCCAAATCAGATGCTCCGATGCACTTTTTGTGAATTTTGATACCGCAAACAAGTGTGGCCACCTTTCTATTCCAACATTGATTGGATGGCTGAAATTCTAGCTTACCAGACGTGGGAGTGGGGGTTGTTCTCCAGCAAGTGTTGAGTGAAGATCTATCAGAAGTTGGGTCTTTCATGGGCTGAATTTTAAGAAGCATTTCTGAAAGAAACTTTTAGGGCAGCTAAATGAGCAAATCCCTCAACATTTGTTAGATATTACATGACTAATAATGTAAAAGATCTACTGGATGTGTTTGGTGTTAAAGCTTTGTAAGCTGAAGCAGTAGAAAGGTAATTCCGCAGCATAATTTGCTGGTCAAATTTTACAGTTTATTTTTCAATGGATAGCTTGGGCACTCCTCATTTCATCATTAAAGGTCTCAGGAGATGATGCTTAATAACATTACTCTGAGTCCAAACTTCCGTGCCTCCATCCCTTATTACATTTTTGAATGATTATGTGAAGGAAACTGGAGGGTGTTTTATTGTGTTGATGGCTTGATATATCCCAGGCAAAGGCAGGCAAGCCAAATGCCTGCATCCTATTAAGGAGGCATAGAGACTGAGTATGTTTTCAAATATTTTCTAAAGGAATTTGCATTTATAAATTTATCTGTGGAGGCTTATATGTCCTATCTCCTAATGATATGAAGAGGGAAGTTTGGACTCAGAGGAATGGTATTACTGGTCAGTAATTAAAGTATTACTCATTGCTTGTGTGATCATTGGGGCTTTCCCGAATTCGTTTAAACAGAGCACTTACTTTTTTGGGTGGATATTCTATCTAACTGCAGATTCCATACCTTAGCATATTTCTGAGGCACTAGACTGGAGTCAGAAGTTTTTCATTACAGTGCTGCCACGCACCACTAGATGGCACCACGAGCTTCGTGTTGGTTTCGTTCTGCCCAAGAAAAGATGGAGCAGAGCTGCATATATGCATCATCCCTGCGGACTGATGTCTGTTTCTGCGTTGACTGTTTCATAGCCCTCAGACGCGGAGCACAAACCATTGTTAGTACCAGTGTGAAGATCTCTAATATGGCAACCTTTTAGACAGTAAAAAGAAATCGCTCCACAGAACAGGGAGGAGGTGGGGAAATGAGGAATCTACGGTTACAATATCCACTAGACTTTTTCTTGTGAAGAACAATTCTGACAGCAGATTCCTCACCTTAAAATAGTCATTAAAGCTGTACATCCCATGCTGGAGGGACTGTGGAGTGAGATTAAATCAAAACGTCCTTCAGGACAGAACTGATAAAATGCCCTTCCCATCTGAACTGCCTTTCTGCACCACATTACCTTTCATTGCCCCCAAAGAACCCTGTAAAAAGCTGGTCAGTTACCCGATGGTCTTTGGTGACATCAATGTAAAAGCAAAAAACTCTTTTGGGGTCGAGCAGAAGAAATATCTCCTCTTCTTTTGAGGGATGAGGTGGGGCAGAGAAATTGGGAGGATGATGGATTTCACAATGTAAAAAAGGAGTCAGAACTTTCAGCAAGTCGGCAACATAGGTTTGGCATCAGTTTGTATCAGTTTGTCTAGAAATAAGGTGGTGTAGGGTGGTGGCATCAAGAGAGCCTGAAGCCCTTTTAGGGAACAAACAGATGTAATTGCGACAAGGAAGACTGTCTTTATTTGCAGACAATGCAAAGAGTAGCTGTGCATCATCTCATAGAGAGTACACATGAGGAAAGTCAAACTAAATTAAGCTGCCCGGTGGCATCACAAACTCTTTGGGAGAAAACGTGGTACACCTTTAACCCCCAGGGTGCCAGGGGCGAGCTGGTCTCGTCCAGGCACACGGTTCCCGTGTGCCTGCGACAAGACTAGCTCGTCCTGCACCTGGCCCACGGGGAGCAATAGCGCTCCCCGTATGGGCCTCCCACCCACACCCCCCAGTCAGGGACCACAACCCCATCCCCTCAACAATCTGATGACGTTGGTGGGCTCACAGCACGCTGACGTCATCAGAAGGTGCAGAGGACGCGCTAGAAGTCATTTGCTTCCAGCGCGTCGAGAGAGAGGACGATCGTAAGGTGAGTCCTTCTCTTTTTGGGGGTCTTGGGGGAAGGAACGTTTTTCCTTTTCCCCTGTGCCTGTTTTCAATGGATTCCTAGGCACCAGGGATTTATTTTCAATTTTATTTTGGGGAGCAACGCCTTGGTCAAGGTTTGCTCCCCTGGGGGGCACTAATAAATCCGTTCTTCGGGCCGATCTGCCCACGGGAGAGTCGAAACCCACTAGACAACCAGGGATTTTTTTTGTTGAAGTATTTGGGCAGCGACCTCTTAGGCAAGGGTCGCTGCCCCAGGGGCAATATTTGGGCAATATTTTGTTATATGTTACAGACCCCCCTGGGGCTAGTCGGCTATGTTTTTGGCCGATCTCGCCACCCCGGGGAAAGTCGAAACCTACTAGGCCACAGGAATTGCGTGGTGTGTGTCTCTTGTGTGTTTGGGGGCACCCCTTGGGCAAGGGTCGCCCCCACCAAAGGGGGGAAATTAGTATTGGCCATGGGGGCAGACGGGCCTATTTCTTTTAGGCCCATCTGCCCCCAAAGGGGTCAGAAACCACTAATATCCCAGGGATTATTTTTTTTGTTCCCCTTTTTTTGTTTTGTGCTGAGGTGCCCCCTTTGGCAAGGGTCGCCCTAAAGTGGGCACAGAGCTGTTGGCCATTTCTGGCCCCCTGGGGCCCGATCGGCCTATTTTGTTTTATTTTTTACGCCCAGAATCCACTTAGGCACCAGGGATCCTGTGTGTGTGTGTGTGTGTGTGTGTGTGTGTGTGGGGGGGGGGGGGGGGGGGGGGGGGAGTGGGGGGGGGGGGTGGCACCTTTGGCAAGGGTTGTTTTTTTTTAGGCCCATAAGGGGCATAGAGCTGTTGCCCATATTTGCCCCCCTTGGGGGTAGATCGGCCTATTTGTTTTACGCCCAGAATCCACTTAGGCACCAGCGATCGTGTGTGTGTGTGTTTGTTGGGGTTTTGTTGGGGGGGCAGCCAACCCAAAGGGGGGGACACATTACTGATCGCCATTTCTGCTCCCGTTGGGGGCAGATCTGCCTATTTTTTTTAGGCTCATTGGCTCCCGGGGGGGCAGAAGCCCTTAGGCACCAGGGACAGTTTCTAAGTTCTTGGTGGTGTGGTGTTTGTCAACTGGCAAAGTGTTTGTATTTGTGATTATAACAGTTTATTTCTTCTTTTTGTTCTAGTTCAAAGCTTTTGCTTCCTTTGCTGTGGATCCTTGCGGTTTTGGCAGTAGTTGTTCTGCGGTTTGCATAGTTGCATGTTTTAGGTAAGTAAAACCAATTTACTCCAAAGGAGTATTGTTGACATGCATGAATGACATGTTTGTAGGCAGTGTACCAAATGCAGGATTGTGTGTGAAATTGTCCTTAGATTGGAGCACAATGATATTTGTGTTGTCATATGTCTAATTTTCTTTTTAGTGGGATATCATTTGTGATTGCTGTGTCTGTGCAGAATAGTTGCTGGTGAGTAGCTTTTTCAGGCGAGCGGTATAGTTTTTTAGTACATAACTCTTTCTGATAAAGCTACACTTTGTTTATTATTTTAGTGCTGGTTGTTGTTGGCAATACATTTGTTTTAAGAAAGTATCATGGCTAGCCGCAGAGTGACCGCCAGCAGGTTGTTGGCATGCTTTTTGAGTCGTCTTCTGACCATGATTATGAAACTGACTGTGCATATGAGGCAGAGGAGGAAGTGAGAGATTCTGGCAGTGAGTTTCCCGTCCGAGAGGATTCTTCTGATGAGGAAGACACTCTCAGTGCAGATGAAGGGCCTGTTTTAGAGGATGACATTGATGTGACAAGAGTGCAGCAGCCTGGGGCTGAAGGGTTTCCCGTTAGAAGAGCTAACACCTGGATTGCCCCAAACATGGAGCAGCCACAGTTACCTGCATTTACTGGTCTCCCAGAGTGTACAGTCAATATGGAAAACTTTTAGACTGTCAATTTCTTTCACTTGTTTATGGACGATGTATTTTTGGAAGAGATTGTTGAGCAGACTAATTTGTATGCAGAGCAATATCTGAGGGACAGCGCTGCCAGACTTACGCCTCAGTCTAGTGCTACTCAGTGGGTTCCCACATATCTGGAAGAGATGAAAACTTTTAGGTTTGACTTTTTTGATGGGGTTGATAAGGAAGCAGTCACTGGCTTCTTATTGGTCTACTAGCCCTTTGATGGCAACGGCTACATTTCCTGCAACTATGACTCGTAATCGCTATTTGCTTCTTCTTCGTATGCTTGCCACGAAATCACCCTGATTGTGACCGTCTTTTTAAGATGAGGCATGTCCTTGATCATTATGTAGATCGGTTTTCAGAGGTCTATCTTCCAGGCAAAGGGATAGGTGTGGATGAGTCTTTGGTCCTGTTCAAGGGGCGTTTAGTTTTCCTAGTAAGAGAGCACGAATGGTATGGAATTAAATTGTATATGCTGTCAGAAAGTAGTACAGGATACATGTATAATTTCCGGGTCTACACTGGTAGGGATTCCAGTATTGACCCTCCTGGTTGTCCGCCCACTTTTGGAGTTAGCGAGAAAATTGTGTAGGAACTTGGTAGACAACTGTTTAACAAAGGTTACCATTTCTACGTAAATAATTTCTACACTGGAGTGCAGTTGTTCAAATAGTTGTTTAGAGTGGACACTGTTGCTTGTGGCACAATCCGTTCTAACCGGAAAGGCTATCCAAGGGAGCTTGTCTATAAAAAACTCGAGCGGGGACAGTGCAGTGCCTTGCGGAATAATGAGCTGCTAACTCTGAAATTTTCAGACAGGAGGGATGTGTACATGCTATCTACCATCCATGATGAGAGTACTTCCCCTGTGACTGTTTGGGGTCAGGTTGCCGAAGTGCGCAAACCTGCGTGCATTTTGGACTACAATAGGCACATGAGTGGTGTTTATAGAGTAGATCAGATGATGTTGGAACTTTACACTGCTCTTCGTAAGTCTTACGTGTGGTATAAAAAGTTGGCCCTACATTTATTTCATTTGGCAACTTTTAGTGCTTTTATTATATTCAAGGATTGTTCACCTGAGTCAAGGATGAAATTTGTTAAATTTCAGGAGTCAATGATAGAGAGCCTTATTGTGGTGGAACAGGCAAGAGTTCCTAGAGTAGCAGTGGTGGAGGATTTGGCTAGATTAAAAGATCGCCACTTTCCAGATCACATTCCTCCCACTCCCAAAAAAGACTCGCCCACTAAGAAATGTAGAGTATGTGCCCGAAGAGGTTTATGGAGGGAGAGCTGGATGTACTGCCCCGATTGCACTTCAAAGCCTGGGCTGTGTGTGGCCGGCTGTTTCAGGAGTTACCACACCCAAAAACATTTTGGGGAAATACCGTGAGCATAAACTGCCTATTTTATATTTTCATATGTTCAGTTTCACGGTTGGCATTACTGTCATGTATTTAGTTAGATCTTTTGTGTTTGTAGTTTTGTGCTTATTTTATAATTAGTTAGTGGTTTCTTTGTTTATAAACAAAAAAAGTGATGGTGTGCGTGGGGTGGTGCTTGGCTGGCTGTGTGCGTGGGGTGGAGCTTGGCTGGCGGTGTACGTGGAGTGGCACTTGGCTGGCGGTGTGCGTGGAGTGGCACTTGGCTGGCGGTGTGCGTGGAGTGGCGCTTGGCTGGCAGTGTGTGTGGAGTGGCGATTGGCTGGCAGTGCCAGACAAACGTCAGTCCCCACGCTCCCATCAGCTGGTGTGATTACTGTATCAGGCATGTGGGAGTATGTAAGTGATGGGCCCTGGAGTGGCGCTGTCTGTTGACGCGAGTGTTGTAATGTGCTGGGCACGTGGCTGGCGGCGTGAATGGTCTTGTGCATGTCATGTATAAAAGGTGTGTGAATGGACTGTAACCGTTGGTGCCTTGACGCGGATTTACAGCACACGAGCTGTGAGTCATTGGTTCAGTTTTTTGGCCTTTCAGTTATTAACAGTGCATTTCACTTTTGTGAAATCTCTTGTTAATAAAATTTGATCTACTGAACCATCACTCACCCTCGTGCCAAATCCAACCAGTATGTGTTGTAAAAATGACAAAACCTGCTCCGCTGTAATCAGGTGTCGCAGCATACTTGTGACACGCTAGGTGTCTCAGGTGGGACCCCAATGATGATGTATGCCACCAACTTGGTTGGTGGGTGAGGGGTCTTTCTCACATAACCTAAATGTGTTTTTCACAATTTTAGTGTTTGGCACATCACAGATGTACGTGGACACATCAGAATGATATATTACAAAACTACCTGTGTTTTGGGAGGAAAGGCACCTATGTTTTTGGTCCTGGGTGCGGCCTACATCTAGGGAAACCTACCAAACCCAGACATTTCTAAAAACTAGACACCCCAAGGAGTCTAGGGAGGTCTGGCTTGCGTGCATCCCCCAACATTTTCTTACCCAGACTCCTCTGCAAACCTAAAAATGTGTTTAAAAAAGCATATTTTCCTGACTTTTCTTTGTAGGATCACCACTCTGGCACACAAGTCCTACTCCCCAGCGTTCCCAATCAGTCTCCCAAGTAAAATTACACCTCACTTGGGTGGGTCCCCAAAGCAGAGTCAGCCTAAAGATGGATAAAAGAAAAATATGTGCTTATCAACTTGCTGTGCTATCCCCTCAATGTATACAGGTTTTTGGCCTTTTTCTGTTGCAGCCACCTGGCCCACCCACACAAGTGAGGTATCACTTTTATCGGGAAACTTGGGAGAACGCTGGGTGGCAGGAAATTTGTGGCTCCACTCAGATTCCAGAACTTTCTGTCACCGAAATGTGAGGAAAAAGTGTTTTTTTAGCCAAATTTTGAGGTTTGCAAAGGATTCTGGGTAACAGAACCTGGAGAGAGCCCCACAAGTCAGCCCATCTTGGATTCCCCTAGGTGTCTAGTTTTAAAAAATGCACAGGTGTGGTAGGTTTCCCTATGTGCCGGCTGAGCTACAGGCCAAAACCTACAGGTAGGCACTTTGCAAAAAACACCTCTGTTTTCTTTGGGAAAATGTGATGTGTCCACCTTGTGTTTTGGGGCATTTCCTGTCGCAGGCGCTAGGCCTACTCACACAAGTGAGGTATCATTTTTATCAGGAGACTTGGAAGAACACAGAATAGCAAAACAAGTGTTATTGCCCGTTGTCTTTCTCTACTTTTTTCCTTCCACATATAAGACAGTGTGTAAAAAATAGGTCTATTTGAGAAATGCCCTGTAATTCACATGCTAGTATGGGCACCCCGGAATTCAGAGATGTGCAAATAACCAATGCTTCTCAACACCTTATCTGGTGCCCATTTTGGAAAAAGAAAGGTTTTCATGATACCTATTTTTCACTCTTTATATTTCAGCAAATTAATTGCTGTATACCCGGTGTAGAATGAAAACCCACTGCAAGGTGCAGCTCATGTATTGGCTCTAGGTACCTAGGGTTCTTGATGAACCTACAAGCCCTATATATCCCTTCAACCAGAAGAGTCCAGCAGGTGTAACAGTATATTGCTTTCAAAAATCTGACATCGCAGGAAAATGTTACAGAGTAAAACGTAGGAAAAAATGGCTGTTTCTTTCACCTCAATTTCAATATTTTTTTATTTCAGTTGTTATTTTCTGTAGGAAACCCTTGTAGGATCTACACAAATTACCCATTGCTGAATTCCGAATTTTGTCTACTTTTCAGAAATCTTTAGGTTTCTGGGATCCAGCATTGGTTTCACACCCTTTTCTGTCACTGACTGGAAGGAGGCTGAAAGCACAACAAATCGTAAAAATGGGGTATGACCCAGTAAAATGCCAAAATTGTGTTGAAAAATTGGGTTTTCTGATTCAGTCTGCCTGTTCCTGAAAGCTGGGAAGCTGGTGATTTTAGCACCGCAAAGCCTTTGTTGATGCCATTTTCAAGGGAAAAAAACACAAGCCATCTTCTGCAGCCCTGTCGCTGATTTTGGCTAATTTCTTGGTCTCCTTCAGGGGAACCCACAAACTCTCAGTACCACTAGAATGCCTAGGATGTTGGGAAAAAGGACACAAATTTGGTGTGGGTAGCTTATGTGGGCAAAAAGTTATGAGGGTCTAAGTGCGAACTGCCCCAAATAGCCAAAAATAGGCCTGGTACCTGAAGGGGGGAAAAGGCTTGGCAGCGAGGGGGTTTATAAACAGTATCACAACAAGTGATTTAAACAAGAATGTTTGGTAAACGCAAAAAGGCTGAAAGGGCCGATAGGTAACCTTTAATAGTGCCCACCAGGCCTTTCTTGACCAAAGTCTAAACAAACAGCAACATATGTGACAGCTTGGCTTACCAAGGGCTGTGTTGAGGACTCCACACCAGGTCACACATTTGTCCCAGTGAATGGCAGATTCAGACTTTGTGTAAAGCAGCATGGCAGACAAGATGACATTCACAATTTCAGTTGTCAAATCAAATTTCGTTAACTACTGCGACTCAATCTCAAAGTAAAGAGGTATAGACGGAGCAGGTTTGAGTGGTGTGAAAAACAATGCCTGTCTGCTGTCACACAAGATCCTCCCCAAGTGCTAGCCACATCAGAAGGTAGATGCACATGCTCTTATGGTCCAATCCGGGGCTAATAGGACAAATTGGTTCTTCTTTATACTTTTCAGAACTCTGCGCAGGAGAGGCAGATGTAGGAAGGCATATGGAAGTGCTGTGTACCATCCCAATTGAAATGGATCTCATAAGGTACTCTTTGTGGGAAATCCAAAGCACAAAACACTTAGACAGAGTCATGTTCTCAACTGTGACAAAAAGATCTAGCCACGGTTGTCCCTATTGTCAGAAGATGCCCTGTGCCATCTCAGGATGCAGCTGCCTTTTGTAATCTGCTAGGTACTGCTGCCTGGGCTCGTCTGCCTGGCACACAATGATCCTGCAAGGTGGTTCACGATTGGGCGATGCCTTGATGTTCCCAACACCTCCAAATGTGCAGAGCCTCCTGGAACAGCACCCAGGATTTCGACTCCTCCCTGCTTGTTGCAATACCATATGGTCCATGTTGTTCATGAGGACCTCTAGCTTCCTCCCGTGATGGATAGTAGGAAGCCCATCACCGCCGAGCTGCATCTCCAAAAACACTGATATGCAGTACGTTTTCCACATGAGACCAAAGTGCTCTGATCTCCACCTCTCCAAGATAACTTCCCCAATCCAAGAGTGACACAAATGTCAACAGTCAGCTCTGGGTGATGAAGACAGAGGGGTTTGCCGTTGGTCAGGATGCGTCTGAGCAGACACTACTGCAGATCTTGTCCAGTCTCCTGCGACACCTAGATGATATCCAACAGGTTTCCTTGGTGCTGGGCTCAGGATCTGCTGCTCACTCGAGGATCAAAGCGAGACTGAGTGGCAGATTGACTCCTTCATGACTCTTCAGATAGGGAGTCACAGTATGGGGTAAGTCCTGCTTCATCTTCTTACTTTTCCTCTTCGATTTGGGCTTTAACTTACCAAATTACTCCAACTACAAAGACTACCTACCACAGGATCGGCTTCGAGAACAGGAGCAGATATGCACTCTCGACTAGGAACAGGATTTACACAAAGTCCAGGATTCATTCCTATGTTCAGTGACCTACGGCTTCACGTCAAGGTCTGGTATCACCTTTGAGAGCATGAGGACACACTCACTGCATGTTGTGGACCTGTGTCTTTAGCCAAAATACCGAGGCACACCTCACACAGTCCCTTCACCGACATCTGCTTTCGGCAGTCACAGCACAGTTCCAGGTGGAGAGATTGTTCCCATGCACACTGGATTTTGATTTGAAAAATCATCAATACCAACTTCAAGAGGCAACTGATCACTGAATCCATGTTCAAAGGAGAGAAAGGAAATGAACTGATGTTGGTGCACAGGTATGGTGTTAATGGGCAGCTTTGCTCCATCACTTCCAGGGCAAAATAAACGTATTGGAGAGCTGCACAGCATCATCTAGAAGTGCAAGGGAGCACTGCTATAAGAAATTTCAAAGCCCAGTCTAGGATGTGGGGAATATTCCAAGGTGAGGGATCTGTTGCTAGCAGTGTCCATGAGATAATTATTTACCACTGATAACTATTGTTCTAGTGGACAGATAACAATCCCGTTCCTCACCTTATGAATATCTATCAGACTCTAGACTGTATGCAAACCTTTTCCTCATCAATAGTTCACCAGCTCCGCAATGTGGCGTCAAGAGAATTTTGCCAGAATTCTGCCAGCCAAAAGTAATGACACCAGATTAAAGAAGGTATCAAAGTGAGCTGGCATCAGTTTTAGGTACTTTTCTCATGCCCTATCAAGGCATGTGGAGGACAAATATGATAACATCAATGACCATACAGCATATGATATGTTGGCATACCTAAACATCCTATTAACCGTGACCCCTAACTCACTAGGAAAGAGGGAGGGTGGTGAGGAAACAGGGAAATGTATTTATTCACCACAAAGAGAAGTAGTTCTTTCTTGAGATGGATACATCCCCCTGCACATTTCTCACCTTATGAATGGGTTCCAAAGAAAGAGCCTCAAAAAAGCAGGACCGAATGGTGCTGGTTAACTAAGGAAATCATGCAGAAGAGCATTGGCAAAGTGTCCATTACTGCGTGCTTGGGTCAGAAGGCAGTAACAATCACCATGTAGCCACTCAACAGATGTCAGTCAACAGGATACAGCTGATGTAAGCAGCCATGGCACTAGCAGAATGAACATGGACACCTTCCGGATGGTCTTTCTTGAATAAGGCATAGCAGCTCTTCATTAGGAGTACACCCAATGTAAAATGGTGCATTAATACACTGCCATGCCCGTCTTGGTTCCTGATTAGCACACTATCCTTGTACAGTTGAATGACGTTGGTTTACTGCACCTGAATAAAGCAATGCAAGTATAACCAGGATCCTCTACTTCATAATAACATTGCTGCACGTGGCTTAAAGATATAGAGAGTTTGTCCTGTTCAATGTACAGGTTAAAGAGGCAGATGTCGAGGATGGGTTTCAGACCTCAAAGCAGGGGGAGAGAAAGGTATAGTGCAGCCTTTATGGATTAGCTGGATGACCAGAGTTGCATCACAAACATATCCCCGGTGGTGCCAATGGTGGAAGAAAGGGAGAATCTGGAAAACGTATTTAAGGGAGGTGGGAGTCAGAGGTTCTGAGGGAGTAGAAGCAGAAGAAAATAATATTGACTAGAAGTGCTGCTGTGGTTGGTTATGGTGCTACCAATATCCTCCAGTGCCCCAAAAGGGATGCAGCATTTTGTTGGGGCATCTCAGTCGACTGAGAAATTTATCTCACCAAGTAGTGTTGGTGTGACTGCTTTACATGGGAGACTAGGCCCATAGAGTAGACTTCACCCTACTACCGGTTTCCGGGAACATTTGGCCTACCCAATGAGTATCCATCAAAAGGCAAGTCCTTGAGTAGTGCTTGGACATCTCCAAAGGAACCTTTGGAACGACTCAAACATGACAGCAATGGCCGTGTCCATGTATCAAGCTATGAGGTCTGCATCGCTGATTACATCAGAGAAGAGCTTTTTCATGTGGTTTGAGACTGACAATCACCAGTTTTATAAGCTTCTATAGAAAGTGCATACAATAACCGACATGGAACATGGCATAATTCATGCAGAGGGTGAGGCTGTCAGAGGCAAAGACTGCTCACCCAATAAAGTTTAGTCTTTCCAACTTGTGATCCGATGGGGTTGTTGTAAAGGATTATGGATTCATTTTTGTGAGGAAGCCTGAACCTCCTGATTTTGCAGTGAAGGGTGTGACAAGAACTTATTGTTCAAATGGGGCCAGGTGTGTCCTCTTTAGTTGCTTGTTTGTGGACATCTAGACAGAAAAGCGTTTTTCCCCCATAAATTACCGGTTCCAAAGGTGTCTCATTATAGGGAAGCATAAGCTTGCCCACTGCATTTATTTTGCTTTGTACTTTATGCTTTTTTTTAAATGGAAAACGCTTGCAGTCGTCCCTGTTGGTCTTGAGGTGTAGGTGGGTGATTGTGTATTAAAACGAAGAAAATTATATATATAAAATATATATAATAAATTAATCATAAAGGGTAGCACTTTCTAAAAAGTCAGAAGAGAGCTGCTAGAGGAGAGCTCCAAGAGAACAGCACTCTCAACATATAAGATTTTGACTCTAAAGAGGGCAATGTCAACTAAAATGCTCTTGCTGATTGTTACACAACTACAATGAAGGAAGAAGTTTAATTCGAAGAAGAGCCACAAGGTAAGTGTACTCTCATCTCAATAGGTATCCCAATTGCATGCATTCATTAATAAAGGTGTAGGCCAATGTCAGTGTTTCTAGGAGGGAAGGAGGTTAACGGAAACCGAGTGGTCATCCTCTGTTTGGCCATAATCTTTTCCAGTAACATATGCAAGGATATCAGAGTCAAATCCCTAACGTTCTTCCATACAGAAATTTCTTTGGGCCATGGGGAAAGACTGTGCTACAGGCTCATTATCAAAAGAGGTCTTAACTTTCTCCTTTGCTACGCCGATTATGTCAGCCTACTTTGATTGTGAGGACTGCATCAATGTCGCAATGGGGGACGGCGTGTTGGAAGGCTCTGCCTTGTCTGGAAGAGCACAGGGCAGAGCAGGTGCACAGTTGGACGGTGGCCAGTAACAACAGGGTCACACTGAAGGGCTCCAGCATAGACAGCCAGAGTTCCTTAACCTGCAAAGGGTTGCCCAATGTGGGTATGAAACTCATGCTCCATCTTTTTAACATCTGAATCAGCTCTGACAGCGAGGAAAAACCCAGCTTCTGAGAATGACGTCAAGACGCCTAAAGGGAGTGGGATTGGTTCCGCAATCTTTTTTATTTCGCTTTTTATTGAAGTTTGTATGTATTCATTCTCCTCTGCAACCATTTAAAAGACATTCAGGCAACAGTAGCATGTGCAATAAGGTTCATCCTTGTAAATCACGGCCACAAGATTTAGACATGGTCTCTACTGAGCGAACATCCTATGTAGTAGCAAAAGTACAATACTGAAGGAACAGTTGGGAGAAATGTAGTAAAACAGTAAAAAACTGGAAAACAAGGCTAGACTGGGAATCAGACAGCGGTGCTAGACAAAAGGCCAGTGTGAATTAAGCACAGAGGAGTTAAGGACATCTGGTTAACATAGAGTTAATATGGGTGAACTGAGACAGTTAATATAAGTGTACTGAGATAGTAGAGATCAGTGATGTAGCGTCATTGTTGAGTGCCTGTGTGCAAGGTACGGCCATGATAGTGGTTTGTGGCAGTATTCTATGCAGGAATCTTGGTGCAGTAGCGTGTATTCTATGGAGGTAAAGTGTCATCCTAGAAGAAGGCCTCTAATTTAGCAACCAGTGCATCCCAGTCAGGGGGGATAGGAGGCGCCTTCGGAGTCCTCTGGCTTCCTCATGTCAGAGGGCTGTGCTTTCAGATTCATCTCACGAAACAAGTGAGCAATGCCATCCAGCTGCCTCAGGGGGAGTGCTGGCTTTCCAGCAACAGGCAATTCAACATAGGGCTAGCAGCAGGTCTAAGTCTAGAAAACAAATTAAAGTCTTTGTCGTTTAAGGCATTTGAAAATTCTGAGTGCACACAACTCCTAGCTGTGCAGGTTGACGACACCGGATGATTGCATAAGTTGTACCATTATGGCTTTCTAGAAATGAGTCTGTGCCGTTCATTCCCAGTCCATGTGGCACAACTCTGCAGTTTCACATCTGCACCTCAAACAAGAGACATTCACCCCAGGGAAGTATTAATTTATCTTTGCTGGGGTTAAGTATGCTCTGTGTAGAACACAGTACCTGGTGAGTTTAAACCTGGCATTTCTGGATACAGTAGAGGAGAGTCTTAGTGAGTGATCGCATTCAGTGTTACAGAGTTCTCTACTTAATTTAATTTCCCATTTGCTGCAGAGGACCATTTGAGGAAACAATGTATGTGAAAAACTTGTTACTTACCTTCGATAATGCTGTATCTGATAGAGAAGACTATCTAACTGCAGACACCTTACCTTAGAATACAGGTCAGACTGGATCTGGACATTTTTCATAAGCCCTACCTCTGCGTGCTGATAGGTGGCATTGTTCGGCTCCACATGGAGTTGTCAGCATCGGAACAGACGTGTGTGGTACTTACATATGCACCACCCCAGCATGCTGCTATCAGTTTCTTTTCGCGACTTTGCACATTTGTAGCATGAAACCACAAAGAACACTGAACACTGGTGTGGAAAACCAGGGCCCTGAAAGGCAAACATCCTTGACTCTAGAAATCTGTTTGCAGAGTGGGGAGGATGGGTGGCTTGGTAAGGAATCTGCAGCTAGACAGAATCTCTACCAGGCAAGACATTCCGAAGGTAAATAACTTGTTCATCTTATAGAGACTTTTAACTGCAGATTCCTTACCTTTAAATATATACCCAAGCAATACCTACCCAGAGGCGGGTCTGCAGAACGAATTCACTCTAGAAAGTCCTGCAGGACTGAACAGGCTAAGTGCCCTTCCCAACGGACCTGCAGTAGTGCTTGGTGAACATGTGCAGAGAAACTCACGTCACTGGCCGGCAAATGACCAGGGCAGGAACTCCATGTGCTAATGCAGTGGTCACAGCCTTAGCTCTGGTGGAATGAGCATGCAAACCCTCAGGGGGTTGCTTCTTGGCCAGACCATGAGCCGTCAGGGGATGGTCTGCTTCTGCACAGCCTTCCCCACCTTCTTGGCTCCAACATACCCCAGAAAGAGTTGGCTGTCCACCAGGAAATAATTCATGCAGTCAAGGGCGAATAACAATGCTCATTTTGGGTTCAGTCAATGGAGCTGCTTCTATTTCTTAGAGGGATGCAGCACAGCTGGATGGACTGGCCTACATGGAAAGGAGTGACAACTTTCGAAGCTTTAGTGCGAAGAACTAACTAATCTGGAAAGATGGTTAGGTAGGGAGGCTTAGATGACAAGGCCTGAAGCTCAGTGACCCTCAGGGCAGATGTGATCACCACAGGGAAGGCCATCATGATGGAGAGGAACATTAGGAGACAGCTGAGTAGCGCACATCTGAAATGGAACTATGAGACTGAGGTGTCACCGAGGCATGATAAAGGGGGAAGGTAGCAACATATGTTGGAGACCTTTCAAAACCTATTTACAACAGGGGATTTGAAGAGGGATGGCTGATCTGGCAACTGCAGGAAGGCTGCGATGGCAGAAAGATAGTCCTTTAGGGTGCCCAAAGCAGAGTTTTCTTAGGCAACACAAAAAAATAAACAGAATGACCGTAGAAAGAGGGTCAACTTGTTTTTCTGCACACCATGTCCCAAACTTGCCCCAGTGGCAGGCATATACCGTCTTGGTGGAGGAACACCTGCCTGCCAAGATAACACTGCAGACCAAGGGTGGAAGGTTGAAAGCTGTCAACTGTTGCCGCTCAATCTCAATGCATAAAGGGAAAGCGTTGACAGGTTCAAATGGAGAGCCCTCAACTGCTGCTGTGACAGAAGACCCTCCTGAAGGAGTAGTCTGATCTGATGGCCATGCTCCCCAGCTTGGGATGCCAATCTATCCAGGGATGGCTTAGGCCTGGTTGTTCCTGATCTTCTTGAGAACTCTGGGCAGGAGACTGTGGGCAGAAAGGCGTACAGGAGAACTGAGCTCCACTCGAGACAAAAAGCATCTGAGCAAGAGCCACCTTGGAAACTCCAGTGTGCAAAACTGCTGACATTGCTTGTTCTTGGTGGTGGCAAACAGATCTAACTAAATATCTCCCCACTGCTGAAAGAGACCTTGTACCACCTCCAGATACTATTAGGGATTTGCTATGCATCTTTGGCTCAGTTTGTCCGAACGTGTGCTCAGAGAGCCCGCCAGGAGTTGATCCATTAAAGAAAATTCCCCTTTGTCCCAGCCAGGCACAGGACCCCTTGACAAAGTTTCACAACCCCATCCGCCCTGTTTGATGCAGTATCACATGGCGGTGGTGTTGTCATGAACATCTGCACTAGCCTTCCCTTGATGGAGGATAAAAAGGCTTTTAATGGCAGCCAGATTGCCCAGAGTACCAGTTGGTTGATGTGGAGTCCAGATTCCGCTGTAGACCAGAAGTCTCTGATCTCCACCTCTCCCAGATGGCCACCCCATCACAGGAGTGGCACATCTGTCACCACTGTCAGATCTGGTTGGGAAAAGGGGGAGAAATCTGCTGCTGAGGCAATCACTGTTCATTAACCACTACAGCAGAGCTTTTACAGACCCCTTCGCAGTCTGGACCATGTCAGGGAGATTCACCTGATGTTGCACCCACCAGAAAGTCATTTCCCTCTGCAGAGCCCGCGTATTCCAGAGGGAATGTATCATAAGCAGGATGCAGGAAGCCATGAGGCCCAGCAGCCTCAGAGTCTGTCTCACCAAAACCAGGGATAGAGGCTGAAACAGCTGTATCATAGCCTGGACTCGGCCTTCTGGAGGATAAGCCTGAAACTGCACTGTGTCCAGAACAGCTCAAATGAAAGGAAGCATCTGAGAGGAAGTCAGGTGTGACTTTGGCACTTTGATGGCGAACCGCAGGAAGTCCACCGTAGTCTGAATGTTGGAGACGACTGCCTGGGGAGAGCCCACCTTCAACAGCCAGTTGTCAACACAGGGAAAGACTAGTACCCCTCATCTCCGCAGATGAGCTGCAACCACCTTCATCCCTTTGGTGAACACCCAAGGGGCATTGGTAAGCCCAAAAGGGAGCATGGTAAACTGAAAGTGCTCAGTAGGGCAGGAATATGGAAATATGCATCCTGTAAGTCCAACACCACCATCCTGTCTTCCGGGACCAGGGCAGACAGGACTGGAGAGAGCGTGAGCATCCTGAATTTCTCCTTTTTGAGGGAGTAATTGAGAGTGTGCATGTCTGGGACACGACGATAAAGTAGTGGGAATAACAATCACATCTTACTTCTGCCATCAACACCTTCTCTTTAGCTCCATTGACCAAGACAGTCACCACTTCCTGACGGAGTAATGAGAGGGTCCTCAGTCAGCCTGTGGCACGTGGGTGGCATGGATGGAGGTGTAGTCATGAAGGGGAGGGAGTTGCCCCTTCGGATAATCTGGAGAACCCAGTAGTCTGATGTTATCGACCACCAGTGGTGCCTGAGATGGCATATCCTGCCACCCAGTGGTTGCTCTTGATGGTTGGAGTGCGAACTAAAGTGGTTTAGGGGCTGCAACTTCTGGGGCAAGGGGACTGGCCCGACCACTGGCTGCCCAACCCCTGGGGGTACCACGACCTTGGCCAAGCAGATGCTGGTGAGGTGGCGAGCCGTGGTGACTGAGCAGGTATGGATACAGCTACAAGTCCCTTCCGTGGCCACAAAACAAGTGAAAGGCAGACTGAGGTTGACCAGGGGCCATGGAAATGCTTAAGGACCTGGCTGTAACTCTGCTATCCTTCAAGCGTTCCAGCGCTGAGTCCACTTTGTCCCTGAGATGAGAGCCATCAAAGGACATGTCCATAAGCAAGGCTTGGACATCCTCCGAAAAGCCAGTCGTTCTCATTCAAGCGTGCCGTAAGGCCGCGATGAAGAAACCGTTCTGCCTAGGAAGTCGGTCGTGTCCAGCTCATATCTTATCATGAACTTGGTTGCATCTCTCCCATCTGTCTTAGCTTGGGAAGATATGGCCTGGGCCTCATCCAGGACCATGGGCAGCACACCTGTGCAGCCGAACTCCACAGTGCATGGAAGTGATGGCCCAGAAGACATGTGTTCACGGACCGCAGTGCCAGGTTGGTGGAAGAAAACATTTTTTTGCCCAAGGTGTCCAGCTTCTTGGATTCCCTATCCGGTGGGGTGGTAGGGAATGTGCCTGGGTTTACACATGGAGTGCAGGCATGGACCACCAAGCTCTCCGGGGTATGGTGTTCCATGAGGAAATTGGGGTCTCCTGGTGCAGAGCAATGGCAACAGGCAATTGTCTTGATCACAGTAGCCCCTGTGCTGGGCTTGGGCCAGGTCCCAAGAAGGACCTCTGTAAGAGCTCATTACATGCAAGAAGTGGTTTCGAGGGGGGTCACTCCCGGCTGAAGCACCTCTATCAAGATGTTATTCTTGACCACCACTGAGGGCAGGGTAAGGTCCGGGACCTCAACAACCCTTCCCACCACCATAGCAAAAGACACTCCCTCCTCCTGGCAGCCAGGGTAGGAGAGACCACGGCAGTATCTGACAATGTGTCCAGCCCACTGGCGTCTGGCAATTCCTCACATCAGTTTATGTTGTGGTCTAGGGGCTGGTATTCTTCAGGGTCCAGAGGCCCGTCCCAAACTTCCCAAAGTCCTAGCCCACAGGAACGGGGGCACGGGCTCTGGTCTGAAGGGTATGGCTCCAGTCGGCGACAGAGTCAGACGACACCCCTCAGACTCTGCGTAGGAGTTGGGGACGAGAATGGGGATGGCGGCGCAAGGTTGCACCGTCGGCCCCTGAGAGTCAACACTCGAGAACGCCATTGGGGAAGGTCGAGATAGAACGTCCAGTGCCGATCCAGATCCATCCGTTGATCCAAGGGGCCCAGCTAGTGCCGGGTTGTACCTGCCTGCCAATAGGGGCCTCTCCTGACCCCACAGGGCCCAAAGCCCTTCCAGCGATGACAGGCCGCTCAAATAGGAGATACATGGCCTCTTAAAATTTGCTGAGTTGGGTGGGGGTTGCTCCGGCTCCTGAAAACTCAGGAAGGCAGGGAGCCAGCCCAGGTGCTGGTTCAACCGTGGAGCCAGGCCTCAAATGACGACACACACTTGTGTCATCAGATGACTTTGATGGACATGTTGAAGCTGAAGACTTTTTCTACTTATTGCTCTTTTTCATTTTGTGTGAATTACCTGAATGCCTGGACAACTTTGACTATGACGAGAGTCGATGTCTCTGCGACTTTTACCAGAACTTTCCTCTTGAAATCCAAACCATCTCAGTGTTGAACACCAAGTGGCAAGGAGCTTGAGGGATTGCTCCCTCAAGGTCTTGATGCAAGGCATGGCAGTCGACGTACGTCTATGCGTTGTGGTTGTGCTCGAGGCACCAGAGGCAAGCAAGTTGTGGGTCCGTCACCAGCATCTGTTGCTGACAGACACCTCAGGACTTGAAGCCAGCTTTCCTGGTGGACATCCCCCCACACTGGAAGATCTCAAAATACTTCAACAAAAGTTCAAAAAAGGGTCAGTCAAAAAGTGACTGGGTGTAGCTCTATCCTGATCTGCGCTGACTGGTGCAGAAATGAACTGACATCAGTGTGCTGGTATGGCAGCTATATAGGAATTGCGCACATCACATATGGCACGGATAAAGCCAACAACGCCACCTACATGTGTGCAGGGGTATTGCTCACTAATTGTTTTGGGATCCAGTCTGATGTCTGGAGATTATTCTAAAGTAAGGAATCTGTGGCTAGAAGTCTCTATCAGCTCTCGGTATTTTAGCTAGCCACTTGATAAGAGGGTTCCTTAATCTTAGGCACTTTTTTGTGGGAAGGTCTCTTGGAAAAACTTTTCATGTCTGGGAACTCATTTGAAGGAAAAAGGGAATGCATATATTTCACGCAGTGAGAATCAGGACGGTGTCTCCTTTAAAATCAGAATAGACAATGGTGCAGTTGTAATGCCACTAGTCTGCATTTAGTTTTATAAGATTTCTTTCTTATTATGATCTACTGAAGCTATCTCAATTTGAACTTCTGAACTTCTGTTTTCAATGTGGTTCTCATTACACCCCCTCCAAATATATCCCTTTTAGCCTCCTCTGCTTTCAGGCTTTGGTTACAAATTAAAGTTATTCACTCTCGCCTCTCCTCAAATTTTTAAATATTGACCTGCTCCATCCGTCCTCATCAGTCTGATTGTAGCTCTCATTTAACACACAATACACCAGCTACACTTTTTGCCCCACTAATGTACCACCTTACTCTTTAGCTTTGTACATTCACTTCTACTTATCCTATGCTAGTGACTACCTTAGTCTCTGTTTCGCCCACGCATTAAAATTAGACTGGCTCTGCATGCTGTATCTTGCATATTCAGTTTCCCTATGTTACAACAATATATTTTTGATCTCTTCTATACGACCTTGTATACCTGTAACACAGCAGAATAGTGATAGATTGTATTCACAATACCCATCTGTTTAAACTAGCATCTAGGTATCTTAAGTTGTATTTGTTTGTTATTATATGAAGCCTCTGTCCACCTGCTGGTCCTTTCTTTTCTTCAATTACGGTCTTGACATGCAGTCGCCGCTGTGGACTGGGCAAAGTGGCAGGGCAGTGGGATAAAACAAACAGTTAAAAAAAAAAATACCTTACCTTAACATCGCCACCGCCCCACTCCAGGCACAGGCTCCCAGCCAGCCCTATGGCTAATCATGACGCTGCTCAAAGCAGCATTATGATTGGCTGGAGTGCCCTGGCTGGGTGCTTCAATTCAGACTGGGACTTGGGCTTGCTCTCTCCAACCCGGCAACACAGTGCGGGGTTGGAGAGAGCCTTGTGAACATGTGTGTTGGGCCAGCCCGAGACAGCAAGCCAAATATACATGCACACTGAGGAGAGTGCACTGTGCACTCCTCTCGGTGTTCATCTCCCCCATGGCCCCACCCCTTTAAAAATAAAACGATGATAAACATTTTTTATATTGTTTTATTTTGAAAGGTTTGCAGCTCCTGCTGCTGGCGGGTGGGGGAGGGAGGGTGGGCGGTGAAGCTCCTCCGCTATGGCGGAGGAGTCACCCGTGTTGATATGGCATTTTTAAATTATGTGCAATCTTTCCAGTTTTAATTACTCCTCTGCTTAAACGAATAAAGTCTCTATTTTCAGAATGTTTAAATGCTAATCTGTTATGAATTGATGGACTCCTGTCCATTTATTCCAGATGCAATAACCATATTTTACCCACAAAAAGTCTCCATTAGTGCGTCATACGTCAGAATTGCTATTATGCAATAAAATATAAACTGAAAGTAGTTTCAGTCCTTTGACACACCAACAATATTAGTGCTCAGTACCAGCCGACTACAGACCCCATTACAGCCAGGTGCAACACACCATAGATGTGACATGGAGTCAAGACAAATCGGGGAAAGTGGAGTAGTATGCTCAAAGCAAGCAATCAAACTCATCATTCGAACAGTTGTGTTCAGCATGTGCTGGGGACATATCCACATCCAAAAAAAAGTTCTGCGGCTGGGGCATTTCCATTTTGGTCAGAAAATATGAGTCCATTATTTTACAGCAAAAAACAATGGTTCCATCCTTGGACATAACTCCAAAACACAACTCAAAATCTGAGGAATTGTTTCATGTAAATGAGATTCTTTCTGGTACCAGAAGCTTACACTCCCTGCGTGTGTCAATTCCAAACCAGACTCAGAGGCAACTATCTTTGACCTGCTTTTGCAGGAAACACGCGTCTGTCAATTAACATTCAGTAGGTGGCCAGGATACTTGCACAATTGAAAGGTCTTCAGGTAGCCATGGAATGGCACGTGAGTTGCTGGTTAGCTACACATTTATTGTGGGGGGCATACTTTTTTGCATTGCTGGTAGATTCTCATCATATTTATCAACAAGTACGATCGTCAGCATAGAGTCATAAGGACTATATAGGAAAGGGGCTAAAGAAATATCAGCTACCCCAGCAATAGGCAGAAAGATTAAGAGTAGTTACACAAGGAGTAGGAAATATTATATGTGACGTCCAGCTGGTTACCTATCAACAATGCATAAATCCAAAAATGGGAGATGTTAAGCTTAATATCATAACTGATTTATGTGGTTATCCTCCTCTCGCCAGGGTCACTAACAACAGGCATAATTAAAGAAAATAGCAGACTCTCATTTACATAGTTTAGTTTGTAGATGTAGCGTGGTCGTTGTTAAAAGTAATGATAAGCTATGCAAGGGACAATAGCCCATTGGGGTGAATGTCAATATGCATGAATTGATCCAACTTCAAAAGCATATGTTAGAAATTCATGACATCTAATTAATGGAGGGTATTGAAACTAACAAAGTAATAGTAAGTGCAACATTGTTTACGAAAACGTTAAAAGGTTTGCTTTGAAAACTATGATGCTTGAATGCATTCAATAGATCCAGTGTTCATACTGCAAGACCAATAAAGAGTTCAAAAAATGGTGATGCAAGAAAACCTGTTGTTACTTGATGGCAACAAGGAAAGCCAGCAAATAGGTGTTCCACTTTATCTTGGTGAGAACCATTAGGCACTGAACCAGTAATCCATGATCAGCCATGAGATGGTCACAGACAGTTCAAACATAACCAAGTTCTGATAGTTCACCCCTGTACTTGGGACCGCAGAAACTCATCTTCCACACAACTCATCTGCCAAACAAGATTAGTTTTGAATTACACCCTGATACTGGATTGAGCGGTGAAAATGAAAAATAGAAACTGCTTTGCAACTGTAAGAAAAAAACTTTTTAGCAGAAAATAAGGGACATATGTGATGATAGTTGGCATATCAATATCCAGTACTACTATGGGGTGAAAATGCTAGAGAAATTTACTAGTTGTACGACTGCTGGGGGCCAATACTACATTTTTAAGAGGGATAATTTAGCATTTGCATCACAGATTTATACAAGATGTATAGGATAGGAGGTGGTTACAGACACTAACTGTCCCAACAATCTGCCTCATGTCCAAAGCTGGTATTGGAAGAAATTGTTGAATGTAATAGAAACCCTTTTGAAATCAATATTTTTCAGAAGAGTAGATGGAATTAATTGAAACTCAAATCAGAAAGACAGACTGCGATAGTGGTGCAAATGGGCATCTTTTCACAAGGGGACATATTGCTTCAGAGACCACCACTTTATATTCATTTTGGTAAGAATTACATATAAACATCAGATTGAGACTTGAGAAATTACTTTTTCTATCTAAGATCCAGTCACAAGCCTACCACTCACGTGCCACTTTGGGCCATTCTAGTGGCACTGATAAAGAGGGGTGTTGCTTAGAACAGTTAGACAGCCAAGTGAATTAAGCATCACTGGCTGGTAATATAGGCAACCAGACTGTAATGCACCAAAGATTGAAAACATGGGTATTAATAAGTTGGGCAATTATGTAAGTTGTTATAAAGCCACATAAAAACATGTTGTTAAAATTATAACATAGTTATTGACAAAGGAATATAGACATTCAAGGCTGTTTGTGTGTTTGATGATCCCCCTTCTCTAAACGCAAGTTGCCATGGACACACACAGTTTTAAGGGGAAGGGAATTTATTGGAAGCTTACATGAAATCACCCTTTGATCTATCTGCAAGAGAGACGCAAAACAAATGTCTAGGGGACGATCCTAGTTGGAAATAAAGTTGAAAGTGTTCAAAATCATTAATATAAAACACCACAATGTGATAACATATCATCTATAACACTGAAATGCTTCTATTCAGGTATTTTGTTTTAGAGTTACAAGAAACAAGGGAAGAATTATGGAGAGGGGTGAGTAGGAAAAGGGGACAGAGGAACACGAGAGGAGGTGGGACCATTAAGGAATGGCCAAAGACACCGAAACTGGAGCAAGTGAGGTTTAACTTTTATGCATTTAGACTTGGATACTGCACCCAATGCACTGCTGTTAAACTGTCTCTGGAACATGGCATTGTTCTTACCCCTTTGTAAGAAGTGACTGTTATATCCGTGTCAAAAAATAAAAGTATGGATATGAAGGTTCTAACCAATTCCCTTCCCAACAGCAAACAGCAAACGCCTCCAGAGTAACTTGGTGAAGCAACTTCTAAAGCAAAGAAAGAGCATAGGTAACATTCAGGATGATTTTGGTCGCTTCACAGAAAAGCCGTTCGGCTCGCAGATAGTGATAACCTGCAGACTGCCAAAGTCAAAATGCCTTTATTATTTTAGCTGTTTCGGCTGCATTTGATACTGTTGACCATGGTCTTCTATTAGGCTATCTTTTGTAGCTAGGTTTTGGGGAGGGAGGGTCCATCTGCAATTGGTTTGATACGTCCCTTAGAAGCCATTCTCAGAGAGTCTCTATTCCTAACATATACTAGCTATTTTTATTTTGCATCATCGTGTTTCCTGGAGCTTCAATATCTCAACACACCTTTTCAATGTAAATATTGCACTTTCAGCCAGTCTCATTTGCCCCCAAGTCCTCCAATTTTACACCTATATGGATAACACTCTGACTTTTCCAGTTTACAAAAGTGATGTCACTTTTGATGGAAGTCAACAGTGAATGATGGGAATCAGGGAGAGGATTAGGAAGTGGCAAATGTGGATCTCTGTTGAAATGAAGATTATGGTGGGTAGCAGATCTATAGAGCTTCACATATTGGCTATCATACATGGGTTATGACCTATGCCTATATCTGTTGTTGATAAAGTCCTTGGAATTAAAACAGACTTTGAACTTTAACTTAAGAACAAGTCTCAATTATTTCTACTTAGTACTTATCAAAAGCAGAAACTATGAATATTCTTGCCCTACCTTAATTCTGAAATGCATGCCACTGCCAATGATTAGATAAATATTTTCACTTAAAAGTGGAGGTTTTGTCTGGTATTAAATAAATTATTTGTGCGGTCACAATAAGGCAATTCCGAAAACACCTCTCAAATTTTTAATTTCAATCAGTTGCAGGGGATACAGTGAATAGGGATTATTAATAGACAAACAAGACTGCAAGCCATACAAAGTCCAGAGATAAAAATAATACCTCATGACCACCAACTGTTGTTTGTGATAATCACTCTGATAGAAACGTACACAGGATTGTGGTAGTAGTTAGACTAAGCCATCAGTCTACACGCAAACCAGGAAAACAAAGGCACAAATAACGGCTTATCTGATCTCATATTGGAGGGTGTCTATAATCTGAAAAATTGAGACACCATCAACAAAAGTGTGTTGCACCTACAATTGATTCAGTTAGTTCTTAGCCCTTTTGAGGGTTGTCTCAAATGTTTTACGCAATTTGACTTATCTGGTAATATCTATTGTTTAAATAAATGCAGCAGTCTAAATCCAAGTCCTAAAGAAGGTCTTGAAGTGCTAATGCAACATCTAAAGCAATTGTTGACTTTACCACAGAATTATGTAGGGTATGGCCACTCAGAGGAATTGGTGGTGTTGCATGAATAATTGTGATTTTATTTTGTTGGTAATGCCCCCCAAACTTCTTTGTTTTGCGCTCCTTTTTTCAGTAACTGGGAAGACAATTTGAAAAATGTCCATGATGAATCATGGGTTCTACCAATTTAATCAATGAAATATGTTTCATTTAAAAAATGTGTTTTTTTTTTTAACGAATAGACCCGTGGGATTTCAAAAAACGACATTGAAAACATATGTAGTAAAAACGTACATTTTCAGGTAGCACCCACTCTCTGTTAGACTTCTCCATATAAGTTCAGGGATATGTCCATTAGACACTGAATATACTACAATTAACTGCCTAAGAACTCAATGATGACAAATACACCAATCACTGACACCACAGTGGTTGAAACTTTATAGCCATTTAGAAGCTCAAATGTCCAGTGTCCCAAGTACACCATCTGACATTATACTCAAAAACATTAGTCATTTCTACTCCAGTTAAATGGCAACCTCCACACACTCTTACAGAGATGTAACTCTCCTCCTAGTGAGCCTGTACTTAGACAGGTTCATGTTTCAAATAAAAGCTGGTTACAATGAATGCTGTGTATCCAGGAGACAAAACCCCAGTGTGTCCTACTTGCAAGTTAAATGCCAAGACAAAAACAACACTGTTTTTCTTAATTATAATGAACTATTCCCCTCAGACATAACATGGAATGGCAGCTGTAGCCCCTCAAACCCCCTTACGTCCCACAGGTGGTAAAATAGTACCTAATGATTAACTATGTGAAAAAAGATTGATGGATCCAACAGGAGAACATCTCCTCGATCATGAATCAAAGCTGACCAACTAACTATTTTGCACTTTTCACACTCTTCTTGAGATGTGCATCTAAAAGGAATTGTGAGTTGCATGAAATTTCCATATGATATCACGAAGCTATCTCCCCCCCCCAACAAACAAAATCAGATGCAACAGCCAATGTCAAAATGTCCCAAAGATATGGCAGAGATGGGCACACTGGACCCATGTCCGGGTTCACCCTTGACACCATACAAATGATTGTGGACACAACAACTGTAGCATAATGGTCCCTACTTATATCACTGTGATGGCCATTTCCGGGGAGAAGGGAGGAGGAGATGTTCTTCTATGCTAGATTTGATTATGCTTCTTAAATGATGGTGTGGATGTCTACAATATCAATAAAACAATAAAACGTTTTTAAAAATAAATAAATAACAAAGAATGTGAAACTGTAGACACGAATAACCAATGACAAATAGTCCACATCTAGTAACATTTCGAAATAGTAACTTCAAGATATTTTTTCAGTGATCTTGAAACTACCAGTGAAATGAGCTACTGATTCATCAGTAGAAATCCTACTTTTATCATGCAAAATGATACATTTTACACGGTCTATTAATGTATGTGCTGAAGTGCTTTAAGTCACTATACCTGATAAGAAATACAGCCTGGAGCAATAAACCAACCAGATGCAGAAAACAAGAACATTTAAAATCGGCAATGCCGCCTATAGATTTGCCCAACCACAGCTGCTTAAAACTAACAACTCCAATGATAATTACAATGTTGGGTAACATTGAGTGATTTAAATGAAACAATAGCAGGGCACAAACCATCAAGTCCCTGGTTAAACAAATATTTGTCCTGTGGAAAAAGGGTCAGGGCAGCAGATTCCGACCAATCTTCCAAGAAAGTTGGCAGTTTAGTAATCATGGTCTTACTGAGCATAAATATCAACGCTTAGATGAAGTACGTAGAGGATAGCAGATGGGACATTTTTCTTGTTGTACAAAGGACAGAAGAACATGGAGGCTAGCCAAGTTGGATTTAGTGAATAAAGGCCACAGGCAGCTAGTTGACATTCTTTCAGGGGGAAATCTGCAAGGAAAAAAAAGCCTTTCCCATTCTTGCTTTACTGCATCTGGAAATATGTGTAAATGGTACAGTCAGTTTTGGGATCTACAGGTAGCCATTATTCCTCAGTTTATTTATACCTGCTGCATGGAAGTGTTTGCACAGGTGGTTACAGGCAGGAAAACTACAATCAACAGCCAGATGTCTGAAGAAGTGTCAGAGCTGAAGTTCAACCTCAAAAGGAACCAACATGAAGGGCTTCAGAAAGTAGTCCGCTATTCACTAAAACAATTGAAGATCAATAAACAGTAATTCCTTAAATGGACAAACTCTCAGCACATCAGAGCTACAAATACTATGAGAGGCACAAAACAAGCAAACTGGTAGGCAAAACATATAAGGTTAGTGGCATCAAATACACCGATACAAGAAACACTTAACCAGGAACAAGGCTAGCATTTTCCAGTTATCTGCTGTGTAGCAACGGTTCAGTTGGTTAAGATCATTTACTCTTATGACCTTTCCTGAAACAATTAAGTAAATATTGTGCACAGATAACAGCACAACAAGATGAGAGCACTGACCTGATAGACATTACACAGATTAACATAACGGTATTGCTGTAGTAGACATACACACTTAAGGAGAGAAGGGAATCCTAAAGGAACAGTATCACTGTAAATACAATCAAGCTGTGGCAGATAACAACAATAACAACACTGTAAAAACGAACTTCTTATGCTGAGTTGGAGAGTAAAAAGACTTGTCAGATCTAGAGAACATAAACAGTGCTTCAAGTTCCAAACAATCATGATAAAGAAAATGTCTAACTGGAGCTATTGTTTTTTTTGTGGGGGGGGGGGAGGGGGGGGAGGTGGTTGTTGGAACATGGGTATTGGCCACTGATATTGCTGTTTTTTCCAGAATAGTAAGATGGTTTTCAACCCACTCTAAAAAAAAAATAAAAAAAAAGTACGAGGTTAGGTGACTGGGTGACCCGTTGGAGGAAAGTGAATGTGGGTACCACTGCTCCCCCACTCAAGAGTGCTTCCTATGATTAATCTGAGATTGGTGAAGAAGAAAAATCAAAGGGAGTGGAAATATCTATCCCACATCAAGTGCAGGCTAGCAATCGGGTTGGGGGTGTTGTGTGAGGGGTTACTGCATTTAAAAGCCCACGTAGCACTCCACTGGGAATCAGGGAAAGACATGCATCTCTCACACTGAGATACCGGAGAAGAAAGAATATGTCACTTATGATATATGTCAGGAAGGAACACAAGTAGAAATGAGAGACGGATGGCTAGGGAAGGACAGGTAGTGCCCATCAATACATGTGATAGTCAGGTTAGATGGTAGCTGTTGGACTGTGCTTTACCTGCTTGACAGCCTGAATGAATGGAGAACTGGAGCAGAACCTAGTGCAGACAGGAAGATGAGGACCTTGTTCAGTGAATGGTTGGCACAGCTGACAGAAGAATCAATCTGAAAGCTGCAATGGCTCTATTGGGACTCAATGCATCCAACAACCACACAGTAGTGAGGCTGCTATCAGGCTGTTGCAGGATATTGTTGAAACAAAGACTTCTAAATGGCAGGGGAACAAATAATGGTCAACCTGTTAACTCAGCAGCTTATTCACACAACATAACAGAGACTGAATGAATAGCTGAAATAAAAGACTGGAGAGTGCCAAGAACACAGAGAGAGAAAATGGGAAGATTTATTTTTCCTTTTTACACCTCAGGCAGTAAAGCCAAGTTAAACACTCATGACCCATCACCTTAAGGTTCAGTGTTGCCTACATCACAGAAAGGTGCTAGCTAATGTGAGCAATACTGATAAGTTTATATCCCACCCTGATGCAAAATTTGATAAAATAAATTAGAAAGTTAATGTACCAGAGCACAGGACAAGCTGTGTCACCAGCATAAAAGATACCTAAAAAAATGCAACCTTTGACAAGCAAATACTTATGCTAATGAAAAAATACAGCTACAGTCAAAACAGGGAAATATTTGATTTTTGACTTTGTGAAAACCAAATCAGGGTTCTGGAGCTCCCAGAAGTAGTCAAAATAGAAGGTACTGTTAAAGGATCATGGAGATTTTGTTACAGGGGACTGAAGAGTTAAAAAGAGGATATTCATGGGTTCAAGAGGGTGTTGAGACATTAAGACCTCTATACCTCATGCTGCAGAGTTTTACCGTTCCAAAGTCTGGTTGTGAAAGTATCTGGGTAAAAAAAGAAAAGCACTGTGACAAAAAAAAACCTGCAGGCTCTAAGAATTCTGGCAGGTACTTGAGTTAGCTGCAAAACTCGGTGTCACCTTCGAGTACAAAGTACTTTTTCTACAACACAAAGAGCATAAGGCCTTCAAACAGACCAGGGGAAGAAACAGCTGCAAGAAGTGTTAGGAAAGGTGTAAATGTACTTTTTTATCCATAACTGATAAAAAAACTGGTGACTACGTTACATCTAGGCAGAGGTACCACCACATAAGTCTATTATTATTTTGCATTTGTATTTAAGCACACAATTTGCGGTCTTTACATGTTCATACACCAGTGGCTAGGGGTGTGGAATTTATTAAAATATCTACTTGTCCATGTGACAGGTTGCTTCTTAAATCTACTTGTCCTGTAAAAAAAAAACTACTTGTCCCTTTGGTGCCATGTAGTGTGGCGACAAATTATGGCAGCAATCTCATTATGTAAGAGCTCTGATAATATACTCTCTGATTATGCCAGTGCTATTATAGTAGGGCTTGAATACTTGCAATTTCAATCCCTACTATAGCAAATTTCCTTATTTTGCCACCTTTCCACAGATCTACATGCTGGGGTTTAGGGAGCAGTAAGCAATAGTCCAGGGCTGGAATGCCTTTGAGTCTCCAAACCTAGTAACTTGCATGTTTTAAAGATTTTTCACCAGCTCTTCTCTAATTTTTTCCATAAAGAGAAAGGTTGGAAATTCTTCCATGGTTGGGAAAAAAGTGGTTGGAGGGAAAGTGAACTTGTAAACGCTCAACAGATTTTCACATGAGCAAATCTACACCTGCATATTTCATAACTAAAATACAGTTCACAAATATTTTATAGGAGTATGATTTCCTGGTCTACTTTTTGTGAATTCATGAAAGCCACTAATTCAAAGGCGTATACCATGGGTGGACTTTTGTGACTTTCTTTAAGAATTGGTTCACTAAATAGGTCTGGTGTAAACAAAACATTTTGTTTTTATTAAACTTCTATTTCTCTCTCTATCGACTGGCTTGACTGAGTTATCACATTCTGCTCTTCCACAAGGAGCATATTGGGACTCAAAGTAGTTTTGTTCAGTGCCACGAACTACAGTGGCAACCAGTAGTGTAACGAAACTGGAGCTACCCCTCCTGCAAAGAACATGGAGGGGCCCTTTCTCCAGACTTACTCAGGGCAGGTGCTGTGCTGGAGGGGCCCCCTTGGAGAGGGACTGTGGGGCCTTTGCTACGCCATCGGTGGCAATGTGTGCTTTTAGAGATCAAAAACTTTTTTTTGTTTTTGCCAGTGTTTGTTACAAACGTGAGGGCCTGGCAGCTCCCACAACAATAAAGTGTTACAAAAGCCATGTCAAAACAAGACACGTATTGACGAAACCAAAAGACTCACCAAAAAATTCCGGCTTGGATGGCTTTGTCAGTGCTTGCTGAAAATGGTTACACTGATTTTCCATTAGGAATATTTTTGGGAAATACTGACATGCTTTAACACTTTTTACTAAATGAGTCTTCAAAGAAATAGCACCTAACATTTCACAGAAGTGAAACTTATTTCCTAGCTGCATTTTTTTCTGAACATTTTTTTTTAAAGCTAAGAATCATTGCTCTTGCTTACAAGCTTCTGCAAACATTTGCATCTAATTAGAGAGCATTCTGGGAGCATTACACATAGCCTCATATTGTTAAACTTTTCAAACGTGTGTATGCTCTTTTTTTTTGTAACTGGAACCACTGTGATGTAGTGCAGTGTGACCTTAAAACATTTATTTACAGTGCTCACCCTAATAATGAAGGCTTTCAATTAATGATCCATAAATAGAAGTTCACCACATTAACTAAGGGACACATTACCTCAACTGCAGAAAGTTCCTATCTCTGTAAACTGTCAGCCAAAAGGTTAGTGCTGCAGAGGGTTGGGTCTACTTGTCCCAAGGTCGAAATAAACATGAAAACTTGCTGCCTTTGACCCCAAACAAGCTGTCCCGGGCGTCGGGCGATAGGAATTCTGATCCCTGAGTGGCCATAAAATGTTTTTCCTTGACATTTAGGAAACCAACTATTTATCCTTAATTTGTTAAAGTAAACTTTCATAGACCTCCCTTGACGTATCATTTTCTGGTACAGACAAATAGTCCATAGCTGGGCTCGAATTAGTAGGGCACACCCCTGTCTACAAATTGGTTATTATTTTCTTATGGATAAACAATACAATAAAACAGTAATGAAAAACAATCATAATCCTATTTAAATATTGACATGAGAATATGAACTACAGAAAGGTCAAACTTTGAAACAAATGTCCTTCACTGCCAAGAGACTCTGGGTAGGCAGAAATTATGACAGCTCATTTGCTACAGAGCTATAGATACCACAAAACTAAGATCATACCTGAAAGGACAACTTAAGATAATCAGTACAGTGACATTTAAGTGAAGATTTATAAAAATGTAGCTAGGAGACTTAAAAAGTGAAATAGAAAATGTGCCCAGTAGGTGATGTGATTTCTCTTGAGAAACAAGATGATTATTATGTCATATGGTTACAGTAAGGTTGCCAACTGGTTCATGCTGTTAGAATCGTTTTTTTAAATTCTTATTTGATAAGCTAATGCATTTTGGGCTCTGAAGTGAGGCATGGCTTCCATTGATCATTTTAGTTTGACACACACACAATAATTGTTTGTAACAGATAAGGCCCAGGACTGGAGAAACTATGTCTAGAAGACATGGATCTTGGAGACAACCCACTGTTATGACATTTACATTAAAAAAATGATTAACAGGTAAACAGGAGTAAAGAGGGTGAACATGGGGGTGGTATGCACCGCAGTACCTATTAGGGAATCTACAGCAGGACTCTGACAAAGATCGTTTAAGAAGATCTCAACTGAGGCAGACTTCTTATATTTCCTCAATGGGAAAAACCCAAGGATCACTGGGTATACAAAAGCATGCCATAGAAACGTGTAAGGTAAATAACTATGAAGATACCACAATTTGAAAATTTAGACTGTTTTTGTGACTAGCCAAAGGAAAGGGGTAGATGTAAATTAGGAGGTCCATACATAAACTGGTTATACAAAAAGAAAAATTAGACAGAGACTAATAACAGAATTGTAGGTTTTAGAGAAGCTGGCTTTCAGATGGAGGCAGGGTGGAATACACTTATTCTGTGAGCCTGAGGTTTGGGCCTAACTGAAATTATTCAGCCCAATAGAGAGACAAAATGTCTCCTTCTGTCATAATAGTGGAATGGTTCAGTGGGGGCTTATCACAGAGAAAGAATATTCAGTGTACATAAAAATAACAATTAATGCAACACTTGTGATTGTCAACTTTTCACGTACTGAAAGTCTTTTGATTCTCTTGAAATGATGTTACCCTGTATCCAAAACTAAGAAAAATAAACTTGTGACCTTGGGTTGCTTTCTTGGTTAAAATTATTACACAAGGATATCACCAATAGAGTTCAACCTAACAAACATGTTGAGACCTTTGTCATGAATAGAGGGACAAAAAAGGCAAGTTCTTTTCTCCCCTTCAGCGCTGGCAAGAGGTGGGAAACACAAAAATGAGCTAAAGTTTTCACTGTCTTGAAGCAAATCATTTTGAAGAAACCTCTAGTCTTAGCCTGTCTTTTAGATAAGCCAATGGTAATGAGCTAACATTTGAATTCAATAATACATTAGGATAACTAGGCGGTGATACTAATCATAACCAAATCTACAGAGAATGGGTATTTGCAGTATCTAGTACATCAATTGTTTTTTTAAGTATTATATAAAATTCTGAATGTATATCTTTCAATGTAATCTTAAAGCAAATACCAAATAAAACAATTATGAAAGACAGACAAGAAAGACGTTGACTATTGAGAGTTATTTTTCATTATGTTCAGCTTTTTCCTCAAAAGAGGTTTATTACAGTATCATCAGGAATAGTGGTGGGAAGCAGTCAAACTGTTTCTTGCAATATTACTATTGCAATTCAGTGAGCAAGCTACATTATGCACATATTGCTTTGTAGAGCACCCAAACTTGGTTCATTCCTGAAAGAGATGCATATTCATAAAGATCTTAGTAATTAAAACCTCTTTATATTAAGAGTTCTCCTGCTTCATAACTAATTTGTAGCCTTTCTACAGTTAGGAAGCATGTATTCCTGACACAATAATAGACCACCTACCTTTGAGGGCACAAATCATTCACTCATTTAAATACAGGCAAGTAGCAGGACAGTGAAAGAAGGTTGTGTGTTGCACCAGCCAGGTCTTCCAAATCGTTTTCATTGTGATAGAATTAAAAAATATTCTCTCCGGTCGTCAGCATACAATTCAAGAAAAAAGGAGCCCACCTGGGAAGCTTAATATTCCATTTCGGGTCAATAACTATGGCTAGAGGCTATAGCTTTCTGAAAAAGCAAACACTAATGCTTTGATGGTCATGATGGTCAACCTGAAACAGTCGAGAAAGCTCATCAGAAAGGAGTAGTGACAAAACAATGTGGAAGCTTGAGGAATTTGAAAAGTGTCAACGAAGGAAGAACCAAGGTTCATTGCGAATGCGGAAGGAGCAGAGGGTAATGGCATTTGGTCCTTCATGTTGGCACCCCTGAAAGGAGCGTTTCCTGACGTTACACAATGGGACTGGGACTTAGATCTCCAGCGGGTGCAGCACTTTCATTTTACCCTTACGAAACATGGCGAGTCAGATCCGGAAAAAACAAGATAGTACAAGATAACGATAACAAGCTTGAAACAAAAAATGTCTTGACAAATGATCTGCTATGTAGTACATTAGTTGGAGCCTCTTAATTTGCTGGACCATACCTCTGGATGATATTTACCCTGTGGCCTAATACATATGTTGAACAAATGAACCAAAAAGGAGTAATGCTGAAACATTTCAAAGGATGCATAAGCAACAAGGTGGAAAGGAGGAGATTGTATAAAAAATGGTTGCCTGCTGAGTTGTGCCAAAAAAAAGGCAATCTGCTGCAGGGTATTCCTCCTAACTACTACAGAATCATGCTGCACCTGCATGATCCTGTAATCAACAGTTTGGAAGGCAGAGGATAGGTCCAACATGAAAAGATCAGTAATACTTACCCTGACCCTCACAAAGTACAGATAAGCCAACATACTGGCCACAGCAAACTATCCCCTGGCTATCTTGAAACACTGGCATGGTGCTACTGAAGCAGAAGGTCTACTGTTATGCAAATTTGTAGGGCACACTATCACCTAAGAATGTATCTAAGCATTGCTCCATATTCTCAAACAACTCTTCTAAATAAGGTTAATTTGGAGAACAGAAGACCGGTGGCAAGGAACAGTCAAACAAACTCCTATTTAAATGCCCATTGCACCTAACCTTCATAACTGATCAGTGGATGAATTTGAGTCACCATCCTAACAGTTCTATAAGTAGCATAAGGGACAAGCGTTTGTGCCAATGTTGTCCCAGTTCCTCCCCTTGGCCTTTTATGTAACACCTGATGCAACAATCAATTTCATACAGTTTATATAAACCTACTGACCTAAGTGTGTGTTTTTTTTTATCACTGTCATGGCTACATGTTAACTGAGGTACACATCATAATAATACTATAAACATCTGTCATTTAAAGGTAACATGAAAGAATGGGTTGATATACTGCACAGAACATTATGAACTGAAAATCACTGTGAACATATGCAGAAAGACTGCAGCAGGTCAAAAAGCACTCTTTCTTTTTAACCCACAGGCCTATGCTGGAAGTGTTAGATTGCATCTTCCCAATAAAACACCTAGAGTAAATGAAGTACACTCCTACTGGCTTTGTGATAGCTGGTGAACTTAAATCAAGTTATCGCTAACTGACACAAGTATGAACTGTACGTCTTTGGCTTAGGCACACCTGGGTTTGGATCATTTATATGTGTGTTAAGGCTTACAGCAGAAAGGCTATTTGGCTCTTTGCATTTTTTGACATTTTTCATATTCGATTGCTTTTGCTGATGGGTATTCAATTCAAATCATCGGACACTGGAGGCACAGTTCTATCTACTGAACCTAGATATGGCCCAGTTCAGTGACACATTTAGAAACATCAGAGTGTGGGTAGGACCCACCCAATCCACATAAATAATCCACTATGCACCAAACTAAGTCCATTTGGCTAAGCAACCTCTTGCCTAGTCAGTAGATCCTGATCTGCAGAAACTGTAGTTTGTCGCTCCAAAACTCTGCAACCAGCACCCCATTTATCTTACCCACCTGACTATTGCTAAAGACCCTCCTAGTTGCCTAATTGAGACATTATTGGAAGAAGCATCATGACTTCAAAACAGAAGTGATGACTGCACTTAAAAAAATAATTACGGTGCAGTTCAACGAAAATTGCGTTCACAGAACATAATATACTAAGGTTCCCTAGTATGTGTACAGTGAGCTTAACAAAGGGGATACTGCATGTGCTCTATGTGTCTTTCAAAGTAAAAGATCGACTGTGAACCTACCGAACGACAAAATCACATTATGTAGAAATGAGGCCTAGGTGATTACAACCATTGCCAGTGGAATACCCCTAGTCATCTCGGGCTCCACGGAGAACATCAAAGGAAAACAAGACAACCAAAAAATGAGTGCCAAAACAAATAGGAAATAAAAGATAGCATATCCCGTCAGAAAGATTTACTGGCCAATGCAAACAAAAAACAGAGCTCCACAGTTCGTTATATGCTTAACATGGCAAGAGGGCATAGGTGGTCAAAAGATGCATGTACCGAGGTCAGCCATTTTACAATCAAAACTGCTTCTGGGTACTGAACGGGAGCCAGGGATACCTGAAAGAGGGCCGTGAAAAGGATTCTGGTAGGCATCCACATTAACATCCCAATTAAATAACACTCCCCAAGCTCACACTGCTTAAAGACTCCGAATACAAGAAAGCGGCGATCTTTCCATAAAATCACACCCCTTCGAGAACATGACGTAAAATAACAGGTCCCCAAAATACACGAACAGTCGAACATGTACGTACTACACAGAAAGTCATACCCCAATGAACTCACATACAGAAGCAGAAAAAAATGCCGAAGCCTGCAGACATGTGCAGGCGTATGAAACGCATCTCCGCACACACCCACACATGAACACATTTGCACATACACACAAACCCATTTAAGACACACAAGACAGGTAAAGGAAAACACAAAGCAGAGGCATGAAATTCACAGAATAAAATATCCATTTTGCAATTCCTGTGGTTGCTATGCCAACAAACAAAAAAAAGAGAGAAAAGCGTTGCCTCTCCACCCCTTCTCCTTTGCAGGGAGAGAGGAGGAGGGGGGTTGTTTGCTCACCAAAGATGCTGATTTGATTGTCGCGAATCGCTCACGGTTCCGGTAGTGGAGGGCCTGACTCTGGACGGATGGGGTAGGCCGCAGATCAGGCCTGGGATCCCTGTGGCCCACGTCATCCCTTATGAATACATGTTCCTGCAGAAATGGATAAAAACAAGGGGGAAGTCGCGCTGGGCTGTGTCGGCGCCGGCTGCGTCTCTCTGGCCCCGCGTGCTGCACAGGCACGGCTGTTTGAAATGCATAGTTTAGCCCTCTCCCTGCTCAGGCGCTGCAGCTCCCTGGGTACCGAGCGAAGCAGCAGCACATTGCAGCCCCGGGTGAGCACTGTCAGCTGATTGCTAGCGGGATGCTCTATGAACCTCCGGCTGCGCTTCACCTCCACAATTACACATAGGCACCCAAAAAAAAATAATAAAAAAAATAATCCCACAACACACAGAGAGAAAAAACACTGGAATGTAACGCAGGATGCTCAGCCGGTCCCTCAGAACACCTGCCTCAATCCACAGACCGAATGATGCAGCGCTGTGAAAAATATTGCATCCATGCTCATCAAGAACGGTCTTTTTTTTTCTTCTTTCGACCTAAAAAGCAAAAAAGCTTTTGGTTCATTCACTTGACTGCTTTGCTTTTATTGCTTTTTGTAATTCTGGCTCTAAATGTCGGCTCGGTCCCTTCCTCGTCTCCTGTCGGGGCTTAATTCTGAGGGTGCCGGGAGGACGGACGTGGACCCTGCGCCGACAGGCCTCCCTCTACTCCTCTGCTCGTACGATCCGGCAGCCACTGAGGGATCCTGCTCTCACTGTCAGCCTCGTACGCCGTTCTAGCACTTTCCAGCCTCTGCCTCGCAAAGGGTTTTTTTCTATTTAAAGGGACAGCCTCTCGCTGGATGAAGGTGCTCTCTGAATCTCAACATATGTTGCTCTCTCACTACAGAGGACCAGAGAGGACAGGATGCTGCCGACACCTGCTACCCCGGACCAATGCACGGCAAGACGGAGGGAGCATGCTGTGAGAGGGAGAGAGGAGCTCAGCACCCGGGCTCTGGACAGCACCCTGCCTACGTGAACAGCGTACCGTCGCTGTGTAACACCACCCTCCGTATAAATACCCCGCCTCTGTGTAACACCATACCGCTGTACAAAACAACAGTGCCTGAATATAAAATACCCCGGTTCTATTCAACGCCATACCTCTCTACAACGCCACGCTGTCTCCAAATACAGCAGCCAGAGTCTGTATAACGCCAATCGTCCTCCGTGTAACTGCAGACCTCAATAAACCACCACCACGGCTTTACACACCACTCCGACTCAAAATAAAGGCACATCTCCGTGTAACACTACAAGCTAGTATGAAACCACTCTAGCTTCGGGTAACATTTTCCTAACCGAGTACTACGATATACCCTTGCAGCAACACCCTACTTCACTAAAGCACAATACCTCAGTACAGCACCACCCCACGGCTATCACCACCCACCATACCTCACAGCCCTTTTATAGCCTACAATCTAAACCCCATCCAGTCAATGTATAAACATTAACTGGCCTTTGCAAACAACATATCTTTTTTAAGCCAGCCCTCCTATATACCACCTCACTGTTTCTATCCAACAGCACGTTGCCTCTGGCTAGTACCTTCCTCTCCTGTATACCACCATGTCCCCTCACACTACAACCCTTCTTCTCTGCATTACTCTCCTCCTGCATGCTACTTTCATTCCTCTGTATAAAAGCATTTTGCCTTGCCTTGGAAGAGAGCCATCAATCCTCTATACAAAACTACGGTGTTCCTGTAAAAGATTTCTATGGCTCCCTAAAACTCTACACCGCCTTTGTATGCAATTTCACCACTAATGTACAAGGCCGCTCAGTCTACATATTTCATCATCCTTCTGTTGTAATACAAAACTTGCTTCTGAATAACACCACCCTAACACTTGATAACTCATACCTCGGGGCAATATTACCCTTCCTCTACACTACACCACGCAGTCACTATGTAGCTGCACACTACCCGAGTCCCTTTCTGGCATTGCTCCTGGTCCTTGTCTGACACCGCCCCAGCCCCTGACATTGCCCTCCCCAACATCCTGCCTCTGTCTGACACCAACCTCAATTCTACCCTCCCTGTCTGACACTGCACTGTTGGATGCCATGCCTCTGCCCGACAAAGACCTGTCTTCTACTGACACCGCTCTGTTGCCATCATGCTTGTCCCACACTATTCTCTCTTAATTTAAGACCGCCTTTTTTATTTGCGACACTGCCCAACTTCGTCCTGCATCCATCTGAAACAGCCTCTGCAACCCCCTGACTCTGTATAACAGCAACGTAACTGTGTGTACTACCAGTCTGCATCTATATACTACCGCTATGCACATTTCAGCCGTGCAGCTGCATGACAGCAACTGGCCTGTGCCTAAAAATCTGCATTTGTATCAACTAGGAGGTGACAAAACAGGAGATACAAACAAACCCAGCCTCCATTTACCACATACTGGCCCCCTGTATAACATTCCACCAATTTAATTAAACTAAATGCTAGTTCCCTCGGTAGAATGGATCATCACAGAAAACTACAGTGTCAAAGGGCCTAATTTCCCCACAAAAATCACAACTAACTATATGGTTAACATATGCATCGTGAATGGCAATTAATTTTCAGATTCACAAAAAACATATGAGATGAAAATGTACGATTTGAGAAACTTTCCTATCATGCACCCGTTTCCCTTAACATGTGCAGAATGACATGGGAAAATCTGCATCTATAGATAAGAAATTTGCTTAATTTGTATTGTAAAGCTCCAAGCACTTTTACACTCCCTCCACATTTATGTCAGGTTCGTTTAGGTGCATGTTTTGTAAGCTGAAAAGAAGTTCAGTAAAGGCACTGCGACATCTCGTGAATACTAACAAATATACTACAACGTGGGTATTCACCTCATTTGCATAAACCATCCCTGGAAGCACAAGTAGGTGTAATTTGTGACAGCAGAAAAGTCTGCCTACTTACCGCAACTTCCTCAATGTTGACATCTCGGTTCACAAAAGAACAAGTTACTTACCTTCATAAACAATCCTTGTCACTTGATTCTCCTTGAAGCACCAGACTAGATCTGAAACCTTGAAATAGCTTTACTGTGCCGTAAAATGGCACATTGGCTTCGACTTGGCACTTGGATCCAACCTTGATTTGACACCACAGAGCTGAAAAATATGTCACCTAGGGGCACAGATATCAATATCTGGCCCTTTTTTCCATGCCCTCTGAGGTGGTGACAAGGCTGATGAGAATGACACAAACTGAAGCGTAAAAAACTAACCTGAGATGTTATGAAAAGTTGCATGACTGTTTCTCAGAATAGGGTGTGGGTGGGACAACTGAGGAATCCACAGGTAGATAGTCTACCAAAAAGATTGTTACAGAAGGCTAGCAACAACTTCTTCTCATTGCTATTTCTAGCTACAGGTTCCTCACTCACCTTCTGAATCAAAACCCAAGCAATACCTCCGTTCCGAGGTGGTGGTCTAAGGAGATGGCCAAATCAAGAAACCCTGTAACACAGATCTAGCAAAATGCTCATACCTCCAGACTTCAGTTTGGAAGTAACAATGCCTGGTGAAAGTGTGGACCAAAGCCATGTTGCTGCCCACAGATATGCAAGATAGGAACACAGAAGGGCAGCAACATATAAGATAGGCCTTTTGCCCTAATGGAATGGACCCTCAGGAGACTTATTCTTGGTAAGGGAATAGCCGATCTTGATACTCTGCAGAATCCTACAAGAACTGGCCTGCTTTAGAACCCTTTCCCTTTCATCAAACCAGCATAGCCAGGAAAAGGCTCAACCTCAATCCAGTACTTCAGAGTCATGTCAATGTAAAAACTGAGAGCCCTTTGAGGATCTAGGCAGTCAAATCTCTCCTCCTCTTGGATAGAATGAGGAAGTAGGTAGGATGTCTGTAGAGTGATTCACTGATCAATGCAAAACAGGGCTACCACCTACGCAAGAACAAAAGTAATATTCCAAAGGACCAGCTTCTCTTAAAAAAAAAAAGGGGAAAAATAGGACGAAAGAGCCAAAGGCTGCAGGTCACTAAAACACCAAGTCAAGGTAATGGCAATCAAGAACACAGTATTTAATTTACGGTTCCAAAGGGCAACTGTGCATGGGTTCGATTGTGAAACCCATCCGGAACATATACACCAAGTCAAAGTCCCACTGACTCACAACAATGGGAGAAGGGGGAACAAATGGGTTAACCAGTTCAGAAAACCCAGGATAGGAGACCTAACCACAGCTAATCTGGTAAACAAAGAAAAGTCTAAAGGCTTGTCAATAGCCTTTTACGATGCACACAGCCAAGTCTTGCTGGGCCAACGAAAGTGCAACACATCAGATAATCATGTCAGAGGTAAACGTCCAGCTTCGTGCACCAAGAGCCAAAACAAGGTCAAGACCCAAAACAAATAAATGAGGTAGAGGGAGATGGGCTCGCAAATCATGTCCACCACCTCAGCAGGCAGATTAAGGGACCTCAGATTGCCCTGCTTAATCTCCAGCCATGGAGGAGGAGTCTCTGGAAGTCTGGATGCCATTCCGGTCCTCCAGCTGCGAAGGTAGGTCTGGCCACAACAGGAAGCAGAACAGAAGGGCACAGTGACAGGCGAGGCAGATCCAAGGACTACTAACTCCTAGGCCAATCTGGTGTTAATAATCGAGCATGATCAGAAGACATCTTCCTCCGAACCTGAGGAATGAGATGGATGGGAAGATATAGATTGTGAAGATGGAAGCCCCACCAGAGGTAGAAAATGTTTTGCAGGCAGAGACAGTATACAATAGTGGCAAACAGATCTAATGAAGGACTGCCCTAAAGGGTGAAGATGTCAGAACTAACTCCACAAGGAGCTTGAGCCTTAGCTCATAGCTTGAGAGCTTCCAGTCCCAGGGGGCATAGACACAAGTCACCCCGATTGTTGAAGTACCACATGGAGCTTTTACTATCTATAAGAACAGGGTATGAATGTCCATGGATGGGAAGCAGGAACAACTTCAAGGCCAGGAGAACCACCCAGAGATTGACCAAGTTGGTGTGTGACATGTGCATTAATTGGGACAACAGGCCTCTAATCCCTCTCATGGAGCTGACTACACACTAGAGAGAGGAGGCATTGGTAACCATTCTGTTCACTGCTGTATTGAGGGGAGGGGTGGGTTGGGGGGGCGCAGAAGGGCCTCCCACCCGTGAGATGATTAGACACCAGCTGCTACCACAAGTCTCAGTCTTGAACTGCTTCCAGGGAAATAGGAATACTGTCTGTCAGATTCCCCAGAGCTAGATCCACTAAAAATGGAGACACCACTGGAGTGAATGTCTGTGGCATTGATCATCAGACACCAGCAAGATGCATGAGGTGGACAGGCCCAAAAGCTGGAGGATTAGAAAGCAGAGCTCTCTCCTGAAACACTGAAATCATCGCCCGAAAGTCCTGAACACACGTTGGGGAGTCAGGAAGGCCTTGAGGGAGACAGTTCCCAGATCAAACCCGCTAAAGAGGAGGTGCTGGGAAGGCTGGAGTTGCGAATTACGAAGGCTGATTAAGAATATTAGGTCGAGAGCAGGGAGATGGTACCTGCAGGTTCTGTAACACTAGCCGCAGTGATTCGGCCTTTAGGAGCGAGTTATCAACGTACAGGAGAACCCCATCACAAAATGCAGATGCTTCCTGTTTGACGCCAGGATCAGAACATGAACGTATGAGTCCTGGAAGTTGAGGGATTTCATCCAGTTTTGCAAATCTAGAGAAAAAAAAAAAACCTGCACAAAAAAAAACACAGTTTGAACTTCACCTTCCAGATGAAGGTATTCAGAATGCTAAGATTAGGAATGGAACACAGACCAGTCGTTCTTGGGAACAAGAAAATAAAATGATTAGTATCTTGATCTCATTCTCTGGGACAAATCTTACAGCCCTTTTGGTCAAAAGAGCAAGTCCCTCCCCCTGTACAATGTGGGCATTGTCAACTCACGTGATAGAGAGAACAGGAGTTGATGGGAAATAACAAATACCGGAAGGAAGGGTGTGGCCTTGTTCAATAATTTGTGGGAATAAATCGTCCACAGTGATGAATTGCCAGCATGATAACGGCAAGGACAGCCATCATCCGACAGGCCACATCTGCTATTTAAAGAGTAATTTGAAATATTTTTTGGTTGGGGGATCGGGGAGGAGAAGGAAGAGTACTGTAGCAGTCGCCTTCAAAAACCTCTAAAGCAGCTATTTCCTCAGCAGCTGCAAAAAACACATTGGGCTTTTGCACTGTCTATGAGGCCTGGTGCTGTCAAAGGGCAGGCATCAAGACCATCCACTTAATTTGCATGACTGTTGATGAAACAGGCGATCAAGGGGGGCACTTCCAAGGACCAAGCCGTAGCTCTATCCTATTTGAAATGTTTCAGTGCAGTTAGCCTGGACTCCAAAAAGGCATACCCCATAAAAGCGCAAGTCCTTAAGATTGGTCTGGACATTCCCCTAAAAAGCTTTTCTCACATATGAGACTTGGTGGTGGATGGTGATGTAAGAGCCCATGGATCACACCACTGAATCCACCACATCTACAACATAGCAGAGAATGGGCTTGGCTGAGACTTGCCCAATGTGCACCACTTATGCAAAATGGTTACACGGTTAATCTGGGAGGTTCAGAACTACACGCTTTCTCACTTAATGGATGGAAGTAAAAGGCCAGGAGGCCAGTTGCATTCATGGACAAAAAGGTAAGGCTCGATGAAGAGAGGACTTTCTTCCCCATTACTTCAATCCTTTTCAACACACCATCAGTGAGGGAAGGACAAAATGAGCCAGGGTTCTTCTTAGAGGAAGATGATGCCTGGACAACAAATCCTTCCAGAGAGGAGTGAGCAGTCAATTTTGAGCACCCCAGGAGAAGAACGATGGCAGCTGACAACCTGACAGTTCAGTGCCTGTTCTAGCTTCACACAACCCACAAGCAAAATGGTGTCTACATACAACTTGCTGAAGGTGAGAAATGTTTAAACCATGGAGGATGCCAACTATAGAATGTATACAATAATGCTAGCCTTGTTCTCCTTTAAAGATAAGATAATTCCATGTACATCTGTTTCTTTGCAAAGAACAGCTAAGAATAAGTCAACTTCCTGCATGGAAAGATCAAAAGGGCACTCCAGATCGGTATCATGTAAGGTGTCCAAGGCCACTAGCATTATGAAGGACCAGATTGTCATCAGCAGCTATTTTAGTTGTAGCTGTCATCATAGTCGTGGTAAATGGTAATGGGCATCTGAATAGAGTTCAAAACAGAGCAATAAAGCCCCACCAGCAATGCTAAAGTAGTCATCACAAGGAAAAGGCCTGTAAGGAGTTCACCATCAATTGCTTATATGACCAGAAAGCCCTTCATCTTCAAACAATTAGGTATACTTCATAACAGATCCAAAGTAAGTCTTTGAGGCATCAAGGTTGGTGCCAGCATCATAGCAAACTGCAAGGCTTTTGCTGGAGAAAAAGGGTTGGTGTCAGGAAGAAAATGAACATGGATGACAGGTACTATGTACTGAGCTCCAGGCAGCAGCCTAGTCAAAATTTTGGAAGGCTTCTTGGGACTCTAAAGTGCTCCAGAGGGAGCCACAGGCTGATGGAAAAGGGCCTGCATCACCCGTGTGAAAGCTGCAAATTTGTGTGGGTCAGTACCAGGGACTATAAACTTCATAAAGGGAGCTGATGTCTCCATTTCCAAAGAAAGTGGCGAGGCCGAACCTGGGGCCCGATCCATCTACACCACAATAGACTCCAAATACGACACAAGAGGCTCAAACAGTGGAATGATACTGCTGACTAGAAGACCAACCCCTCAAGCAGGAGTGATGTCAAGAAGCAAAAGAAAACCTTTTGCAAAGCTTCTTTTGCTTCTTCCTAGAGAGAGTGTACTTGTTTTTGGAAGGGCTCTATGAGGATTTACTGGTCAAGGGCAAGCTGATGTGGAACTTAGGCCTAGAGCAGTGAGGGTCCTGATGGTCAACCGGAGCCTGTGTCATGAACAGTTTGACCTTATGTTCCTTAAATGCCTTGGCATGCATGAGGCCACACGCCACAAATGACTTCAAATCATGTTTGAGGCCCAGGCACCTGAGGCATACGTTCTGAGAGTGATACCTTGTCCTAATATGAAAAACATGGTAAAAACCCTGAAAGTTTCAGGGGAGATATTCTGATATACATGGTAAATGTGTTTTTTTCTGAGGATATATTACAAGCAGAGAACCTTGCACCTGCATCAATAGGCATGGAATAAAAGAAAATGAGGTCTCAACAGCAGCACAGAGATCGATGACTTTGTCACATAAAACGGAGCCCAAAATATGTTTATAAAATGTAAATTCTCCTGACACTCTTCAATAGCTGAAAGGAAACAAGTATTAGACCCTTTCTGAATCTCACTAACACCTGTGTATAATTCATGAGGGGAGATTTAATAGCGATCGTTATCTGTTTAACAGTAGTAGGGGATATAAAACACCACCCTTCCACCCTATAACTGCCAGGGAAAATGATACTGTCCTGTTTCTGTACATGTATAGAAGGCAGGATGGGAATATACCTAAGCACAAAAAAGTTTAAGTTCATATGAACCAAAAAATGAACAATGACTTAACAGTAATCATCACCTATATAGCAGAAAAAGTGAATAGACCAGTATAGCGGTACTCCAGAAGAAGAGAAAAAAACATTATCCAGTCTTAAAATATCTTAAGTGAGAGATGTTCTGTGATGCTGCCCCTGCTTAGCACAAGGGACAAATCGCATTATTTTACAGTGTCTGTGAATAACCCAAGTAATTTTCTGCATGACACAAATAGCATAATCATGAAGGATGTCTAAAGCTCTACTCTGAATGGCCAACTACTAAAAGGCATCCTGTGGGAAGTGTAGCACCTATCAACCACATGTACCTCTCAGGGAGAACGTTCTTCTATTTGATGGCCACATGTTAATAGTGGCACAGAATATGTGATGGATGTAATGTTGGCTGACTAAAAGCAGGCATTTGAGGCTTTTACAGGAAATGCACCAACTAAATTAGATTTTGGATTTTATATTTAATCTACACCTGTTTCTTTGGTAACCATGAAGGCTACCAACTTTTACATACATGAACATTGAATGATTGCTTAAAAAACTCTGCACACAAAAAGCCTGAATACAGCACTGTAATCAGAAAGCTGCCACAATAGGGATTTTTTTCAAGTCTTCAAGCTCATCCAAATGCTGACTTCTTATAGTAATTTGAAGATGAATGGTCCACGCTGATCTCCCATAACAGTGTTTTGGATACACATTTTTGTACATCATTTCAATAAGAGTGTTGTATATTTTTGGTATAATGTATGGTTTATATGCATTGATAATTGCTATTTAGAAGAGAAACAAAGGCAAGTAACAAATAGATATGTAAACAACAAACTTGGAATTAATGGAAGGTCAAAAACTGGTTTATGGTATAGGTTACGTTTCCTGCAGTGCAGACTGTGAGGTACTAAGCGTTTTTTTCAAGAGGCAGTTATTACAGCACAAAGATTTTAGGAGTTTGATGGTCAATGAATCTGAAAATGTTAAAGTCCTCAGAACTAGAATTTAAATTTCACCTTTATGGTTATTCAGGAACTTTTAGTCTGTACTATTTTTCAAATGCAAAGTGGTTGTATCTGCCTGCAGCAAGGTCAGATAATCTCTCTAAATGCTGCTATCCACTTTAATGTGCTCTGTTACCTCAATTCTGTGAGGGGTAAGGAGTAACGATTAAGAGTATTTGATTTAACATGAATGTAATATTGTAATACTGCTTTACTCAATCATAAAAACCCTTTATGTCACAATCCAGTAGGGTAAAAATTTACACACAAACAATGGAATGCAGTAAAAACATACAGTGATGCAAAAAAAAGAAAAAAAGTGCACCTTCCTGAGATCCTATGGTTTTACTTATCAATATATATTTGACCTGCATCTAGTGCTACGTATAACTAAAAAATCAATTTCCACTCTGTCTTTATATATTACACAAAAAAGTGCAAACATTCAAACACTTTGTGTGAAAAATTAAGCACACCCATACATGGTCACATAACAAATAAGAAGATGAAGAAGTTACCTACCTTCAGTAATACCTTATCTGGTAGAGGCTATATCTAGCCACAGATTTCTTACCTTAGAATATTTCCCAGGCGTCAGACTGGATCCAGCAATTTTTGAACAGCACATCAGCTATCTTTAAAGTGCTCCAGCACAGAGTCTGCCTTATCTCCAAAAAGACGAGAGCCATTAAAGGGCATATCCATAAGCAAGGTTAGATATCTTCTGAGAAGTCAGTGGTTTTCAGCGATGCGTGGCACTGCAAGGCCAGTGACGATGAAATCACTTTAGCTATTGAATCGGTCCTGTCCAATCCATATAGTAAGGTAAATTTAGATGTACCTCTCCCATCAGCGATAGACTGGGAGAGTAAAGCTCGGCCCTGAAGGCAAAAGGCACTGGCTCCCACTTGGAGAGCATGGTCCCGATCAGCGCCGGAACTGGTGTCGGCCGATGCCTGTTCGGCTCTGAATCGGAGTCGGAAATGACAATAAGAATAGCATTGCCGTAGGGCATCGGCAGAGCGGGAGGCATCGACACTGTAGTAGGCACAGAGGAAGGTCTCGGTCTCGCAGGCAGTGGCTCCGCTCCAGATCCAACAAGGGATCCATGGGGTCCAAAATACGTAAAGGGCTAACCAACCTGGGGGATCTAGTGGGGGCCCCTCATAATGTCCAGATTCAGTCTGATACCAGGGGAATACTTTTAGGTAAGGAATATGAAGCTAGCAATCTCTATCAGATATTTAGAATTAGTTGCTGTTAAACAAGTGGCCATGAGTACTCAATTATCAAGAAGTGTACCTGTATATATAATCAGGGAATAACTAGGTTTGTGGCTGCAGGTCATAACATATCTGTGACTGTCTAGGGAAAAGAACCATGGCTGCTCATCAGTCCGAAAAGAGTTGTAAAACAATATGAAGTTCACCATTCCACACAGAGGAGGATGACGTACAAAAGAAGTTCAAGGTGGGTGCCAATGTACACAGCACTCGGTATTCCAGCAAATTCACCCCAACATCAGACCCTATTATGCTATTAAAGAGTGCTAAGAAGCTGTGCCCATGGAGCTACACATCAATGAGTTAAACTAAAGAGTTAAAGATGCTACCAAATGGAAAAGCCAGAACAAGTACGGTTTTCAAGGAAAGGTAGCCAGAGGAAAAGCCAATCTCATGAAAACAATGTTTAGGGTAAGCTTGCAAAACAGCAAACAAATGAACCACACAACTTCTGGAACAATGTCATGTGGAGAGGTGAGATCGAAGTGCCATTTGACTGAAAGATATAACAACATGTTTGGCAAAAATCAAACTCTGCGTATCACAACAGGAAGTTCATACCAAATGTCTAGCATAGTGGTGGGGGGGTTGATGATTTAGGCCTGCTTTCAGCTACAGGACCTGAGTGCCTTGCAAATATTGATTCTGTCATGAAGCCTTATGTGTACTAGTGCATGCTACAGAAAAACGTGACAGCATCTGGCCAATAGTGGAAGCTCCGCTGAAAGCTGAATGATGGCTGTTTAATGAAGACAAAGTGGAATTTGTTTGTGCCACATAAGATTAGATTTAGTTACATTAACGAATTGGCAAGGACTAAATGAAGGTCAGAAATGTCTTAATTTGGAAAAACAGGAATTTTAGGAGGATGTACTTTCTCTTTCACATCATGGTTTGGAGAACCAGGATTCAACTGAGTCAATAATAAAAGCTAAAAACTGTTATCCCATAGCCTAGTAAAGTCTGCACAGACTGTGGCTCATGCAGGGCCAAACAGTTTGAGCTTACAGAAGGAAAACTGTTCTAAGAGGTTCTTGACTAAAGTCTGGAATCCGTTTTTCAGGTTTGCAGTAATTCACAGATTGAATACATTATTCAGCTGAGGTTGAAAGATTGCACTTGCCATTAAATATTTAAAATTCATATTACACTAGTATATGCCTCGTTACACTATGCTAATGCCAAAATGATTTTGAAAAACTAAACAGAGTAGCACATAAGTGAAAATAGAAAACTGAGGACTTCTCTAGAGCCAAATAACAGAAGCAAACTCAAAGTGATCCAAATGTTAATGTACCTGTTTCAGGTTCTGTTGGTCCTCAGACCGACTTACAAACTAGGAGAGATGTATGGTACGATTCATTTTACTTGGTGGGTTGGGGGCAGACAAGGAATGCAATCCTTTCTAGGAGCATAACTACCAATATAAAGGGGGAACCAGTCTGGTTACCTGGTTTTTAATAAACTACAATCAGCCCCCTGAGTTTAGAATGCTATTGAACTGGAGCAAAGAACAATTGCATATGGTCTGGTTATGTATTGAGAGTGCTTTGACTATAATCCCCCTATGCTGTGGTAAATAGTTGCACAGCTTTGTCAACTTAGCTTCAGAAATGGGTCTGTTGCTTTCGAAGGCAGTCACATTTGGCTGGAGATTTAATAAGAAAGATGCTCATAAAAGTCTACTGTATCTTCTCAGTTTTAGATCATTGAGGAATTGTTCATTATGTTATTGTCTGAAACCAGCATCTGTTAGTTCAGTGATATCAGCACTCGTTTGAGAATTGATAACCATATGCCAACATTGCTCCAGCATCTGCCTGCATGACAACTGGCAAGTAAGATATTAACATAAATATTTCCTCATGTGATTTTGTCAGCAATCTGAAGCAGGCCCATAGGTGCCGCGTCAGGCCCTAACAGATAATAATTGGCACCGTTATTTCCCTCACCACAACCTCCTGATCTATAACCATTGTATCTTTAGCTCTACACAAGAAATTCATCATTCCTGAAGGGCAAAGAGGCATTTCTATTGAAAAATATCCTATTGGGGAGTGGGGTCAGACCATGACGAGTCATAGCTCAGAGAGGAGAAGACGAGCAAGAATGTCTCCAGTCACAAGTATTTCCTCCTTTCTTCTGCTCCTGTTATCTAACACAACTATGAAATCCCAGTTACAGTCCATAGTAAAAACAAAAACAAAAATTCTTCTCAATATAAATGGGTCTCATTGTTGCTTTGGCACTGGTGCATCCCTGCTTCTGCTTTTATCTCACTGTTCTCATCTGCATTTTAGACTGTGTTTTGCAGTGTTTTCACACTTCCTCTGTGGTGCTTCCCTCTATAATTTGGCACTTCCTTTATCCAATCTCTTGATTCACTATTCATACATTTTGCTCCACAGTGCCATTTATGAAGACCAAGTCAACAATGAGGTGATTGCTATAACACTCAATGAAAAGCCCCAGACTCTGATGGGGAGGTAATCATGGCTGTACTGAACAAGATAGCACCTTTGTCTCACTGATGGAGAAGCAGTTTATATATAGACAACTCTGGAAAGAAAAGAGGGTGGTATAGGAGATTCCACTTGCGTGGGATGGAGTTCAATTTCCAGGCGCCACTAGGTACATGTTACATTCATCTATGGTAATGAGTTGAAATCTTCAAGTGGTTTGGATTCAGAGGAGAGAAGCTCGAGGGGAGGAGGACGGACGTTGGTGAGAGTGGAGGTTGGGATGTTGTTATCTCCGCATCTCGTTCTGGTTTATGCTTAATAAATTGACGAACTTGCCACTTACATCGTGGATACCTTTACATTGTTACACTGGCGACGAGCTGGTCTAGCCTGCGCTTCGTGGGACACAGCATCTCAACTCCATGACGACAACTGTTCACCCAGAGAACATCGTTTAACATTTGTAGTTGCTTTTGGGACTTCGTCAACCTGCTACATGAACAACTTCTTTGTTCTGATCTTCCCCAAGTGTAACCCTCGTGTGAGTAACTCGTTGATCTGCGCGTCCTTTTCAAAGGATCCCTGCAGTTGTTTTCTCTAGCCTCTCACAGTCTCCTAGCAACACTTTCTTTCAAGAAGCTGCCGCCGCCGCTATCAGCTGTTCTGAAAGGCTCGTGTGAGTGCCTGCAACGCTTTCTTCCAAGGAGACGCTACCGCCGCTATCAGCTGTTCTGAAAGGTTCATGTGAGTGCCTGCAACGTTTTTTTTTTTTCAAGGAGACGCTGCCACCGCTATCAGCTGTTCTGTAAGGCTCGTGTGAGTACCTACAAGCTTCCTTTCCTAGCAACACTTTCTTTCAAGAAGACGCTGCCACAACCATTAGCTGTTCTAAAATGCTCTGCGTTACGGCAGCCATTTCCTCAAACTCTGACGTTCTCAGAGTAAAACATTCTTTCAAAGAGGCGCGGCCGCAATCATCAGCTGTTCTAAAGGACTAGGTTGAGTGTCTTCATTATGACAGCAATTTTCTGAAACTAGCACTCTCTTGTAAGAATGTGATATCAGCTGTACTGAAAGACTGACTGTCCACTGGCAACACATTCTACCCCATAGATATCATCTGGTCACATCTGGCAAACGTGCGCAAATATTTTTGAGTCTTGCCTCTGGCAAACGCAGTTGACAACTATCTCTGTCAAACCACTCTCTATATTGAGTCTACAGTCTAGTTTCCGCTGTGCGCTATAATTACGCTGTATATACAATTTACTGGCTCTTTCTGTCAAATTCTCTTTGTGTTCTCTGTACGCTGAAATCTGTTTTACTCTCAGACTACTATGTGCAAGTACTAACATTGTGAATACTAGTTGGTTCTGTCTAACTTATTATAATGCAGAACGTTGCTTCCCCTCCTCCTTTCTTTCTTTCCACTCCTGGAGAACCTCCTATCAAGTGGGGAAAATGGAAGAAGGTTTTTGAAAGATACTCCAGAGTGTGTGGTACCTATTTGAGTAATGAAAGAAGAACTGCTTTATTACTTCACTGTTTGGGAACAGAGGGTCAAGAAATATTTGATCATCTTCCTGATCTTCCCGATAATGAGGCGATCAATCTTAATGAATATGAAATATGCATGAGAAAGTTAGATCTACATTATTTACCAAAGGTTAGCACTATCTTGGAAAGATATTACTTTGGCAAAAGACAACAAGCTGAGGGTGAAACTGTTGAAAATTACATTACGGAATTGAGACGCTTAGTGTCATCATGTAAGTTTGGAATAAGTTTGGAGGAAAGAATTAGTGACCAACTTATGCTAGGTTGCAATGTTGATAAGGTATGTGATGAATTGTGGTTATTAGATGATCCTCAAATTTATCAGGTAAAATCTCTAGCTAAGAGGACTGAACATTCGCTTAAATGTGTCGAAGTGATGAAAAACAGTGATTCAAAAGATATAAGTGTGGTTGGAGATAGTAAATCTAAAGTCGACAAGTTTCCTAACAAAGAAACAACTCGTATTTCCAGCAGAAAGAAATGTTATAGATGTGGCAAAGAAGGTCATCTTGCAAATAGTTAACGTTGTCCAGCTATTAACAGTTCTTGTCTATTTTGCAAAAAGGGACATTTTTCGTCTGTTTGTTATCTGGAAAAATCTAAACAAACGGTAAGTGTTATTGATGACCACTCAGACGCTATCAATGATGATGATTCAGACTTTGCCTGTGGTCAAATAGTACTACAAGTATCGGATAACAATTTGAGTGGTCCTCTAGACTACCTTACTGTAGAAGGGAAAAAAACAAAAGTACTTTTCGATTCAGATGCGAAGATCTCCATAGTCTTTAACTCATTTTATCAGAAGTTGTTGTGACCTGATATCACACCGTGTGCCTATGGGGGTGAGCCAAGAGATCTACAAGGTTATTTTGTCGGGTTAATTGAATATGACCAAAGTTACACTTCAGGGAAAATCTATGTATCTAAAAAGGGGGATAGTATAAGTTGGTGGCACCAGAAAGATCTGGGAGTAATGCTTGATCCTAATAGTTCTCCTCCCATTATATTAAAACAGCTACATAATTCTAATGAGGGGAGTATAATGTCCACCTCTGATCTTTCAGAAGAATTACACAAAGAGTTTAGAAAAGTCTTCAGTGACAAAATTGGGTGTATGAAAGGGTACACACATAAAATGTAATCGCTTCCAGGTGCTTTGCCTTACTGCAGCAAAGTTCAGAGTGTTCCCTTTGCAGTGAGGGATGAATTACGGACTGAACTTGAGAAATTGAAAGATCAAGGTGTGATTGAGGAAGTGGAGGGAACAGAATGGTTGTCTCCCATTGTCATTGCTAAAAAATCTAATGGTAACATTAGGCTATGTGTAGACCTCCGAAGGCTTAACAAGTGTGTGGTTGTGGATAAATATCCTCTTCCCAACATTTCTGCATTGTTAGTTATGGTGTCTGCGGCCAAAGTTTTCTCTACGATCGATCTAACCTCAGCCTATCACCAAATAACATTAGACGAATCTTGCAGGAGTTTGACAGCATTTATTACTCCTTTTGGTACCTATAGATTCATCAGTCTACCTTTTGGTTTGATCTCGGCTGCATCTGTTTTCCAGAGGGTAATGGAACGAATATTGAAAGGTATTGGTGGCGTCTGTGTTTACCAGGACGATATTTTGGTTTATGGTAAAGATAATTTTGAGCACAATGAGATTCTCAGGAAGGTCTTAAGTAAAATTTCTGATTATGATTTAACCATTAAGGCGGAAAAGTGCAAATTCGCTGTTGACACTATTGATTACTTAGGTCATACTATTACTGGGGATGGATTGGTACCAAAGAAGGACCTCGTTGACACCATTCGAGGATTAACTTCCAAGGAGGAGCTAATGCGGTTTCTAAGAATGGCGGAATATTATAATAAATTTGTTAAAGGTTTTGCAAGCTCCTGCTTTAATACGGGACTGTTGCTGAAAAAGGGAAAGGAATTTACTCGGAGTGAAGAGTGCGAGAAGGAATTTATTGTATTAAAAAATAGCTTATCCAATGCTCCTAAGCTAAAGAACTTTGATCCTACTTTACAATCTATATTGACGACTGATGCTAGTGGGAAAGGTTTGGGGGCAGTGTTACAACAGGGCATATGTTGTCCTGAAAACACTATTGCTTTTATTTCTAGAAGCTTAAAAGGAGCTGAAACTAAGTATTCAGTAATAGAGAGAGAGACTCTTGCGGTATTTTGGGCTATTAAGAAATTAAATAAGTTCTTGTGGGGAGGATCTTTTGTGGTTAAAACTGACCAAAAACCCTTGTGTGAAGTTTTTAATTCTAAAGCTTTGGAAGCTGTTTCGAGCAGGATCACTAAATGGATTGTAGTCTTGGAAGAGTATGATTTTGTTGTAAGGTATGTCCCTGGCTCTGACAATAATTCAGCTGATGTGTTATCTAGACTAGTGTCACCTTGTCTTAAATATCAGGATTAGTCTAGTTCAGATGGAGATTTGGAACATTTTGAAAGGGTGTGTGAAGTAGATTATGAAACTATTTCTGAAGAAAAGTGGCGTGAAGAAACTAAAGCTGACAGTGTTTTACAGGAGGTTGTGAAGTTGTTACATTCAGGATGGAGAAGTAAAGTTCAAGGTAGTGCAGAGTGTGGAGAGTTCTGGTGTGTGAAAGATCAATTGGCAGTTGATTGTGACTTGTTGCTTAGAGGTATGAGATTAATACCTCCTTCTAGCGTAAGAAACCAGTTGATTGACCGTGCACAATGCAGTCATATGGGCATTTCCAAAACTAAAGAAAGATTACGATCTGGCATGGATACTCAAGCTGAGAGGGCTGTCCGGTATTGTGTGCAGTGTGCTGTAAGTGAAAAGACCATGAAACCCAGAGTACAGCCTATGGTGATAAGGAATAAGCCTAAGGGACCAAGGGAGGATATAGCTTTGGACATTTTGGGTCCTATACATGGTGAGAGTTCAGCAGATTATATCATAGTAGTCATGGACTGAGGTCTGTTTCACCAAGGGCATAGAGACTGAAAAGGTGATAGGATTTCTCAAAGACTTGATAACTAAGGAAGGTATTCCCTCCACATTTCTTACAGATAATGGTGTTCAACTTATTTAAAAAGAAATGGAAAATTTTCTTAGAGGGTGTGGTATCAAGCATAAATTGAGTGCTTTATACCATCCTGAATGTAATGGTTTGGTTGAGAAGTTTAACCGTGTCATTAAAGAAACAATCACCATGGCTAAAGACAGTTAGCTAAATTGGAAACAAGAAGTAATCAAAAAATTTGCTGTGTATAGACACACTCCACATTCCACTACGGGACAAACACCTTTTTCTCTATTTCGTGGCAGACGAGGCAGTACAATTCTTGAGCCAAATTGGGTCAATGATTTTTTGAGTGGCAAAAGGAAAAATGTTATTGATGAAAATTGGAAAAGTAGAGAACAAAGGAAAACTTCAATGAGCAAACTCAATTTTGATAGAAGGAATTCTGCAAAGAGGACTGTTGTTAGTGTTGGTGATTGGGTCTTCTTAAAGGTTATGGAAAGAGATTGTCATCTCCCATGAAAGTCTTGAAACTTTTCACCCATGCAGTGAAAACTGAAGATGGCCGAATATGGAACTTGAATTGAGTTGTCAAGTTTAATGGTAACTCTTTGGACTTAGAAGACTCTGAAACACAGCAAGACGGAACCTTTCATTCTAAAAATGATGTAGTGTTGAGGAAATCTAAGAGAACCATCAAAATTCCTTCACACCTAAAAGACTATGGGTTGACCTGAAGATTTTTATTTTTTTTATGTTCCTTTAAATTTAGTTATGAAATGTAAAAATCTTTTAAATGTTGTTAATTGTTATAGGAGATAGATGTTTTACATTCATCTATGGTAATGAGTTGGAATCTTCTAGTGGTTCGGATTCCGAGGAGAGAAGCTCGAGGGGAGAAGGACGGACGTTGGTGAGAGTGGAGGTTGGGATGTTGTTATCTCCGCATCTCGTTCTGGTTTATGCTTAATAAATTGACAAACTTACCACTTACATCGTGGATACCTTTACATTGTTACAGTACAAAGCATGTTTTCTTTCCTCTAGTAACTTATTTTTTGTTAGTGAGTACACTAAAGACTTCTCATCTTGGATGTTTTCCCAGATGATCAGAATAAGTGAGGGATTTTTAACAACCAGACCGCTAATCACCCTCAGAGTGATAGCACTGGAAACATCATTGCAGGTTTTCAAAGGTGACATCTGCAGTTGTGATACTGGCTCTCCCGATTATTTGTGCTCTACTGAGACAGAGATAAAAGACAGAAATAGATGTAAATGAATTAAAAAATGCACTAAAAATAAATCACACCCTTGGAAGGTTGAAAGCAATGAGGATTCTGCAGTTTAAGAGAATTCACCACAAATATCTTTGTCAATGGTATGTAACTTGTTTGTTTGAAAGATTCTTAGCAATACCTAATTTCTTTGAAAATTCCCACAGCTGTACCCACATAAGGAGGGGTATTCGGAGAAGTCCCAGGAAATCCATCTTAAGCAACAATATTTTCAAGAACTATTGGCACAACAGGGCTTCTCTTCAGAGTACACATTGTAATGTTGTGTTGAGGTATAAAGTAATGATGACAGTCATCTGTGATAGACAATTTCCTCTGAAGTGCAGATGGAGCTGACATCCTTCGCATGGGTTGGAATAGAATGCTTTCAAAGGCTTCACAGAGTTAGAACATGCCAAAGTTTAAAACTGAGCACAACCTCTATGAATGATGTTTGCTTTGTGCCTCCTCACATTTTTGTAGCACTAGCGAAACCCTGAAATTATTAATCATCAAGTGACCTTTTCCAACTTGCAATATGAAAAAAAAACACTCAATGCACTGTTAGATTCAATTCAATTCTATGTTGAAAACGTTCCTCCTTGGAAGGGTGATTTTGTGATAAATAGAAAATATGGTCCAACTCACAGGATAATTTGTGAGGAAAAGTTTATGTTGTTTTAAACAACGATGTCTATTAATCTTGTTACAGGACTGGAGGCTAACATTGCACAATAAACCTTTTATTGCTGGCCCAACATGCAGCCCTTCAAATAACATAAATACATCATAAAGAAAACATTCCAGTATAGAATATTTAACGTCATATAACTCCAAGTCACCAAGCATCTACCTCTTTTATTCGCTGCTCCTACACAGCTAAGTATTATGCCCTTACTTGTCTTGATGTTTGCGTATTATACACCTTTTTTTTTCCTTTTCCATTATTAACTTAATCAGTGACGCCTTAATAAGGTAAGTATACCTGTATTTTTGCTTATCCCTACCAATTTACAGTCTGGCTTATGTCTTATTTGCAGTGCCTAGCTCTTAAATGAGGCAATTGCTGTGCAATGGGCAGCCCCCGCCCCCCTGCCACTTCCCTCTCCAAATTTGTTAATTTTTTTAGAATTGCAGTGTTGTAGCCTTTGCGTCTTTCAAACGATGCGCAGACTGAGCGAGATCCCAAGCTCGGCTCGTGGCCTTCATGTAAATGTGCCCAACACACGTCTCTTCCAAACGACGCACGGGTTGGGACAGAGAGCTCCAGCTTGGCTCATGGCCTCTGTGCAACTGAACCACATCTTGTGTCTTCAAAATGACGCCCAGAGCGAGGCAGGGAGCTGGGACTCGGCTTGTGGACTCCCGGTAACTTTCTCTGATCTGCAAAGTCCTCTGGAGGACGCACAGATTAAGAGGTAGGTATCTCTCCAGCCGGTGGCCCTGAGCAGTACTCGCTGCTGCAATATAGTTTTCACTCTCTCACCTGTCCACCTCTCCATTCCTTTCCAAACACCAGAAAGACCTCTAGGTTTAACAAAAATAAATAAGTACCTTGAAAAAGAACATCGTTCAATGGGCGGCCTAAGCGCAGAAAAAGGGATATGGTAATTCCTTGGACACCCTGAGCACTTAAAGAAGTCATAATCAATCATTGTGTAGCCTGAGTGCTTTAAATGAGCAAGGTGCCCAGAGCAGCACACATAGCAAGAGTGACCATGTTGGCGTGATACAGGTGCCCCTCGCGGCACAAAAAGAATGAGTAGCCTTCATGGCACAAGAGACCACAGTTTCAATTTAGTTGCCGAACTGTCAGGCTATATTAATATGGCTGATGAGGTAGATCAACATGTTTTTGATTCCCAGGAGCTGCTAGAAAATGACTTTCTAGATGAAGATTTAGATCAACCCTCTAGGCCTAAAGCTATAAGGGACCCTTCAGGTATGGAAATGTTTAATCTGACTTGCATTACCCACCCAAGGGGCTCGGATTGGTGGCCTATGGACCATGTGATGGCATTTAATACACTTTGGTTCTGCAAGTCCCTTGATAAGGAGACGCAGAACTTGATGAGGGGGGAATGCCCCAGACCATTCCTAGACAATAAGTCAGGGATAACACCCACCTTAGAACCAGAACTACTGAGTTTCCTATTTAGATCAGGGAAAGATCCCAGGAAAGCTCTTGAGTGTTGCATACAACAGTGTCAGGACAGGCTACTTGATATCATGGGTCCGCAGGCCAGGATCTTAAACATGGGTGAGGAAGCATCTTTTAAGGGCATCCCTGCAGACTTAGAGCTTCTATATGGCTGGAGTCAGCAGACATTATGCCTGCTTGGCAATGCTAATGCCAGCCTGAATGCAGAGAGAAGGAGAGCTATCTTGATGAAAATCACCCCTAAATTGGGTGACCGTGCCAACAAAGAGATTCCAGGGACTTCTATTTGGTGACAATTTTATTAAGATCCTAGGGAAATATTTCTCAATGTTCAGTGTCTTTAGTAAAGCACAATCCAATATGAGAAGAATGTTCAATAAAATAGTTTTTGGAAGGGTTGATAGGAAGGGCCTAGCTGTCAGCCGTGGGAAGCCAAGGTCCAAATATTACAGACAAGACCAGCGTGGCAATGGGAAATGTTTGTGAGCAAACAACAGTTTCTACCCACAAAGAGGCCGAGGTTCCCACACAAGAAGCATCAGGGGCAGGTCCCAATGATCTGGAGACCAAGGTAAGTCCTCCTATTGGTTTTTCCCAACCAAAAATAGGGGGGAGGTTACCTCTTTTTGCCCCAAATTGGTCAGCTATAACAAATGACACACAGCTGTTAGAGATGTGTAAGAAGCTTCAAGATAGAATTTTGTCAATCCCTTTATCAGAATTCTCATCCAAGAGAATTAACATTGACTTAGGATCAACTGGCACTGGTGGATTCCGAGGTTTCACAAATGTTGCTCAAAGGAACAATACATAAAGTCACAGACTCAGAAATAGGTTTTCTAAGTACAGCTTTCTTGGTAAAAAAAGAAGGACAAGGGCTGGTGACCCGTAATAAACGTAAAGGGGCTGAACAGATACCTAGTTTACAGCTATCAAGGAACTATCTTCTGCAGGACATTTTATAGGAAAGAGATTAGCTAGAGAAGATGGACCTAAAGGATGCCCACTTCACAATCCCTATGGTTTTAGATTCTCAAGAGTATCTATGGTTCAGTTGGAAAGGTATGTTGTACCAATTCTGTTGTCTGCCATTTGATCTCTCACCAGCCCCTTGGTGCTTCACCAAAGTCCTACATCCTGTAGCTGGGTACTTAAGAAAAAGAGGGGTACGTTTAGTGATTTGTCTGGACGATATGTTACTAATGTCACAGGTCCAGGGAGTTGTATCTACATATAAGTTTTCTGGAACTGTTTGCAAGCCTGAACGCTAATGAGGTTCAGGTCCACTTTTACCAACAGTGTAGTATTGATTTGAATGGACAATTTCACTGCAGTATCTTATATCAATCGCTTACGGGGAGCAAGGTCGAAACAACATGCAGATTTTGCCCAAAACATTTTATTTTATATGGAATCAGAAAATTCTTTTGACGGCAGAATCTATCCCAGGTCATCAGAACATCATAGCAGACTGGAACTCAAGATATTTGAGGAATGCCAGCGACTGGAAACGGAATCCAGTGCATTTCCAAAAGATTTAGAACCTATGGGGTCCCTTCCAGATAGATCTGTTTGTCAACATACTGACTGCTACAGATAGAGCAATTTCACAGTTGGAAACCAGATCCCAAAGGAATGGCTGTAGATGGCTTACTACAAACGTGGAAGAGAGACCTGCTATGCTTTCCCCCACCGCACGCTTATCCAGAGAGTGTTGCTGAAAGTCCTGAGAGAATGTTGCAGCATCATTCTAGTGACTTCTTTCTGGAGCTCACAAGTTTGGTTACCAGATATAACTGAACAAGCTGTAGAGTTTCACTGTATGATCCCAGGACTTCAGGTCTTTTGGAAGGAAAGGAAGGCTAGGAGCATCCTTTGGTTTGGAAGGAAACTTGAACCTTCTTGTCTGGAAGATTTCAGGAGGTCTGCAAGATACTATGGTCTTTCATGAGGGGCCAAAAATATTTTGGAAGAATTGTTGGCATCAGGTACCAGGAAAAGATACACAGGAGTATGGAGAAAGTGGTGTAGTTAGTGGTTGGAGAGGAATTTGGATCCCTTGGAGGCTTCTTCGGTAGAAGTAGCAAACTTCTTGGGTAAGTTGTTCAGAACAGGTCTCTCTTATAGAACTGTTAATTGTTACAGATCTGTTATTCCTTTGTAAATGATTGTGCAATTGGTAGTGACCCCTAGATATGCAGAGTGATAAAAGGAATCAAGCTTAGGCACCTGCCTAGAGCTACGTAAGATTTGCTTTGGAATGTAAATCACATATTCAACCTATTTATCTCATGGCATGAAATTCTCTATATTTCTAGGAAACAGTTTTCTTTAAACCTGGCAACTTCACTCTGTTTAATATCCTTCAGAAGAGTGGCAGATGGTAAGGAACTTAACATTAACAGTAACTTTAACGTTAGTTATTGATTAATGTTAAGTTTCTAGTAGATTTTATACTCCGGACGGGGTCTATTTTGAGATTTGGAAAAGGAGCAAAACAATGTCTGAAAAATATTTTAATGAAGGCAGGAAATTGTGCATAGTAAGGTGTATAAGAGTTTATAATCAAACAATTTGGGAATTCAGACCAGATGGTGCGGACCAAATGTTAATTTCTTATGTCAAACTATACTGAGGTGTTTCAACAGCTACTATTTCACGTTGGGTGAGGGCTGTTATGTCTGAGGTAGGAATAGACATGTCTGAATTTACCGTTCATTCTTCTAGGAGTGCAGAGGCTAGTAAAGTGTTCCTGGCAGGTGGTACAATTGCAAACATTATGAAAACAGCAGATTGGTCAAGTGCTAGCACTTTTGCAACTTTTTATCTTCAGGCGATGGAACATGTGAGTGGTGTAGCATTAGAAAGCTTTAAACATGCAAAATGGTAGCCTCCGGTACTGTAATGAAATCATTATCCATTTATCATACAGAGAGAATCTTGATTTCATTAAGGACGATAGAGGCTAACATTATCCCACCGACCACTCCTGTGTTTTTCGTCACATATCTGTAGTTGAAATGCATGTTTAGTATAGTCTGATGCTACACTAACTCTGTATTTTTTTTAATTTAAAATACGTTGGTTAATAGATTCTTTTGATTCTACTAATGATTTTTCTTGTTCTTTCAGATAAGTTGTTTTAGGAATACTGTCCAGCCAACAGCATTGTCTGCTTCACTGCAGCTTGAAGAGGGAAATGCTTGGTGACATGGAGTTGTAGGATGTTAAATATTCTACACTGGATTGTTTCCTTATGATGTATTTACATTCTTTAAAGGGCTGCATGTTGGGGCAGCAATAAAAGGTTTATTGCATAGTGGAAGCCTCTGTTGTCCTTGATGAAATCAAGATTCTCTCTGTATGCTAACCGGAGTATCATTCTTCCAGTCAAAGGCATGATAGAAACATTGCCTTCAGTGCATTAAGTAAAGTGCATTATGCATAGGTTCAAAAGTCCTTCCCATCAAAAACGTTGGATCTCTCCTCAGCATGTGAAATAACTCAGTTGTGTATGCTTGAGAAAGTCCTTTCAAGAAGTGTGATGAGACTCAAAGAAGAAAGTCTGACTCGAAAGTCGACAGACTGCTAGGATCACCACTGAATATGCCTCGACAATGCCCAAATTAAATTCTTCTTGAGAAAGCCGAAGACTACACTTGAGAACAGCTCTGTATTTATCGAGAATTAATGTTATATTCTATGCTCTAATGTGAAAAGCTGCCCCAAATGTAATGAAATTAGTTTATTGTCCTTCTTCTCAAAAGCATGACCTCAGTCACAATATCTGGTAGTGCATGGAAAGCAAGATTCCTAAACACAACCTTGGGCTGGAAGACTAATATTTTGCAGGTCTGGGTGCAATAGTATCTCACACTGTTACAACAGCAAACCATTCACGTTGGTAGTTTCCATCTAGAACAAACTTTGAATTCTAGTGGGTCAGTGTTCCATGTTCAAATTGCACAGTTCATGGGAATTAGAATCATACTTGTTTAGTTTCATTTGTCGCTAAATCCTGTGCATCCCTAATCGGAACAAATAGTGGAGGTTCACATTCCAGTCAAGGGGAGCAGCTTCATTATTTATATTGTAAATCCTTAAATGATGATTCACTAATGGTTGTGCTTCTCCCCGATTCAAAACTCAGCAGTTTGACTTGCACACAAAAGACCTCGAACTTAGATGCTCTCTTAGTCACACAATTCAAGCTTCCAGTATTATCTACTATATCCGATTCCTCTATAGCTGTGGAAAAAACAACAGCTGAGCTAATCATATGATCTTGGGTTCCAAGATGCAGGTGCAGAATCGTAAATACTGGTATGTTAATTGGCTGCTGATTATGGAGTCAAATGAACTCCTCAACTGAGCAAGGAGGGACACTTAGACTTAAGGGATTTCCATTGAGTCCTCCAATGCCATTAGACGAATCACATTCTAAACATTGCCTGAAAAATGCTCTACACCAGTGGTTTACAACCTGTGGTCCAGGGTTGCCTGGGGGCTTGCGAAGCCTACTTTGGGGGTCCTCGACTGCTTAGGAAATTAAATAATATTAACAGATTAATAAAGTGTACATAAAGTGGCCCAATGTGCAATTGGACCTTTTAAAACATACTGTAAATGTCAAGGGATTTGAAAGTGGAGTCTGAAAATTAAACTAGTATTCTCAGATTGATTCTTGGGAGCAGTGCAGGTACATGAAATAGAATATTGTATGGACAAAATCTCCAGCCTTCTTAATAAAATTACCTTTTTAAATTTATATTTGTTTGCAAATTAAATAAAATGCGTTATAATTTGTGTTTATATTTGATGAATGCTTGTAACAATGTTTAGGTCGGGGTTCCCGGATTCCACTAATGATAAAGTGGGAGTCCGCAGAAGTCAAAAGGCTGGGAGCCACTGCTCTACAATGAGAGACTCAGTATTTGTAGAAATTGAAAAGTCTTCAGTATTTTGAGCTGAGAAAATGTTTGTTAGTTTTAGATTTTTGCCAAGTTTGCAGGTTTCATGAGCCTGGTTTAGGTCACTACCTTACACTGTTTTTTTGTTTGATAGAGGAGTGAACCAAATTTGTTAACGTTGTTGGTTCTGTGTGCGTCTCTCCTCTTCTATGCTAGTTACCTCTTTTTTTTTTTTTTTTTTTTTTTTTTAATAGTTCAAGCCTTTATATTCTCCTCCTATCTTGGAAGAACCGTTAAACTTTATTCCCTTCTCTCCTGTGTGCCTCTTTTGTCTAGAAGGCCACATTCTGGACTGAACAGTGGTAGTCACCTCATAAGTCATACCAAGTCTTTTTCTGTTTTCACTTACATTGTTTTGGTGACTGAAGATCACATTGGTTTAATGCATTTTAGAGGCATCACTTGTATTATATTAAGTTAAAACCCTAATAGGTTAGTGCATTTTTTATCCAACCAATGCACCCTCTCCTCCTCCTTGGTGTGGTAGAGGGTTGAAGATAGAAAGTGTAATGGATTGACCCAGATGAGTCAACATATTAGGAAGTAAAGCCACCCTTGTCCTAAGAAACAGCCTGCCTGGGTTGAAGCATGTGAATGATGGATTGATGCTCTGTCTTTAATTCACTTACATGCATTCCTGAAGAAACTGGAGCCGCAAATTTAAATGAAAACAGCAGCTGACAACCATGAAGGGGCTCCGAAGTAGCACCCATTAACAAAATGTTAAAACTAAATTCAGTTCCCATTTGGGCATACCAAATGCAGTGGGTGGGTATTGCTTTACAAGCCTCTTAGAAATCTAACCACTATTTGCAAATTGTAGAGGTATATCTGGTCTCAGAGACATAGGAAAGCTGATAGGGCAGTCGTACCCAGCGACAGTGCCCCCCAGATATGCCTACTGGGCAAGAAAAAGTGTTAAAGAAAAAGTTACTTACCTTCGGTAAAGCATTTTCTGGTACAGACTATCTAGCTGCAGATTCCATACCATCCCTTGCGTCAGGTAGAATCCTGAATCCCTGCGTGCGTGTGGCTTTGTTTGGTTCCGCGTGCGTCGTCCAGCTCCACGTGACTGTCAGCGTCGTTGGAGCAGTCCATGATGTCACGGTCATCTATATAGATGCCACCATGGCGTGCGTACGTCAGTTTTTTTATCCACAAATCTTTCACACCAGAAACGCAGAGTCATGGATAGGACCAACATTTGTCTGTGCAAAACTAGGGCCCAGAGAAGGGATTAACCATAACCCTACTAGTCATATCCACAGAGCGGAGAGGCATGGGTGGGTGTAAGGAATCTGCAACTAGATAGAGTCTCTACCAGATAATACGTTACCAAAGGTAAATAACTTGTTCATCTGATAGAGACTTCTCACTGCAGATTCCTTACCTTTGATTAGATACCCAAGCCATAACCTCAAGGTGGTGGGCTGCGTAAACCACTCCTTACACTAGAAAGTCCTGCAGGACTGAACGGGCAAAGTACCCGTCCCTTCGTACCTGACTGTCCAGGCAGTAATGTTTCGCAAACGTGTACAAGGACGCCCACGTTGCTGCCTGACAGATGTCTAGGACCGGTACGCCTCGAGCTAGCGCAGTGGTAGCAGCTTTGCCCCAGTAGAATGAGCTTGCACGCCCTCAGGGAGCTGCTCCCTGGCCAATGCATAGCATATCTTAATGCAGAGAATGACCCAGTGCGAAATGGTTAGCTTCTGCACTGCTCGACCGTTCATTGCTCCAACGTACCCCACAAAGAATTGGTTACCCATCCGGAACTCTTTTGTGTGGTCAAGGTAGAACAACAAAGCTCTTTTTGGGTCCAGTCGATGGAGTTGCTCCTCTTCCTTAGAGGGATGCGGTGGAGCAAAGAAGGGGGGCACTGTGATATTCTGACCCAGATGGAATGGGATCACCACCTCGGGGAGGAAAGAGGCACAAGTTGTGAGAACCACCTTATCTGGAAGGATACTGAGATACGGTGGCCTTGATGACAGGGCTTGCATTTCACTCACCCTCCTGGCATATGTTATTGTCACTAAGAAGGCTGTCTTGATGGTTAGCAGCCAGAGGGGACAGTTGTGTGAAGGCTCGAAGGGAGCACACATGAGAAATGTGAGGACAAGATTTAATTCCCATTGAGGCATAGTAAAGGGCATAGGGGGAAACATATGTACAAGCCCTTTGAAGAATCTATTTACAATGGGAGATTTGAACAAGGAAGGCTAGTCAGGCAGCCAAAGAAATGCGGATAAGGCAGAAAGATAGCCCTTTAGAGTCCCTGAGGAAGAACCCTGCTTAGCTAGAGACAGAATGAAAAGAAGAATGTCAGAAAGAGAAGCAAAAGAGGGTCAATAGACCTCTCTGTACAATAATATACAAAGCGTTTCCAACAGCAGGCATATACCGTTTTAGTGGAGGGAAGCCTGGCTGACAAAATAACTTTACAGACTTTGTGAGGAAGGTCAAAAGCCATCAACTGCCGCTGCTCAATCTCCACGCATGAAAGCGCAGTGTTGACAGGTTCGGGTGGATAACCCTCCCCTGCTGCTGCGACAGAAGATCCTCTCGAAGGGGCAGCCTGATCGGAAGATTGATGCTCATTTTGAGTAGCTCGGGATACTAGACTCTCCGTGCCCAATCCGGAGCCACTACGATGACTTTGGCCCAGTTGTTCTTGATCTTCTTGAGAACTCTGGGCAGAAGTGGTATGGGTGAAAATGCGTATAGGAGGCCTGAATTCAACTCGCGACGAAAAGCGCTGCAGAGCGATTGCCACCTTGGAAACTCCAAAGCACAATACTGCTGACATTGCATATTCTCTGCGGAGGCGAACGGATCTAACCAAAGCTCTCCCCACTGCTGAAAGAGTCCTTGAGCCACCTCCGGATGGAGATACCATTAGTGATCCGCTTGGCATCGATGGTTGAGTTTGTCCCCCCTGACGTTCAGAGAACCTGACAGGTGTTGAACCACCAGGGTTATACCCTGCTGTTCCAGCCAAGTCCAGAGACGCAGAGCCTCTTGACAAAGGATCTCTGACCCCACACCGCCCTGCTTGTTGCAGTACCACATTCTGGTGGTGTTTTCCGTGAACACCTGCACTAACTTCTCTTTCACAACAAGAAGAAATGCTATCAATGCTAGCCGGATCATCTGGAGCTCCAATAAGTTGATATGGAGCCCAGACTCCGCCAGACACCACAGGCCCCAGATCACTGCCTCTACCAGATGGCCACCCCATCCCAGAAGAGACACATCTGTCACTACTGTGGGATCTGGTTGGGGAAGGGAGAGAAGTCTGCCTTTGACCCAGTCGCAGTTCACCAACCACCCCTGCAGGTTTTTTGCAGTTCCCTCTGAGATCTGAACCGTGTCAGTAAGATTTCCCTGATGCTGTGCCCACTGGAACTTCAGGTCCCACTGCACAGCCCTCATATGCCATCTGGCATGTTTGACTAACAGGATGCAGGAAGCCATGAGTCCCAACAGCCTCAGAGTCTGTCTCACCGAAATCCAGGATAGAGGCTGAAACATCGGTATCATAACCTGAATATCCTGGACTTGCTTCTTGGGAGGATAGGCCCGAAACCGCACTGCGTCCAGAACATCACAGATGAAAGGGAGCTTCTGACAGGGACTCAGGTGTGACTTCGGCATGTTTATAGTGAACCCCAGCGAAAGCAGGAGGTCCGCCGTAGTCTGAAGGTGGGTGACAAGAGCCTGGGGCGTAGGAGCCTTCAACAGACAGTCGTCGAAGTTGGGGAAGACTGAAATCCCTAACATGTGCAGATGAGCTGCCACCACCACCATCACTCTGGTGAACACCCGAGGGGCACTAGTGAGACCAAAGGGTAGCACAGTAAACTGAAAGTGCCCGTGGCCCACCTTGAACCGCAAGTAACTCCTGTGGGCAGGAAGGATGGGGATGTGAAAATACGCATCCTGCAAGTCCAACGCTACCATCCAGTCTCCTTGGTCTAGGGCAGACAAGACTTGAGCAAGAATGAGCATCTTGAATTTCTCCTTTTTGAGGAAGAGATTGACATCCCTTAAATGCAAAATAGGGCGAAGACCCTTGTTCTTTTTGGGAATCAGAGAGTAGCAGGAATAACAACCACTGCCTACTTCTGATATCAGGACACTTTCTATGGCTCCCATGGCCAAGAGAGCCATAACTTCCTCGTAGAATAGCGTAAGATCAAATGATTCTCCATCAGCCATTCTTTTACCGGAGGGGTAGAGGAAGTGAAAGACTGGCAGGAGAGGGAATAGCCCTTCTGTATGATCTGCAAGATCCATGTGTCCAATGTTATGGATTGCCAGTGAGGGAGATGAAACTAAATCCTCCCTCCAACTGGACGGACATGATCTTGCAGAACCATTCTAGGAGGGCTTGGGCGTTGCGGATGAGGGGGCTGGGTGGTGGCCGACCTCTGGCTAGACCCTCTAGGTCTGAAGGTAACACAACCTCGTCCTCGCACTGGATGCTGTGATGCCTGAGGACGGTGGCTAACCCGTTGTTGGCGTGTTACCTCCCGAAGCCTCGAAAGGGGCAAAAGAATGCTGGCAAACAGGCGCTGAGAGACCCAAGGATCTAGCCGTAGCTCGAGAATCCTTGTATCTCTCAAGCGCAGAGTTTGCCTTTTCACCAAAAAGGCGTGTGCCATTGAAAGGCATGTCCATCAAGTTCTACTGGACAGCCCCAGAAAAGACATTGATAGGCAGCCAAGAAATCGCCCTGCCCAGCGAGCTGGTCGTGTCCCAGCCACATGTGATGGTAAACTTGGCTGCATCTCGCCCACCCTTGACAGCCTGGGTGAGAGTGTCCCGTACGCCCTCCGGGATTTGGGGCAGCATCTGTGCCACTGTATCCCATAAAGTATGGGGAAAACAACCCAACAGGCAAGAGGTGTTTACCGACCTCAATGCCAGGCTGGAGGAAGAAAACATTGTCTTCCCAAGTTGGTCAAGCCTCTTGGATTCCCTATCCGGGGGAATAGAAGGGAAGGCACCACAGGAAGTGGAGGCTTGGACCACCAAGCTCTCCGGGGTGGGGTGTTGGGTGAGGAAACTAGGGGCGTTTGGAGCTGGTCGATAGCGGCGGCCAATTGCCCTATTCACAGGAACGCCTGTGCTGGGTTTGGACCACGTTCCCAGAAGGACATCTATGAGGGCTTCATTGAAGGGTAACATCGGCTCTGATGTAGCAGCCCCAGGTGGAAGCACCTCTGTCAGGAGATTAGTCCTGACTGGCACCGTAGGCAAGTCTACGTCCAAAACCTCAGCTGCCCTACACACCACCATGGCATAAGATGCCCCCCTCCTCCATAGCCACAGCAGGAGGTGAGAGCATGCCAGCATCTGGAGAAGTATCCAGTCCACTGCCCTAGATCCTCATACCAGTCCTGTTCGTGCTCCAATCCATATTATAAAGGATCCTCAGACACCCTCCCAATCCTCATCAGTATCTGGCTGTTCAAAATAAGCCTCAGGCACTGATATGGGCCTAACCGGCACCGTCAAAGTTGGAATCGGTGTCGTACGACATCATTCCAGATCATCAGGAATGAGGATGGGGCTACCACCACCAGTGGGCGCTGGTGGTGGAGGGAGCGTGGACATCCGGCCTGGTGCTGGAGGAGGCCGACTGTGAGAGCCCAGCGTCGGTCCAGATCTGCTATGGAATCCTGGGGTCCCCAACGGTGCCGAGGCCAAAGCCACCGGCGTTGAATCCGATGGGGCCCCTGCTGACCCCGCAGGTCCTGAAGATCCACCGAGGGGGCAGCCCGCACAAACACAAGGTGCATAGCCTCGTAAAATTCCTTTAATTGAGCAGGAGTCACTCCAGCTCCCGGAAAGGGGTTGAGGTGCGGAGTCGGCCCTGGCAACATCTCTGCGGAACCACGCTCGGAACGTCTATGTTCCTGAGACGCGTCATCGGCCATGACAAAGTTGAAGTCTGCTTGGACTTCTTTTTGTGCCTCTTCCCAAGTGCCCTGAGGACCTCGAATGGGACGAAGAGGACTTGAGGCTCTTGGAGCGGTTCTGTGACCTCCTCCTTGAGCTAGATCGTGACCTCCGAAGAGTCGTGCTGACTGATGTTGACTGCCGGGCTGCCATGAGCTTTAGGGACCGCTTCCTCAAAGCTTCAGGGGCCCTAGCCCAGAGGTTGGAACATGACTTTGAGTCGTGGTTACTGTCGAGGCACCAGAGACATAGCTCATAGGGGTCCGTCACCGTTCTTGCACGATGGCAGGCGCCACACGAATTGAACCCAGTCGTTCTGAAGGACATATCCATTGCACAGAAGACAACAATCCTCGACAAAACGTCTAAAAAAAAAAAGCCTTGCCAAAAAAGGCACAGGGTAGCTCGATCACGGATCTGCTCTTAACCGGCGCGGAAGGAAAATAACTCATGTACGCACGCCGAGTTTGCGTCTATATAGATGACCGTGATGTCATAGACGGCTCCAACGACGCTGATGAAGCCACACGGGGCCGGACTACACACGCGGAACTAAACAATGCCACTGGACGGTGCGCACAGGGTATTGCTCAGCAAAAAGATTCCGGATTCAACGCTAATGTGAGGGAATTCAAAGGTAAGGAATCTGCAGCTAGAAGTCTCTAAAAGATACCAAAGTATCTTAGAAAGGCGGGCTTTCAATAGGTCGATGTCCTGCTCAACACACCTAGAGAATAACCTATTCCACCTCCTATTCAATGGACTTGGTGGGGGGGGATGATGAGCTGGAATCACACTGACTACCTCCAGCGGCAGTTGGGAGAAACCTTATTGGACAATCCTAGGCACTGAAGGTTACTTTAGTCCAGGCCTGGTGAAATTCCCTCAGAACTCAAGCAATCAAGGGCCTGGGAGGAAACGTAATTAAGTGGAACATTCCACCTCAAAAGAAACCCATCCCCCAAGGCTCCCTGCATTGCATACTGGAGCTCACAGAACATCATGCAACAGAATTGCTGTCAGTGACAAGAAGATCCACATGAGAAGTGTCCCAATGGGCAAAGATGACTTGTACCACCTCCAGATCAAGGTGACACTCGTGATTGGCAAGATGATGACTACTCAGACGACTGGGCCTGGGGTTTAGAGAACCAGCCTCATGTTTGGCGAGTAGCCAAATTCCATGCTGGTGTGCCACAGTTCAGAGCCTTAGTGCTTTCTGACAGAGAAGGTGAGCCCTCCCTGCTTGTTACCATGCCATGCTGCATTCTGTCATGATCTGGATTAACTAACTGCAAAGGGAAGGAAGAAAGGCCTTGAATGCTAGCCAAATTGCCCACAGTTCAAGCAGGATGATGTGAAATATGTGCTCCTCTGGCTACCAGAGACGTCTGATGTCCAGTTCCACCAGCTGAGTATCCCATCTAAGAGAGGGTGCATATGTCACTACTGAGGCCACGACTGGCAGAGGGTATAAAGACTGGTGGGACTGGTGTTTCTCCACTGGCCACCAAGTAAAATCAGCTGCAACCTGCTGGGGGATCAAGGGTGTCTGCCAAATCTTCACCACCATCATGAGCCAGAATACATGTGTGCCCATGAGGATGCAAGAAGTCAGCAGACCCAGCAAGTGAAGTATCATCAAGGCTTCCTTTCCAAAACACTGCATCCTGAAAGTTTGAGATCCAATTGGAATGAGGAAAAGCTCGAAGAGATGACGTGTTCAATACTGCCTCTATGAACAGAAGGTGCTAAGAGGGCACTAGATGAGCCTTGGGTACACTAATGGAAAAGTCCACATTGGACAGCAGAGATGCTGTTGACAGCAGGAGGTATGATACCATATGTGACAAATCAGTTTTGAGCAGCCAGTCATCCAATTAGAGTAATGGAGTGATTTCTAAACTCCTGAGATGAGTTGTGACCACCCCGTCACCTTGGTGAAAACCCAGTGTGCCAATGTCAGTCAAAATTGAACGGCTGCAAACTGATACTGAGTGGTTACTTGTGTGACACTAGGATCTATATGTGAGAAAATGTGCCCTTAGCCAGAAGATCCTGAGGCAGGGACAACATCTTGAACTTCAGAGGTATGAATTAAACATACGAAGGTCCAGAATTGCACAAAGGACCTAGAAGTAATTAGATAGCACCCTTGCCCAGATTTCTGCTCTGGCACTAACTGTATTGATCCTTTTGGCAGGACTGCAAACTCCTACAGCAGTATGTGTGGATGCCCTTCTGCCCGAAAGAACTGTTGGGCACGATATTGGAGGATGACTCTCAGATATTTTGGCAGGCTGAGTGCAACCATCACCACTATTTCCTAGAAAGCATGCAACATTTAGAGAACACAATGTCTATCTGACCTTGCTGGAACCATAAGGAAAACAATCTCAATCATCCTATTTCAGGGACAAGCTAAAGGGGCTTCTCAAGTGGCACAGAAGATGAGGAGGAGGTAGAGGACAGCAGTTGAGAATGTTGGACTTTTGATTTACCACTGCCTCTGTACTTGTCTGAGCAAGGAGTTCATACCCAGACAGTTTGACAAGGTCAAAACTAGAATCCTTTGGAGAGGTTGCAAAACATTCTGAACTACCTCTATGAACAGAAGGGGCTAGAGACTGGAGAACCAGTGAACAGGCTGTGACCCTTCCTGCTTTAAAACACTCTAGGACTGTGTCTGCTTTGTCCCCAAAGAGATGCACCCCACTGAATGGTATATTCATCCATAATTATGGCTTCTACGCCGACCTGTCAATCACAGCCAGGAATGCCTGCATAGGGAAACAAACAACCCCAAGGCCTTGGCTAGCTGTGTCCAGTATTGGTATCTGGATTCAGCTTTACCAACACAGACCACTTTGCTAAAGTGGTCTCAGATATTCTGGCAGGCTCAGTACCACCATTACCACCATTACCACCATCTCCCAGAAAGCATGCAACATTTAGGGAACACAATGTCTATCCGAAAAGGTGTTCTTCTCAATGGTCTCTAGCTTTTTGTACTCTTTGTTAGGTACATGTGTTGAAAATGATCCCTAATTTTGTTACATGAGGATGCCTGAATCAAAAGGCTCTCTAGGGATGGCTGGACCGACAGGAATAGCAGATCTCCTGGTGCTGGCCTGTATTGAAATGCTTCAGATTTGGTCACAAGCAAAAGTGGACATTGGCTTGTCCCAAGTATTCTTGATAGGTTCTAAGGGCAACCCCTATCAAGGAAGGGCAAACGTGGCTTCACTGATGGAGACGGACTGCAGCACTTTAGTGAAAATATTGCATTTTAGTTCCATCTGTGCCTTTTTCAACACTGACTGGAACTATGCCATCTACGCAAGGGCAAAGCCTTTCAGTGGGCCAATATCAATATTCAGGAAGGTGTCTAGATTGCTGGCATTTAGCAATGCCATACAGTCAGTGGTCTACAAAGAATGAGGTGGGAAAAATGGTAACTACTATGATTTGTGTCATGGGGTTGTCCCTATGGCATTTATACAGGATCTGTATCGAAGTTTACATTTTTGTGCACTCTCTTCCATTAGCACTTGAGCAGTGCAATTTCTACTAGCCCTGTATTCCCCACCTATCTTTCTCAAAGTCTCCATTCTTGAGTGTTGGGCCTTAACCGGGCCCACTGATGCCTCCTGCATAATAGCAGATGTTGGCTGAGTAAGCCGTAGAGGTGGAGGGGACAAAGTAGGCACCATTGATCAGACAGAACTGGTGATGTGCATGGCATAGGTATGGCACTGACAACCATTGGAATAGTTCCTAGTGTAACAATGGAGACACACAACACCAACAGAGATCCCACTGGAGAGGACCCGACTGAGGTAAACAATGTCCCGTGGGGCCAAGAGGCACTTCAGAAGAGGGCTGAAGCACTCCATAACATGCTCCACATAGCATGGAAGAAGTTTGAGATCCTTGCATCAGAATCTCTGGGTAGTTCAGCACCAGAGTTGCAAGTGTTATCACTGGTGAAGCCGAGAGAGGCTCTGGGGCAGAGAGCGGCAGGGAAGGGTGCCACAAGAGGCTCCTGGGGTGGGGTGCTATCCATCAACTACAGCTATGAAGAAAAAGACTCTGCAAGAGGCAGAGCATGTTGAAGTTACTTACCCATCAATATTGATGTGTCTCAGGACTCCACCTGCTTCTTCTTTTTCTTGTGATTTTTTTTGTTTATTTCACTCTTTCAAAGATTTCAATGACAAAGAAGATATAGAGAGTGAACTCAATCGGGTCCAAGAATAAAGTGGAGTCTGATGGCGATCCTAGGCGTGGGCCATAAAAATCTTGGCTTCACATTTCTTAATGATCTTAGGAAGTATGCTGCGGGACTGGACACATTAACGAAAATCACATCTGAAAGAACATGTCACAGGTAGGCTTCATAGAGGTCTGTAATGGACATTTGTTTGTCGCAGGTACAACAGACCATAAAGCCTGATTTTTACAAGGGTGACATCCCTATTCCTAACATACTGCACTAAGAGTTGGAATGGTTAAAGTACTTGAGAAAAAAGTGAGTAGAAAAACTGAGTAGACCGCTGGATCTACATCAAGGGGCATGGAAATAAAAAGACTGCTGAGCAACAGGATGGGCATCATATGCCACAAAAAATGACACCATAACCTCACTTCTGCCATCATAGTGGAGTTCCCGGGGTTAATCAAAAGGTAGGAAATATGTCAGAAGAAGTACCAATCAAACACTACATTTCCTCCCAGAAAAATACACATAGTTTTTCATTTTCTGTCAAGGAACACTTGACCTCAGCTAAACATCTGGCTGATAAGATTACCATGCATGTCTACTAGTCCTCAAATGATGCAATGAGGAAGCATGCGAGAGGTAAACAAAATAAAAAATGCACTGCATATAGAATTAGGACTATTAGCATTTAAATATGCACAATAATGAGCAGTTGCTTTCATAAGTTGAGACCTATCTTTCCTCTGCTGTCCCACTAGCAGAAGTCTTAATGGTGAGTGAAAATAAAATATCAATTATAGGTCAAACTTCTATAGCTTCCTTTACTCTGGTCTATCAGTCACACAGATCAACCACTTGCAGAGAACACAAATGTCTGCTACAAGGCACATTTCCGACTTAAAGGGACACAGTTGAGTTAGACATTCTGTGCCTGACAAATCCTGCCACACAGAAATACTTTTATCACCAGCTCCACTACCTAGGAGATGCACACTGGCTGGTAGAGTACTCAGTACCTGACAGTGGATGTTTCTGATCCTGCTTCTTTCTTTGTAAGTTGACTTCTTTGCCAACCTTTAGTTGGTGGCAATACGTAGACTTGGGAGGCCCAGCTGTGACACTGGGTGTTGATCACCCTGAGGCTGCATCTGCGCTCTCAGTGCAATTGTGTCTGAGATAAACAGCCCCACCCTGTTGTATTGTGCGATGAGGAAAAACAAGGGCTCTAGCAGATACCTGTCGGATCTCTAAAAAGCTAAGGGTGTGGGCGGGGCTCAGGTGAGTTTGGGTCCAGCAGCCATTTGTTTTTTAAGGAGATGAATCAACACTGGTAGTGTTCCATTTAACTACAGCTGTCCTGCAATACTACAGACTCTGGTGAATCTTGAGTGCTGGCCTGAGCTGGAGTCTGATGACAAGATCAGCCAGAACGATTGTAGTGAAAGTCATGTTCTTAAGGTGTAGAATCAGATCTGCATAGGCATTAAGGAACAGATCTCTGGCATTTCAGAGACTATTCTGCAATGATACGATGAGATACAAGCCAGAAACATTAGTAACATTCCTGAGGGCACCGCGTATGGGTGTCCACCACAGCAGTCCTGCCTGTTCCTCCAATTGGTTGGAAGCCTATAGCTCGCTGGGAAGGCCGTGCTCAGGACGCCCCTCTGCATTCTAGCATTGACAAGGGAGAGCATTCCATCAGTGCTGTGATTATCCTTGCTCAGTGGACTGCTGTTCTCTGAAGCCATAAAAAGAAAAATCATGGCTCTAAAGGAATTCAAGCAGAGTATGCTCAATTAGGAACAATGGAGGTCCTTGCAGAAGCTGAGGAAATCGAAAGGTGATGGTGCTGGGGAGCTGTGATTTGGCACCCTAGACAGCATATGCTCTCTGCAGCTGGAAATGAAAGGCAACCTAAAATCTATAGATGAGAAAATCGTCACACTTTCCAAGTACATGAATCATATGATGGACAATAAATAAACCAAAAAAATAAGAACTGACATGATTTAAGGATACATTTCAGAAACATAGGATGGTGCCAGTGTTTCACCATGAGAAACTGCTGAGAATGGAGAAGATACTGGACCTCATTAATGCCATGAATGAGGACCTGGAGGCAAGACTGTCTCTAAACAAACAAGCTACTTACCATCAAGTAATGCTCTTTCTGGTAGAGACTCTGGGGGTGATTCTTACCTTGGCGGGCGGCGGAGGCCGCCCGCCAAAGTACCCCCGCCAGAACACCGCACCGTGGTCATCAGACCGCTGCGGTGATTCTGGGATTTCCACTGGGCTGGCGGGCGACCGCCAAAAGGCCGCCCGCCAGCCCAGTGGAAATCAACCTTCCCACGAGGACGCCAGCTCTGAATGGAGCCGGCGGAGTGGGAAGGTGCGACGGGTGCTGTTGCACCCGTCACGTATTTCAGTGTCTGCAAAGCAGACACTGAAATACAAAGTGGGGCCCTCTTACGGGGGCCCCTGCAGGGGCCCCAAGACACCCCATACTGCCATCCTGTTCCTGGCAGGAGAACCGCCAGGAACAGGATGGCGGTATGGGCTGTCAGATTCTCCATGGAGGATCCATTTGGGCAAACCGCCGTGGTCAGAATGCCCTGCGGGGGCCGCCGGGGTCAGAATGACCCCCTATATCTAGCCACAGATTACTCACTTTTTGAATATTCCCCAGGTATCAGACTGGGTCTGGAAACTTTTCAGCAGTACCCCTGTGCTGTGGTACGTGGCGCTGTGTGGCTCTGCACCGTTGCCACTCTGCTCTGGAAATTACATGCAGTGCCTATATAGATGCTACTCCCACGCAGTGACGTCTGCAGCTTTCAAGACTATCCATATCCTCAGATGCAGAGCCCCAAAAGTAATTTCGTAGACCAATGTGCAGATTTCTAGACTTGGGATCTCATTAATTAATAAAGTCCAATCACAGTATGGTGATAACGGGCTAGTCGGTGAGGAATCTGCAGCTTTATAAAGTGTCTACCAGAAACAGTGCTATCGAAGGTGAGTAACTTATTCTGATGGAGACTTTTGGCTGCAGATTCCTCACCTTTTAGGTAGATACCAAATATAATAGATACCAAAGCAGTACCTAATTGGGAGTGGGCTCTTAATGGACTAAAAACAGGAATTCCTGCCGAACCAAGCGGGCAAAATGCACTTCTTGGTGGACCTGACTCTCCAGACAATAGCACTTTGTGAACATATGGAGGGACTCCCATATGTTTTGGACAGGGACTCCGAATGCTCACGCAGTGGTAGCAGCTTTGTCCCTGGTAAAATCAGTACCCAGTACTACTGGAGGCTGCTTTTCAGCCAATGAGTAACAGATCTTAATGCAAAACAAGATCCAGCGAGAACTGGTTTTCTTCTACACAGCCTTGCTTTGCTTCGCTGCAGTGGGTCCCACAAAGAGCTGAGCGTCTACTCATTGGTTTTTGGTACAATCTATGTAGGAGCTCAGTGCTCTCTTGGGGTCCAAACAATGGAGTTTCTCTTCCTCTTTAGAGGGTTGACGCAGAGCATAGAATGCTGGTATAGAGATGGCTGCCAAGATGACATCAACCACCGCTGGAGGAAGGTCAAAGGTGTTCAGCTGTAGCGCTGTTCAACTGCCTTGTATGAAAGTGGAGATTGGGAAGACCTCGGTGCAGAACGCTGCCCTGTTGCTCCGAAATCAGATCCTGCTGGAGTAGAACCCTGGATACCAGACTCTCTGTAACCAATCTAGAGACACTGGTATGACTGATCTTCTTAAGAACACGGGGCAGGGGTGATATTGGTGGAAAGGTATACTGGAATCCTGAGTACAACTTTAGGTAGAACACATCTCCGAGCAAGGATTGCCTTGGAAACTTGAATGAGCTGAAGTGCTGATATTGTGCGTTTTAGGCGGTGGAGAGCACATCAAACCAAATTTCTCCCAATTCGCAGAAAAGATTGTGTGCCACCTCCAGGTGTAATTACCACACTTGATCCACTAGGCACCAGCAGGTGAGATTATCTACCCTGGCATTCAAAGATTCTGCCAGGTAGTTCACCACCAGGAAATCTCCTTGGTGTAGCCATCCATGCAAGGCCCACAAGTTCCCTTCGCACTGAGTCTGTGACCCCCACACCGCTCTGTTTGTTGCAGTACCACATGGATGCCATAAGCACCTATACCTGCGTCCCCTTGACGGAGTTCAGAGGCCTTTGTTCTCCACCTATCCCAGAGTGCCATCCCCTGTCCAGAAGTGATGCATCAGTCACCACTGTCAGCTCTGGGTCTGTAAGGGAGAGGGCTCTGCTGCTAACCCAATCATGGTTCAGCAACCACCACTGCAGATCTTTTGCAGTCTCCTCAAAAATCTGAATGTGGTCTGAGAGGTCCCCTTGATTTTGGACCCACTGAGACTTCAGATCCTACTGCAGAGCCTGCATATGCCACCCGGTGTGCTGGACCAGCAGGAAGCAGAAGACCATCACGCCCAGGGGCCTCAGAGTCGACCTTATGGAATTCCGGGACCGAGGCAGAAAGATCGGATCATAGCCTCAATGTTCTAGACTTTCTATAAAAGGGTAACTTTCTTCTAGTCTGGTGGTACCTGATGACTGCCCTGTGCGAGCTCCCCTTCGACAGCGAGTCATTGAGGTGGCGGAAGACTGGCTACCCTGACCTCTGAAGTTGTGCTGCCACCATCACTTTCATGAACACGCAAGGGGCACTGGTGAGACCAAGGGAGAGCACAGCTAAATGAAAATGCTCTTGTCCCACCACAAACCGCAGATAATGCCGGCAGGCCAGTAGTATAGTTATATGGAAACAGGCGTCTTGCAAGTCCAGCGGCATTAACCAGTTTCCAGGGCCTACAGCAGACAAGACCTGGGTCAGCATGAACATTTTTAATTTTTCCTTCCAGAGAAAGGCATTGAGAAGGCTCCAATGTCAAATAGGCTGGAGGCCTCCTTCCTTTTTGGGCACCAGGAAGTTGCATCAGTAACAACCACATCCTACTTCTGGCACTGGCACCCTCTCAATATCCGCTTTCACCAAAAGGACTTACACTTTGTGTCACAAAATGAAAAAAAGATCCTCTGTTAGTCATTGGGAAGATGGGGAAGGCGCAGCAGCGCAGAATGTAAAGGGAGGGCATTGCCCTTCTGAAACATTTCCAGGACCCACCAATCTGATGTTATGGCCAGCAGACCTATCATTTACTGTGGGATCCTGCCTCCTTCCGGGTGGCCGTGCTCCATTAAGGAGTTTTCCAGGTGGGGCTGGGGTGTTAGGTGGGCTGAGCGGCCTGTTGGCCTTGGCCACATGGGCGGTGAGCACCACTGCTGCGACTGCAAAACCGCTAGGTGCCATGCTGGGTTAGGATTGGCTGGCGGTATTGAGTACCTCTGCCAAAACTGTGAAAGAAGCAGCAAGGCTGATGCAGCTGGCGAGGTGGGACATATTAGCTCAAGGAGTGTGCTGTGGCCCATCTCTCCTTGAACTGCTTAAGAGCAGAGTCTGCCTTGTCCCCAAACAAACAAGTCCTATCGAACGACATGTCCATAAGGGAGGACTGGACATAATCTGAAAAACCAGTGGACTGCAGCCAGGAATGGTGGCAAATGGCAACACTGGTGCAATGGAAATGGTGGTGTCCAAGCCACAAGCTACTGTGAACTTGGCAACGTTCCAGCCCTCCTGACCGGCTTGGGTAATAACAGTGCTGAGATCTTCTGATACACCTGGGAGGACTTAAGCCACTGAGTCCCAAAAGGACTGGGAATCATGCCTCAGCAGGAAGCTGTCATTCACTGACCTGAGTGTCAAGCTGGTCGATGAAAATATCTGTTTGCGAAAGGTTTGAACATGTTTTGACTCTCTGCCAGGGGGAGTCTTTGGGAATGTGTTGGGATTGGTCTTAGTACAGATGCTTGCACCACCAAACTTTAAGGGGAGAGGTACTGAGATAAAAAAGTTTGATCGTCCAGGGTAGGGCAATGACATTGCACAATCTGGCACCTGACTGGTAGACCAGAGCAAGGTTCGACCCATCCCTCCACTAAGGGGTCTGTTAAGGCTGTCATAAATGGGAGAAGAGGTTCAGAAGATATTTGCAAGGGATGAAGAATTTCTGCCATTTTCCACCAAGGTGGTGAGCTAATGTCAAGGACTTCAGCCGCCCTTACGTAAATACCATGGTTTAGGCAGCAGATTCTTCAGTGGCTGTACAAGGGGTTAGGGAAGGGGAGGGAAGGTACTGAGGCCACTAGCTTCCTGCAAGTCATCATACCTACAGTCAATTTGATAGGGCTGAGTAAACTCATCAACTGCATCCTAATTTGTGCCAACATTTGTGTCAAAAAGTGAAAGTAGAGTGAGTTGCCTTCACAGAGGAGGTGGCAGAATAAGGGATGGTTCAACTGTTGTTGGCAAGTTCAGTCCAGTCATGTCTTGGCGTGTGAAAGTAACATGGGAAGCTCCTCATCCAGTGTTGATGGATTCTGAATCTGTGTCAAAGTCCCAGGGACCGGCCTCAACCACGGAACTGGAAGCGGGGTCTGGACAAAGTCATCGTAACTGACTGGGAGGGTCCAGCGGGCTGCAAGGGCGAACCCTCCGGCAGCACTCCAGGTGGAGGGCCTCTTGGTTTCTTGGGCTCTGAAGGCACTCCTAAGGAAGTTGGCAAGCTGGGTCATGACTGCATGGTTGCTAGGTGGCAGACAGCCTGGAAACTCAGGTTTTGCTGGAACTAGTTAAGGGATTGGCTTCGAAGTAGATCCATGGAGCCACCATTGCTCAGGTGAATGATGTGGTGAGAGGAGTTTCGCTTTGATTTCTTATGTTTTTTTTAGACTTATTGAACGATATGGATCACGATGAAGAATGACTTTGTACGCCACTTTGGTGACTCCTGGAGCAAGATCGGACTCGGGACCGAACCTTGAACTGCAAATTAGAATGGTCTTGGCAAGGAGTTTTCTTATGCTTTGTGATGTAGTTTCGCCTCATGGTCCCGAATACCCATGGGGTTCATCAACGTGCAGTCACTGCAGTGCTTCGTGTTGTGGCTCGACCACAGACACACCTGATTGGGATCCGTCACAGACATTTGCTTGCAACAGTCCCTACCGGGCTTAAAACCTGTCATTTTAGGGGAAGGCATCCTGTAGAATTTTGGAAAAAACATTGAGGTAAAGTGTCTCTGAGAGACAAGAGGAGGGAAGCTCTGGATCCACATCAAAAGGCATGGAAAGAAAGGAAGTGATGTCAGTGTGTGGGAGTGGTGTCTATTTAGGCTCCATACACCATTTCCAGAGCAGAACTGCATCAGTGTAAGCCATGTGACAACACCTACCAGCACGCTGAATTATTGCTGAAAAGTTCCCGGATCCAGTCTGAAGCGAGGGAAATATATAAAAGGTGAGGAATATATGGCTAGAAGTCTCTATCTCAACATGTGTGCACTATCAGCCTGACAAATAACCGTGACAGGAAGATTGGAATATTTTTTTGAAGGGCTACTTACCAAGCTGCTGGGCAGTGACAGTTGTTTTGCTCACTTTTTGGTAGACAGCGAACATAGATTTTTGAATAGTAAGCCCTCTCTGAGTGCGACACCCATGTGTGTCATTGTTCATCATTTTAGCTACTGCATTCATAACACCTTATAGTTTCTGGCCATGGAAAAGAGTGGCTTACAACATCACGCTTTCGTTCTACCTGCACTATACATCTGTATTCCAGGAAGCTAGAAGAATAAAGGGAGATGGCAAGATACCTTCCAGAGGGATACAATAAGCAATATTACAGTGAGGTCAGCGTTCAATCAAGAATTGAAATTAAAACTCACATTTTTTTTTTATTCTGCTGGATGCCTATAAGTTTCTCAAAACCACTTTCGGCAAAGGGAAACTGATTGGCACAACATGATGCAACTGCATGAATACTGAACTCTTGTAACATGGGCAATACAAGTGATGTAGACTTAATAGAGGGCATGTGTCGCCCCTGCTGCCATCTTGTGGTGGTGGTTTTGATGTAGGATGACAATACAAATACTGCTAATGTTCTTGAGCAGCAAACATATCTATTTTTGGCACCATAGAGGTTACAGAAGAGATGAGAGACAAAACGGAGCTCCAGCTCTACCCACAGCAAAGAACTCTTCAACATTGGAAAACTCCTAAAAACCCTCAGGCACCAAAAACATCATTACCCTTCACATGAACTCTGCACCGCAACCCACCACTGCCGACAGCCTCAGCCTCCTCGCTCCAACGGATGTAACCCTGGAGCAATCTCCGACTACCTCTTGACCCCCTGGGACCAGCTCACAAAACCTCACACCATCATGAACTCTGTCCACTAGACGGACCCCCAACCCCACCTCATTTTTAACCTCAGGAGCAAGGTGACCGTTAGAGAGCTCACCGCCATTTTCAACTCAGCCATAACCACGGCTTCCTTCCCTGAAGTATGGAAAAATGCAGAAGTCAAACCCCTTCTCAAGAAACCTTCCACCAACCCCAGCCAACTCAAGAATGACTGTCCCATTTCGTTGAACCCCTTTCCTGCCTAAGTCCTCAAAAAGGCCATCAACCTCTAACTCACAGAACACCTGGAGACCAACAATCTTCTGGACCTCTCACAATCCGGATTCCCCACAAATTACAGCACCAAAATCACCTTGATTACTGCCAGTAATGACATCAGAATCCTCCTCAACTGGGGAGAAATGGCAGCCTTAATCCTCCTCAACTGCTCCACAACTTTCAAGACTGTATCCCACCACACCCTTATCAAGAGGCTTTATCACATCGGAATCCAAGGAGACGCCTTCAAATGTATCGCCTCCATCCTCACCCAAAGATCCCAGAGAATCCGCCTACCACCTTTCACCTTGGAACCCAAGAACATCATCTGCAGCATCCCTCAAGGCTCGGCCCTACATTGTTCAACACCTACATGACCTCCCCCTGGCCAAAATCATCAGAACTCATGGAATGAACACCGTACCCTACGAAGATGACACCCAACTCATTCTCTCACTATCAGAAGATCTCTTCACTAGAAGGGCCAACTTCCGCAGGTGAATGACAGGCACCACTGATTGGATGAAAAGCAACTGTCTGAAACTCAACACAAACAAAATGGAAGTGCTGATCTTCGGGAACACCTCCCCATGGGACGACTCCTGGTGACCTTCTGAACTACGAGCAGCACTCACTCCAACAGATCATGCATGCAACCTTGGCATCATCCTGGACAGCAAGCTCACCATGGAAAACCAGATCAATGCAGTCTCTTAAACATGCTTCCTCATGCTGCGCATGATCCATCAGATCTTCAAATGGCTACCCGTCAAAACCAGACAAACTGACACTCAAGCCTTAGCCACCAGCCAGCTTGACTACCACGCACCTCCTGAACAGACTACAGACCTTACAGAATTCAGCGGCAAGACTCACCTTTGACCTCCACAAACAGACCCCCACCTTGTGAAGCTCCACTGGTTCCCCATTCAGAAGAGATGTCAATTCAAGACAATGATCCACACCTACAAAGCCCTTCACATCCAAGGACCAACATAATCAACCACAGCCTGAACTTCCACCATTCCTCCAGACACCTGCGCTCTTCTTCCCTCTCCTCACACACACTCCTGCATCTGCTGAACCAACAGTGGACGACGCTCCTTCTCCTATCTTACAGCGAAATCCTGGAACGACCTCCCTCCACCTACGGACCTCATCCTCTCTTCTGGATTTCATTAAAGAACTCAAGATCTGGCTGTTAGATTGAATCCCTTAGCAGCTCTGTTCTCATTGCCTGGACACCCTTGCGGGTGATTAGCCACGTTCTATATATCCTGATTGGTTGACTGAGAACACCAGAACTTTTAGATGCCCATGAGAGTGCGCTGCTACTTTTTTTTTCTTTATTAGCTGGGATTAACCCTGTTTTCGCCATCGCAGGCACGGTGGTGTGATGGGCTCTGAACTGCACCCCAGGATGTGTACCTCTTGAGGTTTGTTTCATTTGCATAAGTGTACTGCTCTCGTTTTACTTATCAGGTTCAAAGTTTGGGAGGTCAGCATATGTGCAAAGAGGTTGGCTCAGTTTGTGGGGGAGTCATTGTATGAAGCCAGTGTGGAGGGAATGAACTGGTGGAGGAACAGTCTGGATTTTTAGCTATGTTGATTCAAGGCGTTTGGTTCATTTTACCTACTGTGCTGATACTACGATAATGGTTTTGGTGTCAGTAATTACATGGCAGGCACTGATAGACAGACACCTTTTGAGCTAGAAATTAAGAGGCTTACACAATCCAAGAAAAGGTAAACAAGCACTAGCTTAGTTAGGTCAAAATAAAGTTAACTTAACCATGTTGCAGACGACGCATGTGCATTTGTTAAACCATGAGTAATTGTCAGACAAATATGAGCAAATTTTTTCTCTCGTACACATCACTTTCATTGGAGTGGTTATGATGATTCATGGGTTTCCACTGTTGCAGTAATATGTGGATGAAAGTAGGTGACATGATATGTTGAAGGGAGACTAGCAACATGCTACTATATTATTATTTATGGACCAAACACAGAGTCCATGATCACAATGGAGTTCTCATATGGGTGGAAACAGAGTTTTATTTATTATGTGGGGTGCAACATCAAATGTTTTTGTACAAAGACACAATGGGACAATTTGACCACAAATGTCCTTGATGTGTCAGGCACTATTGTAGTGTGGTTAGTTTTACGTCTATTTTACGCATTAGCTTCGGGCTTTAGGCCTTTGTGCACTTTGCCCTAAATGTATTTTATTCATTTGCTAACAGCCTAGAGCCTTTGTCCACTTTACTCTAAATGCTTTTTATTAGGCTTCGTACTGTTATTTTACAAAATAGCCAGTTCTACGGTGTTGTTTTTTATTCATATCGCACTGTTTTGCCTACTTCAGCACTGGTGTTCATAACATATTCACTCTGTGCTTCAGTCAAGGATACAGTCTGGTACATTGGCGATAGACGTGGTAGGAGTTTAGATTTGGCATTCCTGCGTAGGAACATTTTGTGATCACGATGACATGTTAGTTATAAAATCACTTCCTTGTCCCAATACACGCAAGAGGGAGATTCAGACCAGGGAACCACAACTAGACGCTGACTGCCTCGTTGCAGATGCTGAACCAGATCACAGGCCTTTGCTCAGGTATGAGGGTGTCTGTCTCCCTAGTGATACAGAAAGGCAAGCTAGAAGCTTAACATGCTGTGCTCTAAATAGAACAAGCAGAGGGAGAGTAGAAACGGTTAGGAATTATGATAGCGTTATTCTTATGTTTTACTCTCCTGGTTACTATATCAATCCTACTATGTTGTATTGTTCTGGTTATTGCGTCTCACTCCTTAATATCTAAAATACAGTTGTTTTATTAAAACATTCTATAAAACTTATACTGTCTTTGTCATTTGTATATGAGACCATATTGTGAATGAGAGAGTTGGTTTGGATCTGAGTGACCACGACTTCCCTGAGAAGTTCCAAAGATGTCAGGCGCTCGGCTGCCCAATCATCTCTTCCCCGTGGGAGAAATGAGGCACTGCTAGTTAGCCGGAGCAACAACCGGATTCAGGGTGACAGAGTTCCTTGCACGTGGGTCAGACTCAGTCCCCCACACCGTTATCGATCCTGCTGCCTAGAAATCCAGTAGTCTCATTTAGGATAATGAGAGCCCACGCGACATGGCGCCGCCAACGATTGGTTTGGCTCTAATGTTTTGGTCCGACTGACTCTCTTGGTCTCATATATATTTTGACTCCTCGGTTCCGTAAGCGGAGACGTCCGTGGGGCTGAGGGTTTCCGCCACCACGGGTTGGGTACATCCTATTGCTTTGTGGTTGGTTGTTCAAGCTTGAACTTTGAAAGGAAAAACCCCGATATTGGTGTGCCTTCTCTGTCCTAGAGCTATTTTTTTTTTATATACAAATGGCGAATCCAGTTGTAGTAAATATAGCGCTTAATATGCGATTTCCGCTCACGGGTCATCTGATAGCACATGGACTGACAGTCCAGGGGGGTCCGGTCACTTTTGTGGTGGACGCCCATGCAGCCTATAGAACAGAACTTTTTTATTCTTGGGTCGTATTTCCAGCAGCTGATGGGGGTACAAATACTTTTCACGAATATACTGTTGCGAATGTCCCTGGACAATACAGGGCTTATGCATACTTAGAAACACCTTTATCTTATCAAGAATACCATAATTGGCTTGATGGCGCCCTCCCACACCCAGTAACACAAGTAAGGTTAGGTCCGTTGAGTAATGATGGTCCGACCTGGCCTTTATTGGCTACTTACACACCATATCCTGGAGTTGCAAACTTGGCGGTGGCTGAGGTGCGTCGTTTATATATGGAATTAACTGCAACATACAGACGATTAGTTCAGTTTGTGATGCAGACATTAAATACTAATGCAGCGCGTGCTGCTCCAGCACACCCACAAGCGGTGGTACCGGGAATCAATCCGGCCACTGTACACTCAGTTCTGGGCAAGGTACCGGCTAAACGTGAGGAGACTCCATTTTGGCTGGCGCAAAAGATTAACACGCTGGAAGCAGTATTTCCCCATACGGGACCTCAGGATAAGCATAGAATTCTGGCGATGTGTTTGCCGTATGGGATGGTTCCTACGGTGGACCTTTGTAATACTTGGGGCACGGTGTTTGCAGCACTCCACACTACAGCGCACGGTACACCGACTTTGGCTAATTTGCCGCAAGTGCTTAAACAAATTCAAGATGAATATGGGGCTGCCCCTGCCTTGGATTTGGGCATGCAATTGATGGGCAATTTTGATGCGGTTTCTTCTATTATTTTGAGTAATCTCAAGGGGGAGGCTGTAGCACTAGCAGTGCGAATGCGTCTTCGGGACGTTCCGCAGATTAATCAGGAGCAGGAACTTGCGAGAATAATAGTGGAAACATATTCTAGTATTGGTCGTGATAGCCTGGGGGCTCGACCGCAGAAACCACAATTGCAGGGTAAAAATAATAAGGATAATGCTAAGCAACAGCAACCTGAGGGTGCAAAAAAGCGCTGGGAAAAGAAACAGCAAACACCTAAAAAAGATGGGGGACAGTCTCCGCAACCGGAGACCCCGCAGAATAGGTATAATCTCAGAAATAGGGATAATTTGAAGACGCCTGATCGATATCAATATACTGATACACGCCAATCTCGTTCCTTTCAGGACTCCTCTGAGAAGAGAAGTGAGAGGGGTGGGCGGTCAGAGCGGAGGACTGAGTACGTGAAACCGAGACAGGATTCGCAACGCTCAGCAGAGGTTTCGGTTAAACAAGAAGAGAAACCGCTGCAGCAAAAACAACAATTTAAGAAGAAAAAAGTGGCAGCAGTCTCAGTTAGACATGCCGCTCAAGAAGAGAGTTCTCTTGACGAACAAGACATGGGCGTTAGCACTGTTAGACAGCGCGGCAGAGGTCACAATAGTTCGCCGGAGTCTTCTAGAGCATCTGGAGGCGAAAGCAACTGATGACTTCATACAAGTCGAGACGGTGGATATGCGAGTCTCTGATCCTGATCAAGTATATCTTGTGACTCTACGATTAGAAGGGGACATTGACCGCATTGTACACGCCATCTTTTGGGACCATGTGGTAAAATCATATGATGTCCTGTTGGCCGAACAAGATTGGCCACCTGACTTTGTTCGCGACTGTCCGGTTGGGGAGGAGGTTATTACGCCATCCTTTTCACCACTTGTTCCGAGAGAACTAGCGGAGTCCTACAGTAAATCATGGGCTCTAGCACAAGCCCCCGCCCTATATAGAAATAATGTGGGGTGGGATAAACACTCGCCTTATCATGTAATTCCAATAAAGGGTGAACCTCAGCCACAGCCGCAATATCCTATTAAATTTGAAGCAAGGGCATCGGTTAGGAAGATTCTTACACAATTAGAGTACCAAGGTGTGATTGAGCCTTGTGTCTCGCCGATGAATAATCCCTTATTTCCGGTTGCTAAACCGGACCATTCCTATAGGATAGTGGTGGATTACAGACATTTGAATAGTCATACACGCACATATGCAATACAGAATTCACATAGCGCTGCGCTTATGAATAATATAGTGCGTAAAAAATACAAAACAACATTGGATATCTCGAATGGATTTTTCTGCCAGAATATAGCGCCCGAAAGTCGGGACTATACCAGTTTCAGTGCGTTTGGCTCTCAGGAAAAATTTAGTTGTTTACCTCAGGGGTATAAGAATAGCCCAGGACTGTTTTCGGCTTGTGTGACTGAACTTCTACACGAGTTGGACCCTGAGGCGTTATCATATGTTGATGACATATATTTGACGGACGATGAGATTCTACAACACCTCAGACACGTATCGCGCATTGTTGTGGGATTTGCTGATATTGGCTATAAGTTTAATTTTAAGAAATCAAAGATTGCCTTCCTCAGCATTATTTTCCTGGGATATGAGTTATCGAGTGAGGGCAAGAGCTTGGCACCACATTTTTTGGAGAAATGTGCTTTATTGCAGCCTCCTAATACAGTTCGGAAGCTTCAGTCATTATTGGGGTTTCTGAATTTTGGCAGAACTTACATTCCTGATTATGCTACACGTATAAAACCTTTATATGAACTGATTCGCCCGAATTTTTCAAGTAGATTTTGGACGATTGAGCATACACACATACTGCGAGAGTTGCAGAATGATCTCTTAGCGGTTAAACACTTACACACATGGGACAATAAAACACACTTGGTCATCAGGGTGATACCTGGGGCTGTTGGATTTACGTATGTCACCTTAAATGAAGGGGAGACAGTCCCGATAGCATACAAGTCCCACTTGTATTCTGCTGCAGAACAACGTTTTGCACAGACTGAGAAAATACTCACTGCAGTACAGATGGCTGTGATCAAAGAAAGACCGCTTGCCCAGGGCCAACGCATTATTGTCGTTTCCCCGATTCCGGCCTTAGAGGCTGTTACAAAAGCGAGTGTTCCTAATTCGAAAGCTTACCACCCGCGGTGGTTACAATGGGCTACGTCTTTGACAGCCACTGATGTAGATTACGTATTTGACCCTAAGCTGCAGACTCAAGAATTTCTTCAATATGAAATAGAATACCCAGTTCCTGCTGGCACACTGCCTATTGACCAATGTCAAGTGGTCATGTATACCGATGGCTCTGCGCAACCAGCGGTTGGGACTAAACAACAGTATTCTTCTGCATGTGCGGTGGTGAGCGGTACTATGGAGGGGGACGTGTTCTGCCCCCGACATACTTATACTAAAACCTTGGGAGATTGCACAGCGCAGCTGGCTGAGCTCAAAGCTCTTTTGTTAGCGTTGGAGCATGCAGATCCGGCGATTTTGACCTTGCTGGTCTGTGACTCCTACTACTGTGTGCAATCTTTAAATGAATATCTGCACTATTGGAAGATGAATGGGTTCAGAGATTCTAAAGGCAACACCATTAAACATAAATTGTTGTGGGGTAAGGTTGCGGATCTGAAAGAAACTCTTCCTAAAGTCCATGTTGTACATACACTTGGACACCAGCGCGTTGGAATACACGTTGTTGGGAATACTTTAGCTGATGAAGCTGCAAAGTCGGCAGTGGCTATCGCCACTGTAGCCGCAGTGACTCGTTCGAGTTCCAAACCAGACATAGAGATCTCGGCTGCCATAAAGGCTACGGCTGATGGACGCCTTTTCCTAAAGGGTTTCCTTCTAAATATAGTTACTGCTTGAGTGGTGCGCTCAATGCTGCTGTTAATATTCCAGGCATTGGTGTACTTGAATTACCAAATAAGATTGAGAGACCTCGATTAATTTCTGCAGCGCATGAAGGGGTGGCATCTGCACATGCTGGTGTGGCTGCCGCGATTTCACTTTTACAGGCCTGGTCTCTATAAGGAGACAAAGCAGTATGTCCTTTGTTGTGACGTCTGTCAACAAATTAAAGCATCGTCGACTAGATGCCCGCAGCAGACGCCCCTTCTGATTTCAAACAGACCATTACAGTGTGTGTACTTGGACCATTGTGGTCCACTGACACCAGATAGTGCATACAAATACATATTGGTTGCTGTAGATTCGTGCTCCAGATTTGTGTGGGTCTGGCCACAGCGCTCGGCTGACACTCGGACTGTTATTAAAGATTTGCGTATCTTTGTCGATACATTTGCAGTTGCGGCTTTTCATTCGGACCAGGGCCCTGCTTTTGCCTCTAAGGCATTCAGGGACACCATGGCTTCGTTGGGGGTCCAGCTCCAATTCTCGTCTCCATTTTATCCAGAGGGAAATTCTGTCGTGGAGCGTTTAAATCGTGATTTAAAGCAATCCTTAACGGCCAGGGTTATAGGTACGGGTCGTAGTTGGCTAGCCCACCTGTATGGAGTACAGAGAGCACTTAATAACTTGCCTAGAAGGTCACTGGGGGGTCGTACTTCATATGAGTGCCTGTTTGGAACACAAATGTATGTTCCTGATCTAGATGGTCCTAGTGTAGAGGCGGCAGATACGCCCTTTGATATAAATGATCGTGTCACTGTTTTGCAGGATTTACAACAATTCCGTGAAGATAACTCTTCTGCAAGTGCTGCCTCCTCAGGAATTAAGGATGAGCGAGTAACACCTACTGGTTGGATACCCAGGATTGGGGATCTAGTGCGTGAAAAGGTCGCAGTAAAGAAAGAATTTGGTCCTTCTTATCGAGCACCTGTCCCGGTGTTAGGGGTGAGCGGCACGAGAACTGTGATTTTACCGCCACTGCAAGGGGCCAAAGGAAATAGTTTTGTTTCCATTGATAATGTCAAGTTACAACATGTGGCCGATTCTGCACAGCAGACCAAGAGGGACACCCAGTAGTTCCGGCATCCCTCTCACTACTGGGGAAGAAGTCCCGCTGCAGGTGATTTGCACCAACACTGTTTCCTCTCCGAGCTTGGGGAGGGTGGAAGATGATCTTGCGATTGTTCCACAGTCAACGATTAATATCGATTCTTTTGATCAAGTTGCTGTACGTTCTACTGATGTTTCTGAACATGTGATTTATAGCGTACCTAGGAGAGAGCCTCCATCTGCTTCTTTGTTCACTGTTGCACCTTTTGCAAGAACTGCCTCTTGCTGCTTCAACGACGCGGATGCGGCTGTATCCAGCTCTTCGTCTTCGCTGTCTTCGGTCCGAGGTCCACATAAGCTACTCGGTTGGCCTAAACGTACATATTTTGTTCTTCCTTGGAACTATTTGTGGCTTTTTATGGCTGTAATGACTCTTTTTTTATGGTTGGGATTTGTGGTTACTTTTTTTCTGGTAATACATGGTCATTTTCTTCCTGATCGATCAGACATTGAGCACGTGGAGTCTGTGTTGAGACCACATTTTTCGTCTCATATGGTTCGAAGAGACTTATCCAATGTGAACATATCTGCAATACCAATTCCGGATGGGATTGTGTGGGATAAAGTAATGTTTGATATATATGGTCCCACTGAATTGATTCAAATACCGTATGTCCTCAAGTTATCAATGGATGATATTGTTATACCAGGCATTGTTTCTGATGATTGGGATGTGAAGATGGTAGATTCTATGCTAAAAGATTTGCAATATTATACTGTCTATAACGATGAAGATGCTTACCAATTTAGAGATAATCATGGTGACATGTTTTGCTACAACTATTATGGACACCACTTTATTCACAAAGCGAGTAGCCCTAAGTCCATATTTAATTATGTACAATGGGAACATTGCTCGACTCCTCCACAAGGGAGTTCGAAAACGTATAATGATAAATTTGCATATTTTTCTGGGCATGATCAGCGAAATACTAAGTCTTACTATTTTAAAGTGGCACCGTATTCTAATAAGCAAATTTTGTTGACCGATACTAAATTACTATATTCAAATTTGTTTGTATCTAAACTTTCGGTCGAAGGATATGAATACTGGTTGAAGACTGTTGACTTGAAAAGTGTTTGGGGTACGAAAAATTGGCAGATGCAAGGCAGGGATACATTATTTAGAACATGCATTATCCCTGTGCAAATGATTTTCCTCAATGACACAGTACAACAGACTAGTTGTTTGGGCTTGGCGTCGATTAGAGAGTTGACTTTGCCTAGTATACCGGTCCCTTTTAAATTAAATAACTGGCAGCACTATGTGAATGCTACTTTTAGTGAATTTACGCATTGGGTCCAGAATGGTACGCTTAACGCTTCATCGTTACATCCGGGCGGGTGGTTATTGTGGCCTGTAGACACTTATCAGTGTCATCAACGTTTTTTTACCTCTTCAGGGGGGTTCAGGACTAGTAGGGCAGACCCTCGTTACATTTCACCAGAACATGCTGATATAATAACTACATACAGCGTGGGGAAGCTTTGTCAACAATGGTTGAAGTACTCCACGCTGGATGCAGTTAAGTCACACCTCATGTTACTGTCTAATGGTACTGATTTACAAGATTTCTTATCAGGTCCCAAGGTGCCCCGGAGAAAAAGGTTCTTATACGAAGTATATAATGAGTTTTGGAAACTTTCCCAGCAGGAGGCTGCAGCCCGGTTAAGACATATTGATCAAGAAAATCTGCTGCAGACTTTGTCTGTTGTTGATAATGGCATGCATACCCTTTCTGACCGTGTTTACACAATTGACAGCATTATCTCTTCTGCTATTGACATTATAAAATCAGACATGTCTTCTTTATATCATGGGCAGAGTCAGACACGATCTAACATGCAGCTGGGTTGGACTCTTCAGACCTTGAAGGCAGGTCGCGTTCCATGGCAGCACATTCGTGCCAGAGAGATCTTTATCTCCTTTAATTTAACTCGTCAACAACAATTGATGGCTAAGAAGGAAGCGACGTATGTTATGTTAAATATTGAAAAATTGGAGAAACTGCCTTTCACAGTGGCTGAGATTCCGTCAGCTGAGCGGTTGATTCATGGGGTTATTAATTTGACTATCTCCACTCTGCAAATTACTTCTTGTTTGAAGCACATTCCGGTGGGTAGATATGAACTATTGGGTGACAGTTACATACACGAGGTGTGGGAGCTTCCTTTTCAGTACAGATGTGTTAATGGTTTGAGGGAGGTTTTTCTTAACGGTAGCGAATGCGAAGCTTCTGTCAGCCATTCCATGGTTTGTAAACAGCTGTCCTTGCACGGAGCGTGTAACACTTTGATTGCTAACTTAGCTTGTTATCTGAAGGGAGTTCCAGTCCCGGTAATTAAAAACACTTTCCAGGTGCTTTCTAACGGCAGTTACATTGTTCTTAACAGCGAACGCTGCTGTGGCAGGCGTGCCGGAATAGTTTACGTCGTTGTCGTCAACAAGGCCGTTACGTGCTGCGGGAATGTGTTGTTTCCCCCTACTGAAATTAGGGAGGTAGCGGACATCTGGCCTCATATTGCTACTTCCAAGGTTGATTTCGACAAGTTGAGTCGGCTGAAAGCTTTATTGTTTCAAAAGCATGTGGCCCTTACATCTGCTAGTGAGACCTACGCACTTCAAGTGGCAAGGTCATCGGCGGAGATACAGTCCCTTTTGAATACTAAATTTCCAAGTCACTTCGGTGAACTTGTGGGACGTATATTTAATGCATCCAGCACTGCTGGTATTGCTCATTTTTTCAAAGCCGTTGGTGTTGGTTTCGCTCACACCTTCTCTTCCATATTCGGTTTGATACCTTCGGCTATACACGCTTTTCGGAAGCATTTTTGGGGGTTTCTCAATTACTTTGGCTTTATTGGCTGGAGTCTTGCTATTGTTACTATTTTTTCGCAATAGCTGTCCCGCCACGACGAGATCCTATATTGCTGCTCCCGTCAGCGCAGCTGTGTCGTGAACGCATGATGCAGCGTTTTGGAGCTACACTCCTGGCTCATTGGGAGTGTGACTGGTCTCTGTCATTCAGACCGGTTTTGGATTGTGTGCAACCCGTGTTTCGGTGCCTTTGGTGCTCGTTTGAACATGCACTGGTTTTCTGTCTCTCGCTGCAGCGCTCTCCAGTGGTCGATCCTGATCTGTTGATGTTCCCGATTAGGGCTCATTCCCAGACTTGTGCACTACGGTTGCGTTTGCTTCGTGAGGCGGATTATGAGATTCCCTTCCTGGAGGAAGATGGTATTGTCTCTTTCCTTGGCACTACACGGGGTGCCGCCCTGAATGATTTTGGGGCTTTGGAACACACCTGCTCCATGGTACTTTGTGGCGTGGATCTTCCGATATTGACATATCTCGAAGTGGAGGAACTCCTACGTTCTATTGCTTCTGTATGACAATTGGATTTTTTTTCTCGACTAAATTGACACTATATTGAATTTCGCTCAATCGTCAAATGTTTCCTAAATTTATGACTTTGTTGTCTTCTCATCTTGTCGAAATGTAGGGTTTAAATTTAGGGCATGTTTTTATATTTTTGTGAAACCACTTGCTACCGACAAGGGGAGGGTGTAGTGTGGTTAGTTTTACGTCTATTTTACGCATTAGCTTCGGGCTTTAGGCCTTTGTGCACTTTGCCCTAAATGTATTTTATTCATTTGCTAACAGCCTAGAGCCTTTGTGCACTTTACTCTAAATGCTTTTTATTAGGCTTCGTACTGTTATTTTACAAAATAGCCAGTTCTACGGTGTTGTTTTTTATTCATATCACACTGTTTTGCCTACTTCAGCACTGGTGTTCATAACATATTCATTCTGTGCTTCAGTCAAGGATACAGTCTGGTACATTGCCGATAGACGTGGTAGGAGTTTAGATTTGGCATTCCTGCGTAGGAACATTTTGTGATCACGATGACATGTTAGTTATAAAATCACTTCCTTGTCCCAATACATGCAAGAGGGAGATTCCGACCAGGGAACCACAACTAGACGCTGACTGCCTCGTTGCAGATGCTGAACCCGATCACAGGCCTTTGCTCAGGTATGAGGGTGTCTGTCTCCCTAGTGATACAGAAAGGCAAGCTAGAAGCTTAACATGCTGTGCTCTAAATAGAACAAGCAGAGGGAGAGTAGAAACGGTTAGGAATTATGATAGCGTTATTCTTATGTTTTACTCTCCTGGTTACTATATCAATCCTACTATGTTGTATTGTTCTAGTTATTGCGGCTCACGCCTTAATATCTAAAATACAGTCGTTTTATTAAAACATTCTATAAAACTTATACTGTCTTTGTCATTTGTATATGAGACCATATTGTGAATGAGAGAGTTGGTTTGGATCTGAGTGACCACGACTTCCCTGAGAAGTTCCAAAGATGTCATGCGCTCGGCTGCCCAATCATCTCTTCCCAGTGGGAGAAATGAGGCACTGCTAGTTAGCCGGAGCAACAACCGGATTCAGGGTGACAGAGTTCCTTGCACGTGGGTCAGACTCAGTCCCCCAGACCGTTATCGATCCTGCTGCCTAGAAATCCAGTAGTCTCATTTAGGATAATGAGTGCCCACGCGACACTATCACAGATTTATAAATAGCATAACATGATGGATGTGTGGAGATATCTTTACCAACCTGACATCCTATTTACAATGTTTTCTCCTGTACATAATTCTAGCTCTTGTACCCATTTACGGTTCATAGCCAAATGTTCAATGGGTTGGCCTCAAAATAAGTAAATATTACCTAGGATCGTAGCTGATGATTAGCTAATCATGCCAAGGCAGAAGATACTGATGAAAATACCATATGTGTGGGAGTGGTGATTCTCTTATTAGGAGCACATTGATGCTTTATTTCAAGATGATATTTGCACAGCTTTGACAATATTCTTCAGGAATATTATAGAGGTGGTCCCTAGTGTGAGTGTGGTATGATAAACATTTATGATTTATGCAAGAGAGTGATCAGCTGAGGCACCCGTTGAACAAGTGTACAGTTGTACCAAAATTACATACTTTCACCCATATGATAAATTAGTATATATATCAAACATTTTTTTTCAACAAATATTACTAGTGTACACGGCTCAATGAAAAGCATTAAAACCAAAAAAAAACAGTAATAAACTATAAATTACCTATTTTTAATTTTCAATTTTCAAACAATTACATTTATACTCCCCCCTAAAAATTCCTTGCACAATCCCCGAAACAACCCAAAAGGTATATATATATCGCTCAAGTTCATTGAACGGTCAAATCCTGTATTTATATTGCTTGTATCTATTTTGTATTATATTTTTTGTATTTTTCATTGTGGGATACTGGTAATCAGAGCTGACACTATATAGATAGAGATGGTTATATAATTAGGTGTTATGTCTATCTAATTCTTCACATGGGCAGTATTGTACACATATATCTTCTTGGGTCTCAATATATATTTTATTAATTGTTTTCTATTCTATTTTGGGTTTTCTCTCCTTGTTAATATTTGCAACTGTCACGTTATAATTATGATGGTTTGGGGACATTTAGGAGGTACACTGGGGAAATGGTTTGTAGTTCCTTTTTTATTTTTAATGAAGGACGATGGTTAACTGGTCCCTCATTTATTTGAGGACGAGAGAAACTTGGTACTCGAATGTGGTGCATAGTCCCTCTTCTATTTTGATGGAAGGAGGTTAGAAATCTTGGTCCTTCATCTATTTTGTTGACTAAGTAAGATTTAAATATGCCGGTTACAGGGACGCGCTGCATATAGTAGGTGCGCGTCTCTCTGCAAAGTCATACAGAGGTTGTATTTACTTCGGCAGCTGCCGGAGGAACAACCATTTTGTCACAAGGTATTATTATTTTTGGGTTTTGCGGAGGGGCTACATTACGTAACATTCAAGATGTAGGTATGGCATCATTATTTAATCAAGACGAGGAAATGGCTCATGTTATATTTGTTCATAGGAAGTGGATAGCATTTGGAGGTCACTGAATTGGGGAAGCAGTCCATTGAAACGCATTGACTGTGGGTTCGCAGTCAGATTAAGTTTAATGAAGTTTGTGGTACAGTACTTCTGGAGGTAAAGTATTGATGGACATATTAAATTGGGATATCACCTGGTGGTTTGCTAATTATAACGTGACAGTACACAAGGGTTACACTATATTCTCATTCTTGCTATTTTAAATGTTTCTATTATATTTCATATCCTTATAAATCATTTTGCAAGCACACTAGGGTGATTATGGTAGCGTGTATAGGGATTGTCATTACTGTGGGTATTTGCACTGATTAATAGGGTAATTTTCTGAGTTTTGACTGGGACCTTGGATACTAATTTACTTAACAGGCTTTTGGTTTCCGGATTTCACTATGTATTGATGATATATGTCTTGAATTATTTAAATGTGATTTGACTGAAGGTAATTTTGGTTGTTGATGATTCTTGGGATTTAGATATGCAAATTTAAGAAGCAACTACATTCCAGCCCTGAAGAAGTCAAACGACGAAACACGTGTTGGCTGAGAGGTCGTTGTAAGGATTATTGGATATTGTGTTCAAATTTAAGGCTGTAAATAAATTTGGAGGAACACTCAAGATCAAACATAATGGACTTGGAAGTTAACATGGATTACAATTTGACCATTCAATGAACTTGAGAGATATTGGACTTATATATACCTTTTGGGTTGTTTCAGGGATTGTGCAATTAATTATTAGGGGGAGTATAAATGTAATTGTTTGAAAATTAAAAATAGGTAATTTATAATTTTACTGTGGTTTTACTGCTTTTCATTGAGCCGTGTACATTAGTAATATTTGTTGAAAAAAATCGTTTGATATATATACTCATTTATCATATGGGTGAAAGTATGTAATTTTGGTACAACTGTACACTTGTTCAACGGGTGCCTCAGTATTTTCATAAGGTTAATTGACTGTTCATTTAGTCAATATTTGGGGTTTTAGGGTGTATTCCCCATTGTAGTGCATCGTTGCAGATATAGGGGTTACACTATTTTAGTGTAAGCTAGTTCTCCCTGGTGCGCCATTTCTCCCGGTAAAATACACTCCTTCTGGTAGAGATTAAAGAGAGTGATCAGCACCTCGAAGGAGGCTGAGGTTTTTAAAGCTCTTCCAGTTCAAATGGGTACCCTGAAATCAGAACTTGCTGAGCTGGAAAACTGTTATACCAACCAACACAATCAGTGAGGCTGTGCTAAACGTATTTTGCATAAAACTGCAGCAGTTCTGAGAAAAGGGAGAAAAGGAAACTAGCAAGCCTACGCCCAACAAAATGAGGAGGGCAATATACCCAGCTATAACTTAGTCTGGCTGCTCCTGGATACTAATGACCTCTGCCAAGCTGCTTGCCTCTGTAGGGAACTCTTTGCTTGACAACAAAAAGATACTCCAAACCCTTGTGGAACAATATGCACCTATCCTCAAACAAGGGCCACAATTACTGCAATGCAGTTCTACTAATACTTAGACAGGATAATCCTGGGCTGGATAGTGAAACAAAACAGAGGCCCTCTCAATGTACCTTTCATGGTAGAAGACGGGAAACATGCTATTACATCATCATTGCATGGGAAGGCATCACAAATGCACAGCCTATTTGCTTTAATTTAGTGAACACGCTGATAACTTTGATCCACCTCCATTGCTATTTGTAGTCTCAGGATACAGGTGAACTGCCTCCCACTGTAAGATACGTGCTTACTGTAACAATATTAAAGCAAGGTATGGATTCTAGACAGTATCCCTCCTACAGCCCGCCTTTACAAATAAATAAAGACAACAAGATCCTAGCTAAACTTCTTTCAAACCGAATAATGCTTTTCAAGACCCACCTGGTCCTAACTGACGAAGCTGGGTTTTATGTCTCAGCATTTCAAAAGATATCATTTATGGTAACATTTATTTGAGATGCTGAAAAAACTTTTGGCTACCTGGAGTAGAGTTTCTTGTTTGGAGTGCTTGGGAGATGTGGAGTTTGGGGACTATTGTGAAATGGTCCTGCTGCTTTACACATATCCAAGTGGAGATGGTGGGTAATCTAACCCGGGAAAGGCAATTGTTGGCATTCCTAACTTTAAAAGACAAAATGGTCTTGCCATTATTGATCCTGCTATACTCAAGAATCTTTTTTACACCAAACACATTGTACTACATGATTCCATATCCAAAAGAAGAATGTGTGGTTTTCCCCAAAGATTATCAAACGAGGAGGGAGAAAAACAATTTTCTTACCCCACCTGAGAGCCTGCCTGTATAAAGACCACTTGGCCAGAGCTCAGTGAGACAGAAATGTAGGACAGTTATCAGCTGAATGCTGGAAATACCACTGTAACTAATTTAAGGCAATCTCCATGAACAGGAGGAATGCTTTTACATTTCATAGACTATGGGCCTGATTTAGATATTGAAGGATGGGTTACTCTGTCACAACGGTGACAAATATCCCATCCACTGAAATCCAAATCACATTGTTTCCTATGGGATTTCGATTTCAGTAGACAGGATATCTATCACCGTTGTGACAGAGTAATCCCTCCGCCAATATCTAAATCAGGCCCTATATTACACACAAGTGAGGCCTTGTAAATTCAACACTGAAAACAATAACTCTTTAACCCCTTTGGTGCCGTGGACGTAACAGTTACGTCGAGTGGCACAGTGCTGCTGTGCTGTGGATGTAACTGTAACGTCCTGGCTGTGACCTGTGGGGGAAGCTCTAGTGTTTCCCGTGTAGGTCATGGGGAAGGGGTAGCAACAGAAGCACTTCCGCTGCCACCGCTGACCTCTCCCCGATCCGTGACATCTGATGGCGTCAGTGTGCACCACGTGCTGAGGTAATCAGAGGTCGCTTCCAGCACATCCTGAGGAGAAACTGATTTGTTTCTCTTCGGGAAGGTGAAAGAGGGAGGTCAGAGAGGCATCAAAGGGAAGGAAAGGAAAAGCCTTTTCTTCAATGTCTCTCTGATCATTCCTGCTGCATGATCGCATCTGAATGCCCACTAGACACTAGGAATGCCGACTAGCCACCAGTGATTTTTGTGTGTGGAATTTTTTATTATTTAGGGAGCGACCCCTTGAGGAAGGGTTGCTCCCCTTTGGGGAGCATTATGTTGGCCGTTTCTATGTGCCATTTGTCCTTAGGCCGATCTGCCCTCAAGGGACAGGAAACCACTAGACACCAGGGATTTATTTATAAAATTATTTTGGTGATTGGGGGGTGTCCCTTTGGGCAAGGGTCACTCCACCTTTGGGGCATTATGTTTAGGCTTTTTCTGTCCCCCTTAAGGGCAGATCGGCCATATTTTTAGGCCTATATTGCCCCACGCAGGGCAGAAACCCATTAGACACAAGAATATATATTTTTTGTTTATTTTATATAAGGGGAGCGGCCTCTTGGGCAAGGGTCACTTCCCATGGGGGCATTATACTTGAGGCCATTTCGGCTCCCTTTGCGGCAGATGGGCCTATTTTTATTAGGCCCATCTGCCCCCAAGGAGGGCAGAAACCACAGGACACAAGGGATTTTTTTAATTATTATTATTTTATATGCAGTAAGCGGTCCTGAAGTCACGGGTCGCTCCCCACTGGGGCATAATTCGTTAAGCCATTTCTGCCGCCCTTGGGGGCTGATCGGCCTATTTTATTAGGCCCATCTGCCCCAAAGGAGGGCAGAAAGCACTTAGACACTGGGGATTGTTCTGTGTGTGTTTTGTTTGTGGGGGTAGCCCCTTGGGCAAGGGTCGCTCCCCATGGGACTACAATTACCCACGATCTGCCCCGCCACCCTCCCTCCCTGCGTGGACATAAAGCACACTACATGCCAGGAAATCAAAAGAAAATAGAGGGAAGGAGACTGCCAAACACTATGGGCATGGTTATGCCCCCCACCCCCAAATGAAGGGGGTAACAGTCTTTCAGCCACCCTGTCCCCTGCAAACTAAAGCATCTCATCCCAATGGAAAGCAAGAGGACATGTGACTCTTTTGGGTTTTGATTTTACATATTGGCCAAGAGAGCTTGGCTAACTCCCAATATTGTCCCACTTGGAATTGTGAGCGGCTGCACTTTTTGGACTTTGGTACGCTGCCACCTAGAAAAACCTACTAGACCTAGACACATCTGAAAACTAAACATCTAGGTGAGTCCAGGGTGGTGTGCCTCAAATGCATCCCACACCACTGTCTTACCTACAATGCCCTGCCAACCTCCAACTCTGCTTGAAATCATGCGTTTGCCCTACATTTTTTGATGGAACCTTCTGGAATCCCCAATAATCTACAAAACTCCTACAACCCGGCATAGTTGCATCTATACCGCTGAAAATTCTGCACCACTTGTCAGCATATAAAAGTTTGGAAAAAACTGCCCTTTTGAACCCGCTATGGTTCCCCTCAATTTCTACATGTTTTTGTCCCTTCCCGGTCACAGGCATTTGTCCCACGCACACAAGTGAGGTATCATTTTTATCAGGAAACTGAGAACAGTAGTTGGTAGGAAATTTGTGCCGGTGTGGTGATCCCACAAAGAAATGTGAGGAAAATGTGATTTTTCTTTAGCTAGATTTGAGGTTTGCAGGGGATACTAGGTAAAAAAAATGCTGGGGGGTCCACGCAAGTCACACCTCACTAAACTCTCTCGAGTGTCTAGTTTTTAGAAATGTCTGGGTTTGGCACTAGGCCTACCCACACAAGTGAGGTACCATTTTTATCTGGAGACTTGTGGGAAAGCAGGGTAGAAGAAGCAGCATTATTAACAATAGTCTTTCTCTACATTTTTGCCTTCCAAATGTAAGACAATGTGTAAGAACGAAGTCATTTTGAGAAATGCACTGTAAATCACATGCTAGTATGGGGAACTCCGAATTCAGAGATGTGCAAATAACCACTGCTTCTCAACACCTTGTCTTGTGCCCATTTTGGAAATACAAAGGTTTCCTTGATACCTATTTTTCACTCTTTATATTTTACCAAATGAATTACTGTATACTCGGTAAACAATGAAAACCCATTGCAAGGTGCAGCTCATTTATTGGCTCTGGGTACCTTGTGTTCTTGATGAACCTAAAAGCTCTATATATCCCCACAACCAGAACTATCCAGCAGACGGAACAGTATACTGCTTTCAAAAGTCTGCCATAGCTGGAAAAAGTTACAGGAGACAACGAAGACAGAAATGGCTGTTTTTTTGTCAACTCAATTTCAATATTTTTTTATTTCAACTTTTACTTTCTATAGGAAAACCTTGAAAGATCAACCCAAATGACCCCGTGCTGAATTCAGAATGTTGTTTACTTTTCAGAAGTGTTTAACAGTACAGGATCCACCATTGGTTTCACACCCATTTTTATCACTAACGGGAAGGAGGCTGAAAGCACCAAAAATAGTAAAAATGGGTTATGTCCCAGTAAGATGCCAAAACTGTGTTGAAAAAAATTGGTTTTAGCACCGTCAACCCTTTGTTGATGCCATTTGAAGGAAAAAAACAAACGCTTTCTTTTACAACGCTTTTTTTTGCAATTTTTCCCCCCCCAAAAAATGTTTTGCTGTATTTTGGTTAATTTCTTGGTCCCCTCTAAGGGAACACAAACTCTGGGATCCTTTCGAATCCCCAGAATGTTGGAAAAACGGACACAAATTTGGCATGGATAGTTTCTGTGGACAAAAAGGTACGAGGGCCCAAGTACGAAGTACCACAAAAAACAGGGTTGGCACAGGAGGGGGAAAAGGCATACCAGCGAAAGAGTTAAGACCTTGCTCCAAGAAAGGTCTAGATTTTTTTTGCTCCGGCCAATGATACATGAATAATAGAGTCAGGAGTATAGTATCCTAACTATTGGTTTGTCAGAGATTCCATTTAATCCAATGCTTGATTTTACTGTGGATGGGGCTGATACACCAACAATTATAGGATATTTGTTGCTACAAAGTTGCTATTTGTGAAATTCAGTGTGGTTATGCACTGGCTACATGACATTCCACATAGAAATGCCAGACTGGGCTAAAGGTCTTATTTTTGTAATATACAATACAATATACTCAAATGAGGTACCCAATGCCTGAACACAGGTATATTTTGGAACCATTGAAAATGCTATTCACTCTCTGCTTCATATGCAAGCCTTAAAGAAAGATAAGCAAAAGAATGTCTTGTTGGATGTTTGGCCAGCCTGGTGCCGCCTTATAGCTTCTAACGTTTCACTGTAAGTGAATGAGGAGACTAGATTAACAAGTTTTCAAGTACTGAATTTTTTATAGATTATCATGCTTGTATCATCCCCGTCGTCGAGGTGGAAGTCTCAAAGTAATTACAATAAGAAGTGTAAAGTAAAACATTAAACAGTAAAGCTTAAACAGGTGAAATTGTTAACCAATTCACTTCTTTTTAGAAACAACTTAACTCGAGCCAATCAGGGAGCAGTTGCTGCATCACCCATCCTCTCCTGGGGCACCACACCTCAGATTTCTTACTGTACTTCAGGGGAATAGAGTCTTTCTGAGCTATGCTCAATTCTTCAGTGACTGATCTTTGGTTGAACTTCAACACTATCTAATAGAAGGTAATGTCCTGCCAGTTAATTCCTGAGAGGATTCACCTTACCAGAAGGATCCAAAAATAGGACTTTTTAGACCATGTTAAGTCCTGTGGTAGACTCAGATTGTTTTTGAAAGAACCTCAAAGATTGTAGGTATTATCTAAATCCTGACCTAAACAATGTGATTATTGCAGAACTATTTCTCCAAAACCCCTTAAATATAGGTAGGCAAGGCTTCTTTTGTGGCTTATTAAGAAGAAAGCTATTGAAACACTAGTATCTGGAGATGAGGGAGAAAGAATATCATCTCTCAGGAAGACCAACAGAAGAGATAAATAGGAAAAGACTCTTTGGAATAACCTGCTAAAAAGGTTTTTAAAGGATTGGCTAAAAAGCCTGATGAAAGTCATGTTAAACCAGGGACAGGTGTCTCAAAAATAAGACCTTAACCTTCTACTCCGTTTGTGAAGACCCTTCATTCCTCAAAAATGGGAAAACCTTCTACAGAACCTATGTCAAAGAAGCATGAGCCAAAAAAAAAAATGAAAAACTGTCGATAAGGCCATCATCACCATAGCAATGACATTGAGACAACTACAACCACAACATTGAATGCATTTGGGTTGTCAAAGTCATTAAGTATGACAACTTCATCATGGGTGAGACCGTCAGCAACAGCTCCATTGATGAGACTGTGGAAGGCAGCTCTGTTGACAAGTAAGTATCAACTATCGATGACAGCAGCCGCACCAGGTTGCTTCTTTAAACATAAGACTCCATCTATGATATCAGCAAATCCTACTACAAGGCCAAATAAAAAATCTCCAAGCTATGTGTTGCCTTTGTCACCTGTCCATCTCCCCAAAATTGGTGGCACAGATCATGACAATGATGGTGGTCCTTTAGGAGCTAAGACTAGCTCATGGCAATTACACATTTAAGCGCAAAGACACTGATGAAGGATACAGCCTGAAGGATTTTGTCTTCAAAGAAACGCCTCAAGCACCCTCAAAGACTCCCTGGGATGGGAAATTAGCCTCAGCAGTTACAGAGAACACTGGTTCCTCCAACTGCCATTTTCTAACATTCACTTTGCACAATCTTTCTGGGGAATGGTCCAACGATGTGATGTTGAAATCAATTACGATCCATGATGACTATATGGACGAGGGAGACTATGACGAGCCACAGGAGATGGAGATTGCCCATGAAGAAACAGCTGGCACAGGAAGTGAATGGGACCTTCATATTAAACTGCTGTTAGCTCCCCCACGGCCTTCTGCTGCTGGTTACTCACCAGACGATATGGGGGGCTTTCAAAGTGTTCTGGAAAGAAATTCTAAAAGGTTCGACCTGCCAGTGCAACAAACCACTATTTCTTTAATGACTTCACAGAAACAGCGAAGGAAATGATTAAATCTATACCGATTGTAGATCACATAGGGGCAGAGGATCTCGCACTTATGAAAAACAGTAGCAGCATCGATACCCTGCCTTGCAAAAAAAATGGATTGGGATGCAGCAACAGTGATTGCCAGTGGCGGAGATTCATTGAAGCATTCCATCCATCACCTTGTTGAGAAAAAACATAGCCAACCAGAGCATTCTCTAGCTTGCCTAATTGGTCACACAAAGTTAGACTCAGTGCTCTACTACTTCCTGCTCTTCCGCACCTGATAAGGAGGGTAGGACTCTGGATAACATCGAAAAATGCTTCTCAGCCATTGCCATCTTGAATATAAGAGCTTCCAACATCCTAGAAACCCTGGGCAGATGTGATCACAAAAACTGACGCTTGGGGAATTCTTTGATTCACTACTGGAGTATAAAAGAAAGGAAGCTAAGATGATTGTTTGGGAGGAAGAGAGGACATCTTTCAAAATCATAGACAAGTTAATGGACATAGCCTCTGTAGGATTAAAAAAAAAATAGCTTGATCAGCAGTTCTGAGATGTTCAGGCTAGTTAAAGGCAATCTCATTCAAACTGGGCAGTCTAAAATCCGCGATATGCTGACTGATAGGAAGCCTTGTTTGGGAAGCACATTTATGACTCACTCCAGTCGATTAAGGCAGACATGTAGATAGCAAGATCTCTAAGATTGCTGCAGCAGTTCAGTTTCCAATCATTTCATTGAACCAGAGGACAGTGCACTTTTAGTGGGGGCAGCTTTTAGTCCAACAAATTTCAGCCCTAGAATCAAACTAAACAAGGATATCGACAACTGTATCCCCAGAAATATAAAGCACTGCTGACTGTGGCTTACTCCAGACAAGCTTGCTGATGAAAATCAACAGGTAAAAGATGAGGACAGGAATCTTAAGGCAGTGACAACTCCTTAACACAGCTACCCCTCTATGCCTCTGGGTGGGAGCACAAACCTTTCCAACTTGTACAGAAACTAGAGTTCTGTCTCTTGAGGTAGACGGGTGCCACATTAAATACAGTGTGACCACACCTATAAATTAACTAAAAACCTCCTCAAAATCCACCTCACAGGAGGTCACATTAACATATTCATCTTTTCAATGAAAAAAATCAGTCATTCGTACTAAAAGAAGCCATGGAGGAGCTCCCATACACTCATTAAAATACAGGCTTCTACTACAGTTTTTAACTCCTAAAGAAGAAATCAGGAACGTGAAGGAAGGTGTTGAGATCTGCGACATCTGAACAAGTACGTAAAAAACAGCCCTTCAGGATAGTCACTCTTCAGGATATCCTGCAGTTGCTAAACCCAGGGTATAATATGACATCTCTAGTCCTTCAGGATGCGTAATTCCACTTTACCACTTATATCAAACAAAGGAAATATCTTAGATTCAAGGTGGCAGGATGTCATTCTCAATTCAAAGTCCTGCCTCTTAAATCGAAACATGACCCAAGGATATTCAACAAATGCATGTCTCTGGTAGCAGTTTTTTTTTTTTTTTAGGAAAACAAGGAACACCAGGTTTACCCATATCTGGACAACTGGTTAATAAAAGCACCCTCATACCATGCTGCAACCTAATCGACAGAAGACTGTCTAGAAAATGTCAAAGATTTCGGTCTAAAGCTCAACAGAGACAAATCCTATCTCATTCAGATTGGAAGGATTACATGTCTAAAACCAATCCTGTACATAGTTGCTTGCAAAGCCTTTCAAACAAAAGAAAGGATCTTTAGGATACTAATGCTAGATCGCTCTCTCCCTCTCTCAAGAACAAAAGTCAAGTTCAGTAAGAATATACAAGTCATTCCTGGGAATGATGTCCTTGTGAATTCCACTAAAAACAAATTATCATCTATTCATGAGACCACAGAAAACAGATTGACAAAAAGTATAATCAGACACGAAGATATTTTAACAATGTTCTCAAGATCACTCCAGAAATGAGCAGGAGGACTACATATCCACAAGGCGAAGGTTTCTCAGTATTGAACTCAATATGTTATGAACACAGATGTAGTGATTGAGGGCTCATCTTCACGAACTCAAAGAAAATGGCAAATGGCCATTCTAGCAAAAGAAGATGCACACAAATATGTTAGAACTGAGAGCTGTATTTCTATGACTTAAGGTTTTCCTCCTAAGAATAAAATAATCTGCAGCAGTGGTTCATACAGACAATGGGACCACTATGTTCTACCTGAACAAGCAGAGAGGAACAAGCTTGCGTCTACTGTCCAAGGAAGCTCAAGGTATAAGGGCCTAAATATTACCAAACCAGATCATTCTAAAGGTTAAACATGTGCAGGTACAATTAGTAGGTGGACAGCCTGAAAAAAGCAGAAAATCAAGAGAGTGCCACAAATGAGCTAACACCAGTAAAGAACTATCTGCAAATGAGGAAAACTAGTTCTGCACCTTTTTTGGGAAAGCTCTCCAATGAAAATGTTGCCTTTATGCTAGCAGATACCCCACACAGTGTCATGAGGGAACACATTATAAATTGTATGGACAGTGGCATATGCCTATGCCTTTTCCCAGCTCCTCAAGAAAACGAAAAGGAAGCTGTGTTTAATCAATCTAATGATTCCAGGGTGGCTGAGGCAGTTCTGGTACACAAAACTCCTTCTTATGTTGAAACAACAACACTTTTCACTCAAACTAGTCGCAGCAATGCTTACAATCAACAGGGGCCAGGTGGTTAATCCAACACCAGAGTCGCTCAATATGTCTGCTTGGCTCCTGAGCATGGTAAGTTCCACCTCTTAAAATACCACGCTAACGTACAGGGTTATTCTGGCCAAAGCAAGAGCAGACTTTACAATAATACTTACAAGGCAAAATAGACTTGTTTTTGCAATTGGTTCTCTTGTAACAACTGTTGTTTTTTCATCCACACCTGAGTAGGTCTTACTATATATCTAATGAGCATAGCACATCTGGACTCTCCCATAATTCAGTCAGAGGCCACGTAGCAGAGATCTCGAGGTTCAGAAGATTCTTCAACGAGAAATCCTTATGGTGAAATAGACTGATCAAGGAATTCTTCCAGAGGGTCTTTAGGGCTTAACCTCTGATTAAAAATACCTATTTCTTGGGTAGCTTTGCGCGGTGTTAACCCAACTGATGCAAAGTTCTTTTGAAACTATTCATAAAGCTGACTAAAGCACCTCTCTTGGAAGATGACCCTTCAACTGGCCCTCACTCCGGCTAGAAGTATTACTGAAATTCAGCCGTTTACAATCAAAAACATATATTCAATTCAAAGTGGACAAAGGTAATCAGAGAACTTATCCTTATTTCATCCCTAAGGTTCGAACAGGCTCCCACCTCTTTATTGCCTTCCAACTCCCAAATAGTCAAAGCTTGGCAAGGAATAGCATAGCTCAATGGATCTCAGCAGCCATAGCCTTAAGCCTTGAGAAGGCTGGAGACCATTAACTGCCAAGGTTGGTCCTCATTACACAAGGGGTATGGCAACTTGTACTGCCCTGTTTGCAGGAGTCTTGTCACTCAATATGTGCAGGGCTGCCACATGGAAAAACAGACATTTGTTCACTAGACACTACTGTCTAGTTGCTTCAATGAATCAAGAAGCAGCAGCAAGTCAAGCAGTTCTTTGACATCTAGTCTAATGAAGTGAACTACCTTACTGGTATATATGGAAAATGTCACTTACCCAGTGTACATCTTTTCGTGGCATGTTCCACTGTAGATTCACGTGCTGTGCATATACTTCTGCCATCTAGTGTTGAGCTCGGAGTGTTACAAGTTGTTTTTCTTTGAAGAAGTTTTTTCGAGTCACAGGATCGAGTGACTCCTCCTCTTCGGTTCCATTGCGCATGGGCATCGACTCCATGTTAGATTGTTTTCCCGCAGAGGGTAAGGTAGGAGTGATAGAGTATAAAGAAAAGAGATGCCCATGCAAATGGAATGTTAAATATGTATATATATATATATATGGAAAATGTCACTTACCCAGTGTACATCTGTTCGTGGCATTAGTCGCTGCAGATTCACATGCTGTGCACATTCCGCCATCTGGTGTTGGGCTCGGAGTGTTACAAGTTGTTTTTCTTCGAAGAAGTCTTTTCGAGTCACGAGACCAAGGGACTCCTCCCATTTCGACTCCATTGCGCATGGGCGTCGACTCCATCTTAGATTGTTTTCCCCGCAGAGGGTGAGGTAAGAGTTGTGTATGCTAGTAATAGTGCCCATGCAATGGAGTGAATGCGTATGTACATAATAAAGTTTCAAGTAATCTATTTACAAATGTTTAAGATCTACTTCTAAACGGCTACAGGCTCCCGGGGAGGCGGGTGGGCGCATGTGAATCTGCAGCGACTAATGCCACGAACAGATGTACACTGGGTAAGTGACATTTTCCGTTCGATGGCATGTGTAGCTGCAGATACACATGCTGTGCATAGACTAGTAAGCAGTTATCTCCCCAAAAGCGGTGGTTTAGCCTGTAGGAGTTGAAGTAGTTTGAAATAATGTTCTTAGTACAGCTTGACCTACTGTTGCTTGTTGTGCAGTTAGCACATCTACACAGTAGTGCTTGGTAAATGTATGAGGCGTAGACCATGTTGCTACCTTACATATTTCGTTCATTGGAATATTTCCTAGAAAGGCCATGGTAGCACCTTTCTTTCTGGTTGAGTGTGCCTTTGGTGTAATAGGCAGTTCTCTTTTAGCTTTAAGATAGCAGGTTTGAATGCACCTAACTATTCATCTAGCAATGCCTTGTTTTGAAATTGGATTTCCTGTATGAGGTTTTTGAAAGGCGATAAATAGTTGTTTTGTCTTTCGAATTAGTTTTGTTCTGTCAATGTAGTACATTAGTGCTCTTTTGATGTCTAATGTATGTAGTGCTCTTTCAGCTACAGAATCTGTCTGTGGGAAGAACACTGGTAATTCTACCGTTTGATTCAATTGGAACGGTGAGATTACTTTTGGTAAAAATTTGGGATTTGTTCGTAGAACAACTATATTTTTGTCTATTTGAATAAATGGTTCTTGAATGGTAAACGCTTGAATTTCACTCACTCTTCTTAGAGATGTGATGGCAATTAAAAATGCAACTTTCCACGTTAAGTATTGCATTTCACAAGAGTGCATGGGCTCAAAAGGTGGGCCCATGAGTCGTGTTAAGACAATGTTGAGGTTCCATGAAGGAACTGGTGGCGTTCTTGGTGGTATAATTCTCTTTAGGCCTTCCATAAACGCTTTTATGACTGGTATCCTAAATAATGAAGTTGAGTGCGTAATTTGCAGGTAAGCTGAAATTGCAGCCAGATGTATTTTTATGGAAGAGAAAGCTAGTTTTGCTTTTTGCAAATGTAGTAAGCATCCTACTATATCTTTTGTAGATGTGTGTAAGGGTTGAATTTGATTATTATGGCAGTAATAGACAAATCTTTTCCATTTATTTGCATAGTAGTGTCTGGTGGTACGCTTTCTAGCTTGTTTTAGGACCTCCATACATTCTTGTGTGAGGTCTAAGTGTCCGAATTCTAGGATTTCAGGAGCCAAATTGCTAGATTCAGCGATGCTGGATTTGGATGCCTGATCTGTTGTTTGTGTTGTGTTAACAGATCTGGTCTGTTTGGTAGTTTGACATGAGGTACTACTGACAGGTCTAGTAGTGTTGTGTACCAAGGTTGCCTTGCCCATGTTGGTGCTATTAGTATGAGTTTGAGTTTGTTTTGACTCAATTTGTTTACTAGATATGGAAGGAGTGGGAGAGGGGGAAAAGCATAAGCAAATATCCCTGACCAGTTCATCCATCGCGCATTGCCCTGAGACTGATGTTGTGGGTACCTGGATGCGAAGTTTTGGCATTTTGAGTTTTCCTTCGTTGCAAATAGATCTATTTGTGGTGTTCCCCAAATTTGGAAGTAAGTGTTCAGTATTTGGGGGTGAATCTCCCATTCGTGGATCTGTTGGTGATCCCGTGAGAGATTGTCTGCTAACTGATTCTGAATTCCTGGAATAAATTGTGCTATTAGGCGAATGTGGTTGTGAATCGCCCAATGCCATATTTTCTGTGTTAGGAGACACAACTGTGTCGAGTGTGTCCCTCCTTGTTTGTTTAGGTAGTACATTGTTGTCATGTTGTCTGTTTTGACAAGAATGTATTTGTGGGTTATCATAGGTTGAAATGCTTTTAGCGCTAGAAATACCGCTAACAGTTCTAGGTGATTTATGTGTAACTGTTTTTGCTGTATGTTCCATTGTCATTGGATGCTGTGTTGATTGAGGTGTGCTCCCCACCTTGTCATGGAAGCATCTGTTGTTATCACGTATTCTGGCACTGGGTCTTGGAAAGGCCGCCCTTGGTTTAAATTTATACTGTTCCACCATTGAAGCGAGATGTATGTTTGGCGGTCTGTCAACACCAGATCTAGAAGCTGACCCAGTGCTTGTGACCATTGTGATGCTAGGCACTGTTGTAAGGGCTGCATGTGTAACCTTGCATTTGGGACAATGGCTATGCATGAGGACATCATGCCTAGTAGTTTTAGTATTATTTTGACTTGTACTTTTTGTTTTGGCTACAAGGCCTGTATTACATTGTGAAATGTTTGTATTCTTTGTGGACTTGGAGTAGCAATCCCTTTTGCTGTGTTGATTGTTGCTCCCAAGTATTGCTGTGTTTGGCACGGCTGCAAGTGTGACTTTGTGTAGTTGATTGAGAAACCTAGTTTATGTAGGATTTCTATGACATATTTTGTGTGTTGTGAACACTGTTTTAGCGTATTGGTTTTGATTAACCAATCGTCTAGGTATGGGAACACATGTATTTGCTGCCTTCTGATATGTGCAGCTACTACTGCCAGGCATTTTGTAAAAACTCTTGGCGCAGTTGTTAGTCCGAATGGCAACACTTTGAATTGGTAATGTATCCCTTGGAATACAAACCTTAGGTACTTTCTGTGTGAAGGATGTATTGGTATATGGAAATATGCATCCTTTAGGTCTAGCGTTGTCATGTAGTCTTGTTGTTTGAGCAGTGGGATTACGTCTTGTAGAGTAACCATGTGAAAATGGTCTGATTTGATGTAGGTGTTTAATGTTCTGAGATCTAGTATCGGTCTCAGGCTCTTGTCCTTTTTGGGTATCAGGAAGTACAGTGAGTAAACCCCTGTGTTTAATTGATCTTTTGGTACTAATTCTATTGCTTCTTTCTGTAGCAATGCCTGAACTTCTAGTCCTAGAAGATCTATATGTTGTTTTGACATATTGTGTGTTTTCGGTGCGACGTTTGGAGGGAATTTGAGAAATTCTATGCAATAACCATGCTGGATAATTGCTAAGACCCAAGTGTCTGTTGTTATTTCCTCCCAATGTGTGTAAAACTTGGTTAGTCTCCCCCCCACAGGTGTTATGTGTTGGGGATTTGTGACCTTGAAGTCACTGTTTGGTTTGAGGAGTTTTGGGACTTTGGAACTTTCCTCTGTTTCTTTGAAACTGTCCTCCTCTATATTGTCCCCGAAAACCTCCCCGCTGATACTGGCTCTGGTAAGTGGGCTTTGTTTGTGAGGTTGTGGCTTCTGTGGTTTGCCCTCGAAACCCCCCTCGAAATTGTGTTTTTCGAAATGTGCCTCTGCTCTGCGGGGAGTAGAGCGCGCCCATGGCTTTGGCCGTGTCAGTGTCTTTTTTAAGTTTTTCAATTGCAGTGTCCACCTCCGGCCCAAACAACTGCTGTCCGTTAAATGGCATATTTAGCATAGCTTGCTGTATCTCTGGTTTAAATCCTGATGTACGCAGCCATGCATGCCTCCTTATTGTTACTGCTGTGTTGACAGTTCTAGCAGCTGTGTCTGCAGCATCCATTGCTGATCGAATTTGATTATTGGAGATATTTTGTCCCTCTTCTACCACTTGCTGCGCTCTTTTTTGGAACTCCTTTGGCAAGTGTTCAATAAGGTGTTGCATCTCGTCCCAATGGGCCCTATCATATCTGGCTAGCAAAGCTTGCGAATTTGCAATACGCCACTGGTTTGCTGCCTGTGCCGCCACCCTTTTGCCTGCCGCATCGAATTTTCTACTCTCTTTACCTGGAGGTGGCGCGTCTCCTGAAGTATGAGAGTTGGCTCTTTTACGCGCTGCTCCAACTACAACAGAGTCTGGTGATAGCTGTTGTGTGATGTACACTGGGTCTGTTGGTGGCGGTTTATATTTTTTATCTACTCTTGGAGTAATGGCTCTCCCTTTGACAGGCTCTTCAAACACTTGTTTGGAGTGTTTTAGCATTCCGGGCAACATTGGCAGACTTTGATATTGACTGTGCGTAGACGACAGTGTATTAAAAAGGAAGTCATCTTCAATGGGTTCTGAGTGAAGGCTGACATTGTGAAATGCTGCTGCCCTTGATACTACTTGAACGTAGCCTGTACTATCCTCAGGTGGCGAGGGTCTTGCTGGATAGCATTGAGGACTATTGTCTGACATTGGTGCGTCGTAAAGATCCCATGCGTCAGGGTCATCTTGACTCATTCCTGTATGTGTTGGGGATTGCATCATTGGTGGAGTGGCTACCGGTGATAGCTGTGGAGAGTGATGTGGGGATGGTGGTGGTGTTACTTGTTTAGCCACTTTTGCTTGTGGCTGTTTGTCCTTGTCCTTGTCTTGGAAGGCAAGTTTTCGTTTCATTCTGATTGGAGGAAGAGTGCTGATCTTCCCTGTATCTTTCTGAATAAAGAGCCGCCTTTGCGTGTGATCTGGCTCTATTGTCTGTAATTCTTCTTCAAATCTGTGTGTCTTCATTTGAGAGGACAGTCCTTGTTCCTCTGAATAGGAACTAATTTTCGGTTCGAAGGCCGGATGTTTCGGCACCAAAACCTTTTCTGCTGCTTTTTTCGGCTCCGACAAAATCTTTTTGCTTTTCGGCGTCGTGCCCTCTCGGTGCCGACCAATTTCGGTGCCGAATCTTTTCGGAGCCACTCTCTCGGGCCCGAGATTGCTGCGTGCCTGTATCTCGACCGGAGTCGGATGACTTCGACACCAGCTCACCCTTTTTCGGTGCCGATGGACGGTCACCTACTTTTCGGGTTAAGCCATGGCCTGTTGGCGGTGGCGTCCCCTGGGCTTTGACAGTCTTTTCGTGAGTTTTTTGTTTCGACGTCTTACTCACGGTTTTTGGCGTTTCTTCGGGATCGACCTCCTCCGAGTCCGAATCCTGGATAGAGAATGTTTCTTCCTCCTCCTCGAAACGCCCTTGTCCTGTCGGCGCCGACGCCATTTGCAGTCTCCTTGCTCTTCGGTAACAAACAGATCCAAAAACGGAAGGGCCCAAGAACCACTAGACTCCTGTATGAATGCCTATTTTATAGATTGGGGGACTTGACCAGAGGACAGGGACCCACGTCCTCTAAGACAAGACAGTAAACAAAAAGAGGTGAAGTCCCACTCAGAGAGTTCTTGATTTTATTGTTGTGCAAACATTAAAGTCCCAGTTTCACAGTCAGTCACTGGTTAGTAGGACAGAGAACAAAGTCCAAAATCCAAATATGATAAACATAGGATGAATAGAAGATCAGCCAACACGTGTTTCGCCCCCTCTGGCTATATATAGACCGGGGCTTTCTCAAGGCTCGCGAAATGAGGCAGACATGTATTAGTAACAAATTGTAATAATCCTTTTCTTAGCCAGCTCCTAGAGCATCCTATTCTGTGACCAGGAGAAGCTTTGCTTTGTACACAGGACTAAGTGAGCCTGTTAGTCTGTCAGTATCACAACAGGTTTGGAAACCGTCATCTCATAAGTGTTATTTGCTTTCCTCACTGAATCCCCTCATCTTTCACAAGTCGTTCCTCGCACCTGTCTATCATTCCGGCTGTGTCAGTCTCCTCTGCTCTCCACACTGTCTCCTACTAGGTTACGCCCAGCCTGCTCCTCCTTCTCCTCTATTCCCGCGGCATCCTGACTTGGCTCTCCGGCCTTTCCGGTTTTAAAATGTTGTAATGATGTTTTTCTTCTGGCGGCTAGCAGTATAAGGTTCCCCAGGGGTGTACTGACGCTTGACGCTCCCCCGTCCGAATCTGCACCCCCTATGTCAGAGGGTGCTTTTTCAGTCAGCTCCTTCCTGAATGTTTCAGCTCGGGTGCCCGTCTCCGCTCCCCCAACGCTCCTTGCTCTTCGGTCTCTGAGTGTCTTCCTGGACCGAAACGCTCGACAGGCCTCACAAGTATCCTCTCTGTGTTCGGGCAACAAACACAGGTTACAGACCCGGTGCTGATCTGTATAAGGATACTTGGAGTGACACTTAGGACAGAAACGGAAGGGGGTCCGGTCCATTAGTTTTGGACGACGGGTGTGGTCTGGCCGACCAGGCCTTGATGAAGAGCGGAAGCCCCGAAGGGCCGCCGAAGCGGTCTTGATATCGGTGCCAATACACTAAAACTAAACCGGTACCGGTACCGAACGAGAACAATACCGGCACATTTTTGATACTTACCTATCTTTCCCGATTCAAAATACGGAGCGAAGAGGAACACGTCCGAACCCGATGGCGGAAAGAAAACAATCTAAGATGGAGTCGATGCCCATGCGCAATGGAGCCGAAAGGGAGGAGTCACTCGGTCCTGTGACTCGAAAAGACTTCTTCGAAGAAAAACAACTTGTAACACTCCGAGCCCAACACTAGATGGCGGGAACAGTGCACAGCATATGTATCTGCAGCTACACATGCCATTGAACATATATATATATATATATATATATATATATATATATATATATATATACATATCTATAGTTTGCCTGTCTTGTTTCAAATGCTTCCCACCTCTGCATCTTTCATACTCCTCTGCTAAGTTTGTCACTGCTTGCTATTCGGATACAAACATATGAGGTGGGTGCAACTTAATTTGAGGTCTTGGTGGATTTACTTTAGAGTGTAAAAGGACAAACAAGTTAATTAACTTAGGTAATGCATGATCTGGTAAAGACTCACTCGCTGCAGATTCCTTACCTTTGATTTTCACAAGCATCAGGCTGGATTCGGAAACTCTTGCTGAGCAATACCCCTTGCGTGCTCTGTTGGGTGGCTCCATTCGGTTCCGTCTCGAGTCATAGGCATTGTTGTTGCAGGATGCGACAGCCCAGCCACCTATATAGGTGCCACCCAGGCACGCAGGTATCAGTTACTTTTACCACAACTTTCCACGCCACAAGCATAGAGCCATGATCAGAACTGGTGCAAAGTGTATCAAAACTAGAGCCCTGAAAAAGGAATCACCCCCTAGTCAGCGGAGCGGGGAGGCATGGTAGGGTGTAAGGAATCTGCAGCTAGACAGAGTCTCTACCAGATAATGTGTTACCAAAGGTAAGTAATTTGTTTATTTGATAGAGACTTCTAGCTGCAGATTCCTTACCGTTGATTAGATACCTAAGCCATATTCTCCTGGCAGTGGGCTGCAGACAATTTGTTCAGACCGAGAAGTCCTGCAGGACCAAACGGGTGAAATCCAAAAGTTGTGAAGAAAAGGGGGGAAAATTATGGAGATAGGCGCTAACAAAATATCACCAAAACATTTCTTTAACAATAGATAGTAAATACGGTGCTCTCGAACGGAGGGTCCTCCCAGCACCTCCAGTGTTTCTACAATAGGAAAAAACAAACTGATTCAAAAGGCCAGGGCACTCGTATGAAATAAGAGAAGAGTCTGTACAGTTAGGTTCTTGGTCTTCGGAAAATCAATATATAATCCAAACAGAGTTAAAGTTCAGTGTCTTTATTCTTGTGCGAGGTTTTCATACATGTTCATCACATCAGAAAGATTCCATATGTGGTCATCACAACAACATCCAACAGCCAACACGTGTTTCGTCTCCGAGAAATTAATCTCATTGACTTCCTCAGGGCAAAATATAAGTAAGGTGTTAACATGAATAAATGGCTTATCCTAATCAAGTAAAACTCTTCAAGATAATGTACGATCAATAGAGAAAGAGTAGTGGGAATCACGTGACGGGGGCAAAACACTATTATCCCCGAGTCTTCGTGAGGGAATACTCATAAGTCAGCACGTATGGATCCAAAATCTTTTACAGTGCGATCTATAAACAAAACAGTTCTTTTGGGTAAATTCTTGTGTTGGGGGCGCTGTGTCTTGCTCCCCGATAATTAAGCTGGCGTGTATGAAGAGAAAAAGGACATGTAAGCCCTCCGTCTCATCTAAAACCGATGTAACAAAGATTATAATCATATGTTGCTTCTAAGTTGAGCAACCAGACTCAGCCCCCTCAAAATAAAGTGCAAAATACATAAGTTAACATTGATGTCACCTGCAGGTGACATTAACAACACTAAAATTTACCCAAAAGAACTGTTTTGATCTTGCTGTAAAATATTATACAAAGCATTTCCAACAGCAGGCATATACTGTCTTGGTGGAGGGACACCTGGCTACTAGAATAACTTTATAGACTTTGGGAGGAAGGTCGAAGGCTGTTAACTGCTGCTGCTTAATCTCCACGCATGAAGCCGCAGAGTTGACAGGTTCGAGTGGTTAACCTTCCCCTGCTGCTGCGACAGAATTTCTTCCTGAAGTTGCAGCCGGATTGGAGGATCGATGTTCATTTTCAGTAGCTTGGGATATCAGACTCTCTGTGCCCAGTCCTGAGCCACCAGAATTACTTGGGCCTGGGCCTTCTTGATTTTCTTGAAAACTCTGGACAGAAGTGGTATGGGCGGTAAGGCGTACAGGAGGCTTGAGCTCCACTCATGATGAAAAGCATCACCGAGCGAGCACTGCCTTGGAAACTCCAACATGCAATACTGCTGATATTGCACGTTCTCTGCGGAGGCAAAAAGATCTACCCAAGGCTCTCCCCACTGCAGAGAGTCCTTGTGCACGTCCGGATGGAGACGCCACTTGTGATCCAGTAGGCATCTATGGCTTAATTTGTCTGCCCTGCCGTTCAGAGAACCTGCTAGGTGTTGAACCACCAGGGTTATGCACTGCTGTTCCAGCCATGTCCAGAGACGCATGGCATATTGACAAAGGGCCCATGACCCCCGAATGTCCTTCTTGTTGCAGTACCACATTGCAGTGGTGTTGTCCATGAATATCTGCACTATCTTCCCTTTGACAACAGGAAGAAGTGCCTTTAATGCTAGTCGGATTGCCCAAAGTTCCAGTAAGTTGATATGGAGTCCAAATCCGCAGGAGACCAGAGGCCTCTGATCTCGACCTCCCCCAGGTGGCCGCCCCAACCCAGAAGTGACGCATCTGTCACTACTCTAAACTCTGGTTGGGGAAGGGAAAGTAGTCTGCCTCTGACCCAATTGCAGTTCACTAACCACCACTGAAAAGCTTTTGCAGTTCTCACTGAGTTCTGAACCATGCAAGTGAGATTTCCCTGATGCTGCGCCCACTGGAACTTCAGGTTCCACTGCAGAGCCCTCATATGCTATCTGTCAGGTTTTGCTAACAGAATGCAGGAGGCCATGAGGCCCAGTAGTCTCAGAGTCTGTCTCACCGAAATCCAGGATAGAGGCCGCAACATCAGAATCATAACCTGAATATCTTGAACTTGCTGCTCGGGAGGAAAGGCCCGAAACTGCACTGTGTCCAGAACAGCTCAGATGAAAGGGGACGTTTGAGAGGTAGTCAGGTGCAACTTCGGGATGTTTACAGTGAACCCCAGTGAATGCAGGAGGTTTGCCATAGTCTGAAGGTGGATGACAACAGTCTGGGGCGAAGGAGCCTTCAACACAGTCAGTTGTCGAGGTAGGGGAAGACTAAAACCCCTAGCCCTTGTTCTATTTGGGTATGAGAAAATAGTGAGAATAACCACTGCCTACTTCTGATATCCTTTCTATGACTCCCTTGGCTAAGAGAGCCATAACTTCCTAGTGGAACAAAACCAAGTGATTCTCCATCAGCTGTTCTTCTGAGTGAAGCGTTGGGGCAGGGAAAGACTGGAAGGGGAGGGAATAGCCCTTCTGCATGATCTGCAAGACCCATCTGTCCGATATTATGGACCACCAGTGAAGGAGATGAAATGTAATCCTCCCTTCAACTAGATGTACAAGGTCTTGCAGAATCACAGTAAGAAGGCTTGGATGCTGGAGAGGTGGGGGGCTGGGTGATGGACAACTTCTGGCCAGACTCTCTGGGTCTGAAGTCACCATGACTGCATCCCCCCACAAGATGTTGTCCTGGCGGAGGACGGTGGCTGTTCTGCGGATGGCATGGCACTACGCACCCCTGACAAAGCCTCAAAAGTGGTAACAGACAGATTGTTGGCGAGGGGTCTCCAGGAGGCCCAAAGACTTGGCCTTAGCCTGGGAGTCTTTAAAGTACTGCAGCGAAGGACCAATGCTGAGGAAATCACCCTACCCAGCGAGTCCATTGTGTCCAAACCACAACTGATGGAAAACTTGCCTGCATCTCTCCCATCTTTGACTGCCTGAGAGAGTGGCCCACGTGTCCTCCAGGACCTGGGGCAGCACCTGCGCCACTGTATCCCATGAAGTATGGGAAAAATGGCCCAATAAGCATGAGTTGTTTACTGACCTCAACGCCAGGTTGAAAGAAGAAAACATCTTCTTCCCCAATTGGTCCAGCCTCTTGGATTCCCTATCCGGAGGAGTGGAAGGGAAAGTGCTATCGGAAATGGAGGCCTGGACCACAAAGCTCTCAGGGTTAGGTGTTGCATGAGGAAGCTATGGTCACCCTATGTCGGGCGATGGCAGTGGCCAATTGTCCCGTTTACAGGCGCCCTTGTGCTGGTTTTGGACCCCCTCCCAAGTAGGATACTGGTGAGGGTTTCATTGCAGGGCAACATCGGTTTCAAAGTAGAAGTATCCGGATGAAGAACCTCTGTCAGGTTAGTCCTGACCTGCACTGTAGGCAGATCTAGGTCCAGGACTTACGCTGCCCTACACACCACCATTGCACACGATGCACCCTCCTCCGTAGCTACAGTAAAAGATGAGAGCATGCCAGTATCTAGAGAGGTTTCCAGCCCACTGCCTCTCTGAGCTCCTCAGACCAGTCCATAGGTTCTAATTGGGACTCAAGAGGGTGCCAAGACCCCTCCCATTCCTCACCAGTGGCTGGCTGTTCTTAAAAATGCTCAGACAATGATCTGGCACCAAAATACACTCATCAGTGATGAGAATGGGGTTCGGGCCACCGGTGGGCGCCAGGAGTGTCGACGTCAAAAGCAGCACCGAAGGAAGTCAACTGTGTGGGCCCAGCACTGTTCCAGCTCCAATATCGGATCCACAAGACCTCATCGGAGCCGACGGTGTGGAATCTGATGGGGCCTTTGCCGACCCCACGGGGCCCGAAGGCGCTCCGGCTGGACCAGCTCCCTCAAATACAAGACGCATGGCCTCGTAAAACTCTTAGTTGAGCAGGGGTCACTGAGACTTCTGGAAAAGGAGGAAGGCGCTGAGTCAGCCCTGGCAATGGTTCAGCTGAACCGTACTTGGAACGTCAACATTCCCGACTTGCCTTGTCAGCAGAGGTGAAGTCGAAGTCCACTTGGACTTCTTCTCCTTTTTGTGCCTCTTCCCCGACTGCTGTGAGGACCTGCAGTGGGTCAAAGAGGATTTGGGGCTCCTGGAGCAGTCCAGCAACCTCCTCCTTGACCGTGACTGTGACCTCTGAGGAGCCACGCCCACAGACGTCGACTGCCAAGCCGCCATTAGCTTTAGAGACCCCTCCCTTAAAGCTTTTGGAGCCATGGCCCGGCATTCGTAACACAACTTCGAGTTGTGGTCTTGGTCAAGGCACCACAGACCTAAGTGGTGGGGTCTGTCACGGACATGGAGCAGTGGCAGGCGCCGTACGGCTTGAGCCCCAACTTCCTTGAAGTCATCTTGCACAAAAGTCTCAAATTTGTTTTTGTTTTTTTTTAAACAGAGGGTAGCTCTGTTCCAGATCTGCGCTTTAACCAGCATTGAAGGAAAAGAACTGGCACATGTGTGCCTGGGTGGTGCATTTATAGACGACTGTGATGTCACAGATGGCTACAACAACATCGAAGACGCCATGCAGATCCGAACAACGCCATATGACGGTGCGCGCAAGGGTATTGCTTTGCAAGAGTTCCGGATTCCAAGCTGACGCCAATAAATTCTAAAGGTAAGGAATCTGCAGCTAGAAGTCTTTATCAGATAGAAAAAAACTGTCTGAAAATCTTACGATATCAGGAAGACAGACCGACATAAAAGCATCTGTGAAGAACCACGATGAAGATGAGAGACTGTTGGAACTGTGGGGAAGTAGTGTAATCAACCATGCCATGAATTGCACGCTTTTTAAAGAAAATCACAAAGCGATAATCTTCCGGTAGCCTCCAGGGACACAACAGATCACTCTAAAGACTCTTCTTGTGAAGCAAACCTGTTGACCAGTTGTCACTAGTTTGGTACCAGTCTGTGTGAGGATTCTGAGCTGGAAGTCGAGAGTGCTTAACAAAATAAATAACTACTTAGTGTGAGCTGCAATCAAGAAAAAAAACAACAGCCACAGCAACATTTACCCCCCCCCCCGACTTTATAAAAGGGAAAAACAGCATGGAGGTGGGTGGGGTTAAAGTGCCATCTATATATTTTACATTAGGTTTCCTTTCTGCCTGTATGGGTGGTGAAAATTGTTAGTTCTAACCAATACCTCCTCCAGTCATTCTGTTTCCAAATCATTACCCAATTTCCTACGGCTCCTGACATTCAAGCTTGTGACCTACCATCCGCTTCATAAGGGTAGTATGAAATCATCAAAGAAAGTGGGTCCCTCCAGTTCCTCCACGCATTGAGGTCAGTTCCTTTCTTTATGTGCCTTCTTACTCACATTCAAAGATAGCTGTGTTTGACAGACTTTTACCCCTCAGGAAAAATCACTCAAATTCTCAAATGTGCAGATATGGGCCCTAAGACGTCAGGCTTCAAGCTGTGTTGTAACGGCCACCAACAGATGTCTGTGATGGACACCCATGTTGTCTGACTTTGGTGCCTTAGCAACTCACGACTCGTAAGTCATGTTCCAGATGTGCAGAGATGAATCACAAAGCCGTCAGCAAACTGCAAAGCCATGTTAGCCTTCACTGAACTCCATCAGAAGGAGTGGTCCCAGTCAAGGGGAGGGATGCACTCTTTTTCCTGAGTTCACTGGCACAGGCATTCAAAAATGAAGTCTCAGAATTCAGGTAAGTCATGGAGCTCCTACAAAGGTACCACAGCCAACACCCATAGTACCTTTAGACTACAAAGCTGTTCCGTGTAATGGACTCTAGCAGTGTTCCCACTTCCACTATCCCTTGAGGGGACTGCAACAGTCGACAAACACAGTCAGCTATGACAGGCTAACAAGAAAAACTTTGGTACCCCAATGGTTCCCTCCATAGCACCTTAAGGCCCCACGATCCAAGTAAGATGCCTTTCAGAACCATTTTGCAGATCTGCCCCTGACACTGCACATCACTCAACCTCTGCCTGAGGTTGGCACCTTTCTCGAGCACTGTGCTGCAGGCTCCTGCATAAGAGGACCGTCCGACTCCACTTTCAGCACCCTGACTGATGCCACTAGCTTAAGACACGACCCTGGTAAAGACATCACAGACGCCGGACATGGATCTGATTTTTCTGTGGGGTTCCCATGCTCTGCCTCTTCCTTCTAGATTAAGGTAGTATGCACAATCCAACACAGATAAATATTACCAGTATGAGGAGGATGGTTGGTGATTACAGGGATGATGTATATGAGGAAGAAAACATATTTGAACACCCTCAGGATGATAGTGATCTGGATACCTCTCACCAGACGTTAGGTTATCCTCCCTGAACCAGGCCATGACTACAGAAAACTCCAGCTCCTTCGCCACAGTGATCAGGGTGGCAGCAACGGTCCTAGAGCTCAATCTACCCATGCAAGAGGTCAAAAGCAAATGTCCTCACTGAGGTTCTGAACCCAGCTCAGACATTCCAAGAACCTATATTTGCTTTTAACAAAGCCCTTATAGATGTCCAGGTAGGCACCAGGGCAAAACCGGGCTCTTGCCCCCCTGGGTACAGTCAAATGTCAAGATGGCACAGGCCTGGTCCCGGGTACATGTATTTTCTCCTTAAGCACAGCACCCTGTAGAGCTTAGTGGTTCATGTGTCTACCAACTGCCAGAACCCCAATGTCTTCTCTTAGACACACTCTGAACGAGAATCTAAAAGAATAGAAACTTTCACAAAACAAATAGATTCCCATGGTATTCTTGCCCTTAGATCTGGCAACAAATCATGCCTTCCGGGTAGGTACTAGCACACGTAGTGGGACGGGTAGTGGCTTACTTGCCAGATGTCTCTGAATACATTAGATTGACCTTACAGCATCTTATTTCTGATGGCCACAAGGTGGCAAAGTATACAATTTGCCCAGGCCTGAACACTAGTGACTGCCTGGGAAGGGCAGTCAGAACCAGAGTTGTACTGTGGTGCCACACATGCACTCACTCTACAGGGTTTTCCTCCGACATCCAATCGTCTGTAATGGACGAGCCGTTTGACAGCTCTAGACTGTTTAGAATTAAGATTGAAAGAAAACATGGCCACTGCCCACTTTCTAGATATAGCTTTGCCAGCTCTGCAGTTTCCCTTACATTGCCCCTTTCAAGGCATCGTAGGGTTTCCAGCAGAAACAACAGCAATGCATGCCTCATCAGCAACAAGCATTCTAATCAATTTGAGGTCGAGGCTAGGAAGAAAACCAACAGAGGCCCCAAGACATATTGCACTACCCAAACCACAACCCCGCCCCTCAGCTCCCACAAAATCACTTTAATTTGTCCTTGGCAGCACACAATCATCCCAGTTGGATGTCTAGTAAGTTTTTACATCCCCGGATGTCAGAGCATCACGTCAAACCAATGGGTGCTCCAGACTGCTGAACAAGGATACCCCTTAACTTTTCTATCCTACTCATCCCTCCACACTCAAAGACATGCTGCCCATACCACGACACCCCCGGGAGGACCACTTGCCCAAACTCCATAGAGGGGTTCAAGCTCTCTGAGCCAAGGGAGCATTAGAAAGGGTATGGACATAAGAAATCGGGCCGGGTTGTTATTCCGGTTATTTCTGGAATAAAAGGCAAAAAAGGAAGGTGGCCTTTGCCATATCCTGGATCTTCACCCTCTGAAATTCTTCCTACAGAAATGCAAGTTCAAAATTATCACACTGGCTCACCAAGTCCTATCTGCCCTGGATCCAGGATACTGGACGCCCGCGCTGCATTTGCAGAAGGCATATTTTCACATCACTGCGCTACAGTCTCATAGTCGTCGCCTGTAGTTTCAGGTAGGCCACTAGGACTTTCAATCTCTGTGCTCCTTTTTGGCCTTACCCGTGCAAACGTTAGAAATACCAGTCTTCCTGTACCTTGAATACTGGCTATTTAAAGTGGGCTGGCTCACCTCAAGCATTCGTAGCCACCTCCTGAAGAGGGAAGACATACTGACATCGTTGGGTATTTCCATCAACGTGCCAAAATCACACCTGACTCCAACACAAAGGCTCGATTTCATTCGAACTATTCTGGATACACTGCTCTTTTGAGCCATCCAGCCATCTGAATAAGTCCAGGACATGCTGTGTATGATCTTGATGTTTCAACCTTTAACCTTGATTTCAGAGAGAGCGGCTCTTCAGATTTCTGTGCCTATGCTCTCCCTTCTTCTCGCTGGTAAACAATGCCAGGTAGCACATGCGGGCTGTGCAGTGAGATCTGAAGTCTCAGTGATATGTCCCTTTGATGCACAGGCCAATGTTTAGCAAGGTGTCAAAGGAGACTGTGAAAGATCTGCAGTGGTGGCTTCTTGATTGCAATTGGACCAGTAGGGGATTCCCTACCCCAGCAAGAGCTAGCGTGTGGCGGATGCATAGTTGCTGAGGTGGGGAGATCATCTGACAGATGCAGAGACCAGAGGACTCTGGTCTTTGGCAGACGTTTGCCTCCACATCAACATGCTGGTAATGCAAGGGATTCACTAGGCAGGACTACATGACTGCCATGTGGTATTGCAACAAGCAGGGTAGCATGGGGTTGTGGGTTTTGAGCCAGGAGGTCTTCTCCTTGGCTGCATAAAACTTAGAAGGATCTTTAAACACCGGGGAGGACAAACTCAGCCAACATTAGCTTACGGTTCACACATGGCGGCTTCTCTCACAGGAGGCATAGGGCATCTTCCAGCAATGGGGAAAACCCTACCTTGATTATTAGCCACTGTGGAGAATGTGCAGTGTCCAGAGTTTTGCGTGTTGGCAAGGCAGTCCTCCCTGAGAAACCCTTTGGCCTGCACTGGGGGGTCAGGATTCTTGAACGCCTTTCTACCCCTCTCCTGCCCAGGATACTAAAAAAAAGTGTTAAAAAACAACAACAAAAAGGAATGAGCCCAAGTCACCCTAGTGGCTCAGGAATGGGTGAGGAGTGTGGCATCCAGACTTCTGACCATGCTCATTCATTTTCAGTCTGGTTGCCTCTTCGGGAGTACCTTCTGTCGCAGCATCAGGGCAGAGCCTAACATCTCAGCCTGCCCAATCTACACTTCTATGTTAAGCTGAAAGGGGGTCATCTATACGTCACATTTGTAGAACTTAAGGCAGACTTTAATCTGGTCCCAAGGAGTTCGCTGTGGAAGGCACTAGGGAAACAGAGTCACACATGATCTTTTTTATCACAGATAACAAGACTGCATGAAGGTAATTAGGCAAGGGTCTGCTGGGGCCATCAGGGACAGCTCAGTGATCCAATACCTACTGACAGGGCAGTGAGACAGGGTTGTGTGCTTGCACCCACTCTTTGCTATCTCCATGTTAATGATGTCATTGGTTACCTAAGAAAGTACAGACACGATTAACCGGAAGCTCAATGGGGTCTCTGTCCCTGCCTTACTTTTTGCCAATGACATGCTTTTGCTGTGGCAGACCTCGATGGGGTTGCAGTCCATGCTCAACAAGTTTAAAACCTACTGTGATAACATGGGCCTTAAGTTAAACTCAACTAAAACAAAATATATGGTAATTAATCTACATGTGCCTTTTAAGGGGAACATTGGGTCCATCAACAAAAGCTTCAAAATTTACCCAGATTGGACTATTTAGGCATAACGAATGACTAACTTGTCTTGGGCCCTTCCTATTTAACAGAGCACTGTCCCTGGCGCACAGCACCATAGCAATATTGAAAAGCATAAAGCTACAAAATCAAAGGATTTAATAAGGTGGACAAGCTGACTTAGGCGAGAACACGTTTTTGAGATTGTTAATGTGCTTTCCTACTAGAACTCCCCTTACTCCTTTACATCAAAACACTAATCTCAAAAGAATAGAGCAACTAGCGAACTTGAGACACTTATTATTTTGAGTGAGATTATGGACCACACAGGAATTTGGTAGCTACAAGGAAGGGTTAATGGAACTTCTGGAAATAGATGAATTTCATAGCTTTCCATGGACCTGACATGTTGAGTCTTGGCTTGTTAGATTGGGAATGGATTCCTTCTGGAGTCACTCTAAGGCTTTGACACCATATTCAAAAAGGCAGTTAAAGCAGATTTTTGGGGGATTGTGGCTAAATTACTCCAGCAGAATTCTAAACTGATCAGGCTGACTGGACAGTTTTTACTTTATAAGCCCACTCTGCACTTTGAATCCTTTTTTGATGATATCCAATTGGCCAAATCACTTTATCTGAAATACAACTCTTCGAACCAGAGAGTACACATCGAGATGGATAACTGGTAAAAGAAAGTGATTTGGTAGATGTAAACTGCAAATTGTGTAATTTACACTCTAAAGAAAAAAAATACGGCACACATATTTGTCTGCCTAACCTATGCAATTCTGAGGAGGAAATGAATCAGTCCCATATGCTATAATTTGGGATTTACCACTTTGCTGCCAGGTCTTTTTCCCCTCAAGTGTCATGCCTTTTTTTTGGCTATTTGGTGCATAGGCCTTCATAACTTTTTGTCCTCATAAGCTACCCACGCCAAATTTGCGGTTTTTTTCCCCAACATTGCAGGCATTCTAGAGGTACCCAGAGTTTGTGAAGTCCCTTAGAAGCGACCAAGAAATTAGCCAAACTACAGTAAAAAGTTCCTTTTTTTTTCAAGTGGAAAAAAGGGCTGGCTGCAGAAGAAGGCTTGCGGTTTTTTCCCTGAATATGGCATCAACAAAGGGTTTACGGTGCTAAAATCACCATCTTCCCAGCTTTCAGGAGGAACAGGCAGACTTGAATCAGAAAACCACATTTTTCAGCACAATTGTGGCATTTTACTAGGACATACTCCTTTTTTACTATTCTTTGTGCTTTCAGCCTCCTTCCAGTTAGTGACAAAATGGGCTTGAAACCAATGCTGGATCCCGGACAGCTAAACATTTCTAAAAAGTAGACAAAATTCAGAATTCAGCAAGGGGTCATTTGTGTAGCTTCTACAAGGTTTTCCTACAGAAAATAACAGCTGCAAAAAAAAAATACGGAACTTGAGGTAAAGAAAAAAAAACAATTCTTTCCACATTTTACTCTGTAAATTTTTCCTATAATGTCAGATTTTCAAAAGCAATATACCATTACGTTTGCTGGATTCTTCTGGTTGAGGGGATATATAGGGATTGTAGGTCATCAATACCCCTAGGTACTCAGAGACAATAAAGGAGCAGCACTGTGCAATGGGTTTTCATTGTATACCGGGTATAATACAGCAATTAATTTGCTGAAATATAAAGAGTGAAAAATAGGTATCAAGGAAACCTTTGTATTTCCAAAATGGGCACAAGATAAGGTGATGAGAAGCAGTGGTTGTTTGCACATCTCTGAATTTCAGGGTCCCCATACCAGCATGTGAATTACAGGGCATTTCTCAAACAGACGTCTTTTTTACACACTGTCTTACATTTGTAAGGAAAAAATGTAGAGAAAGACAAAGGGCAATAACACTTGTTCTTCTATTCTGTGTTCCCCCAAGTCATGCAATAAAAATGGTACCTCACTTGCACGGGTTGGCCTAATGCTCGCAACAGGAAACACAACATGGGCACATCATATTTTTACATTGAAATCTGACGTATTTTTGGGAAAGTGCCTAGCTGTGGATTTTGGCCTCTAGCTCAGCCGGTACCTAGGGAAACCTACCAAACCTGGGGAGTTTAGGATGGGGTGACTTGTGGGACTCTCACAAGGTTCTGATACCCAGAATCCTTTGCAAACATCAGAATTTGGCACAAAAAAAAAAAAACACTTTTTCCTCGCATTTCGGTGATAAAAAGTTTTTGAATCTGAGAGGAGACACAAATTTCCTTCCACCTAGCATTCACCCAAGTCTCCCGCCAAAAATGGCACCTCACTTGTGTGGGTAGGCTTAGTGCCCGCTACAGGAAATGCCCCAAAAAACAACGTGGACACATCACATTTTCCCAAAGAAAACTGACCTGTATTTTGCAAAGTGCCTAGCTGTAGATTTTGGTCGCTAGCTCATCCAGCACCTAGGAAAACCTAGCAAACCTGGACATTTCCGAAAACTAGACACCTAGGGGAACCCAAGATGGGGTAACTTGTGACGCTATTGCCAGATTCTGTTACCCAGAATCCTTTGCAAAACTCAAATTTGGCAAAAAAACACTTTTTCCTCCCATTTCGGTGTTGCAAAGTTCTGGAATTGGAGGAGAGCCACAAACTTCCTTCTACCCAGGGTTCCCCCGGTCTCCTGATAAAAATGGTACCTCACTTGTGTGGGTTGGCCTAGTGCCCGTGACAGGAAATGCCCTAAAACACTACGTGGACACATCAAAATTATCAAATACAAAACTACCTGTATTTGTGTGTGTGTGTGTTGGGGAGGAGGTTGGGGGGCTGCCTTTTTGGTTCCAGGCTTAGCAATCATATAGGGAAACCTACCAAATCCAAACATTTCTGAAAACTAGACACCAGAGGGAGTTCAGAGGGGTGTGACTTGCGTGGATCCCTCAGTGTTTTTTTAACTAGAATCCCCAGGAAACCTCAAATTTAGCTATAAAAAAACAAATCAAATTTTTACACATTCCTGTGTTGGACCACCGCACCGGCACAAATTTCCTACCACCCAACACTCCCCTCAGTCTCCAGGTAAAAATGATACCTCACCTGTGTAGGTGGGCCAAGTGCCTGTGACAGGGAAGAGCAAAAAGCATGTCGAAAATGAGGGGGAACCAAAGCAGGTCCAAAAGGGCAGTTTGGAAAAAAAACAATTTAAGCTGACAAGTGGGGCAGAACTTTTATTGGTATAGATGTGACAATGCTGGTTGGTAGGAATTTTGTGAACTCCTGCAGATTCCAGAAGGTTCCATCACAAAAATGTGGGAAAAATGTGTGATTCCAAGCAAAGTTGGAGGTTTGCACGGCATGGTGGGTAAGAAAATGGTGTGGGGTGCATGTGAAGCACACCACCCTGGACTCACACAGATGTTTAGTTTTCAGATGTGTCTAGGTCTCGTAGATTTTTCGAGATGGCAGCGTCCCAAAGTCCAAAAAGAGTAGCCCTCACCATTCCAAGTGAGACGAATTTGAGAGTTAGACAAGCTCTCATGGCCCAAATGTAAAACCAAAACATCAAATAATCAAATTTCCTCTTGCTTGACCATGGGATAAGATGTTTTAGTGTGCGGGGGAGAGCTGAAAGACTGCTACCCCCTTTAGTTGGGATGGGGGCATAATACTGGTTGGTAGCCACCACCCCACTATTATTTAGTTTTTTATTCCCTGGCATCAAGTAGACTTTCTGTCCCCCCCCCCCCCAACTTTGTCCCTATTTATTTGGGATGGGGGTATGGCCATACCCCACTCTCTTTTTTTTTTTAAACAATCTTCCCTGGTCTCCGGTGGGTTTCTGCCCCCCTTGCAAGAATAGGCCGATCTGCCCCCAAGGCTGGGCAGAAATGACCCAACAGTAATGTGTGTAATGTGCCCCCATGGGGTGTGACCCTTGCCAAAGGGGCTGCCCCCCCAAACAAAACAAATCAAATCAAAAACATTTATAAAGCGCGCTACTCACCCGTGAGGGTCTCAAGGCGCTAGGGGGAGGGGGTTACTGCTGCTCTAAGAGCCAGGTCTTGAGTTGCCTCCGGAATGCGAGGTGGTCCTGGGTGGTCCTGAGGTTGGTGGGGAGGGAATTCCATGTCTTGGCCGCCAAGGATTTCCCACCTGCCGTGGTGCGGCGGATGCGAGGGACGGCGGCGAGTGCGAGGTTGGCGGAGCGAAGTTGACGGGGGACGTGTAGAAACTGAGGCGACGGTTGAGGTATTCGGGTCCCTTCTTGTGGAGGGCTTTGTGTGCGTGGGTGAGGAGCTGGAAGGTGATACTTTTGTTGACGGGAAGCCAGTGCAGGTGTCTCAGGTGGGCGGAGATGTGGCTGTTGCGGGCTATGTCGAGGACGAGGCGGGAGGAGGTGTTTTGTATTTGCTGCAGACATTTCTGGAGTTTAGCGGTGGTTCCTGCGAATAGGGTGGTTCTGTAGTCCAGGCGGCTCGTGACGAGGGCGTGAGTCACAATCTTTCTGGTGTTGGCGAGGATCCAACGGAAGATCTTTTGGAGCATGCGGAGGGTGAGGAAGCAGGAAGATGATACGGCATTGACTTGTTTGGTCATGGTGAGAAGTGGGTCCAGGATGAAACCGAGGTTGCGTGCGTGGTCTGAGGGGGTTGGTGCGGTGCCAAGGGCCACCAAGAGTCGTCCCAGGCAGACGGGGTGTTTCCGAGGATGAGGACTTCCGTTTTGTCTGAGTTCAGTGTCAGACTGTTGAGTTTCCTCCATTCTGCAACGTCTTTCATTCCATCTTGCAGGTTGGTCTTGGCGCTGGTGGGGTCCTTGGTGAGGGAGAGTATCAGCTGAGTGTCGTCGGCGTAGGAGGTGATGTTGATGTTGTGTTTGCGTACGATGTCGGCGAGGGGGCTCATGTAGACATTGAAGAGAGTCGGGCTGAGCGAGGAACCTTGTGGGACGCCGCTGATGATCTCAGTGGGGTCTGAGCGGAACGATGGGAGGTACACTCTTTGGGAGCGGTTGGAGAGGAAAGACGTGATCCAGTCCAGGGCCTGTCCTTGGATACCGGTGGAGCGGAGGCAGGATATTAGGGTTCGGTGGCAGACGGTGAGGTTGAGGAGGATGAGGGCGACTGTTTCTCCGTTGTCCATCAGAGTTCTGATGTCGTCTGTGACTGAGATGAGGGCGGTTTCTGTGCTGTGATTGGCTCGGAATCCGGACTGAGAGGGGTCGAGTAGGTTGTTGTCTTCAAGGAAGTTGGTAAGTTGCTTGTTGACAGTCTTCTCTATGACTTTGGCAAGGAAGGGGAGGAGCGAGATGGGGCGGAAGTTCTTCAGGTCGCTGGGGTCTGCCGTAGGTTTCTTCAGTAGGGCGTTGACTTCTGCGTGTTTCCAGCTCTCAGGGAAGGTGGCAGAAGCAAACGAGCTGTTGATGATGGTCTGGAGATGCGGGGCGATGATGTTGTCAGCTTTGTTGAAGATGAAGTGTGGGCAGACATACACACATATACACACACACCAATCCCTGGTGCCTACATGGTTTCTGCCCTCCCCGGGGGAAGATGGGCCTAAGAAAAATAGGCCGATCTGCCCCCAAGGTGGGCAGAAATGGCCTAAAATAAAATTGCCCCCCAGGGGTGCGACCCTTACCTTAGGATGCACTGCCCACATGTAAAAAATAAATTAATTAATGAAATAAAAAAATCCCTGGTGTCTATTGGGTTCTGCCCTTAAACCCCCCCATCCCTACCCTTAAAATAGGCAGATCTTCCCCCATGTGTGTAGGGATTTTGTGGGGGGGGGGGAGGGAGAGTTTGGGGGAGGGCTAGGGGTGCAGAAAAAGCCTAATAATTACCCACCTGGGAAGCAGCCCTTGCCAAAGGGTCTGCTCCCGTTATGCATAAAAATGAAATAAATGGAAAAACAAATCCTTGGTGCCTAGTAGGTGCAGAAATGCTGAGGCAGACATGAAAGGAAAGGCCTTTCCTTTCATGCCTCAGCCTGCCCCCCACCTACCGGTGGGAAGAGAAATCTTCCGATCGCACTAGAAGCAGAGATTCCAGTGCGATGGGAGGCGACCTCTCATGATGTCAGAGCACGATTGCACGCTGACGTCCTCAGACGTCACTGGGGGGATGGAGGGGGTCGGGTGAAAGGGGAAGCTATTCCCCTTCCATCCCTGACCCCTGTGTGGGTGGGAGGCCCACGGGGGGACCGCTGGGCCGGGTGCAGGACGAGCTGGCCTCGTTCTCGGCACACAGCAACCGAGGACGAGACCAGCTCGCCCCAGGAACCCTGGTGGTTAAGAAGCACCAAGATGCACTAAGGATCCCTAAAACTGATACTTCGCCATGCATAGTGTTAAGTGTAAGCCGGCATTTGCTTGCAGTTGGGATGGTTCAAAAAAAGAAAGGCATTAACTTCTAAGGTAGACTCTACATGCAATGACCAGCCGTAAAATATGTTGTATTACAAATGATATAAAAATTTGATCTTTCAATTTTTATTGATGAATATTGATATTCTGTGACACCCTCAACCTCGCTGAGGACCTCCACTTCCGAATCCACATCAACCCCAACACCACCCTCAAAGGAACTCTGATCTAAAGACCTCCTGGCCCCCGCTCTCATTTCTGCGAAGCCATTGCAGACATCGTCAGCACCAACGCCCTCAACTCCACAGAATACATCCTCCTCGGCGATCTGAACTTTCACCTAGAAAACAACAACAACGCCAACACCACCAACCTACTGGACAACCTCGGCTCCAGACAACTTGTAAGCTCACCCACCCACACAGCAGGACACACACTCAACCCTGTCTTCTCAGCCAGCAACCACATCTATATCAGCCACACCACTGAACTCAGCTGGACAGACCACTGATGCCTCCACTTCTCCTACCAGAAGCCAGTTACCCACCACCACCGCACACAACCCCCCCCCCAACGCAACTGGAGAAAAATATCGACGGATCAACTGATTTCCACACTCGCCCTGGACCCACCCCCCGAGACCACGGACCCCAACACAGCCGCCACCAACCGAACTGCTGGATAGAGGACTGCGCCAACACTCTTGCACCGCTCAAAAAACCCCAAACACCCTCCACAGAATCAAGGCCAGATGGTTCACCCCAGACCCACAGGAATCCAAATGGCTATGTCGCAGACTGGAAAAAAGCTAGCGCCGCAAACCTACCAACTCCAACCACATCACATTCAAGGATGCCATACGCAAACATCACCAACTTAACCGCACCACCAAAAGGACCCACTTCAAAAACCGCATTGACACCAGCGCTCACAACAGTAAAGAGCTCTTTGGCATCATCAAAGAGCTCTCCGCTCCCAAGACTTGCTCCAACGAACCCCCGCCATCACAGGAGTTCTGCAACTCACTCGCAACCCACTTCCACCAAAAGATAGAAGAAATCCACAACATCTTCAACCCCCAGACCCACCAGCTGACTACAAAAACCCACGAACCCAATCCCCCAAGTGACATCCACCTCCTCCACAACTGGACCCCCGTCAACAAAGAAGACACCACCAACACCATGGCCACCATCCGCCCCGGATCACCATCGGAACCCTGCCCTCACCATATCTTCAATAGTGCAAATATCATCATCGCTCCCCACCTCTGCAACACCATCAACAGCTCCTTCAAGTCAGCCACCTTCCCAGAAAGCTGGAAACACGCAGAAGTCAACGCCCTGCTGAAAGAACCCAAGGCAGGCACAGAATACCCGAAGAGTTACCGACCAAGCACCCTCCTCCCATTCCCAGCCAAATTAATCGAGAAAATTGTTAACAGCCAACTATCCCGATTCCTGGAAGACAGCAAGGCTCTTGACACCTCCTAATCCGGATTCCGCAAACACCACAGCACCGAGACCGCACTCATCGCTGCCACAGACGACATCAGGACTATGCTCGACAAAGGAGAAACAGCAGCACTCATCCTCCTGGACCTCTCCGCATCCCTCGACATGGTCTGTCACCACACTCTCCGCACACGCCTCCATAACACCAGAATCCGCGACAAAGCACTCAACTGCATCTCGTCATTCCTTATAGGCAGAACCCAGAGAGTCTGCCTTCCACCATTCATATCAGAAGCCTCCAGTATCATCTCTCAGCCCCACGCTCTTCAATGTGTGCATGGCCCAACTCGCCAACATCACACAAACACACCACATCAAGATAATTTCCTATGCAGATGACACTCAGCTAATCCTCTCCCTCACAAAAGACCCTACAGCTGCAAAAAACAACCTCCAAGCCATCGCTAGCTGGAAGGAAGCAAGCCGCCTCAAACTAAACACAGACAAGACAGAGATCCTCATCTTCGGAGCAAACCCCTCAGCATGGAACGACTCCTGGTGGCCCACCTCCCTAGGATCAGCACCACCACCCACGCACGCAACCTGGGATTCATCCTGGATTCCACACTCAGCAGGTCAACACCATCTCCTCTTCTTGCTACAACACCCTCCGCATGCTCCACAAAATCTTCAAGTGGATTCCCGGACCAGGAAAGCGGTCACCCACGCCCTGGTCAGCAGCCGACTAGACGACGGAAACGCCCTATATGCAGGTACAACAACCAAACTCCAAACAAAGCTGAAAAGAATCCAGAACGCATCCGCCCGACTCATTCTGAACATCCCTCGCCCCCACCACATCACCCCCCACCTCAGAGACTTACACTGACTACCAATTCCAAAGAGGATCACCTTCAAACTCCTCGTCCACGCACACAAGGCCCTCCACAACACAGGTCCAACCTACCTCAACGTAAGACTCACCTTCCATACCCCCTACCCACAACCTTCGCTCCGCCAGCCTCGCCCTCGCCTCCGTTCCCAGCATCACCGCCAGAGGAAGATTCTTCTCCCACCTGGCCGCCAAGACTTGGAACTCCCTACCGCTCCACCTTCGCCAGACCCAAGACCTCCTAACCTTCAGGAAACACCTAAAGACATAGCTATATGACCAGTAGCTCTCCCCCCCCCCACCTTGAGACCCTAACGGGTGATTAGTGCGCTTTATAAATCTTATGATTGATTGATTGATTCTGGAAGTTTGAGTGTGTTTTATATTTGATAATGATTTTTAAATTAATTGATATATGCTAAGGAACCTCAAGATTTTAGTTGTTTTTAGCTAATGTGATTATGCACTATTTGTTTAAATGAGATGCTTACTTGGGCTTTTTAAGGGCTGTAACCAAAATAAAGCTGTTACTTACACCTCCATGTGTGGAGGTGTAACAGTGACAGTTGAAGGCTTTTGATGTTCCTTCCTAAGTGGCTTTTGTCATATTGGTGGCTAGGCACCCATCTACTAAACCGATCTATACTGGACTCAGGGAGAATTCCGCTGGTTGGTGCTCTTCCTGAAAACTCTGAAGGTGCAGTTATGGGTTGTACTTTTTGTTTTTGTTACTAGCCCGCCAATGCCTTGCTGTGATAACAGTTAAAGGTTATCTCTCTACTTTCAATCTTCTTATAGTTCCCTGACCTACTATTCCTCTGTAAGTCACCTGTTGTAAAGCGTTTCTGATGGGCCTGGTTCATATGTTCCAGCTAACTCAATATTTCATGCCACAGTGGGACCTTCATTTGATACTCCTCTACTTGAGCTGTACTTCCTTTGAACCTAACTTTTTACCATCAAGAAAAGCACTCCTCACCACCATAACATTAGCCAGGTGAGTTAGCATACTCCAGGCATTGCCCCAACATATCTATAGTTCTTCCCAGAAAAATTAGTCATCCAGAACATAAGTATAATTCCTGCCGAAGGTAGTCACATTATTCCACATGAGGCAATCCATCCCCTTGCCGACTTTCTATGCATGGCTGCATGCCTCCAAGGAAGAAGAATCATTTCATTGCCTTGACCCTAAAGAACGAGTTACTTACCTTCGGTAACGACTTTTCTGGTGGATACATTAGCTACCTGTGGATTCCTCACCTAATGAATACTCCCATGGCGCCAGCATTCGACGGAAATCTTCTTCCTAGCTTCTGCACGTCGACGAGGACGTCACATAGCCCACGCGACGCCGTCTGACATCATACAGGCAATAAGAGGTCCTCGCCGACGTCAGTACCAACATTTTTTACATGCATGAGAACAATAACCCTATGCAATGAAAGATCAAGGCAACATCTCATAACATTGCAAAGTACACAACATTTCAATAAAATGCCTATAGATTTAATATAACTTTCTTTCCTCTTTTTTTTTTAATACAAAACATTTATATATACCAAATATGTATATACACAAAGAAATATATACATATACAAGTATCCATATATACAAAATCTATTGCAGTCCTAAAGACCAAGAGGAGCACACTCAAGGATTACTTGGTAAGACCAAAAAGGCAACGGGGAGGCGGGTGGGACCGTGAGGAATCCACAGGTAGCTAATGTATCCACCAGAAAAGTCGTTACTGAAGGTAAGTAACTCGTTCTTCTGATGGATACAACTACCTGTGGATTCCTCACCTAATGAATAGAGTCCCAAAGCAGTACCACGCCCAGTGGTAGGTGCCTAAATGGTCAAACCAAGAAATCCTGCAGCACTGACCGTGCAAAATGGCCGTCCCTTCTGACCTCAGAGTCCAAGCAGTAGTGCTTCACAAAAGTGTGAAGGGATGACCAAGTTGCGGCCTTGCAGATGTCGACCACAGGAACACCCCTAGCCAAAGCCGAAGTGGCCGACTTAGCCCTGGTGGAATGAGCTCTAATACCATCAGGAGGATCCTTCTTTGCTAAAGAGTAACAGATTTTAATGCAAAGAACAACCCACCTGGAGAGTGTTCTCTTGTGGACTGCCTTTCCTCTCCTCTTGCCCACGTATCCGATAAACAGCTGATCCTCCAGCCTGAAATCCTTCATTCTGTCAATGTAGAAGCTGAACGCCCTCTTTGGGGCCAGGCGATGTAGTCTCTCTTCCTCCTTTGAAGGATGAGGCAGAGGATAGAAAGTGGACAAAGTGATTGTCTGGGCCAAATGGAAGGGTGAAACAACCTTCGGAAGGAAAGCAGCCTTGGTCCTCAACACCACCTTATCCGCATAAAAAGTTGTATAAGGGGGTTTTACTGATAAAGCCTGCAACTCACTCACTCTCCTTGCAGATGTTATGGCCACCAGGAAAACTGTTTTAATAACTAAGTACCTCAAGGGGCAAGAATGCATAGGTTCAAAAGGGGACCCCATAAGGAAAGTCGGGACCAAGGAAAAATCCCATTGAGGCATAACGAATGGTTTTGGAGGATATTTATTTAGAAGACCCTTCAAGAATCTAAGAACAATAGGGGATTTAAACAGCGATGGTTGGTCTGGCAGATAAATGAAGGCTGACAAGGCAGACAAGTAACCTTTAATAGTAGCCACTGCACAACCTTTCTGCGCTAGAGACAAAGCAAAAGATAAAACATCTGACAAATGAGCACATAAGGGATCAATCTGTCTCTCTCCACACCATACCACAAATTTAGACCACCTATTAGCGTAGATAGTTTTAGTGGAGTGTCGCCTGGCCGCTAAGATAACATCCACTACATCAGGTGGGAGAGAGAAGGAACTCAGGTTGCCCTTTTCAATCTCCAGGCAAGAAGGTGCAGGCTCTGGAGGTTGGGGTGTAAAACCTGTCCCTGCGACTGCGAGAGGAGGTCTGCCCTGAGAGGGAGACGGAGCAGAGGGCACATTGAGAGTTGGAGAATATCGGAATACCACACCCTCCTTGGCCAATCCGGAGCTATTAAAATTACTAGGGCCCGGTCTTGGCGAATTTTCCACAATACTCGAGGAATCAAGGGTATGGGGGAAACGCGTAAAGCAACTGGTCGCACCAGCTTCTCTGAAACACGTCCCCCAAAGCCCCCTGCACTGGATACTGGAGACTGCAGTATAACGGACAATGCGCGTTCTCCCGAGTGGCAAACAGATCTATCCGAGGAAACCCCCACATCTGGAAGATCAAACGAACTTGATCTGGATGGAGACGCCACTCGTGGTCGGCCGAGAAATGGTGACTGAGACTGTCCGCACGTACATTCAAGACTCCGGCCAGATGATTCGCTACCAAGCAAATCTGATGGTCCTTTGCCCAGGACCATAGTCGAAGAGCTTCTCTGCAGAGAAGGTACAACCCTACTCCACCCCGTTTGTTTATATACCACATCGCGGTAGTATTGTCCGTTAGGACCTGAACAGACTGACCGCGAAGGGATGGGAGGAAGGCCTTGAGAGCCAGACGTACAGCCCGCAACTCCAACAGATTGATATGAAAAATCTGTTCCTCTGGAGACCAAAGCCCTTTGATCTCCAGATCCCCCAGATGAGCTCCCCACCCTAGAGTGGAAGCATCCGTTATGACCGTGGTCACTGGTGGTGACTGCGCGAACGGCTTTCCTTGTGAAAGATTGTTGCCCGCAATCCACCACTTCAAGTCCGCAGCAGCATCTCTGGAGATTTTGACAGAACCTTCGAGATCTCCTTTGTGTTGAGACCACTGCCTTCGGAGGCACCACTGAAGAGCCCTCATGTGCCAGCGAGCATGCGTGACCAACAGTATGCAGGAGGCAAACAGACCAAGCAGACGAAGGACATTGAGGACTGGAACGACCGCTCCATTTCGAAACATTGGAACCAACTCCTGAATATCTTGAATCCGCTGAGGCAGAGGAAAGGCTTGATTCAATGTCGTATCCAGTACTGCCCCTATGAACAGGAGACGTTGAGAGGGCTCTAGGTGAGATTTGGGCACGTTCACCGAAAAGCCCAGGTCGAACAACAACTGGGTTGTTGACTGTAGATGATGCGACACAAGCTCCGGGGACTTGGCTTTGATCAACCAGTCGTCCAAGTAAGGGAATACTGCTATCCCCTTCCTTCTGAGCTCTGCCGCAACCACCGACATCACCTTTGTGAAGACTCGGGGTGCTGAAGTAAGACCGAACGGGAGGACCGCAAACTGATAGTGCTGCGACCCCACCACAAACCGGAGATACCTCCTGTGCGACTTGAGTATCGGGATATGAAAATAAGCATCCTGCAAGTCGACAGACACCATCCAATCTCCATTGTTCAACGCCAAAAGCACCTGAGCTAGGGTCAGCATCTTGAACTTTTCCTGTTTGAGGAACCAATTCAAGATCCTCAGGTCCAGGATTGGCCTCAACCGACCAGCCTTCTTGGGAATCAGGAAGTACCTCGAGTAACAACCTCGACCCCTTTCCTGCTCTGGGACCAACTCCACCACGCACTTTAATAGGAGGACTTGAACTTTCTGTTCTAGCAACAGGTGTTCTTTTGAACAATACGATGGGCAGGGCGGGATGGGGGGCGGAAACTCCCGAAAGGGAAGGGTGTAGCCTTTCCCCACAACGCTGATAACCCAAGTGTCCGATGTAATGGTCTGCCACTTGTGAAGAAAATGCCGTAACCTTCCCCCTACAGGAGAGGAGTGAGTGGGGATTGGTGGAAGCCTAAGGCTGCTTCCCCTGCTGCACCCCTCCAGAGGACGAGGAAGAGCCAGAGTGCTGCTGAGAGGCTCCCCTCGTGCGGACCCTACCCCTCCCTCTAACTGATCTAAAGGTGAGCGAAGAGGCAGGTTGCTGGAATCTCCCCCGAAAGGAAGAGGAGGAAGAGCCACGTCCAAATCTACAAAACCTCCTAAAAAATCTGGAGGAGGCAGAAGAAGGGGCTTGCAGTCCTAATGACTTGGCTGTGGCCCTGCTTTCTTTAAACATTTCCAAGGCCGAATCCGCTTTGGCTCCAAACAGTTTGTCCCCATCAAACGGGAGGTCCAACAGGGTCGACTGCACGTCCGCAGAGAACCCTGAGTTGCGGAGCCAAGCCTGTCTCCTCGCCACCACAGCCGCGCCCATCGCCCTAGCCACCGAGTCAGTCGTATCCAACCCAGATTGGATAATCTGGGTTGCTGCAGCCTGGGCATCCGTAACAATGTTCAAAAGTCCTTGGGGAAGCTCTGTATGTGAAGATGTTATGTCGTCCATAAGAGCATAGATGTACCTCCCCAAGATACAAGTCGCGTTGGTGGACTTCAATGCCATGCTACAGGACGAGAATATTTTCTTAGATTGTGAATCCAACTTCTTGGAGTCTCTGTCCCCCGGCACCGTCGGAAAAGATCCAGGCGCAGATCTAGAAGAACAGGAGGCCTGGACCACCAAGCTCTCCGGCATAGGGTGTCTGGACAGAAAGCCAGGGTCAAATGGCGCAGCCCGATACCTCCTGGCCACAGCCCTATGAACAGCAGAGGAAGATACTGGCTTCTTCCACACCTCCAATACCAGATCAAGCAAAGCCTCATTGAATGGTAAAAGAGGCTCCGCTGCAGTAGAGGCCGGATGTAGAACCTCAGTCAACAAATTCTGTTTCGCCTCCGCCACCGGCAAAGGCAGTTCCAGAAAGTTAGCTGCCTTTCGTACCACAGCGTGAAAAGTAGCTGCCTCCTCAGTATACTCCCCTGGAGATGACAGGTCCCACTCAGGAGAAGTATCCAGCCCACTGGCTGTATCCAGACCATGAAGCTCGCCAGACTCCACAATCTCCCCTTCCTCCAAGACTCGTTGGTATTCCTGCTCCTCCAAAAGACGAAGAGCACGTCTTCTAGAATGCAGCCTTTCTTCGATACGCGGCGTCAACATGGCATCCACCGAAGTCTAGGATCGGCGCCGATCTCAGGATCCATCCGACAACATTTCCCGCGCCACAGGCAGATTCGACGCCGAGGTAGGAGCCGGACGAAGAGAGGCGCGTCATGGAGTCTCCGATGGTCCTGTCGGAGTCACTGGCCGAAACCCCGAAGTCGACAGGATGGAAACCTCCGGGGCCAAGATCTCTGGAGCCACCGGAGCAGACACCGGAGTCGACACCGGTGCTGAGCCCACATTCCCTAAATGGAGAAGGGGCATAAAGGGTGCTGGCCGTAGTGGCGCCGGAGCACCCAAGGTGAAAGCCAACGGCCCCGAAGGACCAGCTGGAGCACCGGCTGGAGCCATCTGCTGAAAGATGGTATACATCGCATTCAAAAATGCAGTATTATCGGCTCCAGGGGCAGGAAAAGCCGGATACTGGGGTGCCTGGATCGAAGGCGACCCCGACGCCAGCCTCGACGTCTGTGATGCCGAAGAGAACACCTGAGGCTGCGTCACTTCAACAACTGAAGAAGACTGTCCAGGCGAAGTCGGTGAAGCTGGAGAAGGCAACAGCGTCGACGGATGTGGTGTGACTGTGGGACTCACCTCCCAAGTCTTTCGACGCCGAGCCGAAGGCGACCTCGAATGAGACTCCTTGCTGGAATGGCGCAGTGACTCCCTACGGCGCTGGGAGTCTCGATGACGCCGATGAGACCTCGGCGAGGAGGACTTCCTATGATGCTTCTTCTCCTTCCTTTTTGACTTCGCCATGAAGAGTTTAGCCTCTCGTTCTTTTAGGGCTTTTGGATTCATGTGTTGACATGAATCACATGTCGCGACGTCGTGGTCGGAGCTGAAGCACCATAAACAGTCGGAATGAGGGTTAGTAACAGACATCTTGCCCCCACACTCCCGACAGGGCTTGAAACCCGACTTCCTCTGAGACATAATAACCTCAGAGAAAAATTCACACAGCAGAAAAATACACTGTAACTCGAAAGTAACAGTAGCTCCCTCGAAGATAACCGTTTCGAATGCACGGAAAAAAGGGAACTGACGTCGGCAGGTCGGTGAGGACCTCTTATTGCCTGTATGACGTCAGACGGCGTCGCGTGGGCTATGTGACGTCCTCGTCGACGTGCAGAAGCTAGGAAGAAGATTTCCGTCGAATGCTGGCGCCATGGGAGTATTCATTAGGTGAGGAATCCACAGGTAGTTGTATCCATCAGAACGGGCACATAGCTTCTATGTGAACTGAACCAGAAACTTCAGACAGAATGACCAACTTTTCATTGGTTTCACTGGAGCTAATAACTGGAGCTAATAAAGGCAAAGTGATGCAGAAGAGAACCATCTCCAGATGGATTGTGCTATGCATCAATCTCTGCTAAAGGCTAGCCAAGAAACAGCCCGCAGAAGGGTATGCCAGTGTTCCATCAGAGCGAAGGCTGCTGTCACTGAGCTGGCACGTGGTGCGCCACTTCTGGACATTTGTCAGGCTGTGGCGTGGGCATCTCTCCACACGTTCAGGAATCATTGCTGCCTGGATAGCGAGGTCCAGCGGGATGGGTAGATCATCATATCAGACCTTCAGGACATCCTGGTTTGAGTAATTCCACAGATCTACAACCAGATTAGGGGTACTTCTTTTGTATCTATTCACGTGGTGGGGAATATGCAGGTAAAAGAATGTATCAGAAGAACAAGTTACTTACCTTCAATAACCTATTTTCTGGTACAGACTATCTAACCGCAGATTCCTTACCAATCCACCCTCCGTTCTTTTCTGTGAAATGGACTTATATACCCTTTTAATAAGATGCCAAATCAAAAAAGGTCTGCACACTGCATCTGACTTCAATAGCTTTGTATCCGATGGGGCTGAAAAAGTTTTAAAAAAAACAAAAATAACTGATGCCAGTGCAGACATAGTGCACATACATAGGCTGTGCCATCACATCAGAGGGGGGATGTAGCAGGTGCACAGCTGCATGATGCTAGCTGCAGATGTGCAAGGGAATTGTTTTGAAGTTCTCTGACCCAGTCTGGTGCTGAGGGAAATTTGCAAGTTGAGGAACACGCGGTCATAGTTTAAAGTCCTTTTTCTATGCCCTAGACTGAGTTCCTTCCAGTTTTAGTGCTGATGTACGAAAGTGGTGTGCAGTTGCAAAGACTGGAATTTGCAAATTCACAGACTGGGCAAACACATAACACAGAGTCAGTATGCGCAAGCGGTACTATGTGAGCTGGAAATGTCTCCCCGACTCACACACTTACATCTTGAAGCCCATTGCAAATCAGACAGTGGAGGGTGTCAAGAAAAGAGCCTGCTCTCCTCCTTTAAAGATGCAGTGGTGAGACCAAAATTCTAGTTGCAAAGCACTGATTGAATAAAAGCCTCCACTATGTGACTCAGGCATCAGTGGAAATAAACTGCAGTCCACTGGACCACTGCATGTTCGCACTAATGTTCCCACGCATCACGCCATTCAGAGGACAAAGGCTACACATGGTCATATTCTGAAATACAAATAATAATTTGAGATTGTGAATGCAAGGATAGAGGTCTGCTTTACCACTTATGCCTCCATCCATAGACACACAGGCATTGAGAAGAATTCATAAAAACAGAAAACAGAATTGTGCCTCACTAATGTTAACAAGTCAAGATTCTGTGAGTGCTCATTTTATGCTGCAATGGATTGTTTTGCAACCTGACCGATTGTAAACAGGACCTTTAGTGTGGCAGAATCACAGTTCCAATCAGAGTGCTGAAGTATATGCAAGGTAGTAAGACGTTTTCTCATCTTGTTGAGATTTAACCAATTACCTGTAAGAGATGTAACTGCTAAGTGGGATGGTTCCTCGAATATTTGTGATCTTTGCCAGATAGGAATCTAAACTTTTATGCATCTGCTATTTGTTTGCCCATCCTTTGATGGGTTACGGAAAAATGGTTGAAACCGTCATTATGGCAGTTCCTGTCAGTACACTGAAAGTGTGCCATACAGCTCTGTCAAAATGACTTAGTCGAACAGCGCTTTCAATTTCCTTATTTTATTTTCAAAAAGCAGGATTTGCTTTTTGAAAATGAAAAAATAATGTCCCCCCGCATTCGCAATGGGAAATTTCTCCCATGGGGTTAACGTTACTGAATTGTTTTAACTTTCACTTATCACCAGGTTTTGGATGGCAGTAAACGAAAGTAAAAACTTGCCATATGTTCGTCCACTCTAAATAGAGTGGGCGGACAAATGGAAAAACTTCCGATGGCCCTTAGTTTGTCGGCCGTCAGAGGTTTATGAGAGGGTAAAGACCAGATAGCCTCTGTTATTAATACACTGAGGGTCCACCCAACTGTAAATGAGGTGTGCGGACTTATAGTACCTTGGAAAGGGTACTCGTCACTGCTGAAACAGAGTAGCCTTTCCACTGCACTCTAAATCCGGCCCTTAGTGCGGGAATAATTGTGATTTCCAAGTAACACAATGGCGCTGTTACACAAACAAGGTGATGGAACAAGTTTATCATGGGGAAAAAATATCTACATAATTACTGCAGTGTGTGGTTTAAACGCAAATCTAAACTAAGTGTTACTCTAACTGAGTAGCAGGGCCACAAAGCCAGCATACTGCAAGACCGGTGTACTATCGTAGTGCTATAATGGTTATATTCCAGGAAAACAGTCAATCAGATTACTACAACAGTAGAACTAAATAGGCCAACAGTTAAGACCTTTGTAATGTCACTGGTACATGGATGGAAGTTAATCCAATCGCCGCAGTGGTAATGTCACAAGGGCACATGGACACAAAGTCAATTAGTAGCTGATGTGTGGATGGAAGCCTACAATCAATCACAGTGTTTTCATAACTGAGGTGCTAAGCTAAAAGGTTAACTAAAGGACCTGCAATTACTGTGTGCCCTGAGTCACTTTATTAGATACTTATAAATTCCAGGCAAATTAATATAAATCAGTTATATATATTTGTGAAGTTCATGACCACACCACATCATTCTACCTTCAAATCTAAAAAGATGTAAAGGTAATTGGAAGGTTGGGACACAAAGAGTTTGGTTAATGTCTCACCAACTGTGACACTACCATTACTTGTTTAAAGAAGCGGGTGTAGTATGCTAGTTACATGTGCACAATGTAAAGCAAAGCCAGCACATACCCTAGTCCCATGCATGCACCCCAGGACATGTTCAACGTACCTTGTGCACAATAGAGCAGGTGGAGTCAAAGGTGCCATGATCATCATGCATCATGACCAGGTCAGAAATGCTATCATCCAATAATTCATGCATGCTATTCACACTGCTACTCTGGCTGCCTGTGCTCACAGACATGCTGGGGATGGAGTGGTTACTGTCGAGGCTATCCATCTTCCTACTGAGGCTGCTTCCATGCTCACTGTCCTGTGAAAAGCAGACATCCAAAAGTAAAAACAAGGGATAACACAGAAGTCCTTTTTACACCACCAGTCACAGAAAGGGGTTGCAATGCAACAGTGTTACATGTTAGTAAAAGTAATATATTTGTGAGATTTGTGTATCATTGAACAGGGAGGTAGAAGGATGGGTCTTCAAGGTGGAATGAGAGTTGCACCATCAGGTGTGCAAGTTTTTACTGCAGAAATAGCAGGTGATTTTGCAGCTCATGCTTGAGGTACACTAGCAGATATCTGAGGTCGCAGATTAAAATAGCAGCAGGTGTCGAGCAGCAGGATTTAGCTCTATGGCTTGGGCTGCGCAAGGGGCTTATCGTTCCTCAGTAGCTGGGTGAGTTCCAGGTCATCACTAAAGTGCAGAAGCAGAGCTGAGAGACATTAGAAAGAGTTTGGGGAATAAAAGTGTTGCAATATTTAACAAAAAACACAAATAACGTAAGCGCTGTTTAACAGCCCAGTGTAAAAAAGAGTTCAAGCAAAAAGTTAGCTGGAAAAAACACACCTGAGTAAGCCCCATTCACTAAGTTATATGTACTACAATGAATACTGGCAGGCCACTTGCAAACCTCAGCGTGGAATTCAAGTATAGATTTACTGTGGAAGAGAGGTTTGTGTTTGGGCTCTGTACAGTAAAAACATTGTTCAATGCATCTGAAAATCTGGTCCCATTATCAAGAAAGTATGGTCAGCCCCCATCCCTTGAGCTTTAACAGCCACTGGAAATGAATGTTAAAATTAAGTAGGAGCCACTTATGTGTGATGGTTTCAGTATTGTGAAATTCTGAGCACAGTAGTCAATACAGGTCTAAAAAGTAGAGTTTGAAGTCAAAACTCGAGTGCATTAAGAAGCACGTATGTGTGGTATACAATGACTAGGATAGTATTGTACACTGCCTGTTAAGTATGAGGTACCTTTCTGTAGCTGAGAACAGGGGCCATGTGTTGTTAGTCTGGGAACTGAAAGTACACTTGATTGTGAAGATTAATCCCACACCTACCTCTTCATCCTCCAGAGATTCTACCAGCGGCCCATTCCTTGCTTCTTGGAAGAAGATCTTCTTAATCTTTCTGGACTGGAGGTTGTCCAGCTCACGGACCGCATCCTTGGTTCTCTGGATGAGGTCAAGGATGACTCGCGCTGGACGGTCTCGGCGAACAAAATCATGCTGATTTAAGGGAAAATAAAAAAGAAATTAAGACAGGACCTTGGTACTAGCACAGAAACACCAATCAACATCACCAATTCTTTCTTCCCTGGGTTGTACACGCTGGAATACTAGGGCCGAGAAGAACATGAAATAAAATGAACAGAAGTAACCCTCCTCTCTGCAGCCTTCCACTCCCACCCCACTTCAATTTGCTAGAGATGCTGAGGCCAGCAGACTATGGCAAGGGAATAATTTCTGCCATGCTCAAAGCTGGTTCAAAGGAACCCAGAGCACTCAGACATTCCAAATGTGCCAATGCACAATCCCAAGCCAATCCTTGACGTTGACTATCCGTGGCACCTAAATCTCTGTCAAGATTAGAACTCAGACTACCCAAGCACAACAGGAAAATAAGTGGGCAGGAAGAAGAGACACTAGCACTACAATGGAAGGCTCCCTACTGTAACAGTGATGGATACATAATGCCCCAGAAGGAGTTCAAAAGTCTGCAAATATCACTTCCAGTTTGAGCATTTCTAATCCACATTAGCCTGCTACTGAAGGTGGGATATAGGCGAAGTCATTTAATGGTGTGTTGACACTCTCAACAATGCATCTGTTGACATTGTCCAGAGTTTGAAGAATAAACATGCCAGCTGGGTAAATATACATGCTTTATGTAAGGAATATGATTATTAAGAGGATACAGTACATTGATTAATCCGCGGTAACTGCATTTCTTTGATTTGATTTTACTCCCGTGTTCAAGTCATTATGATCTGTTATCTCACACAGTGTGGGTTTGTAGTGCTTTTGCTAGAAAACTAGGTAATCAACATCGGAGGGTGAAATGGTAGATGATTCTTTATGGTTAAGTCTCTAGAAGAGATGGCCGTGAGCGGAGGACTCATGCTTTATTTTTCACGCAGTGGAGGGCTTGTTTTGTCAGGCCGCGGTTCACCTCGTGTTTGGTGTAGAAACTTGTAATAACTTAAATAATTAGCATGTTTATGAAAGGGTCAAAGGATGGAACTTTACAATAAAAACAAACACATATATAAAGGCATAACTCAATGAACACTTCATTGCCTAATAATTCCTAGTCTGTGACTGCAGTACACAGGTGATTTAACAGGTGGCAATGATAACACGTAAGAATGCAGGGTCAGTTACATTTTAGAGCAGCATTCACGTACCACGTGGCTAAAGAAAACAGCAAATTGGTGAACTCCAGTGAACCCACACTCTTACTAGAAAGCACAAGGATTGCTAGCCACGTAAATGAGCCCTGCATTATAACGTCTTGAGCCAGTTAAGAGATTAGCTTTAGTGTCTGTGCTTTAGTGCACATGAACTGGGATTGACAGTGTCCATGCAGGTTGTCCTTCTTGAAAGCTCAATTTGGCAAAGCTAAGTAGCCCCTAATGAAATGTCTGGCTTGCTATCAGTGGCCAACGAACAGCTGTCAACTCTTTATGAAATGTGTTACTCACTATCAAAGGATGGCTAGTCAAAGTTCAAATATTGTTTGCTTTGGATAAAAGCAATCTAGTAGAAACATTATCACTGCTCACTCAGCTATATACCCGGAACATCTATAACAGAATATCATCAGTACCTATAAATTAACATATTTCTTTGTGGTAATACTACATGTATCAAAGATGTATGTACGTATAATATAGGGCATGGAAAGCAGAGGGTGCCTCCCGAAATCTCTGTATTTCCACCATAATATTACTGTACTCCAGAAACTTACATTATTATATTTATTTAAGGCATAATATATCACTGCAATATCGTTGCTGTATTGTGCACAGTTTAAAATTAATACTGGAAGCTCCAGTAGTACTTTGTCACCCAGTGGCGATCATACTTATAGTTAGGCCGGCGTTTTCATACGAAATGTCCGGTTTGGTTTGCTAAAAACTTTTGGCGTTGTTTGAGGAATCTTCCAAAAACTTTCCAAAAAAGTGCTCTTCTCCACTAGTTTCTTCATGAAACGTTTCAGGGACTTTTAAGGGGCGAGCGCAAAGCGCTCCGTCCTGTGTTGTAATCTCTCTTTGGGCTTCAAACCACGCCCATGTCACGTCAGTTTCTTTCATTGGTTCCTGAGCTTGCCTTTTAAAATCTGCTTGCTTTCATTAGTGAAAAGCATGCATAAGTCATGCGTTTTCGGTGTTTACCCCTCCTCGAGCGCAGCAACCAAGTACTGAAAACATACCAGGCTCCACTTTTTCCGTCCGGTTTCTGGACTGCTTTTTCTCTTTTTACGCAGCACGATCTCGCTTGGCAGAAGTCAAGCGCTTTGCATGACATCGACCCTGTTACATAGTTAATCGCACTTTTGCTGGTTACATGGATAATTGCACTTTTGCTGCTAGGTTTCACTACAAGTGAACTTTTATTTCCCTTTGTGTGTCTGCTTTGCACTGATGGCGGCCGTCAGCTCGCTTATGTGAAACTTTTACTTTTCAGTTTATATCGCAAGACAACTCCAGTTAGTTATTTGAAATTGTTTTATTTTCAATTTATGTGGCAAAAAAAGTTGAGTTAGGAGTTTACAATGCTAATTGCTCTAGATCAAGCTCTGAAACAACATCATTGATGAGAACACTGCATGGCAACACCCTCCAATAGAAGAAATGGAGGCAGGGACTTAAAATAGAATCATGTAGAATAAAATGTTCTATTCAATTATTTAAAATAGGTAAAAAATAAACAAATTTAATATTGAACTATCTAAAAATAATTAATGTTTTTATTTAATTTTATCTAATTTTAATAACCTTTTCTAAACTTAAAAATAAATGTAAAATTAAAATAAAATATAAATATTACTGGTTTATGTTTACTGCATGTTAATAATTTATTAACCCCTGCAGTGGCCGACGCCCAAGCTACCTCCCTAGTGCGGGTCACGACCACCAGGGAGGGGGTTAAAAAATCCTCGGTTGCGTCGCACCCGAGGATTTTATTTTTCTAAAAATACCTGGGGAGACACAGAAGATCTTCCGTGTCACCCCCGTCTCCCCGCACCCCAGGGGCTAAATAAAAATAAATAAAAAGAAATTGACAGGGTGTTGCCCGTGAGCAGGACGTGGGGGCAATCATTTTTTTAGTAGTTGTATTGTTTCTCTGGGGGCCATTATGGTCCCCAAGGAAACACTACAAAAAAAAATATATATATATACACACACACATAGATATATCTAGCTACATAGATAGATATATCTACATACATATATATATATATAGATACATATATATATAGACACATATATATATATCACTTTTGTCAAAGAATTTTATTGAACTTAAAAAAAATATTTAAAACCTATTTTAAATATAAATAAATGTATATTACATGTATATATGTATTTTGAAAGCAGAACAAAATAGAAAAAAGTGCATTACTACAAATGTATATATTTGAGTGCAGAATAAAATAAAAACATCTACACCAGTATTAACTTACATTTGAATTCAATTTTCTCATTAATTTCAATATATTAAATTAAAATCCTTCTTTTAAGATTTAGTAACAAAATAATCCCACGTAAACTAAGTATACGTGTATTTTTGCTAAGCATTAAAAAATGCGAAAAGTGATACATAAAATTAATTAGAAGTAATCTAATGATATTCTATTACAATTTAGTGTTACATTAATTTTTAAAGTTTGTAAAAGTTTATTAAATAAGTTCAAAAATAAAAAATAGTTTTGTATCTGATTGTTTAGCATTAAATTAAATGTGTTTATATTTAAACTATTTTAAATACATTAGTTCAATTTAACATTATTTCCAATGGGGTTCTATTTTAAATCCATGCCTCCATTATTTTCTATGGGACGATGTTGCAGTGCCAGTGGTTGGCCATGTGTGGTGCTGAACGTACTCAAGTTCAGAGCTAAACTACATTCCTCTTAGGCTCGAGGAACTGTAGAAGTACTGTATTAAAAAGCAATACTTACCCTTTTTGAGTGAGGGTACATCACTCCCTAACCGCTTTGTCCTAACATTAAGTAACATACATTTTTCATTTTAAATAGTTTAAAGAATTTAGTTCAATTTAACATTAGTTAATATCGATTTATATTTTAAGTCCCTACTACCATTATTTTCAATGAGGGGGAGATGAATAATCAGTGGTTGGCCATGTGTGGTGCTAGCCTCACTACTGCTCTTTTTCAGTACTAACTTTACACTCATATTTGTGGCTCCACCCATTTCAGTGAACAGTCCAAAGTAGTAAAGTTACTCAAAAGTTAGACAGTAAACCTAGTACTAACTAGTACATCTACATATGCAGACTTCCTTTGTGGACAGACCCCAAAGGGTGTTAGTGTTACTTTAGAGTAATCCACATTCTTTATCCTGGTAATCATAGTTTAATTCATTAATATTAGAATATTTGGGGCCTATTTGTGGGATCCACTTAATACATTTCAATATATTAGCTTTTTATTTAAACAAAAAAAAAGGCACAACTTTACCAAGAAACCAGGTCATTAGTAGACATCATACTTTACAAAACACTGACACATAGAAAAAAAAGAATAAAAAGGAAATGGCACATTCTAATGACACTATGATTGGACGAAAGTTGACATAAATACAAGTGACCCACACTCCTTGAATGCAACATAGTGTTAGTTAGACATTTTGCTTTCAAATATGTACCTGGTTTGAACGGGAGAGTTAAAATTCACTGAAAACACCAATGATGCGGTAAATGATTAGACGTGAGAAGCCTTTCCTTCTTCAAAAAAATAACATAAAATAACACAAATAGCAAAATCATCCAGCTACTTCCAAAGTAATAGGCAGGGAGAACACAACGAGAAAGGTGAAAATCCAACTGTGCAAACAAGTTGCACAAAAAAAGCTCACCCCCCAAGGTGTCAGTGTTGTAATGAAAGTCAAGGTAATCATGTTTTACAAAGGTGTGGTTTATTTAAATTTCAAAGATTGGGGAATTGCTCAGAATTGTTAAAGTATCCGATTTTCCACTTGGTAAATGAGCCCCAGGTTTTAACTGACTTGTGTAAATTGCCTGGGTGAAAATACAAAGAAATAAAGTATAATATACATTTACCAATTGAGGCTATTGAGAATGTTAAACCAGTGTTAAGGATTTACCACTAAAGAATAACTTTTTTGGTTCACATACATTGTTTTTTTAAAAATTAAAACAAATATTGGAAACATTTATTTTCTTTCTTCTCCGGGCTATTCATGTGTCAAGGTGAATTAAACCACTAGTTTCAGGATATTTGACTGTTTTTAGACCAAAAGCCACAGCACAATCCCATTGCCATGAACCTAATTCTGCAGTTCTACATCTGACAAAAGAGTGATTCACAACCTCTGCATATAACTTCCGAGGTGCATTCCAGAGTGAAAAACTATTTCAAAATGACTTTGGTGAAAGGCCCTGTCCTTTCCTCTGCATCAGGCAAGCAAAGTCCTCTAGGTATTTGTAAAAGAGAATATTCCATGGTCAGAAGTAGCCCATGTCAAGAGAGTGATCTTACTTCTAGCTATCATTCTATGAATGAAAAGCAGAACATTTCGATCACTGTTTTAGTGGACTGGCTCTCCGGTATACTGGAAAATAATGTTCAACCTTGGACGATCCTGTGACCTAACAAATCACAAGTTAAATGTCTTACAGCCTCATTAAAAGATGCTAAGTAAACTATGAATAGTGGCTTAAGGAAAATTATTGGGAGCCCTTGTAGAATGTGAAGAGAGGCCCCATAGTCTGCCATATCTAACAAGCATTCATTGGTCTTGGGTTTAAATGGGATTCTGAAGGGTTGGGGGCCACCTGCATTGCCGGGGGTGTGAGGGCATTTATTACACCCCTATCTATAAGCATCTAAGTATGTTTAGTGGCAACCTTATTCAGAATGAAAAATAACCTAAAGGTCAGTGTATCAATCAGTCAAAAGTTTACATACATCATGTCAACAGAGCTAAATAACCACTATTACTCTCAATGGATTTTGAACCCAAGACACACACATATACATGAAAAGAAAGGTTTATATTCATTGTGGAGTACTTGCCTGGTGCATCTTTCACACTCACAATATCTATGATGGCCTAGCTTGCCTACTTTATTTTAACTTATTGATAAGATATAATAATACAGTACAGGTCACGGAGAAGGAAACACTCTATCTAGACAGCGACCCATTTACCTGAAAGCACGTATGAGCCATTTACATATGATGATGCAGAAACCTTTGAAAACTTGATTAGTTCAGGTAAATGCTCCAGTTTACCGAGACACACTGTCCCACAAACATTTAAAAAAAAGTGGGTATTATGTTACGCAGTTGCCTCACTATCTTTCATCATTTAATTCCCCTGTAGCCTAAGGATACATTCTGACGGCTAAAATTAAATCCAATTTTGATCAAAGAAGTCAATCCAATTATCTGCTTATCTCAAACATTCCACATCCTTGCAAAAATGGTAATGGGTCATGGCCTGCGTTCTTACACCAGCACTGTGCAGTTTTTTTGTTTTTTTTTACCACGTCAAGAGACTGTCTGCACATCATGAGACTGTGTTTACGAAAATGTTGGGTGGTGCAAAAGCACTGGTTCTTATGGACTATCTGTGACTATCAGTAATGCAATACTAACAGCAAGCCTCCGTTAACCTGCCATTATAGGGAGTGCTATAGAGCGAAGGCAATCTTTCCTGGTCTCCCAAACACATTATGTTACTCTTCCACCTTTCACTTCTACATCTCAGTCCCTGATCCGTGGTTTCCCACAAGGAACAGTCTTCTTCTACCTATTTTAACATTTGTATTAGGCCACTAGCAAAAATCATCTAGACCCACAGGCTAAACTTTCACAATTTGAACAATTAGTGAATAGAATGACCTCAAAACATCAAACTTAAAAGGTAAACTCTCAATCTAGTTTCTCTCACTGTATTAAAGACATTGATCTCTCAAACTGAGAAACTGTGGTGACAGTATTTGGACCCTATCCTAATCTATGCCCCACTGATTTTAAGGCCGACTGAATGGGAATTCCTCCTTATCCACATAACAGAGAAAAACCTAGGGAGTCCTCAAATTACATCACTAGTTCAGACTTTCTGCTTTCACCTAAGAATATACAGACACCTATTGAAATACTGAGCTCAGTCTCAACAAGGAGCCGAGGTCCTACCACTTGTGCTATCAAGATTAGACTATACTAAAATTTTTGCTAGGTTTGATCAAATATGCAGTCATGCATTTGCAAAGAGTTCAGTCCATGACATCTGGTTCGTGAGAGAGAGAGAGTGAGAGAGAGATAGATATTATCCACCTAGTTGTGTTCTCCCAAATAACACTATTACACACAATGTAGCAGCTAAGCCCGAAAACAGAGGGAGGGCCTTGAGATGCTGAGAAACATCTAGCATGGCAATATCCTAATGTCTGTAATGAAATAAGAATAGCCAAAATGTACTTATCTCATTTGTGATGACATACAATCCACATAACTAAGTGTTTGTTAAGGCATAAAACACTGAGTGCAGCAAGAGCCACCTACCAGGAAGTAATCCTGATGGCACTGAGAATTCAAAGTAAGAAGAAATCAGTATGAGGAGCCTAATTTGAAAAGTGAATAGTAAGTAAAATCAACTACCTTTTGGCTATTCTTTTTTCTTTACAGACATTAGGATATTGCTATACTAGATGCTTTGATAAACCGGATATGGACTTCTTTGGGTCAGCTTTCACAATTTACTTGCACCACTCCAGCTTATTACCGCTTTTGTGGTATGTTAGGATATTGGTATACTAGATGCTTAGATAAACCGATATGGACTACTTTGGGTCATTCTTCACAATTTACTTGCACCACTCCAGCTTATTACTGCTTTTTGTGGTAGGTTTTACCCCCTCTCTTGTTTTTTCCTGGCTCAATTAGGCTTAGTTTTAGCTTGCATTTCTTATTATTAGTTGTTCATATTTTGTTTTTTTATTTCCAATACCTCCTCTGCTTGTCCACATTATTACACAATTATCCAACGGTCCCTTGATATGGCTACTTGCCACTGCGTAAGTGACAACTCTAGACATTTCACTTATTTGTGACAGAATGACCAGGCTCTCCGATAGCCTTCTGGTGGGTTACCTGTCTTGTTGTCAGGAAGAAGGTTCATTGGCATTGTCCACCTTCCTTACGTCTTATACTTGTTTCATTTTAGCTTTCCCTCAGGATTTCCAGTACCACCAGTATAGACGTGTTAATTTTCCAATGTCTGTTGAAGATATCTCACACAGGACTGAATCGGTTTTTCAGGACATTATTGTGTCGGTCCTTCTCTAGTCTAGCATGATGAGAAGTCTATTTATATTTTTTCTTCTTTTCCCCTTTCTTTCCTCCTTTACTATGTTTTTATCACTCTGCGCAGGTAGAGAAACCACACTGGTTCTCTTAGGTAATCACTTTGTTAAAAAGTGAACCATCTAATTTCCTAAATCTATTATACACAATATCATTTGGGTTTGGTATGGGCTTTCTGTATTTATCACCCCACCTTGCATGTGATACTAGTTTTGCCCTCACATAGGCATAGGTACCATCCTTTTGACGCATGCACAGAGCTGTGTTTTTTAAACATATGTATCCATGTAATTTTTGTATGATCAGTGTGATATTTTTATGTACTTTTTAAAACCTTGAAAAAGTCACAGAATTGACGAAACACGAATCGGCTGTAGAGGAGTAACATTGTATGCTAACAAAGGGACTTGAGTTTTATCTGCTTTCCTATGCATCCTTAATGTGAAGGGATTCTGGACTGGAATTGTATTTTAACATAATGTGTGTGGAGAGTCTCTTTTGTTAATAAGTTGCAGTGGTTCCCTATGGGACCAATGACCTTTCAGCTCTGAGTAGTAGGGCTTTTTTGCCTGACCAGCAGCACACAGAATGTACTGCAATTTACGACACTCACTACCACTATTATGCATCCGAGTGGTGGTGTGGTAAATATACCACTACTACCTGTATATAATTCATTATGTCTTAGCATGTAATCCATGCATCAAAGTGAGGACTATTGCTATCACCTGACCAAGAAGCAACTTCTCTTTCAGAAGAAATGGTTCTTCGGCAGTCCCCAGTGGTGCTTGCAGGTTTGATCAGTGGTGTCAGAACTTTTACAAATGCATGACTACAAGACGGCACCCCCGCCAGACATGCATGATATTTGAACCACCCAACAATACAGTATTTTCGAACAAGAAGTTACTTCTTGGTCAGATGAAAGCAATAGGACCACTTTTATGTATGCATGGACTACATGTGGAAACAGGCACGGACAGTTTGATAGCCCTGACCTCTGGGTATACTGGGAGGTATTATTTTCAGGATCCCTGTTTCTATCCAATTGATAGGATTTGATTGAGTATGCCTGAAGGTATCATCCTACCAGGGTGTGGACAGGTGTCTATGATGATGCATGCTACTATCAGTGGATGAGGTGTCTACCCCAATCCTTTTTCATGATTAGATGGTGACTGCAGTGATATTTTCAGTTTTTTGGCCCTCCCTTGGTTTTCAGGCCTAGCTGCTATATTGTGTGCAATATCTATCTTAAACTTGCAATGTAGACTGTGGCCTCATCAATACCATGGTTTGGTCACTTTTTATGAAAACTCATACAAACTTGTAATAGTCATGGAATTTAACATATAGGGGCAGACACACTGATTTTCTGCATTTACAATCTTTTTTTTTTAAAATAATTTTTTAATGGTGGGTGGGGAGATACCGACATTTATAAAATGTTGCCAATAGGCATTTTAGTTTATGAGTTCATTTTAATATGTAACATGTTATTTATTGAAAATATTGAGGGATACAGCTCGTATGCTGGACTAATGTAAAATGATCTCCTCTTCCTTTTTGATATACAAATTGTTTCACAGTACAGTCATCTTGGACTGATCACCTTGAACAATTCTTTGCATGCAGTTCAACAAGTGTCACTACTAAAGCTTGTGCCATATAATCTTTTGAACATCAAAAAAACACCCTTTCACATTAATGCGAATAACCTGTTTGAATGATTCCACTCACTGGCAATCATCACACTGCCTTTCAAATATGCAGGGCTTTCTTTTTGTACAAGGAAAGAAATGTAGTTAATAGATGTTGAACAGCTCTTCTCCAGTTCTGGATACAATTGTCACATCTTCTGCAAATAAAGATAGTGTTTGCTTGTTCTTTTCAACTTTGAGGGGGATTACTCACCTCACCAGATAGGCAGAAACTTGTACTTATGACTATTCCAAAGAGTGTGGGAGTCAGCCACGAACCTTTGTGGAGCTATTGTTTTCAAATGTATTACTATATCGATATATTCGAAGTCAACAAATATCATCAAGACTGGTCACGTTGGTATATACTCATGAAATTGTTTTTGTAGTGAAATCAGAGTGACATCTACTCTTCCATGCCTGAAGTCTATGGGCAACAAACAAGGTACTCCATGTCTGTGATACTGCAGTCCTGCACCTAGGCAGAGGGGCTACACAAATTGGAAGAATTAATTTTTGCCACCAGGGCTAGAACATTGTTTATACCCATAATGATATTGGTATGTGCAGAAATCTACTTCGATTACCAGTATAATTAAACTGTCTAATAAAAATGAGTAATGTAATAACATTCCTTCAAACTTTGCATGCAATGAATGATGAAGATCATCCATTCACTCCAGGCCACCCAGCGACCCCTGACCCCACCGTCTTTTTCAACCTCTTAAGCGACCCAATAGGCACGGAACTCACTAGCATCATCATCACAGCAGCCTTCCCGGACAGCTGGAAACACTCAGAGGTCTAACCCCTCCTAAAGAAACCATCCACCGACCCCAGCAAACTCAAAAAATGTTGGCCAATCTGACTGCTCCCCTAGCTAGCCAAAGTACTCTAAAAGGCCATCAACAAACAGCTCACCGAATACCTGGAACAAAATCACCTACTTGACACCTCCCAACCAGGATTCCATGGCACCCACAGCACTAAGACCGCCCTGATCACTGCCACAGGTGACATCAGAACCCTCCTCAACCACAGGGAAATGGTGGCCCTAATCCTCTTTGACCTCTCTGCTGCCTTCAACACTGTTTCCCACCACACCCTCTTCAACAGACTCTACAACATAGGCATTCAGCAAAACACACTCAAGTTAATTGCCTCCTTCCTCATAGGACACACACAGAGCATCCAGCTGCCTCCCTTCACCTCCGAACCCAAGGACATCTTATGCAGTGTACCCCAAGGATCATCCCTCAGCCCCACCTCATTTAACAACTACATGACCCCCCCCCTTGCAGACATCGTCAGATAACACAGCCTCAACATAATTTCTTATGCAGATAAAACTCACCTAATCCTCTCGCTCACCAAAGACCCCTCCACCACCACAATCAGCTTCTGCAATGGCATGACCAACTTAGCCAAATGGATGACTGCTTTAACTGCATTAAACTCAACTCTAACAAGACTGAAGTTCTGATCTTCAGGAAGAACACCTCCATATGGAACCACAGCTGGCGGCCAGCAGAACTCAGACAAACACCCATACCCACAGGTCATACACGCAACCTAGGCATCATCCTCAACAGTGAACTGACCATGAAATGAGAAATCAACACTGTCACCTCCTCCTGCATCCACACACTTCGCATGCTCAGCAGAATCTTCAGATGTATCCCAGTTAACTCCAGAAAGACTGTAACTCAGGCCCTTGTCACTAGCCTAATCGACTACAGCAATTCCCTCTATGCTGCATCGCTATCCAGCTCCTGAAAAAATGCCAGACCATACAGAATGCTGCAGCCAGATTCACTCTAGACCTCCCCAAACAGACCCACAGCACCTCCCCACCTCAGAAACCGCCAATGGCTCCCCACCCGGAAAATATGCCAGTTCAAGATCCTCACACATGCCTACAAAGCTCTGCATGATCAAGGACTGCTCTACATCAATCAACTGAACTTCCACATATCCGCAAAACACCTGTGCTCTGCTTCACTACCCCGTGCACACACGCCTCGCATCCATCACACCGAGAGGCTTGCTTCTTCTCTTATATCGCCGCCAAGACTGGAAAGACCTACGCCTCAATCTTCGAATAGAACCCTCCCTGGTGGACTTCAAGAAGAAACTAAAACCTGGCTCTTCGACAGAGATGTTGCACCCACAGTGCCCAGACACACCTAGGGGTGACAGTGCCACGCTATACAAATACTGATTGACTGAATAATTGATTGATTGTAATAGTAACATACTCCATTGTACGCGATGGACAGATTCAGAGAAAGCAGAAGAGCCAACCGGGATCATAGATAAAAAGAATTCACCAGCCTTTAAAAATTTGATTTTTTTCATCAGCTTGGGAACTGGAGGAGATCTAAAAAGAACTAGGTGGGTGGCACTCAATGATTTAACTATGCCCTTGTTAGTCTTCTACTGCTGGAAAAACTCATCTACTATGGCACTGAATAGTTCTTCTCAATTAAAAAGTAGGCTAATTACTTTATACTGGGCATCGCCCCTCAAGTCAAACAAGTTAAGCCAGGCCCCTTGTTGCAGGGTCAGCCGCTTCTTTATAGTTACAGAGGTGCTGATGAGGTCCCTGGACGTCAGTCTCTGTTCCAAAGCATGGTATAGACAAAAAGAGGAATTTGATGAGCTCCACAGAAACAAGATTCGATCCACAACAATGGAAGGAAAAAACAACAACTGGCGAGAACATGCATACTCAGAGGACTGGCAGTGTGATGTATTGTGTTTGACGTTTCTACACGTGGGTTGCACAAAACTACAGATTTCAACAACTATAGCTGTTGTTTACTTTCTTGCCACTAGGTGGAAGAAATAACCACAGTGTGCCAATGGGAAATAGCCGGTATTAAGAATAATTTTTTAGGGGGGTTTGTTATGTATGTCAAACAACTCTTCACTGATATTTAAGAAGCTCAACTGCAATTTGAGTCTAATAACAGAGGCAGCTCTTGCACCTTAAAGCTCAGTGACAGCATAAGGTTTCTTAGTGACAATCTGACCATCTTATACCAGACAGAATTCTTATGAAGGATGCCTATCCCTGTCCTTCAAAACAAAGCTAAATTTTTTATAAATGTGTTATTTGTTCAACAAACGTAGACATGTTGCCAAAATGTAGCTTCATTATCCCTAAAAACTGTAACAAACTATACTTCTTTAAATATTGAGAAGATAACCATGTATGTGCCATACCTGTCACCAATAATTTGCCAGTTGAGGTTAAAAAACAGATGGTCGTAATTCTTCATTACCTCTGGCTAAATTACCTGAACCGCAAATTGTTTTTGGTTTAAAATTTTGTTATGCTGACAGTAACTTATGATTGATCTCTTAACTGAATCTGGATCTCAAAAAAAGTTTAGATTGTTTTTTAGTGCTGCAATTTTCGATTTTTAAACTGTTATTTTATTCTTTATTTTTCTTGCTCTTGGACTATTCTGCCCCAAATATTGTTGGCCTTTGACCTCCGGGATCCTGTATTCTTCACCGCTCCTGTTACTCCAATAGCGAGGTGGATTAGCTAATTGTTAGAGTGGAATACTCCATCAAAGAACCTATGCTTGCTGAATTTCCCTTGGCTGAGATTCTAAGTTTTTCCATTCTTCATTTCCTTTCTACCGTACCATGATTAGTAGTCTTGTATGCTACCACCCTCCCGGTCCAGTCGGATCACTTGTTAATCTCTTCCTTGATTTTATAATGCCTTTGTCCTTATCACACTCATGTGTGTTTATGGTAGAAGTTTTTTACCTTTGGATTGAATCCTTGCCATAGTTGGACTCTTGATCTAGGCTAGACTGCTGGTTTAGGTATGACAGTAGACGACTAGGCCAATCCTACAACAAGTTGCAACTGTCAGTCTAACGCTCCCGGCTCACAAGCAGTACTTCACCAAAAAAAAAAAACAGTAAAAGGTGATTCTAGCAGCTGTTACTTATGCACTCTAGAGTGCGACATCTCAGGGGAGTCGTGGTTAAACGGAGAGTACCCATTCTCACATGAGAAACAAGTCTCAGTCACGCACAGACAATGAAGGAGGTGCAGTGAGGTTTTCATTAGTTTTTATTAACAAGACTACAATCTACTGTAAAATGCATGAGCTGCAATGATTAGGGTAATGACCAATGCAAGAAGCAGAATTCTAAAAACGAGAGTCGTGACTATAAAGACCCCCAAAATCTTTCAATAACATGAAATGTGAAATATGCCTAAATACCTTAGGATCGAGAACCTAATCTGTAACCTAGAGAGAGTTGGGTGTGTTAAATCTAATCTGCCAGTACCATGTCCATGAGAAGAGCCTTCCCAACCCTTGTTAACTTGGAATGAGGTCTCTAGATCAGCCTCTGTGGGGACACGAAGGCTGGATTTGCATCAAGGCGACGTGTAGCATAGATAGCGTGGATGACAGCTGGTAGGAATCCTTCTGACAACCTAGTCTGCATGAGATGTATTTATACAAATCTTGTAGGACCCCTAATGCAGGTATGTTCTCAAACAAACAATAGATAAGAAGGCATGCTTGGGGTGGCAATTATATAAACATTATGTTCCTGTCACACGTAAGTGGGAAAGGGACATGATGTGAATACCTAGGTATATCACTTGTCTTTGACTCTGACAATGATGCCTTCACAGAGTAGCACTGATAATGTGAAATCAAAACATTTTCCTAACTATAAACATAGCAGCCATTTTGAAAGAAATAATGAAATAAATGTGCTAAACCAAAGCAAGCTAAGAAGGTTAAAAGTCACTATGTGATAGGGGCACAGGTCCGCAAACCAGAAGGCTGAGTAAACTTCTGATTCCCAATAAAACTAAATGGGATCCTCTACATCCTCACACACCTCTCACGCCATTTCTAATTTAATTGATGTCATGGCATCCATGGAACTATATCATAGAGTCCTGGGCTCCATGCACTGCAAATTTTAGACACTGGATTTGCTCTTTGGTTTTGAGAAATATGCTGCCACTGAGGAAACCATACCAAGGACTAAGCGGCCCTCAAATTGTCTGACTGGTCAAGATGGCGGACATACCTAGTTATGCTCCCAGGGCTCCTCGGATATTGGCTGCCATTGGAACACAACACTGCCTCTAGTCTCTGTGTGCAACTCGGGCTGAGACACCGAATTCTACCGGCCCTGCTCCATAGGCCATCACCAGCCTGGAACAGCAGAGTTGTCTGTCCTGGTGCTTCGACCCACTCTCAAGATGGCACCCTGACTGCCAGCGTGCCAAGAGGAGTCACAGAGGCTCCCGGGGCCATTGTGAACTGTGCGCAGGTGACGAAAGGCTGAAGGTAGTGGCTAGGGAGACCCGAGGCTGGCTGAGGCAAGGGACGAACAAGGTAGTCTTATATCAGGTGGCATGTCCTTCCAGGGCCTGACGCCATATAGAGGAGGCTGGGGAGCGATGCAGGAGCTGACTGGCATACTTGTGGGGCCCTGGGCTTTGTGCACAGCCGGGATCCACACTGCTGTTGGGAACGCCCCCCCACTCTGAACCTGGGTGGAGGGGGTCCCTCAACCGCTGTAGCCTGCCAATTGACACCTAGCCCTGGACCCCGGGAAGAGGCTGATGGTCGATATACTTTGCCCTGGCTGCTTGTGCTGACTTGCCCTGCCCACAGGGAAGCAAGTCGGCTGAGTGTGCGCTGCCTTGAGATGGAGGGGTTAGGGCCCGAGCGCCCCATAGGCAGCCTGGGATGCACTTGGCCCGAAGAGCACAGCCTGGGGTACCAGAAGGCTAGGCCCTATGGACTCATCCCCTAACAGCCCGTGTGATACCCAAAGACCCAGCTGTATGAGCTTCCCCATGCATTCAAGGGTCAAGTGAGCTGGGAGAAAGAGAAGCCCGGGCCGACCACCGACCACATACAGGAAGCCCCTCAATGAGTCCTGGGCCACCTAGGTGTGAAGAGTGAGATCTGACCCCGTGCAAACTGAGAAGGAATGCATCTAAGGGACCCACAACAGGCAGACCACCACGTCCTCCTCCTGTGGCAGTGGGGAGCCCTTCTACTCACCAGATTGCAACAGGGAAAGACTAAAACGCCACATCCCACACACAGACTAAAAGTTAGGAAATTACGACCACACAAGGGGAGGGGCAAGGTCCCAAGGGGCAGAGATCAAGATCTCCCAACTATCATGAACCTTACAGACATGCCTGCTCTACTCTTGGTCATCTAAGCAGTGGAGTCCGAAGTGGGAGAGGTGCCAGCAGAAAGATCCCTCCTCAAACAAAACCTTCGCAACATGGCAACCAGAATGACTGAGGTGGAAGACAGGACATCATTGCTAGAAGATGCAGTCGCCAACCTCAAAACCAATAAGACAAAACATTTGCAGCTACAACTAACCTTGAACAACAAAGAGAAGATGTGGAAAACAGATTGAGGCATTACAACCCCTGATTTCTCAGGTTCCCAGAAGGCAATGAATCACCACAGTGTTTCTTGAAATCTTGCCAAAGTCATGGGTACCGGTAATTATCACAATAGTTTGTCTTGGAGAGGGTTAACCAATGCCTTGCCCCCACACCGCCCCTCAGACCTCGACGGCACGCACTTTTTTAATACCCAGGAGGGCGCCTGGGAAAGGGCTATGAAAAAGAAAGACCTAAAGTGGGCTACCAACTTCCACCAAAACACCATAGACTCAGAGGACAAAACTGTGTTTCAAAATCCGGTGCAAAAAGAAGAATTCGAGCTCCGAAAAACCATATCCAAGTTAGCAACACATCAGAGTCTTCTCAGTAAGCAACAGCTCGCCCATCTTGACCACGCACGAGCCCCCACAATGAGGACCCTCCTAGAGGCGAAGGCACGCCCCATATGGAACATGCCCTGACCGGTAATACCTTAGATAAAGAACCCACACGGCTGATAAAGCTGGGAGTACCACATGACACTCCCCTATCGTGGTCAGGTAGCTGGGAGGCAAATCATAGACAGGTGCCTATCCCCCAACACACCAAGCATTATTAAATGTATATTCAGTAGATCTGATCCAAAAAGGAGGAGGTCCACCTCTTATGCCTGTTTTGGTTGAGAGAAAGTTATGGGGTGATATTGTTTACTGTTGTTTGCACCATCCACACATATGATACAGAAGTAGAGACCAAACTGAGAATGTCTTCAGAAGATCCACCCCCAGAACAACAGGACCCTTTCCCCTACATACCAGGATGATCCCACACGAGGACAACCTATACTTAAGTACATCTCTTCCAAACTGACAAAACCATTTGTCATGTAATGGAACGTGAACGGACCGTATGGAACGGAGGGCAGTTCTCCGATATACCAAAATATTTCAACCCCTGGTCCATATGCTCCAAGAAACCCACTTAATGGGTTTCCAATGCCCATTATTGAAGAGAATCGGATACAACAGTGTATACACACACTGGGTCTATGCATGGCTTGACTGACCACGAGGGATGTGAATTCCGGCATTGTCCTGGAGATATCAGATGTGACTCGCAACCCAACGACTAGCTCCCTTGAGGTTGCTGTGGTTTTTGCCGCATACTATGAATCACTATACAGGCAGAAGCTGCGCCCAGTATGCAGGACACAGACCTCCATATTGGAAGCTCATCTCCTTCTCCCGGATGGGCCCCGCTGTCCTTGATGGCCTGACCCTGTGGAAGAGATCCAAGATATGATACCAGACATGAACCTGGGTAAGTAGCCAGGCCCACAGATGACACAGAAGCAGTAAAGAGACGATGTTCTCCCCGCAGATAAATGTGGCTACCATCGAGATCATCTGTAAACTAGGACACACCCCAACTACTGTACCTCATACAGGCCCACTTCATTGATTAATGCAGAAGTTAAAATATTCACCAAGCTCTTCACCAACAGATTCCGTCAAATATTATACAAGCTGATTTGTCCTAATCAATGTGGCTTCATGCCGGGCCGGAGTACACAACACTGTATACGACAAATGCATGTCGCCATGGCTCACACAGGAGATTTGGATGACCCACTGGTCTGACTTCTCTTCGACTTTCATAAAGCCTTTGACTCAGTGGGTTGGTCTTTTCTGTCCAGAGCACTCGAGAAAATGGGAATGGGAATCAAAGTACGCAGATATATTGGACTGCTATACTCAGAACCTCAGGCACAACCGCAGATTAACAGAATACTATTGGCTTCCTTCCCCATCAATAGGGGAACCAGAAAGGGATGCCTACTCTCACTGATCCGTTTTGCCCTTGCGATCAAAATCCTTGCACAGTTGCTGCACTGCAATGCCTGGGAGTCTGGATAGTGCTGGGCAGATAGCACTGCAATATACGCAGTTGATATTCTCCTTTTCCACTCACATCCAAGCTCCTCGGGTACACAATGTGTCAAAATGTTGGCCTATATGAAGAGGCTTCAGGTCTCTGGGTCAACCAAAGTAAATCACTACTGGCACATCTCTACAGAATAGACTCAACCACAACATGGCATACCCTGTACTCATTCAACACACACATTTCAAATACCTAGGGATTGGTTTTGATGCTCCTATTCCATTTGAGATTAACTGTTTGCAGGAAATGGTCACTTTCAGCTCACCACACTATCACATACTTAAAGATTATTGAAAAACAGTATGAACTTGATGTGGAGTTATCAAGGATGGACTGTGATATAGGAGTAATTTGTGCAGGAGCAGCCTGTAAGTCTCCTTTAAATTGGCAATTAATGACCCTCATATGTCTGCTGATTCTAGGAGAGAGCAAAAGGATTGCCCAATCTTCTCAGTTTCCAACTAAATTGTAATTTGTGGCGAGGCTAACTCAAGATAGTTTTGAAGTCTTTCTATTTCAGACTACTCATTGTCCATGTGGGGGCATGGCCAACCACCAAAGGAAGGTAGCCGCTTTCTAGAACAGCTCCTGAAAACCATCAGCATAATTCCCCAACAAACTGTTTAACTATACGTCTTCAGTAGCAAGCAAATCTACGATCTGCATTCAGCTCGTCACGGGGATGACAATGCAGTGCTCATTTTCGCACTAAGTCGACCCGGGGGGCAGAGATCGTGGTGAGGTCTGTGCGGCGCAGCAGGGCCCTGGGCTTCAGAGTGGAAGATCTGCAGTTGAGATAGCCAGTGAGAGTGCACACCCTTTGCATGGAGGTTTGCGACTCCTGATGTGGAAACTCAGTGGTGCCTAAGCTTGTGGTTGTCCACTGAGGCAGCTTTGAAGCCTCTGGAGGCATCGGCGGCGGAGAGGTGAGGCTCTGTGGACGCCTTCCTGCCCAAGTGGTCAGCAATGTAAGCAGACAACATCGCTATAATACAAAGGGGTGTGGCAACGGCTCTGGCAGGCTGCCCCATGACCTTCTCCTGTCAGCCTGTAATCGATGAGAGAGACGAGACCCCTAGGGTCGAGTAAGGCCCCAAAACAGTAATTGCGGCCCAGAAGTGTGTGCTTAAGTCCCTGCTGTTCACCATACAGAACATCTGACCATACAGGAATGGGAGATACATGGCGCTCTCTGAGAGCTGGTAGGGCCAGACGCTCAACTTAATCTTGGTTTATGTCCCTCCAAGATTGCATGACGCAATACTCCCAGAACTCCGTGCTCTCCTCCTCTCTGATGCCAGGCTAAAAATGGGTGGAGTGTTCAACATGGTCCTTTTGCCTACAGGGACCACTTGCCTCCCAGGCACAAAGGGTTCCCTCCTTGTCTCCAGGTAGATTTTGTCAAAGCCTTTGGACTCGTTGACAGATTGAATGCCCTCAATTCTGCAACACAACAATAAGCATATCACTCCAGGGCGCTTGGCAGCATCTTGCGCATAGATTTCATTCTTACCCTGTCTCATTAACCCCTGCACTTATGAGAGATTCACCACCTTGCGAGGGGTATTTCTCACCATTCCCAAGTCTGGCCGATCTACGGTCTGCCTGATCACCGCAATTACCAGGGAACTGTGCTCCGCCTCTGGTACCTAAAAGTACCCTGCATGCACCTGGGACTCCTAGAGGCCACAGACAGATACTTTGATGAGAATGAGGGCTCAGTGAATTCGGCACAGACCCTGTGGGAGGTGTATAAGGCAGTCATAAAGGGCCAGGGCATCTCACTGATAGTAGGACACACAAAGGAAAAAAGGGCCCGTTTGGAGCCACTTAAGTGAGACGCTCTAGAAATGGTGTCCAAGCTCATTGACTGAGAACAAGAGAATTGAATCACAATTTAACTTTAAAGCAGAAAGAATACAGGGACACTGCTACGAAAGCCACTAAAGCCAGCCAATGAGCAACCCAACATCACCACTACGAGATGGGTGACACAGCATGGAAGCACTTAGCCTGACTGGACAGAAAGGAGAGAGCCAACCGATGGGTTCTCGAAATACTGAATGAAAGGGGGAGTGGATGAGAGGCAACAAATGTGTTTGCCACTTGTTGCCTGTCTATTACATGAACCTCTACTCCCTGGTGCTCACCGCAACAGCTGAAGAGTGTCTCAAACTATTGTCAGATACACAACTCCCATGGCCTTTGCAGTCCGACAATGCACTCCTAGATTAGGAGCCTACAGAATCTGTAGTAGTACAAGCGATCTGTGGTTTAACTCCTGGCAAGACAGTAGGCCCTAACGCTTGCCCACTAAGCTCTACAAGCTCACTGCATCTAAGGTAGCATCCCACCTCCTGCAAATGTTTAAGGAAAGTTGCAAGAAGGCACCATGCCCAGAGACTAGCATATTTAGTAGTCATATGTAAAGGGGGCAAACTGCCAGGGGATTCTGCCTCGTACAGGCTGACTTCGCTATTGAATGTAGAGGTGAAGATCTTGGCAAAACTGCTAGCTTCTCACATGGTCTGGGTGGGCACGATGTTGGTTCATTTGGACAAGTCTGGTTTTATGTTGGGACAAAACACTTCTCACAACTTGCAGCATCTACATGGAGTCCTGTGGCGCGTGGCAGGGATTTGTGAAGATGCCCTTGTACTCTTCACTTGACACACAGACAGCCTTTGACACAGTCGAATGGCCAAGTCCTAGCTAAGCTGGTCTTCAGCCCGCGTTTCACAGCATGGGTGCTTCTACACCACTTCCCTGCCTCAGGTAACGGTAAATGGAGGCTTGTCCTACATATTCTGTCTTCGACAGGGTACAAGGCAGGGAAGCCCACTTTCCCCCTTAATATTTGCCCTGGTCCTGGAGCTGCTGGGGGCCTTGATAAGGCGTGATCCCCTGATTAGAGGACTGAGGTGGACAGAGGATTGAGAAGATAGGATCTCCCTTTACACCAATTAAATTTTACTTGATGTCTCAGACCAGGTCCATACCCTTGACAGAATAATGCACATCCTCGGTTTGTTCTGTTGGTAGCCGGCTGTCCTATCAACTGGAACAAATCCCTAATCTATCTCTTTTGTGGACACGCACCACGCCTGCTCAGAGATTGTGCAGCTAGCATTGCAGAGGAGGGCTTCTGCTACCTAAAGATCTAGATCACCGCAGACCCAAATGTCTTTTACACCCATTACCCTAGACCCACCACTCATGCCCTCCAAAGAGATGTTCAACACTGGAGAGCCCTGCCTCTGATGTTATAGGGGAAAATGACCCTATTAAAATTGATGACATTACTCCACTTTCTCTACATGCTTCAGAACATACCATACTCAGTCCGACATCCTACTTTTAGGCAAGTGAAACTGAAATCTGTACACTACTCTGGGATGGGGATCCAGCATGGATAGTCTTCAAAAACTGAAGATGAGCTGGAATGACAGGAGCATCACCCTGCCTGAAATATTATTGGGCAGCACAGATCATTGCCATCAACTACTGGGTTCATCTCCCGGAAGGTGAACCAGCCTACCATATTGATAGGCAGGTCATGTGACCGGGGGGACTAACTTAGGGTCATCTATGGTGAAGTGTGCACTGCGTCCTTCCCAAACCCAACAGCAGTCACACTCACCCTCAGCCACCAGCTCAGGGCATTGAGTGTTGTGTGCCAGAGGATCACGCAGGCCACTCCCCCTGTGGCACAGCTGGGCACACTGGGGACACAGAAAAGCTTCGACTGATGGGACCTTACTGGCCTCTCCAGAGTGGGAGACCTGTGGATACAGGAAGGGGTGATCCCATTTGCCGAACTTCAACGTGAGTACCAAATGGCACCCACTGAACTCTACCAATACTTGCTAACATGCCATGTACTGCAAAAAGCGTAACCGAAATGGGAGGAACTCCCCGAATCCTCGCCACTCAAGGATCTATTATTAGATGAACACAAGCCCAGCAAGGCAATCTCCCTTATCTACCATAAGCTGATCAACAACTCACTGGATATGTTCGTTCATATGAGGGAACAATGGGAACAGGACCTTGAGGGCCTGGAAGACTATGAATGGCTTGAGGTCTGGGAATCTGTGGTCACATGCCTGAACAATGTATGTTAAAGCAATATGGAGGCTCCGCAGAGTGTTGCCTCCTAAATGCCAGGAAAGCAACTGGCCTCACCAGCGTGGATCAGATCTGGATGACACTGGGGTTAATGGTTGCCAATCGCATCACTGCGCGAATATGGAGTGCCAGTTGCCACAACTGAGTGACTGGAAGAGTTATATGGATTGGTCCATGCCGGTAGAGAGGGTAGTTTATGAGGGAGGGGTTCTCCTATGAGATGGACCAAAATATGGGGGAAATGGAATGACTATCCCCTATAGTAAGTATTGGACGTGATACTTTGCGCTTGGAGCGCCCAGCCACTGGATCTGCCCTGTGAACTGTTGTGGGGGTGTGGGTGGAGGGGCAGGAGTTTTCATTAAATAAATGGGATTCCGCAACTTTTCGGGCCATGCCATGGTGCTATTGTGTATGAGGCTTATTGTCACTGTTTCTTTATTTGTTTTGCTGTAACAAAAAATATATCTAAAAAGAAACTCATTTTCCTTAAGTGAATTCATGCTAAAATCCTCACTTAATAATGAGGATGCATCTGGATATTTCGCTTTCAGGTTCTATACAATATCCTCTAGAATCTTCAGGAGATTTCTATTTTGTTTTGCTTGGGGGGGTATATAGATGCTAAAGCAGAGCAGGGAATAGGTTGCTGGTTGACTGAGGTGTGAGCCCTGGTCAAGCAGCAACTAGAATCCTTGTCAGGGTGAGGCCAAGCCAACGCTAAATTAACCTGTGCTCAACCCTCTGGCAGCTTGGCATAGAGCAGTCAGATTTAACTTGGAGGCAATATTTAAAACACTTCCAATAGCAATAAAAGTGAAAACACCACTCAAAAAGAACCCCACACCAGGTTAGAAATATAGAACGTTTTCAATTAATACACAAGACCAAAATGACAAAAATCCATTTAGTAGAACCGGAGGCATTAAAGGTTAAAGATTTCAGTGAAAATAACGCCAAAAAAAGCACAAAGTGCCAACTCTGGATGACTGGCCACGCTTGACTGGGACAAAGCTACAAGTTCAGGATGACCACAATGGGTCGCAGGCCGGATTTCGGGATCCAATTAGACATGCTGAACAAAATACCTTAAATCCTGGTTTGCCGAGCATTGCAAGGATCCCCGCTGAAGATGCTTCAGGTAGCCAAAGCGATGAATCAGTGAGACTGCGACAAGAGAGCCTGAATAGTCACTGAAAATCCTGAGGACGGGGCTTGCAATGAGCAGTCTGGTGTCGAGGATGCGGTGCGCTGTTGGGGCAATGTATTGGTTCCAAAGTGATGCAAGGCAGCGATGCGGAGTCCAGCATCATCATTGAGGTTGCCATCGATGAAGGATGTGAGGACCTGCTTCGAGGATGAGTCACGAAGTGGCAGTTCCAATTGGCTGCAGCAGCAATACAGGTCTTTGCAACGGGTCCGATCTAGGCAACAACAGAAATACGTTGGTTCTGCTCAGGGTTGTGCTACGGGGAAGAGGAGATGTGTCAGTTCTGCTGGATCCACAGTGGGTGGCAAAGCACCTTAAAGCAACTACCAATGGTCCTGGACTGGGATGGCACAACTTGTCAAGGTAGACTCGTCGATTGCAGAGTCTAGATGCAGGTGCAAGGTTGTTTGAAGCCAGTCGTGTCCCTGTGGCTTCAGATAAGGACGCCAGCCAACCAGCCGTTAGAGTAACTCTGGGTTCTTCGTTCATGAGATGCAGGTCCAGTCCTCCTCACCCAGGCAAGAAAGCAGTATGTCACCACAGCAGGGCAGCAGTTCCTGCAGTGCAGCAGAGTATCAGTCAACGTAGCATCACAGCAGCCCTCCTTCCTGGCAGAGTACCACAGGTCCAGAAGTGTACTGAAGTGGTGGTGTCTGAGGTTCAGTATTTATTCCCATTTGTGCCTTAGAAGGGGGTAGAAACTTCTGGAGGCATGCCTTTGAAATGCACAGGTGCCCTGCCTTCCGGGCTTATGCTCCAGACTAACTCCACGGGGCATAAGGCCATTTGCGTGGAGACAGGACACGGTTGGGTCCAGCTCGCCTGCCAGTGATGGCCCATCCGGCCCAACACAAAGCCCAATTGTCAAACACACCCAGTCATGTGACCCAGAGACAGGCTGCAAGCACTAAACAGCTAAGACAGGAAAATGACAGCTTTCTAAAAGTGGCATTTTCAGGACTGTTATTTAAAACCAATTTCACCATAAGTTAAGATTCTAAATTGCAATTCAAGAGACATCTAAAATGAAGGGCTTACCTGTTCCCAGTTGGAAATTATACTTATAAAATGTAGTAAGGTAACTCCAATTTAATCCTATGGGAGAGGTAAGTTTTGCAGTAGTGAAAACAAATCTAAGAGTTTTTTGTTACTAGGACATGTAAAACTGAAAAGTACATGTCCAACTGTTTATATATACTGCACCCCACCCTTTGGCTGTTCAGGGTCTATCCTATAGGCAACTTATATGTATTAAAAGAAAGGTTTGTGCCTGGCAAACGGTTTATTTTGCAGGGTTGAAATGGCAGTTTAAAGCTGCACAGGCACAGGTTGCAATGGCCGGCCTGAGACATGCTTAAAGAGTTACTTAAGTGTGTGGTACAAACAGTGATGCAGGTCCACTAAAAGCATTCAATTTACAGGCCCTGGGCACAGCTAGTGCCACTTTACTTGGAGCTTACAAGTAAATTAAATATGCAAGTTGGATATAAACCAAATCAACATGTTTTAAGGAGAGACCACAAGCACTGGTAAGCGGTGGTAGTGTGCGCACAGTCAATAGAACAGCAAAAAGGGACAGAAAAAATAGGAGGTCTGAAGGCAAAAAGGTTAGGAGAAAACCACGATGAGGATGCCAGGTCTAACAGCTGCTTTATCTTTATCCCAGTTAATTCATTTTATTCCATTCAAGTATTACTTGAAGCTTGGATCTTGGCGACACATAAATGCAAGCCTTCCATTAGAACGGACCCTTTAGAGATTCCCATGCAGTGAAATGGTAATATTCCATGAAACACATCAGTGGAACTAAAGATTTACACCCTATTTCCTGAATACAATATCGAAATCCTGCCAGAAGTTTGTCATGTTAGTATCATCCAACATGAGTGGTAGTCCGTTGATATTCCACAAACAAACTGAAATCTTTAAATTATCATTTCTATGTTGTCTGAACTGTCAACCCCAGTTGTTGCTGATCAGTGCTGTGGAGAGCCAGCTCAAATCTTCGTCACTGAACGCCATCCTTTATACTGACTACCTAGAGGTAGATTCAAATGGACGATTATCTTTCTTCATACATTTAGCTTTTAGGACCTATTGTTCCTCTTGATATATTTTCTTGCTCTTACTTTCTGAAACGTCCTCTTCGCCTTTTCCGACAGTTGAGTGTGTTGTATAATTGTGGTCTGAAATAGGAAGCAGTATGTCAGGGTAGTGTTTGTTGGTTGCTTCTTTCATTTTTATTCCCTAATTCCTTCATTTTTATTCCCTAATTCTCAAAGATTTGTTTGTAAAAAGCCGGATCAGGTGTTTCTCGGTTGTCCAAAATGACCAAGGCTGACTCATTCTCCTTTTGGGTTGAATGGGGCTCAAATTCTTTAGCAAGTTTGTTTCTGAAGGTTAAGTATGTACAGCCGCAGTATAAATCTAAAGGCCTATTTGATGTGTTAAGTAGAGGCAATGTTATCAAGTTGCCTAGATCGATTAAGGGGCTTACTATTAACATGTTGGTTGTTGTCAAGCGAATGGCCCTTTTATATATATTTTTTTCCAGTTCAGAACATAATTTTTTGTTGAGTATCAATATTTCAGAGATGATCCAATATTGGTGCAGTGTCTGAGAGGGTTACTCACAGAGCAATTTAACGCTCCTTCACATCACACTGTAAAGGCCTTCCATAAATGTATCTACTCCTTAAGGGATTGGGTGGCTGTAGGCCCAGTAACAGGCCGGGTAAGAATGGATTCTTTTAGTTTGGAAAAGTCATAGGCCAAAATTCTGCTTAATAAGCATATAAGGGAGGCATTTAGAGCAGATGGGGAACATAAGGAGAGCATGATCAAACAATATAAGAAAGCATTCAGGAAGGACATGCAACAAATTAAGAGGAGGGAAAATAAGAGCCTTTGGATTAAGACTATCTCTGAGAGCCTATAGATTAAGGCTATCGCTTGCCTGCAAATTGGTAACCTTAAGGGCTTTTGGCGCATCTCAAATGGCATACTTGGGCTTGTGACACATATTACAGCAGTGTTGATTTGTGAAGAAACTTGGGTTAGTTACATCTCGGACCTTTGCAAAATGAAAGAAGGTGTTGGGGCTGCCCCCGTATTCCACAGGTAAGTCCGCAGGTTAAGAGGTTGGCCGAAAGTATCCTGCTCCAGACAGTGAGATTGAAATGGTGATCAAAGGCTTGAAAAGCTAGTTTGAGGGCACAAGGGCCAGATGGTATTCCCCCTGATATAATTTAACTCAATCCTCTTCTTTGGGCACCGATCTTGGCCCCACTATTTGGAGAAGTAATTGGGGGACAAAAACTGCCAGAAACGTGGAAAGGGAGTATTAGGGTAATCCTGTTTAAAAAAGGAGATAGGGCACAGAGCACAGCCATCTAATTATCCTATTATTAATCTGCTGTATATTACGAGTGAAATTTCTGCAAAGCATCTCTTAGTCCTTTTGGAGGATTGGGTGGGTGCAGCTGGAATTTTACCTCAGACCCAACTGGGCTTTCGGAAAGAGTACTAGACTATGCATGGCTGTGTTATATTAAAAGAGCTGGGGGAGGATTATGCCCTCTCCTATAAACAGCCCTTGTATGCAGCTTATATTGATTTGTCTATTGCAGTTGACACCATAAACAGAATTATTTAATGGGAAAATATGGCCAGATGGAAGTGTTCCCTGGGTCTTTTGAAGCTGATAGTTCAATCGTATGAAGGTTACTGGCCTCAAGTGGAACTTGAGAGGGATGGGGACCTGTCCAAAAAGATCAGTACTCCTAATGGGACAATGCCTTTGCACAAGGTAACTGCCATCACAGTATGGGGCAATAAGGCTGGCTCCAAGCATCATCTAAAATCATGGTAAAATGTATTGAGTTCTCTGCAACTTATTGGTGTCACTCTTCTTCAAGCAATAATAAGGGACAGACAAAGGTGAAGTTTCTGTCTAGAAACATCATAACAACAGAAACTACAGACATTCCTACCATGTACCAAATGGCAGTACTCAGTAAGAATGACTCAACAGCCCTTTGCTAACAAGGTCCTTACTGAATGTCTACACCCGCCTCCATTCTGCTCACTTCAGTGTTGAATTTCCATGCTCTGATCACAGGTATGCTTGCAATAAAATTCCACTACCCAAGAAAGCTATGTCAATTCTCAATCTTGTGCCATGCTAAGTTAAGAACACCTAAAAGGAATCCCAGTGGTATACATAGGCTCTTGCCAAGCACAGTCCTACTACCATGCATGTGCCAAATACTCACTGCACATACATGCACTCAACATGAAAACAGAATGGCAGTGCAAGGTTCTTGGTTTCACAAGAAAGTAGAAATGTACATGTGAGGAGCCAGTAGAGTATCCTCAAAATACAAACAAAAAGGCCTAGTCATACTACTGACTCACAAAACAGCATGCTGCCACCATTGCTTTATGTGTTTCACCCATGGCAGGGACAGACATCCAAGGTCTTCTTTGAGGGCACAGTTGGTGTGCCCCTAGAGCTATGCATAGGTGATGCTAAACTCGGTGCTATGGCTGTGCTGGGTCGGAGGACAAGAGGAAAGAGGTGGGCTGGGCTGGACTACCAGTGCCCTGCTGGGGCTGTGTTTTGTACTGAATGATCCTGGTGCGGCCGTGACTGTGCCTGACAGTTTACACCAATAGTTGCTTTTGGTGGCCCCCAGAAGAATGAACTTTGCTCTTGTGTCTGTTTGGAGGATATTACGAGTGTGAATATTTTCGGACAGAGCTCGGGGTTGCTCCCCTGTTGAAACACTGGATGGCGGGCAGTATCTTCAATAACATGCAAGGTATGCCTCTTAATTTGTAAGATGCTAAGCCTGATTTTTTAAAGTCATTATTCCTTTCTGTGCATTTTAGGAGCCAGCAAAGTGAAATGTTGTCCCTCATGATAATACGGCAAAGTACATTCTAACTCAGAAGCGACTGCGTCCAGAAATGTTTTGAAGACTGTTTTGAAGAATGAAATTAACGATAGAAATTAAGACTCATTAGCAAATTCTGGGGCGGGGTGAAGACTATCTGGCACTACATTATGAAATGCCTGTGCTGATCTGACTGTCTGCAATGATGTGAAGGGGATGGAGTACACCATGGGAGAAGAAATGAGCAAAAATAACCCAAATGTTTTTAATAATCACATTTTTATTATTTACAAAACGAAAAGCATAAAACCACCCAGTAAAAAATTCCACATGCCTATAAGGCAGAGATAACACCAGATAAAACACATCCAGGTTATACATCCAGCCCATGATGTTTCAACCACCTGCCCCAGATCTTATCATGTTTCTGCGGGCATCATCCTGCTCCATAAAAAGGTAATTCATGGCAAGCACATCAGTCCACACCCTTCCTACAATCCCCCAGTGAGAGTGGGGTGAAGCCTTCCAGTGACGTGCAGTGTCTTCTTTGGTCACCCTTGTGGCGACTCCCACAAAGGACTGCTCCATCTCCTCCAGTAGTGCAACCCTGGGTTCCCCTTCAATCCCTGCCCAGACTGGGTCAGAGCCAGACAGGCCCAGACCATGTAAAAGAATTCAGCTTATAGAAGGGAATATCACGCAGAGCAAGCCAGAGGGGCCTTGCCTGCTCGAAATAGTCAAAGGTGATCCTACTCGAATTGAAATCTAACTTGAACTCTACTGATCAAAACATTGACTATATAAGACAGCACCTCAATCACATTAAAGAGAGAATCAATCGATAGGCGATTAGACTGGATGAAACTGTCTGACTTGGATGAGACCACATGTCTGACTTGGAGGAAGGATCCAATATATTTAAAACCCAGCTTAATCAAACAGAAATATTGGCCTGGTTCTCCAATGCCGGATGTGAATACCTTGAGGCTCGCTTATGTCGCAACAATGTGTGTATCTTGTGTTTTGATGTAATTGTCTTGTTTGAGCCAGGTGGACTGTTTTTTTAACTGTTTCTTACAGAGGGGCTCATTTTGAACCCAGCGGTAAAAACCACCTACTGCTGCAGCAACGGCCACCAAAAGACCGTCGCCGCGGCTACCAGCCATCCACCGGATTAGGACCACAGCCAGATGTCCACCAGAAGGATGGCCATGCCGGCGGATGGGGGTAAGGTGCCGCTGCACCAGCAGCAGCGCCACGCCAGTAGACCGCTGCCGGCAAAATTATGAGAAGGATATGTCCTGACAGTTTTCTGCTGGTGGACGCTGCTGCTGGCAGAAGCGCCCCGTCCCCTGCCGGAGGACCCCATGAATACAGGTGTCAGGTGCTCCGACGGGGGGGTGGGGGTGGGGGGTGTTGTGGATATGTGTTTGTGGGTGGGGGGGGGTTGTGTATGTCTGTGCATGTGTGTGTTGTGTGTGTGTATGTATGTATGGATGTGTGAGTGCGTGTATGCTGAGTTGTGTGAATGCGCGTGTGCGTGTATGTATGTGTGTGTGTGGATGTGTGTGAATGGATGCATGCATGCGTGGATGAATGTTAGAATAGGTGTGTGAATGTGTGTGTGCGTTTGTGAAGGGAGGGGCGGGTATGAAGGAGGGGTCTGGAAAGGAAGTGGGGTAGGGTGGGGGAACCTGTGGAGGTGGAGGTGGAGGGGGGTGGGGAAAACCCCTATCAGTGACAGGGAATGGATTCCCTGTCACTGATAATGCCTACTGCCATGGTTTTCGTGGCGTTAAGGATGCCACGAAAACCGTGGCAGTAGGCAGGGTCATAACCCACAGGCGGGCAAGTGACAGCCGCCGGGCCGGAGAGTGAAGTCTCCAGCCTGGTGGTCGTTACGACCGTGGCGGTTGGTATGGTACACTGGCGGTTTGGCTTTAGCCTAACCACCATATGGAGAAAAGTACTGCCAGCCTGTTGGCAGTACTTTCCTCCATATTAACGCCGACCACCGGGGTCATAATGACCCCCAGAATTATTTGATAGGTATGTTTTCTTGCAGTGCTTTATAGTGGAGTGCCCCAGCAGGTCTTTGGCTCCTAGGCCACTGCCTGGTGTCGCTCAAAGCCCTATCTAATGGACAAATATAGTTCCTCATCTATCCCATACAGAGGAACTTTAATTTTGCTATCAATGCCCAACTACATATAAAAGGACCAGCGGCCCGAACCATGTAAGCTGGGCTAAGCCCTTCTCCTCCAGAAAGTGCACACTTTAATAGATGCATAGAGACACAAGCATGAGTTTGATATAGGGTACTCTTTCCCTCTTTCTATTCTTCTTGCTCAACACACAATTAGATTACTAGTTGATCAGCATGCACTTATCCCACTGAGTGAGGAACACTGAATATAGGCTGAGTACCCATATAGCAGTCCCCTATGGTTTTTTTACTTATAAATTCAGTATCACTCCCTTCCTCAACTGGCTGGATATTTCTATAACCGGAATTACAGGACAGTTTAATGAAGAAAATAAAAAAACTTTGATAGCTGAGTATTTTGATAGAAATCTGCACTCAGCTGAGCTATATGTATGGGATGCCTTTAAAGACTAGATATGGGGGATGGCAAAAGCCAAGCAAAGGGAGTGCTAAGAGATATTTGTACCCAGCTGACAAAATGTGAGGATGAATTAGTTGCACTGGAAAGTCAACAAAAACCACAGGTGAGATTGATAAATTATCAATTGATTATAAGAAATTGGCAGACAGTGAAGTGAAATACTTAGGCATGTATGCGTTGGTGTGCACATATGGAGATGGGGAGTTCCTGGAAGGACTTTAGAGGGTGTGTTGAGGAAGGCTTACCATAAGCCCCCTGCAGTATCCATCATTTGTGTTCCGTAGGGTAGATGACTCATCTATAGAAGACAGATTGCAGGACTCTGTAGCATGTTACATGAGTCTATACATGAGTCTGTATAGCGTTATAGTGTGATGGAGTTCTGAATATATTTCTGCATATTTGAAGGATGTTGCTTTGGTATGGATTGGGGAAGAATTGAGAGTCCTGCTAGTTGCCACACTAAGTGTTAATAAAATTATTAATGCAATCAAGAGCTTTCTGGGGGCGGAAGAAGCCGCTGGATCAAATGGGCTGAAAGATTATTTATTTAGATGCTATAAATCTATTTTAGCCTACACAATGTATATAATGAAGCCCTTGGAACTGGGCTATCTCCTTGCCACTACCTGTGAAGCCATCATTACCGTTCTTTTTAAACCTGGTAAAAATGTGCATAGTGGCCCGTCTTAAGGGCCACTCTCCTTCTGAATATGTAGAACTAGATTGTTTGTTAAGGCTATTGCGACTAGGTTGCCCCCCTGCTTGAACAACTTGGTTCTCCCAAATACAGTCTGGGTTTATCCCAGGTACAGGCTTTTCCATTAATCTAAGAGCGTTTGTTCTGATGAAACAAATACATCTTGTTGTTAATGCTGTATGAGTGTTAATGAACACCAATGATAACACCCCAGGCAGCACGTATCCCATTCTGCCCTCACACAGAGCCCTCCTCCCAGCAACCATTCCCATCACTTTATCATGGTCTACCGCTGGCCATGACCATGTTCTACCAACCTCAACCCCAGGTTCTCCCCTAATCTGTTATATGATGCCAGAGGACCCCTCCTTTTGCCCCACTTAGGCCTCCTCGAGGTCCAAGACCTCCCGGGCCCCTTGCCATGGGAACCACACTTTGTCAAACTTATGTGGCTAGCCCCTGGCACACACACAGGTCTCTCAGCTCCCATGCATCAATCTAAGTTGGTCACCTACTCTGCTACTGTGCAACCTATCACCCCACCGCAATATTCAACAACCATCAGTGCCAAGTTGCAAAACACGAGTTAGTATCTTTTCAACGCCTGCTCCACCAGATTCCCAACATCACCAATAGTGGGGTGAGAGCAAGGGGGCAGTCCATCACCAAAAAGATCCTCCCCTGTACTGTCTCTCAGAAGCACCGTATTTTTGGGAATTCTCACGTTGTGTGGAGTAGGGTTCCCTTCTCCCCACAACTCCTCCGACAGCAATTGTTATCTATCCTCCCCATCTGGTAGAGGCAGGATGTAATGTAATATGCCCTATGGAGCAGCTTCAATTGTACCAACCTTAAACCTGACCCGGCAGCTACTTACCTGTAGGCCTCCCCCTAGGCAGCGTCTTCCATCCTCTCCAAGTCAATTTCCCAATTACTTTGCAGGGTGGCCAATGTGGGCAGGCTGTGCATAAGCAGGGAGGTATGTATTTGAGAAATAACATATTTGTGAAGGGGGGCCCCCAACACTCTCCCCATTCTATACGTTTTCTTCTGCCACCTCCCAAAGAAGATCCCCATAGCCCTGCATCATATGTTTCAACTGCCGGTACCGTAGGTACTGTGCCAGCATCAATTCATATTGGGCTTTGAGGTCGGTGAATAAGATCATCCCTCCAGATGTCCCCCACATTTGATATACCTAATATATCCCATTTCCTTTCCCCATCCACACATTTCAGGTGTGCTAGCAAAGCAGAGTCCCAGAGTGGAATCCCTATAGTCACCCATCCCCTCCAACTCATTACTTGTCACCTTCTACCAGACTCTAATCACCTGGGCAGTCAGATCTGGCAAATAATTCCACTTCCATGTCCAATAAAGCCAGTCAAGGTAGTCCCCGCATCCAGAGCCATCCTATCTGCATAAAGGGAGGGTTCTTGCTGTGTTGCATATATCAAATCATTGACACCCAGTAAAAAAGATTGTTAGTACCACCCCACACCTTCTCGGGCTTCCTAGTTACTAAGGATATATCAATCGTCGGTAGGCCTCCATCCCAAACCAACTGCCTTGGCGTTGTCTCAACACCCCTGAAAACATTTTCGGGGACCCTAAATGGTGTATTTCAGCAGGACGTACAAAAAACTTTGAAGGGAAATCATTTTGTACATGACAACTTAGGCTAGTTAGGAGATTGGGAGTTTTCTCCAGTGGGATACTGCCCCCTTATAGTCATGTAAGATACACTCCAACTTTTCTCAGAAAAAAATATCTGGCTGTGTGGTAACAAACATCTTAAATCCCATCTGCTCCCATTGCAGCAGCCACCCTCACCTCCAGGCCCCCAAACCGACCCGCCAATCCCCTCTCACCCCCCATTGGGATCCCTTCCATCAGTGGAAACACTATCAATTTGTTCCCGATGATGTGAACCCAGAGTACATATGTTGCTAAGAATATGGGGAACTGAGTAATTCGGGTCTGTTATATACAATAAGATATCGTCCATATAAAGCGATATTGTGTCTTATCAGTCTGGCTCCCATTTCAGGCCCCTGAGTTGAGTCTTCCATCAAAGCAAAGTTGCCAGAGGCACAATGGTAAGAGCAAACAGGAGCGGCGAGAGGGAACACCCCTGCCTGGTGCTCCTCTCTAGCCTAATTTCCTTCGACCTTGCCCCATTAACGTGGACTCGGGCCAGTGGTTTTCAGTATAACAGCCCGACCCACTGCAGAAACCTTGTGCCAAAGTCCATCTTCCACAGAACTGCCATAAGATACAGCCATTCCACAGATTTGAATGCCTTTTCACCATCCAGCGACAGCAGTATCTCAGGCTCACCAATGCGTCCCTTCCGGGACAGACACCCAAACAGGAGACCAAGGTTATGCCAGGTCGCTCTGAGCAGCATAAGGCCCAACTGATCTGGAGTTATCATTGTGTCAATCATCTTCATGACCTGGGACACCAGCACCTTGGACAGGATTTTGGTTTCCATGTTAAGTAGGAAGATCAGCCTATAGGAAGCACAATTGTCCCTAGGCTTCCCCCCTCCTTATGGATAAGGATTATGTCAGCCTGTGTCTGATACCTGGGAAGAATGCAAGTCTATGATGCTTCCTCAAACATCGCCTTCATGGGGGCCACTATGTGAGATTTTGTACCCCTTAAAAAACTCTGCTGGGAACTTGCTAGGGTAAGGGTCATTTGGCTCCTGAGCTAGGTTACTGTCTCAGAGATCTCCGGTTAGTTCCTCTTCTAAGGACCAACTCTCCTCCTGCTGGAGGCAGGAAACCAGAAGATCTCTGACAAAGCGCCTCATGGTGAACAGGTTTTCCCCCAACTTTGAACGCTACACCCAACTTAAGTGTTCCGCGAAAGCCTGTGCTATGGCGTCTGGAGTCTCCACTCTGGACCTCCCTGGGGCAGATACCCAATGAAGCCATCTTTGTCTCTCCTCCCTTCTGGGCAACCAAGCAAGTAGCTTCCCAGCTTTGTTTCCCATTTCATACAGCCCATCCTATTTAGTTCTCACATTTTCCTCGCTCCTGGAGTGGCTATTTTTGTATGCTGTCACTAAATCCATGGGTTCGGACTACCCCCGCCCCACATGGCCTTACCCCTGAAATTGATACTATTATATACAACACCAACAGGCAGTGTGTGAGTCAATAACATTCCTTTTGAGCAGGATGGTTGTAGCCTTATAAATGGATGACACCCTTCTCTTTAACAAGAACCCTGATATCAACTTATCATAAATACATCTAGGAGTCTTCTCACCTTTAATTGGGGTAAGTATGCGATCTTCCTGCTTAGTACACCATTGACAAAATCTAGCCTGAATTCCCAATGAAATGGAACTCTTCCTCAATTAATTATTTAGGGATACACATTAACCACACAGGGAAATTCTGATATGTGACAATTACGGTCCAGTGACTGATGAACTCAAACCCTATGTTGAAAAATGGATCAGATTACCATTATTGATGGCCAATGGCACAGCTGCTATAAAAACGATGCTCCTCCCTAAATTTGTATTTCTATTTTTAAACATCCATATTGTTTTGAATTCCACATGCTTTTGGAGCAGTCAATCCTGGTTGACAACACTCATCTGGGCTGGCAAAAAGCTTTACCCTTTATGATCTGGTCTAAGAGGCACATTACACTAGTTATCCTTGACCAGGAGAATGCTGGCCCCATCTTGTAATTAAAAAAGACTAGAGTGATCTTTAGATAATGTACTATGCACAAAGCTGCGTAGACAATCTTTGGAGATGCACAATGTTCTGTGTACACTGTAGGCCTGGCTAACATTAGCTCATAGGGCAAGACACAAGATGCTATACTCACCAGCTACCTCAGGGATTAGGTAGCCTCTGTTTCCTTCAAAATTCAAAGGGGTGTTAAGGACTCACTGACGATAAGGGAGATTAGGATTCAGGGCAAACTATTTGTAAATTACGTTTTTACTACAGTGGAATAGTTTAAGGCAATAGCTGTTACTACTCCGGTTGACATCTGTAAAACTCTGGAATTTAACTAGCAGCCAAGGAAGCATTTTCCCTTCTTCCTTAGAGAAAGGGTGGAATATTATCCCTTAACAAAACTTTAGATGGCTGACAATAAAAAGCGATGGGTATCCCAGCTTTATGAGGCACGTATGTCCAAGGGAGGGCACAGGCCTGCTGGCCAAAGCAGTATGGGGAAAAAGGACTTGGAATAGTGTTGGAGGGCAAGTTATCGAAATTATGTTGTACCCAAGTTTGGTTTATTTCGATTAACTATCACCACAAATGTCTGCACTTTACATTTATAAACAGTATATAACACTTCCTGGTGTCACTGAACAGATTTGACCCCTCTGTGAGCTTGGACAGTGAGCCATGTCAATATGATTGTGTTGATTTTCTAAAACTTGCATGGTCTGCCCTGGCAATAGCCTGATTCTGAGGTAAGGTTAATACAATGTTAGAAGAAAGCACAAGGTGTACACTCGTTCTGTCACCCCTGGGGGACTTTCCAGGGCAAGTTGCTGAGATTCCCAACTCTGTGAGAATATTGACTGCCATGCTATTACCATTTGCTAAATGCAGAGCTGCCATGGCCTTGATGCAGGGCCCTCACCCATGATAAACAACTGGATTCATGATGCAGTCTATTGTAATGAATCAACTAAATGTTATGCAATACTTCTACCACCCTGGGTAAACCTAATGATTTTTGGGGCCCATTGAGAGCATACCTGAAGCGTCATGCCCAGCCTAGCAAATGCCTACTAGAAATAAGACACCAGAGGAACATCATTGGCTGGACTTGGATGGCTGGACTACTAGCTGTAGCTGATTAGCTTGCTACGCACAAGTGTTATACTGGAAGTCGTAGCTTGATGCAAGTTTTCTTCTCATGTCTGTTTTATGGCAGTTATCAAACATCCTGCTAGCAGACATGTATCTCTTATCACCAATCTTATTGTTACTCTGGCCTATGAAAGATGTCACTGTCTTGTACTAATTCTATTTAAATAGTGTCTACCTCATTGTGATATGTCATACGTGCTGTGAATGCTAATGTTTTTATGGCACTGCAATATTAGTCCAAGTTTGTCAAAAATTGTAAATAAAATGTAAAAATATATATCAATACCAGCCTCATTAATACTATTTTGGAAATGATATGATTAAATAACTTAAATTCTGCACCTGGGATTCAATGAGGGATAAAAATCTGCACCCATCATATTCCAGAAAGAGCTCACTCCCTCAAGTCTACAGTGAAGCACAGAACACAGAGCAGGTCAAAATCACTGATAGGACTAGCACCTCTTTTGAACACTTAGGGGGGTCATTACAACCCTGGCGGACAGTGTTAAAGCAGCGGTAAGACCGCCAACAGGCTGGCGGTCTTTTTTTAAGTATTATGACCATGGCGGTTACCCCCATGGTCATCCGCCGCTTCTCCGTTCCGCCCGCCAGGGCGGAGACGACCGCTGGGCTGGAGACCTGGGTCTCCAGCCCGGCGGCCGTCACAATACCACCGCCGGTATTTTGACCCGGTGTACCACCGTGGATTTCCAGCGATAGGAACCGCCATGAAATCCATGGCGGTAAGCACTATCAGTGCCAAGGAATTCCTTCCCTGGCACTGATAGGGGTCTCCCCCACCACCTACCCCCACCCCGACTCCCTCCCCTACACCCCCTCACCACCCCTGCCACCCCCCAAAGGTGGCAGGGCCCCCCTCCCCAACCCGACCCCCAACATCACATAACTCAAACACACACGACACGCACGCAGGCACCACCAACACACACACACCAACATACATGCCTACATCCACACACTCAGTCAGACACGCACAGCCATATACAGACATGCACGCACACATCCATACAGACATACACGCACTCATTCCCAAAACACACAACACCCCCGCAAGCATACACGCACTCACACTCCCTCTACATACACAGACGCACACCCCCATGCACCCACACAACATACCTCCCACACCCCCTCCCCTAACGGACGATCGACTTACCTGTTCCGTCGATCCTCCGGGAGGGGACGGGAGCCATGGGGGCTGCTCCGCCAAAACCACACCGCCAACAGAACACCGCTGTGCCGAATCACAGGACGTGATTCGCTGGGCGGTGTTCTATTGGCGTGGTGGTGGAGGTGGAGCAACCTGCATGGAACCTGCATGGCGCCTGTTAACAGACTAGCGGGGGCCCCTCTTCGGAAGACATACTGCAGGCCATCACAACCTCCAGGGACACACAGGCACGAGAGCACCTTGCAGAACCAGACCCAGAAGCAGCCAACAGTGCTCCAGAGGTCCCCAGCGCAGAGGAGTAGCAGCCACCTTAGAGGAAGCCCTAGAGGAGAGGCAGGGCACCCACCGCTGCCGTGGCATCACTAAGAGGGGGAGGCTAGCCCACAGTCTGAGGTGACAACGAGAAAAGCGCAAGGATCGGACTCTGACGTGAAATCTGAGAGCTCAGCAGTAATGAGCGTGGAATTGCAGGTGCTAACACCAGGAACACCTTACACAATGGCCAGGAACTGATGCTGTTATGTAGGGCCCTGCCATGACAAATCTGGGACCAGATGAGAAATGAAATGCCAAGGCAACAGGACGGGGGAGTGCCCGGTGCCGTGAGCTCCGCGTGGCTGGAGAACTAATCTCACACACCCCTTAAGTTCTAATTTCAGTTTGGATGAGGGGCTGTTTTGACAACTGTCCTGGGGGAAGGGAGTTAGGGAATTTGTTGTTTACAGTTATAGGAAAACCTGCCAAATGTCTCATCCGACAAGTATTTTAGGAGGTAAACAATACAATTATGCGCCTAATGCACGACAAGTGGATGAATAGACACAAAACGTTACTACTGATTTCTCATGCGGGATTTACAAAATTGCAAGGTGGTATCCTGAAATATAAGAGCCATGCATAGTATGGCTAAACGTTTTAAGGTATACTCCTAACTGCAGAGGAGAGGGGCTCACATAGTAATGCTGCAAGAGACACAACTGACGCAGCGGAGGGTGCGGCGCTGCAGAGAAGGTGGAGGGGCCAAGTGTATTACGCAACCTACTCCGCGTATGCACGGGGCACTCTAATATGGATAAGAGCGGGAGTACCATTCCAAATGACCAGTACACTTATAGATCCTAATGGGCGTTTTGTGGTGGTCACTGGCCGGCTGGGGGGACAAGACATTGTGCTAATAAATGTAAACGCACCAAACACAGACTAAGGCACATTTTTAGATCATCTCTGGAGCGTCCTGGTCCCCCACCTGCTTCACGCTGTACTGATGTCGGGGGACTTTAACTGTCTGGCCAATCCTGAACTAGATCGATCCCACCCGCCGTTGAGGGACTCACCAATGAACGCTCCAGCTAAAAAATTCCAGGAGTGGCAGCCCGAGTGGCAACTACTAGACTCCTGGAGACACCTTAACCCGAGCACCAGGGACTACTCCTTTTCTGCAGTACACGACTTACATATGCGACTGAACGCCTTTCTATGCATGCCTGAGGTACATACAGGTCAGAGATGTAGAGTATTTGGGAAGAACAATTTCTGATCACAACCCTGTTCTGCTTTATTTTTCCTGGGAAAAAACTAGCACATGCATACCTACCCGACGCCTAGAAGCTGAAAACCCTAGAAGACCCTGTCTTTCGAGATCAAATAAGGGGACACATTAAACACTATTTTGAGGAGAACAAGCCTACGGCCCCTTCCCCCCAGATACTGTGGGATGCATTCAAGTTAGTTGTTTCGTGGACGATGTGTTGCTGCATCAATGGGAATTAGGATGACATTTACACGAGAAAAAGAGATAGCTGAAAAGGAGCTGCGAACATTGGAAAAAGTCCGGAACACCCCGAGCTGCAGAAGTAGGTGCATGAGGCTAGAGGGAGGATAACAGAGCACACTGAAAGGCTCTGATGCTTTGATTATAAAAACTACATGATGAGGGCACATACAGAGAGGGATAAAGCGGGTGCACTACTGGCATGGTTGGCCAACCCTGCGAAACGAGGGACCACCATAATAGAGATCTGGACCCCTACAGGGGATAGACTATATCGTCAGGATGAAATTAACTGTCATTTCCTCTAATACTATACCACACTTTATACCAGTGTTCGACATGGGGAGGTGGGTGCTTTACAGACATTCCTCGGACATCTACCACACCGGTGCCTTAATGCGCAGGAGAGGACTGTACTGGGAGGCGAAATAGGGGTCTCAGAAATTAAAGAAGCCATTAAAGGCGTGGCGAACGGAAAAACCCCAGGCACAGATGGTTTACCAATAGAATGTTACGCCACGTATACACAAGAACTGCCCCTAAACTGGCGCAATTATATAGTAAGGCACATGAGGCGGAACGCCTTTCAGATTCCACAAAGGAAGCCTTGATAATTCCTCTACTTAAACTCAGCAAACCTCCTAATGATAGCAAAGCCTATAGGACCCTGTCCATGCTGAATTCGGACTACAAGATCCTAAGCCTAATACTAGCGGCAAGGTTGCTCCCACATATGACCCGCTTGGTCCATACTGACCAAGCAGGGTTAAACCCCACCCGGAATACAGCCCAGAATATCTGACGAGCTATCCACATCCTAGACACCGTCACTCCACACACAGGTACAGCGACTATACTGGCAGTAGATGCAGAAAAGACATTCAATAGTTTAGAATGGGATTATTTAGACGCAGTACTTGAACACATGGGACTGGGCGAGGACTTTATCAAATGGACAAGACTATTTTACACAGACCCTAAGGCAAGGGTCAGAACTGGTGTCACAATCTCAGAGCAATATTCGGCAGAAAGGGGCACCAGGCAGGGTTGTCCACTCTCGCCATTATTTGCTTTGGCAATGGAACCCTTGGATGCCCAAGCTCGAAACGCCACTTGGTACCGGGGGCTAGAGCATGGTAACCTGCATCACACAATATCGCTGTATGCGGATGACCTATGCCTGTTCTTACAAGACAATGGGCCGGACCTAAAGGGAGCCCGAGCACTCTTAGCACAAGTCTGGCCATCTGACAGGACTGCAGGTAAACTGTTCCCGCTATCGGCAGACCATGACCCACCTGAAGGGCTGAGAAATGTGCCCTGGGAGCCCCGATGCCTGACTTACCTGGGAGTCAAGGTGTACCTTACCAGGGCGGAAGGCAATATAGGGAGCACCATTAGGGCCAGGTCACTACCATTATCTGTGGCTGGAAGAATAGCACTAATTAAGATGGTGGTGCTGCCGAGGCTCTTATATTACTTGCGGTCTTACCGGCCTTGGTCCCTGTCGCACTTCTCAAGGAACTGGATTCCTTAATTGCGGCATTTATATCGGGAGATGGGAGATGCAGAGTGGCACTAGCCTCCCTGAAGCGACCATGTGTGGAAGGAGGCCTAGCGGTCCCGTACTTTAAATCCTACTACTTGGCGGCTCAGTTGCAGTGGTTGACCTGATGGGTGGCGGAGCACAGGGCCCGAGCGGATGGTCGGACCACCTCGACTCCTCCCATTTCTGCACTGGACGGCCTATTCTTTAATCTCACTAGGTCAGACCCGGTGCCTGCTCTGGAGAGAAGGGTCCTCCGCCGATGCTGGAGACGATGCCTCCATAAGACAGGCACGACCACGCCTTACGCACCTGAGATACCAATGACGTGGCTTCAGTGGCTACCTCATGGAAGCGAATGGAGAAGATTGATGACCTGGGAGGAGACAGAGGTCACGCAGACGGGGGACCTATATCGAGAGGGCAACCTGACGGCATTCAAAGACTTCTGGCAGGAACAAGACCTACCACAGGGCAATTTCCTGATGCACCGAGCGCTCATCTGCACTATTGGTACCCATTGGCAAACGGGGAGCGACGAGCCCCGCCTTCACGGGCCCGGCACCTACTTCATGACCTCAGATGGCAGACATAGAGCAATTACTGGTTTATATAGAGCGATCCGCACAGGAGCAATGCGCCCCCTAGACGACCTACGACATAAATGGGAGATAGACCTGGGGACCCTAATACCGGAGGGGGCCTGGGAACAGAAACTGGAGAGGTCTCCAGGAACGCTAGGTTTCAATTTATACATTTTTATGTAATACATAGAGCTTATCTCACCCCCAAAAGGTTTCAGGATCACCTCTGGGTATTAGACGCATAATGTCCCCGCTGTGGAGAGGAGGCGGCGGACTTTATCCACATGATGTGGTCCTGCCCATACTTAACCACCTACTGGAGAGTGGTGACGGCATATGTGGCAGAAATCACAGAGCGTGAAACTGCTTTCACTCCAGCCCATTGTTTCTTACATTGCTTCCCCCACACTCCCAAGAATAAGGCAACTAGAAAATTCCAAGATCTTGCATATACTCTGGCCAAACGAGAGTTGACAAAAAACTGGAAGAGTTTGACAGGTCCAAGCATACAATGCTGGAAGAGGGGACTAAGACGCTGGGCAGAGTACAAAAGTCTAGTGCTGAAGATGGAGTACGGACAGGGAAGGGGATCCCCCAGAGATAACAAATGATAGGGAACAAATTGTCGCAACATTACAGGAAGAGACTAGGACTCATCATACAGGAGGAAATGAGACTACGATATCACCTATAATATGAGACAACACCACATCCACAAAAAGGAAAATAGGCAGAGGGTAGGGTAGCACACGTAAGTGAGCTACAAACTCAAGCACTCTGAGTGACAACCAGACACAACACATGCATAGGCGCATCAAGAAATGACTGCACAAGGTTGGGGGTGGATGGGCGGCGGGAAAACGGGGGCAATTGGGAGTTAAATGGCATTGATCTCTACTTTATTCTAGTTCACTGACAAGAGAGACATACATGTAAACATTAGTTGTGATCACATAGAATTCTTAACGAACTGGCCTGTTAGTGTACCTGTAATAGTTTGCAGCTTCATTTTTTTTTTTGCACATTCTCCTGTGTTTTTTGTCCACATCCGAGGATATGGATATATTGATTGCAGCTAAAGAACATATCTAGGATGGAGACCTCTAAATGAGAAACATTTTCTGTTGCTGGGTGCCCAGACGCAAGAGCCCACATCTTCCCCTTCGAAGTGCCATGCTCCACACATGGTGAGGCAGATTTGTCACTCATGCCAGTCCTTGATGGAGTCTTAGCATTGCGTGGAGATACTCAAACGAGACAGCACTCTGAGTTCATGATAAAGGCAATTCAATATAATACTAATTACTATCCACAAATGACATGTGTTTCATCTGGTGTACAACAGGATTTCCCTTCCTCACCAACTATGACTCTTCAAGCTTTTCTTAATGTGCAGGAAATTCAGTAAGAGGGAACACAGTACTTAAGAGGAGGAGTGAGGAAATTACTAGCAGTTGGACCAGTGGATTTGTTTGCAGGGAAAGTAAAGGTGTCTGGTGCCTTATCCTGGAGACCCCACACCGGTTTGCTGCTCAACTCTGCTGATGTTGCACTCTAGCTGTTAATTTGCCCCAGACTCCCATTAAAATCAACTGTGAGACCATCCATTCTCGCTTGCACCTTGGCAGAGAACCCTCTGTCCAAATGTCATCATCTGTCTATCAGAGTTCAGAGAGCCAAGGTTAAATATCACCAACCCACCAAGGGTAGAACGGATTGGTCTGCCTTTCTAATATGATTTGTGTTGCTGCAACATTAAGGTTTATTTTATTGTTAGACCTTCCTGCTTTATATCTATTTCAATTTTTGGCTGCATCCATAACACTGTCACCAACTGGGTGTGGGGAGTAATGGAGAGACTGTAGCTTCGCTGCTCCGGGAGGGCTCGGAGAGATGCCCCACATCGATGGCTTGACCATTTTCATCTTCCAGCCTGACCTTCAATGATCATGGAAGTACTGTGTAAGTTATTGCGTATGGTCCTTCCCATCCATCTGGAACTTACCAAAAGTGTGGGGTAGGCTCCTTTATCTGTAGTGATGGTCTCCAGGGAACTGTAGGCGATGGATGTATGTAGACTACACAAAAGCCAAAAGAAAGCATTCAATCCATAGAAGTTCTCTTTAAGGACCCACAGGGAGGTGATTCGGCGTGTAGGTATGGCTGCATACTGTACCCTTTACTGACTTACTGCTAGTGCTCTTTATAACCCCTTGCAGTGAAATTGCATCTTACTTTGTGACCATCCTCATTCCGCCAAGGATTTTACACTCATTTCTGTCAAATGCAGGTTGCATTACTGTGTACACTAAGTTGACCCAGCAATTTCAGTAATTACAGAAGCTGCTTTCCTTATGGTCCCAATATTCACACACCCTCCAATAACAGCCTTTTGTCACCAATCGTAAATATCATCTGATCAAATATGTGCAAACTCATTAAAGGAGGCATCACCAAAGACGCAAAGCAACAGGAAGTTGAAACAAAATATCCAGGTTTACCCAAGGACAAAGAATGAATTACAAAGGTACTTTAGTGCCACATACTAGCAACCTGTGCTCTGACCGGCAGATAGAGAAGATACATATATAGTATTACTCAGTCTTATTTCATTATAACACGCTCTAAAGTTACAGATAATATAGGGAAAAACTAAGATAACCATATGCACTCCAAAGAGGAGAGCTGGCTAGGTAATGAGCAATCTGCAAGAAGAGTATCCATAAAATAAGATATGTAAAATGCTTTTCCAAATATAAATTTTGCCCACATTCAACATCAAGAAAAATTCCAAAAGGCGTGCTCGTGAAAAGGAGGCTACGAAGAGTGTAACAAAACACATCCTGGCCAGAAACTGTTGCCAGGCAGCACAAACACAATATGCCTCACTCCTTGAACCCAGGCAGCAGACATTACCAAAAAGTGATGTCTGTGCTTCTGCAGAGGAACCTCATGCACTTACTCTGACTTTACTTCTTTTGCCTTGTGATAAGAAGAAGGTAGGATGACTACCAATAAAAAGTATGTGAAAGGTATGCAACTTATGAGTGAGGTCTAGACAAAGCCTTTCGCAACAGCGGGGTATATCAATGCTAGGAGGATATGTACAATTTAAAAGAAGGCATGTAAAAACAGAACAGTTCAAGAAAATGTGTAAAACAATAAAAAATGTGTTATAAAATAAATTATAAGGGTTTTTGGGGTGGGAGGGGGGCGGTGGATAATTGTGAATAACGAAAGAAATATTAACATTCTGTTCGGTATTCAGTATGCCAGCCCTGATAATTATTGTAAATTGATCACAAGAATTGCCAGCAAATGTATCCTGTTTACATAGGCAAAATGCTCCTCACATCAATACTGAGTGGAAGAGAGACATTCTTCTGAGTATAAGGTCTAATCTTTCCGGAAAAGCTAAGATTTTCATTTTAGAAGTACACTTCTTGAATATCATGTCGAGAACAACAGAATATTTTCCAAAATTTAGAAAGAAAATACTGAGACTACAGTCACTCCTGAATGTCGCAAGTAAACTGAAGACAATCTACAACGACACAACAGCTCAATTTGATCAGTCGATTACCCATTAAAAGAGGTGCACCCAATTTGCTTGCTTAGGGAAAGTGCCATTAAGGTCATAACTTTGGTAAAAATGTTAGGTGCATAAGTCAGGCCGAAAGGCAGCTTAATCATAAATCTGAACAATGGGCCAGTGATAATATACTCAGAGAAACTCTAAGGAGATTGGCTAGACTAGCAACTCCAGTTCTTTAAGAATCTGCAACACCAGTACCATCTGGAGATTTTACTTTCTAGCAAACCTGCACATAAATCCAATCTCAAGCAAAGGCCATGCCCTATTCTGGAACCAGGCAGTATTTCGAACACCAAAAACTTCTAATCTATCCAAGTGAGTGCACAAAGCGGGCAGGACACATGCTGCAATTTTGAATGGTGCTACTCATCTTGATATGGCTGGTGGCCAGTAGCTAAAAATAACCAGGAATACTGGACAAGTGGGTTGAGGTAGTTAGAAATCAACAGCACCAAGCAGCCATAGTCAAAACTATTTCCACCCAATGGATCCAAGTGCTTTGACGCCATAGCCAGGTGGCAAAAAGAAAAGCATTATGTGCTGCTTAGAAGATAAACGTGCGCCCCAAAGCTTCCTGATGTGGGTGTGCACTGATTAATTCGTCATCACTAGCTACAAGTCTAAGGGCCCGATTTATATTTTGGTGGACGGGTTCCGAATATCCTGTCCGCCGAAATCTAAATTCCTTTATTTCCTATGGGATTTTATATTTCCATGGACAGGATATCTATCACCGTTGTGACGGAAAAACCGTCCGCCGAAATCTAAATCAGGCCCTAAGTTGGTGAGACAGTTGCATTCTGGAACGCTAAAGAAGAAAAAGGATATTCTTACGGTGTGGTAATGTAGTCAGTAAGAGCATCAAGGTGATCATTTCATATGCAAACAATGCTGGTTCCAGACCTCAATAAACATTGCATTTATGATAGGTGGAGAAAAGCTGCAGGATCAAAATGTCTCTGCTGCTTTCTCGAACACAGCAGTGCTCCCTTATTGGAGAAGAAGTGGTAGTGATTTCTCCTCTCGGGGGAGTTATCACATACATTTCAGCATTTTTGTACGGGAAAGTGGGAGATTTAAAAAAAAAAATAATAATCCAGAGAATGCATTTCCCCATCTCACTTCTATTGAAGAAGAGGCCATTTCAGGTGAGATACAGCCAAAATTAAGCCATTTATGGCTTTAAAAAAATTGAAGTCTACCGTCTGAATCGGGTCTACTAGCATGCATGTCATTCACCTCATTAGCATTCTGTAAGTCTAGAAGGAAGTCTGCAACAGATGCCAAAGGTGCCAGGAGCTGGACCACCAATGAAAGGCCATTTCCATCACTTGTAGGGCTCTGTGAAATAGAAAGCATCTGAATCAAAACCAAAGAGTGCCTCAAATCTCTTGAACTACTTTGTGGTTGCAGTATCCTCTGAACAAATGGAATATCCTTCGAACAAAGCATTCTTCATTGAAAAAGTATGGAAACCTGTCTATTTGCTGTTTTTCAAAATCAGAAGTGTGTAGACAAGAATGCGTTGGATGCCACTGGGCACACTCTGCAATGTGCCATGCAATTACCCAGGGGTGCCATAGGTTTTTGAAGTAGCACTGAACAAGTCCTTCAAGGGAACCCACAGAGAAAAAGAAGAACATAAATCCATCTGGAAATATATCACAAAACATCTGCAACAGTCAATACAAAACAATGCTGGATTTATGAAAGACACTTAGGTTACAGCTTCCCCAATGAAGCCAGGTTTAGTCAGATTACAATTCAGAGAGGCCTATGCTGGCAAAAACACTGTTAGTGGAGGCACTACTCAGAGCGGACCAAAATCTCTTGTGGGCAAAGGAAGAAATATGTTCTATTATGGTTACACCCCTTGAGCTCTGTAAACTGATGGACCTATAAGGAAGCAGTATGTCTAAAAAAAAAAACTGGGATAACTCAAAAGGTCTAGCACTAAATCCTGAACCTCCCAAATAACTGCAGCTGTGATTCGCAGAAATAAAACAAGCATGACACAGGTGTCTGTGTGGTTTGAGGGGTGGATGGGGTGAACTGCAGCTGTGATTCACAGAAATAAAACAAGCATGACACACGTGCGTGTGGTGGGGGGTGACTTTATAGGAAGTACCAGTCATGCTGGCAGTATCACTAGATCTTTGCCTAGCACCCACCAGGGGAATTATATGAAGACTTGTCTCATGAATTGGAGGGACATCTGGCTGAGGAGTCTGCAGGAAGAATATGCATTAAAAAGAAAAAGACCTGTCACCTCCTCCCAACAAAATTAAGAATACATGTTGCAAAGCATTCTAACCTTTCCATCAAAGGGCAGCCCACCATACCTACAAACCTCCCACACTATATAAAAACAATCAAAATACATAAAAACCCCATTGGATCTGCTTTAGACTTCAGGTCACCAGTGTTTCAACTGTCTATGTAACTAGACATATAAAGTTAAGAAATCTCCATTTCTAAATTCTTGATCAACCAAGGGTGGTGCCATGTCCATAAATTGTTCGGCACCGTGTCCAGAGGGAAACAGGGTAGGCTTTATGAATATGAGAGCCATATTATCAAAGACACAAAGAGCATCAGTGAGCATACCCATCAACACATCATCATCAAATCTACCACTAACAAAATACCATTGCATAATGACGCTAACACCATTCTACAATATGGAACACAAAAAGACAACCTAAAACAAAGCAACAAAAGTCTTTATCCACTGACTCCCTTTTACGAAGTGTGTATTTTCTACTCTTGATTACACAATATAGGGTGTAGGCACTGTAGCATTTGACCTTTTTTCCTTATATCATCATATAGGTCTATAAATCTCTTGTGAGGTCACACTCGGGTTGGAATGTGTTACAAGTGTGTGATAGTGGACGCTGTAGAGGCTTGGTGTTTTTCCTTCTTAAAAGAAAAGTCATGTAAATTGTTTAGTTTCATTTGTGAATAGGTACTTTAGAACAGAAAGCAAAAGAAGCGTAAATGAAAAGAAACTATTAGAACAAAAATAGAAAGTCATTTTACCCGTAGCAGCTCTGCCGACATTGGCCTGTCTTGAGGTATTTTCTGCAAGCAATAATCAACAAATCCCCTAAACGAATCAGTCCTGCAAGTAAATAAATTCAAATAAATTAACATTGAACAAATACAATCAGATCAGTATTGCAGCAGATAAGTATTGCAGGCACTGGTCACCTGGCAAAGCAAATTTCAAAACACAAATTAAATTATTGAGTCTGGATTTTTGAAGAGGAGTACTTATCCATTTTTCGGTCGAGCATATCAGCGCGCAAGTGCTGCCTATCCAACGTGTTGATATCAATGTGGGCTTTTAACCATGCCCACCTCACGCCCATCAGTTTCACTTGTTCGTTGGCTTGCCTTTCAAAAATCCTTTGATGACATTGATAAATGCTTTACGTTTGTCCCTCCTTGGTGCAGTTTTGTTACCGCTTTGGCCATCGACCCTATTACATGGATAACTGCACTTCTGCCGATATATTTGACCAAGTGAACTTCTTTTTCCATTCGTGTCTCTCCTTCACGTTCAAGCTCATGGCGGCCATGGCGCTCTGAACTGACTTGCTTATGTCAACTGATTTATCTCATTTTCAATTAATGTGGCAAGAAAAGTCCAGTTAGGTATTTACAATGATAATAGCTCTAACTCGAACAAATGTAAGACCCATTGCACTGCAAATGCTTGTTGCTGTGTGTGACGATGAGCACAAATGTAGCCGTCAAATTCTTTTACAGTGTTAGGGTTAATTCACCAATCACCATCCTCGCTACATCAAGCATCCATTCAGTTGTGCATTCTAACATGAACACATCATCTATTCAAGTAAAAATGAAGCATTAGTCAGGATTTTAAACTTTGACCCTCGGTCTATCTCAAGGAGTAATACATAATCCGAATTAGTGCAATAGTTTATTCACACCCATGCTCTCTCAGGTGCACACAAGAACTCCCCCAAATTTAATGTAGAAAAGCAAAACATTATTCCTTCATGATGGTTAATGAACAATGCTTGTTCATGCTTTGATACTACACCTGGCCCAGCCAATACCATCTTATCTTTAGACTTTCCCTTCTTCCCAGGAAAAGTACTGCTTTTTGTTAAAGCACAAAGCCACAAGTGTTTACATGAAATGTGAGACTGTAAAAATATATTTTCTGGAAACAAAAAGGTACATGATCCACCTGGTGTATGTATTATTGTCTGTCTTGTGTTCATAACCTGTGTGTTTGATGAGGGACAATTTTCTTTCCACCAAATGGATCAACTGTACAACGTCACCATGATCAGTGCCCTATCTGCTGACCTGCCTTTTCATTTGGCTGAAGAGGTTTGCAGATTTCTTTACTGCAGAACCAATAACTTTAAAAAAAACTCCATTACAGACCTTTTTATGATTGGTTCTGAAGTCTTCCGTGACCATGGATTGCTAGTAGAAGTGCCTGATAACGTAAAATGTGCACTCTGGTTCCCACTCTGATTCAGTTGGTGTGAGGGTAATTGCTTTGCCATTTACAAATTAATATGAAGCAGCTGCAGTGGGAATAATTCTTTCAAATGTTTATGAGCATGGTATGTTTCCCAGTATATTTATTTAAGAAGGACAAAACCAAATCAGGACATGTGAAAAAAACAAAAGCCAATATACCCTTACAGGGAAGGTGTGGTTTATTACTATCAACAGCAGTCACACACTGTAGAGTCACAATTGCCATGATATAAATAAGCATTTGTAATACAACAGGTCTCGCATTTGCTTGAGGTAGAGCTATTGGCACTGTAAATTCATAACTGGATTTTTCTTGCCACATACATTGGCCAACCCTGCCTCCTATTTCTTCTCCTCCTGCCATATAATTCCAGTAGCCCTGCATATACCTAAAGCACTTCCATTATCTTCTTCCTCTATCTGCAGCAAAAATTAAAATGTTGCCTTTTAGCATCCGAATTTAAATCTGCCATGCTAATTTTAATAGAATAACATTTTCACCATTCCACCATGACAGTTGCTGGCTGGCTAACACAATTCCCGAAAAGAGACACAAGAAAGCCCAGCGGAAAAATAAACTAGAAGGGTCACCCAAACATAGCAAGAGTGTTCAAACAGTCATAGTGTAATAAGGATGTTAAGTTGGCCTGAATCATGGTCATAACTGTAATAAGGAGAGATTATTAAAACATATACAATTATCATATAAATTGTTTCAGAAATAAACTTTTGGCATTAGACTGTTATGCTCAAAACAGCCACTAGAAGGCACCACAACAAAAATATAATTTGTAAAAAAGATGGTCATGTAACCATATTGTTAGACCCTAGAGGGCATAACCCTAAAACAAAACTTCTAGCCATGAGAAAGCTTAAAAGACACAATGGTGAGAATAGTTATTATGTTGGGGTTCACACTAACCTATTGTGGGGATCCATAGATGATGTAGATAGAAAAAGGGGGTTGAAGGTGGTCCCATTGTCCTAGGACTACCACAGGCTGAATTATGAGCAAAAATGTTTTGGACAAGTAATGCCATACAAAGAATTATGGTTCAAGTTTCCTTGCCACAAATATTTTAATATGTTTGATATGACTGCAATGCTTAGAACAGCCACTACATGACACCACAATGAAAATAGCATTTGTAAGAAAAATGGACAAGTAACTATATACTTAGCCCCTAGAGGGCATAACCACACAAAAAAGGAAAATGGCAATAAATAATGAAGTGGAACCATATATTTAGCCCCTGAGTGCGTAGTGCATTACACATTTGTAAGGGTAGCAGGCCTATAGCAATGATATTACAAACAAGGCCCTTAAAACACAAGCTATACTCAGCTGTAAAACAAAAGTTCCAGCCATGAGAGAGCTTAAAAACACACTGAATGGTGGGAAGGGTTATTATTTTGGGGTCCCAGCCAACCTAGTGTGGGGACCCAGAGATGACCTGAAGAGTGCATTGTGCTGAACATCTTGGTGGTGGTCCAATTGTCCTAGAAAAACCACAGGTTGAGTTATCAGCAAAAATGTTTTGTAAATGTTATGCCCTGCAAAGCATCATAGGGTGAGTTGCCCGAGTGCAGTGAATATTGTAGTATTGGCTCTTCTGCTGTGCCACTGTGCCGAGAGAGACGCTTTTACAATTTCTTTTTCACATAAAGCATTTACCAATTTCAAGTGTTGTAAGGGGAGAGCCCCAAGAAATTACTCTGATTAAGTAACTGTGAAAATGTGACCAGCACTCCAGTACCACCGATCGAGTTCATGCTGTTGTGCCTGTTCGCGCTGTGAGAGGCATGGGCACCATGCAGCATGAAGGGAAGAGACAAAAGAAAAAAATAGTTCACCCACGCTGAAGTATACCGGCAATCGTGCAATAATCCATGTAACAGGGGCAGTCAGCAAGGTGTGACAAAAAAAGCCTCAAGCCAGGAAAAAACGTAAAGCATTTACAAGTGACATCAAGTGTTTTTTGAAAGGCAAGCCCAGGAACGAATCAAAGTGATGGACGTGAGATAGGCGTGGTTAAAAGCCCACAACACTTACAACAGGTCAAAGTGCTTGTGTGCTCATCCTAAAAAAAAAAAATCAGTTTCAGAACGCTACTTGTCTTCAGGTGCACCTCTGAGTTGGCACCAGCCTATTACTCTAATTTGTTTGTGTTCAGCATCAACTGAATTTTTCCACCTACGAGAAATAATGACACTTTCTAGATTTTCTTACACATTCTTTGATTGTCACTATTCCACATTAAAAGACCCTCATTTCTGAAACACACTATACCCAAACACTTGACAGATCCCTCTCTACAGGGCGAATTTAAAGGCTGCATAAAGCTTGAACATGAATTTCAATAATGTATGAAACAGTCCATGCACTAAGGAACATCTTTTTATTTTTGCTCTCCTTCAGCTTTCTGCCTTCTGAGCCGAAGGACACCACCACCAGCTTACTAGTCTACTACTAGTAGGAACAACATCTGGATGAATTTCAAAATACTCCAGCAGGAATTTCCCTTGGGTGCTCTGAATTCGTAATACAGTTCAGTTTTGGATTAAAATGCTCTCTGTGTCTCCAGTACTTCATACTGAATAGCTGCCTTCCTTTGAGCAGAATGAGATGCGGGGTCCTTTGTAACTGTGAGTGTACAACATCAGTCCCAGCTTCTTCTGAATTTCCTCATGCCTTTTTTTAATTCAGCAGTGAATGTACACTTGTTTAATGGGTTTGGGAAAAGAAGCCTTGGAACATTGGATTAAATTACAGAAATCCATCATGGCTGTTGCACCGTAACGTATTAGCGCATTTAGCAGTCAACACCAAAAACATTTACCTCTTCTTGTCTGGTGGCTTATTTTGTGTATGTGTTGATACCAACAGAAATTGTCCGTCTTCTGGAAGTGGTAAAGTTACTATCTAATGAAAAGGCTCTCACCTCTAATCAGAGTAATTAGAAAACCACAGCTACAGTAATACTCTAAGAGTCCTCTGAGTCCTGCCAAACATGTCCTGGTTGGATGTCATAAATATGGTCATACAGATCTAAACTGCTTATTTTTTTAAGAACGTCTGCAGAATTCCCACGATTTTTAGAGATTAAATATGGTCGTAAGTAGACAACTTTAGAAAGTTTTTGCACAAACTAAAAGCTCTTCATGGCATGTTTACAAGCCAGCCTCTCACTCCCTTCACAGGTAGACCTACCAAGCGGAAAAAGCTATTTATGGCATTGAATAAGAAGGAAGTAATCAGACAGTGAGAGATAGAGTTCTCACACAAACTCTGCTTGTTTTTACAGGTACCCAGTGATCACAGATAATACACCACCTACACATAATATGCATTTCAAAAGTAGTGCACCTAAAAGGGAAGATATACCGCACTTCCCCCTTCTACAGTGCGAAGATTTGTATGTGACAGATGCACTTTTTAGGGCACAAGCCACCACAGAAAGTCCTTGAACAGTTTATATCTTCATAAGGAAATGTTTATTTCCAGCCAATTCCATTCCTTTCTAGGATCATAGGGCACTTCAACATCTTCTTACCGTACATTTCCGGGAAATCATAGGTTGTAGTCGATTTTCAGCCAACACGTTTTGTCAACAGGATTAACACTATGACTTCGTCAGGGCTGCTATTTCAAAGTACAAATGCCAATCTCTAGATTGGATTTTACTGCAGCTGCCAGGCTTCATACCAAATACACCGTGTTACTTAGGACCGCGCTGCTGTCTCCTTCTCCCAGGGGTCGAGGGGGGCAAAGTCTGAGAACCCTGGTACCACTTGAAAGACAATTAATGTCACAATGATGAAGTAATCACAGGGCAGGCCTTGGATGATGCTGCACATAAAGGCCCTTGGCTGAGGGCTGACAGATCAAAAGCTTAACCTTTGGTAAGATTAAGCACACCATGTGCTCAATTGAGAGCATCCATTCCATGTGGATACTAGATATGAATGAGGAATGAGAGATAGAAAGTGATATGGGGCATGATGGAGACAAAAGAGCAACCAAAAACGGGAGCAGTAAGATGTTTTATGAAGGGTGCAGTCATAACCAAAATAAACGTGTATCTAACAAAATACAAGGGCCAGGAAGGAAATAATAGAATGTAAGCAGGATTATACAAAAGAACAAAACAAAACAATGAAGAAAGGTAGGTCGATGGAGAATGAGATAGAGGAGAGTGAATGCGACATCTTGCTTTTGTGCATGCACGGTGTTTGGTTGATTGATATTTTATCTTCAAACGATTTGATGGCTGTAGATTTATTTATTTGTGGGATTTCTATAGTGCAAAGCTTGTCAGTAGTGCAAAGTAGTTACTCATATATAACAAACACAAAAAAATCAAGGAGAAGATCCCATTCAGCAAGACTGTGAGGTGCAATCTGCAGAGTTAAGTACCCAAGTCTTTTCTGGAGGATGAAAGATCTGAGCTGAGCTTTTCATCTTCCAGGATATATTTCCCTACCACCTGGAGACTAGGAAAAAAACCTTTTGTTTTTGAGGCTTTCTATTAGTCGGGATTTCCTCCTTGTGTAACTGTAGCCTCATCATGCTCAGCAGGTGACAGTTGCTTCAGTTCTTTCTTCTGACTCCTGCTGACAGGACCTTTTAGGTTTTTTTCTCTACAAGACTCACCAGTTAGGTTTTGTCACAACTACTTCAATCAATGTTTTGTATTCTTCCTTGCATTTTCTGCAATTTCCTGTAAGGAATTTGTGTTATTTTGTCAGTAAAAATGCCATCTTTATTTGACAAGTGCCCTGACTGTGGAAGAAAGAAAGCCAAAACAGACATCCATGATGCATTTCTTCAACACCAGTATCTGATTATTCCAGATGTACTCTCCTTCACCAGTAGTCTTGCAGATTCTCCTTCACCACTACCACCATCTCAGTCACTACCTCTCTGGCCTCTGCCAGCACCGCCTCTACCTTCAGCCTCAGACCACACCTCCCTCCAGTACCAGGCCTCCTAGAACTGGCAATGGAACTCTTTTTGACTCTGGCCTCAACCAAGTTTGCTCTGTTGAGGCTACAAAAGAAGTACAGACCTCTTGAGCAGGAGACACCCTTCCTCCATTCAGACCCTTCTCAATACAGCGTTGTCATACTGGTGGCAAAGTAACACAATGCCACTACTTCTGCCTCTTCAGTGCCACCAAATAAAAAGTGCAAGAAGTTGGATCTTGTGGGCCGCAAAGTGTGTGGCACTACTGCAACTTCCATGAAAGCAGCCAGTGCAACTGCCTTTCTTGGCAGATATGATAGGGCACTGAGGGAGTGTGCCCAGAATGTCGCTGTAGATCTGCCCAGAGACAAACGTGAGGACTTCCTGGAAGTGGTAAACTAGGGTATGATGTCTCCAATCAGATAATAAGTGCTTCAGCCCATTCTTCTATACTAGCGGCACATGAATACTGTCATGGTGTAGCCCTGCTCAGACATTTTGTTGGGTCTGCCTCACATCTCTGAAACCAGAGTAACAACACAAATCATCAATCTACCTGGAAATGCAAGGAAAAAAGAAAACCTTTCAAGTCTTCCCAGTGGTGATACTACCCTCAGAGTGTTCAAACCCTTCATTGGTAATGATGGCAACAGTAGAAACAACAGCAATGACCCTATACGCAGCAGAGAAGGCAGCCTACGGGTGAGCCTCATGACAGCCAGCACAATGAGGAAAGCCCACAACAGCTGCAAAACCTGAAATGCTTCCTTCCCCCCTCTTCTGTTATCCACTCCGGAAAGGGGAAGTATTTCACACTTTCGGGCAGAGGGGCAAGAAATAACAAAAGATGCCTGGGTACTGAATATTGTGCCCCATGGATACTGTCTGAGGTTCACAAGTCCTCCTCCGACCATACCACCAAAACCATCCAATCACCACTTGCAGATGCTAAGATCAGAAATCAACATCTTGCTTCAGAAACATGCGGTGGAGGCCATTCCCTCACCAACAACGGGGAACAGGCATTTATTATAGATGCTTTCTGGTACAGAAAAAAGGCAAGAAATAATTGAGACCCATTCTGGACCTGAAATTCACCAACAAACGGATTAGATGAGAAAACATCTGGATGCTAGCCTAACATCAAAACTGTCCTTGGCTCTGCTCCATCAACCTCTAAAATGTATATTTTCACAAACCAATCGCAAGAAAACATTGAACAGTCTTGAGATTTGTGGTCGAGCAAGATCACTATCAGTACCAAGTACTTCCATTTATCCTAAAGTCAGCACCTGGAACATTCTCGAAGTATATGGCAGTAGTGGCTTCTTTCCTCAGAAAACATTGTGTTTTCGTCTATTCATACCTAGATGCCTGGCTAATAAAGGCATCAACATTTCAGGAAGACCTGCTTCATTATAAGTGGACCTGCGATTTAATTCATCGGTTGGGCCTTCATGTCAACAACAGCAAGTCATCACTGACCGCGGCTCAGACCTTGCATTATTTGGGAGCCTACATCGACACCATTCACGCAAAAGTGTGTCCTTCAGAGGAGAGACACTCTTTGATCCTTCAGAAACGTTACTCTCTCATGAAGGACTTTCATCCAACGGTCATCTCTCCTCAGCTCCTGCATCATCCTCACTCCAAATGCCCATCTCCACATGCAGCCTCTACAAGAATGCCTCGAGGACCAGCTAATGGGCGTTTGGGAGGACAGGATCAATCTGTCCCTTCATGCAAAACATTCCCTGAAATGGTGGTACTCCCCTGTCAATCTGTTTCAAGGAATGCCTTTTCACCAACAGAATCCTTCTCAGACCTTAGTGACGGATGCAGCACTACAGGAAAGGGGAGTCCACATGGATCATCTGTGTAAGAAATGGGGTCTTTGGTTGGCAGTCAGGTTACCCCCCTGTCCAAGCAAGGACCCTCATTCTAGTCAGGGTAAAGGTGAATCACCCTCAGCTAACCCCCGCTCGCCCACTTGGTAGCTTGGCAGGAGCAGGCAGGCTTAACTTCAGAGTGCTAGGTGTAAAGTATTTGTACCAACACACACAGTAACTTAATGAAAACACTACAAAATGACAACACAGGTTTAGAAAAATAGAAAATATTTATCTAAACAAACCAGGACCAAAACGACAAAAATCCACAATACACAAGTCAAGATATTGATTAAAAAGCAAAAAGAATCTTAAATCTTTGAGAAAACAGGTAAAACACTGTTAGCGTTGAAAAGTAGCTGGGTAGCGTCTCAGGAACTGGATGGGCACCACTTGGCAGGGCAGGAGTCTCAGCAGAGGCTCCAGGTGCTGGCAGAGAGAAGTCGTTGCTGTTCCTGAGACTTCAACAACAGGATGCAAGCTCTATTTCAAGCCCTTGGAGTTTTCGTCACAAGAAGGAAGGCAACACAAAGTCCAGTCTTTGTCCTCTTGAACAGACAGAAGCAGCAACTACAGGATGGCTCCACAAAGCACAGTCTCAGGCAGGGCAGCACTCCTCCTCAGCTCTTCCTCAGGCAGAGGTTCCACTTGGTGTCCAGAAGTGTTCTAAAGTCTGGGGTTTTGGGTGCCCTTCTTATACCCATTTTGCCCTATGAAGTAGGCTTACTTCAAAGAAAAGTCTCTCTTGTTTGTGAAATCCTGCCTTGCCCAGGCCAGGCCCCAGAAACACACCAGGGGGTTGGAGAATGCATTGTGAGAGGGCAGGTACAGCTCTTTCAGGTGTATTTGACCACACCTCTCCTCCCTCCTAGCACAGATGGCTCATCAGGAAATGCAGACTACACCCCAGCTCCTTTTGTGTCACTGTCTAGTGAGAGGTGCAACCAGCCCAACTGTCAAACTGACCCAGACAGGGAATCCACAAACAGCCAGAGTCACAGAAATGGTTTAAGCAGGAAAATGCTCACTTTCTAAAAGTGGCATTTTCAGAAACACAATCTTAAATCAACTTTACTAACATATGTATTTTTAAATTGTGAGTTCAGAGACCTCAAACTCCACATGTCTATCCGCTTCCAAAGGGAATCTACACTTTAATCATATTAAAAGGTAGGACCCATCTTAACCTATGAGAGGGACAGGCCTTGCAACAGTGAAAAACGAATTTAGCAGTATTTCACTGTCAGGACATATAAAATACATTACTATGGGCCTGATTACAACTTTGGAGGAGGTGTTAATCCGTCCCAAAAGTGACGGTAAAGTGACGGATATACCACCAGCCGTATTACGAGTCCATTATATCCTATGGAACTCGTAATACGGCTGGTGGTATATCCGTCACATTTGGGACAGATTAACACCTCCTCCAAAGTTGTAATCAGGCCCTATATGTCCTACCTTAACCATACACTGCACCCTGCCCTTAGGGCTACCTGGGGCCTACCTTAGGGGTGTCTTATATGTAAGAAAAAGGAAGGCTTAGGCCTGGCTATTGGGGACACTTGCCAAGTCGAATTTACAGTTAAAAACTGCACACACAGACACTGCAGTGGCAGGTCTGAGACATGATTACAGAGCTACTTATGTGGGTGGCACAACCAGTGCTGCAGGCCCACTAGTAGCATTTAATTTAGAGGCCCTGGGCACCTCAGGTGCACTTTACAAGGGACTTACTAGTAAATCAAATATGCCAATCATGGATAAGCCAATTACATACACATTTTGAATAGGAGACCACACCAAAGATGAAAAGCCTAACAATCTGTAAATTCAGGGGTCGTGCTCTCCGAAGTAGATGACCTATCACAGCACCCCCTCCCCAAGCTCTGGGCAGTTCATCTTGCGCTCAGAGCCTTTTGCCCGTCATTCAAGACACAGACTTTTCAGACGGACAATATAACCTACATGTACTCTCTGAACAAGCAGGGGGAGACGAGGTCGATGCCCTTGTCACACGAGGCCCATGTCAGAAGATTACCCATTGAATCAAACTTCCACAGGAGCAGATGCCTTTTACCCAACTTCCTCCAACAGATGTATGCTCAAACCTGAACTGATTATCTGAACCCTGCATCGGCTAGGGGGAAAGGGGAACGGTAATAGCAAAAGAGAGACCGCCTCCAGATCCAGTTCCTGCCTGCGTTTCCCACTTGAAGATAGGATATTCTTAATGTGCTTCTGTCACTAGCACCTTTCTTCTTTTGGGGATTTCTTGAAAGGAAGGCCCTGCAGTCAGGTAATAAGAGCATAAAATAGTACATTCCTACTGCGCATTCAACTGTTCAGTCATTCTCATTCACCCAATTCAATAGCTCTCTTAACCTGAATCTTTTAAGAGACTAGCTTCTCTCTTAAAGAACAATGTTATCTAGGAATCTTCTCTTCTCCAGAAGCCAGAGGTAAAACCCAAGGCTCTCTGAAGAACAGTCCAAATGTTCACAAATGTACAATTTACTATTGTCTTTTACGGAAATAGAAACCTCCTTCTCATAGTTTGGATTTCTCAATCACAGTCTCTAAGGCACCAGTCTGGCTTTTGTCTCTAAGACAGATGAGTCTGCAAGGCAAAGAGTTTAAATATATACACACAAGTCTGGAAACTATACAGAAGGATTTCTTACTGCATTTGCTTGCAGTTCAGTTGAGCCAAAAACAAATCCTCCTCAGAAAGCTGATAGCCAGTTGCTGGAAGAAGGAAAATATTCAGCTTCTCCAAAAGGGAAAAAATCCTTTGTGTGCACACCGTACCAAGAAAAAAGGATTAACTACTCAATACAAGAAGAATTCTCAATGAAGCGAAGCGTCACAGGAACACTGCTCATTCTGCTCAAGATGACAGTTAAAGTGCATGGCTCCCAGTGAGAAACAGCTGGGGAGAAACTTCAGCATCATACTAAGGTAGAAACACTAGAGTGCTGACCTCACAAAGATCTGCGTCCACCATCTTGAGTGGCAATTAAACCTGAGGCAGCTAGTTCTGAGCACAGCCACCACAAGAGCCACCTGGAGTGAGGACGCTGCTGTGACCAATGTGGGTACAGAGAAAAGGGGAATCGCTTTTGCTGAGGGAAGAACTTAACAACGATGGCAATATTTTTCCTGACAGCCCAGACAATCGGGAAATGGTTGATAGCCTGAAACTAACAGATCATGGCCACTCACCTTCGAGGTGTGCAGAATGCACAAGCAGATGCCCTCAGCAGAGGTCTGCAAGAAAACCACTAATGCGTCTTGCATGACGACGACGTTCAACACATGCAGCACATTTCAACCTGTGTGGCACTCCAACCATAGACTCGTTCGACACCATAGGAAAAAAATAGCGTGGCTTCGCTTCGCGGTACTACCAACCATGGACACTGGATAGTACCCTATGGATCGACTAGTTCAGCAAATTTCTTTCTGCTGATACCCCGATCCTGTCAGTCCTCATCAAACTGTTACACTCGAGAGCCAAGGTAATCCTCATTGTTTCGGTGTGGCCACGTCAATGGTGGTTCATGGACCTCCTTCACCGGTCACAGCGTACACATCTCAAGCTGTCATGCAGACCGGACCTGCTAATGAAGATCAGAGGCCAGATGGTTCATCCCAATCTCTCCTTGAATTTGGCTGCATGGCTCCTGAGCTAGTGCAGTACGGACATTTGAACCTTCCACAAAGCTGCATAGAGAACCTCAAGGAGGCTAAGCAGCCTTTCATGTGGTCTGCATATGCCTTCAAGTGGAGGAGATTTTGAATTTTGTGTTCCTCCAAGAACGTGGACCCTACAACTTGCCAACAAGAGATCATTCTTCCATATGTACTACATTTGGCAAAATCTGATTTACAATTCTCTTCCATAAAGGTTCACTTGTCAACAATTACTGCCTACAGAAATGCCCTTCACAAACGTCTTTTTTCAAAACCCCGGAACTCACTGATTTTTTTTTTTTTTTTTTCTTTTAGAAAGGTTCAAGAATGTTTTCCCTCCACACAGGCATCCTACACCTCCCTGGGAGCTCCCTGTTGTCATTTCACAACTCATTTAGGGCCCTTTTGAACCCATCCATAAGGCATCCCTGCAACATCTCTCTTGGAAAACAGCTTTGCTTGTGGCAATCACATCAGCCCGCATGGATAGCAAGATTCAAGCACTAGGGCCCTCATTATGAACACGGCAGGATTTCCCGTCGTGTTCATGCTGGCGGTCTAAACACAGACCGCCAGCCTGTTGAGGACCCCGCTGGTCCAATAAAGAACATTCCGCTGGAGCCGTCAATGTCACAGTGCGGTGGGTGCAGCAGCACCCGTCTAGCATATCAGTGCCCGTAAATCGGGCAGTGACATGCACGATGGGGCTGTGCATCCTGCCCCGGAGCCCCCATTCAAACAGCCTTTCCTGGCGGCGGACACCGCCAGGGAAAGGCTGGTGGACACAGGTTCTTTATCCGGCGGGCAGTGCTGCTTGCATCGCTGCCCTGTCGGATAAGGAACTCTGCCATCGTCAGGCTGCAGTAGCCTGGTGGTGGCGAAGTTCTGCCAGTGGCGGTCACGCCATTAACATTATATAGCAGTGTGGAACGCCATGCCGGTGACAGTAATTTCCGCCACCGCCAGCATGGTGGTCCGGACCGCCAATATTCACAATGACCCACTAAGTTCTCATGAACCATACACAGTATTTCACTCTAACAAAGTGGTCATGAGGACTCACCCGAAATTCCTCCCTAAGGTTCTTTCGGATTTCCACGTTAATCAAACCAGTTAATGACAAATTTTCTTTCGGAATCCCTCTAATGAGAGAACACGTCAAGCTCTACATGTCAGGAGGGTCTTAAAGTTTTATCTTGATAAGACAGGAGACATCTGCAGATCTGACAAACTATTTATCAATTATGGTCTGGTCTGTACAGGGCTAGCCACTTCCAATCAATCCATTTCTATCTTGTTATGCCATCAAAAAGCTAACAAGACACTATTAGCTACACCTAAGGCACACTACACTAGGGGTGAAGTGGCTACCATTGCTTTAATGAGGAACATCGCTAATGTGGATATTTGCAAAGCAGCCACATAGAGGTCTGTTCTCACATTCACCAAGCAGTACAGTCTGGATTCTGATGCTAGGGCACAGGCTCAAGTAGGACAGGCCTCCCTCAGAAATCTATTTGCCTAGATGGTTCATTTTCTTCTTTCTACACTTAAGAAGATATATTGTGAAAAAAGTGCCCCATGGGCAAGACTATTCAGTGCTTATGGTCGGGTTCAATTTTAGGAAAAATGACCTTGTGCAGTTTATTAACTTTCAAGAAAGTTGAGTAAGATTGTTAAGGTAGAGTGATAAAAGATTCTCAGATATAGCTGAACGTCATCAGCATATTGTATGGATAGGTTATTTTCTTGCATCATTCTGCCTAGTAATTTAACAGGTAATGTGAGAAAACTGAGCTTTCATGGAGGCAATAATTTTGGGGAGCTGATGAAGATATGAAGGGGTTTGTTTTCAGAAACTGAGGGCTTGACAAAAGGATGGATTGGAACAGGTAAAGGACAATGAGGAACCATCAGGACTTTAGGTAGTCATCACTGCCCAAAAGGTAAACAGAACTAGTTAGAAAGGCATAAACTTCATCTAAAAAAATGTTAGGGTATAATTTAGAATTAGTAATAGGGCACCTTTCTTGGCTGTATTAGGGAAAAAATCCAGATTAGAAGTAATTCAGGATGTTGATGTTGGAGAAACGCTCAGGGAGCTGTGTGAAGTGCCCATGCTCAATATTTTACCTAGGAAGAAGAGGTTGACCTGTCTGTATTTTAGCAAAGCTAGCGTGCCCTAATCTAGGGAGAAGCCAATTATTTTCAGGATCTCAAGAATGGTGTCTTGTGTAAGTTATTAATCAGGTTGAAAGGATAGGTTTGTGGGTGTACTATGGATAGGTGAATACCAAAGTTAGAAATAGGGAGTGAGAGTCTAATTATTGGAAGAATAACTGTTTTGTTATGGTTGTTTCCGATATGAGAAAGGATAAAGATTTTTGAGAAACTTTTTTGTAATCTTTGTGGATTTCCTGAACTTTCTCATTGAAGACCTTGGCAATATTGCTGGCAACAGCAGCAGAGCTTCAGACTTTTAGTTGTACACACAGCTGGGTTAATTCTTCTTTCAATTCACCTCGAAGTAGTGATTAGTGTTGAACTGTATCGAACAAGACTGACAAGTGAAAATAATGAGTTATTTAACTTCATTATTTTTTCTGATGGGCACTTATCTTCTTGTAGATTAATTATCTTTTGAAAAATCCCTGGGTGAAATATTTCCACAACCCCAGATGGGTATCAGGTGACCAACCACCGCTTTGTCCAATGAGGTGCCTGGCCATTACTAAATTAGTAATGTGCCAGTTCCAACATGGTGAGTCTCAAGCACATTAGTTTGCACGCTGGTTCCATCTAGTTTCACCCATACCAAAGAATATGTCATCAGAAAAAAGTTAGCACAGAAATCCAAAATTTCTTGGATGGATAACAATGATTCTGCCAAAGACAAAATATCCCACAGAAAAATTATATAAGAAGGTAATTTGTGGGCAGATTCTGCATTTTAAAATTTATTCTGTGAGCATTAGCAGTCACTGGTGGCGAGTATAAGGGAAATATGTTTTTTTGAAAATGTAACTGGTGGAGATTATAAGGATAGTATGTTTTTTTATTAAAACTTTTTTTAGTATTTTTTTTTAAACATATATAGTCACGTCAATCACAGGCACATGAGCAGCCAATAACCTTGACACAAATCGTACAGTAAACATAAGGGAAACATAATAAATAGCGGCTAACCCACTGGCTTGTCTCCTTTCTGGAACTCAAAAGATAATAAATAGGTGGTGAATTTATACACCAAAGCTCATGTGGCACCATTCTTCTCATCTCAACAGGGCAGAAATGTCTGCTCACCTACTGGTTTGAAGAGCTTTATTCAACTCAAAAGGATAATTCTTGGCAAGCACACAGCACTGCCAAACAATGTAGAATAATCCATCTGAAGCTGCATACTTAAATACTGCTTTACTCTTCCTATCAACTAAACATTTGATAAAACGTTTGGCATGTGATACAACAGGCATGAGCCATAGAGGCCCTTGCAAGTCCAACCTATCAACCCAATCATCACGTTTTGATGGGCAAATACTTGTAAAGAAATTGTGAAAAGAGGTTGTTTCTGATAAACATACCTCATACATTTTCTGAAGAAAAGAGAGGCTAACCCTCAAACTCAGCTCATTCTATAAAAATAGTAGTATAACAAGGTTAGGGAAAGATAATCTAAAGTTCCTGATGCTACAGGGTCAAAAAAGCTGTTTTATTGTGAAATCTCAATTAATGGGCTCAAATGGAATCGCCATAAAAAAGTAAGGCTAAGGTGAAATCCCATGCAGTGGAAAGACAATGCTTTAGTAGAATAGAGTTTGGATGACTGTTCATAAAAATGCAGCAAAAGCATACCAATTCCAACAGAATGGTCAGGAGACCTTGCCAAGTATCCTCTGGCTGAGCTTACATTCAGGTCCTTTTCATCCAAAGTTGCTTCAGAAACTCCAACTTGACGAACCCACAAGTCCATGTCTACAAGGCACTTGATTTTAAGTAGACCAGGTAGGGAACCTCTTCTCCCTGCAGGAGTAAATCCCTAGTTGTAGTCTAGCAATCGGCACAGGTTCAATGATGACCTGTTCCCTGTAGTGCCCCTCTCTGCTTCCAGACCTAAACAGTGTTGCTACCCAGATGATGGGCCTGTGCTCAATCTAACACATCTTTCCTCTTAGGTATGCACAGGACGGAGTAAACACTGAGCTGTAGTTTGTCTTTCCCACCCAATAAGCCAAAATTAGAATCACTTCTACCCAAAATAATTGTATTTCATTTGTAACACAAGGGAGATGAAATATCAAAGGAAGTGCATAAAGGGTGTGGAGCTTCACTATCTGTGAGAAATACATTTATGAGAACCACCACCCAAAACCCTCAAAGAGGAATTATCACAAAATGAATAGTGCAGTTGTTGATTTGTATGCCTTTTGGCAAACAGTGTACCACAGTGGTCCGCAAGTGAGTAGAGATGAGGTTTACCATTCCTACAGTGGTACAGCACATGTCGCCTGCTTAAGACAGGTGTGCACCCGTTGGCTGTTCCCAAAAAATGAGCAGTGGAGATCGATGTATTGTTATGTTGTTATGTTACACAATTTATAGAGCGCATGGCTACCCTCAGGTTTCCCAGCGCTACTAAACCCTAACCACAGAGGGGATGAGAGTGATACGCAACAAGAAAGGAATAAAAGCAACCGGACCTAGAATAACCAAGTTTTCAAGGCCTTTCGAAATTCCAGTTCTTGCTCCATCAGCCGAAGATTAGGAGGCAGCGAGTTCCACAATTTGGCTCCTAAAAACATCAGAGAGCACCCACCCCATCTTGCTTTCTTTATTTTTGGTACGGTTACTAAAGCAAGAGTAGTGGATCTCAAATCTCTGTTTAGCCTATAAAAAGTGGCCAAGTTCCTAAGGAGCATAGGGCCTCTATCATGCAAAGACCTGTGGATATGACATACAGCCTTAAATTTGATCCGCTGTACAACAGGCAACCAGTGCAACGAGGCCAATCCAGCTTTCACACAAGACCTTCTCGGGATGTTCAGTAATAAACGAGCTGCAGCATTTTGAACTCTTTGTAATTTCTTTTTAACATATACTGGGGAACCTAGGAAAAGGCCATTCCGGTAGTCTAGCCTTGAAAGAATAACAGTTTGCACAATAAGTCTTCTAGCCAGTGCTGGAAGAATAACAAAAATCTACCTAGGAAGTCTCAGTAAGGCAAAGCAAGTAGTAGATATGTTTGTAGCCTGCAGGTCTAGCGTCAGAAGGGGATCCAGACTGATCCCCAGGCTCTTAACATGCGAGAAATTCCAGGCCTTGGTTCAGGGCCCAGTATCATGACTTCCGTCTTCTCCTCATTTAGTTGCAATTTACTCTGAGTCATCCAGCTTGAGAACGCTTGCATACAAGTAAGGAAAGCTGCTCCTTCTGAGGTCTCATTAGCAGAAAAGGAAACCACCAGTTGGGTGTCATCAGCATAGGACACTAATGCTAACCCAAATGATTCCACCAAAGAGGACAAGGGAGCCATATAAAAGTTAAACAGTGTCAGACTAAGGGCAGAGCCCTGAGGTACACCACACCTGCACTGTAGATTGTTTGATAGGAACGATCGATCTAGGACCTGAAAGGACCTGTCCTGTAGGAAGGAATTAAACCAGGCAAGTGCCTGTTCCTTAATTCCGAGCTCCCTCATTCTCTGGATCAGTACCTAGTGGTCTACTGTGTCAAAAGCTGCGCTCAAGTCCAGCATAATAATCACTGTGGTAAGACCCTGGTCAACCCTCTTTCTGGCCTCTTCCGTAACCGCTAATAATGCAGTTTCCGTGCTATGACCAGTTCTAAAACCCATCTGAGTGGGATGGAGCAACCTATTCTCTTCTAAAAAGTTAGAAAGTTGCCAATTAATGTATTTATCCAGACGTTTTGCGGGGGTGGGCAAAAGGGAAATGGGTCTAAAATTCTTCAACACTGTCGGATCACGAGAACAGTGGTTCACTATAGCATGCTTCCAAGAGCTATGTACTACTCCTTTGGAAAGAGAATCATTAAGTAAATTTGTCAGCATCGGAACAATAACTTCCGCCCCCTGCACAAATATGTGAGGAGGGGCAGGGTCCGGGGGGGATCCTGATTTAAGGGCATTCAAGAAATTTAACACTTGAGTTTGTGAAAGAGGGTTAAGGTGAGAAAGACAGGCTGTATTAACACCATTAACAGACTCCTCCTTCAGTGAAGGACTTTTCTCCCCAAAAGTGGCATAGATGCCCAAACTTTTTTTGGTGGAAAAATTCAGCTAGTAAATTGCTGTGTTCTATGGAAGCCTCTAAAGGATTGTCTTTCACCGGCGCGTGTAGAATATCTTTTAATATTTGGAAAACTACTTTGGGGGATCCTGCCGCTCCCTCAATTTTCTGCTGGTAGAAAACCCTCTGTGCCTCCTTAATTTCAGCATGATACCTTCTGATAGCCCCCCCTTGTAAGCTTCCCTATCTGCTGGAACAAACAGCTTTCTCCAAGTTCTTTCTAACTTTTCACATTCCTTTTTTAGGAGAAGTAATGAGGGGGTAAACCAAGGAGCACTAGTTGTTCTACGCAGACCAGACTTTTTCCTCAGGGGGAGAACTATGTCCAGACTTTCAGTGATCCAGTCACTGAGGGCATGAGACCTGAAGACCACTGCATGTCTGCAGAGATGTAAAAATCCCATTTTATCTACCCTTGTTCCCACAAAGCAATTCCCTGAAGTAATCCATCAAGACTAGTGCAAAGCTAATTTGCAGATGCTGGCAAAACGAGAAAACTGTCAAGTGGGTGTCTAGTAGATGCAGATGTGTGACGTGGCATCTTATTTTCTTGTATAATTTTAATACTGTACACAAAAAGTCGACCAAAAGAGTAAACCACGTCAGGAGACAAGATCCAGTCGGTCTCTGTCCTGGAGCCAAGAGGACTATAGGTTCCTCTACAAGAGAGTTTCTTAGAATACCTGACACAAGCTGTAAGGGCTCATAGTGAATGGTACCCAAAAATAGTTCCAAGCCTGGACCTACTGAGAGCGCAGACTTTACATCAACAATTATATCTTAAGCTTGCCCAATGGAGCCAAATCTACACGTGACGCTTTAGTCCTAGAAGGCAAAGACAAAAAAACTAAGCTGGAATCTTACTTGCTAAAACAACTGCACTGTGTGGAGGAGGCCCTTGTCCAACAAACTCCACAGAAAATAATCCAGTTAGCGGAGCACTGGACAGGCCAGTAGAGTAAGATCAGCCAGTGTGAAGGAACAGAAACCTTTATGAGTTAATCATACAAATAAGGGTGATGGCCTAGGTAATAATTATCTATATCTGCAAGGCACAACAGCTACTCTAATAAGGGTGCCCTAGAACTGAACAAAAGAACACCAAGTTTAATGGAATAACCATATTTCCAGGCCCTTACTAAACCTCAAGTGATTGACTTCTGCTTCTGAGGGTAGTAGAAGGCTATTCCAACACATAGGAGTAAGGAAGGAAAAACATCTCCCAACCCGCAAGCTTAGTTGATTTGTGGAGTCAACAAAAAAGCAGGGCTTCAGCTGATCGCAAAGACCTGTGAGGTACATAGATTTGGAGCGTTCCTGAAAGAACCCTGGGCCTTATTTGTAAAATGTACTATGAGCCACGCATGCAATCTTGAAAATCACTCTCTTTTCTACTGGTATGGGTTTTTGAACATGGGCCATGGAGTTCAGTTGCTTGATCCCAATAAATATTCTCACTGCTCAGTCTTGAACTCTTTGCATTCTGGCTGTGGTTTTGGCTTTTACACATAAGTATAGTGCAATACAGTACCTTATGCTTAACAGAATTGTTGCCTGGAACACTGATTTGTCAGTCTGCTTTGGTAACATAGGAAGAACTTTGCAAAACAATTGCAGATTGTTAGAAATGGGGTCTCTAGTTGGCAGCCAGTTTACATCATGTCCAAGTAGGGACCTTCACTCTACTCAGCATAAGGGAGATACACAGCTCAGGTAATCCGTGCTCACCCACTTGGTAGCTCGGCACAAGCAGTCAGGCTTATCTCAGAGGCAATGTGTAAAGTATTTGTACAAACACACATAGTGAAAACACGACAAAAAGACTCACACCAGTTTAGAAAAATAGCCAATATTTACTAAATCAAGCAAGACCAAAATGACAAAAATCCAACATACACAATCAAGGATGTGAATTTAAAAAGATAAAATCCCCATAAAAACAATTGGAAACTCAATAGTTCAAACTGGGCTATCACGTCGCCGCTGACAGAGGGCGGCGCCCGTCACGGAGTCACGTGGACTCCCAGGTACAGTACCTTTGGTAACAAGAAAAACAAGTCGCCACACAGAGTCGGGGAGGTGAGGTGTACCTGGATCTGGTGAAGCGTCAGCTCCTTGTTGCAGAATAGAGAAGGTGAGGAGGCGTCTGGGCGAGACGTCAGTTCCTTACGATAAGGCAGGGTCAGGGAGTCCGGCAGGTCAAAACGCAGTGGGGTCACCTCTCGGGGATGAGATGAGGCAACTGGGCTACAGGTGCCGCGGTGGAGTCGGGTGTCACTGACATCGGTGACACAGCACTCGGGACTCACAATGTTGCAGGACTTCAGCGAGGCTGCGGCATCGGTGTCGTTGCACTCCAGCAGGGACCACAGCTTCGGGTTGCAGGCATCGGCGCGGAGCCATGCAGAGGCGCTGGTTCTGGAGTCATCCGGAGTCAGTATGCCTATTTGTTCTTGGTTTCAAGACAGCATTCGCTCCCAAGGGCCCAGGAACCTAACTGGCACCACTAGGCAAGTCAGGCTCCTCAGCAGGAGTTCCCAGGTGCTGGCAGGTGAATTCTTTGATCCCGGAGACTTCTTAACAGGCAGCAAGCTCAGTCCAAGCCCTTGGATAAACTTCACAAGCAGAAAGCAAAGTCCAGTCCTTTCCCTCTTAAAGCAGAAGCAGCAGCAGCAGGCCTGCACAGCAAAGCAACAGGCAGAGTGCAAGTCCTCCTCAAGCATCAAGCTCTTTTCCTTGGCAGAGGTCCTTCTTGATCCAAAAGTAATCTCAAGTTGTGGGGTCAGCAGTTCAATATTTATACTTATTTCTGCCATTGAAGTAGGCAAACTTCAGGGGAAAGTCTTTGTAGTGCACAAGACCCTGCCTCTTCCTTGTCCTGCCCCAGACACACACCACGGGGTTGGAGACTGTATTGTGAGAGGACGACACAGCCCTTTCAAGTGCAGGTGTCAGCTCCTCCCGATCTAGCCCAGGAAGACTCATCAGGATATGCAGGACACATCTCAGCCCTCTTTGTGTCACTGTCTATAGAGTGAATTTACAAACAGCCCAACTGTCAGTCTGACCCAGACGTCTATTCAGCAGCCAAGCAGAGGCACAGAATGGTTAATGAATCTGATTCAACATATGAGGGTGTGGAAGAGAGTGGGGTGCTTGACTGTGTCCAAGGCGGCTAAGAAATCCAGTAATATCAGGAAGCAGGGGTCACCATCATCATCTCTAGTCAAGGATGCATTGTCTATGTCATGTAAGGTGGCTGGCTCTGTGTTCCAGCGTGATCTGCAGCTAGACTGCTAATTGTACAGGAGATGGCTAGCATTGATGTGATCTTGACATTGAGCATAGACTTCTTTTTCTTGCTGATGAATGGTAGGTGAGTGATGGGCTGGTAGTTGGCAATGTCATTGGTCTAGTGTAGGTTTCTTCAGGAGTGGGAGGATCTGGCCGGTTTTGAGAGCTTCTGGGAAGATGTCTTGAGTAAGGGAGACATTGATAGGTAGGAGCAGGAAAGAATCCAAGAGACAACTTTAATGAAGGATCAAGGCACAAAGTCATCTTCATAAGAAGTGCCCTAGAGGAATCTGAGTATGTCAGCTAGATCAGGGAAAGGGCTTTAAATGCAGATCATTGTGGGATTTTACAGGAAGATATGGGATCGAGAAATGAAGCAGGAATTTTACTGTCAATGTCCTGTCAGATCTTTTTTTTTTCCAATGAAGAGGTTAATTGCACTGTACTTTTCTGAGATGTGAGGAACAGGTGGATCTGGCAGGGGGTAAAAGGATTGCTGCATTGTCTTGAACAGTGTTTTTGCTTCTGTTGGCATAGTACTTTGCCTTGGTTGATGCAATGGCCTAGTTCTTTGCTTTGGCTGATGTAGTGAGCTCTTTGAATGTTGTGCAGAGAGCCTTCAGAATCAAGAGGTCCTCAGGAGTTCTATACTTTTCCATTTTCTTTTCTGACATGAATGAACGATTTATTGTCAGCAAATTCTTTCAAATGAATGCAAAAGACTTTGTCTTGCACTTGTATGTTATAATTGGGGCCTGAACATTCACATAGCTTCCCAAACAATTGTTGAAGTTGTTTAGAAGAGTGTTGCCATCAGATGTAGAGTTGATGGGGCCAGAGATGAGTTCAATCATTAGTGCCCTAGAAGAATCCGAGTATGTCAGTTAGATCAGAGAAAGGGCTTTAAATGCAGATCATTGTGGGATTTTACAGGAACATATGGGATCGAGAAATGAAGCAGGAATTTCATTGTCAATGTCCTGTCAGATCTTTTTTTTTTTTCCAATGTAGAGTTTAATTGCACTGCACTTTTCGGAGATGTGAGGAACAGGTGGATCTGGCAGGAGGTTAAAGGATTGCTGCATTGCCTTGAACAGTGTTTTTGCTTCTGTTGGCATAGTACTTTGCCTGGGCTGATGCAATGGCCTAGGGCCAGATGTATCAAGGTCTGAGATTGCGACTCGGAAATTGCGAGTCGTTGCGACTCGCAATTTCCGAGTCGCAATCTCGGATGCAGAACGGTGTCTCAGACACAGTCTGCGACTCGCTATGGGGTCGCAAAGACCCACCTCATTAACATTAATGAGGTGGGTCGCATTTTGCGACCCCATAGTGAGTCCCTGCACTCACAGGGTTGGTGGCCTGCTGAATTCAGCAGACCTCCATGTCTGTGACTGCTTTTTTAATAAAGCAGTTTTTTTTTTTAGAATTGCAGCCCGTTTTCCTTAAAGGAAAACGAGTTGCAATACAAAAAAATAATGAAACCATTTGGTTTCATTTTTTCAGAGTAGGCAGTGGTCCATTGGACCACTGCCTGCTCTGAAAAAATATTTTTAGCGACATTCACAAAGGGGAAGGGGTCCCATGGTGACCCCTTCCCGTTTGCGAATGAGTTACCACCCACTTCAAGTGGGTGTTAACTGCTAATTGCTTTGCGACAGCTTTCGCGGTCACAAAGCAATTCTGCATTGCGGTGCGAGTTGAAAATAGGAAGGGAACACCCCTTCCTATTTGCGAGTCAGATTCACATTTTGCGAGTCGGTACCAACTCGCAAAATGTGAATCAGCATTGCGATGGCCGTTTTGCATGGCGCAAACTGCGATTTTCGCAGATTGCGACATGCAAAATGGTTCCTACATCTGACCCCTAGTTCTTTGCTTTGGCTGATGGGGTGAGCTCTTTGAATGTTGTGCGGAGTGCCTTCAGAATCAAGAGGTCCTCGGGAGTTCTATACTTTTCCATTTTCTTTTCTGACATGAATGAACCGTTTATTGTCAGCAAATTCTTTCAAATGAATGCAAAAGACTTTGTCTTGGACTTTTATGTTATAATTGGGGCCTGAACATTCACATAGCTTTCCAAACAATTATTGAAGATGTTTAGAAGGGTGTTGATGGGGCCAGAGATGAGTTCAATCATTAGGTTGTCTGTGGAGACGTCTGTGAGGGGCATGAAGGTTTGGTCTTCTCTCCAGGGGCAGTTCCTTCTAAGGTGCAGAACAGCATCACCCTGCCTTCTGCGGGCACAGCAAGAAAAACCCAAATAAATAAAATTGCATGTAAATACAATTTTATTTTGCCCTCACGCTTGGGCTGTGTACAGCACGAGCGTGAGGGCACGGATCAGGGCTGCATCCTGCAATTACAGGTTGACTGCTGCCCCTCTCAGTGCGCATGTCAGGTTGGCCAGCTGTTTAGCTACTGCCAGTCCGGCATGCACACAGTAGACCCAGCAATCCTAGGGCTGTCAAACAGCCGGGGACTGCTGGCACAGGCCCCCAAGCCTCAAATGAGCGCTGGGTTACCCTGCTCCCACCAATCCTGCAGCTGCTCTCATGCTGAAAACAGCTCCAGTTCCTGGATTGGTTGGAATCCTGTTCCACTGAGCAGGAAGGAAGTCCTTCCATTCCTGCTCGTGGACGAGGGGGAGAAATGTCAGAGCAGGGGGGAGCCACAAATATGGTGAGTTTGGCACCATGGCACCCCACAATATTTTAGAACAGCAGGCCACCACTGCTTCTCTATTGTGTTGACTTTGGTTTGTTGGTAATCTGATGAACAGGGACATAGGGATGGAAAAGTGCTCACTCCAGTCCGAGGGTATGGGTGGTTTGCTTTAAGTTGGTGGTGATGGTGAGAAGACAAGATCGAGAATGTGGCCTCTGGAGTGGGTTAGTTGTGTGACATCCTGTACCACCTCGAGTGTATCGAGGAGGTTGAAGGGTGTCTTCTTTTTATTTTTGAGCTTGCATTGTCTGGGATGTTAAAGTCACCTTTGAGGGTGATGTGCCCATGCTGGATGGAGGGGATGGTGATGAGGTTTCAGAATTCATCAATGTAGTCCTTTTTCTGCCTCGGAGGCCTGTAGATGAGATGGAAGTTAGTGGTCTGAGTTGTAACCTCCCTTAAAAGTCTTCAATGATTACAAGACAAACATGGCTGCAGCACAAACCGTATTTAGTTGAGTGCAGACGTATAGCTTTTGGAAGGGTGCTGCTACCATGGATCTGATAATGTTGGATCAAATCAGGGTGTTAACTGGAGGCCTGCAAGATTAGAGAAGAGTTAAAGGAGCAGGAGCAGACCATTGCTGCATGTACACGCAGAATTACCCAACTGAACGTGAAACTGTCAGTGTTAAGAACAAATGAGGTGTAGAACAAGCTCCTATGCCTGCAGCAAACAGTTTACATAACAGGCTAGAAGGCAGACAGATTAATGGTCTCACAGCTGAAGTCCAGACTGGAAAAAATCATACATTGAAGATGGCCAAAGGAGAATGGTTAGGAGAGCACAGAAAAAGGCAGAACTATTGTGGAATTTTTAACAGTCCTTAGATAATTGGGAAAGGTAAAATGACGCTGAAGGAGAGGAGCACTTGGAACCTGTCCAGCACCCTTATTGACATCTGTACAAATGAACAACCTGGACATATCTATTTACCCACAAGAGGTAAGAGAGGCTATCAGAGATCCGTAATTGTGCACATCTCCAGATCTAGAAGTTCTCAACCATTGTTTTTAAACCCTTGGATGGTGTTCTGATTGGTCCTTTCAGAGAGGATTTTAAAACCTGCGTGTAGGAAACAGGGATTCTATCCACCATGACAGAATCAGGCAAGATATTAATCCCAAGCCAGGTGAAGATGCTAGGAAGTGCAGGTCCTACAGACAAATAGCACTCCTCAATATTGTTGCAAACCTCTTCTTCAATGCACTTATCTGCTGTTTAGTGAAATATCTTTCAGGACTGAGCAATACAAATCACTTCAGTTTCATATGGGAACCACAGACACATGTTTTGTCAGGAGAGCTACCCCCTTAAGAGAGAAGGTGATAAAGAAAACATACCAGGATCATTTTCACCCTGGATGCCGAAAAGGCACTGGATAATGTCATTTGGAACTCCTTTAAATTAGTACTCATGATGATAGGATTTGGAGATGGGTTTAGCAGCTTGATCTTTGAAACCTATAGAAGCACTAAAGAAAGAATCCTTGTAAAAGGCATCAGATTAGAAGGCATAAATATGGGCATAGTCTGCTGAATTACCTATCAAATGAATCTCTGGAAGTCTCTACAAGTCAACAACTGGGAGCCAGAGAATCCCCTTAGGAGAAACCACATAAAGGTTTCTTATGAGAAGGTGCTGTGTGCTGCAGATATTACCCAGAGGAGTCACTACATACAGGTTGGTTTGTTTTTTTAGAATCTTTCTAAGTGGAGATAATGGTCAAAACAAAACCTGGCTGAAGACATTTGAACAACCAAATTTAACAACGTTGGATGAGCTTGTAAGAAAGGAGGAGCATTCGTAGAAGATTTTTTTTTCCAGGAAACCTATGTACTTACTACAGAGACCAAAGAAAATTCTTCCTACCCACCTAAGGAATGCCCAAAATGGGCTATGTTTAAAAAAATCACAGGTGCTGTCAACTGTCACACTCTTTGTGGGATTTCTCTCAATCTGTTTTGAATGTCTATTGCAAGGGAAATCTCTCGTGGCTGAAGCATATTTTTTCATAAATTAAGTAACTTAAATGAAAAGAACAACAAATATGCAAGGAGGGTTATATTTGCAAACCTCCTTGTCCAAAAGACTACAACAATACCTTACAAGTATGCAATTAATGATAATCCATACTATTTTAATTTTAAAAAGTGGGACCCCCCCATTAAACATGTTCGAAAATTTGAACTGCAAAACAACGCACACAGAAGTACACAATAAACAAATACTCAGAAATATACAAAAAATAAAAATGTTAATTACAGTGGAAAGGTTGGAGCTTTTCTAAATCCAATTGAGGTCACTCATCGTCCATTCTACATTCTGTTTGATGCAGTCGCACTGCTACCACAAATCAATCTGAGGATACTAAATTATTTTTTAGCCTCCAATTTTAAATTCCTTCACATTTACAGAACGTGTAAAAAGTTTAATTTTACATTTTGCTTCTTTATTTATATACACTTTATTAATCTGTTAAAATTATTTAATTTTCCAAGTAGTCACTGACCCTCTGAGAAGGCTTTGCGAGCCCCCTGGAGTTCCCAGAGGTCCCCGGACCACAAGTTAAGAACTACTCCTCTACATGGTCTTTACGAAATGCTGCAAAATTAAATAGTTGAAGCAGGTCAAAAGCTTGAAGTTATTGGCCAGATTGCAAACCAGTCTTACATCTACAGCACAGACTGTTGATGAAAGAAGCTGCCGGGATTTGAACTTTGAACAGGGTCTAATTCTTTTGACTCAAAGAATGGTTGCTATATCTATTGTAGTCGATCAACATGTTTATTAGCAAGTCCATTCTTTGCAGTACTATGCAAACACCATATTACTACGAGCGGTTGTGCATTTGAGAAAAAATACTGTCTCTTAGAGAAGCTGCGTGTTAACTGCCATTTTTCAGGATACATTCCAAGTCTGAATAGGGCAATCTCTAATGTACATGACAGTATATAGATTTAGACTACCCTCCAAAGAACCAGTTAGCAGGTACAGGCCTCGGAAATTCTACTCTCCACTCGATATGGCAGTCACATTTTATCAGGTCAGCTACTTTTATGACCTACATGACCCTTCTGGTGAGTTGACAAAGAACAGGTGTTCTGTTCATTCAGAAAGTGAAGGAGGCCTATACATCTTTTTCTTGTCACATCTGCTCTGTGTTCAGAGACAGAGGTCAAAAGTAAGTTTGTCTTACAATTAATTTTCCTTCTGACTGCAGAGCTCCAGGATTTTGCCAGTTTTTTTTCTTACACACAACCTTTAAATAGCTAAGTCAACTATATAAACTTTTCTAAATATATTTCAGTAGTTGTGAAAGCCCTTTGTTTGTACTTCTGTGTGATGAAAAACCTATCTTAATAGGAAAACAAATCAGAACACTTTACTTGGTGATGTGCAAAGAATAAATGTTTTCTGAATCCCAGTTTTCACAAATTTGGTAATACATTATATAGTTTTATCATTAAAGCTGCAAATTAATGGGAAGGTTTTTGGACATTTCATGGAAACTTTCTCTCTGTAAACGTCAGTGTGTGACCACATCATGCTTTTGTAATATATTTATAAAAAATGAGTGTTTAAACATAAACCTAGTAACACTCCTGCCCTGGTAGCAATGGCATTAGTAAGCTAAGAGGCAAGTAATGGATCATGTGTCCCCCATATGTGAATTAGATTCTTTTTATACATGGAACACACTTTTAGTCCATTTAATCCAACAAAATAGTTTCTTTGTATAGCAGAAATGCTGAGCTCACATATTTCAAGGTAAAATCATGTGAAAATGTAGAAAAAAGTGACTCTGTAAAGTGAAATATTTGCCTACAATCACACAATTGAGACCTGTTTACAGGTCAAGTACATTACAGTTATGGTCAAGTAGATTATTCCAGTTACTCAACCTGCGGGTCTAGTAATACTTTTATGATTTTTCTAGAATTACAGGTAGGGATACATGTAATCTGCCTTCATCAGGTCAGTGATGTTCTGGAGCTATGCATGTCCATCTTTCTGGACATGGAGTCATCAAATCAGGTTTCTTCACATTGACCTACAGTGCTCAAGTAAGGAATTCGCAATGCTGGAAGGTGGCTCAGTGAATAAAACACTCCCTGTGGACATCTACATGCCAGCTGGGCCTTCCATAGTTCAAAGGCTGGTAAACTGATTAGCATTAAACTAGATAAAAGTAACAAATGTTATTTAAAACACTTGCAAAATGCAAATCGTAATTAAGCCTTATATGAAAGTAATTATTTATGCGTAGAAAGTGGTTAGGAGAAGTCTCCCTTCTGTACTTGTATGGGTTTGCTATGTGATTTGCAGTGCCGTGAGAATCTTTTATGACTGAAACACATTAGCAAACACAAATCAGAGGGCACGATATAATGTTGAACCACGTATATTTGTTTTTAAAAGTTCTAAAGTAATGACATTCTGATATTGCAGTATGAATAATTCAAAATATTGTGGGCACCTACTCGAGAAGAGCAATTCTATATCGGGCCGGAGGCAAGGATATAAACTTTTCAACAACAGCTGCCATTTTTAACATCATTAAAAATATTTAACTACGGGTCCCAGAACACCAGGGAACCATGACAAGTCCAACATCCAATCAGGTGACAGAAGTCCCAAACAGTCCCTCGTTGCTGTTCAGACTTCCTCTTTCTTCGCGGTTCAGCAGCCTCAGCTAAGTCACTTTTCCTACACTCTGCTTAATATTGTAGAATTTATGTATATTGCTGATATAAGCTTGCATGTCTCTACTCTCAAATGTTTTATTCCGCCTACATTCCTTAATCCAGGTCACAGGACCGCAACCCGCTCCTTAAACCACAGACAGCAAAGGTATAGCAGACACTCCGGTGCAGTCCACCACCCACTAAAGGGCAAGGTGGCCCACGTGTCTTGGTGGCTCCGCAACGAGCATCTCTCGGCAAAACAGAGAGATTCTTGCGCATGGCGTCAGACCCCACAGAACCAGTTAAGCCTGGTCCAGATTGTCTTGGTGACACCCCACAAAGGGGTCCATATTGCACAGGCTGTGACGTCCTGCGGGGTTAGTATTTGGCGACCATGCAGGCTGGATTCAGGACACGGTTCTCGGGCAAGCTCCATTGGATATTAAGGGTAGAGTGTCCCTAGGGCTCCGCCCTCATAATTGTGTTGCCCCGTCCCATCTACATCTACTGGGTTTCCCAGTGCCACATCACAATGCGCTGCATGCACTATACAGGGACCTGCCCCACATGTCACAGAGTAACCTCAATCCCCTTCTGCGGTTGGGTCCAGCAGTTAATGCAAAAAACACAACAGTTCTAGTACCCCAACTGCTGGATTTATATCATGCAGAGCTACAAGAGCACTTATGATGAGCACGACTCCCTGTCCTGCATACAGTAGGATGAAGAGTGTTATGAGGCTGTAGACGCCTCCATTTACCGGGTTGTGAAGGAGACCAGGGTGCCCTAGAGCAGCGCTGCACAGCCAACTGCGCACGAATGCGCCACGATTCCAAGGTCTGATCACCCTGCCGAGATCCCTAAGTGAAGCTGAGGTAACCCTGTCCCAAAAGAGAAAATGTGACACAAGGGTGGACCACGACACACTTGCATGCTTCAAAAGGGCATTCTTGGCCCATGGTTCCCCCCCCACCACATTTCTGAACCAGTTAACCCTTCTGACTCCTACTCAGGATTATCACATCCAAATTCCCCAGACCAGCAGGACCACGCGGATAGAGTTGAGGGAGCTGTTACTACCAGGCGGACTTAGATGCTGACCCAGGCCCATCCAGGCCATAGGGTCCTGCTTCCGCGTCTGTTACCAACTCAGAGATCGCATTGGACATGTTGAACTCCGATTACATCATTCACATTAGATCTGCGGTGTGCGTCCCAGAGGATAAGGTAGCGAAATATGAGGCAGGACCCCTTCCCAATCCCTTTGAAAAGGAAACTTGCAGTCTCCTTCAGGCGGAGTGCCCCCGTCTCTCCCTAGATGGAAAGATTGCCCTGACCTCAGACAGACCCCACAATGGATACAGTCCTCCTTCGGGCGGAGTTCCCCCGTCTCTCCCTAGATGGAAAGGTTGCCCTGACCTCAGACAGACCCCACAATGGACAGATTCTTGGCCAAATTTATGAAAATTTTGAAAAGATGTCAAAAAGGGGATCAATAAGTCGTGGCATTCAAGTTGTTGGATGCCATAGGTCCCATGAAGAAGATATAGAATATGGCAGAAGAGGCCAAGGCCTTGAGCGACCTCATCTCTCCGAATGTTCTCTCTTGGTGGGCACAGTGCATAATTATATTTTTAGGAAACATGAACTGCGTACTGTCCACTGAGCACCGCAGATCGCCATTAACCAAATTGATCCCAAATAGGGAGACCTTGCCTCGTCGGAGGTTGGCGGGTTCCTCAGCAATCTTTTCCTGGTGGACAAGTCCGACAGAGGCTAGAAACTGATAATAAACCTCTGGGAAGTCAATGAGTGGTTGGTATACCACCACTTCAAGATGGAAGGCATTCACTTCCTCCAAGATATTTTGATGCCATCAGACTTGATGGTGCGTCAGGGCCTAAAAGATCAATTTCTGTCTTTCCTCCTCACCATCAGTTTCCTCAGTTCATCTGGCATTGCCAGACATTTGAATTCTCTACACTCCCTATAGACCTTTCGTCAGCACCCTGGTGCTTCAAAGAAGTCCTCAAGCCCGTGATAAAGTATTTTTGGCCACAAGGGATATGGGTCATCTATTTAGACAACATTCTCATTTTAGCTAAGTGCCCCCAGAAATTATCCCTTCAACTTTAGACAGCGGTAAACCTTTTGCAGGGTCTGGGGTTTATCATAAACAAAAAGAGATTACTTTTGTCCCCCTCTCAGAGAACGACCTTCCTAGGCTTCATTAATGATTCCACCACAGCATCTTTGAGCCTTCTATCTCGGAAAATGGCAAATGGCAAAGATTTGCCACGACTTATGCCAAATGCTGGGCGAATCCTCACGTCTCTCCTGCAGATTGCACACCTGGTGGGCTTTCTTTCGTCCTCGATCCAATCGATTTTCCTGGGCTCCCTGCACTATCGAGCTCTCCAGCACCTCTAGGTTCATCACCTACAAAAAGGTCTAACCTACTCCCAATCAGTACGTCTGTCAGACAAGGCCAATGAAGAAATAAATTGGTGACTCACCCACATGGAAATGTGAAACGGAAGAGTGATCTTGGGTCCAACCCTAACTTGGTCATAGAGTCCAAGGCCAGCCGGCCAAGATGGGGTGCCAGGTGTGACGATCTCTCCACTGGAGGAACTTGGTCACCAGAAGAACAGAGCTTATGTAGCAATTGTTTGGAGCTCATCCACAGTTCTTTTGTAGTGTGATGTTGGACGAAAGGCAACATTTCCACAGTGCGCTATATCAACCACTGTGGTGGAACATGTTCCAAGGCTCTGGTAGAGTTATCAAAGGTTTTCAGAGTTCTCTCTGACAGGTGGGGTCCATTTTCAATAGACCTGTTCACCTCCAGTCTCAATCACCAGTTAGCCTGGTTTTTCAGCTGGAAGCCAGACTCTCAGGCAGTATCGACAGACAAGTTTCTCTAGGATTGGAGTCAAGAGAAAGGATATGCGTTTTCCACCTTCTTGATGATCACCAAAGCTTCAGCCTAGGTGAGGTGGTAGTAAGCAGAGGTGGTCATGGTAATGCCCCTGTGGAGGTCTTTAGTGTGGTTTCCGGTTCTGATGGAACTTTCTTGGGATTTTCCAATCCTACTCCTCCTATTTCCAAAGATTCTGCTGAATCTGTAATAAGTCCCACACCAGTTGGTGACAGAAGGGTCCCTACAACTGATGGCCTAGAGGATTACAGGTGATGCTGGACGGTCCCAGGGCTTTCGGAACATGCGGAACTGTTCCTGTCCAAGACTTGGGCTGACAGTACGACCAAACAACAGAGGTCGGTCTGGACACAATGGATGCATTGGTCTTTGAGACAGGGTGTGGATCACATAGTGCAGATTTACTTCAGGTCCTTAATTTCCTATCCAGCCTGGATATGGAAGAGCTTGCCTATCAATCCATTAATACCGTTCGGTCGACCATTTCAGTCGGTCATGCTCCAATCGATAGCGCCCCGGTTGGGGAGCATCCTTTTGTTTGCCGACTGTCCAGAGGAATTCGTCTTTCCCTTCCACCGAAACCCAGCTATTCAGCACTATTATCCACATCCTAAATCACTTTCTGTCCTGGCAACCAAACAAGTTCCTATATCAGAAAGAGCTGTCAGCAAAACTAGCTATGCTTCTTTGTCTGGTTTCGTGCAGACTTGTCTCCAGTGTGACAGCACTTGATCTTTCTGGTATGGTGTTTTGCCTAGATGAAGTTTCCTGTAATGTAAGTAGATAAACCAAATCTAACACTAGTATAATCTCTTACCCAGTTTTTCGGGTAGTCCCTAGGTTGTGTGTGGTTTAGTGTCTCAGGGCTTATGAGCTGGTGACTGAAGAAGTCTGCCCTACAGGCGAAAGACAGCTGCTCTCACTACAAAAGCCGTAAAAAGCAGTTTCATCTCCTATGATAGCCTGATAGGTTTACTGCGTAATGGTATTCTGACAAGACATTTGGGTCTCATTCGGCTTGAGAAGCAAAGGTCTTGAAAGCTTTTTGCTTGGCTGCACATTTGGAGGACATAATGAATGTAGCGGACTGGACCTCAGACTCCACCTTTAAGAAATTTTACTTTAAGTAGGTATTAGGCGTGGCTCAGTTGGTGGTAAGAAGATCTTTTAATTAGCATAATCCTTGCCTCCAATCCTGACATGGAATGAAAAGTTGCCTAGCTTTCGTAAAAAAAGTTTCAATTCTATTAAGGAGACAGAGGTGAGGATTATCCCACCTGGTGCTGAATAAGATTTGCTCCCCTCCCCGTTCTGGATTAAGTAATTAATTTTTAAATTGGTTGACATTTCTTTACAAAATGTATGCGATATGAGGACTATACCTCAGCCAGGACATTTACCTGGAATAGGAATTGATGGTTCAAAACAGGACACGTGAATTTTAATCTGTGGCATGATTCACATGAAGAAATAGGTGGTCTGAACAGCAACATAGGGCTTTGTTTGGGACTCCTGTCACCTGATTGGATGCTAGACTTGCTATGGATCCCTGGTGTTCTGGGAACAGTAGTTGAATCTTTTGATGATATTAAAATTGCCTGCTGTTGTTCAAAAGGCTATATTAAAGTGAAGGAAAAAAGCATAATCCTCGCCTCCGTGTCCTTGATAGAATTGAAACTTTCTGTTACGAATGCTAGGCAAATTTTCATTCTTGGCAAGACTTACCAGGGCAATATCTAAGAACCTGGATTCAAGATTTTATTAATGTTTGCCATTTTATGTATGTGATTGATGTGTATCTAAAATGTTTTTTGATGTGCCAATTGATTATTTTGAGTCTTTGCACATTGCTTGGTTGTCTTTCTGTATGTGACATGGATGTATATATTTGACTGAATTCTTTGAAGATTCCATAATTAAAACGTGGGAGAACTAATTTATTTGCGCCATCACAATTTTTTAATGAAAATTTTTTTTTAAGTATTGTCAGCGTTAGCTCGTTTTTCTTTTTTTATCTATATTGGCCTAGCCTCGCTGTCAAATAGGCCAGCCCCCATTTGGTTTGTTTGTCATAGCAATGGAACTAAGCATTACATGGCACACATCTGCTCAGCCAATTGTGCCCTCACAAGTAATACATTGCACCCTGATTTAGGGCTCCAAAGCCTACTGTAGGGGTGGCTTACATATAGTACATGCAATGGTAGTGGATACTGCAGACAGGGTGAGTGCAATGTTGTATTTTTGGAATGGTTTGCACCATTTCACTCATTCTGCAATGGCAGTCAGCATGTAGTTTGGGGTCCTTATCCCTTAGGGTGGCATAATACATGGTGCAGTATTTAGAGACCCTCTTTAGTACCCATGCCCTTGGTACCAGGGTACCATGTACTAGAAAGGTATAAGGGTGCTAAATTCCTTGCTGATTGGGGTACAATTGTACATTTGTTTTGTTTTCAGGGAAAGAGCACTGGCACTGGTGCCTGGTTAGCAGGGACCCAGTGCACTATCAATCAATAACATCAGTATTGGTGAGCAAAAAGTGGGGGTGACCAGGGCTAAAAGAGGCACTTTCTTACTACTTTAGATTACGAGCAGGTAGAAATGTTTAAACTCAAATGAATTGTAATTTAACATTCTCTTCAATGGTAGAGTCGGATTAAAATTAGAATTCTAAAAATGCCAAAACTTGCCATTTTCTTGTCCGAACCATTTGTGCCTTCTCCTAGTGTCCCAGGTAACATGACTGTGAATAGCTCTGCTGTTGGGCTTTGTGTATTGCGTCCAGACAGCAACATAAAAGGGGCTCAGGTGTGGACAGGAGAGGTCATCCTAGCAGGATGACTGGGGAAGGGGTGCACCCAGCCCCCACTAACACTTCAAAAGGATTTGCCTCCCGCACACACAAACGAACATGACACCAGGCCTGCCTTGTCTTTAGTTACCCCAAGACAGTTGACAGGGGAAGGGGTTGGGGAAGAACTTTCCAGAACCAGATGTGGGTGTAGGACAGGGTGTCCTTCCCACAAAGGCTGGCACTAGGTATAAATACTGGACCTCCAGAGCCACTGATCAGTACACTCCTGGACCTGAGAAAGTTACACAAGAAGGACTACCCTGCTGCCAAACGACTGCCTTGCTTCTGAGAAGAAAGGCTGGACCTGCTTGTCTTCATCACACAGTACCCACAATGAATCCACGCACACGGTACCCACAGTGACTCCGCGATCAGTTGACTCCCTGCAACCGCCCAGCTAACCTTTGGCAACTAGACCTGCATAGACCTGTAAATGGACTTGCCTGGGCACCGCTGGCCTCTGCTGGAGTGAATCCCGATTCCCAAGAGGTGACTCCCAAGGTCCTGGACCCTTGGCTGGCAACAGAATGTACTACTCCTAAAGAAAAAGGTGAAACCCCTGAAGTTTGGGTTCCTCATGAAGTGAACAGGCCGATTCGCACCAAGACTCATGACTATGACGCCCAACAACGCAATGCTCCAGCATAAATGGCCCAGAATGGCCAACTGACTCTTCTTGCTGCAGCTACGACCATCAGCGACACACAGCCTTCTCCTCGCGGCCTCCTCCAATTTGAACAGAATTCTTCATGCAGACTAAGAAGATAACTTTTCAGCAAAACTAACATGGTCCCTGTGTGCAACCACTCTCCAAAGCGGTTGGTCTGAACTTGTGACTTTTTCTGGGTTTAACGCAGCCAGATGACCACAAGAGGTACTTTGTGCTTTTAAGCATTGTTTTCACTTAAAAATCTAAAACTAAATATCTTTGGTTCTACTGGTTGGATTTTTGTTGTTCTGGTATCATTTTATTTATTGAAATTTACTGTGGTGCATAAGTACTTCACACATTTGCCTCTACGTTATGATTGACTGCTTTTGTGCCAAGCTACCAGAGAGGAGGCACTGGTAAATGTAATGGCTTTTGAGGCTCAGCCTGACAAAAACCGCATTGTTGTCCAAGTGGAGCTTCCACACACTCCTCAACTAATAACCCCAATTTCTTTCAGGAACCAAGTTTACAATGGATCAAATTTATATATACACTCACACTCTTTCCGGTGAATGGGCTGAGAGTGGGCAGGCTAAATCTGATTCCTGACCAGTACACAGGTGCACATGGCAGGGATGCGATCCCCCGTAACCTTTATTGCTTGTGCTGTAAATTAAGCATTTGGTAGCTCGGTGCCAGACAGATGCCCACACGGGAGCATTCAGCTGGATGATAATGTGCACAACATATCTCTATATGCGGGCAATGTACTTGTCTACTCTAAAGATGCAGAAACTGACCTGGGGCAGGTGAAGGCTTGCATAGCTCAATCATTTTGGAGACCTATGTGGTCTCTGGGTCAAGGACAAATCCAGTTTGTTTCTGCACAGGAGGTCCTCTGATCGAACTGGTCAAACATTGCGGACATTGGCTTTCACCTGTTAGGTGAACACCATTAACTACCTGAACGTGCAGTTCCATCATTAAGCCATACATTGCTTGACAAAAGCTATATGAGGTATAAAAGAGTAGGTCCTTTTCTGGAACGAACAGTCCTCATTGTTGAGAGGAGGGATTACCCAGCCCATCATTGTGATGTTACTGTACTACTTAGTCAACATCCCAATATACTTGCAGAGACAACAGTTTAAGGCTATAAATTAGAAACTTTAATTTGGTGCCTTTGGTGATCTAATTTGGTGATTCCCTTCTAGAGACATTGTGTAAGGATACTTGTACTCCCACCCACCATAATAAACTAATTTGCACTGCAAGCTACTCTTAAAAATAGTGCCTCACCCACAGCCGCGCTGGAGTGGCATACGTCACACTTTGAGGGAGGCACTTGTCAGAGCGGACAAGGTAAAATGGAATGAAGAAGGAGTACTACACAGTCAACATTTAGGACAATAACCAACTTCTCACCTTTCCGGAGCTCACTCACTCCATACACAGAGGACAGTTACTAGTAAATTAAATTATAGTTAAGGGAATTAGGTTCACTTGGAAGACTGGCAAGAATGAACTGCATACACACTCTGCTAACAATGAGAACCACTGCTATGCACTGGTAAGCACCTAAACACCCTCTGTTTCATATCTGGTGACCAGAGCTTTTGAAGAGAGCTGAGGCCAAGAGAGCAGTTCTCCACATCCTCTGTCACAGGGACAGTAAACAATATGATGATGTAGGACTGACACATGATAACGTTGAGTCTACCTGAAAACAATGTCAACACCTCCATGAAACTCTCAAGAATCAGGGAACGGTGATGTGCAGGATTGATGTACTAAGACCTACACCCAAAAAAAAGTGACTACCTGAGGATGCTGATCTTCCGCCCTCCCCCCACGTTACCACTACAGAAGACGCAACAAGGCAATTACATAAGATGCTCATGCCCATCTTGAGATACAATAGCGGAAGGTAAAACTACATCTCTCGATAGATTGACCCTTCCCTAGGATCTTCTGGATCTCATACAGAGCACAACAGCAAGAGAGTTGAAAGTGCAATAGGTGCACTGCCTACTTATCTTGCCTTGTAGTGCTCATAAGCCTGCCTTTGTTTCATAAGGAATTGTTTTGAAGTGTACTGTGACCTCTGCAAAGGAGGACAATTGCTGCAATCCCGGAATGTTCATGCATTTGTGCATTGTGATTGTTTTGTGAAACCAATAAAAATACTACTTTAAATAAATTGCACAATCTCGAACTTGGGACTCGAACCGCTAGAACCCTGGCAGGATAAAATCCTTTCTGAAATAAAACAGTGAAAATAGTCTGTACTTGGAAAGTGTCATAGCTGAAAGCATTCTTCAGTACAATTCCCGCCCCTCTGAAAAGTCAATTTTCTCTCATAAGTTATTGAGAATTTTTGAAGTGGTGGGAAAACCAGGAAGACATGGGTTTTAGATTTGAGCCTTTCTTCGACAGCTGACGTTTTCTGCGTTGCTTCAATTTAATCATTTTCCATCCCTACAGTGATGCTGTATTTGATTATTTCATCTGGAGGTCAGTCTGGTGATATGTTTTGGCACTATTTAAAAGTTTCAACTCAATGTAAAAATTGAAAGAGGCACTAGCAAGACTTCTTACTAAAGTGCCATATATAATTTACCTATTAATGGGAGGTTAGACTACTCGGCACAGACTGCTTAGGGCCCTTCAAGTCTGACAAATCTCTTGTTTACCACATAGAATTGCTAACCAGAAGTTTGGTAAACTAATTGACGCTTGGTAATCATAGGATTCATCAAATCTGTACCCTAGCAACACACCTGGTCTGCCAAGTGCTTGCATTACTGTTATCACTTCATAAAAGCAACAGTGGCCGACATTGAGCATTATCTGAACCTTCCCAGAACGACTTAATCCAGGACTGAAGTGTGGTATCTAAAAAGGCAAGTTGGCTCATGCTACTCTACTGAGGCGTTCAGTTATGGAGCGAAGATCGCTTGCGCCACCCATCAATCAACCAAACACCTGCCGAACAAGGCTAAAAGCCTTTACAGCCCCTCCAATGTTGTGCTGAGGTGTGAAATGCTTAAATGTGAACCGCTGATGTCTGTTGCAACGAAGGAAAACTCAAAAGTAGATCAACTACTTGCAGAAGCAGATTTTATGGTCTGCAGAGAACGGTGCATAAAAGACTAACAGCGCGTAAAAGAAGCAGAGTAGGCGTCCTAGATGTTAACTTACCAATCATTTGACTGTAGTGTAGGAGAGTCGTTCTGTGCTATGTGATATAAGGCACTCATTGCATTCATGTTGAAAAGAGGAGGCTTGCGCTCCGCTGGAAGGAGAGGAAGGGAGAGTTGTTAGTCCAGCTTATTAGATAAAATGGGATGGGAGCAGAGGGAAGGGGCTAGAGGGGAGAACGGAGGGGTGAGAGGGAAGGAGGGAGGGGTAGGGAAAGAGGAGAGAGGGTACGAGGCACAGACACGATAAGACACAATATGCTGAATAAATCACTCGGTTCTGTTGTCATGACATTTAAGCCAATTATTTTAATCTCCTAGGTCACCATAGGGCAGAGTTCCAGTGAAAGCCAGGGGAGACTGCAATGGAAGTCTGAGAAGACAATATGATGAACCATAACTGCCCTACGTCCCACCCACCCACATCAGAATGAAATCGAGTTTGAAAAAAAAAAAAAAGCATGTGCATTAGTATGTTCGCCTGATTCCGAGGAAAACATAGTTATGAAATGCTTTCTAAACGCTGCCGAAAGGCATAAACGCCGCTACTTTTTGGCGCCAAGGAGCCTCACAGCTACAATTACAGAAATTATGCCGTCGTATCTTCGGTTTAAGTTAAGATGCCAGCACAAATTCGCTACTCGAGGAGGGACTTTGCATGTAACGGTAGGGCCCTGGTAAATGCAAAAGTTTTGCTTATAAAGCACCTTTACAATGCAAAGACGCCAAGTATCGCGTTCAAAATGGTGTGATTTCCCGCTCCCTGTTACGGCTTTCATAGCATGTAAATGATGTGCGACGCCTGGGTGCACACTGGTCGGGGTATGGCCTAAGCCTTGAGTGAACTTCCAAGATTCAGAGCACAATACCGCACCATCATGCACGATACTACTCGTGCTCTACGTCATCTGCTGACGTCCTTGTATTTCAGTCATACAAAATCGACCTCTGCAAATGGTTAATCTGCTGCAAGTCGTCTGCTCCAGCCGCAGCCCTGCTGTATGCTTTCACTCTTAATGGATGGATACCCCTAAAACACACTTGCTTCAGTCATAATCCTACTACCTGACATTGGTGTTAGTGCACTTGCTGACTCCTAGACACCTTCTCATGCATATCTCTGCTGTCCCTCGCGACATTCTGCAATCAACACCATCTGTTAACGATTTAGTGAAGTTTACAACGCTAATGCTCATCACAGTATTCTTCTTTGCCTCTTCCGCTCTGAAAAGAAATTGAGTGATACTTGCAGTAAGATCATACTATAGTATCACCTCCAATGCAATGGTAATGTACATAGGGACCAGAGAATAATAATGTAAGAAATCCAAGAGGTGTTGACTTGTTGTAATGATGTGCACTCGGTGGTTAGAGCACATCCCTTCCAAGAGAGAGACAGACAGACAGCTGCATGCACCGTTTGGTAAAGGGTGGTTCAGTCTTGGTTAAGGTGAGGACACTACTGATATGGCAGATTTGAGCGAATGTGTCAGGAGGAAGCATTGTAAAAATAAACAACTGTATGACCACAAAAAAATGTCACCCATAATACGTCCGTGGGAGTGAGTAAATGCATTAATCTAAATAGAGTCACATGGGCCCAGATGAGCTTATTAAATAATCTCAACAAAAAGGTGCATTAAGACGTTGAAGAATGCTTTATACATTTGTGCGGATGACCGAATGCACCTGAATCATGCAGTAGTTTTGCCTTGTTGACTGGTATGCTAGTTGGGGGTGATGGATAAAGAAATCAGTTCTGGGTACGGTGACTCGTGAAAACTGTTCTGAATTCATTAGAGCATTGTGAGCAATAGTGTACAAGCAAATTATAGATACACTAGATGAAGCTGTTCAAATTTCTTAATGTGCAGTTCTGGGTGACAATCTACTTGCATTAATCAATAATTTTAGTGATACGCACAGTAGTAACTGATGAATTAATAACAATAATGCACTTGAAACGATATGATTATTTGTTTTAGAAGCATGATTAATAATTAAATATTTTCAAGTGAGACACTTTTTTTTAAATGGATATAGTTTCCATGTTAGCTCTGACCCACTGAAAATCATCTCTCCCTAAAGCCTCCACAGAACACAGAAATGTTGTGGTGCAAAAGGGCATTACTGACTTGAAAGCATAGTTGCTGATAAAGCATGTGGAAGATTTCGCTTACCTTAAGAAATGGGTTAGTGTTAAGAACATTATTATTTATGTTGCTGTTTTTGATTGGCCCATGAGACCTAACCATGATCATGCAATGCCAAATTTACAATTTTATTTATTATACCTAAATTGTGTATAAAAACCCATTGTTTTGATGACTCAGTGGTGACTTTCCATTTTCCTTCCAAGACGCTCTTCAATTATGTTGAGATTTTGTCTCACCTCTAGAATGTGGTCAGTACTCTTCATGAGTTTGACAATTTTAATCTCTTTAGAATTGTTTGCCTGAACAGGGATTGTATGTTTGTGATTCTGTTTCTTCTGTAAATGAGCCTTCATGGAAGACTTTCACATTCCTTTGTATCATTCGTGTTATTAGTTCTACAATAAATAATTCTTTCCTATTCTGATCTACAACTGAGTTATATATCAATGTAAGGCTTATTTTGACTTTAACTTTGCTAAATTAATGATCCATGGATGTGTAGTGTAGATCAACAAGAGACGGTGAGCCAAATTTAAAGCTGAAGGTAAAGATTGGGGTATGTGAAATATTAAGGTGTGGCTCCCACAAATTTCGGTAGTAAAGAATGTTTAGCATACTACAACCCTCTTTCAGGGGTCCCTGAAAGAATTTTAGATTTTGAGCCCTTAATGCTGAAATCGACGGAGAACAGAGTTTTTGGAAATTTGTAATCTTTCCAAAGTCAGATCCTCCTGAAAAGTGACTGACTGAGTGTAAATATGAACACAGACAGAGTAAGTTTATGAGTGAGTTGTGAAGTTTGAGCTTGTGCTGATGGCTTTCTGTTTGTGTGTTGAGTTGCTGGGTATGTGATGATGATCATGGGGTTAACTGGAGGTTTGTTTACTGATTTGTTGATGTATTAATCATATTTGTAAGCTCATTTGTAATTGAATTTGAGTTGGTGATCAAAATCATCAAGAATTTCACAAGTCTAATACTGATTGAAAGTATTGTGGTGTATAGAGCGAGGCACCACTTATACAACTATAAGGATTATGAATTGACAATTTTCGTTTTCAATTTCTGAAGTTTAACTAGAGTTGTTGTGCTTACCCTGAGTGCGCAGGTTAAAGCAGAGTACATTGACAAGGGGGTAGATTTCTACTGGTCAGAGTTTGCCTAAGAAGAGATCTGTATTTCTGCTATTCATTTCCGTTCTGATTTTTGATTTCTTATTTCATTTATATTTGAATTGTATGGTTTACAGTTTCAATATACTATCTGAATTACTGACTTATTTCCTTCCTAGGTTAAACAGACAAAGGAATTTATTGAGTTAAGTAGTTAATGTGGTTCTGAGATTGTTTTCCTGTTAACAAAGAAATTGTGCTGTGATTACTTGTTACTCAGCCAGGAAGCCGTGCTAGGACTGGTGAGATGTCACCATAAGCCTGAGGTCTGATTGATTGGAGTTGTGCTTTGAAGACTGACCTTTGACAGTGCCACTCTGCTATTGGTTGTTGTTTGCTAAGATTGTGTATAGCGGCTTATTATGATTCTCGGGTTGTTTTGAGTTCCTTAAGGTGTAACTATAGGTGGCATATTGACAGATCCTAAACCTAAGAAGGATCTAAATAGAGGTGGTCAGGAATTACAGAGTGAAGGAACACCAGAATATGAGATGATGGTAGAGGTCCGATATTATGTTGCACCTGGATCAGTGAATGGAACAAATGCACAGCAAATGACGAAACTCTACAATTTCGAATGGCGGGCACTCTAAATATTAAAAAGCTAGATCTTTTTAAGACAGCCTGTAAGGAAATGCCTCCTTGGCATGGTTGCCCCCTGACTTTTTGCCTTTGCTGATGCTATGTTTACAATTGAAAGTGTGCTGAGGCCTGCTAACCAGGCCCCAGCACCAGTGTTCTTTCCCTAACCTGTACTTTTGTATCCACAATTGGCAGACCCTGGCATCCAGATAAGTCCCTTGTAACTGGTACTTCTAGTACCAAGGGCCCTGATGCCAAGGAAGGTCTCTAAGGGCTGCAGCATGTCTTATGCCACCCTGGAGACCTCTCACTCAGCACAGACACACTGCTTGCCAGCTTGTGTGTGCTAGTGAGGACAAAACGAGTAAGTCGACATGGCACTCCCCTCAGGGTGCCATGCCAGCCTCTCACTGCCTATGCAGTATAGGTAAGCCACCCCTCTAGCAGGCCTTACAGCCCTAAGGCAGGGTGCACTATACCATAGGTGAGGGTACCAGTGCATGAGCATGGTACCCCTACAGTGTCTAAACAAAACCTTAGACATTGTAAGTGCAGGGTAGCCATAAGAGTATATGGTCTGGGAGTCTGTCAAACACGAACTCCACAGCACCATAATGGCTACACTGAAAACTGGGAAGTTTGGTATCAAACTTCTCAGCACAATAAATGCACACTGATGCCAGTGTACATTTTATTGTAAAATACACCCCAGAGGGCACCTTAGAGGTGCCCCCTGAAACTTAACCGACTATCTGTGTAGGCTGACTAGTTTTAGCAGCCTGCCACAAACCGAGACATGTTGCTGGCCCCATGGGGAGAGTGCCTTTGTCACTCTGAGGCCAGTAACAAAGCCTGCACTGGGTGGAGATGCTAACACCTCCCCCAGGCAGGAATTGTCACACCTGGCGGTGAGCCTCAAAGGCTCACCTCCTTTGTGCCAACCCAGCAGGACACTCCAGCTAGTGGAGTTGCCCGCCCCCTCCGGCCAGGCCCCACTTTTGGCGGCAAGGCCGGAGAAAATAATGAGAAAAACAAGGAGGAGTCACTGGCCAGTCAGGACAGCCCCTAAGGTGTCCTGAGCTGAGGTGACTCTAACTTTTAGAAATCCTCCATCTTGCAGATGGAGGATTCCCCCAATAGGGTTAGGATTGTGACCCCCTCCCCTTGGGAGGAGGCACAAAGAGGGTGTACCCACCCTCAGGGCTAGTAGCCATTGGCTACTAACCCCCCAGACCTAAACACGCCCTTAAATTTAGTATTTAAGGGCTACCCTGAACCCTAGAAAATTAGATTCCTGCAACTACAAGAAGAAGGACTGCCTAGCTGAAAAACCCCTGCAGAGGAAGACCAGAAGACGACAACTGCCTTGGCTCCAGAAACTCACCGGCCTGTCTCCTGCCTTCCAAAGATCCTGCTCCAGCGACGCCTTCCAAAGGGACCAGCGACCTCGACATCTTCTGAGGACTGCCCCTGCTTCGAAAAGACAAGAAACTCCCGAGGACAGCGGACCTGCTCCAAGAAAAGCTGCAACTTTGTTTCCAGCAGCTTTAAAGAACCCTGCAAGCTCCCCGCAAGAAGCGTGAGACTTGCAACACTGCACCCGGCGACCCCGACTCGGCTGGTGGAGACCCGACACCTCAGGAGGGACCCCAGGACTACTCTGATACTGTGAGTACCAAAACCTGTCCCCCCTGAGCCCCCACAGCGCCGCCTGCAGAGGGAATCCCGAGGCTTCCCCTGACCGCGACTCTTTGAATCCAAAGTCCCGACGCCTGGGAGAGACCCTGCACCCGCAGCCCCCAGGACCTGAAGGACCGGACTTTCACTGGAGAAGTGACCCCCAGGAGTCCCTCTCCCTTGCCCAAGTGGAGGTTTCCCCGAGGAATCCCCCCCTTGCCTGCCTGCAGCGCTGAAGAGATCCCGAGATCTCTCATAGACTAACATTGCGAACCCGACGCCTGTTCCTACACTGCACCCGGCCGCCCCCGCGCTGCTGAGGGTGAAATTTCTGTGTGGACTTGTGTCCCCCCCGGTGCCCTACAAAACCCCCCTGGTCTGCCCTCCGAAGACGCGGGTACTTACCTGCAAGCAGACCGGAACCGGGGCACCCCCTTCTCTCCATTCTAGCCTATGTGTTTTGGGCACCACTTTGAACTCTGCACCTGACCGGCCCTGAGCTGCTGGTGTGGTGACTTTGGGGTTGCTCTGAACCCCCAACGGTGGGCTACCTTGGACCAAGAACTAAGCCCTGTAAGTGCCTTACTTACCTGGTTAACCTAACAAATACTTACCTCCCCTAGGAACTGTGAAAATTGCACTGTGTCCACTTTTAAAACAGCTATTTGTGAATAACTTGAAAAGTATACATGCAATTTTGATGATTTGAAGTTCCTAAAGTACTTACCTGCAATACCTTTCGAATGAGATATTACATGTAGAATTTGAACCTGTGGTTCTTAAAATAAACTAAGAAAAGATATTTTTCTATAACAAAACCTATTGGCTGGATTTGTCTCTGAGTGTGTGTACCTCATTTATTGTCTATGTGTATGTACAACAAATGCTTAACACTACTCCTTGGATAAGCCTACTGCTCGACCACACTACCACAAAATAGAGCATTAGTATTATCTATTTTTACCACTATTTTACCTCTAAGGGGAACCCTTGGACTCTGTGCATGCTATTCCTTACTTTGAAATAGCACATACAGAGCCAACTTCCTACATTGGTGGATCAGCGGTGGGGTACAAGACTTTGCATTTGCTGGACTACTCAGCCAATACCTGATCACACGACAAATTCCAAAATTGTCATTAGAAATTGATTTTTGCAATTTGAAAAGTTTTCTAAATTCTTAAAAGACCTGCTAGGGCCTTGTGTTAGATCCTGTTTAGCATTTCTTTTAGAGTTTAAAAGTTTGTAAAAGTTTGAATTAGATTCTAGAACCAGTTGTAGATTCTTAAAAAGTATTCCAACTTTTAGAAGCAAAATGTCTAGCACAGATGTGACTGTGGTGGAACTCGACACCACACCTTACCTCCATCTTAAGATGAGGGAGCTAAGGTCACTCTGTAAAATAAAGAAAATAACAATGGGCCCCAAACCTACCAAAATACAGCTCCAGGAGCTTTTGGCAGAGTTTGAAAAGGCCAACCCCTCTGAGGGTGGCAACTCAGAGGAAGAGGATAGTGACTTGGAGGACAATTCCCCCCTACCAATCCTATCTAGGGAGAACAGGGTCCCTCAAACCCTGACTCCAAAAATAATAGTCAGAGATGCTGGTTCCCTCACAGGAGAGACCAACACCTCTGAAATCACTGAGGATAGCCCCAGTGAAGAGGACATCCAGTTAGCCAGGATGGCCAAAAGATTGGCTTTGGAAAGACAGATCCTAGCCATAGAGAGGGAAAGACAAGAGATGGGCCTAGGACCCATCAATGGTGGCAGCAACATAAATAGGGTCAGAGATTCTCCTGACATGTTGAAAATCCCTAAAGGGATTGTAACTAAATATGAAGATGGTGATGACATCACCAAATGGTTCACAGCTTTTGAGAGGGCTTGTGTAACCAGAAAAGTGAACAGATCTCACTGGGGTGCTCTCCTTTGGGAAATGTTCACAGGAAAGTGTAGGGATAGACTCCTCACACTCTCTGGACAAGATGCAGAATCTTATGACCTCATGAAGGGTACCCTGATTGAGGGCTTTGGATTCTCCACTGAGGAGTATAGGATTAGATTCAGGGGGGCTCAAAAATCCTCGAGCCAGACCTGGGTTGACTTTGTAGACTACTCAGTGAAAACACTAGATGGTTGGATTCAAGGCAGTGGTGTAAGTAATTATGATGGGCTGTACAATTTATTTGTGAAAGAACACCTGTTAAGTAATTGTTTCAATGATAAACTGCATCAGCATCTGGTAGACCTAGGACCAATTTCTCCCCAAGAATTGGGAAAGAAGGCGGACCATTGGGTCAAGACAAGGGTGTCCAAGACTTCAACAGGGGGTGACCAAAAGAAAGGGGTCACAAAGACTCCCCAGGGGAAGGGTGATGAGACAACCAAAACTAAAAATAGTAAAGAGTCTTCTACAGGCCCCCAAAAACCTGCACAGGAGGGTGGGCCCAGAGCCTCTTCACAAAACAATGGGTACAAGGGTAAAAACTTTGATCCCAAAAAGGCCTGGTGTCATAGCTGTAAACAGCATGGACACCAAACTGGAGACAAGGCCTGTCCCAAGAAAGGTTCCACTCCAAACTCCCATCCAGGTAACACTGGTATGGCTAGTCTCCAAGTGGGATCAACAGTGTGCCCAGAGCAAATCAGGGTCCACACTGAAGCTACTCTAGTTTCTGAGGGTGGGGTGGATTTAGCCACACTAGCTGTCTGGCCGCCTAACATGCAAAAATACAGACAGCAACTCTTAATTAATGGGACTAGAATAGAGGGCCTGAGGGATACAGGTGCCAGTGTCACCATGGTGACAGAGAAACTGGTTTCCCCTGGCCAATACCTGACTGGAAAAACTTACACAGTCACCAACGCTGACAATCAGAGAAAAGTACATCCCATGGCAATGGTTACTTTAGAATGGGGAGGGGTCAATGGCCTGAAACAGGTGGTGGTCTCCTCAAATATCCCAGTGGACTGTCTGCTTGGAAATGACCTGGAGTCCTCAGCATGGGCTGAGGTAGAACTAAAAACCCATGCAGCAATGCTGGGTATCCCTGAACTGGTGTGTGTAAAAACAAGAGCACAATGCAAGGCACAGGGTGAAAAAGTAGAGCTGGAGTCTGGAAAAATGGCCCAGCCTACCAAGAGAACAGGAAAGTCAGTTGGGAAACCAACTGCAACACAGCAAAAGAAAGGGAACCTCTCTTCTCAGGAAGAAGTTCTGCCCTCTGAGGGAACTGAGCCTTTGGAGCTTGAACCTTATCAGGTTGAGCTCTTAGGCCCAGGGGGACCCTCAAGGGAGGAGCTGTGTAAGGGACAAGAAACCTGTCCCTCTCTTGAAGGCCTTAGGCAGCAAGCTGCTGAAGATTCCAAAGGCAAGAAAAATGGAACGCATAGGGTCTATTGGGAGGATGGACTCCTGTACACTGAGGCCAGAGACCCCAAACCTGGTGCCACTAGGAGAGTGGTAGTGCCTCAGCTGTTCAGAGAGTTCATCCTAACATTGGCTCATGACATTCCCCTTGCTGGACATTTGGGACAAACCAAGACGTGGGAGAGGTTAGTCAACCACTTCTACTGGCCCAATATGTCCAACATGGTTAAGGAGTTTTGCCTCTCCTGCCCCACCTGTCAAGCCAGTGGTAAGACAGGTGGGCATCCAAAGGCCCCCCTCATTCCACTTCCAGTGGTGGGGGTTCCCTTTGAAAGAGTGGGTGTGGACATAGTTGGTCCACTGGAACCTCCCACAGCCTCAGGAAATATGTATATCCTGGTAGTAGTGGATCATGCTACCAGGTATCCTGAAGCTATTCCCCTTAGGTCGACTACTGCCCCTGCAGTAGCCAAGGCCCTCGTTGGTATCTTTACCAGAGTGGGTTTCCCTAAGGAGGTGGTGTCTGACAGAGGTACCTACTTCATGTCAGCATACCTAAAGCACATGTGGAATGAGTGTGGAGTGACGTATAAATTCACTACACCTTACCATCCACAAACTAATGGCTTAGTTGAGAGATTCAACAAGACATTAAAGGGCATGATCATGGGGCTCCCAGAAAAACTCAAAAGGAGATGGGATGTCCTCCTGCCATGTCTGCTTTTCGCTTACAGGGAGGTACCACAGAAGGGAGTAGGGTTCTCACCCTTTGAACTTCTGTTTGGTCATCCTGTAAGGGGACCACTTGCCCTTGTTAAAGAAGGCTGGGAGAGACCTCTCCATGAGCCTAAACAGGACATAGTGGACTATGTACTTGGCCTTCGCTCTAGAATGGCAGAGTACATGGAAAAGGCAACCAAAAACCTTGAGGCCAGCCAACAACTCCAGAAGTTTTGGTATGACCAAAAGGCTGCACTGGTTGAGTTCCAACCAGGGCAGAAAGTCTGGGTTCTGGAGCCTGTGGCTCCCAGGGCACTCCAGGACAAATGGAGTGGCCCTTACCCAGTACTAGAAAGGAAGAGTCAGGTCACCTACCTGGTGGACCTGGGCACAAGCAGGAGCCCCAAGAGGGTGATCCATGTGAACCGCCTTAAGCTCTTCCATGACAGGGCTGATGTGAATCTGTTGATGGTAACAGATGAGGATCAGGAGGCAGAGAGTGAACCTCTCCCTGATCTTCTGTCATCAGACCCAAAAGATGGCACAGTAGATGGAGTGATCTACTCAGACACCCTCTCTGGCCAACAGCAGGCTGATTGTAGGAGAGTCCTACAACAGTTTCCTGAGCTTTTCTCCCTAACCCCTGGTCAGACACACCTGTGTACCCATGATGTGGACACAGGAGACAGCATGCCTGTCAAGAACAAAATCTTCAGACAATCTGACCATGTTAAGGAAAGCATCAAGGTGGAAGTCCACAAGATGCTGGAGTTGGGAGTGATTGAGCGCTCTGACAGCCCCTGGGCTAGCCCAGTGGTCTTAGTCCCCAAACCTCACACCAAAGATGGAAAGAAAGAGATGAGGTTTTGTGTGGACTACAGAGGGCTCAATTCTGTCACCAAGACAGATGCCCATCCAATTCCAAGAGCTGATGAGCTCATTGATAAATTAGGTGCTGCCAAATTTCTAAGTACCTTTGACTTGACAGCAGGGTACTGGCAAATAAAAATGGCACCTGGAGCAAAAGAAAAGACAGCATTCTCCACACCTGATGGGCATTATCAGTTTACTGTTATGCCCTTTGGTTTAAAGAATGCCCCTGCCACCTTCCAAAGGTTGGTGAATCAAGTCCTTGCTGGCTTGGAGTCCTTTAGCACAGCTTATCTTGATGATATTGCTGTCTTTAGCTCCACCTGGCAGGATCACCTGGTCCACCTGAGGAAGGTTTTGAAGGCTCTGCAATCTGCAGGCCTCTCTATCAAGGCATCCAAATGCCAGATAGGGCAGGGAACTGTGGTTTACTTGGGCCACCTTGTAGGTGGAGGCCAAGTTCAGCCACTCCAACCCAAGATCCAGACTATTCTGGACTGGGTAGCTCCAAAAACCCAGACTCAAGTCAGGGCATTCCTTGGCTTGACTGGGTATTACAGGAGGTTTGTGAAGGGATATGGATCCATTGTGACAGCCCTCACTGAACTAACCTCCAAGAAAATGCCCAAGAAAGTGAACTGGACTGTGGAATGCCAACAGGCCTTTGACACCCTGAAACAAGCAATGTGCTCAGCACCAGTTCTCAAAGCTCCAGATTATTCTAAGCAGTTCATTGTGCAGACTGATGCCTCTGAACATGGGATAGGGGCAGTTTTGTCCCAAACAAATGATGATGGCCTTGACCAGCCTGTTGCTTTCATTAGCAGGAGGTTACTCCCCAGGGAGCAGCGTTGGAGTGCCATTGAGAGGGAGGCCTTTGCTGTGGTTTGGTCCCTGAAGAAGCTGAGACCATACCTCTTTGGGACTCACTTCCTAGTTCAAACTGACCACAGACCTCTCAAATGGCTGATGCAAATGAAAGGTGAAAATCCTAAACTGTTGAGGTGGTCCATCTCCCTACAGGGAATGGACTTTATAGTGGAACACAGACCTGGGACTGCCCATGCCAATGCAGATGGCCTTTCCAGGTTCTTCCACTTAGAAAATGAAGACTCTATTGGGAAAGGTTAGTCTCATCCTCTTTCGTTTGGGGGGGGGTTGTGTAAGGAAATGCCTCCTTGGCATGGTTGCCCCCTGACTTTTTGCCTTTGCTGATGCTATGTTTACAATTGAAAGTGTGCTGAGGCCTGCTAACCAGGCCCCAGCACCAGTGTTCTTTCCCTAACCTGTACTTTTGTATCCACAATTGGCAGACCCTGGCATCCAGATAAGTCCCTTGTAACTGGTACTTCTAGTACCAAGGGCCCTGATGCCAAGGAAGGTCTCTAAGGGCTGCAGCATGTCTTATGCCACCCTGGAGACCTCTCACTCAGCACAGACACACTGCTTGCCAGCTTGTGTGTGCTAGTGAGGACAAAACGAGTAAGTCGACATGGCACTCCCCTCAGGGTGCCATGCCAGCCTCTCACTGCCTATGCAGTATAGGTAAGCCACCCCTCTAGCAGGCCTTACAGCCCTAAGGCAGGGTGCACTATACCATAGGTGAGGGTACCAGTGCATGAGCATGGTACCCCTACAGTGTCTAAACAAAACCTTAGACATTGTAAGTGCAGGGTAGCCATAAGAGTATATGGTCTGGGAGTCTGTCAAACACGAACTCCACAGCACCATAATGGCTACACTGAAAACTGGGAAGTTTGGTATCAAACTTCTCAGCACAATAAATGCACACTGATGCCAGTGTACATTTTATTGTAAAATACACCCCAGAGGGCACCTTAGAGGTGCCCCCTGAAACTTAACCGACTATCTGTGTAGGCTGACTAGTTTTAGCAGCCTGCCACAAACCGAGACATGTTGCTGGCCCCATGGGGAGAGTGCCTTTGTCACTCTGAGGCCAGTAACAAAGCCTGCACTGGGTGGAGATGCTAACACCTCCCCCAGGCAGGAATTGTCACACCTGGCGGTGAGCCTCAAAGGCTCACCTCCTTTGTGCCAACCCAGCAGGACACTCCAGCTAGTGGAGTTGCCCGCCCCCTCCGGCCAGGCCCCACTTTTGGCGGCAAGGCCGGAGAAAATAATGAGAAAAACAAGGAGGAGACACTGGCCAGTCAGGACAGCCCCTAAGGTGTCCTGAGCTGAGGTGACTCTAACTTTTAGAAATCCTCCATCTTGCAGATGGAGGATTCCCCCAATAGGGTTAGGATTGTGACCCCCTCCCCTTGGGAGGAGGCACAAAGAGGGTGTACCCACCCTCAGGGCTAGTAGCCATTGGCTACTAACCCCCCAGACCTAAACACGCCCTTAAATTTAGTATTTAAGGGCTACCCTGAACCCTAGAAAATTAGATTCCTGCAACTACAAGAAGAAGGACTGCCTAGCTGAAAAACCCCTGCAGAGGAAGACCAGAAGACGACAACTGCCTTGGCTCCAGAAACTCACCGGCCTGTCTCCTGCCTTCCAAAGATCCTGCTCCAGCGACGCCTTCCAAAGGGACCAGCGACCTCGACATCCTCTGAGGACTGCCCCTGCTTCGAAAAGACAAGAAACTCCCGAGGACAGCGGACCTGCTCCAAGAAAAGCTGCAACTTTGTTTCCAGCAGCTTTAAAGAACCCTGCAAGCTCCCCGCAAGAAGCGTGAGACTTGCAACACTGCACCCGGCGATCCCGACTCGGCTGGTGGAGACCCGACACCTCAGGAGGGACCCCAGGACTACTCTGATACTGTGAGTACCAAAACCTGTCCCCCCTGAGCCCCCACAGCGCCGCCTGCAGAGGGAATCCCGAGGCTTCCCCTGACCGCGACTCTTTGAATCCAAAGTCCCGACGCCTGGGAGAGACCCTGCACCCGCAGCCCCCAGGACCTGAAGGACCGGACTTTCACTGGAGAAGTGACCCCCAGGAGTCCCTCTCCCTTGCCCAAGTGGAGGTTTCCCCGAGGAATCCCCCCCTTGCCTGCCTGCAGCGCTGAAGAGATCCCGAGATCTCTCATAGACTAACATTGCGAACCCGACGCCTGTTCCTACACTGCACCCGGCCGCCCCCGCGCTGCTGAGGGTGAAATTTCTGTGTGGACTTGTGTCCCCCCCGGTGCCCTACAAAACCCCCCTGGTCTGCCCTCCGAAGACGCGGGTACTTACCTGCAAGCAGACCGGAACCGGGGCACCCCCTTCTCTCCATTCTAGCCTATGTGTTTTGGGCACCACTTTGAACTCTGCACCTGACCGGCCCTGAGCTGCTGGTGTGGTGACTTTGGGGTTGCTCTGAACCCCCAACGGTGGGCTACCTTGGACCAAGAACTAAGCCCTGTAAGTGCCTTACTTACCTGGTTAACCTAACAAATACTTACCTCCCCTAGGAACTGTGAAAATTGCACTGTGTCCACTTTTAAAACAGCTATTTGTGAATAACTTGAAAAGTATACATGCAATTTTGATGATTTGAAGTTCCTAAAGTACTTACCTGCAATACCTTTCGAATGAGATATTACATGTAGAATTTGAACCTGTGGTTCTTAAAATAAACTAAGAAAAGATATTTTTCTATAACAAAACCTATTGGCTGGATTTGTCTCTGAGTGTGTGTACCTCATTTATTGTCTATGTGTATGTACAACAAATGCTTAACACTACTCCTTGGATAAGCCTACTGCTCGACCACACTACCACAAAATAGAGCATTAGTATTATCTATTTTTACCACTATTTTACCTCTAAGGGGAACCCTTGGACTCTGTGCATGCTATTCCTTACTTTGAAATAGCACATACAGAGCCAACTTCCTACACAGCCCATGTACAATATGAAAACTACAGAATTTGAGGCATTAAATGAATGGGACCGCATTGTAATAAAAGTAGAGGGTAAAAAAGACAGTGCCATCAAAAAGTCCTTCAGAGGTCAGCTTAAAAATAAGTCAGATTGTCAAGAGAAAGTTTGGAGAGAGGACATATTAGATTATGTAAAAATGTTTCCTGCTACAGTTACTGGAAAAGAATAGGATAAAGAGAAAAACAAAAAAGACAATGACTCAGATGATGACAAATTCATTAGTGAGCTGTTGACCTCTACATGTCTTTCATATATGAATAGATCATATGAAGCAACCCAAACTAATGTAGGTGTTGATATGGATGGAGGGAGAGATATGGCAAATTAGAAGTTGACCTTAGTAAAAATAAAATGAAAAAACAATTATAAAATGGATTTAACTTATGATGAGATTTAAGAGATGGGCCTAATTACCTTGAGGGCTCATATTAAAGTTTTTATTGAAAACACACAAGATAGGAATGATTTAAAAAATATGGCGAAAAATGGAAAATAGAGACAGTAAAAAGGAAAATGAAGGGAACTGAAGGAAAGGCAAGAAACACTGCTAGTGATTCGGAGGTAGGGACCAGTTCAGTGGTGGAATTCCCTTTGAGGGAAGTGCATAAAGGGAATTTGGTGCATGTCCCATGAACAAGGGCTGATTTGCATGCTCTTACATATAACTTTCCAAAATTGCGAGAAGATCCAGCAAAGTGGTATGATGAAATTGATAAGCTGACACACATTTTCCTGATATTGTGGACTGACATGAATATACTGTTTGAGATTGTGGTTCCTAAGGATTTATGGTTAGAATGCAAGGTTGTTGTTGGATGGCCAGCACAAGAACCAACTAGATTTAGTCCAAATAATGCACTAGTAAACGAGGTAATAGACAAATATAAGGAGCTAAATGAGTATTTTAAAGAGCGGATTCCAGAAAAGGATATTAATTGACAGAAGATTCAGAGATCAACACAGGAACCTAAAGAGTCAGGGAATTCCTATTACAAAAAATTAACACAAGTTTTTAGGAAACAGAGCAGAGTCGAAAACCCTGAGAAAGATGGAGTAGGTGGTTTTGTAATGATGAGAGATTAGCAATCATATTCGTCAGAGTGAATTGTGTTGTTCAAGAAAAGGTGGTGATGAGAACTTGATGTTGGCGAAAAATAGTAGTGACTACTCTGAGAAAAATCAAAATAGATGATTGCTCAGACAAAGCAGCTTGAAAAAGGATCACAGAATCAAATGGGGTTAAATATGAATTTTGTGCAAAATGGTAAAAATGAAATGAATCATGCACTGTAACAGAGGAGTTGGAGAAAATGTAAATATTGAAGCGTGCCATTATCTCAAGAGGATTGGACATTGGAAAAGACAACATAGGTAAAATATTAACAGGATTCAAGAAAACTCTCAACAATTCCAGCAAGCACAAAGAAGTAATGTAAAGAACATACAGAATCAGAAATAATTCTGAATGCCTATGCCAGGAGCCCCAGTAATGCAGCAAAACATGAAAAATAAAATGCCATATAAGGCAAGATTACTAACAGCATGCTATGATGCAGAATGAAGAGATGGTAGGAAGTAGTTTGAAATGACAATGACTTAGAGGTGGACCAGTGTCCCATATGCTGATTGAGAAGTCAATGGCCGTCCTGCTTCATTTCTGATCAACATGGGGCTACCCGTTCTACAGTTAGTTAAATGGAAGCCCCATAACTATCCTCTGGAAGAAAAGGAAAGAAAAGTCGAAGTTGTAGGGCTCATCAATAAACAAATTGGTAATCAAGTGACAGCAGATGTGGCAGTCAAAACTGGACAGACAAAGAATTAACACAAGTGTATATCATTCAATTCAAGTTCTGTGAATTTATTTGGAAGGGATCTTCCATGCAAAATTAATTGAATAATATATTGCGCACTGGTTGGTGTAGCAGTCGAAACACAAGATGAAGATTAAGTTTGTAAATTAAGAGCAGAAAACACAAGACATGAACCGTACCCAGTTTAAACAAAAGATTTACCTACGGATTTAAGATATACTGTCAAGGAAGAGGTACATGATTATACTGCTAAACACAGTGGACTGATTAAAACAGCAGAATCTGTGTGACTAAAGATTAAATCAGATTCAATATTCCCTAGAACAAGACTATACAAACTCACCTAAGTGGCAGAGGCAGTAATGAAACCATTAATTGAGAAGAGGATCGAGCAGAGGATTCTTTTTTTTTTTTTTTAAACAGGAATTAAGCTTGGATCCTCCAACTAGAGTGATAGTGAATAATCCCAGTTGGATCCTCCAACTAGAGTGATAGTGAATAATCCCAGAGAGGTTGCTAAAGGTCCTTTGGCATGGCCAAGAGGGGTTCCAGTGTTGCGGAGATCATGCTAGTTTGCCAGGCATCCACTGTAGGATGAGAGCTACCGCCTCATCGTAGTGATATCTCCTTTTTGGCTAAAAGCAGCAACATGGTTGTATATCTACCAACACTGTTTGCAGTGTAAGCTATGTAGCCCAGAAGTGCTAAGAGGCTGTCAGGAAGTATCTCAGTCTCTGTCATAAGGGAAAGACATTCAAATACCCCCTTCCAGAATGCGCATATGTCTAGGCAAAACCAAGTGAGGTGGGAGAAATCCACCTCCATGGCGCCAAACTTAGGACATTGTGAGGATTTTGTAGGGGTGAGTTTGGACAACTTATTAGGGGTGGAATGCGCTGTGTGTAAAAATTCGAAAGGAGGAGTTTGTGCCAGTGGTTAGGGGAGGTCAACTTTGCCTGCATGCAACAGTAGTACCAATCTTTGTCTAAGAGGGGGTGGCCCAGGTCATTTTCCCATTTTGCCGTGACTTTCCCATCATGTGTCCGTTTTATGACCATGGACATGTGGAAGAGTTTAGAGACCAGTCTTCCACCTTCTGCATCTAAGTAATGCCAGAGGAGTGAAGTCTTCTGGGGCCAGAGGGTAGGAGGGGATGCATGCCTGCAGGGTGTCATGCATGCGTTTGAGGATGAAATGGTCTATATGTGAGGCATTTGCAAACCATCTGGGATCACCTACGGTGTGCAGTTCATGGTGAGTCAATGTACAGTGGACAACTTTCTCTAGTGTGAAGGGGAGCCATGGGCTGTGTGCAAGCGAGACTGCAGGGGAGTACAAAGGGCCACCCCCTGGGAACCGCCAGAGTTTCCTCCACACCCTGCTCATTATGGACAGTGTCTTTATGTCAGAGGGGTTGAGCTTAAGGCCTTGCGGCAAAATAACTGCTAAGGGAGTTGCCCTGTCTGGTCATGCTCTGGTTATGCATAGGGGAGATCGGCATCTGGATGAAACAAGTGAGAGGCCAATTATCAGTGCGCTGCAAGATAGCAAATGGAAGTCAGGTATCCCAAACTTACCCTACTCTTAAGGGAGGACAAACATTTCCCACTTTGTCCACGATTTGCGACCCATCCAGATCAATCTCAGCAATAAACTGCGAAGAGTATGGAAAAATGAGTTGGTAAAAGATATGGGTATATTTAGAAATAACTATAAAAAGCAGGAAAGGACCACTAATTTGATGATGGCAATGTGACTCACCAAAGAGAGTGGGTAACGCAACCACCATTCAGTTTGAGAATAATTATGGCACACACTTAAAAAATGAAGTGTCACAGATAAGCTATACAGCTTTTAAGATCAAGTAGAGATTTCACTGTGGCACTCCCAAGAAAAGACTTGCAAAAGCTTGTTCTTCAACTGGCCATAAGGGTCTTATGCCCTTCCCTTGTTTTAATTAATATGAGAAGTACACCTGACAGAAAGACAGGCTTGTCTCACCATGGGGTGATGATGAGCATGGCAGTGAGACTTGCACATGGACCTTCAGATACACTATTTTAATTGCCTGATTATGCCATTCAAAGATTATTGCAAAGGTCTGGCTGATGTGGAGAATCTGTCTCTCATCAGGTTAACAAGTCAGCTAAGGAATACAAGTACACATTGTGCCATGGATTGATTGCAGGAGTTTGGGTGGTGATCCAAAAGTATGTTCACAAGGGCTGTTTGGATAAATGGAGAAGGCCCTTCAAGATTATTTTCACAACGAACAGCGCTATCAAGTGTGCTAGAGTGCCTCAGTGGATCCACGCTGCTAACACAAAGTGAGTGAGAGTAGCTAAGCAGAGACTGAGGTAAATGTTAAAAATACACAGTTTGTTGATTAAGCTCAAAGCCAAATTCACGTTTGTAAAGGTTCCAAGTGAGCGAGAGTTCAGATGAAGAACCTGAGAATCCTTAAGTTCAGTTACAGAGTGATCAGAGTGAAGAACTGCATAAGAGCAAAGCATAAGTGGCAGCAAGAAGTCGTCTCTGATCAGAGCAACAAGTTGCAATTGAAAATCAAAGTGAAAAAGACCCCGCTTAGAAGGAAGGGATTCACTGTGGAAACAGCAAACAGAGAACACTTTGGTAAAAGAGCAAGTTCAGACCAAGATTAGAACACTATTGTAGAAAGAGGGAAGACATTCCCAGGAAGAGAACTTTAAAAGAAAGCACTGAACAAGAAAGACTTTGAGAGACAGTTATATATGGAAACTAGTGGAAGTGAATCACCAGCTGCTTAACGGACAAGAAGGAGAGTTCCAAATCGAAAATAAGCCTTGCCAGAGTGGGTATATTTTGCCAGAATATCAGAATAAGATACAGATAAAACTAAGGAGGAGTATTTTCAAAGGAACAGGTGCTAAAATGACTTTGAAAGTGGTTTAGATTTAGCGACAGACACAGAAAAACCACCACACTAAAATGAGAAATAGAGACTTTGAATTGTTGACATTTTTGATGAGAAACCTCCTGGATGAAACAGAGCCTTTGCCAAAGAACAGAGATAACACTTGAAGTCTAGTCTATCTATAATTGAGTTGTTTTGCAATCGTTTATCAACTTTCCAAGATTTAACTCTTACAATGACTGAATACAGGTACAATTTGTTTTCCTTTTTTGTTGTTGTTAATATTGCTTTAATAAAATAAGGAAAATTGTTTTAAATAACTTTGTTAAATTTGTATTTTTAACCACAATAATTTTTTATCTCTAACAAGAAGATGGATATAAGCAGATGATGTAAAATTGTAGGGATGACTCTATTAATTATCCCCTTCACTGCCAGGCCTTTTCCCCCTCCTGTACCAAGCCTTTTTTTGGCTATTTGGGGCAGTTCGCGCTTAGGCCCTCATAACTTTTTGTTCACATAAGCTACCCACGCCAAATTTGTGTCTTTTTTTTCCCCAACATCCTAGGGATTCTAGAGGTACCCAGACTTTGTGGGTTCCCCTGATGGAGACAAAGAAATTAGCCAAAATACAGTGAATTTTTTTCTTTTTTTTTAATAAATTGGAAAAAAGGGCTGCAGAAGGCAGCTTATGTTTTTTCCCCTGAATATGGCATCAACAAAGGGTTTACGGTGGCAGGATCACCATCTTCACAGCTTTCAGGAACAGGCAGACTTGAATTGGAAAACCCAATTTTTCAATACAATTTCGACATTTTACTGGGACATACAACATTTTTACTATTTTTGGTGCTTTCAGCCTCCTTCCAGTTAGTGACCAAAATGGGTGAGAAACCAATGCTGGATCCCAGAAAGCTAAACATTTCTGAAAAGTAGACAAAATTCTGAATTCAGCAAGGGGTCATTTGTGTACATCCTACAAGTGTTTCCTACAGAAAATAACAGCTGAAATAAAACAATATTGAAATTGAGGTGATAGAAACAGCCATTTTCTCCACGTTTTATTCTGTAACTTTTTCCTGCGATGTCAGATTTTCGAAATCAATATACCGTTACGTCAGCTGGACTCGTCTGGTTGCGGGGATATAAAGGGCTTGTATGTTCATCAAGAACTCTAGGTACCCAGAGCCAATAAATGAGCTGCACCTTGTAATGGGTTTTTATTCTATACCGGGTATACAGCAATTCATTTGCTGAAATATAAAAAGTGAAAAATAGGTATCAAGAAAACCTTTGTATTTCCAAAATGGCCACAAGATAAGGTGTTGAGAAGCAGTGGTTATTTGCACATCTCTGAATTCCAGGGTGCCCATACTAGCATGTGAATTACAGGGCATTTCTCAAATAGATGTCTTTTTTACACATTGCCTTACATTTGGAAGGAGAAAATGTAGAGAAAGACAAGGGGCAATAACACTTGTTTTGCTATTCTGTGTTCCCCCAAGTCTCCCGATAAAAATGGTACCTCACTTGTGTGGGTAGGCCTAGCGCCCACGAAAGGAAATGGCCCAAAACACAACGTGGACACATCACATTTTTTCACAGAAAACAGAGGTGTTTTTTGCAAAGTGCCTACCTGAGGATTTTGGCCTCTAGCTCAGCCAGTCCCAGGGGGGCAGAAATGGCCTAAAATAAATTTGTCCCCCCCCAAACCCCCTGGGGAGCGACCCTTGCCTACGGGGGTCGCTCCCCCTGCGTGACATTGATCCCTGGTGCCTAGTTGTTTCTGCCCCCCTTGGGGGCAGATTGACCTAAAATCGGCCAATACCATTTGCCCCCCAGGGGAGCGACCCTTGCCTAATGGGTCGCTCCCCATCTCTAAAAAACAAACAAACACAAATAAACACAGATTTTTTTTTTAGCCCTGGTGCCTAGAAGTTTCTGCCCCCCCTGGGGGCAGATCGGCCTAATAATAATTAAATCCCTGGTGTCTAGTGGGCGTTTTAGCAGCCGGATTGCTTGCAATCCGGCTTATAAAACGCTGAGAGAGACTTCAAAGGGAAGGAAATTCATTTCCTTCCCTTTGAAGCCTCTCCAGCCTCCTCCACCTGATCGGAAGAGAAATGCTTTGCATTTCTCTTCCGCTTCCAGCGCGATGGGAGGAGGCCTTGTGACAATCAGCGCGCGCTGGCGTCACAGGATGTGGAGGGTCGGGGGTGGAAGGGGAAGAGCTTCCCCTTCCATTCATGCCTTGGGGGTGGGGGGGGGGGGGGAACCAGGACGTAATGGTTACATCCTGGGCACACAAGCACTGTGCCTCAGGACGTAACCATTACGTCCTGGTCAGAGAAGGGGTTATAATCATACTAGTAGGCCAGTTGGTGTGCTTACTGACTACTGTGGGAAATTATTCAAGTTGAATGAATAGTACAAATAAAATTAGAACGAATTATGAAAAATTTAAGATAATGATACCAGTTCATAAAGATCATTTATCTAGTGGTTTTAAGGACAGTGTGTATACTGAATTGGTTGGGGAGTACACTGATATAATGAAAATGAGCAAATGTTATGTTTCATCTTCCTACATCAGCTAGGAAAGGATCACCATATGTATTGTTAGTGGTTTTATGTCCACTTTCATGTAGTGTTTTTGTTGCTATTTTTAATAATAAATACTTTATTTTTCCCTATCTAATGGATTTTCATGTGACATTTGAGAATTTGTTCATTGATGAGAAGAGAAAAGTTACACATGGTGATTATGTGAGGGTAATTGCACCAAACAATTACAATACTAACAGGAAAAAGGACTGTTCATGTTCAATGAGTAATGAGTGTCATTTTATTAGAGAATGTAATCAACGAGGAGTGAAAATACTGAGCAATATGGTGGAACAGAAGATTCTTTTAGAAGAGATAAACGAAGGAGAATTTAGGCATTCAGGTTTACATCCTAGACAAAAAAAATTGGATCAGGAAAGAAAAGGAGAGATTGTACGGTAAGCAGTAGTCTTATAGACTGAGAGCGAATACGGTTTGAAGGTGAAAGTATGTGTGACAAATATTAAGTTAGTGAACATAATTTGTCTGGGGGAGAGCTCAGTATGATGGGAATTTATTATGTTTGTGGGAGGACTGCCTACTTTAATCATCCAAGAAATTGGCTAGATATTGGATAGATTAATGCTATTTTGCATTAGTTTTCCCTTTAGTTTATCAGTGGAATAACTGAATGAGGAACATAGTTTAGGAAGAGTGAAATAAAGGTTCAGACATGACGTTTTAGATATTTTAGGAGCTATCATATCTCCAAATGCAATATCAATGAATGATGTTAAGATTAAACAATTGTCTGCAATAGTATATAGGCTTTCTTTAGATACAGCAGGGTCCTTTCGGTTAGTGAATGTAGAAATGGTAGCATTAGAGCAACAGTCATAGAGACCCTTTAGATAGTCTTTTGGCAAAAGAGGGTGAAGTTTGTAATGTAATTAAGGCTAAGAAGTGCTGCACTTACAATCCAGATTATAGTGAAGGGATTGATTCCTTAATTACTAACACAACTAGGGATTTATGGAGTGGTGTTGGTAAATTAGGTGAATGGTTAGACAAGGCTGGTGATGGTATTCTTCAATAAGTTTTAACTCCTATAAAAATTACAATTTGTGCAATTACACTATTTTTATTAAAATTGCTCCAACGTACGATTAGTAGATGTAGGAAAGTGCTGCTTTTTGACATGGTCACACACCACGTTTTGCTTGGTACATGATGTGATTTTGACTGAAAGTGCAATGAGGTCCTGCTAACCAGGACCCCAGCGCCAGAGCTCTTTCCCAAAACTGCACAGTTGTTTTCCCCAAATGGCAAAACCTTACGCACCCTCTGTAAGTCACTAGTAAATGATACCCCTGTTACCTAGGGCCTGGGGTACTAAAGGAGGTCACTAAAGGCAGCAGCACAAATTGTGCCACCCTAAGGGACGCCTCACCCAGCACATGACAGGCTGCCATTGCAAGTTGCGTGTCTTGGTGCCGGCACAAGTGAAAACATGACATGGCACACAGCCTGTGTGCCATGTCCCCTAACACTGCATGCAATACAGGGATGTCACCCCTCTAGCAGGTCTTACACCCTAAAGCAGGGTGCATAATATTAAATGTGAGGGTATATCTTCACAGGCAGATATACCCTTGCTATGTCTTTGCCAATTCTCAGACATAGCAAATGACCAGGGAAGCCATTTTAAAATGCATGTGCTTGACACTGGTCAATACGAGTTCCCCAGCTACATGAAGGCTTCACTGAAAATAGGGATATTTGGAATCAAACATCTCGTATTAGTGAACCAATACATGCACCCAAAGGGCACCTTAGAGGAGTCCCCTGAAACCCTAGGGGTAGTCTGGTGTGGTTTCTGCCAGCCTGCCACCTGAGACACCGTTCTGCTGCCTTCACAGGTGGGAAAATTAGTTAATCAGCTCTGCACACGTCACGCCTGAGCCGTGGAGAAGAGTACCAAAGGTGCCTATCTGTGCCCGTGCATCGTGAGGTCTGATCCCCACTGTTGTCCCACAATTTTTGAGTTCAGAGAGCCCAAACTCCACATCTTTTTCTGCTCCCAGTTGACATTACACTTAATAGATATTTTAAGGCAAGCCCCACGTTACCCTATGGGAGAGATGGGTCTTGCTATAGTGAAAACCAAATTTAGCAGTATTTCACTATCCGGACATGTAAAACACACCAGTACATGTCCTACCTTTAAAATACACTGCACCCTGCCCATGGGGCTGCCTTGGGCCTATTTTAGGGGTGACTTACATGTAGTAAAAGTGAAGGTTTGGGCCTGGCAAGTGGGTGCACCTGCTAGGTCGACATGGCAGTTTAAAACTGCACACACGCACTGCAGTGGCAGGCATGAGACATGTTTAAAGGGCTACTCATGTAGGTGGCACAATTAGTGCTGCAGGCCCACTAGTAGCATTTGACGTACAGGCCCTGGACACACAGGTCCTAAAACCAGCACAAACTAAATTCAGCACGGAATCAAAAACAGAAGGTCTGAAGCAAAAAGACAGGGGAAACCACACCAAGAGCTGATGGGTCTAACAGTGTGGATCTCCTTTTTGAGTTGTGTGTCCCATTTATTAACTATTGCATTTGTAGATGTCTTGGACTCCTCTGTTAGGCCTAAGGCTGCTCGACCACACTAGCACTACATAGAGCACTTTGGGATTGCATAGCTAGCCCTGTCCACTCACTGGGGAACTTCCTGGATCCTTTACATGGTATTCACACAAAGGGCCAGCTTCCTACAGTAGATATAACAGTAGGAGTAAAAGAAAATTAAATCAAGGAAGAGGAAAATATCAATGGATGATGATATGGACAGCTACATGGATCGAGTGTATCAACAATTGAGGCAGTTGGAGGAGGAAGCTAATGGTTGATTAAGTTTTATTACTAGGATTTTTATGATTACTTTGAAAATAATCAGAGGAGGTTGCTAAAGTCTTTTTCTAATGTGCAATTTTTAAGTTACGATATACTTGTACGAATTAATAATTTTAGTGATGCATATGTTCATAACGGATGAATTAATAATTATGTACTTGTAAAGATATGATTATTAGGTTTAGAAGTGTGAATAATAATGAAATGAGCTATTTTTTGAGAAATGTTTCTTAGTAAGTTGTACATGTCCGGAGTGTAGTTGCTGTGGAAGCATGCAGAAGATTTCTCTTACTTTAAGAAATGGGTTAGTGTTAAGAAAATGATTTACATAGATGTTTTGATTTGCCAATGCGACCTAACCATGACCATGCCATGCAGATTCTGCAGTTTTATTAATTATTGTGCATAAAGTGTGTATAAAATCCTCTGGGTTTGGGGTTCTGAGGGGAATTTCCACTTTCCTCTTGAGACACTATCACATTTTTTGGAGATTTTCTCTCTTGGAGACTGCTGGCAGTACTTTTCATGAGTTTGACAATTTGTTTGCCTAAAAAAAGGATTTAGTTATGCTTTGTGATGCTGTATTTTCCGTAATTGAGCCTCCGTGGTGGACCTGTGTATTCCTTTGTATTGTTCCAATTAACAGTTCTGTAACAAACCCATTTTTTGCTATTTTGATACAGAAATGACGTATGTATACATCTAAGTTTAACTCTCACTTTAAATCTGCTAAAATAATCCATGGGTGAGGAGTGTAGGCTCTTTTTTTTAATGTATTTTATTGAAGTTTCAAACATGGTACAATAACACCACCACTTTTATATAGAGGCATGACACTAAGACACAGCATGCCTGCACTGAAAAACATCTGAGCACAATGATGCACTCCATCTTATCCACAATAGCACAGTATGGTAGATGGCAAAATGGGCCAAAACACAAACAATGAAAACTAATAAACTTATAAAACTGTGGAGTCTGCCCAGGTTGGGTTAGTGGTGAGGTGTGTAGTGCGTGCTAGGGTGAGGGGGACCATCTATGTCTGGGGGAGCTTGTGTGTGGGGGGGGGCAGTAGGTGGTGTGAAGATAAAGGGTGCAGGGAAGAGGAAAGGGAGGGACCTATGTGCATGGCGGTGAGGGGTCATACAGGAGAGTGTGAAATGGGACCCGTGGCAAGCATGTGGGCAAGTATGAGAACAAGTATGTAGTGGGAGATTTTGTATAAATGTCAACATGTCAAGGCGTCATCAGAGGAAAGGGGTCCACAGCAGAAGGATTGGCGTGAGTCACTCCCAGTCTGAGCATCATGGCTCAGGGTGGATGGGGGTCATTTTTCCCACCACATGTAGTAGGAAAGTGTCCTAGCATTACCCAACCGTGTGTGAATCTCCCCACATACAGAGTATCCAAAGAATGTTGGATTCGGGACAAGTCCATGTCAGCAATGTAGCCAGCCAATGGTGAAGGTCGGGGCAGGAGCATTCTATACCATCACAATCAGTCTCTTAAAGAGGACGAAGGCCAGATCAATAAATCTGTGGAGATTTTTGTTGCCTGTTGCCCGTGCCCTTAAGCCCAGTAAGCAGGATTCGGTGCTGGTTTGTGTGAATGCTCAGCGAGTTTAGCCATTGTGGAAGTGACAACTTGCCATACTGGAAGGAATATCGAGCAATCCCAAACCATGTGGAAGAAACCAGCATAGGGTAGGTGACATCACCGGCACTCCTGAGTCAGGGTGGGATACATGGGCTGGACCCGCTGACTGGAAAGATAGGTGTTTTGTACACAGCTAAATTTTGTGAATCGGAATCTGGGGTTACTGGAAACATCTCATCGACTGGAGTATTCGGGAAAGATTTGTGTGAGAGGGTGTGGGGTAGCACCAATTCCCACTTGGCTCATGCCCACCCCCCGCATGTCCTAGTGGGGTCGTATTAAGGGCTGTGTACAGCAGCATAATCACATGACACATACTGTTGTTTGTTATGAGCACATTCAGTGCAGTAGATGTGGGAGGTTCAAAGTCAATGCATCCCAAGTGGAGTGGACTGCAAGTTGTATGGTGCAGTGCATCAGAAACTGCCCAGTGCCTATACCATACGTGTCCATGAAAAGACATGATAGAGCCCTCATGGTAGAAGTCCCCCACTGATCTACACCGTCATCACTCCAAGGGGCAGCATTAGGACACTGCGATGTGTAGGAGGGGCAGATGCTAGAGCTCTACTGACGGGCAGAGGGTGCCCTTTGCCATGAACAAACCTACACCAACAAGTGCAGACCACAGTCATTTTGCGTGTTTCGTGACTAGGGCAGAGCGTTAGATTAGATAACCACATAAAAATAGGCACATTGCTGCGTATAGCACAAATCAACGCCAGTAGGGGCATGGGGGAGTATGTAACCAGGATATTGGTCACTGCAGTTGTGCTGCTGCATAATACAACTTGAAGTTTGGCGCACCAAGACCTTCTTCAGTCAACGACCACTCCAGGATGATGGCCGCAACTCAGCTGCGCTCCTTGCCCTAGTTTAATATGAGCAGCAATCTGTGTAGCTCATGGAAAAAGCTCCTAGGAAGCACTATGGGAAGCGCAATGAAGACGTAAAGGAGCAAAGGGAGCACCAGCATCTTGGATATTGCCACGCGGCCCAACGGGGATAAAGGTAGCGATCTCCAAATAGGCAGGGAACAACTGATTGAGCTCACTGCCCTGTGAAGATTGCCCTCCTTGTTGTACTTCTCAGAGTGGTAAATCTGGATTCCCAGACATTTAAAGGTGTTGTAGCACCACTTGAGAAAAGAACCCAGGGGGTGGAGGAGCTGCAGTGCCACAGGTAAACAGGATTTAGGTCAATTCAAGGGCAGCCTGAGTCTTCATTGAAGTCATCCAACAGTTGCATGAGGTCGGGAAGGGCATCATCACACAGGTAAACCAGGGCATTGTCAGCGTATAGCAAGACGGCATGATGCACCCCCAACTTTGGTATGCCCCCACAAACATACTTGCAGGCAAAGATGGTGGGCCAGGGGCTCCATGGCGAGGGCAAAGAGGAGCGGGAAGAGAAGACAACCCTGTCTGGGTCCTCTCTGTATGTGAAAGCTGTCAGACATCAACTGGTCAGTCTTGACCCTTGCTGACAGACTGTAGTCTAGAGTTTTAATCCACTCTAGGAATCCTGAAACAAATCCCATGGAATCAAGGGTGAGAAGGAGGAAATCCCAACCCAGGCGCAGTATACAGCCCCTAGTAATCCTCAAAAAAGGCAGCATCTGTGGCCAGCTAAGAGGTGACTATCAAGCCATCATCCAGGAGAAGCAGTCCTAATGGGACACTCTGGTAGTCTTCCTCCACAAGCCATGCTAACAGCCTGTGTGAGAGTCCCCTTCTGTGTGTATTAGAGTCTTGAGCCACTTATAATCCTGTATGTCTAATGTTGCTTTGGTCTAAGCCCTCTGCTTGCGCAGTCACTGAAGTTGCTCTGCTGTGGCAATGCAGGCAGCCAACCCTACTTCTAGAAATCTCAACTTTGTTTGGGGGCTAACATTTCCCCCAGCAAACAGTAGCATATGCCCCAGGAGACCACCATATAGTGGCCATACATGACAACTTTGTGCGTGTCCCACTCTGAGGCCCAGGATCAGGCAGTGTCCTGATTGAGCTCAAAGTAATGTGTGATACACTGTGCTAACTCCTCGTAAAAATGGCCAGTCATCAAGAGGCTCCATTTGCAATCTCCTGGCCCAGCGCAGGGTGATTAAGAGTAAGCAATGGTTCAAGTGAGTGCACACAAAATTCAGAGTGAGTCTGGTTGGGGGGCAGTTTTCGTGCAAAGGTATGGAAGAATCTGTTCTGGAGAAGACTTCAGAGGGTGAACATTAGAAGTTTTGCACCATATGCAGAACCTCTTCCACTTGAGTTTGTACATCTTATTTGTAGACTGGGCTCCGGCACAGGCAAGCACTTCTCGACAGTCTGAAGGGATATCTAAGCCGTCAAACTCAGAGAATTCAGGAGCCAGGCTGATAATCGAAGTGAAGTCAGGTTGGGATGACGGACCTGCCACTGATTCATCGTTAGCAAGTCTGGTGTTGGTCTCAGCCGCATGTGAGGCTGTTCCGAGAGTAGCAGAAGCTCCGTGAACCAAAACTGGCGCAGCCATTTGGGAGTGATCAATAGAAGCCGGCATGGTTCCCGCTTGATCTTCTGCAGAAGTCTTGGGATGAGCGGGAGAAAAGCGTAGGCATAAATCCCTGACCATTTGATCAAAAACGCATACCCCTTTGACACCCTCTGTGGTTGCCAGCTTGCGAAGTGTTGGCATTTTTTGTTTTCTCTTGTCGCAAACAGATCCAGACTGGGTTTGCCCCAATGACGAAAGAGGCAGTCAAGAATTGTCTGGTTGAGTTCCCATTCGTGACAGGTGGTTCGAGTTCTGCTTAAGGCATCCGCCCAAGTACTGGAAACGCCCGGCAGATGTTCCGCTCTGATTGATATCTGATGCCGAAGCACCCAATGCCATAGTTCCTGTGCCTGCAGAGACGGCGCCTGTGATCTTGTACCCCCTTGCCTGTTGAGGTAATGCATGACTGTTGTGTTGTCGGTTTTTATCAACACGAGGAACCTTTGATCTTGGTGAGGAAGGCCTTGAGCGCCAAGGAAACTGCTTTTAATTCTAATATGTTTATGTGGAGAGCTGATTCCTGTGTGGACCATCTTCCTCTCACTGATAGATCCTGTACATGTGCGCCCCATCCCTCCAAGGACACATCCGTTGTTATAATGTATACTGGTTTGTCTTTCAGGAAGGAGAGACTCTCCGAGATGGGAGGGGTGTCCTTCCACCACTTTATGGCTTACCTCGCTGGTGGAGTTATTTGAACTACATTGTCGAAAGATCCTTCTATTTGCTTCCATTGAATGTCCAATTGTTGCTGAAGTGTTCTCATGTGGAGAAAACAGTTTGCTATCAACAGAATACACAAAGAAAGCATCCCCAGAAAAGACATGTAAGTCTGAACAGAAGCGGACTTTCTTCTGCTGAGACGGGTCGCTAGATCTTGAAGTCTTTTCAGTCTGTCGTATGAAGCAAAAGCTCTTGCTTGCTCCGTGTCCAAGACGGCTCCTAGAAAGGTGATGTTCTGCGAAGGGTCTAGGTGAGACTTTGGGTAATTGACTGTTAAGCCTAATGTCTTGAAGAGAGATAAGCATGTTCTTGTGTCCCTGGCTGCTTTTAATGCTGTTCGTGCTTTTATTTGCCAGTTGTCTAAGTACGGGAACACCTGAATCCCTCGCTGCCAGAGGTAAACTGCAACTGAGGCCAAGACCCAGGTGAAAACTCTTGGGGTTGATCTGAGGCCAAAGGGTAACATTCTGAACTGATAATGGGTGCCTACAACCTTGAACCGTAAGAATTTCCTGTGACTGGGGTGAATGGGGATGTGGAAATACGCGTCCTGGAGATCCAAGGACGCCATGAAATCTCCTTGGTTGAGTAAGCGTAGGACATCTTGAAGGGAGATAATGCAAAATTATTACTTTTTCAGGAATTTGTTCTGAGAGCAAAGGTCTAAAATAGGTCTCCAGTCTTTTTCCGTATAAGGAAGAAGCGAGAGTAGAAGCCTGCTCCCCTCTGATTCCTTGGGACGATCTCTATTGCTCTTTTGTCTATCAAGATGGCAATCTACGCTAAAAGTTCCTTTAGATGGGCAGGTGGGGGTCCTTTTGGTGGTACTTGAGGGGGAGGCTGATTGAATTTTAGTGTGTGTCCCCTGCTGACAATATCGAGGACCTATTTGTCTGATGTAATCTGGGACCACTGCTGAAGAAAATTAGAAATTCTGCCCCCTATCAGAGTGTTGGGATAGGGGTTGGGTGCAGGCAACTGATGAAGGTCAGTGTTTTCTTGCTGCTTCTTTGGCCTTGTAAGCAGATTTTCCTCTTGAGGTTTGCCGGAAATGGTGGTTGTCAATAAGTATGTGGCTGCTGTTGACCAATGGTGGAATGAAATTGGCCTTGGTAGGATGAATGTTGACGATACTGGTGTGAGCCGCCTCTATAAGAATAGAGCCCTCTTCCTCCTCGGAAGGGCTTTCTTCTGAATTGTAATGTACCCAGGGATCTGGCTGTTTCGGTGTCTGTTTTAATGGACTGCAAAGCATCATCAACATGCTTACCAAATAATAGTTCACCATCATAGGGCATGTCTAAGATCTTTAACTGCACCTCTGGGCGAAATGATGTAGCTTTCAGCCACCCCTGACGTCTGAGTACAGCAGCCCCGGCTAACTGGCGGAAACCCGTAGACGAGACATCAATGGCACAATCTATAATCTCAGCTGTGATCTTCTCACCCTCCTGTAATATTCTGCGGGTCTCCGCTCTACTATCCTCAGGCAGCAGGTCTATAAACTGTGATATGTCTGACCACATTTGACGATCGTATCTTCCCAGGATTGCCAGGGAATTTGTTGCTCTGACCGCAGTGGCCGACATAGTAAAAAATTTCTTGCCAACTGAATCTAACCGCCGCCCCTCCCTATCTGGGGGCGCAGTCAAAGGTGAAGACGGATTCCTGGACATTCGCTGAGCTGCCTGGGATATCACGGAGTCCGGCTTAGGGTGACTAACGATGCAGGCTGGTGAGTTATCTGGTGCCTTGTATTTCTTTTTGAGCCTTGGTAGCACCGCTGGTATTGAAGACTGGGTCTGCATGACCTTAAGCCCTTCTTCCCAAATAAAGTCAACAATAGGTATTTCTCTCACTGACTTTCAAGTGTCCTCCTTGAAATCATAGAGGAAACAGTCTGACTGCTTGGATGTTATTGGCAGTTGCTGCTCTCGCCATTACACTATGGAAACCACCAATGTCTTGCGGTGGAGAGTCGACCGGTGTTGGTGTAGAAGGGGATGGCGTCTGAATCTGTTATTCATCCCATTCCTTGATTAGCAAGTCAGAGTCTTGTATTTCGCCTTCTTCTTATTCGTCATCCGATGAAGGTAGATCAATATCCTGGCCAGATGACGGGACTGAAATGGGTCCCCTAGAATCCAATGGCTGAATGGGAGTGCTCAATGGTGTGGGCGGAGGTCGCACCGGAGTAGTCGAGCCAGGTGGAGGAAATCTAATATAATAATCTTGCATCATGTGCTGAAGGTTGGCAATCAAGGAGACAGGCATCTGGATAGTTTGTTCCTGTTGCAATTCCTGAGGTTCTGTGTGACTCTGCCCCTGTTGTCCTAAATAGAGTTGTTCACTCTCCTCCTCCTCATCTTCCTCCTGACATTTAATGCACAAGTCTGAAGGGCTACGTGCCACTGGGAAAAGGCCGTCATCTGAATATATATCGTCCTCTTTCCTCATCATCAGCAAACAGATGTTGTGGGGGTGCTGGCGACACCTTACGAGGTGATGTATGAGATGGCAAAAGGTGAGTAGATTTACTTCTTATTGGCAGAAGCCTTAGAGGCAAGAAAGGAGATCACCCATATTGTTTGGTTGAAGAATCAGAAATATGAGCCGTCAACAGGGCTATCGTCGACGGTGCGGTCGATGGTGTTGTCGACGGTGCGGGCATCGATGGAGCTGGCGTCATCGGCAAAGTAGATCTTCGTGCCGTTGTCGATGCAGCCGTCAGTGGAATCATTGACAATGAGCTCTGCAGCTTACTCGATGTTGACGGTGTGTGTGTCGACGATAGAGACCTCACCTTCCTCCCTGTTGACGGTCTCTTTGAAATCTTGATGGTCTGAGCAGGTGACGGACCGTACTTTAAACTCACCAACGTTATAGTATAAGCTGACAACGGGGAAGAAGTCATAATCATTGGTAACAACGGAGCTGTAAATGTTGCCGCCGCTGTAGTCGTCGATGAAGCAAAGCCTGTCGACGATGCGGTCGTCGACGGTGTGGAAATCTTGGGTGTTGATGGTGGTAGGGAACTTGAAGACTTCTTGAACTTCTTTGATGTGGTAGCTGGAGTAGATGGCTCAGAATGAATCTTACCACTATGTTCCCTGGAAGTTGAGGGATGTTCCTCAGCTCTCTCCACAGACCTCTTCCTTTTTCTTGAGGCCACTGAAACATCACTGTCCACCTCCTCAGACAAAGACTCTCTGGACTTCTGCTTTTGTAGCCAAAGCAGGAGCCTGGCTTCTCTGTCTCAGAGTATTACTGGGAAATGTTCTGCAGATCTTGCAATCCTTCACTTTATGTTCAGGATGGAGACAGTAGATACAGTCCTTGTGACGGTCTTCACAATGAAGTCTTAACTTTTCACAGGTACCTCAAGGTCTAAATAAACCTTTTTTAGCTGCAGATATGATGGAGAAAGAACTACAGCCAAGCTAGGAATGAAAAAGCTGAATAATATCTCCTGAAGAGAAAGTAAACTGAGCAGAGCTCAGGGAGACTCCCTTACATATGACGTGCGGTGGAAAATCTGAGAGACTGAGCATCTGTGAGGAGGGTTCTAAAGGGGTGGTCTCGCCTGACTGGCTGAACTTTGGGGCTTTCCTAATGAAGCTAATAAGCTAGGAAAGTGGAAGTATTATTGCCATTGACTACAATGAAAAAAAAAAAAAAAGACAATTTCTTTTTTACTGCTTTCTATGTAACGTGGGACTCCCACTTCGACGACGGGGAATGATTCAAGCATATGAATCTATGAAAGATACCCCAATACTGGAGAAGTAGATCAGTCTAGGACAATATCAGGCACACAATTAAAATCACAACCCCAGAGCCCCGGGTGTAAAGGGTTCTGAAAGAGAGCTAGCATCAATGAGTCCAGGAATCCCGGTGAGTTAATGTTGGGAGCATAGACTGCTAGTAGTGTGAGTGGAGCCTCATCCGGATGCCCTTCTAAAATCACAAAGCACCCGACGTACACCAACCCTGCCACTGTCAACTACTTATAGAAACCCGGGAGCAATCCAGATGAGTATCCCCCCAGGCGAAGGCTGACACAGAAGTACTGTACACTTGTCCACCTCACTATGTGCGGACCTTTTGTAACTCAGTCACTGTGAAGTGCGTTTCTTGGAGCAGTGCAATGTGTGCATGTTGGCGTTTAAGGTATGCAGATATGCAATATCATTTATCACACGTAGCCATGCCACGCACGTTCCACGTCGGTATGTGGTACTGCGGGGTGTGAGCCTCAGGTGTAGACCCTATCAGGAGAGCGGGCAGTGATAAGCATAATGACCAGTCGGTCAACCCATCATAGCCCCCGCCAATAGCAACCCATCAGCAGAAGAGACATTTAACAAAGTAAAACTTGGCCCTCTGATAGCCCACAGCAGGTAGACAAGCTCTATTGCAGACTCCAGTAACAGAACTGTATATCCTTCAACATCAGTAAGTTTTAACAACTGTAATTCCCTCCAGGACAGTGGGTACCTATGTCCTCATCCAAAAATCACTAACCTGAAAAGAGTAACAAAAGAATAAATAAAAGCAACTAAGTAAGTCCACACTGGAGCACAGGTAGGACATGACGCAGCAGTAGAAGTTGACTTATCGCTACCAGGCCCAGCGATCGAAGTTCAGCATCTGACCCAACAGTGTTAGTGCGGGGAACCCTCAGAGAAGGGAGGTCGACTTAGTCCAGAGGCACCATGAGACAAGACATCATATGAGAGTCAGATGAGGTCATTGGCCGAGTGTGGCCCAACTGTAGGACCAGGAGTGCTGGTTGTGGAGGATGCGTTTGAGGCACTGTTACCAAGGTCAGAGTTCTGGAGTATTTCACTGCACACGGCTGTGAAGGAATTTGTACTGTGTAGGCAAGCGGTTTCCACTGCCCCGGCTTGTTCCACAACTACCGGACCCTGTAAGTGTCGCAACGGTGTCATCCTGCGTCTTTCGTGTTTGTATTTCGGAGTCAACCAGTCCCCATCCGTGTAATCGGACTAGGGTGACCCTGCAAGACCCTTCACATGAAGCCATGCCCAGACATCCTCGGGAGCTGAGAAGATGTGGGATGTTTCACCATCTAATACCTTAAGTTTAGTCGGAAAATAGCAGTGCAAAGCAAAGTTGCAGGTCTTAAAAGCATTTTTTCACCTTCATATAGGAGCCCCGAAGGTGCTGGAACTCAGCCGTAAAATTTGAATATGCAGTAATTGCCATGTTTTCATACTACCAACAACTTTTGGTGCTGGAAAGCTGTAATATGAGATTTCGTCTCAGTAGCTGAGGAAGCGGGAGATGAGGGTGGGGGCAGCGCTCCAGATGGGGGTGGGAGGCCCGGGATATGGTGTGCTTGTTCCACCAAAAACAGCTTGGGGACTCTGTTTTTCAGCACAGTGGCCAACAGCCAGTTCTTGAGGAAGAGTGTTCACAGTCGAGCCAATGGAGGACAGAGCCAATTCTGTTTCATCCACATGGTCTACCAACGTGCGGTGGTCGGCCATCAGCAAGTTCACATCCAGGGATACAGTCTCAATTTGCACTTCAAGTGATGTTTTATTGTCAAGAATGGCATGTAGCACTTTCTCAAACTTTTTGGAGTGTTTACTCAGGGTAGATTCTAGGTGCTTCAAGGTACCCATGGTAGTGTTGATGGACTTTCGGGGTGGCAGTACAGCATGCAGCTCGGGAATCTGCTATTTGGCAGTCCTAGCTTTCCCCCATTGTAGTGCAAGGAAGACAAGGAGTAGGAGACACACTCCAGGACGAGTGCAAAGGAGGAAGGCACTGCCACTGGGCCACAGAGGGTGGGCACCTAAGAGAGCAGGTGTAGGCAGGGGGGCACAGAGCACTGCAAAGGGGAGTTCGGTACCAGGGGCGGTGAGAGCCTGTGATGCCACCAGCGTAGTGGATCCAGGCAAGGAGGAAGTATGCTATTTTGCATGCTGAGTTCAGGTGAGCAGTAGAGTATCTTGCACTATTAGCAGGGACGCCCCCAGATGCTGCCAGCTTCTCACTATGAAGTGAGTGGGTGGCACGTATCAAAGAAAGATAAAGGTTGTGCTTGATATGTCACTGACTGAGGGGCATCTCTGGTCCCACAGGGGCAGCTGCCAGCTCACCAGTGAGTCGTCAGGAAGTGAAGGCACCGGAGATGTGGAGTATTAGTGACAAAAGTCTAAGGACCGGTCATATCCTGGTGACGGCAGCTAGGTGAATGATGTATGTGCTGTCAAGGACTCTATGATGCAGTATCCTCACCCATGTAAACTCTCAGCAGCAGGGTGGCCAGTGAAATGCAGACAACAACGTGCCCATATCGTGTGAGGTTCTGACAGCTCACTGCAAGTTCCAGTGTATTACATGTGAGCCAGGTCCCACTCAGGCAGCAAGTGGCAGTCCGCCTCAATGTCATAAATCCCCCAGCATCTCAGGCCTTCACTGGGAGTGCCCTATGTGCACTGTCGCAGGTCATATTCCTGGTCTGTGCAGTACTTCAGGACGTGGTGCTGCCCAGAAACGCTGCTGACAACACTGCAGCTCTAGCATCTGATTATTCCGCCAGAGGCCCTGGCCCTGATCACAACTCCTCAAGCTCTAAATGGCAGGAGAGGAGGACAGCTCAGTCCCAAGGCCCTGTCATGGGCCACAGGGGCAGGACCACGATGACGGGACGTTAGGCGGCACCACCCCACTCATCACAGCCGCAAGGCCATGCAGTGCTATCCTGCAGCAATTCTGCTCACAAGAGCAGTGCACAGCTGGGGCCTCACTCATGGCCACACCAGTGTGCCAGAGGACTGGGGCAAATGTCTCTCCTATTGGCAGCAAGTCTTTAGACACTGGGGGGGTGATTCTAACATTGGCGGGTGGCGGAGGCCGCCCGCCAATGTTCCCCCTCCAAAATACCGCTCCGCGGTCAAAAGACCGCTGAGGGTATTTTGGGATTTGCCCTGGGCTGGCGGGCGGCCGCCAAAAAGCCGCCCGCCAGCCCAGGGCAAATCGACCTTCCCACGAGGACGCCGGCTCCGAATGGATCCGGCGTAGTGGGAAGGTGCGACGGGTGCAGTTGCACCCGTCGCGTATTTCAGTGTCTGCTTTCCAGACACTGAAATACTTTGCGGGGCCCTCTTACGGGGGCCCCTGCAGTGCCCATGCCATGGGCATGGGCACTACAGGGGCCCCCAGGGGCCCCGCGGCACCCCCTACCGCCATCCTGTTCCTGGCGGGAGACCCGCCAGGAACAGCATGGCGGAAGGGGGTGTCAGAATCCCCATGGCTGCGGAGCGCGCTCCGCAGCCATGGAGGATTCTGTAGGGCAGTGGTAAACCGGCGGGAGACCGCCGGTTTACCCTTTCTGGCCGCGGCTGAACCGCCGCGGTCAGAATGCCCTTGGGAGCACCGCCAGCCTGTTGGCGGTGCTCCCGTGGTCGGTGACCCTGGCGGTCACCAGCCGCCAGGGTCAGAATGACCCCCTGGGTCATTTGCCAGCACCCCCGGCCCACTGCATTGATTGAGCTAGACTGGGCTAAGCCGGGAGGATCTTAAGCAGATCAGATGCCACTGATGTTACAGGATAATGATCGGACCCGGCACAGAGCTCTTTAACGGAGCATCTGATTCAGCCGCCATCTTGGCCATGCCCCCGGAAGTGTAGTCTCTTACTGCTACAACAACGAGAGAACTGAAGCCAAAGACTGGGGTATATGAAATATTGGGGTTCAGTTGATTATTGGAGTTATGCCCCCAAAGACTTGTGGAGTGTGATGAAGTTGTATGTGAGCTGGTCTTGCAGTGGGAGCAGCATTAGCTTGAAGTGTCCCTGGGCATTTTAAAAATCCTACGAGGGAAGTTTAAGAATTATTGATTGTTTGGGAATTACCTATATTACTCTGTCTTTAGATTTAAGTATCTTCTAAGCATGGCCTAAGTGTTTGGAAATTGCATTTATTTTATGCTCTTTTGTTTAACTGCAAGAAAGAAGATGAAGAATGGTAAACCGCTGATTTGTGGTGACTGGAGTTGGCTATGAAGCTGCCTTTCTCTATCCTCTTCCCTGGATTGCATTTACATGCCCGGCATAAAAAATGGCTGTTCATGAGAACTGATGGCAACTGAGATGCAGGAAATGGATTCAAGTCTACCTCATCTCTTGAGAGAACATCATATAAAAGACAGTGGTTTCCAGACAGATTTATTTTTCTGTAGGTTTGCATCAGATGGGCAGTACTGCTAGTTTACTCTGCTTTTGAGAATGAGGCTATCTATCATAAGGAAACTTTACTGTAGTCTCATTTCTCCCTCTTGGAAATCCTAGTTGTTGTCAAAAGCATTCAATAGACCAACCAGGAGTGGGACCCAGGAAAGCTTATTATAAAAGGTATGTATGTATGTATATTACATACTTGTCTTTAAAAAAAAAAACAGTTTAAAAAAAAAAAACGTACATTTCATTTTGATAGCTTAGTCTATGTTGACCACATTTATTTTATTTATACTAAAAAAAAGTCGAATTCTACTTAACATAAATGTCACTAGTTTAATAAAAGTTACATTATTAAACATATTTTAAAAGTAAAACGTAAAATACCAGTAATATAGCTAAACAAGCAACAGCCTTTAGTGGCTGAAAAACTGACCACACTTTTTTAGGGACATATATACTACTAGTATACCATCACTCAGTCAGAAGCAGGAACTTCATTTTTTAGGGATCAATGATTTCCTCATTTTCGCTGGGAAAGAAGAAGGATTGCTTATGCCTCAATTAAGAGTTTTCTAAAGAACAAATAGCATTACAGAAAAGTAAATTTTCCTCCCCCTTCTCTCTAGGAAGGACGATTCAGTCCTCTGTCCACCCCAGAGCCCTTACCCTACACTATAGTCTTGCTCACGGGCAGCGGGTAATGTGTGCACATTTTCATGCAGTGCTTTAATGCAAAGCGGGGCACTGAATGCCTTATTAGCAGTACTGGCTAATTTCAAGCACTGAAGTTCCCACCATGCATTGCGGGTAAGAACTTCAGTGGAAGCGAGAGGCTATAATACGTGTAACCCTGCCAACATCACCAGGACACCCTGTGACTCCCCATGACACCACAAGTCTTCCAGTTATTGACAATACAGAAGCCTCCTGGTGACTTTGGGAGGCAGTACAACTGTCAGCTGTACTGTCTGCCTACTTTATAAGCAACTAAAAGGGTGGAGCATGACAGAGCAAGGAATTGACAATTGTCATGCTCCTAATTCAATTCTGTCAGTGTATGTTCTATGGGCTGCATTAATTCCATGGACCATGTCATTTTTACAGTGGTAGTGTGGAGTCATTGCTGGAAGCCTGGGGCCAATGATGAGTATACTGTCTGCCAGCACAGACGTTTATCAGATCCTCAGGCCACTGATGTTCCTTAGTCTATTGTCTGCTTATACATGTACTCCCTGAAGCCAAATACAATTCAATCTGTCTGAAGCCACTGAAGCTCACACTTCCTAAGCCATTGATGAAAATGTTACTTAACTGCAGTAACAATCTTTCTGATGGATACTCTATCTACCTGATGATTCCTCACCTGTAGAACAAATCTCAGGCCCCAGACTGGATCCGGGAAAACTTGAAAGCAACAATGTTGTCAGTACAAGGCACTGGACCCCGTTGGTGATGTCAAGGGATGTCACAGAGGCCATAAAGCGCCCGTCCTGGTGCACGGACATCAGATTCCCTTCATTTTTTGTAAGCCTTTGAGAAGAGAAAGATTAACATTGATGAAGAGTTGCAGTACAAAAACAGTGTCACATGGAATCTTATTAACTAGCACTATAAGCTATCCATCAAACGGGGAGGCGGGTGGGTCGATGAGGAGTCTACAGGTAGACTGAGTATTCACCAGAAAGACTGTTAGCGCAGGTAAGTAACTTTTTTTCTAAAGGATACTTCTATCTGCAGATTCCTCACCTGTAGATTTCACAGCAATTCCTTTCCCAGGAGGATGGATAGACAAAGAAGTCATATAAGACAGACTTGACGAAGTGCCCATCATTGGGCACCCCCACATCCAGGCAGTAATGCTTAACAAATGTGTTCAAGGAAGCCCATATTGTTGCCTTCCAGATTTATGCAATCGGAATACCACAAATGAGTCCCGAAATGGTTGACTTCGGCCTTGTGGAATGGGCTCTGATTCCCTCAGGAGGCTTTTCCTTGGCTAAAGCATGCAGGTCTTGATGCAGAGGATGATCCACCAAGAAAGTCATTTTCTGTACAGTCTCTTACTTTGTCACTACAACAGCTGACAAAAAGCTAGTCATTAGACCATATTTGCATGGAGTGGTCCAGTTAGTAGTTAACCGTCCACCTATGATCTAACCAAACCAACCCTTCTCCCTCTTTCGTAGGATGAAGTGGGAGACAGAAGGTCAGAAGAGTGACGGATGGACAAGATGCAATGTAGGGACCACCTTTGGCAAGAAAACAGTGCTTACCTGGAAAGATGGAAGTGAAAGGAGGAAGACAATTACGAAATTGCAACTCACACACCCTTTTAGCGGATGTAATAGTAATGTAAAACAAATATTTGAGGGTCAACATACAAAGGGTACCACTCTGAAAGAGTTCAAATAGAGTTCCCAATCAAAAAAGTATAAACCAGGTTCAAGTCCCAATCTGGAATCACAGAGTTGGAGAAAAAAGGTTGGTCATGACCTTAAGAAAATTCAACACAATTGGAATTTCAATAGGGATGGCTGTTCAGGCACACAGGAAAGCAGATAAAGAGGTTAAATAACCCTTAGTAGTGTCAATGTCACATTCCCACTGAGCAAGGAAAAGTGCAAATTGCAGCAGTTGAGAAAGTCTGGCCTGCAATGTATCCACAACATTGTTTCTCCACCATGCAACAAAGTTGCCTCATCTGCCAAAATAAGCAGACTTCATGGAGGAGCAACGAGCAGACAAGATGATGTTGACCACCTCATTTGGCAACCGAAAGAAGTTCAGCTTTCCCTGCTCAATCTTTAAGCATGTAGGTGGAGGTCTTGGTGACTGAGTTGCAGGACCATTTCACCCACACTGGAAGAGAAGGTCCTGTCTGAGTGAAGTTTCAAAGTAGGGGACATGTGGAGAGGAACAGCATGGCCTTTCTCGGTTAATCCAGAGCAATGAACATGACTTGGTCTCAGTCTTGAGAAATCTTCCTGAGAACTCAAGGAATCAAGGTAAGTGGAGGAAACTAGTATTGCAACTGAAAGTTCCACCTCAACTGAAACAGAGTCCCTAATGCTCCCCAAAATGGATACTGAAGGGAGCTGAACTGCTGGCACTGAGCATTTTCAGAGGAAGTGAATAAATCCACCCGAGGCGTGCTCCATTGGGCGAAGGTGTCTTGGACTTCCTCTGGCAGAAGGCGCCACATGTGATTGCCAAGATAACACCCTGATTGTCAGTTCTGACATTCAGAGACCCTGCTACATAAATGGCACGAGCCAGATCCCTTGAAAGTGTGGCCAAGACAACAGTATCAATGCCTCCAGACAAAGGAGGTGAGACCATACTCCACTTTGCTTGTTTACATAATACATTGCAGTCATTTTGTTATCAAGAACTGGATGGCCCAACCCACAATGGAGCGAAAGATGGCTTTCAGTGCCACCCATATTGCCAGCAGTCCCAGCAGGGACTTGCGGAAAAATCATTTGTCCAACAAGGCATGGTTGTAAGCTTGAGAGAAGGCAATTGACATTAAGGGGTTTCAAGGACATACTCCCACCGGAAAAAAGTATTTTTATCCCAGGATTCTGGACATTTTGACTTCCTGTCAGAGAGGGCTATAGAGAAGGCACTGCCCGAATGAGTATCCGATGAGGAAACTTGGCTGATGAAACTATATGGAGAAGGGTGTGTGAAAAAGAATGCTAGGGCAGAGGAAGGCTGCTTCAGTGCTGCCATGATTGCAGAGCCTCACTGAAGGAGAGCAGAGGTTTCAAGGTAGTTGTTGATGGACTTTGCTTCAGTCATTGGCATCTGCAAGTCTAAAACTTGTGTGACATTCAGCATGACCTTGTGCAATGAAAAGACTTCTGGCAATGGCGGTCCAGTGCAAAAGTCCATAGCCAGCTCAGGTAAGATGCCACTGACTGAAGAGAGGCCCTGAAAGTTCAAGGGGGTCATGATCCTTGTCACCACTAGGGATGTATTCCACAGAGTCAGAATCCGTCCTAAATATCTCATGGACATGTGCTCTATAATCCTCTTCTTCTAGCAATCTCTGGGTCCCTCTGCAGGAATTGATCTGAGGGTCAACATCTGGTTGCAGTGTTGGCAGTGCTGTATCTTGAGCCAGAGGAGGTGCCTGTGGGGGTGGCGTCCTTCACAGCACTGGCTGTGGTGCGGAGATGTACAACACAAGGTCAAAACAATATATTGAAAGCACCAGATACGGTGTCAAAGGGCATCAGCTGAAAAGGCATGAAGTGGTAGACACAATAGGGGCCTCACCAGCCTAGAAGGTGCACCAGATGGCATCACGTCCTTTACAAAGATCAAATATAACTTGTTCAGGAATGCCATTGGGTCCAATCCTAGAGCCAGCAACTCAGGGAAATCGGCATCTTAGGCTCGGAAGATGGAAGCGCCAGCGGCTCTGGGAATGGAGGTCTGTCCAGGGCTGGGCCTATACAAGGAGCAGGGCTCCATGGAGGATCCCATGGCATCAGGTTGACAAGCTGCAAGGTCCAGTTCACAGGTCCTGTGGGACACAGAGTGACGAGGAGGTTTATCCCTGGAATGCTTCTTCCTCTTATGTTTTCTCTTCTTGGCTGAAGAAGAAGGAGAGCAATAACACTGCCAGAAACGTTTCCGGTGTTGGTGTTCATCCTTTGCTCAGGCCATGAGGATTCTGGCCTCAAGCTTCTTAGCTCCTTGATGGCCTTAGGATGCATGCTAATGAATGAGAAGCAGTTCTTGAAGTCATGGTCGGACCCCAAACAACACATAAAGATGGCATGGGGATCCGTAATGGACATATGTCCCTCACAGGAGACATGGGCGGTCATGCGGTCACCGCCGAATGACCGCACCGCGGTCAAAAGACCGCGGCGGCCATTCTGGCTTTCCCGCTGGGCCGGCGGGCGACCGCCAAAAGGCCGCCCGCCGGCCCAGCGGGAAAGACCCTGCAACGAGGAAGCCGGCTCCAAATGGAGCTGGCGGAGTTGCAGGGGTGCGACGGGTGCAGTGGCAAAGCAAAGCAGACACTGAAAATCTTTATGGGGCCCTGTTAGGGGGCCCCTGCACTGCTCATGCCAGTGGCATGGGCAGTGCAGGGGCCCCACGACACCCGTTCCAGCCATCCTGTTCCTGGCGGTAAAAAACCGCCAGGAACAGGATGGCAGGAAGGGGGTCGGAATCCCTATGGCGGCGCAGGATTCCCTGGGCCAGGGGTAAACCGGTGGGAAACCGCCAGTTCCCCTTTTCTGACCGCGGCTTTACCGCCACGGTCAGAATGGCCCTGGAAGCACCGCCAGCCTGTTGGCGGTGCTTCCGTGGTCCCCGGCCAGGGTCGGAATGATCCCCATGGTTCTACTTCTAGAGAATTTGATGAGGAAATTCCTCAAAGGCTGGCGCTCAGGATCAGGACGTCGATGCACTTAAGTGGGCACTTTATGGTCTCAGTGACTTTGCCTGACGTCACTTCCCACACCGACCGAGATCAGCACCCTCTACAGACGACATTGGTGCTTTGAAGTTTTCCAGATCCAGTCTGATGCCTGGGGTTTGTTCTACAGGTGAAGAACCGGCAGGCAGAAGTATCCATCAGAGTTTCATTATCGTCTGTGCCCACTGATGTATGTTCCTGCCTGGGGCCAATGAAACTATCAGGAGGCACTTAACCTCAGTATTTTGTGGACCCACTGATATTCACTAACGTCTAGGGCCACTGATACTATTACTTTTTGGGTCTATTGCAATTTTTTTGTACTGTTTGAGAACACTGATGTACACACTGCCTAGGTCAATTAATGCTAACAATTGTGTGGAACCAGTCTACTCTAGCATGAGGGCAACAATGTTCAAACTGGCAGGATGGTCTTGCAGACCAAAACACTGCATAGATGTATTTGTATTTATAGAGTGCAAACATATGTTGAGAACACCAGCACACTAAAAAAGGGGCATAGCTCCTGGGAAGATACAATCACTGGGGGAAAGTCAAGGGTGGACTTTCAGGTAAAAGGCAGTGTTTCTTATGGAGGTGTGTTATCAGTTTTTTTCTTAATTGTAGGAGAGTTGTTGCTGATCTGATGTTGATGGGGATGCTGTTCCAAATCAGGAAGCATGAAAAAATAAGATTTGCCTTCTGGATTTTTTTATCTTGCAATGTTTTGTATTGAGCCTGGCAAAAATCCAGGCTCTTTCTCGGGCATTGTTGTCCACATATAATCCTTCTGTTTGCCAGGTAAGGTGGGATCTTGTTGCTGAGTGCTTTATTTATTTATTTTTTTAATCTGTTTATTGCTTTTGGTATTTTTTCCTTATCCCCATGTGCTTTTTATAGCTTCAAATGAAATTGCTTTCTATAGCAACCATACATCGAAATAGTAAATGGCAGTACTTATATACAGTCAACCGAGGTAAGTCATGCGTCAATGTTACAACCTAACAGTGGAGTATTTAACACAGTTGTCTAATTTTGCAATAAATTGCTATTGTATATCTGGAAATAATAATCAATAGGCAGCACATTATGCCATGGTGCACAGTAACAGAAGTAAACGAAACATTACATTAGTGAACAGAAATAATGATAATAACAGAACGAATACATAAAAGTTCTAAAATATCCTGCTCTGGACCGCATGTCCCCTTCACAATTCACTAAACACAACATAATTAGGTATTAGGAAAGTATTATGATGATGCCTCAATGTTGTGACATTAATTAGCCTGATATTTGAGATGGGTGCATGATTCCATGGGCCACTTCTTGATAGGATGTGTCTGTCTGTGGGGGGTATTGGCAACTCACCCTTCACTAAAGTAGTGTTGCCAGATGACGATGCATGCAGTGTGTCAGGGGTGTTATGAATTGCAGCATGTAGGTCAGCTACCATAGCGTCCCAGTTACTGGCTGTGGGATATTTGCAGAGCCCCAGGTCGTCCTCGCTATACAGGGCAGTGCTCTCTGTCTGTCCCCAGATGGACAGAGACTGCATCCAGGCCACTAGAGATGGAGGATTGGGTGCTTTCCACCTACGTGTGATGAGCCTCTTGGCCTGTGGGAGACCAAGATCTATAGAATCTGGAAGTGACCTTAAATGGTTTTCTCCTGCGATACAGACCCAGGATGCATGACTCCAATGTTGTTTATATGTCTCTGCGGTGCAGAGGGACAGAGGGTGCTTCACTCCCTGCCGGTAGTAATGCAAGTGGCTGCAGTACCATAGCACATGAAGGAGATCTGCACCTACCAGTCGACAGTGGGCCAAGCAGTGTCTGCACAGTGAAAATATCTATTTATTTTGGCAGGCGTAAGAAAGGCCGTTTGTACAATGTATAGTTGGGTCAAGCTGAACTGGGCATTTCGGGGAATATTAACAGGGCTCGCCAGTGTGATGGACCATTATTTATCTGTACAGGGGCGACCAAGGTCTTGTTTCCAGCGGGCATGATGCAGTATGCATGCATAGCAAGTCTGTCTGGCAATGGATAAGGTGTCTGCCTCGGCCCATTACATGGAGGTATTGTATAGTATGGTGTGTCTGGGACTCCTGTGCTAGATCACCCCACTCCCGCCCCGGGGCTCCAATAAGTGAATTGTACAGTAAAAATTGCTCAGATGGCAGACCCCCCTCCTCTATTAGGGCACCATTTGTGATGAGTGCTCCACCCCCATAGAGGTCTCCCACTGTATGCAATCCTGCTGCATGCTAGGGATTCAGCTCAGGTCTGGAAGTGATGTGTTGTTCTCTCTGTGTGCCCGGCACAACCAGCACAGGCTCATAAGTGAGCGTGCTTTTAGTTAGATGAAGGTAGTGGCCAAAGCAGCAGTATCTCACTTCCAAGAGTTGGGGCTTGGGCATTGGTGTCTTGATGCAAGGGTGGAAAAAAGTATGATACCAGTGAGTTCCCAAGTGGGCGTGTGGTGGCAGTATCTGATAATTGCAGGGGTGCAAGCCAGTGCAATATCCATTGCAACTTGGATACCCACTGCTAAGTAATAATGCTCAAGGTTGGGCACTGCTAGTCCACCCCATCAGTTGGTTAGTAAAGTATGGAGAGTGATGCTCGGCAGCGAAAGGTGTTCCATATAAAGACTCTTATAGTGCTCTCAAAAATCTGAAAGAATGAGGGGGAATGTATATCGGAAGGTTTGCAAAATATTATAGGAGCCAAGGAAGTGCAACCATTTTGAGCAGTGCTATGCGTCCTGCCACCAATAAGGGTAGCATCATCCAGAGGGTCATTTGCCCCTGCAGCGAGGGTACAGCTTGTGTGATGTTGCCGTCAAATAAGTCTATGTGTGAATGATATATCATGACGCCCAAGCAACAAAATGTGGTGGGATGCCAAGCGGGGGGCACTAGCTAGGGTGAGATGTGGGTTAGGTGTGCCAGGGTTCAGCGGAAAAAGACACGATTAGTTCCAATTGACCTTCAAACCTGAGAAATCAGCATGGTTATTGGGGGTATCTGCTAGCTGCAGGCACCAAAGAAATATCACGGAGATAGATGAGTAAGCCCTCTGCATAAAGAGAAACATAATGAATGACATCACCAAGGGGTATACCCCAGTCACCCCCTTGTGCATGCAGGTTTGCAGCCAATGGCTCAACAGTCAAGGAGAACAGTAGTGGGGGAAGAGGGCAACCCTGTAGAGTGACCCCTACATATGTAGATTGGATCAGATAAATGAGATCCTGTCTTAACCCTAGCAGTGGGTAAGGTATGTAACAAATGAACCAGTCGTACAAAGCGGTTGCTGAAATCATACTTTGACAAAACCGCAAACAGGAAGTGCAACTCCAGAGAATCAAATGCTTTTTTCAGGTCTAAGACCAGGCATTCCGAATGGGGCCACCGGTCTGGGGCATGTTAACGGGTTCGAAAGAGGTGGTGCGAGCTAGGACGAAGCTGTTTCGGTCATGATGTAGCAAGGAGTGCACCAAAGGCGCCTAACGGTCTTCTAGTATTTTTGCTAGTATTTTGTAATCAGCGGTGAGTAGTGCTAATGGCCAGTATAAGCCCAAACCTGTAGGATCCCTATCTGGCTTAGGCAGAAAAATGAGAAACTCTTCACAAAAGGAGGCAGGTAGTCAGGAGGCTTGCAGGTCCTCCTCATAGACTGCTTTCAGGTGCAGGTTAGTGACAAGGCATAAGCTTTATAAAATTCTGAGAGTAGGCCATCAGGACTGGGGTCTTCCCGGTGGCCAGGGCGCACATAGCTTCTTGAATTTCAAATGGTGTAACTGAATCTTCTAATTCCATTTTCTGGTCCTGTGTGATGCAGGGCAATTGCATCGTAGTTTAGAAGGAGGCAATATCCTCTGGGGTAGCAACAGTTGGTGAATGGTATAGTGAAGTATAGTGTTGGACCAATTCTCCGTGCATCTCATCACAGTACTATCAGTTAAGGGCAGCACCACCGACTTGGACCAGTTGATCATAATCCCAGAGATCCGACCAAAATGGACCACTCCTCCAGCAGAATATCACTATGAAGCAACGGCTTGCAGACAAACAGCGCAACATCATCCGAGTAAAGGGAAATCAAGGCAGGGCACTGCCAAAACGCCAACCCCCTATGGGTGTGATGCTGGCGTAATCGTGCCACAAGGGGTTCCATAGCCACCGCAAAAAGAAGCGGTGAAAGAGGGCAACCCTGACGAGTACCTCGAGCAATCGAAAAAGAGTCCAAAAGCGGCCCCACTGACCCTCAAATGAGCAGTCGGTTTAGAGTACAGCAGACAAATCAGCTGAATAACTCGGGCGCAAAGGCCCACTCTGGCCAAAAGAGCAAACATATACATCCAGGCCAGTGAATCAAACGCCTTTGCAGAGTCCAGGAAAACTTCCACCATACGATCCTCAGGCCCAAGCATATGGGACATCGCAAAAACAAGTACAGAGATTATAAGAGGTAGAGCGACCCGGCACAAAGCCCGATTGGTCCGGCATAATCAGGGACGGAAGCAGGGGCTACAGTCATGTCGCAATAAGTTTCGCCAAGATCTTAGTGTCTATGTTTATGAGCAAGAGTCACACCTGCAAGGATCTTTCCCGGGTTTTAAAATTATCACCATAAGAGCTTCCCGCAATGAAGGCAGAAGGACACCACCATCAAGCGCTTCAGCATAAACCTCAAGGAGATGCAGCGCCAGAACATCGGCATATGCCTTATAGAAAGCAGGGGTCAGCCTATCCAAACCCTGAATCACATTGTCAACCGAGATAGGGACATCAAGATATTGCCTTTGTGAATCTTCTAGCCAAAGCAGACTAATCTCCTCAAAGTAACTGACGGCATCCAAAGCAGACATTCCTGGGCGCTCGGTGTACAGATCCGAATAAAAGTCAGACATGACGTGCTGAACCTTAGCCGTACCCATGCGCAGCATCCCCCCCAGAGTTGGCGATTTCAACGACATAGTCCCGGGCCCATGGCTTGCGGAGTATAGTCGCCAACGTCTTCCCAGCTCACTCGCCCTCGCAATAACGCTGCGCCTTCGCCTCCTTACCCAAATAACATACCTCAGACTGCGCTGCCTCCTCGTAACAGGACAGCACATCGTGGAATTCAGCCACAAGGCTCGCCAACCAGTCAGACACTAATTTCCTTTCCAAATCAGCTAGGCGCGCGTCCAAACCCGCCAGTTCCCTATGAAGTGTCCTCAGCACCCCATGTTGCTTAGCAAGACAGATTTCCCTGATAACAACCTTGAAGGCCTCCCAAAGGGTGCCCACTGATGACACCGAGCTCTGATTGATATCAAAGTAGTCGACAATAGCAGTATGAATTTCGACCCAGAAGACAGGATCCCTCAGCACCCCACAAAGCAGCTGCCATGAAAATGCACGTCCATGGCCCCCAAGCACATGAACCTCCATCAAGACCGGCGCATGGTCCGACAGTGTACGAGGCATATGCTCAACAGAGTGCGTCCAGAGTCCCACATCCCTGGCATCTAACCAGCGGTCTATTCTAGACCAGCTGCCGTGTGCATGATTGATGCATGTTCCCTGCCTTTCCTCCTCATGTTTGGCTCTACATAAATCCATCAGAGCACCTTCCTCCATAATATGCGCCAAGGCTCTATGGGCACCTACATGTTGAGGTCTGGCCTTACTTTCCCTCTCCGCCACCGGGTCCAGAACCACATTACAGTCTCCACCGCACAGCAGAGTACCAGGGCCCAGTGAGCCATTCAAGCACTAGACCTCAACAAAAAACCCAGGAGTGTCAACATTGGGGCCATAAAGGGAGACAAGACAGAATGGCCTATCATACAACATGCCCTTCAAAATGACATATCGACCACACGGATCTAACAGCACCCTTTCTGTGTGCCACGGTAGGCCCACACTCTTAGCCTGTTCGACTGGTTCATGGTGGTACTGTAAACAAATCAGACTTTTAATTAAATTGTCTGGTCTACAATAAAAGGTGGTGCCTGTAGGCTCCAATCAGGGATGTCGCCAAGGGCACAGGCCTGTCAGCACAAATGCGATGACAAGGCCACGTGATTCCCCAGTCTCTGCAATCACATGCCTAATGGCAGTTATGGGCCATAAATATCTGCAAACGCGGTGCGCAGTGCATTGCAATGCTGCTTGCAGGGTTTTTCTTTTTTTTTTTTTTTACTCAAGCTGCTTTCGGCCGTCCTAACAGCCACTGAGTTGGGGCTTCTGCTTTGCTGACTGCGGCTCCCAATCACCACCAGGACTGAACTACGCTGCCCGCCAACAGGGTTCTTCTTGTGCTTTGACGGTGGAGGATTCATTCACAAGGCACCTCCTTTAAAATGAAGAGCCACTAGGATTGTCCGACAGTGGGGCGTGGCCCTGGCTGGCCCAGATTCCGCTATGCCACAGGCACTACTCCAGGTCGGTCCACAGATCCACATCAGTGCAGGCTTTGCTGGTAGCCTTGGCTGAAATGCGCCTGGACATTCCTTGGAAGATATTTCAGCTAAAGAGCAGAAAAATTGGTGATGCAGTTGCTGATCCATTTAGCATGGGTGGTTAGGGACCTGGAGTTGCTTTCATCTGCATGACAAGCTGGGCACTAGAAGACAGTCAATTTTTCTTTTCAAATCAGATCTGGGAATCTACTTATGATACTGTGCACAAGGGTCACAGGCGAGGATGCTTGAAAAGAAAAATTGAAAAATGGGGCGTAAAAACATTCTCCACCACATGAAATGCAGTCCAACACTTTGAAATGAAAGACAAGTATGTTCTAGGCTCCCCTCGAGTCAGATGGAAACAGTGCAAGGTTTGGAAGTGCAAAGGTCATGCAGCTCATGACTGTATCTGGCAGATGTTATGACAAGAAAGCTGTTTTCTATAAAAAGCAGATTCATGTCGCAGGATGCCAGTCATTCAGAAGGCATGTACATGGATGGTGAAAATTGATGATGAGATCTAATTTCTGTGTAGAAGATTAGTCAAATGGCATTTAAAGATTTCAATGGCAGAGGAAGAGGACTTTTTTTTTTTTTTTTTTTTTACTAAGCCTTAATGACCGTCAAATAAATGGGCTATTAGCCAATGTCCGAAGACCATTCGCCCTCAAGCAAAGCACAATACAACAACCACTTACTTTGGTGCTGACAACTGGTTGAATTTATTGTAGATGTCAGAATCCCCAGATTGACAGTGGTCCCAGTGGTCAAGATAAGTGAAGGTCAGCTTGTCCAGGGGACAATGAAAGATAAAAAAAAAACTAAATTTAAATGTGAAATTGTCAGGGGGTCTGCCCTCTGATATGGGTACATGCTGTGTGAGAGCTCTACTGGCTATGTGTACAACTTGAGTGTATACAGGGAATGAATCCACACTAAACCCTGTAGGTTGCCCTCCCCATTAAGGGTCGCAGGGAAGATTGTGTGGGAGCTTGGCCAGCCGTCCATATGTGATCCATTACTGTCACGGGGACTAAGCGTTTTTTTTGGGACACGTTGGGAAATGCTGGGTGGTAAGCAGTTTGTGGGTCCCATCGATATTCCTGTAGTTTACATCTAAGAAATGCAAGGGAAAATAGTACTTTTATTCAATGTTTTACTTTTGCAGGGCATTCTGAAGGAAACAAACTTTGGGGAATCTACACAAGTGATACCTCCCTGGACTCCACTTGATATCTACTTTTCAGAAATGTCTGGGTTTCATAGGTTTCCCTAAATCCTTCCCGTTCTCACAACTAATTAGTACACTCACCTTAGTTATCATTATCACCCCAATATGTTTTAGGACTTTCCCAGTCACAGGCACTTGGCCTACCCACACAAGGGAAGTACTATTTTTTATTGGGGACCTGGGGGAATGCTGGGTGGAAGGAAGGTTGTGGCTCCCTTCAGTTTCCAGAACTTTCCATTACAAATATGTGAGGAAAAAGTGTTTTAGCCAAATATGAGGTTTGCAAAGGATTTAGGGTGACAGAACCTAGTAAGAGGCCCACAAGTCACCCTATCCTGGATTCCCCTAGGTGTCTAGTTTTGAAAAATGTACAGCTGTGCTAGGTTTCCCTGACTGCCGGCTGAGACGGAGCCCAAAATCCATTTAGGCACTTTGCAAAAAAAAAAAAAAAAAAAAAAAGCGTAGGTTTTCAAATTAAAAATATGATGTGTCCATGTTATGTTTTGGGACGTTTCCTGTTGCAGGCACTAAGCCTACCCACGTGAGTGAGGTACCATTTTAATTGAGGGACTTGGGGGAATGCTGGGTGGAGGGAATTATGTGGCTCTCCTCAGATTCCAGAACTTGCCATCACCAAATTTGAGGCAAAAATGTTTTTTTGCCAAATCTTAAGGTTTGCAAAGGATTCTGGGTGACAGAACCTGGTGAGAGGCCCACAAGTCACCCCATCCTGGATTCCCCTAGTTGTCTAGTTTTGAAACGTTTCTGGGTTTGGTAGGTTTTCCTAAGTGCAGGCTGAGCTAGTGCCCAAAATCAACAGCTAGGCACTTTGCAAAAAACACATCTGTTTTCACTGTAAAAATGTGACGTGTGCACATTGATTTTGGGGCGTTTCCTGTCGCTTGCACTAAACCTACTTACATAAGTGGGTACTATTTTTAAGTGTTATTGCCAATTGTCTTTCTATACAAATGTGCCTTCCAAATGTAACACTGTGCAAGAAAGAAGTAATTTTGTGAAGTGACCTGTAATTCACATGCTAGTTTGGGTACCCCCCAATTCAGAGATATGCAAATAACCACTGCTTCTAAACTTCATATCTTGTGCCCATTTCAGAAATACATAGGTTTCCTTTATACCTAGTTTTCACTCTTTATATTTTACCAAATTAATTACTGTATACCAGGTATATAATGAAAACCCATTGCAAGGTGCAGCTCATTTATAGGCTTTGCGTATCTCGGGTTCTTGATTAACCTACAAGCCCTACATATCTCCGCCACAAGAAGGGTCCAGCAGACATAACAGTATATTGCTTTAAAAAATCATCCATAGATGGAAAAAGTTACAGAAGAAAAACGTAGGCAGAAATGGCTGATTTTTTTCAACCCAATTTCCACATTTTTTTTATTTCAACTGTTACTTTCTATCGGAAAACCTTGAAGGAGCTACACAAATGACCCTTTGCTGAATTCAGAATTGTGTCTACTTTTCAAAACATGTTTGGCTGTCTGGGATCCGCCACTGGTTTCACACCCACTTTTGTCTCTAACTGGAAGGAGGCTGAAAGCACCAAAAATAGTTAAAATGCAGTATGTCCAAGTAAAATGGCAAAACTATGTTAAAAATGTTGGTATTCGGATTCAACTCTGCCTGTTCCTGAAAGCTGGGTAGATGGTGAGTTTAGCACTGCAAACATTTTGTTCATGCCATTTGCAAGGAAAAAAACAAATGCTTTCTTCTGCAGCACTTTTTTCCTATTTTTCCCCCCCCAAATAACAACGGTAGCTGTATCTTGCCTAATTTTTCGGGCCCCACCAAGGGAATCCACAAACCTGGGGTAAGTTTGGAATCCCCATGATGTTGGGGAAGAAGGACCCAAATTTGGCGTGGATAGCTTATGTGGAAAAAAAATTATATGGAGCCCTAAGCGTGAACTATCCCAACTAGCCAAAAAAGGGCTCAGCACTTAGGGGGCGGCAGGCCCAGAAGGTAAGGGATTAAGAGAAATGTAAAGAGTTAATCACCCAATCAAAAGCACATTTTAAACTCCACCACCTCACATGCCATCGAACATATATATATATATATATATATACACACACACACATCACAACACAACACACCAAGGACCTGCCCCACTGTATCCCAATTTTGCTTGGAAACACAATAATAATATTGCAACAATTAGCTACTCATTTCATTAAACAGAAACAAATTATCTACATCCAATAGAACTAAAAGGCCCAGGAACATCTGTCTGAACGATAAGAGGAACACACATAGTGTATAGAGCACTCTGAGTGTGAAATGACAATGGAAAAACATCTCCTTTGAAGGACGATCACAAAAGCAGGGAATGTGAGACACCCCCCATATATTAAAATTAAATTAAAACGGTTCAACAAAAATTCATATTAAAATAAAAGGCTGGAAAATATAGCCATGGCAGCAAGCCCAAAACGGTCTCCTCGTCAAAAGTAGCTTTTTAGTGGCTTCTCTTTGCCCAACTAAGCATAAACATGTAACTTTCTTGGACATGTCATTAGAGGGTAGTGAATATATGGAAATGTTGCTGTAACCTTATGGTGGCACTTTGTGCGTAAGCTTGAAAACTAGGGGTTGCAGTTTAGACTCCTCGGAACGAGGGAGAAAATTGAACAACTAAAATATGAAGAACACACAGGGTAGAGGTCCCTCACTATACAAAACACTCAGCACAAAAGAGTTAGCCTTGGTACGCACCAGGAAGGGTTTGAAAAGTTTTCCGCTTATAGAGCATGAAACACACAATATAAATTTGAAACAAAATGGTAAACTACATGTCTTTGTGAAGCAGTGTCCGTTGCACGCATTCAGCAGCATGGTACCAACGGGTTGAAAATAATAAATACAATTATATGTTTTACTACTTGAATACTCGTGAACTGGATGCTTTAAATTCAGATAAATGAGTAAATCCCACTACACACTCAGAAAAACTAGTGGTCAACACTACTGGTGAACTGAGCCTCACCCAGGAGGTAACACATCCAATTTGCAGGTTTATGCCTCTGCTCTACTTTTCTGAAAAGGGAATAGTGCTACCAATCAGTAGTCAATTCTTTGATATATGCCTTCAATGTGGAATAACATATGGTGTCACTGAAGTCGACATCATTAGGCCTTACATGAAACTGCCAACATTGTTTTTACTCACCTAACTCAATGCAGGTAATGCCAAGGGACCAGACATCCACCTTTCCTTCGTATTGTCCTTCATCCATAGCCAAGATAACTTCAGGAGCCATCCTATCACCCAAATGACAAATGAGTACATTACAATGCGGAACACACAACATACGGGTGTGGGGGATGCATTCATTCTGGTGCAATATAGGATAAAATCAAGATATAACAATGTAATATATTGCTTTACTATAATGATCGGCTGAACTGTGTGACAATGTTCTCAAAGCTGGCACCAATAAATTAAAATCCAGGGATAATGGGAAAGAAAAAAAAATCACTGAGCAGCTCCTGTGCTCTAGATAAGGGTGGATAGCCTGCATGATGTTGAATTTAAAAAGCAGTAATCTTTGTAAGGCTGGAAAAAGAATTAATATTAAAGAGTTTCAGGCAATATTAAAGCAAGCACAAGCAAAACCAACAGAATTTACCTTTGGCAACCACTGGATATGCCAATTGTTTTCAGCATCGCTGTGTCTGCTGGGGAGGGGGGAGAGACAGAACACCAGAGAAGCACACAGTTGATACAGAGCAGCACAGAGTGTGGGGAGAAAAGCACATAGACAAGAGAGCACAACACATAGCTGAAGGGGGAGGGAAGCATACAGGGGCCACAAATGGAAAACATGTATTCTTGTGGAATGATTAAGCCAAAAGAGAGAGAGAGAATAGTTCGAGGACAGGAAAAAGCAGACTGACGAGACAGCACAGAGGAGGGCAGTGAAGCACAAAAGTCAATTGGAAGACATGCTCTCTGTCAAACACTCTCTGGGAGTGTTTTGGGGAGAAAAAAAAGTAGTTCCCTAAATTGAGCAATGGAGGGACACAAGTAAAAGGGCTATGCTGCAGAGGCAGAATAAACAAGAGATGGACAGAGCTAGCATTTGAATAAGAAGCAATCAAATGTGAGTGACAATAAAGCCAACCAATGGTAAACAATGGATGAGCTTTAAGACCATTTGAAGAGCTTGGTAATCTGACAACAGGGTTTTTGCAATAAGGCAATTTGTAATGATAGTCAACTGCAATATAATTCTGGTCAATAAAAAGGTCAATCGAGAAATTAACTTGAAAGAGACAGCTACATGTGGCACTGAAAAGTTAAGCAGAACGTAACTCCTTCTAATAAAAGGCAGTTTTTAATTTACATTTTGAAATGTATAAACCTTCCAAAATATCTAGTGTCAAGACATTCTTGCATGTATAAAGAACTTACAGAAAAACATTTGGGGAAAATATTGTTTTTTAAATCCCACTGTCCATTTCCTTTCCTGTATGTACCAAGTACCATAAAAAGCTTGAAATAAAAATAATGAATTTAAGTACAGTTTATTACACGGTGAATCTCCATTATATGCTGTTACCAATTAAATAGGTGAACATAAGTTCTCAAATCTATGATGCAGGTGAAACTCTGAATGACATATTGCAGCGGATTGAGGGTAACAAAGGACCCTACAGGTTTGTAACCACTATTTACAAGTACACTAAAAGGCCAATAAACCTGCTGTGGCTTTTCTACCTTGATTAATCTGTGGGTATCGCCGATACTGTCACCTCTATGCAGTAAGATAAGTCACCTTTGAAGAATGTAGTTTTTATATTTATTCCTGTACAAATTAATCGTATAATGTGTTGTATCCCTGTGTGCAGGTTTTTTCTTCTGTTATACTAAGTACTTACTAAGTACACTATCGCCAGAATAATCTTCACTGCAACGTGACTGCTGCTTCTTGAAGGAAGCGGTACAGGAAACATAGGAGCAAATAATGAGCATTAAAAAAAATTCTGATAGACTTCTAGCTGCAGATTTCTCACCTTTTTAATATTTACCAGGCTTAGGCTTGAGACTGGATCTGCAAATGGCAACACACCAGAAGGTGGCACCATGCGAGTCCGCATTGGCACTGTTCCGCTCCAGTGATGTGCAGGGCCTATGTGCGCTGACACCAGGTCTCCCCAACTGCTCCAAGACAACAGGATTTAAACTCTGTAATAACTCTAACAAATGAATTTCTGTGACAGATCCCCACCAGGTGTGCCTAAGGTGTCTGGATTCTAGCCAATACTCCAAGGCCTGCAGAAACTGTGTGGGTGTACCTGAAGGCAGGCGGGAAACGCCAGGCAAACCTTTGTGTCACCAAGCAGAAGAAGACAGTGCTGGGACCGCCTAAAGTCCCACTTCAAGTCCAAAGCTCCACTGTGGTCCAGTTACTGGAGTTGATGGAGCCACTCTAGAGGCCAGTCTTCATTGCGCTCCAAATTGGCTGGCTTTGGAGCAGATTCCGCAGTTGGTTCTGGCATAACTCGAGATGCCGGGGCCTTCAGCCATGGTGCACCAGATGGAAGAGTTATGCTCTAGCTCTTCAGATCTCTACTAACTCCTTCTAGTGTGCCTTTCAGTCCCAGAGAGCTGAGAGGCCATGCATATGAATTACCAAAGGCGCCAGCTGGCTCCTCTGAGCCAACTCTGCCCTCAGCTCCAGTACCAACACCGCCCGTAGTGCCCCAGACCATTTCTAGCCTGGCTATGTGTACCCTGATGCGAACTTCACCACCTGAAGAGGTGGCCCAAATTGTCCTATCCAACATCGACTGACCTCGCAACGTAATCAGACCAAGATTACTGCACTCGTTTTACCACAATGCAGCCAACATTCTTTACACTCTCTTTTTGGAACAGACTCTGATAAAGATTATAACAAGGGTGATGAGGTTGCACCAGCCCTATGCCGATGACAATTGGTATGAGGAATATAGGGCTAGATACTTCCCCAGAGATAGCCCTTTTCTCTCCCTCTGGCCCAGCCACAGTAGAATCTGCATCTTACGTCATGGTTATGGGTAGGGCAGACCAAGTTCTTGACCTCCACCTCCTCACCATGGAGGTGAAAAGGAATATTATAACAGAAGTCCTACAGCTTGGACAGAGTGCCTCTGAATGAGGCCTTGATGGATACCCTCCTATGGGCTTGGACTAAACCTGGTATTGGCCCTCAAGTTAATAAGCAAATAGCCAAGCACCATTGCCCGGCTCCAGGGACCCGGTGTTTTAGTCACAGCTCCCCTCTCCAGAGAGTCTGATGGTACAAGGTTCTACTAGCCAGAAAAAACTACAACAATTTCCTTACTACACCTCCTGACAATGAATCAGAGTGGGGGACCTTCTGGAAACGTTTATTCTCCTCAATCAGTTTGGCCCTGTGTTCAATCAATACCTTCTATTGCCATATTTTCATGCCCTTTTGGAGTCAGTGGCACACATTCTCCCCAGTGTTAAGGAAAAGCATAATCAATCACGGGGTCTTCAGGATGATTGTGATGAGACCAAGATCACAATTTGTTGAGTCATGGGCAACACCTACTTCACTGGATAAGCTATACACACCAGTGCTGCCATTATTCACCGTGTGTGGCTACAAACAGGCTTCTCAGGCAACATCCAGGCCTCCCTGATTGACATGCTATTCGATGGGACTCATTTGTTGCCATTCGATGGGACTTATTTGTTGGGGGACCAGTCTGACTCTGCCCTTGTCAATCAGGGAACTCAGCACTTTTGTGAGGGAGGCTGTGGTGCCCAGGACTCTTGCAGCCAAGGTCAGTGTGCTGCTCGCTACACCCCACGTACACTCCTACACCCTCAACAACAGCCCCACCTTCAAACCTCTTTAGTGTATTCTTACAGGGTCACACTCACCAGGTGGGACGCAGTAGCCACTGACTGGATCTGGGTTGGCTAGCAATCATTTCAGTGGGTTCACCAAATTATTCACAAAGGATACACCTTACTCTTTTTTCATGCATCCCGCTGCACCTTACCCCATCTACCCAACAACTGACGGAAGACCATCTATCCATTATGCGGCAAGAAATGCAATCCTTTTTGGCCGAAGGGATTATCGAAGGAGTGCCAGGGCCAGAAGTAGGATGTGGCTGTTATTCCTGCTACTTTCTAGTGCCCAGGAAGGATGGATGTCTTCAGTCTATTCTAGACATGCGCCCTCTCAATCTTTTGCTCTAGACGGAAAAAAATGTAATGCCCACCCTGGCCCAGGTCTTGTCTGCTCTCGACCCTGGAGACTGGCTAGTTGCGTTAGACCTGCAGAATGCCTATTTCCATGTTCCTGTCTCACCGGTCCATCGGCACAAGCTGAGATTTGTGGTGGGAGAGGAGCATTTTCATAGCGCTGCATTCTCCTTTTGTCTCACCAGGGTTGCTTGGATGTTCATGAAAGTGATAGAAGTAGCTGTGCAGAAGCGTACCATCTCTCTGTGTATCGTGCTCTGAATTAAGATCTGTCACATTCTGGCAAAGAAGCAGCCACCAGAAGGACTGCCCACCCATTCCATCAGGGTCAAAGCTGCTTGCACTGCATTAACATGCAGAATACCTGTCGTAGACATCTGCCAGACAGCTACATGGGTGTCCCTACGTTAGTTCACAAGCACTACTGTATGGATAGCCAATGCCGCTAAGAAAGGCACGTTATTCGATTGGTGCTGAAGCATTTTTGGTCTGAGTACATTAACAGACCCACTTCCAATAGGTATTGCTTTTGTATCTATTCAAAAGGTGAGGAATCTGTGGCTAGAAGTCTCTATCAGTATAACAAGTCACTTAGCTTCAGCAATGCTATTCATGGTACAGAATATCTAGCCTCACATTCCTCACTAACACTCCCATCCTCCCCATGCTGCGATTGAAGTCCACCCATTAGTAAGAATCCAAGTCTAAGTATCTGCCTCTGATCTACCAATTTGCTTTTGGGGGTCCTCGTATAGGGGCGCAGACAGTCTAAAAAATCAAGTGATGTCAGTGTGGGGAGTGGCACCTATAAGGGTCTCTCACATTTCTTCCAGAGCAGAATGGTGCCTGTGCGGAGCAGTACCTCTACTGTGGGAATGCTTCCAGATCCAGTCTGATGCCTGGGGAATACTGAAAAAGGTGAGGAATCTGGGGCTAGATAGTGTCTTTACCAGAAAGAACTTTACAGAAGGAAAGTAATTTGTTCTTTAAATGCAGTGGGAGGACTGAACATGCATGTCCTACAACACAATGCTGTCTCATAGCTCCATGCACATACGAAGGAGACGGGTGCCTGGCTTGCTCAGTATCACAAGTTTTCAACCCAGAAAGGATGGAAAACACAAGGGCATGGAATTATGGGAAGCTTGGGGTCAATAGAGCTGGAAACCGGTCACAACTACATTTTGGAAGAATATTTTCAAGGCCACAAAGGATTCTTCTGCATTAAGGAGTTTTGATCGAGATAGGCGACAGCTCTGTATATGTCCCACAGTGCAGGTGACCAGTTGGAAAAGAGACCATGACAGGAGCACTCAACTTTTATCACAAATTCCGCCATGTTAACAACCATTAGGACTCATCGGAAAGCAAGCACTTAGGTTTTTCATGGCTTATAATTAGGATATTGCAACTAGTTTAGTGGGTGTGACCTCAAAAGAGACTAAGGTGCCACCAGGCAACAGCAGAGTTAAAACTGAAAGTCTTAAACTATGACTTGTTAATCAGTAAGTCAAATCCACTCCTAAGTAGTTGACAGTTCAAGCAATCCATCAATCAATCAAAAAAGCTTCATTTGACTACAAAGATATAATCCTAAAAGTAATAGAACATAAAATTACCCAACAGTGTAAATAAACATAGAACGTTTATGTTGTATTGCTGATTTAAAAAAAAACTCAACAGCAAAGCAAACATCCCATCCCATTAACACATATAAAAAAACAAATGAAGAATTAAAGAATAAAAAGCTTTAGGCATATCAACAATAACATCTACAAAAAAATAGAAAGTGAAATATTGTCTGATCTGAAAACTCATTGCAAGGAAAGGGACAGATTGTTTCACTACTATACTCTCCCATTTGAAAGCAAAATAGTTTACTTATGGGACTAATTCTAAATCTCAAATGGAGAGCCCTTTCCAGAGTACCAGCAACAATCAATAAAAAAAGGTTAAATTTACAGGTTTAACAAGTTGATTTGTCTCTCTTGAAAGATGCCTACTTTCCAAGAATTATTTTTGAGCCAGGTCTTGTCAGACCTGCCAATAATAGAGGGGTTTGAAAACAAAATGGTCTTCCCAAACCATTCACAGATATTTTTATATAGGATAACCATGAAATCTTCATTCTTTTAGCACATTGGGGACAATCACTGATAGGTGGCTAAAGAATGGCATTAGAGTTGTTCCAAACTGAAACCTATAATAACAAGGGAATAAGTTTGATAATCTTCAACATAAATTAGCTCAAACTCTTTGTGTCAAACATAGTGTGGCAACTCAATGAGGGAGAGAGTAAATGACAACAAAAATCAGTTCTCCTCTATTTGCATAACCCCATATCCTGCCACCATCCAATATGATTGGAACACATTGTGTTTTAAAAATTTCAAGTAATGGGGCCAGAGCTTTATATTTGAAGCAAGATTTAATACTGAACAAACCTACTGGAAAACATGTTTGCTGCCAAATGTTGAGATATGTGGACCATGAATCAACAGAATCAAACATTACTGCAAGCTATGGCTTTTGCTGCACTTTCTCATGTACCGTGATAGAAAAGGTTTGCAATCTAATGCTATTGGGTCCACAGGCCATGTCAACAGATGTGATGCTGCAAAATTAGCTCTCAAGTTCTAAATTCTCCTCAAAAGATTTAAATGCATAAACCAATGTTTTAGGCCACTGGGTATACCAGACGACAAAGGATTGGCATCACCAGCATATAACAGGGCCAGAATTGGCTTGGAGTTACCCATGGGCACATCATAGTCACACCCCATCAAAATTAAGTAAAAGTATTGATACAAAGAATAAACAAAATTGGGGGAAAGGACATAACAATGATGCATGCCTACTTCTATGTTAAAAGAGCACATGCATTGCATTGTCCATTAGTACCATATCTCACCCAGGCAGACAGGGAATAAAACTCAGATAAAACATCTACTAAGGGAACATCCAATCCAATTTGGATTAGGTAGTGTTATAACATGGACCTATTTACACAGTCAAATGCACTGGTAAGGTCCATAAAAGCAACAAACAAAGGACAACCTTCATAACTGTATATTTGGCAATAAGAAGAAGGAGATTCAAACATTGCTCTATTGCACCAAAGCCTTTACTGAAACCATACTAAGATTCACACAGGATGTTATCATCTTTGGCAGAATCCAGATTTCTAATGTGCAGGATTCTGCCAACCACTTTAACCAATGACTCCATCAAGGAAATGGGTCTGTAACGTTGAGGATCTAGCTGATGACCTTTCTTAAAAACAGGAACAATTGACGAGGTAGATCAGGAAGGAGGAAGCTCACGTTTACATGTACTATTTAATACTGTGGTAAGCAAGGGTGCCCAAAGATCAATATTGGACTTGAAGAGGCCCATAAAGGGCATCATCTGGCGCACAAGATTTGCCAGACAGACTTTCAAGTGAAGCATAAACTACCTTGTGTTGCACAAAAGTTAAGCCATCCACAATATAAAGGTGGCTAGAGCACTGGACATTCTCAACAATGCAACCTGCAATGTTAAGACAGTAGATGTTCTGAAAATGAGATAGCCATTGTTCAGTAATATTATGTACTCCCGGGATAGGTACAGACCCACTGTTATCCTTGAAAGAACCAATTGTTTGCCAAAATAATTTTGGGTCTTTTTGTTTGCATATAGTCATTAGCAATTCCCGGTTACTGCTCTTATCTTCAGTTGTCCTGTACTTTAGAGTAGCTTTATAACAGACTCTACATAAGACTATGTCCTCATTTTACAACATGTTTATTTGGGCAGCTACTGATCTAAGGGATGACTGTTTGTAGCCACCTGTTTGCTCTGATTGTGTGCTTTGTGCACAAACTGTTGGAGGACTGGAACAGAGGCATTTTTAAAAACTGTTTTATAGAGTCATTGTGTGCACCAATTGTCAAGTCTGGAGACAACTTGTAACAACTTTTTCTCCAATTGTGTATGCTAACAGTCATAAAACCTCCCTTTTCTGTGGTCAATTCCATGCTAGATTTCCTTAGTCCCTGGTAGATTTCCTTAGTCCTTCATTAGCAGAGAAGAGGAAAACAAACGGGTATTTCCCATCCTTTCTCTGGATTATTGCTCACAGCAGTGTGGAGGTTTCAGAATTCTGAGAATTCCACCAGACAAGCATGCTAGGTATTGATAACAAACCCTGCTCAAACTTTCAGAATCAGGACACCCTCAAGCATTGGAATTTTATTTTTTTTAAAGCACTGTTTTACTATATGTTTCTTTGATATAAATTCCACTATTTGAATTATCACTAATAGACACTTATGCGATATTCAAAGTTAATGAAAGTGATGAAAATATAAACCCAAAATGTTATCCATCACACATCACTAATACATTAGTTCAGAACTCACTATGAGCTGTTTTAATATATTATCTATTTACTTACACAGCACCAAATAGTGATCTCAGGGTGTGTCTTGAATGAGTGCAAACAAAGGCTTGAGAAAACAAGACACTGAGTTACAAGCCTCATGGCATAGTACAGAAAAGGTCATCAGTTGAGAGAGGGCCATGTGTACAGTGCACACATTTTTGAAGGGTACTGTTTCCCTAGGAACCAATGAGGAGATTTCAGATCCATTGTTCTATGGATCAAAGCAAACATAGGGCGGGCTGTATAGTTTTTTTTTTTTTAATAGTTAGATTCCTCACCTAATGAATTCTCCCCATGCGCAGCGTTCGATGGAAACTTCTTTCCAGCTCTGCACGTCGGCGAGGACGTCACAATTGCCCGACTCCATGCGGCTCTGTCTGACGTCATCGTGGCAATAAGAGGTCCTCGCCGGCGTGCTGACGTCAGTTTACGCCATTTTTGACGTGCCTTTGAGGCGAATAGGTGAATATTGACATTCCATACTCATCATGACCATATTCAAGAAAACCTTTTATAGAAAAGGTAAATAATTAATAATGGCAACAGTATCAACACATATTCGTAAAAAATGTATGTAGCCATGAATGTATACCAATACATACAAATATAAACATACATACAAATATATATAAATGTATACCCTCATAATGCAGAAACAATCAAATATACATGTACACACCCAAGGAAATCTCGGTATGACCAGACAGACTACTGGGAGGCGGGATGGACCGTGAGGAATCCACAGGTAGCTAGTGTATCCAACAGAAAAGCGTTACCGAAGGTTAGTAACTTGCTCTTCTGATGGATACAACTACCTCTGGATTCCTCACCTAATGAATAGAGTCCCAAAGCAGTACCGCCTCGGAGGTGGTAGTCTGACTGATCATATCAAGAAATCCTGCAGCACAGACCACGCAAAAAGGCCATCCCCCCTCACCTCCGAGTCCAAGCAATAATGCTTTACGAAGGTGTGGAGGGACGCCCAAGTCGCGGCCTCACAAATGTCTCCACTGGAACACCTCTAGCCAGGGCCGATGTGGCCGACTTAGCCCTGGTGGAATGGGCTCTTATACCATCAGGAGGATCTTTCTTCGCCAATGAATAACATATCTTAATACAAAGAATGACCCACCTGGATAGCGTTTGTTTGTGGACGGCCTTCCCATTCCTCTTCCCCACGTATCCGACAAAGAGTTGGTTGTCCAAGCGGAACTCTCTCGTCCTGTCTATGTAAAAACTGAGAGCCCTCCTTGGGTCCAGTCGATGGAGCCTCTCCTCCTCCTTAGATGGATGTGGAGGATAGAATGATGAGAGTGATAGACTGTCCCAAGTGAAAAGGAGTCACATACTTTGGGGGGGAAAGCCGCCCTGGTCCTCAGCACCACTTTGTCCTTATGAAAGGTTGTAAAAGGAGGGTGAACACAAAGAGTTTGAAGCTCACTTACACGCCTAGCAGACGTGATGGCCGTAAGAAACACAGTCTTTAGGACTAAAAATCTTAAAGGGCAAGAATGTAGCAGCTCAAAAGGAGAGCCCATCAAAAAGGTTAAGACCAGATTTAAATCCCACTGGGGCATAAGAAACAGAGTGGGAGGAAACCTATTGGTAAGCCCCTTCAAAAACCTCAACACTAAAGGGGATTTGAACAAAGAGGGTTGATCAGGAAGGCATAAGGCGGCTGAGAGGGCCAAAATATAGTCATTGACAGTAGCAACAGCGCAGCCTTGCTGTGCCAAGGACAATGCAAACATCAATATGTCCGACAAATGGGCACTTAAGGGATTCATTTGCCTCTCTCCACACCAACCAACGAATCTAGCCCATCTGCTCGCATAGACAGATTTGGTGGAGTGTCGCCGGGCCGATAAAATAACATCCACCACATCCAGTGGGAGAAAAAAGATTGCCCCGTTCAATCTCCAGGCATGAAGGTGCAGGCTCTGGAGGTGGGGATGTAGAACCTGCCCCTGCAACTGCGAGAGGAGGTCTGCCCTGAAAGGGATACGGAGCGGAGGGCACATTGAGAGTTGGAGAAGGTCCGTGTACCACACCCTTCTTGGTCAATCCGGATCTATTAATATGACTTGGGCCCGGTCTTGGCGAATCTTCCTCAGAACTCGAGGAATCAAGGGTATGGGGGGAAATGCGTAAAGCAACTGGCCGTTCCAGGACATCTGAAACGTGTCCCTCAACACTTCCGGCACCCGATACTGGAGGCTGCAGAACAATAGGCAGTGTGCGTTCTCCCGAGTGGCAAACAGGTCTACCTGGGGAAACACCCACATCCGGAAGATGGAAAGGACACGATCTGGATGAAGACGTCACTCGTGATCGGCCGAGAGTAGCCGACAGACTGTCCGCACGCACGTTTTGTACCCCGGCCAGATGGTTTGCTATTAAGCAAATCCGATGGTCCTTTGCCCAGGACCAGACCCGAAGAGCCTCTCTGCAGAGAAGATACGACCCTACTCCTTCCTGCTTGTTGATGTACCACATCGCAGTCATGTTGTCCGTCAAGACTTGAACCGACTGACCGCGAATGGAAGGGAGGAAGGCCTTTAGAGCCAAACGCATCGCCCACAATTCCAGCAGGTTGATATTAAACACCTGCTCCACTGGAGACCAACGACCTTTGAACTCCAGGTCCCCCAGGTGAGCTCCCCACCCAAAAGTGGAGGCATCCGTTATCACTGTGGCCACTGGAGGTGGCAACAGGAACGGCTTTCCTTGAGACAGGTTGCCGACCGCAGCCCACCACTGAAGATCCACTGCAGTGTCCCTGGAGATCCTTATCGACTCCTCGAGATCCCCCTTGTGCTGAAACCACTGCCTGCGGAGACACCACTGAAGAGCCCTCATGTGCCAGTGTGCATGAGTGACCAACAGAATGCAAGAAGCGAACAGACCGAGCAGACGAAGGACCTTGAGGACTGGAACAACCGCTACTTCTTGAAACATTGGAATCAACGCCTGAATGTCCTGAATCCGCTGTGGCGGAGGAAAGGCTTGATTCAATGTAGTGCCCAGTACTCCCCCTATGAACGGGAGGCGTTGATAGGGCTCCAGGTGAGACTTGGGCACGTTTATCGAAAAGCCCAGACTGAACAACAACTGGGTTGCCATCTGCAGGTGATGCAGCACGAGCTCCGGAGACTTGGCTTTGATCAACCAATTGTCCAGGTAAGGGAATACTGCTATTCCCTTCCTCCTGAGGTTCGTTGCAACCACCGCCATCACCTTCCTGAAGACTCGAGGCGCAGAAGTAAGACCAAAAGGAAGGACCGCAAACTGGTAGTGTTGCAACCCCACCACAAAACGGAGATACTTCCTGTGTGACTTGAGAATGGGAATATGGAAATAAGCATCCTGCAAGTCGACAGACACCATCCAATCCTCCTTGTTCAACGCCATAAGTACCTGTGCTAGAGTCAACATTTTGAATTTCTCCTGTTTGAGGAACCAATTCAAAATCCTCAGATCCAGGATAGGCCTCAACGACCATCCTTTTTGGGGAACAGAAAATACCTTGAATAACATCCCTGGCCCCTCTCCTGCTCGGGAACCAACTCTACTGCACTTTTTGACAATAGGGATAGAACCTCCTTGTAAGGAAATGCCTCCTTGGCATGGTTACCCCCTGACTTTTTGCCTTTGCTGATGCCAAGTTATGATTTGAAAGTGTGCTGAGGCCTGCTAACCAGGCCCCAGCACCAGTGTTCTTTCCCTAAAATTGTACCTTTGTCTCCACAATTGGCACACCCTGGCATCCAGGTAAGTCCCTTGTAACTGGTACCCCTGGTACCAAGGGCCCTGATGCCAGGGAAGGTCTCTAAGGGCTGCAGCATGTCTTATGCCACCCTGGGGACCCCTCACTCAGCACAGACACACTGCTTGCCAGCTTGTGTGTGCTGGTGGGGATAAAATGACTAAGTCGACATGGCACTCCCCTCAGGGTGCCATGCCAACCTCACACTGCCTATGGCATAGATAAGTCACCCCTCTAGCAGGCCTTACAGCCCTAAGGCAGGGTGCACTATACCACAGGTGAGGGCATAGGTGCATGAGCACTATGCCCCTACAGTGTCTAAGCAAAACTTTAGACATTGTAAGTGGAGGGTAGCCATAAGAGTATATGGTCTGGGAGTCTGTCATTCACAAACTCCACAGCACCATAATGGCTACACTGAAAACTGGGAAGCTTGGTATCAAACTTCTCAGCACAATAAATGCCCACTGATGCCAGTGTACATTGTGAAATACACCCAGAGGGCATCTTAGAGATGCCCCCTGAAAAGATACCCGACTTCCAGTGTGGGCTGACTAGTTTTGCCAGCCTGCCACCCACCAGACATGTTGCTGGCCACATGGGGAGAGTGCCTTTGTCACTCTGTGGCTAGTAACAAAGCCTGTACTGGGTGGAGGTGCTTCTCACCTCCCCCTGCAGGAACTGTAACACATGGCGGTGAGCCTCAAAGGCTCACCCCCTTTGTTACAGCGCCACAGGGCATCCCAGCTAGTGGAGATGCCCGCCCCCTCCGGCCACGGCCCCACTTTTGGCAGCAAGGCCGGAGGAGATGAGAAAAACAAGGAGGAGTCACTGGCCAGTCAGGACAACCCCTAAGGTGTCCTGAGCTGAGGTGACTCTGACTTTTAGAAATCCTCCATCTTGCAGATGGAGGATTCCCCCAGTAGGATTAGGGATGTGCCCCCCTCCCCTCAGGGAGGAGGCACAAAGAGGGTGTAGCCACCCTCAGGGCTAGTAGCCATTGGCTACTAACCTCCCAGACCTAAACACACCCCTAAATTGAGTATTTAGGGGTCCCCAGAACCAAGCAAGATAGATTCCTGCAACCTGAAGACAAAGAAGGACTGCTGACCTGAAGGACTGCTGACCTGAAGCCCTGCAGATAAGACGGAGACACCAACTGCTTTGGGCCCCAGCCCTACCGCCTGTCTCCCCACTTCAAGAAAAACTGCAACAGCGACGCGTCCCCCAGGGTCCAGCAACCTCTGAAGCCTCAGAGGACTACCCTGCATCTAAAAGGACCTAGAACTCCAGAGGACAGCGGCACTGTTCCACAAAGACTGCAACTTTGCAACAAAGAAGCAACAAAGAAGCAACTTTTAAAGACCACACGTTTCTCGCCGGAAGCGTGAGACTTTCCTCTCTGCACCCGACGCCCCTGGGTCGACCTGTGGAGAACCAACACTACAGGGAGGACTCCCCGGCGACTGCGACCCTGTGAGTAGCCAGAGTTGACCCTCCTGAGCCCCCCCAGCGACGCCTGCAGAGGGAATCCAGAGGCTCCCCCTGACCGCAACTGCCTGCTTCAAAGAACCCGACTCCTGGGAAACACACTGCACCCGCAGCCCCAGGAGCTGAAGGATCCGACCTCCAGTGCAGGAGTGACCCCCAGGTGGCCCTCTCCCTTGCCCAGGTGGTGGCTACCCCGAGGAGCCCCCCCTTGCCTGCCTGAATCGTGGAAGAGACCCCTGTGTCTCCCATTGAAACCTATTGCAAACCCGATGCCTGTTTGCACTCTGCACCTGGCCGCCCCTTTGCGGCTGAGGGTGTACTTTCTGTGCTGACTTCTGTCCCCCCCGGTGCCCTACAAAACCCCCCTGGTCTGCCCTCCGAAGTCGCTGGTACTTACCTGCTGGCAGACTGGAACTGGGGCACCCCCTTCTCCATTGAAGCCTATGCATTTTGGGCACCACTTTGACCTCTGCACCTGACCGGCCCTGAGCTGCTGGTGTGGTAACTTTGGGGTTGCCCTGAACCCCCAACGGTGGGCTACCTTGGACCCAACTTTGAACCCTATAAGTGCTTTACTTATCTGAAAAACTAACAAATGCTTACCTCCCCCAGGAACTGTTGAATTTTGCACTGTGTCCAATTTTAAAATAGCTTATTGCCATTTTTGCAAAAAACTGTACATGATATTGTGTTGATTCAAAGTTCCTAAGATACCTGAGTGAAATACCTTTCATTTGAAGCATTACTTGTAAATCTTGAACCTGTGGTTCTTAAAATAAACTAAGAAAATATATTTCTCTATATAAAAAAACCTTTTGGCCTGGAATTGTCTTTGAGTGTGTGTTCCTCATTTATTGCCTGTGTGTACAACAAATGCTTAACACTACCCCCTGATAAGCCTACTGCTGGACCACACTACCACAAAATAGAGCATTCAAATTCTCTCTTTTTGCCACTATCTTACCTCTAAGGGGAACCCTTGGACTCTGTGCATGCTATTTCTTACTTTGAAATAGTACATACAGAGCCAACTTCATACACTCCTGTTCTAACAACAGGAGATGATCTTCTGAACAAAAGGAAGGTCGGGAGGGAAGGGAGGAGGAATCTCCCGAAAGGGAAGGGCATAGCCTTTCCTTACCACACTGATGACCCAGGAGTCGGATGTTATCGACTCCCACATGGGAAGAAAAAGAGACAACCTTCCCCCTACCGGAGATACATGGGACGCAATGGTTAGGGGACTAGGGTTGCTTCCCCTGCTGCATCCCCCCTGAGGAAGAGGTAGGGGCTGCTGTTGGGTGGCCCTTCTAGTGCGGACTCTACCCCGCCCCCGAAATGATCTGTAAGGGAGACTTGAGGGCTGTTGGCCTGCCTGCTGCGATCTCCCACGAAAGGACGCCCCTCGTCCAAATACTCGAAGACATATAAATGATCTAAAAGGGGTCGAAACAGTCTGCAGGCCCAAGGATTTCGCCGTTGCCCTACACTCCTTAAAGCGCTCCAACACAGAGTCAGCTTTAGTGCCAAATAATTTATCACCATCAAAGAGCAAGTCCAAGAAAGTGGCTTGGACATCCGACGAAAACCCAGACGTACGCAACCAAGCATGACGTCTGGTAGCGATGGAGGTTCCCATGGCCCTAGCAACAGAATCCGTGGTGTCCAGTCCTGATTGTATGACCTGCGTCTACGCCGCCTGGGCATCCGTGAGGAGTCCTTGCAAGTCTTGAGGAATATCAGGCAACGCTGTTTTAGCTGCATCCTTTATAGCATGAATGTATCTACCCAGGATACACGTGGCATTAGCTGATTTAAGTGCCATGCTGCATGACGAGAAAACCTGCTCCATGCATTTGGACTCCCTGTCGGATGGCACACCAGGGAAGGAGCCAGGAGCAGACCGCGATGAACAAGACGCCTGCACCACCAGACTCTCAGGAGACGGATGTTTAGAAAGGAATTCAGGGTCCCCAGGCGCTCACCTATACCGTCTGGCTACCAACCTGTTCACTGCTGATGAAGAAACAGGCTTTTTCCAAACCTCAACTATGGGATCCATAAGAGCTTCATTAAAAGGCAACAACGGATCTGCAATAGCAGTGGCGGGATGTAGTACCTCCGTCAGGATATTCGTCTTGACCTGGGCCATCGGAAGTGGGAGTTCTAAGAAATCAGCAGCCTTCCTGATGACCGAATGAAACGAGGCTGCCTCCTCAGTGTATTCCCCTGGCGAGGCCAAATCCCACTCAGGGGAAGTATCCAGCCCACTGGCAGTGTCCAACTCCTGAAAGTCACCTAGGGGCTCCACAATCTCCCCTTACTCAAGGAGCTGTCTCTGGCATTCTCTCTCCTCCAACAATCTGAGGGCCTTCCTTTGGGAACACAATTTCGCCTCCAGCCCCGGCGTCGACAAACAGTTGGCCGACGTCGGACAGCGTCGTTGAGAAGGCGTCACCACATGATCTCCAGACCCCTCCGACACCGGAGATGGAGCCATTGGCGCCGTGGACACGCGATCGCCACCCATCGATGCCATCTGACTTTGGGACGCCTCCATCTGAATTGACACCGATGTTGAAGGTCTTTCCACCGACATCCACAGCTGCACCGCCGGTACCGGCACCGGGCTAGTGTCTCCTGCCGGAAAGAATGGCATGAACGGCGTCAGTCTATAAGGAGCCGGAGCACCTAAATTAAACACCAAGGGACCAGTGGGGCCAGCCGGCGCACCACTTCCCAGCGCCATGCTCTGAAACATGGCAAACATGGCATTAAGGAATGCTGCTGGATCCGTCCCCGGAGCAGGGAAAAAAGCAGAATACTCCTGAAGAGCCAGACTCGGATCCTGTACATCCGGATGCACCGGAGATGATTGAAGACTCTGAGGGTCCACCACCTCAAAGAACGACGGCGCCGGAGAAGATTGCGGAGTCGAAGGCTGAGTAGTCACCGTCGGGCTGACCTCCCAGGACTTATGGCACCGAGCAGATGGAGACCTCGACCTCAAACGGCTTCCTCTGGAACGACGCCGGGAATCGTGATGGTGCAGTTTCTTATGACTCTTCGCCAACTTCCCCGACAAAGACCTACGGTGACTCCTCTTCTCCTTTTTAGCTTTTGCTAAAAATAGTTTGGCTTCAGGCTCCTTCAGAGCTTTGGGGTATATTTTCTGGCATGAACCACACTCCTGGACGTCGTGGTTCGAGCTCAGACACCATAGACAGTTGTTATGCGGGTCAGTGACTGACATTCGACCTCCGCATTCTCTGCAAGGCTTGAACCCTGACTTCTTCGGAGCATACATCCCGAAAAAACACAAAGTATCCCTTTCAACCCCAAACGATACAAGTGCTGGAGAAATAACCGTTATCGAAGGCATGGAAAAAAGGGAACTGACGTCAGCACGCCGGCGAGGACCTCTTATTGCCACGATGACGTCAGACAGAGCCGCATGGAGTCGGGCAATTGTGACGTCCTCGCTGACGTGCAGAGCTGGAAATAAGTTTCTGTTGAATGCTGCGCATGGGGAGAATTCATTAGGTGAGGAATCCACAGGTAGTTATATCCATCAGAAATAAAGGTTCAGAAATGTTTTTTTTTTAAAAAGTTGCAAAACAGTTAGTGGATTCAGCACCCTTAGCACCCAGTAAGTGCCCTTGGCTCGCCAGTAAATTAGAATATGAAAATCTTTTCCTCGCTTTCCACTGGCTTCAGGAGTGTGGCAAGGCCATGCACTGGCACCTTCACTGTCACTGTAAGGCTACTTTCAGGCCTCTGATGATTAAGTGATGATAGATTTAAAGTACCCAATGCCAACGTCTGTTTCAATATGCACCACCTTTCATGAAGGGTGGTCCCAGGCACCTGCACATTTCAGTTCACAGACTAACCAACTAATAGAAGTAAGTGCCCGGACTGAGGCCAGCATGTATGACAGCTGGATTTACAAATACAATGAGCTGAGCTCCAGACTGATGCTCCTCCTATGATTGTCTGAAAAGTAGATACTGCAGCACACTGGAGCTTCTATTGTTGGTTGAGCCACACTCTGGGCTGTGCTAATTTAATTCCTGTGCTGGGGTGAGGATACACAGGCTAGAAGCAGCTGCAGATTATTGCAATTTGTGACTTGCAGACCTGCACCAAAGAGGAGTCAACCACATGAGCGCTATCATATTAAGGTCAGGTAAAAGTGAGAAACGTTGAAACCCTGGCCCTGGCATTTAATAAGCCTGGCAGGTGGTTCCCCACCAGTAATATTCTTTGGCGGTGTAGCCATTTCAAGAGGTACAAGGCCCGCCTGGCACAGAGTCCATGACCCCATCCCGCCCTGCTTGTTACAGCACCACATGGCAGTAGGTTTGTCCGTGAACATCGGATGGACAGCAGGATGGATTTCAACAGCAAGTAGATGGCCCTCAGCTCCAGAAGGCTGATGAGGAGCCCAGACTCTGCCGGAGACGAGAGGCCTCTATTCTCCAGCTCTCTCAGACAACCTCCCCATTTCAGAAGTGAAGCATCGATCACCACTGTCGGCTCTAGATGAGGAAGAGAGAAGAGTCTATCAGTGACCCAATCACGGTCCATCAACTACAACTGCAGATCTTTTGCAGTCTCCTTTGAAATCTGAATGTACTCGGAGAGGACACACAGTGACTTCAGAGTCCACTGCAGAGCCCACATATGCCACCTTGCATGCTCGATCAGCAGGATACAGTAGGCCATCAGTGCCAGCAGCCCCTCAGATTCAATCTCATTAAAACTCAGGACCTAGGCTGAAAGACAAGAATTATGGGCCTGAATGTCCTGGACATTCTTTTCTGGGATGGGGGGGGGGAGAGGAGGGATGGGATAAAACCAAACCATGTCCAGAACGGCTCAGATGAAGGGGAGCATCTGAGGAGTCCGGTATGACTTTGGCACATTGATAGTGAAGCTCCAAAGATGCCAGGAGGTTCACCATAGTCTGGAGCTGGCTGACAACTGCCTGGGGCGAGCTCAACAGCGAGTTGCTGAGGTAGAGGAAGAGTGGTACCCAAGACCTCCACCACTACCATCAATTTTGTGTGCACCTAAGGGGCACTGGTGTGATGAAAGAGGAGCATAGCAAACTGGAAATGCTTCTGTTCCACTACAAACTGAAGTAGCGCCAACAGGCCAGCAGGGCCGAAATACAAACATAGGCATCCTGCAGGTCCTGGGCCAGGATGAGCATTTTAAACTTCTCCTTTCTGGGGAATCCACTTAGAGGGAGCAGATCTAATATGGGCCAGAGGCTGCTGTCATTCATTGGCACCAGAAAGTAGCTGGATTAACAACCACACCCTATTTATGGTGCTGGCATTTTCTCGTTACCCCCTTTGGCCAAAAGGGCTTGACCTTTCTGCTGTAAGATGGAAGAGATGAGATGGCCCTCTGTCAGTCCTTGGGGCGGTGGCAGGTACAGAGAGGAATAAAGGAACGGGAGAGCATATCCCTGCAAACTTACTGAAGGATCCAACTGTCTGGCGTGATCTCCTGCCAATGCGGAAATAATCATTGGATTCTGCCGCACACCGGGTGGCCATGTTCTGTCAAGTACAAAACAACAATGTTATGAATGGAATGCTTGAAATAATCGAAGCCACTGGCAGTCGTTCGAGTCTGCATCCCAATCCATTGTTTTTTTGCCCACCAGGCCATCCGAGTTTGGACCCAGCCATATGCATATTAGTCCTGACCCTGATCCAATGGAACAGTCCAGCCTGAGCTGCCAGGTCCGGTCCTTCCTGTACCATAATGCAAGCAACCAAGGACCAGTTTTCCCTCAGAAAAATCTCATCAGTCAGGTTTAGCTTGAATCCAGAGGCAGTGAGCACGAGACCCATGTCTGGTAGAATCCACTGCACTTAGGGTATCAGCTGCAACAACATCAAGGTGATAGATGGAATGCTTGAATTAATGTCAGCCAATAGCAATTGCTTGGGGACACACCCCATCCATTGTTTCTTTTCCACCATGCCCCCTCAGTTTGAACCCAGCCATATACAAATCAATCTTGACCATGCTACTATGAGATCAGTTTAGCCTGAAATGACAAGCCAGGTCCTCCCTGAACCAGAATACAAGCAACGCAGGACCGTTTTGCCCTATTCAGAGCTCATCAGCCAGGTATAGCTTGATTCCAGTGGCAAAGTGAGCACGGGACTGCTCTGTCAAGGGCATGCTAAAGAGGGTTAGCAGGAAGGGCTAAGAGGCTCGGGGTGGCTGCTGGTGGGAGGGCAGGGGGGTTTGGCAATTGGCCAGCACACTGACCTTACCTGCTTGGGCAGTGGGCCGAGAGTCGCTAAACTGCTGGGTCCCCTGAGGGGGTTGGACAGGCTGGCGGTAAGGGATGCCTTCTCCAAAACCATGACAGGAGCATTGAAATTAATGCAGTTAGTGAGGAGGGGCAGAGAGGGCCAAAGAGTAAACCATAGCCGTGCTCTCTTTAAACATCTCAATGGAGAAATCAGCCTGCTCCCCGATCACGCCCGTCTTGCAAAGAGAATGCCCATTAATGAGTACTGGACATCACTGGGGAACCCAGTAGATCCCAGAGGCGAATGGCAACACTGTTGCCAACAGCTTACCTAAAATGAGTCGGTGGGGTCCAAGCCACAATGGGTTTTGAACTTCACTGCATCACAACCATCGAATTGCCTTGGCCAAGATAAGGAGAAGGTAATCAGGAACACCTGAGAGGACTTGAGCCACTGAATCCAAAAAGAGCTTCACAATAATGACCCAATAAGCAGCTGGCATTGACAGACCGGAGGCATAGGTGGTGAAAGATAAAACCCTCTTGCCAAATGTTTCCACACGTTAAGATTCCTGGTCAGGAAGAGTAGACGGGAACATGTTCTAATTAGACTGGCTTATGGAGGCCTGAACAACAAGGCTGTCTGGTTAACAATGTTGCAAGAGAAAAGCAGGGTCCCGGGACAGGACGATGTTGCCGGGCAGCTTGTCGCCAGATAGGTGACCCAGAGTAAGATTGGTAAAGGCCCCTAATAAAGTGTCCGTCAAAGCCTTGTTTAATGGAAGACGAGGATCAACACGAGTCAGTCTAGGTAGTAGAACCTAAGCCAGAACATTGTTTTGAACTCCACAGAGGGAAAGTGAAGGTCAATAACGTCAGCTGCCCTATTCAGAACCATGTTGCATGAGGCACATTCCTCTGTGGAGGGTCTAGGAGGAGAAACATGAGCCATTTCGGGCAAGGTGTCATGGTCATTAGACTTCTGCAAATCATCATACCAATTGCCATCAGTATAGAGTTGAGCAAACTTATCACCCTAGTCATAGTCATAAGAATAACTGTGAAAAAGGGAATGAAAGGAGGGCTTCCTCCCTTGAGGAATAGGGACATCCAATTGGGGAAGTGGCGACTCCATTACATTTAGGCTCACCATCAATCGAACTCAGACCTGCGCAGACTCAACATCAGAGAGAATGATTGTTTCCTCTTCCTCTGGCATTGACTGTGTTGTTTTGGGCATCAAGGAACCTAGAGCCAACACAGGTCTTGGGTTCAGAAGCGTAGCTAGAGGCAAAGCAACCTTGGAGGGTCCAACGGATGCTGAGGGAAAACCCGCCAGTGGTATTCAAGAAGGATGGCCGGAAGGTGCACCAGAGGGAGTCGGAAGGCATCAGAAGAGGCAGAGCTTGGCCACACAGAATTCTTCAATCTGATGTGGTGTCCATTCGGCCCCAAAAACTCAGGTTGTACATGCGCAAGTTGAGGGATCAGCTCACAAGTCAGCTGACTTCGGGAGCGAAATCAAGAAGATTGGTGCCACCCCCACACCTGTTCAGGCAAATGCGAGTGGCACAAGGGAGTGTAATCTCTCGCTTCAACTTCTCGTGTTTCTATTTAGATTTACCTGAAAATTTGGAGAGTAATGAAGACCGGCCTCCAGGGCAGCACTGACAACTCCAGGGACAAGTCATTGTAGGCTGACTGCAACCTGGAGCAGAATGTGGAGCCTTCTTATGCTCGGTGACAGAGTTTCATCTAGATTTACACAAAGGCCTTCAGGTTCATTTGCACATAGTTGGTGCAGTCCTGGCAGTTGTGGCTTAGTCTCAGGCACCACAAGCATACCTGGTGCTGATCCATCACAGAAATATGTTTGCAGAAGTCCTGACAGGGCTTGAAGTCTGTAGTTTAGGGGGGAGGCACCACTTGCACACAGGCAAAATTTCTATGATGAAGTCTCAAAAATGAAGAGGGAGCTCCGTATCCTAGTCTGGTGGCAAGGCTACGAAAGAACAGACATCTGAGCACAGGAGAGGCACCTATGTGGCCCTAGGGCATCATTTTCAGAGCTGAATGGCAAAGTGTGGTGCCATAAAGTGCCACCTTCCAGGGTTTAGAAATATAGCTGAAAGGTTTCTGGATTCAGTCTCTCACCTGAGGAATAATCAAAAGGTGAGACCCGGAGTTAGAAGTATATATCCAAAACAGTAATTTGATAACCATCTAAAAAGTGAATATTTCAAGGAGCTACATTTGAGTTAAAATGTACCTGTTGCGTTTACTTTCAAGCAAATATCTTTAGTGGCACACCACATTTTTTTGGTAAGCTTGCTGCTTTTGTTTGCACAGAGAGTTGTCATGCATGGTCTTATCATTGTTTGACACAAAGGCAAAAATGAGAGGTAATTTTAGCCCCAGGTCTTATTAACATAGGTCTTAAAAGTTGGTTGAGGTCAGAGAATTATACTCTTAAAAAATATTCTTAACATTTGGAGCCAAATTTCATACTCAATTTAATAAAATAAAGTATCACAGGAATGATCTCTTGAAAAGGGAATATGTCTTTCAAAAGGACCACTTACCAGTAAGGTGTCCCCACAAAAGAGTTGGCAGGAGAGGCTATGGATGCAGACCCAAAATCAGCAAGCTTGACCTGGCCAGGTTCAGTGAGGAGAATATTCCCAGCTTTGACATCCCTGTAAAGGATACAAAAAGATCACCAGAACAATTTAAAAAAAGTCTCACTTTATTATGGCTTGTTGAGGAGGATGTATATGGAATGTTCAATTAAATCCTAGGGCTGCAGATATTCTGCATGGGTACACCACTGCTGCAAATCTCAGTACATTCAATTACGCCACACACCTGTGATGGATTTTAGCACATACATGTGTAACAGTAATTTTGCAAAGACTCTACAGATTTGCTTCACCTCCTAAGACAGTGGCGTGTCCCACAAAATTACAAAGTGTCTTTTTAATAATAGAACAAATTTCACCAAGACACAAAGTGAGGAGGTTCACTAACATACAAGTACTATTTAAATATACAGTGGAAAAATGATGAAAAGAAAAAACTCCAAAATAATATCAATGAAGCTGGGGCTTCTCTCCTGCAAGCTGCCTAAAGTAGCATCTTTGATTAACTTAACATATGAACTGAGAGCTACGCTATACCTCTCTTGTAAATTACCATCTTTTTGCGTGGTATTTCCCCAGGTTTTTGTCTTATGTTGCTGAAAATGCTTGTGTTGGCCATTAACTCTGTGCACTTTACACAGGTCAACCAGTGGTAAAGTGTCTGTGCTCTCCTTTTTAAACATGGTAAAAGTGGTATACACCTAACTGGAATACTGAATTTGCTGGCAAGTCTTTTGTATATGGTGCACTTATACTGGTGGCCTGCAAATTAAATGCTACTAGTGGGTTGTGGTATGCATTGTGCCATTCACTAATGTAGCACTGCAAAACATGTGTCCAGGCCTATCACTGCAGCCCGGGTGTGCAGTTTCAAACTGCCATTTCGAGCTGACAGAATAAATATTTTGCCAGGCCTAAACCTTTCTTTTTAATACTCATAAGTCACTCCTAAAGTAGGCCCTAAGTGCCCATAGGGTCGGTGGGGCATGGTACTTGAAATGTAGGACATGCACATTTAATGCTTTACGCGGCCTGGAAGTGAAAAGCCTTCAAAGTTGTGTTTCACTGTGGCAAGATTGACTCTCCAATAGGATAACACTAGTTTACACTCTTATATTCAACAAGTGCTAAATTCAGTTTGGGAGCAGCTAAAAAAATGTTTTAAGGACTCATTTTAATAGAAATTTAAAATCCAACTTAATGGTTTAGTTGGATTTTATATTATTATTTTGGAAGTTAGACTTTAAGAAAGTTGTCATTTTTCTGCCTAAAACTAAAAGGCTTTTCTGGCACTGTCCAGCTGTCATCTGGCCCATGAAGGTTACTCAGTGGTGAGATGTGTATTTCCCCAGACAATGAACATGGCCATGGGATGGGGAAGAGGACTCCACCCTTGACAGGATGGTCTATTTTTGGGGGAAGGGGGGTGGGCTGTGCTAAGATTCTTCCTGAGCGTCAAAGCGTGCCTACCTTGTCACTTACAGGTGGAGCTCACAGCTAGGTCTGTCTCCTCTTTGTCTCTCTAACCAGGCTGGCACCAAATGCAGTGGGGGCAGAGAAAGTGACCAGAACTGGTTTAGGAGTTGGACAAAGGTTTGTTCTCCAACCACAGGCTGACACTAGGCATAAAGGCATAAATGTGTACCTGGCACCTTCTATTCATAATACTTCTGGATCTATGAGGAATCAGATAAGGACTGCCCTGCTGTCTGAAGGACCTGAAGGAAGACTGGATCTGCTTGCCTTAAATCCAGGACCCCAGAAGTGACTCCAAGGGTCAGTTGCCTGACCTCACATTTGAGTAACAGGGACACAGCAGGCTTGAAGAGGCCTTCCTCCCTCCAACTGCCCAGCTGAACAGTTCCAACTGGATCTGACCTGGAGCCTGCTGCTGACCTCTGGTGGTGTGAGTACCACCCCCACCCGCCCAAAGGGTGCCACCCAGGTCCTGGACACTTGGCTGGTGTTATTGTGTACTCCTCGTGTCACCAAACTGCAAGAAATGGGACTTAGAAACTTTTTTCCCAACTTTCTGCCTGAAAATCCCATGGAGACTGGTGGTTGCCATATTAGTAGTACCCATCAATTTGCAGGTTGGTCTCAACTTGCTGGCTTGACACACTTAAGAAGATTCGACTCCCAGAAAGGTTTTTAAGTCTGAACTTGGTGAGCTTCATTGAGACTGATCCTGAGCTGAAGACAATCAACGTACAGGCTTTCCTGGGCACAGACTTTACACACTTTAAGCTATAGCAATGATTTTAGTGTTATCAGGTTTGTGGCTCCCTTCTGCTGTAAATCAATGGGTTCCATTTGATGGTTGAGCTGGTCAAGGCACGGTGGTGCTATTTCTCATGACTTCTTTTAAAATGAAGTCTATGAAGGTCACTGGTTTGAACTTAACAGCTGATACAAATGGTGGATAGGAACTAAATCAGAGCGATATTAGTCACCTTGCTAAGGTGGCATCTGCTAGGGTAATTTTATTGCAAGCCTATCTGCCACTTAGAAGAGCCTAGTGCTTTGCTTTACTATATCACTACAGATGCAGTGTTGCACACTCCTTTTCCAGTGAATTACCTTGCTTTATTTTTTTTTAAGGACACTAGATCTTCATAGGCACCTTGTTTTAACAAAATAGCATTGTTTCACACTCATTTTCCAGTGAATTTTCTTGTTTTCTAAAGACAGTGAGGGCCAGATGTAGCAAAGGGTTTTACCCATTCTGTGTCTATGGGAAAATGTGTTCCTACATATGGCCATAAGTATTCATAGGCGCCTTGTTTTAATTCAGGTACTTAGACCATAAATACTTCTCTCTCTCATAAGAGGGATTGGACCAGTGTGCAACATAGCGTAAAGATGAGTCATGAACAAGGGTTTAAGTGTAAGGCTCAAAGAAGAGCAGTGTAAAAGCTGGAAAAATGTTTGTTTGTAAAAGACGTTTTGTGGCTCAGCTTCCAGACCTCCACCTTCCAGGTAGAACGTACCTCTGTGGCAATTTCTAGATGTGGCGCTCATGCCGTTTGGCTCACCCTTCAGTTTAACAGGATTGCTGGATACATTGGGTAGGAATGGAAAATTACATTCCAAGTGGGCCCTATCAGCTGAAATTTGATTGTGGGTGTATGCTAAACTATCTACAAGCCACACAAAAAAATCAGAGGTCATTTTCTTGCAGTCTGTGGATGAATTCCTGTGTTATGATGCCCTAGGACAGGATTCTGCAAAGTCGGTCCTGGAGAGCCAGGTCCATGTCAGATTTGTAGCATATCCACATTTAGAAAAATGTAGAATTCTGAAACATCTTCTTTCTAAATGTGGATATGCTGAAAACCTGGAATGGACCCGGCTCTCCAGGACCGACTTTGCAGAACCCTGCCATAGGAGGTCTGTTAACTTCAGTACCATCACCTTTAGGTTCTGAATTTCTGATTGCATGGTTACGAACAGTTCACCTGCTTCTGCAAGGTTGATAATAAGGTAGATAATAGTGCTACAATATCCATATATAGCTCTTTGGATGCTTTGCTGTGAATACATCTTTACGGTTCTTCTACGGGTTCAAGCACTGCAAACTTATTTGTGCAGATGACTTGCAGCGCTAGATTAATAGTATCACTACTTGTCGTGAATGCCTGTGGTTTACTACAGCTAGTCAGCCTTTGCACAGTAGTATTGGGCAGTGAGTCTGATAAACACTTTCCTTGATTTTCAAAAATCTTTCCAGCTTCTTTGGCTTACAGTTCCCCCCCTAGCTCTGGTAGATCCCTTTTGCCCAGTATGGATTCAACTTCCTCCACTAAATTTTCAATGACTGCTATAGATCTCCTCTTGCCACCCCCCCCCCCCATCCCCAAATGCATAGTAGACCTATGGGACTAATGCCTAAATCAGCCAGCTATCTGCATATAGGCAGCCTGCTGCAAAAGTAAACTTTAATAGATTGGTTTAGGCTGAAGAGGACTTAAATTATAATAGGGCATCCAAAAAGAAATATGCAAATTTCTTTTTGACTTATGGCGTGGGTCTGTAGCAACACTTCAATGTTTTTGCACTGTAGGTGAAAACTGCACCGAAATATCAACTTTGCATTGGATCAATCTAGTGAAAGGATAACGTCTCCATATCTATTTTCCTAAGTCAGAATTTAATAAGACTCAGGCTTTGAACCACCATTCTGGTTGATTACTTTGTTGGCCAGCAGAAATGTTAAGCTCTCTCCTAGACAATGGCCCATTTCATCAGGACCAATCTGTTCCTAGGAGAGGAAGAGGATTATCCTGCTCCTGGAAGCAGAAGAGGGTGGGGAAGAAATTGGCATGTACTAACTAACCCCCCCACTTACTGACAAGCCCTTCTCAGAGAAACAAAGTAGTCTGTCAGACCTCACAAGAGAGGCTCCTTTTGAAGGCTTAAGAGGGAAAAGACCAGCCTTCTGTGTCAGTTAGAGGCAGAGCTCAAATTAGGGGGAAACGGTGGTGGACTAAAGCTTCAAGTTACCATTTTAAATAATTCCAAAATGCTGTGTCAGTGGATAGTGGAGAGGTGGAAGAATCATGCTGCATTCGGATTGGGCAGAGACACCCATCTTTTAGAAGTCGCCAACGCTACTTTTAAACCTCTGCACAACTGAAGTACTCTGAGAAGCACTGGGATCGCCACAAGAAAATGAAACAATGACTCTTGCCTGGATGAGCCTATCTGGAGTGAAGAGACACTGTGAACTTATACCAACTTGTTGGACAGTGACACTAGTCTTCCCGCTCCATCTGGAGAAAAACAGAGAGTGAATTTGATCCTGAAGGAGAGGGTCACCTGGGAGCTTCTGCAAACTTGGCCTTTGGTTGTTAACTTCTGAAGAGCGTCCCTGTTTAAATTATATTGTACACACAGGTGCCTTGCAAGTGACCAGGAGGCTGTGTTGGTACTGGACCAACAAAGAAGTCTCAAGATCAGGTTAAGGAGTAGAATGGGCAGGAGGGCACACCCTGACTTCTCCTTTATTGGAGGGGAAAACAGTTACCATACACCTATTAATAAATAAAAACGATTTTGAGGCCAGAAGTTATCAAATCAACACTCCAGGTGGCTAGAGTAGGTAATAAGGAGCAAAAAAAACCAAAATAGGTGAAAAGCAGTCAACAGGGACGGAGAAACCAGCTTTTGTCCTACCTTCTCGACTGCAGCCTGCTCATGGGTTATCTGGGCTGTCAAGCTGAGAAAATCTGTACTGTGCTTGGTGGTTTATTACCTATACCCAGGGAGGGAAAGTAGTAGCGGTACGGGAAGTTTGGAACAGCCATCCCAAGTGTGATGCTTTGCCTGCTCATGACCAGTTATCCTCTGTGGACGGCAAGTGCTTTAAGGGACTGACAGAGCTTATCTGCACCAAATTTCTTTACTCCAACCCCCGGGAAGGTAGAGCAACTTTGTTGGTTTCTTGCCAGGGAGCCCCTGCATCTGTGGAGTGAATGCCCATAAGTGGGTGACTCTCCTAGTCAAGTGCACCAGTCTCAGTGCTTTTCCGCCTGCCTAGAAATGGGGCACAGGACAAGTGGGGTGGGAAGGAAAACAGAAATATATCAGTCTCCGCGGGAACAGCAGAGTTTGCCAGGTGAGAAGTGGAGCAGGCAGAGGTGTAAGCCAACATGCAACAAATAAACTTGGTTGCCCCACGGGAGGGACAGCAGCACCCATAACACGAAAGAGAAAGGGCAAGAGATCCCTCGCAGCCACATTAAAGCTTTCATTCTGTGTGTGAGTAGACACTGGGGCCGCTTTTTAAAATGTGGGTATTAGGCTCAAGGTGTCCCAGCAGTGCAGCAGCACAGGAGCCTCTCTGCTATGTTAGAACAGTCTGCAGTCTGCAGCCACCAGTTGGGACAGACCCATTGTTTATTAAGTTACACATGGCCTAGGTTCTCTTGTATTACCGTCTAATATTCTTGTTCTAATGCCTACACATGATTGTATGCCATTACTCAAACCCAATGTGGGCCAGTCTTGTGTAACAACTTTGTTGCATGTCTGCAGTGTTACCGAACTGGTCTGATTTTATATCCTAAATTGACCTCTTGTGCAACCAACTGGGCTTTTTTATCCTCCGGCCAAGTATTCTTTGTGACAGTTGGCAGGCCTGTACAGAGCTGATGGAGTGGTGGTGTAAAGGAGATGGTAAATAAAGCTAGCAAAAGATCTAAATAAGATTGAAAACATAATTACTCATGGCAGTGAATATTGTACTGGTAACACTATGGGCCTGATTACAACTTTGGAGGAGGGTGTTAATCGTCCCAAATGTGACGGATATCCTGCCCACCGTATTACGAGTTCCATAGGATATAATGGACTCGTAATACGGCGGGTGGTATACCCGTCACATTTCGGACAGATTAACACCCTCCTCCAAAGTTGTAATCAGGCCCTATTTCTCCTCTCCTACTGACTAACTGAGTAGTCAGTATCACTGGTGACATGGTTGTCCGGAATTAAATCCAATAATTTTTTAAACCAAGGCACAGGCTGTAGGAAGTTGCCTCTGTATGTACTATTTCGAAGTAAGAAATAACATGCACAGAGTCCAAGGGTTCCCCTTAGAGGTAAGATAGTGGCAAAAAGAGATAAGTCTAATGCTCTATTTTGTGGTAGTGTGGTCGAGCAGTAGGCTTATCAGAGGATAGTATTAAGCATTTGTTGTACACACACAGGCAATAAATGAGGAACACACACTCAAAAGACAATTCCAGGCCAATAGGTTTTTATATAGAAAAATATATTTTCTTAGTTTATTTTAAGAACCACAGGTTCAAGATTTACAAATAATACTTTAAATGAAAGGTATTTTACTCAGGTATCTTAGGAACTTTCAATCATCACAATAGCATGTACAGTTTTGGCAAAAATGGCAATAAGCTATTTTAAAAGTGGACACAGTGCAAAAATCAACAGTTCCTGGGGGAGGTTAGTAATTGTTAAGTTCACAGGTAAGTAAAACACTTACAGGGTTCAAAGTTGGGTCCAAGGTAGCCCACCGTTGGGGGTTCAAGGCAACCCCAAAGTTACCACACCAGCAGCTCAGGGCCGGTCAGGTGCAGAGGTCAAATTGGTGCCCAAAACACATAGGCTTCAATAGAAATAGGGGTGCCCTGGTTCCAGTCTGCCCGCAGGTAATTACCCGCGACTTCAGAGGGCAGACCAGGGGGGTTTTGTAGGGCACCGGGGGGGACACAAGCAGGCACAGAAAGTACACCCTCAGCGGCACAGGGGCGGCTGGGTGCAGAGAGCAAACAGGCGTCGGGTTTGCAATAGGATTCAATGGGGAGACCCGGGGGGTCTCTTCAGCGATGCAGGCTGGCAAAGGTGGGGCTCCTCGGGGTAGCCATCACCTGGGCTAGGAAGAGGGCCGCTCCTGCACTGGAGTTCGGTTCCTTCAGGTCCTGGGGGCTGCGGGTGCAGTGTGTTTTCCAGGCGTTGAGTTCCTTGAAGCACGCAGTCGCGGTCAGGGGGAGACTGGATTCCCTCTGCAGGCGTCGCTCTGGGGGCTCAACTCTGGCTACTCACGGGCTCGCAGTCGCCGGGGAGTCCTCCCTGTGGTGTTAGTTTTCCACAGGTCGAGCCGGGGGTGTCGGGTGCAGAGTGGAAAGTCTCACGCCTCCAGCGGGAAACGTGTGGTCTTTAAAAGTTGCTTATTTGTTGCAAAGTTGCAGTTTTGTTGAACAGGGTAGTCCTCTGAGGCCTCAGAGGTCGCTGGACCCTGGGGGACGTGTCACTGTTGCAGTTTTTCTTGAAGTGGGGAGACAGGCCGATAGAGCTTGGGCCAAAGCAGTTGGTGTCTCCGTCTTCTCTGCAGGGCTTCAGGTCAGCAGTCCTTTTTCGTCTTCAGGTTGCAGGAATCTAGTTTCCTAGGTTCTGGGGTGCCCCTAAATGCTGAATTTAGGGGTGTGTTTAGGTCTGGGAGGGCAGTAGCCGGTGGCTACTGTCCTTGAGGGTGGCTACACCCTCTTAGTGCCTCCTCCCCGAGGGGAGGGGGGCACATCCCTATCCCTATTGGGGGAATCCTCCAAAACCAAGATGGAGGATTTCTAAAGGCAGGGGTCACCTCAGCTCAGGACACCTTAGGGGCTGTCCTGACTAGTGGGTGACTCCTCCTTGTTTTTCTCATTATCTCCCCTGGACTTGTCGCCAAAAATGGGGGCTGTGTCCAGTGGGTGGGCATCTCCACTAGCTGGAGTGCCTTGGGGCATTGTAACACGAAGCGTGAGCCTTTGAGGCTCACTGCTAGGTGTTACAGTTCCTGCAGGGGGAGGTGTGAAGCACCTCCACCCAGAGCAGGCTTTTGTTTCTGTCCTCAGAGAGCACAAAGGCCCTCACCACATGGGGTCAGAAACTCGTTTCTCAGCAGCAGGCTGGCACAGACCAGTCAGTCCTGCACTGAACAATTGGGTAAAATACAGGGGGCATCTCTAAGATTCCCTCTGTGTGCATTTTTTAATAAATCCAACACTGGCATCAGTGTGGGTTTATTATTCTGAGAAGTTTGATACCAAACTTCCCAGTATTCAGTGTAGCCATTATGGAGCTGTAGAGTTCGTTTTTGACAAACTCCCAGACCATATACTTAATATGGCCACAACTGTACTTACAATGTCTAAGAATAGACTTAGACACTGTAGGGGCATATTGCTCATGCAGCTATGCACCCACCTGTGGTATAGAGCACCCTGCGTCAGGGCTGTAAGGCCTACTAGAGGAGTGACTTACCTATGCCACAGGCAGCATTTTGTGCGCATGGCATCCTGAGGGGGATGCCATGTCGACTTTGCCTTTTTTCTCCCCAACAACACACACGATCTGCAATGGCAGTGTGCATGTGTTAGGTGAGGGATCACTTAGGGTGGCACAACATATGCTGCAGCCCTTAGGGGCCTTCCCTGGTCACAGGGCCCTTGGTACCACTGGTACCTTTTACAAGGGACATATCTGTGTGCCAGGGGTGTGCCAATTGTGGAAACAATGGTACATTTTAGGTGAAAGAACACTGGTGCTGGGGCCTGGATAGCAGGGTCCCAGCACACTTCTCAGTCAAGTCAGTATAAGTATCAGGCAAAAGGTGGGGGGTAACTGCAACAGGGAGCCATTTCCTTACACAGGCACTGCTTCTTATGACCACAGGCACCATGTGGTCTCCTCTTAGACAACACTACCTGCCTGTGAAGGGGGTAGGGGATGATGGTAGCTAGGCTTAACTGAAGGATGAGGAAGAAGAACTACCAAAACTGCAGCCCGTACTGTGAATAACTATTATTTATTAGTCCCTTCAGGTCTGCCTCCACCAGTCGTTTTGTGGTTCAAATCTGAATGAGATGCGAAACAAGGGGGGCAATGTAACACCAAGGGTTTAATTAGACAATATTAATGAAGGAGACCAGAAGAAAGCAAGAAATACATTGGAAAACAAGCCTCTACTCTTTCACTGAACTTAGGACCAGATAAGCAAGGAAATATTGCTTCGATTCCAACTTGTAAAGGCTTTCTTTGTCTCAAAACACCATTGCAGGTGAAACGTTAAACTTTCATTTTCCTCACTGCGATATGCAACTTTTTGAAGAAAATTGATTAACAGTAAAAACAGACTTCCATGCCTTAGCAATAATAGCTGTACTGTAAGCACCTAGGTCCATAAGCTGTATTTAATTAAAGTAAGTATTTTATCAAGAGTCCAATGCACATCATGTCTGAAAGAAACCAGGAGACAGAGGGCTTGATTACGACCTTGGCGGTAGGGATACTCCGTCACAAACATGCTCCTTGATATCCTCTGGAACTTGTAATACTGCAGGAGGGATATCCGTTACGTTTGTGACGAAGTATCCCATCCACCAAGGTCGTAATCAGGCCAAGAGTGTATTCCCTGGCAAACAATCTGAAATAAGGTTTTAAAAAAAAAAAAAAAAAAAAAGAATCATTCTGCTCAAGAAGGAGAGTCGAAAACGATCAGTTCCACATGGAGAGGTGGTACCCACTTCAAAAAACGGAAGCCCATAAGGTGGCAAGCTTAACAAAAACGACTCAGAGATTCAATCAAAATAATAAGACTCTGGCGTTGGTGCTTGGGAGAAGAATGGAAGTAGGTAAGCTGATTCAAAGTTAGGAGCCGAAGAACTGAAAATGTCCCTACATGGTATCAGAAAAGATGAAGGAGCAATCAGAAACATGTAAACTGTTTAAGTGAAGGCCGTGAGAGGCAAAGGACCAAATGAACAGATTTCTTGCTTTCCAAACAATGGGAAACAAATAATTCCTAGAGGGCTAAAAAACAACAAGATGATCCTAGTTCCAGCACTTGATTTGAGGAGAATCTGAACGGTGACTTTAGGCTTTAACTCCAGAGCCGCACAGCAACTCCCCTCAATGAAAGAAGCCATTCTTCTCAGCATGGAAAGAGAAAAGGAGATGACTAACCCTCCTTGTATACCAACGTCCACTGAACACGGAATGAGGAAGTGTTAAAACCATTGAACTGTTCTTGAACAAATTACTATAACATCAGAGTTGAACCAGCTGTGATTACGTTGTGCCAGCGGGAATCCCAATCCCAGATTCTAAACAATGTAGAATGTTTAGCAAAATGCGAGAAATAAAGAGTTCGAGGGAAAAAAAACACAGGAGAGCAATCGCTAAAGAGAGGCCATTCTGGGTGCAAGGGGAGTATACAACTCACAGCTTCCTCCACTGCCACAACAGAGAATCAGAGGAATATCCCATGGATTATAACATGACACTTCACAAGACGCTGCCAGTATAGACTATGCCTAGGACAGTCACTGGTGGCTCTATAAAACAAACAAATTAATCTTTACCAGGCTCCATTCAGGAAAAGCTTTGCAAACTCAGGAGTGATGAAGATGCAGAGTCCCTCAGAGCTAGGCACAGGACCTGAAGTGGAGTTTAACTAAACCATGTGGCATTGTCCTTAGCTAGCGCATACATATTATAAGTGGTGGCCGCAATACAGATTCATCCTCAAATCTAAGGAACACCTCTACTCTCTGAAGCTCTACAGGCAAGCTAGTGAAAGAAACTCAGGTCTCAATCCAAATGAGCGCCCCAACATCACGACTATGGCTGGACTGAGCACTGAATCAATCACCAAACTATGTTGGAATTGCTTCATCTGTTAGGTATCCAGGTCTTCTGCAAGTTAGAAAACAAAAAAAAGTTTTCATGACTAGCAATTGTTAAAAACCAGAGAATAATGAGGGTCCTGAAGAAATGAGACCATTCTCGGCATAAAACATCTCTTTGCTTCATATCTGGGTACTAAAGAATAAGCCAGGGAGACAGGAAAAAAGCTACGAGAGGCAAGATGTCAAAGTCCAACCCACTGTTTGTTGTGGAGAATATCTTCGGTGAGCTTGTCCTGTGCTATAAATATTACCTAAATGTTATGCACAGGCAGCATATGCAAGAAAAGGCAGAAATTCCATACGAGGAAGAAAGGGCACACAGGGTGGGTAAACAATCACTGCTCAAGCAGTCTGGAATTGTCCAGAAAGTGGCAAAAGAGACCAAATAAGAAGACACAGCACAGGGAAATAGAAGTTGCAGTGCCACTGGGGGTGGGGAGTGAGGGGGTGTGGCAGAAGTTAAGTAAATCAGAAGAGACAATCAAGCCAAAAGGAGGGACAATTTAAGAAAAGACTGGTGAAGGGAACAGCAAAAAAGAATTCAATAAGCAACCTAGGCAAGTAGGCGATAGAGGAAAGCAGGCAAGCAGAAGTGTGAGAGAGGATAAGAGGTGAACTTCCAAGTAGATATGTAGGCACATCACAATTAAGGAGGTGGTGGTGCTCCTGGGAAAACAATATTTAGTGCACAATAAATTGAAAGAAAGGATGGACGTTAGCCCAGGAAATGAGGCTGTAATCCAGAGCAAGAGGAGAGACATTCCACGGAAAAAGGACCGAGGGAAGAGCATAAGAGGTTGCTGAAAAATGAGAGCGCCAATATGAGAGGAGCATATTTCGTCAATTTCGTATTTAGGCACAGTTATGTATCTCCTAGATCAGTAGCCTTCAAACTAGGCTGGGGGCGGGGGTGGTTTGGGGGCGGGGGTGGTTTGGGAGCGGGTCTGGCCAAAAGAAATATTATGCAGATAACAGTGCTTTGTTTTAAGCCGAAACATGGTTATTGCATTTGCAAAAAGTTAAAAGAACTTAACTGCAATGTCTAAATACGTCTAGGCTTCGTTAAACATTACCAACTTAATAGAATAGTTATGAAAAATTCTGAAGGGGGGGTCGATGATTTTTTTTTCCTACCTGGAGGGGGTGGGGGCGCATCAACAAGTTTGAAAACCACTGTTCTTGATCAATATCAAATGTTGCTGTACACTTTAATGGTTCACTTCTGATTTACCATCCTTAGCCTTTGGGTGGCAGCAAAAATCGAGTTTCAAGTGAAATGGCGTAGACAGTTCTACAGCTGTACGGTCATTTTTAGAGGCCCCTCAACAGATTTTGCAGGAGTACCCATTTTTTTTTCTTACGCCAATATTCACAAGTCACAGATGTGTGCTAATGTAAAGAATACGAAATATTTTAAGTATAACATATGCACTACACGTCCGTGTTCCCAAAAAAATGTATTTTTCAGTCGCTGCCGTATTTTGTGGAATATGAGTTTACCAGTGTTACAAAGTAAAACGAGCATTCGATTTGAAAAATATATTAGACTGGTTCTCCTCAAAACTTGTAAAATGTGTTTACCGATACTAACCTAAACAGATAGTGAATACGCCTTGACCACAAGCCTTTTGAGTATTTAACTAGTGGTTTTGTTCTGTCATGCGTTTTCCAAAACTATATTGTTTAGAGCTGACAGACATTCATCAATCTTCATTGAAAAAAAAAAAAAAATGTCTAAAATCAAAATTATATTTTGGTCCATAAAAGCACATATTTTCGTGGTAGTTCCTGAGACATACATTAACTGTGTGCATGGCGGTGCTCGCTGTAAAAGGGCAGATTAAGTTAACTAAAGGCTGAAGTGGACTGCCCCATTTCCACATGCTGTATATACTGCAGTGGGTAGAAGAAAAAATGTAAATAATACAATAACAGAACTATGTATGAACAGGTTAGCTGAAAGCACGTATTAACACGTATGTTAAATATATAATTTTAGTAGAATCGAAAAGAGCTTAGCCAACACCAGACCTAGAAAGTGGCCCAAATCCAAAAATGCCATTTAAAAAAAATATCATCCAAAAAGGTTTACTTACAGTACATGAGATTCAGATAGAAGATGAAGGAGGGAGGGCTTTATTTATCATGAGAAGTAAATATCAATCAGGACTTGACATGAATAATAAATTAAATGGACTTCCGTAAAATGCATATTGAATTAGCGTAGCGCATCTGAAAATTCTGCTGCACCAATATTTCATACCTATGCGCCACAGTGCAAGAAACAACAAAGCCAAATGGCTTCAATAGTTATGTCTGCCCTAGAGACAGCTTCAATTTTGTGTAATAAAAAAATGTCACAAATACAACCTGCACGGAAAAACTATGTAAATGGATGAGCTTTGGTTCAACCCAAAGCCCTCAATGTGGAACAGGGAAAAGCTCGGGAAAATTAGAAAGACTAGCTGCTTGCCTTCAGAAATATCAGTACAATCTTTAACATATTATTCGTTGGCTTAGTGCCCAAGTCGATTATATTTCATGTCTTCTGGTTGATCACCAGGAAAGGGTGGTGAAGCCATACTGGCAAAGGAAAAAGAAGGAGTTGTTGCCAGTATACACGAGAATGCTACGAGGTCCACAACAACTGGACAGTACACTGAAGACATGGACATGATGCAGTTTCGAGTGTAATTGTCCTCTTGATTTATAAACGCTGAAGGAGAGAGAGTTCGATACCTCTTGCTATCAGGACTTATTTGAGTGTTCGACGAGTTGTCTGCGTGTTAAGATAAATTGGTGATAAATGTGTGCCTCCCAAATGTTTACATGAAAGAATAATCAACTTAGCACTGGTGGGCTGGTCGACTCAAACTCTGAACAAGAGGAAAGATAAGGCAGAGTTTTGGTGGTCAAGTGTGGATAGAATGGTGTATGGAATTTCAAAAAGTGAAAAAAAAAGGTTTAAAGTGGAACTGCAAGCTCACAAAGTGTGTTATCAAGAGAGCTAAGGGCTGTGCTGGTGTTGGTGGATGTTCATTCAAAGTGGTTGGCGGTGACATTCGGGAAAGAAATAACCATGAAAACTACTATTGGCATTTTGGAGAAAATGCTTAGGGAGGAAAGTTTTTCCTTTACTGCATTTACTGATAATGGCACCCAGTTGAGTTTGATGCAGATGAGGTGGGTTTTTAAACTTAATTTAGATTTAAACACTGTTGCAAACCACTGTACAACTCTCAGATCAAAGGAATTGTAGAGAGGGTTACAAAATGGTGAAATGAGCCATTAAAATGGTTGAGGTCAATAGGCAAGATGTAGAAAATTGTTGCACAGATGGTGTGACTTACCCCACGACTTAATAGTTTGTCTGAAGTTTTCTTTTCTTATGAGGGGTAGGAAATCGGGGACCAAAATGAAACCAGCCTGTCTGAAAGAACTGACATTGGGTGAGAATAAGGATAAGGATGTGAATATTCATGAAACTGGTGGTTTGGCAGTGGGTGACTGGGTGAGAATCAAATCAAGGAGAGTATGTGGAGGTTTGAATAAGTATTGTGGTCTGTACAAGGTCAAAAAAGTACTTGATTTTCATATGGTTCTGGAGAAGTTGAATCTCAGAAGGGTGGTGATCTACCCAGAAGAAGGGAGTTGTACTACGGGTGAAGATGAAGGAAGATGTAGCTTCTTGATGATGGATGAATTAGAACTGAGTCAGTCTAAAGTGAGAAGAGAAATAAGTAGGCAAGTAGAGAAGTTGTTGATAGTCTGGGAATAGATGTGGAGTATGACTGAAGTGCTGTGCAAGTAGAGCAAAGTGGAGGCACTGCTCAGTGTAAAAAAAGACTCTAGCTTCTCCGTATATTAGGAGGATTACATGAGGCAAACCACATAATCAGATTGTAAGGGGGCGGTACTAAATAAATGCCTAAGGCTGAGCATAAAAGCCTTAAAGCCCAGTCCAATAAAAAACAGAGAAATCCATGCAGGACACCAAATTACTTCAAAAACGCTGACGAGTTCATTGTTATTAAGTCACTAGAGTCTATTACAAGTGAAAGCATACGATTTATTATCTCTTACAATGGAGCGTGGTCATCCACTGCTAGCCAGAAAATTATCAAACTTAGCTAGGAATTCTCACACTCAAGGAAGCAAAAAACCGTACACCAAGTGAATTACAGAATACAAATCAATATATACGTGGTTAATGTATGGTGGATACTCTATTTAAACACAGGTTAATTACCTTTTCTAGATCTGGATTTTTTCAAGCAATTGCTCATGTGCCCCAGTAGATGGGGCCATAGGGTTCCATGGTGGCCATGAACTGCTTCTGGACGTGAAGGTGCAGAACCAAAATATAGGTACCTTCTCTGTGTATTGACATCAGTCTATCTTGAACTCTTCCACACTTCGCAGAAGTGGAACAACTATTGCAGACGGGAGACAGCAGTATGCCAGCCAAATCTAACTTGGGACATTGTCATAATCGCAAGAGTCCACTCCACAAAACAGGGAGGAGGTGATAAATCTGACGTAAGAATATCTACCAGATAGAGCGTTATCAAAGTTAAGTAACTTCATGCTCTGATGAATAGTACTAACACTAGGTTCCTCAACTTTGGAATAAATACCCAAGCAGTATCTCCTAAACAGTGGAGGGTCTGAGAAATGCACTCACACCTAGGCTGGCAGATGCTCAGTACTTGGATACCACTCACCAGTGTCATTGCAGCAGCTTTGGTTAAATGAGCCCATACGTCCTCTGCGGAGTTCCTTTTTGGTCAGGGCATAGCATGTTTTTAATGCACAGGGTGATCCATAAAGACCAAGTTAGCCTAAGCACCACCATCCCCCTGGTTAGTATCAGCAAGCCACACAAAAAGCTAGACATAAACTACTCTAGTACACTCAATAGAAACTGAGAGCTCTCTTTAGGTCTAGCCATTGAAGCCGCTGTTTCGCCTTAGATGGATATGGAAAAGTGAAAAAGCTAATTAGGTACTGTATCGACCCATGTTCAGAAATGAAGCACGAATCCTCAGCACCAATTTGTCATGGAAGAAGGTGCTGTACTGGGAGTGCACCGACAGCACCTGCAATTCACTGATGTAACATGCAAGTAATAGAAATAGGAAACACAGTGTTCATAGTGAGCACTCACAACCAACAGCTGTGTATGGGCTTGAAGGCGGTGCAAATTAGAAACGTAAGGACCAAGTTTTAGTTTTAAGGCATATTGATTGGAGCCGGTGGGAATATCTAAGTCACTCCTTTTAAGAAATCTCATCACAACTGGTGACTTGAAATATAAAGAAAAGGCTGAAAGGGTCAACATATAATTAACCACGCCCTTTATAAAGTCTTCTGAGCCAAATATCGTACAACCAATGGCACATACAATAAACTGGCCAGTGACAGTTCCCACACCAGACCACACATTTCACCCAACAACTCAAGTTGATATATTTAGCAGAAGGGTGTCAAGCAGCAAGAATCAATTCAACCATTTCAAGAGGCAAGTTAAAAGTGCTCACTTATTTCTACTCATGGATGTGTAGGTTGGAGATTTGGGTATAGCACACTTCAATGTTGCTTAGACAGGAGGTTCTCTTGAACAGGTTTATGGATCGGAGGGCAAAGTTTCAGAGCTAAATGGATTGGCGTACCACATTCCTCTGGCCAATCCGGAGATTACAAGATAATCTGAGTCAGTTTGTCATGCTCATCTTCAGAACCCGAGGCAGGCAAGGTAGCAGCAGAAGGAGGTACAGGGGCCTTTCACCCCACCCCAAAAGGAATGCATCCACGAGGAATCATCTTTGTGGACATTCTTCAGCTCAGTAATTGTGACAATGCATGTTCTCAGCAGTGGTGAATTGTTCCAGCCAGGCACATCCTACTCTGCAGAGATGCTGTGAGGCACCTCTGGAAGAAGATACCATTTGCTGTCTGCTAGCTGATACCTGGTGAGATCATCCACCGTGGTGTTGAACAATCCCACCAAATGAACGGGATACCTCTTGACTTCCCAGCCATATGCAAAGGCATAGTCTACTGAAACAAGGGCCAAGACCCCACATCACCCTTCTTGCTGCAGTATAAACTATATGGAGGTCATGAGGTCCATCAGGATATGAACTTTAACTTCTCCCAGATGATCTCCCCAACCCAGACACAATGTGTCTGCCACTGCTTTGAGCTCTGGTTTAGGGCAGGGAGAACATGACAGTTTGGCATCCATCTGTCACTACCACAATTCCCAAGCTATCTTCTTCGAGATGAGAGTGCTGTCCAACAGACAGCTCCGATGTTATGCCCTTTGAAAACAGAGACAAGCATAGGAATGAGGGATGAGAAAGATATTCGAGCAACCAGTTTGCGAGGTAAAGCAACCTGTGACTATAGGCCACGATCACTGCCTCCAATTTTGTAAACACCCAGGGGGCAGATGTAGAGAGGAAGATAGAACTGCAATTTGGTAACGCTCCAACTCCACTAAAAACAAAGCATAGTGTCTGTGGAACTGCAGGGCAAGAAAATGAAAGCAAGCATCATGCTGCTTCAAGAACACCTGACAATCCCTCGGATCCAGGGCACAAACAACCTTGAACAGAGTTAACATCTTCCATTTGTCCTTCCAAATGAAGGCATTCAGAGGCCAAAGATTTGAATCTGCCTGAGGCCTCTATCTTTCTTGGGCCCCAAATATAACAGGAGTAACACCCCTTGCCTTTTCCCGCCTCCAGGACCCGCACTATGGACTTTTATGCAAAAAGCAATGTACCTTCCTGAAGAAGGATGGTGGTGTGATTTACTGAAATTTGAGAGAAAACAGTTGAGACTGCCCAGGGGGAGGGGATGTGAAGAGCAAGGTGTTTGCCTTTTGAACAATTTGAAACTCCTAATTATTTGATGTTATAGCTCTCCACCTGGGTAGATAAAATTAGGTTTTGGCCAGCTGAGCATTTCAAAAGGAGGAGAAATCAAAGTGGCTTATCAGTCACTGCAGAGGAAGATGAAGATTCTTATTCTTGGTGGTGCTCACGACAAACTACTACCATGTCCTCTGAGGCTGTGAAAAGTTTGGGCTGAGCTCTATACAGGCTGTGACTGCTGCATCTGGCAGTAAGCTAGGCTCTGCAAGTATCCTCTGAATTTTCTGTACTGTTGGTCTAACAAAAGAGACAGAGAGAAGAAGTTAAGGAGTGGGCTATCTTTACAGTTCCCCAGAGTAGTCTCAGAATTGTCCCCCAAAATGTCTGTAAACATGAAAAGGCACATCAATAAGAAATGTCTGAACGTCACAGACAAACCTGCTGCATGCTTCCAGGCATGATGCCTGATCCCAACACTGAAGACCATGGTAAGGCCCAATGTGTCAAGTTCTGCCTGCATATTGTACAGTGCCCTTCCCCTCTTGGACTTTTTTGGACAACTGCATTCCTGTATTCACCAGGGACGGCCGGCAAGATCTCACTAGCCATGTCCCAGTGCATGGCTATAAGCCAAGGAGAGAGAGAACATACTGGGATTTAAGGGCCAAACTGGTGGAAGAGAGCACTCTTTTGCCAAATATGTCAATTTGTTTGGCTCCCAACCTGGTGGTGCAGAAGAGAATGCATCAGGGCTAACTTTATTTGTGGAAGTTTGGACCTCTCAGGCTAAAAATGTGGGTATTCAGTTAGTAAGGCTAGATCTTCTAAGGCTGGCCTATGTCAACTAGCTGATGACTGACAAAATGAGGGAGCGGAGTACAGCTTCGTCCATGATGCCATCAGCGTGCCTGTTAGTACCTAATTAAATGGTAGTCAGTATTCAGACAAAGCAGACCCAGGTGCAAGATCTCTGTTGAAACATTAGCTTAAGTTTCTATAATCGAAATGTCTAGTACCTCTGCTGCTCTCCAGACAACCATGAAAGAGTCATTTTTCTCAGTGAGGGATTCTTGGTAGAGATTCCAAGTCTGTGTCAGGAAAAATATCTAAGCCACTAACATTTTGTAAACCGAGGCATAGTCTAGCACCAGTATAATGAAGAGGGAGCAAGCTGTCAGTCTCCTTGTCGTCACCCTCATTTTTTTTGACACCTTAAACTGTGTCTTTTTCCTAGTGTGTTGAAAAAAAGGTGGAGAGGTGATCATCAACAGATGGAGGAAGTGCCTTGGTTTGCACATGCCAAGACATAGGCCTGCTGTGGGCCGATGTGGCACTCAGATCAGAGGTGGGTGTTCGGACAGATCTGGAATAAGCAAGGTTGAAGTCAGGGTCGGTATCTGGTTGTCGGGACCTTAATGGTAGCATGCAGTTGGATCTTTTGACTGCGTGTCTTCTCTTTGTGGGAGTTGTAAAACAAAGACAAGTCCTTCTTGCACTTTTCAGTGCACATTGGACTTTGACTTAGATGAAGAGTTTGAGCACCAACAGCACTTTGTGCAGGAGTGACGGTCATGATTTAGAGCTGGAGCAGGCCCATTGTTTACGGTGCGGTCTTCTCTACTTTTTCACTTTGAGACAGATTTTCACTTCTTGCTCCTAATGGTAGCATCAGGGAGCATTTGTTGCATGACTTCGAGTCATGATCAGAATGAAGACACTACAGGCAAACACCGTTCAGATCCTTGACTATCATCTGCTTCCTATAGATGTGGAATGGCTTAAAGGTAGTGGTCTCTGAGGGAGAAATTTCCCAAGCAGAGTGTTGCATTTCCGGAAATTTCAGGGCCAGTAAAAGCCAAAAGATGTTGACAGCGTAGAACCACATCTGTGTCAAAGGGGGTAGAAAGAATGGAACACATGTGCGTGTCATGGAATCTGGCTGTATGAGGTTCTGCTAAGCCTCTATGGAGTCGGATGGTGCCACCTGTTGGTGAACAGAAGCATTTAAAAAGAGAAAAAAAATCCAGATCCAGTCTGATACCTCAGAATATCCAAAAGACGAACAATCTATGGTTAGCAGTATCCATATGTCTGCTGGTTGGTGCACTCATGCCTAAGTAGTCTGAACCTGAAGCTGGTTCCTAAAATGAGCTGCTCAAAAGAGTGTAGGGGGGGCTGGGGGGGGGGGGGGGAGTGGGAATTGGATTCAGTGTTCAGAAGATCCTTGAAATCCAAAACACTGAACCCTGTCAAACCAGCATTGAGCCAGGACTACAAGAGGTATATACACCCAGGAAAAGACTTCTGCCTACCACCACCTGGAGCCAAAGACTTCAAGCCTCATGGAACTGGGTTCAATGGCATATCGACCAACCACCCTTTCGGAGTTCGATCAACAGAGAATAATGTTCCTTAATACCCTGTACAAGTTTAGTCACAATCTCTCCCTTTTCAAATTTTACATACAGCTTAGTTGGGGGCTTGTAGTGACAGTGCTGAAGGAGAAGAATATTGAAATAAAGTATACCCAATGAAGAAGAGGGTGGATCTATACTCCAGCAGACTGTAGTATACCATTCTTTTGAGACTGGTAAGAGTCTGCCCACCTGAATGGTCGGTCTGCAAACAGCACAAATTGTTAAATCATTTACTCAGACAGTTGTACAATTTTCAGTCAATAAAGTATGGAAAAAACAGAAAATGAGAAATGTACTGCTTGTTAACCTGTGAATCATGTTATGGGAATGCAGGTAGGCCAGCCCCTGCAAGGCACCATGGGTAATGGCAGCAATCTCCACTTCTTGAAGTGGTTTCTTGTGTACTATGGAAAAAGGAAAAGTAAAGAAAGTCACTCACAGTCTGCTATAAACTAGAGCTTATTTAAAATGATAAAGCTTAACTCAGGAGAAAATGGAAAAATACTACTCTGTGCAAAATCATACAACAAACTGTTTTTTGACTTACCTATGGACCAGATTTTAGCTATATAAATAGAGCCAATCAAAGATGTCAGTACTATAAATGTGAATATTACAGTGGGTTAGGTGAAAGCTGTGCCGTCAAAGAAAAGAAAATTAGTTACTTTCCTGTAACTGTAGTTCTCCAGTATTGGTATCTTTCATAGATTCATTGGCTTGAATAATTCCCCGTCGTCGAAGTGGGAGTCCCACTGTATAATAGTAAAGTAATGTGCATCATTCAAATAGGCCCTAGTGGCAATATAGCCTATTATATCAATAATAGTCTATCTATATCCTTTTTAAAAAAGGATCAATCTACAAACTTTAGACCAGGTGTCTCGAACCAGTAGATCGCAAGCTCCCAGGAACCTTCAGAGTAGCTCACTGCCTTAAGTTAAGTTTTAAATAAGCACAGGGTCACATTTTCCCTTTTAACATTAATGGAAGGCTGTGTTTATTTTACATTACTTTCAACAGGCTGCAGATAGCAGGGCCTGATAATGAGCAGTGCTGGAGTCAAATTTATGACCTATAATGAGGCAAAGTGGTGAAGAATTGAAGCACTAAGGGGCTGATTTGGACCTTGGCAGATGGAATACTCCATCACAAATGTGATGGTTATCCCATCCATCCTATTATGATCCCCATAGGTCAAGGTTCTGCAAATTCGGTCCCGGGGAGCCGGGTCCATGCAGATTTTTAGCATATCCACATTTAGAAAAATGTAGATTTCTGAAACATCTTATTTCTAAATGTGGATATGCTGAAAATCTGGCATGGACCCGGCTCTCCAGGACCGACTTTGCAGAACCCTGCCATAAATTATTATAAGGTCATAATATGTCGGAATGGATATCTGTCACGTTTGTGACAGAATATTCCCCTCCACCGAGATCTAAATCAGACTTTAAGATATTTAACTGTTAAATTAAAGTCCTTATCAATTCAACAGTGAAGGTGAGAGCAAAATGGTGTTTCTCAATGATATTAAATCAGAGAAAATTGAAATGAAAAGTTATTTTATGATTAAGTTAACGTTTCATTTTAATTTTCTCAAGTTTTTACAAAGTGGTGCATTTACAAACAGCAGGCCTCTTGCTCCCAGTGGCCAGTAGAACACTGTGTCATAATTATAACTGAAAAATTGTCTTTTTTTTTTTTAAATGGAGTAAATTTAAAGTGTTAAAAATTGTTTCATGTTATGAACATTTTTGCACTTTAAATTTCTCCCAATAGGGGCGTGGCCAAGATGGTGGCCAGAACGGATGCTTAGGAAGAGCTCCGTTCATGGCCCACCACTAATCGGCAAATATTCCTGTCCCAGAGGGTCGCTGGGACTACCAAACTGACGACGCGGAGCCTCTGGGGTCTCCGACTGCCAGCGACACCAAAATCGAAGTGCAGGACGCTCTGTGTGCCCTAAACGGTAAACACCTCGGCCGTGCCGAGTCCGCGAGCCGAATGCGGAGGAGGAGGCCCCCCTCCTCCGCCCGAAGACGCAGAGCTCACCGGAATAAAGAGAGCCGGGCCCCAGGATGCCACGCCAGGCGATAAGGGAAGGGACGGACAGCTGGCAAAGGTCGCCGGGACCTTCACGCTGCTGACGCGGAGCCTCCAAGGTCTCAGACTCCCGGCGATACAGGAATCGACGTACAGGACGTCCTGAACTGGAAACATCGCAGCCGCACTGGGACCACCACGTACCGAAAGCGGTGGGGGGAGGCCTTCTCCCTTAACCCGAAGCAGAGCTCGCGGCAACAAAGAGCCGGGCCCAAGAACACCGCGCCGGCCAAAGTAAGTCTGGGCCCCGGGGGGACTGGCGAGGCGCCAGGATGGCCCCTGCAAATCGGCGCTACAAGGTAAACAAGCATAGAGAGGAGGGGAAGACAGGCGGCTATGCTGAAAGGGAGCCCTGCTGATACTCACCCCCCCAAATTTCAGGAAGGACACAAGAATAGAATAAAAAATTCAAAGATTACGACGCACAGACCACTCAGGGGGAAACTGAAAAAATACGGTCCCAGAGGGCCCCCTCCCGAGAGGTGGTTTATACAAGTCAACTTGTACTGTGATCACTGTCGGGGCGGATCAAAGACTATATATAGTGACACCGGTCTTCCCGCCACCTCTCTCCCCCCACCAAAAACTTTAATAACACAGCAGCAGGACACTGCGAAACACATAGACATTGTTACTTGGATGCTTGCCTAATCCTGAACTGCACAAAACTGAGAAGGGGGGACACACTCACACCAGGCTAACTTAAGTGGCCCCAACACTAAGCCAACACACACAAGGCAAACATTTTGGAAACTGCCACCTGTTGATGCGACAACACCACTGATCAGTACACAAGGTACCCCACCTGTACATGAAATAAGTGGCGATCAGACAGCGCAGGAACAAGGCAGGACGGAAAGACACAAAAATATTTGGACTCTGTCGTGGCACTTTAAAGGGGCACAATATAAGACAAGACACGTACAGCTGCTTAGTTGCTTAACAGGAAGGATAACCACGGGCAAACATGGTTAAACCAAAACCACTGAGAGTACACACTAATGCAGAGGCAGGGACCCCCTTCTCTGAAGGAGAAATGGGGACTCAAGCTAATACTCTGCAAAGGATGCCCTGACCACTCACTCAGCGCAATTTGATTAAGTGCTGCAAGCAGTACTGGACACCAAGACATCACTGGAAGGGAAAATGGACTCAGTGGTTCTAGAAGTTAATCTCCTTCGCGCGGATCATCGGAAACTAGCTGATAGAATCACTATCACCGAATCTGAACTCGAAACGACCCAACGAGCAATAATTGAAATGAAGGCTCAAATTAAACAAATGGAAAACGAAATAACACTGCTACAACGGAGAGCCGAGGACGCAGAGGGCCGCTCACGTAGAAATAATGTCAGATTCCTTGGGATCCCGGAACGGGCAGACCTCCCTAACGCTGAACATTTCATGGAGCAATGGCTTAAAGACATGGTACTACACCAGACCGCACCATCAATGATGGTAATAGAGCGAGCACACCGAGTCCCGGGCGGACCGCCAAGACCGGGCGCTCCACGCTGCCCGTTGATAGCGAGATTTCTAAATTATCGAGACCGAGATCAAGTGCTGCAAGGCTTCCGGACTCAATGCCTCGTCCGCATGGAGAACACTGAGATCACAGCACACCCGGACTACACAATGGAAGTCCAGCGTAAACGGCCCACTTCCATCAAAGTGAAACAGGTACTCAGAGACAAGAACATTACATACTCTCTCTTGTTCACGGCCCGAATGAGAGTGACAGACGGTGACAGGACCCTCTTCTTTTAATCGGCAGAGGATGTGTGGACTTGGCTGCACACCAAGGGGCTGGTCGATCCCGTAGGTGAACCTGACGGCAATGAAGAATGGCTGGTACAGCGTCCCCGTCAGAAGAAGAAAACTAATTTCGGGATAATAACACGCACCTCAAAGCTATAGGCCGTGGATGCGCAGGCACAAGCCCTCAAAGAGGCAAATATATTTCCAACAGCACAAACACTGATCAGAAATGAAAACAGAGAAACAGACTTGAACTCTTCACGTGGCCATCTAAGTCCCCCTCTGTCACCACTAATATTTGGACCCGAACTAACACCTTGCACAGCAGATGACATATGAAACACAGGAAGAGGACTCAGAAACGCCAAATCCTGATGCACAAAGTGACATAGAAGAAGGACAGGAGGCACCAAGGCCCCGAAACCCCAGCGCAGACAAGGTCATCAAGGTTTAATGACTCAGATAAACTACGCCCCCCCTGGCTAGAAAGACAGCGGACAGGGACACAGGACTACACACTGAATCAGCCTCAACTTTGAAGCCGGATGGTGTCGGGATCCCGGACGACCGGACTGTCAGGGGAATTTGATTATCTACGTGGGCCAAGACTACCCGGACACCAAGAATCTCCTCGACCACACCTCCACACCCACATGGGTTACCGAATGGACCTTAAACTGAGTAAAGTATTCAAGGCACCGGTTGTGCCATACAGTTGGTTATGGTTTTGATTATTGTTAATTTTTCTACGCCATTATGCTTTCCTCAACACATGCCAGGCAATAAGTGCTCGAGGTAGGGGGTTGGTGGGGGGGGGGGGGGGGGGGGGGGGGGGGGGGGGTTTGACATTGCGCCAACAGGAACTGTCGATTGGGGTGGGGGGGGGGGGGGGGGAGGCCGGGATGGGAAATTAACTCGATATCATACCTTCAAATGCTGCAGAATATATAATCATCTTAAACGCCATACAATACACATAGCAATACTTCAAGAAACCCATCTCACGACCGATGAACTGGGCAGACAATGGATGGGTACAATATATGGCACGGAAACATCGGCATATGCTAGGGGAGTACTAATATGGATAGCCCCAGGGGCACCATACATAGTTCAACACAAGCAAATAGATAAGGTCGGGAGGTACGTCCATTTGAGAGGAGAACTAGATGGGAAACAGTTGTCCATAACAGGAATATACGCACCCAAGATTAAGCTAGGAGAATTCCTGCTATCTACTTATGCGGCTCTATCATGGGACCCATCAATACCCAACATATGGGGGGGGAGATTTCAATTGCGTACCAGACGTATGTATGGACCGATCTCACCTTCCACTCGAGGGTGCTCAGAGTAGAAGACTTTCACAATTGCTACGAATGTGGCTGACAGGAAGGAGATTACATGATGTATGGAGGAGCTTGCACCCCGTAGATAGGGAGTACTCCTTCTTCTCCCCAGTACACCAACTCCACACCCGGATAGATTTGCTACTGTGTTCGAGTGAACTAACTCAATCCTTAGTCAAGGCATCATACCTAGCTAAAACTATATCAGACCACTGCTCTTTGGTGGCAACAGTGCAATGGGGCAGGTTGTCCACGCGCACTCCTACCTGGTGATTACAACCGTTGCTGCTGAGAGACCCCCCCTTCCGAACCGAGATAGCAGAGGGAATAGATTCATACTTTAAAATAAATACAAACTCGGCAACATCAAGGGCAGTGGAATGGGACGGACACAAGGTAGTCATAAGAGTGGTATGTATGGCAGCGTCTGGTGGAGTTCGTAAAACATTAAACGTAGAACTGAGTAATATCGAGAAGAGACTACGGGAGGCGGAGAGGGTGTTGGGAAGGGAAGGAGGGGACGAGGGGAATATGAGTGCACTGAAAAAACAATGGGTCAAAACTGATATGCGTTTGCGTAAATTTGATTACCAACACTACACGGCGCGGTTACATGCCGAGGGGGACCGCTCCAGCAGGCTGTTATCCTGGCTGGTGAAAGGAGGACAACAACAATACACTATAAACGCTATCCGGCTAGACGAAGGAAACATCATAAATACACAACAGGAGATCAAAGAGGCCTTTAGGAAATATTATGCCACTTTGTACAGCCCAGGTTCCCCCCCCTCCCAAAGAGCAGATGAGGGAGATCTTTCAGACAATTCAATTAACTCAGTTGACGGAGCCACAATTGCAAGATCTGGAGAAGCGCATAGAGCTGGATGAGATCCAGCAAGCTCTGAAACAAATGGCCCATAACAAAGCCCACAGGGGATGGGCTCCCGGCAGAGTACTATCAGGTCTTCGCAATGCAAAGGATAACACCATACCTGGAAATGCTGAAAGAAGCATATGAACGTGGCCACCTCCCAGAATCACAAACGGAATCAATCATAGTAGTCCTCCACAAAAAGGGACGCGACCCACTAGATGTCTGGTCCTATCGACCCCTGTCTTTATTGAATTCCGAATGTAAATTGCTAGGAAAAGTACTAGCAAATCGTCTTCTTCCTTTGATGCCAACACTAATCCACCCGGATCAATCCGGCTGCAGTACTCACACAAACATCAGATGCCTGTTAAGATTAATAGCTGACACTCCGAAACTAGATTACTCAAGAGCAGCGATCTCCCTAGATGTGGAGAAAGCGTTTGACACACTAGGCTGGCCATACCTGATGGAAGACCTAAAACACATGGGCTTCGGAACTATATTTATACTCTGGGTCACAACGCTGTACGCGGACCCGAAAGCCAGAGTGAAGACAGGCAGCACAATTTCTGAAAGGTTCACGATAGGCAGGGAAACTAGACAGGGATGCCCCTTGTCGCCACTCTTGTTCACACTGGCTATCGAACCACTCGCAGCGCGACTACCACATGAGGTGCCGAACTGGGGGATACCAGATGGGAACGAACACAAGGTCGTCTCCCTATATGCAGATGATGCACTAATATACCTGCACAACCGTTCGGAATCCTTACCGGAACTACTACGATTATTAGATACATTCGGAGACATATCAGGCCTGCGAGTAAACTGGGCAAAATCATGTCTGTTTCCAATGCAATCAACCCCGCATCCCCAGAAAGAAACAATATCCACACACAATTTACAAAGGTGCTATACCACCTTCAAATACTTAGGGGTACAAATATACCACGATGAATTGGACATTAGAGAGGGGAATCTAGACAGAACGATCAAATCCATAAAAGGCTCGATGCCCTTTTGGTGCTCGCTCCCACTCTCGCCCATGGGGAGAGTGGCAGTAGCTAAAATGAGAATATTACCCCGAATCTTGTATTATTTCTTGGCCTTACCGATCAAACTCCCCAAGTACTATTTCACGTCCCTAAATAGCCTACTAACAGACCTTACGTGGAACACAGGACGCCGTCAAGTGGCCCTCACTAAAATCTATATGCCACTAGAGAAAGGGGGGATGGGCGCGACTCAGTCTGAGCTGTACTATCCAGCGGCACAAATACACTGGATCATGGACTGGATGCGTAACCCACACAACTCAGAGGGGCGAATGGTGAACACTTTACTAGGCCAATTGAATGTATTAAATTGACTCATCGGCCGAGAAAAGTCACTGCAACGCAGCAATACGCTGATGGAAGTGACGGAATGGATATCGCACCGATACGGGATGACGAAGGGTCGCACACCTCCGTACTCACCTAGAACACCATTACTAGCCACTCCGGGATTAAACAGTATAAAAGGTCAGTTCAAATTAGCCACCTGGGTCACTAAAGGCATACACACAATCGGAAATATATTCGAGGAGAGACACTTACTGTCGTATGAGACGCTAGCTAATACGTTAGAATTAGGCAGGGGCGAATTTCTAGCGCATAGGTCACTACAGCAAGTAGTATGCAATACCTGGGGGAACAACAATAGTGAGCTTCACACCTCAACGATACTCCACGAGTTATTGCTGGGGGCTGGTGAACAGTCAGATATCTCCTGGATATACAAGATACTACAGGATTACTCAGAAGAAGTTCAGATACAGGCAAAAACCAGGTGGGAGGCGGCCTTGATGTCACCTCTACCTACACAGAAGTGAAACACAGCACTGGCAAATACACGAGAGGTGTCTCGCAATGCCCCTTTCCGGTACACACAATTTAATTACTTACACCAGACATAACTGACTCCAGCCAGGTTAAAACGTATGTTCCCACAGTCCAAGCAAGACTGCCCAAGATGCAGGACGCTAGAGGCCGATTTTTTACATATGACGTGGAGCTGCCCTCCGGTGTTCCTTATATGGCAAGAGGTGACAACGCAGACGGCTACCTGGACGGGACTATCCCTGTTCCCTACCCTGGAGTCCTGCCTACTAGGGGTGCGCTCAAGATGAGGAAAAGACAAACAGAGACACAGATGCACACACCTCGAGTTTATTTTACTTAAACGTTCAATAGCAATACAATGGTAATCGCCCAGCGTCCCAGACATACACCGATGGACGTCAGAGATGCTACACTGGACTAAGGCAGATACACAGGTACTACACACACTACAAGACAGTGGAGTGGAGATCAAAGGGCTAGACATATGGGACTCCCTCATAGAGCAACTTGAAAAAAAGGATGACACTAGAACCCCTTGAACCATGAATACATTACTACCAGTATGTTTACATGCTAAGTACTGTCACTACTAAGATTCTGACACAATGAACGACCAGTCTCCCCCCCTCACCCTGTATATAACCTCCTGCTGCCCCCCTCCCTCCCTCCCTCCCTCCGCGTTTCTTCCCCTCCCCCCTACACCCTGCCTCTGCCCTCCCTCCCACCCCCCCTCCTATGAATGCTCACCCCCTCAATTATTTGGACACATGTTGAGATCACTTATGAACAATTTAATTTACAAACGGCGTATCACTGTTAATTTTTCTTTTTTTTTCTTTTGAATGCTGTATAAGAGATCTGTTGATGTATCTTGTGGACAGAAGAGATGTACTAGATACAAGAAGATATGGCATTATAATAATTTGCTGATATGAATACCGCACTGTAAAATAATGGATGAAAATCAATAAACAGGTTTAAAAAAAAAATTCTCCCAATTTAAAAGAAATGGTTGTATGTCTGTGTTACACAGTAATGATGCAACGTATGGCAAAAGTTATGTCCTGTGCCATAAGTACATATGACACAGGCTTTTACTCAACCATACACATATATCCTATTTATATGCGCACATGGTTCCTACATCACTGAAGACCACACTCTGACTGACACGCATGGCAGCCCTGTCATAGTGCCCCTAGTCAAAGTATTTTGTTCAAACTATAGTATTATGGCTCTGTGGACATTAGGCTTAAAGTCAGTTAGGTTGGGCTTGTGGGTATCTAGTAACAATGCAGAAGCTGCTTCGACTTCAGTAGCTCACAATGATTTTCAGTCATCAGAAGTAGCTCTCGCTACAGAAAAGGTTGGAGAACCCTGCTTTACACAATCAGATGATAGCACCCTCTAGAACACTTCCAAGAGAGGCTGAATCCCTCAGATATTCTAGCACAAGTGTAACAAAACAATCATAAGATAATAAAGGGGAGCCTCCCATGGGAGGAAGGGTGGGTCGTATGTGAATCTATTAAAAGATACCAATACCGGAGTAACTAATTTTCTCCTCCAGTATTGGACTTTTCATAGATTCACATGCTTGAATCAGAATTGTTGGCAGTAAACAGTAATTAACAACAATAGCATGATAACACAGCGGAAAGTGGGAAGATAGTATCAGAGGCTCACCTTGCTGGAACAGATGTCGCAACACTGTTTAGCCCACAGCCGCATTAGCCTTGTCAGTTGCATCCAGGAAGTAGTGTCTGGTTAAGGTGTACCTACTGGACCATGTTGCTGCACAGCAGATATGTTGGATGGACACACCGGCAAACAGACCTGTAGAGGCTGAAATAGCTCTGGTGGAATGAGCCCTGACTTTACTTTGAAATGGTCTTCCCACTTGTCTGTAACAAAACTGGATGGTGGATGCAATCTATCTAGCGATGGTCTGTTTAGAAACTGGGAAACCTTTTCTGAAGTCTCCGTAGGCCACAAAGAATTGATCCATGTTGGGTATTTGATGGGTTTTGTGAAAGTAGAATTTGAGACATCTTTTGTTGCTAAGGAATGTAATGACTTCTCTGCACCTGTTTGAGGATTTGGAAAGATTGTCCATAGTAACACTGGTCCATTCAAGTGTATATCCGAGGGACTTTCGGTATAAACTTAGGATTGGCCCTAAGTATTACGCTGTCTGACCTGAACTGAAGGAAAGATTCTTTAATGCTGAATGCTTGAATGTCGCTCTGTCTTTTAGCTGACATAAGTGCTACTAGAAACACTATCTTCCAGGTGAGATATTTTAATTCTGCTTTGTGAATGGGCTCAAAGGTGGGTTTCAGGAGCTGTCCTAGCACAACATTGAGGAGCCATGATGGAGGAGGTCTCCTCACTGGAGGAAATGTCATGAACAGGCCCTTGAGGAATTGATTTATAATTCTGCTAGACCATAAACAAGGTATGTTACTAAATCGCTTAAATGTGGAAATTGCTGCCAGATGAACTCTGATAGAGGAATGGGTTAATCCTGATTGCGCCAAATGGAGTAGATACGGAATAAATTTCTCCTGTGGTGATGTGAAAGGGTGAACCTTGGATCCTACACACCAGTTGCAAAAATGCTTCCACTTGAGTTTGCATGTTCTGTTAGTGGTCTCTGTCCTTGCCTTCACGAGGATTTCCCTGCAGTTGCAAGGAATATTTAGCATGGAAAACACATTGAATTCAGTAACAAGGCCGACAACTGTAGTGATGTCAGGATGGGATGACAGACCTGGGCCATTGTCAGCAGTGTTGGTATCTGAGGTAAATGTGAGGTTGTTCAGACAGGAGCAGGAGCTCTGTGAACCAAAACTGCCTGGGCCATCTAAGAGAAATTAGGAGAATCCAGCAAGCCCCTCAACTCAGCTTCTTGAGAAACCTTGGGATCAGGGAAAAGCATAAGCATAGATTCCTGACCATCTAATCGAAAATGCATTTCTCCATGATCCCTCCTGTGGATGCCGACTTGCCAAGTATCAGCATTTCCGGTTCTCTCTTGTTGCAAACAGGTCTAAGCTTGGTTTCCCCCACAGATTGAACAGGTTGTTCAGAATGTGCTGGTTGAGCTCTCATTCGTGGCAAGTGGTGTTGGTCCTACTTAACGAGTCTGCATGGATACTCCTGGAACATGTTCTGCTATGAGCGTTATCAGGTGTTGAAGAGACCCGTTCCAGATTTCCGGTGCTTGATGAGGTAGCGCTGGAGATTGACTGCCTCCCTGCTTGTTGATATAAAACATGCTGGTAGTACTGTCTGTGCAAATGAGTAACAATGAGTGTGCTATCGTGGCGAGGAAAGATTTTAATGCCAAGGTAATGGCTTTTAGTTCAAACATGGATTGTTAGGTCTTGGAGGTGAGCACCCCAACCTTCCAGGTATGCATCCGTTATGATGACATATTCCAGAATTTGAGACAGAAATGGCAGACCCTTGGAGGGATTGGATGTTTGTGTCCACCAAAGCAAGGCTTGGATCATTTTTGGTGTTATTTGAATGACGACGTTGAACGATCCTTGGGCTTGCAGCCATTGCTTGTCCAGTTCCTCTTGAAGTGGCCGCACCTGGAGATGCTAATTCGAAATGAGGGGGATGCAAGAGGAAAGTACTCCGAGGAGAGGTTTGTATATCCGGACCAAAATGGACTTTTTTGGTGGACAGTTTTCTTGCCGAATTTCTATCTGTCCTGTGAGGCAAAAGCTTTGTTCTGAACTGTGTCTAGGAACGCTCCCAAAAATGTCAAAGTTGTTGTTGGACTCAGATGAGATTTCTGGTTGTTGACTGTGAGACCTAGTCTGTTGAATAATGATAGGCAGGTTGCTGTGTCCTCTGCTGCTTGCCGTTGTGTGGGTGCCTTTATCAGCCAATCGTCCAAGTATGGAAAGACTTGAACTCCACCCTGTCTGAGATAGGTAGCCACTGGAACTAACACCTTAGTGAACGTGTGTGGCGCTGATTTCAGTACAAAGGGAAGTACCCTGAACCAGTAGTGGCTGCTGGCTACCTTGAACCACAGAAATTTGCAGTGCTTTGGGTGGATTGGGACATGGAGGTATTCAATTTGGAGATTGAGGGCCGTCATGTGATCCCCTTGGTTGAGAAGGGGAAGTACATCCTGAAGCGTCACCATAAAAGATTGTTTCTTTAGAAATTTGTTTAATTTCTGGAGGTCTAATATAGGATGTCAAATCTCCTGACTTGTTCTGGATTAGGAAGAAGAAAGAGTAAAAACCTGATTCCTCTCTGTGGTTTTGGAACCATTTCTATTGCCCCTTTCTTTAGCATGATTGATATTTGTATCAGGAGTTGTTTTAGGTGAGAAGGAGTTGCCCCTTTTAGTAGGATGTTTGGTGGCATTTTGATGAACTCCAGGGTGTCTCCCAGGGTAATAACATCGAGCACCGACTTGTCATAAATTATACAGACCATTGGTGGAGATTGTAGGAGGCTGGCCTGGTTTGTAGTGGGTACCTTGGGTACTTACACCTTCTACCAGGTCTAGTGATCCCTTACTAGTGAAATGTAGTAATGTTCTAGCAGCTTAGGCTGATAGAGGTAGCTATAGCAGAGCAGCTTAGGCTGAACTAGAAGACATGCAAAGCTCATGCAATACCACTTGTAGTTACACAGTACTTACACACAAGTAAAGACAATACTCAGTGTTACCAAAAGTATTTATTTGGGGAACACAGTACCAAAAATATCTTAGAGACAATACTCCTTCTGGAGGTAAGTATTATACACAATACACTAGACACCAAAATTAGGCAAGTAAATACTCATAGAACAATGCAAACATTAGGAGATCCTACAGAATGCAAAGGGAGAAAATAGGTCTAGGGCCAACACAAACCATATACTAAAAAAGTGGAATGCGAATCACAAATTCCCCCCTAGACAAGTGTAGTGTGTGCAGAATCGCTGGGAGAGTAAGAAAAACAGTAAAGGTAAGTAAATTACCCCACCCCAGAGCCCAGACAAGCAGGAGTAAAGTACTGAAAGTTTCCTTAGGACACACTACACCTCGTTTTTGGGATTGTGCAGCAGCCAACCAAGTCTGCAAAGAACAACTGCTGGATTATTGGACCTGAAGACCTGCAAAGAAAGGGGACCAAGTCCAGAAGTCGAAAGGAGTTCCAGGAAGGACAGGAGCCCCTGTCAACCCAGATGAGAGTGCAAAAGTAGAGTCCCCTGTTAGTCTAAGACTGCAGAAATGCACCCTAGGAAGATGCCAGCGGGTTCCTGTGTGAAGCAAAAGATGGCCCACGGCGTTGCAGACAAGATTTCGTGTTGGAAGGCGCCAACAAGCCTGGGCTACAACAAAAGTGCGTTTTGCATCAAAATGGCGCTGGATGGACCCAGGAGGGACCTGGGGGCCTCAACTCTGTGTGCGGAGGGAGAGGGGGCTCCCAGCACTTCAGAGAGCCCTCAGGATGCAAGCCAGCACCCAGGGATTGGAAGGATCTGGGTTTAAAGGAGGTGCAAAACGCAGTTGATGCAGCACAACAAAAGAAGGTCCCACGCCGCAGGAGAACAACTCAACGAGATGAGCGTTGCTGGATGAAGTGCTGTGGACCTGGGCCAGGCTGTGAACAAGGGAATTTTGCAAAGAGTGTCCAGAGGCCTCAGGAGGCGAAGAAGACGCAGCACACAGGGATACCATCACTCTCGGGGAAGGCAAGGTCTTACCTCCTCCAAATTGCTTCAGCAGGACCTCAGGACAGTCTATGTCGATGATGTCCACCCTCTGCGTCCTTAGGAGCACGCTCGTCACTTTGAGAGGAGTCCCAGGGTACCGGTCGTCATCTTGGAAGGTGCCTGCTTGGAGCAAGGGAATGACTCCATCACTCCACGGGAGATTTCTTTGGTCCTTCTGGTGCAGGATGAAGACAGGGAGTCCCCAGAGTATGCACACTGTGGAAACTGTTGCAGTTGCTGACTTGGAGCTGAGGTTGCTGAAGAAAAGTGTCTCCTGTGGACACTTTGTTGCAGTTACAGCGTTTCTTGGAGCAGGCTGCAGTTGATCCGCGGTAAGAAGAGTCTGAAGTTGTTGCAGAGGATTCCTGAACGAAACTTGCAAGCAGAATCTGAAGAGAACCCACAGGAGAGACCCTAAATAGCCCAGAGAGGGGGACTGGCTACCTTATCAGATATGGACCTATCAGGAGGGGTCTCTGACGTCACCTGCTGGCACTGGCCACTTAGAGCCCTCCAGAGTACCCCCACACCTTGCAAAGCAAGATTGCTGAAGTCTGGGGCACACTGGAGGAGCTCTGGGCACCACCCCTGGGGTGGTGATTGACAGGGGAGTGGTCACTTTCCTTTCCTTTGTCCAGTTTCCCGCCAGAGCAGGGGAGAAGGGGTCACTGATCTGGTGTATACTGGTTTAGGCAAGGAGGGCACCATCTATGCCTTTCAAAGCATTTCCATAGGCTGGGGGAGGCTACCGCTCCCCAGCCTGTAACACATTTCCAAAGGGAGAAGGTGTAACCTCCTACTCTCAGAGGAAATGCTTTGTTCTGCCTTCCTGGGACTGGGCTGCCCAGACCCCAGGAGGGCAGAACCCTGTCTGTGAGGTGGCAGCAGCTGTAGCTGCAGTGCAAGCCTCAGAGAGCTGGTTTGGCAGTACTGGGGATCCATGGTGGAGCCCCCAGGTTGCATGAAATTGGCTCCCCAATACCAGATTTGGAATGGGGTGACAATTCCATGATCTTAGACATGTTACATGGCCATATTCGAAGTTACCATTGTGAAGCTACATATAGGTATTGACCTATATGTAGTGCACGCGTGTAATGGCGTCCCCGCACTCACAAAGTCTGGTGAAATGGCCCTGAACTATGTGGGGGCACCTTTGCTAGTGCAAGGGTGCCCTCACACTTAGTAACTTTGCACCTAACCTTCAGCAAGTGAAGGTTAGACATATAGGTGACTTATAAGTTACTTAAGTGCAGTGAACATGGCTGTGAAATAGTGTGTGCACTATTTCACGCAGGCTGCAATGGCAGTCCTGTGTAAGGGTTTGTCTAAGCTCCCGATGGGTGGCAAAAGAATTGCTGCAGCCCATATAGATCTCCTGGATCCCCAATGCCCTGGGTACCTAGGAACCATATACTAGGGACTTATAAGGGGGGTCCAGTATGCCGATTGAAATTGGTAAATGAAGTCACTGGCCTACAGTGACAAATTTAAAAGTAGACAGAGCATAAGCACTGAGGTTCTGGTTAGCAGAGCCTCAGTGACACAGTTAGGCGCCTCAGTGACACAGTTAGGCACTACACAGGCATACACATTAGGCCACAAACTATGAGCACTAGGGTCCTGGCTAGCAGGATCCCAGTGAGACAGGCAAAACACACTGACACACACTGACACACACTCACAAACAGGCCAAAAGTGGGGATAAAAATCATAAAAGAAAGAGGCTACTTTCTCACAGAGATAATGACGACCCCCAAGTTGTGTTAGTGAGCAGCCTGCACCATGCAGAGGTCACAACTTTCTGTCAGAGTCCCTGCCTCTGGAAGGACGTTTTCCCTAGGATGAGTGTTTACATGCCACGGCTTGTGGTTGTTTCTAATATTGCTGTTGCTGTGAGTAGGGTGGACGGTACTGAGATTTAACAGACTGGCACTGCTGCCTGTAGGGTTGGTAATCTCCTCTGAGGGAGAAAGCTCCTCTGCCCCTGGCTCTCCAAAAGGGCTGTTTTCTAAATTGGAGAGTTCTCAAAGACTTGGCTCTATCACTGTCAGCCTTGATGGACTGGAGCACTTCCATCCACATGTTCGCCAAACATCGATTCACCGTCACAAGGCATGTCCAATATTTTACTCTGGATTTCCGGATGAAAAGAGGTGGATTTTAGCCATCCTGGTCTGCAGAGCACAGCTGCCCCACAAGCTGCCTAAATCCTGTAGGTGAGACATTGATGGTGCATTCTATGATCTCTGCCAATTATCTTTCCCCCTCTTGCAGAATTTTATGGGTTTCCAGTTTGACTTCTTCTAGTAATAGGTCAATGTATAGGGAAATATCTGACCATATTTGGCGGTGATAGCGAACTACTACTGCAAGAGAGTTTGCCGCTCTGTCGTGGCTGTCATGGGAGAAATAGCTTTCCGATGTTGTCGAGCCCACGACCATCCCTGGCCGGAGGAGAGGAAAGTGGAGTGAACAGATTTTTAGAGTGGCGCTGTGCCGCTTGCGATACAACTGAGTCCGGTTTGGGTTGGCCAATCAAACATGTTGGAGAATCATCAGGGGCTTCGTAATTTTTGCCAGTCTAGGTATGGCTCCTGTGACTGTAGCCAGATTTCTCATAGGTTTGAGGCCTTCCTCCCAAATAAAATCAATGACTGGAATAACAAGAACCGATTTTCTGGTGGGCCCCTTAATCTCAAAGAAAACAATCTGATGGTTTAGGGAGAAGTGAAATTTGAAACTTTTTTATAGCATGTTCCATCAGGTTATGGAAGCCGCCGATGTCCTCGGGTGGGGAATTCACTGGTGATGGTGCTGGAGGAGATGGGTGGGGTTAAGACAGTCATCCCACTCGGTGGGAACTGATGTATTGTTTCTGATTTACCCCTCCTCTCATTCGATGTCTGTGGTTGGCACATTGTCAGCTGGGGGTTCAGCAAGTTTAGCAGCGAACGCTGGTAGCGGAGTTGCGGATGTGGTGAAAAGTTGCTATGACCGAGGAAGTGGTCCGTGAGCTTAAGGAGATAGCACTGGTCTTGGTGTCTAAGGAGTTGGAGTCGTGGTTGTAGATTACGGAAATCAATGGCAGTAGTCTTGGAGCATATTTTGCAGATTGCTCACCAGTGACTTAGGCATCTGAACAGACTGCTCTTGTTGCTCGTGGTGGAGATGTGAATATTCCTATTGGTAATGTTCAGAGTGCTCCCTATCAGGATATTAGTGCTTTTCATAGTATTGCTCGTCGTCATCTTCCTCTTCCTCTTCCAGGCAATTTACATGAAGCTCGGAAGAGCTATGGGCTGGTCCAAAAGGGCCCTTGTTATCAGATTCAACATCATCCAAGAGATGCACCGGTGGGAAGGGCAGCACTTTGCTTGGTGATGTGTGGGATGGCAGAATTGTCTCAGAGGCAGACTTCTGCCTTATATGGATAAATGATAGTGAAAGAAATGCTGTTTTTGATGATATTTTAGTTACCGTTGACGGTTCTCTTGTTGACAGTTCCGTCGTCATCAGTTCTACCATCGCAGAGAGGGTAGTCAGCGGTGATGTTGTCCTTGGTAGTACCTTTGTCGGCGCCTCATCGAGATTTCTCGCTGTTATGATTGTCGACGACGATAACAGAGATGAACTAATAATCATGAGTGATGAAACTGTGGTGAACGTAATTGGTGCAGTTGTCCTAGTCACTGCCAACACTGTCGTCGACATGATGGTCATCAATGACGTCGTCATAAACGAAAATGCAGATTTGGAAATCTCTGTTGATTTGGATGTGAATGGTAAAGTCTTTGAGGCTGTTTATGAAGAGGCTTATTTAAGGGAAGGTGTAGTAGGGTCTGAATGAACCATTTTTGAGGCAATTGTTTCCAATTTTGAAGTAGGAGGACACTGGTGTGGTATTGTGCGGTTTCTCCAAGGCCTTAGAAGGTGAACCTGAAGATTCTTTCAGTAGACCTTTCCCATTTTCGAGATGGCACAGTCTTTGAAGACTCATCACTGTAGTCTTCAGATGAAGGACACTCAGATTTTTATTTTTGGAGCCAAATTAACAGTCTACCTTGCTTATCCATCCATGTTTTCTGAGAAAAGGTACAACAAATCTTGCAATCACTCACCTTATGTTCTGGATGAAGGCAGTATGTGTATTCCTTATGTGGGACCCCAGAGTACGGTCTATTTTTGCCACGTGTCATAGGAGCTGAACAATCCTTTTTTAGTTGGTTGAGACATGCCTGTTTCTGTCAGAATATCTGTAGATATGGTTTAAAGTAATGTTCTGAAGAAAATTCTTCTTAAGTAATGACAGAAAAGCATCAAATTTAGCAGAGCTCACGGAAGACCCCATCACACGATGTGCAGTAGAACATCTGAGGAATTCAGCCTCTCTTGGGAGTGTTCTAGAGGGTGCTATTATCTGACTGGCTAAAGTTCGTAGTTTGGTCCGTATTTAAGAAGGACACAGATAGGCTATAAAGCCAATGGTTCATTACCATTAGGGTCTAGTCTAATGATGTACATTTCTTTACTATTTTACTGTGGAACTTCCACTTCGACGATGGGGAATGATTCAAGCATGTGACTATGAAAGATCCAATACTGGAGAAATAGAATGCTGCTTGTTAAAAAAAAAGAAAAAGAAAAACAACAACAACAAAAAAACAGAATGTGTACACATCACAGCCCAAACACTGCTCATGAGTGCAGTCAATACAGTACAAAGGAATCTAAAAATGTGACGGGTGGAATGTCTGAGTTAAGCTCAGCCACGGGTAATTAATCAGGCTGCATCCTTGTGCATCGTTTTTTAAGCCCACTATGCTGACTCAGACGGGACCCAGCCATTTGCAAGACAGCTTTGGGCCTGCTCCAATAGGAACAGACAAGACCAAACTACCAGCTAGGTCTCCTCTGAATGGGAAAACAAGCGACCCCAGATTAGTTTCTTCCTCATCAGCAGGATGCAGCTTGGTTTCAGTGGTTTAGTGAGCAGAGGACCCATCTCTGGGTACACTCGTCAGTTTTAGGGCATCACAAGGAGGAATACAGAAAAATTACGTAGAGAATGCTTTAATTAATCTCAGCCACTGGTAATTACTCAGGGCCACATTCCGGTCAATCTCAGTCTAGAGTGGTACAGTGGCCAAAAATCTATGGGCTGGAATGTTATCCGTAGCGAATGCCAGTGATTTATACTATTTAAAGGCATTTTGCACACCACCTTTTGAGTGTTTGGCAATCCAGTAAGGGCACAAGAAGTACTGTATGGTAAGCATGAGAAGATGGGTCAAAGATGGGTAGGTAGTAAAATGTTTTTAGGGTTGTTTTTTGTTGTTAGTCCATCATGATTAATTATCAAGTACAGACTATAACAAAATCAAAAAAAGTTTTTGCTGTTGTTAATACCGGGTGCTCTGCAGAGGAATATTATGCAGTGCTGCAGATCATGATTAAGGTGCTACGGAAAAAGTGCATGATGGTACCATGACTCCACTAACATATGGTACTGCAATTGAGGACCGAGATGCATTGTGGTGTCTCTGGGGTGAAGCAGAGGAGGCAAGGCAGATCTGTCACTTTATGTCTGTGTTATTTTGGTTTGTGATGTGTTCCACTATTTTTGCAGTCACAAAGCCTGTGACTTACAAGTTGACAGGCTTTGAAAAACACAGCTCGCACTGCCAAAAGTCACATTGTGGGTTGGAAATATCTTACTGTCTAGCGAAGAGCACTTGGCAGGTCGTACTAAAGTATTAGCGATCGCTACGAATATTTACAATGCATAGTTGTACATAAAAGTGCTACACAGTTGGTGCTGCAAAACTTGGACGGTAGTTAACAGGATCAATTCCAAAGGCGTAATGATTAATGTAGGGTGCAAGTACTTATTACGAAACAGTTGTGGGCCAATCATTTCAAGTGGAGTTATAGCCTTACACTCAGAATGTACAACAGGTTAGAATACACTCTTGATGTTATCATTGCACCCTAGAATAATCTCCTCTGAGGAAAGGCCCCTGGGGCACGATGGGATCCCGAGGGGTCTTTTAAAACACAATAATGGAGTTGTGGACTACCTTGCTGGTATAGGTTTTAAAATCCTGCGTACTGAGGTGATTCCACTTCTGAACTAAATCAGGCAATGTGTTCATCTGTAGCAAAGAAGACAGTGAAACAGAAAACATCCCATCTCATCGAATGATTCCACTGTCAAAGTAGTGGACAAAATGTAATGGGCCGAATCCTAGCGTGGGCTGCTTCGAAATGGCATTTTAGCCAAACGTGTGTACAGCTTTAGATACAGTGCTTTTAGATACTGTGAAACAACGTCCTAATCTTCATCTGATATGTTGTAAATATATAGTTACTTTTTGGGGTTCTTTCCAGCTTACTCTGACGTACATTAGCCAGCATTTGATTGAATAAGTCAAAGTTTGGTCAATTTTAAGCACTGCGAATTTAAAGAGATAATTACTGAATTCCCGATTTGTCCCCATTGTAATTTAATAGCTAATGTCAGATTTGGGCCATGTGTGAATGTAATGATGGCTCTGACTTGTCAAGGGGTGTTCCCCAATGTTGTGTGTTGGCCCCTCTTTTACTTGTGCTTTACGCTAATGAACTGCAAAGTCACTTGAGGCAAGACAGACAAGGTACTTATACGTTGGGCTCTAAGTGTATCCCTGTGATTTTACATGTGGTTGATGCCTTTTTTAAAGAATCGTACTGTGTTGACATTAAAGAATCTGACCTTTTCGGGATTCTATCACAAACAGAAACGGATGGTTAGTGCAAAGTGGAGTGGTAAAATACGGAAACAATGTAGAATAAGAATTTGCTTCCTATAAAGGGAAACATTTCATGCCTTACCTTCCAGCAAATCTGAAGCTGACCCCAAGCAGTACTCCATGACCAACTGTGAGAGATCAGATAAAGTATGGTGTTAGCACACAGACTTCAAAAGTCCAATAGCCAAGCAAATATACTACAAAGAAGCTCTCCGGAACCAACTGAAATTCTTATTTCAATTTTTACGTTTATAAAAAACAAAACACAATAACGATTTGTGTACCAAATGAAAAAAGAAAAAAAAATGGGGCAAGCTGAGAATGAGATTAAAATGATGCGTGAGAAAGACAGTGACACATGAGATAAAAGCAGCTGAAGACAAAGAAATGAATATATAACACAGAGATAGTCTGGGGGAAAATGATGAGGACAAAAAAATGCCAAAATGTATTACGCAAAAAAAAGAAAGAGAATATGAGACACAGAAGCTGTGCTTTACAAAGCTTCAAAATCGTGAGAAAAGAGAAAAACCGATTAAGTTAAAGACATGTAACAAAAAGAAGGTTTGAATGAAAAGAACTACTCAATTAAAAAAAAAAAAAAAAAAACTCTTCCAGAAGGATAAGAACTTCAACACAAAGCAACTTATCACTAACAAAACCAATTTAGAGCAATGTAACTGAACCTAAATGGCAATGGGTTATCAAGGCCAAAACTACCAAGATTCACCTTCTTTGCTGCTTTCAGGTAAACTGTGTTACAGTAATACCACAATACATATCAAAATAAGCTCAATTACGAACTCAATTTAATTAAATTACATGTCATTGTAAGTCTTTCTAAGACATCTACTGCTATTCTAAATAGCTGTTAAAACACATAAAAATAATTAAATACTTCAATTAGTATATATCAATAGCTATTCTTCTGATCGGTACCACCAAAGGGCCCTGATAAGCAAAAACTATTTTAATAGTTTATCTCTTTTGGGTACCAGTCACAACCATACTGAGAACAGTCTCATCAAAAAGCAGCCCTGCATGCCTTTTAAAGTTAAGTTGCTAAATCGAGGAAACGTGTTAGGCAACCAAAAGTTCTGTTACTCAGACTATGATGCTAGAACTTAATAAGTACAAAAACCTTGGGCAAATACTCTTCTGTTTTGACACAACTGTCCATAGCTTTCCTCCAATAGATGGTGGACCATGAGCTTTCCAAGACTGAGTAGTTAGCTCTTCTGACGATAAGAATCCCCAAACTAACCAGTTTGCAATATCCTTTACTACCTCACAGATTTTACAAAGTTCCTAATATAGCAAAACGGGGGAGAATGGTCAACAGGTCTTCATATAACCATTGATAGAGCTGAGAGTATATTGGACCAGTATTGTCTTATGACTAGTCGTTTCAAAACAATATCAAAGAAATCAATATCTAATTAATCATACTGAAAAATGTGGGTGATAGAAGGCTACCAGCTCTCTATAGGTTTGAGTTTTAAAAGTCACAGCGATGCTGGAATAACCAATTCTGACACGGCAATCTCAGCATCCCTCAGATCGTTCTCATCTAGGGGTCTGACCCAAGATACCCATTTCTCTTATAGGGTCTGGACCAAATTAGGGGCATTTATGATTAAAGATTGATATATAAGTGAGAGGTCACCTGAGGGACTTTGGCTTCCTGAAGGCAGTATTCAGGGGTTTCGGTGAAATGACCACGCATGACTAAGCTGTAGGCACTTCTAGAATTGTATTTTATGAAGATCAATATTTCGATTAGAGGTGCCATTCTGCAAATACATCCAAACTGGTAATTTGCCACTGACCCAGTCATAGAGGAGCTTCCAGTCTGCGGTTTTGGCCCCACTGTACCCACCACAGGCCACACCTCCAACTTAATATAACTGCTTTGGTTACATCAAGGAACAATTGTGGAAGTGGGGCTTCATACATTAGCCTTAAAACATTTCCTTGCCTGATGAGGGAAATCTCAGGGTAAAATATAGCGTATCCATATAGCCAGTCATTTAACACTAGGATATGAGAGGCACAGTAAAAGAGTTGAAGGTCGGGGATAGCCATACCTGTCTCATATGTAGACTGGGTGCACTTATCAAATTGAATTTGTCAGGATCAATCCCCCCCCCCCTACATCCTCTCCTCCTCTCCCCCCCCCCCCCCTCCAAAAAAAGGAGCATATTTTGGCTCACAGTTTCTCAGACAAGATCTTAGGAATTACCTGGGGGAAATATTGTGTTAAGTATAGGAATCCTGGCAGGACTAATATTTTAAAAAGGAAAACTGTCCCAAGCAGGTTAAGCAGAAGCTTGACTCAGCTGTACTGATCTGCAGGCGTACCTGTGAGCAGTAGAGAGAGAGTTAAGCGGAGTCCGCAAATGCTAAGTGCAGACCGCAAAGCAACAGATTCTGCACTTCCTTTGATGGGGATTGAAAGCTATTTTGACCAGTTTTCTTGGATACTAGATGGCTCGTTATCAAACTCCAATATTTGAAGTAGCCAGGGTCCTGTTTAACGAGGGTGACTTACGAAGAGGAACACATTGTCAGCATAGAGGGAGCATATTGGAATCCCAATACCTGTGCATTGCATCTGAACCATGTAGCAAGTGGCTCCATTGCCAATGTGATAAGCAACCATTCACCTTTACTTGGAGTCGAGGGTGGATATAGAGGACTCTTACTAGAGAAAGAAAATTGGGTCCAAAACCCATCCTTGCTGGCACTATAAAAAGATGGGCCCAATCTAGGGAATAAAATGCTTTTTCAAAGCCCGCTCCCACTGTGTGGAAGCCTAGGCTAGCACGACAAATCCTACAGATACACTGGGACATACTGCAGTGAGGATGAAGCCACATTGGTCCGGGGTAATCAGAGAAGTGAACACTCATTGTAGACTTGTGGCTAGGTCCTTCATTTCTGTATTACTTAGGGATATCGGGCGATAGGAGTTACAGCTTTCTGGTGGAAGTCCAGGCTCTTGGATGACTACTATTGTTGCACAGTGTAGTTCAATTGGGAAGTGACCTGGTTTACACTTTCTTTCTAAATTCTCAGGAGATGAGGAGATAGAAGTGATTTATATTTCCTACAGTATCCAATTGGAAATTAATCTGGACCAGGGGTCGTGTCTGACTGTAAATCACCAATGGCCTCCTCGATTTCTTCTATTGTGATATCTTGCTCAAGATCCTTTGTATCTAGGGCAGACAGACACTAGTTGAAGGTCATCTACAATGGGGTTGTCCTTATCCCACTTTGACCCACCCCCCTCGACCCAGCACCCTCTAAAGTCTAATATGCTAGAAAGACCTTGGATGCAGTGTCTTGGGGTACCAGCCAACACACCAGCTTCCTGAACTTGTCATCTATTTAATAGACTCTTCTATTTGGAACCATTCACTGTGTTCTAACTCTGTCTAAATAATGTCATAGGAAGGCTTTATCAGAATGCAGCTGACATTTAATCATTTTGCCCCAGATAGCAAAGTTTACTCGCTCTAATTCAAGAATTTTATATTCAAGTTTGGAGGCAATACGATTCTGCTCTTGTTCCTTCCTTTGCAAGTATGCTGTTGCAAGTATGCTTTCGAGCTACCATGGTGCTTTTCCTGCTGCCTAGGACTCCACTGAACCTTTATTAAATTAAGAATAACTTTTCAATTCCTGGGCAAGATTTATCGAGCAGTGTATATCAGCCAATCGCTCAGTCATCACCTCGGGCGCACTCCCACCAGCAGGGGATACAGAATTGTAAAATTATTGGGGAGTGATAGGGTACCCTCAAGGAAGGATACTTACTTTCTTCTTACCTGGGACATCTGCTGCACGTAAATTGAGGTAGTCTTTTCCTTACACAGAGCTATGAGCTGCCAAGATATTAGGGTACTCTCGCCCATGAGTTGCCAGATCCAACACAAATTGCGTAATCCTATAGAGTTCTCCTAATATGCCAATATTACTTTGCTCTCATGGTTTGTCAGCTTTAAGCTTGCCCCATCAGTATCTGGTTTCATAACTGCACAGGCCCCCACCCATCCCAAATGTTCATATTGCCTTGTTGCAAGTTATGCAGTAGAATGCTGAGTTACCCTAACGTGGGAGGGACTGGTGAAGGGACAGGGGGAAGTGACTGATGTATCAAGATTGCCGTGCCCATCGATCCTTTACTGTACCATGCATGGATTCCTCTATCATAACAGAGGCTACCTAAGAAAGGACATTGTGAACTCAGGGGGAGAACCAACGGGAAGTGGTGTTCAGCAAATCTGAGGACTGTACCCCTCTTGATAAGGCCATCAAGACTACTGATGTTCCATGACATCACTCCAAACAAGGTCAAGTAGGCCATTTTGAGACTGCCACAAGGCTGACTCTCCTCTGAGGCTCCAAGGCCAGTCACGGGTACTAATCTTCAGGAGGTCTCCAACTGCACAAGTATTGCGCATGAACATCAAGTATGAGAGCACTGTGAACGAGGGTTTGATAGAACAACAACCTGTCCTAGTAGAGCAGTGACACCCAGCTTTACTCATTCTACTCCATACTTCTACCCCACAAGCATCTATTCCACTTGTTGTGCCTAATGTGCTAAGACTGGCTACTAATGCAAAACAGAACAGTCCGCTCCCATCATTCCCCCATTAAACCAGTTTGTTAGGATAAGGTGCTGATGGACACTTATGTTTTTAAGCCTGTCTACTAGACTTGATCACGTTCAAAGCTGTAACTTGTTATGCTTGCCATCCTAGATATTGCTTCATCCATCCATAGACCCCCTAGGGTCATACTTAGGGACTAGTTCTTCTAAGTACATCCCTGGCATAAAATTCCTCCCGATATGTTTTCCTAAAATAGGGCAAAATAGTTTTGGAATCTACATTTCCTCCCAGTATGTTTTCCTAAAATAGGGCAAAATAGTGCTGGAATTTGAATATTTTAATCTTAGGAAATAATACAAGTCATTTTTTTTTATAAAATCAGCAAGCATCACTGTCTAACTTCGTAGTTCAAGTCTGGATGATGTTTAGGCTTGACATTCTTAAAGTAAATAACATGTGACTAGCAATGTACTCTCTGACACTCAGATTTGTAGTCACTGGTCCACTGTATACTGCAACAGAGTACATTTATCTGGATGGTAATTTACTTGTGAATGATTTCAAAGGATGAAGGTCCCCTAAATCGTTTGTTAAATATTTTCATCTATTTGTGTCAGACTCGATCTTTGCTGCTCCTGCAGCCACGCTGAGCCCTACTTGTTACTGATTCCATGATCACAACACCGAAATAGCCAAGATTCTGCACATACATTAGCACAGAACATTCTAACTATACTGATTAGTGCAGTTTACTTAATCTGGTTAAGTACACCTAGTGCATTTGACTAGTCAAAGAGTCATGTCTGATCTAAAGCCCACCCACCTGCCACAAAGATATTCAGTAGTATGGCTAACATCCACAAAGAGGTAATTCAATTGCGTGTTCACTTCAGCCTATCTTAAGTAAAACTGGATGATCCACTGTGTAGAAGGCAGTAAAGTAGCACACAGGTTCTAAGTTCTTGAGTTTTTCTGGTCACCATCCTTAGACAATGGTAGCATACGGGTGCTAGGGGCGTTTCCATGTCCCTTGTGGCCTAAAACCAGACTTGAAAACTATGTGGATGCTGTATGTAGTCTTTCATGTGGCTGCTGTAGCCTTTTAAGTATTTATGAAGATGCAAGTTAACACATTTTTCCATATAATTTGCTGACAGAACATTTCTGGCTATGACATGTAATGCGTGATTTGAGTGGGAAAGGAATGGTTCCACGGTAAGTAGTGAGGTTTACTGTGGCTCTGATGTGTGGTAGTTCCTTCTTTTTTTTTTTTCTTTTCTTTTTTTAACAGAAAAACACAGACCAACGGTGCATATGTCGACTGTGGTAGTTGAGGACTTTTCGGTGTGGTAATAGTTTTCTTTGGTTATTTGCATACATTACTGAAAGATAAACTATTGCTGTAGTAGCAGCATTTTGAGCATAGCTGACAAGCGGGATTATAGCTTTGCCGTGATGATAGTACAGCCTTTATGCATTATGTAGTTGGTAATTTGTTCACAAATTTCTGAGGGTAATTAACATAGTGTTCCACTTTTGGGCCCTTTGGGTATTTCTTGACACCTTTGAAAAGCATGGATTCAAATTAGAGACGTTAGTGTTTCCCCCATGGCACAGATTTCTTTTTTGGCATCATGTCATGATGCAGCAAATCTGGCTGCCAAACCACCTCATAATATCTATAATTCTGGAGTGGCTTCTTAGCTAGCAATGACATAGTGCACATTAAATGCACAAAAAATATCAATGTGCAAATAGTAGTAAACATTTTTTAGATATATTTTTATTAGTCACTAATAGAATTAAACAAAACACCAAACTTTAGCACTTTAGATAGACAGCGTATAATGCAGTCTCTTCCTCGCTGATGTCACTTAAAAGGATATCACAATGGAACGGTTCCGCACGCCACTCCACCTGACGTCATCGGAGCCATAAGAAGTCCTCGCCTGCATGCTGACATCAATTTCACCCACTTTTTTTCATGCCTTTATGACGAAGGCGTGAATACCAACATTACAAACGCAGCATGTGCAAATTCAAATCAGGAATTTATATGCATTTATTTATAAACATACATTCTGTATGTACAAAATATACACAATCATTTCCTTCTTGGTATATTCAGACAGGCAACGGGGAGGCGGGTGGGTCAGTGAGAAATCCACAGGTTGGTACTGTATTCACCAGAAAAAGCTTTAACGAAGGTAAGTAACTTGTTCTTCTGATGGCAACATCTACCTGGGGATTCCTCACCTTCTGAGTAGAGTCCCAAAGCAGTCCCACACTCAGGAAGTGGGTGCCTGTCTGCCTATACCAAGAAATCCTGTAGCACTGAATGGGGAAAATGGCCATCCCTCCTCCTTTTTGAGTTCAAGTAGTAATGTTTTGCAAAAGTGTGGAGGGAAGCCTAGGTTGCTGCCTTGCATATGTCAACAACTGGTACACCTCTATCTAAAGCAGTAGTAGTAGCCTTAGCTCTGGTTCAATGAGTCCTAAAGCTCTCAGGAGGATCATTCTTTACCACTGCATAACACATTTTTATGCGAAGAATGACCCACCTGGACAACGTTCTTTTGTGGACGGCTTTGTCCTTCATTTTGCCCACACAGCCGATGAACAGCTGATCGTCTGTCTCAAATTTGCACGTCCTGTCCATGTAGGATCCCAACGCTCTCTTTGGAGCCAGACAATACAGCCTCTCCTCCTCCTTAGAGGAACGGGATTAGGGTAAAAGGACAGAAGGGAGATGGACTGCCCTAAACGAAAAGGAGTCACTACCTTTAGCAGGAAAACCACTTTGGTTCTTAAAACCACCTTGTTGGCATGGAAAGTGGTAAACAGGGGTTTTATACTCAGAACTTGCAGCTCACTTACACATCTAGCGGACATGATCGCTATGAGAAAAACAGCTTTAAATGTAAGGAGCCTCAACGGGCAACTATGTAACAGTTCAAACGGTGTACCCATCAGGTACGTTGAAACTAAATTTAAATCTCACTGAGGCATTGATAAAGGAGTGGAAGGAAACATATTAGTCAAACCCTTAAGAAACTTTAAAACTACAGGGGACTTAAACAAAGAGGGTTGGTCAGGTGAAGAAATAAATGCCGACAGTGCAAAGAGATAGCCTTCACTGTTGCAACTGTGTAGAAGCATTAGTTATCACTGTGATCACCAGAGGTGGTAGGTAAAACGGCCTCCTTTGAGTTAGGTTTCCGCCCACAGACCACCACTGATGATCCATCGCCGTGCTCCTGGAGATCATTATAGACTCCTTGAAATCTCCATTGTGTTGAAACCACTGCTTGCAGAAGCACCACTGAAGGGCCCTCAAGTGCCAGCACGCATGAGTGATCAACAGAATGCAAGAAGCAAACAGACCGAGCAGAAGTAAGACCTCTAGGATTGGAACGAGCCCAAATTCATAAAGGTTCTCAAGACCTGGCTCTTAGAATGATCAACATACCCACCACAACGCCTTCAGACCCTACGGGTGATAAGCAACGCTCTGCAAGTACGGATTGGTTGATTTGAATGATTGATTCTGAAACACTGGAATCATAGCCCGAATGTCTTGAATCATATGTGGAGGAGGAAAGGCACGATTTGCTGTGCTGTCCAGAACCACTCCTATGAACAGGATGTGCTGAGAGGGCTCCAGGTGAGATTTGGGGACATTGATGGAAAACACGGGGTTGAACAACAGGTGGGTTGTCAGCAGCAAGTGATGCTGCACTAACTCTAAGACCTTATGAAAGGACTTCAAACTGGCAATGTTGCAGCCCTACCGTGAACCCGGAGATACTTCCTGTGCGACTGGAGGATGAGAATATGAAAATACGCATCCTGCAAGTCTATGGAAACCATCTAGTCTTCTTTGTCCAGCACAAGAGGTATCTGTGCTAGGGTCAGCATTTTGAATTTTTCTTGTTTGAGGAACCAATTCAAAATCCTCAGTTCTAGGGTCGGCTGTAAATTACCATTGTTTTGGAGGATCAGGAAATAACTCAAATAACAACCCTGACCCTTTTTCTGCTCTGGAACACACTCCACTGCAAACTTTAAAAGCTGAATTTGAACCTCCTGCTCAAGCAGCAGCAGATACTCTTCAGAACAAAAGCTTTGTTGTGGAGGGAAGGAAAGGGGGGGGGGGACTCCCGGAAGGGAAGGGCATACCCATTTCCTACAATGCCTCACACCCAACTATCCATTGTTATGACCTCCCACTCTTGACGGAAATTAACCTCCCCCCTATGAGTAACACATGCTCGTGAGGGGTAGGAGAACTAGGGTTACTTCCCTGAAAGATTAGCAGAGGAGGATGAAGTGGATGCAGAGGCAAGCTGGTGGAGTGCACCACACTGCTTAGCTCTCCCACGACCTCTGTAGGATCTAAAGTGGGGGTTGGCAGACTGCTGTTGTTGGAAGTGCTGCCTCTCATGAAAGGAGGAGCTGCCTCAATCCCTAAACCTACGTAAAGGTCTGTAGGTCGTGGAGAGTGACTGAAAACCTAAGAACTTGGCAGTGACCTTCCTCTCCTTAAACCTCTCTAAGGCGGAATCTGCCTCGGTTCCCAATAACCTGGATCAGTTGAATGGAAGATCCATTAATGTGGACTTCACATCAGGAGAGAACTCCAATCCTCTCTGCCATGCATACCTTTCGTTGGCTATTGAAGTCCCCATGGCTCTGGCAACAGAGTCCGCAATATCCAGGCCTGATTGTATAACATGCTTTACTGCCGTCTGACTGTCCTGCAAGAGCTCTGCAAAATGACTGTGTCCATACTGCAGAAGTTTGGGGTTGACCTTTTTGGTCAAATCCATCAGCGGATGGAAGTACCTGCCTAATAAGTGGCACTGACTGACTTCAATGCCATACTTACAGATGAAAAGATATTTTTTGCCTACTGATCCACGTGCTTTGACTCCCTGTCAGCAAGAGCATGAAACTTGTACCACCAGCCTTTCAGGTGTTAGATGTTGGCTCAGGAACTTAGGATACCCTGGCGCTGCCCTATACCTCCTGCCAATGGATTTTTAAATTGATGGAGTTGAAGCAGGTTTATGCCACAGATCTAGAACTGGCTCCATCAAAGCCTCACCGAAAGGCAGCAGGGATTCTGCCTTGCTAATTACCCCATGATAAGAGGTGACCTCCAGAGGGGATATGCCCCCAGTGGATAATAATCCCCATTCAGCAGACGTGTCCCACCCACTCATCACCTCAATGCTTTCAAACTCCTAGGGAGGTATCAGAATCTCCCCTTCTTCGAGGTACTGATACTGCTCGTCCTCCAAATATTGTTGCTTCTCCAAAAGCCTGGATTCAAGCCACAGCATCGAAAAAGAATGCACTGGCATCAATGAAACCAGTTGTGGCGCTGGCACCTTACTCCTGGCAGGGGTAGAATGACTCAACAGCAGACAAAATCTATCAGATGTTGGAATCGCAACTACTCTGATGGTGATGGTGTTTTTCTCAGCGCCGTTACACACCAAGGTTACGGGGCTGTAGGCATGAAAGGCAGGAAATAAGTCTGCCTAAACAGCACTGCGAAACCTCCCAGGGAGAAGGCCAATGGCCCAGGGGGGCCTGAAGGAGCACCGGAGGGGGCCATAGCTCTCTACAAATGCTGAGCATAGCATTTAAGAAGTTTGTAGGAGTCATCCCTGGAGCTAGAAAAGACAGATATTCTTGCTCCTGCTGTGGAGGCTGAACATGTCCTGTTGCTTGCTCTTCAATCTCCTGATCCAGTGGAGTCATAGGAGAGAACTGCACCACAGGACCCCAAGATCTCCCCTAAAGATGTCACCAGTGGAGGAGAAGGAGTGGTACTCACTTCCCCAGTTGAGTGGTGCCGGCACTTCAAAGCCAGAGACAAAGACCGAGGGGTGGTATCTCAGGATGAACGACGTTATGAACCATGATGATGCCGCTTCTTGTGCGACCTCGAAGACCTGTGGGACGATGACTCCTCTCGAGGCCTAGATATCGGACGGAACTGCTTCTTCTTTTTAGCTTTTACCAGGAACAAGTTTGCATCCCTTTCTTTTAGTGCCTTCGGGTTCATGCTCTGACAAGAAGAGCATACCCGACATGATCGGAGCTTAGGCACCAGAGGCAGTTTTGGTGCGGGTCAGTGACCGACATATGACCGCCACACTCTCAACAGGGTTTAAAGCCCAACTTCTTCAGTGGAGTCATTGTCGCACAAACAAAACTTCAAAAAAGAAGTTCCCTCGAAACACTGTAACCACACAGAGAGGTAGAAAAACCGTTAGCGTCAAAGGTGTGGAAAAAAGGGAACTGATGCCAGTACGCCGGCGAGGACTTCTTATGGCTCTGATGAGATCAGACGGAGTTGCGTGCTGAACCGTTCCATTGTGAGGTCCTCATCGACGTGGAGGGCTAGAAAGAAAAACATTTCTTTCAAATGCTGGTGCAAGGGGAGTATTCAAAAGGTGAGGAATCCAAAGGTAGATGTATCCATCAGAAAGATTGGTTATATATAAAAAAAAATCATCATTACCACACTAAATAAGCGGTAGGAATGTATAAGCCCAGCTTCATAAGTGGCAGAGGGAGGTGGAGCACTGTTATCTGGATACCTGTGGAGCATTATCATCTTTTACTTCAACTGCCCCCACAGCAGAAGAAAATATCTTATGCAAATCTTTCTAAATGCACCAAAAGGAGAAGTTTGGCTTTTTCAATAGAACGTTGATCCTGCTGAGCTGTATCTCAAACGTAACCAGACACATTCCAGCATCCATACGTATATCAGTAAGGTTTAGGAGGCCTATGATAGGGCATACATTCCAGCCTAGTATGGAAGACTCAAGTAACATGAAAATCGTGAGATTGAACAACTTGGCAATATGCTTATGTTGTGCAGCTTTACTTTCATAAAGACACCAAGAAAGGTGCAAAGAAGTCTAGGGTTGCCCACTAACCCATGCAGAGTAGACTAGGCATCAGCACAACCTAAACCGACTGGCGTAAGGATGGTCCTCTCTTGCAATGGAATAGTCAAGCTAAACATGTACAACGCAGCCCCCCAAGGCTATGAACCAAATACTAGAGAAGAGTTTGCAAAAACATTTCAATTCTATTTTCATATTATGTCCAAAGTAACTTAATTTTCCACCCACAGCTTACAAAACTGGGTTCTGTGAGGAAAAAGAAAACCACTTCACATCCTGTTTGTTAAAATAATTTTTAAGGAAGCTGAATAATCTCCAAAGAAAATCAAAAACAAAAACTAACACTGAATGTGTACTTATCTTATGTAGCAAGGCAATTACATGAAGGTTTATGGACCAAGGTTGAATTAGGGGGAAATGGAGCACAGTCAAGAAAAATCAATATCCCCCATGGATTAAGGCAGGGGTGTTTGATGCTCCTGTTCTCCATATACAATGCGGAACCCAACAGTAGGACTAGATCAGGTTCGATCTTTTTCCTCCTAAATTAGGCAATGAGGCCATCTCAGTCATGTTTTATGCCAATTACACGGTTTTACTGGATCTTACACCGGCTGGCCTTCAGAGGCAACTAGATGTTTCTGCGGAATATTGTATGTCCAACGATTTAAAAGTAAACATGTTGAAAACCAAAGTCATGATTTTCTCTAAAGGAATGGTCCAGAACAAGAGGTTTAAGTGGTGGTTATGTGGAGTCCCAGAAGGGGTAAATAAGAATACTGTTATCTTGGTCTCCTCTTCAGATATACCCTTATTGTTATGCCTCATATTGACCTCCAGTAGGCGTGTGCAAAGGCTATTCCAGGCGCTTTATACAAAATGGACTTAGCATTGGGTAATAATTCCATGGAAGTTCTCAGAGAGAACTGTAATGCCAAGGTTGTAAGCCTGTTTCTGTACGGATGTGAGATTTTGCCAGTAAAATATGAGGAGGATTCAGTCCATTAGAACGAATATGTGGAAAAAATGGTTTGGAATGCCCTGAGGTTCCGTAAATAGTGCCTTAAGGCTAGAATTGGCCTCACCTGTGTACTATTTCAGTACAAACAGCAGCTCCTTAATTATGGGTTTAGTCTCCTTAAAGCTGAGGATGGCTCTTTAAGGCAAATAATAAAAAAAAAGGTTTGCAGGTGCAACAAGCTGGTTAATGGGCTGTTAATCTCTTAGACATAAAGTTGTCTCTGAAGCTCCCCGTATGGTCAGAGCTTAAAAAAAATATCTAGAGCACAGCAGAAACAAACATACAAAAAAACTCTAGTGAAAGAGTGCTCCAGAAGGTGTGATATAGCGGATGTGTGTAATAGAGATAATTTGTATCATCTACAGGAGTCAAACTATGGGGGGCATAATCAGCCCTACCTGCGGGACATAAAAAGTGGCTGTATCAGAAGGTGGGCCCTGAAGGTTAGGCTAGGGCAGGTCCCAGCTTTTATAAGATAGAAGTGCCCTAGACAGGCAGGGGTAGAAAGAGTTAAGTGTTCCTTTTGCCAAAAAGCATCACTAACCTTTTTGCTTTTGCTTATAATTTACCCATGTTTCAATGAAGGTAGAAGAACATTGTTGTTACCGGTTTTCAGGACATGGCAGGTTCGTCGCACAAGTGACTTATTGATAGAAATTTTAAGGTGTGATATTTTGTTAATGTGCTATGTGGTAGGAAAATTCTTGTCTGTTGCTGATGAATGGTCAATTGAATAGAGTGGCCCATTGTATTAGAGGGATGGTGTGTGAATTCTGAGGTCCACTCACATATTTGAATTGAGCCCATGCTGTTATATGTAGTGACCTTTTGTTTCCCTCCTGTTATAACAGCATTGTTGCACAAATATACTTTTATGTTATATTGCCATGGTTTTATTTGGTATAAAAGCAATGGTTTGTTTTGGGTCCTTTTTTATAACAGCATTTTTGCATGATCATACCACGTTTGCACAAACCTACAATGTCATGGTTTTATTCCGTATAAAAGCAATGGTACCTTTTGGGTTCCTTTTTTTTTTTTTTACATAATAGCATTCTTGAGCAAATATATTAGTACGGTAGATTACACCATGGTGTTATTCTGTATGAAAGGAATGGTTCCATACACAAGGGAATGCCAATTCTGTTTAATTGCACTTCGTAAATATTGCATTTTGCACTATTGCAGCATTATTATGCATAGATGTAATTGAAATTAGCAATGATAACAATGATACACTTTATTGTGTCTCTTTGATATATATTGGAGATAAGGGTTACTATGGAAGAGCGTGCCTGTTTAAAAGGAACGGTTCCCTTCATGAAGATAATTGATGTTTGTTGAAATATGTGACTGATTGCAATTCTTAAAACATATATGATAGGCAGTAGGCTAAATTTAGTATATCTGGGCAGGAAAATATTACTTATATATTGTTTTTATAAATGTATATGTTTTTAGAGTAATTGGAGTTTTATTTTAAGTGGTATGGTGTATGTTTCATCAATATGTATATGAAAAGTTTGTATTGCTTTATTGGAATTATATCAAACGGCTAATAAACTCAAATCAAAATTATGTAGCAAGAAGAATACGCTTGATATGCACGGACAATAGTAAAAAAATGAGTGAGAAGTGTCATGGAATACTGCACATGGAAATTCATTGTCCAATACAACATGCCTTAGGAGATAAATAATTATGTATGTACCATGAACTCTGAAAGCTATTTAAAGAGTGCAAGAAAAAATATTATATTTTCAAGGGAACTGGAAAATATTTGTTGGCTAGAATGATCCATTGTTTATGGGGAACTACCTAGGGGAGAATGTTGAAGAATATAGTACATGGGAAGGGCCAATGAGCTTAGGTTCATTTTTTATCAATGGTCTTATGTGTGTTGTAGACCTTTTGAACATGATGTCACACATTACACAGAAAATGATTAGAGTCAACAAGTGTGCTATCTTTCAGAATTGCCGTATGGTACTCCACTGATGCAACTAAAGCATTTCCTCTCCATCAATTGTATCCAAACTGAACAATAGCACAACTTGTTACCAAGGAATCTATGGATACATGCCAATTTGCGAGTCAACAAGTGTGCTATCTTTCAGAATTGCCATATGGAACTCCACTGATGCAACCAAAGCATTTCCTCTCCAACAATTGTATCCAAACTGAACAATAGCACAACCTGTTACCAAGGAATCTATGAATACATGCAAATTTTCCCTGTTAACAATACAACTGGCAACCGTATATATTAGTAGTTGTTAGTAAAGAAACAGTTAAAGAACAATAAAAGAAAAACATGCAATTATTTTCACAACTCAGTGTTAGCAAACAATCATTAACATATGTCGTATTTGGCATACAAAAGAGTAACATTGAAACAGGTGCAATGTTTTGCTTTGTACTGTTGTGATTTGTAAAGTTAAGAACAGCAACATAAAAACACACAGATTTAAGTTCAAAGGGAGAGAAAATTAGTCAAAACCATTTATTTTTTAAAAGTAAATTATTAAAATATTTTAATGATTTATCACCAATACATCTCCCAAACCAAACCAAAAAAGCTGCTCAAATGCCTACATAGTATGAAGATAATATCCAAACTCTACTCAAACAGAAGTTCAACATGTTAATTTCGAAATACACTAAAGACTACTACAGTTACAAATGAGGTGAAGGGGGTGATGATGATCATCTTATCACCATACTGCATCTTATGCTGCAAAAGTGCAAAAACAGACTAGAAGAAAAAGAGATGCTGCGAATACCACCAGTAAAAAAACAAATAAGTGGCTACTGGAATGCTTGATTTAATCTGGAGAAACTAGTAATTGCTCAGGAACAGATTTTAGCCTATCATTTTTTTTTCTAACTATGCCACTCCCGAAAGGGACCTGCCACATTCAAATAAGCCGTGGTCCTGCTTCAATAAAGAATCCCACTGAACTGTCAGGTCTCCTCCAGATAAGAACATAATCAACCCCAGACTGGTTTCTGACTATATACACTTTTTCAGTTAGCTTTGCTATCATGGGCACAGAACACACGTATGGGTATACCTGTCCGATCACACTTGAGCCATTACATGGAGGCAAATAAAAAGGTTGTGGGTGAAATTCCTGAATTATTATCATCCATTACTAATTACTCAGACATCCATTGTTTTCTGCCAACATGTTACTCTAAATAGAGATCAGCCCAATGCAAGTCAGTCTTGACTACACTTACCCAGGCCGTGTGCTCCTTAAGGTAACATCCCTTGTATTCTATGGTGTTGGGGTGTTTGAGCTGCTGTAAAAACTTCACCTCTTTTATGATGTCCTGCCATTTCTATGAGAAAGAAGATGAGACATCAGATTTTTCTTAAAATGGTAAAAATGACAAATACAAGAACTAAAACAAATGTAGAACAAACAAATTAAAGAGAGATGTATGTTTGTCATTCATGCTAAACTGTATTTCAGTACCCCTTATTAGTTATTCCCGTTCTGAAAAAACAAGTCACTTACCTGAACACTGTGGTTCTCCAGTACTGATGTCTTTCACAGATTCACAAGCTTGAATCTTCCCTGCTTTCATGGTGATATTCAAAATAAGCAGTACAATGTAAATGTATTAACATTATAGGAAAATAAATTGACATTTTTATCCAATTCACATTGTTACAATAGACCAAACTCTAGCCAGTCAGAGGCTAAACCCTGGACAGCTACTCTACCTCTGATTTTAAGCACGAGGTACAGAATTGGTGAGCTTAAAACGGGGAGGTGGGCGGGTCACATGGGAATCTATGAAATATATCAATACTGGAGTACCACAGTGTACAGGTAAGCAACTTGTTTTTTTCTCTAGTATTGAATGTTTCACAGATTCATATGCTTGAAGCAGAGTAGTGAGCAGTGCAATATAGTAAACAGTGGAGGAGTAGGTGAAATTCTCAAATATAACTACCAAACATCATAATTAAAAACAAAATATGATTTAGCAATAACACCTTATCTGAAAAACATTATAATTAAATAATGAAAAAAACATAGTCTGTACCTTTATGGAAGAGGTGATGCAAAACCTCTTGTCCCACCATGGTATCTGCTTTCCATCTGGCATCCAAACAATAATGTTTTGTGAAAGTATGTGCATTCGACCTTGTTGCTACTCTGCAAATGTCCATCAGTGATATCCCGGCAAACAAGGTTTTAGAGGTAGCCATCTTTCTGGTGGGATGTGCAGCAACCTTTGTGGATAGTGGCCTTCCCACTTGTTCATGGAAAAAAGCTATTGCCACTGATAGCTAATGGGCTATGCTGCTTTTTGAAAGTGTGCATCCATTCCTGGGTTTGGCAAATAACATGAGGAGCTGATACGATTTTCTAAATGTCTTTGTTCTGTATATGTAGAATTTCAAATATCATTTGATGTCAAGTGAATAAAGAGCCCGTTCTGCAGCCGACGAAGGGTTCTTAAAGTAGACAGAAAGAACAATAAGCTCATTTGAGTGGAAAGAACGTAAGCCCTTAGGTATGAACTGAAGGTTTGTCCTTAACAACTTATCTTCCCTGAACTGTAAAAAAGGCTCAGTGACCATAAAAGCCTGAATTTCACTGACTCTCCTGGCCAAAGCGAGGGCCAATAGTAGTGCTGTCTTCCATTAGATATTATTCATGTCCGCTTCATGGATCGGTTCGAACAGTTTTTTCATGAGCTGGGAAAAAAATGTGTTCAGCTGCCTATATATTGCAGAAGGCTTTATTGGTGGAAAAGCTCCGAATAAGCCTTCATAAATTATTTCACTAGTCCCGCTGACCACAGTGAAACTTCGCCCTTCCTTCTGCAAACCTGGAGATCGGTGCCAAATGCATCTTTATAGAAGAGTGAGCCAAGCCTGATTTCGCCAGGTGAAGAGGATATGGTAACAACTGCTCTGGAGAAGAATTTAACGGGTGTTTATTATTTTTAATATACCAGCAGCAGAATCTTTTCCATTTTGCCACATAAAACATATACGTAGGAAAGGCTCTTGACTGTTACAAGATTAGTTTGCACTCTGTAGGTATGCTCAGGGATCAAAATTAATTGTCGAGCGGTGCCATGCCGACAAATTGAGAGCGTACTGGAGCCGGAGGAGGAGGGGGCAGCCCAGAAGCCCGGGAGCCCTTTAAATTTCATCGCTTGCGCTCCCGCTCGCGGGACACGCGTACTGGAGCCGGAGGAGGAGGGGCAGCCCGGGTGCCCTTTAAATTTCATCGCTTGCGCTGCCGCTCGCGGGATGCGCGAACTGGAGCCGGAAGAGGAGGGGCAGCCCAGAAGCCCGGGGCCCTTTAAATTTCATTGCTTGCGCTCCCGCTCGCCAATGGCCGGGCCCGTCATTGCCAGGAAGAGGCAGGGCAGGGAACCCACCCTGACATCTCTCCAGAGGCTTTTGGATTGGGTGGCACACAGGTACGTGGCCGCCAGAAGGTAGTCTCTTGGTGATTCCCTCTCCATTTTCTGCTGCCTCGTGATCGAGCCCAACTTCTAGGCAATGCAAAGTAAATTGCAACAGCAGCATTTATTTATAGTTATTGGGGCAGGTTCAATTTTTTTAATATTCTCTGCTGTGCCTACAATATAAAACGCTGGTTTTTGTATTCAACTGTTGCAGGTGGGACTAACTCCCTACAAACAATACCTCAGAGTATCTGAAAGGTCGGATTCCACCTGTGAGGGTTGGGGGTGGGATTCACCCCAAAAAAGAAAAAGTGGCTCTGCCCCCATCCAATTTGAGGAACTTTAACAACTTACTGGGATGGGGAAAAGAAAAGTCAGCAGTAACCCCACTGGGCTTGGAGGGGCAAAGAAAATACCGTGACATGCCGCTGAAAACTGTACATTGACCCAAATCGATGATCTAATAGAAGAAGTAGAAAGTTTGTTGGCCACCAAGCCATCTAAGCCCCTTAAGAAAGGGATTACTGCTGTCACTAATGATATAAAATCCTTTTTTGCCACAGTGAATAGAGAACTCCCGTTACCCATAACACAAGGATCTAATTCAGAACCTGTTACAGTAGAAACCTCAACCAACTCAATAGAGAGCTCTAAATTGAGCCTGTCTAGCCAGCCGGGTAGTGTTTTCCCCCTTATAAATTGCGATAATAACTTTTCACCTCTTGCCTGCTTGGCACCCTCTGATTCAGAGAGGAGTGTGCCAAGAGTGACAGAGGAGCTATTAACACCTACTGCTACTCAAGAGGGACCACCCTGTTGAGGCACAGCTAGTACAAATAAGAGCTGAAATTTGGAGCCTCAGGGAGTACCTCACATCCTTTAGCCATATGATACAAAAGAAGCTGGACAGCATATCCATCGTAATTGGGGGCATAAGGAAATCCTCACCCGAGCCTAGCCCCGCATCTAGGCAAACTCAACAAGTCGAAACATCCACGGCAGGAGTATACAGGGGAAAGAGGGACGAAGTGGCAATACAGATCCACCATGGGGGGAAAAGTATACTTCCTGATCCGGCTGGCTTAAACAAACACGATATAAATCAGAACAAAAGGGCAAATTGCGAGGTGCACTGAAACAAATCTTTAGATAAAAGCTCCACAGGCCCTCTGCGAAGTGCCCCACCAAGCCAGATTAAGCACAGCCACTATGATATATATATGACAAATGTCCCCAAGCTAAGCTATGGTCAGAAAGAGCAAGGGGATTCCCTTAAGAACAAAGTAATCCATTGGATAAGGGGGGTCAAGAAGTGCAGGTCCATTATAAGGGATGACAGTTACTGTCCAGAGATACTCACAAGAATGCTCAGCAACAGACCTTATAGGCCTGAAGCTGAGCAGCCAGACCCTAGTAAAGGGTCTTTTGGCACTCGATCAAAGATTGAGACCCGGGACTTCATCCCAAATGTCGCTTGCCCAAAAAATCCCTCAATCATTGGCTAATCTGTTTTTTTAAAGAGAGATATGAAACACCCCATTGCCTCTGAGCACACGCATTCTAAGAAGGGATTATAGGAGCAGCCCAACCTCAACTATAGATTGACATGAAGCCCCTATAGTGAAGGCTGGGAGAGACGGCACACCTAGTAAAATGGCTTTGGACCCCTCTATACCAAGTAACCAGATATTGTGCATCCTGGGGGCACAGCCAAGAGCACATTGCAGTGACCAAGTAGAGGAGATGGTTTGTGGAGCAACGGCTTACCTAAGTGGAAACAGAGAGAAGTTGCAAGATATGGGGGATGGATCTGACTCATTGATTAAGTTTCTGTCCTGGAATGTGGCAGGTCTGCTTCAGAAAATAGCTAACCCTGATTGGTGCAGCCTCATAGACCAACATCATATTATCTTATTGCAGGAGACATGGGCTTCCTCTGCGATTAATAGAGTAGGCTATTGGACCTTCCAGAAGATTGCGCTTCCATCATCATCTGGCAGGGCATCGGGGGGCTTGATAATCTGGCTAAAACATGATTTGTTCCCAAAGGTAAAGGAGTTAACAACCCCCACGAGGGACATATTAGCTGTCGAGGTCAAACTTAGCAGCCCAAGGGGGCCCGTCCGTATAGTAATTGTAAACATATATGTTAGAACTGGCACCCAAAGGTCCCAGACTGCTTTGATAGGTATGCTAACAGACCTCCTGAACTGTTTACCGGGGGGACAAGGTTTAATCGTTGCAGGAGATCTGAATATGCACCTGAATTGCAGAGACAACAATCAGCAAAAAGGAACTCAACTTGCAGATCCATGGGACAGATCGGGGCCGGTCCGGGTCACAACTAAGAAAGTAGGGGGAGCATTAGATCTACTAGAAGACCTAATAAAAGCAAAGGGGTTAAGCATAGTAAATGGGAACACAAAGTCAGATACCCCTGCGTTGCCCACATACAGGAGAGGCCCATACTCAAGTCACTTAGGCTATGTCCTAGTAGATGACACCCTCTGGAAATCTCTCATCGATATGCTTGTTCTCCCTCGTAACGATAGTGATCATCAAGCTCCGAGTACCTCCTTTTCCACTACTTTATTTAGCTGCAAAACATTGACAAAGTGGGTAATGCTCTAACTATGACGAATAATTATAAAAATGTGAAACGGGATTGGTGGAAGATGATAAAAATTTCCAGTTATCAATTTATAAAATAGTTACATCAACGCTCTCACCCTTGAAACACACTGATTTTGAAATGGTGGATTTGATTAATTTGCATAGCATCCTGACCAATCGGCTAAAACCATACTTTCAGGTAGTAAGGAGGCAGACAGAGACTGGGGCTAGAACATCGAGGTGGTTTTCTAACTCCTGTCATCAGGCCAAAATACAGTTATTGGGAGCACTGAAGGCAAGAATTGGTCGAGAGATAAGAGTATCCAGGGCTGCATACAAAGCAACACTAAAAAATGCAAAAAAAGAGTGGGAAACTAAATACTGGAATGGGCTGGTGGATGCACTCCATGAGAAGGATCTTAAACTGTTTTGGAAACTAGGGTCAGGAAAAAGCAGCTCCCAAACCGTGGAGAACTATCCCGTAATCCAGCCAGAAATGTGGGTGTCACATTTTAAAAATTTATATAGAGAGCCTCAAATTGACTATATGACTGCCCCTTCATTAAAACCCAATGAACCACTTATTGCCAATACACCAATTGCTGGGACAGTTACACTACCTAAATTTGGTCTGGATCTTTTCACTCTAAAAGAAACAACCTTGGCTCTCCAGTCAGTACGTAAAGGGAAGGCCCCTGGGTTAGATGGTTTCCAAGGTGAACTATATCTGTCCCGACCGATAACTTGGTCCCTATATTTAAATGCGCTCAGTAATGAGATACTGAGGGGTGGAGGAATTCCCCCTACGTGGCAAGGAGCAATTACAGTCCCCATCTTCAAGAAAGGGCCAAGGGAAGAACCTACAAATTAGAGGCCAATAAGCCTAATTGATGTCAGCCAAAAAATATTTTGCAAGCAGGTACTGAACAGATTACAGGCATGGATAAAGGATTCTCATATCCTTTCCGACTTGCAGGCAGGATTTAGGAAAGGATGGAGTACAATAGATCAGGTGTTCAGGTTCAATCTTCTCTGCTGGAAATACCGGTTACTTAATAAGAGCCACCTTTGCGTGGCTTTCATTGATTTAAAAGCTGCCTTCGATAAGGTTCCACGAGATGTATTGTGGAATGTTCTGGAGAGCTACCAGCTAGATGGAGAGTTATTAAGACTGATTAGGTATTTACACGAGGGGACTTTCGCTTGAGTACGCTGGTCTCATGGTGGTGATTTAACAGAAGCTATACCTGTTAACAGGGGGATCAGGCAGGGGTGCATTCTGGCCCCAACACTGTTCAATCTCTTCATCAACGGTGCGGCGGACCAGCTGTTACATTGCAACCATGATGCTCCAAAGTTAGCTGGAGCCTCTGTCCCCATTTTAATGTTCGCTGATGACACTTTATTAATTTCGAGAACGCCAATGGGCCTACAAAACAAACTGGACGCTTTTTACAATTTTTGCTCCAGTAGAGGACTTGAAATAAATACAACTAAATCAAAGTTTATGGCTTTTAATCCGCACAAATCGTTCAGGGTGACAATGACCATAGCAGGCCACCCAGTAGAGAGAATTAGTCAATTTGATTACTTAGGGCTTAGGCTAAGAGATGATCAACAGTGGTCGGCACAGATTGTGAAGAATTTGTCAGCTCTCAGACAGTAATAGGGAGGGAAATTGCTAATATTTCGGAAGGGGAGATCTCACCCGCCATCACCGTCTACAAAGCAGCGGCAGTGGCAGCTTCAATTTATGGTGCCGAGCTTTGGGGGCACACTGACTCAAGGTGCTTGACGACGGTAGAAGACCGCTTTTTACGTAATTTTTTGCGGCTGCCTATCAGTACCCCCCTCGTACCCCTCAGACTAGACCTAGCCTTAAATGTGATTCATAATGAAATTGCTTTAAGACCACTTATGTACTGGGTCCGTCTCTGGACTTTTGAGCACTTGTCCACCTTCCAAATGGCAATAGATGAGTTTCTTGTGGGTGACTGTGTATCAAAAATCCTCTGGCTCAGATACATTAGAGACATGTGTAAAATCCTCCTCCTTAAAATGGAGGAGGTGTGGATAGATCCCCATAACTTGACTAAGGAAGTAAAAAAGCGTATAAACAGGTGCTATTGGGAGAATATTCTGGTGCAAAATTGGTCTAAAAACCAGGGCAGCCGGACCCAACAGTTTTTGGACCACAAATGTAGCCCTAACTTCGAGGCCTACATGGACAATGTAAATCCTCCCTACACCAAAACCCTCTTCATTAAGTTTAGACTAGGGATCCTTCCGCTCAAGACATTTACTGCGAGATGGAGAGTGGAGGATCGCAATCAGACTTCCTGTCATCATTGCCAAGCGATACCAGAGTCACTCGCACATTTTATATTTTTTTGCCTTAGATATCTGGCCCCCAGGAAGAAGTGGATTGTTCCGTTATGTAGGTCAATGGGGATAAGGGAATGTAATACATCATTACGCCTCTTGATAACTGATACAACTGACAAGATAGTTTTCTCAATCGGGAGATACCTGCAAAGTGCATGGTCTATAAGAACCAGAGATTTGTTATAACTGTGTATTTTAACAAGTAGATTTTAGATTTGAATTATTTAATGTAGCAGCTGATAACAGATTGGAGCTAAGACTTACCGCCTATTATTTTTTTATATCTTAATATTTAATATTTTATAATTTTAAGCTTTTAAGATCAATGTTTGGCTTGAGCTGCTTAAATAAGCATGTCATTTTATAATTTATTCAGGGTTTTTTAATGTATAATGTGGTGCTCTTTGTTCATTTCTTTTTACAATTGATTCACTGCATACTTATGATATGGTGTCTTATTGTATAATTTTATGGCTTACAGCCAAAATTAAGTTTATTATTGATATTGATAGATTTTATTTGAGGATGCAAGACCTTGCCGTTGCTCATTGTCAGCAGGTTCTTCTTTGGTGGAAATTGGCAGACACAGTGACAGGAGGATGAGCTCTGTGAATTCAGTCATGCCGGAGCTATTAGAATGAGATGGCATGATTCATTCTTCATTTTGGGTATCAGGTGGAAATGTAGAAATGCATAGGCAAACATCCCTGTCCATCAGATCTGAAGAGCAATCCTCCCAAAAGCCCCTCAGAGGGAATCTGCTCACAAACTTGTGCTTTTTTTGTTTAGCAAAGTTACGAAGAGATCTAGATTTGGGTTACCTCACTTGTAAAATTCGAGACTTCTCCTGATTTAGTTCCCATTCGTGGCATTGACTGGATGTCCTGCTGAGAGAGTTCGCCCAGACATTGTTGACACCTGGTACATGTTCCACCTGCAGGGGATATGCCGTTTTTCAGCAACCACTTCCATATAAGCTGGAGTTGAGAAGAAAGGCTTTTCAATCTTGTGCCCCCTTGTTTGGCTAGGCAGAACACTGTGGTAGTATTGTCTGTCCTGACGAGGATTGAGGACTTGCGGATTCTGGGCAGGAATACTTATAATCCTAGAAAACTGCACTGAGTTCTAGGAGATTGATGTGCATCTGAGATTCCTTTTCAGCTCCAATTCCTGAATGTGAGCTACCTAACCTTCTAGGGACGCATCCATTGTCATTATGAAGCTTGGTTGAGGTGCTTCGAAAGAAAGACCCGGCGTAATGCTCACTTCCTTTCCCCACATGCTAAAGTTTCCTTCATTGTAGGAGTGATGCGGATGATGTTTCCGATTGAACCGCTTACCTGCACCCACTTTGCATCCAATTATTCCTATAAGGGTCTCATGTGCAGGCAACAGTTTAGTATCAATGTAATGCATTAAGATAACATCCCCAGCACTGATGTTAACAGTCTTACTGAAGCATACTTTTTTCTTGCAAAGAAAGTGGCCATCTTTACTATCTTTTGAACTCGTTCCATAGTCTGAAATGCCTTGGTGCTCGTGGTGTCTAGTATGGCCCCCAGAAAGACTACCAATTGAGAAGGAGTCATGGAGGGTTTTTCTGTGTTCAATTTGATTCCCAGAGACTGAAAGAGATGCTGACAGGCTGTGATGGATCCTTTTTCAGAGATGTAGGCCCCTTCTCAACCAGTCATCTAGAAAGGGGAATGCCTGGTGTCCCTATCCTTGTAAGAAAGCAGAAACTGGTGCCATGCACTTGGTGAAGACTTTGAAGGCTAATCTTAGGCTAAAAGGGAGAACCTTGAATTGATAGTGGCATCTGGTCACCTCGAACCTGAGAAAATGAGGATGTTTCATGTAGATGGGAAAGTGAAAGTATGCGTCTAAGAGATCGGGCGATGTCATGATATCCCCTTTGTTGACTAGCAGTAAGATTTCCGGAAGGGCAAGATCCAGAACGGTTGTTTCTTGATATATTGAATGAGCTGTTGAAGATCTATGACCAGTTTCCATTTCCCAGACCTTTTTCTGATGAGAAAGACATTTCAATTAAAACGTTTTCCTTGTTGTTGCAAAGAAACAACCTCTACAGCCACCTTTTCAGAAGTATATCTATCTCCTGTTTTAAGAGATTAAGAAGTTGATGGTTTCTCTTATGAGGAGGAGGATTGTTTTTTTTTTTATGAATTCCAGGTTGTGGCCATGATGTATGATATCAAACACCCATCTATCTGAAGTGATGTGGTCCCACTGCTTGTAAAAGGTGAAGAGGTAATGGCTCAGCTAGTGGTTTTGACGTAGAGAGGTGATAGGAGCCTGAAGATTGTCAATGTCTCTTAGAGGTGTCCTGGGAAATTCCTGTGGCTGGGGATTGTCCCCACGCAGTTTGTCTTGCATATGTAGAAGTTTTGGAGCCTCTGTAAGACTGCAGCCCAGAGTATTCTGGCCGGTATCCCTGCCGTGAATACGGTTGGTATCTATAGGACTGAAAAGGAAGTTGTTGACTGTATTGTCCTCTTTCTCAAAGAAAAGGGTGAAAATGCTGCTGCAGAAACATCCCCAAGGAGCGTGCAGTATCTCTATCAGCTTTGATGGTGCGCAAAGCGCCATGTACGTGCTTGCCAAATAAATTCTCCCATCAAAATGCATGTCTAATATTTTAGACTGCAGGACGAAATTAAGTCACTTTCAGCCAACCATGCCTACTGTAATGTTATTTGTGTTTTGACCACTGACTCCACGTTGCACTTAGCCTAGCAGCACGCCGTCATTTTAGTGACCACCAACTTCATTTTTCCTATTGACTTTATTTTAGCATTAGCCAACGCCATGTTAAAAGCTGCAAGTATTTTATACAATGTGCTCATATTTTTATTCCACGTGTTTGTGTGTTCTTTCTCACCAAGGGCTTAGGCTGATAACAATGTACTAGGATAGAAGGGAACGGTTTTGTGTTGATAGAGGGCACCTTAGGATTTTGGCCAATTCCCGACGTGTTCTTTTCAAAGCTGACCAAAAATAACTAGCATTTTGTTTAATAATAAACTTATGCAGTCAGAGGGAGTTTCTATAATTCTTCTCTCTTGTTTGTTCAAAGTATAAGAGGCCGATACCAGATAGATCGGGAAGTGACTCAGATCTCGGACATGCTCAGGACACTGAGGAGTGTCATCCTTTATGTGAGGATAAATGATCTCACTCTCCACAATCTATTCTGGGATCTGGCGATTGGATGCTGATTAGGATTTGCCCTTGCCTCATGGTGATGCATTTTTTAATTCATTATTTGCTTTGCATTGTAATACAGATACATATATTTGCTGTGTATATTGCAGTGGAAAATCATTTCTACATGTTTTCATTTCATTCCTTGACCATTTTTAAACGTGTACTTTCAATAATCTAATCTCCTTTACGAACCTTGTAAAGTGAATTAATAAATGTCTTCTTTAGACTTAGAAGCGCATTCCAGAGATTTTTGTCAGTGCATGAGTGTTTCAGCTCGGTCATTAGTGAAGCAACACACCTATGTAGCTGCCATTGTAGCAAAACATTTTCCAATATTGTCTAGCCTTTTGCCCTCCTTGTCTGGTCGTGCTGAACAGGGAGCTGAAGGGTTCCTAGGTCTTCACTGTGCAACTTGCATGACAACAAAATCTGGAGGTGGGTGATCTATCAAGCAAGCCCATGTATCTTCCAGAGCTTTATATTTTTTATCCAGCCTGGGGATAACTGCAACAATAGATGCTGGAGTCTTAATAAGTTTAAGGCCCTTTTCCCAGACATGACTGATAATGGGAATAGAGCAGACGGAATTCTTAGCAGACCTCTTGAAACTGTACAGAAAGCATTCATTCGCTGCACCTGGAGAGGTAGCTCAAACCTCCTAGAGGCCCTTTCCACCAACTTGTAAAAGCCTCCAATGTCCTCAGGCAGGGAACTTGGTGGTGGAGGAGAAAGTGATGGCGATGAAGGGACTATGTAGTGATCCCATTCTTGACCTTGGGTAACCAGGTCCTGAATTAGCTCTCCTTCTTTAGGTTGAGCATCAGCACCACTTTCTATGTAGTGGTTTTTGACGGTGATAGTGGGTGGTTGTTGTTCTGTAGTGTACTCCTTATTGGAAACTGGTAAAGGACTGTTATGCAGTGGTGCGGACTTGATAAAACCTGCACAACTTGGAGTTTAAGTCCACTGGTTATTTTCCTGAGGAAAACATTTGTAATAATCCTTTAGCATAAGTCTCAAATCTGTTACTAAGGAAATAGGCACTGAAACACTAAGATAGTGCCCTCTCTCTCCGTCTAGTGCTCTTCATACTGTTCCTCATAAGGGTAGCTCTCCTGGAAGGGTTATATTATGAGATTGGGACTGCTTACGGACACTAAAGGAGTAGTTCCCTTGAAGATAGGTGGAAGTTTCTAAATTAGTGCCTTTCTGTTAGTCAATTTCACAGCATTTTACACTCAGCAGTGAGGGGCTAGAGGCTGCACCAAAGAGTCCCTCATTGCCTGATTCTTTAGTGGAAAGAAGGCGAGATGGAGGAAATGGAGACACCTTACTTGGATACTTGGAGATGTCTGATACGGCACCAGAATTCCTTATCTTTTCTGTCTTGTTGACAGGCTCATCTGCAAAAAGTGGTATCCTTCTTATAGTAATCACCACAGAAGCAGGCATCGATGACCGACTTGAGTGTGTCTGTCGATGGGATGGTCGTTGACGGTGTTGACGACTATGTGGTCATCACCACCCACAGACGAGGCCGTCGTCGTCATTGACACCATGGCTGGTAACGGCAGACATTGTGTCGTTGACATTGTTTTCTTGTCAACGCCATCATTGACGGGTGCGTCAACAGGGTAATTTTTATTGACAAGGATTTCTTGAGAGGAGTAACAGGCACACTGTTTTCTCTCCAAATGTCTTGGCTTTCACCCTTTTGGTATTTTTGCCAGATAAGGTAGACTCCTCATTTTTGCTCTTAAGGCCAGCTGGTGAGAGGCTTGAACTCTCTTCCTCCTCAGAACCAGAATCTTGCCTGGATTTGTTTCTTTTGAAGCCGTAAGAGTAGCCTGGCTTCCCAGTCTTTTAAGGGTTTTGCAGAAAACATTCTACAATGTTTGCAATCCTTTGGCTTATGGTGTGGATACAGACAGTAAAGACAATCCTTACGAGGGTCTTCTGAAAAAAGTCTTGGCTTACCACAAGACTAAACTGGTCTATAAAGCCTTTTCTTGGATCTCTCTCTCTGGATGAGTTCCAAACTTGAATTAGAAAACAACACAGTACCTCAGAAACTGTGGCAGTAGAATGTCGTAGCTAGTGGTCAAATGGTGAAAAGTTGAACAACTGAGCAGAGTTCTGGGAGACTTCCTCACACACAATGTGCAATTAGAAACTTGATGTATGGTGGCTCTGCAGGGGAACAGTGGTCCAGGGTCTAGCCTCTGATTGCCTGGAGCTTGGGTCTATTATAACAATGTGAATTAACAATTTCAGTTGTTATTCCTATGCTGTTAATGCATTTACATTGTACTACTTATTTTGAAAATTGTGGGACTCCCTCCATGACGATAGGGAAGATTCAAGCATGTGAATCTATGAAAGATTCAGTACTGGAGAACTACATCTATTGCCCATGTCGCCCACTTGATACCCTTGCTCTTATCACTACACAAAGTTCTTGTACAGTTGACAATTTCTTCTTTACCCATACTGTTTCTACTCATTTCTCATTGTCCCCTTTTCAAACATGTATAGCCACTCAGGTCTCACTCTTACCTCGTTCGTCTGTTTCCCACTGTAGGACATCTTTTTAACAGCCACAACCTCATTGGTACCCACATGAGTGGCCTGAAAGAAAATAATAAATTCCAAGTGAGGGAATGAGATGACATGGAAGTAGAATAAAGTAACATATCTTTAAGAACTTCCCCATGGATTGCAGTAGTAACCATCAAGGTATAGTAAGTATCCAGCACTAAAAGGTATGCTAGCTAAGTTAGCCACAAAGTCGACCTTTACAGATTGGGCTACACACAACAATAGCGAGAGCTTCGGAGAAGTCATTAATCATTAATCTTTTAAATTAAGTTCATTTGAGGTAATCAACTGACAACAAATGGTACTAGGTGACTTCATTAAAATAAAATTTACGGGGCTTGGCCAAGATGGTGATGGAGTAGGACGCTGTCTGCGATTCTTCACTGTCCAGTTCCACAAACTCTATAGTACTGGTGGCCCCAGATTGCCCATCAGACTGCTCAATGAGAGGATACTCTCTAGGACGGGCAGGGACCTCACAGCAGAACTCTAGGTACCCGCATTCGGCTGGGACCTCCAGATGTGCAGATGAACATATGGGCGGAGGTGGCCTCCTCGCCACAATAACAGGAGCTGAGACCTCTGTGGCCAGCGGAAGAGCACAACGCTTCTGGTGCCTTCGGGCCTGGCCGCAGAGGCGATATTACACCCTTCACCGCCAGAGGCGGGTGGTGTCCACAAACAACACGGATGTTGCGCCAGAGAATCCCTCTGATGGTGTGTGGAGCGGGCCCCTGTGCTGAGGCCTACCATCCCTGAAGCTGTGCATTCCATCAGAGCTTGCTGACTACAGAGACTAAGGCCCTCATTATGATCTCGGCGGTGAAAAATGTCGAGATCAGTTCTGGCGGTCAACAGAAGACCGCCAGCGCAACGACCCCCCTGCTGGCCGTATAATGTTTTCCCTGCTGGGCCAGCAGGCAGAAACAGTGTTTCCGGCCACCGGCCGAGCAGGGAACAGGGCCTTAACATGGACAGCGGCTCCAAATGGAGCCACCGCCAATGTTGGTGTGCGGCGGGTGCAGCAGCACCTATCACGCAGATCACTGCCTGCGCAACAGGGCACTGCACAGGGGCCTCTGCACTGTCCATGCCAGGTGCATGGGCAGTGTGGGGGCCCCAGGGGGGCCCAAATCATCCCAAGACACCCACTCTGACAGTCTTTCCGTGGAGGTGTAAACCACCAGGAAAAGGCTGGCAGAATGGGTATCATTATCCGGAGGGCAGCGAAGCTTGCAGCGCTTCCCTGTCGGATAGGAAAACACAGCCAGGCTTACTGCTGGTGGTGTTTTTTTCCGCCATTGGGTTTAGGCTGCATCACTATATGGCGGTCTAGACTGCCATGCCGGTGCGGTAATTACCTCCACCATGTTCATAATTACCCCCTATGACTCCAGAACATTGTTTCGGGGGTGGGAGGTGAGCTTGGTGCAGGTCTTGCTACCCCCACCCTCACATACAGGGCAGCATCTAAAAACAAAAGAGACCAATCGGTCCGAGAGGTGCTGACCCGTTCTACCCCAGCTCACACAGAGGAAGCTGGATCCATGCTGCATCCATCCACACAGGAGAGCTCAGAAGGGCTCATTGAATCCGACCTACCCCCGGTCACAAGGGGCTTATTGACCTTCCTGTTCGATCCCTTGAAATCCGACCTCCAAGAACTTCGAAAAGACCTGTCCAAAGACCTACGAGACCTCAGTACAGATCTGACCTTGAGTGGCGAGAGGTCTCTGGCCTAGAAGAAAATGAGTGTGCTTAAGATGAAGACGTGGAGTTGCTGCGCATCCATAAATATCAAGATGTCCTACAACCCCAACGGGAAGATCTTGAGAACAGGTCCATTTGAAACAACATTCACATTAAGGGGGTCCCCTCAGGCACAGAAGGATCAGATATTAAATGATATACCTTAGCACTCTTTCATTCAATCCTGGACTGGGAGGAGGACAAAGACCTACAATTAGATCATGTACACATGGCCGGCTGCACCGGAGGGACTGGCTCGGAGCCACTTGACATCCTAGTCTGTGAATATAATTTTCAGATCAAGGAAAACATTCTGAAAAAGGCCAGGACCCAGAAATCCACCTGCATCAGGGACCACACTCTCAGCCTCTTTCAGGGCATACCCCTCACACTACAATGCTGCAGAGAGCTCAAACCTCGGAATTACTGCACTCCCAAGTAGTGACTTATGGCTGAGGGCACCCCTTCCACTTAAGCTTCCGCTGGGAATGTCAACTACACCAACTCGAGACCCTGCAAGATGTTAGTGGAGTACTGGGCCTGTCAGATGATCCCCCAGTTCATGCAACGCAATCCTCACCTGGGGATGCACCTCTTAGGGTCCCACAATGGCAATAACCGGGTTGCCACCCGAAGCACAGCCAACCAAATCCTGAGGAACGGACTCAGAAAGACAAGCAGTCCTTGACAGCCTGACCTCGGGCACAAACAAACCCACGCCATGATCTTTATCTTCCCATGTCAGCACACTTCGACGACCTAAAGGCTGGGGCCAGTCCCCAGGTAAATGGGCCTGTGTCGGCAGGGGACACCTATGAAAATTGTTCCTCTATCGAACTGCTCTTCGCTGCAGGTCTACACCCCTGTAGTATTCTATGGCTAACCCAGGACTTTGTTTTTTAGTAGGTTCACTTGGTTACATGTTAGACATTGTTGATATAAATGTTGCTCCTCCATATCTGGTCTTCCTCTACGACAGTCACGCCTACCACAAAATGTGCCACATCGATTGTCTCACCAGGGCACTCCCTCATCCTCAACACTGCGATTGCACCATTGCGCGCTCTAACCGGCTGGACTGTTCCCATGAGGAACAGGGTCAAGACTGATTTGCATATGGCTGGGTCAAACTGGGGTGCCATGGTGAGCAAAAGAACGATGGATTAAACCCAGATCTGTGACTAGGGGTGAGTGTTTGCATTGTTCAGCACTCCATCCATCATCCTTTTGTGTTGATGACGTGATCCTGGCCATATCCAATCTGATGACTTCTCTCCCCACCCTAGTCACTGAATTCAAAGGGGTTGGACAGATTTCAGGCCTTAAAGTGAATAATAAAGAAACTCCCATTTTAAATCTCTCAGTGACACCATCCATGAAGAAAGCCTCCGATTAAGATTCCCATTTATGTGGGCAATTGACCCTATTCTCTATCTGAGGATCAAACTGGCCCGCTCTTTACCACAAACTCTCATATTATACTAGTCTACCCTCAAAATCGGGCTTATCCGGATATATGGCGATGCCACCACCTCTCTTGGCTAGGCCAGAATGCGGCGCTTAAAATGACTATATTGCCTCGTATCCTATAGCTCTTCCAGACGCTTCCCCTGACACGCTAAAACAATCTGCAGACCCTCCAAAACATGATCTCCAAATTCATCTGGGATGGAAATCCACCATGTTTATCCAAATACTTAAATGAACAACCCAAATCGGGAAGGAGGACTAGAAGTTCCTTGCATTACCTAAGGCGATATTTCGAAAACGGCTCAGTTGTGCTTCCTAGAATAATGGAGTCACCCGCTCTCAGAAAAACACTGGTGCTCAATGGGCCAGGCAGCAGCCACGTCCCACATATGGAAACAACCTTGGCCCACCCACAAACATTGTGCTTAGGGACTGTAATCCTCCCTCTGTCACCAGCTCAGTATTTAAAGACTGGGATGCGTGGTGACCAAAGCTGGATTGACCTCTTTTCCGTTCCGGGTGACCCTCCTCTTCAACCCCCTCATGTGTTCTGATCAATTCTGACGATGGCAGGAAGGAGGGTGTAAAAGAGTGGGCTGTCTTTTTGGCCTGCAAGGGATCATTCCGTTTTAACAGCTAAAAAAGAGTTTGGATCAACAGAAGCTGATAGATTACAATACTTGCAGATCTGCCACTGGGTGCTGCAACCCGCTATTCAGCCTCTCAGAGACCTAGGCCCTTTTGGGCAAACAAGCCCAACCACTTAAAGCGCCAAGCTCGATGGGAGGCGGAATTAGGCAAAGAACTGACTGGCAAAGAATGGAGAGACATATTTTATAGGGCACATTAATCAGCTTGCAGTACAGCTAGCGTTGAAATGGATTATAAAGTAACATCCCATTGGTACCTCACTCCTGCACAGCCATAATCATGGAATCTGACCAGATCCAAAGAGTGCTGTAGGGGCTGCATGAGTACTGGCACTGCCCAAAACTAGAACGATTCTGGGAACGCATACTGAACAACATAGATCATGCCTTTACACTAAGATCTTCAACAGGGTTTCCGGATTGCTCGGGGGGATCCAATCAATATCCTTAGTGTCTATGCTCCTCCGCGTTCGCTGGAACATTTTCTCGTGACCCTAAGGGACGTGGAGGCGAGACTTCCCCCGGGCCTAACCATTTTGGGGTGGGGACTTCAACTCCGTCATGTACCCGGAGATGGATATCACCGGGCCTTTGTTTTCGAGCCGAGTTACTAGGGCGACGTGGCTGGTCAGATGGGTGGAGGGCCTCGGTCTTTGTGATGTGTGGCAGGTTTGGCACCCCCAATTGAGACAATACACCCACACGTGGGTGGCGCACCACACTCATGCCAGGAAAAACCTCTTTCTTGTGCCAGCCGTCGATGTACCCTGGGTCACAGGGGTGAAGGTGCTCTCCCATGAAGTCTCAGACCATGCGCCACTCCTTCTTTGGCTGGATGATATTGACGCGGTCAGGGTCCCGGTGTGGCAGCTCAATGCCTGGTATCTGCAGGTCAGCGATTACGCTCAGGCCATTAGGGACCGGCTCTCTGACTACTTTTCTTTCAATCTTGGATCGGTGCCGTCTCCTGGTACAATCTGTGTTGCTTGCAAAGCCACTCTGAGGGGGCATGCCAACCATGTGTGCGGGAGCGTGCGCATAACCAGAAGGTGTCGGCGCTTGAGGCCCAGGCAGTGCGTCTGGCGGGCCAACTCACTGATGCCAAACATACGGCTGTCACAAAGCAGGATGCCTTGGTTAGGGAAGAGATTAGGCACGCAACTCTTGAGACAGCAAAGTATATGTGGCGGGCCTCCGCGCCCCGAGTGCACGGGTGGGGGGACAAAAACGGCAAGCTTTTGCACTGGCTTGCAACTGGACCCATGTCAAGCAGAGTCGTTCCAGAGGTCGTCGACGACTCAGGAGCCATTTCCCGGACGCCATGCGAGATAGCGCAGAGTTTCGCCACCTACCATGCGAAGCTCTACGAGGAGCGTCCTAGGCCCCAAGTGGAGAGGGAGGCCCCCTTGCTGGAGGGGGTGTCCTTGCCAAGGATCTCGGTGGCAGACAGATGGGACCTTGACAAGCCCATTGGACTCAAGGAAATCGGGGCCGCTATATCAGAGTTGGCCGGGGGTAAGACCCCGGGCTCTGACGGTTTCCCGGAAGAGCTCTACACCAAGTTTTGTGATATCCTAACTTCCCACTTGCTTGCCATGTTTGAGGAGGCTGAAAAGACCCCGGGACAAGATCAGGCCACCATAGTGGTGATTTCTAAGACTAGTTCCCCCTCGAGGTGTTGCTCTGCGTACCGCCCTATCTTGCTTCTGAATACTGAAATTAAGATACTGTCCATGGTTTTAGCTGCAGGTTGAAGAGAGTGTTGACTTCACTGATCCACCCGGATCAGGGTGGTTTTATGCCAGATAGGAGTACCAGGCACTGTATTAGGTGCGTGGCACTGGCCAATCGGGCCCTCTTGACCTCTCCCCTGGCACTCCGGCTCATGGACTTTGAAAAGGCATTTGGCAGGGTGGACTGGTTCTACCTTCAAAGGGTGCTGTTGGGTGTCTGGTTTGGTCCACGGTTCCGGTCACTGGTCGGACTCCTCTACTCTAATCCCATGACCCGAGTTCAGGTGAATGGGGCTGTGATGGACCAGTTTCAAATCTGCAGGGGTGCCCGCCAGGGTGTGCCCCCTGTCCCCGCTCCTATTCGCACTAGCAATGGAGTTGCTCGCGAAGCTAATAAGGGAGGACCCCCTAATTGATAGTTGGGCATGGCCCACCGGGAGGGTGGACAGCATTGCCTTATACGCAGATGATGTACTCTTGTTCTTGGCTAACTCGGCCAGCAGTGGACCTAGGGTGATGCAGCTGCTGGGGCTGTTTGCTGAGGCGTCTGGTTTGATAATTAACCCCAGTAAATCTCTCTTGGTTCCATTGAGCCCCTCCAGGGACAGCTATGATTGGCAGAGTGCTATTCTTATCCAACACAATGGTTTCCGGTATCTGGGGGGTGCATATGGCACTGCTACCTGAGATGGCATGGTCTCTTAATGTTGTGCCACTAACTCAGAGTCAAGGAGGACCTCCAGCGATGGCAGTCTCTGCCCCTCAACATCCTGGGACAGATTGCGCTGTATAAAATGATGGTGCTTCCCCGTTTCCTCTATTTGCTCCAGAACTTCTCCTACCACATCCCCAGGTGATGGGTCAGGGAGATGGAGGCCGTCGCACGGCTATTCCTGTGGCACAGTTTGCGTCCCAGCCTGGCTTTTCGCACTTGTCAGGGTAATGTGTATGAAGGGGGTCTAGGGATGTCAAACCTCCATCTTTGCCACCTTGCGATGCATCTCCGGGTAGTTAATGAATGGTGGGGGAGGAGGTGGGGGTGGGCAGCGGGGGGTGGGGGTTTGGGGGGTAAGGTTGGTCGGATCCTGCATACCAGCTAGAACTCTTGACGATGGGCTTTTCCGGTCTGTTTGGGATGGTGTATGGTGCCCCCCTGCCACATTAATTCCCGGAGGTGACAAGGGTGGTGTGATGGGGTGGGGGGGCTGCGCTGCGGGTGACGGTGGCGTCTTACTCAACAGACTCCGCTGAGGCATGGATTGTGGCTGGGAAAGGTCTCGGCGCTTCAGGGGTTCCATAAATGGGATCTCATATGTATTTCGCTGCTGGGTGATGTCTGGGTGGGTTCCCACATGCGGTCCTTCCAGGAGCTTCAGCAGCAGTTTTCACTCACTTGGTCCCAGTTTCACAGATATCTGTAAATCAGACATGCATTACACACGCACATTCAAGCGGCGACTGTTCTCCCTGAGTTTAGCCCTGTTGGGGCCAAGACACTGATGGGCGCCCTGGGTAGAGGGGGAGTGTTGCGCATTTATCGCACATTAGGTGTTAACACAGCACAGATGCTTGACAAGCTCCGAGAGTGGTGGCAACGGTGGGTGGGTCCGATGGAGGACAAGGACTGGAGGGACGCTTTGATGGCCCGAGGACACTGACCATGACCTCCTGTCTCCGGATGGTGAAGACCTACTTTCTCCACACGGCGTACATCACCCCCTACAGGTTGCATAGAGCGGGGCCTCCTGCCCCAGGCTAAATGTCCTCGTTGTGTTGGCCCTGGTGCTGACTTTTTTCATATGGTGTGGACTTGCCCCTACATAGCAACCTACTGGTAGGCGGTGGTAACGGAGATAGAGGTCGCCCGTTACCTATTTTATTGGGAGCCCAACAGAGCAGACCGGTCATTTGTGGGGATGGCCTGTTTAGTGACCAAAATAGACACTGCAGTGAGTTGGAAAGCAGAAACTGCCCCCACGATCGCGAAGTGGCGCCGGGGGGTAGACTTGTGCGACCAGCAAGAAAAACTGGTTTATGAAGCGAGGGGCTCTCCAGCCAAGCACAACAGGGTGTGGGGGAAGTGGATGGGGACCTGGGGAGATTGTGCAGCAGGCATCAATTCAATGTAGAAAGGTTGCGTGCCTTGTCCTTGACTACTATGATGGTTCTTGAACATATACCTGTGTTATATGCTTTGGACCTGTGCAGTTTCGGTCCGCAGAGTGTAATCGAGACCTGTTGGGGTTTATGTTGTTATATAAAAGTAATACAATTGCTTAGCAAAAAATATATATATACATCTTCAAGAGGGAAACAGATGGCCCTTAGCGCAGCACACCAAGCAATTTTATCACTATGGGGCACAGAGAAGACCCTGGCTCCACAAGCTGTAACTCTTATTAGGGATGGAGAAATTGTCCCTAGCTGCGGACAAGCAGAGCCATGATTACTCCACAACATGGGCACCCGTTATACACATTCTATCTTCAGAATTCAATGAGCTTACCTGCCCTACCTAATTGAAGGTGCTGTGCCTACTGCCCCAAACTGATGTGACTCCAGCATAGCACCATCCTACAACTGCAATGACCCGGGAACCTATGGTTAGGCTTACTCACATATATGCTTGCTACAGATCACTAAGCTGAAATCGAGGAGAATGTGGGGGAGGGGGTTTCGAATTGTGGGTGTTAAAGTTCTTTGTTTTCGGTTTTCTTTCTATTACACTTTAGCAATGCTGCTGGCCTCCGGTTTTTAAGCATTAATCTGTATTATTTGCTTGATGACCAAAATCAACAGCTGCTAGCCCGATGGGCTGTAGGCAAATAGCTATGTTGTTCTAATGAATAAACAGAATGAATCCATAAAATTAAACTCCCTGAGAACACTTTACATCGAAATCACAAGCAGCTCTCCTCTGTTTACACCCACCTAGAGTTCTTTGCTGCGTTCATCATTGTCAATCAACAAATTATGAATTTTCAAACTTTTTCAGTCATCTGAATTGTAGGCATGGCACATGAATGGCCTGCCTCGGACTTCTCAAAGTACTCTTTATGTCTCCTGTGGACTAGTACCTCTCACCAATATTCACACTCTAAATGCATGCTTTGCAGAGATGTGTACTGTGACATCTCCTATTTCCCCTTTACACTAGATTATCTCTCTGTGATATGCTCACTGGCTTCTCAAGTTATCTCTATTTAGATAACATGCAGGTGTTACTTTCCGTTTCCTTCGTACCTCATCTTGAGCCAAAACAACCACTGCATTACAGTCATGCAACACTGAGACAATGCAATCCCCCACATTTAAAAATTATCAATTTACTGGCTTCTCTGCCCAGGCTACCACAATCTCTTCCCATCTAAAAGGACTTTTGGTGCTTACTTTAGTTTCTCCAAAAGGCAGGAGCCCCTCACCTCCTTGCCTGCCAGTTTCTAACTACAAAACACCAAAAAACAGACTTGAATCTTTTCTTCCACATTGCTAAATTGTTGATTATAATCATAGCAATGAGCAACTGGTTGTGTCTAATAGTTTATGAGCTAGGTTATGCCAATATTAATTCTCCTCTTTGACAAATTGATTAATTTTTACCACTGAGAGGCATCATCCACTACAAACAAGCATCCACCTCTCCCCTAAGGCACCTAACCAAACAGTCATCAGTCAAGCACAGATCACAACATAAACTCCTAATATTAATCTTCAACAACCATTCCCCAGTGATGTCCCTTGCCCTTTCCCTTTCTCCCAGCTCTTCAAATGGCACACCTCAGTAGGCATTCTTCTCTCTATTACCCTCAGCCTCCTCACAATACAAAAGTCACCCTTTGCTACACTCCACTCCCACAAGACTCCTTAAGAAGTAGGCCTTTTGACCTCCATGTACCTTTTCCATGGTTCATGGAGCCCCATTCATAAATCAATGCCATACCCTCTCTTCTACTCACATAATGGAACTCAAATACCACATAATCAACCACATCACAATGTGTAACAACATTGTTGTAATGTCCATAGTTGTGTAGACAAACTCACTAAATATCATGTTATGTCTCATCTCATCTAATGTACATTATGTGACACACCCACCCAGAGGTGTGGAATTCTTACAGCCCGATGCCCAGGACATATTGTATGGGGTCGAGGACAACAAGTGTTCATGTTTATTTTGTGCTTGGGATTAACAGGCCCAACCCTCTGCAGCACAACCCTTTTTCAATGCTAGTTTACAGTATCACATTCTGGATCAGGGAAGAGGCATTGTCTGTATTTAAGGTAGTATTTGTGCCCATATGTTTAAGCTTTTTTTTGCTAGTGTGAGCGCCCTAAGGAAATGTTGTAAGCTCGGATTGCACTACTGAGTGGTTCCAGTATAAAAATGTGTACACACGTTTGCAGTTAAGGAATATGAAGCTATGTATAATACTCCAAGAATTCTCTCCAATCAGAACAGATCAAAAGAAGCTTGAAAACAAGATTGATGATTCTTTGCTTTCAAAATAAAATGTTCACAAAAAATGCAACTAGGATAAAAATGTTTTACTAAGCTACTGCAAAAGTTTAGGCACCATTTCTTTGCAGCATCATTTAGAAAAATGTGTTGAAGCATGCTATTATTTCCCAAAAATATTCTTAATGGAGAATCAGTGCAACAAGTTTCGACACAATGACGGGAAACATGAAAATAAACAAGCAAAAATAAACAAGCACTTGCAACACCAATAGGTATGACACTGTTGCCTCCACCATATCTTTATTACAAACACTGGCGAGAAAAAAAATATTTTGGGGTCTCAAAAAGCACACATTGCTCAGTAGTCCCTTGTACTGAACAAGCCTACTTTGTGTGCCAATAGGCTCCTTGTGAAAGGACAAAAGGTCTTGGTTAACACCAGGCCAAATTAGGGGCCCAAGTCTTAAAGAAAGTCACAAACGTACACCAATGGTATTTGTCCTGGCAATAGTGCAGATTTATAGCTTTCATGATTTCACAAGAATTTACATAAGTAGGTCAGGTAAGGACAAGTTACTTACCTTTGTTAATGCCTATCTGGTAGAGACTATGGCCCTCATTATAACTTTGGCACTAACTGCAGCCTACCGCCACGGCTATGGCCAACAACATACCGTCGCCGTGGCTACCAGCCGCCCACCCGCATTATGACCTTAGACGTAATTCCACCAGAAGATTGGCGGAATACCATTGACGGTCATGGCGGCGGTAAGGTGGTGCTGCTACCAGCAGCCACGCCAGCAAAACACCGCTGACCGTATCATGATACGGCCTAGCGGTGTTTTGCTGGCGGACGCTGCTGCTGGCAGCAGCGCCGCATCCCGTCTGCTGCCGGAGGACCCCCTGCAAGCAGGTAAGTCGGGTTCTCCGAGAGGAGAAGGGGGTCGGGGTGGTGTATGCGTGTGTGGGGGTGTTGTGTGTGTGTGGAGGGTGTGTGTCTGTTTGTGTATACGTGCATGCGGGTTTGAGTCAAATTGAATAAGTGCATGAATGACTGAATGTGAGTGTACATGTATGTTGTGTGTTGTGAATGTGTGTGTGTGACAATGTATGTTGGTGTGTGTTGCGGTGTGTGGGTATTTATGTGTGGGTACTTATGTGTGCATGCGTGTGTGTATGACTGTGTATGTGTGCGTGTGTGTAAATGTGCGGGGGCAGGAGATGGAGAGGAGAGGACTCGAGGGGGGGAGGAGAGGAATGAGGTGGGCTAGAGACCCTTATCAGTGTCAAGGAAGGAATTCCCTGGCACTGATAGTGCCTACTGACATGGTTTTCGTAGCGGTACGCTTGCCACAAAAACCATGGCAGTAGGCTGGGTCACAATCCTGAGGGTGGGATTGTGATGGCCGCCTGGTCTCCAGCCCAGCAGCCATTACGAACCTGGCAGACGGAGTGGTACATTGTAAGTTTGACTTAAGCCAAACCGCCAATGTCATAATTTGGGAAAAGGTATCGCCAGCCTGTTGGCAGTACCTTTCCCCAAATTACTGCCATCTGCTAGGGTTGTAATGAGGGCCTATATATAGCTGCAGATTCCTTACTTCTGAATTCTTTCCAGGCATCAGACTGTATGCGGAAGAATTTTCATCAGTAGTACACCTGCACACTGGTAGGTGGTGCAGACCGGCTCCATGTCCGGCATCTGTGTCGTTTGTGTCAGAAATGACGTCACGGTTCCTATGTAGGGGCCACCCGGGCGCACTGACATCAGTTTCTATTCACAACTTTCCACAACAGAAGCACAAGCCATGAACAACACTGACCAATGGGTGTCAAAACTAGGGCCCTGAAAGGGAAGTCCCTGCCCCTAGAAATGAGTTCGCTGAGATGGAAGGATGGATGGGTTGGCTACATATAGTCATTACCAGATAAGGGGTTACCAAAGTGAATTAACTTGTCCATCTGCTAGAGACCTCTAGTTGCCAATTCCTTACCTTTGAATAGACATCCAAGCAATACCATCCCTGGAAGCTGGCCTGTGAACCATTTTCAAGTGAAAAAGTCCTGCAGAACTGAACAGGCAAAGTGCCTGTCCCTACAGACAGGACTGTCCAGGGAACAGTGTTTTGTAAACGTGTGTAGCGATGGCCACAACACTGCCTGACAGATGTCCAAGACAGGAACGTCTGGTCCTAAAGCAGTGGTTGTCATTTTAGCTCTGGCAGAATGAGAATGCAAACCATCAGGAGGTTGTGTTTTGCCCAAAGCATAGCTGATCTTGATGCAGAGCACGACACAAGCAGAGATGGTTCGCTTCTACACCACCCAACCTTTATTCACATTCACAAACCCAACGAAGAGTTGGTCGCCCACCTGGAACTCTTTTGTATGATCAAGGCAGAAGACTAACACTTTTTTTTGTCTAGACAGTGAAGTCTCTCCTCTTCCTTAGAAGAATGTGGGGATGCGTAAAAGGTAGGCAAGTTGACAAACTAGCCTACATGAAAAGGCATGACCACTTTTGGCAGAAAAGAGAGACTAGTGCGAAGTACCACTTTGTCAGGGTAAATAGGTAGGGCAGCATAGATAATTAGGTCTGTTTTCAAAGTGAGAAGCCTAAGAGGACAGTTGTGAGGAATCTCAAAAGGAGAGCATATCAAAAAGGTCAGAATCAAATTAAGATCTCACTGGGGCAAAACGAACAGGGATGGAGGGAAGAGATGAGTAAAACATTTTAGGAACCCATGTCTAATAGGAGACTTGAACAAAGCGGGTAGGTCAAGCAACCACAAAAAAACAGAAATAGCAGATAAATATCCTTTAAGAGTGCCTACAGTAGAGCCCTGCAGGGCAAGGGAAATAATGAACAGCAGAACGTCAGAAAGAGGGGCAGGAAGGGGATCAACCGACTTCTCTGTGCATCATGACACACATTTCTTCCAACAACAGGCATAAAACGTTTTTTGTGATGGGACGTCTGGCTGCCAAGATGACATAATGTGCTTTGGCAGGAAGGTCAAGAGCTGTCAACTGCCGGCGCTCAATCTCCACACAAGAAGGCGGAGGGTGGACAGCTTTGGGAGAAGAACCCTCCTCAACTACTGTGACAGAAGATCTTCCCGAAGAGGCAGTCTAAATGGAGGCTCTATGGACATGCTTATCAGCTAGGGATAACAGACTCTCCGTGCCCAATCTGGAACCACAAGGATTACTTAGGCCCAGTCATTCCTGATTTTCTTGAGAACTCTGGGCAGGAGTGGTATGGGTGGAAAGGCATACAGGAGACCTGAATTCCACTTCAGATGAAAAGCTTGTTTGAGAAAGTGCCATCCTGGAAACTCCAGCGCGCAAAGCTGCCGATATTGTGCATTCTCGGCGGAGGCGAACGGACCTAGCTAAGGCTCTCTCCACTGTTGAAAGAAGCCTTGTGACACTTCTGAATGGAGACACCATATGCGATCTGCTAGGTATTGCCGACTGAGTTCACCCTCTCTGGCTTCAGAGAGCCCACCAGATGTTAAACTGCCATGGCTAGGCCCTGCTGTTCCAGCCATGTCCAGAGGCGAAGAGCCTTAAACAAAGGGTCCCGACCACAACCCACCCTGCTTGTTGCAGTACCACATGGAGGTGGCGTTGTCCGTGAACACTTGCACTAACTTTACCCTGATAGAGTGAAGAAAGGTTTTAAAGCCAGTCGGATCGCACTGAGCTCCAGCATGTTGATGTGGAGTCTGGCTTCCGCCGGAGACCAGATTCCTCTGATCTCCACCTCTCCCAGATGGCTGCCCATTTCAGGAGTGATGCATCTGTTACTAATGTTAGATCTGGGTGGGGGTAGGGAGAGGGATCTGCTTCTGGGCTTCTTTAACCAACTCTGCAGGTCTCACACAGTTTCCTCGGAGATCTGGAACATGTCTGAGAGATTCCCCTGATGTAGCACCCACTGGAACTTCAAGTCCCATTGCAAAGCCCACATATGCCACGTGTCACCACCAGGAGGCCATGATGCCCAGGAGCCTGAGTCAACCTCACCGAAATCCAGGACATTGGTATCATAGCCTGAGTTCTCCAGACTCACCGCTGTGGAGGATAAGCCCAAAACTGCATTGTGTCCAGAACAGCCCTAATAAAAGGGAGCGTCTGAGAGGGAGTCAGGTGTGACTTCAGGACGTTTATAGTGAATCCCTGCGAATGCAGGAGGTTCACCTTAGTCTGGAGGAGGGAGACAGCCTTGGGCAAGCCCACCTTCAACAGCCAACTGTCAAGATGAGCTTCAACCACTGTCATCATGTTGGTGAACATACAAGGGGCGCTGGTAAAACCAAATGGAGGCATGGCAAACTAAAAGTGCTTACGGCCTTCCGTAAACCGCAAGTAATGTCTGTGGGCAGGTAGGAGGGGGGACGTGAATATAAGCTTCCTGCAAGTCCAACTCAACTATCCAGTCTCCTGGGTTCAAGGCAGAGAAGAGCTAAGCCAAAGTGAGCATTTTGATTCTCTCCTTCTTGCAGAAGAGATTGAGGGCTCAGGTCTATGATCGGGCAAAACCCCTTGCCCTTTTTGGGGACCAGCAAGTAGCGGGAGTAGCAACCACAACCTACTCCTGGCACCGGAACCTTCTCTATGGTTCCCTTGGCCAAGAGAGCTGCAACTTCCTTGTGAAGAAGGGACAGATGACCCTTCATCTGTCGTAAGATGGTGGCATACATAGAGAGGTAGTCTCTTCAGACAATCTGCAAAACCCACCTGCCCCAAGTAATGGATTTCTGGTGGGGCAGGAGATGGCAAATCCTGCTGCCAACTGGGTAACCATGGTGGTAGAGAGACAGACTAGCAAGGTTTTGAGGCTCCTGCAAAGTGGAGAAGGGTGGCAACAGGCTGACCAAACTGCTTGCCAACTGACCCACGAAGTCGGTGTGTCCCACGACCTCGGCCACGCATAGGCTAGGCAGCATTCATGGCGTGGTGGCTGGACTGGAACTGGCATGATTATAAGCCTCTTTCCTAGCCACGTAAGGAGCGAACAGCAGATTGGGGTGGAAGATGGGCCACCGGGAGTCCCAAGGACCTGGCCGTAGCACAAGAATTCTTGAAGCACTTGAGGATTGAATCTGGCCCGTCTCTGGAGAGATGGGTGGCATCATGGCCACTGTCATTGAAACTGCTCTGCCTCGCAAGTCGGCTGTGTCCAGCCTGTAATAGATCATGAACTTTGTTGCGTCTCTCCAGTCAGCAACCGCCTGAGAGAGTACAGCCCAGGCCTCCTCAGGGACCTGTGGCAGCACTTGCCAACTGTGTTCCACAGCGTGTGGGAATAACAGCCCAAAATTCCTGTGGTGTTCACAGATCGCAATGCAAGACTGACGGAAGAAAACATATTCTTCCCAAATGGATCCAGCCTCTTAGATTCCTTATCTGGGAGAGCAGTAGGGAACACGTCATGGGAAGTAGAGGCTTGGACCACCAAGCTCTCAGGGGTGGGATGTTGAATCAGGAAACTTGGGTCCCCAGGTGCGGCAGGTAATCATCCTATTCACATGAACCCTTGTGCTGGGTTCGGACCAGGTACTCAAAAGGACATCCATTAGGGCATCAGTGAACGAGAGCAGGGGTTCAGAGGGCAGCACAGCAAATTGTAAGTGTTCTGACATCACTGTGAACCAAAGGTAGTCTCTATGGGACTGCAGCATGAGTATATGAAAATAAGCATCCCGTCCTCTGGATGCACAGCAGAAAGGATCTGGGCCACAGTGAGCATTTTGAATTTGTCATTCTTCAGAAAGGCATTTAATGGGCTGGAGGTCCAGCATAGGCCTTAGTCCTTTTTTGGTATGAGGAAATAGTGAGAATAGCACCACCTCTTCCCTGTCCTAATCTAGCACCCACATGATGGCACCCTGGTTAGCAGGAGATTGATTTCTTGCATCAAGTTAGAGGCATAGTATGACAAAAATCACTCTGGTGTTCGATGGGGAAGGAAGGGGTTGGAGGATTAGAGTTTGAGACAAAAGGAAAGGAAGCACATAGTCCCTTTCAACAATTTGTAAAACTCATTGGTCTGACATGATGGATTTCCAGCTGGGAAGGAAATACTGTATCCTACCCCCATATCAGTCAGTTGTGGGTCTGGGAGGGGAAATCTCACCAAAGCAGCTTGGAACTCTTTAAAGAATTTCAGTCAATACATTTTCTTTGGTTTCAAAGAAAAGCTATTTCACAACTAGTGCTGCTGCCGCTCTCTGCACAACTACTGGAAAAAAGTCACTTTCATCCATTGATGGACCAGATGGTGAGTTCAACTCAGTCTCTGGAGAATAATCTAGTCCCATGGCATGTTGGAAGTGGACGTTATGAGGGACATTAGTGTGCTGTGGACCACATAGGAGTTGAAGACCAAAAGGCACGCTAGCCCCTGACAGTACTGGCACTGAGGAGAGGCAGAGGCTGAAGGCCTGGCTGTACAACAACTGATTGTGCCTTGATCAATTCATAGGGGAATTTGGGCCTGACAAGGGCCAATGTTGGTTCGGGGTCAGAGATTAGTGTCATAATTGGATCCAGTATGAGTAGGAAATGTATCAGAGTCAGCATAGAAACAGCAGATCTGGACCCCGGGGCTGGAATGGAAGTATCCAAATTATTGGGTTTTGGGACCATGAAAGAAACCTAAATTGGAAGTCGGAGGCGGCCTGCGTGTGAAAGTCATACTGGAGGCCCCTTCAGCTCCATCAGGAGTCAAAGGTGTACCAAAGCTGGTAGCATCACACACATTTGCAGCATGGATTCCTTTCAGGCCACTATTTGATGAGGGGTTACCTAGGACACTGGATATTTGGGGAGCGCTGAGACCAATTACTTGTCCTTTCGAGTTTCATCCTGGTGACTTCTCACTAGATTACAAGTGGCGTGTTAAGGGTTGAGTTGCACATGGCTTTCTTAATCTTATGGAGCATTTTAAACCTTGAATTACTGCAAGATTTTGAGTGGGAAAACAACTTTGTGTGGGACTAACAGCGTGAGAGAGACCTCTTACCGGCAATGCAGGAGCATTGCAGAAAAACTCTGTGGACCACGTCTGTGCCTGGAACTTTTCTAAGGGTCAAAACTCAGCAGTCTGAAGAATCCACCAGAAAGGGAAATAGTTCTTTGCTGCCTGCTTGTATTTGAGCTCGAAAATCATGAATGCTTTTCTAATCATGGTAGTAATGACAAGTTATATGGTGCATTGTCAGGTAAACTCTGATCCCTTTTTGCAATATTATGTAAATTGTTATGAACACGCTTTCCACCATGATTCTCTGCAAAATTAAGTCTCCTACACCCGGATTATCATCAGAACTAGGAATAGGTGGTTGAACATAATATGGTATTGGGTCACAAGATTTTAGTAGGCCTTCATTCCTTTAGGGTTGAATTTGGCTGAAGAAGTTTCTAACACCAAACTCTTGATATGGAAGTGAACATTTCTTGCCTTATCAGTGCTTTGAATGACTCCAGAAACAAACTATGAAATCCATTTATCATTTTCTTTAAGAGCATCATATAATATTCAAAAACTATCTTGCAGAAGGGGACTAAAACAAAATTCCTTCAAGGGAAAACATTTTAAAAAGGGTTACAGGGTCATACGCAGCAGTCTCTAAAATCTCCTCCACATCATCAACTGAATGAGCCGGCGGGAAAAATGTTATCTATGTCCGCTTGATCCTTTGTTTGGTTACCTGGTAACTGCCAAGTCTCCAATAGGTGAAACTGGTTTTAGGATATGCAAAAAATTTAAATTCTGGTATTTTAATAAAACACTTGTCAACAATGATTTTGTTATTGTGGACATCTATGCATTATTGGTAGTAGGAGACTTTGCCATGGAGTGCTTTAAAGGCAGGTAGGGTGCTGGAAGTGCAGCATGTGACAATATTGGTGAGGACTTAAGTGATGAGTAAGCAGTTGATCGAATAGCTTGGATAATTTGACAAATTAATGCTGCTTTAATAAAGGGGGAACCCTGAGGGGTAGAAAGCAAACTGAGAACTCATGACAACCTTTATTTAGATGTCCAAATGCAGAACTGGTACAGATTATTTGTAGAGCTTGGAGAAGATGTAGATTCCACCTCATGGACTGAACCACCTCTCATGGTTTTATATAAATTGTCGAAAGAACAACTCTGATTTCTCTTAGAACCAAGCAAAGGAGAAGAGGACAAACAATTTTTGAATTGGGTTGGGAAAGAGACACTCAGGACTCATCACTCAAAGGGGTCCCCTCATGGAGAAGAAAACCTAGCCGTTCTCACCTATTCTTCAAGTTCTTTGCAGACAACAAGTAAATTTAAAATGCTTCAGGAACACGGTGCAGATGCAAGACTAATCTGTAAGTATTGATTTCATTTCAAAAGGCTGACATTCTACGACAAAGCACTCTCCACAGGCGTCTACCTTATTTTGGAAACACTCACATAATGTCTAAAGGTGCAAGAATGGAAACCAGATCTAATATGCAAACCTGAATTCTGTATATCTACAGACCTGACGACTGAGGTCTCATCACCTGAAAGAAGATTCAATTAAATATTACAGAAAAAAGGCAAACGGAAAGCAGGGCTGTGATTGGAAACCTACATATAGCCTTTGGGGAGAGAGACAGTTCTCCTCACTGGTTTAGTTTGTAGCCTAAAAGAATCAGTGGATAAGTCATTGCTGTAAACAAGAAGCTAATATTGCTGCTATGTTACATGTTTATATAGAGGATTCCAGGGCTGTTAATGTGAAACAATTAAAATGATGTATATTTCGGAAAAAGTCCACTACTGGAGATGGAAGCCTTTGCTGTGGTTTGGACAGGGTGGAAATAGAAGCAATTTGTGTAGGAAATTACATTCATGGTGACGGACCACAAGTTTCTTAAGTTAAGTTTTATCTTTAAGGTGCTTGACATCACTGCCTCTAGGAAATGTTAACAGGTAAAACCAATTCCTTCTAAGTTGAACATGTGTTAGGACACTAATACTCAAAAGCAAGAGCAGCCTACTCCACAAAAAAACAAAGAAAGAAATTGAGCCAGGCCATGTCCTGACCAATCTCATCCAAATACAAGAACTACAATCAGCACACAGCGTGCTCAGTCAAAGCCACCTTCACTTCAGCAAAGAATTCTTTAAATTAGTTAAACATTACAATAAAGCAATACATAAATCATTGCATTACCATCAACTACCGTACTTCCGACAAGGTAAATGAAATAAGAAGATACACCACAACACCAAACCAAGTCATCCTGCCTGCAAAACCTGCGTATATCACCGCCAAATGGACAGCATTCAACCTCGTCCCACACAATGACCTCATTAACACACACAACTCACTCAAGACCACCACCTATGAAGAATGTATTCTACCTTCAACCATCACCAACTTTCTCTTTGAGGATGCCTCACCCCGCTTCTCAACACGGACAACAAATACTTCAGTCTAGCAAACTCCCCAGGCAACTTCAAAATATTGACAAAGACTACCTTAAGCCCAGATGATCTCAGAAACTATTGCTCCATCCATTTATCAGGAATAATATTGAGCATTTAGTCTTCATATAACAAAGAAAGGAAGGATTGTTTGGGGTAACAGACGCTCACTTATGTAGTACACACTATTTTTCAATGCCCACTTATTAACTGCAGTGCTCAAAAGGAGAATGCCCACTCCACACCCTCAACAAACCTGAAGGTTATAAGAGAAACCAAAGCCTTATGCACATGCAAATCATCCATTATTACATAAGGTTTTTGACAAAACATCAGAGTCCATTAGAATCAGGAATCCAATCTATATTTTAATCCTTAACCTCGGCCAACACGTGTTTCCCCGATTGGGAATCTTGCCCCTATGACTTCATCAGGGTATACAGTTACTTTGAAGCAGTGCTTAATTTGTAAATAAAAAGGTGCTGGTACCCAAAGCCCTCCTCTTAAACACGTGCCTGCTGCATTTAATTGTGTGAACAAGGAATACTGAGGCTGCGTAATCCTGATGCATCTCGGGCCTCTTTAATCCATATAAAGCCACTACCTGCCCCTTCAGCAAACTCTTGCAGCTTTCTACTTTCTCCGTTTGTGACGCTTTTTCATTTTTCCCTTCATTCGTCTTTCCCATATCTGTCTTTTGCTCGCAGAAAAGGCTTGAGGCAGAAGAATAAGCCCCGGCCCTCAAAAATAAGTGACGGTGCTCAGCACCGGAAACAACAAGCACAAATTAAGCACTGCTTTGAAGTCCAAATTAGATTGAGACTCACAATAAGAACCAATACCACACCGTAATAAAAAAACGTATGTATTAATGGATGATGTGTGTGCTTAATGCTTCGATTTCAGTCTTCATTTAGCAATCCAACTAGATGGCCAAGGACAACTTCTTGAAAGAGTGTGATTTCTGACCATGCGGCAGCACAGACACGCTACTCTCCAGGTGCAGATGCCCTCTCGTACACCGTGAATGACCTCTGCTTCCCGATAATGCTCGACTTTTCTGTATCTTTGACACAGCTGGCCACCATACATTGACCCATACACCAGCACTATATATAAGATGCTTCAACATGGTGATGCAGTGCCTCAGACCCTACCTCGCCCACCACCATCAATTCCTCAGATGGGTACCAGAAGATCCCAAGATGAATATAGGTAATCCGTGTCAACATTAGAACTGCCCAAATCCTCCATCAAATCAGAAAGGTCCTGAAGCTACACCCTTTCAGAGAACTCTGTCAGTTTAAAAACACCATCAGCAAATTTCTGGTTCACTGAAAAGAATCATGACTCTCTTATCTCAGAGATCCCATCAATGTCCAGTGCTCCATTTCTAGGTAGGTTCCTGCCGTCCCAAAAAAAAAAAAAAAAAAAAAGAAAACAATACATACATACAATACAACTATACCAGAAGATGAAGACAGAGTATATATGGGTGGGGTGAGGAATAATTGTGTAGAAGTAACCAGTTGATTAAGGTAGCACAAAATGGCCAAGTGAACACAATCAGCAACACAGTGGTTATAAGCAGGCAGGTGTTGGTTGGATTTCAATATGGGAGTGAAAAGAGCTGAGTGTGAATACGTTTTGTGACAATGTGCACTAAAAAAAAAAGGAAAAAATACCTATGTTTTATATTTCTTTAATAAATTATTATTCCAAATGGCTTGAAGTATGCCCGACTCATGATGCATAGCCAGAAGTAAGTTTTAAGTTTACAGAAAGGGTACTGAATAGAAAACGATCACCTGGGACAATTTTTACAATCAAGGCAATACATCTCACTCCATGGAAGGGTATTATGGTGATGTTCCTATTTAACGTTCTTCTGAGGCACAAACTTAACACAAGCGTTTGACCTGAGACAGTGGTATGTGACAAGACTTAGACGTTGTGAGGGCAATGTTTGAAGCAGAAGATGGAAAGATCCCAGAAGAAATAAAGACTATTCAAGATAAACTCAGGATCCGGGTGTGACCACATTTGTGGAAAAACATTTAGTTAGGAGTAAGGTCCCATGAAAAGGGAAGCAGGCACTCTTGGTATTTTGCATCCTCTGCAGAAGAAGCTATTTGAGGAATGTGAGGGATATGGCTCAAGTAAAATCTAAATAGACTACCTGAGTTTGAAGGAGGACAAAAACTGGAGTATAAACAATTGGCTGAGGACAATCTAAAAGAAGTAAGCAGAAAGGAATGACTGAGAAGTATGTCTAAGTTTATGTGAAGGAATCTGTGTGTTTTGATGCCTTGATGTGGGGAGGTGTAGGGTGTTCAGATTATTTAGTGGGCCTGTATGCAGGGATGGTCCTACTGAAGGGTTTGATGTGAGAAAAAGAGCTCAGATCAGATGTGGACTTTTTCGATGTTGATCCATTCTAGGTGAGCTTGGTTCATTTAAGATTAAACAAAAGGTTCTGCTGCTGAGAGGGCTGTAGAATAGTTATTTCATGTGGATTCAGGTTTAGTAAACTGTTTGCAGTGTCCACATCTCAACTTGCACTGAAAGCTGAATACTGATATCTTCATATAAGTTGTGCGTTCAATGTGGCAAAATATCATAAAACTAACTTGACTGGACTTGGACACTGCGGGGTAATGATCACAATAAAGGTCGACAAATGTTAGAAAAAAGTGTCCACATTTTGTACGTGGACTGAGTGAGGTGTAGTAAAGATCCAGTCAAGGAAAAGCAGTGTCTGGTCATCCAGTGTCCTTAAGGCTTTCTGAGTCTATATTAAACACAACTCAAAAAAGAGCGACAAAGTTAACACTCTTTTGTCCATTAACAACATAGTCCTATGTTGCCGGCAAATAAAACTTAACCAAACAACAAGTACAAAATACAAAACCATTTATTTAACCATATTAATTTTTTTTTAAAGTGCGGAATAGGAAAAACAATAGTACACAAATACAAAAAATACATTAGTCCATTAACCTTTTACCAACATGACCTACAAGGCTTTGCGACTATGTCAAAAGGCTTATATACAATCACTAATTTACACAATTAACTATGCACCAAGATACACCATTTCAAAGAATTCAAAAATGCCATACGTGCTTTGCAGAACAAAAGCATGAATCTGAACTATTGCATAATGTTTTATAAAGATCTATATTCCACAAAGCAATATTGCTGACAATGTAGCAACATGTTGGACAATTGCCAGTATAAGTACGTAAGTGTTTCAGGTTGCAATATCAAGATAATTTTATAAATGATACAAAATTCAATTCACATCATACTATACAAGTCATATAGCGATCACATTTCAAAAAAGTATCCGAAGACGACATGAAAGATGTCACCTATAAATTATATATTTCACTTCTCTATTTAGAATTATCGAAAGTGGAGCACGAGAATGAGAATGCAAGAAGTCCAGGATGAGAACCATAGTTAAACATATTCTACCAAGCAGTGAAAAAGATAAACATTGTGCCAAGCAAAAGCTTCAATTTTAAATTAGACCTTTCAGCTGTGTCATGGAAAGATTCAAAATATTGCAGAAGAGATTATGTGTGGTACTAACAGCCATTCTACCTGAAGCTTAAGCCCCAAATATCATTAAAATAACCTGAGTCACATGGCTCTAGACTCACTATTCCATGTGGTCGTAAACACAGAAGACGTAGCCACCATTCAATTCCAGCTACTGTTTTTGGACTGTACTATTGCCAGATGTGCAAAATCCAACCCTATGTGCAGGAAAGTGCCTCTGCTGTGTGATGCTGAACATCTTCATCTAGATAGGTATCAGACTAATTCTGCCATATGCTGCTCTGCATCAAGGTGCAAAATCTGTGTGAAACAGCAGTTTGTTGCTTTGGCCTATATCTAGTTGTGGCTAGCATTTGAATGCCTTATGCTGTATGCAGTTATTATCAATATCTAGATGTGGCTATCTTCTGTGGAATCCTACAGAGTGGCCCTGGCCGCCCCACAGATGGTTATAATCGGGGCTTCTGTGGCCATGCCCTATCCTTTATGGCTCTCTGCTGTGCACACCTCACACTTAAAAATGGCAATCATCTCAACAGAGTTTGGCTAAGTCTTGCAACTACAAGCAAATATCATTCAACCTATCATTCAGTTCCCTATGCCAAGTGTGCCTCAGATCACATTCAGGCACGGCAATGACTTGGAACTCTCTACTGTGTAAGGCTCTTGAACCTAACAAAATATGGCCATCATCCAAAGCCCTCTGCCGCTTGTGGTGACGGCCTTTGTGGAGGTCATTCATGAGCCACTCAGAACTACATTCTGATGTGTTCATCACGTATGGCTTCCTCTGGCAGTGGGCTCATATTCATGCCTTTTTTGTCCTAAGAATCAACTTTATTTCTCATCAAGTGCTTGCCAGCTTAAGGTTACTAAGCCACCTTTACCAAAATGAGAATACTTACAAAGTAAACTGCTCCGAAACTGCCATGTCCGATCTCATGCAGGTCGGTAAACAGCTGCTCTGGGTCATCTTTATAGAAAAGGTCGGCTATCTCTGGGTCCTTGGGCACCCCCTTTCGCATGTTGGTTGGAATTAGGAGCAGGATCGCTCTTTAAATTCCCAGTCAGTTTCCTCCCTCATCGAAAGGAGATCTGTCCCACTACTCTTCAGCACCTGCAAAAGAAACAAGATCAACAAACAGAGAAAGCTGGTTTAGGATGTGGATTTATCTCCTTGGTAGTGGGCAAAACGATCAGTCAACAGGTGATGTTGGGATCCGATTTACTTTACATCTTAAATGCAGAGCATACAATTTCTGAAGCGCTACCAAAATTCATCATCATATAATTAAGTATAGTATCCAATACACCTGAAGGAAATGTATTATATTAGGCATATCGCATACCAATTACCTAGAAAAACGAATCTCTCCAGAGATTACTAATGAGACTAAATGTTCACAGTAGTGTTACAATTCACATATTCTACTTTTTTAAATTGTAAAATATTATCACCCCTAGCCCTAGGAGTCAATTTAGTCAAGTATCCTGTGAGGGATATGCAGCAACTGCTAATCTAAACTGTAACCATATTTATTTTTGCACTCCTGATGCCATCATAAGCACACACCCACCACTCTAAAGGAGGAGACGGAAACATAAGGATTCAAGAAAAGTGTGAAAGGAAGGAGAAGAGATGGAGTGAAAAGGTGGTAACACCTTGATGAGTCTTCTAGCCTTCAACAAACATTACTGCTGCAAAAGCCTTCCCACTGGTTTTGCTCAGTACAACATCACCTTCTTTGACACAGTCTTTAACTTCAATATCCACTGCAGAACTATGTTAATCTCTCACTACTGCCAGGGCAAGCTGGCTCGTTGCTCTAAATGGGATCCTAATCTCACTGGTCTTCAAGGGAATCCATTGCGTGGCTGCTCCCTACCTCACACACAAAATGAGAATGTACTCACCCGACCCTTAACTTGCACCCTTTGCTCCATGTCACATCATCTCCTTTGTACATCTAAGATCCATATGCACATTCCTTTTTTGAAAGCAGCTACTTCTGCTGATCCTCGCCACATGAATGTGTTCACCCTTCGAACGAAGGGCTATACAATCTATCTTGTTATTCAAGAAGACTCTCCTTATGACCCTGGAAGGCTTTCCCTTGCCATCCTACTAACATTCTGTGATGCCAACAGAAATATCATACAAATATCAAACCTGGACATTACCAATATATGTTTCATGCACCCTGAGACACCAACTGCTCCTACACACATCCCCTTCCCAATCCCTCTCAGTTAAATTATCAAGGTACAGTCTTGACATGCACTGCATGTGCTAAATATCACACACCACCTCTTGTAGAAACACACAAGTCATTTATCTTCAGTAATACTTTTTTCTGGTGGATACCCTAGCTAACCTTTGATCACTCACCTTTATTTAGAATATCCTCAGGTGTCAAGTGGGGTATGTGTAATTACAGGCACGCACGAGATAACAGATACATAGAACCATATGCATTTATATATTTATGTCATCACATAGGATATGGAAAGTTGAATATGATCTAGTTATATCTTGGTGCCATCTCTCTGTAATTTGGAATACACTTCCCACTATGTGAAAATTTAGGATTCCTGACTGTTATGTTTGGCTTTGTGATAAAATGGTCTCTGTGCCTTACAGGAGGCACGGATTTACAGATTATTCTGATGTGTCACCATAATTGAGTTCTCTTTATTTCCATTTTTGCCTGATTTAGTTGTTTGTTACTTGTTTTTAATGTGTATTTTATGAAAAATGACTATACTTTCTCCCTTTTTCTCTTTTGGAACCACGTCCCAGAATGCCTCATTATGGGCTATCTGTGAAAATAGCATATAATTGTAATGAAAGAGGGACTCGTCAACCGTGTACAAGACTCTTTCAGAGTTGAAACGTGCTGGTTGTTTGTTGCTGGCTTGGAATAAAATATTGGCTATTTGGTGAAACGTAGTGCAATGGTTTCCCTTCTTTTGGATTTGTGTATATATACACACACACACACACACACAAATGTGCGCACGCACACACACACACACACACGCAATGATCAGGTAACTATTGAAGTATCTATGAGGACATCATTTAATTAAGGGAAAGACTCATATATTACTGGCCTTAGCTCCAGAATTTCTGTCAGTACAATTGTTTTAGTCTCAATAGAGGGTAGCTGTAATTCTTTTTGTATTTCAATTCTTTATTAACCTTTTATAAGAAAACAAAATAGTTATGAATTGTCCATTAAAAGCATACATTCACAATAAAGAAATTCCAGTGTACAATGAAACAATTAAATACTTTCCATAAATAGACACTGTTAATTATATTATATCTGAGACTAATGACAAAGAAGCAATAAACAAATATACATTGAGTCAAAATGATAAAGCAAGTTATGACAAAGTTGTACCTATCTAAAACATATCTTGAAAAGAAAATAATTATCAATGGTGTAGAAAGTATAATGAGGTCATGAGGTCTTACTCATGAATCATTGAACATATAAAGTCAGAAACAGAGAGATATGAAGTTGTCAGTTAGTCAGGAATACATTCCATATTTGATCAAACTGTTGTAAATTATCATTCAATTTATATAGCATTCTTTCAAACTGAGCAATATCAAACATATCCTTTAACCAAGTTTGGACAGATGGTAAAACATTCGATTTCCAAAAACGCAGTACATTAACTTTGGCTACACTAATTGCAGTAGAGAGCCATCTGTATAAGTGTGAAGAGAGCGTGCCTAGATCATGGGTATGATGTAATAAAAATAAGCTAGGTGAGTGTGAGGAGATATTGGGAATCACTTTCCTTAAGTAATGTGATAATTGTATCCAGAATGGTTGGAGTGTAGTACAATCCCATAAAATATGAACAATATCACAGTTGGGTTGGTCACATCTCCAGCAACTGGAGTCATTACTAAGTTTAGCAGAATAAAGTTTCGAAGGTGACCAATGCCATCTATGTAGAATTTTGAAACAATTTAATTTCAACCTTACATCTCGAAGTCCTTTATTATAATTCTCTAGAAGTTTAGCCCAGGCTTTTTCTGTATAGGTAATGTTAAGTCGTGTAGACCACCAGGATTGCAGATCTTTGGATGTATTATCTGAAAAAGATTTGTCAATTAATAAAGAATAAAGGCCAGATACTGTGCCTTTAAAATTTCTCCATATATAGATATGACGTGCAATGGATGAATGTGTCAAAGAATCCGAATTCAAGGATGTTATAAGGTTAAAAATCGATGTCAATAATATATAGTTATGAAATTGTGAGATCGGAGTCGATAGGTTTCTTGTAGTTGTGAAAATGATTTCAAGGAATTATCTCGGTTATATAAGTCTAATATGTTGTTGATTTTACAATACTTCCAAACAAACCAATTTAGCTCTTTACCTCTATGTATAATCACTGAATTATTCCATAGCGGAGCATTTAAATGTATATGAACGTTACAGTTTATAATTTTATGTGCTTTGGCAGCTGTAATTCTAGTGCTTCAGCTGCCCTTTGAACCACCAATTTATCTGAGGCACTTTCTGGTGTTTGCAGCCCAAGTGACAAGGCTAGCTTTGTCTCAGGTGAGGTGCCAAGACTTAGGGGGTTATTACAACTTTGGAGGAGGTGTTAATCCGTCCCAAAAGTGACGGTAAAGTGACGGATATACCACCAGCCGTATTACGAGTCCATTATATCCTATGGAACTCGTAATACGGCTGGTGGTATATCCGTCACTTTACCGTCACTTTTGGGACGGATTAACACCTCCTCCAAAGTTGTAATAACCCCCTTAGTGTCCTGCAAATTAAGGGACAAGGCATTATCAGTATAAGGAGGTGAAGCAAGCCACCCCTTCACCATCATTATCATTATCTTGAAGTGAACTCTCCCCCAGCAGAGGATCAGAGTATTGCCCCTCATGTCTTCTCTTTGGAGTCAGAGTGGTGGGATAGGGTTGAGTTCAGCTTTGCTTTCTTATGTGTGAGCTTGGACATATCTGCAGATTTCAAGAAGTAAGAGCAGCAGTCCATGCAGCGGCCCAGTGACAGGGGCAATGTCTTGAAACGGGACCTGTGTTAAGATAATGACTTCTTGTGTTTGGTGACATACAACTACTTCTTCGGGCGAATTAGGGAGCATTTATTGCACTAACTTCAAGTCGTGTCCAGCACCCAGGCGCCAAAGGCACTCTTCATGGAGGACAGTAACTCTTATCAGCTTCCGGCGGTCTCCACACAGCTTGAATCGTGTCATTTTCTATGCAGACAGGGTTCTCTAGCATACAGCGCAGTTGTAAAAAATAAAATAAAAAAATCCTCATGGTGGGAACAGCATCAGAAAGTGTGGAAAGAAGAAAGGAATTCATGTCAGCATGCAGGAGTGGAGTTTATATGCAGCATCACTCCTTCATTTCCAGGGCAGTATTGAGTTAGCAACGCACCAATTGGCAGGCAGAAGCACTACTACAATATTCTCTGAAACCAGTTTGGCACCTGCCAGATATTCTAAGGTGAGGAAATCTGCAGTTAGACATTTCCATCAAAACGTATTAATCCTGCAGTGGCACCACCACATAAAACTAGCCTTGAAAACATACCACTGGCTCCCAGTAAATGCAAAAAATCAGGTGTAAAAATCAGTGTACGATGTACAAGGCTTACTGTGGCAGAATACCACTCAATATGTGCCCAACAGAAACCTCTAAGCAGTAAACCCAAACCTAATTTTTTCAATGAGCCTTCAATCAGAACCAATACTGAGGCAGATCCATGGTATAACACAGCCCCAGAATATGGAACTCTCTGAATCCAAGCCTTTGGGTGGAATCAAATTTCAAACTTTTCAAATAAGACCTGAAAATTGAATTGTTTGAATAAACAGATGAATTAATAATGATAGGAGTGGGGCTTCACCCTTAGCAAAACTAGCCTCTAATGGAGCCAGTGTCTCAGATGAGATTTGATTAAGATCTAGTGGACCCACTATTCGGAGTGTTGGGTGAAGTCTATTAGCAAGAAGAGGTGACATGTTCTTAAGAACCATTGAAACTGCCTGCACCAAACTTAGTATATTCCATTGTAACAAGTCATCTGTAATCATCTAACCTGGTGATCTGCTTGCATGCTGGGTATGCCATTCTGCAAATACAGTAAGTGGCATGATATTAAGGATGTAGTCTTATTAGTACTCAACCAAACCACTGCCTTCATATTCGGTTCAGTATAGCATTCATAAAAAGAGCCTTGCCTATTTCCAAAACAACCTCACCAAACTTGCACAGAACGCACTCCTACATTCTAACACAGGATTCAGCTTAGGATAATTCAACACCTGGAACAACCTCTGTTCAAGCACTACAACCATGACATCATGCATGACTTGTATAATCTGGGCTTCCAACAAATGACCACTCAAATCTCTCACCTGAGGTGGCAAACCCTGGAACTGTACTCTCACTCAGTCCCAAATTCCTGATCTCCAACTACTCCTGGGCTGTCTATTTCATTGTTCATGTCTTCATCGGAGGCAAAAAAAGGCCTAACTCAACAGAATTACCTGACATGGGTATTAGCTTTCTAAGTAACACAAAGTATAAAATTCTACGAAACCACTTCATTGAGGCTCTCAGCTAAATAAAAGTTCCACTCCCTCTCCAACATATTTCTTATACCACCTAGAAAAAAAAGGCAATATATTAATTTTGGCAGCCTGCCCTTTCATCCCCTTCATGCTGCCAAAATTAATATATTGCAACATGGAGAATGGTAGGCTTCCACCCCATCTTATTTGAAACAAAAGGACAAAAATTGGAACAGACCCTGGTATAACTTCTGGACACCATTCAACTGCACTACATCATGGCCTCCCTCTAGGGGCTTCAAGTTGGCATGTACTGGGGCAAACATCCCACATATAATCCTACTGAAGGTTGCTGTAAATTCCACCACAAAAACATTGTAAATCTTCAAGAAGCTGAAGGGCTCCATATCCAGAATGGAGCAAACTAACCTATCTCAACCAATCTTTGCAACAATTTAAGATTCTTTTGAAATCTGATTGGTTCTCTCATTTTAACTATCATGTCAAATGCCAGACTCACAGACCCTTTATGCATTCATGGAGTTTAAGCAAACAAAGGTGATTGGGTTTACATATGCCAGTAGTCTGCAAGGAAGCTGATTAGTATCTTATTTTATCCTTCAGAAAAATCATCCATCAGAATTCTGCAAAGCAAAAGTGGTAACCTTAGGCCTCACCAAGCTGGCATCTATCACTAGTCTCACAAACGATGTGCACTTCATCAAATGTGTCTATTTAAACTCAAACATGCAATAATCACAATTCTATGTCAGGACCCTAGGCTCCGATTATGCTTAACTTTCTTTCGTTTTACTTATCACTGCAGCCTCATTTGAATAACAACTACCTTTCCCAGAACACCCTGGGAAAGTAAAAACAACATAATAACCAATCATATAACAGTCCATGTAATGCAGTCCCACACCTCTGTTCATGTCCTCTCTTTCTTTGCTGCTCCAACTGCCTACAGTTAAGTCTTTTCAACACTTTGGCTTTCCCTGATTGTTTACACAGTCAATGCAGCCTTTTCTGGTGCGCAACTTGTATGGTGATGATTATTATTTGTGTTGCATGCTATCACTGATGTGTTCATTCTCCCCTTCAGCTTGCCGGGAGAGCCTGTCTGTGCTCGACACGAGGCATTCTCTCTACTTATGGCCTTGTGGTTGCGGTCGTTGCCACTGGAGGGCATTCGCAGACCACAGAGATGCCTCTTTGGCCCCACCGTCTTTGAGCATTTGCCAGTATGAGCAGAGTTTCTTAACGTGTCATGGAGCCTTGGTGTTCCTTTCCTATAGCAGCTTGGACCAGTGATGCCTCAAGGGGTCGGTATTGGGTGGATTCATCCTTCTTTGTAAGTTTTATTTTTTCAATAGTGCAGTGACTGCCATGCCTGTCAAGTAGGAGCGGGTCTGTAAAATAATTGCACCCAAGTCAGTGCAGGAACCCTTGTGCACCAGAGGATTGTCTGCACTGGCATTTTTTCTTCATTAAATACTTCCTGCCTCAGGGACCGGCACAGGCTGCACCACCTACGAATTACTAGGGTGATTCTCTGGCTCTCATAATAAGCTAGGTTCCTTAGTGCCATAACAAGTCCTTCTATTGAGAATCCCAAGGCCACATATTGTGAAGAGGAAGCAACCTCTTTTATGCCTCTAGATGAAGATTTTTATGAGACTGTCGATGCTTCCATCCAGAAAGAAGTCTCCCTAGTGCTGGCTGCCTTGGAGAAAAAGATAGAGCAGATGACACAAGCGAATAAGCAGGGGTCCCCAAAAATGCCTGAACATCCCTTGTCTTTCCATCAGGCAGTTAAGCCCCGCCCCCCCCCCCCCTGGATAAGGGCCTCGATAAGGGTGCTTTTAGGTGTTTTAAGAAAGTCTTCCTTTAGTCGCAACCTCAGTTGCAAGTAACAAACTCCTTTGACCTTCTCCCTCAGCCTCCTTCCGTTACGGATGAAGACAATTCGCAAGGCAATTCCAATGGTGATCCAGGCTCCTCTGGGCCGTGGCTCGCTTCATCTGGGGAGGTGAAGCAGGCCCCGCAGGCTAATCTGGTGGCGGATGTGCTGGATCCAGAGGATTTGCTCCACCCTAGGTCTTCTATGTGGTCCCCCAGTGAAAAGGTGGCACCTTATGTGTGAAGTCCCAAGACACAGAGGTTTGAGCTCGTCTTTGGACGGGATGTCCCCAGCCTTTGTTGGAAGGCAAGGTAGCCCAAACGCCAGAGATCAATGAAAGAACGAACACCTTTCTAGCGAAATACATCAGGGATCCAAAGAAGGGCATTTACCTCTCTTGAAGGTTATTTCAGCATAAACGTTGTCACAGGGTACCTCACCAAAACCCTAGACATGGCAGAGGAGGCCAAGCAATCTGGCTCCCTTATTCTGCTCGAGATTCTTTCTGGCTGGGCCCAAGCAGGTTGCTTTTCTCCTGGGGAATGCCAATTGCGCATTGTCAGCAGAGAGGAGACGGTCCCTCCTTATAAACGTGGGCCCAAAGTTGGGGGATCTGGAGTCCTCGGAGAAAGGAACTTCGGCACAAGAAGGGTTATTTGGGGACCCTTTATTAAATAACTAGGGAAGATAGTGCAGACCTTCAATACACTAAACAAGTGCAAGTCTTCATTAAGAAGACTTTTTTTCTAAGATATTTGGAGGGGCTGGGCATGGTGGGATGCATTTGTGTGGCTGCTTTGTGTCAAACACGTTCAAGAAAGGCCAAGGCTCCCATTAAAGCCAGTGGCAAGACCCGCACATTTTGGGGGTTGGGGGTTGTACCCCTCCTGTCGTTTTTTAACAAGCCCGTAGAGGCAGGTTGTGGCCATCCCCAAGAATCTTCCAAAGGTAAGGACTCTCCGTTCTTCCTAATTTAATGTGGGAGGATGGCTGGCACTGTTTCAAGAAAACTGACAGGAATTGGCAAGCGATGCTTGTGTTCTTCAAACAGTCCTGGGCAACCATTTGGCATTTGAAGGTACTTCTGTCCAATTAGCCAGCCCTTGTCCTTTGGTGTTTCATGGCCACAGGCCACCTTGATCGGTCAACAGATTTTGGAGCTCTTCAACAAAGGGACAATCGTAAAGACATCCATGCATCCAAATGGACAATCATTTCCTAGTGGAGTAGAGAGAAGGAGGTCAGCGCCCAGTGATCAACCCCAGGGATTTTAATGGGTGGTCGGTTTACTGCCATTCCAAGATGGAGGGCATCCATCTTCTGCACGACCTTCTGTGTCCCGGGATTATCTTGTATCACGGTTCCGGTATTTCCTCCTCATCGCAGGTTTCTGCAGTTCATGTGGAATCATCACGTCTTCGAGTTTCAAACTCTTCCCTTTGATCTGTTCTATGCCCCTTGGTGCTTCACTAAGGTTTTCAAACTTGTGGTGGAGTTTCTCCGAGCCAGGGAATTCATTAGATCGTCTACTTTGACCCCATTCTGCTAATGGACCAGTATCTGAGAACCCTGGTTGATCGTCTTCAGATGGCGGTAGATTTGTTGGAGGGTTTGAGCTATGTGATCAACGAACAGAAGTTGTTCCTCATTTTGGAGCAGCAGACTCCCTTCCTCGATTTATGTGTTCGATTAATGAACATCCACCGTGATTATTCCTTCCAAGACAATGGCGAAAATTTGTCATGACCTTCACTAGACTTTGGCTCGTCCTCAGACGTCCCTCAGGAACTTGGCCAGGTTGGTGGGGCTGTTGGCCTCCTTCATCTAGGCTATCTTTCCTGGCCCTCTACACTTCGGGTCTCTGCACAGATTCCACTCACAGACGAGGTCAGGGAGGAGATAAGCTAGGCCATATGGAGGCCTGGAACAGGCAAGCCATCTTCGGTTCCAGTCCTAATATGGTTATCGAGTCTGATGCCAGTCTGTCAGGTTGGGGAACCAGCTGTGGAGGTGTGTCCACTGAAGGAAAGTGGTCTTTGGATGAACAGTTTATGCCTGTAAATTGTCTGGAGCTTCTAGTGGGTTCTTTTGAAAACTGCTGTTGGACGAATGACAGGGTCAAGAGCTCAGTTCTCATGAATATAGACAACATTTCAGCGGTAAGGTACATCAACGGCCTTGGGGGTCCCTGATTCAAATCGTTGGCAGACCTAGCAAAAGGATTCTGGCAGTCTTGTCTGGACCAGGAGATTTCGGTGACAGCGGAGTATCTCCCGGGATAATCCAACAATGTGGCCAACTGTCACTTCAGGCATCGTCAGGACCTCAGTGCGTGGCAGCTGCATCCACATGTGTTCATGATGATTCAGAGTATATGGGGTCCTTTTTCGGTGGACTTGTTTGACCCTCGTTTCGACTGTCACCTGAACCGGTTCTTCAGTTGGAGGCCGGAGACAGATGTGTTCCTGCAGTATTGGAGTGTGGAGACAGGTTATGTGTTCCCTCCGTTCGCAATGCTGATGAGGTTGGTGGCCCAAGTATGCAGACAGAGGGCGTCGCTGGTCCTGGAGCTGTCTTCAGGAGAGAAGTTGCCTTTTTCAGCAGCAGATGGATGGGCCTGTACCTACTGTTCTGGGTCTTTTGAGCCAAAGATGTATGGTGTTTCCTTACCTCTGCGTCTCTAAGCAGCAAACTCTTCAATCTCTAAGTGTTTTCTTTGAACGGAAAAACCTGCAGGCATTACAGGTTTCTTCCTCATACGCAGCAGAAAGGAACCAGTTAACAGATGATGGAGATAGGTGTGTGGAAACTTGGCATGGCAACGAGGACAAAAATAGAAAGGCGTCATTTCCATCACTGAGTGGACATCTCTTGTAGGAAACGTAGAAGGGGACTCTCGCCCCGAATGGTGAATGGCCAACGGAGCCGCAGTTGACTGCATCAGCCACGAGTGAAAATATACGGCTGATTTTTAGGAAAATTACAGACAACGACAAAGTGCAGCAGAGGAGCACATGTCCAAACCCAACGGTGGAAGAAACAATCTAACAATAGAGTGATGCCCATGAGCATTACCAGCAACAAGAGGAGTCACTCTACCTCGTGACTCAGAAGACTTTCTTCGAAGAAAAACAGCTTGCACACTTACAAACCAAACACTAGATGCCAGGATTACGCTAAGCATGTGTATCTACTGCCACACATACTTCAAACATAATGCGTATATATCTTTTCCTTCATTGCATTTGACTTATCAAGTCCTTCTTTATACAGAGTTCAGCAATTTATGAAACTAAGTGATGTCATGTGATTGTATACTATCAAAAATGTTAGGCCAGCTGAACCAAGTTCCTTAAATTCTAGTCTGTAAAGCGTTGCAACAATCAGCATCAGAGATGCAATGTGCAGCCGAGATGATGCATCGGTTCTGAGATGCGGAGAGGCTGCAGTGCGAGGTCCTTTATCGAAGATCCCATCGATGACGGCTTGCTATGAGAAGTCTGACATTGAGGATGTGTTGCACAGTCAGGGCGATGCATCGGTTCCGATGAGCTGGGAGACTGAGATGCAGAGTCCAGCATTGTCGCTGGGGCTGCTGTTGGCGAACAATGCAAGGGCTTCTGCCAAGAATGCATTGTACAGTGGCAGTTCCAAAGTGGCTGTGAAGACAATGTGGGTCTTTGCAACTGGTTCAATCCACACAGCAGCAGCAATGCAACGGTTCTGCTCAGAGTTGGGCCCCGCAGCAGACGTGATGCATAGGTTCCGCTGTGATCACAGAGCACCTTAAGCTAGTGGTCTACAAACTTTTTGATGCTGCGCCCCCCCACAGTCGAAAAATAAAAATCACTGGGCCCCCACCTCAGAATTCTTTACATTTATTTTATAAAGATGGCTATGTTTAAATACGTCTAGACCTATTTAAACATTGCAGTTAAGTACTGTTACCTTTTTAAAAATGCAATAACATGCTTCTGTTTAAAACAAAGCCCTGTTATCTGTATAATGCTTCTTTTGGCCAGAGCCTGCCCCCCCACCCCTCAGAGTCCAGGTGCTGGGGTCAAGGTTGTTTGAGCCTTCTATCCCTGGGGCTCTAGTCAGGAGGCCAGCCAATCAGTCCATGGAGAGCCTTTGAAGTCCTGGATTCAACAGATATAGGTTCCGTCCTTCTCACCCAGGCAAGAGGGTAGCAGGCAGCAGTTCAGCACAGCAGGGCAGCAGAATGGCAGTCCATGAAGCAGCACAACAGTCCTTCTTCCAGGCAGAGTATCCAAAGGTCCAGGCATGTACTGAAGAGGTTGTGTCTGAGGTCTAATATTTATACCTGGTACCCTTCCTCTGGAAGGTGGGAGAAGCTTCTAGAGGTTTCCCTTTGATCTCTCCCAGGCATCCTGCCTTTCTTGACCTGGCTTCAGATTAACTACAGATGTATGAAGCCCTTTGTGTGGAGGTAGAACACATCCATTCAAGTGTAAATAGGGCTGTGCCCAGCTCCACCCTCCCATCCTGCCAGTGATAGCCCATCCAGGCACACGTAAGTTCTCTATTGAGTGTGCCTGCCTAGGAGGAATACACAATGCCCAACTGTCAACTACACTGAGTTATGTGACCCAAAGACAGACTACAGGCACTAAGTGGCCAAGGCAGGAAAATAGCAACTTTCTAAAAGTGGCATTTTTAAAACTGGAATTTAAAATCCAACTTTAGCATAAGAGAAGATTTTTCACTACAATTCTAACGACACCAAACATGAACTAGTTACCTGCACCCATTTGGAAATTACAGTGTATTAAGTGTAATAAGGTAACTGCAATGTACTCCTATAGGAGAAGAAAGTCTTGCAGTACTGAAAAACTAACGTAATGGTTTTTCACTACCAGGACATGTAAATCCTAAACTTATATGTTGCACTTTTTAAATACTCTGCACCCTGCTCGATGGACTGTCCAGGGCCTTCCATATGGGTGACTTATATGTATTACAAATGAAGGCTTGGGCAAGGCAAAAGTTTTAAATGCCAGTTTAAAACTGCACACACAGGCTACAATGGCAGGCACGAGACAGGTCCGCAACACTAATTAAGAGGGTGGCACAACCTGTGCTGCATGCCCACTAGTAGCATTTAATTTACAAGCTGTGGGTACATGTAGTACCACTTTACCAATGACTTATACGGAAATTAAATATGCCATGAAGATAAGGCAATGTTAAAATGTTTTATGGAGTGAGCACACGCCTTAGCACTGGTTAACAGGGATAAGTGCACAAAGTCCAAAGGGCAGCAAAAACGAGATCAGCAAAAATGGAGGCATGCAAAGTGTTTGGGAAAAGACCACCCTAATGCTGACGGGTCTAACAAGCCTTGTCGCTCTCAAGCATACATGCTAGGTTCCACTTTAACTCCAAGTCACATTCAAATAGGACAAATTTTATGTCGATGTTAGAAATGCTGCATATTTCAAATTATACTTTGTCTCAAAATTATTTTAACTGCTCAAAATCCTACATCAAGAGTAGCAATGTGTCTTGTTAATTTATAACAGTACCAAAATAAGTTTGTTTCAACATGGCCTTTTTTAAATTTTTTATATGGTGTTCAAAGAGAGCAATGAATTAAATGAACCTGTATTGTGTACCTGTTGTTGAAAGTGAACAGTGGGAAAGTACTGGGCCAAGCAGATATTTTAAAGAACTTCACGAATGCTCGATGCTGAACACAGTTAAAAGATTCACTCTCAGAAAAGCTGGCATTTCCATTTAACTTCATGAAATTAAAACAAAATTGCTCTGTTAAATTAAATAATTTTGTGCCAGATTGATTAGCACATCGATAATGACCGTGAGGTCTTCTTTACCATACAAATTCTAGATGAGGTACAAACCTTAAGCAACTTGGCAGCATAAGCCATGAGCACAGCTTCCTCATAAGGGAATTTCAGCAACTGGTCAGCTGTATGCTATGCCCATATAGGGTTATCCTTCCAGCCATCCCCTTCAGATAGATGTAGGTTAGGTAAACCTGCTGCCTGTCTGTGATCTGGTGCAGACTCCTCACCACTTAAAACATGCCTCTCCCACTTTCCCAATGAGTAGGTGTAATTTCTCTTACTTGTTGTTCGATAATTATCCCAGCTTTTTGTGCCATTATCTTTTAGACTCATTTTCCTTCACTACTGCGAGTTATACACCTAATATCGGTGTTCGGACCCATTTCCAGCAGTTAACAAAACAAGCATTTACAACCCAATAGGTCTCACATTAGTGAGAGTCAGAGCTATTGGCGTTGTAAATGAGTTATTCCCACACTGACCCAACAAGCACCAGACAAAGAACCCTAGGGGAGAGGAAGTGGCATAAGGGCCAGAGCTGCTGACCTTGGAGCTGGGGAACATGGTTCGAGTCTCGCCACCGGCTCAACATCCTGTGACTCTGGGCAAATCATTTAATCTCCCTTTGCTACAAAAAATGAATGTGTAATGTAACCGGTGCTCATGTAAAGCGCTGTAATACCTTTGTATAGAGTTTGTGCTACATAAAAATGCAACAAAAATAAATAAAATAAAGTGCTCCAATACCTTCATGTTGGGTCTGTGCTACATAAAACTGCCAAAATTAAATAAAAAAGCCCACACAGACATCAACAAGTAATGGTAAGATGCACAAAACCAAGGAAGATGAAGAACGAGTTACTTACCTTCGGTAACGACTTTTCTGGTGGATACATTAGCTACCTGTGGATTCCTCACCTAATGAATACTCCCATGGCGCCAGCATTCGACGGAAATCTTCTTACTAGTCTCTGCACGTCGACGAGGACGTCACTCTAGCCCACGCGACGCCGTCTGACGTCATACAGGCAATAAGAGGTCCTCGACGACGTGCGGACGTCAGTACCAATCATTTTTTACGTGCATGAGAACAACCAGGCAATGCAATGAAAGAGCAAGGCAACATCCCATTACATTGTAAAAATACACAACATTGCATGAATACCTGTAAATCTTTTATATATATATATAACTCTCTCTTTTTTTAAAAATATATATATACACATCAAGTATATACACAAAGATATATACATATATACATATATATAAATATAATATATACAACATCTATTGCACCCTCAAAGACCAAGAGGAGCGTACTCAAGGATTACTTGGTAAGACCAGAAAGGCAACGGGGAGGCGGGTGGGACCGTGAGGAATCCACAGGTAGCTAATGTATCCACCAGAAAAGTCGTTACCGAAGGTAAGTAACTTGTTCTTCTGATGGATACAACTACCTGTGGATTCCTCACCTAATGAATAGAGTCCCAAAGCAGTACCACGCCCGGCGGTGGGTGCCTAAATGGTCAAACCAAGAAATCCTGCAGCACTGACCGTGCAAAATGGCCGCCCCTTCTAACCTCAGAATCCAAACAGTAATGTTTTGCAAAAGTGTGAAGGGACGACCAAGTTGCGGCCTTGCAGATGTCGACCACAGGAACACCTCTGGCCAAGGCCGAAGTGGCCGACTTAGCTCTGGTGGAATGAGCTCTAATGCCCTCAGGAGGATCCTTCTTTGCCAAAGAGTAACAGATTTTAATGCAAAGAACAACCCACCTGGATAGTGTTCTCTTGTGGACTGCCTTTCCTCTCCTCTTGCCCACGTATCCAATAAACAGCTGATCCTCCAGCCTGAAATCCTTTGTTCTATCAACAAAGAAGCTCAACGCCCTCTTTGGGTCCAGACGGTGCAGTCTTTCTTCCTCTTTGGAAGGATGAGGTGGAGGATAGAACGTGGACAAAGTAATTGCCTGAGCCAAATGGAAGGGTGAAACAACCTTCGGGAGGAAAGCAGCCTTGGTCCTCAACACCACCTTATCCCCATAAAAAGTTGTATAAGGGGGCTTTACTGATAAGGCCTGCAACTCACTCACTCTCCTTGCTGATGTTATAGCTATCAGGAAGACTGTTTTTAAAACCAAATACCTTAAGGGGCAAGAATGCATAGGTTCAAAAGGGGACCCCATAAGGAAAGTCAGGACCAAGGACAAATCCCATTGCGGCATAACGAATGGCTTTGGAGGATATTTATTTAGAAGACCTTTCAAGAATCTGATAACAATAGGGGATTTAAATAAAGATGGTTGGTCTGGAAGGCATATGAAGGCTGACAAGGCCGATAAATAACCCTTAATGGTAGCCACTGCACAACCTTTCTGCGCTAGAGACAGAGCAAAAGACAAAATGTCCGATAGATGAGCATGCAAAGGATCAATCTGCCTCTCTCCACACCACGCAACAAATTTAGACCATCTATTAGCGTAGATAGATTTAGTGGAGTGTCGCCTGGCCGCTATTATAACATCCACTACCTCAGGTGGGAGAGAGAAGGAACTCAGGTTGCCCCGTTCAATCTCCAGGCATGTAGGTGCAGACTCTGGAGGTTGGGGTGTAGAACCTGCCCCTGCGACTGCGAGAGGAGGTCTGCCCTGAAAGGGAGACGGAGCGGAGGGCACATTGAGAGTTGGAGAAGGTCGGAGTACCATACCCTCCTTGGCCAATCTGGAGCTATTAGGATGACTAGAGCCCGGTCTTGGCGAATCTTCCTCAATACTCGAGGAATCAAGGGTATGGGAGGAAACGCGTAAAGCAACTGGCCGCACCAGGTTATTTGAAACGCGTCCCCCAACGCTCCCTGCATCGGATACTGGAGGCTGCAGAATAACGGACAATGCGCGTTCTCTCGAGTGGCAAACAGATCTACCCGAGGAAACCCCCACCTCTGGAAGATTAAACGGACTTGATCTGGATGGAGACGCCACTCGTGGTCTGCCGAGAAATGGCGACTGAGACTGTCCGCACGCACGTTCAAGACTCCGGCCAGATGGTTTGCTATCAAGCAAATCTGATGGTCCTTTGCCCAGGACCATAGTCGAAGAGCTTCTCTGCAGAGAAGGTACGACCCCACTCCTCCCTGCTTGTTTATGTACCACATCGTGGTAGTATTGTCCGTTAGGACCTGTACCGACTGACCACGAAGGAAGGGAGGAAGGCCTTGAGAGCCAGACGTACAGCCCGTAACTCTAACAGATTGATGTGAAACATCTGTTCCTCTGGAGACCAAAGACCTTTGATCTCCAGATCCCCCAGATGAGCTCCCCACCCTAGAGTGGAAGCATCCGTTATGACTGTGGCCACTGGTGGCGACTGCTGGAACGGCTTTCCTTGTGAAAGATTGTTGCTTGCAATCCACCACTTCAAATCCACAGCAGCATCTCTGGAGATCTTGACAGTACTCTCTAGATCCCCTTTGTGTTGAGACCACTGCCTTCGGAGGCACCACTGAAGAGCCCTCATGTGCCAGCGAGCATGCGTGACCAACAGAATGCAGGAGGCAAACAGACCGAGCAGACGAAGGACCTTGAGGACTGGAACTACCGCTCCATTTCGAAACATTGGAACCAAATCCTGAATATCTTGAATCCGCTGAGGCGGAGGAAAGGCCCGACCCAATGTTGTATCCAGTACTGCCCCTATGAACAGGAGGCGCTGAGAGGGCTCTAGGTGAGATTTGGGCTCGTTCACCGAAAAACCCAGGTCGAACAACAACTGGGTTGTTGACTGCAGATGATGCGACACAAGCTCCGGGGACTTGGCTTTGATCAACCAGTCGTCCAAGTAAGGGAATACTGCTATCCCCTTCCTTCTGAGCTCTGCCGCAACCACCGACATCACCTTCGTGAAGACTCGAGGTGCTGAAGTAAGACCAAACGGAAGGACCGCAAACTGATAGTGCTGCGATCCCACCACAAACCGGAGATACTTCCTGTGTGACTTGAGTATCGGGATATGAAAGTAAGCATCCTGCAAGTCGACAGACACCATCCAGTCTTCCTTGTTCAACGCCAAGAGCACCTGTGCTAGGGTCAGAATCTTGAACTTTTCCTGCTTGAGGAACCAATTCAAGATCCTCAGGTCCAGGATTGGTCTCAAACGACCATCCTTCTTGGGAATCAGGAAATACCTTGAGTAACATCCTCGACCCCTTTCCTGCTCTGTGACCAACTCCACCGCGCCCTTTGAAAGGAGGGCTTGCACCTCCTGTTCTAGCAACAGGAGGTGTTCTTCTGAACAATAAGAAGGACGGGGCGGGATGAGGGGCGGGAACTCCCGAAAGGGAAGGGTGTAGCCTTTTCCCACAATACTGAGAACCCAAGTGTCCGTTGTAACAGTCTTCCATTTGGTGAGAAAATGCTGTAATCTTCCCCCTACAGTCGAGGAGTGAGTGGGAAATGGTGGAAGCCTAAGGCTGCTTCCCCTGCTGCACCCCGCCAGAGGATGAGGAAGAGGCAGAGTGCTGCTGAGAGGCTCCTCTGGTGCGGACCCTACCTCTCCCCCTAAAAGATCTATAGGGATGGGAAGAGGCAGGTTGCTGATATCTTCCCCGAAAGGAAGAGGAGGAAGAGCCACGCCCAAATCCACAAAACCTCCTGAAAAATCTGGAAGAGGCCGTGGAAGAAGGAGCTTGGAGCCCTAACGACTTAGCCGTGGCCCTGCTTTCCTTAAAACGTTCCAAGGCCGAATCAGCCTTGGCTCCAAACAGTTTGTCCCCATCAAACGGGAGATCCAACAATGTGGACTGTACATCCGCAGAAAAGCCCGAGTTACGGAGCGAGCCAGACCTGTCTCCTTGCCACCACAGTTGTGCCCATTGCTCTGGCTACCGAGTCGGTGGTATCCAGTCCCGTCTGGATAATCTGGGTCGCAGCAGCCTGGGCATTTGAAACAAGATCCAAAAGACCCTGGGGAAGCTCTGTAAATGATGAGGAAATGTCATCCATCAGAGCATGAATATACCTCCCCAGGATACAGGTTGCATTGGTGGCTTTTAACGCCAGACTGCAGGACGAAAAAATCTTCTTGGACTGCGCCTCTAGTTTCTTAGAATCTCTGTCCCCAGGCACCGTCAGGAAAGAACCAGGCGCTGACTTGGATGAACAGGAGGCCTGCACCACCAAGCTCTCCGGCGTAGGGTGTCTAGATAGAAAACCAGGGTCAGTCGGAGCCGCCCGATACCTCCTGGCCACGGCTCTGTGAACTGCTGGGGAAGATGCCGGCCTCTTCCACACCTCTAACACCGGATCCAGCAGAGCGTCATTAAATGGCAAAAGAGGCTCCGCCGCAGCGGAGGCCGGATGTAGCACCTCTGTTAAAAGGTTTTGTTTAGCCTCCACCACCGGCAAAGGCAGGTCCAAAAAACTAGCTGCCTTCCGTACCACTGCATGAAAGGAAGCAGCCTCCTCAGTGTATTCTCCCGGGGACGAAAGATCCCACTCAGGGGAAGTGTCCAGCCCACTGGCCGACTCCAGACCACGCAGCCCATCACCCGAGTCCTCTAGCTCTCCTTCCTCCAGGGCTCGTTGGTACTCCTGCTCCTCTAATACACGGAGAGCACGTCTCCTCGAATGAAGTCGTTGTTCAATACGCGGAGTCGACAATGCCTCCGCCGAAGTCGAAGATCGGCGCCGATCTTCAGAAGCCACCGACGCCGCGTCCGGCGCCACAGGTAACTTCGGCGCCGACAAAAGAGCAGCTGAAGCAGATGGACCCACCGGAGTCACAGGCCAAAATCCCGACGTCGACGGGATGGAAATCCCCGGGGCCAATCCTTCTGAAGCCACCTGAGCGGCCACCGGAGCCGACACTGGCGCCGAGCCCACGTTCCCAAAAGGGAGAAAGGGCATAAAGGGGGCCGGCCGAAGAGGCGCAGGATCACCCAATGAAAGGGCCAAAGGCCCAGCCGGAGCACCCCCTGGAGCCATCTGTTGGAAGATGGCATACATCGCATTCAAGAATGCGGAACTATCGGCTCCAGGGGTGGGAAAAGCCGGATACTGGGGTGCCTGTCTCGGAGGCGACCCCGACGCCGGCCTCGACGTCTGCAACGCCGGAGAAAACACCTGAGGCTCCAATACCTCAATCACCGACGCCTGTCCAGGTGAAATTGGAGACGCCAGAGAGGGCAACGGCGTCGAAGGATGCGGCGTAACCGTGGGACTGATCTCCCATGTCCTTCGGCGCCGATCCGAAGACCTGGAACGAGTCTCCTTCGAATGACGCAGAGATTCTCTACGGCGCCGGGAGTCTCGATGACGCCGATGTCTTGGAGAAGAAGACTTCTTGTGATGCTTCTCCTTCGATTTCGCCATAAACAGCTTCGCCTCACGTTCCTTGAGGGCCTTTGGATTCATGTGCTGGCATGAATCACAAGTCGAGACGTCGTGGTCGGAGCTCAAACACCAAAGGCAATCGGAATGAGGATCTGTCACCGACATCTTGCCTCCACACTCACGACAAGGCTTGAATCCAGACTTTCTCTGCGACATTATTACCACAGCGAAAGACTACGCAGCAAAAATACACTGTAACCACAAAAGTAACAGTTGCTCCCTCGAAGATAACCATTTCGAATGCACGGAAAAAAGGGAACTGACGTCCGCATGTCGTCGAGGACCTCTTATTGCCTGTATGACGTCAGACGGCGTCGCGTGGGCTAGAGTGACGTCCTCGTCGACGTGCAGAGACTAGTAAGAAGATTTCCGTCGAATGCTGGCACCATGGGAGTATTCATTAGGTGAGGAATCCACAGGTAGTTGTATCCATCAGAAACAACATACTGCCATGAGCGAAGCGGAGAGGCAAAAGAAAAAACTGTGCACCAACACAAAGCTATACGGCCGGTCGTGCAATACTCCATGTAATAGGGTCAGTCTCCAAGGCAAATCATTTACCAACTACATCAGGGGATTTTTGAGAGGCAGGCCCAGGAACAAATGAAAGCGATGGGTGTAAGATGGAAGTTGTTAAAGCTATCACAATATATAACATGTTGAGAAGAGCAGCGCTTGAGTGCTGCTAAGCTCGACCTAAAACAGGGGGACAAAGAGGCATGACTCTGCACTAGCATGCAAGGATTTTTAAATGACACTGTAACGAACAAATGAAATGGCTAAGTCCACAGAAGTAGGTATACTAAAAGTATACAAGAGGCCGTACGCTTACGCTCGACGTGAAAATGAACCTCAATGCTTCCTACACTCAGGTTGAATTCTCCCTATCACCACTATTTCTGCTTACTGTGTCAGTGATAGCGGCCACGCTCCATGCCAGGCAAATCACCTACAGTCTGATACAACATATTGATTAACTGCCTGTTAATCGCCCGTACCTGGCTTCACAGCGGCGTGATGCACTCAGTAAAGGCAAACAATGACCAATGTTAATATATCGATGCCGGCGGAGTTGCCCCTCGGCAGCGTCTTTAAGGGCGCGTTTTACGGCTGTTTCCACTAGGCGGCGCAAGGTTCCCATATGTTACGAGCAGGAACCAGCTTAATATATTAGCGCAGCATTAAACCCTGTATTAATTGCGCGCTAGGGATGGCGTATGTTGCAATAAGCACAGGAACAGTTTAGCACGCATACAAACATAATATCCTACATTGTGATGTTATGTTTTGAAAAGGCATGCGAACACAGCAGATTACCTCCAGGCTGAAAATCTAGCATTTGCTAAACAGAGAGAAGGAAGATTGAAAGACATTACAGGGAGTACAGAATTATTAGGCAAGTTGTATTTTTGAGGATTAATTTTATTATTGAACAACAACCATGTTCTCAATGAACCCAAAAAACTCATTAATATCAAAGCTGAATATTTTTGGAAGTAGTTTTTAGTTTGTTTTTAGTTTTAGCTATGTTAGGGGGATATCTGTGTGTGCAGGTGACTATTACTGTGCATAATTATTAGGCAACTTAACAAAAAAAAATATATACCCATTTCAATTATTTATTATTACCAGTGAAACCAATATAACATCTCAACATTCACAAATATACATTTCTGACATTCAAAAACAAAACAAAAACAAATCAGTGACCAATATAGCCACCTTTCTTTGCAAGGACACTCAAAAGCCTGCCATCCATGGATTCTGTCAGTGTTTTGATCTGTTCACCATCAACATTGCGTGCAGCAGCAACCACAGCCTCCCAGACACTGTTCAGAGAGGTGTACTGTTTTCCCTCCTTGTAAATCTCACATTTGATGATGGACCACAGGTTCTCAATGGGGTTCAGATCAGGTGAACAAGGAGGCCATGTCATTAGATTTCCTTCTTTTATACCCTTTCTTGCCAGCCACGCTGTGGAGTACTTGGACGCGTGTGATGGAGCATTGTCCTGCATGAAAATCATGTTTTTCTTGAAGGATGCAGACTTCTTCCTGTACCACTGCTTGAAGAAGGTGTCTTCCAGGAACTGGCAGTAGGACTGGGAGTTGAGCTTGACTCCATCCTCAACCCGGAAAGGCCCCACAAGCTCATCTTTGATGATACCAGCCCAAACCAGTACTCCACCTCCACCTTGCTGGCGTCTGAGTCGGACTGGAGCTCTCTGCCCTTTACCAATCCAGCCACGGGCCCATCCATCTGGCCCATCAAGACTCACTCTCATTTCATCAGTCCATAAAACCTTAGAAAAATCAGTCTTGAGATATTTCTTGGCCCAGTCTTGACGTTTCAGCTTGTGTGTCTTGTTCAGTGGTGGTCGTCTTTCAGCCTTTCTTACCTTGGCCATGTCTCTGAGTATTGCACACCTTGTGCTTTTGGGCACTCCAGTGATGTTGCAGCTCTGAAATATGGCCAAACTGGTGGCAAGTGGCATCGTGGCAGCTGTACGCTTGACTTTTCTCAGTTCATGGGCAGTTATTTTGCGCCTTGGTTTTTCCACACGCTTCTTGCGACCCTGTTGACTATTTTGAATGAAACGCTTGATTGTTCGATGATCACGCTTCAGAAGCTTTGCAATTTTAAGAGTGCTGCATCCCTCTGCAAGATATCTCACTATTTTTTACTTTTCTGAGCCTGTCAAGTCCTTCTTTTGACCCATTTTGCCAAAGGAAAGGAAGTTGCCTAATAATTATGCACACCTGATATAGGGTGTTGATGTCATTAAACCACACCCCTTCTCATTACAGAGATGCACATCACCTAATATGCTTAATTGGTAGTAGGCTTTCGAGCCTATACAGCTTGGAGTAAGACAACATGCATAAAGAGGATGATGTGGTCAAAATACTAATTTGCCTAATAATTCTGCACTCCCTGTAGATGGCATGTTCACTTGAATGGTGTAAAGTTGACATTATGTTATGAAAGATGAAAGGCATAGATAATCATAAGTAAAATAATGAATGATGAGGAAAAACTGCTCATTTGAACAATTCATAATTACATTCACAACGATGGATTTGCATAGGCTGCTGTATCATTAGGGGACACGGGCAGCTTAGGGTGAATACCTCTGTAGACGATTAGACCGATGAGCTGGTGGACTCTAAACCTGTCCTCATTAGAGAAACTGTAAACAAACGTTTGTATGGTTGGTGTTTAACCCTGAAAAAAGACACATACGCGGATACTTCAAATAAATGCTGGATCCCTCAAATATAGTTGCAGCTCTGCAGCTGCTCTTTTTAGGGAATTCACGATAGGGAATTCAGGGTTTTGTGAATGAAGCCCTAGTAGTCATGAAACATAAAATGTTATTCCGGATTCCATAAAGTCCTTAGGCGAATTTTTATGGAGGTACTGATGAAAAAACTTGATGCCTTCTATTATGTTGCCTCTATGTCTAGCAGCAAAAATGGTCTGAGTCAGGAGATGGTACTTAATGTGGGCTAATAATGGTAATGGGAAGGATTACTCCTGACTACAGAAGACCAACAACTGGTATTTTTTTAAAGAATGGAAGGCAAACATTTCGCAAAAGAGCCGTGGACATGTCTAGAAGAATAACAGTGGGATGCAAAGACCAATATAGGAGTTCAACACAATGAATTCTTACTCCGGAACAATACATTCGACCACATAGGAAAGTAAAAATATGAGAAAAAAGGAGTAACCAGAATTAACGATAAAGTTAAAAATTAAATTGACTTTGAATGCATACATTTCAAAAGTGTATTCTGCTCCTGAAATTCCGAACAATAATTCTCAATAATTTGGCAAAGAGTGCTTTCTCCTTTATAACAAACTGATAATTAGTCGGCAAGCATTTCAGTTTTACGTCAGCTTTTATTTTCACACTACCATGCAGGTTTTCGAAAGGTAACATTGCTACTCACCTGAATGTCTGAATGAGTATAAAAATAGTTTTAGTAGTTTTAAGTTCCCTAGTTCTAGGGGGACCATTTCCGTCGCTGCCTAGGCCACAGATGCTTCAAAGTGTGCTCATCTTTTTCCAGTGAATACCTATCAATCCCTTGACAAATATTAGGCCAAATAAAATCAATGTGGCTGTTAGTTACGTTTCTGCCACATTTTCAAGCTGCAAAAAAGAAATGACTTTAGAGTAACACGTACAGACTACCCCTTCAGATATTTCAGTATCCTCGCCCAAAAGGGAGCCAATGTTTATCATATAACATGAACAATTTCAAGTCCTCTTCTTGCAAAACCCTACTAGGGCAACCTGCTTCACTACGAAGGTCAACTCTACTGCGCACATGTCCTGTGCCAAAATTCTGACCTTGATACATCCTTCATCTTGTAAGACTTGCCCTCCTTGACGCTGCATGTTTCAAACCTGCAAATAGCTGTAGCTTCATTTCTGAAAAGACTCAAACTACTCATTACTGTCCTGCATTACAGTTTCCTTATCTTCTTCAGACATTAAGTCAATTTGCCTCTGTATTGTATTTTCTGTTGTGCAGTCACGGCATTTTCGTCACAATTATGAATTTGCTGTGTTTGCCAGACAATCCATAGCAACATCATTTATGTACCCAACTGTTTATGTCTTTGTATAGATGACCTTCCATTGAAATGGATACAGGCCAGGCAGTTCCCTTTCCAACCCCACACTTGGAATGAAGCTGTTCACTAATTTACACAGTACCAAGGTTTGCAGCATTTTACTTGATATAACTCCTCCTTCAGTGGCTGAACATACTACAACATGCTGTAACTGAGACCTTTAAAAGCAGCCTTGAAAGTTTAGAGCCCAGAGCCCTCTCCCCTCCCGTGCTTGGGGGCATCAGTCTTTCAAGTACCCTTTAGAGGAAAAGCACACCCAGCCTAGGAAACACCACTGCAATATCAAACTGGGCATTTCATTTAACAGATAGCAGGCTCAAGGCAATATTATCTAGTTTGTAGGTTCTGGACTCTGTCTACATTATTGTTTATAAGCACCCGCAGATAACTAGTTACCATTGACTTTCGGCCCAGGAGCTTATCTTTTTCAGACCACGTAAAGCATACACTATAGAGTTAGAGAAACTGCTGCACAGTTCTAATGCTATCCACAAATCACACATTCCATCAAGCCTTGAAGATTCATTGATTGTTCCATAACATACACCTGGACGCTATCAGTTTACAGTAACATGACGTGGCAATATACACAGACTTTTCTACATCTCCTACATATAGGACAGCTTCAGAGGCACTTGTATTGACTCGTGTGTTGCAATTCTCACACAACATTCACATTATTATATTCAGCTCCTACTGAGTCATAACGCTCATCATAAATGCCCAGTCAACAGAGAAGAAAGCCTTTTTAGCATCTAGACTCAGCACAACGTCTTGCAGTTGCATGGCAATTTCATTTAGCAATGAGAAAGTCTTGTGCAAATTCAGAATGGCATCTCAAATTTGAATAAATGCGACTAAGTGGTACAGAACACATTTTTACACCTCCCTACCTAATTTCCTTCAACGTTAAACAGGATTTTAGTGTCCATTCTTACCAAAGCATGGGGCTACCTGCATAAATTCCATCGAATCTTTAACCGATTGCCTCCAACATTGTCCTGTTCACCAGTAAATTACCAAAAGAATCTACAGGAAATCCATTACATTCTGTTTTTTGCCACTTGCCCCGGTTGTTATCTTATACACTGCCTCCCTGTACATAGAATACATCAGGGTTTGGAGATGAAGATAATATTAGAAGAATTGAGAGAGCAAACCTTTCAGAAAGTGCGACAGGATTTTCAAATTTGCCTACAAAATGATTTGCCCATAGAAATGCAGGGACATGGTCACATTACAATTTTTTTTTACCAAACTTCAAATTGAATCACCGATTCCATTTGGAAATCTGTTACTTTGCCCACAAACCAATCCACAGAATACATACCAAGCTTGTGGTGGCAGGGGCTCATCTGAATTATTGCCCATTTCGTTTTGGCTTTCTCAGTAACGTAAGCTACTACTTATGTCTACACCATTTGAATCAGAACTATCAAATACGGGGTCTTGCTAGTTCTATTTTGTTGTCCTTGTTATTCAATATTAATGTTCAACCATTAACTTAGCTACTAAGGAAAAAGGAGCGAGTTTTTATATGTACGCAGATGACAAACAGATCATCTTCTATTCACAAAATTAAGGTATAGAAATGCTAACAGTTCTACTCCTGCGTTAACATGGACCCCTATCATTCACACCATTCAAATATGAATGGCAACACATTTCTTCAAAAACAGTACCGAGTTATTTGAGATGTACCCTACGTTTTGCAGGACACGGTGAGCTGATGCTTAATCCTTCAAAGGCAGTATGAAACTGGGGAATAACCATCGATGTAGAATTATAAATGGACTCACAAGTAACTAAGGTTGCCACGACATGCTTCTGGAAACTCAAAATATTAAGAAATAGTTTAGCATTTAGTGATAAACACCTCCTCCACATGCCGGCTGTATGCACTTTTATTGTAGCACGGCTGGACTACAGAAATGCGTGCTAGTTGAGCCTAGCCAGCGCTGCTGCTTTTGTAGTAACCAGTATGCCACGTATTTAGCCAGTTCTCTGAAAATTATATTGGCTTGCTAGGAACAAAGTTAAATAAAAAATAAAAAATTTTAAAAAAATATTCAAACCTTTAACACTGATGCACATGATGATACAGAGACGGACACCTAGATTTTCAGAAGTTAATGTCCAACTCTACAACTCCGGCAGAGTGTTTTGATCGGGGAATACAAATGCACGTTTCATCCCTAAAACTAAAACATACTTCTGGAGACCAAGAATCTTCAGTGATGGCAGTAAAGGAATGGAGCAATCTTCCTGAACTTCTGCAAAGAGCTGCAGATTTATTATATTTTCGTAAACTTTTAAAATTCTATTTGATCACCATATATACTTTTATCTTTCCTAAATCCTGTTATTATTCCCGGTTAACACCAAGACGCCTTTGTGTATGTGAGTTTTACAAATAAATACAATACAATACAATAAAATACAGTGCTGTAGCTGTTAACAGCCAACTTCTTCAGCTCACTGAAGCTTTTCTGGACACTTACGTAATTAAGCAGGTGTTAGAGTGCATTGCGCAGCTACAGCACAGGAAGTTCATTTACAGTTACACGTACCTTATCAATTGTGACAACAACCATGTCAATGGCTCAGTCCCTCTGCTATAGCGGTATTTCCTTTCATGGTTCGCAGGTCCTTATAGTAGAGGCAAACTGAAATGAGAAAGAATTACTCAATCGACCAGGCCACTGAAAGGTATTTCTAACAATATTTTGTGTGCATTATCTTATATTATCTGGCACACTTAGCGAATGTCCTCAGAACTGTTCAGAAGAACACAAAAAATACAAAACCTTTTCATTTAAATTGGTCAGGCACATCGTTTAAAATAAGGACCCCATCTTAAATCGCATGTCCTCCGAAGGCTTCTTCTGCATCATCTTAAATACAATGGTAAAGCACATCTAATCCAAGGTCACATGTAATAAAGCTCTGAAAGATATAGTTAAAAACAGCAAGTACTCTTCTATTTGCTCCGACAGCCACCTCACAGTCACAGGGAAACATAGCAGTAATGTGCACCTCAAAATAAACTCTAAAAATAATCCTTCAAAATAGTTAGCGCCTGAAACACAAGAACACAGTATCTACAACAACTTTAACCGACTGAACCAGCGGAAGAAAGTGAACAAACTGCATGAATGGCCAGCCTAGAGAAGCTTTGATGACTATATTGACACACTCTTACTTTTTAGGTCTGGCTTTAGCCAATACCTTTTGATTTTTTTTTTTAAATATATGCCTAACATACTCCTTTAAAGGGTCTTTCATCCACCTGTCTTCATCCATTGGTCTGTTGCTGTATCATTCACATTTTGCTTCCGCCCACTACAGCATACAGCATGGGGGCAAGGGGTCAGCCCACTTCAGCCACTGGATAACTTCACTTTGAGTGACAGCATGTTGCTCTTTCACAAGGAGCAAATTCACACAGAATGTAGTTCTGTTCAGTGCCAGTGTTTATTTTTACTTTATTACTCTAGGGTTGCCTTTGTGGTTAGTGTCTGATGAGATAGGAGGAGGCTTTCTACCACCTCTCTGTGTTAAGCAGAGGGCCCATTCCAGCTCTATCAGTTCCTCTCTCCTGATGATGATGATGTAAATTCCTTCTGGAGTGGGCTTTTCAAGATTTATCTGACCGCTGCTATTTCACAACATATCAACATTGTGTCCCTTTGAAATTGTTCTTAATTAAGTTTGCCATTTATTTTTTAGCATGCACACAATGAAGAGCATTTCTAACTGCACCACTGTATGCCATGATTGTATGTGTTTTAAATGAGAAGTGATGTTATGTTTGTAAACCAACTTAGCTGGTATGTCAATCTTGTATGGCCTTCTAGTTTGGTTTCTGTGCTCTTATTTCATGATCTTTGTAAACCAATTTAGTCATTATGTCTTGCTAAAATGACTTTTTAGATTGCTTTCAGTGCTCTTCTATTTTATGCTTATATAGATATTTAACGTTTGTATTACTCATTTTAGCTCTGCTGTTTATTTTAATTTCCTGTACTATCTATCTATGCAACCGAACCTCTCTCTCTGACTATTGCCCTGTCAGTCTGCTATAGATCACCCTTTCAATTTACCTGCTTGTCTATCTACCTGCCTATCTATTCACCTGGTTGTCCATATTTACTGTCTATCTCAGCAAACCTCTCCATCTGTGCAATCTTCTCTATGCATGCTTATCTATCTATCCGTCAGTCTAGGTACTTGCGTGTCTGTCTATCTTTCTTTTCCTTTCAGTTTATCAACCTGCCTATGTACCTCATCCATTAGTCTGTTTTGGTCTCATTCATATTTTTTCCACCCACACCACCATGCATCATAGAGCATGAGCTAGTCCCCTTCCACCACTGACTGACTTCACAGGTAATTACAGCATGCTGTCCTTTAACAAGAAGTACATCCCAACGCAGAGTTGTTCTCTTCAGTGCCAGGGACGACTATGGTAATGTGTGCCTTATACGGACCAAAACATATTTTTGCCTTCAACCACTTTTTAGATTGATGAGGGCCGACCAGCTTCCCCAACAAAAATATTTTGCTCAACCCACAACAGAACAAAACAAAAATTACCGAAATCCAAAGGTTGGTGGCCTGCACCAGACACATTGGCTTTGCCAATGCTTTTACATTTTTTACACTGGACCTATTTACCAATACCTTTGAATTGGATGTACTCATTCTTGTGAATGATGGTCCATTGCATCAATATCTTTTACACAGAGATGAAAAAAAAATCTAAATCTTAATTATTAACATATTAGTTTATTTCTTTAAGCATTTTGGAGAATTCTGACCAGAACTCACTAGTGGCGTTACTGCTGTCTATTAAAATGCAGAATTTGATTATACTCTTCTCCTGTATCTGGCTTGAGTTACTTGTAATACAATATATGAATGGCCTTCGTATTGTATCCAATTTAACTGCTGGGATATAAAAATGCCATAATTTGTGATCTCATCGTCTGTGAACACTTTTAAAAGATTGGTCTGCTGTTAAGTTGTTTAAATATTAGAATCAAGAACTGTCATACAAACCTCAGTGAAACCTGTGGATACCGACATAACAGACAACAATGCCCCTATTAGGTTTCCGAATAAAAAGATGTAGCAATCAATTTAGCTAGCTTATTAAATGCATCATGCATACAATTAATGATTTACAAAAGCAATAAGTCATTAAAACGTATCTTCATCAGTCAAGAAACATGAATAGCTGGATAACAAAATGTGCTCAGTGCTACAGCGGACACAGTGCAGGTGCTTGTGAACATATATTGCCCACAAATGTTACTCAAAAATATTGCGACCAACAATTGAAATTCATGAAATGACATAGGTTTACTGTTCATACATAGATGGATACATGTTATTCTGCAATAATATAAGTATAAAAAGTCTTAAAGGCAGATATTGTCAATGGAGTTTTGACCCTGTTAACTGGTGGTCATCATCAGGAGGGGGTAATATCAGAATGAGCACCGGGAAATCTAAAAGTAATTCAATTATAAATCCAAGAGGTTTAATGTTGATACGTAGATGAATATATGTATTCTGCACTAAAGCAAGCACAAACATTTTTTGTGGCAGATATTGTCAATAGAGTTTTGACGATGGTAACTGTTGGTCACCATCCTTAGGAGGGGGTGAAATAAGAACAAGCACAAGGAAATCTAAAAGTAATGCAATCATAAATCTACTTGTTTATCAAAAAATAAATGACTGACGAGGCATATTTATACGACGGTTGAAAAACTTACTAGAGAAAATTCAGGAAAAAATTGGAGGACACTGGAGATCTGAAAATTAGTGAAAAATAGTGGGACAATTAAACTAGAAAAGGTATAAAAATGTGAGTGCTTAAGATAACTCATCAGTGAATTGGCTCAGCCCTCCCCTGAGCCCAATTGAAGTTGTCCTGCAAAGTGAATGCGGGCACCCAATCAAGCTTTAACCATGGAAATCGCACAGGAAAACTGAGTTGAGTACAAACAAAGAAATATGTAGATGGTTCAGAAAAATGCTTCAAGCCTCCAAAATGCATTAATGAAAAGTATAGCTACAGACCCACTTGCAAAAATTCTGTCTGAAAAACACAAAAGGAGGACTATACATCAGCAAACCATGCTTGATAAATAGTAAAAACAGACTTTGCTGGACTCAGTATCAGGGAATAAATGAAGGGCTGTTCAGTAACATGACACACTATATAAATAGTGGAATCAGACCAGAAAGCTAAACTAATGGACTTGTTAATCAAAAGAGGAATAAATTCAGTAAACAACCAAACAAATGAATGACCAAAAAAAGCAGTTCATGGAAGGAAGTGTCCAGAAATTGGCACACAAACTAAACAAAAGCAATTAAATTGAAGACTGTAGCTGCTTTTTATATCAGCACTTATGGACAATATTTGTTCACAACCCCTTGGGCGATGTACCCACTGTAACAATGAGTGCATTTTGAACTATAATTGTTCTTTGACTGATTAAGATAATTTTTTTATGAAATGGCATTATTAGTGTTTACATGGGCCACTTCTTTTGTGTAACATAAATTGTACGTAGGGTATATTTTATAAAATAGCTTAACTGATTGCAAAATCTTTTTACTCAGACACTTAATTGGGTTGTTGTCCTCAGTTATGTCACTCAACAACATAAAACTACATGTATCTGTAGTACAAATGTCTTCAACTTGTTAATGGATAAACTTTTTTAAAACGTTTATATAACTTTATTTCACAGGTTAAAGAAACATCCCTACATTGGGCAATGAACATAATTCTTGAGGGAAAAATGCTACGGAGCAGAACTTAATTATTCCACTACGGTGTGGAACTAGGGCGAGGACTTAATGAATTCTTAAGAACCTTCCTGGTTCAGTGGAATGTATGGTTAAGATGTTTAGGTGGTGTGTTTTACTAAAGCGCATGCATCATAGAACCAGCATCCTGTGAACTAATTAGCACAGAAATGCAGGAACTCTAAGGTTGGCTGTGCTGCTGATACATCTAATCGATTGTTTCAAGTTCCCTTTACGGAAAGATGATTAACTTGGGAATCAGGTCCCTAACAAGAGTGGTCTTAAATGCCACAGAACAATAGAGGCAATGTTGGAAATAAACAACAGTAGAAAAAAACTATCTTGTGGGTATAATTTAACAAGGGAAAACAAAGAAAAGCGCACGAGAAAGATAATGCTATAAAGTGACAACAAACATAAGAGGAACATTTCTAGAATACAAAACTTTTAAAATTCCTGATAACTGTAACCAGCCTTTGTGATAACAACTAATCTTATGAATGAACCAGCTAGGCTCTTAATTAATCTTCAGCATTTAGGTGACCCCCCCCCTTTCTGTTAACGGACTTGTGGGCTTGGTCACAACTTCATTATTACAAACTATGTATTTAATGGCCCTGCAATTTTTGGCCTTGTTTGTCAGGTCCTATTATGATAACAGATGTGCATGCATGTTCATCCAACGGTGCTTCATATTCAATTATAAATCCTTTCTTAATGCTTTATATTACATTTTACATATTGTCAAATTAATTCTTCCCCCCTTTCATTTTGAAAGCTTTACTCCGACCTGCATACCACATTTTAGCTGTAGGACAGACACGTTTTAATGCAGGAACCCATATGGTAGAGCACAGTAAGGAAGCGGACTTTAAGCCCATTATTAGATGCTCCAAACTGCTGTCTGGGACTTCTTGTGGGTCTCCTTAACTACGAGCGTTGAGTTTCCTTATTGTCATAACCTCGTGCTTTTGCTATGGTAACGTTTTAATCCGATTACGGCAACGGTTTTTATTAATTGTGCTATACCAAATCTATCTATAATACAAAACGTACTACAGCAGTATTGCTAATGCAGGTTATTAGCCAGCTTCTAAACTCTCATGCTAGTTTGAAGCCCCTGTAGAAGAAGAAAGTTAGAAAAAACCTCTCTAACTATGCATTGTTAATTGCAATAGGAATTACATGTATTGCAAGATCATTTAACAAGGATGTAACAGGTTGCAGAGAGCCTTCAAAATTATTGGAACTGAGCATAATAATATATAATGGTGGCAAGTTTTGATGTCTGATTTCAAAAGACAGTGGTTTTCTTATTCAAAATCCATCCGAAAATGTGTTTACTAATGTATTATTTTACAATAAATGCATGCTGAAGTCCCTAGTACAGGTCACTAGCGGGTATTTGGCTAAAGCTATCTTCAATATCCCTATTTTTTTAAAATTTATTTACTGCAGAGAATCGCACGTGTGAAGGAAATTGAATACCAATCTCTCCTCGAGCAACTTAAAGTCCTTTTAAACTGGACCACGCCATTGCTAAAATGCAATAAATATATTTGTTTTGAGTCAGAAGTCCCTCACATGTTTCACAAAATAAAATAACATGACACTCCTTCGCGATCTTGCAAGTACTTTCAGATTTTTATGTTCTTATAGTGATCCTCATGCACTAAAATGGCCAATGAACACTGTTGAGTCAAAATAAGCAAAATGCAGATTAAAACCACTTTGCCCGTAAATTATACAGGTGTGCCTTTGGAAAGGCAGGCATAAAAAAGCTATGGCCCATGGAATGCATTTTTATAGTTAACAACCACTACACATCCATACATCCCAAGGCTGCCCATAGGTGCTTAGGTCCTAGAGTAATGCATTATGAGCAGAAAGTTAGGACAGCTCCCTGACCACTGCCTACTAAATCACACCCTGACTCAACTGCATAAATAAGTTGGGTTTGACGGTTTTTCTGAAGGGGCTGGTGATCCTTAATTATTCAGAGAATTTATAGCACCAAATTTCAGAAGTTTGATTCATGTGATTGCAGAGAATAGTTACTCAGGAAGCTGGACCACCATCTTAATTCAAAATGTAATTTCAAACAAATTAGTGTTTTGAATCATGTCTACATGTCGATGGATGCTATTTTGTAGCACGCGGATCAGGTTAATGTTGTGTCAAGAGTTCAGGCACACACAAAGGGTAAAGGTGGTAAAAAAAAACCTTCATCCCTAAAATAGAGAAGATTCTATGATGATCACTTCATGAGGTTATTAGAGGAGTGATGTCATAGCAGACTGATTGTTTAAGAAAGGTTACAACAGTAGGCTCTCCCTGAATGAGGTAAGGCTCAGCATAGCCAGAGATAGCTGTCGACAGACTTCCAAAGGACTGCACTCTACACTCTGAAGGTTTATCCTCCATTTTCTCCTCTTGAAATTACCACGATTATTTTCCCTTGAGTCATCAGATGAGAGATTTGACTTGAGGTAGACTGTTGGAACACTCTTCTAAGGTATTATGTGCGTCTTTAAAATCCAAATCTTAAATTTGAGCTTAACAACTAATTTAAACACTCAATTATTTGGCCACAACTAGAGTGGAAATAAACCACAACTGCTGACCGTAAGTAAATCGAATCCCAAAAGGGATGTGATGTAATAAAGTCAACAGTAACAACTTACCAGTTTTTGCACTCAGGCCAAGTCATATGACTCACCTAATACTTACTGGAATGAAGTGACGAATTATATGAACTTCGCCCTAGGTACAAATGTTTGTAGGTCACCCTTCTTGACTTTTGGCATATCTTTTTGTTCCTGTGTCTCTACGATATTTTTTCTTCATACTTCAGCACTGTCTATTTGTGACGATATCAGTGACTTTAAAAGCCCCATAGTAACTGCATCTGCAGCAATGGCAGAAACTTAAGAAAGAGCATAAGCTGGAAATTGGAACATGCTGAGGTCTAGCAGGAAAAGAAAAGGTCGGCACTGATCCAAACATTCAGGTTCTTTGTCATCAGTAAATATTTATTCCCGTTTTGCAGTGCTTAAAATCTAAATTATCAAAATGCGGGAATCATATATTTCGGAAATAAATTACTAAAATGTCTGAAATAAAAGTTTGGTATCCAATAAAAGGTTTACTGAATTTGCCTCAAGCTTTAGGAAATATTCATGTACATTCATACAGATGGGGAATGCAAATTGAAGCCCAGGGGTTGGAAACTCCCGCACTGCATGTGGAAAACTGTCCTAGACGGTGTGAGAGTGTGAATTTTCTAATATGTTTATTAATTATTTTCATACTAAAAATGTGAAATGAACTAACATGCAAAACGAGTGACTTTTGAAAATGTTCGTTTTTCTGTTCTTGGCTGAGCAAAATAATATTCAGACGCTGTGGTTATTTTCCATGATTCATAGCTCCCATAAAAGAGTCTTCGAAGTTTGTGTAGATGTGCCCGCAGCTACCCCTAGTGGATTGCAGTGTTATGACTTCCAAGGTCATGTCTTAACCAAGTATTGCATAAGTTGAAATCTTTTATTGTTTGAGAATGTCACTAATATTTGGTCTTTCCTCAAGGATGGAAGTGAATAGAAACTGTAACAGTTTCTTCCTGAGAACAAGATATTCGAGAGTCGACGAAACAATGGAGTTACAGATGAGACGGAAGAAGCAATGATACTTTGGAGGAAAATGTTGTAGTTAGCATAGATTTGTTGTGTTTTAGGTCATCAATTTAGTTGGTGATTGGCTGAAATGAAACCACCACCCCACAGACTGACCAATCATGAGCTTATTAGGATTTAGTATAACAATCTGGGTGGAAATCTCTGGGGTTAGTGTGTGATTAGTGCAGATTATAGCAGATGAGGTTAGTTTCTGATGGTTCGAGACTTATTGGCTATAGCTGTTGTTAGGTCCAAATTTTCTGATGGCATAACTAATAGGTGTCCCCTGGCTGAAGCAGGCCATTTGCTGTTTCTACTTTTATCCTTGGTAACGTATGCCAGTGAAATGTAAATTGTGTCTCTTGCTTTCCAGGTACCAACTGCAACTTATGATTTTATTGCTGCACATTAATAACATTTTTCTATTATTAATTGAGCTAGGAGTTTTCTAAATTTGTGTTACTAAACTCTTTTCACATGACGCCCCACATGTTGTTGCTAATCTGTGGTTAGTGAGGGAACTAACTTTAAAATGCTCATGACTTATCTTGAAATCATATGATGCTGAACTAATATATACTTTGCCGTTATTAACAGTTTTTGTATTATTAATTAGTGTAATTCTTTTAGAGGTAATTTGTTTGTCTTAATCAAATTGAGATATATACGACGCTTCAATCAACCGCTATTGATCTTATATGCTTATCATTTGTGTTTGTGAGGTATTTTTGTGACATTAGCATTGTTAATATAGGGAAATAAATGTATGACTTCTTAATAAAATGGTGTAGTTATTGACTGAAATTTTATAATATTGATCGTTATTGATATTGTTGATCCTCACACCTTTCATTGATGACATCCCCTCAAACCTATGTCGCTTCAATCCATCGTCCTCTAGCGCAGAATCCACTATTCGAGGTAGATAATAGCTAGGATTCCGTAGAGCGTTCGCAAGGGCTACGTCCAATTGATGAATGTTGGCACAGGGTCACCACAAAAAAAAGCTATTAAGATAAGGTTGGTAAGCATTCTGTGGGGAAAAACAAATGTGCAGGTATAAGAGGAAAAAAACAAAACACACCTAGACACATTCTCCTGGAAGCCCATAATTAAATCATTCATAGGGAAGTGGCAATATGACAATGAGGAATAAAATGGATAATTTGACTGGCACTGCCCCCGTTTTTATCCCTAACGGAGAAAATGGAAGTCAATGACAGGCACTGCGAGCACCAGTGACAGAAGAAATTTTTAACAAAATAGTACTAAAAGGGACTGTAAAAATGCATATTTAAAAGTGGAGGAGATATTCATGAGGTTATTTTAATAGGGAATATGTTCATTACTCCTATACGATTTATCACCATATTATTAAGTCAGACGCTTTAACAATCACAGGACTGGTTAGGTATGTATGCACTGGACATTAATCACAAGTGATGGTTGGTTACTTTTATACCCAGCTAAAACTTTATACCTAAATTAAACTGTTAGTTTATTTCTGATTTTCAGAAATCTATGAAAAGAACTTAAATCATAATTCGCACAATAAAAATAATACAATAAATTGATATTAGCAGTCTCAAAGTCAAAACAACAAATTCATATGGAAAGTACCAAAAAGCATTAGTAATAGCCAATAGGTCTGGCGTTCTCTGCCTTTGGGTTTTCTCAATCCTTATTTTGTTTTTAGTTTAAATGTATTGTTCTGGAAGAAGCTGGGCCCCCACTGTCATAAACAAACACTGGCAAAGTCAATAGGTCTGGTATTGGTTGCCCTTCTGACCCTTGCCCACCACAAATCTTCAAGAACATTCTTCTATCTGCTTCTGCTGCCACACCTGTAAGAAGAATCATCAACAACTCTTTAACTTCAGGAACTTTTCCTGTAGACCTGAAAAAGGCATACATACAACCTTTATTAAAGAAAACAAACCTAGACATGCAAGACCCCAACAACTACAGACCATTCACAAATGGACCTTTCCTGGGCAAACTGATAGAAAGAGCAGCATTCGCCCAGATGTCACAATTCATTGAAGACAATTCTATACTTTCAGACTTCCAAACTGGATTCCGTCCAGGAAGAAGCACTCATAGCAATCTGTGATGATCTTAAAAACACAGTTGACCGCAATGGAGTTGCTGCACTACTTCGCTTGGACCTCTCAGCTGCCTTTGATACGGTTGACCATGACACCCTAACTCAAAGACTCCACAAAGCCGGCATACAAGGGATTGCTCTTGACTGGATTATTTCCTAACTTCAAAAAAGATCTAGTATCATCCACTCGCCCCCCTCCTCGTCCGAACCCTACCTCACAAAAGCAGGGGTCCCCCAAGGGTCAATCATCTCACCTTTGCTTTTCAACATCTACATGATATCCTTACCAGAACTGATCAATGATTTCCATCTCGCATGCTACAACTATGCAGATGACACACAAATACTACTTAAATTAGAATGCCCCAAAAACATTGAAAACTCACAAATCTTCAGTTGCCTCAGAGCCGTTGATCAGTGGATGACCTGGAGCCATCTCAAACTAAATACCTCCAAAACAGAAATACTCATATGTGGTGACTGGAAAAGTTATGACCCTCTATGCATCTGGCCTGACGATCTCGGACCACCTCCTCAATTATCCAAGGAAGTTAAAAACCTAGGAATCACCATGGATTCCAAGTTAACTATGAATGCCCAAGTGGACAAATTAGCACGAACAAGCTTCATCACCTTGAAGACTTTACGACGCATCTTCCCCCACCTCGGATTTCCACACAAGGTGCAGGCTACTATCTCGCTTGTACTATCCAAACTGGATTATGCCAATGGCCTCTACCATGGATCATCTCTATCTGTTATGAAGAACTACAATGTATTCAGAATTCCGCAGCCAGGCTACTATTACATGTAAAGCCGCAAGCCCACATCTCCCCTGCCTTGAGAGCACCACACTGGTTACCCGTTGCCAGAAGATGCACTTTCAAGCTGCTTTGTATCACCCACAAAGCTATACATGGAACAGGACCGCTTTTTATCAGAAAGAAAATTACCAAATACATCCAACAAAGAAACCTCCACTCAAGATTAGCACCCCGCCTTAGAACACCACCATCCAAGAAAAAGACTATAGGTGGTACATCCTTCTCCGTCCAAGCAGCCAAACTATGGAATTCATTACCCCCAACTATAAGAGCCACAGATAACTTTCTTGTCTTCGGAAAACAACTCGAGTTGCCTCTTTCCTTCATAACCACCATATTCAAACAACTATGAACTGCATATGCCTATGGTGATAACTATTTTTTCAGATTATGTGTATGTTTCTATTTATGTATAGTTTCTTTAGAAAATATGTATCGCTACTATGTCATAACAATAAAATACACACACTCTTTAAACCTATTTGACTAAGTATTTTTTACCCATGGTTCTGATTATGTATTGTATGTGCATATATGTGTGTATTCGTGTGTGTATATATATATATATATATATATATATATATATATATATATATATATATGTTGTTTCTGTGCTTGGCATGTTCGTGGATCATTGCAAGGCTCCTGGGTGGGTTGTTATACTAGATATCTATGAATTCCTGCTCTCATCTCATCACACTTATCTACCCATCATCATATGTCATGTCTCTATCAAACTATCCTCCATTCTCACTCTGACTCATCCCAAATCCCTTCTACTACTTTCATCTCCTAAATAACTCTACCTAAGCTCTTCCCTCCGCTTCCACATCTAACTCACCAAACCTCACTCTACTACTGTGACCTCCCACACAACCCTACTAAATTCTCCCGCATTTATCTCACCCTGCTACTATGCTCTCCCTAACCCTTCCACATACTCTTCCCTCCTCCACCCCCCTTTACTCATCCCAAGCATTTGGGTTGAGTAAATGAAGGATATACACCCAATTAACACTTCTGGATTTCGTTCCTCCTCCACCCCTCCATTACTCCAGTCAATCTAACTAACAAACTCTCATATCCGCGGCTCAAATTAACTCATAATAATACTAAAACTGTACTCATTATTTCCCGATACTAATCCATCACTAATTCTTGTTGGGTTCCAGAGTAGCGTGCTACTCATCGAAAAGCGCTTCGCCGCCTCGTCAGGGGTAGTAAGCGCTATATAAATACAATTACAATACAATACAATTGACAGTCAGCCTTTTGGCTTTGTCAATGCTTGTTTTTTTTAGTTTTTTTTTTTTTTACATTATATTGTTCGAATATCTACTTGTTCCAAAACATCAAAAAAAAATACTAGAATTAAAAAAAAAAAAAAAGGTTTCAAAAAGCACACACTGTCATATTACCTGCCACTGAACGGAACTACTTTGAGCGTTGATTCAGTACTTGTGAAAGAACATTATGCAGCCACTCAATGAAGATAGCCAACTAATAAAGTGGACTGACCCATGCTGTATGTTCTAGTGGGCAAGAGACAAATGTGAATGACAACAGTAGAACAACGAATAAGAGGACTGACTGAAAGGCACTATACGTAAGCAAATTACAAATATAATTGAACTAAAATCAAAAGATTTTGTCCAATATCAGACCTAAGAATGATGTGCTGCATGCACTCTAAACTTTGAAAAAGACAGTACATACTCCCATTAAGAGAGAAAACATAATCGTATAGAACCTGAAACACTGGACTGTGCAAGGAGTCAATACATAAACACGTGAGGCATCTTCCAGGCAGAATAGGTCAGTGGTGTTTATAATTAGGATATAAATTAAACGGATCAATCCGGATACATTTCGCCAAGGCGAGTTTCACAAACGTAGTTAATGCAAACACTTTAAAAGGAAAACGTGTTCTGTTGGAATGGGTCATTGCACCTTGAACTTTGAGAAGAGATTTGTAAACAGGGAAGGGGAACACACCACTAACAGATCAAGGAAACGAACTTTACATGAACAAAGGACGTTTACTTGGTAAGGTCGTGTGCCACGTGTTGACAGATCAAATCAACCTGCCTGAAGCGCACATAAAGTGAGCGAGTGCACCCTGGGAAGACACATTACGTGAAATATTTCTCTGTAATCATTTTCCGGTTTAACAGAAAATAAGCATTTGCAAATTTGCTGTTTTAAAGCCTAAGTATCCAAAAGAACAAGCCATTATTTCTGTGTTAAAATAGTTTTTTGTTACAGGATCAGCATTTAAGGGGCCATATTTAAAGTGCAGACCCATTTCTATTAGTGTATTATGAAACCGTTGTGAAAGTTAAATTCAGGAAAATTCTTCGAGCGGCCAAGGCGAATAATTATTTGCCTTGCACAGATATGAACATCTGAAAATGTGCACTGCCAATGAGCTTATTGAAAGCCCGCAACTGTTCATAAATAGACATGGATTAAGAAGTTGAAGTACATAAAACGTAGTGCACAGCGCAACCGCAGAAAACAAACGTTTACCTTTAAAGATAGTAATATGGAGGAGTATGAGGACGTGCACTGAAGCGGCTCCGCACCAGCAGGGGATTGGAACTAAAGCCTAAAAGCCTCCAATAGCAAAGGGATGCGCACAAATGGCGTACATGTTTTCAACAAAAGCTTATACAATAATGAGTGAAATGTATCGTAATAAAGTTGCGAGCACAAAAGCATTCTCATAGCTTTGTAAGATGCTGAGACCAACTTCCAATTTTAGTCAGCTATATCGAAACAAACCAAACGGGGCACTTGCTTTAACATACCACAACGTCGCACAAAAACCTGTTCAACTGCCCCATCTTCGTATCCATATCTTTTCAAACACTTATGTTAAATGATTCCATATTTAAACGCATGTGGGTAAGCTGGTCAGGATTTTTTTCTGAGTAGCAATGAAAATTAGTTACTTACCAGTAACTGTAGTTCACCAGTATTGGTGTCTTTTCTAGATTAACATACTTGAATCATTCCCCACCTTCGAAGTGGGGATCCCACAGTACAATAATAAACCAATGCCTATTATGACAGACAGAATGGCACTGAACTATAGGTTTTATAGCCCATCTACGTTCTTTTTTTTTTTTTTTTTAAAGGCCCAAAATAGAACTCTCCCAACAGAGGCCTATTCCCTCAGATTTTCCAGGACAAGTGGGAAGTAATAATCATGATGTATGAGAGGAGCCTCTAAGGGGAAGAGGGTGGGTCGCACGTGAATTTATGAAAGATACCAATACTGGAGAACTACAGTTCAGGTAAGAAAATAACTTTCTTCTTTATGATTGGATCAGTTCTAGAGTTGCATGCTTGAATCAGGATAATAAGCAGCAAAGGAAGCTAAGAACAATCATATCATATAAACATATATTTAGCGGACAGTGAGAAGAAATGTAAAAGAGGCTCAACTTATTGAAACAGATGTCTTAACACTGCCTGCTCCCCAGCTGCATCTCTTAGGAGTCTTATCCAGGCAATGATGCTTTGTAAATGAATGCCTGTTGGACCACTTTGCTGCTCAGCAGAAATGCTGGTTGGGAGCTGTAGATGTGGAAACAGCTCGGTGGAATGGGCTTTGACTCTGTCCTGCAATGGCGTACCTGCTTGCGAGTGACAAAACTGAATGGGTGATGAAATCCACTGATGGTCTAATTTGTTTACTGGGAGATCTTTTCTGATACCACCATAAGCCAGAAACAATTGGTTGGCTCTGCAGATTTGATGGGTCCTGTCTAAGTAAAATTGTAGGCATCGTTTGCTGTCTAGTGAATGTAGAGATATTTCTGCAACTGTTTGAGGATGCGGGAAGAATCGTAGAACCACAGGCTCATTCAGGTGGAAGTCCTACGGCACCTTGGGAATAAACTTAAGATTGGGTCCAATCATAGTGATGCCTGACTTGAATTTAAGGAAAGGTTCCTTGATGGTAAAGGTGTGAATGTCACCCTTTCGGCTGATGTGAGAGCCACTAAAAGTGCAGTTTTCCAAGTAAGGTACTTTAATTCTGCCATGTGAATGGGCTCAAAGAGTGTTTTCATGAGATATCCCAGTACCACATTCAGGCACCACAATGGTGGAGGTTTTTGTACAGGATGAAAGTCCTGAATAGGCTTTTGAGGAATTGTTATACAATGTAAATAGACCATAGAGGTGAATTACTTGCTTGTCTAAACCTGGAAATTGCTTCTAGGTGCACTCTGATGGAAGAATAAGTCAAGGTGGATCTTGCCAGCTGGAGCAGATATGGGAAGATTTGCTCAGACGGTTATGTGATAAGGTGGACCTTAGTGTCCGCACACCAAAGGCAGAAGCGTTCCCACTCGAGTTTATAAGTTCTGAATGTCTATAGTAAAGAACTCATTAAACTCAGGAGCCAGGTTGATATGTGTGGTGATGTCAGGATGTCAGACCTGGCCCTGGTTCTTGGTCAACAACGCAGATATCAGTTTTAGCTGGACATGAGGTGTTCCGAGAAAAGCAGGATCTCTGTGAACCAGAACTGTCTGGGCCCCTTAGGGGCTAAGAGGAGAAGTCGGCAAGACTCTCTCTTCAGTTTGTTGAGCACCCTTGGGACCAATGGGATCTGGGATATGCGTAAGCATAGATTCCTGACCATTTAATTGAAAACACGTTCCCCCACAATCCCTTTTGGTGATGCCTATTTGCAAAGAATGGACATTTCTTGTTCTCCTTTATAACAAATAGGTCCAATTTCGGTTGCCCCACCAGTGGAAAAATATGTCCAGAATGTTCTGGTCTAGCTCCCACTTGTGATAAGAGATGCTGGTCCTGCATAGCGAGTCTGCAAGGATTTTGGACACCACTGGTACATGTTGTGCTTTGAGCAATATCTGATGCTGAAGAGCCCAGTTCCAGATGTCCTGCGCCTGACAAGATAGCGCTGGTGAACATGTTCCCCCATACTGGTGGAACTGTCTGTGCGTATGAGCACCGATAATTGTGCTATTTTGGGGAGAAACAACTTCAGTGCTAAGGCGATAGCCTTGAGCTCCAGTTGATTGATGTGAAGCTTTGCTTCGCCTGGATTCCCCTTGCCACCTATTTGTAAGTCCCGGAGTTGGGCACCCCAACCTTTGAGGGAGGCATATGCTGTTATGATATAGATGGGAATTTGTGTTAGACATGAAAGCCCTCTGGAGAGAGTTGAAGCTTGTGTCCACCAAGACATGGCTACTTTCATTGTTTAAGTTATCCGAATGAGATTCTCGAAGGCCCCCTGCGCCTGGAGCCATTGCTTGTCCAGTTCCTCTGGAAGTGGATGCATTTGTAGTTGAAATTTAGGACAAGAGGGATGCAGGAATAAATCATTTCCATCAATGATCTGTGGATCCGAACAGAAACTGACTTTTTTGTGGACAGGCTGTAAAGGTAGTTGTTGAATCTTCCTCTGCCTGTCTTGGGAAGGAAACGCTTTGTTCTTCACTGTGTCTAGGAATGCTGGCAAAAATGTTAACTTTGTTGTGGGTCATGAGATTTCTGATGGTTGATGGTGAGGCAAAGTGTGGTGAACAATGAGAGGCAAATGGAAGTGGCTGTTGCTGCTAGTTGATGCGTAGAAGCTTTTATGAGACAATTGTCCAGTAATGGAAAGAGTTGGATGCTACTGGGGCTAGCATCTTGGTAAAAATGATGGGGGCTGATTTTAACCCCAATGTAAGGACCTTGAATTGCAAGTTGGTACCGTCTACCTGGAAGCAGAGGAATTTGCAGTGTTTTGGATGTATTTAGACGTGGAACTATGTGTCTTAGAGGTCCAGTGATGTATTATGATCTCCCTTGTTGAGGTGTGATATATCCAGAAGACCATTAATGAAACTGGTCTGAAATTCGAATTCCAATGCAGGTTGGTGGAGAGTGCGGGGGTGGGCTAGTTGCTTTCTGTATGAAAATCTGCCTAAGGCAGACAACTCATCTGGCTGAGTGCTTATATGCAGCTGCTGATGGTTGTCTCTATTGTTGTTGTTGTTGTGCATACTTGGACAGTACTGTGTCTGACCTGACTGATATGGTTGCCTGTAGGGGTGGGTAGCCCCAGCTAAATTAATAAGCCCCTCTGCCTCTAGCTCCTCAAAAAGGCTGCTTCCTATATTGAAGAGTCCCAAGGGACTTTGCTGTATCTGTGTCAGCCTTGATGGATTGTAGGACATCCATGCGTTTGCCAAACAATAATTCACTGTTAAAGGGCATGTCAAGTATCTTACTTTGGCTCTCTAGGCAGAAGGAAGTAGATTTTATCTATCCTTGTCTGAGGAGAGCCGCCGCTCATGAAAGTTGCCTGAACCCAGTAGAAGCATCATTAATGGCGCATTCAATTATCTTTGCAGATATTCTTTCACCCTCCCATGGAATATTTCGAGCTTCCAGCTTGGTATCCTCTGGGAGCAAGTTAATCTAAGTGGATATATCCAACCACATTTGACAGCCCAATATAGCCATGGAGTTTGCCGCTCTAACTGTTGTGGCTGCCATGGAGGAGAATCTATTGCCAATATTATCAAGCCGATGACCAACACTGTCCAGAGGAGAAGAAACTGGTGTAGGGGGCTTTTAGAGCAAGTTTGTACTGTGGTGATACCACAGAGTCTGGTTTCGGCTCTCCAAAGAGACAAGTTGGAGAGTCATTGGGAGCTTTGTATTTCTTGCCTAATCTTGGGATGACTGCTGAAACCATAGCAAGATTCTTAATGGGTTTACGACCTTCTAGCCAAATAAAATCAATAACTAGTATAGCCCCCACTGATTTCTGGGTAGGTTCCTTAAAACCATATAGGAAACAGTCCGCTTGTTTGGTAAGCATTGAAAGTTCAAATCACTTGGCTGCCCTCTCCATTAAATTATGGAAGCCTCCAATGCCCTCTGGCGGAGAATCTACTGGTGCCGCCGCTGGTGGGGATGGAGTGGGGATGAGATAGTCATCCCACTCATTTGGCACTGAGGCAGTGTCTCATATTCCTCCCTCTTCTCTGTCTTCATCAGTAGATAAAGCATTGTCAGCGGGGTGGGAGGGTTAGCTAGGGGGATCTGCCAACTCTGGGAGAGGGGCAACAGGTGTCACAAGCAATCGGGATGTTGTGGTAACGGTGTATGAGTTTGCAGCAAGTGTACAGGCCCTTGTGGCAAAGGAGTTGCAGGAGCAGATAATGTAAACCTGCAATAACAGTCTTGGAACATACTTTGTAAATTTGTAACCAGAGATATAAGCATTTAAATAGAGGGTTTGTGTTGGTCTTTTACTGAATATTCATGGTGGTATGGTTCTGTGTGCTCTCTCATAGAGTAACAGTCCTCCTGATACTGCACGGATGGAATACTAGCTACTCCCAAGGGACCTCCTTCCTCTGAGTCTTCATCCTCATCTCAGAGGTACGCAGGCGGATAAGGGCAATACCTTACTCGGAGAGGTGTGAACTGGTAGAATTGTGGCTGCAGACAATTTACCCCTTACAAGGATCAAAGAGAGCAGAGGAAATGTCATTTATGTGGGGGGTCATGCCACCGACATTGACTATTCCATTGTCGGCAGGAAGGTTGTCGCTGACGTCATCATCGATCGTAGCGTCAACGGCAACTGTGATTGGTGCGGCAAGGACTGTGTCGTCGACGGTAAGTTGAGGAAGGATGTCATCGATAGAATCTTCATTGATTGGCATTTTAGTATCCTTGTTGTTATAGTTGTCGATGACAGCGGTGAGGTGGACATGATCATAGGAGATGAGGCTGTAGTAAAGGTCGACGTTGATGTCATCGTCACTGTATATGCGGTCGACATTGACATCGTCATCGTTGCCGTATACGCAGTCGTCGATGAGCTCATTGTCAACCGTGCCTTCGTCGATATGAGTACAACTGTAGAGCATGATGGTTTTTTAATAATTTTTGGTGTCAACGGTACAGAATGCAAAGCATGTTTGGGAAGTGCTTCTTTCAGTGAAGGAGTGGTATGATTGGAGTGAACCTTTTCTGAGGCAATTTTACCCTTCTTGGAGGCGGAAGGAAGGACTTCATGTCTCGTTTCATGGCCAGTGGAAGTATGTTTGGATTTTTTTAATGGACTTTGAAGGTGGTTCTGAGTCGATTTTTTCCTTACATTTAAGTCTTTTGAGGGAAGATTAAGTCTGTGAACAATGATCACTAACCAACTCAGATAAAGGGCACTCTTTGGTTTTAAACCTTTGAAGCTACAGCAAAAGTCTACCTTCTCTGTCTTTAAGTAAGAGTCGTCTGAGAAAAGTTTTGACAGATTTTGCAATCTCTCACTTTATGCTCTGGATCAAGGCAATATATCGATTCTTTATGTGGGTCATCTGAATGGAGCCTCTTCTTCCCACAAGTGTCTCATGATCTGAAAAGTCCTTTTTTGGTGAGTTGGGACATGGTGTCCAGTTAGAAAATTCAGGTATAAGTGGTGATGACTTTTGGACGTAACTTCCTTTGAAAAAGCTGAGAGAAAAAGAGTAGTTTGAGCAGAGCTCAATGAAACTGCCATCACACGAAGTGCGGTCGAAAATCTGAGGGATTCGGTCTCTGTTGGGAGTGTTCTAGAGGGTACTGTCACCTGACTGGCTAAAGTTTGTAGTTTGGTCCTTTTATAAAAAGGACAGACAGGCTATAAAACCTATGCTTCAATGCCATTCTGACTATTCTAGTAATACACATTGCTTTTTATAGTACAGTGGGATTCCCCCCTTTGACAACAAGGAGTGATTCAAGTGTGTGAATCTAGGAATTATCTAAAACTTGAGAATGCAGTGTGATCAGGATGATGGAATCCAAGTCACCAATGAAAGTATTTTAGAAACACTGACAAAGAGCACAGAATGCATGCTTGTCACATCTCCTTCAGAATATGAATATATTTAATACATCACTTAAGTATCCAAACAAAACACACTCATTTGTCCATAAGGCCTAGGTTAGCCTTGTTTGGTTGCCCACACCTATCATTTTATCAAAGGCAATTTATAGATCTAACAATGCAAATTAAAGTCTGCCCTTCCCAGAACCCGGAGGGAATATATTTTGGTTGGCAAATTAAGTGGTAGTTCTAAACGGCTACCTGGGCCTAAGCTTAAAAGTTCTCTATTATTTAACCTTTTGAGGGAAACATTTTTTTTTCAACTGTGTGGGTTTGTTTGATTGTTTTATTTCTGCACACTCAGTGTCACTGCCAGTGACCAAAAGAGGTGTAGAATTTGGCAGCAAAAACTGCACTTAAAAGTAAAATATTGCAGGAACAAAGAACTGAATGGTGCCAAGAGCACTAAGTCAGGTTTACAGAGATGCTGATTAAATGAAACGGGGGCAAATCACCGCAAATAAATACTTCACCTTGTTCTACGAATCAAGATCAATATATCACATGAAAAACTTTCAGTAAGCATCATTAGTGTGCAGGGGCAATTAATGCAAGCAGACACGGATGAAAATGCCACTTAAATCTAAACTAACCACCTTGAGAAATGTCTACCATCAAAAACAAGGGGTTTTAAAATATTACTTAACAGAAAAACTGCCAAAATGTAATCTAAACAGTCAAAACGTCTGCCCCATTGGTGCAATGAGAAAAGCCGTAACAAGATACTTTGGACCTGAATTTATGTTTCTCAGACAGAGTAGAGTCCACTCGAATAGTGGAGGGCATAATCTCTTCTATCTCAATGGTACTCCGCCTGCTAAATTAAGAGATGGCATCCAGCCCAAAGGTCATCTCTGTACTTTAAAGGTAACTACAACCATAGTGGTTCCTTTCAATGTTCTAAAGGTTTGGTGGACTGTCGCTGTCTATTTTGATGGCCACCAACCAAACTTTTCATTTTTGTTTGTGTTTGAGAAACAAACTCCCAAAGTGGGAGTTTGCTTCAGAAAAACACAAACTAATTTGTTTTTTAAAATTTTTTTTAATTAATTTTTCATTACAGATCTGAATACCTTATCTTTTTGCATGCATTGGCAGGATTTGGTTGATCTGATGTAACATTTTCATTCAAACAAAAACAAAATAAACACAACTTAGGTCTTGTTATACCATCCAGTATATTTATCTGCGGTGTCAGGCTGAAGAGTCTTGTGTTTTGGTATATAGTGGCCCCTCGTGTAGCTACTTAGTAACCCTATACCCTGCTGGCTCTTACTTTATTTGGAGTAGTGAGGGATGCCGGTCTGGCACCTGTTTTTGGTGTGTGCTGGGTTTGAAAAACACAAACTAATGACCCCCACGCCGTGAGAATTCTGCTCCTCGGTGACAGACAGGGGAAAAAGGCATTACATTGACCTAAATAGGGCGTATTATGTAATGCCCTTAATCAGACAGCCCCTAGTCTGTTAGGCCATCAGAGAAATAATTCAGTTGAGGGAGACAACAGAGGGACTTTTAATGGAATGTTTAAAATCCCCATGTCTCTAGATGAGGTGAACGGAGAGAGAGTTCGATGAGCAGGGTACTCCATCAAGTGTGCAACTGAGTAATCTGTCTGGCAGAAATACAGAAGTCCGAGACAGTCATGAGACTGTACAACAAGCAGAAAAACCGAGCCATCCATGGCAAGTTCCAAAAAGCAGAAATACTGTACCAGAGGAACTATTAACAATCAGAGATGTTGTGCCACGTGAAAGGTCATGCTAGAAACATAATACTCTTTGGATTTCCAGAGATGGCCCGTCCACTATGAGAACAATCTGGCCCCTCTGCTACACAGACTCCAGACACATAAAAAAACTTTGCACTTGTATAGCGCACTACTCACCCGTTAGGGTCTCAAGGCGCTGTACGCATACCACTATGGAACCCCTCCTGGCTTTTCCCTGTGAGGTGCCCTCTCCTGGGCACCCCCAGGGTAAAGCCAGGCATTCAAGCGCTGTCAGGGCCGTTGTGAAGATTAAGCAAGCTATTGCCCAGAGTTACAGAGTGAGACCCATTAATTAGATTAGGCACTGAGGCGAGAATTATCTGGTCCAAGGGAATTGAGCACAAGACCTGCTGAGGCGGGACTTGAACCCTGTCCTGAGCCAGATCTCTGCTTCAGGGTCTGCCAACTCTAACCATTGTGCCACACTTCTCCACACATACCACACACTGGAGGACACTCCCGCTCTTGGTTAGAGCAGCACTGTTTAAAACGATTAATTTGCCTAAACTGACTTATATCCTACAAAACAGTCCTTATCGAATATCAGAGGCTTTCTTTCATAAAATTAATGGTTGTGTGAGGAAACTGTTGTGGTTGGATGGAGCACCACGGGAGCTCTCTGCATCCTACAAAGGTCTACGTATAATGGCAGAATAGCCCTACCAGATTATTGCAAATATTACAAAGCCACTCAGATTAGCACGGTAACCGAATGGACGGTCGTGGCACTAAAAGACCCAGCCTATCGACATGACTGAGACACAGTGGGAGTGCAGGGATAGCTTCATGTTTCTTACGATGGCAAACTCTGTCCGGCGCTCCTGCTCCAGACGGGACCAAGACAATGTGCTGGATATGGAAGACCCTTTTGAAGGTAATGGGTGGAGGAAGAGGGTGACCCATCCAAAACCCCATTATGAGTGGGCATCAAACCTAGGACAGTATCTACCCTGTAGGGCTTTTACAGGGTGGGATTGGATCCGCCTCTTCATGCTTGGGGATGTCTGGGATGCAAATGGCATGGTGCATTTCACACTTCTTAGAGAGCAATATGGCATGGCTCCCTCTCAGTTTGTTAAGTACTACCAACTGAGACACGTCCTACAGGGACAGATTACACCAATGATGACATGATGGAGTGGAGTCTCCACTAGAAAGACAACTCCTAGATTACCACATGACAATTATAGCTATCTGATTAGCTCATAAGACCCTCATGAACAACACACAGACGGAGCTAACACAATTCTGAATGAAATGGTAGGCTAATGTGAGTGTTCTGGAGGATGAAGAGTGGCAGGAGCATTAAAGTTATTGAGGAAGGTAGCTATAAAGGCGCTATTCCATTTAATTTAAATCAAAATCCTTCACAGAATTTACTATACTAGGACACTCGCCCATAAGATCAGAAGAGCAGTGAATGATGAATGCCTGCGGTCAGAGAGGGTCCTCCTTCCCACGTACGTTATGGGAATGCCCAAGGATTCGCTTGTTTTGGGAAGGTGTAAAAGTTTGGTTGGAGGTGGCAAATGGGGAACCCCTTTCATTCCAAGCTCAGTTGACACTGTTGGAGGTGTGGCGGACTTCAAACCTCAACTCTAATCACAAGACCCTATGTAACTTTGAGGTTTCTCCTAGAAAAGGGAGATTTCACAGAGATTGGGTAGTGCGGCAAGCCCAATAATACAAGACTGGGCACCAGAGATGGATATGTGCTGTACCTGGGAAAATTGGTCTATGAGGGGTGGGGGCTGCCTGAGGAAATTTGAAAAGGTGTGGGGGCATCTGCGGGGGAATAAGAGACAGAAATGACAAGGGGGTTGGGACTTCCAGACAATGCAATCGTTTGCACAGACATAGTGACCTGTGGTGAGAGATTTTATCTCAGGTATTTGGTAGGGGGGGGGAAGGTTGGGGTAGCGGTGGATGTCACTGCATTTTTTTTATTTTGGGGTTTTTAGTGTTGATGTTTGCCTATATATGTTTGAAAATCAATAAACATGTTTTCCCCAAAAAAATCCGTCCGTTACAAACACATGCCAGGGCAAATGTCACCCATCATAGAAACTACAGTATTCCATGCTCATTTTGTGAAACAACAGCATCACAGTAGGAAGCTGTTGTTGGTAGGCTATGTCAGTGTCACATGCTCAATTTCAAAGCTTGTGCTTAGTGGGACTCACTAGGTTTTACCACGTCATTTTTGTTCCCTTCCAAATCTCATATGACTTCAGGCACGACTTTGGGAGTCACATGTGTCGGTAGCTATCTTTGGGAACAATCTATTTAAAATGTGCCCAAAGCAACCACTAGTTGCTTGGCTTCATTTTCTCAACCCAAGAGGAGCTCAGTGAAACTTACCAAGAGAAATCCAGGGCCCAGCTCAGGTGAGTTGTCTCTGGCGGCCAACAAGTAGCTTATCTCTAGAAGAGGTGAACAACTGAAGCAACAAGGCAGGTCAGGGCACTAACTCTTGTGGGGAAACACAAAAGAAAACTAAACATCCTTTATTTAAATAAGCTGAACATTTCTGTTAAAGTAGCACAACGAGATTTAAATCTTTGAGTAGAAATATTTGGTTTCTGATGAGGCAATGTCTCCCAGTTTTTGGAATCACAAAAATCTTGAGCAACACAATAAGATTTTGAGATCAATTAATGCACAATTGAGCAAAGGAATTTAATGACCTTCCCTAGCAGATTCGATTTCAGTTTACTTTGTCACTTGTGTACTTTAAAAATCAGGAGAACAACACTCAACTGAAATGTGATGCTATGCTCCGCAGTCAGCATTTGATTATCAAAGGCAACGTTAATTCAAGTATGATGGTAAAGTTGATGGTAAAAGCCTCAATCATTTAATCCTTTTCGTTTCCCATTTATTTTAGAGACCCTTCATTGAGCTGAATTAGGAGCTAAAAGAATATTAACCTAGAGTCAACAGAATCCTAATCTTCACTAAGAATTGAATTAGTAAGATCTACTACAGTGTCTTTTCTCTTCCCGAATACCTTTCTCACATACACAAGCGCCCCCACAGATGACATTCTAAACAGATTGATGTTCTAAAATGATTGGTGAGCGTGTCCATGTGAGGAATGTTTTCTTGATACTCGGGTTCGGATGAGTAACTTTACTGCAGGAAAAATAGCATGTTAAGCACCACCCAATACATATTCCAATCTGCCAACAATTGCCAAAAAGCATGAATCACCTGTAAAGAGATGTCCAGCACCTCTTACATTTATACGTTTGGCAAAAATGTAAGAAATGAAAGTAAAATAAGGTTGGGAACTGTGTACACCATAATGCACTGAGATGACTGGTGCTAACATGCAAAGGTTTGTGAACCATCAGAAATCGAAAGTGTCTACTGTGTTAGCCCACTGAACAAGACTAGCGCAACAGCCTAGCTGAAGGTAAGTGAAAACATAAAGGATGAACTCTATCCACATCACCATCACTGATCCACTGAGCATGCCCAGACCTTCACTAGAGAAAAGGAGGATTATGTTAAGTAGAACACTGATTACAGGGCCCCCGAACCTGTGACCATCTAAACACAACATTTTTAAGCGGTGAGATTCAATTCACCAAGCCATCCTGCCCAGCTGCAGCGGTTTTGTCACAAATTGAGACCCCTGCATGGAAGACTCAACCATCCATACTTCCTAGGTCAGTAAATTTAGTTCTATGTGCTGGGTTATAACAACATCTATTCAGGGACATCTTAAGGATTTCGGGGGCCCTGGGCCGAATTAATTTTGTGGCCCTCTTTGATCAGGTCACTGACCGTGCAGAGGCACACTGGTCCAAATTTTAGATATATTTACATTTAATATTTGGGGATAGTGGCATGGGTTTCAATGTTATAATACAACAACAGATCACTAATATTATAACAAATAATTGTTGGTACCCTCTCCCATTTCTTGTAAGCGAGGTCCAGTTTTGATTTAAAAGAAGCCTTGTTTATGTATGTTGCATGGTGTTGAAAAACAACAAACATTTCTGTGCAAAATGTCTGTAATGGACTTGCATACATCACCCACATTAAAAATAAATTAAAGGGAAACGATATTTAAAACAATCTGTTTAAGAATTATTTAAGGTTATCGGTGCAAGAGACAGTGCTGGCTAAATCAGGGGGTCCGCTGAAAGGCTGGGGCCCTCGGCCAGGGAGCACCCTGCCCTTGCCTTAAAACGTACCTGCATCTATTATTTGAAGCAATTAGAAATGGCAGCCTTGCTGTATGAACCAATATGTGGACATAAGGTCCAGACAATATGACAAAGGCAGAAGCAGAAAAAATGCCTATCCCTATCCACTAAACACGCCCTTCCTTAGAAATCTAGACGCATTCGCCATCAGACTGAATAAACTATACTAGCCATTACACGCCTTACAAACGAAGCGGTAAGCATGGGCAATCAAATGCGTCAGCACTCAAAGCACATGCATAATACCAACTGAGTAACAAAGGATCTGCAATGCAACAGTTCACATGTGTAAAACCACACAACTCCACTGAAATCTGACAGAATGAACAGACTGCAGCACAGAAGAGGACACATGACAAGTAATTCACACTTGAGAAAGGCATAATGTGAGATCTCTTGGCACACACGACTGGTAGAAGAGTTGAACATTTCAGCAACATCTTTGTAGGAACAATTTTGGCGAGCTAAACACAAACATGTGTCCAAAAGAAAAAACAGACCAAACAGTGACGCTCTATGTATATAATTAAATAAATAAAACTCTCACAAGCTTCGTTAATATAGCCAGAGACAGTAGCTTATTAACAAATGCATAAAACAATTAAGATATAGAAATGGCCCAGAGCTGTAACAAGACAGATGGGGAAGGTCTTAAAATAAAAAATGTATCATATGCAAATGCCTCGAACTGCGATCCATATCTGCGTTACAGTTTACTGGCAAATTATCGCTGGAGTTCTTAAACGCCCACTTACGGTTTAATACAGTTCCCATCTCTTAGTTAACACATTGACAGCATGCAGGCTTACTTCTAAAATCACTCCGTGTGAGGCGTCCGTTGTTCATTTCAATCACACAATTCAGAATCTGCAAGCACTATAACTTTTGCGAATTCATATGTCAACACCAGAAATATGATTTTAGGGGTGCACGCATCACCGTAAACCAATTAAGTAAATACATGCGTTTCATTTTAAGACTAATTCCTTTACAACAAGACAACACTAGTGGGCTGGCCACAGAAGGTACACCTGTAATTGGCAGGGACTGTTATGATGCAAAGCAGGGGCAAGCATGACTGGTGGTTGTGCAGTTTAAGTAGCAGCGGAGGCTAGGCTAGCCATACAGCTGCAGATTCGATGTTTTACAGCCGGGAACCGGTAAAGCGAACTATTAAGAGTCACTGGAAGGGGGCCGCTCTTCCCAGGGATCAGACTTGTTTCTTCTCAAATAACAACTAAGTCAAGGAATTATGTATGAACCATACACCCACTTCCACTGAACCTTACAGTTAACGATTGCAGCTTTGCAAGAACTACAGCTCTTCACAGCTGGGCTTTTTGAGTGGGTTGAAATTTAAACCCTAATTAGGAGGCTTTTTTTGGATGGAAGTCTCGGATTAGACCAGAGAAGCCACTACACCTTTACCTAGGTATTCTCCTTGTATGTGTGCATCCTTTCGAGTAATGTAAAATGTAGCAAAGCTAGAATGCCTACAAATTCATTAGTGGTAAAACTTAACATTGAAACGTACTAATTATATTAAGTAATACCAATACTATACCTTCAACGAAAGGTTTCGTATCTAATGCAATACCATTACCATATGTACTAGGCACTGCCTTACCCCCAAGCCACAATTATGTTTCATGCATTAGCAAATGGAACCTCTTCCGCTTTAATCAAAAAGACTGCTTTCACATTCAGTTGAGACCTGTCCCGCTAATCTCAGGTTAGGGCAGTGGCTTCTTACCAATTCTTTCATTTACATGTCTCAAAAGCGTTCTTCAGTCTTCTTCCTACCATTGCTTTGTTCTCTGCAGTGAGTCACGTCTTGCTTTCAGTCTATCAATAGGCCTACTGTCAGCTAGAGTACATGCAGGAGGCTGTTTTTTGGTGTCATCAAAAAGACAATGAATAATTCCCCAGAAATTGTTTTTTGGCAGCGGTTTGAAAACTCCCCATTCCTGAGGACACCTCAAAAAGCAAACTGGTGGCACTCCAGGTCATCCTACTAGTGAGGCCTGTGGGGAGGGGGTGGGGGAGGTGCATGAAATTGTTTTTTTTTTCACTTTGTGGTTTCAAAAAGGTAACCATGCTTGACTAATAGTAGTGTATGCATGTTTTGGGTTTTTTATGGCCGCGTGAGAGCTGCCTAAACTCCCAGGGCACAATGGGGTCCCTGCGTCTTTAATTTATCACTTTTTAGCTAGTAAACCTAATGTTTATAAATATTACAGGCAGCCATCGCTGCTGTAACCATTCATGAAAATTAGAACCAAAGTGTACTATAAATTCGTCGTTAACAGTACTTGCACATCATGACTGAGCATTTGTCTTAGGGAGTTTACACAGTTTCCCATCTGAGATGTCTCCCTCGAAAGTGTGTCTGGACCTCAGCACCTCAAGAGAGGGCTTTCGCAGACCTGTCAGAAGACCAACGGATTGGTTGGCTAGCATTTCTGAACTGTATGGATGCAGTGGACACTGACTGAACTGCCTGGCTTTTGGAATTCAAGCTGAAGCAGCCTGCTGCTCACTTAACATCTTTTGAACACTGATCTGCATACACTATGACATGGCCGTGCACCCAATGTGTGGCACTACAGATTGTACATTTGTTCCTGTATATGAAGGAGTCTGAAAGGCCATGTAAAAGCTGTGCTGACGTGCAGTAACGCTACTTCCTTAGCTTGACAGTGTGGATGCCACCAGCTAGCCCATGAAGACAGGAAAGACCAGAGAATTAAAGACCTCAATATCCCTCACCAGAGACAAGAGTTAAACTGCCATAAGAACAACTTCATTGACTACAGATACTCATGAACAATTCGCCAAAGTGGAGGCAGAGTACTTGGAGATCAACTGCTACACGGGCCGATCAAACTCAATGGTGACTCTGCCTGGTGAGCACACTTCTCACTGCACTCACATTTGTAGTTTTGTTCTTTAACCAGACTCTGCTGTAGGTGACCATCCAGCACCCACATGGCTAGCTGGCTTCCTAGTTTCACTGGTGTTGGGAGGGAAGGCTGCTGTGGTGACTAGGGTGTGATCGAGTCCCAAATGAAGTACTGGAACCCGCATGACCACCCCTTACCTGTGAGAGGGATCAGAGGAATTTACCATGACCCCGTAGGTGGCGCCGAGGACAACCAGTCGCAGCATCTGCAAAGTCGAGAGTGATACTGTCTGCGACCACAGCAGACCTCCACAAACGTCAGATTGGGAAACACTGTGCGGTCTGATGGAGCCATCTATGTCTTTGCTTCATTCTTTGTTTGCCCTAAACATTGAATTTGGAGGACGGCATGCGGTGGGACAAGAATGTTTCCTGCATGATAGGAGAGTGTGCACGCCATGTAGTGAGGGACGCAACTGCATGTATGGTTAGTACCCTGACGTTCGACGGGTCCAGCTAACACACTACTTTATCATGAGCACTGCAACCTAGGCAGGTCTTCCGTGTGGTTGTATGTGTATGTGTGCCTGTGAGTCGTACAATAAATGGAAGACTCTGGGTTCCATTTTGGGAGACCTACGGCTGACTGGAGGGGCATGAGGAGTTGGAGGTAGAGGACCACCCAGGATTTGTGGACTGGTGCATTCCGGAGAACTGTGTGGGACATACGTTGGAGGAAGGAAGAGCCAAGCTCTTCAGTACACTTAGAGTGCTCTTTGATTCTGAGAGAGGTCACTGTAAATGAGCTTGAGCCCATCTTAGGAAGGAGTTGTGGAAGATAAGAGAATCATAAAAAGTGAGCCTGGGGCCTTGGGGTAACCTTTTGTGCATATATCACTGTGTCTGTCATCCAGCTGTGAACCTGTAGTCACTCCCATGACCTCCTGCTTCTTCTGTGACAGACTGCTTTCTGAAGGAAGCGCAGGTCAGAGGTGTGGGCACTTCAAATGGAAGCCTGACACCAGCAAAAACTTTAAAGACTCAAACCTGAAATCAGATTTGATGTCTAGAAATGGACTGCAAGAAGGAAAGCTGAGGCCACTAAAATCATATGTCAAGCAGCCAGTTGGGCTGTATGTCTAGGAGGAGAAGCTATGCAAGGCATCTAACTGAGACAAGAACTGGGGTCTAAGGTCTGACAGTCTCCCAGCTGGGTGAGGGAACATAACCTAGGAAAATTAAAGTCTACATGCCCTGGACCCTGGAGCACCAGTACCTGTCTGCTTGCCAAGACCAGTATACCTGTGAGGAAGAGAAGAGCGCTTGAAGGTAGTGAGGTGCAGTGGGGAGTCGTGATGAGTGGATCCCCAAATCTAGGTGTGAGGAAATGGCTGCTGCACTGATTGGTCTAACACGTGTGTGCCGGATTAAAGTTGGCAACCCTGTATATATGAGAGAGGGTCGCCATGAAGTTAGCAGTGACTACACTGATCGGGCCACAGCCTATGTTAGAGGGGGTTGCTGCGAATTGTGAATCTGGTCAGGTCAATCGAGCCATAGTCAGTGTGCAAGCAACAGTAGGTGACCCCCATAAGCCAGATGGAGGCTGCTGTGACAAGCAAGGATCATGACCTGGTTTTGCTGGTGCCCAGAGGAAAGGCCGTCATGGTGACCGGCGAGTGCTTGTACCCCAGCAGAATCATTGGAACCCATACAATCAACCTTACCCACGAGAGGGATCAGAGGAACACACTGCAACAGGGGTAGTGCCACGCCCAGACAAAGCCCCTTCAAAGCCGAGAGTGCTACTCACCACTACTAGCCGCTGCAGACCTCTGCAATGTCAGAGTGTGGAACACTCCCAAGGACATTGGCAGAACAACCCCAGCAGGAGTAGGCAAGATGGTCAGGAGGCCGAAGGGCACAGGGAAGTTTGTTCTGCAGCATAACGCTATAGGCACTGGAACACTTGACTTTCGAAGAGTCTGAGTGGGACCCCTGAGCCTTGGATTGCTAATGGAGCTTAATGTGAATGTCACCTTTTATGAATGGGAAATAACCACTACCAGCAGAGAGGGAAAAGAACACAGGTACTTGCCTGTCAAACACTAAAGTACTGACCTCAGGATACCTATGTGTATTATTTGTGAATGCAGTCTTTCACTTGGTGTTCATGTATAAGAATTCTTTATTTTTTATGAAAAACAAGTATTTGACTGGACAATCATTTATTGCTGATACAGAACATATTACGAGTTGTGAGCCTGGGTTCAGGGCCGCATCAACGCCATTTCCCCGAAAAGCCTTGGACTTCTTGATCTGCACTGCCACAGAGAGTCAAGTGGTAAAGTGATACTTGGCCCAGTTGCTCAGGACACCCAATAGGTCGAGCCACAGGACTTTAGGAATAAAAAGCCTCAACCACCACGGTTGGACCCAGAAGCTCCTGCTTGCCCCATGGCACTCTGAAAGGGATTCAGACACAAGGGGTACCCTCTTTTGTCTATATAGGATTTCTAACATTTCTGGGTTTTTGATATGGAGTGGTGATGACAGCATACCGGTTTATGTGTTTTTTTAGTCCCAGAAAGATGAATGTTGCCTATTAGCCCAGTTCTGGTAAAAAGTCTGCTTCAATGTCACACACATACTCTCACACTGACATTCCATGTGAGACAAGTGCATATGTGCAACATGAATGTGCAGCACATGCATAACAGGCTGTGTGTGAAATGTCAGTAAATTTTTTTTACAGATCCAAATTCATCTTGACGATGGAAAAGGAGTGCTTCACAAATTCTTTCATAGCTACTGTGAGAGCAGGGCTGTGTCAACAGAACAGCCAGTCTCCAAGAGGTGAGGAGACATAATTGTAAGTCTGCATAACTTTCTAAAGACACGTTGGGTCTGCCCAGCTCCTAGAATCCCACCTAGTCATAGAGAGAAGGAGAGTGCCTGACCCTGCAGATACAGAAGCCCAGCTTCTTTCTCTGGTGTGTGGAGCAGGCAGAAGAAGCGGACTGCCAAGACGGGTAATCGCCGGGGCTAACCTGAGTCATGAGGGATCATTTGGCATCCCAGAATCTGGTGAACTACGTAAAGTAAATGAAGCCAAAAAACAGCGTTACACCCAGCATGCTGAATGACTGGTGCTGCCACTAATGACATGATGCCCCACTGCCAGAGAAATGTCACTGAATCCTAAGATCTGCTCCCAGAGGTCATAACTGCCAAAAAAAAGGCACCAGTCAGTCCAGCCTGCTGTGCTAAAGTCCTCAGTAGCCTGAGTGAGGGGGGGAGTTGGGGGGGGCTTGTGGGGGTGTAGCTCAGCATTTTACGTGACCCAATAACTGATCCTCGCAATTCAACGAGCATGGAATTGTGTTATGTTTCTGGCATTTCCATAGTGCATAGTCGGTCATTCATATGGCCTCATGCCACTGTTTGCTAATCAGGGGATGCATTTCCACCTCAGAGCGGAGTTGGCTTTTAAAATATATGTTTTAGTAACCATGTTCTGTTTATTCACTGAGCAGTGTGGCAGATGTGTGACGTTTATTGCTAAAGTAATATTTCTTGCAAATAACTTGGCTGACTAAATTGAGCATATGTGGTCTAATAATTGGCTTTCAACCTGCTCAAAGCACGAGTCTAGCAGCCATCTACCATAAACTTACATCAATCGAGACACTGGCAAATGTAAAGATATAACAGATTTGTAAGTATGCTGGTACAGCCTTGGAGTATCGACGATCAAACTCACAACATATAACATTCATGATGATACAGACATATAACACAAGAATACACTCATGCACACAATTAGCACATATGCACATGCCCCAGAGGTGTAACAATGGTCCCGCCCGGAGGGGTGGGTGGGATGGATTTGGGGGCTGAGCTCCAAGGGACCCCCTCAGCCCAGTACAATGTGAAAGGGTGGCAGGCCCCTGTCTGGGTCCAGGGGAAGGGGACCCCCTCCAAGGTTGTTTGCAAGGGGGGCCCTCAAGTTTCGTTACACCATTGACATGCCCAAACAGGCCTAGTTCCAGGAATTTTCATCTGGATGAGCCAAGGGTACATTCGGGTGGGTCAATGTGGGCCCATTTTTTGTCAATTCTGGAGATAGCCTACGAGCCCCAGATTTACATATCTTCTTCCAGACAGGCATACAGGGCATCTAGAGAGTTATTTGAGATTATGAGCCGTTGTCTGTACTTAGCAGCCGCAGCCCCTATAATTTCAAGGAGGCCAGGCTTCAACACAAGCACATGGATTCCAAGCAGACTGTAATAGTCGTTCAAGGTTAAGGAGGTTCCTGTTAACACACCTAAGTCTTGACATTTTGCATTATGAAGACTGGCTACTTACACCTTGCAATTTGCCCAACACCTATTTCTTTGGACACTGTGAACTTTGTAACTGTTTATTTTCATGTTATTCTTTTACTGTGTACTTTCATTGATAAAAAGAATTTGAAAGAACAGAAACACATTTGGAAAAAAAAAAACAGCAGTATTGTTGACAACTAAGATCAGTTTTCATGCCTGACAAGTGTAAAACCAGTAACTGCAATCATACAGGTAAATACATTTGTGGGGCCGTACTACATAGACTGCCCACCTACAGAAGGGGCTGCAGATGCTTGTACAGCCCCTTCTGTGATACTGAAACATGTATAGCTATTGCTATACTTAGAGGATGTTCCATCATTTGCATGGGGCGCAATCCCACACAAACAAGGGAATCATTTTGCCTCTGAGCCCACCCATATTATGGATGTGGGCGCAGAGGCAAACAGGCGCATAACATGAGAAACAAAAGCAATTATCCAGACTAACAGAATACTTGAGCACGGCTGGGTTTTGTACCAGTTAGAACGAGATTCTCTCGGGTCATGTCACGTTATGTTGGTTTGCAAAACACAGTCTCACCCAGCAGCCTATAGTGGCGCTGAGCAGGTGTGAGATTAGCCAAGCTTAGGGCCAAATGTAGTCACACGAAAAGCCTGGTCTTCACCTTCTTGTGGTTTCAAGAAGTGAGGAGAAGGCTCAGATGTGTAATGTCTCATGATTTCACTGTTTAGGAGTGATGTAGGAGAACGCTCAACCGCTGGATCTGGTTTTACATATGCGTGGGATGTGTGCAAGTATGAGTCTTGTCGAGCTGGGGTGCCTGGAAGTTGGTAAAAGCAGATGGTATTGTTGCAGAAGGCTGGCCCAGAGTGCCTTTAAAGGTTGAGTGAGATATTTGAAATGTGCTCATTTGGGTATGGGTACCCAGTGTAGCTCCTTGAGATGGGGTGAGATGTATGAGTGTCATGGGAGGTTGGGAGTGATTCTGGCTGCCGAGTTCTGGATATTCTGGAGCCTCCTGTTAAGATGCTTGTTTGTCCTGTGTAGAGGGTGTTCCTGTAGCCTAGGTTGCTGGTGACAAGAGTGTGGGGGATGATTTTCCGCATGTTGACTAGGAGCCATTCGAAAATCTTCCTCAGCGTCTTCAATATTTGGAAGCAGAAAGCAATGAAGGCATCGACTTGGACTTTGATGTTGAGTTTGCAATTGAGGAAGATCAAAAACTTCTTGCTTGGACTATTTAGTTTTGAGGTAGATCTAGATAACTAGCATTAATGTTGTGTATATCATCCCACATTGCATAACTAGCGGTAGCCCTTTACTGAATAGATATATGGTCAGTTCCATTGCGAGTAGTGTGGCTCTGGCTCAGCTCTCCCTGTTAACTTATTGTCTCGCCCACCTCCACCTCCAAAAGACACACTCCAAATGCAGTTTTAAAGACAGTGAAAAAAATTACAAGGTTCTGATGTTCAGACAGAGGAAGCACTTAACAGGTGCCTTCTCCATGACGTCTACTGCCATGACTGGGTGGGCCAAAGGTCATGTTTGGGTGGGCCTGGCTTAAGCCAACAGGCTCCCTTGCCAGAACCGGGCCTGTGGTAAAAACAGACCTTTGTCACTGATGTAAACCTCAACTATTTGGAAGCCATGGCCTAAATAACGGAAGCACTGTGAGGCCATTCCAATGGCAGGGTGTGCACTACACAAATGGAAAATAGCAACACAATAATAACACCAAGATTGTATATCCCATTACCAAAATGACAATGAAGAGGATATAAAAAAACAGTAATGAAATAAAGCAGCTGCGAAATGTTTTGTCAGCCTCAGGCTGAAACTTATCAAGCTAGTTCTAATTTCTTGCAAACCAACATTTCAAGAGGAATAGTGCTTTAAAAGCAATGCTGAATTAACTTCCCAAGCTTCTGGATAGATTAAGATAAAAGTATCACAATCTCCGGGTCCCTGAGCGGACTTACACAATCAAAAGGCATTGGTGGATCACAACAACACCTAAAGGATTGTGAAATTAGGTAGTTAAGGTTATGTACTGATAATCCAGACCACTGCAAAAGACCTAGCCAACACATTTCTGCTCATTGCACTTAATTGAGGCATACATGATCAGCTTATAGCTTTAAACAAGTCTGTCTGTGGCTTAATTCCCTCCTATCTGGATGTTTACTGAGGCTGTTAAAAGTGAGACTATTTTATGGTGGGGGACTCTCACAAAGGGCTCAGCTGTTAAATGGTTACATGTTTCTTGTTTAACCTTTGGTTTGTAGGAGTTCGTAAGTTCGTGCCTTGGGTTCATAAACTCTTTTGCGTTAAAAGCCTGTGCTGAAACCCCAGATGAGTCCAGTAGTGCATTCAGGTTGTGAAATAGCCCTGTTGTTTACATTGTGGGGAGCAGGTGAAGTTAAGTGTTCATGCGTTCATGTACCTATCATTTTCTTTGTCTCCTTTTCCTTGTTTCTTCCTCATGTACCTCCATACCCATTCCTACTTCATACTATCTCTCCACAGAAGAAACATGTAGATAAAAGCCAGTAAATTATTGAAACTCTCAGTACTTGGTCCATTACAAATGGCCCAGAGGGGCTTTTGGCCACTATTTGAGACATTTCAAATCCTTGAAACGGACATACTATATCCTAGATAGGTTTCCGAGGTTTGACCCAACTATAGCGGACAGCTGTATTGAGCATTTAATAAAGCAATGATTTGCAGTGGAGACCTTCTAAGATTAGTGTTTTTCACACTGCAGTGGTGATGGATGCAATGCAAAATATACCCAACCCCCTGGGTGCAATTATAGACTATGTTTAGATGGTACCCAAGGTTGAGAACGGCCCAGGAGGAGGGCCACGCAGCCACTTTCAAAATTTGGCCAAGCCCCGGGGAGGTGGTGGTACCTGGGGTTGTAAATGGCCCAGAAGGGGGCGCCATGGGAAGTGGAGACGCTTGGGCTTCCATCCTCAAATGAGTAAATTACGTTTGTCCCTGGGACCTTGTCCACCGGGGAGACCACAGTTTGTTTGTTTTTTTACATTGTTTCCGTATCCGTAGATTCTCTGCAGTTTCACTGGAAATTAAAAACAAAACAAAATGCTTTCTGGCCCTGCCCCACTTCTCTTTTTTTTTTTTTTTTTTTTTTATTTATTTATTTATTTATTTATTTATTTTACCTCTCTTGAGACTCCTCGGAGTCCGAGTCCCAAAATGACTGCCAACACTTCCTGGTTGAAGTGCTGGCAGCCAATCAGATATCAGCATGGGATCTATCAGATCTGCAGAGGATTGATATCCCTAGATATATACATTTTTTTTCTTCAAATATCTCAAAAACTATTGAAAGGATTTACACCAAATAACTGAAAGAGATTTTTCTGGACCAAGATCAAGCTATCTGCCAAATTTGGTGTAATTCCTTTCAGCGGTTCGGGCTGTGGTCGTGTTCAAACTGCATGGGGAAAACAAGTGCTGGAACCCCTCTTTTTCTCAGCTGCCGCTTGACGGATCACTCCGAAGCTTTTGAGACAGCAGTTGAACAAATTAGAATACAAGTTTTGAAAATTTTGTGAGGATTCATTAAATGGCACCAAGGTTATCGGCTAAAAAAAAAAAAAACGCTTTGTCTATGGGAATTAGGTCCTAACTATAGCTACTGGCCATACCAAAACCCATACCCGCCGTAAATCCTAAATATTCCCTTGCCATCCAAAAACCAATACTACCCTGTAACCTAAAAGTACCCTTTTCAACCAAAACCCATACGCGCCGTGAATCCTAAAAATTCCCTTGCCATCCGAAAACCCATACCCACCCTAAAACCTAAATTTGAGCTTAAACCCCAAAAACCATACCCACCCTAAAACCTAAATTTGAGCTTAAAACCCCAAAACTCATACCCACCCTAAACCCTAAAATAACCCTTGCCACCCAAAAATGCATCCCCACCCTAAACCCTAGAATTACCCGCCACCTAAAAACCCATCCCCACCCTAAAACTAAAAATTCCCTTGCCACCCAAAAACCCATACCCACCCTCAACCCTAAAAAATCCCTTGCTACCCAAAAACCCATACTCGCCCTCAACCCTAAAAATCGCCCTTGCCACCCACACCCATTCTTTTTTTTTTTTTTAATCTTTTTATTAAACATAACACACGAACAGCAGTACATTTCCTTTAAATCAGTAAGAGAGTAAACATTTTTCTCTTTTCATGTGCCTCTACACGTACTTGTGGTTTCTATACAGTACGGTTACATTTCAATGTGCTGACAATCAACTTAAACTTGATACATTTTATAACAATAGGAATATTTGTAGTGTTGTTTAAGTATATTTATATTTAGTGGAACTCGAAGTAATTGTGGTAACATTCAGCTGTGTGGGCGTGGGAGATGTCAGTATTTTGTTTGCATGACATATAGTTTGCTATGGGGCAAGGGCATGATTAACAGCGCATCAGTAGCCACTATCAGTTTGCATATTCACAATTGGGTGGTGTTGCACTTGTTATCCGATTGTGTGTTTTCGGGTTAATATGCCGGTATCAGGTGGGGTGTCACGTCAGGTGTAATATGTTCCTTATCATGATTTCTAAGTATTTATTTGAAGGGCATTTTGTTCATGTTTCGTGTTTCAAGGGGGGTATTTATCATCTCTAGATTCTATTTGTACTACTAAGTGGTTCCAGTATTCGGCACCCTCTTGTATCTGGCCTCTGAGTTGCAGCTGTCTTAAGAGTGTGAGCCTCCGCTAGTGTGGAGCTATGCAAGGCTGCAAGCCAAACGGAATAGGGGGGGGCATTAGGGGCCTTCCAAAGTGTAGCGATCAATCGCTTGTATATTACAAACGCAAGGTCTATAAACTTGTGAGTATGTTTTACATTCTTGCCCCGGTGACGTATACCCAACAAGCAGGATTCTGGCGTGGGTGTAAGTGTGTTTTCTATTATGTCTGCTACCGTTTCTGTTATGCGGCACCAACCAGTGTTTATTGTGTGGCATTCCCAAACCATATGGTAGAAATTAGCAGCGGGTGTAGCGCATCTAGGGCATTCTGGTTTAGAGTTTGGGTATATTTTGCTGATACGAGACGGTGATAGATATGCCTGGTGGATGTAATTAAATTGAGTGTATCTCAGTCTGACATTACGGGATACAGATTTAATCGTGGAAAGGGCAGCTTCCCAGGCCTTCTGGTCAACTGGTGTGGAGAGAACCCCATCCCAGCGGCCTTTGACCTGGGTCAGAGTGGTGCAGGTATCTGTTAGGAGGATTTTATATAATTTAGTGATGCTGCCTTTTGTGTTTCCTATGGTGAGTAATGATGTGAGTAGAGGGGATTCGTCGGGTTCATTTGTATTGCGCCCCCAGAAGTTTTGCAGAAGTTTGGTAATGGCGTTAAATGTTAAGAAGGCCCCTGGTTGCACGACACCGCGAGATACAAGCTCTGCGAAAGTGCTTCTCTTAGAGCTTGAGTATAGGTCCCCTATTTTCAATGCCTTGGTTACACGTATATCATGGTGATGGGAGAGGTTCTGGACACCTGGTACCTGAGCCAGAGGCAACACAGGCGAATAAGGGGGAGTTAGAGTTTTACCCTGGACATATCTCTGCCAGCAGTACCTGGCTGTTTCCAATAGAGGATTTTTATTAGACAGGTAAGGAGGTCTGGACATGAGTGATGTCAGTATCGTTTGTGGTGCCGTATAAGACAATAGCGCTGTACACTTTGGGGTGGGGGGTTCGCTAAACCACACGGCCACCCATTGGAGTTGGGCTGCCGCGTAGTACAGTTCAAAGTTCGTCATGCCCAGCCCGCCCTCTTCCTGTGGATATTGTGTAATGGCTAATGCTACCCTCCGTCTATCTCTGCCCCATAGCAAATCTGTTAGCAGGGAGTGTAATTTATGAAAAAACGAGCGTGGCAGGGGCAACGGGAGCGCTGTAAAATAGTATAGGAATCTAGGTAATATTAACATTTTAGCTATGGCCACACGGCCCATTGGTGACAGTGGGAGGGAGCTCCAAAATGCCATAGATCCACGAGTTGAGCATAGCAGCCTGTCAAGGTTGCCCTCCCGTAAGTCTGTCATGGAGTGGTATACCTGAATCCCTAAATATTTAAAGGTCTGATATGCCCATGTCAGTTGGTGTAATGGTAATGACATTTGCTGCTCCGCAGGTATGCAGGTAAGCGGGAAAATACATGATTTCGCCCAATTAACGCATAGGCCAGAGGATAAGGCGAAGTTATCCAGGATTTGTACAACTTCTGTGAGGGAAGAGGTATAGTTACGCAAGTATATTAAAGCATCATCCGCATATAAGGAAACAATATGATAAATGTTGGATTCTTGGATGCCCCACCTGTCTGCGTAGCAACGGAGTTTGATTGCTAATGGCTCCATAGCTATTGCAAATAATAGAGGGGATAAAGGGCATCCTTGCCTGGTGCCTCTACCAATGGGGAACGCTTCTGATATCATTTGGCCCGTTTTGACGCGAGCTGTTGGTTTTGCGTATAACGTGGCAATCCAGCTGATGAAGCCGTTTTGAAAGCCGAACGCCTCTAACGTGCGGAAGAGATATTCCCATCCCAGTGTATCGAACGCCTTCTCTATATCCAATGCCACAGCCACTGCCTCGGTCTCTGTTGTGCTGTGAAGTATGCGGATTAGGCGTCTTATGTTTAAAAAAGTGTTCCTCCCTGGTACAAATCCAGATTGATCATGATGGATTAAGTCTGACAAATAAGGGAGTAGTCTGTTTGCTAGGATTTTACCCAGGAGTTTACAGTCAGTATTTAACAGGGAAAGTGGTCTGTAGGATTTGACATCGAGTGGATCGCGTCCCGGTTTTGGCAGTACCACTATTAATGCTTCACACATGGAGTCTGGTAGCTGTTTTCTATTACGTGCCTCATTAAACACCTCGATCAAAGGCTGTAGTAGATGGGTGGATAATGAGCTATAGTATTCCATTGGTAATCCGTCTGAACCAGGGGTTTTGCCACGTGCCATTTGAGAGAGAGCTAAGCGTAGTTCCTCACTAGTAATGGGACCATCCAGAGTGGCTGCGTTATCAATGACATTGCTATTTTGGGGAATCAATGACAGAAGTTCAGATAGTTGTTGTTCATTTGGAGGGCTAGTGGGTTGGTATAGGGAACGATAATATGTGTGGAAGGTCTTATTAATTCCAGCTTGAGTGTTAATCACTTCTCCTGAGTGTGTTCTAATCGCGCCTATAGGTGAGGACTGTAGTTGTTGGCGCACCAGCCATGCTAGTAGTTTGCCTGATCTGTCTCCTTCTGCGTGTTGCTGGGCTTTAAAATGTCTGTAGTCATGTCTGCTGAGTCTGGCATCTGCTTCTCTGTAGTCTGATTTCAGCGAGTTTAGTGTCTCAATCGAGGTCCCACTAGTAGTGGCCTCGGTCTCAGCCTTGCGCATTTTAGATTCTAGCTCTAGGAGTTCTCTATTAAGCATTCTTTTAACTCCCAGTGAAGCTGCAAGGCAGTGGCCGCGTATAACCACTTTGTGAGCGTCCCATTCCGTGGCGCGCGCTATTGTTGTGTTTTTATTTAAGGCAAAGTAATTTATTACACATTTAGCCAACTCGGCATGAAAAGGAGGATCTATAAGGGCATCTGGTTGTAAACGCCATGTGGGAATGCACGCGAGTGTGCGGTCCATTCTCAGGGTAGCTTGGAGTGGGTTGTGATCAGATATGGTGCGAGCTAGGTAGCCTGATGTGGTTATTTTTGGAATTATGTCCCTTGATGCGAATAACATATCTAATCTGGTGTGTAATTTATGCACTGGGGAGTAGAAAGAGTATTCGCGGTGTGTAGGGTGGCCTGTTCTCCAGATTTCACTTAGCCTATTATTGGAAGCCCACTCTGCGAGTTCAAGTGATGCGCGCTTAGCTAGGGTGTTATCTAACGGAGGGACAGAACGGTCTTTATGAATGTCTAATACGCAATTAAAGTCACCGCCCCAGATGACATCCATCTCTGGGTCGTTGAGCCTGCTAGTGTTAAGTGTCCGTAAAAAGTCCCATTGATTTGAGTTCGGGGTATATATTGATGCTAAAGCCATGGGTTCTCCATCTAGGGAGCCCTCCAGGAGGACATATCGACCATGTGGGTCACATTGTACGCGGGACGTGACATAGGGGACCCCTGGGGCTATCCAGATCACTACTCCCCGGGCATATGTTGAAAAGGTAGTACCATATAAATGCCCTTTCCATTTTACTTTGGTGTGTTCCAAGGAGGACTTATCCAGGTGTGTCTCCTGTAGCATGGCAAAATGTATTTGGTGTCTCCTGAGGTATGCGTGTATCTGTTGTCGCTTACGCGGGGAAGCCATGCCTCTTATATTCCATGTGAGTATTTTATACTGTAAGTTATACTGTTGTCTCTGGACTGCCATGGGTTATTTGTAATTTTGTACATGGGCTTTGCGAGGTTGGGGGGGGCTGGCTTTTTTTTTTTGCTACAGTAGTGTATTTCATGCCCATTGTGACTAGCCAGTTTAAGCTGTGGTTACCTAGTGTATACTTATTGTTAACATAATAATGACATTTACTTCGAATACCATAAGCTAATCTATGCCTTGTTGTTGTGACTCTTCTAATTAAAACAGTAACATTAACTATATCTAACAATAACTGTGGTTGTGGCAAAGGCTTCGCCGATACAATACTTGCCAACCAGGTAGAACGGTCCATACAGTGCGGGGGTGTTTCGAATAAGTACGTTCAAGTCGATGCTGGCCTCGACCCGCTATGTTCTTGTTGAGATTTGCTGCTCACTGGGACCAACCATAGATCTTTTTGCCGCAGTCAGGAGTAGCGGCAAAGCAGAGGCGAAGCCGGTGGGTAGTAGACAACTTTAGCGGGCGACTATTGGCTTCCACTGTGGGATATCTTGTACCATTGTGTTCGATACCGGTATGTATTTATCAGATATCGTCCGCTGTCCGTGGAGTGAGGTCGGGCCGTAAGTGGAATCCGCAGAGTCAGAATGTACTCCTAGTTCTGCCTCCAGTCCTGATTGTGTCGACACGGACCTCGGAGATGCATTAGCGAGGAGGGATGTAGCCTGGAGTAGTAAAGAACGTTCCGCGCGGGATTGCTCAGGGGTGGGTTTAGTGTCTTGTTGCCTGCGAGGTTTGCGTTTGTCCCTAGGGGTGTTTTGTGTCCATGGGGTTTCTTGCATTTAACGGATCAGCGATTCCCTTTGCGTGAAGCCAAGTCCATGCATCTTCTGGTGAGGTAAAGAAGAGAGTGCGGGTGTCATCCTGTATTCGAAGTTTGGCCGGGAACAGCAAAGCGTATTTGATGTTGTGATCTCTTAGTCGCTCTTTAACCCGGAAAAATGAATTATGCTTTTTCTGCACCTCTGCTGTAAAATCCGGATAAGCTGATATGTTTGCTCCTTCAAAGCGTATTGGACTTTCTTTACGAAACAGATGCAATATGAGGTCCCTATCCCGGTAATTGAGGAGTCTTGTTATTAGTGGTCGAGGCTGTGTGCCGGGTGGTAAGGGTTTCCCAGGAACCCTATGGGCACGTTCTACTGAGAAGAACTTCGGGACGTTGTCCTTCAGTACTGTTTCCATTAGCCATTGCTCAATGAAGAGTTCTGCGCACGGGCCCTCAGCACGTTCGGGAAATCCCACGAAGCGGATATTGTTACGCCTGGATCTTCCTTCCGCGTCCTCAGCTCTGCGCTTCAGAGTCTCCAACTCTGCTGTTACAGTCCCCATTTGTGACTGGAGTTTGGTTACCGCTGGTGAGAGGTGTGACGTATCTTTTTCTAAATCGGCGATCCTTTCCGTCAACGCGTGTTGGTCCGTTCGCAATAAGTTAACATCCTCGATTACCGAGCCTATTTTTGCTTCCAGAGTGATTTTGGTGTCTAATATAGCTTGTAAAATCTTTTCAAATTGCGTTGTGTGTGTCTGGAGTGTTATTTCCATCTTTTGCAGTGCTTGTTGTGTGGCCGAGGCTTCCGTAGGTGGGGTTGGGGCAGCGGCATCCATTGTACCAGGAGGTGCGCGTGGGGTCTTTGGTTTGCCCATTGATTATGTACGTGACGGTATTGCTGTCAGAAATTGTCTTTTCAATAGCTACAATTGGTTAGGGCTGCAGAGGTTTGTTCCTTTGAAGTGGGGAACACGCTACGCATCAGGCAGTTAAGTTTCTTCGCAATCGGGAATCAACGTATCACATCTGTCAGGGTTGCGTGTTGCTGCCGAGGAGTATGGCCCACAGTTTGGGACCCAATAACGCTGCTTGGAATAGTGAGGATTGGGTAGGGGTACTTTGCTTGTATGATGTACTCACTTTATAGCGAGGAGCCTCAAGGCGCTGCGGTTCGACTAGTGCCGCCGGTGAAGCGCTACAGTAGGATACAGCATCATGCCCCTTTGTGTGATTTATTGTCGTCATGTTGCTACTTGAGGCTGGGACAGGTGTGTCTCGGTTTACTCAGTCTTTGTTGGTCTTGTCTTCTTTTTTTTTTTTCCCCTCCTTCTTTATTTTGTGCCCCCTCTATTTGTTTTACCTCCTTTCTGCTAGGCAGCTCCCCGGTCCGGACTTGATCCACGTGGTAGCATCTGCCGACCAGCCTGGGGCATACACTGCCAGTCGCCTTGGGTGCCGAGTCCCGGATCTATAGTATTGGAGAGGCCACACCCATCTCCACGGAAAGCGCAGCCAAACCCATAATAGTCCTGAGCTCCGTGCGGTCCAACGGGACAAAACTTGTAGGGCGAGGGGAGCGGGCCGGCCCTCCCCGGGGGCGCAGCCCACACCCGTTCGAGCGCAACCCCCGGCGCGGGCGGCCGCCCCAGGCGCACAATCCCAGATTAGGGGCAGGCACCACCCGCTCTCACCGGAGTCAGCGCCTCCCCTCCGGCAATCTACTCCGGCAGCGGCACGCCGGGAGCGCGTTCGCGGCCCCCGCCAGAGCCGCCGCGATGCGGGACAGCGCTTCACCCCGATGGGCCCAGCATGCGAGTCACGGCCTCCGCGACGTACGTCAGCCTCCCCTCAAGGTCGCGGCTCATTCCACGCTCCCGAAGCTCCGCAGTCGGGTCCGGGCAAAACAGTGTCGGCGCTCCGGTGAGAGCCGGCGGCGCCCCGCACGCTTTTGTGTGCAGGCGCCTGTGACAGGATAGTAAAAGCGGGCCGGGACCGGAGCTGGTTATTATGCGACCATCCCGGTCGCCATGTTGGCCACGCCCCCCACCCACACCCATTCTTAACCCTAAAAAAGTGACTTTCGTATATATATATATATATATATATATATATATATATATATCTCATTACCTGTAAAACCTTTACAACTACCCATTCATTCCTTTACAATGAAATTGTTGTAACAGCATGCGTGGTAAAGGCATATTGCTTTGTTGTAAAGGCTGTTTCAGGTACAGCATTAGGTATAATTTCTATGATAAGATGAACCCCCTAATTGTGTTCCTTTCTAAATTAAATATTTTAAGTTTTATCAGTTTGACTCAATTAATATGGCTTCATGTGTGTCACACATTTGTCATAAGGAAGACTGTTAGCGCTCTAGTTGTTATTTAGAACACTCTAGGAGGCTGCAGTAGAAAACAAGGGAATCTACTGACAGGCGAGTGCTCCTGTTGGAAGGACATGTTTTACTGAGATTGTCAGACTTCATTCTTCATATGACTGAGAAAGATAGAGTGAATTTACAAAAAATAAACTCTAATTTTAACTTCTGGAGCACCTTCCATCATCTCTATGGGAAAATCATGACAAAACAGTTTTCTCTCAAACATGATCCATGTCATCCCAGCAGGGTATTATCACCTTAGAACACAACACTATTCCTAAAATTAGTATGGTGACTTCAAAAAAATATTTATATTTTCACTAAAATTGGTTATCACCCTTTATACATTGCCCTTTTGGTGACCCTCAAAACATGCCATTCACTCTAATGATTTAAATTTGGTGCTACCAATTAGATTGGTCCCAAGATGGCTGCCAGCACTTCCTGTTTACAGACCTGCCAACTCACACGGTACCACCATGTGACACATGATATTGACTCCCCTCACACAGTCTCCCAGGGAGGAGCCAATATCTCCAGGTGGCAGGGAAAAAGTTGAAAACCACTGTTAACAGTGGTTCTCAGCTCTTTTTCGGGAGCTTTTAACTGCCCATATCCATTAATGGGGGTGGCAACACCACAGGACATCGGTAGCAGTGTCAGCAATATTTATCTTTTTTTAAAATGTTGTTTTTTAGGAGGGGTTTGGGGCTGGGGTGGTGGCAAAAGAGCCTTTTAGGTGCATCTCGGCACGAGGCCATGCCCCCCCCCGTCCAAGGCCCGCCCCCTCCTCACACTGAGGTTTCTGGTGAAGTTGGTAGGTCTGTGGTTAAAGTGCTGATGGCCAATCATTTCTCACCAACAGGTCTGTGCTTAGGCCCCACCCGGATATACAAATCTGTATTTCCTTTAATTTCTCCTAAACTACTGAAGGATTTACACCAAATAAAATAAGCACAATCAGCAGAACAAAACCTAGCTTTCTGACAAATCTGGTGTAATTCCGGCCAGTGGTTCATGCTGCAAACTACTATGTGAATTAACATGGGAAACGTAGCTTTTTTTTTTTTAACCCCTCCCTTTTCCTTGCCCTCACTTGACGGATCACCCTGAAACTTTCGATGCACAAAAAGAATCCCCAGCACACATTTTTTTTTAAACGTTCTGAAGATCCATCAAACTACGCCCAAGACATAGACCAGTCAAAAAAAGCTTTTCCTATGGAAAGATGGTCCTAACTATACCTACTGGCGATCGCCAGTATGTATGTATATATGTATGCTGCAGTGAAAAAAAAACTCCTGCTTTCTCTGTACAATGTTTCTATGATCTAGAGAATTTAACGTGCAATGCCTTAGTATAATTTTTAAATGCAAAAAAGATCTTGCCATGCATTTCTATGCAAGCACTCAGTAGGAAATGCATATAAAAAAACTGCCAATGAAATGATGGGAGAGAAAACTCTTCTGCGCAGAGCCATCGCCTACATTACATATATTTGACAGAGCTAGCAAATCTAGGAAAAGCAGAGGAATCTCAATAATCTGTGTGCCCTGATATCAGCTGATAAACAGAAAACAATAATAGCAGAAACGGCTTTGAGACGGAAATAAATAGATGGATAAGGTTAAGTGCAAGTGACGGTAGAAAAAGACAGTCCAAGAATGTCCAACAATATAAGGACAGACACGGGCGAAGCAGACAATTAGTTTATTTACAAATATTCAGTGGTCCAGAAACAGTTCTTAGGAAAAGTAACATTGGAACATTTTCTGCTAGGATGTTTGATCTTATATTACCAGGTGCCGAGATCGATCTGGCAAGGGCTAGCCTCATTTATTGTTGAGCGTTCTACTCTCAAAGTATTTTTCTTCTCAGATCTCATTACTATTTGTTTTTTTGTTTTTGTTACGTGGGTGTTTCAGTGTAGATGCCTATGTAAGTAAGGAAGGTATGCCATTTTGAATTGTACTCTTACTACTAGAGGAAGTCAGTTTAGGATTTGAGGACTGGCGTGATAGTGTGTAGTGTTGCTTTCAGTTGGGTCACGATGAAAAGTGGTAGATTAGTTAGGCCTGCACTAAAATAGGCATCACGATTCCACTTGTGTCCTATCACAGTCTATGGCTGATTCCGAGCCACAGCTCTGCTGTACTTGAGGACGAAACAAGAACAGTGATGGGTTATGTATCAATATTCAAGACTGCAGTTCCGAGCCATACCCCATTCTGAAAGGGAGCCAAAAATAATTTGCTCCACGCGGCATTGTTCTTCACTAAAGAAACTTAAGTTTGTCAAAGTCACCAGTTTTCTCACAGTTCTACTGAAATAATAAATGTCCTGAAATTTCCAATTTCTTGCTGCGGCTGAATATTGTACGTGCATTCGGACTGCAGATACACTGGCATGGCAAACTATCACTCAAATATTTTGATAAATCCGTTTCCCTGATTTCTGAAGAACTCTTAACTACGTCTCATGGCATAGGGCAGAACAACGAGGCGGCTCCAGTTGTTCCTGAAGCAGCAGCTGCAACCACTGTCCTAACATTAGGTTCTGTCACCACAGCGCTCACAAGTACAATGAGCAAAACAGTCATGGCTGAAATATATGAACTGATCTCTGCCAGTGATATTTACTCTCTGCTGTACTTGTGTCTAGCATTTGTTCTCACTGAGCCTAGAAAGAGAGGGATCAGCCATATGCTGATCAGCCTTAGTCATGTTCAACATTCTCAGACCAAATGCCCACCATCCTGGTGAGTAGAGTACAGACGCAGTCTCACCAGGATCCTGTGACAGGTTCCCTACAATTTAAGGATGTGGGAAGACCCTGACATCTCCCTTTTTAGGATAGATCTAGTCAATACAATCTTCCCTGGCCACAACAATAAAGGTGATCAAATCACAAGTGGCATTCGGTAAACAGTGATTTGTGTTTCATAAAGATAATGACTTCGTCCTTAAAATAAAACCTGCTTCACGCGCTACTGATGAATACAGATTCATTCACACAAGCGCTATGCAAAAAAACTGGTGCTTAGATTGACTCCCAAAGAGAGTTAAAGGTATTATATTAGTTTTACTAGCTATTCCCTTCAGTCCTTTTCAGAATGTGATCAACTTTATGGAAGGGTTTGTAGTGGGAAAGCCAGGGAGCGAAAGGCTAACAATTGCCAACCTACCCATTCTAACCCTTCTCCTTTCACAAGTCTGCCATTTTAACCTTCCCTCTTCTTGAAGACCATTTTCCATCTCCTCAACAACTGCAAACCTCATATTCTATCAACACCACCTGCATCCCTCTCACTTATCTATCATCCCCACTTCACCTCATCTGTCTCTGTATTAGTTACCTGTGTCACTGACTTTATGTGACCATATCTCCCCCCTTCCCATTGACACTATTCAACTGGCTGCCGCTGCCAACCCCCACAACCTCTAAAGCCAATAGAATCGTCTGCAAAGCCACCATCACTGGAACCACTGCCTATTCGACTGAGTGGCTGGATAACAGACTGGAGACAAAGAAGCCTCAAGAAGTTAAAACAAGGTCTTCTCCATCTATCCACTTAGAATATGGAATGACATCCCCAATTCCATCAATACAGCTCCAATTTAGGAAGGACATGAAGACTCACCATTATATCATGACACATTAACAGTCCACATTCATTCACAGAAACCTGCTACCCCTTGAATCACGTTGGCTGTGTCTTTGCCTGGGACCATGTAGAGCGCTCTGCAGCCTTTGGGCTCAGTTCGAGCTATATAAATACCACATACATACACTTTCCTTTATTTTCCAATTTAAACTCGTATTCTGCCCCCCATTTTGCCTACTTAATTATGAAAGACATCTTCCTCCCAGTCTGTATCCTTTTGTCACCTTGCCCTTCTAGCCCTTTCATTTTGCTTCTCTGGTTACACCATCATCCTGTACCATACTCCCTTATCTCTTTCCACTATCATCAAATCTTATTTGGTCAACTCCTTTGTTAAATGTTAGGCCTCGCCCACCACTGTCATTCCCAAAACTCTCATGGCTATTGCTTCTTATGTTCACTCGCGCACTCTGTTATCGGTTCTACATGGTAAAGTACTAGCATATTTTTGTATTATTTGTAAGTGGTTGCCAAGGGCACCATGTCGGTCGGGTGAACAATGCACTGTGAGGCTTCGATTAACCCATGGCAAAAAATGTTATCAATATAACCAACTGTTGACTGAATCTTACAGGTGAAAAATGGTTAGACTATTTTCTTCTAGGGTCCAGCGCTATCTGAAATCCTTTACTAGTTCTGCCTAAGTTTTGTTTTAATATTTTACATCATGTTCATATGTTGTACAAGGGCATGGCTAGTATATGTGTAATGATGTCTGCACAACTGCTTATTCTCCAGGTATATGAATCCTGGCCAACAGAATCCACACCTGTCTGGAAAGGGACAACGGAAAGCGACTGACGTCAATCTCTACTGAAGAAAGCCATTCAATTTATGCAGTTTTAAAAATAGTTTTCCTCAATAACTGACACTCTTACATCTGGCAAGCCTCACTCAGCTGCGATAAAGAAGCCAAGCACTGGGCACCACAAGAGAGCCCTGGACATAGTTAACTACTGGCAAACAGTTTGCTAGGGTGGTAAACTATGCCTTTCAAATATGATATCTCACAGATGAAAATATTCTCCTATGTTGCCATGCCTACCCCCAACAGATTTGGATGTGGAGATACTAAGTCCACACTTTTCTACTCCACCAAAATCCAAAAGGTAGTTGCCTGGTCCTTAAATGCATTCAACGTTATGCTTCTATCTCTCAAACTCACCTCATAACTATGTGCCTTATTTACAGAGTGTGTTTTGGAACCCAAGTGAATCTGATATGCGCTTAAAACGACCTTTGTGAGGGCAAAATTCCACAAATGAGTCACAGAATGGCGGAATTTTGAAGTTTACAAATCTAGTAGCAGGGGTGACTTTGAAATGCTCCTGGGTGGGCCAAACTATAAAGTTAGTAAACAATCACAAACTCATAGGCTTGTGTCTATTCATCACGTTTTCATGCAGCTTCCCACTATGAAAGTGCCTTTACAATAACCTCATGGGCACGATTAAATATGCACTGAGATTGGAAATAAAGAGGAACACGTCCAAAATTAATTGAAGTGTACCGCTAAGGGGGTTATCCATGGGGTAAGGGTAAACTTTTTCCAAATGCAGAATTTTCCTTCCATTTCAGCATGCTTGGGAATATGTTTGGAAATATGCTTCTATTACACATTTCCAGCAATACTACAGGAAAGTCTTTTAGACAATGTAAAATAAAGGCTGAAATTTGTTACAGAGTAGTAATGCTATGGGCATAAATTTCCTAACGTTTTGCAAGTCGGACCTCTACCATTAAACTAGTTTTTGCCTATAAGCAGTACCAGTGAAGAAGTACTATGTAAACAGATGGAACCCATCAAGACTTTCCACCTATTGGAGAAATTGAGGCGAAGCAGATACACTGACCAGTTTGCTATGGCGCAGTCACAAACTGAAACAGTACGGGCAAGAGAAGACTCTTGTAAACACAATGTTCGCCACTGATATCCAACAATACCCAGCATATCTTATCGTATGCCTTCTCAATAAGCAAACCTATCGCTACTGCCCAGAAGATGCAAAGTATTTACTCTGGACCTGTGTGCCACAAAGCAAGCTATTACCACCATACAGGGAAAGCAGATGATTTCAGAGTACAAAGCAAGGCTTTAAAGGTTGTGGGAACTTCTCAATATGGAAAAAAAACTCTCAGTTACGTTAGAGGAGAGGAAGGCAGAATTTGAGAAGACATGGGGCCCATGTATCACTTTTTTGCCTCAGGAATTTTAGGGAACTCATCTGCCCTAGGTGCCCAACAGTGCTTAGTCTTAGAATCTCCCCACCCAGTGGGTGACCTCAACCGTTCTCACCTATTTGTCTAAAGAGAACCCAGACTTCTTTAATGTGCCCCACGTCACATTGAGCCTTACCACATTTTAACGTTCAACATCTCATAACCTGCACTATACACCAGTGGGAGGAGTAGTGGGAGGAGAGAGGGCATTTGTGGTTTGAATAATTTGTTCTATGTTTTTGCATTAATTATATTCTCAAAATTTTACTTACCACCCTACCAGCCAGCAGTTGTAGGTTGGTGTATGTGGAAACCTTAAATGACAATTCAAAAAAAAAAACACTGAACAAACTAGTATTCCCACATACTCCCCTCAGTACTCCATTACATTTCACAACAATGCCATCAATAAACTACTTTTAAACATGGAATTTGCTCTTAAGTAGTATGTCCAGATAATAATTAACATAAGGAGTCTCGGTCTTTAGTGGCACACAATGTGAGCCAGTAATAAGAGAGACTGTTGCAACCTAATCCTCTTTAAGGACTTCACTGTTTTGCTACTTCATACCTATGACTGACAGCTTCATTCAGATGATATAAAGCCCCTGAGGCCCAACTCCTTTTTTTAGTAGGCAATGGAAGTCATCCTTTAAACAATTTTAAACAATGAGCGTTGTCATCTTTCCTGATTCATGCAGAATCATTGTCATGTTTGCCACTTGACGCAGATGCTACCTGACCTTATCTTTCTAGGAACTGTGAAAATGTCAAGTGATTCGGCCAATGGCATAGCTATTACACCTGATGCGAAGTCAGTCTGGGCAAGAGTCTACATGTCACCATGCCAATGTCAAATAAACCCGAAAAACAGACATATAGCTAAACTAGTGTAATCTGAATTGACATCTTCTCACCTTATATGTTCAGCAGGAAACTCCTAGGATGCATACCTTGATGCACATAATCTATGACAGAAATTCCTAAAATCATGCCAGACATTCCAATCTCTGATAAGATTTATTATAGAAGGACTGCCACTTGACCACTTGTCAGGAGAGGTCCTTTGCCCCGAATATCACATGAGATTCTGCCAAAGTCCCACTTACTGCCAGCAAACATCAAAGATCCTAAATCTTGCCAGGTGCTGATAAAGCGGAGTCCCGGAGGAAGGCCGCCATCACAGCGCAGGCCCTGCGCAGGAAAACCTGTCTTCATACCTCTGCTGATAAGGACAGCTCTTGCTGTCTACAAGGTATGCAGTGCGTCTCTTCTCGCTAGCAAACTCTAGACCACAAGATACTCTACTCTCCACGCTCTCTTAGTACAGCGCATAGTAATAGGTCTAAAGGTGTTAGGTTTTTAGAAGACATTTTAACCATGTTAGAAAAAATCATTTTAGTCTTGTTTAAGAAGTGCATGCTTGTTGTTTTTATGATTTCATGTGTAGTTGTTTTAGATATGGTGAGAAACAGGTTGTGTGTGTGTGTGTGTGTGTGTGTGTGTGTGTGTGTGATTGTGATTGTTAGTGAACCAAAAACAATAACTCTACTTAAATAATGTACTGGGTATGATTCTGCATGGCTTCTATAACCTGTCTTTCACATTCAGATAAAAAAAAAAAAAGATATATTCATTTATTTATTCAGTATAGTAACAAAAGTAAAATGACATATCTGAATATGGTGTATTTGTATGAGTTTTTTTTAAATGAATGTTTGTGCAATGTTTTATGTGACCTATATATTCTAATAAATGATAACTCTTTAAAGGATAGCAAGATCAACACAGAGCTTTTTAAATATAAAACATTAACACTGTTGTATATAAGCCTAGACGTGTACATTTTCAAATATGGTGGTGATGTGTCTAATGAGGGTGGTGAAGACGCAAACAAAGCACAAAAGGGAAAATCAATTTTTGTTTAGTTACTCCGTTGGAGGCAACCAATTATTCCCATTTAAGAGAGGTATCCAACCCACCTACACAATGGGCGGGTCCAAAGTGTCAGAGTGTCTGTCTCATCATCCATGTTCAGGATGGAGGCCTTAAAAGAACCTCTTCTGTTCAATGAGTTGTTAAGCGCAGATGGGGCAATGTTTTGACCTGGTTGCGCTGCCTGTGGTGTTGGTTCTGGAGTAGGAAACTAGAGTTGCAGTGCAGATGGTGTCGATTGTGGTTCTGGTGTTGTCACTCATGGTGCCAGTGAGACAATGACATCCAGCGCCGATGGAGAAGATCCTGATGGGAAAGTGAGCGGAGAGGGCGTTGGCTATGAAGCTGAGCCTGCAGGCAGCACTGGTGCTGTGTTCAGTCTCGTAAACCCAGGCCTCTGGCAACAATCGGAGCAATGGAGCGAAGGGAGTCAGGAGATACGGCATCAGAAGAGCTCAAAACTTGAATTTCATTGGACATTGGCAAGTCAGTGCTTCAGAGCGGACCATGTTTCTTCGGGGCATGTCGTAAATTGCATAAAGAAACATTGCTGGGTCTGTACCAGAAGCGAAGAACTCTAGGATACGCTGACCAAAACAGGGGGGCGGGGGGCTGGGCTTTGCCACAGGCTGCAGCATGTCTGAGACCAGCACTGGGCCAGAAGGAACCACAGTGGTCCTATATGGTGTCCTCCACTAGATCCAGGTCCAGTGTGGATGTTAGCTGTGATGGCAAGGGTCTTGATGACTTACTCTTATTCTTTGAGGTTCTTCTTCAACGACTTTGATAACAGTGGCACTCAGCGTCTTTAACCTTACCTTAGCCTTGTGTCTTCCTGTGCTTGGGCCATATCCATCTTCACCTCCCTCTCCTTTATGGCCTGTGGGTGCATGTTGCAACAAGAGCCACAAAGCCTTTATGTCATTGTTCTGGCTCCAAGCACCACAGGCAACTTTTGTGTAGATTCGTAATGGACATGTGTTCATCACAGTTCCTACATGGTTTAAACTCTGAACATTTCGGGGTGACATTATTACCAAAATTGCTAAAGTGACATCCAGATGATGCTGCTTCCGGTAAGGAGTGGAGCCAGTGCCCACTACCGGCATAGAGAGCTATTCAAAAGTTTCCAGATTTAGGGGCTGAGTTTGAGTTTGACTTACGACTGGGATGTTGCAGCCATACAGGCTACCTCCGTGCTGACTCCATTAAGAGTTCCCTGCTACAGCAGCAGGCAGAAACCTGAGTTTCTGCCCACTGGCCAAGCGGGAAACAGCCAACAGCACTGCCTCTGGCTCGTAATCGAGCCATCAGCAATGGTGTAGAGCATAGGCTGCATCAGCATCCTCACAATGTTCACTGTCTGCAGAGCAGACAGTGACCCTTGTGATGGTGCTAGCCGGAGGGGGGGGGGGGGGGGGGGGGGGGGGGGGGAGGGAGGGAGGGCCTGCACTGTCCATGCCAGGTGCATGGGCAGTGCAGGGCCCCCACGGGGCTCCCTGCATCTGTTTTCCACCAGCATTTCCATGGCGGTGGGTACTGCCATGAAACCGCTGGTGGAGAAGGGGTTCACAATCCCCAGGGCAGCGCTGCCCTGGTGGATTAGGACCACCCCCACCTCCAGACTGCCAGGATGGAGCTGGAGGTTCCCTGGCAGCCCAACCGTCAGGGTTGTAATGTGGCAGTCGGACTGCCGCACTGGTGGAGGTCTGACCTCCATCCGCGAGTCTGGCGGTCTAGTGACCGGTAGACAAGTAATGAGGCCCTTAGTATGCTGCCTGGGATATTCAAAAGGTAAAGAATCTGCTGGTTGAAGTATTCATCAGAAATAAGTATTGTGGCCCTTCACCCGGTACCTAATTTAATCAACAAATTAAACTCACCATGTGTCGGTGGGTCTGTGCCCTCCCCTCCCCACTGCTTGTGCATTACACTCCCAACAGTAGTGTATGTCAGGAATTGTCCTACAGGTAAACCATTACTCTACCGCTGCTCAGAAATTTGTTTTAACCTATTTTTGCCATTCAGGTCTCCCACAAACATAATTCTGGTGGAGGTCCAGACAGACAGTCTCCGAAATCTGTCCAGTCCCACCAAGACCAGACAGACTCAGTTTTGGGTATGTCCTGTTCATGCATGTAACACAAAGTTAATTCACCAATTTGAGAAGTACGGACTGCACCTTGTTAGGGTACCTTCTGTTGTGGTCCAGGTGTGACAAACAACCCGATAATACAAGATCAGAAGTGTCCAGAAATCATCAATTCAGTTTTCGAGAGGGTATGTCCGAGAACAATAGTGCTGTCCTCTGGAGGTTTACAGCTATGTAGTAAAGCTCATAATCTAGAATTCCCAGTCTGCATTGAGGGTTACAGTGCTTACAAGCTTACACAAAACCACGTTAAGCCTGCTGGCCCTCCAGATCAAGATTGTGTCTATTTCTTTAAATATTCATGCCAGGAGTTGAAAGGTCAGAGTGGCAAATAGGTACAGAAGCCTGGGCAGCAGCACAATTTGGATCAACACTATGTTGCTCGTGACAGAAAGGTAATGATCACCAAAAAGATACAAGGCCTTTTATGGACTCCAGTATTTTGCCAAAACTGTTTTCAATTCCATCTGCTTCAGGTACAACTAAGTACTAAGTACTAAGTACCTAAATGTCATATCTTACAAAAGCAAACCTCAGGGCTCCCCATTTCCACATCAGTCCTGACTGGATATGTATAAGATTTAGCCCAGTTGACATTTTTTGATCGCTAAAAGATGGAAGGATGAAATAGTCTTGCAGGTATTCAAACTTGTGTCCTTCAGATCACAGTAGCGGCGACAACTTGCCAATTTAGGATTAATTTCCTTCAAAACATCATCTGTCAAAGATGACTTCATAGTTGAACTCACTTCTGACCTAAAACCACAAGACTGAAATGACTAAGGGGAAAAACATCGAAAGTTTCTGCCACACTAGAGTGTTATTGCTTCTAATGTGCCCACAGATTTAAAAGCCTGTCCTGTTATCTCGGGTACTTACAAAATTTCACAGTTGGCATGGTGGTGGGAATGAGAAGGAGCAAGGTTCCACAAGGCCTTCGACAATGTGACAGGGCATGTATCACATTATTTTATTTACTGCTATAGTAGTTGTGCAAGCAGTGAGTTGCTATAGAGCACATAAGGTAAAGAGAGGAGAGGTAAAGCAGGAGTCAAAAGACATTATTAAAATTACACTGATATTGTCGTTCAGATCTCAACAGGCAACCGGAGCCCACCCTCTGTATTTGAAGTTCGACCCTGGGTCAGCAGGGTCTTTTTAGGTAAATGTGCCTCTGCTGACTTGGCAGGTGAATTTTTATTTTTCTAAAGCTGGGGTTGCTTTTTGAAAAATGTAAAATCAATGTTCTTTATATACTGAAAGTTTTTCCTACTGTGTGGAGTTCATTCAACATTTTACCTTGCCTGAGACCACCATGCCCAGAGCCTAAACAGGAAAAGCAACAGTAGAGATTGGAGATTCCAGATAGGGCAGGCCTCCCATAGCCATTTCTGCCTCAGGAAGCAGACAGCTGCCTTAACATGAGGATTGTTTAGATCGTGGAGGCGGCGCTGCTCTGCTGTTGGGAAAGTTTCTATCCCTACTGCTCTAAATGAGTTGAGGGATAGGACAGTTCGGCAGGCAGAGGTTTTAGATCACAGTGATAAAATATGTATCAGTTAGGTTAATGGTTATAAGGCCATTACAGAAAGGATGACAAACTGCCATTGAGAAAAACTCAAGGTAGGCTTGAGCAATGTGTGAGCACTGTCGTTTGAGCTGGAATAGCTACATTTTAAAAGTTGTGCTCAATGGGTTTAGCCTAAGATTGCCTCTATTCAGATCTCCATAAATACATTATTTAAGTCTTCAACAAGGACCCCAACAAGGGCATCAACAGAAGTCAGGCATGTGAGGCTATTTCTTGGTATGGGCATACATTTTAATTTCTAAGAGCCACTGAATTCCGCATCAGAAATGAGAGATTTACAAAAATAATGGAGTGAGGTCTACAAATACCTATGGGCCTGATGTACGAAATTTCCATTCACAAAACGATGTAGGAAATCATGCACAAACCTTTTCAAATGGATACAAATTTTGAGAATTCAGAGCATTATTAGCAGGTCAGTTCACAAAATTCTGATTCTTTGCGGGTTGCAATCTGACCTACCTCATCAATATTCATGAGGTAGGTCGCAAATTGTGACTCACGACGATTGGATACCACCACAGCGATGGTGGCCAGCAGGGGTTAGAAGACCACCATATCTGTGACAGCATTTAAAAATAAAATATTTTTATTTGTATAGTTCAAGAGTTGGCAGGGGGCTCTAGGACCACTGTCTACTACGATTTTCTTTTTAACATTCACAAATGGGTGACACATTTTTTCAACCAAACTTTTCATGTTTGCCGCTGGATTACAGTCACAAAACATTGATATATACGATAAAGATGCTGTATTCACAAGGGATGCCCTAAACATTCCCCCTTTCACATAGTGATTTGTTATGCCTTGCTAAACAACTTTTGCAATTCGGTAATGTTACAGGATCACCACGTGACTTTGGAAATCACAGGCTCTGTGACTGCAAAATGGCTTTGTACATGAGGCACTATGTTTCTTCTTGGACCCTTAGAAGTTACAAACTAACACACATTTTAATCAGATGAATTAAGCCTTACCAGGTGGAAGTCTCAGAAGTGGGGATTTTCCATCTTCCCCTAAATAGAGGGATACGTCTTAATTCTGAGGCAACAGTGTTAAGTTGATTTTAGGAGCCTTTAGAGTATAATAAGTGTTTAGTCTAGTAACTGAACACTACCATAAGTGCACTCCTCTTTCATCTAATTCCTCCTGGCAACTGTCACTGACACATACACAAAGCTCCATTATAGAATTAGAAGCTCGTGCAGTGATTATACTTAAAGAAACAACACAACACATCCCTTCCTGTTAAACATTATAAAGCAATGAATATGGAGTACAAAACAAAGCTAACATCAACAAATTATACAAAACATAAATTAATAGCAATGCGTAATATAAGATTATAATAGAAGAATTAAAATTACAAAGAAAACTAAATCTTATTCTTAATATTACAAAAATAGAATTTCAACACTGTACAGGAAAATTACATTTCAGCCATTATCTTTACACACATTCTCAGACATCCACACAGATTTCTTCTGCAACCTTTTTCCTTCCACAGGTACCCAAACAACATTCTTTTTGATATTGGCAGTCTGACCCTCAGTAATCTCTAATTCTTTTCCAATTCTAGTATAATTTTCTCTTCTTTCGAGTCTAATCAAGTTCTCCCTTCCGCTAGGAGATTCTCTTTCCCACAAATTCCCATCAAAATTCTTACTCACCCCATCTAGATTTTATTTTCTATATGTGCAGTTCTCGCCTATCAAAATAGCAATTATTTTGATATTCCACACTTTACAAACACTTAATGTTACTGCATTTTTCAAAATTTGTCTCATCACATGAGGTCCTGAAAATTGACGTTCTTACCCTCCAGAGTTTCTGTAACTTTCACAAACGTTCCAACCTCAATACCTGAACCAACACAAACTGATCTTTTTTTTTATCATACCTTAGTTTGTATTTCTCATGTGTCTTCTCACTGGTTTTCTTGACCATCTCCAAATTTACTTTACAAAAGGCAGACTTCATTAACCATGTGAGATTATTTTTAGTTCTAGGAACACTTACCTCTCATAATTTCAAATGGAGAACATTTTGTCATATCATTAGCTGTGATTCTATACATCCATCATTTTTTGGCTCTTAATCTTCTTTATCAAGCTGCTTTAAGCACCCTATAAAACCTCTCAATCATACAATTACAACTTGGATCATAAAGAGAAGTGGTGCGATGTTTGATTTCAATTCACTAGAAATAATCCTTTGCTTTACTGGATGCAAATTAGACACCATTATCAGTGATAATGGTGACTGGTAAACCTTCCCTTGGAAATACCTTATCCAAGAAACATAACACTGTATCAGTGTCTACTTTCACCACCAACTGCAGGTGGCCATCTCGAGAAAGTATCAATAACAACAATGATGTATTTTGCATGCACTGCTACAGGACCTATAATGTCCACAGCTACAGTGTTCCACTGTTCCTTCAGAACAAAAGGTTCCTTATATTGAGTCTCAATGTTTTATGAGATTTATCAACATTAGCACAGCTTTCACAGTTTCTGACCACTCTCTCTATAATGATATCCCTTCCCAGCCGCCAATATCCTTTTTAACCATTTGCTTTGTCCTAACAATCCCTCCATGACCTTGCTTGGTAATAATATTCCTCAAAGTAGACAGTAGAACTACCTTGCCTCCTCTTCAAATTATACTATCCACTGAAGTTAACTCCTTTCTTATCTCCCAAAAACTTCTCATCTCAGACTTCAGTGTTCCTTCAGTAGGCCATCCATCTACTACATACACTAAACCCTTTTGCAATAAATGATCCTTACTGTATTCTTTCATCCACACCCTTTGTCTATAGTAGGAAGCTCATGCTATTTGATACTCATCCCATTTAACACTCAGTTCTTCTTTGATTTGGAAAGGTGTTCTGGACAACAAATCTGCGGTTACATTCTCTTTACCTGGCACTTAAATAATTTTGTACTTACATTTTTGAAGTCTCATGGACGTTCTCTTGCTATACATGCGGACGCTTTTAACATACCTTCTATGGTAAGTAAGCTGATCAAAGTTTATGGTCACTGCATAACCAACATTGCTCACCCCATACAAAGGATCTAAAGTGCACTAACGTCCACACACAAGCTAGAGTTTACCTCTCAATGACTGAACATTTAATTTCAGATGGTGTGAGAGCTCCTGAAGAGTACACCATAGTAACGTCCTCTCCTTTCTCCTTAATTTGTGATGATACAGCACCTATTGCCTAACAACTCGCATCAGTAGTAATCACACTCAACAGGTTGGGATCAAAGACACAAAGCTATAGCTTTAGCAATTGCTGTCTTAATATCAGCAAATTCCTTTTGACAGTCGTTACGCCACTCAAATTCAAATTTGTACTGGCGATTATGAAAAGTTCTGGTAATAAGAAACTGTACATACTTAGAATGGAACTCTGATAGACCGAGAAACAATATTACATCGTCTTTATGCACAGGTTCTTGTGCTAGTTGAATTGACTCTACCAAATCAGGTTTGGATTTAATTCCATCGCTACTTATCACATGACCTAAATAAGTAACAGATTCCACTGCAAACTAATACATAGTAAATTCCACAGTTAAACCTCTCTCATTCAATATATCCAACATTCTCTCCAAAATATGATCATGCTCCTCTTTGTCCTTCGCATAAATTAGAATATCATCTTGGAAGCATTTAACAATTGGAATCTTTGAAAACAACTGATGCATGGTACCTTGAAAGCATGCTGCCGCAGAGACAAGGCCAAACGGCATTCTCTTGTAACTACAGCAGCCCATGGGAGTAACAAATGTTGTACGGGATCTGCATTCTTCCTTTAGAGTAACCTGATAAGCTACAGATAGATCTATTGTAATGAAGTGCCAGCATTTCAGATATTCTTGACAAAGGAAATTGATCGACCTGTATATTATTATTCATATGACGCTAGTCAAAACATAATGTAATTTGCCCATTACTGCACCTGGCCACAATAAGGTCAGAGACCCACTCTGAAGACTCAACTTCTTTAATAATGTCATTTTTACCAGCTTCTGTAGTCACTTTTTTACCTTCTTCTCTAAGTAAATAGGTATATTGCTAGCCTCGTGTATTTTTTGGTATATCATCTTTTTTTTTTGTACAATTTCATGCTTAAAGTCACTCAATTTTGCAATTTTTCCACTGAACACATTGGGAAATTTATTTAAAATGTTCTGTCCTGTACTTTCTCTCATCAACAATCATTCTAGGCTCTGAGCTACTGGGATTCAATATCAAGTGAAAATTGCCCTGCTCACACCACCCAAGAACGGAGGGTCCCTTCTTTGCTACATACAATCTGCCAATGGCTTTACGATTTTTAAATCTGAACGTGAGCGTTCGGTATCCTAACATATCAATATCTCTTCAGAATATCCTTTTGACTAATATCAGTTTTTTCCCAACTTATCAACTATTCGATCTGCAAATTTTGATCTCCATACACCTTCACTGACAAAAGTATACGGAGAACTAGAATCTGCATAGATTTGGATGATGACACCTCCAACCTTCATATCACTTTTTTTTTTCTTTACTTTTTTCCTATTAATATTTAACACATTAGTTTCTGAATCATTAATATTAAAAACAAACCGTACCTACAACGTCCTCCAGATTAGGATCTTCCTCACTAGAATCCTATTCTTCTAAACATTTTACCTTTCCATTTCTCTTCTTTTTGCAAACTTTAGAGAAATGCCCAATAACCCCAAAATTGGCACATTTCTCTTATCGCTGAACAAGTTTTGTTTTATGCTAAATGAAACTTACTGTCACAGCAGTTACATCTTAACCCTTTTCTGTTTTTTTGGCCATCTCTATTTTTTTCAAACTGTTTAATATCAGTTTTTTGTTTACTGTTTTTTTCTGAAACTGTTTACTCATAACTTTACTCACACATTCAATTCTTCTGTCTATCACTTCTGTTTGGATAATTTTAGAACAACTACTTGATAACTCTGCTTTTCTGACAACAGCTAGAATATCATTCACACTAGCATCCCCACTGGCCCACAGCCCTTCTTGAATTCCAGGGTCATTTACACGAATAACCACTTGATCTCTTATTACATTTTCTTGTAAATTTCCAAACACACAATTTAAAGACAATGACCTAAGGGCTGCTACATAGTCATCTATAGTTTCATTAATATCCTGCTAGCTTTGAACGAAGTTGTATCTCACAATACTGATGCATACTTAAGGAGAAAACGGTCACAACTGCCAACAGCATTTTGAAAAACACTATTACCACCTCCAACATCTCTTACCATTTGTTAAAAAACTTTCAACACTTCTGGTCCAACAGAATGTTAATAAATACTTTTTTTATCTGCACGTGACATGTTTCCTTCCTCATCAAGAGCAGCTATATAATTTTAAAAAATAAGACTTTTATTTTGCCCATTTCATACACGGGGTACTACCCATTGGCCCAATGTTTGTGAAGGGGAAAAAGAAACGTTTTGAGCACTCATGCTTAAATTAGGACTAGTTCACTGTATAAGGATTTATTACAGCGTCCTTTCTTCACCTCTCTGGTGCGCTGAGGACTATAAAAGTGTATAATCTTCACCTCAGCGCAAGTTCTGCGAGAACTCCAATATGTCTTGAACCAAATATGTAATTAATAAAAAAATGACCCAAAAACATGTGATGAAAACAAGGTGAAGAATGATGAAAAAAATTATTTCCACTCACGCTGCACGCAATCAACAAAGTTACTGTTCACTTTCCAAACATGCACCAAGGAACGTGTGTAACCATACCTCTAAAACACAATTTTCGTTTAACTTGCAGCAAACACCTTGTAAGATGGTGGATAATGTGAAACACACGTTTCCTTAATGAGGCACAAGGCTCCTTTACTTTGGAAAACCTATCCAAAATGGTGGACGTAAAAACGTCAATCCAGGAGTGCAGTGCAGCAACATCACAACACTGACGAAATGAGTGTGCACAGATGAACATGAAAATGTAAGGGAGAGGACACTCTGTGCTCACAGTCGAATGTCATGACATCTGCAAGCAGCCTCTTGTTAGGATGCAGCAGCACTCAAATTACACAGCACTGGTTCAAAATTCAGTCTTCCAAGGATATGAAAGCAGACACATATAGCATAGATGCCAAGTCCGTGAGGTGGTGTTCAGATCAACTTGTTGCCAATATTTTTTATTTCAGGAGCCTTAAATAGTATAACAAGTATTTATGATAGTAACTGAGCACCACCATAAGTGCACTCCTCCTTCATCCAATTCATCTGGGAACTGTCACTGGCACATACACAAAGCTCCATTACAGAATTAAAAGCTTGCGCAGTGATAGCACTAATTATACTTAAAGATACAACATAACAAACACTTTCATATTTAAAAAGTAAATTAAAGAAATTTATCAAGGAATCATGTGGAGAATGATAAGCTAAGTAATTATGGTAGAAAAGTGTACGACTGGTACAATTAAGCAGAAAGAATAGTTGGTGATAGTTTCACAATTGATGTGTGTGTTTGGTAAACATTACAAATTTGATGTGGTGATAGATCTTTCAGAAAGATGCTATTGAATGATGAAGCTATAATTGACTAAGTCAATTAACTGGTTGCCCTGGTAAAGAAGATCTAGAGGTAAGACAAGGTTCCAGAAACTGCTGCCTTTCGATATTCACTGCAGCTATAAAACAGTTGGTGAAAGCGCAATGGGGGTGGCATCTCTCTTGCTATGAGACAGGAGAAGTTATTCATTGTGATAATTTGCATTTTTGAGTAAATGTTTGACAGAAGTGCATACATTTACAAAAATCCACAAATGTGTGTGTTTTATACATTCTTTTGATATTTTTGTAACAGAATTATGCATTGCAGTCTCCTCAAAAATGATTTTCTGTTATGAAACTGCCATGATCACATAAGAAACATTTCAAGAAAATTACCTTTAAATATTTAATATTCTGGTTTTTGAGTATTTATGTTTTGACATTAAGATCTGTATTTATCCATATATTTTTTTCTAAGTTTATATATGTTTACACAAATCTATTTTGAGGTTTACGAAAAATAAAGCTGAACCTAGTATATTCCACATTTACTTAACAAATAAATGTACACTCATAATTGAAAGTGCGACAATTTTTTATAATATGAATACCCATAGTTGATAAATTAATACACTTAAAGGAGCACATACACACTTAAGTATCAATCTTGTGCGCATTTATAGCTCTTAAAGTAGGAGTTTCCTATTGATTCTGTAGTAAGAGCTACTTACGTTCAATGAAAATCACCCTAAGTTACTATTAGTAGTGGAGTAAAAGTAACCTCAGACAAGATCACATTAGTAACCACCATTTGCAAGATTAGTAGCAGTTAACACTACAGAGTATCATGCAGGATTGCCAGCCGCAGAGTACAAAAACCATTGTCAATGTAAAATGCCTCTATATGGGTAATACATAGCTGTTACAGCTCCAATGCCCCTGTCACCAAAGTGATAAGTCTTTCCAACAAGGAATGCTTTAAACTGAAATATAGGAGGCTTTTTTATTGGATGGGGACCTGTATATTTTAAAAGTGTTTTACTGTTGTACTTCTTTCCTCGTCTGAACTGGATGCAGACACATCCACTCTGCCATATTGGATCTGTTCCTGGAGCCCGATATAGGAGATTTTATGCAATTTTAACAGATTTTAGCATTATTAACATTTTAAACTGGGCAGATTTGCCAGTGGGTTGCTTTTGTTACAGTGGGAAGCTACCATATTGGACAGGGGCTTGTATATTTTAAAAGTGTTTTACTATTTACTCCTTTTCCTCTCTGCAAGAGCGGATCATTTGTAGCAGCGGCCATCTCGGTTACTGCTCTAGTCCTTCTCTCCTTGTTTGCAGAGGAAGATATTTGAATTGAATGCAGATGCATGTGCCAAATCATAGTTTTAGCCCCATACAGGATAGTATTAAGGAGGACTATTCCTCACTTTTCCAGGTCGTCTTACCTGGTTCTCTGAAATGTGGATTGATTAATCTGAGGTCCCTCACTTAGCACTCTGCCAAAACCAATTTATTTTTGGGAAATTATAGTTAAGACATCCTCTTCATTACTGCAACCTGTACCTCTTCTGACTCAGCAATCAACGTTGGCCTAGCTTGCCCACAGGATATAATATCCTTCAGAAACCTTGCCTGTATAAGCAGGTGATCGGGTTGGAATTATATATAAAGAGTGTTGTAATTTGATATCTTTCAGTAAACAAACTGGCATTGATATGTTAAGTTTTTCCCTGCAATCTAAACAAAGATCCCTAACATCTGATATATTATGCTACCACCCCTGGCCTCTCAGTGGTGCTTTCACAACCCATGGTAGAGTCTATATCAAGCATGGCTTTGACCCCCGCTAATTACTTCATCCTTGGAGACTTTAATATGTGGGCTGAAGAATCAAAACTATCTTCCTCCTACAGAATTTGACAACTCCTGTCAAATCGTATGCCTTAATCAGCCGGTCATTGATCCTACACACCTTAGTGATCATACATTAGATCTAATTCTGGCTCCAGATGACCTGATCTCCATAGAGGATTAATTTTCTCTCTGCTGGACATATCATGAATTTATAACCTTCCATCTTTTTGCTAATGATATTAATCTGGCAAAAAAAGGGTGATACCCTCTTGCACACGGGTAGGGACACGCACAAACCTGGGAGCAAACTTATTTTACTATGATAAATCAGTCGATGAGAACTATAATTCCGTGAAGGACAGAATCACTGTTCTGTTGTATAAACAGATTTCTGTCCCAACAAGGAAAAAAGGAAAAAACGAGGCTGAGACTCTGCCCCATGGTATACTACTGATTTAAAGAAGTTGAAACTAAGTTGCAGACAAAATGAGTGGAAACAGTCTTGGAAGGAGGAAGATAAGTAACGGCTAGAGCTCTCTTTGATTGATTATAAAAAGGAAATTAACAAAGCAAAGGCAGATTACTATGCCGCCTCTATCTTATTGGCAGCTACCAATATTAAAAAGGTTTTCGATACTGTGAAGAAGATCTCTAACCCAGCCTGTCAGAAAAGGTAATTTACACCCTCCCAAGAGCTATGTGACCATCTTGTCTTGTTTTTTGAGGAAAAGATTGATCTGATTCTGAAGGACATTAGAGATTCCTGCCCATCCGGATGCTCCTCTATAGTACCCAGGTTATCTGTTAATAATCCTCTCACAGATGCGCTTTTGTGTCCCACGGTTAAACGAGCTGGAACAGCAAAAAAAGGTCAAGTGTTAAGCCTAGTCCTGACAGCTTTGAATCAACTTTTCAGAAATGTTTACTCTTGCTACTTCGATCAACTTCCTCTGGATCTCCTCTTGATCCTACACCGCACAAAATGGAGCAGGCAATTCTCTCCTGTTGCTTCATCATATCTGTAACCAGTTGATACTGATATTGTCCCAGTGGCCTGGAGTAGGGCATTACCACTATCCAGACTTTGGGAGTGTATTCCTCGAGGGTGAGGTAGGGGAAGCTGGACAAATTTGATAAACCCTAATCTAGCTGCCGGGGGAGGGCGGAGATGGGGAGGTGGCACACAGCCATCCACAGGTGGGGTAAACAGAGAACCACACTCAGGGGCAGATGCTATTCCGCCAACTACCAAAACCTTCCATCATGACCTAGAGACTAAAATTAGGGGGGCTGGGGCGGAGGTAGCAGTAAATCATCAGGACTTAAAGAAAACCACAGGTCAAGTGCCGGAGGTCAAAACATGAATCCCAACACTGGCGGGCACAATGCAGGACCTGATCCAATCTGTCCAAAAGATGATGGGCACTTCTGGAGAGCTGACGGCCCGAACCGAAGATGCTGAGAGGTGCTCTCAATGCAACAATCTGCAGCTCCTGGGATTCCCAAAGGGTGTGGAAGGCTCCCGTTCGGAGCATTTTCTGAAAGAGTGGCTGCAAACCTTCTTTCCACAAGAAACCTGCGCTGGGAGCAGCCCCAAAGCCAATTCTTGCATTATCGTAATAGAGAATTGGTGCTCTGCACAGTCCGAGGGTTGAGAGAGGTCAGACACAATCTAGAAGGATCCTTATATTCCCTGGAAAGACATGCTGCTTTATTGAGCCAGACACAAGGTGAACTATAAAGGCAAAGTCAACGTGTTCCTTCATCTAGATCGAGTGTGGAAGTGGATAGAAGAATGGCCACTGCAACGACCAGAGCCATTGGGGGTTGGAAGGAGGCATCCCACAGGCGCCACTGAGGAGGGCTGCGACGAGGCAAGGGAGAAGATCAGCCCCCTCCACTCCCCCCCCAAAACCTCACCCCCTCCCCCACGCTCCCGGAGCACCTCACAGGCTCATTCCTCAGCCACAGAGACATTGGTGATGCACTGGCTACCCATGTGCGAAAGAAGGCCAGTGAAAGTGCCTCGGAGACTGAAGACTAGGGTGAGATGGGTGACAGACCTTTCCGAAGTTCGGGAAGTAGGTAGCTGAAAACCCATGTCAGAGTCAAGTAGGGTGGGGGATGGGTTGCATGTAACATGGTCATACAAGCACATCACTCAGTGAGACAGAGGACATACCCCTCGCATAGTCACTACAACTCACAAATGTAGGAAAGCCACCAGAATGGCTGGCTGTGAAACACACTGACAGTTTTTTTGTAGAACGGGAACGGTCTGGGTTGTAAAGTTAAGATAGGGGTGGTAACACTAAATTCATAGGCATTCCCCTGGTCTGGTACTCCTGCAAGAAAGGCACCTGCTGGGTGAAGCCTGCAAATGTCTATATCGAGGTGAATACATGGTGCTGGCCCACGCAGGCTACATGAGAGACTCCAGCGGATTCCCAATCTTAGCCAATAAGAACATCCCCCACCTATTCCCCCTCTTTGTTTCAGGTTGAAAAGCAATGGGCTGACCCGGAGGACTGCTATGTGGCAGTTAAGGCCAGGTGGTGCCAGAGGGAGGTGTTGATCAATAACATGTATGATGCCCCTCTCTCCCATCCCTCCTCCCAAGGCTCCTGAAGAGGATACTAGAGAACCTAGGTATCATCCTAGGTCTCATCCAGAAGTTAGGGACCGAGCAATAGGTAGACACACTCTGACTGGCACTGCCCAGCACATTCACACCGATTGCACGCTTCACACATGCAATGGGTCTTCGATACATCTGCCGGTTCCTTCACCCATTAGAATGACAATACTCTTTTCTTTCCGGGACCAAGGCACCCTGTCCAGAGTAGACTATATGTTTGTACCAGAGACAGAAATACCCTGGGTGGGGAATGCTCAGTACCTGGCACGAGGGTTATCAGACCATTCGCCTTTGTTGGTCAAATTCAGGACCCGACAATCACACAGACTGCACAACTGGAGGCTAGACACCTGGGCCCTTCAAGGCACAGGCATCGCGGAGTCCCTACTCAATTATGTTTTGAAGAGAACAAGGGGTCAGTGTCCTCTCCATTTACCTTTTGGGACGCATATAAAGCAGAAGAGAAGGCCCAGACCATAATTGTGCTAAAAAAGAAACATAAGGAGAAGAGAATGCAACAACTGGAGTGTCGCCTCCTCCAACTAGAGTGGGCTTGGGAGAACACAGGGGATGAGACATTCTGCCTTCTCCTAGAAGTGACACAAGATCAATATCACCATCATGTGATACAGGTGGGCTACAAACAGTCTAGGTGTTGAAAAGAAACTATGCGATAAGGTAGACAAAGCGAGTTGCCTTCTCACATGGCTGGGGAGGAGACAGCAAGGTGAGCGACTTAAGTGGCGATAGATGCAGGAAGAGTCGCTTGCTCAGCCGCAGACATAGCCCACATGTTTGCAGGGTCCTATTGTGGACTCTTTGAGGCCCGCAGGGTGTGCACGGAGCAGGAAATTAATTAACTTTGGAGAAGGTACCTGTCCCTACCCCAAACGCAGTGGGCAGAGACATGCATGAGGCCCACATCAGAATAGAGGAGGTGGGAGAGGTCGTAAGAACCCTTCTATCAGGAAAGACGTTGGGCGCCAGGTGGAGTTATACAAAGTACTAACTACACTTCTCCACTCACACTTGCTGAACCTGTTCAGGGCCATGAAAGAGGAGGGGTGTTTGCCTTGTCCCAGACCTCAATCATGTAATCATTGTGGTTATCCCTGAAAAAGGCAAACCACTCACATGTGTTCATCATACAGGCACATCTCGCTGTTGACTACAGAAAGCAAGATTCTAGCCAAGATCCAGATGAACAAACTGGCCAGGTTGATAACCGACTTAGGGCACCCTGACCAAACCGGTTTTATACAGAGGTGGGCCACGAAACTCAACTTTAGGCGTCTTTACGGGGTAGGTGGCCCTCTTCTCCAGGGCACCCACAGCAGCAGTCAAGGTGAATAGAAAGGTCTTGGACACATTTACACTGGGGAGAGGCACGAGACAAGGATGTCCATTGTCACTTCTCATATTTGAGTAGTATTGTCCGCTGGCCTGCTGGATGTGGTGAAGAGTGCATATCCCCAGATGTCACTCAACACAGGGAAGATATCACTCTATGCAGATGGCATCTAGCTGTACCACATGGACCCAGAGCTGATGATCTCAGCGGTGCTATTGGTGTTCTGTGCCTTTGAGTTCTACTCTGGATACTGCATTAACTGGAACAAGTCCGTCCTCTTCCAACTCTAGGACAGTGGTAGCCTGAGTGCACTGACAAATAACATCTGTCGGAAGAGTTCCAGCTTCAAATATCTAGGTTTGAGATCACACTAGATCACAAACGGTTTATGGAGCTGAACCCAGAAAGAGTCCTGGGAGACTCTGTGATGACTTACCCTGACAATCATGAGCAGGGCTCCCCTTTACAAAAAGATCACATTACCCAAGCTGCTATACGTATTCCAAAATTCCCCCATATTACATCCCACATCAATACTGTGACAAATAATATAAAACTCTTCTTACCTAGCACTGGGAGCACCCCGAGAATAGATCTAAAAACCCTTTAAAGGTCAGTCTATAACAGAGGACTGGTGCTTCCCGATATGAGATTGTACTATAGGGCTACCCAGCTACAGATAATTAACAAATGGACACACAAACCCCAGAAAGAGCCGGCGTATAGGCTACAGAGAAAGCAGCTATGGGAGGGGAGACCTAAATTCATTATATCAATGGGAGATTCTATTCTATTCTGCTGGATTTATAGAGCATACGGCTACTCAGAGGATTCCCAGAGCATTACAGTGATGTAATGTAAAATGTAAAAAAAGAAAAAGAAAAAGCAAAGCAACATGTTTCCCTATCATTGCAACCAGGATCTGGAATAACATGTTTGTATCCATCAATACTGCTGCAGTGTTGCTCCAATTTAGAAAACAGTTGAAGACTCACCTCTTTAAAGAACACTATATCACTATGCATTAAGTGTCCACGTTCAGCTTTGTCTTCTATTACTCTGTGACTTTATGCTTGCCTTTATTCTAGTCAACAGGGCTAGTTTCTCCTGCGTCTATTTACTCATTGTAAGTGTGTGTGTAATCCTTAATGGTTGTTACAAACAGAAGTAATTAGTGCTGTTACACAACCAGCTATGCATGCATGCTTAAAACCTTTACACTGCCTGTTTAGGATCCTTGAAGCACTCTTGGGGCTAGCGTTCAACTTGTTGATCTTTGGTTTTGCCTTAGACCCTTGTTTGACCTTACTTTAGTGCCTTGTGAGATTTCCTGGTCTCTTTTATACATACTGTAGATGGCTTAGGGTTTCTTTACTTGATGTTCGAATACGAATAGCCCTGTCGGCTAAGAATGGTACTGAATTCAACATGCATAATATGCTGTGGCACTGTTGGCATTTGGTGAGGATTCATACAATGAACAATTGGTGACAAGCTGTCATTGTGTAGTCAATATGGGGATCATGTATCAACTTTTCCTCAAATGGTATTTTCATTGTATAGCCTTTTGGTGCATTGTACAGGCATCTGTGTACAGTTGTGCAAAAGTGTTCCATAAAATATAAATTTGAAAAGAACAATTAACATGAACAAATGAAGGTAGGCCTAACTAAAGCTGCTTTTCGTAACCGTACTTGTGCTTTGAACTCCACATGACCAATGCTGCCTGATTTGCTAAATTGTTAACACAAACACATTCTTTCGAAGTTAATGATTCATTTATAACCTTTGTATGGCTTATGCATGTTACCGAGCTGCTTCTATCCCAACAATGGAGATGTATTATAATATACTTACTAACCTGCTTCGGAATGCACCAGTTTATATAATTTATCCTTTAAATTGTATCTTTTATAAATGGGCTTACAGTGTGAAAGCTGTGTCAACATGGACTTACGCATGTATTTTATTTTAGAGAAGCAATGTATGCATGGGAAAGCCAAGGCATGTTGCAGTTTTTCTTTAGAGTACCAGCAGATATTTCTATGAGAAGTTCTGTTCGCAGGAGATCGTGCTACATTTATGAAACAAATTGTTGAAGATTGTATCCAATTAACTGTATTATAAAAGTGTCTGAGAGAAAGAGCAGGAGGAGAGTGTTATATGAGGCATAGACGACGAGCGAGAGTCTTTCAAGATTGCTAGAAAGAAAACAGGCAGGCCAGACTATTACAGATTAGTGTGATAGGCACAAGCTTATTGAATTGATAGTTTAGAGATGCTACAAATAATTACGTTTGCTGTTTGCGTTCCCAGACATTCTTAGACTCACTAGACTAATTCATATACAATTATTACTGTTTTCCTTATGAACACTGAGAGTCTTTCTCAACAAGACTGAGGTGAGAAGTGTTGGGACAGATTCGGAACACGCTTCATGCAATGTTCTGTAATTCCACTGATTAATAAAAATGTATTACTTTGCGTTTGAATAAACCTTGTGAGCTTCCTTAAACTGTCATTATTGACTCATATTGAAATAGGGTGTGGTTAATAAAGTTTATATTGCACCTCATTTTATTTAAAAATCCACTGCAGAGATTGTTGACTGAAATGGGTGCAGAAGGTAGCGTAAGTTATTCATGTATTTAGTAAGGTTATGCTGGCCCCAAATAATTTGGTAGCAGATGGACGTTTAAATTTGTTAAGGAAAAATAAGCTGCTAATTTAAAATACGTTGGTAGCAGAATTATAAATAAAAATAGAGTGCCCAATGCCCAAACCTGATTGCGAAAACTAAGGAGGTGCGGTTTCCGAAGCAGATGTGGTCAACAGTTGCAGAGTTGATGAAAAATTTGACAGGTTGATGCGTCAATATATATATGTGGTGATTCGTGGCGTCTTTTGTTAAATTGAATTTAAGTTATTATGCTACGCTGCAGATTGTTTTATTAAAGAGATAAATAGATTGTCAGACTAAGAAGTAGTCTAATATCTCAGGAAAAATAGATAAATAGATAGCTACAGATAAGAAGAAATTGTCTGCTTGGAGAAGTGTAAGTCATAAGACATCGCTGACTTTGCACAAAAGAGAAGGACATAATAAAACTTTGTTGTGATTGTACTAATAGTAACATTAGTGTTGGGGAACCTTATGAGCAAAGCTGACAATACTGATTAGGTTGGGAAACTCATCATTGTGAGAAGTGTTTTTTTATGACTGAGAATAGGAAAGGTGTCAAAACTGGTTCCGATTATTTGAAAATGTGCTGTTAATTTTCATTAGAAGGAGCAGACATGAACTGAGTTCTGTTTGTATTCTTTTATGGTAGATTTTGGTAAACTTATCAACAAGGAGGAGAATTTTAAAGGGGGGTGAACTGATGCGAGGAGTGAGTTGTTTCGTAACAGTGTGCCACACTAGTATTGGTTGGTTGGTTTGAGGTCGTGCTGCAATAGGGTGAAAGATCTAAAGACACGCAGAGTTATTAGTGGATTGCTTTTCTAAGCTGAACTGTAATTTGACAAAATGGGGTTTTAAGCCATGACCTATACAGATCAGGTTCAAAACATTAAAACTTTGTGATTTTGATGGTAAATTTCTGAAGTTCTAGTTTCAGAAAATGAAATTTCTTAAAGGGATAAGGAGTTTAATGGAAGGTGATATATGAATTCCAGTTAAAGAAGGTGAGGGGACACCTCCAGAGGGTATACCAGCATATCATATGATGGGTGAGAAAAGATTTAATACATGCATTTGGCTTCATCAATGGTGTACAAAAACTGAAAATAATGGAACATTGAGCTTTCCTAGAAGGGGAACCTTTAATCTGGGAAATCGAGGGATGTTTTGTATTAAATGAAGCCACACTCTAGACCTACAAAATTTAAGGCACTGAGTGAATGGGAAAGGATAGCATTCAAACACGATAAATAAAGATTTGAAATAAGTACTAAAAGAGCAGTAAGGAATTATGCAGATGCAATTTGGTATAGCAGGGCACAGATAGAGAGGAAGGGTACAGGTTAAGGAACAAGACTGTATTCCTTACGCGCAATAGAAGAAACCATTAAAACTAGGGCTTTTGGTCAAACTAAAAACTGACTCAGAATCAGATGCTAGAGCTGACTTACTGGAACAGATGTTATAAAAAAATCCACCAAAATATGTGGAACCTACAACAAATGATGGAAATCCATTGCTTAGTAATATAGTCACTGTTACAACTCCTGTCGATCCTGATATTTCACAGATTACTATTCAATGTGGAATTTAATAAAATATCTACTTGCCCAGGTTGCTTCATAAATCTACTTGTCCTGTAAAAAAAAAAAAAATATTTACTTATCCCTTTTGTGCCATATAGTAAGGTGACAAGTTATGTCATTAATCTCATTATATAAGAGCTCCGATAACAGCCTCTCTGATTCTGCCAGGGCTAACACTATAGTAGGGCTTGAATAGTAGCAATATCATTTTTTTGCCACATTTCCAAACATCTACATACTGGGGCTGGAGGTAGCAGTAAGCAATATTTCAAGGGATGAAATGCCCATTAGAGTTTGTACAAACCTACTAGCTTGAATGTTTTAAGGGTGTTTATCAGGTCTTCACTAATCATTTTCCATACTGAGAAAGGTCGGAAATTTACTCCCGACAAGGGTGAGAAGCAAAATTTATTTCAGGGTTAGGAAAAAAGTGGTTAAAGAGAAAGTGAACTTCTAAATGCTCAACAAATTTTCGCATGAGTAAATCTACACCTGCGTATTTGCTTGTGCTAAAATACAGTTCACAAATATTTCCTAGGAGTATGATTTCCTGGTTTACTTCTGTGAATTCTTTAGGATTCATAAAATATGCAAATCTGCACTAGTGCAAAGACGTATGCCATAGATGCACTTTTGTGACTTTCCTTAAGAATTGGGCCCCGAATTATGTCAGGCGTTAACCAAGACCTTTTGTTTTCTTTAAATTCTATTTCTCTTCATTATCCATCTATCGGCTGGTTTCCGATAGATGGATAGATTTCCTACTCAGCGCTTGGATACCCTCACGGGTGACAAGTTCCGTACTGTGCAAATCCATGTTACATTACAATGATCGTAATCTGCTCTTTCATAAGGAGCATATCAGCACACAAAGTAGTTTTGTTCAGTGCCATGAACTACTGTGGAAATATATGTTTTTTGCAACCAAAAATTAATTTAGCTTTTTGCTAAAATGTGTTACAATGGTGAGGGCCCAGCAAGCCTACCAACAATAACATTTTACAAATGCCATGTCAAAACAAGACACGCATTGACAAAACTAAAAGACTGACCACCAATATCAGAACTACTGGCTTTGACAATGCTTGTTTATATTCATGTTTCCCAAAATCTTGCTGAAACTGGTAACACCGACTTTCAGTTATGAGAATTACTTGGAAAAAATGGTACTTCAGAAGTTTGTCAGAACTTTTTTATTAGTTGCATTTTTTTGTGAACATTTTATTTTGGAAGCAAAAACTCAATCTTGCTTTTAAACTTCTGCAAATATTTGCATTTAATCAAAGAGCATTCTGGGAGCATTCTGGGAGCATGATACGTAGCCTCATATTGTTACACCTTGCAAACATGTGTAAATATTTTTTGTTTTTGTTTACTGGAACCACTGTCAGAAGAGCAGTCCATGCTTACAACATGTATTTAGAACACTCACTCTAATAAGGAAGGCTTTGCATTAATGAACCATAAATACAAGTTTAAACAGCATTCACATATGGACATAAATATTACCTCAACTGCAGACAATTCCTTTCCCTGCTCTGTAATGTGGTACTGTAAATTGGCAGCCAAAGGGTTTGTGCTGCAGGAGGCTGTTCCTACTTGTCCCAAGGACATGTTAAACCTGCAAAAATGTTTGTCCTTGTGCCCAAACAATATGTCTTGGGCATTGTGCTATAGGACGTCCACACCCCCATATCACCACATTCCACTTTCATATGCTATCTCTTGAAGTATTCTTCTTAGTATAGTTTATAGGCAACACAATTGGAAATATTGTTATTACAATTTGGAGATGGTGCTTTCTAAAGTACCATTAATGAAGAGCTTACATGAATTTACACCCACAGGCTAAAGAGATGGAAACAGTTTAGCATTACTTTAAACCATTTCTTTCTTTAACTATTGTTAACGCATATGAGAGAATTGTAACCTGTTTAATGAGCTTACAAGAAAAAGCTTTCATTCAAATGCTAGAAGAGAGAAGTGAGCAGCTCACAAAAAGTGCATACCAGAAAGAGGATGTGCAGATGAATGTTGAAAAAGGGATTGGGAGTGGGAAATATCAATTGTGAGCATGTGTTTGAATTATTTGTTGGAACATGGCAGATTCCGCCAGAAGACAATCCAACAATTCTAGGAGAGTATTTGATATGTGGTGAAAATACATACTTGAGGTTGCCTGCATCTTGGGAGTAAATTTGTTACTTGGGGTTATAATTTCTGAAAATATATCATGTACACACTTTAGAAACACTAACAATGACACCAGCTCACAACAGGTACATATGAAGTGTGAATGAAGGAACTCAACGAGTGGGAGACATATATGGAGATATATATATGGAGCCATAATACCCGATGTAGGTGTACTTTTAAATGGTGAAAAAATAAGGAGGCTTTCAACAGTAGGTGATAGATTGGCGAGCAACTCAACTGGAACTATAGTGTTAGAAACCACAGAGCTTACAGCTATTAAATCTATGATTCTTCAAAACTTTTATGCACTAGACATTCTTTTAGCTGGAAAGAGCGGAGTCTGCAAGATGCTGAAAGTTGGAAATTGCTGCAGTTACATACCAGATGAGCAAGGAAAGGTAACAAACAATGAAAAGAAATGACAATGAAAAGCACAGATCAAGGCGTTTCCAAAGGATTTGCAACAGTAGTAACCTAGTTGAAAGGGCTGAGATGAGGAACCCTTAAAACTATGTTAATGCCTATATTAGTCATAATAATCGGCTTCCTCTCTACATTAGGCATATATAAAGCTGTCAAGATGAGTTTGATAAAGAAAACAGCAAAGGAATTGAATACAGAATGACAAGAGATTTGGAACTGGGTGACAGAGTGAATGAAGAACATAAGAAGATGAAAGGAAGGGAAAAGCTGAAAAAGAAAAGGCGAGAGTCTAACAATGATGAAAATGAAAGTACTTTGTAATAAATAAATTTAATATTGTAAGGTTGTGATGATTCCACACCATTGGGAGGGGGGGGGGGGGACAGTGAAAGCTTTCAATAAAATATACATTTGAAATGGACAATTAACATGAGCAAATGAAGCTAGGCCTAACTAATGCTGCTTTTCATAATCCTACTCTTGCATTAAACTCGGCATGGCCTATGCTGCCTGACTTGCTAAACTCTTAACGCAAACACGTTCTTTAAAAGGTAATAAATGTTTCATTTCTAACCTTTGTATGGCTTATGCGTGGTACCAAACTTCATCTATCCTAACAATGGAAACTGTATTATATTATACTTTTTACCTTACTGACCTGCTTTGTTATGTGCAAATGTATACAATTTATCTTTTAAATTCCATCTTTTATCAATGGGCTTACGGTGTGAATGCTGTGTGAAAGGAGATCACGACGAACTTATACATGTACTTTATTTTACAGAACCAAGATATACATGGGAAAGCTGAGCCATGTTGAAGGTATTCTTGTGAGTAAGACCAGATTTTTGCATGAGAAGTTCCGTTTCCAGGGCATCGTGATACATTTATGAAACAAATTCTTAAAGATTGTATCCAATTAATTGTTTTCATAAAAGTGTCTGAGGGAAAGAGCAGGAGAAGATATGAGGGATATATGATAAGAGAAAGCTTCTCAAGACTGCTAGAAAGAAAAAAGGCAAGACAGACTGTTATACAGTAGTGTAGTAGTCGAAAGCTTATTGAACTGATAATTTTTAAGAGCTGAGTTAGAGATAGTATAAATAATTACTTTTGTTATGTGCAATAGCACTTTCCCTGACTTTCTTAGTCGGACTAGACAAATTCATATAAAAATGTTACTGTATTCCTTATGAGTACTGAGAATGTTTCTCGACTAGACTGAAACAAATAAAGTAGGGACAGATTCAGGGCATTCTTCATGCAATGTTCTGTAATTCCACCGATTAACAAAATGTAACACTTTGCGCTTAAATACACCTTTCAAACATCCTTAAACTCTCATCATTGACTCATATAAAATAACGTGACTAATAAAGTTTATTTTGCACCTGATTTTACCTAAAAATCCACTTCAAAGATTTTTCGACTGAAATGGGCTCAGAAGCCAGCGCATGTTTTTCATGTATTTAGTAAGGATGTGCTGCCCCTGTTGTGATCTAGCTAGTAGTGTTACTCCGCCTCTTTGTTCCTATCTGATTCACAGTTTGTTGTGGGTGATCTACAGGATGAGGGTTATCTTTACGAAAGTATTTCAAAAGAGGATTGGAGGATACATTCTGTGACCTTTGATTCCAACTCGTGTGATCATCAAGAGTGTAATAGTCTACTGCTAAGCAGTGATCTGCAGTCTTGAAGTCTTTTTCAAAATTTCAGCTGCTGTTCATGTAATTCCAGACTCATATTTTTTTTTTAATGGACTGCGTGGCTTGATTGAGGAGCTATTTTGTATTGCTTCTAAACCTGGGGAACAGATGAGAAGGATTTGAAGGCTTCTATGGTGCACCACAGACAAGACTAGGAAAAACCAACATGTGTCTCCAACAACAAAACCTGGTACTGTGCCCCATAAAGCATCAAAGACGTGGTTATTTTACGCAACACAAAGATATATCTGCTATAACACGCCATGTGGACCACGAAAGTGGAGCACTACATTTAACCAAAAGTCATCCTATCAAAAAATTAACACAATCCTGAAGGAAGGCTCAGGCAATGCCCAGTACAAGGTGTACAAGGAAATGTCAGGCAAAGATAGTTAATGTTTCAAGGGCAAGAAAGCCTGCATGCAACCTGATGTACAACTAAAGGTAAACATGCTCTTAGTGTATTTAGCAGTATCCTGATTGAGGAGTATAGAGTAAACTGCTGGCAGAGACGTAGCTGATGTAGTTAGATGGGGACTTTTAGGGGACTAACTAATACTATTCTGATGAAGGGAGGATAAATGTTGGGGTGGGGGAATCTGTTCTAGTTTTCTGGGAAGTTGGTGAAGTTCAAAGGTTAGGGCATGCTGATAATCTGGGTGCTAAGATCTTTAATGGGTGCAGGAGGAGTAAGCAGAGTGGAATCTTGTATTAATAATGTTTGTTGGAAAAGTGAATAAAAAGATTGGAAGGGAGAAAAGAACTGCCAATAAGGTGGCCCGAAACTTAGTAATAGATGGCTTAACTGTTTTAATTCGGATTGTGGCATGAATGGGTTTGATGTAGTGGAGAATAGAGAGCAACCCAGGAGATTTGTAAACTGCACCAATCAATTATTTGCACTTTCTTCCATTTTGTAGACTTATGGGTTTTTATTTGGTGGATGAGAGGGATAGTTTGAAAAGGGGGCAGAGATGTGAAATGTAAAGAGGGAGGAATACATCAAAAGCAACACGTATGTGATTGATAACACTAAAAAGTGGTTAAGGGCCCCTGGCAGAAAAAGGTTGGAAAAGCTGAAAGGCACGGACCATTGTTCATGATGTTGAGGAAGGGTTTGAAGCATTTTTATATTTTGATGGGATGGAGTGGAGTGACATTTGCGGAGGGGCAGCTGGACAGCAATAGGTGGGCAGGGAAATCAGAAAACAGTCTGCAGTTAATGAGGTAGTTCAATTTACATTGACTTTGTGAGACTGTTGGAGGAGTGTGTAGATGAGACTGAGATGGTAAAAAATTAATGCTAGCTGAGTTATTGAGCCGTGCACTGTGCTGCCCAGTCACAGGCAGTGACTGCTGTGTCTCTAGAGTTGACTCTATAAGCTGCAATACTTTTGGCTCGTGTATTCCTCCCAAAGCAGCTGTTGGAGTAGGCAGCATTTTCTCAGCCCTGATGTTTAAGCATTCAATCTTCGCAGCCATCTTATACTTCCGCTACAAATTCTGGATTATTTAATGCCCATGTGACATCATGAGGACTTCCAGTTTGATTCAATAAAATTATTCTAGAATTGGTGTGTTTCCTGATATAGGATTGACCGTGGATATAGGATTGAGACACTGCTCCCAAATAATTTTGTCACCCAATTTCCCTAAGTGGTTAAACATGCATCCAAAATTGTCCCTCCGTTTAAAAAACAGTGCAGATTAAACTTTAATTGCGGGTATTTTTAAATGTAGAGGGACAGCTATCTCTTCCAGACCCATTTAAAAACCACTGACTGCAAAGCTGTGCATATCCCTCAGTGCCCTTACATACTCAGAGCACTATTTAATAATGCAAAATGCCTCCTTGCACTAAATGCCTACTCCGTCTGGATGTGGAATTCTGTAGAATCTGGCTGAATTTTAATGCAATTCCGCTGAATCAAATTTCTCTAATTCTGCTCAGCCCTTAACACATACATGTGTACATAACGGGGTGGGTAGCACTCTACAGTATGGGGTATGCTTAGCTGATAATGTGGTGAATTTGAGTACAGCTCTCATGGGATGCATTTTGTTGCCATGTGGCACATGCACAGGCAAAAAGGAGTAAAGGACAGAATGAGCTTTACATTATTGTTGTATTTGCTTGGAAGGGAATGGGTTGTAACTCTGACCTACGTAGGAAGTGTTTTGGTGTAATTTTGAGAAGCAGCAGATTGCACTTCTTTTGTCACTACTATAATTTGTCTATATTAGTCTAACTGAAATGCTAACCTTCACAGTGCTTCACAAAAGCTCCATCTGCTACTTATCCTTCCGTTCTGGTCTGCGGCTGTGAACACTACTGTGCACAGCATCCTGCTGGATCAGTTGATGAAAGAATGAGCACTCTTGCCAACATTCTACCTGGATTCTTATCTAGATATGGTGTCAGTAGTACACTGTTAGGCATACAAATTAAAGAACCAGCTGACCATTGAGACCAGAAACCTATGCACATCTGCTTTTAGAAATGCCGTCATAACGCTCATATTTTTAAACTATGTCTCTTACACATGGGAAATGCTCCAGAGGATGTTAAATCTGCAGTGTCTACATTACACTCCCTGTATAATGTAAATAAATACTAAACTGTTTTAGGAACACAATTTGATGCTTTAGAAACGTCTTCTGATGAGGAGGTTTGTTTTACTGCTTTTTTGCATCTTTTCTCCTTTTGAGGTAGACAAATTCCAGTGCATATATGCAAACATACAAACCAATCACCTTCTACTGAAGCACACAGGTGAGAGAGATGAGGACATGCACCAAAGTGCAGAAACTATATTCTGTTAGGACATCCATGGTGTAATTTATGCCAAAGGTGGAATAATTTCTAGAAGAGTAAAACATTGTATGGTCACCATGGGTAGGCCAACTATTTGGAACCTGAAATCTGCATATATTGCAATTGAGATTGTTTGCTTCTACATAAAATAAATACATATGTTGCTTTTCGTCCTTTTTCTTACATTACTTACCATGGAACTTGCTGATCTGATGAGCCATGTCTGGGCCACCGAGCTCTTTATGGGTCAGAAAAAACTGTTTCTTTAGAAGGCAAAATCAGTCAAAGACCCATTGTCCTTAAAAGGACCTGATTAATATTGGGCTCCTATTTTCACTACTAAGCTCCAACATAGATGGCACCCATCTTCCCAAATCAGACATTCAGTTTATATATATGGGAGTGGGTCCTTGTTCACAATCCTCAATCTTTCAACTGCATGTCCAGTTTCGGAGCGCTAAACTCTTTGGAGCAGAAGCAAGTTGATTAATTTATTATCTGAGAGGAAATGTTAGAATTTCTTTCAGGGGACTCCATGTCTTTTGAGTCAGGATGAAGGGAAACTTGTTCCTGTCAATGTGTTGGCTTTTTCAACAGTCACCAACAATGGACTGGATTCCAATATTATCCTTGTGGGGCCTCAAGGCTCTTTTCTGTTATCCTTGTGGAACCTCATGGATAACATGTCACACAGTAGCAAGACTGGAAACTGGCTCTAGAGCTATTACTTCAAAGCTTTGTCATGGTTACTGTACCCTCATATGAGAGATATAAACATCATGACACTCCAGATAGATAAGCACCTTTGATGGCATTGCTTTAGTCATCATGGCAGACACCATCACAGTTCCCTTTTTGAAAAGAATAAGCTAATCCGCATGTGTTATGTGCCTACTGGCTGAGGAGTTGGCACAATGGTATAGAAACTGTGGAAGAGCCTATGGTCTACACTCAACAATCTCTGTGAATGTAAATGTATTACAGTCCTTTCCATTGTCAACCTTAAAAAGTGGATCCCACAGCAACTGGGAATGAACACAAGAATAAGACAGCATTGGGAACTGATGCCTAGGCAACCAAGTTAGTGAGAAGTCCTTGGTCAAACCTAATATCACATTTGGATGAAACCTCAAGAGCATAATCTTGGAAGAATGTTTATGTGCTATGTAGCTGCCAGCATAGGTCTCTGACAGATACATTCCTGGAGTACACTACCAACAGCACCATGGCTCTTGTGGAGTATATGGACACTGGGCAGAGGTTGCTCTCCCTGCAAAGTTTAACAACAGGCAATACTTAGCATAATCCATGTAACAGTGGTGACCATGGGCGTGACTTGGCTGGAATAATTCCCTCCAAAATACATATAGAGTAATCAGAAGAATGCAAGTCCTTGTTTCTGTCCACATAAAACAGCAAGGCATAGTTTAAATCCAAAGTAAGTAATGTCTAATGTGGATGCTCCTGTTAAGGCTATTCACTCTGGTGTTATCTACGTCCACAGTCCAAGGAGATTAACAGTTACATGCTGTGCAGTAAGACCTTTGCCCACTTCGTTGCTGGCAGAACTCTGGTGAATAAGTGCCCACTTACGTTGTTATCTACAAAGAGGACTGGAGTGCTGCCTGCATGAATCATGAGCATTCTGGATCTCTTCATTAGCAGGAAGAAACTCAGTTGAAAGCTTTTCCTGTCTGGAAGAGAGAAGAGGTCTCAATGGGAAAGATCAGATGGCACCCGGTGATTTGGTGATTTGGCGAGACCTGTGCCAGTCTTGCCCTACCAAAATTTCTTATCTCTTGAGTGATCAAACAGGTTCTCCCCATAAAAGCAATTTGATTGATTTTTCCTGGGCCTCCAGCTTAAAAGCCCAGATTGATTGCCAGCTTATGGACAAACCAGAGGTCACAGCTCTCACAATAGTATTGATAAGGTGCTGGGACATGAGCAGAGAGAAACCAAGATATTAATTATTTTTGTTCTGTTTGACTTGGTTATCCGTATAGCAGTGTTAATTTCTGTTTATGTAAATATGTTGAGTTTCCTCTAACAAGCGAGATGGTGTTTTGACCTTTGTACTAAGGATACACATCACCACAGGAGTATAGCACACAGCCCAAATATGGATGATTATTCATTCCTTAGCTGTACAGCCCTCCTAAGCAGGAAAAGTCAGGTGAAGGTACCATTGCATTAAGTTAGAAAGCTGTGAAGTTTTGGCTCCGAGAGCACACCTGACCAAAGACACGTGTCCCTTACAAAGACTATTAAAAATAAATATACTAAAACAACAGAAACAGTTGCTCTCCTGCACACATATCACAGCAAATGCAATAGCAACTTTCACCTGGTGGTATCAAACCCCAACAACATTCACTCACAGTACTTGTCAGGTTTTTTCCACAGCTCTGTTAAGGCACAGGAACAACCTAACAATTTTCCCTTTGGGGATGATGCTTCAACACAATATGTGTTGGAATGTTGACTTCCATTGTTTCCTTGAAACTCTATGTTAGCTTGGTCCAGCCAGGTTTGTTATTTTAATTTTAAAGAACCACACTTTAATTTTAATAACACCTTAAAATATACATATCTCCATGTCCACAGTAACTCACAGAACTAAGCAACAGAAAACAAAGTTTATAAACACACAAAAATATCAACTATGATTACACGTAGAAACTCTCAATACCCCAGTGACAAATAATATATACTCATCCTGAATCCTATGGCGATTACTATCACTAAGCTATTCACAGCACTGTTTGAGAACAACAAGGATTGTGGAATTCAAATCAAACTGCACAATTCATACTGTATTGTTCACAGTCATTACCTAATCACTATCTCTCAGTTTATGGCATTTTACCAGCACCATTAAAGTTAAATATCTCACAACCCAACAGTGCTAGTAACAGAGTCAATAACTCCACTTCCAGGTGTAACAGATAGTGGTTTCAAAGGGGAATGACAAGGGTTTGAACATTGGGAAAATTCAGAGGCTGGCATAGAAGCACATGGCACACAAATAGCAAACAGGACCCTACTTCTACTGGTTCAGGATCTGCCTCAAGAGAAAAGTGACCAGATGCTGAAACTATGCGTGGCTTGGGGGCATTCAGCAGTTACGCCGCTCAGTATGGAAGTTAGTGAGCACTGGGAAATGGCAGTGAAGGTAAGAGGTCAATTGCTGGTGACCAACTGGTTAACCAGACCCAAGATGCACCACTCCCTTAGGGCCCTGAGGCTTCAGGTATAGACAAAAGTTGCTTTTAATAAAAAATAAAAAAAATAAAAAGTATGCTGAAAGTCTTCAATTTTGTTCCTATATTAACATCTTGAATTTAAATATTCAAACATGTTGCTGCCCAAAGTATGTCCACAGCACATTACAATTTGGGATCACAAACAATAATATTCATCATGGACCCAATGTATTTTGGCTAAAAAGCTTTTGTCAGGAGGAAATACAATGCAAGGTTTGGAAACAATATCAGAACGATTCAAGGGGACTATCAAACTATACATGAATACATAGCCAGTGTCTGTGCCCTTGAGTGCTAATCATGCAACTGAATATGCAACACAAGCATACGACTGTAGTGCTTCCCTGAGACAAAGCCAATTCAACAGTGCCAGAAAGAAAATCAATTGTGCAAAACTACGTTGTTAGCTGCAAAGCAGGACTTTAAAATATATCTAACATGGGTACTACAGGCGAACCAGGCTAGTCCAATATGACCACTGTACACACAATTGGTGTGCCTGACCCGTTAAAAAGTGCTGAACCGACACAACACTGTGAAAATGCCCATGGCTCCAATATTTGAATATCACATATGTTAAAAAAACAGCGTGTTCAAGAACAATACTATGAAAGATTAGGACATTGGATGCAAACACCTGAATGCGTGTGGATATCATGTTTGATGGCGTGTTTAAAAGCTGTATCATATAGCTTCAAACAAGCATGCTTCAAAAATAAAGTGACAACGTTACAATGTGAAAAAGTCCCCTCAATGAAACAATAACAGAAGTGCTCAATACGGATGTAAGAAAGAACCCTAATTACCGTAGTAGGAGAAAAAGTGGCTCCCTTAACAAAATGGCGGCATATGCGTGCTTGCAAAATTATACCATTAAATTGTGTCTGATGTTTAAAGAGACCGTGCAGCAGAAGAACTCGCTAAACACCTGGAAGTGCAACAGGGAAAATATGAGAAATAGAAGAGATATCGTGTTTGGAGAAATGCGCGTGATGGCAACAATTACGTCTATCTGTGAATTGGCCATTTTACCACAAGTAGTCCACAAGTTATAATTGTAATCATTACTTGCAAAACATAAACCAAGTGATCATGCAAAGAGAAATTTGTAGGCATAATAGCACGTATTGTATTCATCACTGAATTCAAAATATTCCCATTATGAAAATGATGCACTAGTGTGAATGGCGGTCATTACATGGAACAAAATAAATATGTATAAGCATGATGCTACAAAATCTAGAAACATTGAAATAAACAGTAAAGTTGAAGTAATAACACTGAGCAAAGTGGTGAAGTTGCTATGTGAATAATAAAGATTATTAATATGAAAAAAATTCAAAAAACAATGACAAACATTTCTGAATCCATAAAGATTTTTCTCACATCATACTGTGTTTTCAAAATGATTACCACTGAGCATAATAAAAAAAATCACACAAAACAGAACACCTCTAATTTAGCATTAAATTTTTTGGGTTGTACAGCATCTTTTTTTTTTTTTTCATCCACAAGGGATCTCTTTGATCTGGAATTTAGTGGGTGTCAGTATCTGGAGTGTATAGTATTACTTCTAAACTTTGAAATCTAAAATGTGCAATGTTCTGATTTTGCTCAAGCCAGCGTACTGCTAAACTGGACATTTTGTTCTTATTTCCTATTGTGCTCTTATGTTCTGTTATTCAAATCCTGATTTTTCTTTCAGTTTTTCCCCGCATAAAGTAAACCACATGGGCATATGACTGTGAGCAAGCAGGTTTCTTTAATGCCAACAGTTTGTAAACATTTTCAGAACACTTACAAGCAAAAAGGGGTATGTGAGTAAACAATTCTTTCAAATCAGGTTCTGTTTGGAGACGCTCTCACCGATTGTGAATGAGGTGTTTGATTGTGTGAGAACACTATTTCTGCTGGTTTATCCACTGTAACCTTTTTAAGTAGTGTCATTCGCTCAATAGATTCTGCCCGTTATAAGGCTTTATTTAGTATGGAGTAGGAAAGCCTCTATTACTAAACTTGAACTCATATTCTTTTAAAGCTTTGCACAATCTTAATTTTCAAATTTAATTGTTTTAATTCGTAGAAATTTGAGATAATGGTAAGCGTTGTTTTGAAAATGTAAAGTATTATTGCGGTCAGCAGGCGTTTCAAATACTTTGGTTATGATGCCAGTCGGTGATAACTCTAATATTACATCTGAGAATGAGATAGTCTGATTACTTTCTTGAATGGGTGAATTGAATGTGTGGGTTCTTTTGATTCAATATGACAATGTTGTTCTCCAGGCTTTCTTCTGACCCTTTGCAGATTAGGAAAATTTCATCGATGTAACCAAGATACACCACCAAATGTCCTTGACATATCTCTTCAGTGAAAATGTGTTTTCACTCGAACTGAGACAAAGATGTTCGCTTAACTGAGTGCCCCAGAAAAACCCATGGATGTTCCATTCTTTTGAATGGAAAATGCTCCTTTTCAGCAAAAAAAAATAAAAAAAACTGTGATAAAGGCAACAATTTTGCAATTCTAATAAGAATACTTTGTCGGCACCTATATTTTCTTGATGTAACAGGACCCAATCAACTGCTTCTATGTCTTGACTGTGGAGATAGACATACATTAAACATTCACGTCAATAGTGCAAATCCATCCTACACTGAGGTTCTTAGGTGGTAATTGAGTGAGGTGATTCAAAAAAGCAGAAGTGTCTTTCATGTAAGATTTCCATTGCTGTACAATAGGTTAAAAAAAAAATGACCAGGTATCTTCAAAGGGGTTCATGCAGTGAACCATAGGCTGATACAACTGATCTGAAGGGAGGATCTGTGGGGTGTTTATGAATTTTGGGTAACATATACATCTTTGGTCTACATGGAAAATATATGGTTAAGTCCCATTTGGTGTTTTCATTGATCCATTCCATAGACAATGCCTTCTTTAGAATTAGAGCCAGAATGGCCTGGAACTCCATAGTCTGATCAAATTCTAAATGTAGGCACGTATTGTCATCTGATAAATGAGCCATGACTCTAGATTCATAATATGTGTGGCCCATGACCATCAATGCTCCTCCTTTATCTGTATATTGGAAAGTGCCCCCTTCTTTTGTAGTGATTTTCTTAGTGCATGATTGTTGAAAATTGAAGGGTGCTGAGACCTTCTTGACAAGGGTTTCAAATAAAGCTAATATTTTATGTGAAATGGGTGGCCTAAAGGTGCTTTTAGGTTTGAACTCCCTATAAATATTTTCTTCCTGGATGATGACTTTGGATTACAAATTGTCGAAAAACATATTTCAACTGAAGATGGTGCATGAATTTGAAAAAAGTTATTTCACTCTCCAATAAATTGGAGCTGTATTCGGGAACAACAGATGTACCTTTATTATGAACCATGATTTCTTGAGATGTAAGTGGAATGGATGAAATGTGAATAACTAACTTTTCAATTGGTTCTGCGAGTTCATCCTTTGATTTTGTTTGTCTTTTTCCTTTCCATTGGCTTCTCCTCGTTTTTCTGAGGTTGTTATGGTTGTGTTGGTTGATGGTTATGGTCGATGGTTTGCTGCTGGGTTTGAGGACAAAAAAGTGTAGGTAAGGACTCCCACAATTTGAACAAGTTAACATGGGCACCGGGACAGTGTGTGCTTGATCGGCTCAGTCACCATTCTCATCCAGTTACAAAGCTTGTAGAGGACAAAGGCAATACCATACACCAGGAAAAAAACAGTTGCAAACAGGGTAACAGGCAGGAATAGGACACAGAGAGCAAGTCCAACCTTACAGGTACAAAGAGAGAAAGGAACCAAATGAAAGACAAACAAACATTGTTTTAAGGAGTTTTCTGTGCAGGTAAGACTCAGAACGTCCCACAGCGATACAGAAATGCAGAGTTCTTACAGATGATCACTCTGCAACCCTAGAAAGAGGAAAGCAGAAGTGATTCTCTTTAGGGACCGTAGGGTACAAACCATGATTGTACTTGTATACACAAGAGGCCTTAAAGGTTTAGCTGGAAACATTTGAGAGACCTAGGAAAATATTAATATCATACTGTCACAATAAAGGCACTAAAAACCTACATGTAAAACAAAAAAGAGATGGTGGGGCAGGTATTCAGGAGCCAACCACTGTACAAAAGGAATACCGATATACACAGGCGAAGACACAGGTACACATACCAGAGGCCAAGAGGACTAGGAAGCAGGAGCAGAGAGAAAACCACTCTACGTATTAAGTGAACCTATGTCAGGAGAAACAGTAAACCAAGCATGGGTATATACCAAAAAGGCCAACCAACAGACTGAATGAAGAAGGATAAGTATAAGGGGCCTAAATAACTGCAGAAAACACACGAGCAAGGAATCAAGAAAAAACTGAAGAATGAACAAGATAAGAACAAGAACACTAAGAACTGAAACAAAGAAGGTAGGGCAAAGCTGATGACAAAATATGTTAGGACAAGCATGGGGGCACTAGCAATTGCAGTAAACAAGGGTGGAACTGAAACGTAACTAGAGAGAAAACACACGCAAAGGGAAGGATGAACAGGGAGGGTGGTGAGCTGATATAGGAACACAGAAAGGAAACAAAAGGAATAAGTAAAGGACCAACTGTAACAGACACAGGGGCACAAGACAGGAAGCAAACTGAAATAATAGTAAGAACAGAATGAACAAACAAGGAGCAATCTAGAAAGGGATCAGATAGAGGCTGCACCTGACTGGAGATAAACAACAGAAAAGAGAGTTAAGCTACATGCAATGCAGCGCAGAGGGAAATCTGAAGCAAGCTGCACCAGAATAGGAGAGAGGCTCTGGCACAAGTAAGGTAGGGATTGGTCATCATACAGATAACAAGAGCTCTGGTACACAGAGGTTCAAACATTAACACATGTACAATGAATTTCACACAACAGCAGAATATACATGTTTCCAGGAAGCAACTGAGAGGAAACACATGACTGGGCAACACAAGACTACTTTAAGAGGGATTGAGGGGGTTGGGGAGGGTGCATATGCGTGTTGTCTTAAGAAAGAATCAAGTGGTTAGGAACAGCAGGACTACCACTACTGAAAGTATTGCACAGTGGTGACCACGTTTTCATGAATTCTTGACAGCACTTTCTGCAATGTGTAGTACAAGGAAACAACATTTTCCAGTGTGTTGAGGACTGAAATGGTACGCAGGAAGAAGTCATCCAGGAACTTTGGATGAGTTCTACTGATGATATCTAGGCTGCAACTGGCCCATGTGCAGTGTACCCCAAAGGTACAGAGATGGAATTTTAACACATCCACTACCTGGTGAGGGATACAAGAGATTCTTGGGGTTGTGGGGCAGTGTCTCTGGACTGCCGAGTGTGTTCAGGACTACCACCCATGCTAAGGCAGCAGCAGGGCATGCCAGCACAGCTCGAGCTGGACATAAGACTTAGTCCTAGCCTTCAGAAAATAAATAGTACACATCTTAATGTTCAGGTAACTCCCCCTCACACCCTTACAAGTATGTATCAATGTACCAGTTCCATCGGCTTGAGTAAGGTTAGAGCTGAATACAGTCTTTGGTACTTCAGCAGCCGAAGTGAACAACTATTCTTCCCACACCCTCAGACACACAATATAGCAACAAAACCACATTGTTGTAGTTAACTCAGAAGCATCATTACAGTTTTTCCTCCAAAGAGAGGATGACACATAAGGATTTTGGTCATATGTTCCATTGTAGGTGTTGACACCTACTTAGTACCAAAGAGGACTGTGCCCTGGTTGCTCTACCAAGAAACCGTTTGTATCTTTGCCAGGCAGGTTCTGACAAAGGAGGAGGAATTTTATGTTCCTTGTCAGTTCTGTGGGCAGCATTCATTCTTCATCTTGCACACATCATTTGCACAAAGGGATAATTGTGATCAGTTGCAGGCAAATCCTTACAGCAAGTGTAAGAGTGCAACCACAATAGACTCCTCAAACATTGGCATTCTGTGTTTTTTAACTAGAATTAACACAAAAGGAGTGTTTGGGCTTAATTTACACCGAGGGCAAGTAAACATCCCCTCTGGGTACAGCAAGTACACAATAAATTACTAAACTGTAGTCACGAGTCAAGACTTAATGTGTGAGTGTCATTGGGTCTTATCAAACGGGGGGAAAAGTTCAGATCTCGCCGCTACCAGGGGGATATCAAGGGTGTGCTTGTGAAGTACTATATTTGTACTGTAAATGAACCATACAATTAGGGGCCCTCAAAATGTGATAAGACGGAAAAACAAAAGGGAACTTCAGGAACACACAAACAAATTATGAACATCTATACACTTCTGTGCTTGTGCTGCAGAAGCAGAAACAATATAGACATGTATGCCCAGTCAGGGCATGTTAGCTAACCACTAAAATCTTCATACACGTACAATACTGACAGAAACCTTCAGGAAGATCTCAGTGGCACAGAGGAACTGTTTCCAAACATTTCAACAGCCAACACCCACCTAGTAATATAAGTACACTTGCACTGCTTGTGAAGCCTTGAACCTTGCCCACATTATAATACAATCTCTTTTGTATGAAGATTACATTTACAAGATATGGCTTTTCACTCAATGACAAGAAAACCAGTAAACTACGAAATGCCATCACAATCTACATAAGAAAACAGCTTACAACATCCATGTTTAAAAGATGTTGAGTATGTCTTTCCAAAAAGCCACCTTAAAGTAACATGGAATTGGAGGACACTAACTGTGCTTGAGGCACTAGTTTGTTCTGATCCGACCAACTTTGATATCTCTGTTGAGCTGAAAATACACTGCAGCTGAAAGTAAGCAAAAGGCTATTAAACAGCCAACACAGACTTACTTATAATGAACAGGAGAAAAGAGGTCAATACAAGTACAAGCAAAGACTGCAGGTGCACTAGAAGAGTAGCATGTACTTTCATGATTAACAATTATGGTTTATTTGGTTAAACTTTAATACAGGAACTTGTACATTTTGAAAACGATTCGTTCAAATGTTTGCCCATTTGAACCGAAAGCCAGATTTTATGGACACTGCCACTTGAATAGCTATACATAAGTTACTATTTTGGACAAAACATTGTTCAGTGCAACATTTCTTGCCCTATGTTTAAAAGTGTGTGTCTTTCCTTACTGAAATCAAAAGTTAGAATGCCTTTGAGGAGAAAAAAAAACCATAATTGTGATACCACTATTTATGGCCAAAATTGGTACGGCATATGTAATCTGAAAGCTTTAGATTTCTACGGAATGACTGAGAGGGTTTGAAGGGAGGACACAAGGGTGATATGGCGTTTAATTGATCAGTCTTGTGAGACATGGCGTTAGTCTATCAGTTGTACCCTTCTGACACAATCAGCGAGCCATTCTAACCAGAGGATGAGGCAGGGCTAACAATGTGTATTTTATTTATATATATATATATATATATATATATATATATATATATATTTTTTTTTTTTTTTTTATTTCACTTAAAAACAAAGGTTAAAAGGACGTTATAGTTAGGCTCACATTTTAAACGCACAAAACCACAGAAATTCAGCTGTTATACTTAGAGATATTTCAAGGAACTATAACTTGTGGGTACCTATAACCCGTGCCTTCGTCATTCACTGCTACTTACCCCACATACTGAAACACTGATGACATCTTTGATAACATCACTGATAATATCAATGTAATAAAAATAAATTGAGGAAAACAATGACCATCCACAGTTTTTTCCTCAAAACAGTTACTACAAATATTACATTGATATCAATGATCTTATCAAAGATGTCAAGAGTGTTGCAATATGTGGGTTACTTAGCAGTGCGTTGCAGAGGCGCAAGTAATAGTTACCTTAGGGTACGAGTTATAGTTACTTGAAATAACTAACTATAACAGCTGGGTTTTTTATGGCTTTGTACATTTAAGATGTGACCTAACTAGAATGCTCCTCTAACCTTTGTTTTTTTAAGTGTATATGTTTATCCAACCACCGCTTCACATGGCCAAAGGTCGTGCACCACGCAAATTGGCTGCAGGGCCTGGCCCATCTAATTGACTACATTTGGCCCCGTGGAGGTGGTGGTCACTGGTACGCTGGCAGGTCTACGTGGTCCTCCTGTATTTTACAGTACTGTAGCCCCAGGGAGGTAGTGAATCCCTGGGCTTTATTTTGGGGATACCCTGAGGACTTGGCCCACCCAAGGGCAAAATCATTTATAAGCGCAGGAGACCACACTTAAAAAAAAAAAATACATATATATTTTTTATTTACATCAAAATGTGCAAATATTTTTTTTAATGCTTTTTTGCCCTGGTGAGGTGCCAGGGGGACACCTGTACCAAGGCTAGCGCCTTAAGGAAACGTACCATGCCCTCTTTTCTTTTTTTTTCACATTTGTTTTTGAGACTCATTTGAAGCAGAGTCTCAAAGTGGCTGCCAACACTTCCTGGTTGAAGTGTTGGCAGCCAATCAGATCTCTGCACAAGAATGGGAGGATTAGCGAAGCCTGTGCGCCTCTAGATATACACATTTGGTTTTCTTTTCATATTTCAAAAACTATTGAACAGAGCTACACCAAATAACAAAAAGCACTCTTTCGGGACCAAGAGCTACCTTCCTTGAAACTTTGGTGTAATTCTGAGCAGCAATTCAGGCTGTAGTCGTGTTCAAAATCCCTAGGGGAATTAAGATGTGAAACACACTTTTCTAGGCCCCCGCTTCACAGATCACCCCATAACCTTCCATGCACAACAAGATCCTTGAGCACACCTTTTTGGGAATATTGTGTGTGTGTGTGTGTGTGTGTGTGTGTGTGTGTGTGTGGGGGGGGGGGGGTGTGTGTGTGTGTGTGTGTGCACACACACACCCACAGACCCCCCCCCCCCACTTTCCCCAAAGAAAGCAACGGGCACTTACGGGATCCAAAGCTACTCCAAGATGTTAATGCAGCAAACAGACGTGTTTCGGATTCATGCCTTTTCCCATGTTTTCTCTGTGAATGAAGTAGGCTCAATTTAAAGTCTTTGAACTGATCTCATTAAAAAACTACACATGAACATAAAAAGAGGACTGTGCCGTCACAGTATCCAATACAGTGTTTGAGCCCGCCATATTTATGAAATTCCATGCAATAACAAGTACATTGTTGTCCTGCGTGATTACGACGGTATCATATGTTCCTCCTTAGATAGGCTAAATAGAATCAACTTCAGTGGCACATGAAAGACAACATTTGTAAATGCAACGAAATCATCACTAATTTAGGTCATAATCAAATTAGTCCTCCAATACAATAATGCCCTGAATGGGCTGCCATGTGTGTCCCCTAGAGCCAACCATTCCTCCAAATTGTGGCATATTCATGGACAAATACACAGTTCTATGTCAGGACCAGAAGCTTGGATTATGCTTTCTCTTTCTTCGCTGCTCAGCAGTCAGTTAAGTGCTTATCCGTGATACTTTCTTGACCTTGTTTGCTTGTGTGATGGTATTTTATTTAATGCATTTTAATATGTGGGGGATTGCTGGGGTGTTATGTGCATTTTTGTTTCTCATTGAACTGCTTCTGCTTGTAGTAACGCGTGGTTCCCAGCCCGTACGGGCAGCTTTCAATCAGGCTCGTCGTTGCGGCATGTGCTGTGATTCAGCTTAGCTTAATTTACGTCAAGCCCGCTAGATGGCGCTTTCCCACTGCAGCAGATCTCATTACACACTGCGCTCACAGCTATACCACGCGCAGTGGACTGTCGGGCCCCACAAAGGGTGTAGGAGTCACCCGTCTCTTGTTAGTTGAGCATCAAATGGCAAATGTAAAGCCCAGCCTGCCACCAAGACTAGAACTAGCTCCCCACCTTCTGACACCTTCGAATGGTTGTGAAAAGCCTTTCTGAAACAGCGTCTGTGGGCCCTTGTAGACTAAGAAGATTCCGAACCTGGGCATATCCCTTGAGATTTCTGTTCCCAACTGCGTTCAGATTATAATGCTAGGGAAGACTCAGATAATCCCTATTGGGATTCGCGCGATGAGCCAGGCCCGAGCATACCATGGCGACTGGAAGGCGGCACCAAGAAGCCTAGGTTGGAAGATGGGGTGACCAAGATGCAATGCTTAACCCGGAGGACAGCTATCAGTCTTGCTCAGCGGACTGGGTCCCGCCAGCTAGAGTGACGCAATATGTGGCCAGCCGCATTCACAAACCCATGGATCAGGAATTACGGGGGTGTCTCAGGGCGGAGCATCCTAGACCCTCTCTCGATGGCAAGTTGGCTTGTACCCCTGCTACAGAGCTGAAAATGGGTACTTTTATTTCAAAATTCATCAAAGATCCAAAGAAGGGTCTGGACCAGTCATGACAAGTATGCCAGGACTAGGCCCTTGGTGTCCTGGATCTTTTGACTAAAACTCTTGATATGGCCGAAGACGCTAAAGATTCTCACCATATAACTGACCCTACTATACTATCTGGGTGGTCTCAGAGGTCCTATGTTTTCTTGGTAATACCAACTGCATGTTATCTACTTAACGACTGCGTTCAATTATACGAAAAAAAAAGATGTCAGCCCAGACTGGGTTAGCTTGCCTCCACGGAAGCGGGGCCCGGGGTGAATGGTGGCCTTTTCTAGGACCCTTTTAATTAAAGAGCTCTTTCGCTTTGCTAACACCATTTCATCATTGGACAAGGGGCAACTATCTATCCTCAAGGTGTTTAACAAATAGGTTTTTGGTGGGGCCGGGAGAGGTAGGGGGCTCAAACTCTTCTAACCCGCACTAGCTGCAAACGAAGCAGTTCATCCAGTGGCAGGACCACAAGACTTTTGGAGGGTTCGACCCCTCCTGTGGCACAGGCAGAGGTCGACGAGGCAAAGGAGCATTTTGTGGAGCCAGCAACGCCCCAGCTGGGACTTCTGGTAATGAATACCCATTGTTCCCTAGCCAGGGTGGAGGGCAGGGTGGAGGGCAGGTTGCAGTGGTTCACATAGAAGTGGGAGACCATTATAAGGGATGCATGGGTCCTTAAGACTGACAGGTTTCACTTAGAACTTTACTTTATGCATTCCCACACAGAATACCCATCAATGACCTCATTTTCTCTGAAGAGCAATCTCAGGTGGCAGCCCAAGAGTTGGCTGAGCTCTAGAAAAGGGAGCCATCATCCCTTCTTGCCTTCACCCGAAGGGTTTCCTAAGCAACATCTTCCTTGTGGAGAAGGAGGACAAGGGGTTTCGTCCAGTAATCAATCTCAGAGACTTCAACCAATGGGTAGCATACTGCCATTTCAAAATGGAGGGCATTTATCTCCTGCAGGACATCCTTCTGCCCAACAACTGAATAGTGAGACTAGATCTCAAAGACACTTATCTCACCGTTCAGATTTTTCTGCCCCATATGTGTTTTCTTCAGTTCGAATGGGAGAGACGGATTTTCAAATTCACCTGCCTTCCGTTCGGGCTGTCCTCCTCTCCTTGATCATTCACTAACGTGCTACAGCTGGTCATAGAATGGCTTCAAGCAAGAGGAGTCAGATGTATTATTTATCTACACAACATCCTCTTACTACACCACGACAAAACTATTCTGGTAAGCCATCTACAAATGACGGTCAACCATCTACACATGACTGTCAACCTTCTACAGGAATTGGGTTTCATTGTAAACCATTGGTCATTGTTCCATCCCAACAGATGCCCTTCTTGGGTTTATAGATCGATTCACTGAAACAATCACTCTGACTCCTGCTGAAGAAGATACTCTTGATCAGTCTGCTATTTTGCAAGATGTTGGAGAATGAGAAATTCCACCTTCAGCGTCTAGTGAGGATTGTAGGTCTACCATCATCATCCATTCAAGCAATGCTCTCGTGACTGCTTCATTACTGAGCTCTTCAGCAACTGAAAGCTTAACATCTCAGGAAGGGCTTTTCAAATGCCCAAGAGATCTCCAGAGGCCAGGTTGGAACTTCAGTAGTGGCTCAACCATATGCATGCATGGAATGGCGGAGTCATCTTCGGGACAGTCTCAGATTTGATCGAATCAGATGCCAGACGCCATGGACTGCCGCACGTTGTGGAGATATTACCACAGGAAGACAGCGGGCAGAACACGAAGAATCGCTGCACATCAACTGCCCGGAACTTCTGACAGGCTCATTTGCAATCAAGAGTCTGGAGGCAGATAACGCATCCTGTTCTAACCTGCTAAAGATAGACAGCATCTCAGCAGAGTGTTGCATAAACTGACTAGGCAGCACAAGGTCATAGCAGATCCAGCCAACAAAATTCTGGAATCGCTGTCTACAGAATAATCTGTTGGTTACAGTGGAGTGTCTGCCAACGAAATTCAATCAGACTCCAGAGTAGCAATTCAGACATCTGAAGGATTACAGTGCAGGGAAGCTGGATCCTCTTCTCTTCCAGAGTATAAAGGATCACTGGGGTCCATCCCAGGTGGATCTGTTCATGTCAAGACTCAACCATCAACTGCCTCGATTCTTTAGTTGGTGCACGGACACTTTAGCGGACTCAACGGATGCCTTCCTCCAAGACTGGAGTCAGTTCAAGGGCTAGGCTCTTCTCCTTTTTCCATGATCCCCAGATTCACTGTGTTAGTCCTCAGGCAGATGTGATCATGGTGACTCCTCTTTGAAGGTCACTAGTTTGGTTTCCAGTTCTTCTGTAACTTTCTAATGATTTTCCAATCCCACTTCCCTGGACTCCTCAACTTCTGATCTGCCGGATCATCGGGGCTCCCCGCACCAAATGGTTCAGGAAAGGACTCTCCAATCAATGGACTGGAGAATTACAGAGGAATCTGGGAAATCTCTGGACTTTCGACAACACTATCGACCTCCTTCGTACAGCATGGGCCGATTATACAGTCAAAAGGTATGGATCAGCTTGTAGTAGATTGTCATGCTGGTGTCTGCCATAGGATCTGGATCGAGTGAGGGCAGATATCGTGCAGGTTGTGAACTTCTTGTCCGAATTGGTTGACAGGGGTCTGGCAGATCGTACTGTTAACACATGCAGAGCAGTCATTTCTGCAGGGCAGTACCAGTAGGAGAACACCCCATGGCTTGTAGGCTGTTGAGGGGTGTTCGCCTCTCCATTCTGCCTAAACCACATCATTCCTCCCTATAGGATGTTAATGTGGTGCTGAGGATGGTGGAATTATGGGAAGATAACTGATACTTGTCCCGTAAGGAAATGACAGGTAAGTTGGCCATTCTTTTGTGTTCCGCACCTTGCAAGAGCGTATTGGATGTCTAGGTCCTCGATGTTACTGCGCATCTGTTTAGCCCCAACAGGGTTTTGTTCACCATTTCCAGATAGACCAAATCTAACACCAGAGTAGTATATTATCTGGCTTTTTCAGATCACACTAAGTTATGTGTGGTTTGCTGCCTTCTAGCCTATGAATCCATAACTAAGGAATATCAGCCTCCAGGAACAAAAACTATTCTTGTCTCTTAAAAAAAAAAAAAAAAAACTTCAGGTCGGTGTCAACAACCACCATTGCCTGATAGGTAAGGTGGGTGCTTCAAGAGACTGGTAGTGGCAAAGCTATTTTTGGAGCTCATTCTGCTAGGGAGTGATGGCTTCTAAGGCTTTTTGCATAGGGGACTGTCTAGAAAACATTCTCAGAGCAGCAGATTGGACTTCAAAGCCTACGTTTAAGACTTTTATTTTAAACCCATTACGGGCACTGCTTCTCTGGTTGTCAACCAGCTTTAAACTAGCATAATCTGAGCATCTGGTCCTGACACAGAATATAACATTTCCTAGCTATCGTCAAGAGAACTTTCAATTTTAGGCGAGGATAATCTCACCTAAACTTTCTTATTACAGGTCTGTTCTACCCGCCCTATATGGGTATAAACCCACAGGAATAAGGATGAGTATGGCTGCCCAATTATTCTAAAATCGACTGAGTTGCTATATTGATAATATAAGCATACTAATAGGATTTGATGATGTTCTTCTTCCATAATGTTATGTGTATACCATGTTACACATAACACTATGGAAGCCGAACATCATCAAATCCTATTAGTATGCTAAATATTATTAATATAGCAACTCAATTGATCGAGCTCTTGGATATTGTGGGTGCTGATTTTGTGGTTTGTATTTATATAGTCTGACCAGAAGCAAGACTTTTGAAGAGATGATGTTGGCTTACTGTTCACATGGAGAAAGAGGAAGAGCTTTTCCTTGACACTGCCTATATATGTGAGACTCTCTATGGTTGTTGAAGTTTACATTCAAAGACTCTTAGGAGTTGTCATCTTTGTTGTTTAAGGCTGCCGAGTAGAAAATAAAGAAAAGAGAAAGCATAATCCTCACCTCTGTGTCCTTAATAGAACTGAAACTTGCTTTCACAATAGCTAGGTAAGGTTCTATTCATGTGCACTTCAAGTTTTTTTTAATACCCCTTCACTCGCATAGCGTCTTTCTTAATTTGACCCCTTGTCACTACCGCATAGACCAAATATCAGGCACCTACTCATGGGAGTTGTCCAATGACAATACTTACCCAGGTTAAATAACAATGAGATTCTTCTATGCCCTTGTTGTTTATTTACAGTTTTCAAATGTGGTGGTTCAGGCGGTCTACAGTTTTCATGCTCCAGTAGTTCGACCAGTATACTGCAGAACTCTAAGGGAGGATGCCTCCGTTCAGGAGGGTGGAGGCGTGCATAACATTACTTCCAAAGGAACATAATTTTTCTTTTCTTCTGTTTTTTCTTTCCTTTTCCAAGTTTCTACAGTGTGTCAGTTCCGTTTAATTAATCTGAAATCCAATACACCGTCAACAGAAACGTTACATAGACCTTGCCATACCCTCACACACAACATCGCTCCATTGCCATACAGTCGTCAAAATAATGTTCTCCAATGGTATATCTTATCCCTTCATCACAACCATCATTTGGATACGTTCACTACTGCACACTGTCACCAATGTACCAATGCACAGCAATGCTGTGAAAATGATGTTTCCAACTGCACAGCCACCCACACAAATATCAAGGCTAAAAGATACCACAGAAAAAAATATATTACAGTACACCTGCATCCTCAAGCGCATAACACAATAGACACTGAATGTCTTGATGATGTTTACACACAATAACACCTTCACAATCCTACTTCAGATGTTACAACAGAACACTTAAGATAGACCACCTGCCTACTCAACTCAGCAGAGGCATATAGTTTGGCCATGTAACCACACAACCCATGGTTGAAATGATAGAAACATAAATATCCTGCAGCTAACTTATTCAGACCCCCAACACGGGACCACACGCTAAACCAACAGTAACCACCTACCTTCAAGCAGTAAGCAAAATACGTATATATACCACAATAAAATGGACTGGGTGATCACTGAGGAAGTTCAAACCCGTGTAGAAAGGCTGAACTGTAAAACATAATAAAAAACCATACTAATGGCACCAATGCACTATAAAATACTGACAACATGCTAACAACATTCACACATGACAATGAACAGGCTTGTTACTCATAATTCTCATCTAACACTGCTGTTATTAAGGAAATGGAATTAGATAAACCAGGACAAAACTGAAATGGGGCAAAGCAAATAATCGGCGAACTTGAACAAATCAACAGGCAAGCCCCTGGCGTGTATCTTTATAAATTTCAGGGCGAAGAGAGCAGAGGGTTTAAAATGGATACACAGCTGTGCTGAGACCAAGCTCTTTGTGGGAATAGAACTATGTCCTATTCATCTACGTAGTTGGGGAGGAATGGAGTTAGTGGTAAATTACCTGCATCTATATATGGATTCATGATTGTTAGGTCTTCATCATCCTGTGCGATAAAAATCTGTGTAATCTCCATCCTCATAGAAAGGTCTCAATTGTTTTGTTTGTTTTACGTGTCATGGATTGCCTCCTGCATTGATTTTGGAGCACCTTACTCAGTATAAATATGCCAAATTTTCTTTCAGTAGTTTGTGGAAGCTTATTGTTTAAGAAAATAATCAAAAATAAACAAGTTACTGAACTGATCGTGGAGAGGGACAATGCATAGGATTGTCAGTGGCAGCATCAAATAATTAATGTAAATAACTGAACAGAAGCATCATGTCACTTGGTCTTAGAGCTGCTTTGCCCTTAGGGTCAACACTGGGGCTGGGCACAGAAGTTTCCCTGCTTATCCTGGTCTTTCTTTTATGACTACTAAGCAGACCGAGCCAATCTCTGTACCACTGTTCACAGACTATACAGGACATTGACGTGACGGGCCAAACTTGCATTCCCGGGTCACAACAATTAATATTTGGACGAAATAATTCCAGTTATAAACAGTTGAATTATTTTAATGACAATACCATAATGAAAAAGACTGTGTATGAATAATTAAATTCTAACCCAGCACAGCATAAAGGTGGTTGTTAGCTTCAATATAGAGCAATTAAAACCCTCTGTGCTACAAGGCTAGGCAAGTATGGCATGTGCAGTTGTAATGTGTGATCTTTGATGTCCAAAGTGCAGGAGTTCTGACACCGTATGTAAAAATGACAGGCTACCATCTTAACCTGAAAGTAGGGGCATAGCCCCATTGACACACTATCACCCCACCCACACAAATGCCCGAAAACAATATGATGAACCGGGAGTTGACATTCCAAACTATTTTCTCCAAATTCAGATCCTTCTCCAGAGCAGTCCCATTCTTCTGGCATATTTTGAAACTGCAGTGACTGAGGACGGTACATGTAAACAGGAGGCAGAACCTAGTTCACTTCAGAAGCTGACTGAATATAAATACAGCCAAACTAACTGGTCGCTAGCCTGACTACAGACCAACTGTGTATCACAGTAGTTCTCTAAAGAAACTTCCCAGCCCAATGATTTCACAGAGAACAACATGGCATTCATCACCCAGCAGCACCCACACAAAACATTACAAAAATGTATTTTCAAAACTCACCTGCAGTTTACTCCTGCAGCCTGAATTTGAGCTAAAAGGGAGTTGAGTGGGAAGAGATTATATGGATCAGAACCTAGACCAATCCAAAGTCATTATTTATTTCCACCCTTGAGTGTCTGATGATATAATTTACATTTTTAGTACCTGTTGAAACACTATTTTCGCAGGAAACCATACATACACATTTGAAATGTACATGTTTGGCAAATGATAAAGCTCAGTCTGATACCACATGTGAAGGAGGGATCAGAAGCAGATAACTAAGAAGAAGGCATATAGAGGCTACTGTTATGGAGAGTTATGGAAAGGAGAACAGGAATGGCATACAACCCTCAACCCTAAAAACCAGGCACAGATAAAAAAATAAAATCTTTTGGTCCAAGGACCCACTCTAAAAGGAGCACTGGGTAAGAGTCTAAAACATGAAGGTAGATACAATTCATCAACACTAGAGAACCAATTTTAGCAGCTTTTACTTTTGGTTTGATGTATTAAGTTTGTGGTTTCTTGATAACATTTTGCTTAGTGGTGAATATTAGAAATACTATTTATAACACATACAGAGAGGTGTTTTTCCAAAATGGGTGTCATCTAAAACATGATGGAATTTGAAGGCAATATAACACATGCAAAAGGTTTATGTTTTCTAGGTGGTGGCTAAAATACCGCTGAATGCAGGAGGCCACTAGTTCCAGGTACGGTCATCTGCCGTCTCTCTAAGGTGTCAGTGCCATAAATTTGAGCAGTAAAGAAAAATAGACTCAATTGGAGGGTGGAGTTGACTGCAAACTCCACTTGTATCAATTTCATTGGAAATGTAGGGCCTTACGGCGTGCATTCAAACAGAAATATAAATAAGTACCTCTTTCAGTGGTCAGGATGAACTTGAAGAGAGATTGAAGTATAAAGAGGCGGTTAAGGTCTGTACATGTTGTTTGGTTCCCCGTGGTGCCCAATTATCAAACACACTGTAAAATACAAAACACACAAGGCAATGAGAAAGTTACTTCACATAGATACGCTTACACAGGAATCTCATCTATATCAGAAAATACAGCAGCAGTAATGAAAATCCACAAACAGTTTCAAATGGTTCCTCAACCACACAGTGCAGGTGGCTTTAGAAATTAGCTTTGAGGTATGAGGATAAATCTTTTTTTTTTTTTTTTTTTTTTTTTTTTTTTTACTTTTTACAAAAAATGGTCTGATACCAGAACATAAAAGATGAATCAGGAAGTAGCAGTTGAACCAGGGATCCATACATCTTTCTGGGAGGCCTATGTTGTTTGGGATGTGTGCTACAGGCAAATGGCGAGTACCACACTTGGAATGGTTTTGCATCTTTTGCAGTTCCTAGCACCAGACAGAAATGGTCACTTTGCAGTATTCAGTCCAATAGCCTGCAGGAGTGTGAAATGAAAGCACTGCATACTTGATCATCAAGTGTCCAAGGATGGTGAAACTACTGTGTAAGTGGGATTAAATCACTTGGATTAAGACATTAAGAATGTGATGAACTCTGTACTAGCTGACGAAACAACCATGAAGAATTTTACAAAGGAATTTAATCAAGATGAATTAAGACATGACTGACGTCCTCAATGACTCATAGGTGGAGCTCAAGGACAAACAGTGCATGATATTGTACTTATTTGATATATTTATTTTTATGCAATATTACTTGTGTTATTCCATCTTGCAAACTTGTCCTTGGAAGGTTTCAGCACAATCTACATGGGTGAATAACATGAATATTAAATACAAAGCAAGTATACACTGAGAAGCCTCTATCTTTTCTTCCCACTGAAACTTTTTTCTTGTATCTGTTTGCCCTTGATTACCTCTCAAATATCTAATATGTTCCTTCACATTGAGGGGCATCATGTACTCTGTCCTGAAAAATACCCCACATGAGCAACCCACTAACTATGGGTTGAAACACCAATTTCTTTGGTGGACTGCCATGATATGGCCTAATAACAAGTAGGTGCAATTTAACAATATTAATATGCCTAGGGAATATATGGATTGTAAAGGTGGACACCATATAGCTCAAGGGTATCTGAGCTATTTTTAACCTTTGTTTCATTATTGTTAAGAGCTCTGTGCCTACACTCAACACATTTTTAAGTACCTTGATCGCTTATGGTACATTCAGAACTGCGTATGCGCAATGACTTGACAATTCTGTTGAATTAGGATTTAATCTGCCAGACAGCTGTATCAGTGTCTACTTTCCGAATAGCAATTGTGAGAAAGTCATCTTTTTAGCCTGGTCACCACATTTTTTTCCTGACTGATACTGGTGGTAACTGACGACTGTAACCTGGGGTCCACTAACCAGGGCCAAGGCCAATGCTATGATTAAAAGGATAAATGGTATTTATGACTAATTATAATTGGCAATGACAGACCCCTGTAAGTTCCCAATATATAAAAGGGTAAGGGGAATCAAGCTACTTATAAGTACCTCCTTTATAATCGAGCATGGAGTTGCATAGGCCCAGTAGATTTCCTGAACTGCTGTGTTGCCTGCTGTTACTTTTAAAGGCCGCCCTGCTTTGCAAGCTGTCTTTAAAAGTAAAATATATGCAAATTCAACTTTGGGATTAAAGGTACTTCCAAACTGATAATTTACCTTAGTTTTACATATAAGTCACCACCTAAGGTCTCGCCTAGGTACCCAAGGGTGGGGTGCCATGTAACTGTAAGCAGGGCCATTATAAAAGATGTTTCATATGCCCTGGTGAGACACATTCTAACCTTTCCCCATTGTAATGCTTAGCGCCGTAGACCAACATTGGTATATTTAATATAAGTATAAATATTGCTAAAAAGGAGCTCAAAGAGTCATTCAAGGAATCAAAAGATTGGCAATGATAAATCCAACAATTTGCTACTGTTGAATTTATCATAAATGTTGCAGAAAAAAGAAGTTATAAGACTGTATTTTCTTTGAGACAAAATCCAGGCTGCTAGTGGCCTCTGTTGATTGTTCAGCCTTGACAGGATTAGCCAGGCTGCTTTGATAAGGTGATAAGTGATCTGCATAGCACAAAGGTTACCTGGCAGGGGGGGCTCTGCAGCTGCAGAACACAGGCCATAAAGGAGGCTGGGTAAATCAAACAGGGCTTCAAAGAGAACAGGACAGAGGAATTTCAGCCAGGCCTACCCCTTTTACTTGTACTGCACAGCCAGATGGCAGGCCACGGAATGGAATTTGCAGATGGTCTGGAGGGAGAGTGTTAATGGAAATGAGCCACACCAGTAGGTTGGTTTAGCCAGGTCATTCTCTGCTGGAGGGAAATCCTCCATATTGGATTTCTGAAGTGCAGTGATTTGTGGGCCAAGAATATGCCACACTTTGGAGGGAGCGGTCATGCTTTTTAGTTGTATCCTACATTTCATTGGACAGGGGAGCCCCCCCTGTTTGTTCCCCAGACCACTGAATAAATATTGAGAGCTGTAGAGCAACTCAGATCTGCTTCCTGAAACTACAAGGACAAGAACAAGAAGGACTGCACTTCTGGAACCCTGGTCTGCACCAAAAGGACTGCTCTCTCAAGAACTGCTCCTGCTGCACACTGGAAACTACAGCCCCAAGGACTTTGCCTTGCATCCAAAAGGATTAAGGAGTGGACTCCCTGAAAGCAACAGTTTAACAGAGCTTCACTGCACCATCTCCATCAAGAAGTCCCAAGCCTGGAGTACGTCCAGTGGACTTTTAAAGATTTGGCCAGGTGCACAGTGGGAATTGTAGTCCAAACTTCCAAGCATCATCATCATCTGGACCCTTGGATTTGGGTTTTGGACACTATGAACTCCCAAGAGGAACTTCAGGAAAAAGTTCCAGAAGTTTGGAGAAATTCTGTGAAAAAGTTACATATGGTGTAAAGCCGCAGCCATGCAACTCAGCCTAAATTTCAGGTTTGTCCAGTGACGCTCCAGAGCTTTTCCCCCACCAATGAGACTTCCAGAAGTTAAATGGGAGCACGAGCCGAGCAAAGCTGACAATGTTGCATCGAATCATGGCCTGACGAGGAGCCTTTCCTGACGATGAGAGAAAAGCCTCCAGAAAAACAACTAAGTCTAAAGGTAAAACTTTGACTGACCCCTCCCGCTCAGTGTATCCGAGCAGGGCTCCATCACTGTCGGGCTCAAACTTTGACTTGGTCCTGGTCTAGCGCAACCATTTCTCTGGTTACCTATACTGGATTTTTGTCATTTGTATCTCATTTTAGAGATATAAATATTTCCTATTTTTATAAATTTTGTAGTGGGATTTTTATTGTGTGATGTGTCTTACCTATTTACTGTATTGGTGGATAACTGTGTCCTAAATTAAGCCTGCGTGCTCGTAGCCAACTACCAAGGGTTGAGCCAGTAGCTAATGTATTGAGACCTTGACTGGTCCTTATCTTGGGGTGATGGCCATATTACTAGTGGTAGGTGCATACTTATCCCTACTAATGACCCAGCCTTCAACAGCATTAATTTATTTGTATGAAAAAATCCATAGACTTTCAAAATTATTTTTACAAAGGCAAATTTTTCTCCATAGAACCACTGTCTATTAATGCTTTCTTAGCCCGTGTTCTGAGGAATACCCGGTAACCCCATAATCTTAAGGCATTTCAAAGAAGGCCTGGTTTTTATTGGGAGTAAATGCAGGAAAATGACAATGAGGACTCTGATAATGAAGCATAGTGCCAGATATCACTAAAACTGTTGTACAATACATAGCTTCTATTGGGGCAACCAAGACCTGGATTGGCCGTTCTGCCTGCTACAGCGAAGGGTACTGCTTTCAGCACTGGATGGGACTCCTTACCTTAAGTAGGAAAGCCTCCATGGCAGGTTAAAAATTGTTACCAAGGTTTATTAAGGGCAGAATGGGAAGTGGAATGGGATATAGTGATAAGCAAGAATGTAGCTATCAGTTGCTTTACTATTATATTCAGTTGTGTGGAACTACAGTGAATGGTACTGTTCAAATTTCTCATCATGTCTCCAAGGTATTACAAACATATGCTGAAAGCAGAGGGATTAAATTTGAGGGGTGAACTTTAAGTGATATCGCCCCAAACCATGTCTCTCTCCAAAGGTGTGAGGGCACTAGTCATGTTAAACCACTTGCGAGGAAAAATAGAACCGAAGGACATGACCTCCAAGGCACATAACATTTTCCAAGATGCAAAGGAATGTTGAGTGATCCTCTGCATAGAACACTGCCGACGGGGGGGGGGGCAGTTACATGAATAAATAGATGGCCTATCTTCTATAAATAAGGCACAGCATGATAGTGATGACCTAAATGGAGACAGTGTACATTAATTACCTATTTGGTTTCAGACCAGGCTATTACTTGGTATGTTGTATTCTTGGACTTACTGTCCAACTGAAAAGACACAGGTCTCAATCATGCTTGTGTGGATTGAAAAAGACCAGGAAAGTCATGAAAGTTGCTGGGATTCTCAGAGTGGGTTTGGATATTTCCAGGTTTGTAAGCTTTCCAGTCTTGAAACTTCATAATAATTGTTGTATGCAGCATAATCTTCAGCCAGTGGGTATACTAGCTAATGCAAGGAAAATGAATGCCAGTACCTGGCTTCCAGCACACGCCAATGGTTAAAGAGAGAAGACTGTTTTTGGTGATCTACCCAAAAGAGCGGGAAATACTTACTTTGTTGCTCTAGTAAGATTGTAGACAAATAGTGGGTTTCACCTGTCCATGTGGCATATTCCTAGTTTATCTTGTGGATTTGTCCTTAAATTAAGGCAGCAAATTCTTAACATTATAATTTGAATGCGGGATTGTTGTTAAAGATAATTCTGATTGTATATTTTGAGGTATCAATCTTATAGACACAAGACTTTATCCTTGCTTCTGTAGTGATTTCTTTCAAATATTAGATTAGCATGTTTTTTTAGCAGGGTGCATGATGATATGCTCTTCCCAAAAGTGGCCTTTTCATTTATTTTGCGGAGAAGAAGAGGAATTTTCTGTTTTTCGGTCAATGAAGAAAATTAATTGATAATGTCAATAATTTTATTGTAATAGGCACTGACAAGATCAATTACAGTCAATAAATAACCAACGGGAAAACATCGGTCAAAAACAAGATTTTCTAACTTCTTCAGGATACACTTTTCACGTTTGATGATTTGTATCTTGGCCTGTACACTCTTTTGTCAAAGCTAAAAGAGAATACATTATTTGTAATTAGATCAGGCAAACTGAATGGGATATAGTCTATGGAGGTTGCCAGTGGTAAAGAGGATTAGTTTGAGAGTTGACCCTAGTATATCATGTAGTATAGGGATAATTGTTACTTAATGTCTTCTATCATTTGCTACGATTTGCTACGATTTAGGAAAAAGTGCAAACTAGTTGGTCTGTGTTACCATCTCACCACAATTTGAGATCACCCAGGAAAATATTGTCAAATGATTCAACAGATGGAGTGGAGAAGTAGCTGTTAGATCTTTCTACCAAGAGTCTGTTATCTTGAGAGGATGGTATGTAATGTACATTTGACTGTATTTAGTAAAGGAGGTCTTTATTTCTGTAGTCAAGCTTTTGAATGTTGAGAAGAGTAGCAAGGGTGTGTTGTTGTGTATCAAATTTAAGCCTCCTCCACAGAACTTGGGCAAGGTGATAGTTTGTCTCACATGAAATGTTGTCACCACTTTCGGGCGGAAAGAGGCCCTAGTGCGAAGCACTAGTTTGTCTGGAAACACAATCAAACAGGGAGGCTTGGATGACAAAGCCTGCAGCTCACTCACCCTCCGGGCAGATGTTACAGTCAAGAAAAATGCTGTTTTGATGATTGTGAGGAGCCGGAGGGGGACAATAGTGTAGAGGCTTGAAAGAAGCACCCATTAAAAATCTAACAACAAATTCAGGCCCGCTGAGGCATAATAAAAGGCAAAGGGGGTAATATTTGTACAAGACATTTAAGGAATCTTTGTACAATAGTGGACATAAATGAGAGGGGTTGGCCAGGCAGCCACAAGAAGGCATAGAGAGAAAAGATGAGTAACCCTTCAGAGTACCCAAAGCAGAGCCCTGCTGGACAAGGGTAAGAATAAAAAGAAGGACATCAAAGAGAGAAGCAGAAAGTAGGTCAACAGACTTTTCTGTACAATGTATTACAAATGTCTTCCATCTAAAGCATATACAATCTTGGTAGAGGTACACCTGACTGGCAGAATGGCATTCCAGACTTCAGGAGGAAGTTTGAAAGCTGTCAACTGTTGCCGCTGAATGTCCGCAAAAGAAGGCGGAGAGTTCACAGGTTCGAGTGGAGGACATTCCCCTGCTGCTGCAACAGAACCTCCCAAACAGGCAGTCTGATCGGAGGATCGATGCTCAAGTTCAGAAGCTCGGGATACCAGACTCTCTGTGCCCAGGCAGGACCCACAAGAATGACTTGGGCTCAGTCATTCCTTATCTTGAGAACTCTAGACAGGAATGGTATGGACGGAAAGGCGTACAGGAGGTCTGACCTCCACTCAAGAAGAAAATTGTCTCTGAGCAAGTCACCTTAGAAAACTCCAGCGCCCAAAACTGCTGACATTGCATTTTCTCCTCAGAGGTGAACAGATCTAACCAAGGCTCTCCCCTGCTGCTGAACGAGACCTTGTGCCACCTCTGGATGGAGACGCCAATTGTGATCTGCTAGGCAGCGGTGGCTGAGTTCATCCACTCTGGCGTTCAAAGAACCTGCCAGGCGTTGAACTACCAGGGATATGCCCTACTATTTCAGCCTTGTCCAGAGACACAGGGCCTCTTGACAAAGGGTCCCCGACCCCACATAACCCTGCTTGTTGCATGACCACATGGTGGTGGTGTTGTCCATACTCTAGCCTTCCCTTGATGGAAGGTAGGAAGGCTTTCAATGCCAGTCAGATCGCTCTGAGCTCTTGCAAGTTAATGTGGAGTCCTGATTCAGCCAGGGACCAGAGTCCTTTGATCTGCATCTATCCCAGATGGCTGTCCCATCCCAGGAATGACGCAAATGTCACCACTGCAAGATCTGGTTGGGGACGGAAGTGGAATCTGCCTCTAACCAAATCGTGGTTCGTTAGCCAGTCTTCTGCAGTTCCCTCCTAGATCTGAACTATGTCAGATAGATCCCACTGATGCTGCGCCCAGTGGAACTACAGGTCCCACTGCATAGCCCACAAATGCCATTTGAGTTACTAGCAGGATGCAGGAGGCCACGTGACCAAGCAGTTTTGAAGTGATAACAACCAAAATCCAGGGTAGAGGCTGAATCATCGCTATCATAGCCTGGCTATCCTGGACTCACTATTAGGGAGAATAAACCTGAAACTGCACTGTGTCCAGAACAGCTCCGATGAAAGAAAGGGTCTGAGAGGGAATCAGGTGTGACTTTGGCACATTTATAGTGAACCCCAAAGGATGCAGGAGGTCCACCGTAGTCTGGAGGTAGCAGACAACAGCATGGGGTGAGCCTGCCTTCAACAGCCAGTTGTCGAGATAGGGGAAAAATAGGACCCTCTGATCTCAGCAGATGAGCTGCGACCACCATTATCACCTTGGTAAACACCCAAGGGGTATTCGAAATGCCAAAAGAACTGAAAATGCTTGTGACCTACCGTAAACTGCAGGTAACGTCTGTGGGCAGGCAGGATGGGAATATGGAAATACGCATCCTACAAGTCCAATGCTACCATCCAGCTCCTTGGTCTACGGCAGACAAGACCTGAGCCAATGTGAGCATCTTGAATTTCTCCTTCTTTGCTCTTTGTGGATACCAGAAAGTAGTGTGAATAGCAACCACTGCCTACTTCTGAAAACAGAACCCTCCCTATGGCTCCTTTGGCCAAGACAGCTGTGACCAAGACAGCTGTGACTTCCTCGCAGAGCAAGGACAAATGATCCTTTATCAGCTGAACGTGAGTTGGAAGTACAGGGGGAGAGGCGGATTGGAAAGGGAGGGAGCAGCCCCTTCAAATGATCATAAGACCCACCTGCCTGATGTATGGACTGGCAGTGGTGGAGATGATGGCTGATTCTGCCACCAACTAGTCACCCATGATCTTGTAAGGCAAGATAGGAGGGCTTAGGGGCTGTGGCTCCCAGGGAGATGGTGCTTGTTGCAGACCTCTGGCTAACTGACCCATTGGGTGGTTCAGAACCATGCCTTTACCCATGCGTAGCCTGGGAAACTTATGTGAATGGTGGTTGGAATAGGGTTGATGCAGATGACCATCCCATCTGTAATCCACGAAAGAAGCGAAAGGCAGACTGGGGATGATGCGGGGCAGCTGAGAGGCCGAAGGACTTGACCATAATTCACAAGTCTTAAAGCGCTCCAGAGAAGAGCCTGCCTCGTCTCCAAAGAGACATGTGCCATCGAAGGGCACGTCCGTGAGGATAATGTAAGAAGCTGACTATCTATGTAGTACACCAATGTAGGGGAACACTATGCAGATAGTCCAGGGTGACCCTTATTCACTGACAGGGGTTAAAATAATAACCATAATAGCTCTCTTTTGTGGAAGTGTGGGCAAACAGTTAGTCTTTCTAGAGGACACTGTTAAGTATTTATTGCAGAAAGTCAGTAAGCGGGACACACACACTCAATAAAGAAATCCAACACAATTTATAAAAAATAACACAGCTTTTTATATGAATTTAGATATGAAGATCATCAGAGTCAGGCAACTACTTTTCGAGATATGGATTTTTATAAGTTTGAAAATAAAATCAACATTTTGTGCAATTTCTGGAGCGGTGATGTTATCCTATGAGGGTAAAAAAACATGTATTGTATTCAGGCACTTTACAACGACTTACAGGACTGTTCTTCTGGACTTGAGTTGGGTATGGGGCAAAGCCCAAGGCCACACCAACAGGTCACCTTGTGGGGCTCTGGGGCATCCGGGTGCAGAGATGTGTTACATCAGGTGTCCGATTTACTTTAATGGAGATCGGCCCGGTTAGAAAGTGGCTACAAGCAGAGACTGGGGAGCCAGTTCGGGGGAACCCACAGTGAGGCTTATGTTCACGATTCTCATGGAACGTGGGGACACCTTTAATCCTCATCTTCTCTGGCCAGGGTGGCCAGCTGCAGAGCTGTCCTGAGGATTCAGATTTTTTTCACTAGAGACACTCACAGTAAAGGGGGCACGCACAAACAGGTTTCGCCAGTGTCTGGAAGTCACAGTTGGCAAACCCAAGGTGGGATTTGGCTCTGGAGGGCCTGGGGACCATGCTGGCACTGTTGGCCCACTTCAACTCTGACTCACGGGCAGAGTGGTGCTGTCCAGTGACTGGTATTGGCGGTCCAGAGTCCTTGTAAGTCTTCTTTCCTACAGGGTGCTGGGAAGCAGCTTCACTACTCCACAAGAGACCCTGGTTACTTCTCGAAGTGCTGGCAGTCCTCCCAAGCTTTTGGAGGCAGAACAGTCGTCTTTGGTGCAATTGCTGAGGACAGCAGGTAGGCCAGTGGGTTAGGGCCAAGTCAGTTGCTGCTCCTCAGTTTTTGCTTTTCGCAGCACTTCGGGTCCATCTTCTATAGTCCAGAAAATTTGAAGCCCTGGTTTTGGGAGGGGGGCTAAATACTAAATTTGAGGGATGTTAAGGGAGTGAATGGTAGTAGCCAATGGGCTACTTACCCCTAGGGTCATTACACAACCTACATGACCACTTCCTTTGGGGTTTTGCAGAAGGGGGACAAGCAGGTCAGCTGGGTCACTCATGAGGAGGGTCTCACTGCCCCTGAAGTACCTCTGTGTGCACATTGGTTTTCCTCAGCACTGGTGTTTGCACTGGACACAACAAGCATTGGCTGCTGCATGGGGGTCAGATACCCCGGGTGTTGGTGCCTGCAACTCCAGAGAAGTAGCTCTTCTACTCCAAGGGAGATTCTCCAGCAATTGGCAAAGCACAGGCAGCCCTCCAGGTTTCTTGGAGCCTACACAGTGGCAGGGCGAGTCTGTTTCTTTCACAGTTGTCGGTGTCAGCAGGCGGGCTGGCAGGGTCAGTCACAAGTCAGTTGCATCTTCTCTGTCCTCGTGACAGCACTCTTCTTTGTCCACTCCTTCTGTTTGTACACCAAAATCCTAAGTCCTGGTATCGGGGGGTTCCCTAAACATTCAGTTTAGAGGCATTAAGGTGAATGAAGAGCAGTAGCCAAAGGGAACTGGGCATCACCCTTTCCCAGAATTCCTAAATCCACCACACACAAGATGGTGGTATTCCTAATTTCGTGTTCACTTCAGGTTGGGCACCCTAGGTGTGTCCAGCCATGCAGTGCAACATGCCTCCTGCATGCCAAATATTCTCGCCTGTCCAGGTGCCAAATGGGCCTCAGAACAACGGGTTACCTCTCCCAGGTCTGGGGGAAGTTTGAGTCTGCATGCCAAAGGTGGCAGGGACATTAAAGTCCCTGGTCGTAGTATATGGATTTACTAGCCAACCTGTTGGCAGCAATGATAACATCTCCTGCCAGAGCAGGAATTGTTTCTGACCTTGGAGAGCAGAGGCTCTCACCTCCAGGGGGGGTCAGAAAATCATCTGTGGTGACAAGCTGGTTGAAACTAGTCAGCCAGCACACTAGAACCCTAGACGGTTTCAGGGGGCACCTCTAAGGTGCCATCTGGGTGCATGTTATAATAAATCCAATATTGGCATCAGTATGGATTTATTAAGACAAGGTGTTTGATACAAAACACCACTATTTTCCGTGCAGCCATCATGTAGTTGGATCACATGTACTGACTAGTGTCCAGTACACGTTTTAAGACGGCTGCTCGGTCACTTGGAATAGAACTAGGCATTACAGGGGCATATCTGCTCATGCAGAAATGTCATTACATGTATTATAATGCACCATGCCTTAGGGCTCGTTAGGCCTGGTGTAGAGGTGAATTACATATAATGAATGCATGACTTTTTGGCATGGCACAAAATGTGTGTGCTATGTTGTGTTGTCACTTACGGGCTGCACCCTGCCACGCAGTCTATGCTCTAGGTACCAGGGGTACCATTTACAAGGGACGTATAGGGATGCTAAAGTCCTGTGCCAATTGTAAACAATTAGACAAACCTTTTTCTAAGGAAGGAGCAAGGGCACTGAAGTCTGTTTAGCAGGCCTCTGTGCACTATCAGAGTAAAAAATCAGTACCTACTAGTTCTAAAAGGGGGGCATAAAGTGAGAGGGGCATCTTCAAAGAAGCCCAGTTTCCTACAAGTAGCCTGGGAATCCCCGAAAAAAAACAGATGTTATCAGCCAGGCGTGGTGTCGGACTGCCACCGTTGAGGAAACCGCTCTGCCCAGGGAGTCGGTCATATTTAAACCACAGCGAATGATGAACTTGGCTGCGTCTCTCCTGTCCTTGACCACTTAGGAGAGAATGGCCCAGGCCTCCCATGGGACCTGTGGCAGCACCTGCGCAACCATTTCCCACAGGATGTGGAAATAGAGGCCCAATAAGCATGCAGTGTTCACCAACTGAAAGGTTAGCCTGGTGGAAAAAAAAATCTTCTTTCTCAAGCTATCTATCCTCTTGGATTTCCTGTCCGGGGGAATGGCGGGGAACACAATGTGGGAGGTAGAGGCTTGAACTACCAAGCTTTTAGGGGTGGGTGTTGGGTGAGGAAGTTTGGGTCTCCAGGTGCACAGCTGCGGCAATTGTCCTATTGACAAGAGCCCCTGTGCTGGGGCATAAGTCAGTGCTTCATTAGAAGGTAGCAGGGGTTCAGATGAGGAAGCTCCCGGTTGTAACACTTTGTCAAGATGTTTGTCTCGACTGCCACCATGGGTAACTCAAGGAACCTCAGCCAACCTCTTCACCACCATTGTGTATATTGCTCCTTCCTCCATAGCCACGGTAAGGGGGGAAAGCATGCCAGTATTTGGAGAAGTATCCAGTCTGTTGGCCTCACCCAGTTCCTCATATCAGTCCATGCTTTCATGGCCTTCCAGCTCGTATTCTGAAGGTTCCAGTGACACCCTCCCATTCTTCCCCAAGGCCTAACCCTTTAGAATCGGTTTCAGGTGCTGACCTAGGAAACGTGGGTTCTGTCTGCACTGGAATCGGTGTCAGTCAACTCCGTTCTGGTACTGTGTTGGATTTGGAGACCCAAGAGGGGCTGGCACCAGGAGTACTGGAGTCCGGACCAGCGTCGAGGAAGGTCACAGTGGCTTGACCAGCACTGGTCAGGATTCATGATCGGGTTGACACAGGCCCACTGGAGCAGAGGCCAAAGCCGCTAGTGTGGAACATGATGGGTCCTCCTCTAACCTCCTGGGGTCCAAAGGCGCTACAGAAGGGTCGGCCAGCTCAAATAAGCAGCGCATGGCCTCGTAAAATTCTTTTACCAGAGCGGGGATCACTCTGGCCCCAGAATCACAGAGGCGCTAAGTTAAACCTGGCAATGGCTCCTCAGAACTGTTTCTCGATCACCGATGTTCCTTCGTCGCGTCAGTTGATAGACAAGAAGAAGTTGAATCACGCTTTGACTTCTTGTGCTTCTTATGCCTCTTTCCTGAACGTCCCGAGGACTTGGAGTGGGAAGAGGAGAACTTGAGGCACCTGGAGCAGTCCCGTGACCTTCTCCTCAATCGGGGACTGAGACCTCCTAGGAGTCACGTGACGCAGCATCGCCTGCCAGGCCTGCTAGCATCTTCAGGGACCGCCCCCTCAAAGCCTGCGGTGCCATGGACCGGCATAGGAGCACAACTTTGGGTCATAGTCGCACTAGTGACACCACACAGTTGCATTCATGACACCACAGACACACTAAGAGGGGGTGCGTAACGGACATGGCGCGGTGACAGACGTCAAACGGTTTCAATTCTGTCTTTCTCAAGGACATCCTCAACACAACAGGAGAGAAAGACTCCTCAAAAAACATGTTGAAAAAGGCCTGTCAAAAAACAAAGGGTCTTCTCCAGGTCAGCGCTAACTGGCGCGGAAAGAAAAGAACCAATGTCAGATCACCAAGGTGGCACCTCCATATGTGACTGCGAAGGCACTTCTGGAGCTCACAACGTCGCTATGCAGAGCCGATGGACACCACCTATGGACGCGCAGGGGTACTGTTCAAGAAAAATCTTCCGGGTCCAGTCTGGCGCCTAGGAAATTCAAAGGTAAGGAACCTGCGGCAAGAAGTCTCTACCAGATTGGAAGAATAACATTCACAAAGTTTCTACATCTCGTCTCTACCGTTTACTGGGAGTGACTCAGGATGCTCCTGCAGGATTTTTTAAGTTACAAATCAAGAATTGAATTTGCTCCAAGCTGGGAAGAGAATTCCAGCATAGGCCTACACGTCAATGTACTGAACCTCTTCATTTCGTACTAACACCTTTATCCAGGCCTAGAGGTGCTTAACCTTTTAAACAATTTAATTTTTAGCCTACAATTTCACATTCCATCATATTTACAGAGCTTTTTACATTTTTCAATTCTGTTTTGCATAAAATATATATATATATATATATATATGGAAAATGTCACTTACCCAGTGTACATGTTTGTGGCATGAGACGCTGCAGATTCACATGCTGTGCATTATCCTGCCATCTAGTGTTGGGGTCAGAGTGTTACAAGTTGTTTTTCTTCGAAGAAGTCTTTTCGAGTCACGAGACCGAGGGACTCCTCCTTTTCGGCTCCATTGCGCATGGGCGTCGACTCCATCTTAGATTGTTTTCCCCGCAGAGGGTGAGGTAGGAGTTGTGAATATACTAGATGTGCCCATGAAATGGAGTAGGTATGTATGTACATAATGTGTATTAATTGTAAATTTGTAAATAAATATTAGGCTCCCGGGGAGGTGGGAGGGCACATGTGAATCTGCAGCGTCTCATGCCACGAACAGATGTACACTGGGTAAGTGACATTTTCCGTTCGGTGGCATGTGTAGCTGCAGATACACATGCTGTGCATCGACTAATTAGCAGTAATCTCCCCAAAAAGCGGTGGTTAGCCTGTAGGAGTTGAAGTTGTCTGAAATAATGTTCTTAATACAGCCTAACCTACTGTGGCTTGTTGTATGGTAAACACATCCACACAGTAATGCTTAGTGAATGTATGAGGCGTAGACCAGGTGGCTGCCTTACAAATTTCTGTCATAGGTATATTCCCCAGAAAAGCCATTGTGGTGCCTTTTTTCCTAGTGGAATGCGCTCTAGGTGTAATAGGTAGATCTTTTGTTGCTTTAATATAGCAAGTTTGAATACATTTAACTATCCATCTGGCAATGCCTTGTTTGGATATAGGATTACATGCATGAGGTTTTTAGAAGGCTACGAACAATTGTTTTGTTTTACAAAAATCTTTCGCTCGGTCAATGTAATACATTACTGCACTTTTTATGTCTAATGTATGTAAGGCTCTTTCGGATACTGAGTCTGGTTGTGGAAAGAAGACAGGGAGTTCCACTGTTTGGTCTAGGTGGAATGGCGATATGACCTTTGGTAGGAATTTGGGATTTGTACGGAGAACCACTTTATGTTTATGTATTTGTATAAAGGGTTCTTTTATAGTAGATGCTTGTATCTCACTTACTCTTCTAAGTGATGTGATAGCTATTAGAAAGGCTACTTTCCAAGTTAAGTATTGCATTTCACAAGAGTGCATGGGTTCGAATGGTGGTCCCATGAGTCGTGTTAATACAATATTAAGGTTCCACGAAGGTACTGATGGTGTTCTTGAGGGTATGATTCTTTTTAGTCCCTCCATAAATGCTTTGATGACTGGGATTCTAAAAAGCGATGTTGAATGTGTAATATGCAGATAGGCAGACATTGCTGTGAGATGTATTTTAATTGAAGAGAATGCTAGCTTAGACTTTTGTAAGTGTAATAAGTAGCCTACAATGTCCTTTGCAGAAGCATGTAGTGGTTGAATTTGATTAGTGTGGCAGTAGTAAACAAATCTTTTCCATTTGTATGCGTAACAATGTCTTGTAGTAGGTTTTTTAGCTTGTTTAATGACCTCCATACATTCTTGTGTAAGGTCTAAGTGTCCAAATTCTAAAACTTCAGGAGCCAGATTGCTAGATTGAGCAATGCTGGATTCAGGTGTCTGATCTGTTGTTTGTGTTGAGTTAACAGATCTGGCCTGTTTGGTAATTTGATGTGAGGTACTACTGATAGGTCCAGCAGTGTTGTGTACCACGGTTGGCGAGCCCAGGTTGGTGCTATGAGTATTAGTTTGAGTGTGTTTTGACTTAGTTTGTTTGTCAGATAAGGAATGAGTGGGAGAGGGGGAAAAGCGTAAGCAAATATCCCTGACCAACCAATCCATAACACATTGCCCTTGGATTGAGGTTGTGGGTACCTAGACGTGAAGTTTTGGCATTTTGCGTGTTCTTTTGTAGCAAATACGTCTATTTTTGGTGTTCCCCAGCGTAGGAAGTATTCCTGTAGGATCTGGGGATGAATTTCCCATTTGTGTGTTTGTTGGAGATCTCGACTGAGATTGTCGGACAACTGGTTCTGAATGCCTGGGATGTATTGTGCTATTAGGCGAATGTGACTGTGAATTGCCCAATGCCAATTTTTTTGTGCTAAGACACACAGTTGTGACGAGTGTGTCCCGCCTTGATTGTTGAGATAATACATTGTTGTCATGTTGTCGGTTTTGACAAGAAACTGTTTGTGGGCTATTAGTGGTTGAAATGCTTTTAATGCTAGAAACACTGCCAACAGTTCTAAAGGATTTATGTGGAGTTGTTTTTGTTGATTGTCCCATTGTCCCTGTATGCTGTGCTGGTTGAGGTGTGCTCCCCACCCCATCATGGAAGCATCTGTTGTGATCACATCTTGAGGCACTATGTCTTGGAATGGCCGCCCTTGGTTTAAATTTATAGTGTTCCACCATTGAAGCGAGAAGAGTGTCTGGCGGTCTATCAACACTAGATCTTGGAGTTGACCCTGTGCTTGTGTCCATTGTTTTGCTAGGCACTGTTGTAAGGGCCGCATGTGTAATCTCGCGTTTGGGACAATGGCTATGCATGAAGACATCATGCCTAGAAGTTTCATTACAAACCTTACTGGGTAGTGTTGGTTTGGCTGTATGCTTGATGTTATATTTTGGAACGCTTGGACCCTTTGTGGACTTTGAGTGGCAATCGCTTTTTGTGTGTTGAGTGTTGCTCCCAAGTATTGTTGTATTTGGGATGGCTGCAGATGTGATTTCTGGTAATTTATAGAAAATCCTAGTTTGTGTAGAGTTTCTATTACGTATTGCGTGTGAAGAAGACACTGTTGTTGAGTGCTGGTTTTTATTAGCCAGTCGTCTAAGTATGGGAATACGTGCATGTGCTGTCTCCTTATGTGAGCGGCTACTACTGCAAGGCATTTTGTGAATACCCTTGGGGCTGTTGTTATCCCGAACGGTAACACTTTGAATAGATAGTGTACGCCGTATATTACAAACCTTAAGTATTTTCTGTGAGAAGGATGGATGGGTATGTAAAAGTAGGCATCCTTGAGATCTAACGTTGACATGTAGTCCTCCTTTTTTAGTAAGGGAACCACGTCTTGAAGTGTTACCATGTGGAAGTGGTCCGCTTGATGAAGAGATTCAGTGTTCTGAGGTCTAATATAGGTCTTAATGTTTTGTCCTTCTTTGGAATTAGGAAATATAGTGAGTAGACGCCTGTTCCTTTCTGATGGTTGGGTACTAACTCTATTGCTTGTTTTTGTAATAATGCTTGGACCTCTGGTTGTAATAAGTCTAAGTGTTGTTTGGACATATTGTGTGCCCTTGGGGGCACATCTGGCGGGAAATTTGTGAATTCTATGCAATAACCTTGTTGGATAATGGCTAGGACCCATGCGTCCGTAGTGATGTGTGTCCAGTTTTGGTAGTATGCGGTAAGTCTCCCCCCCACTGGTGTTAAGTGTTGGTTTTTGTGACATTGAAGTCACTGTTTGGTTTGACTTGTCTTGGGTGTCAGGAACTTTCCCCTTCCTCTAGGGAATTGTCCACCTCTATATGAACCACGAAACCCTCCTCTCTGGTATTGTCCCTAATAGGTGGGTCTGGTTTGCGAGGTGGAAGGCTCTGGTGTTTGCATTTGAAACCCCCTCTAAATTGTGCCTTTCTAAATGTGCCTCTGCCCTGTGGGGAGTAGAGCGTGCCCATGGCTTTGGCTGTGTCCGTGTCCTTCTTTAATTTTTCAATTGCTGTGTCTACTTCCGGCCCAAACAATTATTCCTGGTTAAAAGGCATGTTCAACACTGCTTGTTGGATTTCTGTCTTGAATCCAGAGCTTCGTAACCATGCATGCCTGCGAATGGTTACCGCAGTGTTGACTGTTCGTGCTGCTGTGTCTGCCGAGTCTAATGCGGACCTTATTTGGTTGTTGAATATTGCTTGTCCTTCTTCCAAAACCTGTTGGGCACGTTTCTGGTGTTCTTTGGGCAAGTGTTGTGTAATGTGTTGCATCTCGTCCCAGTGTGCCCTGTCATAGCGAGCAAGTAGGGCTTGTGAGTTTGCGATCCACCATTGATTGGCTGCCTGTGCTGCCACTCGTTTGCATACTGCATCAAACTTCCTACTCTCTTTGTCAGGCGGTGGTGCATCTCCTGACGATTGCGAGTTTGCCCTGTTTCTTGCTGCTCCTACAACCACCAAGTCTGGTGTAAGTTGCTGTGTTATAAACTCGGGGTCCGTTGGGGGAGGCTTGTATTTTTTCTCCACTCTAGGCATGATAGCCCTTCCTTTAACAGGCTCCTGGAATACCTGTTTTGCGTGCTTGAGCATGCCCGGGAGCATTGGCAGACTCTGGTAGGAAGTGTGGGTGGATGCCAAGGTGTTGAACAGGAAATCATCCTCTATTGGCTCTGAATGCATTGCTCCATTGTGGAACGTAGGTGCCCTTGATAGTACCTGCGTAGATACAGTACTGTCCTCTGGAGGTGACTGCCTTGTTGGGTAAGAATCTGGGCTGTTGTCTGATACTGGTGCATCATACAAGTCCCATGCATCAGGATCATCCTGTGTCATCCCTGTATGCGTAGTTGACTGCATTGGAGATGTTCTTACCAGGGACAGCTGTGGTGAGTGTAGTGGGGAAGGTTGTGGAGAAAACCTTGGTGGTGGGGTTTTATCTCTGGCCACCTTCAGCTGCATTTCTGACTCATGAAAGGCCAGCTTTCTTTTGGTTTTGATTGGAGGAAGAGTTTGTATTTTTCCAGTGTCTTTCTGGATATGCAACCTCCTTTGCGTATGGTCTGGTTCCACCATACTTATTTCCTGCTCAAATCTGTGTTTTTCATGCATTTGGCTGGAAAATCCTTGCTCTTCTGTGTAAGAGCTTCTTTTCGGCTCCGAAGCCGCTTTTTTCGGTGCCGATGATTCCGATAAAGTCTTTTTCAGTTCTGACGTTACTTTTCTCACCTTGGGTGAGTCGAACTCTCGGTGTCAATATCGTTCGGTGCCCGAATCTCGACCGGAGTCGGATTTCTTCGGCAATTCTTTGGCCTTTTTCGGTGCCGGTGTTTGATCACCTTTTCGATGGGTTAAGCCATGGCCTGCTGGCGGTGGCATCCCCTTGGCCTTAACGATCTTTGTGTGAGTTTTGGACGGGGCAGTTTTACTCACTGTTTTCTGCATCGTCATGGGTCGCTCACTTTCGGATTCGTCAGAGTCCGTCCCCTGGATGGAAATTCTCTCCTCCTCCTCAACGTCAAGTTGTTCTCTCAGTGTGGACGCCATTTGTAGTCTTATCACTCTTCGATCACGTAGAGTCTTTTTTGATCGAAACACCCGACAGGCCTCACAAGTATCCTCCCTGTGTTCTGGTGATAAACACAGATTACAGACCAAGTGTTGGTCTGTATAAGGATACTTCGAGTGGCACTTCAGACAGAAGCGGAAGGGGGTCCGGTCTATTACTTTCGTCGATGGATGCGTTCGGGCCGACCAGGCCCCGCTGAACAGCAGAAGCCCCGAAGGGCCGCCGGAGCGCTTCTGCTATCGGTGTCGATACGCTAACACTAAACCGGTACCGAGCACGAACAATACCGTCGAATTTTCGATATTTAGCTAACTTTCCCGATTCGAAATACGGAGCGAAGAGGAACACATCCGAACCCGATGGCGGAAAGAAAACAATCTAAGATGGAGTCGACGCCCATGCGCAATGGAGCCGAAAGGGAGGAGTCCCTCGGTCTCGTGACTCGAAAAGACTTCTTCGAAGAAAAACAACTTGTAACACTCCGAGCCCAACACTAGATGGCAGGATAATGCACAGCATGTGTATCTGCAGCTACACATGCCACCGAACACACATATATATATATATATATATATATATATAAGTTTATTAATCTTGTAACATTATTTAGTTTTCTAAATAATGAAGGACATCTGGTGTAGTCGTTGCGGACCCCAGGTTAAGAACCTCTGGCGTGGGTCAATGACTGATGTGCTTAGACTGCACCAAGCACTTCACCTTTCCAGTACGTTCACATCAATAGGGCAGATGCAAGGTACGGAGTGTGCTATTAAAGAATTCTTAACTGTCTGATTTGCATTTTCTTCTTGGTCCTCTAGTTCTTTGAGCAGGTATCAACCCCCCCCAACAACCCCACCCCGACAAACATCTACTCTAATCAGATCAGTTATCCAAATATTGTAATGTGCGAATTTAAAACGTGGCCAAAAGCAGAATGATAGGGACAGCCTGGAATTTGCAGCTAAGTATCGTTACATTTGCGGGGCGTGGCCAGGCCGACCAGCAAGATGGCTGTCACTTTGTGAGGCTCTTCTGGGCCGGGGGCCTATTTTTCACATTTAGACTCGGAGCGGCATTTTTTAGCGTGGACTTTGATGGTGGTGGCCCCCTGAGGCTCTGCTTGGGTCGCGGACCACCTGTGCAGGACTGCGGCAGCCGCTGGCTTTGTGCCAGGTCGGTGGAGAGGAGATGGCCTGGTGGCGCACGCGCCTTGCTGGAGCCTGTGAGCCGGTAGCGGGGTGCGGCTGCTGAGATAGCACTTGCCGGGGAGTGCGCTTCTCCCCTGGTAGGCCCCATTGTCGTCTGCCTGGGTTGACGCCCGCGTGGAGGAGGTGAGCGGCGGGCTTGCTCCCCCGGGCCCGGATCGGCGGTCGGATCAGACCGCAGCCTGGGGGGAGCAAGACCTGCGCTGATTTCGCCAGTGGTGAGTGCTGTGTGCGGGCTTGCCCGCTGCCCCCTGGGACACAAGGAGGTGTGGCTCTGGCCTCGGCTGGAGGTGTTTCTTACGGCCCTTCGGGACAGGCCCGGCCACGCTAGAGGAGACTTCTTGGCAGCCCTGCTGGATTGGGACGGCAGCATCCATGGAGTGAGACTCGTTATTTATGGCCCGGAATCGCCACCAGAGGCGGCACTGAGCAGGGGGGCGTCCCCTTACACCCCAGCTGGGAGCTCCATCATCCGTCAGGTTGGACCGCGGGCCCTCTGCTGTGCTGGGGAGCTGCTTGGATTCCACTTGCCTCTCGCCCTATACATTTTTTCAACTGTACCAGTGTTCGTGGCGCGGCAGCTGCCGCGCGGAGTCCGTGGGTGGGAATTGCCACCGAAGCCCCCCCCCACCCCCTGCCCCCCCACCCCTCCTGCCCCCACCCCCCCGGCGGTTGGCGGGCCGACTGCTACGGGTCGGTGCATTGAGTGCTGTGCTGTGCTGTGCTGTACCTGGGGTTGCTAGCTGAACAGGGGAGCTGGGACTCCTTGCTGATAGACGGAGTCTGGTGGCATAACTGTACCTGTACCCGGGGTGCAGCCTTCCGGTCTGGTGGTGCCTGCCGGCGTTGCTGCATTCGGTGAGTTGCTGGTGCTTCCTGCCATGCGGACCCCATACTTTCTGCTTTCCCTTTGAGTCGGCTGTGGTGGGAGAACCGGGCTGCTGGATCCGCATAGAGACGAAGGATGGGAAAGGCAGACCAGAGACAGGCAAAGCTCACCTTTGATGGGGGCAGGAAGAAGGCTTGCTCCCAGTCTGAAGGGTTGCCTGCGGAGGAGGGGGCCCCAGATACTTCGGTCATGACTATGTTTCTGAACCTCAAGAATAGCCTCGCTGGTATTGACGCTAAGCTTGAGCACCTGGCGGAGCAAAGGGACGGGATTAAGGCTAGGGTGGATGATCATGATACTCGCTTGGATCATCTGGAAGCACGTACGTCGGAGCTGGAGGATCAGCGTTGTGGTGATGGGGAGCAATTATTGCGGATGGAGCGCGTACTGGAAGTGATACGTAACAAGAATGAGGATTTGGAGGCACGGTCGCGTCGCAATAACATTCGCATAGTGGGCCTTCCGGAGTCCACGGCTATGGGAACGATTGAGGATTTTGTGTAGTCCATGCTCTCTGACATTTTTCCCAGGAAACTCTCCCGGTTGCTAGTGATAGAGAGAGCTTATAGATCGTTGGGACCTCGGCCTCGGCCTATCATTGTTCGATTGCTGAATTATCGTGATAGAGATACTATTCTCAGGTTGGGGAGGGAGCGGCGGCCGGTTATTTATAAGAATACTCAACTGAATATATTCCCTGATTATACTCCAGGGGTACAGGCTGCGCGTAGAGCCTTTTTGCCGATTAAACGCACTTTGAACCAGACGGATGCCAGATACTCTCTTATCTATCCTGTGAAACTGAGAGTGCAACATGGAGGCAAACTGCATTTCTTCACAGACCCGAAACTGGCAGCTAAGTTTGGTAAAACAGTGCCCAAAAAGACTGCGACAGGAGATCCTGGGGCCTCTGCAGCGGAGAGAGATATGCTAAGTAACTGTATGATCTGTTAATGGGCCCTGTACCCTCCCTCCCCCCACCTTCCCGTCTGGGATGGTGGTTGGGTGGTCCAGCTCACGCCCCTTAGATGAGTCCATTTGGCATGTCTACTGCTGTGTTTGGGGTTACAGTTTTGAAGGGGGTGGAATTTCAGCTCTGACCCGATTGGGGGGTCTGCGCAAGTAGGGGTGGGGAATGTTCTTGCTATTTGTTCGTTTGCATACCTGTGGTAGGCGATTATAATAGGATGATGTGGATGCACGGTTTGTTTGACCGGAGAATGTATGGTGCATGGACATGCGACACCAGTGCGCTGTCTCACTTGGAATGTGCATGGTCTGAATGACAGGCGTAAGGTGCGGCTACTGTCTGTGTATGTGAAGCAGCACGAGATTGACATATGCATGTTGCAGGAGACCCATTTAGTGGCGGCGACACAGAATCGGTTGAAGGCCGGTTGGATCGGAGAGTATCATGGGGAGGTGTTCTCACGCTATGCAAGAGGGGAGGCTATCCTGCTGCAGAAGGGACTGCAGTGGCATACTCAGGGGGTGATAGTGGACCCCAATGGGCGATATGTCATGCTGAGAGGCACTTTATTAGATAGAACATGCAGACTTGTGTCCATTTACGGTCCTAACACCGATGACCCTGAATTCTTTAGAGAAGTGTGGCAGCTGATTGAGTCGTTGGGGAGCGGCCCATTGATCTGGGAGGGGACTTCAATGTGATCCTGGACCCTGTGGCGGACCGGGAGAGCCTCGCCAGGATACAACACGTCGCTGCTGCTAAGACCCTCCCATCTGTAATGGATGCGGGAGCGCAGTGGTGGATTATATGGAGGGTGAGACATGGTACTGCTGGAGAGGGCACCTGTGTCAATAATGCTCATAATAGCTGGTCCCGCATCGATCAATCGATGGTTGGATACGTGGAGCTTTGGACGCAGTCAGTTGAGCACATGGTGCCTACCCTTTCGGATCACTCGACGGTCATGCTGGTGCTGGCAATTCCGGGAGGTCCTGGACGTGTGTTCTCGTGGAATCTACTGCATGGGCACTGCGGGACCAGGCGTTTCGGGAGGATGTTCGTGAGGCGATTATTCATTATTTTGCTGAGAATGGCAGGTCGGAGAGTTCTGCTGGAACTTTATGGGAGGCATTTAAGGTCGTAATTCGCAGCATTTGCCTCTCTAAACAGCATGGCGTGTTGAAGATGCTGCAGCGGGATTTGGCTGAACTGGAGGCGCAGATAGTGGAACTGGAACATCGTTTGGTTGTTGATTGGTCTGGGGATACATTAGCGGCACTGAGAAGCACTGTATCACAATTTGAGGAGGCTGCTTTGCGTGATATCTGTTTTTTGGGGAAACATGCTAAGGCACGGAGATATGGGGAGGGGGATAGGGCGGGGCGTACGTTGGAGCGCATGCTGCGTAAACCATGGGCCAGTAACTACATTGTCGAATTGTGGAGCGCGTCTGGTGAGAGGGTGGTGGTAACGGACAGAGTCCTGCAGGTCTTTACTGATTTTTTAGAGGACCTGTAAGCAGAGCCTTCTGGACTGGATGTTGAAGAGGTACAGGACTACTTTTCTGAGATTAGCTTGCTCTGGCTTGATGATTCACACAGGTTCTATCTAGATGTTCCTTTTTCCATGGAAGATGTAAAACAGGCAATTCGTAGTCTTCCAGGGGACAAGGCTCCTGGCTTGGATGGCCTAATTCCAACCTTTTATAAGGAATATGCGGACATTCTAGCACATCTATTGGAGGTTTACGTGGAGTCTATGGAGACTGGGGTTCTTCCCGCCTCTCTCCGTGAGGCCTTGATTGTTACGGTTCTAAAACCCTGTAAGGATCCATGAAGCTGTGACTCGTATCGACCGCTCTCCATGATTAATATAGGTAATATAATCTTGGCTAAGATGATTGCGGCGAGATTGCAGCCCTTGCTCCCGAAGCTGGTGTTACCAGACCAGTCTGGTTTTGTACTGGGCCGGTCTACGCTATATAATCTATGTACGTACTTTGCTGTTACGAGCACGGTTACACCTGAGGATGCGGCAGTAGTGTTTTTAGACGCTACTAAGGCTTTTGATTCTTTGGTGTGGAAGTACATGTTTTCGATGCTTGCCAGAGTAGGTATGAGTGCGAGGTTTGTGCAATTGATTCGCTTGCTATATTCGGAGCGTACTGCTCGGTTGCGAGTAAACTGAATTGTTTCTGACTCCTTCTGAGTGGCTTGCGGGACTCGACAGGGTTGCCCTCTGTCTCCACTGCTTTTCGTGATTGCAATGGAACTGCTGTCGGCGTATCTGAGACCGCATCATAAGTGCAGAGGGCTGGCATTTCGACAACGGCCCATATTAATATCCTTGTATGCAGACGATATTGCGTTGTATGTTCGTGAGCCGCAGAATCATTTTGATGTCCTGCTGGATGAGATAGTGCGGTTCGGCGCTTTCTCTGGAATTATGATTAACTGGTCGAAGTCAGTGGTGATGCCCCTCTCGGCCGGAACACTGTGCTTTTCCTCTAAATACCCTATTGTATGGGCTGATGGTCCGGTGCGTTACCTGGGCGTCTGGTTGAGTGGGGAGGTGGAGATACTCTGGTCCGCCAATTACGGTAGGGCAGTGGCATGGCTGGAGGACAGATTAGAGGCGTGGCGCTCACTACCGCTCTCGCTAACCGGATGTATTGCGATAGCTAAAATGGTGGTGCTGCCTAAATTCTTATATTTATTCGTGAACTTACCTCTTGTTCTTACTGCAAGTTTTTTCCAGAGGCTCCGCTCCGCGCTGATACGGTTGGTTTGGGTGGGTGGGCAGCCCAGAATTTCCTGGGAGAAGATGACTCTCCCATTTGAGTTGGGTGGTCTTGCTGCTCCGGATCTGGAGCTTTATTATCACTGCGCGCAGGACCATTTTGCACATTTCTGGATTTGCCCAATTCGATACTTACCGCATCTTGCGCCAGAAAGTGATGCAGTGTGGCCAGACGGACTGTCGCGTGTGATTGGGAACCCAGCTGGGCCCAAGCCGCATGGAGGGAGGGGGGGCAGACACAGGACTTCTTCATAAGGATAACGGGACTGACTGGCCCATGTAACTGATCTAAGATGTGTTATATTTTTCTGTTCTTGGATTATTGGACCGGCATATATAAGGAATTGTTATTGTCCTTCCTGCTGGAGGGGGCTGTCTTTGCTATCTGTTAAACCTAATAAAAAGAAATTTTAAAAAAATATATATTGTTACATTTGCACAGGTGAGCTTCATTAATTCCGAGACAACACCCTTTTGGTGTGGTGCTGCACTCCAGGGGGTGCCTGGTGGCAAGGGTACACCTAAAGTGTAGGGCAGCAAATCACTTATCCTAGTGGCATCTGGTTGGTACTTAACAGCTTTGTCAGTGAATTTCTCCCTGCCCTCCAGATTGAGCTAACCTGAAATAAACTACAGAGTAACGAGCAACATGTGCAAATAATCATGGCTACAGACCAAGGACATTCAAATGTACACTCTGATTGTAACAGTGGTTAAGATCAAACTAATATCAACGACAGCACTAGCACCTAACACAACTTTTTTTCTTGTACAAAAAGGGTGGTAGGCATGCATGGTGTGTTAGATGTGTGCCCTATATAACTTTAGTCTATTTTTCGGAAATAAGGGCATTTGTTTGGTCTACTCTACTGAGTGCTTTCACAACAATACTCCTTGGAAACGCAATTCAGGGAAGACCACAAACACCCAACTATCGTTGCAATCTAGAATTTTACACACGATTATTCATTTCACACTAATGAAATCATCTAATGCAGCTATAACCTCCTTATCACGGCTCGACTTCACAGCCAAGAGATGCATCAGCTCTGATCACAGCGCCCACTCACCACTTTGGTAACGTGTAAACATTTTTTTCTCTGCAGTAACAGTGGTGTGTAGGTAGGAAAAGCAGCTTCAAAGCAGCAAGAACAAAAACACTGCACTATAAAAGGTGCACACTACATCACACAAAAAGCCTTACTGGCGAGTACTCACTGTATAAAGGTGAGGCATATGACATCGATTTAACTTAAAGATTATGTCTCAAGTACTAGGCAAAAACTGAAGTCTGAATGAATCCAGAGTAGAAGGATATCGTAAAATGGAAATTAAGTTTGTGTCAGTTAAAAGATATTTAATACCGCGAGAGAGAGAAAAGGGAAGGTGAGGGAGAAAGGAGAGCGAAATGGAGAAACTAAGGAGATCGGAAGGGAGAGTATGCAAAAAAGTAAAAAATCAGTACAGATATAAATAGCACAATATTCTCTGGAGTAGATGCAAAACAACGTTTGAACTTATAAAGTAGTAGTACTGAAACAGAACAGCAGTCTGTGGGGTGTACACGTTATTATATTTAACATTAGCTTACATATAGCATAGCAGTACGTGGGGAGAATTGAGTAATTTAACTGCATTTGGGACTACTACTGATATGATACAATTGTGCGGGAAATAAGGATGTGTTGAGATATTCAGTACTAGTCAAGACTGGACTAGTCATTTAGTGCCCAGCAAAGGCCCTCTGTAGTCTGAGGATCAGAGGGTTGGTTTTGTGTGCGAGTGAATAGACGAATTATCAGCTATCCACCCTGCAAACGGCAGCGAGAGAAAATATATTTTTCTTTTATATATGTATATAATTGCCCCCCAGTTCCTCCTGGAGAAGGCCAGACTCACTAGCTTACACTTGTTCATATACCACTGTCATGAACACGATTTCCAGGATAGTTTGAAGCTCCCAGCCCCCCAATGGTACCAATTGGGATACTTGTGTATTGTACGTGTGAACACTACCAAAAACTGCAATATGTTTATCATAATGAAGCAGGTATGCTGCGTTTACCTGTGTGAGGATATCATGTACTGATACACGTTTCATAAAAAATAACTTACATTTGATTCGCACAGTAAGAGAAATAGAAGATGAAAAAGGCGAACCCGGGTTTAGCTGCGGAAAACCTTCAAGGTTATAATAACATTATAACACACAAACTGGTGGTGTTTTCGTATAGTTCAAATGGAATATGTCGTCACAGGATCTCTTAATTGGAAGTGGATTCAGCCAAGACCATCTGATAAAGAAAGGTAACCAACATGCAAATGAAAAATGTAGCGAGTGCCCAGAACTGTTCTCATGTTTTAGTGAGTATTTACGTGCTTGTCTCAAACTGCTAGGCATCTGTCAGTAAGTGTCGACAAAATTGTCTGTCCTTTACAATGATTTGTCCAGCAATGCAGAGGTTGAATTAAGCTGTTCATCATCAGGTTTCAACTCTGATGAGGAAGAAGTTGGCACTGGTTCAGCGATCAAAGTAAGTTAAAGAGGTTAAAGGCGATGATGCAGGGTCTCTAACGGATCCAAAGGGTTTGATCCTATGCTGTTAAAGCATCTGCATTCCCCTGGGTGGACCCCAGCTCCGCATGTAGAGGATTATGTTGAAACATGGCTGCGAAAACAGATTCCTAAGGATGTTAGGATCAGATTACGATCAGAGTGCCCTAAACCAAATTTAGGAAACAAAATCATTGCTACACCAGACATGGATGCTAAGATATTATCTTTCATAGGTAAAGGGGGATGAAATCCAAGGAAAGGATTAGACAAGGGTCTAAGAATGTGTCAAGATAGACTTTTGGATTTCACTGGCCCACTAACAAACGTTTTTCATATGGCTGAGGATGCCTATATTGCAAAAAGTCTCCCAATGTGAAGGAATTGAGCGAGTGGGTCCAGAGAGCCGTGTGTCTTCTTGGAAATGCAAACACAGTCATTTTGGTAGAAAGAAGAAAAAGCATCTCGTTACAAATAGATCCTAAGTTGGTGGAACTAGCTAATAGTGAGGCAGGGTGAGAGGCAAATGGAATGCTTTTGGGAGACGCCTTTATTAAAGAGATGTTTAAGTTTGTAGGAGCTTTCAGTTCCTTGCAGAAATCACAGCATGATATAAAAAAAAGGTCTTTGACTGTAGAGTTTTTGGACTCGCCAGGAGAACTAGAGGGCGAGGGACCCCAGCTGAGGGTCAATAGTTGTTCGCTTTTAAGAGGTTACAAGCAGTACCACTATCAGACCCCTATCAGCTAGGAAATTTCTATACCCAAAGACTAAGAGCCAGATCTAGAGGTAGCTGTGGAAAGCATCAATCCCAGGGAAGAGGTAAATCAATAACCTTCTGTTATCCAATTAAAATTGGATGGCAGACGTCCAATTTTTTCACAATTGGTCTCAAATAACAAAAAGACCCTAGGGTTCTAGAGATGGCCTTAGGCTATCACATATACTTTGTGGAATAACTGGTTCAGGACAGTATGCCAGAGATGATAACGTTCAATTTAGATTTGTCAGAGTTGGTAAACAAGGATGTGAAAGAGCTGGAGAGAAAAGGAGCAATGATTGTGGAGGTAAAATCATCACTTGGAAGGGTTTGTGAGCAATATTTTTCTTGTCGAAAAGAAAGACAAAGGACCGATGATAAATTTGAGGTATATGAACGATTGGGTAGTGCACCTTCATTATACGATGGAAGGGATGCATATGCTGAGAGGAGACTGGGTGACTTGTCTGGATTTGAAGGATGCTTATCTGACAGCTCCAATTTGGGAACCACGGCAAAGATTTCTCTATTTCAGGTGGGCAAGGAAGATATGGAAGTTTGTCTGTCTTCCTCCCCTTGCTGGTTTACAAAGGTGCTTCATCCTGTGGAGGCATTCTTAAGGAAATGAGGTGTGCGTCTGCTAACTTATTTGGACAACTTTTAGTTAATCGATCAGGACATGTTAAAATGTAGACGGTCACACAACGATGGCTGTGCAGTTGTTGGAGGATTTGGAGTAAACAGGTTTTGCAGTAAACAGACAGAAGTCATGTCTGACTACAAATCAGGAAACGCAGCTTGGGGGATTTTTGGTGGATACATTGCAAGGTCAGTTGAAGCTTCTGAATGAGAAGTTAAAAAGAATAAGGAAGGAGATTCAGAAAGTGGTGAGTTTGGAGATGCTTCTATTAAGAATGTTAGCAAGAGCAGCTGGTCTGTTATCCACGATTCAGGCTATTTTTTCAGGACCTTTGGACTATCGTGCACTTCAGAGGTTGAATGTCAAACATTTGAGATGTGGCCTGAGGTATTTGGAGAAGATTGAGCTTCCATATGTGGAAAAAGGGGAGTTTGGTGGTTAAGGACTATAGAGGCTTGGAATGGACAGGCTATCCTTGGAGAGAATCTGGAGATGATTACAGAGTCAGATAAGAGTTTGGCAGGTTGGGAGCACGTTGTGGTGCAATTTCAACTGGTGATATCTGGACAGAGGAAGAAAGAAACTTCATATAAATTGTCTAGGATTCCTGGCAGGATATTTTGCTATAATGAGTTTCACAAGGGACAAAGAGTGGTGCTGGGTACTCTTGAGGATGGAGAATGTATCAGCAGTGAGATATGTGAACAAGATTTGGGGGGGGGGGGGGGGAGTAGCGGTCAAATGATTTGGCAAATCTAGCAAAGATTTTCTTGGATTATTGTTTGAGCCACAATTTTCAAGTGCAGGTGGAATATATTCAGTGGATGAACAATGTGGAGGCCGATCAGTACTCACGTAATTACAGGGCCTCCAGCAATTGGAGACTTAACAGGTCAGTTTTTATGAGGCTGATGGAGATTAGGCTCCTTGTCAGGTGGATCTGTTTGCAAACAGATTGAATGCCCAGTTAGAGAAATTCATCAGCTGGCGTTCGGATCAGGAGTCTGTGGGAATAGATGCATTCCGGCAGGACTGGAGGGTCTCGAGCCACATGCGTTTCCATTCTCAATGATTACTTGTGTGACTATGATGGTGTGCAGGTGGAAGGAGATGGTAGTGTTGGTAACATCTCTGTGGGAGAAATAGTTCTGCCGGATTCCAGGAGAAATGTTATTTGGAGTTTGGTTTACATGTTTATGAAGTAACTGGAAAATATATTTATGTTGTGTTCAGCAGTAAGCTAAAAAAGAAGAAAGATGGCTGGAGGTTCTCACCTTTTGCTGAGTTTGGAATTTTGTTGAAATTCTATATTCTTTAAAGGGGACTGCTGTGACTAGTGGCAATCAGGTTTACTTTTGAGTTAATAAAATCCAGATTTTCTGACCATCAACCTGGGGACAATCTACATTATTAATTACGTTTACACGTCAAAGCTCTGGTTCATGTTAAAAGGTGCAAAAAGTTCAGATCCTTAAGCTAAGATGACAAGACTGGTTTATCTTTATGAAAGTTGATTCACCTTTGGTAGAAGGTATAAGGTGAAAGGAATGTTTTCATTGAAAGATTCGGTTTACAAGGACTCTTTTTTCAAGTGAAAAGTATGACAGAAAGATGCTTCTCCATTAACCAGTATGTAGGAAGGGAGCTTGTCCACTGGCAGTATGGCAGAAAAGAGTTTCTATAATAACCGGTATGAGGTAAAGGTACTGTAGCAATGAAAGGTATGAGAGAAAGATGTTTCTCCATTGTACAGTATGACAGAAATATGCTTCTCTGTTAACCTAAATTGGGCAGGGGGCAGAGTTCTATTTTAACCAGTATGGAGTAATTATGCTTCCCAATAAATATGGGAAAGGTTGTTTTTCTACTGACCGGTAGGATAGACAGTTTTACTTCTTCATTAACTGGTTATGGGGTAGAGCTGCTTCTCAATGAGGGAAAGGTATTCCTTCCGTGAATGGTACATAGAAAAGTAATACTCAAAAGCTACTCTGTACATTATTTTCTCTCTCAACAGTAACTTATTCACTGCCAGTGAGTGCACAACTGGACCTGAAAACGAACAACTCTTTCCCCATGTGCATCCAGCACCTACAGACAACCTGCTCAAGGGAGCTACACATCTCTAGTCTGCAAAACCCAGAGGTCAGTGAATCGTTTGAGTCAAACGCCCCTGTCAATCTTCAAGGCCAATAGCAGGAGTTCAAAACTTAGGAATTTTTCCCACCAAAAAACCTTTAGTTAGAAAATAAGTTTAATTTTCTTTTTTAACACAAGAAACAAACATCTCTGAATAACGTAAAGAGCATTTTTCCAAATAATTTATATACTTTCAATGCAATATTATGACTTCAATGTTCTCATTTAACCAGTTATACGAGAACTCTTTCCTTCTCAGTGCTGCTTAATTTAAAAAATATGAATCATTATTAGCTTTCACAAAATTCCTGTAGCAAACTCCAATTCTTACTAATGAACAAGTTACTTACCTTCCATAATGCATTATGTGGTAGAGACTTTTTCTAGCTGCTGATTCCTTACCTTTGAATTTCCCAGGCGTCAGACTGGATCCGGAACCTTTGCTGAGCAATAGCCCTGCGTGCGCAATCTGGTAGCTCAATTCGGTTCCACATGGCATTGTCAGCATTGTGTGCTGGATGTGACACCGCAGTCCTCTATATAGGCGCTATCCAGTCGCGCAGACGTCCGTTACTTTCTTCACGTCTTTCCAAGCCAGCAGATCAGAGCCATGAAGCAAACTGACAAATATGTCATATATATTATATAATATAGATCTAAGGCTCTTAAAAGGGATCTCCTTAATCCTAAAAAACGAGTCCGCAGAGCAGGGAGGAATGGGTGGGTGTAAGAAATCTGCAGTTGGATATAGTGTCTACCAGAAGATGTGTTACTGAGAGTAAGTAACTAGTTCATCTGATAGAGACTTCTAGTTGCAGATTCCTTACCTCTGAATAGCTACTCAAGCCATATTCTCCTGCCGATGGGCTGCAGGGAAATTTCCTGAACTAAAAGTCTTGCAGGACCAAAAAGGTGAAATGCCTGTCCCTGTGGACCCGACTATCCAGGCAGTAGTTGTTAAAGTGTGCAGGAATGCCCACATTGCTGCTTGTCAGATGCCTAGGTGCTGGGTCTCCACAAGTTAACGCTGTGATTGCAGCTTTTCCTCAGGTGGAATGGGCTCATAGGCTCCCAAGGAGGCTGCTTGTTAGCCAGAGAGTAGCAGATTTTTATCCAGAGAATGACCCAGCGCGAAATGGGTAATTTCTGTACTGCCCAACCTTTCTTTACTTTCACATATCCCACAAAGATTTGGTCATCCACCCAGAGCTCTTTTGTGCAATAGTAGTAGAACGACAATGCCCTTGTTGGGTGCAGCTGGTGGAGTTCTCCTATTCCTTAAAGGGATGCAAGGAAGCAAAGAAGGTGGGCATGGCGACAGTCTGTACGAAATTAAATGAGGTCATCACTAAAGGGAGAAAAGAGGCACGGGGATGCCAAGCACCACTTTGTCAGTAAACACTGAGATATGGAGGCTTTGGTGACAAGGCCTGCAGCTCACTCACCCTCTGGGCGGATGTAATGGCCATGAGAAAGGCTGTTTTGATGGCGAGCAGCCTGAGGGGATGGTTGTGAAGGGGCACAAATGGAGCATACATCAAAAATGTAATAACCAAGTTCAGGTCCCACGGAGGCAAAATGAAGGGCAAAGGGGAAAACATATGAAGGGCAAAGGGGAAAACATAAGGACAAGCCCTTTTGGAAACCTATTTACAATAGGAGACTTAAAGGGTTGGTCAGGCAGCCACAGAAATGTAGGATTTAGCAGAAAGATTGCACTTAAGAGTGCCCAGAGCACAGCCCTGCTGGGCAAGGAACAGGATGAAAAGAAGAACAGAGAGAGAGGCAGAAAGAGGATCTCTTTACAATACACAATTTTACAAATATTTCCCAACAGCAGGTGTACACCGTCTTTGTGGAGGAACGCCTGGCTCCTAAAATATACTTATGGACTTCAGGAGGAAGGTCGAAGGCTCTCAACTGTCTCTGCTCAATCGCCACGCATGAAGGGGCAAATTGACAGGTTTGGGTGGAGAACCCTCCCCTGCTGCTGCGACAGATGATCCTCCCAAAAGTGCAGCTTGATCGGAGCATAGATGCTCACTTTCCGAAGTTTGGGACACAAGACTCTCTGTACCCAGTCAACAGCCATAAGGATTATATCGGCCCAGTCGTTCTTGATCGTCTTGAAAGCTCTAGGCAGGAGTCGTATGTGCGGTGTGAGCTCCACTCGCGACAAAAGGCATCGCCGAGCAACTGTCACCTTGAAAACTCCAATGCACAATACTGCCGACATTGCATGTTCTATTCCGAGGCAAACAGTACTAACCATGGCTCTCCTCACTGCTGAAAGAGTACTTGCGCCGCCTCAAAGTGGAGGCACCACTCCTGATCCACCAGGCATTGCCGGCTGAGTTCATCTGCCCTGGCGTTCAGAGAGCCTTCCAGGTGGTGAACCACCAAGGTTATGCTCTGCTGTTCCAGCCATGTCCAGAGATGCAGGGCCTCTTGACAAAGGGTCCATGATCCCACTCTCATTGCTTTTTGCAGTACCACATGGCAGTGGTGTTGTCTGTGAACACCTGCACTAACTATCCCTTGACAGAGTGAAGAAATGCCTTCAATGCTAGCTGGATTGGCCGAACCTCCAGCAGACTGATGTGGTGCCTGGATTCTGCAGGAGACCAGAGTCCTCTGATCTCCACCTCTCCCAGATGGCCGCCCCTTCCCAGAAGAGAGAAGCATCTGTCACTACTGTGAGGACTGGTTGAGGACGGGAGGAGTTTGCCTTTGACCCTATTGCGGTTTGTGATCCATCACTGCAAGTTTTGCAGTTCCCTCCGAGATCTGGACCATGTTGGAGAGATCTGGACCATCTTGGAGAAATTTCCCTACTGTTGCACATCAGATCCCGCTGCAGAGACCGCACATGCCATGTGGCATGATTTACCAGCAGGATGCAGGAGGCCATGAGGCCCAGCAGCCTTGGAGTCAGTCTCTTCAAAACCCAGGATAGAGACCGAAACATCAGTATCATACCCGGAATATCCTGGACTCGCCACTAGGGGGGATAAGCCTGAAACTGCACTGTGTTCAGAACAGCTCCTATGAAAGAGAACATCTGAGAGGGAGTCAGGTGTGACTTTTTCATCTTTATAGTGAATCCCAGCAAATGCAGAAGGTTTGCCGTAGTCTAGAGGTAGGAGACTACAGCCTGGGGCAAGCCTGCCCTCAACAGCTAGTCGTCGAGGTAGGGGAAGACTGAAACTCCCCAACATTTGCAGATGAGCTTTGACCACTGCCATCACCTTGGTGAACACCCGAGGGACGCTGGTAAGGTTAAATGGGATGACATGAACTGAAACTGCTCTTGGTGTTCCTTGAACCACAGGTAATGCCATTGGGCAGGCAGAATGGGAATGTGAAAATACGCATCCTGTAAGACCAGCACTACAAACCAGTCTTCTAGTCCTAGGGCAGACAAAGCCTGTGCCAACTTGAGCATCTTAAAGTTCTCCTTCTTAAGAGATTGATGGTCCGTAGGTCTCGAATGAAGCGAAGACCCTTGTTCTTTTTGGGTATCAAAAAGCAGCAGGAATAACAACCATTGTCTACTTTTGATATCAGGACCCTTTCTGTAGCTGCCTTGGCCAAGTCAACAGTAACTTCCTCTTGGAGGAGAGACAAATGATCCTTCGCCAGCTGCTCGAATGTTGGTAGTATTGGGGGAGCTAAGTATTGGAAAGGCAGGGCAAAGCCCTTCTGAATGATCTGCAGTACCCAAGCGTCCAATGTAATGGACTGCCAGTGGAGTAGATGATGTTGAATTCTCCCTCCAACTAGGCAACCATGGTCCTACACAAAACAAACTAGGAAGGCTTGGTGGCTGACTACTTCTACCTTAAAGACCCTCTATGTCTGAAGACATCGCACCCACGTCCTCCCATAGCTTTGGGAGCTTGCGCATAATGGTGGCTGGCATAGGGCTGGCACGGTGGTTTGCCCCTTCCATGGACACGAAACCTGCGAAAGGCAGACGGTGGATGAGGGGTGCCGAAAGGCCCAAGGACTTGACCATAGTCAGTGAGTCCTTAAATCGCTCCAGCGCCATCTGCTTTCTCGCCAAACAATCGAGTCCCATCGAAGGGCATAAGGTAATGCCTATGGCCAAACAATCGAGTCCCATCGAAGGGAATAAGGTTTTCCTCAACATTCCCCAAAAAGCCAGATGTTCTCACCTTGGCGTGGCACTGTAAGGCTATCGTCGGCGAAACCATTCTTGCCAGCGAGTCAGTCGTATCCAGGCCGCACCAAATGGTGAACTTCGCTGCATCCCTCCAATCTTTTCCCGCTTGGAGGAGGTATGGGCCTCCCTGGGACCTGTGGCAGCACCTCCACAACTGTATCCCATAAGGTGTGCGAGAAAGGGCCCAATAAGCTTGAGGTGTACACCGACCTCAGTGCCAGGCTGGTGGAAGAATATGTCTTCAGTCCAAGCTAGTCCATCCTCTTGGATTACCTGTTCGGGAGAGTGGAAGGGAATGCACTGTAGGAAGTGAAGGCTGGGACTACGAAGCTCTCAGGGGTGGGGTGATGGCTTAGGAAACTAATGTCACCTAGTGCATGGAGATGGGGGGTGGGCAATCGTCATATTTACAGGAGCTCCTGTTCTGGGTTTGGACCAAGTTTCCAGCAGGAGGTCAGTAAGTGCCTCGTTAAAGGGCAGAAATCGTTCAGAAGCGGAAGCCCCAAGTTGAAGCACTTCAGTCAGGCTGTTTGTCTTGATGGCCACTGAGGGCAGTTTGAGGTCAAGGACCTCCGCTGCCCTATGCATCACCATTGCATAGGCAGCTCCCACCTCCGTAGCCTCAGTGGGGAGAGAGAGTTAGCCAGTATCTGGAGAGGTGTCCAGTCGTAGATGTGGTCGGGCTCAAGACACCACAGATAGACTAGGTGAGGGTCCATAACCAACATGGCGAAATGAGAGGCACCACACAACTTAAAGCCTACCGTCCTGGATGTTATCCCAACACACGTCACAAAAGATCTTTGATAAAATGTTGAAAAAAGTCTGTCAAAAAAACGACAGTGGGGAAGCTCTCTCCAGATCTGCGCTGGCGTGGAAAGAAAAGAACTGACATCTGTGCGCCTTATTGACACCCATATAGGTGATCGCAAAGTCACATTGGGCACCAACGATGCCGACGAATCCACACGGAACTGAACTGAGTCACCCTACAGCCCGTGCAGGGGTATTGCTCAAGCAAAGGTTTCGGGATCCAGCCCGACGTCTGGGAAATTCAAAGGTAATGAATCTGCAGCTAGAAGCCTCTGCCAGATTTAACAGCTAAGACAGCTCGCAAGTTCTGTTAAATGCCTCAAACTTTTGGTGCTCTTTAAAAGCAAGAAATTCTACAAAAATTCTCAATTGTAGACCTGTAGGAAAGTACCATATTGCCTGGCATGTTACCCCCATTTTTCACTGTATATATGTTGTTTTAGTTGTATGTGTCACTGGGACCCTGGTAACCCAGGGCCCCAGTGCTCATAAGTGTGCCTGAAGGTGTTACCTGTGTAGTGACTAACTGTCTCACTGAGGCTCTGCTAATCAGAACCTCAGTGGTTATGCTCTCTCATTTCTTTCCAAATTGTCACTGACAGGCTAGTGACCATTTTTACCAATTTACATTGGCTTACTGGAACACCCTTATAATTCCCTAGTATATGGTACTGAGGTACCCAGGGTATTGGGGTTCCAGGAGATCCCTAGGGGCTGCAGCATTTCTTTTGCCACCCATAGGGAGCTCTGACAATTCTTACACAGGCCTGCCACTGCAGCCTGAGTGAAATAACGTCCACGTTATTTCACAGCCATTTTACACTGCACTTAAGTAACTTATAAGTCACCTATATGTCTAACCTTTACCTGGTAAAGGTTAGGTGCAAAGTTACTTAGTGTGAGGGCACCCTGGCACTAGCCAAGGTGCCCCCACATTGTTCAGAGCCAATTCACTGAACTTTGTGAGTGCGGGGACACCATTACACGCGTGCACTACATATAGGTCACTACCTATATGTCGCTTCACCATGGTAACTCCGAATATGGCCATGTAACATGTCTATGATCATGGAATTGCCCCCTCTATGCCATACTGGCATTGTTGGTACAATTCCATGATCCCAGTGGTCTGTAGCACAGACCCTGGTACTGCCAGACTGCCCTTCCTGGGGTTTCACTGCAGCTGCTGCTGCTGCCAACCCCTCAGACAGGCAGCTGCCCTCCTGGGGTCCAGCCAGGCCTGGCCCAGGATGGCAGAACAAAGAACTTCCTCTGAGAAAGGGTTTGTGACACCCTCTCCCTTTGGAAAATGGTGTGAAGGCAGGGGAGGAGTAGCCTCCCCCAGCCTCTGGAAATGCTTTGTTGGGCACAGATGTGCCCAATTCTGCATAAGCCAGTCTACACCGGTTCAGGGACCCCTTAGCCCCTGCTCTGGCGCGAAACTGGACAAAGGAAAGGGGAGTGACCACTCCCCTGACCTGCACCTCCCCTGGGAGGTGTCCAGAGCTCCTCCAGTGTGCTCCAGACCTCTGCCATCTTGGAAACAGAGGTGCTGCTGGCACACTGGACTGCTCTGAGTGGCCAGTGCCACCAGGTGACGTCAGAGACTCCTGCTGATAGGCTCCTTCAGGTGTTAGTAGCCTTTCCTCTCTCCTAGGTAGCCAAACCCTCTTTTCTGGCTATTTAGGGTCTCTGTCTCTGGGGAAACTTTAGATAACGAATGCACGAGCTCAGCCGAGTTCCTCTGCATCTCCCTCTTCACCTTCTGATAAGGAAACGACCGCTGACCGCGCTGGAAGCCTGCAAACCTGCAACATAGTAGCAAAGACGACTACTGCAACTCTGTAACGCTGATCCTGCCGCCTTCTCGACTGTTTTCCTGCTTGTGCATGCTGTGGGGGTAGCCTGCCTCCTCTCTGCACCAGAAGCTCCGAAGAAATCTCCCGTGGGTCGACGGAATCTTCCCCCTGCAACCGCAGGCACCAAAAAGCTGCATTACCGGTCCCTTGGGTCTCCTCTCAGCACGACGAGCGAGGTCCCTCGAATCCAGCGACGCTGTCCAAGTGACCCCCACAGTCCAGTGACTCTTCAGCCCAAGTTTGGTGGAGGTAAGTCCTTGCCTCACCTCGCTGGGCTGCATTGCTGGGAACCGCGACTTTGCAGCTACTCCGGCCCCTGTGCACTTCCGGCGGAAATCCTTCGTGCACAGCCAAGCCTGGGTCCACGGCACTCTAACCTGCATTGCACGACTTTCTAAGTTGGTCTCCGGCGACGTGGGACTCCTTTGTGCAACTTCGGCGAGCACCGTTTCACGCATCCTCGTAGTGCCTGTTTCTGGCACTTCTCCGGGTGCTACCTGCTTCAGGGAGGGCTCTTTGTCTTGCTCGACGTCCCCTCTCTCTGCAGGTCCAATTTGCGACCTCCTGGTCCCTCCTGGGCCCCAGCAGCGTCCAAAAACGCCAAACGCACGATTTGCGTGTAGCAAGGCTTGTTGGCGTCCTTCCGGCGGGAAAACACTTCTGCACGACTCTCCAAGGCGAGAGGGATCCGTCCACCAAAGGGGAAGTCTCTAGCCCTTTTCGTTCCTGCAGAAACCTCAGCTTCTTCTGTCCAGTCGAAGCTTCTTTGCACCCGCAGCTGGCATTTCCTTGGCATCTGCCCATCTCCGACTTGCTTGTGACTTTTGGACTTGGTCCCCTTGTTCCACAGGTACCCTAGATTGGAAATCCACAGTTGCTGCATTGCTGGTTTGTGTCTTTCCTGCATTATTCCTCTAACACAACTATTTTGTCCTTAGGGGAACTTTAGTGCACTTTGCACTCACTTTTCAGGGTCTTGGGGAGGGTTATTTTGCTAACTCTCACTATTTTCTAATAGTCCCAGCGACCCTCTACAAGGTCACATAGGTTTGGGGTCCATTCGTGGTTCGCATTCCACTTCTGGAGTATATGGTTTGTGTTGCCCCTATCCCTATGTTTCCCCATTGCATCCTATTGTAACTATACATTGTTTGCACTGTTTTCTAAGACTATACTGCATATTTTTGCTATTGTGTATATACATCTTGTGTATATTTCCTATCCTCTCACTGAGGGTACACTCTAAGATACTTTGGCATATTGTCATAAAAATAAAGTACCTTTATTTTTAGTATAACTGTGTATTGTGTTTTCTTATGATATTGTGCATATGACACTAAGTGGTACTGTAGTAGCTTCACACGTCTCCTAGTTCAGCCTAAGCTGCTCTGCTAAGCTACCATTATCTATCAGCCTAAGCTGCTAGACACCCTATACACTAATAAGGGATAACTGGGCCTGGTGCAAGGTGTAAGTACCCCTTGGTACTCACTACAAGCCAGTCCAGCCTCCTACAAGACCTGCCAATCTGTAGCTAGGAACGAACCCTGCACAGTTCAAGGATTCAAAATGTGTGCAATACAAATTGCTCAATCCTTCCATCCTAACGCTACTGCTTCAAACGAGTATCTAATGCATTACTCAGTAGTCCACAGACGAGCCCTGTGCTACACAAGAGCAAGGCAAGGCCAGAACGTCACGATGTAGAAATAACAGCAAACCAACTTTTTGAGACACACTGTAAGAGCACCTCCTGACTCCTTTTTTTTTACCTTTGCGCCCTCGTCCATAATACAGCGTGGGAGTGGAGGCAGAGATTACCTCATTTGCATGGGGCCATATTCCCATGCAAATGGCCGAACGCCCTGTCACAATAGCACAGGTGCATAAGTGCGCCAGCGATATGATTATTACAGAAGAGGCCGCACAAGCGTCCGCGGCCCCTCTTCCCTAATACCAAAGTGAGCTGCGGCGCACAAAGTGGGTGCACATGCCTGTTGCACGCCCAGGGAACTTTCTGTAATACAGTCACTGATGTTTAAATTAGTCCGCCCAGTAATCTGACATACAGCAACCCTAGGAGCTTTAACAACTGCACTGGCCCTAGAGGCATATCACCAGGGCATACATGCAAGCATACCTGATTCAGGCAAGAGATTTCTAATTCTTGAAGTCGAGAAATTGCTTTATTTTAACTGTATCACGCCCAAAATGGCCTCCACATCTTTACAGATTATTGGGGAAAATACATTTCTATGATTTTTTTCTTCTAAATCTTCCACTTCATCATTTCTAAATGCTGGCATGTATGGTATAAGTCTCACGTACACAACACTTTGCAGTCATAAAACCAGTACAACCTGACTTTATAAATATAAAGTCCAAAAAATCAGTATGCACAAAAGCGAAATGGGATTCCGAATTCCTATTAGGAAACACAATGGGTATACCTCTGTCCACTGCTAGGCGCAAGGGAAAACCTGTAGCCAATAATTATCTTTCTTTCCCCCTCACAGTCGCAGTGCTATACGCAAATGCTTGTTAATTGCTTCTGTGGCTGCAAAAATAACTAAAAAATCAGATAAAAAAAATCAGCAGCTGCCTAGGGCAGACTAGCAGCATTTACAAATTACGAAATGTATAAGCCTACACCGTGCTTGTGCAGGTCGGGACATTGAAACAGACTGCGGTCCCATCTACCATTGCATGTATTTCCCAATGTTGCATTCAACATATGGTAATATTTGTGGCATGCGGACACATGTCCCTCTAAGGACAGGCATACAACGATGTCACACTGTAAATGAAAATGATAGGATGGGGTCAGCTGCTCCTTGCATTTCTCCAACACAGTATTCACTAATTTTCACAGTGAGTCAACAACGGATGTCTGTCCCCTTGACATTAGAGAAGCAGTGTGACCACTTCCCCCAGATGGCAACGTTGTAACTGCATAGACTGCACTGCTGGGAAGCGTGGAGACTCCACACAGGGTTTTTTTTTAACCGTGAAGGGACAAACATCGTGCTAATGTCACTACTGAAAACTTTGTCATCGAAAAAGATGTGGTAGGTCCCAAAAATAAAAAATACAAGAGAACTGAGAAATGGTGCTTCTTAAAAGATAACAGGCCTAAAGGAAGACGGAATCCAAGAAAACATTTGAAAAAAAACAAAGATCTAGAAGGAGAACTACTGACACTTGAGGGTCACTGGAACATAATTTCCTCGCAGTAAATTAGAGGCAAGAGGATTACAGATCAATTACAAAGACTGAGGTCAAGAAAATACAGGGAGTGCAGAATTATTAGGCAAATTAGTATTTTGACCACATCATCCTCTTTATGCATGTTGTCTTACTCCAAGCTGTATAGGCTCGAAAGCCTACTACCAATTAAGCATATTAGGTGATGTGCATCTCTGTAATGAGAAGGGGTGTGGTCTAATGACATCAACACCCTATATCAGGTGTGCATAATTATTAGGCAACTTCCTTTCCTTTGGCAAAATGGATCAAAAGAAGGACTTGACAGGCTCAGAAAAGTAAAAAATAGTGAGATATCTTGCAGAGGGATGCAGCACTCTTAAAATTGTAAAGCTTCTGAAGCGTGATCATCGAACAATCAAGCGTTTCATTCAAAATAGTCAACAGGGTCGCAAGAAGCGTGTGGAAAAACCAAGGCGCAAAATAACTGCCCATGAACTGAGAAAAGTCAAGCGTGCAGCTGCCACGATGCCACTTGCCACCAGTTTGGCCATATTTCAGAGCTGCAACATCACTGGAGTGCCCAAAAGCACAAGGTGTGCAATACTCAGAGACATGGCCAAGGTAAGAAAGGCTGAAAGACGACCACCACTGAACAAGACACACAAGCTGAAACGTCAAGACTGGGCCAAGAAATATCTCAAGACTGATTTTTCTAAGGTTTTATGGACTGATGAAATGAGAGTGAGTCTTGATGGGCCAGATGGATGGGCCCGTGGCTGGATTGGTAAAGGGCAGAGAGCTCCAGTCCAACTCAGACGCCAGCAAGGTGGAGGTGGAGTACTGGTTTGGGCTGGTATCATCAAAGATGAGCTTGTGGGGCCTTTTCGGGTTGAGGATGGAGTCAAGCTCAACTCCCAGTCCTACTGCCAGTTCCTGGAAGACACCTTCTTCAAGCAGTGGTACAGGAAGAAGTCTGCATCCTTCAAGAAAAACATGGTTTTCATGCAGGACAATGCTCCATCACACGCGTCCAAGTACTCCACAGCGTGGCTGGCAAGAAAGGGTATAAAAGAAGGAAATCTAATGACATGGCCTCCTTGTTCACCTGATCTGAACCCCATTGAGAACCTGTGGTCCATCATCAAATATGAGATTTACAAGGAGGGAAAACAGTACACCTCTCTGAACAGTGTCTGGGAGGCTGTGGTTGCTGCTGCACGCAATGTTGATGGTGAACAGATCAAAACACTGACAGAATCCATGGATGGCAGGCTTTTGAGTGTCCTTGCAAAGAAAGGTGGCTATATTGGTCACTGATTTGTTTTTGTTTTGTTTTTGAATGTCAGAAATTTATATTTGTGAATGTTGAGATGTTATATTGGTTTCACTGGTAATAATAAATAATTGAAATGGGTATATATTTTTTTTTGTTAAGTTGCCTAATAATTATGCACAGTAATAGTCACCTGCACACACAGATATCCTCCTAACATAGCTAAAACTAAAAACAAACTAAAAACTACTTCCAAAAATATTCAGCTTTGATATTAATTAGTTTTTTGGGTTCATTGAGAACATGGTTGTTGTTCAATAATAAAATTAATCCTCAAAAATACAACTTGCCTAATAATTCTGCACTCCCTGTATACATTTGTAAACTGAGCCATCTGTACGATGTAGGAAACAAAGCCCGCGGATAACTTGCTTGGCTGGACATATGAGAAGGATAGATAGGTCATTCAGGTGCTGGGAGTAGTGACTGATGACAGGGTCATCACAAAAACATTCATGGCAAACCTGTGGGAGCTATACCACTCCTGAATAAAAGTATCAATAAAAGATACTGCAAAATTTGTAGCGGACCTGCCCATCCAGACACTACCCCATGAAGCAAAAGACATGCCGGAGGATCTGCTAAACATAGAGTTTGCTGATGCGATCTCCAAGCTACAAAGTGGTAAAACACCAGGGCACAAAAGTTTATGCACATATTTCTTCAAGCGTCCGTCAGAAAAATTAGTGGAACATATGGAACCAATATTCCTACAGGCCTGGGAGATGGGTCAATGGCCACAATAACATTGATTAGGAAAACACGAAGGGCCCAAGAAAAATATGCATTACACAGACCAATATAACTGCTAAACATAGAAACCAAATAACTCACTATGGTTCTTGCAACACTGGCATCCATTCGCAACAGTCCCTGCAAGCCTTAAATTCTGTAGTTTAAGGGGGCTTGTTCCTTTGCACACAAGCTAAATTTTGGGAGAAAATGCTTGTCTACTGACGAGAAAAAGAAGCTGGTTCCAGATCTTCGTATGAAGGGGCAAAAAGAAAGTAACTGACTTTGGCGAGCTGAGGTGGTGTCTACATGCTGCTAAATGGTATCACCACCTGGAAGCAGTCGAGGAGAAGCCACACAGGGGCTATGTTCAAGAATCTTTCAGGTTCAGTCTGGCGCTTGGGAAGATTCTAAAGGTGAGGATTCTGTGGTTAGAAGTATCTATCAGAACAAAAGGATGCTCATACATTGAGTCAAACATACTAAAACATAAGGACAAAGAGCTCACACAAGGAGTTTGGGGTACACATTCCTCCCAGACTGAGGAGGGTGGTTCAGAAAAAACAGACAGCAGGAAAAAATCAGTCACAAGAATAGATGGTAAAGATAATGGTAACACAAGGCCTTAGACTGTGCAGAATATGAAGGCGAAAACACTGGAAATCCAAAGCTTAATCACAGAGGAAGTAGTACAGAAACTAGATATATGCCTCAGACATGAAGACTGCGTGAGAGAAACCAAGCAGAGATGGATACAGATAGGACAGGTATAACAGACAACAGGACCTGGTGACAATGGACAGAATACACAGGTGTCATAGCATGCAGAATGGTGACATGGGGAATTATTGATAGGAACTATTACGAAACAGGACGAAAATAACGAAAGAGACAGAGAGCCAGGGATGAGAGGACAAAGATTTCGAGATGGGTGCAGAGTGTGGAGCTACAGACACAGGGACAAGGGTGCAAAATAAACAACAAGCCAGAGGGTTGCCACACAGGTTAACAGGCATACAGGTGGTTGAGCCTCAGAAACTGACAGAAACTCTGTGGCAAGAAGACTCACACTGGAATGAAAGCACACCAACAACACTAAACCATACCGTAGAATACCAGATATCCTCAAATGATAGTATGACATCATACCACCTAACACTACGCCACAGAGTGCCACAGGCCAAACATCAAACTATAGCGCGCCTCAAGACAATGCATTATTCCACACAACACCGACTTGTACCAATAATGGAAGATTGCAGGTCATTTCTTCATAGTGAGACAGGTCGGGAGGATGAGATCAAACATCAAGAATTCAGCAAAGCTAGCCAAAGACATTGCAAGCAGCCTTAATGGTAGTTTGATTTTTCTTGCTGTCATGGTGAAGCATACTTCAACTTCTAATGCTGATAAAGGCAGAATGCAGGTGATATGTTTAGCAGAACATGGCCAAGTACCCAGGAATCAGTGAGGCTAGCCCGAGACACCAGGGGTGTGGAATTTATTAAAATATCTACTTGTCCAGGGGACAGGTTGCTTCTCAAATCTACTTGTCCTGTAAAAAGATCTACTTGTCCCTTTGGTGCCATGTAGTGTGGCGACAAATTATGGCAGCAATCTCATTATGTAAGAGCTCTGATAATAGCGTCTCTGATTATGCCAGGGCTACTACCTTAGTAGGGCTTGAATACTTGCAGTTTCAATCCCTTCTGTAGCAATTTCCTTATTTTTCCACCTTTCTGCAGATCTGCATACTGGGGCTGGAGGAAGCAGTAAGCAATAGTTCCAGGGCTGGAATGCCTTTGAGTCTGAAAACCTACTAACCTGCATGTTTTAAAGATTTTCACCAGCTTCTCTCTAATATTTTCCCATAATAAGAAAGATTGGGCATTTACTCCTGACAATGGCAGAATTAGAACTTCTTCCGGGGTTGGGAAGAAAGTGGCTGGAGGGAAAATGAACTTGCAAATGCTCAATAGATTTTCACATGAGCAAATCTACACATCGTATTTACCCATGCTAAAATACAGTTCACAAATATTTTATAGGGGTACGACATATACCATGGGTGCACTTTTGTGACTTTCTTTAAGAATTTGGGGCCACATGTCAGTAGGTTCAGATTTGCGACCCACAAATTGCGAGTCAAAGAGATTCGCAATTTGTGAGTCACAAATCCGAATGTAGGATGGTGTCCCTGACACCATCTGTGATTCGCAAGGGCTTCGCAAATGCCCACCTCATGAATAATCATGAGGTGGGTCGCAATTTGCGACCCCCTTGCGAATGGAGGCCCTCACAGGGATGTTGGACTGCTGGAGACAGCAGACCACCATGTCTGTGACTGCTTTTTAATAAAGCAGTTTTTTTTTTTTTTTTTTTGTAATGCAGTCCGTTTTCCTTAAAGGAAAACGAGATGCATTACAAAAACGAAAAATGAAACGTTTTCGTTTCATTATTTCAGAGCAGGCAGTGTTCCGCAGGACCACTGCCTGCTCTGAAAAAATGTTTACAGTGACATTCACAAAGGGGAAGGGGTCCCATGGGGACCCCTTCCCTTTAGCGAAAGTGTTAGCACCCATTTGAAATGGGTGCAAACTGCGATTGGTTTGCGCCCGCGTTCGCAGAACAATCCTACATTGCACTGCGAGTCGCAATTAGGAAGGGAACACCCCTTCCTAATTGCGAGTCGCAAAACTGGGTTTGTACATCGCAATGTGCTTTTTACACGCCGCAAACAGCGAAAGTCGCTGTTTGCAACATGCAAAAAGCTACCTACATGTGGGTCTTGGTCCTTAATTAGGTCTGGTGTTAACAAAACATTTTGTTTTTATTGAACTTCTATTTCTCTCTCTTTCGGCTGGCTTTACTGTGAGCGATCGCATTCTGCTCTTCCACAAGGAGCATATTGGCACACAAAGTAGTTTTGTTCAGTGTCAGGAACTACAGTGGCAATCAGTGACGTAACGAAACTGGAGGGTGCCCCTTTGCAAAGAACATGGAGGAGCCCCCTCTCCAGACTCACTCAGGCCAGGTGCTGTGCTGAAGGGGCCCACAGGAGGGCGGCTGCGGGGCCTTTGTTATGCCTCTGGTGGCAACGTGTGCTTTTAGAGTTCGAAAATGTTTTTTTGTTTTTTTTGCCAGTGTTTGTTACAGTGTTGAGGGCCTGATAGCTCCCACAACAATAAAGTGTTACAAAAGCCATGTCAAAACAAAACACGCATTGATGAAACTAAAAGACTTATAAAAATATGTCAGATCAGTTGGCTTTGTCAGTGTTTGTTTATTTTCATGCTTCCCATAATCGTGTTGAAAATGGTTACACTGATTTTCCATTAGAAATATTTTTGGGAAATACTAGCATGCACCAACACATTTTACTAAATGACACTTCATTTGCATCTAATCAGAGAGCATTCTGGGAGCATTATACTTAGCCTCATAGCCTAAACTTTTCAAACATGTGTATACACGTTTTTTTTTTTTTGTACTGGAACCAACGTCAGTAGTGAAGTGTGACCTTAAAACATTTATTTACAGCACTCACCCTAATAATGAAGGATTTCAAATAATGAACCATAAATACAAGTTCGAACAGCATCATCTTTTGGAAACACATTACCTCAACTGCAGAAACAGGCAGCCAAAGGGTTTGTGCTGCAGAGGGTTGGGCCTACTTGTCCCAAGGACAAAGTAAACATAAAAACTTGTTGCCCTTGACCCCAAACAAGATGTCCCGGGCGTCGGGCGATAGGAATTCCACATCCCTGGACACAGAACCCAGCCTTAAATTAATAAGGCATAGACTATTTTTCCCATAGATAAACAAGGTAAACAAAAGCTCCACACTACCAAAACAGTCTCAATCTGCAATAACCAGCAGACTTAATCATCAGACTCTGCTGGCTGAAGCCAGCATTTAGAGGTTTGAATTGGCTGTTGTTCAAGACATGACATGACACCTAATGGCTACTATTGTTTTAGTTTAAAGGCCTCTGGCTAGGGGTAAGAACAGGGTTAACTGGGGGCTGGGAGTGAAGGGGTAGAGTGGGAAGGGATCAGACAAAGGAGTTCCAGAGAGAGGATAACTCCTGGCTATATATGCAAGAAGTCTTTTTCACAAGGTTCATATGCCACAGAAGAACTGGGCTATGACTGAAGAAGCTGAGATCTACCGAATTGGTGCCAAGTTGCTGTCCTACCTGTATTATGTGAGCAGGGCAAGTCCCTTTTCAGTAGTTGCCTTTTTTTTTTAACCCTGATATGTCATTCACTACTAATAATTAAACTGAAGGTTGTTCTGGGAGGAAATTCTAGAAGATCAGGACGATGCCCCTTATATGAACCAAAAAGAACAAGTGCCTCTGGATTCCAGAAAAGTATTGGGCTCTCATGGAGGGCAGCAGAGTAACATGATGTGGGTCGATTTACTCTTGTAATGTAAGGACTGCAAACTACCAAGCGTTTCATTTTTCCCCTCACACATGCATGTACCAGACTGGCTGGGATCTGAGCCACATTCTGGCTAGTGCTCGCTCGACTGGTGCTCCTCTGCCTTTGAGAGCGGCTTGGATGTAAGCCCTACTCAAAATATTATCTTCCTCCGATGGAGCAGGAGTAGGTGGAATCTGGGCCTTTTAATGTGTGCGCACTTACTGCTCAGGTTGACGGTCTTGATTTTTCTTTCTCTTCCTGCCACCTTAATAGGGTGTGCCTGCTCACCAGTGTGCATTCTCTCTGTCATAAATAAATAAAATGAGGCATGGCTTCTGCTAATGTCTCCAATTTTCTTTCTTGCCCTTTTTGTATCCTTTCAGTCATTTAGCAGAATCCCTCTGCCTAGTGAATGCCACAACAAGGATTAACCGGCCTTCTCTAATTTCCACCCCCAACCCCTCTTTTTTGGTTTAAGGGCACACAGCTTCCCTCTGCACTTTGTGCTAAACTGGTTAGTCCTTACTATAATTAGCATTTGTGCATTTCTTTCTCACATGTCCTCACCTATCACACAACTAAATGCTACATCCCACAACTCAATAACCGAACTTCGATCATCATCAAGCACAACATAAAAACACTTTCCATATGGGCTCAAAACAAAAATACCATCCCAACCACACACCCTATATGGTATAGCTTTCCATTCGTGTGCCTGGTGGTCTTCAGCGCCTTACACGCTATACAAATGCTATAATAAAGTGGTTCCCAACCTGTGGTCCGGATGGTCCGCGACTGCTTAGACAATTCAATAATATGAACAGATTAGGCCCCAGCTTTCAGTAATGACTCAGGGGGGGGTTCCCGTATTCCGATAATGATTCTGTGGGGGTCTCCAGGTTCCAGTAATGGTAAACTGGGGGTCACAAGAAGTCAAAAGGTTGGGAACCACTGTTATAAAACAATGAGCTACACCACAAAGGATTAAAAAGACCACCTTTGTTCATTGTGAAGTCAATGAGCTCAGAGCTTTTTTCTGCCAGGATGGCTCCCCTGCAACTCTAGTATTAACTGCTCTTGCCTCGAAGTTGTCAGTACTCAATGCAAACTGAATCAATTCAGTATAAGTTCATAAAACTAAAATCAAGTCGTTACTGACATGCTTACTTCCGCAGATGTTTTGTGACTGTCGACACTTAGGGACCATTTCCTTCTCAACACTCATCTAAAATAATTGTTAATCATTCTGTGTTCTGATAATAATATGATGAGTCACACACCTGGCTCCAAACTTCGACATTCCACAATGGTTTGATAATATTGGATCAAAACAATTACCTACAAGTGGCATAACTAAGGACTTGTTGGAATGGCCTCCAAAACAATATTCTCACAATTTGTCCATACTAAAGGTCCAAATTTTCTAAGCCAACTATTTGGATATTTTCAACCATTTGTTTTTATTAAGTATAATGACTATCATAGCGCAGGGTGCGCTGACGTCATTACACTAAAGTGAAAGTAAAACTTTCCGATGGGCTAGTTTTACTGTGACTGCATCAGAGCTCTGAGGGCATATCTCAGTTCCCCGAGCACTGAACGGGGTGGGAGAGGTATTATCGGAAAGGAGACAATCTCCCCATTCAAATGATATCCTTCCCCAGTTGATGCCTGCTTAGGGATCACCGTATGAGTGCACGCCCCAAGCAGGGATCCACCGACTAGACACCAAAGATTTTGAGGGAGCAAGGGCTTTTACTCCCCCACCCATGGGTGGCCCCAAAGACCACAGCTATCCTGATAGCTTATCTCTCAATGTAGCGCATTAGGGCCGTTTTGTGAAGTAGTACCATTCTTATCAGGGAACAAGTGGGAACTCAGTGTAGTAGGAAACATGTGGCTCCCAGCATAATCCAGAACTTTCGGTCACAAAAATATAAGGAAAACGTGTATTTGTTTTTTACCAAAGTTTGATGTTAGCAAGAGACACTAGGGAAGAAAACATGGTGAGAGCCAAGCAAATCACCCCACCCTGGATTCCCCAGGTATCTGGTTTTAAAAAAAATGTGCAGCTAGGGCCCAAAACCCCCAGCTACTCCCTTGGCAAAAAGGGTCAGTTTCGATTGAAAAATTATAATGTATCCAAGTTGCGATTTAAGTTGTTTTCTGTTGTGGGCAGTAAGCCTACCCACACAAGGGAGGTACCATTTTTATAGGCAGACAGGTGGTAGCACAGAATAGTAGAACATTAGTTATTACCAGTAGGATTTAGCTGCATTTCTACCTTCCAAATGTAAGCCAGTGTGTAAGAAAGAAGACATTTTGAAAAATACCCTCTACATCATATGCTTGTACGGGTACCCACAAATTCAGAGATGTACAAATAACCGCTGCTCCTAAACTCCATAATGTGTGCACATTTCAGAAATACGTAGGCATCCTTGATATCCATTTTTCACTCTACATATTTCACTATGAATGGGTCTATACTCTGTACACAATGAAAAATCATTGTACGGTGCAGCTCAGTTGTTGGCTCTGGGTACCATGGGTTCTTAATAATCTACAAACCCTATATAAAACGCACAACCAGAAGGGTCTAGAAAACATAATTGTGCATTGTTTTTGTAAATCAGCCATTGTGACAAAAAGTTAAAAGATGAAAATATTACCACAAATAGCTGTCTTTTTCTAGTCATTTTCAATATTTCTTTATTTTAACAGTTATTTTCTTTGGGAAAACCTGGAGAGATCTACACATATGACCCTTGCTGAATTCCGAATTGTATCCACTTTACACAAATCTATAGCTTTTCTGGATCACCCAGGGGTTTCACACTGGTTGTCACAACAAACTGAAAGTAGGTTGAGAGCACTGAAAATAGGAAAAATGGGCTAACTCTTTAAAAAATGCCAAAACTGTGTTTTTTTCATTTAGCTCTGCATGTTCTTGAAAGCTATTTCTTTTCTCTGTCCCTTCCAAGGGAGTACGCAAACTGTAGGCACTTTACAATTCCCAGGATGTTGAGTGAAAATTTACACAAACGTGACGTGGATACCTTATGTGGAAAAAACGTCATGGGGCCCTAAGCACGAATTACCACCAATAGCCACAAAAGGGCTCAGCACTGGAGAGGGGAAACCACCAGCAGTTAAGTGGTTAAGAGTCTTCACAGTGCAACTGTTGACGCCCAAACTTGTAGTCAGTTTATTTGCCACAATATGCTCTTTTCTAGGATTAACTGCAGTTACAGTACATATAGGTCTTTATTTTTTAAAGCATTTTTGCAACTATGCAGCAGATTGCCTAGTTGGATTTTTCTCCATGTGAAAGCAAACATCTATCTGATAACCGTTGGAACCATTAATTCCCTTGCATTCAGCTGAATCAATGCACAAATACCCTTAGTTGACAAAATAAAGCCACAAGACATCAGCCAATAACACCACATCAAACTACACCCAACACATTTCCATCACCATCACACCATAGAACACAGTTTAGCACTAACCAACACCATATGCAAACCCCTTACAAAGGCCACCCACAACTTAACACGACCTTAGACCTTCCATTACTACACAACTTAATTACACACAAAATGATAAACTACAAGCAACCAACGCATCAATGTAAAACATCACTGACTAAAAGTACACTATAATATTGCAAAATGTAACACACAACACTATCACACCAGGCACAATACAACACCACATAAAAACACAACCTATCCCACAAATAGGAACAGATTGCATCAGTGAACATTACAGTATCCCAACCCATTTCTCCACACCATTCAGCATTATCTACTCATGCCACTCTACAATACCCAGGGATGTGGAATTCCTATCGCCCGACGCCCGGGACATCTTGTTTGGGGTCAAGGGCAACAAGTTTTTATGTTTACTTTGTCCTTGGGACAAGTAGGCCCAACCCTCTGCAGCACAAACCCTTTGGCTGCCTGTTTACAGAGAATGAAACTCTCTGCAGTTGAGTTAATGTGTTTCCAAAAGATAATGCTGTTCGAACTTGTATTTATGGTTCATTATTTGAAAGGCTTCATTATTAGGGTGAGTGCTGTAAATAAATGTTTTAAGGTCACACTTCACTACTGACGTTGGTTCCAGTACAAAAAAGAAAAACGTGTATACACATGTTTGAAAAGTTTAGGCTATGAGGCTAAGTATAATGCTCCCAGAATGCTCTCTGATTAGATGCAAATGAAGTGTCATTTAGTAAAATGTTTTAATGCATGCTAGTATTTCCCAAAAATATTTCTAATGGAAAATCAGTGTAACAATTTTCAACACGATTATGGGAAGCATGAAAATAAACAAACACTGACAAAGCCAACTGATCTGACATATTTTTATAAGTCTTTTAGTATCATCAATGCGTATCTTGTTTTGACATGGCTTTTGTAACACTTTATTGTTGTGGGAGCTACCAGGCCCTCAACATTGTAACAAACACTGGCAAAAAAAACCCAAAACTTTTTTGAACTCTAAAAGCACACGTTGCCACCAGTGGCATAACAAAGGCCCCGCAGCCGCCCCCAGGGGGCCCCTTCAGCACAGCACCTGCCCTGCGTGAGTCTGGAGAGGGGGCTCCTCCATGTTCCTTGCAAAGGGGCACCCTCCAGTTTTGTTACGTCACTGATTGCCACTGTAGTTCCTGACACTGAACAAAACTACTTTGTGTGCCAATATGCTCCTTGTGGAAGAGCAGAATGCGATCACTCACAGTAAAGCCAGCCGAAAGAGAGAGAAATGGAAGTTTGATAAAAACAAAATGTCTTTGTTAACACCAGACCTAATTAGGGGCCAAGACCCACATGTAGGTAGCTTTTTGCATGTCGCAAACAGCGACTTTCGCTGTTTGCAACGTGCAAAAAGCACATTGCGATGCACAAACCCAGTTTTGCGATTCGGTAACCTGGTTACCGAATCGCAAAACGGGTTTGCAACTCGCAATTAGGAAGGGGTGTCCCCTTCCTAATTGCGACTCGCAGTGCAATGTAGGATTGTTTTACGAATGCGGGCGCAAACCAATCGCAGTTTGGTAATGCATCTCGTTTTCCTTTAAGGAAAACTGGCTGCATTGCAAAAAAAATAAAAAAATAAAATGCTTTATTGAGATGCAGTCACAGACATGGTGGTCTGCTGTCTCCAGCAGGCCACCATCCCTGTGAGGGCCGCCATTCGCAAGGGGGTCGCAAATTGTGACCCACCTCATGATTATTCATGAAGTGGGCATTTGCAAAGCCCTTGCAAATCACAGATGGTGTCAGGGACACCATCCTACATTCGGATTTGCGAGTCGCAAATCTGAACCTACCTACATGTGGCCCCAAATTCTTAAAGAAAGTCACCCATGGAATATGTCTTACCGCTATAAAATATTTGTGAACTGTATTTTAGCATGGGTAAATACACGTGTCGATTTGCTCATGTGAAAATCTATTGAGCATTTGCAAGTTCATTTTCCCTCCAGCCACTTTCTTCCCAACCCTGGAAGAAATTCTAATTCTGCCATTGTCAGGAGTAAATGTCCAACCTTTCTTATTATGGGAAAATATTAGAGAGAAGCTGGTGAAAGTCTTTAAAACATGCAGGTTAGTAGGTTTGCAGACTCAAAGGCATTCCAGCCCTGGAACTATTGCGTACTGCTTCCTCCAGCCCCAGTATGCAGATCTGCAGAAAGGTGGCAAAATAAGGAAATTGCTACAGTAGGGATTGAAACTGCAAATATTCAAGCCCTACTGTGGTAGTAGCCCTGGCATAATCAGAGAGGCTATTATCAGAGCTCTTACATAGTGAGATTGCTGCCATAATTGGCACCACACTACATGGCACCAAAGGGACAAGTAGATCTTTTTACAGGACAAGTAGATTTGAGAAGCAACCTGTCCCCTGGACAAGTAGATATTTTAATAAATTCTACACCCCTGAATACCCCTCAAATGACACAACAAATACAGAGCTCGGTGTGCCACTCACTGCTGACCAATTATCATTCATCACACCAAATCACACATCATCTTGAGCTCATTCCTCAACAGTCAAATAATATATTCCGTACTGTGTAGTGAGCTATGAGGTTTTTTACTGAGAGGTAGAAAAGACAGTAGTAATGGAATTACACACAGAAAAGATGCAATATGTATTGTATTCCCTGTGCCAGCTTGACCGATTTCTTCCCTAGTTTTACAACCACTTGTGAAACTATCCAATATCAGTCCACAGGGTGCAAGAGAACCTATTGAACAATAACACTTCACATCAGTATGAGTACAACCAATAAATCCTGAACACAGACACACACCACATACCAATGGCAAATGAAACGCCCACATCATAGCTGGCTGGAGTTGAGGTTAAGTTGCAAGGCCAGTACCCCGATGGAAAACCGAGTGAAATACTTCACAGTGAGAACTCATCATCCAGTTGGACACGTTTCACACAAAGAAAAGAACTTAGAATTACCAAAGAATCCTTAAAATATTAGCAGGAAAACACACTAAAGTAATAGTCAGTCCTAGGATCAGACAGACAGTTAAATTAATCAACCCGAAAAGCTGGATATGTGGTATATAAAACATTTTAACTTTAATGACTGACACAAATATGCGGTTAAGAAGGCACACAGCTATGCTTTTTAGCATCATCTAAGCTTCTTAAACCTAAAGAATCCTGGTTACAGTAAAAAAATAATGCACTATCACAAGCCCAGAACATTATGCTTTAGCATACCACCACAACAAATGCATTTGGAATAAAACAACTGCACTTTCACCAGTCTTAAGCCCCGCACACACATCATTACAGCAAGGCCACAATAGCTCCTATTACTTTATCAATGTTACATGTCGGTTGACTAACCTTTTTCATCCTGGGGGCCACTGGGTTGTTAGGTTCAATTTTACAATTTCTCTGTGTGCTTCTTGAGAACTCAGACATTCTGTCAATTACATGCAGATTTAACTTCAGTATTTTCTACATGCAACTTAACATTACCTGCCTGATACATGATGAATCCTAGCCTTTGCTACTACATGCAGCCTTCTACTAACACCCTCAGCCACTACCTTCCTCTAAGAGCTACATACAGCATTGCTACCCTGAATTTCTACAAGCAACCTCACAGCCCCTCACTGTCATGTGCAGTCTCACAACCTCCTTGCTACCCTGGATTTCCACAAGCAGCCTCAAAAACCCTCACTGTCACGTGCATTTTCACAACCCCCTACCCTCCTCCTCCTAAACTGCCCCTTATAGCAGTCTGGCAACATCACAATACAACACTCAGTCTTAAGTCCCCTTTGCCTACTGCAAATAGGTTTACAGTCCCTCGGTCTCATAAGCAACATGTAAACTGGCAATAGGAGTACTACAAGCTGCCTCATGACCCTTGAATGCAACTTGTGGTATCACAGCCTTGGCTCTCAAATATAGCCGCTAATCCTCTAGCTGCTATGGGCCACCTCAATGACCCCTTCTCCATCTCCCCAAGAACTACATGCGCTCTTACTTTTACTGTTAAGATTTGAACCTCCCAAAACTTGGCTGTTACACAAATCCTCACAAGCAGCTGCTTTGTGCAGCATTGTGGTAAACTTCTGCATTTAGGCTTTAAAGCACTGTGTGTGGTATGGAGGAACACAACCCCTTGAACTCCAGAAGGCACTGCCTTTATTCTGATCCAGCAAGTAGATTTAAACTGGAAGATGTAGGGTCCATGCATAAGGCATGACCTAAAGACTGACAAAGGAGCAAGAGGATGTGGCTCAAACCAAGACACTGATCCAAAGATGGTTGGGCGAAAAATGGGGACGTTATGTGCATCACTTCATAAAAGCAAGAGTCCTCAATCAGTGCGCTGGGAACTGCTTTAAAGTGATCATCCCTAAATCACCAGGCTCTCAGGTAGTCCTGCCTTACAGAATTACTGGAATAATAATTAGTCCTCGCCATGCAACACTCACTTCTATATTTACACCTGAGCAAAAAGGAACTAACTGCAAATAGAATTAGAATTTGGACAAGGGTGGTGGTCACAAACATTTGCTGATAACTGGTTGACAGAATGACCCAGTTTCTGAGATAATGTGAGAACAAGCTTATTATGTCTGCTTTGTCAATCCTCTGAGAGCTGTAATGCTGAGTGCAGTAATACTGTAGTTGAGAGCAGGTCCAGCAAAACATTACAACGTAACCCCGGGCAGTCAGACCCAACAGCAGTACAAAGGGCAATCAGACTTAAGAGTGCAACAGAGCAATTGCAGCTTTAGCAGACATTCGGGTAAAAAGAAGGACAGTCTGCAAAAGAGCAGAGACAGAGAGGGAGGCTTCTGCTGAAGGCTGTCTCCTAATAATCTAGTGGCAGCAAAATCAGGGCCACTGTCTAGGGACAGCCATGGCACACTGTGCAGAAGTATTACAGCAGTCTATGCAGCAGAACAGTTGTAGGTCCTATATGGTGATAGAGAAGTACACATGAGATAGGATATACATAAAGAATTGGACAAGGCAATACTGCACCAAACCTGCACCCTCAGACAATGTCAACAGCAGATGAGCTTAAGTGTAGTTTGAGACTCCTTTTATGAACACTTATTTCAATCCCTATGGGAGCATAGGGTAATAATTATCTTGTTCAAAACAGTCGACCTTTGAATGCACTTTTTAGGTCTCAGATACAGTTGGCAGACCTACTGTTTCCAGTACATAACAAAGAATGGGCTTTGGGTCAGCTCCACTGCTCATGACTGGATGGCTTTGCCGTTTAATTCAATTGTCTGCTCTTGATTCGGATTTACAGGGATAGCTGCACAATAAGGAAAGGTATGTGGGTATGGATAATCACATAAACCAACACATATAGAGTAGGCACTTAAAAACCTGACTTAAGAACTGAGCGTGAAAGAACATAACAGATACCAAGAATGCATTTCACGTATAAGGTAGGAATGTTTGTGGGAAGTGCCAGCTGGATTTTGCTTTTTGACTAAGCTAATAAATACCATAAAATCACTAGACAGTGAAACCTCAAAACCATTTTTGTGACTGCCTCCACACAAACTTAATGAGGATAGCTAGGAGAACAAGGCAATGGATCCCACTATCGTCCCTTCATTTTAACTAGTATATAGGCCCATTGCCCCCAAAATTCGAGAGCAGCAGAATACTGAACTATTAACATTCAAAGATCGGATACAGAATGCCCAACTGTTTGCGCCAGCGAGGAGGCTTGAAAAAGACATTGTGGCACCCTCCAAGATCTGTAGTTCTTAGAAGATAGGCTTGTGTATTGAATGATCAAGTAAAGGAAATAAGCTTTGAAGCTCAGAAACGTTAGCGAGGGGTGTTGCATTCTCCCTCTCTCCAGGGACCAGAGGTTCTTCCTCTGGGGTAGACAGGCGTGTGTCCGTCTGTTGAAAGTAGAGCAGGTCTGCGTACCAGTTCTGGTGTGGACAAGTGGGAACCACAATTATCACAGTGACTCTTGGTCTCAGTAGGTCCGATTCCCTGATCCCAAGGAAGCGGACCTACTAACTACCCAATCTATCTCATAGTTTTGGTGGACTGAAAATGGGTCTAATCTAAGATTAGCTAAGAAATGGCTGCTGAATAGAATGCAAAGCAATACATACACATAACCGAATTGTAATTCTCTTATTGTGCTCATGCCAGCTGAGGTTTGCATGAGCAGTCCTGGAATGTAGTGTGGTGTCTAGTCAGTGTTTCATCTGAGGCACAGTTTAAAGAACCATTTTCTGGGGAGAAGACAGCCCCAATGATGCAATTGTTCATTATGTCACCATGGGTAAATATATTTACACGTTAATGTTTTTCTTTTTCTTTTTTGTTTTTTTTCAGAAGACAATGCACATCACCTTTCTCAGCCCAACAGGAATTAACTTAGTAATGTTAACAACATTAACAAACACCAAGAAACGAACATACATCTCATGTGGTTGACTGAAAGCTTGTGGACTATTTATTTAACACTCTTTCGTAAATCATGATCTACTAATGAAAGAAAAAGAACGTGTCTCTTTAAGATCTGAAAATAGCAATAGATGTATAAAAAGGGCAGGTAGCTTCTTCAAAAGAGTCAGAAGTGAATTTACAATTCTCGTGCTGCATTTCTATAACATTTGAACTCTTGCACCCGAAGTAGTTTTTGTTAATTAACAGATTATGCAGATGATAGATTACGTTGTAAATGTTTGTGCAAATTACAAAGGTATTGCATACTTCCAACCAGTCCATTTAAAGTAACGTTGTAAAAATGACGCTATAAACCAGATGGACAACTCCAAGAAAACCATCTCTAAAATACCTACAGACCGAAGAGGGATCTCCAAAACAGAAGCATCTCTCAAACAAGTAATGCAAAAACTGAAATCAATGGAAAAGACAGACCAATCTTCCGACTCCCATCTCCAACCTTTCATTTCATGGCTGGAAATGCATATTAAACACTGTAAGAATAAGTACGACATACTGTAATTAAATAGGTAATGGCAAATATTTAGAGAGGAGGGCCACAGAAACACAGAGTTCAACAAGATGCTAGCATAGGGGATGTGTGCTTTCTAGACAAGCAGGAGACAGTGCCAGAACTCTTTGATGTGATGGGAGAACTCTCCATAGTTGATGCAGGCCAAACAGCAATGTTAGCTTCACTGACCTGCTCCACAAGACTACCTCTACTATGGACCACACCAATTCACTATTATTTCGCCTTAGCAACCCCTAATGTCAGACAACAACCAAGCATGGTCCTCATATTTCCTAGTTAACATATCACCGACGATTACATTTCAAAATAATGATCCAAATATTACAAATACTAACTTGAACCCCGTATTCTCACCCACTGAATACTGGATTAAGCTGAACAGAGCATCTCTTTCAGGCCATGTAGCAAAAAATTGGTAAAGACCTTAAAACACTCTTGTGGTTTAACAATTTCATAAAATGGCCTCTTCACCATTTCTACTGTGTATCTTCGATTTAATCCTCCTTGGTAGCTTAAGGGTGCTTCCATTGGGTTGCTCTCCTCTGGCTCCTAGGTAGACTCGATACAATGCTCCTTGGTGCTCTTCAAGTGCTGCTAACTGTTTCACTCCTCTGATGCCACTGGGAGAGGTCCGTATATCACAGGAGACCCTACTGATTCAAAACAAAAGGTTCTTTCTATGTATGATACTCCACCCTCTATGAATGAAGCATATACACGGAAAAAGACCTAGAATCTCAGGAGACAAAGAGAGTGTTCCTTGAGGGTGAATGGTCTGAGTAGCGGCATAGCACAGTTTCAAATGCCAATAAGAGACTTTGGTAAATGCGCCTGCTCCATGACATCATGCGATGGAGACAAACTATGAGTAAGAGTGTGAAATACCGAGAGAGGGTGGATGAGTGTGTTTTTGATTTTCAGGTTATTTCTTACATAGTGCAAACTAAAACTGTGATGAACTACTGGGACATTTACAGAAATAGGACAAATATCATGCTTGAGGCTCTCTACAATCACCAATGGAGGGACAACATAGCGACCCAGTTGAAAGAGATAACAAAAAAACAATGTGATGAGAAGGTGGTTGATATCAACTTTTATCCCAAGTTAAAGATAAAAACTTTGTTTATGGCAACAGCGGGAGTTATTTGGAACTGGAAGGTAGAACACAGGCGCCTGTGAGCAACGGACCTGCTACCTGTTCTATGCTTTAATTGGAACAACAGAAAAGGGCATCATACAAATATAAGGCACAATATTATTTTGGAAAGAAATAAATGTACAGAGAATTTCCAAATACTGGCCTTGAAGTAACTAGTATCTTCCTAAAGAAGGACAAGTGGGAAGTAAGAAAATACCTAGAGGGCTTTCAGTACACTCCCCGCTACTATTAATGTTGTTCTGCTCCCACACTAACCCCTTCCCAAAAAAAAAAAAAAAATACGCGTAGTACACGGATAGAGGTCCTTTCGTATTTTCAATACTCTCCCCGATTCTTCAACACCAAGGATGTTTTTACTTTGTGATTCTGTACATTTAAGTGTCTGAAGAAAAACACATTACATCTTTTCCTCTCAACAGAGAAAAGGAGAAAAGCATATAGTTTTATAAAGTGAACGTTTTTGTGTATTGCCTTGCTCCAAATCCTCAGCAGTGTTAATGAGAAACCTGTGTCATAACAAGAAAGTTTGATACAATAAACTACTATAAAAGACAATCTATAACGCAAACCAGCTACAAAATAATTCATGAGACACTATTCCCCGCCATGGATTACTTAAACCAACATTAACGTTTTCACTAACCCTGTTCGCTTCTTTTTTCCCATTTTCCAACACTCTAGACAAACCAGTGCCCAGTCCTTTTCCATGTTCCTACCACATTCCCCAATGGGCCCTAATTCTACTGCTAAACCATTCTGTAACCCTTGACCTATCACCGTCACCCACATCAGATTCTCATAAAAACGTTAATCCAATTCTTCCAATAACAAATTGCTCCTATTAACTGTGCTCAATATCATTTATTTTGGGCAGTCATTGTAGACAGACATTGTGCTAAGGTATTCTATCATGACATAGGGCCTGAGTTAGAGTTAGTGGATGGGATACTCCCTCACAAACGTGATGGGTTTCCCATCCCATCCACTGCATCACAAATGCATTATAGTTTAGGGAACTTGTAATAAGGCGATTGGGCTATCCATCAGGTTTGTGATAGAGTACCCACCTGCCATACTCTAAGTGAGGCCGATAGTCTCATTAATGTATTGCAATTGCTCCCACTGTGCAATGGGACGGACAGTTGGTCAAATCAGAAGCTTCAAAGGTATGTCTGAGCTTCAACTGATGCTGATATGAAGAGAAACCTAACACAGACACCACAGGAGAAAACAGCTGCAAACTTGACTACGTCAATGCCCTCTATGCAGAAGCCACAGCCAAACTCCAGAAGAGGCTGCAACGCATCCAGATCGCCTCCGCACACCTCATCCTGGACATCCCCTGCCACTGCCACATCACAGACCACCTGAAAAACCTGCACTGGCTCCCGGTCAACTAGAGAATCACATTCATACTCCTCACCCACGCTCACAAAGCACTGCACAACACCGGACCAGAATACCTCAGACAGCGACTCTTCTTCTACACCCCGACCCGGCATCTCCGCTCCACTGACCTCGCCCTTGCAACCGTCCCACACGTCCACAGAACTACAACCGGTGGTAGATCTTTCTCGCACCTCACCACCAAAACGTGGAACACTCTTCCCACCCACCTGCGCCAGACCAAAGAACTCCTCACCTTCAGGAAACTTCTCAAGACCTGGCTGTTCGAGCAGTAGCAGCACTTCCCTTCCACCTTCTCCCCTCACCGGTGAGTAGTGTGCTTTACAAATCCCTGATTGATTGACCCTACACCGTGAAGATACATTCCCGAGAATTGGTGGCAAGCTCCATGGAGCACTTCTTGCAGAAAAGTAAAAATGTAGTGGTTAGCAGAAATAAATTACTGCGGCATGATCTCTAGGAATCGGCAATTAAAACATAATCAGAAAACAGATTAAAAGAACAGCTGGATCCTTCAATCCAATGATCCCAGAATTGGACCATAATCGTGAGGATGCTGTGGTCTAGCTAAAAGAAGAGACTGCACGGCTTACTGATGTGCTTCTGAATGCAAAGTAAGTAGTGTAGGAAAAATAATTAACCCGTAAAAACCGTGGATCGTTCCTACAAGCACAACCATGTTTACAACCTGTCCCTTTTAAGTGTCCAATTGTGGCCTGTGGAGTATAAGCTACATCTGTCCCTTTACAAAGTACCCTCCAGCAGGGACAGGTAGGTCTTACTTAAACCAGTATATCAGTCCTGCAGGGAGCTGCACAGAAGGTATGTATTTGGGATGTTAGTGTACATTATCGAACTCCTGTTTTAGAGCCGTTTTATGAACTGGGCTGAAAAGTTAAAAAATAAGTTATACTTGTAGTTCTTTCAGAGAAAGTCAAAATCCCAACACAGTCAACACTCGAAGAACAGCTCCAAAGCAGGGCCGCTCCCCTCGTAGGCTATATGTTATGTGGATTAAAGAGGCACACCTTTAACATGCAAAAAGGACAAGTAAGGAATGGCTAGTGGCGTGAGCGTAGCCATCAGCTCAGAATCCGACCCAAGGAGAATTGACGGACCAGAGGGAAAAAAAGACATTCAAGCATTATGGTTTTGCCCCTTTTTGTATTAAACTACAGTTTGTGACATACCTTGGAGAGCGGATGGCGCCACAGGCTATTGGCCACTGTTGCATTTAAGGTGGGGTGGCAAATAAAGCTGTAGCGCAGGTGCAAGCTTGGAGGGTACTCATGCAGGATCAGTTTAACGAAAATGGCTCAATTGAGATGGCGCACGGGTCAACTGAATGCGGTACGTGGACCAAGGTTCATTTTTTTCCCCACTCATAGACAACAAGGATTTAATTCCAGCTCATGGGGAACCCCTCTCACTTTCCTGGTCCCAATACCGGTCACAATGGCTTAAGACCTACCCGCCCTGGAAGCGGAACTTGATAAAATCTGGTTGGCTGCGTACATTTTAGATAAAATGATTTAGAGCCTCAACCACGCGCAGCTCTGCGGCTTCCAACCGCTGAAGGCTACAGACTGAAAAATATGTGCCAATGATGGCCCAAAAATAGAGCGAGAAAGAGCTCGCCGTGCTACATACTTTCCTTGCTCGCCCTCCTCTCGCGGCACCTCTTCCTACACCTCCCTGCGCCTCACATCTGCGCTCCACCTCTCACTCTCTCCTCTTCTCAAAGGGCGCTTCCGGATTTCTATTTATACCCAGCGGCAGATAGCTGGTTAGCGGAAATGGGTCCCTCCTCAAGCTTGAGCCTGGTGTTAGGAGGACGACGCTACCCGCAGTTCGATGCATCCTGGCGAGGCTAGGCGATCCTTTCAAAGCCGCAGGGCCATCGAAAACCAGGAAGACGAGCGCAGGGCCCGGAGAAGCCATGAGTGTGAGTAGGATAAAGGTCTGCACCGTTCCTGGGCAGGCCTGAAAAGTGAAGAGGACAAAGCTGGTGAGTAGTAAGACAGACCAAAACCAGCTCAAAAACTGCAGGTAGTCAAACCAGAGGCGGTCCTTTGTTATGGATTTACGAAGAGGCCACGTAATATTCGCACCAATGGTGAGCGGGGGCCACCCACAAAATAATGCATCATCGTTCACAAACTTTACCTGCGATATACATATTATGAAAAAACACACCCAGTAGCACCGCACACAAAAACAGGGTGCTGCAACCCAACAAGCACGGGTCATCTAAAAAAAAAAAAATCCATACTGAAGTAGCTTTGAGTAGACAAGGGGGGGTGGGGTGGGGTGGGGTGGGGGGCGGGCAGCAACACTGTCGGTTTCACAGAGACTGGTACCAATTGAGAAAGGTTCTAAATGCTGTTATTCCGTCACGCGTGCAACGTTCATGGCATGACCACACTGGGATTCTCCCACGGATGTATTTACTGTTAAATCAAGGGGGGCCTTCACGATCGAGTGCGGCTCTGCTTCAGAAAGTTAAAAAAACAAACAAACAAAGCACACACACAGGAGGTCCTCCTATCGGTGTGTGTGGGTAGGGGTTAGGATGGGGGGCAAACACCATCTCACAAATGGGCCAAGGAGGCAGTCGTTAGCAGCCGTTCTTGGAGGTGGGCCAAGTGCAGCAATTAACCTTAGCGACTTCCTATAATCAAAGAGACCATAGCAATGACTCTCACCTGCGCAACACCCATCACAATAGAGACAGCAATCCCTGCTCTTCACCCTATGGCTCTAAATAAGCGAAGAGACAAATACATTTGGTGCTTATCTGTATAGGCTACAGTCCCCTCTCCCATCAGTAAAACAATACCCGTCCAAAGCACTCCTTCTGTCGGACACTCCAACATGGACAGGCTGAAGCAATAAAGTCACTATAGCACTTATAGCTGTGGCTGTACTATGCCTAAAACTCAGCTCAAAGAGTGCTAGTCCATTTCCTCTTCATTGATATTTACTTTCCGTCATATCAGGGAATTTAAGGATTCTTAGCTGTGAGCTGATGTATTTCTCCAGTGACTGATCCACTAGGTTTTTGTTGTATTACCTTCGAGTTATGTAAAATAAAACATACTAATAAAACAATTTGAAAGCATTGCTCAGCGGTACTGGCAATCTATACAAAGCTTAAACGTAGCCAGGAACTGCACGAGGCAAGACCCCTGGCACAGACGGTTTACCGCCAGAATATTATAACTCGCAAAGTACTCACCTATTGCAACCCCTGTTAGAGGTGTTTAATGAAGCGCGCAACAGAAAACAACTACCAGACTCCATGAGGGAAGCACTAATAGTAGTCCTACCAAAACCTGGACGGGACCCGTTGGATGTCAGATCATACAGACCACTCTCTTTGCTGAACACCGACTGCAAACTTCTTGGGAAAATTCTAGCAAATAGATTACTCCCCTATCTACCTGACTTGATACATCCAGATCAGTCGGGATTTATCCCGGGTAGAAACACTTTCATTAATATAAGGCGCCTAATTCGTATCATGCACCACACTACTGACCCAGAAAGCGTGACTGTGTCACTGGACATCGAGAAGGCGTTTGATACGCTAGGTTGGGAATATCTATTTAACACTCTTAAGATGTTCGGATTCAAGAGCGGCTTCATTAATTGGATCACAACACTATATTCCAAACCAACAGCCAGAGTTAAAACCGGCCAGATGGTATCGGAAGCCTTTCCTGTGTGCAGAGGAACAAGACAGGGCTGCCCACTATCACCATTGCTATTCGCAATAGCTATGGAACCACTTGCAATTAAGATCAGGAGGTACGCACATAAATGGGGAATAAGGGAGTTTGAAGCATATCATATAATTTCTTTGTATGCAGATGATGCCCTGGTATATTTACGCAACCACTCTGACTCCCTGCCCCAGATAATGCATATATTGGATAGCTTCGCTCTGGTGTCTGGCTTACGTGTGAACTGGTCTAAATCCTGTATCTTTCCCCTCACTGGTTTGCCCTCTGAACAACAAACATCATCCTCCACACATCAATTAACATGGTCGTACCAAACCTTCAAATACCTAGGTGTCCAAGTGTACCATTCTATGGCAGATCTAAGAGAAGGTAACCTAGATAGGCTTCTCCGCTCCACCCGTGGCTCCTTGGCATTTTGGAGTTCCTTGCCCCTTTCGCCCATGGGCCGGATAGCAATAGTCAAGATGCTAATATTACCGAGATTTTTATATTATTTCTCGGCACTCCCGTTGGCCTTACCGCGCTCGTTTTTCCATAAAGCGCATTCACTACTAACTGACTTACTCTGGGGTAGAGACAGACGCAGAGTAGCTTTAAACACCACGCAATACCCGCAAGAGGAAGGTGGTTTAGGTATGCCGAACCTTGAGCTATATTATGCAGCAGCCCAACTTCAATGGGTCACCAAATGGCTCAATGAGCCGTCCAACACAGAGGTCACAGCAATAATGGACTACATAACCCCTACACAGATATTGGCATGGTTATTAACAGGGCTCCCTCATCTACGACATAATACTCCCCTGCTTAGTTCGGCCAGGCATTGCTGGAAAAGATATGTACAAGGCAAAATGCCATCACTCCCCTATTCTCCCTTGATCCCAATACCACAGATCCCGGGCTTCCATGCCTTATCCTCCCATCATGACTTACGAACGGTTAATACCCTCTATACAGGTGACCTATATACCGAATCCAGAGCAATCAAGTTTGTAAACTTGACGGCTGCGGGGGCAATGCAGCCACGAGCCTTTCTGACATTCAACGCCATCAATAATCTCCTACGCAATACATGGGGCTGTGGTCAAAGTGAACCAAACGAATCTCTCCTATTTACTGCAATACTCACTATGGGAGAGGCAAAACACACTGTTACCAAATTATACAAAATACTCCTATCAAGAAGCTGTAAAGCTCTAACCCAGGTCAAACTTCGCTGGGACTCCGCTCTTCCTACACCAATAGCACAAAAATCCTGGGACACAGCCCTCACTTCGATTAAGTCCGTATCACGCAACTTTAGACTAAGATACACGCAATTCAATTATTTGCATCAGGCCTACCTCTCCCCAGCTCATATTCATAAAATATATCCAGGAGCTAACTCCATATGTCCAAGATGCGCTGCCCCAGCGGCGACCTTTTACCATATGGTCTGGGAATGTCGCACAATCAACACTGGCTGGAACCAAATCGTCAACACAACCATAGACCTATCAGGCCAACCGCTTATCCAGACTCCAGAATCCTGTCTACTTAATATACGACACCGGAAAAAAAAAGATAAGCACACCCACAAGTTTGTAGATTTAGCATTCGTGACATATAAACGTCTGATAGCCACACATTGGAAGGCCCCAAATGCTCCCCCCCATTCTATCTGGCTGCGTGACCTGCACGATTACACATTGGCGGAAGCTCAAACTCTGAGGCTATCACAGCACAGAGGTCAGACACAAAGTGGGATTGAAAGTTGGGATCTCTTTGTAGTTCGAATTGAATCTAGAGATGACAAATACCCCCCATAAACTACACCCTTCAATAAACTCAAAACACGCTATCCCTAGATCTACTCAAAATAACTGAAGCTTTCAAGAATAGATCCAAATTACTGCATCACTAGGCCTAGCCCGCATCACATTTACCCAACGACCGACCCAGGATACAACTATCCCCCTATACCAAAGAACACACACAGCAGTGTAGCTCTCGGAGCCAGTACACCACTATCATAATGGACGCCAAAAGACATACTTAAGAATATTATTTATCATGTCAAATGTTATTGGTTATAGAATGTTCATGGAAAGCCAGTACATTGAAATGTATCAATACTGTGTAACGTATAAAAGTTAGAAGATAGGTGACTTTTCGCCTAAATATATGTAATGTACTGCTATGTCCAGACCTTGTTTAACTTTAAGTTTAATAAACAGATTTAAAAAAAAAAAAAAAAACGTAGCCAGGAACTGGGCAATGATCGTTAGTGGCACGGGCAAAAACAAACCGATCTTCCCCGCAGCAGAAGAGCAGAATCTGCAGTTGTAAGCTGCAGTTAAGTGGCCTTTCCTGTGTCCTCTCGGTCCAACAACAAACCCAAGGTACTACTGATGATCTATACACCGTACTGTACTAGGGGCAGGTAGACATCTATGGGTTGACTGCACCCCAGGATCCAGGCACAAGCATAAACTGCTAGTAGGCAGGTGCATTTTAATAAGAGTCACTCACTTCAGGCGTCAGAGACTCTAAACAGAAGCTAAAAATAATGCCAACCTAACTTAAAAAAGTAAACACTTAAACGCTACACTTCACTCAAACAAGCAGTTAAAGGGATTTGTATGAACGCAGTTTCGATATCACAACAAAAAACTGAAACACTTTAAAGTTCACTTATGGGCCATGACCTGGGCTAAGCTGACCACTAGTCATTACTATTCACCCTGTTGAAAAAGTAGACAAAAGCACCTCGTACCGATAAATTCATAAGGCTACATATTGTAACTTATCATTTACTACATGATTGACCATAAGCTTTTTTTTTTTTATCGTTTATGCTTTACGTAGAAGCATTTACATAAAAAAAAACAGGAGCTGTTTTCTGATGGCCATTCTGTTTAAAGTGACACAGCGTTCCAATGTAATTATTCAGATCTTTTGCTGTAAATAAAATTAGGTGTTGGTCGTTGACATGTTGCATGCCTGTAGCCTCTGCAAATACCTTGTTTCTGGAGAAATCCATTTGTAAAAGAGATTAGGCCTGCGTACATACAAGCAATGCACATTACAGATTGTTTCTTCCTTATTTTATGTCGTTTTCGTCAGCCACCACTATGACGGAAACTCTGTGTTTTTTTAATTCACAGTTGTGTAAGAGAAAGACAAATGTATGTCCCACCATTTCAAATAAACTCTTAAAGAAGATATCTACTGGAGGAAACATGGGTGCTTGGAATGCCCACTGATTGGTGAAAGGGCAGGAGATGGGAGGGAATGTGGAACAACTCGGCGCTCCTGCATGACTACACTGTTACAGTGGACTCAAGGCTGTGGAATGTGGGAGATGCTTGGCTGCGCCTGTAAGGGAATCCACCTGTCATCACGTTACAGGGCCCAGGAGAGGGACTGTGAAATTAAACTGCTCTAGTGACAAAAGAGAATGTTCATGAGGCACAATGGAGGTTCCTCGTAGTCTACTCAAGACTAGAAGGGTGAGTTCCTGGAAAAGGAGCGTCCAGCAGGCAGCACCAGTCACACCATAATAACACCGACATTAGGATTAGCCGTAGGATACACTTACCACCTATTGGGCCAGGCCTTTTTGCAGGGCCATGCCAGATGTTTGCCTTTCTATGCTGAAACCGTTTTCCTGGCTTTTAGGACTCTGTGTACTTTAACCCTGCTAATCAGTGGTAAAGTGCTGGTGCTCTCCCTCTTAAACAGTATAAAATTGGAGTACACCTGATTGGTACTCTTTATTTACATAAAAGTCCCTAATATAGGGTATTAAATAAATGTATCCAGAGTCAGGAAGTTACACGCAACTAGTGGGCTGCAGGGCTCCTTGTGCTACCCACTGAAGCAGCACTGTAAAACATGTCTCAGGCCTACCACTTCAGCCTGTAGTGCAGTTTTCAAATGCCATTTCAACCTGGTAAAACAAACCTTTAGCTAGGCCTAAACCTTCGTTTTTAATACATGTAAGTCACCTCTAAGGTAGGCCCAAGAAGTTCACAAAGCAGAGTGCATGTTATTTAAAACGTAGTACATTTGTATTGAAGTTTTACATGTCCTGATAGTAAAAACTAATGAAGTCGTTTTCACTGTTTTAAGACTCTCTCTCCAATAGGCTAAAACCAGGTAACTTTATTACACTAAAGTGATAACTTCAGTTTGAGAAATATAGAAATGCTTCTTCCACTTATTTGAATTGTAATTTACAATCCTTTAAAATGGTAAAGTCATTTTTTAAGTTACTATTGTGGGAAGGCCTGTAAGAAATTAGGTTGTCAGTTGACTGGGGTATGTGCCTTGGTCAAGCAGCAACCACAGTCTTTGGCAGGGTGGGGAACAAGCCAGCCCTAAATTAACCCTTGCTCAACCCTCTGGTAGCTTGGCACAGAGCAGTCAGGCTTAACTTAGAGGCAATATGTAAAGTATTGCACAACACTTCAAACAGTAATTAAGTGATAGCACCACACATACAGGAAATATAGCTTTCTTTAATAAATAAAACAAGACCAAAACAACAAAGATCCAACCAGTAGAACCAGGGATGTGCCATTTTGAAGATTCTAGTGAAAACAGCGTAAAAAAAAAGCACACGGAGTCCTGTCTGAGATCTGGTCCTGTCGAAGTGTGACAAAGTCACAAGTTCATGCTGATCGGTATGAAGAGTGGGCCGGCTACAGGGACCCAGTTAAGCTCATTGAACTAAGTATCTTAAATCCTGGTTTGAGAAGAGTTGAGAGGATCCTGGTCAAAGATGCGCAGCGCAGCAATGCATCAGTTTTGAGATGCACTGTTGTTAAGGCTGCTGTTGATGAGGGATGCAAGGGCCTGCATCAAGAATGAATAATTCAGTGGCAGTTTGGATAGGCTGCAGAGGCGAAGCGGGTCTTTGCAACGGGTCCAATCCACACAGCAGCAGCGATGCATCAGTTCTGCTTGGGTTTCCACTGCACAGCAGAGGAGATGCGTCTGTTGCGCTGGATACACACAGGCTAACATAGCGATACACAGAGGCTAGCAGAGAACCTTAAGCCCACTTCCAAGGATCCAGGATTGTTGTGGCCCCACTTAGCAGGGTAAATTCACAGATGGCAGAGTCCAAGTGCAAGGTTGTTGGAAGCCTTTTGAGTCCCTGAAGCTTCAGAGCACGTGGCCAGCTAACTAGCAGAGTCACAATGGGTTCAAGAGGTGCAGGCCCAATCCTTCTCACCCAGACAAGAAAGCAGCAGGTCAGCAGAGCAGGGCAGTAGTCCTTCAAAGCAGCAGTCCAGCCGAGTGGCAATCCTTTCAGCAGAGCAGCAGTCCTTCTTCCTGGCAAAGTATCCACAGGTCCAGAAGTGTACTGAAGTGGTGGTGTCTGGGGTGCAGTATATATACCCAGTTGTGCCTCTGAAGTAGGGAGAAACTTCCAAAGGTAGGCCTTAGAAGTGCACAGATGCCCTGCCTTCCTGGCGCCACACTAACTACAGGGGTTATGCAGCCTTTGTTTGGAGACAGGACACAGCCTATTCAATTGTAAGTAGGGCTAGGCCCAGCTCCCCCCTCCCATTCTGCCAGTGATGGCCCACCCAGACACATCTAAGCTCCCCATTGTATGTGGCTGTCTAGGAGGAATATACAAAGCCCAACTGTCAACTACACCCAGTCATGTCACCCAGAGACAGGGTGCAGGCACCAAATAGCTAAGGAAGGACAAAAGCAACTTTCTAAAAGTGCCATTTTCAAAATTATAATTTTAAATCAGACTTCACCATAAATTAGGATTTTTCATTACAATTCCAAAGACACCAAACATGAACTGGTGACCTGTTCCCATTTGGAAATTACAGCTTATCGAATGTAATAAGATAGCTCTAATGTTATCCTATGGGAGAGGTAGGCCTTTCCGGATTGGAAAATGAATATAAGAGATTTTCACTACAAGGACAAGTAAAACTTAAAAGTACACGTCCAATGTATGAAATACATTGCACCCTGCGCTCTGGGCTGTCCAGGGCCTAGCATAGTGGTGACCTCTATGTATTAAAAAAAGGAAGGTTTGGGCCAGACAATAGGTTTATTTTGTCAGGTCGAACTGGCAGTTTAAAACTGTGCTGCAGGCTGGAATAGCAGCCATGAGACATGTTTTAAAATTATACTTTAGTGGGATGCACAATGGGTGCTGCAGGCCCAGTAGTAGCATTACATTTATAGGCCACAGGTTCATGCAGTACCGCTTTATTAGGGACTTACAACTAAATAAAACATGCAAATCTGGTTTAAACCAATTGTACCATGTTTTAAGGAGAGAGCACTTTAGCACTGGTTAGCAGTGGTAAAGTCTGCAGAGCCCAAAAGCGAAGTCAGCAAAACAGGAGGGATGAAGGTAAAAGGTTAGCGGAGAAACCACACCAAGAATGCCAGGTTTTACAATGACACTTTCAGAAAGTTGGCATTAATTGTGCCTAAACCAGATGTGCCTTTCTGCCAGTGTCCAGAGTCACATGACTGAATGGCTCCCCTGTGATGTGTGTTTATGGACTTCTAAGGTCTGCTTCCCCTGACACTGACAAATGCAGTCCTACCTGGGCCTGCCTGCCTTTATCCCCACTAGACAGATTGGAGCCAATTGCAGGAATGGGGGAATGTTAGACTAAGTAGGCACACCCCACCCACAGACTATCACTGGGAATAAACTACAGCACCCTCAGAAACTCTCAGTAGAATACTTCTGGACCTGTGGAAGATTAGGAAGAAGGACTGCCTGGATGTCTGAAAAAGGCAGACTCGACCTGTCTGCCTTTAACCCAGGATCCCCAAAAGTGACTCCAAGGGTCAGTCGGCTGACCTGTTTGAGCTACAGGAATGGAACACGCCTCCAGAGGCCTGCCCCTGCAATTGCCCAGCTGACCAGCACCAAATGGACCTGCATGAGCCCTGTTGTTGGCCTCTGATGGAGTGAGTCCTGATCCCCAAGAGGTGTTCCCCAGGTCCTGGACCCTTGGCTGACATCAGAGTGTACTCCTCCCCCCTGAAAACAGAAAGGACTCTTCACACCAAGAAAGCACTGTGATGCCGGCCAGTGAAAAGCTCTAGTGACAACCTGCTCTCTGTGTCTGCTACAGCCGTCACATCTACCTCCAACGAGAAGTGTCAACCTGCTCATTGCACTGACAATAGACTTGTGCAGCCCCTGCCAACATTAAGCTCCAGCTGAGGCTCCCCGCATAGATAAGGACTGCGAGAAGGTAAACTCTTCACTGAGACAAACCTGGTCTCTGTATTAGGCCAACACACTAGAGTGGTTGGCCTCAATATGTAATTTTGACCCAGTCCTGCGCAACCAGATATCAGAGTGGCTCATTGTGCTTTTTCCTGCTATTTTCACCTAGAAGTGTAAAAAGTTTTTTCTTTTGATGTGATTTTATTTATTAAAATTTACTCTCCTTTGCTCGATTGTTTTAGGATTTTTCTTGTTTTGAGTTTTCACTTCATTGCTCTTTGAGTGCTGCATAAATACCTCACAAATGGCCACTAACTTAAGCCTGACTGCTTAAATACAGGTTTCTTTAGTGACATTTGTAGTTCACTCTGTCAAAGATGGTGTTTATTATTTGAGTGGTGCTTCCACCCCTCCCATCTAGTAACACAATTTATTACACCACCCCATCCACAGAGCAGTATGTGGCCATTTGTAACTCGAGTCATTCGACCTCCAATCTCAAAAGCACCTTTTGACCCAAATCATTGCTCTGAGTTTGACTAGTTGTGGAAGGGAACAGATTACTGATAACCATCTCTGCGCAGATTTTGAAAGATGTGTATCAACTTTGAACAATTTATACACACACACATACACACACACAGATAATGAAACTTTCAGAAATGTAAACAGTTTGAATAGTCCCTTTGTCCTGGCTTCTTTCTTATGGTTCTTTTCTTGGGGTTAACTTTTCCTTCACAGACAGATTCTAGGCTTAACTTACCACCTTCTAGTTTGACTGATGTAGCCAGTCTCCTGCCATGGGAGGGAACTCATTCTACTAGTTTCCCTATTGGGCCATATTGTTTGGCATCCTAAGGCCCCTGGTTTACTAAACTCACTACTCCTATCATCATCAGAAGTGGTGTTTGACACCGGTTTCTGAACCATTTGACGGTCAACGCCATGCTGCTAATGGGTGGAGATGCCCCTCCCATCCTAAAAGCATTTCCCCCCCGGAGACCTACTCCCTACTTGCATCCAGTTAAATCACTGCCTTGTGCATAGCAGACTGGCAGGCAACGTTCAATTACTTAAGCCATGTGTTATGTAAGCCAGACCCATCCCTCTGAATATCTTGCACACTGCAAAATAAAGCCTTCTCCTTGACTTCTCAACCACACTATGAAAGTTAGAACCCAAGTATCATCTCTGACCACATCCACATGACATTCCTGAAAAATCTCACAATATTGGTCAAATCCCTTTTCATTTATATGAGTAGCGGTCCCCTTCCTACGTCTGTTAAGTTGTTCCCGCTTGAGTACAATAAGGATGTCTTGTTTTCTTCCCTCTTCTTTCAAACACCCAGGGTCGGCATAAGCTGGCTCAACTACATACATAGAAGCCTAAACCATTCTGTCTCTGTGTTCGTCAGCCACATACCCTTGAAACGTCTCCTCTTAGCATTCCAGTGCTCTGCCCTGGCTGCATATGAGTAATTATTGGACCACACCGTTTTCCCTCTGTCAGCTACCATGGAACTACCAGCTTCCTAAAGCAGTGTTAAATACTCTTACTTTGAAGGGAGAGCCACATTAATAACTACTGCTCCCATCATACCAGCCAGTCTGCTGAAGTCAATTGGGCACCATTTATCTTTCCTTCTACCGTCCAGTCTCCCGCACCCTCTTCACTGCCGCCCGTACTTAGTAGTTATTGGTTGGATTCATACCCCTCTAGAGTTTAGTCAAGTATGCACAGATGCCAGGTGCACTTACACCCAGGACTTGCTCCATCCACTGTTATATGCCCACAGTATGAACCATTCAATGGCCTGCTCCAATTATGTGCCCTCATCCAACTCGTTGATCCTTGTGGCTTTTTTGAAAATTGTGAAATATTTGTGGTATTCACAGATGTTCCATGGAGACAAAGCATGTTTTACCAGGTGGCTGAATTCAGGTCTAACACTCTCCTTAGTTAGGGAATCGCATAATCTGCTGTTCTGAGCGGTGGGCAAGCTCTCTGAATCTGTTAAACTGTAATTGTGAAAGGGAACAAGCAATTGAGGAGTCAATACTATAAACATGTCTTGCCCTTACTGTCACCCACAACTGGAATTTAAGCAGCTGTCTTAGGGAAGGGAAAGCTCCCTGCCACCAGATTGTTAATTTGGAGTAACGTGCAATTCTCAGACACAACATAAACTTTGTTTCCCAGTTTTTTTCCAATATCTAAAAGGCAGCTGGAATTGAAAAAGGCTTGAGCACAGTGATGTGCTTTATCCAGCAACAGGTAACCTCTGTAGCTGGACACCATTATGCACCCAGCACCCTTGTGAATCCATGAATAGTTGTAGCTGGCTGGATGTCAGCCAGGGCTCCTTGCACATCAATGTACTATTGAAGTATGAGAGAAGTCTACTCCAAATGGAGAAGCCATAGCCATTTTCACGTTGCAGCCCCATTTGGATGTGGCAATGCTGCTTCTTAACTCCACTCTCCAACCTCCTGGCAAATATCCTGCCTGCTGAGATGACCCTGGCTACAAAGGTTAGCTTCCCCAACAGCTCTTGTACCTCTCCTAGAGTAGCTTTATCCGTTTATAATAATCTTACTGGCATTTCCTTTAACAGGCCTAGTTTGCCTGTGACTGCTGCAATCCCTTCAAAAGAGTCAAGTTCGATTCTCAAGAATATCAGTGTTATATAACACTACAGAGTCTTGCATTTGGCTGAAAGGATGTCTAGACAGTTGGCTGAAGTCTGAGATAGCACCCAGCAGGGTCACGGACTGGCCTAAATGTGATTTCTCTACAAAGAAATACTCAAGGTAAAGCAGCTTGCCTCCTCTGAGGTATCGCTTCTGGAGGGCCCATTCTATGATTGTGCAAAACATCTCAAAGAACAAGCATGAACAAGCACCACATTGACATATTACAACCTCCTTTCAAATTGGAAGCCCTGTAAATGTCAATTCTCTGAGTGGATTGGTAGGAGTCTGAAGCCTGTGCCAATCTTTGCCATAATAGTGCCTCTAACCAGCTGCACTCACCAGATCCACTGAACCCTCTGATGAGGCTTAAGTAACTCAACAGTGCTGTTATTTAATCCCAACATTCACAAATTCCCATTCTGGAATAGACAGGTGATGAATTAGGCTGAATTGACCTGGGGTATACTTGGGCACCACTCTCAGCACTTAAACATTGTCTAATGGTGGCCTATAAAATAGACCCTCTACCATATCAATCTTTCTCAATCTTATTCTTCACCACAGAGGACCGCTCTGCGACCGATTTAAGATTATTGCTTTACTTGCTGGCCTTCATATGGAATAGACAATTCCTTCTTCCCGGTTCCCTTTCTACCCTATACCTGCAGAGATGGTGGTGGAAATGCCTGTGCTATTGCTTCTCTTGCAGTTAGACCGGAGTGTTCCTTCACTTGCCTAGAGCAGGTCAGGACGCCTGAATCTCTGCGATGTCCTACCTCGCTGAGGCTCCTCTTTTGGTGGATGAAAGGGTAAAGTCCCATTCTGCTGTTCCTTCACCAATGTGGATAAGGTAGCACCTCGCCCTGATGCTAGACTGCTTTTATTTACAGGTGGCTAGTCAGGGAACACATCGCCCAGCACTTTAGCAATGAAGGAGGTGCTGCTTCCTTGAATATTAGTGAGGCCAGAAACAGTGTTCTTTTGCCATGTCCTCTCCATGGAATCAAGCCTGCCCCCTTAATTTGACCGCAGGGCAGGCTCTCATTGGCCCTTTCAAAAGGCACCAGTGGATAAATTAGTCGCCCCTTTGCACCATCCTCCCTGTGGCGCCTCTCCGGTGTGCCTCAGATCGCTTTTGCTCCCTGTCCCTTCCTCCCATCCGACAGGTGAGGGAAGTGCTTGGCACCATAATGTGCACTCTCCCCATGCACTTGGCTTCTTCATGGAGGGAGCCTTCAGTCAGGTTACGCCCCCAGACTCTGATGAACCTAAGCGAGCCTGGTCTGTTTTCTCACACACAACTCTGCTCTGGTGCAGCTGTCTAGTTCACTCACACAGAGCTTAGTTTTAATTCCACAGCCTTGTTCCTTGTGCAAAATCCCTTGCTCTCTGGTAAGAGTCTGGATCAAACCCTCGCACACAGTGCAAAGCTCAAAGGCAGCAGACTCGTTCCCTCACATAAGGTCCAATTCACAAAATGTTTCTATGAGTAGTGTGATGCCCCTTGGACTTACTCAAGGAAAAAAAACTCTGTGCATTTGGTTCATAATGCATAGCAGCTGTGCCACATACAGGTTTCCTGGCCTGGGACTGAATTCACAAAGACTACAGTTGAAATATTGAAAATCTACTCCTGCATGTTTATTCCTAAACAGATTTTAAATTCTTATAGTAATAACAGGGTATTCTTGCAAATGTGTGTAGTGATGAATGTCCCTGGTACATTAGTTTTATGCTATTATAATCCTAATTTATTCATTCTAACCAACCTGGAATATTTCCCTGTGCAGGAAATTCTTGTTAGATGCAGCGCTGAGATTGTATACAGTGCCCTGTTCTGGTGATGTTTGTGTTCAAACCAAACACAAAACATTGATGGAGGAAGGCATGACATTTGTCTAACTACTGGCTATTGCTTGGAATAGCATTCCAACACATTGTTCTTTTCCCACAACGCCACCTCAGTTAGGACCCAGTCATATGTAAATCAGTCTTGACCCTGCTCCAAAAGGAACAGTCTAGCCCCAAATGCCAAGCCTCATCATCCCTAAACTGGAATGCAAGCAACCGAAGAATGGTTTCGCCCCGATTGAGGCTCTTCAGCCAGGTGTAGCTTGGTTCCAGTTTCACAAGTGGTATGGGTATGCCCAGATGTGGTTTGCATGCATGATGATTAGCTCACTACCCTATATAATTAATCACTAAACAATACATGAGCCTACTATAGGCTACTTGGACTTAGCTGGCCACAAACAGATATGACTCACCTCTACTCAATACCAAACACAATTGTATAAAATTTCAACAGACCATTTTGACTGTAGTCAACAATATTTCCAGAATTGTGCCAGACACTCAGATTACTAAAGTAATATAGTATAAAAAAAAAAGGAAGAAATGTACTAAAATGCATCTAGTCCTGTGATTTTACTGTGGTCAATGTTCTGGGCTTCTATTTGTTCAAAAGTAGGATCTGCAAGAGTCATGAACTCCAAGGTGCTGTGTGCGTCTGTGCGTCCTAACAAGACTGCTATTGCTGGGTGTCCTGAGAGGAGAGCTTAGCTGACAAGACACGAGGGATGTCTCTCAATGCCACTAACTCTTCTAATTCTTCTAGTGTTGTTTGTGTTTTGGAGGCAGGATGTGGTGTTTTTGAACAGTAGGAAAGGCCAGCCTTCTGTGCTTTTTCTTTAGTGATGCTCTCAGTTCTCTGACTGGTTGTTTCCTTTCCCTTCTTACTTGAGATCTGAGCTAGTCAACAGATCTCCATTGATTCAACCACTGGGTGGGGGAGCGAGTGGGTCAGAAGGGAGGCAGCGTTGATAGCCATGAACTAAAAGACTGTCAAAGGAGGAGAATAGTTGGTGAAAGCGAAGCAGGTCATTCTTGAACAGCTTGCCAGATGACTGTTCCTCATCAAAGGTTATGCAGGTCAGCTACTGCAGTCAGTGCACACCATCCGTGGTTTAAAATTGGCGTGTTGCATTGTAAGATACCCAAGTGTAATATATCAAAAGATGGAAGGAAACAATAGCAAAATGGAATTTTATAAATACACAATGCTCATTTGAAAAAAAATATATAGCATGGCACATGCAGATGCAAGGATGGGAGTTTGCTAGGTATGGCGTGTACATGCATGCACTGTACTAGCTCTTACAGCTCTGAATGTTTTGGAAGATGTTTTCGTTTCCACCCATTGGTCCCCTGGAACACACAAGCTGACACTGGAAAAGAGGCATGTAGTAAGAGTAAATTAAGGTATTGCATCTTTAATCCAATATGAGCAACAATGAACTACACCATTTCTTTCCCAAGTAATGAAAGTGCATATCATCATATGTACACACAAACATATTATTGTAATGAAGGTCTACCCAGAGGTCATTTTGAATGCTTACTCTTACTATCCTTACAGTTGAAATCAACAAAAAGGTGTTTAAGGATACTATTACTAATACAAACATTTCTGCCAGCATTTTACAAGTCTGATGTCATTACATTACTGATAAAATAATGGTTCTTTATGGTAGCAACCACACTAATCACATAAGGGGCTAAAACATCAGGTAAATGTGAATTCATACATGGACACAAAACCACACTGCGATTTTGGACTAGATGATAGTGACTTTGCAACCTTTTGTGTTTGTGCAAGTACATTTTAAGGAATCACAAACATTAGCAGCACAACATCTAAATCAGAACTCAGTTACTGACATTGTGTATGATTAAAGAGCAGATCTTAAAAATTGATTTTTGTGAAATATTGCTTACATCTGTATACACAAACCTGATCTATGAACCTCACCATTGGAAGGTCCCTTCATTGGAGGTACACAATGACATCCTGGTAATAATTGTATCTCTATACTATTGCATAACGATGTATAATAAACGTGGCTAACATGCAACAAGAGTTTACAAAGTCATGTATAAGCAATATGCTGAAAATAACCAGTGTACTCAAAATCTAGTTATAAAATGCACTCTTGACATGGAGTTAAAATTCAGTGAAAACACCAAGGTAGGTACTACGCAGTTTCTTATGTTTCCATTTTAATTTCCTTACTGTTTTTTACAGCATAATTCTACCTTGCTGTGTCTGCCAACCCTAACAGAGTATTGCACATTACAGAGGTCCCCAACCTCCTGTGAGCAATAAGCAACACTTGTGTATCAATAAAAATTTTAAGCAACATGCAAACCATATAGTATAACAATATCGGCATAAATGCTTTGGTAGAATCGCAGAGGTCTAATTGACTGCTCGATTAAACATAATTTGCATAAATAACATACTATTATCCATAAGCCACGGTGGTTGGAAGTAGAGCGAATTTAGTGGTCAAAATTTAACAGTTTAAAAACAATGCATCGCAGGAGTGGGTTCTCCCCATGACAATAATAGTGGTTTGGTAATATCAATGTAAATTCTTCAAAACTGGAACAATCTAAATTCCTCCAAAAAGAGAGATAATATCTCTCTCCTCTAGATATCTGTAGAACATGAGTACACATCGTGTATTATAAAAAACATTAGGACAGTAACACTGGTTAAAAAAGTCAGTAAATTTTCAAAATCACTTAATAAAGAGAGATCGAGTAATATTCCCAAAATTGTTTCCGGCAAGTGAACTAAAAATGCTGCAATTTATCTAAAATAATTTTACAATGTTGATCAAAATGGTAGGATGTAAATGCCCATTTTGGAGGTGAAGCTCAACGTTTTTGAAGGGTCTGTGACAAATGGTGCATTTTATAGCAACGCAGAATAGTAACATTTTGGAACTTGGTTGCATATAGGACCTCTTTACAAGGGAGTAGGGTTACAATTTTCCATAACGTCTCTGGTATGACATGTTGCATATTTACGTAACTCATGTTAAGGCAATTCTGCTAGGTAACCTTCCACAGGGTTAACACCCAGCTCACTTTGCAAATTCCATAACAGTTCTTTAAACAAACAATGACAGGCTTAAATATTTCTCTGATCCTAGTTAAGAATTCATTTTTGTTAATCCTTATTAGACATGGATCCCATTTCAGATCTGTCATAAGTCAGTGTACTTTCTAAGCTGCACTTGGTTTATTCAGAATTGCGAGGATAGATTTCAAGTTCTACAATTCCATAACCATTCCAGATGATAATTGGTAGGGTGTTGTAACTTTCAATAATTCCCCAGTAAGTATATGTTGCAGTATTCTGTAATAGCTTACAACCAAGCATTGCCAGTTGGTTTACTCAGTAGGCCTCCATATTCCAACAGTGCACCATATCCTTGGCTAATACAGTAATGCCCTGTTTTCCTACTTTCACGTACCATAAACACCTAGCAAACCAAGTTCTATAATGTCCTAGATGTTACACCTGACACAGTTATAATACTCTTTCACACAGTCAGTTATGTATACATGAACCTGGGTAGCTCAGCCATAGCACTCACTTTGAAGAAAATGTACTGAGGGAACACTCTGCAAAAAAATGGATTTTAGTTGGGAGGGTGTTATGGGGGGGTCGGGGTAACATACCTTAAGCAGTATCTGCAATCCTTATGAGGGTCAATCACTAAAGTTGCTAAATTAACCTGAGCTCAACTACCTGGTAGCCAAGTCACAGAGCAGACAGGCTTAACTTAGAGGCAACGTGTACAGTATTTACGCAGCACTCAAAACAGTAAGAATGTCAAACCACAATAACACAAGAAAAATCCTAAACCAATTTAGAAAATAGGTAAATATGAATTAATAAATAACCCAAACAACATAAATCCAATAAGAGAAACTGCAGACATTATTTTTTAAATGTTAAGGGTAAAAATAGCACCAAATATTTTTAAGTGCCAACAGTCAACTGGTCATGGCGGACAGGAACCTAGCTGAGATTTGAGGCAGACAACGGCTACAAGAACCAGGTTTGACTCATCTGAAGATTTACCTTCAAACTTAGACTCCGAAGTGGAAGTCCAAAACCTTCAGTGTGGCAAGACAGCAGGCTGTGACGGAGAATGGTTCCACAAGATCGGGTAGTTGTCGGACGAGGTCTGTTGACTTTTAATGGGAAAGCTCAGAGCAGGAGAAATTAAAATGTTGCACCTAGAAAAGGCCCTCGCTGGGCAGATACTTTTGGCAGCTTTGCCCTGATGAGGATTTCTACATTTAGACTTCGTCACTTTTGTCCTCCAGGGGGGCAAGGCTGTAGGCATGTAGCCTTAGCTGGTTCCACATGGCTGGACAGAGTGTCTGTGAGGTGCTTCTGAATATAATTTGCTGCTGAGGAAAAGCTCCAAATGGAGGAAACCTGAATCTTCAATCAAACTGAAAAGCTCCTTCATAAAATCAGCTTGGCTGATTTGTCCCAGTCCTCCGGATACTGGAACTGGTCAACTGGGCAGTTGCAGGAAAGGCCTCACATAGCTTGTTAAGTCCAAGTAGCTTGAACAAGTGGTCAGCCCTACGACCCTTGGAGTCCACTTCTTTGTCCTGGGTACATGAAGGATTGCAGGTCAAAACCTCTTGACTCATCTCAGTTCTCAGACAACTGGTGCAGCTCTCTTCTGATCTTACACAAGTCGAGTAGTGTTCTGAGGAGGACACTGTGGGGGCTAGATATATGCCTGGCACCATCCTGTGGGTGTGGGGTTCTCCTGGTCTCTCGGAAATAGATCTCATGGGCAGCCCAATCCAATTTTGTAACAGTTCCTATGTGCCATACTACAAACAATCCCACAGTGCCCCTCTCTATCTAATCCTAGAAGGAAAAACCTTTCTTCCCCTGTGCAGAGCTTGTGTGTGCATTCCAAAGCTGTAGCTAGGGAAATATGTAACCCCCCTCTTCTTTGGTCACTCAAAGCCAGGTCAGGGGCAGTGCCTCTTTGACTATTATTAGACTCAGCCTGACTGGGGGGGGACAAAAAACTGCCCTGTGTAAGTGTTAATTAACATTTGCCTGTGACAGGTAGGCCTTCCTTTAAGTTACTAAAGCTTCTAGGCACAGCCCAAACAGTCATCCTGCCAGAGGAACAGAAACTGCCCCACACACCTAACACACCTAAATCTTAGTCTCCTGCTCTATGGGGAGTTTTCGCATATCATTCTGGGTTAAGCTCTCAGACAGCTGTGAATGGAAGTTATTGAAAATTAGCATCTAACGTCTTTGGTCTAGAGAAGGTTAACTCTTAACCCCTTCCCCGCCAGGGACGTAATGGTTACGTCCATGGCAGCGCCCGTGTGGCGCCATGGACGTAACCATTACGTCCTGGGACCCCCCCCCCCACCCCCCCCCCATGACGTCAGCGCGCGATCGCGCGCTGATTTCATGGAAAGGGGGAATGACGCGCTGGAAGCCATTTGCTTCCAGCGCGTCAAGGGAGAAGGTGAGTATTTCACCTTCCTGCGGGGTGGGGGTGCTCTGAGAGAGGCATCGAGGGAAAGGAAAGGGTTTTCCTTTCCCTCGATGTCTCTGAGCATTCCTGCTGCCCGATCGCGATGCGATCGGGCAGCAGGAATGCCCACTAGACACCAGGGATCTCGTTATGTGTGTGTGTGTGTGTGTTTATTGGTGTGGGGGAGCGACCCCTTGGGCAAGGGTCGCTCCCCTTTGGGGGCAAATGTTTTTTACGTCGTTTCTGCCCCCCCTGGGGGCAGATTGGCCCTATTTTTAGGCCGATCTGCCCCCAAGGGGGGCAGAAATCCACTAGACACCAGGGATTTCGTTATGTGTGTGTGTGTGTGTTTATTGGTGTGGGGGAGCGACCCCTTGGGCAAGGGTCGCTCCCCTTTTGGGGCAAATGTATTTTACGTCGTTTCTGCCCCCCCTGGGGGCAAATTGGCCCTATTTTTAGGCCGATCTTCCCCCAAGGGGGGCAGAAAGCCACTAGACACCAGGGATTTCGTTATGTGTGTGTGTTTATTGGTGTGGGGGAGCGACCCCTTGGGCAAGGGTCGCTCCCCTTTGGGGGCAAATGTATTTTATGTCGTTTCTGCCCCCCCTGGGGGCAGATTGGCCCTATTTTTAGCCACTAGACACCAGGGATTTTATTGTTGATTTTTATTTTTTGTGTTGGGGGGGCGGCCCCTTGGGCAAGTGTCGCCCCCAGGGGCCCTCAAGTATTTTTGGGCAGTTCTGCCCCCCTTGGGGGCAGAGAGGCCTATTTTTTTTAGGCCTTTCAAATGGCGCCAGAAATAGTATGTATGTATGTGTGCTTTGTGTTGGGGGGTGGCCCCTTGGGCAAGGGTCGCTCCCCCCAGGGGCGCAATGTATTTATTGTCGTTTCTGCCCCCCCTTGGGGGCAGATTGGCCCTATTTTTAGGCCGATCTGCCCCCAAGGGGGCAGAAAGCCACTAGACACCAGGGATTTTATTGTTGGTTTTTATTTTTTGTGTTGGGGGGCGGCCCCTTGGGCAAGGGTCGCCCCCAGGGGCCCACATGTATTTTTGGGCAGTTCTGCCCCCCTTGGGGGCAGAGAGGCCTATTTTTTTTAGGCCTTTCTGCCCCCAAGGGGGGCAGAATCCCAATAGCGCCAGAAAGATATGTTTGTATATGTGCTTTGTGTTGGGGGGTGGCCCCTTGGGCAAGGGTCGCTCCCCCCGGGGGCGCAATGTATTTATCGTCGTTTCTGCCCCCCTTGGGGGCAGATTGGCCCTATTTTTACGCCGGGCAGAAAGCCACTAGACACCAGGGATTTTATTGTTGGTTTTTATTTTTTGTGTTGGGGGGCGGCCCCTTGGGCAAGGGGGCTCACATGTATTTTTGGGCAGTTCTGCCCCCCTTGGGGGCAGATATGCCTATTTTTAAGGCCTTTCTGTCCCCAAGGGGGGCAGAATCCCCATAGCGCCAGGGATACTATATGTGTGTGTGTGTGTGCTTTGTGTGGGGGTGTGGCCCCTTGGGCAAGGGTCGCCCCCCCCCAAAGGGTGCAATGTAATCTGGGCGATTTCTGCCCCCTCCCCTTGGGGGTAGATTGGCCTATTTTTTTTTAGGCCCATCTTCCCCCAAGCAGAGAAGACTAGACACAAGGGAAAATGAAAAAATGGTTAGTGGCGGAGTGTTTGTCAACTGGCGAAGTATTTGCTTTTATGATAATAACAGTTTTTCTCCTTTTTGTTCTAGTTCAAAGCTTTTGCTGACTTTGCTGTGGCTTGTTGCAGTTTTGGCAGTAGTTGTCCTGCGGTTTGCATTGTTGCATGTTTTAGGTAAGTAAATAAATTTTCTCCAAGTGAGTATTGTTGCAATGCATGAATGACACGTTTGTAGGTGGTGTACTGAATGCAGGATTGTGTGTGAAATTGTCCTTAGAGTTATGCACAATGATTATTGTGTTGTCTTATGTCTAATTTGCTTTTTTTTTTCTCTTTTTAGTGGGATATCGTTGGTGATTGCTGTGGCTGTGCAGAGTAGTTGCTGGTGAGTCAAGCTTTTTCAGGCAAGTGAGCAGTATAGTTTTTGAGTTTATAATTCTTAGTGATAAACCTATACTTTGTTACTTATCTTACACAGTGCTGGTTGTTGGTGGTGTATTTGTCCAGTTAATTTTTGTAGGAAGGATCATGGCCAGCCGTAGGATGACTGCTCAGCAGGTTGTTAGTGTGCTTTTTGAGTCATCTTCTGACCATGAATATGAGACTGACTCTGCATCTGAGGCAGAGGAGGAAGTGCAGGATTCTGGAAGTGAATTTTCTGTCAGAGATGAATCATCTGATGATGAAGCCACTCTCAGTGCTGATGAAGGGCCTGTTTTAGAGGAGGACAGTGATGTGCCAATGGTGCAGGAGCCAGCGGCTGAAAGGCTTCCCATTGGAAGACCTGACGCATGGGTTGCACCAAACATGGAGCAGCCACAGTTGCCTGCGTTTACTGGTTTTCCAGGGTGTCGAGTTAATACGGAAAACTTTTTGCCCGTCAACTTTTTTGAGTGGTTTATGGACGATATATTTTTGGAAGAGATTGTTGAGCAGACTAATTTGTATGCAGAGCAGTTTTTGAGGGACAACGCTGCCAGACTTAGGCCACACTCTAGAGCTAGCCGGTGGATTCCCACAAATCTGGAAGAGTTGAAAAAGTTCTTGGGTTTAACTTTTTTGATGGGGCTGATAAGGAAGCCGTCGCTGTCTTCATATTGGTCTACTAGTCCCTTGATGGCAACTGCTATATTTCCTGCCATCATGAGTCGTAACCGGTATGAGCTTCTTCTTCGGATGTTGCATTTTGTAGATGATGCATTAGCATTGCCACGAGATCATCCTGATTCTGACCGTCTTTTTAAGATTAGACCTGTCCTTGATCATTTGGTAGATCGGTTTTCAGAGATCTATGTTCCAGGGAAAGAAATATCTGTAGATGAGTCTTTGGTCCTGTTCAAGGGTCGTTTGGTTTTTAGGCAGTACATTCCTAGCAAGAGGGCACGGTATGGAATTAAATTGTATATGCTGTCAGAAAGTAGTACAGGATATGTTTATAATTTCCGGGTCTACACTGGTAGGGATTCCAATATTGACCCCCCTGGTTGTCCTCCCACTTTTGGAGTTAGTGAGAAAATTGTGTGGGAACTTGGTAGACGACTGTTTAACAAAGGTCACCATTTATATGTAGATAACTTCTACACTGGAGTTCGGTTGTTCAAGGAGTTGTTCAGAGTGGACACTGTTGCTTGTGGCACAATCCGCTCTAATCGGAAAGGCTATCCAAAAGAGCTTGTCTGTAAAAAACTTGAGAAGGGACAGTGCAGTGCCTTGCGGAATGATGAGCTGCTAGCTCTGAAATTTGTAGACAAGAGGGATGTATACATGCTAAGCACCATCCATGATGAGAGTACTTCACCTGTGGCTGTTTGGGGTCAGGTTGCCGAAGTGCGCAAACCTGTGTGCATCTTAGACTATAATAAGCACATGGGTGGTGTTGATAGAGTAGATCAGAGGTTAGAACCTTACACTGCTGCTCGTAAGTCTTATGTGTGGTATAAGAAATTAGCGCTTCACTTGTTCCACTTGGCAACTTTTAATGCTTTTGTTGTGTTTAAGGATAGTTCTCCAGAGTCAAGGATGACATTTGTGAAATTTCAGGAGTCTATCATAGCTAGCCTTGTTGTGCTGGAACAGGCAAGAGTTCCTAGAGAAGCAGTGGTGGAGGATGTGGCTAGATTGAAAGATCGTCACTTTGCTGAGCACATTCCTCCCCCGGCCCAAAAAAACTTTCCTGCTAAGAGATGTAGAGTCTGTGCTCGAAGAGGTATCAGGAAGGAGACTAGGATGTACTGCCCTGATTGTCCTTCAAAGCCTGGGCTGTGTGTGGGTGGCTGTTTCAGGAGCTACCACACACAGAAGAATTATTGGGAAATTCCGTGAGCGTAAACTGGTGTTTTATATTTTTATATGTTCGGTTTCACGGTTGGCATTAGTCATGTATTCAGTTAGAGCTTTTGTGTTTGTAGTTTTGTACTAATTTATGATGAGTGGTTTCTTTGTTGTTTAAAAACAAAAAAAAGGGGATGGCATGTGTAGAGTGGCGCTTGGCTGGCGGCGTGTGTGGGGTGGCGCTTGGCTGGCGGTGTGTGTGGGGTGGCGCTTGGCTGGCGGTGTGTGTGGGGTGGCGCTTGGCTGGTGGTGTGGGTGGGGTGGCGCTTGGCTGGCAGTGCCGGCTAAACGCCAGTCCACACACTCATCAGCTGGTGTGATTGCTGTATCAGGCATGTGGGCGTATGAAAGTGATGGGCCCTTGACTGGCGCTGTCTGTGGATGCGAGTCTTGTAATGTGCTGGGCCCGTGGCTGGCGGCGTGAATGGTCTAGTGCATGTCATGTATGAAAGGTGTGTGAATGGACTGTAAAGCAGTTGGTGCCTTGTCGTGGCTTTACAGCTCACGAGCTGTGAGTCATTGGTTCAGTTTTTTGGCCTTTCAGTTATTACCAGTGCATTTCACTTTTGTGAAATCTCTTGTTAATAAAATTTGATCTACTGAACCATCACTCACCCTCGTGCCAAATCCAACCAGTATGTGTGGTACAAATGACAAAACCTGCTCCGCTGTAATCAGGCGTCGCAGCACACTTGAGACACGCTAGGTGCCTCGGGTGGGACCCAGATGATGAAGCATGCCACCAACTTGGTTGGTGGGTGAGGGGTCTTCTTCACATAACCTAAGTGTGTTTCTTTTCACAATTTTAGTGTTTGGCACATCACGGACGTATGTGCACACATCAAAGGGATATATTCCAAAAATACCTGTGTTTGGGGGGGGGAGGGCCCACCTATGTTTTTGGTCCTGGGTGCGGCCGTCATGTAGGGAAACCTACAAAACCCAGAAACTTTTTAAAACTAGGCACCCCAAGGAGTCTAGGGAGGTGTGGCTTGTGTGGCTCCCCCAACATTTTCTTACCCAGACTCCTCTGTAAACCTCAAAATTTGCATAAAAAAGCATATTTTCCTGATTTTTCTTAGTAGGATCACCGCTCCAGCACAAAATTCCTACTCCCCAGTTTTTCCCTCAGTCTCCCAAGTAAAATGACACCTCACTTATGTGGGTCCCCAAAGCAGAGTCCGTCTAAAGATGTATAAAAGAATATGCCCTTATAAACTTGCTGTGCTATCCCTTCTATCCCTTCAGGTTTTGGGCCTTATTCTGTTGCAGGCACCTGGCCCACCCACACAAGTGAGGTATCATTTTTATCGGGAGACTTGGGGGAACGCTGGGTGGAAGGAAATTTGTAGCTCCTCTCAGATTCCAGAACTTTCTGCCACAGAAATGTGAGGAACATGTGTTTTTTTAGCCAAATTTTGAGGTTTGCAAAGGATTCTGGGTAACAGAACCTGGTCCGAGCCCCGCAAGTCACCCCTCCTTGGATTCCCCTAGGTCTCTAGTTTTCAGAATTGCACAGGTTTGGTAGGTTTCCCTAGGTGCCGGCTGAGCTAGAGGCCAAAATCTACAGGTAGGCACTTCGCAAAAAACACCTCTGTTTTTTCCCAAAATTTAGGATGTGTCCACGTTGCGCTTTGGGGTGTTTCCTGTCGCCGGCGCTAGGCCTACCCACGCAAGTGAGGTATCATTTTTATCGGGAGACTTGGGGGAACGCTGGGTGGAAGGAAATTTGTAGCTCCTCTCAGATTCCAGAACTTTCTGCCACAGAAATGTGAGGAACATGTGTTTTTTTAGCCAAATTTTGAGGTTTGCAAAGGATTCTGGGTAACAGAACCTGGTCCGAGCCCCGCAAGTCACCCCTCCTTGGATTCCCCTAGGTCTCTAGTTTTCAGAAATGCACAGGTTTGGTAGGTTTCCCTAGGTGCCGGCTGAGCTAGAGGCCAAAATCTACAGTTAGGCACTTCGCAAAAAACACCTCTGTTTTTTCCCAAAATTTAGGATGTGTCCACGTTGCGCTTTGGGGTGTTTCCTGTCGCCGGCGCTAGGCCTACCCACGCAAGTGAGGTATCATTTTTATCGGGAGACTTGGGGGAACGCTGGGTGGAAGGAAATTTGTAGCTCCTCTCAGATTCCAGAACTTTCTGCCACAGAAATGTGAGGAACATGTGTTTTTTTTAGCCAAATTTTGAGGTTTGCTAAGGATTCTGGGTAACAGAACCTGGTCCGAGCCCCGCAAGTCACCCCTTCTTGGATTTCCCTAGGTCTCTAGTTTTCAGAAATGCACAGGTTTGGTAGGTTTCCCTAGGTGCCGGCTGAGCTAGAGGCCAAAATCTACAAGTAGGCACTTCGAAAAAAACACCTCTGTTTTTTTCCAAAATTTAGGATGTGTCCACGTTGCGCTTTGGGGTGTTTCCTGTCGCCGGCGCTAGGCCTACCCACACAAGTGAGGTATCATTTTTATCGGGAGACTTGGGGGAACGCTGGGTGGAAGGAAATGTGTAGCTCCTCTCAAATCCCAGAACTTTCTGCCACAGAAATGTGAGGAACATGTGTTTTTTTAGCCAAATTTTGAGGTTTGCAAAGGATTCTGGGTAACAGAACCTGGTCCGAGCCCCGCAAGTCACCCCTCCTTGGATTCCCCTAGGTCTCTAGTTTTCAGAAATGCACAGGTTTGTAGGTTTCCCTAGGTGCCGGCTGAGCTAGAGGCCAAAATCTACAGGTAGGCACTTCGCAAAAAACACCTCTGTTTTTTTCCAAAATTTAGGATGTGTCCACGATGTGCTTTGGGGTGTTTCCTGTCGCCGGCGCTAGGCCTACCCACACAAGTGAGGTATCATTTTTATCGGGAGACTTGGGGAAACATAGATTAGCAAAACAAGTACTATTGCCCCTTGTCTTTCTCTACATTTTTTCCTTCCAAATATAGGAGAGTGTGTAAAAAAGACATCTATTTGAGAAATTCCCTATAATTCACATGCTTGTATGGTCACCCCGGAATTCAGAGATGTGCAAATAACCACTGCTCCTCAACACCTTATCTTGTGCCCTTTTTGGAAATGCAAAGGTTTTCTTGATAGCAATTTTTTACTCTTTATATTTCAGCAAATGAATTGCTGTATACCCGGTATAGAATGAAAACGCACTGCAGGGTGCAGCTCATTTATTGGCTCTGGGTTCCTCGGGTTCTTGATGAACCTACAAGCCCTATATATCCCCGCAACCAGAGGAGTCCACCAGACGTAACGGTATATTGCTTTCCATAATCTGACATTGCAGGGAAAAGTTACAGAGTAAAACGTAGAGAAAAATTGATGTTTTTTTCACCTCAATTTCAATATTTTTCTTTTTCAGCGGTTATTTTCTGTAGGAAACCCTTGTAGGATCTACACAAATGACCCCTTGCTGAATTCAGAATTTTCTCTACTTTTCAGAAATGGTTAGGTTTCTGGGATCCAGCATTGGTTTCATGCCCATTCCTGTCACTGACTGGAAGGAGGCTGAAAGCACAAAAAATTGCAAAAATGGGGTATGCCCCAGTAAAATGCCAAAATTGTGTTGAAAAATTGGGTTTTCTGATTCAAGTCTGCCTGTTCCTGAAAGCTAGGAAGCTGCTGAGTTTAGCACTACAAACCCTTTGTTGATGCCATTTTCAGGGGGAAATCCACAAGCCTTCTTCTGCAGCCACTTTTTCCATTTTTTAAAAACAAAACAAAATTTTCACTGAATTTTGGCCAATTTCTTGGCCTCCTTCAAGGGAACCCACAAAGTCTGGGTACCTCTAGAATCCCTAGGATGTTGGAAAAAAAGGACGCAAATTTGGCTTGGTTAGCTTATGTGGACAAAAAGTTATGAGGGCCTAAGCGCGAACTGCCCCAAATAGGCAAAAAAAGGCCTGGCACAGGAGGGGGAAAAGGCCTGGCAGCGAAGGGGTTAAAGAACCCAAGAATAACATTTCCAGCTGTTTCCTAGCCAGAGATAACATTATTAAATATTGCATCTCAAAGCGTTTCTCTGGAAAATCAAATCTTACTACAGTGAAATTAGCTTTTGGGGCCTTCCATTGTAAGGACATATGTAACATTACATTTCTACATATCCAGCTTTTAAATACCATGCACTCTTCCGTCTGAGCAGTAAGGCATATTTTAGGGTGAATTAATAATATTTTAATGGAAGGTTTTAACCTGTCAAAAGGGCTTGACAGGTTGGATTGTAGTTTAAAAGCTGCTTCAGTCAGACTATAGTGGAAGGTATGAAGCCATGTTTTGCAGTGTTACTGAAGTGGATGGCACAATGGGTGATGCAGCCCACTAGTGAAATTGAACATACAAGCCCTAGGTGCGTTTTGTATTATATATTAGGGAACTATAGGCAAGTTATATATGTCAGTTAGGGCTATACCAATGTCATCGTGTTGAAATAAGGAGCACAGCCACTTTAGTACTGATTAGCAGGGGTAAAGTGGCATTGAGTTCTATAGCCAGCAAAAGTAGTCAAGGCAAAAATCTGGAAGGACATCACACAAAAGATGCTACAGATGCTCTGTACTTTGCATGGATTCTCATTTAGCTTATGTATTACTTTGCCTAGTTTGCCTCAAAATTATAAGGAATCAGCAAGGTCATAACAGTAGTAGTATATCAAGGTGAGGAGCAAGAAGACAAAACCATTCTATCCATCTTTCTTGCTTATCCTCTGCTCCGCTGATCTATTCATTATTAGCTACTGCTCTTGACTCTGTTGGAGAAGGAAGGTTATGACGCCATTTCAGAGATGCAATCCACAATTAAAGAGTATCCAGCTTCACTGGCTCAGATCTAAGGATACTGGAAAATGTGTGTTTTTGTCAGACAATGCCACTTAGGGTACAAGCGTCTGAGGAGTAAGTGCAGAGGGGACAATCAATCATGATAGCCTCGTTCAAAAGAAAATAAATATACATGCAAAGAAGAACAAACAAGAATAACTATCATAGAGGTGGGATCATCCAACGAGAAACATTTTCAAATGGTGTGAGCAACATGATGCTCCCAAGCAACACTCTGAGGATCACTGCAGTACAAAGGCAGCACATGTCCTGAGTTCATGGTCCAATGGTGTACTTTAGCAAAACACCAGTGGAGCATTGCAACAGCAACACACTATCTCTGTAAGATTTAGTGCCTTTGGTCATCTCCTTGTCACCTTCTTTTTTAATTTTCACATTGTACACCATCCATATTTGTCAGTAATGTAACCCAATAAGCACTTGCACCGTTGTTTATTTATATAAAAAGCATAAGCAAGCACTCTAGACATTTCCCAGAAAACGTTAAGGGCCATTGTAGTTACAATTCAAAACAAACACAGGCAAAGCCAATAGGTCTTGCCTTTTGGGATGCCAATGCAGACCTACTGGCTTTGCTGATGCTTTCTGCCAACGTTATTCAGCTTCAGCAAAAAGAAAAAAAATGCCTTTTTAAATACAATGCAACATAGCCAAAAAGGCAAAAAAATGTACAATGACTTCCTCATACATGCACACATAGGCATCATGACGCTAAGGTGGGGTTACATATACAAGCGCATAAGTCACCACGTATGAGGTATGATGTGACTGCTATTTCTTTTTCGTTATTTTATATTTACTGTTACAAAAAGGCAAATGCCACTCTTGGAGTGGTGCATTTAAAAAAATTATTTAAATGTTTCCAAAAGTGCGGTTTGTAGATGAAGCAGCATGGCAGCATATTGAAGCTGCTGGGTCAATTAAAAAAAAACTGAAAAAAGGACGACCACACATGGAGGGGTGCAGGAGTAAGGGAGAAGCAGCTGGTGAGGGAGTAGTTATAGCAGGGGGTTGGGAGTAATGGAGGACAGGGGGCTGAGACAGCAACAGACGAGTGGGGTTGGGGACAGGATATTTGAAGACAGAAGTAGCACATGAGGGCAAGAGAATGAAAAAGCATGCACTCCTGTTCCCTGAATGTGAGCAGTGGAAGGCTACAAGTCACCCAATCAAAAAGACAGTAAAAGAAAGTAATCTCCAGGGGAAGGATAAACTCAAGCATAAGAAGGAAAGACACGGAGTAAGGAGCAAGCAAATGCGACAGACAAGAAAGCCAGTCAATAGTAGGCAGTGGGCTGGTTCAAATCCCACAGTAAATTATTGTTGTTAAACACAATAGGTCTTTGACAATAAACAGCTAAAAGGTGTTTGTAGGAGAGAGACAAAAATGACTGGAGTTTAACAGATATGGTAAGCAAGGTAACCATTACTTTGACCAATATACTGTTAATGATCTTGCAAGTCAGAGATGTCATCACAAGTGGCATCATAAATGTCATCACATAGATCATCACCATTCAAACCAATAGTGAGGTCAGTGAAGGTGGAACCACTAATGAGTGTCTCAAAAATGACACCGGAAGGCTGGGAGCTACGAACCACACTGTCTCCCTGTATGTAGATGATACACGAGCATACCTGCGGGACCCAGTCAGCTCTGCCCCCATACTCCTTAATGAGGAACCAGTATATGAGAAACCATACAGACTTAAAACAAATTGGGCCAAATCTAACTTGTTGTCACTGGGTCGACTAAGTGACATGGCAAATTGAGCTAGCCCTATCACAGGTCTACACGATGAGGCCTCACGTAATGTGTAACTGGGAATACATGTGGCCCAGGACAGAATGAAAACCTCAGCAGCATTCTGAAACCCTTTGGCATTATTGGTAATTTTACAGTTTCACTAACAGAGATGGTATTACTGCCATGGTATTTATATGTAATTTATGGCACCCTTTCCCAAATTCCAGAAATTGTCTTAAGTCAAAGACCAATTGCTGGTCTCTCGGACTCTGGCTAGGAAATGCAATATGGTCAAACTAACAAGAATGTTTTACTACATGGCAACTCATTCACACAGCACGCAATGCGCTGGCTAGAGGAAGAAAACAACTGGGAAACTTTATTGCTACAGGGTACACATGACAATATACCATTGGAAGACCTACTTATGATGGAAGTGATAGAGCCAGACCACGTTCTGTATGCAATACAGCATGTGTGTAAAGTTTGTGATATAACTAGAGTCAATACGAAGAAACTTCCATGCGCACCTGACATGCCACTGGAGTATTAGAGCTTCTAAATAGATGTCATAAGACATGTCACTAAAGAGCGGGAGGAGAGGAGGATGCTAGGGGGGCCTATAGCAGCAAGGCAAATTCATCACAACTGTGGAAGCACAAGAATATTTTGGGATAGGACAAGGCCACTTCCTTCAACATGCGTGCATAGATCAAACTGCAGAAGAAATCTAGCATACATTTCCTGAAGCACCAGAAACTACACATACAACAGCAATAATGCTTGTACTCGAAAAGTATAAAAGACAATCATTTATGGGGCACTGAGCCAAGATTAGGGAGGGAGTAGCCCATAAAAATAGATATACCACTTACAGAAAAGAAATGCGGTAAGCCATGCCAATGGGTCAAACAACATCTAGGAATATCCCATTTAAACTGGCTCAGCGCACCTATCTTGACCTATTTAACACCATAAAAACCCAACAAAATCTACATAGGGTATCTAATTGCTCAAAAACACACACATGCAAGAGCAATGTCTGAAAGTATACCCTAAGATACCCAAAAAATGTGTGCTGAAGCAACTTCTGACAAAAAAGGGCTAAAATGAGAAAACTTGGCAAGTTATGGTTAACCGTCCCCCACCAGTCACACTAATGAAACCCCTAAAGAATGGCAAACCCTGGTAAAGCTGGCTATGGATGCATTATTCATTATCCATGGGTTGTACACCACCAACACCGACCACCTTCACTGTTTTTCAGAGTTTATTTGAACCTAACCATATTGGTCCTGAACTGAAGTTTTTTCCGAGATCTATTTTCAGTGTTTGTCACTATAATTTTTAAGAATTTTTTTAGACTCGGCAGATAATCTTTGGAGGGTTGACGATAGTGATCACTAATACTTCTTGTAAAACTTATCCCTTTCACACAGCGCAGTATAATGTGCAATTCTCCTATGATCGCGATCGCCACATGGACAATTAAGTTTAGCTGTTATGGGAAATTAGGTTTACAGACTGAAAGGAATGATCCTTATTGTTGTCCAGTAAATTATGCCATTCCTTATGGAGCACGCCCTCATTCTGTGTAGAGCATAAGTGTGTGTGTGTGGGGGGGGAGGAGGTCTGAGGGGGTGGGGGCACTGGCTGGAAGCAAGAAGAAGAATGCGATAGTGCTTAGTGCTGCTGAAGGTTTTTTTAGTCAATCTGGCTCCCCATTTCATTTTTTTTTTTTACAACTGAGCTCAACATGAACAAAACAGAAAAAACTTCAGACACTCACAGCTTAAAACAATTGAGGCAAACATCTGATTTTGTACCAACTCAAAAGGATGGTGTATTTATTATTATTTTGTTTTAATCAAGAAACTGCGGACATATTGGTGGATAATAACAGTACAGGTGTGCAAACAATTATTTTAACCCACTGCAGCCGAGTTTCTTTATAAATACCACCACCACATAAAATGCTTAACAGATTCATACCACACCAGAAATGCCCAACCATGGCATATTCTCCAAATTAATGTCTAATGTGATGTAAATCAATCTTCGCATTCACCCTACTAACTAGTAAAAATGCTCATGACAGTTTCACGTGCAGATCCTCAAAATTGTTTGTCCATATTGAAGCCGTACTTCAGACTGCAGCAATATACTGTTTTACACTGAATGTATTTCTGAACTTCTCACCGATTAAAATCCATACCTCACTGGTATGGTGTAATTTCTGCAAATTAAGGAACACATTCCCAGTTCATAATTGCATCATTCACCTCAAATGTGGGTTTAAAACAAATGCTGTTTTTGCAACAATAATGTAAACAAACATGTAGAAAACAAATTTAAACTTTTGGTTCAGTTCATTATTCCAAAAGATTTTTTGGATTGCTTTTAACTTTGGATCTGTTGCACATATTTGCATACAATTCTATGTCAAGACCGGAGCCTCAGATTATGCTTCTCTTTCTATGCTTTATTTCCTCAGCAGCCAATGAAGCGAAAGTATTTAAGCACTACATTTCCCAGTAGAACCAATATAGTCACATGGCCAATCAGAGAGTGTCTCTATAAAACCCGTTGACAGCAAAACACTTCCTCTTTCTTTCCTGCTCCACAGCCAGTTAAGTACCCCCTTTTTGTTGTATCATATATCTGCATTAAAGGTTAAAGTTGTAATATTGCGATTCTGCGTGCGAGTATTCTTGCACCAGCGTCAGTCAAACAGCCATGCTTCTTACATCTAGAGGTTGTTTCATCGATGTAATTTGTATTTAACAGCAGGAAATTAGCAATTAGTATCATAGGAGTGGGTTTACCCCCTACAAACGAAGCTATGCGCCACTTTCGTTGTTATTGTGGAACAGGAGTGTTGGGAGCAAGGACTCCGCGGCCTTCTGCTGCGCATTCCTCTTTATACTTTTAGCCAACAAGACATGACGCGCATCTCAGTTTACTTCTCCAGAGCGGGTCTTCTGTTTCAGAGAAGCACGCTGAGTGTGAAAAATCAAGCATTCTTCGACTGCTCTGCTCCTGTTGATGCCCAGTTTTGACTGAGTTCCCCACAGTAGTAAAATCTTTCAGAGGCTTTGCCCAGAGCAATTTTTTCTCACAAGTCCTCCCTCCACTTTCTAAAGTTTTTTGGGATGACCTGTGCTGGGGTGTGGGCCACTGTATCTTAGTCCTCCTGCTCCCCCTTGATGCCCCTCTTGGGGCTATTATACTCTTTTATTGGTGGTGACTGACCCATTTATTTCAATCATATACAGAGTACTTCTTTGAAGACTGCATAATGTTTGATGAATACCAAGAAGGTGAGGACAGCTGTTATGATGATGATGAACAGTCCAGGTCTTTTGAACAGAATTTGGTCCATGCCCTGGACGCAGGGGGTACGCCAAACAGTAAATGAGGCACTTGTAAAAGCGACTGCTCCTCAAACAGCACCTCTATCGTTTTGCCTAACAGGCCTGGTTACCCCTCTCGTCAGGCATGATTAATGAAGGTGACAAATCTAAGAACTCACAGAGACAGGAGCCACATTCAGAGGCGTTTGAACTTCTGGTTACTTCCCTTGCTAGTGAACATACCTACAGTATCCCTTCTCGCTGACGCCATATCTGATGACTCAGATTCTGTAGCCTTTCGGAGCTCTTCTCAAGATGATATCCAAGGCCCACGAAAACTCAATTCCAAATCTCACCACACAACCACTAGCAAGCAGACCAAGGTCCTGACTTTTAAACCGGGGGACATTATGCACCCCAGATTGACCGCATGGATTCCTCCTTCAGAGGTGGTAGAATATGCCAAAACTGACCTACGACAGGATTTTGACAAGGAAATTCAAAAGGGCCTGCGGTCTGAGTCCCTAGACCAGAGTTGCCTGACAAAGTAGCGGACACCCCTGAGGTGTGATACTTTTGCCTCCCATGCGGCTGACTAAAAAATTATGAGTGTGTCCATGCTTGGTGCTAGCATTTCATTAACAGATAACAGAACCATCTTGTCACTTCAAGAGGTGGCTGAAAGTGTAATGTTAATCAATAATGTCATCTGAAATTTATGTGATTTAGATCGGACACATTTTGCCTATATGGCCATTTTTCAAGTGATGGTCCAGGTGTCCAGACTACTACTGTCATATCTAATGTCACTCACTAAAGAGGAGCGCTAAAACACACAGGTAATAGTGGTGTGCTGCTACTCCAAGATGGTAGCCACGTTTGCGATTCTACACAATGTCACTGTGCCATTTCATCGTCATCCTAGCCATATGATCATGATGAGGGCATTTTAACATGTTAGTGCCAGTGTCTAGACTAATTGTGGTATGCTTGGTACATCTCATTAAAATAAGAGAGCATAAGTAAGGGGGAGTACTTAAGATTTTAGGATTTATCATCCGAGGATGAAGAGATTCATTCATATGTGGTTCTGCTAGTCCAGTTTAACCTCTTCTAAACCATCATGCAACACCTTGACTAAATTATTGCATTCAGTTCCATGCCACCAGATCAGAAACTAATTTAGTATTCAATTTTACGAAATGTTGGTTTTGAGAACTAAAGGCCAGTTAGTCTGCTGGCGAGCAGAAATCACACACTTTAAATTAGTTCAACTTGTGTGTCTCTGAGACAAAGAATAATATTGTCTTAATGCCAGTGAATGAAGATTACAATGTATTTATTTTTGATGTATTGTGCAGGGCTTTGAAAACGGTAAAACTGGTTAGTTTTATGTCAAGCGCGCAATCGCTTTGACCTGTTGTAAGTATTGTGGGTTTTCACAACACCCACATCACGCTCATTGCTTTCACTCCTCGTGGCTTGCCTTTAAAAAAAAAAATCACTCTATGTCATTGGTAATTGCTGTACTTTTGTACCGCCTTGTACACTGACCCTGTTATACTTCAGTGTGGGTGAACTATTTTTTCTTATGTCACTCCCTTTCATGCTCCATGGCAGCCATGGCCCTCATAGCGCTCACAGTGCCAACAGTGCAATCTCCACTAGCAGTATTGGACCACAGGTTACATTGTTCACACTGTTATCTAATCAGAGTAATCTCTTTTGGCTCTCACCTTCATGCTCTATAGCTTTCCCAAAAACACATAATTGATAAAGGCTTTACTAAAAAAACACAGAAATCCCCAATGGCTCTCTGAGCACAGCGGAAGAGCCAATACTACAATTTTCACTGCGCTCGGGAAAAGTCGCCCCACAATGCTTTGCAAACATTGTTTTTCATAACATTTTTGCCCATAACTGCCTTTGGCAGTCGTAGGACAATGGGACCACCAGCAAAACGTTCAGCATGACACACTCTTTCTGGTTAACTCCTCTCTGCGTCCCCACACTACGTAATGGGGACCCCAAAATAATAACCCCTTCTGCCATTCAGTCCCTTTTAAAGCTCTCTTATAGCTGGGATTTTTGTTTTATAGCTTGGAGCAGTTTGTGCTGTAAAGGACGTAGTATTACAGTATGCCTGCTAGGCCTGAAAATATGTAATGCATTACGTTCTCTAGGGGATAATTATATGGTTAAATTACCATGTTCCTTACAACTAACATTTTATTGTGTTGCTCTCTAGGGGATGTTCAGAGCATTACACTAAACATACTACAATATTTGCTGCACTCGGTCGTCCCATAATGCTTTGAAGGGCATCCACAACCTGCTCTTTCTGTCTAGATCATCTCTGGGTCCCGACACCAGGTTAGTGGGAACCTCAAAATAGTAACCCCTTCTTCCATTCAGTGTCTTTTTAACCTCTCTCATGGCTGGAACTATTGTTTTACAGCTAAAAGTAGTTTGAGTTATAAGGGCCTTGTTTGTAATATCATTGCAATAGGCCTGCTAGGCCTGAAAATGTGTAATGCATTACGTGCTCTAGGGACTAAATATATGTTTACATTGCAGTACTTTCAGTCAATTTATTTTCATGTGGTTATGCTCTCTAGGGACTAACTACATGGTAACATGACCATGTTTCTTATAAATGCTATTTTCATTGTGGTGCCTCTTGTGGCTGTTCTGGGCATTACAGTCTAATGTCAAACATGTATTTCTGATAAATGTTTTTATTGGGTTTATATGACAATCGTACAACTTTTATTACTATCTCCTTATTGCAATTATAACCATGATTCAGGCCAACTTAACATGCTGATAACACTTTGACTGTTTAAAGACTTTGATGTGTTTGAGTGACCCTTCTAGTTTATTTCTCTCATTACTCATCCGTGGCAGTCTTGTTTTGGGAATTGTGTTAGCCACCCAGCATCTCTGATGGTGGGGTGGTGAAAGTGGTATTCTACTGAAATTAGCATGGCAATATTTCAATTAGGATGCTAACTGGCAACATTTTCATTTTTGGCTGCAGATAAGGGAAGAAAGTATATTGAAGTGCTTTAGTTATATGCAGGGCCGCTTGAATTATGTGGCAGGAAAAGACCACATTATGAGGCAGGTTTGATCAATTCATGTGGCAAACAAAAGTCCAGTTAAGAATTTACAATGCCAATAGCTGTAACTCAAACAAATGTGAGACACATTACATTGCAAATGCTTGTTCTTTACTGTTTTAGATAATATTTCGATGAATCCTACACTGAGCAGGCCATCGGGTATATTTCCTCTCCACCCCACCAACCTGTTTTATTTACAAATGTGAGAAGTGAACTGAACATTGATCTTAACAGTCCAGAGATAAGAGCAATTCCTAGAGTTAGGAGTTCGGAGTGAGCTACATAGCTTTGCCTTTACTACGTGTTTAGTAACCGTGTGGACTTTGTTTTGCGACTGCTCCTTTAACATAGATAGCACTGCCGTACACAAGCCGCCTATACAGCCAACTTGCTCTAGCATCTGCCTACTGGGCAATTCAGTTCCGTTTTCATGCAACTCCATTAAGTTTGGTAGTGACTTTACATCCTTACAGTGCAGAGATCTCAGCATAGAATAAATGAATGCCACCATATTTTTAAACGTCAATACATGCATCTGTTCAGGAAAGTATTATGACATAAGTGGCTGTGATTGTGCAATGTGTTCTGGGTACACAAATAACCTTTACCCAGGTCAATACGTGTACAGAAGTTAAAAGGCCATGGTATGTGTTATTAAAGGTCAGGAGAGTAGAAGGTGCGGTGCGTTGTGCTGTGCCGATGTGATTCTAATTCAAACTCAGTGACTGTACTGCAGTGGAATGAGTCAGAATTATGACAAATATACTGCATGTGGCTTAACTTGTTTGTGAAATGTTTCCTTCCTTTTTACGATTATTTTATTGAAGACACTCATGTACTGTCTTTAGCAACAGATTGAGCTGCTTCTTCAGACCTCATCCAAAGCAGCATGACATGCTTTTGAGGTGGGTGAACAGCGATGAAAAATGTTTTCTCAAATTCACACATCTAAACTATTCCCGAGCAGTTAGTTTGCAGGTGTTCACGATTTAATGCGCATCATCGAATTGAAATCTGAGCAGTTAGGAGTACAATGATGAAGGAGTATATCCTTCCTATTCGAATGTTAAGTGTTTTAAGCACCACAAGTTAACTTCTACTTGAGAAACACGCATATCATTTTATCCTATTTCAGGTGTGTGAATTGTTGACAAGAGTCCCCATGTGGGACTATTTTTTATCCAGCATAATTTTTATTTGGAGCTTTAAAAAGCAGGAAAACGCTACAATACTGTTCAGCCTGAAATTCACAAAGCATCGTCAACTGACCCCAAATGTTACATCATAAATGCTGTGGAAATGTCCTTGCTATGAGTGGTAAACAGTTGTGAATAAGGCTTTCTGCATCTGTCCTAGGTGCTGTTGTAAATAGTGTGCAGTGGAGCTGGAAGTTTGGATAGAGAGTGCTAAATAAAAAATATTTTGGCAAAGATGTAACAGATCTACCCAGAGCAAAAGTAACAGATTTTATATAGGAACTCCTGTATTCTTCAGTTGGCTGTTCATTTTTTCAGGGGTAGAGCGTGTGGAGGGTTATAAGAAAGAACAAATGGAAATGTTTCAACTACTTCACATGGTGGAAACCGTGTAGGTTCCCCATGCATTTCCCCCCATGCATTTTTCCCCATCTGGCTGCCTTCTGAAAGGACTTCAATTGGACACTTCCTCAATTCATTTCAAACCCCCACCAAACCCAAGAGAATAAATTCCTGGTGTTCACTTCCACGTACCTGTATTTATGCTGGTCGGCCACCTTGCAACCATCCTTAATTGCTCCCCTCCAGTCTAGGTGTCCAAGCCCTAGGAGATCGAAGATGGCTCAAATAAAATCTAAGTGAAAGTTTGATTAAAGGACCTGCGAAAGAAAGTGTCCTTGTTCAATGCAGACCTCTTTAAACTCTCTTTCAGGTGCCAGGATCACATATGAAGAAAGTGGGACATCATCACTTCTGTAGAAAGGCGCTTTCCAATGCCAGAACACAACAAGGAGAGGTGGATAGTTATACCACGCCGGTCCAGGTACCCCCGTCAGAGTTGTGGAAAGTGCGCAGAACAACTTCTCAAACCCACCCCATGCACTAGAGACACTGCTGACATAATTTGGACAAGTGCTATACTCAGGCTAAGGAACTGGAGTCACAGATGAACTCATTTGGATAGCATTACAAGCCCTGCTCATGTTTGAGATTCAAAACGCAGGAGATTCAAATGTTTTGATTAACATCGGAGTCATAATGAATATTAATTAATGAATCAGAGATCAAGCTTCACAAGCAACTGTGGGGTAAGAAAGCAAAAGCTGAGGAAAGACAGTAAGATTCAATTGTGATTCGAGGACCAGGAGTCGCAGCTTCCACAATTTGGCAGTCGGCCTCAGACACCATAATCAGCGCAGGAGCCCTGGACACGATCACGTGCAAAGCTGATTTATCAGGACACGGAAGATAAAAGTCCGGCACACAGGTGCAAGAGACAAGCCCTGGTGCCAGAGCTACAGCTGAGGAAAGTCGGGCATCTTGAGAAGTCGGGCTCAGGTCGAAGGGTCACCGCTGAGGGGAGCCAGGACAGCTTCACAAGTCGGGCTCATGTGTTATGGTCGCAGCTTCACGAGTCCGGTCCATAGCACCAGCGTTGCAGCTGAAGGAAGTAAACTGCGCAGTTCACCATAGTCGCCCACGGGATACCGGGATCACGGCCGCGGGTGAAGCACCACGCTCAGTAGCTGCCGAGTGGCCAGCCAGCAGGTGCGAGGTGGCGCGTGCACCATGGCTGAGGGTCCGGCTCCGCTCAGTGAGGCTGCACACGCAGTTCTCTGGCATCGCAGGCTGCACACCACCTACGAGGGCAGCATCATCTCCCTGAACATGAGTCACCCACGGACAGCGAAGCGCGTGGAAATCTGGTTTAAACAGGACTTAAAACGAAGGCGTTCTCGGCTGTGACTGAGCACAGCTGAGCAACCCGACAAATTCTCGACTCTAAGCGGCGGGGCGGGGCGGGGGGGGGGGGGGTTTGAAGCTGAGTAAGCCATAAGATCTCTTCTCCAGGGGGTGGAGACCTCGTGTACCAGGCGAGTGAGTACTCTCACTTTTCCTGTTCTTCTAAAACAAAAGTCAGCTATTATGAGAATGCTCCCGCTGGGAGCTGTCACCACCAACAAAATAAGGAAGCAAATTAAAAAAAAAAAAAACTTAACTACGGGCACACTTAGATGCAGTGACGAGGCTTTCACTGAAGCATGTTGCGGGAGGGTGATTTTAACTGAACTGCAGGTTCACCACAGACGAGAAATGACAGGCGAGTCCGAGAAGAGCGTACAACTCCCTCGTTTCTTTCAATCGTTCCAATAAGACAAATGCTTTCCAAAGATTCCAAGTCTTCCCATGTATTCCATTCGCACAGTCTAAAAAACACATTTATTTTCCATTAACTTAAACAAAATTACCCAGTACTAAATAATGTCAGTCTCAGACTCTACAAATTGAAAAGTATAGAAATGTAATCCTATACCTTTATTTCACTAATCTGAGTCCCACACCAACTCCCTTTACAACAAATAGATCCCTTTCAGAGTCTCTCTTCCAACTACCAATATCCTGTTGACCCCCAGACCCCCCGCCCCCACGCATAAGAACCCCTTGATGTTTTGCAAAACATGAGACAAGCATTAGGACATCACGGTTACCCTGAATGTCCCCTGAATATTCATGTAGGGTTGAAAGTCTCTTGAACAGTGTACAGAATAGCTCTTCATTTCAACATGTTTTACTAACCTGGTAGGATTCTCTGCACAACAGACTTTTCTCACCAGTCTCCTGGCGGGTGCTCTGCATATTTTTAAAACAAAACGCTCCACAACAAATCACCTAACTCTGCTGGAGATAAAGATCTTTTGTCATATTTATGAATATAAACTGTCCCTCTGATTCAGAATATATTAATTTAACATTTAACCTAATGTAGACACCACGTGCACCAGCGAAGAGGAAGAACTAGGACAGGTCACGAAAACTTCACTTATTCCTGACAGAATTGGGACGAGATTCGAGGACAGAGAAACTAAGGATTGTGACTATTGTGACCTGAAGTCCTGAATACTTGGAATCTGCCTAAGTACTACAAGAACCGGTCACGCTGATTGCTGACATGCGGACTGCTGCCTGTTAAGAGTGCTTACCAAAGAAATTTAAGAATTGCGGGCGTTACTCTTCAGAACTGAAGATCAGCATCACTGGCGAGGAAGGCTCTCACAAGTTTTTCCAAACCTCACCCCACTCCAAGTGGCAGGATCCACTACTAGCAGTGCGAGACGAGCTGAATAAGTTGGTTCAACAGACCACTAACAGGTGTGAGCTACCATCATCCATCTTCCTCTCTTACAGCTTTTGTCCCGCTTTACCCCCAAACTTCTTTGTGTTTCTTTCAAAGTGTAATACAGTACTCACTTGTGTGCAAAGATGACTGCTTGTTGATGCTGCTATGGCAGCCAGGCAAATCATTTCTTCAGGGTTTCCCACTGTTAACAGTCAACTTCTTGGTACGAACTAGCAACCAAGAAGGGACTGAGGAAGAGCTTTTGATGTATGAGAAAACTTTGCAATGGCAAGCAATACCCTATTCTCAAGACCCGGAAAGACATATCGCCATTTGAAATAATTCTATTTCAGGTAGGTACCCATCTTAATTCTGGTGGCAGAGTGAAGAGGGAGGGGGGTTTCTGTACTGATCGGTGCAGTTTCTAGTCATATTAAAGCAGACCGCAAAATTCTTGCATCAGTGTTAAACACCAGCACCTTTAAACTGTTACCAACACAGTATTGTTTATTATTAACACCATCGTGAGTTTGTATACAGTGTCTCAATTTAGTTAAATGAATAAATAAATGTTTTTTATGCTACAAGAGACCTATGTCACAATTGAATAGTGCTCTATGTAAATTTGGCATGTTGCTCACTGACAGTGTGCTAGATTCTGGTAGGGTTTTGGAGGCTATCCAAAATAGTACTCTTTTTAGCACAGGCAACTACAGTCCCTATGCCCAGGCCATGGCACTACTAATGGTTGGCAGCAGCTAAATCTAGTTGTGAGGTGTGGGCCTATTTACCAGAAACTGTTTGTATTACCTAATTGGAGAAAGCAGACTGGCACTTGGTTAAATCCTACGTTAAATTTCATGAACTAACCCTGATTTTCCGCATGCAATCCCCATTTAACATAAAAGGTGGTGGAACTGTTCTGTGACAAACCCCAGATGCTATAAACTTCTTACAGGTATTGGGCGTTTGCTTAATATGCTAACATGTTTTATAAAACTGCTAAAAAAAATAAAAAAAAATGATTCTGAGTGACACGTGTTAACTGAACTAGCCATTCTAACCCTACACCATCAAGACTTGAGTGTTTGAACCCGCTAACCCCTCAAAATCAAAGCCTGAAGTGGTACTTGGAATTTCAGTGAGCTTGCAGTATTATTAGCTGGTTTCTACATTTCTAGGGACAGTGGAATCTTGTTATAGGACTGCCTAGCTGCCTTCAGTTGAGTATGCCCCCGAGAACTGGCCTGACAGTATGATTTAAAGTGGCAGACCAACAAATCAATGAAACCAATGGAAATCCAATGTCAAGATTTTCATCACCCAGACCATCTGATTTTGTGAATCAGAGGTCTAGCATAAATACCTCTAATATACCCGGTGCGTTAAAATGATGTCCCATTGTCTCTCAGTGTTGTTATTACCTCTGTGGAGGTAGTCCAACCTCATTTCCAGCCACTACTAGGTGTGAAGTGCTCATGACTAACACATTACAAGTTCACTGTAGTACATAGAAGCTATCTGTCCAAGTAAGCACTCAGATGTTTGGGTGTGAACTATAGTTTCCCAATATCAAGACCAGTAAGAGTCTCCTTTGGACTACTGTGCCATACTCAAAGCCGACAGATGTGATGAACCATCATCTACGTAAACAAGATGTAAAATCTGATACTAATATATTATCTTCTGTCTGGTGGTATCTATTGACTGAAAAATTATAGTGTTAATATGTTATCTAATTTGGCCTACAACAAAATCTGAAACCTGCATTCAGTTATCTTTTTCTTTCTGAAGTACCCCACAGGGAATATTTTGCAATGAGGAGGCTATCATTTAAATATAACTCCTGACTGAACACCTGGCTCTGCTCCCAGTTCAAAGGATTAACAAAATGGACAGGCAGTATGGGGAGAACTGTAAACAAGTTCCCAAGGAGTTGTACACTGCCAGTTTGTCTTTTCAACTGGTGTGCTTCTACCAAAGCTCCTGTTCCACATCTGTGGAGAAGCCTGCCTATGGCACCCAACAAATGTCTTTCTAGTACAGAAGGCAGTGCTGCTTACCAAAAAGTAGAAATATGTGTAATGAAAGAGTGTCTCCTGGCATAAAGAGATTCAATCCACTTGGATTTGTGGATTTGCTAGAGATCAGCTAGGAATTTGCCTGCCGTAAGAACACTGCTTTCAAAGAGCAACATATTCCGCATGCCATAAGGAATGTTAGAAGTGGAGACTTTTGGGGATTGCTATTGTATCCTTTTGTTGTCCCACTGTGGTGTCAACTCCCACCCCACACACATATGCTATTGTAGACCAGTAGTGTGGCACACCGTCCTAGCTTCTAATCCGGTTGACCTTCCAAACAAGACTAGACCTGAGAAGAGAACTCTCCAGCTGCTGAGAAGGCTTCCTGCTTGCCTGCTAGAGCAGTGGTTCCCAACCTGTGGGCCGGGGACCCCTGGGGGTCCGCGAAGCTTCCTCGGGGGGTCCGCAACTGCTTAAAAAATGTATTAATATTAGGTTCCAGCTATCAGTAATGACTCAGTGGGGTTCCCGTGTTCCAATAATGATTCAGTGGGGGTCCCCGGGCTCCAGTATTGATAAAATGGGGGTCCACAGAAATCAAAAGGTTGGGAACCACTGTGCTAGAGTAAATAATATCTGGATCTCCACAAACAAACTAGTATCACTCTCTGTCCCTAGGATCTCCTCCACAGTTGTGCAAAGGCAACTTATTGAACAGTTCTATGGGACCACATTGGCTTGGGTCTGCTCAGAAAGGCATATTGCCTATTCTGAAATGTTCCTACCTAGTCAGAAAGCTGAGCAGAGCCTGATTCAAAGAAAGCTCTGATCAAGGAATAGAATTCCAGTCAACAGCCATGCTACTGTGGTAGAAGTGGGACTTTGAAAACTTTATTTCAAGAGGACTCAGATAACTGGGTTCAGTCCAAAACAAACCAGGTGTACTGGCTTACAACAAATCTTTGTCTGAAAGCCCAGTTTTAAGAACTGTTTGTGGGGCACAGTTTCCGAAGACTGGTGAGACCAACACTCATTCTAGTGGAAAAGATGCAATGTTGTTGAGCACTGAAAGTGAATTGTCCCACTTGAAGCTCTTCCGAACTCCACAGAGCCATACTGCACGGTTAAGAAAAAAAACACAGGTAACAGGAAATCTGACAGAAAATAACTGACAAGGTGATAGCACACATTGTATTTGGCATCCTGTCATCAAGAGTCGGTCTTGGGAAGCTTCTTTGTTGGGCTTGGAGAATTTTGCACCAGACAGCTGGTGTTCACAATAGGCACCCACAGTGTACCTGCATTGCGGAACTCCACTTAGAATACAGCCTTAATTTTTTTTCCTGTTAGAATATTTGATCCATTATTTTATATTAAATGTAGAAACATTTATCGGGACTAACAAACCTATTTTAGGCAACAGCATGGAACAAAATGCGGATAAATATCATAGGGCAATTGGTCCCAGTTAGACTTCCCCATAAGTTATCAGTGAACATATTTTCCCCTCGATTCCAAAGTTGTTTTCTTATCTAGTCTATAACTTGCAAATCAGTTATTCATTTGTGTGACCTATTTATTTACTGTATTTATGTCAACTGGTTTGCATCGTAAGTGTCTTTTACAAAAGAAAACACAAATAATAATAGTACACAACACATCATGCAAATCCCCCTTCCTGATCAGCTCATGTTACCCAAAGGAGACCCATGTTTACATGTAGTTAACATTTTTGGCTGTGTGGATCCTTCTTTTTAGAAACTGGGGGAAATCACAGCTATGACCATACCTTGTTGCCTTTAGAGCTGAGGTTACAGTTGGTGAACAGAGTTTGTGCTTTTACTTCCTAATTAGAGTGGGATCTTGTCACAGCATACATCAAGACTGTGATCTCTTGCCTCCAGAGCTTGGCACTCTACATTCTCCTGTCACACTAGGAACTCACCACAACCCCTTAACAATTAACTAGGTTACTATGAATCCACGAATCCAACAGGCTCAGCCATCACCCACACATCCTCCACATATCTACAAATATAGTTTAAACCCGTCCTTCATCCATGATTCTAATGCAAAGTCGTACCAGTCCATTCCAGGAAGCAAGGACAAAGGCTACAATTCTCTCAACAAATCCAAGGGAACCTCTCATTAATTAGTAGTCCCACGATAGTCATAGCTATACAACTTTCAAAGCAATTACCGTTCCTAACAGATTGCCGTTGTTATAGGGACAAAGACTTCACATAAGAGGTCATACTTTTCCTGATCTCTTAATGTATTTTTGTATTTTACACATTTCGTTTTGATTCTCTGATGGAAATTAGGTAGCAAAAGATCTAGGAGTTCCACGGCAAGATTCACATGCTATGCAGCTTAGTACATTAAAGATAAGAGCTAGGAGTTTGTATGCAATTGCCTCCAGCTGGGACTTCTCATATCATGAAAAGAGACGTAATGACTGCAACTTAATTAAGAGAATAAAGGTTCTAGTGCATGGGTACTCGCAAACATTTTACCAGGGGCCAAAACGTTTGGTCTGTCACGCGCCTGGGGGCCGCATTGATGCTAGTGCTGTGGCGGTCAAGTGGGGTGGCTCGGGGGATTGTCGGCAAGGTAGGTGTAGGAAAAGCAAATGATATACATATAGTGGCTGAAATAACCAATGGAAAACTAGAAAACCTGGAAGGAATCCCGGCTTACCCACTTTTCCAAATTGTGTGATCCTAGGCAATTGTTTAGTCTCACTTCACTCCTTTTTCTGCATTATCACATTTAAGATGACCTCGAAATACATGATTCATGGTGTGCGCTGCACAAAACCTGCGTCTATGTTTGATTTAATAAACTATAATGTTGTTAATGTATGATAGGAACCCAGGCCACCGATAAAGTGCACATACCAAGTGACTGGCCTCTTCAATTTACTATTGGTAGTGTTCTCAGGATAAGGGAAATAATTAATGTTTCAAAATTTAGGTTTCCAAATGTATGTTTGAAAACTATCACTTTTGAAGGAATACATCCCAGTGCACTGATAAAATAAATTGTACTAAGGCAAAAAGGTTCTGCATGTTAACTAAATACACTTTTTTAATTTTAAAGAGACTGTCTTAGTTTTACACTTGTGCTGCAAGATGTCTTTAAAAATGAAGACGTTTCTAAAGTTAAGTGCAGGAGTCCCTAGTTACTTCCTTTCTTTAATACCAATTAAGTTTGAAATAAATGATTGTGTGTGTATTTAATATTATTGTTGTTAGTGCAGAATCGTGCAAACAGCTGCCAGTGCTCCTGTTGCCCAAGGGGCCGCATGTAAAGGTCAGAGGGGCCGCATGAGGCCCGCGGGCCGTACTTTGAGTATCCCTGTTCTAGTGCATAGGTTCCCAGTCTGTGAACTACGGCTCCCGGGTGTGCTGTCGAAACCAGCCAGGGGCGCCGCAAACAGAAGCACATAGTTTGGGAACCACTGTAGGTTGCAGGAAATGTCCGATTAGTTGCACTGGTAGTTTGCGGCTTTTCTGTGTAAGATCACCTTGTAAGGTCACCTTCCAAGGCCACTGCCCCCACATCGCCTCCCTCCATCTTGAATGGGTGACAATAAAGAGCAGATACGTCCGTCAGAGGCGCCTGCCACGAGATGCACACTCCAGGCAGACACAGCCTCTATTCCTGCTTAGCCTGTCGCCACTGAAGTGGGAATGTCTGATGATGTCACCGCTTCTGTGGGAGACGATAAGATCCCTGGGTTACACGATGCACATCACAAATTGAACTTGTATTCGCTTATAAATAATGGAGGTTTTTGCAGCACATCTGAACTATGGACCCTTTAAGAATGAAAGTATGACAGTTTCACACATCTGTGCACCAGTTACCTCCAGACTTCCACAGCAGATGATCAACCCACAAAGCTACTCTAGAAGCTTTTCTCTCAACTTGCTTCCATTTCCTGGTTTTCTTTTGTTCTGTAGCTTTGCAGTACAATGTAATTTTGACAGTGGCATAATACATCTCATCGCCCCAAAAACCATGATAAAAATTCAATTTTTATATAGCACTTGATACCTTGCTTTGCTGCACTGTCCATCTTAAGCGTTACCGCTACCCAACCTGCTAATGTAATATACATTTCATTTATCCATCGCCGAAGCATGAATGGTTTTGGAAGGCCTGCAGGCGAGTGAGCATTCACTTTGGCCTGCGAGTTGCGCACTAAACTCATCAAAAAGAGGAATTCTTCTGAGCTAAACTATTCCCTCTTCTCTCTTGGAGTTCACTAGACACAGCAGACAACGCTAATGAGTTTAGAGACTGTCTCCTGGGAAATCTGGGGCCACTCAACTCCTGATAGCTGTAGATACAAAGTAACCCCCAAGAATCCTCTGCTGAGACTGACCTCACTTTAACCAAGCAGTGCAACAAGATTTCAAGGTTCTGGTGCACAATTGTCATTCTTTGTGCACAGTGATAGTGCTTAAATTTGTACAAGAATAAGTCCCAGGGATCAAAGTTTTCTTTTGAATCCTGGGCAGGCCCTCCTGAATGTAAGCATGGACTATACCAAGGTGCATAGTGCTCATGAGGGCTGGTGGTCCCCAGCTACGACACCAACTCAAATTAAGCACTGCTGATACAGCATATGCGTTCATAAATTAACATAACTTGTAAATCACAGTGCTTGACACCAAAAAATGTAAAAGTGCCTGCACAAGTCGATATCTGCTTGTATCTGGCCGCTCGCAGCTCATTGGTGCAGCGTTTTGCTTAATGGATGTCCATGGGTTCAGACTGGTGTTCTTGTCCTAGTATTAAATGGCCTCTGTTGTGACAGTCATGTTTTTTGCTCAAGCGCCAGTTTCAAAGGTGATGTTGCCTGTAACACATCGTTCAGTGAGGGTTCTGCTTTTATCTCAGGTTGAGGCAGCCCACGTTCTGTGCTGTGGTCCCCATATTCATACCCCGGGTTTGCTGTAGGAAAGTGTAAGCATTCGATTGTTTGCACTGCTTTCTTGTAGGACTATTAATTTCTTCCCATGTTGCCATATGTGCTTGAAGGAACTTAACACACATTTTCTTTAAATTAAAACATAATTTCTTTTGAACTCGCATCATGGATACTTTGTATTTTAATACTTTTTGACCCGAAGAGCCAAGATGGGCTTTAAGTTTGCTTATGCATCCATGAATATAATACCTTCATAAGCTTCATCTAAATTATTTTCAGAGAGAAAAATAGACATACTCCTGAGGCCTGGCTTACATCACCCCACTAGCCCAAAAAAAGTAACATAATGGGGAGCCACAGCTAACGACCAGTAGGTCAAGGGAGTCGCGGGTCGAAAAAGTTTGAGAACTACTACTGTTCTAGTGGCTCAGAAAACACTACATTCCTGGGAGCACGCTACATGTCTAAACTGAGTCAGAACCATTGGTTGGAGCCCCTTCTCTTTCCTGAGCTGTTTGGATAGTGAGTAGGTCTCCTAGGGAACCAGGAGTCCAGAATGACTTGGACAGCATATGAAGCATGTGGTGACTGGCAGGATGATCCGTGGCAGTCTGACTTTCACTCTGCCCTCAGTTCATCAGAGCATAAGGAATCTATATGAAAGAGCCCAGTTTGTTACTGACTCTACTAAATGATGCCGCATATTCACACTGCCAGGATGATGAAAAAAATGTATCAGCGTTTATTTGAGTGTAAAATAAACTTCTCTCTTCCAAACCGTTCCCTAACGGTGTAGTATAGACAATGTCTTTTAATAGGATATTAAACAAGAATGCTATCGATTCGGAAGAGGGTTTTCTCTCTGCCCCAAGATGGATAGTGGAGAATGAGTGGAAGTTTGGGTTGATGTCGATATAATTCACGAAAAAGGATATCAACATATTCTTCCATTTAAGAAACCGCAACAGCTGACCGACATCACATATGAACATATCTAATAAATAAAATTGAATAGGAGTCTGTGTAGCAACGGGGTGTAAACATTTAACAACAATGTGCATTCCTATGGGGCTTCATTTTTGGGGGGGTTATGATCTTAGAAGAGAAGCACACCATGCTAAAGCTGTCAGGGGAAGCAGCCAACTATAAATGGTCTCACAAGTGAATAGACAGAACGAGTCTAGGTCCAGCCATGGATGCGTCCAATCATCCAACTAACCAAAAAGAAATGAAAGAGTGCAAAATGCAGCAGAAATACTGAGCACAATGAGGAAGGTTCGTCACAATAGTACATTTATCAACAACGGCAAGACCAACTCCGGAAACATTTGACCAATTGTCTAATTTCAATGGTTAACTACACATTGGCGTTAGCATAGTAAGAAATGTTCTGCAACTAAATGTTTCACTAAACTGTAGGCCTAGTAAGCAGCATGTGAGAGAAAATACGGAGCTCATAGCACAATCCAGATTAGCGTGGGCAGGACTGGAACTCCGGGTCACATTTCTGAAAAATGAAATTGATTTTTTAAAATTCCCATATAATGGCTGCAATGCATACCAGTAATATAATAACTAAATACAAGAGTTGAGCTAGGCTTGTAGGTTGAATTACAAAACCAGTACTTATGAAATTGAGTTAGACCTCGCCTTTCTGATCTAGGACATCACACCTCTGCCTGCCCCCATCCACTAATGAGGCTCTAAAGGGTACCTATGCCCGCATCTCATCCTGACTGTACCATACCACATAACAGGATTGCCGACAAAGCAGTCCCAGGAGAGAAGGAGGGCAGGAATTTAAATAGTAGGATTAGGAAAGGAGAAACTGAGTAATGAAAATTAACAGGAATATTAGAGCCATTACCACTTCAGCCAGTTCTTTGACCAATATCTAATGTCACTGAGAATACAATAAGATACGTGTTTTCTTACAGTTCGCCAGACCATAAAAGAGATGCATGAGAATCTCGGAGTAATTGAGCTTCAACGCCTTCACTGCAAAATCACACTAGGGGACCGTCCCAAAAAAAATAAAAAATACCCAGTAGCACTAAACTAAACACTGAAGCCAAAAGCCACTTCAGGCCTGGTGCCCTGCCAAGCATGTAGTGAACAATGAAACTGGACAGGTTAACCAGAGTAGTGGCCCTGCAAAAGTCAGAAATGGAAGGCATGCCAACCTATGCTCAGGAGGCCGCAATACCCTCCTGTAGGCACAACCTGAACATGACAAATTATCAAAAACCCTCTCTAAATATAGGCAATATAAATGCCAGATTTAAACCAACAACCAAAGGTCGCGGCAGATCGCAACCCTTTTATGCCACACCAAAACTGGCAAATAGTTTCTCACAGCAGTTGTAGTCTGCAGACCTGAGGGGTAAATCTAGACAGGATACACTAAGTCAAGCAAATGTAGCAGCCTTAGCACCCGAGGAAAGGTCCCAGGAAAGAGGTAAGGACAACATTATGTTACCAGTGGAAGGCAAAGACGGCCTTTGGAAAGAACCTGTGACAGCCACAACACTATCCAATCTTTACACGTATGGAAGAACACAAAGCACAGAAGCTAAACCATATTATCTTACTGTCAAATCTGTGTTTTTTGGCAAATTTATATGAAAAGTGTGCTATAAATCCACTCTATAACCAATATTTCCTAAATATTCTTATGGATGAACCCCCTTGAGCCCTCCTAAACAAGGTCTGGTTCACTCACTTCAGTTGTTTGCTACAAATCAGAACAAGTATTACCCTCTATCAATTTCAAAGATCAAGTCAGCATCCTAATATGGGTGGCATCTATATGTGGTATCTAAATGAGACACATCTGTGTTGTGATGCTATAAGAATCTTGCAATTATTATGGAGCTTCAGAAATGTCACTTATTGTGGTGTCTTCAGGGTTAAGATTATATGACATCACATTATGCAAAAAGCCAGGTGGAAGTCCATATGATGTCACCTCCTGTGAACTCATTAAGGCAGAGGTCTTCAACCTGGGGGACGCGACCACCAGGGGAGCTCTGGAGTCATGAGAAGGGGGCGCGCATTCCCCAACCTTACTTCTGCCTGACATCCAATACATTTACTCTTTGTTTTGGGAAAAGACAACCATCCACGGATGATTAATTCTGATAGTTAAAATGATTCACCTGCAGTGTCATTCAGGGAGTGTCCTATGAAACCGAAGCCCAACCAGGGCCCATGCTTGCCTGAAAGAATGATAATGTGCGCTACAGAGTTAATCTGCAAATATAAGGGGTGATCTGCAAATTTAAAGGATGATTGGGAGTGTGTACAAACTAACTGATCGACTCACTGGAAGCTTTGTGATGAGGAAGATTTATTCTTTTTTGAGTGATAGTGCAAAGAGATAACAACTGAGAAGTGGGTGTTTTTAATTGTATTTATATAGCGCTTACTACCCCTGAGATGGTGTTGAAGGGACAGCTATGTAAAAAAAATATATATATATATATATATATATATAAATATATATATATATATATATATATATATATATATATATTACATACGTTCCAGGTATTACTAAAATATATATTATTGAAGCACCATTTTATTGTTAACAATTTTGCACAGTTTGTAGCAGTTTATCCTATACTATGTGTAATGTAAGTATTAAATAATGACATACATATTTGCAGTGCTTTTTGTCACAGGCTGTGTGTGACCTCGTAGCACTAAAAATACACAAGTGACAACTCTCCACCGCACCAAGATTTAGTTCTGTGGCTCCCTGGTTACACACAGACCTCTGCAGTGTATTAACTAATAAAGGTTTCATAATCTACTATAGAGCATTTTCCACTTAGTAACAACTTTTTAAATGTATTTTTCATTTAAGCTACCAGTTATTTTATATGTAGCTGCACGACGGTGAAAGACCTAAAAACTGAAGTCAACAACAGCACCAAACTAACCAAGAGTCCGTTTTTGCTAAAATAGAAGCGTATGTTTTCATATTGTTAAACTAAAAAAACCTTGTTAGAAAAACAGTGTGAAAAAAAAAGATTAAGGGACTTCTTCCTCCCCTGGAATTAAAGGAAGCATCCTACTTGAAAGTACAGTTCATCATTAATGATTGTAAATGGTACGTTTTAATTATGATGAGTGACGTTTAGCAACCTCCAGTTCCAAGCAGCTGTAAAAGCCAAGCTGTCAGCATCCCATGAAATCTAGTATGGTTCTCCTCGGGTGCCATTCACTAAAGTTGCAGCTCATGCATTAAAGCCATTATACCCAGGACCACTTGAATTATGTGATTGTGTGGTCACGCGATTTTTGCATAATTATAGATTTGCCACATAATCCATAATCTGCTGCATAATCTTCTGATTTTAACAAAAACATTGTTTATAGCTTAAATGGTTCAAAAGTTACTAAAATGCAGTGACACCTGTTGCTGCGCAGTAGAAGGCTCTTTGCAAAGCCAGACTGGTCACCTTTTTTGTTGCTTACTGTTATATTTGGGTGTTAAACTGGTACTAATGAGATGCAACCACAGACTGACCATCTCCTTGGCGAAAAACAGGTACGCACATTAGTTCAGGACGGTGTTATCAACCAAATAAGTTTTGTCAAATTACGTTTTGTTTGTGAAAAATAAATTACCATTTTTCACTTTTGGGTAATATTTTGGAGACTTTTTGTTTGAACTGTGGATTAAGCCTCTGACACTGAACCACAGTCACCTACTAACCTTAGGTTTGCTAAGCATTGTTTAATTTAGTTTCCCCACCATAAAAGTTATTTGCTGTGAAAACTGGGGGTGTTGATTATTGCCAGTGGTTAGCGAAGATGAGGAGTACCAGGTTCTTTTATTTATTTTTTGTCAGGAGGGGGTCCTTATGCTCAAACATCTTTACAGGGGGGTCTCAGCATCAAAAAGTTTGAAAACCTCTGCATTAAGGTCAAAGGGTGTGAGATGTCACTTCTGCTACCCCTGGCATTTTGGTGAATAGACGTCCATTTTAACAACTCAATTTCTTACACCCATGCTTTAGGGATTAACTAAACAAATCTATACAACAAATTAGGGACAATGCCTCCATGTTGGACAGGCCGCCCAGGGGCTGGAATGCCAGAATGATAGTCTACTGCACCTCCAAAGGTTAAGAGCATCATGCCCTTAAGAAAATCACCTTGCACTAGACCAACAGCATCAGACATGGAACAGAGGTCAAATGATACAAGTGGAGCGAACAATGATCTGGAGACAGAATACACTCAAGAGCTACTCATATCAGATAAAGGTGAAGCAGCAGAAGTCACCTGAGCCAAAAGGGAAAGACAATGATATCACAGTGTCAAGCAAAGAATGAGGTGGCTGGGTTGGAAGGCGCACAACAGCACCAAAGGTCAAGAGCACAAGACAGCAACTGTACACAAGGTCATTGGATCGTGAAACCTACAAAAAAAAAACAGAGGACACAAAGTATGTTAAAGTAGGCAAACAAATCTACGATTGGGGAGACAAAGCAGCTGCAGTTCTCCTGAATAGCCGGAAGAACCATTACAAGACCCAGTGGTTAAATCAACACCCAGTGCAGCATCTTCGCCCTGAATATATCCGCTCCTTCCATTTAAACATCTCTGATGGCCAACAACAGAGGTTCTACCAAGACAGGATGTGGGCAAGAAATTGTTCTGGATGCTTTAGCCCAAGCCAATCTGAAAATTCAAATACAATATAGTTAGCATGATGTAGGTTCGACCACTGCCGCCCCCTAAACATCTGGGCAAACCCCTGTAGCATTCTCTGTGAGGGATGCGGATTTACTGCAGGTGCCCTTTATGGGCCCACAGTGGGTAGGGCAAGGTAAGAGCCAACAGATAAATAAAATAAACCCTCAAGGTTCTTTCTAGGGTATTCTAACCTAGCAAAGAATGGGTATGTAGTCAGAAATGATTTAGTACACCCTTTTTCAATTACCAGACTGAAATAAGTTCATGAGTGTGAAGATGGGCTGTATTCAAGTACATCTTTCAGATTTGGTGGATGAAAAGGTGAATGGCTTTTTTCCCTTATTTATCAAAGAACTGAGGCGTCACCTCTTCAAAATAAATCGGATATCTTGAACTGAAGTTCCAAACGAGGAGAGACTCTGAAGCCTTGGAAAAAAAGAGAATAAAGGAAATCAATCTTGTTATTTTTTGTATGCATGTATCTATGTGGTATAAGGAAAAGTATTTAATGAATTAATGGGATGGATCAAATGACAGGGCTCTTACGGGTGCTCTATGTCCCCCAGACCTGAGCAGATTGTTATAAAAAGTAAGGCGTATTAAGGGCGTTTTCAAAGCTCTGAGATGCAATTGAGATTTTATATGTTTTCATTGGCAGATTTTGTATTAAATAATATATATGGCATCATTGCTGAAAGGGCTGTGTATTTTGTTACAGTGTTATCTTTGCACCAAAACCAACAAATAATTGAAATGAAACTTGTAAGTACTGAAGCTGTTTCAATCACTAAGCTCAACGTTACCAGGGTGTAACATTAAGTATTTTTGGCCTGAGTGTACCCCTTTACTTTCCATTCCTGCCGCAATTCAATATTTCTGAATTTGAAGTCTGTGAGCTACAGTTCACAAATTTATGTTTTTAAGCCTGTTTCGTCTTTTCCTTATCTGTCAGAGGTATGCGTTTGCGATGCCATTTAATACTATGCAGAGTTTTGGTGGGAACTCTAGCTTCAATATTGTGATTGCTTTTTTAGACATTCCCCAGCGAAATCTGACGGCGGTGTAATTGAGAATCCTAGAAAAGAAAGCCATCTAACCTAAACGCCCTGGAAAAAATACAGCCAGCCATTCTGTTACAGAGCTGGAGATATTAGTGAAACCCTTTCGGATTTCTGAATATATGGCAGTGGGTGTTTCGAACTGGGTGCTGGCTTGATTCAGTCATAATTCACAAGGCAATAACTGTGCTGTTAGAGTTGTGCAAAGGCCACTTAGGAGAAAGCACACCATCTATAATAGATGCAAAGCACTCCATAAATAACTATTAAGAAGGGCACAACCTGAAACATCAGTGCACACAATGTTTCAGTAATCGCAGATCATGTTGATCCACTTGAATCCATAAAGTGGCACTGCTGCTCCTGAAGTTAACTGCCTGGTACAGATGAAATAAAACGTGGTCTGAGATTTTTTACATTAAACAATTCTGCATTGTTTACCTATTTATGGGCGTTAAAGCATATCTGGATAGCTGATAAGTCCACTCAAAGTAGTGTATACATCTCACAGCTTACATTTCATTTAACAAAACCCATGACTTATGAAAAGAGTAAGGTTCTGATTTAGTTTGTCGGGGGGTTTACTCCGATACAAACGTGAGGGATAGCTGGTCTGCCTTATTACAAGTGCATTATATCCTATGACACTTGTAATGAAGCGGACAAGATATAAATCAGATTGTGACATACTAACCGGTCTACCAACCTCTAAATCAAACCCTAAGTCACTGAATTTCAGTCACTGTGATACACTCTCAGTATGGCTGAGCAACATGACTGAATCTGAAAATGTTTACATTCAAAAACAAATGAAGAAGCAGTCTATTGTGGCAAAATGTGCTGCACATCAACAATGCTGGCAGATAGGGAAGTAAAACCATGCCCTTAGGGATGGTCGTTGTTTACAAGTACACTTTTCAGCAGGTCTTTCTTTCTAGCTGCTCACTATTCACCGATAAACGATGATCAGATTTCAGCAGTGCATGTATGGTGTGATTTATATTCATAGAACAGCTCTCAAAAGTCATTAGCTTTGCCCAGATTCTGGAAGATCGCCATCACTACAGCGCCATACCCAGAAATGTTTACATTAGCTGCTACCACAAGATGAAAAATTAAATGAGCGCAGCCTCGGGTGAATCTTTTTCACCAGTGGTAAGCGAGGGGTCCAGTTACTCTTACCTCTGCTCCAGTGGCATTTAATGTCTGCCTCAAATCAGCATCCATCTTCCGCAGTTACTAAGCTACAACATTATACAATAAAATGTTATAATATCAGCTTTTATACAACAGTCAATTGCCAGTCAGAAGAAACTCGTAGCACTGGCTCACGTGTTTTTCCCAAATCACACAAATCAAACCCTAATTGTACACTCACTGAACGCCATGCCTACGAAGATAATTCCCGCGTACATAACCCCTTATTGCAGTCATTTGTTCTTCAAACAAAATGTGTTCTAGAACGGCTATGAATGAAGTGCGTCCATATGAATTTTTCATACATAGGTACCTCTACCAGAACACTCTCAGCCTTTTTGTGCACTAACATCGTGCACTAACACCAACCAACAGTGACGGGTTATTACAATACCACGAAATCCCACATGTAGAAGAAAACGATCCTGTATCATGAGAGATACAAACTGTGTGTAGCGCAGCCCAGTCAAATGATTGCGATGATCTGAGCATAATCATGTCAAATTCTGAAGCAAGAGTCTACAAGTGTACAACAAAACCAATAATATGTTCACAACTGCTTACAATCATGTACTGTTACCAAATGCTGACCAGAGCTCAAACACATACTGCGGTTGACTGTTAGAGCGAAAATAAGTGCCATGGTTTAAAGCCCATCCTGTTGACATAAGGCACATCATTTATTTCATGTCTATATGTAGAGGTAGCCTGAGGCCTGTGACAAAATACTTTTGGGAATAGAGAGGGTTAGAACGGAGATACCTTAAGGACATCTCATTTGAAACAGTTTCAACACTTGTTTTTCAGCTTTTTCGTGGATTTGTATGTTATATTTCATATCAAGGGTAGAGGGGGCTAATTGCAGAAGACAGAAGGCTTTAAGTTAGATGGCTCTTTCCTCAAAACATTTCAATCTTACAGGGCGGAAGTGTCAACAGGTTTGGACAAACGAGCGTAGGTAGCTACATGGATGGGTGTTAGGTATCATCCAGTTGAGCAAGCCATCTGAGCACAAGGTCACACAGAATTTTGTGAAAAAGGCTTGAAGAGTCTTTTTTTGCTTAAATAGGTGACAGTGGATTGCCATAAGAGCAGGAGAGATGTGACCTGTGCATTTCACACCTAGATGGAGGTTTGAAAGGCCATGAGATTCTGTACTTAGTGAAGATTGACCATCATCCTAGATGGGAGTCCCTACTAGATTCAACAGAGCCACAACAACCCCCATGGAGAGGGATGATCTATTCCGGTGCAGGCTGCAGAGGGAGAAATATACATATGGGGCGTAATGTGCTCCTAGCAACATTGCTGACTTGAGAGATAAAGATCAGTGAACTGTCCATGATAGCAAGATGACAGACTTTATGGGACTGAGTAAGCTGAACACCTATAGATGTGAAGGGATTGGACAATCACCTTTTACAGTAGGGGCATGTCCATATTAGGTCCTCGGTCTTGAAGAATTTAAGTACACTCCGTTATAACGTATCAACCTTTGAACATTCAACAGGCAGTCAACCATCTGTCTTCATTCCTTTGGTACACAGGAAGGGCACTCTGATTTACACTACACTGTCTCTATACAAGGCTACCTCGGTTGCAAGTGCAGAGGCTATTCACCAAATGAATCAAATAGCACTTAATGGGTTCCTGACACTGTAGCCCCAGAGGGACTATGCAGTAGTATAATAGATTAAACTGGTACATTTTCTGTTAGCCAGAAAAGAGGTGAACTACAGGAGGGGTGTGTAGGAAAGTACCATCTTGCCTGGCAAGTTAGCCCCATTTTTACATGTATGTAAGGTTGTTTTTGCCTGTCTCACTGGGATCCTGCTAGCCAGGACCCCAGTGCTTATAGTTTGTGGCCTGAATGTGTGTACCTGTGTAGTGCTTATGCTAGCTCTGCCTTTAAATTTGTCACTATAGGCTAGTGACAATTTTTCCCAATTCTAATTGGCACACTGGAACACCCTTATAATTCCCTAGCATATGGTACCTAGGTACACAGGGTATTGGGGTACCAGGAGATCCCTATGGGCTGCAGCATTTCTTTTGCCAATCATAGGGAGCTCAGACATATCTTACACAGGACTGCCACTGCAGCCTGAGTGAAATAACGCACACATTATTTCACAGCCATTTTTCACTGCATTTAAGTAACTTATAAGTCACTTATATGTCTAGCATTCACTTGCTGAAGGCTAGGTGCAAAGTTACTAAGTGTGAGGGCACCCTTGCACTAGCAAAGGTGCCCCTACATAGTTCAAGGCCATTTCTCCAGACTTTGTGAGTGCGGAGATGCCATTACACGCGTGCACTACATATAGGTCAATACCTATATGTAGCTTCCCAATGGTAACTCCGAATATGGCCATGTAAAATGTCTAAGATCATGAAATTGTCCCCCCATGCCAAATCTGGTATTGGGGTGGCAATCCCATGCATCCCCGGGGCTCCACTATGGACCCTGGGTACTGCCAAACCAGCTCCCTGGGGTTTTCTCTGCAGCTACTGCTGCTGCCACCCAACAGACAGGGTTCTGCCCTCCTGGGGTCTGGGCAGCCCAGTCCCAGGAAGTCAGAACAAAGAATTTCCTCTGAGAGAGGGTGTAACACCCTCTACCTTAGGAAATAGGTGTTAAAAGATGGGGAGGGTTAGCCTCCCCCAGCCTCTGGAAATGCTTTGAAGGGCACAGATGGTGCCCTTCTTGCATAAGCCAGTCTACACGGTTCAGGGAACCCCCAGTCCCTGCTCTGGTGCAAAACTGGACAAAGGAAAGGGGAGTGACCACTCCCCTGTCCATCACCACCCCAGCCAGGGGTGGTGCCCAGAGCTCCTCCTCCAGTGTGTCCCAGCCCTCTGCTATCTTGGATCCAGAGGTGTGAGGGCACTCTGGAGGAATCAGAGTGGTCAGTGCCAGCAGGTGATGTCAGAGACCCCTCCTGATAGGTGCTTACCTCACTAGGTGGCCAATCCTCCTCTGAGGGGCTATTTAGGGTCTCTCCAGTGGGCTTTTCCTCAGATAACGACTTGCAAGAATTCACCAGAGTTCCTCTGCACCTCTCTCTTCGACTTCTGCCAAGGATCAACCGCTGGCTGCTCTAGGATGCCTGCAAAACTACAACAAAGTAGCAAGAAGACTACCAGCGACATTGTTCTCAACTGTTTCCTGGTGGTGCATGCTTTGGGGGCTGCCTGCCTTAATCCTGCACTGGAAGCCGTGAAGAAATCTCCTATGGGTCGACGGAAGCATCCTGACGAGCGTGGCCCCTGGAATACAGGTGGTGGACCGGTGGTGGACCAAAGTGACCCAGACTGTCCAGTGGTCCAACTGTCCAAATTTGGAGGAGGTAAGTCCTTGCCTCCCCTCTCCAGACAGTAATCCTATGCACCGCGTGAACTGCAGCTGCTAGGGCTTCTGTGCACATTTCCAAGGAATCCTTCGTGCACAGCTGAGCCCAGGTCAACAGCACTCCATCCTACATTGCTCAACTCCTTGAGTGGACCTCTGGCTCCGTGGGACCCTCTTTTGTAGTGTTAAGATGACCGCTGTGTTCAGTCTTCTTGAATCCATGTTCAAGGACTTCTGTAGGTGCTACCTTCTTGTGCGTGGGCTCTCTAAGTTGTTGAGGGCCCCCTCTGTCTCCTCCCTCTAGTGGTGACATCCTGGTCCTTCCTGGGCCCGGGCAGCACCCTTTTTCTTCAACCGCGACTCTTGCAGCTAGTAAGGCTTGTTTGCTGTCTTTTGTCAAAGAAACAACTCTGCATCCTCCAGCGCTCCGTGGGACATCTTCTGCACGAAGGAGAAGTTCCTAGCACCTTTCGTTGTTGCAGAATCTTCAGCTTCTTCCATCTGGAGGCAGCCATTTTGCACCTTCATCCGGGGTTTAGTGGGCTCCTGCCCCCGGACACTTTCACGACTCTTGGACTTGGTCCCCTTCCTTTGCAGGTCCTCAGGTCCAGGAATCAGTCTTCAGTCCTTTGCAGTCTGTTGTGGTCTCTGCAAAATCCTCTATCACGATTTTAGTGTGTTTCTGGGGAAACAGTAGTACTCTACTCCTACTTTCCAGGGTCTTGGGTGGGGTATCTTAGATACCCTTAGTATTTTCTTACACTCCCAGCGACCCTCTACACACTACACTAGCCTAGGAGTCCAGTTGTGCTTTGCATTCCACTTTCTTAGTATATGGTTTGTGTTGCCCCAGGCCTATTGCATCAGGGATGTGGAATTCCTATCGCCGACGCCCGGGACATCTTGTTTGGGGTCAAGGGCAACAAGTTTTTATGTTTACTTTGTCCTTGGGACAAGTAGGCCCAACCCCCTGCAGCACAAACCCTTTGACTGCCTGTTTACAGAGAGTGGAACTCTCTGCAGTTGAGGTAATGTGTTTCCAAAAGATAATGCTGTTCGAACTTGTATTTATGGTTCATTATTTGAAAGCCTTCATTATTAGGGTGTGTGCTGTAAATAAATATTTTAAGGTCACACTTCACTACTGACGTTGGTTCCAGTACAAAAAAAAAAAACGTGTACACACATGTTTGAAAAGTTTAGGCTAAGAGGCTAAGTATAATGCTCCCAGAATCCTCTCTGATTATATGCAAATGAAGTGTCATTTAGTAAAGTGTGTTGATGCATGCTAGTATTTCCCAAAAATATTTCTAATGGAAAATCAGTGTAACCATTTTCAACAAGATTATGGGAAGCATGAAAATAAACAAACACTGACAAAGCCAACTGATCTGACATATTTTTATAAGTCTTTTAGTTTCATCAATGCGTGTCTTGTTTTGACATGGCTTTTGTAACACTTTATTGTTGTGGGAGCTACCAGGCCCTCAACATTGTAACAAACATTGGCAAACCCCCCCAAAAAGTTTTTTAACTCTTAAAGCACACGTTGCCACCAGCGGCATAACAAAGGCCCGCAACCGCCCTCCAGGGGGCCCCTTCAGCACAGCACCTGCCCTGAGTGAGTCTGGAGAGGGGGCTCCTCCATGTTCTTTGCAAAGGGGCACCCTCCAGTTTCGTTACGTCACTGATTGCCACTGTAGTTCCTGACACTGAACAAAACTACTTTGTGTGCCAATATGCTCCTTGTGGAAGAGCAGAATGCGATCACTCACAGTAAAGCCAGCCGAAAGAGAGAGAAATAGAAGTTTAATGAAAACAAAATGTCTTTGTTAACACCAGACCTAATTAGGGACCAAGACCCACATGTAGTTAGCTTTTTGCATGTCGCAAACAGCGACTTTCGCTGTTTGCGACGTGCAAAAAGCACATTGCGATGCACAAACCCAGTTTTGCGATTCAGTAACCTGGTTACCGAATCACAAAACGGGTTTCGACTCGCAATTAGTAAGGGGTGTTCCCTTCCTAATTGCAACTTGCAGTGCAATGTAGGATTGTTTTGTGACCGCGAACGCGGGCGCAAACCAATCGCAGTTTGCACCCATTTCAAATGGGTGCTAACACTTTTGCAAAAGGGAAGGGATCCCCATGGGACCCCTTCCCCCATTGTGAATGTCACTGTAAACATATTTTCAGAGCAGGCAGTGGTCCTGCGGACCACTGCCTGCTCTGAAAAAATGAAACGAAAACGTTTCATTTTTCGTTTTTGCTATGCATCTCGTTTTCCTTTTAAGGAAAACGGGCTGCATTACAAAAAAAACCAAAAAAAACCTGCTTTATTGAAAAGCAGGCACAGACATGGTGGTCTGCTGTCTCCAGCAGGCCACCATTCGCGAGGGGGTCGCAAATTTCGACCCACCTCATTATTATTCATGATGTGGGCATTTGCGAAGCCCTTGCGAATCACAGATGGTGTCAAGGACACCATCCTACATTCGGATTTGCGACTCGCAATTTGCAGGTCACAAATCTGAACCTACCTACTTGTGGCCCCAAATTCTTAAAGAAAGTCACAAAAGTGCACCCATGATATATGTCGTACCCCTATAAAATATTTGTCAACTGTATTTTAGCATGGGTAAATACGATGTGTAGATTTGCTCATGTGAAAATCTATCGAGCATTTGCAAGTTCATTTTCCCTCCAGCCACGTTCTTCCCAATCCTGGAAGAAGTTCTAATTCTGCCATTGTCAGGAGTAAATGTCCAACCTTTCTTATTATGGAAAAATATTAGAGAGAAGCTGGTAAAAATCTTTAAAACATGCAGGTTAGTAGGTTTGCAGACTCAAAGGCATTCCAGCCCTGGAACTATTGCTTACTGCTTCCTCCAGCCCCAGTATGTAGATCTGCAGAAAGGTGGCAAAATAAGGAAATTGCTACAGTAGGGATTGAAACTCCAAGTATTCAAGCCCTACTATGGTAGTAGCCCTGGGATAATCAGAGAGGCTATTAATTGCTGCCATAATTTGTCGCCACACTACATGGCACCAAAGGGACAAGTAGATCTTTTTACAGGACAAGTAGATTTGAGAAGCAACCTGTCCCCTGGACAAGTAGATATTTTAATAAATTCCACACCCCTGTGCATCCTATTGTATTCTACAGTGTTTGCACTACTTTCCGACTGTTTTACTTACCTGATTTTGGTTTGTGTGTATTTTTCTTACCTCCTAAGGGAGTATATCCTCTGAGATATTTTTGGCACATTGTCACTAAAATAAAGTACCTTTATTTTTAGTAACCCTTAGTATTGTGTTTCTTATGATATAGTACCTATATGATATAAGGAAGATATAAGCCAAAGCTGCTCTGCTATAGCTATCTCTATCAGCCTAAGCTGCTAGAACACTACTAATCTACTAATAAGGGATAACTGGACCTAGCACAAGGTGTAAGTACCATCAGGTACCCACTATAAGCCAGGCCAGCCTCCTACAGGGTGACCTCCGCAACATTACATATTTACAAAAGTAGTTGAGTAGTTTTATGGGAGGAGCAACTCTTCTGTAATGTTCACTAGAGTGGAATGGAACCCAAATATCTTTAATTTCCCTTTTAGTCGTACGTTGGATACTTACTGAAAGTTCAAGGATATTTGCTGTATAGGGGAGCCCAAAAGTTAATCTGTAAATGTCTAAGCACTCAGGACGGGCATTTTTTCCATTTCTTTAGAACTGCTGCTATAAACGCACATTTTAATTGTTGAGGTATGCCGTTTTTTAAATAAGGGGCAAACGAGCAATCTAGTATGTTTGTCATGCGAAAATGGTGATTCACTTATTTCCAGGGATATCACTGTTCAGCACTTGTTGCCTCAAAATGGCTATGGTTTATTGTCCTATCCTAGGTATGGCCAAAACATGAACTCTGAAGGATATATTTGAGGATACTCAATTCAAGCAACCCAATAAATGGTGGTCCCAGTTTGCGGCACAGGCAGTGGAATAGTTTGCTACAGTGCCAAATCTGCTTGTAGCCTAATCAAATTTTACGTATAAAGAGGGAAAGGATTTGAGAGTTCCATCCTTGAGGAGATAATCTAATGTAAGAATAACCCTTGCTATCATTCATGAGCAGGATATAATTTTGTACTCAATAAGAATGGCAGATATGGGCCATATGGGAGCTGAAGACGAGGGTCTATTTTGAGCAACTTCAGAATCATGTTACATGAATAACAGACAGCTTTGAAAACCAGGTCATTAAGGCCAAAGGAGTTGGTGTCACCATCACCTTAACCACATGTACCTTACCTTACCCTACCCTACAGAGAGAGAGGCTAGGTGTGACCATTTAAAGAAGTCATTAGTTGATATAGGCATCATGGGTTACATATCCCTAATCATGTCTACAAGCCCTTACTAATGAACACCTTGATGTTTTTAAACTTTTCGGCATCTATTTCATATCTAACTTCCAGGCTGTTTTTGAGCACCATGAAAGAAATGGACAGGGACTAACATGTTCTTAAAATGAATTTATAACTAGAAAATATGGAGAAGGATTAAAGAGACATCAGCACCAAAAGATATGTTTGGAGATGTAATGGTCAAGTGATAATTCGCTTATATGAAAGTTTTTACTGTGCTCATGGTTGTGGGTATGCCCTCTATTTCAGAAGAACTCATCATTGCAATTTAAAGTGAATAGGAAGAGAAGGCGATCAACACTTGGATCGCTCTTAGAAAAGGTCTCTTTAATTTATCTCAGCCACAGGATGGTCATAAAGACATCTAATTTCAGAAATAAAGTAGTGGCCATTCTTCCAAAATTGTAAAAATGGTAGCCCCGTTCCAAGAGGCTGAATGATTGTTTCACATTCAAAGATACTGCTAGAACATCTTCTTGCAAGTCCTTGGATTCCCTCAGCAGGTGTAAAAGCGTTCTTCTTCAAGTATGGCATGACCGGCCTGGAACTAAGTCCGTCTGGGTTGTGTCTCTCATTCTGTTTCTATTTTTTTTCCTAAATATGGCCTGCACTAAATGACCTCTCCAGGTAGCTATTGCCTACAAAATCTGAGCAGAGGACTTCAACCTTCATGTTTCAACGACAGGTGTGTGATAGGGTCTCCTTTTCTTTCAGTAGTCTATATCTAAAGGATTGCAAAAGGGCTTGTGGGGGGGGCTCTCAAGCCAATGTCACATTGCAGTCAAAACGTGGTCAGTAATGCCTCCTTCTAGAATGATACATGACCGTAATCTAGAAAAAATAAAAGGAGTCTTGAATGAAGATGAAGTAAACACGGAGGATTAACAATGGCCTGGGAAAAGACATTGTAGTCATTATCCTGAGGATGTGTTAGAAGCCATACGTGTCTAACACCAGAATTCTCCAACATATCAAGCTACTGAACTAAGCAAAAAAAGAGGCACAACCTTGAGAGTCTAAACGATAAAGGTTAGGCAAGGCAACCCTTCATCAGTTGATCCCAAAGGCTATCAACCGATCGCAGGGCTGTTGTCAATGTATCTAAATCAAGCATCATCGCTCAGCAGTCCATTGGCTCATATGTTACTATGTCATGGGAACCTAAAACAGGATGTAATCTCCCACCACCATGCCCATGGACTACGTCCAAAAACACCCAGATCAATAACTTATTCAATTATGCATGATTTTGCAGCATTATGCATAATTATGCAATTATTAATTACGCAGTGAATACAAAGAATTTGGCTATGCATGTGGTTGCTCGGACCTGTGATTATGTAAACCCGGGAGAAATTACAATGCTGCACAATCTCATGCAGAGTCAAACCAAAGTCTATCAACAGCTACCCAGCATTGCCTGCATTCTAAAACAGTACTGATACTGGGAAGAATGTGTTAAGCAAGATAAACTAGAACACAGAGCAATTTAATATCAAAAAGGGAAGTGAGGTATGTTTCACCCACAGGCCTTAAGCATTCCACAAAGAAATAAAATAGAAAAACACCCTGGAGATAGGAATTCATGGTGTAACATTTGGAAAGGAAGTCTGGTCAAAATGCCCAAGGTATCTCCCTCCCTAGCAGATCGATTAGCAAATTTAAATAGGATCTCCCTGAGATGACTAAGAAAAGCAAACAATACATTAACTTTAAACATAAGATGTCAGAAGGTTCTGGACTTTTATGATGTTGGAATGTTGATGTCAGTGTTCTCAATTCTTTAAAGTGGCTGTTGAGTGGTGGCAATAAAGGAGACTGCAATAATGTTAACCTCCAGTACTGACATAAAAACATTCTCCAGTTGTGCAACAACTACAAGAATACTGCTGTTTGCAATACGCCTAGCTCGAGAAGCTCCCAGATCTGATCATTTGAGACAAACTGAATACTGACCCTCCATCTAAAATCCTAACGTCTACATGGCTCTCTGAAAAGTACAGTCATTTTTAACATGACCCTGCAAACAATTTACAACATTCAGAAACCTGAAGTGGCCTACCTAAGAAAAACGTAACTATATTGGAGCGCCCGAAATAAATTATTGCTGATCATAGTATAGCATAAAATAATGTGTTATTTTCCCAAATATTGATATTTGTATTGGTTTTCCTCCACAAAAGCATCTATAATTTTGATTTGCATAATAGAATTGTATTTTCAGTTTGAAAAATAACGTTAGGAATAAAATCCATGTTTTGCTTTCACTAATGACTGAGCTGACAAAAATCTCTGGAATGCGCTTCTTAGTTTAAAGAAGACATTTGTTATTACTTCACCACGAGGTCCCTGAAAAAGGAGATTAGTAGGTCAGAGGCAAACGGTTAAAAATAGTCACAGCAATGAAAGGAATATATATCAAAGTAATTCTCAACTGCAATGTACACAGCAAATATGTGATTATATTATAGCATAATTGCAAAGCAAAGAATAAAGTCAAAATTCATCACCGTAGGGCCTGCCAATGCTCTTCATCTTTCTCATGCCAGCAAGTTGATGACCCCTGTTCAACTGCGAGAAAAGAGATTTCCACCCTCACGGGAAAATGTCAGACATCTGACGTCCAATCCTGACCGAGGTTTTGGAAATTGCCCTCGCTACCGACCAGAGACACCTTTTATAGCTTAAACAATCATGGAAAAAAGCCTTCTGAAAGGCCCTTTCCTCCCAGATGTAAATATTCAAAACTTTCTGGCTACTGTAGGTCAGAGTTGGAAGAAACAATGTCGAAAATTGGCCAGGATTTCAAGGCTCCCTCTTCCAAGGCCCACTTCTTCCCTGCACTAAAGAAAAACACAAAATATGCGCTTCCTTATCATGCTATCATGTTCGGTATGAGAAAATACGAAGAACACAAGCTTAGTTTACCATGTGGAAAAACACAGCTCATCTGCAATGTCTCAACTGCAATGTCTGATGCCACGATAAAGCCAATAGGCAGCTAACCTGACTACAAAATGTAATCTGCAATTGGTGAACATTGAACAACTAATATGCAGAGTGGTGAAACACACAGTCAGTGGTCAAAGATTCTTATTTTCACCATAAGCCATCAAGCAGTGTATTCACTATTGTAAATTACAATTGAATACATAAAATGGTTTCCACTGAGCTATTTATTATCACCGCAGCTCTTTGTAAAACAGAGGTAATTAAACTCCCCTTATGCAGTTAATTTAGGGGTCTCAAAAGAAACTCTAAATAGGACCGCCAATTTCAGCAGCAGCATTGTCAAATGAATGGCAACTTATTTTTACGACATAGAGAAAAGACAGTTGTTCACCTCTTTCGATATTATATAAGGGTATTCACTATCAATGTCAACTCTACCTTTCTAGGAAGGGCAGCACAATTTGGAGACATACAAAGAAGGTGCAGTGTATATATGTCTAATAATACTCCACCAACAAACCCGTTTACACAGCATTGTTACATTTCTGGGTTCAAAGTACCTCTCTTTAAAAATATTAAGCAATAAAAGCTGGAACTAATGCCAATGTGAAGAGACATGCATCTTTATAGTAACTTTATTTTCCGCCCAATCTGATACAATTTCAGCACCAGTGATTTAACTCACGTTTGTACAACATGTCTGAGCAGCATGGATGGAATGGTGAGCAAACATAAACAGAGTGCTGGATTAAAAAATCAACCAACTGATTAGAGAATCAAATGTTAGTCTTCGTAAATATGAACAGGGTTATTGAAACACCAACAGGCAAGCACACAGGAAAGCCAAGCACTAAGTCATAATATTACAGGCTGACTGCAAACTCAAAAGATTGTAGAATTCAATAAATATCACCTGAAAACCAAGCACAGTGAGAGAGTGCAAGTGAAGTACAGGGTCTCAGAGTGCTCAGTATTAGATCCTAAAGGCAAGAAACACACAGGGGCAACAAACCAACCCAATTCCAACCAAGGAAAAACAAGTCAACATGAAAAAACCTTTTTCTAACAACTCAACTCAACCAAACCAAGCGTCTTGTAAGGTGTTCATAATGAGATAAACTAAATCAAGCACTGGTTAAAGAAAACCAAGCAAAGGCAAATACTCAACCAAAATCAATTTCAGGCTTAACAAGTCAGCAAAATCCAAACATAGCACTAACAAGTGAATCATAGTCAAGCATAAAAGCATCAAGTCAACAGGAGGTAGGAAAATGGCCAATTTGCAAATAATAACACAAAACAAGTTCAACAAGACCCAGACCGTGTCAAAGTGATAATCAGAAACAAGTCACCAATTCAAACAAAACCAAAAGGAAGACGTACCTGCCATAACTGGGGCAAAATCCCCAGAGCGATCTCAGACAGGCTCAGCAGTGTGATATGTTTTTTTAAAATATAGGAATCTAGGACATGTTTGAGGACTAAGAACACAGGTGTAGGGACAACAGTAACCGAGCAGGCAGTCTTGCCACAACCAAACAGACCAACTATCTTGCAACAATCAAGAGGAACGTTTTAGAGCAGTGATTCTTAACCCGTGGGCCAGGGACCTTAAGGGGGGGTCAGTGAAGCCTACAAAGAGGTACATGACTGCTTAGAAAATGAAATTATATTAACAGATTAATAAAGTGTACCTAATGAAGTAAAATGTTCAGTTTACAATTTTTAAACGTTCTCTAAATGTGAAGGAATTTGAAATTGGAAGGCCTCTGATTGATTAGTGGGAATAATACAAGCACATCAAACAAAATGCAGCCTGGAAGTTAGGGGGCATCAATTGCATTTAGAAACGTTCCAACCTTCTTATTGAAATATTTTATTTAACTCATACACAAATATGAAATAAATCAAAAGTTTATTATTTCTGTATTTTTTGATGAATGTTTGTTTCTGTATTTTTGTGGATTTTTTTGAAGTTCAAATCATTGAAAATGCTTGGGGCGTGGTCCCAAACTTCCAGTAATGGCTCAGTTTGGGTCACCGGATTCCAAGGATGATTCAGTGATGGTCCCCAGGTTCCAGTAGAGGTTAAGTGGGGGGCTGTCAGCAGTCAAAAAGTTATTAAATACCAGTTTAAAGAATAGCACCTATGTCAATAACTCTATAATAATCAAACACAAAAACAACACTATGAAAGCAAAACAATGGCCATTGAAAACCGAATGCTGAACTAAAGAGTCAGTGAAAATAAATTATAAGGTCAATGAGCTCAAAGCAATACGTTAAACAGGCATCATGAGCCGTTCACCTGTCACAAGTGATCTTAAACTAAGCACATGGCCAACACTTCAATCAAAACAAAGCACATGACAGCACATCAACAATAACAAAATGGAGCATTGACAACTAAAGTGAAATTAAATCATGTAAAACAAAAGCAAGCCTTAAACAAAAAGTCAACCAAAAAACAAGGACTAAATATCAAGTAGAACCCAGGACATGGGTAACAAAACCAGAACAACATGTCAACCAGACGAACGGATCTAAGTACTAGGCACACACCAATATCAAAAGCTAGTACATGGGCAAAAATCAACCAGAGGCAAGTTCTGGGTCAGCGTGAACCAATGACAAAACCAATAAACCAGGTCTTCCAACACATAGCTTGAGAGCAACTAGTGTCTTGCCTGTAGTCTGGAAGCCGATCCTTCAAGTGCACTTCTTCAAAATGGCTCAGCCCTCTGATTTACGAAGGCAGTGCTGCACATCTCTATTTCCTTGGTGTGACCTTCAGCCAAACTGATGGCAGGACGACATGTATACACACACAAACACAAAATGTGATAGCCTGCAATATGACCACCTGTCTCCACTCTCAAATAAAAAAAGTCAAGTATAGAATGGTTATTGCATGCAACTCACCTGGTGCTGCTGGACTCTGCCATTTGTAAGCCCTACCCTTGCCCGAGGTGCCCCCTCTAGTCCTGGGCGTCAGAAGTGGGCTTTGCTGCTACTCTCTTCTAAAAACCAAGGCATTGCACCACTGTGACAGTCAGAACCGACACAGAGGCTGTTTGATGACAGCGGATTCACAGCCTCTTAAGTTATGCCTGCTTGCTCTGTGTCAAGCTACCAGAGGGCATGCACAGGTTAATTTAAAGCATGCATTTAACTTACCCTGACTAGGACTGTGGTCCTACTTGGGCAGGGTGCATACCTCTGCCAGCTAGACACCCAATTGCTAACAGTGGCCGTCCTTGGCAAAATGTAGGCATCTTTAGCATTATGTTGGTTATCCCTGGCATGTGATGGTTAAACATGGGTAGGTGTGGAAGAATCTGCCCATGTGATGCTTTTGTACTAGGGAAAGCTGACATATCCAGGCCATGCATGAAATTGTGAGGCACAAATTGAGATTTATTTTTCAGAAATGAAAAGATTTTCTTTGTGTGTGTTAACCGAAAATAGAAATAAAGTTGTATGTTATGGGAAACTGATATGCTAACGTTCAAAAACAACATGATTGAAAATCCTAAATCTATTTAAGCTCTTCAAATGACAGTTCATCCTCAATGGGGAGATTGATGGGTTTTTGTGTTTCCTTTGCTACTGTGGCTGTTATTTTCCTTAGATTTCTGTTAATAACACCCCCTTATGCATTGGAGTGGTTGCTGTTCTACTACATTATTACACTTTAATATCATACAGTCAAAATTATGTACCCAGATAATAGACTACCACAGTATCATGAAGCCAAGTATACAGAGGTACGCATAGCTTTACATATATGTTCAACTTTACTTTCATTTATCTTGAATATATATGTATCGTCAAGGTATGTAGATGTGTAGTTTAGAATGGTAAATCTGTAGTATATATATATATATATATATATATATATATATATATATATATATATACACACACATACACATACACACACACACACACACACACCTATATATGCTCCTTTATAATACTGCTTTAGTCAATAAGCTGGGTATGCTATTTTGGAGTCACTCAATATTGTTGCCCACATCTGTGTGGTCACTACTAGTAACCTTGCAAGGGGTGCCGACTACTCTGTCTCTAATAAGTTTACCACTGCAACAACTGACAGTCATTAGTAGCTCAGACATTTTTCATCGATCAGAAGTAGCTCATTATAAAAAAGGTTGGATATCCTGCAATAAATCAACCTACGTCAAATAGCAAGTCTACGGCAGTCATAAACGTTTCCTGAAGAGAAGTATATAAACAACTGTATCTGTGCAGCAGAGTTTCTATCCTCATCAGTCACATGGTCACTTTTAACATTAGTCTTGGAAATCACAAAGGTCCTCTATTTGTGCAGTAACAGGGTAACACTGTTCTGATCAAACTCTAAAGACCAAGGTGCCAATGTGAAATTGAACTAATTTTGTAAAAAGTGCACTTTCGATCAATTATGGTTTGGACCGTTGATGACATTCACCCCACAGCCCCATAAATAATTAAGTGGCAATATAATGTAATAACAGGAACTATAAGAAATTAAAGCAAAGACTTAATCACATCACTTGTCACAAACCCGAGAGGAAATGGAAAATAAGATTTCCTTCTGTGTTACTGAGACAAGTGGTTTACGTGCATCGAAAACTAATCAGTTAAGAAAGCATAGTTACCTATCATTAAACAACGTTATGTTAAAGGCGTGTGTTTGTGTATTGCGTATTCTGCTATTGGTACAGTCTTTCAGCGCTACAGAAGGATTGCATAGCAGGCCGGTTACCGATTAGGGTAGTGATGACTTTTGGTAGCATGACATTGGTATCTGAAAGCGCTGGACAAAAGGAAAAACTTCGAGGATTTTGTGATTTTCCCAAGGGAAATTGTAACTCAATTAGAAAAAACATCAGTAATTGGTTTGTCCTTCTTTTATAGACTATGGGTTTCTGATAGGCCTAAAAAACAAGTTTGTACATGAGAAGGATGTATTTTTTCTTGCGCTACAATGCCTGTCACACCACAAGTGTGTCCTGTGACGGCACCAATAGCCAGAAAAGCTCATTAACAGCCAGCTGGAAAACACTGCTCACGACCAGGACTCTGTTAGTATGCAAGTGTCCTGGCCTCCTTTTGAAGCGGCTCTACTGGCACAACTCAAACTTAACACATCTCAACTAATAGGACTTCAACTAGATACCCACTGCAGCAGCAGCACAAGCGGTTAGAGAAGAGTTTGTAAGGCGCTGTTGACACAAAGCTACCGCTTGTCCCTGTGAGCACATTAGGCAGCGTCGGCATCGCGCTCGGGAAGTGTGATCATCTTCATGTCTCACCGCCAGGGCACGACGTCAACATTTTCACAGTCAATCCAAGCGCGATATCTCCAACTATGTTTTATGCCCAGGAACGGTAGAATCAAGGGACACACATCTTTCATTGCAGCTGTTTTGTAATCTCGGTTACTGTCTATTATTAGACAAGGGGCCGGTGTTCCATGTGAACACTTTCTACTGCGTTTCCTTTCTGCTCTTTCTTCCTGCCATTCTTATTATAGGATCCATCAATATTTGAAAAGCAGAGGATGCCACATAAAAGCATCATCGAGCACGCACGGACAAACCTCGAGAGAGATTCCTCACAGCCCCCTCACAAGGCCCTGACAGCCTCCACACACACAGCCGATGTGGCATTCGTGGCAGGCGTGAGGACAGGCCGGATGACAACCCTCAAACTCACACAAAAGTGCCCGAACGCTGCACAGGCATGACAGCTAGGTGGGAATGAGGGGAGGGCGGGAGGAGCAGAGGCAGTAAGCACATTAGTTCATGGTCAGTAACTATAGTGCTACAGATGCTGCTCCGGGCTCACATCATGGCGAGCGGAGCAGAAGGCACGCAGAGCCTGCCACTGGCCTGTACCTCACCACAACAGCTTATGTATTGTATTGTATTGTATTGTAATAGTATTTATATAGCACATACTACCCCTGACGAGGCATCGAAGCGCTTTTCGGCGAGTAGCACGCTGCTCCTGAACCCAACAAGAATTGGTGATGGATTAGTATAGGGAAATATGAGTACAGTTTTAATATTATGAGTTAATTCGAGCCGCGGATGTGAGAGTTTGTTAGTTAGATTGACTGGAGTAATAGAGGGGTGGAGGAGGAAAGAATCCAGAAGTGCTAATTGGGAGTATATGGTAATAGGATTTAGGCTTGGGATGAGTGATGGAGGAGGGAAGAGTCTGTGGAAGGGGTTAGGGAGATCATAGTAGCAGGGTGAGATAAATGAGGGTGAATTTAGTAGGGTTGTTTGGGAGGTCATGGTAGTAAAGTGAGGTTTGGTGAGTTAGATGTGGAAGCGGAGGGAAGAGCTTAGGCAGAGTTATTTAGGAGATGAAAGTAGTAGAATGGATTTGGGATGAGTCAGAGTGGGAATGGAGGATAGATTGATAGAGACATGACATATGGTGTTGGGTAGATAAGTGTGATATAAGATGAGAGCAGGGATTCACAGATAACTAGTATAACAACCCACCCAGGAGCCATGCAATGACTCACAAACATGCCAAGTACAGAACAACATAAACACACACACACACACATATTTATATATACATACACACACGAATACACACACATATGCACATACATATTTAAAATCATGAGTAAATATACTTAGTTAAAAAGGTTTAAAGAGTGTGTTTGTGTAGGTTATTGTTATGACATAGTAGCAATACATATTTTCTAAAGAACTATACATAACTAGAATATAAACATAATCAGAAAAAAATATTTATCAACATAGGCATATGCAGTCCATAGTTGTTTGAATATGGTGGTTATGAAGGAATGAGCCAACTCGAGAAGTTTTCCGAAGACAAGAAAGTTATCTGTGGCTCTTATAGTTGGGGGTAATGAATTCCATAGTTTGGCTGCTTGAACGGAGAAGCATGTACCACCTATAGTCTTTTTCTAGTATGGTGGTGTTCTAAGGCAGGGTGCCAATCTTGAGCAGAGATTTCTTTGTTGAATGTATTTGGTTATTTTGTTTCTCATAAAAAGCATTCCTGTTCCATGTATAGCTTTGTGGGTGATACAAAGCAGCTTGAAAGTGCATCTTCTGGCAACGGGTAACCAGTGTAGTGCTCTCAAGGCAGGGGAGATGTGGGCTTGTGGCTTAACATGTAATAGTAGCCTGGCTGCGGAGTTCTAAATACGTTGTCGTTTTTTCATAATAGAGATGATCCATGGTAGAGGCCATTGGCATAATCCAGTTTGGATAGTACAAGAAAGATAGTAGCTTGCACCTTGTGTGGAAATCCGAGGTGGGGGAAGATGAGTCGTAGAGTCTTCAAGGTGGTGAAGCTTGTTCGTGCTAATTTGTCCACTTGGGGATTTATAGTTAACTTGGAGTCCATGGTGAGTCCAAGGTTTTTAACTTCCTTGGATAATGTAGGGTCTTACAATTGTGCCACTTTTTGTCTACTTGACACGGGGGGGAGGGAATCTCTTTCCTCTATTTGCAACTGCCGATGTTTGTGCATTTATTGATCTGATCAACCGCTTTCAAGAAAAAAATAATTTGCAACTATTAATTTGAGAAGCTAGGCGATTCTGCTGCTAGTTTTTTCAGCATTACACGGGTCAAAAGAGCCACTGTGCATTTCTAACATTTGCACCGCATCCCTCAAAAAAACGTTTATGTCTATGGTTTTGACGTTGAAGTATGGCTTTCATGAATACAAGCTTGTTTAAACATCTTGTACGATTGACTTAAATATGTCCACATGCAGCCCACATCAATTCTTCAGCACACTGTCAGCCTGATCACCCCGGACCCACTACGCATTTACAGGAAATCTACAATGCATAACACACAGCTGCCAAGATTTCCAGTTCCATGCGGCTACTTAGTTCAGTCCCGTTTATTTTCTTACAAATCAGGGACTTGTCTTAATTATCCTGGTAAAAACCAGGACTACAAGTCCCTGAATTCTAAGAAGAAACAGGCATTTGCAATGCAATAGGTCTCACATTTGCTTGAGTTAGAGCTATTAGAGCTGTAAATGCATAACTGGACTTTTCTTACCACATAAATTGGTCAAACCAGCTGCATAATTTGGTTCTCTCTGCCACATAATTCCAGTGGCCTCGATATAACTAAAGCACTTCCATTTACTGCATAGTCTTGCCCTTATATTGTTTTTGGTACCATTTTCTTGTAATTTATTTTTAATGTGGGTGATATGGGAGGGACTGTTACTGATTTTGCTTCTGAAATGGCTGCAGCACTCCAGTGCGCTGAGCGTGGAGGGGAGAGACAAAAGCAAAATTGAAATGACTCTGATTTAGTAACAGTGTGAACAATGTGACGTAACTGGTAGTCATGCAAAGTGCTCCAATACCGCAGATCAAGTTTGCGCTGTATGAAACTTCAAAGTGCCATGGAGTGCAAAGGGGAGAGACAAAAGAAATAATGTGACGTAACTGGTAGTCATGCACAGCCCATTAATACCGCTGATCAAGTTCCCGCTGTATGAAACTTCAAAGTGTCATGACTGCCATGAAGTACGAAGGGGAGAGACAAAAGACCGCAATGCAGCGTGAAGGGGACAGAAAAAAGAAACAATGTGGTGTAACTGGTAGTCATGCACAGCGCTCCTATACCACCGATCAGGTTCCTGGTGTATGAAACTTCAAAGCGTCTTGCCGCCATGGAGCGCCAACGGGAGAGACAAAAGAAAAAAGTAGTTTGCCCACACTAAAGTATATTGGCAACTGTGCAATAATCCATGTAACAGGGTAAGTCTGCAAGGCGTAAGAAAACAACCTCAAAGCAGGACAAACGTAAAGCATTTACTAATGACAACAAGGGAGTTTTGAAAGGCAAGCCCAGAAACAAATGAAAGTGATGGGCATGAGATGGGCGTGGTTAAAGTCCACAGAATAGATTACAACATGTCGAAAAGCTGCTGTTTGTAACATTTACCGTGAAATTATGTTCCTTTTATTTTTCGTATTTAGTTGTAAATGCAAGAATATATTTTGACATTTACTACAGTAAGTATATACGACATATAAGTATTATTTCTAAATAATCACGTGGGATCACCAAAAGTTCTGTGATTTAACGACACCAAAGGATTATAAACAAAGTCCAATAATGGAAAGGAGGTTTTATGTAATCCGGAATACCGCCAGATCCCCTGCAGAAGAAACTTTATTTTTTTTAATACTCCATCTATGGAGTGTTTATTCTGTCCGCCACCCCTTTCAACCCTTCTGTTCTCTCCACATAAAATGGAATGTTAAAAGGCTGAGACACCCATAGCCATATCGAAGTGCAATCGAAGTGCATCCATGTCAACTTTTCTCATCCAGTGGCGGCCAGAGAGTGAAAGCTGCTCGGTGAACGTGAACAAAATGTGTCCTTTGAAAAGCAAGTCTGGTTTCCTGGTTTGACAGAAACAACCACAAGGGATGACTATGTAAAGAGCGACTCACCATTGCTTGTTTTTTTACTGCTGCACATTCACTAATTGTGAGAAACAGGAAAATAACTTCCTGGCATCAGAAGTAGCAATAAGGTGGATAACAGTGAAGCCTCTTGTTACAACGCTTTGAAACTGGTCTGAAACACAACATGTAAATATAATAATTCTAATTGTTGCTTTTACTAGTAGTAGTGTAAGTATTCGTATTATGAACTTTGTTTTTGTTGATATCGGATCTGTTGTCCACGTCGTATTTGAGAGAATAAACGGGCCCCATGTCATAAGATTGCTTTCAATTGTAGACTAATTCCATTAGCATTTGTATTCCACAGAAAAACCAGAGCTAAAATGGTCGCTATATTGGAGATATCATATTGGTGCATTTGGTCCTGAGTGTCTGTTGTACATGGACATGTGAACCTGCGTGTGTGATCTAGGACAGTTGAAACTCTGTTTTCTTTTGTTTGGTATAGTGTGTGCGGTTGGTTATGAACCCAAGATCACCCAGCGTGGCAAGAAGAGAGACAGGAACTGAGCCGTCACAGTCTTAAAAAAAAAAAAAAAAAACACAACACAGGTGCCACCCTCAGTCAAGGTCCAAATGGAGCTGGCACCTTTCGAAGGTAATTTTCGGAGCATCTGGGGCACGTTAGAAATGTAAGTGAGCTTCCAAAGACAGACCGCACAACAATATTTTCGTGATGTCATGAAAATTTCAGTTGAAGGACAAGGTACAGGCAGCGCACTATTTATTTATTTTTTAAATCAAACTTAATTGACAAGAATGATAAATTTCTCCCAAAAAAGTAGGAACTGTCCATCAAATGTCGAGACAGGTGGCAACAACCCGAGCAACGTGCTCTGCAGAAGGGGTAGCAATAGTTGTTTGCCTAAGCATACTATAACGTCCCAACACATTCCTATTTTATATCATAGGGCTTAGTTTATTTATTTTTAAAATACAAACTATTACTTACATGTATTTATTTTTTAATATAAAAGCTACTGCATCCCAGTTCGTGTTTTTCAACCTATTTGCAATAGAAATGTTATTGAGGATCCTGTGGTAAAATAGACTTCAGCACCAAACTGAAGCCCATCAACACAAAAATTTGTCCAATTCTGAGGACCCCTAAAGGTGATAGGAAATCACTCCCAGTGAAAAATATAAATGTCTGCGTTCTGAGTGTGTGGGTAGGGTGAAAGAGTGTTGGTTGGTGGAGTGGGGAGGACCAGGAGAATTTTAATTTTGACATACCAAGTTAATTAAAAGTAAAATCCTGAAACGCGAATGGGGGCAGAGATGTACATGCTAATGATGTTGGGATCCTTTCCTCAGGGACGGAGTGTGTGTTGTAAAGGGGGCACCCACCGACACACACATCAACTCTCATTTCGGGGATGTTTTTATTTCCACAGCTCAGATTCCTGCCTACATCTGAGACAAGCTTTGCTCTGACATTTTGGAAGCTGTGCACAAACGCAATACACTGTTCGCTCCACAACTATGATGTGACGTAACTGGTAGTCATGCAAAGCACTCCAATACTGACGATCGAGTTCCCGCTGTATGAAACTTCATAGGGCCATGGCACACGAAGGGGAGAGACAAAAAAAAAAAGTAGTTCGCCCACACTAAAGTATATCGGCAATCGTGCAATAATCCATGTAACATGGTCAGTCTACAAGGTGTAACCAAAAAATCTCAAGGCAGGACAAACATAAGGCATTTACCAATTACATCAAGGGATTTTTGAAAGGCAAGCCCAGGAACAAATGAAAGTGATGGGTATGAGATCGGCATGGTTAAAGCCCATACAATAGATTACAACATGTCGAAAAGCAGTGCTTGTGCGCTGCTATGCTTGACCTAACAACAGGACTAGACTTCCAGTCTCAAATGGACCTGGAACATTTGGCAGCCATAGTAATAAGGAACTAAAAATTCATGTCACCTGTATGTCTGCTAGATGTATACCGACCTGAGTATCCAGCCTATTGACAAACTCCTGTATGGTTTTTCTCCAGACTATCTTTCGCCTACTAGTAATGCCACAACCATACCTGGAAAAGCTGCACAAATCAGATCACAGCCCATTCAAAAAACAGTTGTATATATATACACACACGTTATTTGGACACTCAAGCCAAAGCAATTACATTACAAAGCTTTAAAAAGTTGTAATGTAAATATTTAAATTGTGTGCAATGAACTCTAGCAATGCTTATTGCCTTTTCAGGGAACACATTTTTTAAAATATTTTTCTGGTATCCGAATTCTGTAATCTCTTTCCTGATTACATTCAACAGGTACCGCACAGTTTCAGAGATCTCGTAGTAGATAAGGGATTACCACCAGTGCCTTGGGACATTATTTACATAAATATCTCAGATTCTGGTGGGCTACATAGAAATGTTCGCCCGCAACGGACCACACACAGCTGAGAAAATCTTGCAAATAACAGACAAAGGGCCTGATTACAACTTTGGAGGAGGTGTTAATCTGTCCCAAATGTGACGGATATACCACCAGCCGTATTACGAGTTCCATAGGATATAATGGACTCGTAATACGGCTGATGGTATATCCGTCACATTTGGGACGGATCAACACCTTCCTCCAAAGTTGTAATCAGGCCCTAAGTCCTGCACAGATTCACGATTCTACTCTAAACTCTTTGAAAGTATGAAGATTGTCTCCTTCTTAAAAACCTCCCTCGCCCTGGTTATTATGTGTTCAATCAAGTCAGCCTCGCAATTTAGCCTCTGGATAGATTTTAGTAAAGTAATTCAATCTTCAAAAGGGGTGCATGTGGTGCAAAAGAGTTATTTTTCATATTAAGTTGAGATGTCCACTTCCATTTCTGGGAGACTAGTGCAATTAACAGGGATACCTCCCTACTCCATTACCAAGCTGTATGTACGCTCCCTCTCCCAAAGGCAGTCTTGTATGTCTATTCTCCATTCCAGGTATTAGAAAAATCCACTTTGAAAAGTACTGCAGCTGGAATATAAGTAATTAACTTACCATGTCTAGCATGCCTAGATCATCCTTGTTTCAAGGCAGTCTCAATGTGTCTAGCTTGATCCTAGGACGAGTTCTCACCCATTCCAAAGTAATGAGCAGGCTACTGAACTCATGAAATAACTTTCCAGAGAGGAGGTTGAAAGTTTCCTTTAATATATAGTGGTATCTGGGGAGTACAACCATTTTTGTTGATTCAATTCTGGTCACTCATTTCTACTGAAACCATATCAGTTTTGTGTTCCAGAGCTGTTTTGAGTACTTTACTGTTCACATTAAGGCCCAGGGGGCCGGCTACTGCTCTCCTCCAGCACAAGATTGTTCCATTTGTGGGTCTTGTCGACTGCTGTGTTTGTTGATCTTTTACCATGGTTGTCACTCTTCTCTTCAGGTATCAGTCATGGTATACAAAATGCTTAGTAAAGCACACTAATCAGCCACTTTGATTTCTCAGAACAGCCACTAGAGTTATGAGTAAATATTGAGCATTCCTAATGGACAAGCTGATTGGTGCTGAAGCAGGTGTCTTAATTATAAATTATTAGTGAATGCTTATGTATTTTGAATAATTAAATATGTAGAAAATGAATAACAGAGAAAAAAATAATACATACGTCTGAAAATGTGACCCTGAAGAATGGCCACCAGTGTTCACGAAATGTACTAATTGATGGTTAATAGTTATGAAATATTGAAATGTACTAGACTGATGTAGTGATGTCATATTTTGGGTTTTGAAGTATGCTCTAGCTATTAAATGTAGGCCATAACTTAGCAAGTGTCTTGGCCTAGTTTTGCCAGGCCTCATGCAGAAGCTGTATTTCTTAGTAGAAAATGCTGACAGAGTGAAGTAACTGTGAAATGTACTTTGTCTTATTGAAAGTGCTTAGCAGACGCTTTTCATGAGAACCAACTAACAGGAGACAGTGTCTTTAAAAATGTAACAAGCTGTGTATAATGTTTGTGAGAAGTACTTTCCCAGGACCCGAACAATGAAGACACTGACTGGAGAGGAATGTGCAACAAATTCGATACATGACGAGCCGGATGATGAGAACATCGTAAAGTGGACCAATCAACTTCGTGTGAAGAGAGAAATATTAGAATTCATAGATTTGGTATAGAAAAATTATTGGGTAGAGTAATAAAGTACGATTAATTGACCAATAGGGAATTAGGGGATAGTTTAGGTGACTTTGATATAACAATGCGCCAGAGGGAACTCAGATTACAAGATCAAAGATCTATAGTGATTTTGGGAAGAAGAGATTCAAGATTTTATTATTGGGCTCATACTCTCTGACTGAGAGCCTGATGCTTTGCTGATCGATCGATGTCCAGAGGACCAAGACTGATTCTGCTTGCTGACCCATACCATGGATAGGCAGAGTTGAAGCTGTACACATGACGACTGATAAATTTACAGGGACAAATGTTTGACATGCTATCTTGCTGAATTTTATGTATCATGTATCACTATTGCAGCTGACTTTGCTATTGATCTGCACCGTTGCCTTAGAATGTGTTGTGATTCAAGCTTTGATTAAATTGCCGCTTTGGGCAACCATTATTGTTCTTATATGTGTTTCATTTGATTTTGAGATTAATGTACATGACTTCAGCATTGTTAATATAAGGGAAATAAACGTACTAAACTTTTACTAAAGGTGTGGTTATTCATGGCTGAAAAGTCATGGTGCATGACAATCACTGACTCTATTGATTAGATTATTGTGTATTGATTATTGTCTCTGTTCTGGAGCTATGGTAAGAACATCTTAAACGAGTCAAAACGTTCATCGAGCTATATGCGTCCCCTTGTAAGTTTACTTATTAAGGACCGACGCGCTAACATTTGCATCCAATTAAAAGTGGAATCCTCTATATTGTTCAATATGAAGTAATTAAAAGAGGGATTAGTCATCTTATTTTAGCAAGTTCATCACAGGAAACCCATATTGCATGTCAAACTTTGGGCCCAGTGCTTCCAGCATTCAAAGTATGTACAGTAACATACATCTGTGCACCGTATCGAGCATGAGACCAGCGTGAATAAGAGTGCACTTTCCTACAGGACTCAGTATTACAAAGTAGTACATCTACCAGGCATGTTAATGTTTTGGAAGTTCATCACATTTACACTATGCAAACAGTTAATAAGTTTACTCCTCTGCGGACCTGGGATTCAGGTTGCCACTGGATCACCCCCACTTGTAAACCACTTGGTTCCCACTTAATGTATGAATCCTTATGGCACCTTGCCCGTGCATAGACTCTGCTTTCGGCCTTGCCTCCTGAATTCTGCTGCATCGCCGCTGCATGCCGACAGACAGAGTTTACCTCACTAGACTTCTATGATATCCAAAGTCATGACAGCTCATCTGTCCTTGTGCAGATAGGAACGGATAGGGCAGGTAAAGTATTTCTCCTAGTTTATTTGTCAAGAAAGGAGCTCACGTCTGGTACCAGCAGCTAGGAGAACCAACTGACCCCAATAGAACCAATGCGACCAGCGTACTACGCCGTAACGTGGAAGCTCTGGTCAGTATTGAATAATAACATTCTAAGGTGACAGTGTTCATGCATGTGAACGGTGTTAGTACATTAGCACATCAATACACTCCTCCACAGGTATGACATTCAGGTTCTATTGCTGAACCATCTACCTGTGCCTGAATGACTCACGTTCTCAATGCACTACCACATGAGAGTTCACCTGTGCTCAGCAGTAACCACCAACTTGCTTTTTTCCCTAATTCTCACTACAAAAAACATCAACCTTTCCACAGGCTCAATTTTGTTGCACTAAGGGCAGTGGAGATTGCAAGTGGGGGTGAAAAAAAATCACTGTTTGTGCTCTACAATGGGTTCCGGGAGCCAGATTAGTTTCCTCAGTCATAGAGTGATTAACTTTCTGTACTTATTTGAATAGTTATTCAGCATGAATGACGCAGTATTTGTGAGATATTTAACAAATCAAGACATAAGGCAGAGTAGCCCACAGCGTTCAGATGCGTGCAACCATTAGGTAGAAAAGTTCCTCCTATAGGTTGGCTCACAATAGCAAGTGTACATTTAGTAGGAGTAGTAGTTGCAAAACTATCATGAAGGGCGCTGGTGACTTACAAAAGCAAGCACTGGAGCAGACAAGAAATAGACGTGGAACCTGAAGACCTAAATTTAAGCCCTGCTTCAGTGCTCAAACAAAAAGTATGTTGTTGTGGACAAATCAATGAATCTACTTGTGCTGAAAACAGCAAACAGTTGAAATATTTTGTGATTCTGTAACGGAGGTGTAAAGCCCCACTTAAGCATACACCATACCCACACTTAGCATGCTTCACAAAATACATAACACATCTCCATAGAGTACTGTCTTTTATATGAACAAATACAATTCAAAAGCTACTGTACGTGTTTTCTTTAGAAACATACAAAGCATTTGACAAAATACAGTTGGGATTTAAATTTTTCTTTTTACAGTGGTATATTCAGAGAGGCATATTGCATACCAAAGTGAAAGCATTCTATTGTGCAATGACATCATTATCAGTGATTAATGGATTTTTATGAATGTCACTGACCCTTCAAGTCAGTACAAGACACCTTTACTATTTGTAAGAGATTGGATTATTAGTTGATGTAGGTGACTACCCACCTCAAGGAATAAATCACAACCCTTGTCAGGCTGAAACCTCAAGGCCATTAAATTAATCTTACCTCTGTAGGACAGAGCAAATGGCTTAACCTAGGACAATGTGTAACATATTTATGCAGTAGCAAAACAGTAATAAAATGAAAATGCAAAATAATAAAACTCCCAAACCAAATTAGAAAAAGAAAGTATAATCTAGTAAACAAAATCACTGCAAAATAAAAAATAAAAATCCATTTAGAGGAAGCAGAGGTATGAATTGTTAAACTTTTAAACAGGAAGAGCATCAAGAAGCACAAAGTGCCAATGGTAGTCAATGATCACAGTAAACTGGTGCCTAGGCACAATGAGGATGACTGAGATGGTGCACGGGCCAGATACACTAACCAGGTCCGTCCTCAAAGATCTTACCTTCTGACATAGGACCTCATTATGAGTTTGTCAGTCTTGAGAACAACAAACTCATGGTGGTGGTCGGGCCACCATGCTCCTGGATGTTCGACAGCCAAATTATAATGCTGGCGGTCAGACCGCCATGAGAGCGCCACCACCGCCAAGATCAGCGATCCTGATTCTTGCGGTGGTCGAAGTCGTGGTTAGCCACAACAGTGCCCATGGCAGTACTGCCATGCTGATCAAGACTTCACTTTCCACCAGCCTTTCCATGGGGGTTTCACCTCCATGCTAAAGCTGCCAAAAAGCTAGTGCTGGGGGCCCCCATGCCAGCACCCTCAGAATGTACACTATTTGTCCTGCAGACAGTGCGCATTCTGAGGGTGCTGGTGTGCGACGGGATTGACTTTGGCTCCCTTAATGCCGTTGCACTGTTTCCACCGGGCTGACCAGCAGAAACGTTGTAATACAATTTTTCCGCAGGTCAGCCCGGTGGAAACATCGTAATACGACAGGTAGGGGAGTACGTCTTTATGAAGGCAGCCTCAACCCCGCAGGTCTGGCTGTCAGACCACCAAACTCTTGATAAGCCTCAAAATCCTTAAAGACCCAATCCACCACAGGAGTACACTTCCTTTAGCCCCAGGACCTACTGGGTGGCACCAGAAGACTCACAGGGTGACAGGCAAAGGCCAAAAGCAGGGTCCATCCCAGGTCCAGTTGCCACTGATCGGTTGCAGGGAAAGCACCTTGTAGCTTGGTGTATCTCTGCAGGTTGAATAGGTCAGTCTTATATCCCTTGAAGTCCACTTTTTCTGTCTTAGGTAGTCCTTTGGCGTCCATGTCTTCGTACTGGGTACAAGACGAACCAGGTCCAATCCTTTAAGGCTCCTCTCAGGTCACAGACAGCAAATTCAGTCCTCTTCTGGTCTTTCTCACATCCAGAAGCGTTCCCTGGGTGTCTTGAGATGCCGCATTTATGCCTGGCACAAGTTAGTTGGTGGGAATTGCTCCTGGCCACACCCTAACCAATAGGGTGAATTCCCCTGGGCCAACCTTTTTTACTTTGGGCATTTTGAAGATGGCTAAGGTCTTCAGCCATGCTTAACGTATTCTCTGACGGCTGGGGGTGCTTGTGTGGAGTGTACTGTGATAATCCTAGTGCTTTCCCACAAGTAATACCAAAACCCTCTTTGAAGCAGCCACTGTATCCCAATAAACCCAGAAATAGAAGTCTGGTAGGTAAGGCAGGGCTATTAGGCAGTAGATACACAAGAATTGTCTTGGTATCCTGCCCTCTGCCTTACAAGTGCATCCAAAGCGGCAGACCTGTCAGGCAGGATTTGACACCAATGTCAAAAAGAGACCCACTGTGACTGGAGCCTGCCTAGCTAGTGGGACACAGGAAAAGCCTGCACAGGTGTTAGTTAACATTTCACACCCAAAAGAAAGAGAGGAGACTCAACCTTCTCAGGGGGTTTGTTATAAAATTCTTGCATCTGGATTAAAGCAGGGATCCAGTTGTCATATAAAAGAACACCTCAGGTTATAACCTGAGCAATCTGCTTTTATTGTGAGGGTGCCTTGTGTAGGGCTAAAAAGACAAATTTGAAGCAGTTTGGTAAATATATAGATTTAAGTTGTGAAACTTCAGTTGGCTAATACAATTACTACAAATGTCTGTGGCTGAACAGAGAGTCACAGAATTGAATCCAAGTTGGCACAGTGGGAAGTAGTGACATTTGTATTTATATTGCTAATAGGTCCTAGCCTGTGACAGAAAGCACAGTGAGTACTCAAGTCATAATTTATATCCATATATTTTACTAGTGATTAATCTGACTATACCTAGAAATATTTTTTATAAATGTCCATTAAAAGAAGGCACTCCAGAACTCAACTAGTAACATCCTCACATTACCTCTCAACAAGAAAAGATTTTTGTCACTGTGAGGCTCCAAGTGACTACATCAGGTAAAGCCTATTCTGGCTCCCAGGGAGCCTTTATATTTGGTGATAGACCAACTGCACACATTTATATTACTTTCAGGCAGTAGCGACCCTGTTGAGAAGGTGTGTTTTTTCTTTAGTAGGAGTCCGGCACCACAGGCACAGTCCTCTCTTCACTGGCCCAAAGAGCAGCAGGTGCGATCTAGCGGATTGCATAGCTTCTCTTGACAGGCCCAGGGGTCAGCAGGGCAGTCCTTCGGTCCTTTCTCCAGTCCAGTCCAGGTGCCATAGTTATGCCCAGAAAATGTCCTTGTGTGTGCGTGGGGGTGAGGGGTGGGGAGGGGATAACGGAGCAGTCACCAGCTTTTGGGGCTATAAGAATCCCTCCTGCCCTTTTACTACCTCCGGCTATGTGTGGCGTCTAGCAATCTCAGAGTGCACTATTCTGCCCACTCCAGAGATGGCCGAAACCTTCCTTGGATGGTAGGAGCTTGGTAGTCCACCCTAAAGTTATGGCTACCTATGAGCTACATGCCAAGAGAGAAACTTGTTTGGCAACTCGTTTTCCCTCTCTGTTCCCGCCACCAGTCCATTTACCACAGCAAAGGCACAGCTCTATAAATGTGATTGCCATTTGCCCACCAAAGGCGGCTTCCCCTTTGAAGCTTGCCTTTTGGGCCAACCTCCTGTTTGGCTTCCTGCAAGGGTGGGGGTACGGGGGGAATAATACCTCTCTCTGTAGCAGGCCGCTATTGTTCCTGTGTCTGGGAGTCATTCATACTACTCACCAGGAGGGTAGAAGGTCTCTGGTGGCCAGCAGCTGTGAAAGGCATGCAGATGAACTGGGCAAAAGAGTGGAAACTTTCAAAAAATTGCTTTTCCTTAAAAGTGACATTAAATTTGACTTGGGCATCAAGTCTGGTTTAATACCATGATTAATATGATATCTTAAAGTACCCCTTCTAGTAGCCCCATTCAGAAGTTAGCTGGACTGAGAGGTCAGCTGTTAACTCTATATCAACCAATGGGACTACTAACTTTTCCACTGCAAAAATGACTACTAACTTTTCCACTGCAAAAATGACAATTAGGGAGTTTTGCTGTTAGGACATAATAAAGTATATGGCCTTCTTAATAATATAGAGCGCCCTGCTTTACGGCTCGATAGGCCTTCCTTAGGGGAGACTCAAATATATTGTTAAGGGCAGTGCAGGCTTTGCCATTGGTTTAAATAGCTAATCCAATTTAGCAGTTTTAAAACTGCTTTTCCAGGCAGCAAGGTGGCAAAACAGTGAAGTAGCCATGGGTCGACACTAACTTCCACACACTGGGTAACCTTGGTACTGTATACTAGGGACCTTCAAGTCAGTTTATGCCAATTGGCAGGTGGGGGGCACTTTACCATATTTTGTAAGGGGCTAAAGAGCACTGGCACTAAGGTCTGGTTAGTACGCCTCAGTGCACACTCAAGAGTTGAAAAACTAGCAGCTAGTAGTCAAAATGGGGGCAAAAGTGGTGGGGAGGGGGCGTGCAATAAGCCTATATCCTCACAATTTACATCACAGATCATATGCCCACAGTAGGAAGTGGGTGGGTAGTTGAGAAATTGAGGGGAGAAGTCAGTAATCAAAAAGAAGATAAAATGACATCACACCAATTACCCTGCAGTTGCAGCTATTGATCCCACGTGGGATTAGGCATTGGACCAATCTCTCTCTCTGGAGCAAGGGGAATGGGGGAAAGAGTGTGCCACCACCAAAGCACGTAGCACTTTGGCAGGAGCAGTAAACTATCCTAGGGGTCTGGAAGCAATAACAAGACAAGCAGCTTTTTAAACAACTCCATGCTGCTCAGCAAAAACCACTAGTTGAACAGCTGTCCCTCTATCATCTATTACCTTGTATAGGCCTGTTACTGAATTAAGGATATCTTGCTAACCACTCGTGTATCCTGCACATTCGCTCCCAACCATCTGGCTAGTAGGGCTAGTCCTGCTCAATATAGTTAATAAGGAGGTAACTCTTAATAAGATTGGTGGAGACCTGCTTTTGCAATCAGTGTAATACAAACAGGGATTCAGGGACAGTAGATTAAAGAGAAAACAATGTCTCTCTCTTGTAAAAGTAATCTTTCAAATATAGTTGTCCCTTTACATGCTATCCCAAAACGTATTTTTGAAAAACAGGTTACACTTTCGGTAAACTCTTCCAAAAACATACTTCTTAAAGTTCTCCACCAAGACATTATTTAACAGCACACTTCTCCAGGAGGTGACCCGACGGTGAAAAAGCCTCTAAATGACATGTCTGCAACACTGTTGCACATATAATAAAAAAACAAGAGGAAAAAAAAGTCCATAAAGGTATCCTACCAAATTAATACTTTGACACAACTAATGGAAATTGTTTTCTTTAATTAAAAGGACCCTCACTCACAAGTCTGCAGAACACTTTATCATCGTCGAGTCTTATCACCTGGATGATGTTCATCCAGGGTGGAATCAACCTCTAAAAGGGAGCACTTGTGGTGGATGCAGCAGGGCTTCAAACTCGCCAATGTCCTTTTGTCATTAACTTGACATGTTTCAATCAATCCTTTACAACTAAATAAGCCAGTGGTTTTAATGAAGACACTAGGGGCCATATGTACAAACACATTTTCCCATTGACATAGAATGGGTAAAACCCTTTGGTACATCTGGCCCCGTGTCCCTACTGCCCGTTTATGTTCTGCTTGGTTTTCTCTATATTCAGATGTCCACTTTTTACTCTTCTGGAAGAAAAACACAGTTGTATCAATCACTCAAGTCAAGCATCCATGGTACTTGTGAGTATCCAACGTGTGACTGTAGTCCTGTTTTAAGATATGGTACAGAGACAACAAGGTAAATGATAAATGAATGTATTCCTTGAAATGAAATGTAAGCATTCCAAAAATACAGCACAGAGCAGTACACAGCTAATGGTATGAAGGTGTTGCACATGTGAACAAATGTGCCCAATCATGACAACCTCTAGGCACACACCCAGAATCACACTCATCCTAGCGTTTTAAACCATTTACTCCTGCAAGATGGGGAGGGGGACTGCTCCCTGTAGTCTCAAACTGAAAACAAAACTTGAGGTTTAAAGTCTTTGAACAGATTGCACTACACTCTGTGAAACTGTCGCCCAATAAATCACTTTCTTCATGTTAAATGTCCCTATTATAATGTTAGTCTGTCTTATGTTTTTTGGTACTTTGTAAGACTGGTGTCGAGACTTCTATAAACTGGTTGTGAAATGATGGAAAAAAATTAAATGGGACCTTCCTCTTAGTTTGTGCTCTACGTATTGTTAGCAGCAAGACATTCTCATGCTTTTCACGATCACATTCGCCACCCGCCCAACTTCCTCCTCGAAGGGATGGCTGCTACTAGTAAGACTCTGCCTCCGTTTTGTACTCCCCTGCCAATGATTCGAGCAGAAGAATTCAGCCGTATCAAAGTTCTCCGTCTGCTCATTCAGAGTTAGCAAACGTAATGTCACGGCATCATTGATTAGTTGTTTATAATTTAGACACTAATGTCAGGAAACAACGTTGTGGTGAAGAAAAACCTGTAAGACAATAGGGCAAGATCAACCTCACAAAAGGTAGTATTAAGTAAATGACTGCTATTAGTTATGATTATAATTTACAACAGGCACCAGTGATACAACAAAATGAAGAAACCAAGATGAACTTGCAATTGTTCTGCGGAGCTTCTCTAGAGTTCAGCTTACAGGCTTCTGTAACACAAGGATGATGTCTTCGTGCGGCTGATGAAAAATGATTTGCTAAGGTACAGGAGCTACCCATGAACCCAAGAAGGAATAGGTATACAATGTGAAAAACAATAAGGCGTGTAGCAGTTTGTAAATGACAAAGAGGCACCATTTCTTGAGAGGAACTTTCAGACTGTTCTATTTCTTTATTCAACGGCGTTAAGTATACTGTACATTGCAGGTCCATTTCTATGATGAGAAAAATGACAATAACTGAGTGAATGCTTAGCATCGTCGGCTAAAACTTGAAGACTGACTGAAAGTAACCTTCGTACCAAGAGGTCAGTTGACAACTAACACGGTGGGCATAAAACATTTTCCTACCAACTGCTGTTTGCCTACTGCGCTCTCCTTCATCAGAAACTACACCACACTTTATCAAGAAGATGCCCTTACATCAGGCTTTCTGGTCTTATCACTTTACAGGCTGCACAAGCTGACTAAAGTGCTGTAAAACGAAGTACGTCGGCAAGAAATGTGCAATTCAAACGTACTGATTTCTGGTTCGAGTCCAAACCCAAAGCTGGTCCTCAGACCACTGAGGTTTGATCAATCATGACCATCAGGAGAGAATAGTGAAAGCTATGTCGCAGGGGCACGGAAATGATTAGCATGCAGCCAATTTGATCATGGTGGCAGCTTTCCTCTTAAACCACATTCTTGAGGGAACCAACAACAAGCAAAATGCTACAGCTGGGCCCAAAGAGGTATGTAGGCCGGTCACTATTATTCTGAAACCTATATGTTCGTTAAAAACCAATAAACGGGAAGGCAGGTAATATTGTGTGTCACAAGTGTCTTCTTTGTGGACAACTAGGTTTCTTTTCATTTAGTTAACGGAAATTCATGTACGGGTTAAGTAAAGATCTAGAATTAAATTACTGAGCATGGAGGGATTGGAAATCCGTATTGTTGTATCCAACAGACACGGAGGTTATGCAAACAACTGAGAAGCATCTAACCATAAAATTTGCATAATCTACCTTTCAAACATACTATTATATTATTCACCTTCCAAAATGCTGGCCTGCTGGCATTTCTCCAGAAAACACACCTTCCAGACAAGACAAGATAATGGCATACAACAACCGATCATGTGTCTATAAAAAAAAACCTAAGGCAACGGTTTCCTATCATTAAATCGACAAATAGTGTAAGACTGAGAAAAATAAGTGTGAGCCGTGAGGCCATAAGATACAGTTTCTCTAAGGGTCACAAACTCCCCCTATCCCAAAAAAAAGCACGCAACATGACTTGTCCTCCAGCGTTGAGAGACACTGAAGTCAAATCATCTACCAAAATCCTTCATCCAGTCTATCACTCACCAAACTTGAAAAACAATCAAATAATAATTGACAGTATAATACATTAATTGAATATTCAGAGCAGTTGGGTATTTCCTGGGTGTTCTCCAACAAGCTGAATAACCTCAGTACTGCCACAAGAAAACGGTAAGACATTCCCAGAACCTTCCTACAATGGAGGCACTCTACATCTATTAAGTGACAAGGGACCCCAAAATCTGAAACTTAAAAGATAAAGGAAATAGGTTAGTCCTAAAATCATGCTGGGGACTGTTCAACAGGGGGGTTGCTGCTCAGACACAGCAAGTCAAAACCTGACAATTTAAGGAGCAGTACAATTGCACATTGGCAATGATTCTGGACCAACAGCTAGAGTAAGGCTCAAGATGGGTTGGGCAGCAGGCTACCTTACGGATGCACTAAAATGCAAGAGACTTTGCAGAACTGGATGGCATTTCCATTGATAAACCATTTTAAATAAAGAGATGTCTAACACAGGTCGCATAGGGCCAAGTTTTTGCTGGATTTTCAATGAAAAAAAAAAAATCATAAAAATGTGGTTAGTAAAAACAAGGAAGGACACTCCCACCAGAATACTGCTGTTTGTCATTCGGTATAACTTGATAAAAAGAAACTTTAGATGCCTTCCTGCCTGAGCACAAAATAACTAATGCTGAAGTATAGAACAGTCACTGTGAAGACTAAAATAGTGTAAGTTCTCTTCACCACAAATGCTTTGTGCATCAGGCCCTGTAAATGAGGGACCTACGTAAGATAAATGTAACACTCAAGTTACATGAGCCAGTATCTATCTAAAGTAATGAAGACAGGTAGCCTTTGAAAATAATTTACTTGAAGGAGAAAGCAACTCCTCTAAAGATATGAATAAAGAGAAATCAGACTATGAAATATCTGCAAAGATACCTTAGTGGTGAATAAAAGCCAGCTAACACTACTCTACATAGTGAGCCATTTGTAACAGAAGCAGACTTCAGAACTGTTGCCAAGGTGCTAGTCCTGACCCATCTTGACAGAAGCAGTCTTCTACTACTTGGCAACCGCAAGACGCAGCCAAAACGCCTAAAGAGCGTGTTACATGAAGGAGCCAGTTTCGTCAAAGGTCACTGTTAATATCACAAATTTACAACAACCGTAAAGGGTCGCCATTGCCCATGTTTATCTCTCCATCTCAAACCAGATCTGCCTATGTCCCTTCCTCAACCACTTCAAAAGAAGACCTGAAGACCTTCATCCACAAGCAACACCTTGTTACCCTGTAACCCCTCTGTTAACCCCATCCCTTTGAAAGGAGTCACTTTATACTCCATATTGCTCCCAAGCAACATGTTATGTAGTGCTTAATTTGTAAAAGAATATGTGCCAAAGCTCTACTCAGAAGCCATCAACCGGTGCAAATAAACATTGGTGTGCCCAATATCAAGGCTGCATATTCTTGAATCCACCTCATCTCTTTAATCCACTACTAGACAATCCCTGCCATTTTTTTGCTTTCTTTTGCAGGTTCCTACTCATTCCCTTTCTGACGTTTTTCTGTCATTCTGCTGTTCTTTTTCTAGCTCTCTGTAGATGTCTGATTCAGAAATTAGTGCATTTTCCCAAAAATGAGTGCCAACGGCACCCAGTGGCAAACACTGGCTCAAATAAAGCACTGATGCCTTGAACTGGGTAAGATGGGCATCTAAGGAGGTTGGTGCAGTTGTCATTCACACACCCACTTTCGGCACCACTTCCCTCTTCGTGAGACCACTTCACATTTACTGTAAACCTTTGCATTAAATCAAAGTGGCATGGATCCCTTCCATCTTATTTGTCTCTCTGCCGCTCCCAGCTGTTAGCTCTACATAACCCCTCCACTTATCATTTTTCCAAGTACCTGTCAGTATTTCCAAAACCTCCACTGCTGCATAGGATTTCCCTGCTCTGTAGCTAGGTTTGTAACTCATAACTCACACACATCCATCGATGCTTATCAGCCGGCTTTCCTGATAAAGGGAAACTTCTTTGGCAACATTCACAGTTAAAACTATGACAACAAAACAGAAAAGCACAATCACACTGCAAAGAGACGGTCTGCTGCAGGGTCAGTAGCTCGTGTGAGGGCCTAGAGGCAACCCTGCACGTAAATCAGAAAAAAAGGCCTAAAAGTAACCCTGCAACAGACCCTGAAGGTAAACTCTGGCATGCAGGCTTCTCTTCTCAACCAAAGCCTCCTCCTAAGAGAGTTATCTTGTTGTTGAGAGATGGGGGAAACCTCTCATTTAAATAAGAGCCAGGCTACCCATGGCCCATTAAGTAGTCTGAAAGCTACACGCAGTTATAACAAGGGAATCAGAGGTTGGAATTTTACCGCCTCCGTAGTCACGCAGCTAAGAGGACATTCACATGAACTAACACAAAGTACTCAAATAATTGGTGCCCCGAAGTGCACCAACACACTTTTTTACCCTCTTTCACGTTTATTAGTCTCACCTCAGTGTGCTCAAACACTCTTTCGCCATGCTGCCAAGACTTTGGCTGCATTCAATAAACACTTTGTTACAATCAACTGCCAAGTTACGTTTATACTCTGTACACTTGTATATGTTTCTAAGTCACGCGCACTCTCGACCATACCAGACGTTAAGAATTGAGTTCTTCCATAAAAAAACAAGATATTGAAGAATGAGTAAACTTAACAAATTAGATGAAGTCGTTAGTTTATTGAAAGTCCTCCGGCTTGTGTAATCTACTAGCCATCATCCCAAACATGTAGGAAGGAAGCCTGCCCCTTGCCCTATAAAAACATGTCTAGGCATATGTTTCGGAGACTGCCGGAATCAAACGAATTAGCACTTGCAGAATTATGCTCCTGTTTTAAAACCATGCGAAAAAATACATACTTTGCATGAGTGAAGTTCTGTCGATTTTAAAAGGCTGCCCTTCACCTCTGTCATGGCCTAACATAAATGGTGCCATAAAGATCTGAGTGAGGCTTTTCACAAAAATAGCCAGTTCCTTCCCAAACATAATGCTACGTTTGAAAAGTTTGATAGTGGCAACATTATATGCTCTAAATTGCTCCTAAAGGCAAGCAAAAGTTAACAACTAGAACACTTATGCTTCAGTTGGAAGAACATTTTGTCACTTGGTTGACACGGAAAAACTTACAAGACCCCATTCTGTAAAAACTGCTATTTTATAATGGGGTTACGCCCAATGTAGAAAGTATTTTTGAAGTTCTTTATAGACCTACATTATCACCCGTCTTTCTTAAAAATGTATACAGGGAAACTCAGTTTACAGTTATTACTATAAAAGAGTAATAATAAAAAAAATGAATAACTACTACCATGAACTCTTCTATCAATCTGTTTTATGGCAATAGGATCAACTTTCCACAGTCCATGCTTACGGACAAAATACTTATATTGTCTTACATCCAATTCCCCCCTTAATGTACTTTACTCCTCTCCACTCCATTGAATTGAATTTATTCACGAAAAGCAAAAAGAAATGTCATAAAAAAGGTTTTAAAGTACAAGGAAAGCATGAATATTGCCATTCGTGGCTGCGGGTCTCTGAACTTTTCAACTTACCAGAATCCACAAAAAACTATTTAATAGAATATTCTTGCTGCAAAAGGGAATCTCTTTATGTATTGGCAAGAATCTACCTAGAGCATTTTCTATTGGAATTAAATATCTCATACTGTCTCATTACAGGGTGTGTCTGCTGGGCCCAAGCACCTTAATCGACAGGGAAATTTTGAATGTAATATGACCACTATGCAGCTCCGAGGGGTGGACAATGCTTTAATTACTCGTCCTGGGCAGCCGAAGCCAGATTGATTCTAAAACAGAGCCACACTGCTGCACAAAGGGAATGGGAATTGCACTTCATAGAGAGGCATTGTGGTGAGGAATATAATAATAAAAAAACATGTAATAGATTTTGTTCACGTTTTGCTTTCAAGTGCAAGCACATTTACAACAAAAGTGAAGTACGGCTCTGATTAGTTTCATTGAACTGTTTAGTTAGATTTTGCTTTCGGCATTGGACTTTGACTAGTCCTTGCCAACTGACATACACGTGTTTATGTTCACAACAAAACCTTCCAAGAACATAATGGACAGCCAACAGTAAAGTGCATAACGGATGCAGAGCCTAAAAACAGCTAAATTACATGTCCATGCAATATAACCGTATTCGAATTACAAACACAACGGCGTGACATTTAAGATTGGTCAGTAATGAAAGGAATGCCGCCACAGATTGAAATGTGACCAATTCTCCTGTTACCTGGAAGTGTCCAGGGTGTGGTACAGCAAACATTATACATACGAGTTAGGTACTGAATATGCATATTAAACAAATCTGATACAGTGTGGTTGTTGGCAATTAAGTAGTGCCCTATGCCTCCATGAAGGCAAACAGCACCACCATGGCCAACAAAGTATTGTGGCCCATTCCACCCCTTGGGCCTGCCTTCTGTTCCCAACCCAGGGAAAAGTTTACCCACAACGACAACAACCAACAGAGGCTACTAACAGCTATCATTACCAAGAGCCAAGGCCACGGAACCCAGATGAAACCCTCTGTATATACTCTTGGGGGCCACAGAGCTGACTCATGGGAAACCCTTATCAGTGGACACCATCTGTGCAGCACTTAACCTTAACTTGATACCTGGTTGGTTGGAAGGTTTGAAAGTGTGAAAAATTAACGTTGTGCTCATAAGGCTGTGTGTGCATGTAGCTCAAGTTGTGCTAACTAGAGATAGACAAGCCACTGTAAGTTCGAGTCCAGCTCAAACCAGATGCCTGGCTGTGGCTCAGTTCGAGGTCCTCTTAGACCCTGCCAAGCCCAAAATGAGCCATGCTTTCATGTGGCTTCTGCCTGCCACCCATGCTCTCACCTAATGTGCCAAGAGTTAAAGAAAAAACATTATCTTTTGATGTAAATAAGGAGAGGGACAGAAAAACCTATCTAGGGAATGACACAATGTGATACTAGAAAACCTGGGTTTTATTCCCACCTGAACAAACTGTGTGATCCTAGGCAAATATTTTACTTCACCATGCTTCGTTTATAGTCATTATTGTATTCATGAGCCTTCAAACTACCTGAATTCAAAATGATCTCTACAAACAGCTATATTGTTTTATTTAAATAGACTAGAATGTTTCTCCATTTAAGCATTCAGGCCACACATAGGGTGCAAACGATAAGTGACTTTCGGTTAAATTCACTAACAGAATTGTCGGTATGGAGGAGGGGCGGTACAAATATGTTTAAGTTCATAATTAAAAAAAATCTTCCTTAATAAATGCCTTTTGATGCAGTGATAACGTGATGTACTAAGCTGAAAGTCTTCCACATATTAACAAAATACACTTTTTAAAAATTTTTAAAGAGACTTTATATGTTGTTTATTGCATGATATATTTGGAAAATGTAAAGACTGTTTTCCCGGATGGGCTCTTAGAACCAGCGACACCCCTGGCTCGGCTATCCCTGTTAAATTTGTTGTCTCGCCCATTTCTGGCGCTGACAGCAAATGGAGTGCTTAAAGAGCAAATGTGTGAGCAGTTTGTCTATTCCGCATCTTTGTATGGTAATATGTGAAACATAAATGTGCAGTTTAAAACATGTGCAGAGGCAGTCACTGCTAGATAAGTACACTGAATATAGATTGTGTACTGCGTAAAAAGGGTAAGCACAATTCCGGCCAGGGTAGTGTGTCAGTGCACACATGGTCTGCAAACTGCATAGGGTACACAGTGGCTGTAGAATAGGTGTACACTACAGTGCACTGAAATGGCAGGAAGCAGCGGCGAATCATTGATAATTGGCAAAAAAAGTTGAACAATGTAGAGGGATTTGAAAATAGCTTCTAACTGCATGTACAGACAGTGTGTAGCTGGTCGACATTCATTGAACAGCGTGTGCAATGAACGCACAAAAAAAGAGGATTCTGGTGCAGTTTGCACTGTGTGTGCACAGTTTATACAAACTGAATAATAGTGACCTATGGCTGTACAATGTATGTTGTGCATTTGCGAGTACAACATCTACATGCAATTGTTGTACAGGGCACTGAACATGCAGTGCACTTGTGTACATTGCATAATCTGCATAGATGTGTGTTTCGTAGAAAAATGTGTGCATACGGATGAGACTGCATCTATATATGTGCACAGCTCATAGTTTGAACGTGGAGCCAATGCCACTGTGTTCAACTCGTGTACACGGGATAGGTGGACATGAAGAACGATGCACACTTTACTGTAAGTGGCAGGCTGGTTATAGCATAGTTAATACATATGGCAGGATAAAATGGGCAAAGACTATCTACCGTGTGAGAGGTAGTCTACGCAGTTTATCATAAATATTTGGCAAGCAAATTAGAACAAAATATACATTGTATACAATAGGGGTATGTTGCAGGGGCAGAGTATAGAGGGGAGAGGGTAACCTTAGCAGTAAGAGGCAAAGGCATGAGGCTGCCTGCAGTGGCTAGTGGGTGTACAGGAAGTAAGCTGCACTGGGCAGCTCGTGTGCATTTGTCATATTCTGTGTAGGCGGGCCATGAAGCAGAAGACAGTGTATATCTGGGGCAGGCAGACTGAAAACGAAACAATGCTTACGATAGGGAGTACGTGGCAGGGTGCCCTGAACAGTGCTGAGCTATGCAGAACTGGCCAATATGTCCAATGGATAAATACACCAGATATTGTGTTCAGTAGGTGGCGACACCGGCAGTGGGCACAGACTGTATGGGTCTGACTACAGCGGCCAGTGTTCACGCCATTCAGGCTACACTGCAAAGTGAGTGCACGGGTTAGGACAGTTGAACAGGGCAGGGTCTACAAATAAGTGGAACTAAGATCGGTAATGGCTCCACTAGTCACGCTTCAATGGTCACTATGCACAGCGTTTCGTGCAATAGGCAAACTGTAGTGTGTTCGCAGTTTGTAAATGACTAACTTGAGAGAACCAGTACTAAGCAGTACGTTCGTGGGTAAAACTACAGAGCGAGGCGAGTACAGGAGCCAGGGTCCAGATAACACGGATGCACGGGTCCGGCAGCACAAAGCTGTATGTATAGAGTGTGGGTGGCTGCAAATTGTTCAGTTCATTGAGAATTCAGAGGGAAATCTGTCCTCGCCAAAGTTTACAAATGTGGGTTCTGTCCGTTTTGTATACACGTTGTATGCAGTGTGGCAATTCCTAAGCACTGCGCACACCTGACAAAGTATGAACAGCAGGTTTAACTGGAAGTACTGAGATATATAGTGGGCAAAGTTTGTCTATACCTGGGCGGTTGTGGAAGAGCTATCCGTAGAAGTACGTACTCGTGATGTTACGAGTCCTCCCGGCCTCCGTCCTATACCTTCGACCAACCTCGCGCTCCGCCGCTTCCTGCTCCGTAGCTCTAGGAAGAGCGAGCTGCTGTCAAACAGGCGCGGTCCCTGCCAGACTCTACCAGCAGATCATCGAGTGATGAAAAGCACATTATCTATGCTTGTCCGTGGCTTCCTTATCCCACGTAGCCTTAACAATCGAGTGCCGAAAAGAACATATGTACTTACGCAGACCAAATTCCGACACGGCGCCGATTTAATATTGACGCAGGCTAGTGTGAGAAACATTGTCGCTAAGCGGCGGCCATTTTTCTGTCAGGCAACGAGTTACTGTTTCATTTTCAGTTCCTGTGAGGCTTTTACGATATAATAATAAAAGTGGTTATGCCTGTCTTTAAAATGGCCACAACCAGGCATTAAAGCACCAATAGACTTTTAGGAACGACACGTGCTCCCAACCGACTGTATACCAACTAGACCGCTGACATGAACGAGGGCTTTACAAACTAAGAAACACGCAATTTTTGCTAAAAAAATATCAGAAGAATGTGTATCCCCCACTGACCTCTATGACAGCAGAGATAATTTTAGTCTGGAGACAGCTAAAATGAGATTCTTAACCCGCCCGACTTACTCTTTGAAGGGAACGACGTTTGCTGCTAATAAACCTCCGCTCTGTACTGCTCCCCGCCAATGATTCGACCAGAAGAGGTCAGACATATCAATGTTCTCTGTCTGGTTCGGAGTTAGCAAACGTGAAGTTATGGCATAACTGATTAGCTGTATATAATTTATACACTTGAGAGAGCGTAGTATAAATATCATATATTATAGACGTGAAACGCTTACATTTGCCAAAAGCAATATTAATAAATAATAATTAAAATGCATTAATATACGTGAAGATTTACTCATTTATGAACACTAATGTTGAATAATAATAATAATAATAATAAGATATATGCATTATTACGATCAAAACTGTATTCATTAAAATTGTATGTCTTAAGTTAGCATGAGTTGCGAACTAGCTGTGTAACTCTCATTTAAAAACCTATTTTTCCTGCTTTTTCTGTGTGCGGACTCGCAAATGACTATGACCCAGCTATTGTTCTCTTCTGTATTAATTCGAAACATGAACAAATCTTCCCATCCGCATTCTAGCAGCTTTTAGTATAGAAGATATGTGCTTCGAAACAGTAATGGACACTCTCAAGGACGATGAGACGAGGGGAAAAGAACTCCTGACCCGAGACGTGTGCCAAGATGGTGAAGTAACCCCGGACGTACCACCTACGAAAAATGCTGATTATGAAGACCAATTGAAAGACAAAATAAAATCAAGAAATGACACATGCATTACTTAATGTATAATTTGATTGGTTACCAATGATGGGGTGTAGTTATTAACCAATAGAATTTTGGTGGAATGGATTACGAAAAGAGGATAAAAACTCATGAGACACAAGGGACGACGTTCAGTTAGGAAGGGATGACATCGATTGCATCCAGAAACTCTGTCACTCTATTTGGTGATTTGAGACTTAGACAAAATTATCACAGCCCATAGACCGCCCTATTACACTTTCCTCCATATGAGGAGAGTGACCCTTGATTCTCTTTTAGATAGTTTGAACCATCTGATGTCCTGAAGACGAAGACTGATCCTGTATGCTGACTTAACTCTAGGAGGGTAATTATTAATGCTAACAGAATCTATATGCCTTTCTCTCTAGGTACCAACTGCTGTATGTTTAATTAGGTATCTTAGTTAGATGTTTTCCAAATTGATGTTCTAAATTGTTTTGCATGAAGCCCAACATGCTAATGCTAATCTGAGGTTAGGTGAGGTATTCATTTGACTGACGAATCTGACGTGACTGACATGTAGCTATGCTGAACTGATATTCTGATGTTTATCATGCACTATGGTTTATTCTCTGCTAACGTATCTATCCTATGATTCTGATCATCGCATTATTGAAAGTTCATCGTAATTGCCACTCTGTGATTATGCTTTTATGCTTCTTGGTTTTGAGATTAATACGTTTAATATTAGATTGTAATCAATAGGGAATAAATTCACAAATTCTTCCTTTAAGGTGTGGTTATTTGAGTCAGAAATTAATGAATGCGTCGAAAATTCATTAATGGTTATTGTGAAAGATATTTTTGATGTTTGGTAATTTCGTCTTACGGAGACTTACCACTGGGTCAAAAGGTTCATCGACCTAAAACGAGTCCTGATGTGTATAAATTAACATAGACGGACGCGTTAACAGTTCTGGTAGCAGAGCAACGGTTTGGCCCTTGGAGGCCCTAGGACGGAGTTTTTGTTGTTAATTTTGTTTTCTATGATAATGAAATTTGGTAAAACGATGAGTGGCTAGGTTCACCATGGGCTCTCCTGGGATCTCGGAGCCTGCCTAAGATGAGTTGGGAATGTTCTCGGCGCCATAATATGTGTGGTTAGGGTTTTTGCGCTTGCTCAAAGCTTATGCAACTTGCAGGAGATTGTGAAGATTGTGTGTTTAGGCCAAGATAAGTGTCGTTTAGTAGGAGTGGGCGTACTCCACAGAATGAGAGTAGGGAAGTCGGCGTACTTCATGTGAATGCAGCGCTTATTGTTCAACATTATCCACGTGGTTGGTAAAGGTACGGGCCTGTTGAGGTCTAAGACTCCGGAGTAGGATGAAAATTATGGTTTATGTTGTAATCTGTGCGATTTAATAGGTCAATCGGGTGTGGTTGACAAGTCAAGTTTGAGTCACAACGTATGTGCGAAACCTTCGATGGAGATTTGACAAGTTCTAAAGTGCACTAGAATGAGTCATTGACAAGTCGAGAGTAGGATTTGCGGGTCGAATTCTGCTTGCGTATGAGGGAACTGAGAAGGAGAGAGTAGCGGCCGAGGCTTCAAGTGAAATCTCTGTAAAGTTCTGAAGCGAATGTGTTACCCTTCCTGTAGTAAATCAGCAGATTTGTATTGTAATTTAAGGTGTCTGCAATAAATCGCATTAGTTTGTATGAGTTATAAGAAGTTAGTGAGGTGTGGATAAGCCGCAAGACTTTGTCAGCTGCAGTGTGTATGAGTGTGACGTCAGTGGTGCCGCGCTGGGATAGGTCAGATGTTGAGAGGGGTCGCGCACGGATTGGCTGCCATCCGTGAGAGGCAATAGGGTGAGCAAAGGGCAGGTGAAGAGTGTCCTGGGAACTAAGCCATTTTCCTGATTAAATCTAAAATAAAATGAATTTTGTAAAGGCATTCAAAAGCGCTTTGAGGGGAGATGTGTACATCGTTGCAACAGATGGGGAACCTACACCGCCCGAGGGTACTCCAGCTTATACGGTTATGGAGGAAAAGGGTGTTGCACCGTGTTTGTGGTTAAAACAATGGCGCAAGTTGACAGAAAAAGAAGGGTGTCTAGCGTTTCCGGAACATGGGACGTTCAATCAAAAGGTTTTAGAAAACTTGAGGTGGATGTTAAGTACACAAAAACCACCTCTGAGACCAGCACAATATGAGGCTCTAGCGATCTGGGAAACATAGGCAGGAAAGGTTTCACTGGAGATTGACAAGAGCAGAGAAATCTTATGCAGAAGCAAGGTGGGATAACGAGAATAAGATGTGGAGACGGGGAATCGTAGATGGGTTAAAGCTGTTTCCAGCGATAACACAGGAAGAGGAGAGACAGGGAAAGAAAGCTTCTTGCAAAACTAACAAAGACTCAGACAAAGTTAAAGAACAAAAAAGGACCTGGGAAGAAGAGGATGATTCAGAGGATGAGAAGTTTATGGATAGATTACTGCATGACCGACCACCACCTTATGCGGTGAGTGACAATGTTCCGAGCACTAGCTTGGATCCTGGGAACCAGACACAGGAGAAGGGAGTTACTGATACGGTACAGACTAGTGATACAGCTTTGATACAGAATGGTGACAGTGTACCTACTGCTCCAGACATACCGACACAGTTACAACCTCCACCACAGATAAAAAGAATCTATCCCGATGTTCCAGTACTCAAGACTACTACGAACTTAGTGGTCCCGCCAGACCCGATATATACAAAACCAAGATTGGTCCAGATTGAGTCAACTCCACAGTTGGTGTCACAACCGCCACAACTGATACCGGGGTATAACCCAGTAGCGGGTCCCTTGAAAGACCCTGCACCGGGATTATTAGAGCAGACCTATGGTGTTGCAGCTCCTAGAAGCCTGGGATCAGGTCAGACACCTGCCGCAATATCACTACCTATCACTGTTGGTCCTCCAGTACCGTTATATGCCCAAGAGAGAACAAGGACATGTGAACAGGGAGTCATGACCCATGAAGCCATAAGAGGAGGGTCTATTAGAACTCCACAAATAATGGCCCAGGGAGAACAGGTTCCCGAGCGATCAAGACCCTTAATGGACCTCAGTCCAATAGGGGCACCTCTTGAGGCAATGCGGCAAGCAGGTTTGGGAGTCTTGACTCCCCAAACCATGAGTACAAACACTTCATATACTCCAATGATACATACAGGGAACATTTCACTGCAGGGTTTTACAGTACAACAGTTAAATGAGTGGTTAGAGAAAACTTGTACATCACAAAAGGCTACAGCAACTACAATAACCGAAGTCAATCCCGAAAAAGAAAAACAAGATGAATACCTGAATCTGGTACGGCTAAGCGCAGAAGCTGCTGAGTTGGTGGAAGGAACAATGGGGGTGAACAGGTTAGAATCTTACACTGAGGCAGAATTGAGATACTTATGCCCTAAGATTACTAAAGAAGTAGGAAAAATACACCAGAGATTAACAAATTTGGCAGACAAATACAACATCGATATTGGAAACACGAAACATTTGAAACGAAGTTACAGATTAGACTTCGACACAAAAGATTTTGAACAAATGAGATCCGCAGGCATGAAGACACACCTGAAAGAATTGCTGCAGAGTGCGCCAATCTGGGGAGCATTAGAAAAATGGGAAAACCGATGGGCAAAGAAAAAGGACAAAGGGAAGAGGGATAGTCCAGGGTCTATTGAAACGGCGACTACACCCAATCTGGATTCAGTAAAAATCTTGCCCATGAGAGAAACAGCTGGTGGTGTTTTAGTCCATGTGCCATGGTCCAGGGGAGATATTTTGTCCTTTACAAATGATTACCCGAGGTTGAGAGAAAAACCGATCGAGTGGTATCAGCAGACAGATAGATTTGTGAAGCTTGCAAAATGTCTTTGGGAGGACTTGAATACTTTGTTTGAGATTATTGTTCCACCAGATTTGTGGCTTGAGTGCAAAAGAGGGGTGGATTGGCCCACAAAGGAACCGACAAGGGATAAGGCGACAGGAGCACCTTCTGAAGAGGTGATGAAATATTATCATAAAGTCATTGAGTTTTTGAAACAAAAGGTGTCACCGAAGGTGACCGATTGGCAGAAAATCGACCGGACTTCGCAAGAGGTTAAGGAGTCAATACATGCCTATTATGAGAGATTGTTAAAAGCATTTAAACATTACAGTGGTACTGAAACGATCGAGCCGAAAGACATGAATCATCTTGTGTTCAGATTTGTTGAAGGGCTGAGACCAGAAGTTGGTCAAATGATTAGGAATCATTTAATTTGTTGGCAAGCTAAACCGATTGACGAGGTGTTGCAGTATGCGAAATACTGTAGTGATGAAATTGAGTTAAAACAGAAAAAGCTGAAAGAAAAGGTGATGGTGATGCAGATAAGAGCTGCACAGGTTGGAATTCAGGGAAATGGTGTTCAGCAAATGATGCATCAGCAACCGCAAATGAACGGTGGGTTTCAGGTACAGCCGAGAGGTAGAGGTCGAGGCTTTGTGAATCGTAATTTAGACATGAATAATTTTGTCATACAAAATGATGGGCAAGTAGTGAAGAGGATGTCACCATGTCACGCGTGCGAGGGCATGGGACATTGGAAGCGGGATTGTCCAAATATGGTGCATGATGGTACAGTTCAGCAGAGCATGAATGTTGGGGCACAACAGAATCAACGAGGTCCAAGAATGAGACAACAAAATCAGAATTATCAAAATAATTTGGCGCAGATGTCAGGGGTACAACCCATGCAGCAAATGCAGACACCACGTTTCCAAACTGTGTCAGTACAACCAATGCAACAGCAGATTCCTATGGTGCCTAGACAGCAAATGCAGCTACCTCTAGCCCCGATGGGTCAGCAACAGGTGATGCTTCCTCAGCAGGTCACAGGTCAGGTGTCGAGTCAAAACAATACTGTACAGCAATTCCCATTACGAGGTGAAAATGAGACGAATGACGAATGGTCAGATGACAGTTCAGACAGTGAAGAGTGCAGGCTCTTAGCCTCATTAGAAGTAGATCAGAGAGGCTCATGTGTAGAAGGAAAAGTAATGGGCTATAAGGTTTCATTTTTGGTTGACACAGGAGCTACACGCTCTACAGTCCGCAGTGTGGAAGTACCAAGGTTACCTTTATCAGGACTCACAATACGAGTGGTTGGTGTGGCTAATCAGTATTTGACAAATCCAATTACCGATCCAGTACAGGTTGAAATTGGAAATTTCCAAGGCCTGCATAGGTTTGTCGTATGCGACTCAAGTCCAGTATCCCTACTGGGAAGGGACTTACTATGTAAAACTAAATGTTCAATTACCTGTTCCAACAATGGAATAGAAGTTCAGACAAATAGTGATGACGAAGGTGATGAGGACCAGCTCATAGGAGGAGGGGAGACGAGCGAAGATTACCCTCTAATTACCTTATTCCCAGTGTTCACACTAATCGACTTACCTGCTGACCTACAAGGGCCCGTAACAGAGAGAGTGTGGGATTTGACAGGAAAGGAGGTTGGATTAATTAAAGGAGTTAAACCAGTCAAGGTGCAGATAAAACCAAATGCAGTATTCCCACAAGTACCACAATATCACATGACTCAAGACGTACTCATTGAAGTGACACAGATAATTGCAGATTTTCTCAGGCAAGGAGTTTTGAAAGAAGTTTTGAGCAGTCCATGTAACTCACCTATTATGGGTTTGAAAAAGCCCTGTGGGAAGATTCGGATTGTGCAGGATTTGAGAAAAATAAATATAATTGTGATAAAATGCTGCCCTGTGGTCCCTAATCCAGCAGTAATAATGTTCCAAGTTCCTTGCGATGCTGAATGGTTTACCGTAGTAGACCTATCACAGGCATTTTTCTCAATACCACTGCATGAAGAAAGCCAATTTTTGTTCAGTTTCAAGTTCCTAGATAAAGTGTACAGTTGGTGCAGAATCCCTCAAGGGTTTTCTGAATCACCATCTATCTTTAATCAGATCTTAAAGAAGGATTTGGAACCTCTTGTACTGCCTTTTAATTCAACTCTTGTGCAGTACATTGATGACTTGTTGATTGCATCCAAGACCAGAGACAGTTGCAAATATGATACCATTGCATTATTGAACCATTTGGGAATAAACGGGCATAAGGTGTCACCTAAGAAGCTGCAGTACTGTCAGAAAGAAGTAAAATATTTGGGGCATCTATTTGAGAAAGGATCCCGAAGAATATCAAAGGAGAGAATAACAGCTGTCATACAAATGAATCCCCCAACAACAAAAAGAGATGTCAGGATGTTTTTGGGAATGGTGGGTTATTGCCGCCAATGGATACCCAATTTCTCAATCATTGCAAAGCCCTTAATAAAACTGACAGGGAAAGATGTCAAAGATGAACCATATACAATCACTTTGACAAAAGAAGAACTTGAGTCATTTTTGGAGCTGAAAGAATGCATGTGCAGGGCCCCAGTATTAGGGATGCCTGATTATGAAAAACCTTTTCTGTTGTTTTGTCATGAACGTGATGCTTGTTCTTTGTCTGTTTTAACACAGTTCCTCGGAGATGCAAATCGCCCTGTAGCATATTTTTCAGCTACTTTGGACCCTGTCGCAGCAGCCCTACCGGGTTGTTTGCGAGCAGTTGCAGCAGTTGGTCAAAGCCTTTCCCAATGTGAGGGCATAGTCATGGGATACCCTTTAACAGTTTTGGTTCCACATTCTGTTGAAATATTGTTGACAAGAACGAAAACACAGCACATGACAAATGCACGACTTACCAAATATGAGACGATTATTTTGGGGTCACCAAATGTTACACTGCAAAGATGCACAGTACTGAACCCGGCAACTCTGCTTCCCAATGAAAATACAGAAATCAAAGAAGGGGAAGAGTTTGAGCATGATTGTCTCGAGGTGACTGACCTCTGTACCAAACCTCGCCCAGATATACAGGACACCCAATTAAAAGAAAACAATTGCATTATGTTCGTGGATGGGTCCTGTTTAAGAGATTCAACTGGAGCATTAAGAGCTGGCTATGCAGTATGTACAATGTCTTGCATAGTCGAAGCCTCCTGGCTTGAAAAAGTATTTTCAGCACAAGTGGCAGAATTAATAGCTCTTACAAAGGCCTGCCATGCTGCTGTAAATTTGAAAGTTACAATTTATACTGATAGCAGATATGGATTTGGAATTGTACATGATTTTGGTCAGATCTGGTCACAAAGGGGTTTCATGACCTCTTCCGGATCACCTGTGAAAAATGGAGAACAGATAAGAGATTTGTTACATGCAATTCAGTTACCTCTTGAAGTTGCCGTGGTAAAGTGCAGTGCTCACACCAGATCACAAGACTTTGTGTCAATGGGAAATGATTATGCAGATCAGGTAGCAAGATTTTGGGCATTAAATTGTATATCATTCAAAGAGCAGTGGGAATTGCTACCTCAGCCTGAAAATGACACAACTCTGAATCTAGCATTACAAGTGGTTGATACTTTAGATGAGTTAAAGACACTACAAAACCGTGCTAACAAAGAAGAAAAACGCTCCTGGCAGAAAATGCAATGTACACAAAGAGCAGATGATATATGGGTCTCAGATGATGGGAAATTGGTCTTACCTAATAGTCTACTGTCACAATTCGCCCGGTTATATCATGGACAAGCACATTTAGGAAGAGACGCCATGATCAGATCTTTTAAAGTTGATTGGTTTAATCCAAAATTCAGACATGCTGCAGAAATTACTTGTCACAGGTGCATTATCTGTCAACAGATGAATGCTGGAAAAGGAACAGTGGTAAATTTGAGCCACATTGGAAGAGCTGGGGGTCCATTTAATAGAATACAAATGGATTTCATTGAAATGCCTGTTTGTGGAGGATTGAAGTACGTGTTGGTGATTGTGTGTGTTTTCAGTCATTGGATTGAGGCATACCCTACACGTAGAAATGACAGTCTCACAGTTGCAAAACTATTACTGAGGGAATTAATACCACGATTCGGGTTCCCGGTTTCTATAGAATCAGATAGGGGAAGACACTTCGACAATGAGGTGATAAAGCTTCTGTATGCAGCACTCAACATCGAGCAGAAGTTACACTGTAGCTATCGCCCTGAAGTATCAGAACTAGTTGAACAGATGAATGGTACCTTAAAGTCAAGAATAGCGAAAATGTGTGCAGCAACAAACATGAAGTGGCCAGATGCATTACCGCTAGTACTGATGTCCATGAGAAACACACCAGATAAGAAAACAGGATTGTCCCCCCATGAAATCCTCATGGGTAGAGCAATGAGGTTACCAGCGGTACCTGCCAATGCACTAGTGAATATTACAGATGATATGGTGTTGGATTACTGCAAAAATTTAGCTGACGTGATACGCTCTTTCTCTCACCAGGTAGAAGCTAACACGTTACCACCAATCGGCGAACCAGGACACTCTCTGCAAGCTGGAGATTGGGTGGTTGTAAAGAAACACGTAAGAAAATCGTGTCTTGAGCCGCGTTGGAAAGGGCCATATCAAGTGATATTGACAACCACTACTGCTGTGAAATGTGCCGGGGTTCCCAACTGGATACATGCCAGCCACACAAAAAGGGTAACATGTCCTGTTGAAGAGGAACTTGAAAATTCCGGTACAGCAACTTCAAGAGAAGAAGTCTCAGAATCAGAGATCAGTCAAGAAAGATCTGAGACTACAGGAGAGCCCGCTGAGAACAGCCACGTTCCTCACACTATCAGAGAGTTCGAGAGAGGTGACGGAGTGCCAATCTCAGTGGAGGCAGCAGGAGAACAAAGACAAGGAGAGGTTCTCCCATAAGCAGACGAATACAATTCCGAACCTGAATACAGTATTGATCCAGAAGGAGAGAGAGACGGAGTAGCGACAAATCCAGATCAGAACGAATCAGACTCCTCTGATTGAGTTCCAAGACTATCAGAAGAAACTATCATATCACAAGAGGAGGGTGCTGTCCAACGTCCTGAAGGAAGACACCGAAACAAGACTCATAGAGGTGATACATGGCCAGAAAGGTCGCCCTTTAGAATAAGAGAATTAACGAACGAGACAATAATAGAAGAAATCGATACCTTACAGGTGGATGATCTGAGTGAAGGGGAACAGCAAGGTGAACGAAGATTAAAAAGAAAGAGAATAGCAAACCGAAGGTACACAGGTCCTGAATGGGCATATGCTACAACCTCTGAATGGCAACAAGAATTCTTAGCATTCTGCTTTGATCGAGAAGTGCCTGGCCAATACTACGGTACCTGAAGGAAAACATCAGGAAAACTCTGTGGAAAATATATTAAAAGGAAAGAGACTTTATAAACCTACCGGAAAGAGACAATTAAACTTGGATTTGACTTATAAGAAACCTGATTACGACAAGCTGCTAACCTGAATTGAAAAAAAAAAAAAAAAGGGTCCTGGAGTGAGAGAAGACGCTGTAAATACGCAGAAAAGAGTTTGCCATCTTAAGTTGATTGTTGATCTGCTATTCTGATTCTATAGAAACATGGCTTATAGCAACAAAGGAAGTAAAGTGTGTGGATGGTTAGGACTTATGATAGGTGTTGTATGTGCAATAATGATTGTGGGAGTGATTGTGGGAATGCCGTGGAGAGAAAGAGAAACTATTAATGCAACTTCAAAACCTGAGACTACCACTACAACTAATAAATGATCACCGTGGGAGAAATTCGAACAAGATACTAAACATCTACATGAGGGAACTAATACGAAGGGGGAACTTTCTACTAATGTCTTCTATCGCTTATGAATGAGTATGTGGAAACTACGGATACAAAAGATTGTTATGTGTGTACTAAAATTCCTTCATCTGTGCAGGAGGGGGTTACTTATCATAGCCTCCCTCTTACTTATGGAATTAGCTGCAGTTTGTTACTAACGAGATTCTATAATCAAGAGCATGTACAATACTTCTATTCGAATCTGGATGTTGTGTTCTCTTTTGTGCCTGTAATTGAATTCCTAAATAAGCTAGCTAAAGAGCATGATATAAAATTAGTCAGAGGATTCTTTGAGCCAACACTAACATTTGGAACTGCTTATGCACACCGCAACAATTTAACATGCTTACTGTCTTCTGTAGAAAATAGCTTTTTCGATCACACAGATGATAGACGCAAAGCATTAAAAGAGAAATTAGAAAAAGGCTTAGAAAAACGTACTTATGCAAATGATTACGCTTTCACTGCCATTAAAACACAAGGCAAGTTAGCTATAGATGCACTACACGTAGGTAGGCTATGTATATACAGACCAAAATCCGATCACGACAATTTGTTTGTGGGTACGAGTGAATGTAGGCATGTGTTTTTGTTTCAGAGTAAATGGACCTTCATGTTAAATGGACAAGACCCAGCGATTCCTGGAATCTATTACATCTGTGGGTTAAATGCATATTATCGTCTCCCAAAGGGATGGTATGGGACATGTTATTTGGGAATAGTTTTCCCAAAGATATACCAGATTGATGACTTAAAACAAATACCTAAATCTTCTGAAATACAACATTCTAGACAAAAACGAGAATCAGTGGCTGCTGTCATTGGTGACATATTTGGAGCAATAATCCCATCAGTTGGGGTTATCTTAAATTCTATGAAAATTCAAAAGTTGTCTACTATTATGGATAACATGCTGACAAACTTTACAGGAGCAATATTATTAATGGATACTGAACTCGCTGCAGAAAGAGCTATGACTCTTCAAAATCGGCTTGCTTTAGACATTCTTTTAGCAAAGAATGGAGGTGTGTGCAAAATGCTTAATGAGCGTCACTGCTGTACCTATGTACCCGATAATAGTAAGAAAATTAGAAACATGCTTACTAACCTAACTAGAGATAGTACAGATTTGAAGGAACTGAAAGAACCTGGAGTTTGGGAAAAGTTTGGAAAAGGAATTGCCCGGGTAGGAAACTGGTTTACCAATATTTGGAATGGTGTTCTTGCAAAAATTATGTTGGGCCTACTAATTGTTTTGATTTGTCTATTAGGATTATGGGGAGCATGCAAAATTAATGACAAAATTAGAAGAAACTTGTCAAAAAGAGCCAATCAGAATGAAGAAAGTGAAAGAGAGAAAATGTTCAATGAAATATGGGAAAGTTCACATAAAGGGCAAGATGTTGAAATGCGCATTATGCGCAAGGTGAAAAATTGAAAATCAAGAATTGTGTGATGACGTGCGTCATCAGAGGAGGGACTGAGAGAGCGTAGTATAAATATCATATATTATAGACGTGAAACACTTACATTTGCCAAAAGCAATATTAATAAATAATAATTAAAATGCATTAATATACGTGAAGATTTACTCATTTATGAACACTAATGTTGAATAATAATAATAATAATAATAATAAGATATATGCATTATTACGATCAAAACTGTATTCATTAAAATTGTATGTCTTAAGTTAGCATGAGTTGCGAACTAGCTGTGTAACTCTCATTTAAAAGCCTATTTTTCCTGCTTTTTCTGTGTGCGGACTCGCAAATGACAATGACCCAGCTATTGTTCTCTTCTGTATTAATTCGAAATATGAACAAATCTTCCCATCCGCATTCTAGCAGCTTTTAGTATAGAAGATATGTGCTTCGAAACAGTAATGGACACTCTCAAGGACGATGAGACGAGGGGAAAAGAACTCCTGACCCGAGACGTGTGCCAAGATGGTGAAGTAACCCCGACGTACCACCTACGAAAAATGCTGATTATGAAGACCAATTGAAAGACAAAATAATATCAAGAAATGACACATGCATTACTTAATGTATAATTTGATTGGTTACCAATGATGGGGTGTAGTTATTAACCAATAGAATTTTGGTGGAATGGATTACGAAAAGAGGATAAAAACTCATGAGACACAAGGGACGACGTTCAGTTAGGAAGGGATGACATCGATTGCATCCAGAAACTCTGTCACTCTATTTGGTGATTTGAGACTTAGACAAAATTATCACAGCCCATAGACCGCCCTATTACACTTTCCTCCATATGAGGAGAGTGACCCTTGATTCTCTTTTAGATAGTTTGAACCATCTGATGTCCTGAAGACGAAGACTGATCCTGTATGCTGACTTAACTCTAGGAGGGTAATTATTAATGCTAACAGAATCTATATGCCTTTCTCTCTAGGTACCAACTGCTGTATGTTTAATTAGGTATCTTAGTTAGATGTTTTCCAAATTGATGTTCTAAATTGTTTTGCATGAAGCCCAACATGCTAATGCTAATCTGAGGTTAGGTGAGGTATTCATTTGACTGACGAATCTGACGTGACTGACATGTAGCTATGCTGAACTGATATTCTGATGTTTATCATGCACTATGGTTTATTCTCTGCTAACGTATCTATCCTATGATTCTGATCATCGCATTATTGAAAGTTCATCGTAATTGCCACTCTGTGATTATGCTTTTATGCTTCTTGGTTTTGAGATTAATACGTTTAATATTAGATTGTAATCAATAGGGAATAAATTCACAAATTCTTCCTTTAAGGTGTGGTTATTTGAGTCAGAAATTAATGAATGCGTCGAAAATTCATTAATGGTTATTGTGAAAGATATTTTTGATGTTTGGTAATTTCGTCTTACGGAGACTTACCACTGGGTCAAAAGGTTCATCGACCTAAAACGAGTCCTGATGTGTATAAATTAACAGGACGGACGCGTTAACAGTTCTGGTAGCAGAGCGACGGTTTGGCCCTTGGAGGCTCTAGGACGGAGTTTTTGTTGTTAATTTTGTTTTCTATGATAATGAAATTTGGTAAAACGATGAGTGGCTAGGTTCACCATGGGCTCTCCTGGGATCTCGGAGCCTGCCTAAGATAAGTTGGGAATGTTCTCGGCGCCATAATATGTGTGGTTAGGGTTTTTGCGCTTGCTCAAAGCTTATGCAACTTGCAGGAGATTGTGAAGATTGTGTGTTTAGGCCAAGATAAGTGTCATTTAGTAGGAGTGGGCGTACTCCACAGAATGAGAGTAGGGAAGTCGGCGTACTTCATGTGAATGCAGCGCTTATTGTTCAACATTATCCACGTGGTTGGTAAAGGTACGGGCCTGTTGAGGTCTAAGACTCCGGAGTAGGATGAAAATTATGGTTTATGTTGTAATCTGTGCGATTTAATAGGTCAATCGGGTGTGGTTGACAAGTCAAGTTTGAGTCACAACGTATGTGCGAAACCTTCGATGGAGATTTGACAAGTTCTAAAGTGCACTAGAATGAGTCATTGACAAGTCGAGAGTAGGATTTGCGGGTCGAATTCTGCTTGCGTATGAGGGAACTGAGAAGGAGAGAGTAGCGGCCGAGGCTTCAAGTGAAATCTCTGTAAAGTTCTGAAGCGAATGTGTTACCCTTCCTGTAGTAAATCAGCAGATTTGTATTGTAATTTAAGGTGTCTGCAATAAATCGCATTAGTTTGTATGAGTTATAAGAAGTTAGTGAGGTGTGGATAAGCCGCAAGACTTTGTCAGCTGCAGTGTGTATGAGTGTGACGTCAGTGGTGCCGCGCTGGGATAGGTCAGATGTTGAGAGGGGTCGCGCACGGATTGGCTGCCGTCCGTGAGAGGCAATAGGGTGAGCAAAGGGCAGGTGAAGAGTGTCCTGGGAACTAAGCCATTTTCCTGATTAAATCTAAAATAAAATGAATTTTGTAAAGGCATTCAAAAGCGCTTTGAGGGGAGATGTGTACATCGTTGCAACAGATGGGGAACCTACACCGCCCGAGGGTACTCCAGCTTATACGGTTATGGAGGAAAAGGGTGTTGCACCGTGTTTGTGGTTAAAACAATGGCGCAAGTTGACAGAAAAAGAAGGGTGTCTAGCGTTTCCGGAACATGGGACGTTCAATCAAAAGGTTTTAGAAAACTTGAGGTGGATGTTAAGTACACAAAAACCACCTCCGAGACCAGCACAATATGAGGCTCTAGAGATCTGGGATCTGATGGCTCTTAAACATAGGCAGGAAAGGTTTCACTGGAGATTGACAAGAGCAGAGAAATCTTATGCAGAAGCAAGGTGGGATAACAAGAATAAGATGTGGAGACGGGGAATCGTAGATGGGTTAAAGCTGTTTCCAGCGATAACACAGGAAGAGGAGAGACAGGGAAAGAAAGCTTCTTGCAAAACTAACAAAGACTCAGACAAAGTTAAAGAACAAAAAAGGACCTGGGAAGAAGAGGATGATTCAGAGGATGAGAAGTTTATGGATAGATTACTGCATGACCGACCACCACCTTATGCGGTGAGTGACAATGTTCCGAGCACTAGCTTGGATCCTGGGAACCAGACACAGGAGAAGGGAGTTACTGATACGGTACAGACTAGTGATACAGCTTTGATACAGAATGGTGACAGTGTACCTACTGCTCCAGACATACCGACACAGTTACAACCTCCACCACAGATAAAAATAATCTATCCCGATGTTCCAGTACTCAAGACTACTACGAACTTAGTGGTCCCGCCAGACCCGATATATACAAAACCAAGATTGGTCCAGATTGAGTCAACTCCACAGTTGGTGTCACAACCGCCACAACTGATACCGGGGTATAACCCAGTAGCGGGTCCCTTGAAAGACCCTGCACCGGGATTATTAGAGCAGACCTATGGTGTTGCAGCTCCTAGAAGCCTGGGATCAGGTCAGACACCTGCCGCAATATCACTACCTATCACTGTTGGTCCTCCAGTACCGTTATATACCCAAGAGAGAACAAGGACATATGAACAGGGAGTCATGACCCATGAAGCCATAAGAGGAGGGTCTATTAGAACTCCACAAATAATGGCCCAGGGAGAACAGGTTCCCGAGCGATCAAGACCCTTAATGGACCTCAGTCCAATAGGGGCACCTCTTGAGGCAATGCGGCAAGCAGGTTTGGGAGTCTTGACTCCCCAAACCATGAGTACAAACACTTCATATACTCCAATGATACATACAGGGAACATTTCACTGCAGGGTTTTACAGTACAACAGTTAAATGAGTGGTTAGAGAAAACTTGTACATCACAAAAGGCTACAGCAACTACAATAACCAAAGTCAATCCCGAAAAAGAAAAACAAGATGAATACCTGAATCTGGTACGGCTAAGCGCAGAAGCTGCTGAGTTGGTGGAAGGAACAATGGGGGTGAACAGGTTAGAATCTTACACTGAGGCAGAATTGAGATACTTATGCCCTAAGATTACTAAAGAAGTGGGAAAAATACACCAGAGATTAACAAATTTGGCAGACAAATACAACATTGTTATTGGAAACACGAAACATTTGAAACGAAGTTACAGATTAGACTTCGACACAAAAGATTTTGAACACATGAGATCCGCAGGCATGAAGACACACCTGAAAGAATTGCTGCAGAGTGCGCAAATCTGGGGAGCATTAGAAAAATGGGAAAACCGATGGGCAAAGAAAAAGGACAAAGGGAAGAGGGATAGTCCAGGGTCTATTGAAACGGCGACTACACCCAATCTGGATTCAGTAAAAATCTTGCCCATGAGAGAAACAGCTGGTGGTGTTTTAGTCCATGTGCCATGGTCCAGGGGAGATATTTTGTCCTTTACAAATGATTACCCGAGGTTGAGAGAAAAACCGATCGAGTGGTATCAGCAGACAGATAGATTCGTGAAGCTTGCAAAATGTCTTTGGGAGGACTTGAATACTTTGTTTGAGATTATTGTTCCACCAGATTTGTGGCTTGAGTGCAAAAGAGGGGTGGATTGGCCCACAAAGGAACCGGCAAGGGATAAGGCGACAGGAGCACCTTCTGAAGAGGTGATGAAATATTATCATAAAGTCATTGAGTTTTTGAAACAAAAGGTGTCACCGAAGGTGACCGATTGGCAGAAAATCGACCGGACTTCGCAAGAGGTTAAGGAGTCAATACATGCCTATTATGAGAGATTGTTAAAAGCATTTAAACATTACAGTGGTACTGAAACGATCGAGCCGAAAGACATGAATCATCTTGTGTTCAGATTTGTTGAAGGGCTGAGACCAGAAGTTGGTCAAATGATTAGGAATCATTTAATTTGTTGGCAAGCTTAACCGATTGACGAGGTGTTGCAGTATGCGAAATACTGTAGTGATGAAATTGAGTTAAAACAGAAAAAGCTGAAAGAAAAGGTGATGGTGATGCAGATAAGAGCTGCACAGGTTGGAATTCAGGGAAATGGTGTTCAGCAAATGATGCATCAGCAACCGCAAATGAACGGTGGGTTTCAGGTACAGCCGAGAGGTAGAGGTCGAGGCTTTGTGAATCGTAATTTAGACATGAATAATTTTGTCATACAAAATGATGGGCAAGTAGTGAAGAGGATGTCACCATGTCACGCGTGCGAGGGCATGGGACATTGGAAGCGGGATTGTCCAAATATGGTGCATGATGGTACAGTTCAGCAGAGCATGAATGTTGGGGCACAACAGAATCAACGAGGTCCAAGAATGAGACAACAAAATCAGAATTATCAAAATAATTTGGCGCAGATGTCAGGGGTACAACCCATGCAGCAAATGCAGACACCACGTTTCCAAACTGTGTCAGTACAACCAATGCAACAGCAGATTCCTATGGTGCCTAGACAGCAAATGCAGCTACCTCTAGCCCCGATGGGTCAGCAACAGGTGATGCTTCCTCAGCAGGTCACAGGTCAGGTGTCGAGTCAAAACAATACTGTACAGCAATTCCCATTACGAGGTGAAAATGAGACGAATGACGAATGGTCAGATGACAGTTCAGACAGTGAAGAGTGCAGGCTCTTAGCCTCATTAGAAGTAGATCAGAGAGGCTCATATGTAGAAGGAAAAGTAATGGGCTATAAGGTTTCATTTTTGGTTGACACAGGAGCTACACGCTCTACAGTCCGCAGTGTGGAAGTACCAAGGTTACCTTTATCAGGACGCACAATACGAGTGGTTGGTGTGGCTAATCAGTATTTGACAAATCCAATTACCGATCCAGTACAGGTTGAAATTGGAAATTTCCAAGGCCTGCATAGGTTTGTCGTATGCGACTCAAGTCCAGTATCCCTACTGGGAAGGGACTTACTATGTAAAACTAAATGTTCAATTACCTGTTCCAACGATGGAATAGAAGTTCAGACAAATAGTGATGACGAAGGTGATGAGGACCCGCTCATAGGAGGAGGGGAGACGAGCGAAGATTACCCTCTAATTACCTTATTCCCAGTGTTCACACTAATCGACTTACCTGCTGACCTACAAGGGTCCGTAACAGAGAGAGTGTGGGATTTGACAGGAAAGGAGGTTGGATTAATTAAAGGAGTTAAACTAGTCAAGGTGCAGATAAAACCAAATGCAGTATTCCCACAAGTACCACAATATCACATGACTCAAGACGTACTCATTGAAGTGACACAGATAATTGCAGATTTTCTCAGGCAAGGAGTTTTGAAAGAAGTTTTGAGCAGTCCATGTAACTCACCTATTATGGGTTGGAAAAAGCCCTGTGGGAAGATTCGGATTGTGCAGGATTTGAGAAAAATAAATGAAATTGTGATAAAATGCTGCCCTGTGGTCCCTAATCCAGCAGTAATAATGTTCCAAGTTCCTTGCGATGCTGAATGGTTTACCGTAGTAGACCTATCACAGGCATTTTTCTCAACACCACTGCATGAAGAAAGCCAATTTTTGTTCAGTTTCAAGTTCCTAGATAAAGTGTACAGTTGGTGCAGAATCCCTCAAGGGTTTTCTGAATCACCATCTATCTTTAATCAGATCTTAAAGAAGGATTTGGAACCTCTTGTACTGCCTTTTAATTCAACCCTTGTGCAGTACATTGATGACTTGTTGATTGCATCCAAGACCAGAGACAGTTGCAAATATGATACCATTGCATTATTGAACCATTTGGGAATAAACGGGCATAAGGTGTCACCTAAGAAGCTGCAGTACTGTCAGAAAGAAGTAAAATATTTGGGGCATCTATTTGAGAAAGGATCCCGAAGAATATCAAAGGAGAGAATAACAGCTGTCATACAAATGAATCCCCCAACAACAAAAAGAGATGTCAGGATGTTTTTGGGAATGGTGGGTTATTGCCGCCAATGGATACCCAATTTCTCAATCATTGCAAAGCCCTTAATAAAACTGACAGGGAAAGATGTCAAAGATGAACCATATACAATCACTTTGCCAAAAGAAGAACTTGAGTCATTTTTGGAGCTGAAAGAATGCATGTGCAGGGCCCCAGTATTAGGGATGCCTGATTATGAAAAACCTTTTCTGTTGTTTTGTCATGAACGTGATGCTTGTTCTTTGTCTGTTTTAACACAGGTCCTCGGAGATGCAAATCGCCCTGTAGCATATTTTTCAGCTACTTTGGACCCTGTCGCAGCAGCCCTACCGGGTTGTTTGCGAGCAGTTGCAGCAGTTGGTCAAAGCCTTTCCCAATGTGAGGGCATAGTCATGGGATACCCTTTAACAGTTTTGGTTCCACATTCTGTTGAAATATTGTTGACAAGAACGAAAACACAGCACATGACAAATGCACGACTTACCAAATATGAGACGATTATTTTGGGGTCACCAAATGTTACACTGCAATGATGCACAGTACTGAACCCGGCAACTCTGCTTCCCAATGAAAATACAGAAATCAAAGAAGGGGAAGAGTTTGAGCATGATTGTCTCGAGGTGACTGACCTCTGTACCAAACCTCGCCCAGATATACAGGACACCCAATTAAAAGAAAACAATTGCATTATGTTCGTGGATGGGTCCTGTTTAAGAGATTCAACTGGAACATTAAGAGCTGGCTATGCAGTATGTACAATGTCTTGCATAGTCGAAGCCTCCTGGCTTGAAAAAGTATTTTCAGCACAAGTGGCAGAATTAATAGCTCTTACAAAGGCCTGCCATGCTGCTTCTAAATTTGAAAGTTACAATTTATACTGATAGCAGATATGGATTTGGAATTGTACATGATTTTGGTCAGATCTGGTCACAAAGGGGTTTCATGACCTCTTCCGGATCACCTGTGAAAAATGGAGAACAGATAAGAGATTTGTTACATGCAATTCAGTTACCTCTTGAAGTTGCCGTGGTAAAGTGCAGTGCTCACACCAGATCACAAGACTTTGTGTCAATGGGAAATGATTATGCAGATCAGGTAGCAAGATTTTGGGCATTAAATTGTATATCATTCAAAGAGCAGTGGGAATTGCTACCTCAGCCTGAAAATGACACAACTCTGAATCTAGCATTACAAGTGGTTGATACTTTAGATGAGTTAAAGACACTACAAAACCGTGCTAACAAAGAAGAAAAACGCTCCTGGCAGAAAATGCAATGTACACAAAGAGCAGATGATATATGGGTCTCAGATGATGGAAATTTGGTCTTACCTAATAGTCTACAGTCACAATTCGCCCGGTTATATCATGGACAAGCACATTTAGGAAGAGACGCCATGATCAGATCTTTTAAAGTTGATTGGTTTAATCCAAAATTCAGACATGCTGCAGAAATTACTTGTCACAGGTGCATTATCTGTCAACAGATGAATGCTGGAAAAGGAACAGTGGTAAATTTGAGCCACATTGGAAGAGCTGGGGGTCCATTTAATAGAATACAAATGGATTTCATTGAAATGCCTGTTTGTGGAGGATTGAAGTACGTGTTGGTGATTGTGTGTGTTTTCAGTCATTGGATTGAGGCATACCCTACACGTAGAAATGACAGTCTCACAGATGCAAAACTATTACTGAGGGAATTAATACCACGATTCGGGTTCCCGGTTTCTATAGAATCAGATAGGGGAAGACACTTCGACAATGAGGTGATAAAGCTTCTGTATGCAGCACTCAACATCGAGCAGAAGTTACACTGTAGCTATCGCCCTGAAGTATCAGAACTAGTTGAACAGATGAATGGTACCTTAAAGTCAAGAATAGCGAAAATGTGTGCAGCAACAAACATGAAGTGGCCAGATGCATTACCGCTAGTACTGATGTCCATGAGAAACACACCAGATAAGAAAACAGGATTGTCCCCCCATGAAATCCTCATGGGTAGAGCAATGAGGTTACCAGCAGTACCTGCCAATGCACTAGTGAATATTACAGATGATATGGTGTTGGATTACTGCAAAAATTTAGCTGACGTGATACGCTCTTTCTCTCACCAGGTAGAAGCTAACACGTTACCACCAATCGGCGAACCAGGACACTCTCTGCAAGCTGGAGAATGGGTGGTTGTCAAGAAACACGTAAGAAAATCGTGTCTTGAGCCGCGTTGGAAAGGGCCATATCAAGTGATATTGACAACCACTACTGCTGTGAAATGTGCCGGGGTTCCCAACTGGATACATGCCAGCCACACAAAAAGGGTAACGTGTCCTGTTGAAGAGGAACTTGAAAATTCCGGTACAGCAACTTCAAGAGAAGAAGTCTCAGAATCAGAGATCAGTCAAGAAAGATCTGAGACTACAGGAGAGCCCGCTGAGAACAGCCACGTTCCTCACACTATCAGAGAGTTCGAGAGAGGTGACGGAGTGCCAATCTCAGTGGAGGCAGCAGGAGAACAAAGACAAGGAGAGGTTCTCCCATAAGCAGACGAATACAATTCCGAACCTGAATACAGTATTGATCCAGAAGGAGAGAGAGACGGAGTAGCGACAAATCCAGATCAGAACGAATCAGACTCCTCTGATTGAGTTCCAAGACTATCAGAAGAAACTATCATATCACAAGAGGAGGGTGCTGTCCAACGTCCTGAAGGAAGACACCGAAACAAGACTCATAGAGGTGATACATGGCCAGAAAGGTCGCCCTTTAGAATAAGAGAATTAACGAACGAGACAATAATAGAAGAAATCGATACCTTACAGGTGGATGATCTGAGTGAAGGGGAACAGCAAGGTGAACGAAGATTAAAAAGAAAGAGAATAGCAAACCGAAGGTACACAGGTCCTGAATGGGCATATGCTACAACCTCTGAATGGCAACAAGAATTCTTAGCATTCTGCTTTGATCGAGAAGTGCCTGGCCAATACTACGGTACCTGAAGGAAAACATCAGGAAAACTCTGTGGAAAATATATTAAAAGGAAAGAGACTTTATAAACCTACCGGAAAGAGACAATTAAACTTGGATTTGACTTATAAGAAACCTGATTACGACAAGCTGCTAACCTGAATTGAAAAAAAAAAAAAAAAGGGTCCTGGAGTGAGAGAAGACGCTGTAAATACGCAGAAAAGAGTTTGCCATCTTAAGTTGATTGTTGATCTGCTATTCTGATTCTATAGAAACATGGCTTATAGCAACAAAGGAAGTAAAGTGTGTGGTTGGTTAGGACTTATGATAGGTGTTGTATGTGCAATAATGATTGTGGGAGTGATTGTGGGAATGCCGTGGAGAGAAAGAGAAACTATTAATGCAACTTCAAAACCTGAGACTACCACTACAACTAATAAATGATCACCGTGGGAGAAATTCGAACAAGATACTAAACATCTACATGAGGGAACTAATACGAAGGGGGAACTTTCTACTAATGTCTTCTATCGCTTATGAATGAGTATGTGGAAACTATGGATACAAAAGATTGTTATGTGTGTACTAAAATTCCTTCATCTGTGCAGGAGGGGGTTACTTATCATAGCCTCCCTCTTACTTATGGAATTAGCTGCAGTTTGTTACTAACGAGATTCTATAATCAAGAGCATGTACAATACTTCTATTCGAATCTGGATGTTGTGTTCTCTTTTGTGCCTGTAATTGAATTCCTAAATAAGCTAGCTAAAGAGCATGATATAAAATTAGTCAGAGGATTCTTTGAGCCAACACTAACATTTGGAACTGCTTATGCACACCGCAACAATTTAACATGCTTACTGTCTTCTGTAGAAAATAGCTTTTTCGATCACACAGATGATAGACGCAAAGCATTAAAAGAGAAATTAGAAAAAGGCTTAGAAAAACGTACTTATGCAAATGATTACGCTTTCACTGCCATTAAAACACAAGGCAAGTTAGCTATAGATGCACTACACGTAGGTAGGCTATGTATATACAGACCAAAATCCGATCACGACAATTTGTTTGTGGGTACGAGTGAATGTAGGCATGTGTTTTTGTTTCAGAGTAAATGGACCTTCATGTTAAATGGACAAGACCCAGCGATTCCTGGAATCTATTACATCTGTGGGTTAAATGCATATTATCGTCTCCCAAAGGGATGGTATGGGACATGTTATTTGGGAATAGTTTTCCCAAAGATATACCAGATTGATGACTTAAAACAAATACCTAAATCTTCTGAAATACAACATTCTAGACAAAAACGAGAATCAGTGGCTGCTGTCATTGGTGACATATTTGGAGCAATAATCCCATCAGTTGGGTTATCTTAAATTCTATGAAAATTCAAAAGTTGTCTACTATTATGGATAACATGCTGACAAACTTTACAGGAGCAATATTATTAATGGATACTGAACTCGCTGCAGAAAGAGCTATGACTCTTCAAAATCAGCTTGCTTTAGACATTCTTTTAGCAAAGAATGGAGGTGTGTGCAAAATGCTTAATGAGCGTCACTGCTGTACCTATGTACCCGATAATAGTAAGAAAATTAGAAACATGCTTACTAACCTAACTAGAGATAGTACAGATTTGAAGGAACTGAAAGAACCTGGAGTTTGGGAAAAGTTTGGAAAAGGAATTGCCCGGGTAGGAAACTGGTTTACCAATATTTGGAATGGTGTTCTTGCAAAAATTATGTTGGGCCTACTAATTGTTTTGATTTGTCTATTAGGATTATGGGGAGCATGCAAAATTAATGACAAAATTAGAAGAAACTTGTCAAAAAGAGCCAATCAGAATGAAGAAAGTGAAAGAGAGAAAATGTTCAATGAAATATGGGAAAGTTCACATAAAGGGCAAGATGTTGAAATGCGCATTATGCGCAAGGTGAAAAATTGAAAATCAAGAATTGTGTGATGACGTGCGTCATCAGAGGAGGGACTGAGAGAGCGTAGTATAAATATCATATATTATAGACGTGAAACGCTTACATTTGCCAAAAGCAATATTAATAAATAATAATTAAAATGCATTAATATACGTGAAGATTTACTCATTTATGAACACTAATGTTGAATAATAATAATAATAATAATAAGATATATGCATTATTACGATCAAAACTGTATTCATTAAAATTGTATGTCTTAAGTTAGCATGAGTTGCGAACTAGCTGTGTAACTCTCATTTAAAAGCCTATTTTTCCTGCTTTTTCTGTGTGCGGACTCGCAAATGACAATGACCCAGCTATTGTTCTCTTCTGTATTAATTCGAAATATGAACAAATCTTCCCATCCGCATTCTAGCAGCTTTTAGTATAGAAGATATGTGCTTCGAAACAGTAATGGACACTCTCAAGGACGATGAGACGAGGGGAAAAGAACTCCTGACCCGAGACGTGTGCCAAGATGGTGAAGTAACCCCGACGTACCACCTACGAAAAATGCTGATTATGAAGACCAATTGAAAGACAAAATAATATCAAGAAATGACACATGCATTACTTAATGTATAATTTGATTGGTTACCAATGATGGGGTGTAGTTATTAACCAATAGAATTTTGGTGGAATGGATTATGAAAAGAGGATAAAAACTCATGAGACACAAGGGACGACGTTCAGTTAGGAAGGGATGACATCGATTGCATCCAGAAACTCAGTCACTCTATTTGGTGATTTGAGACTTAGACAAAATTATCACAGCCCATAGACCGCCCTATTACACTTTCCTCCATATGAGGAGAGTGACCCTTGATTCTCTTTTAGATAGTTTGAACCATCTGATGTCCTGAAGACGAAGACTGATCCTGTATGCTGACTTAACTCTAGGAGGGTAATTATTAATGCTAACAGAATCTATATGCCTTTCTCTCTAGGTACCAACTGCTGTATGTTTAATTAGGTATCTTAGTTAGATGTTTTCCAAATTGATGTTCTAAATTGTTTTGCATGAAGCCCAACATGCTAATGCTAATCTGAGGTTAGGTGAGGTATTCATTTGACTGACGAATCTGACGTGACTGACATGTAGCTATGCTGAACTGATATTCTGATGTTTATCATGCACTATGGTTTATTCTCTGCTAACGTATCTATCCTATGATTCTGATCATCGCATTATTGAAAGTTCATCGTAATTGCCACTCTGTGATTATGCTTTTATGCTTCTTGGTTTTGAGATTAATACGTTTAATATTAGATTGTAATCAATAGGGAATAAATTCACAAATTCTTCCTTTAAGGTGTGGTTATTTGAGTCAGAAATTAATGAATGCGTCGAAAATTCATTAATGGTTATTGTGAAAGATATTTTTGATGTTTGGTAATTTCGTCTTACGGAGACTTACCACTGGGTCAAAAGGTTCATCGACCTAAAACGAGTCCTGATGTGTATAAATTAACAGGACGGACGCGTTAACAGTTCTGGTAGCAGAGCGACGGTTTGGCCCTTGGAGGCCCTAGGACGGAGTTTTTGTTGTTAATTTTGTTTTCTATGATAATGAAATTTGGTAAAACGATGAGTGGCTAGGTTCACCATGGGCTCTCCTGGGATCTCGGAGCCTGCCTAAGATGAGTTGGGAATGTTCTCGGCGCCATAATATGTGTGGTTAGGGTTTTTGCGCTTGCTCAAAGCTTATGCAACTTGCAGGAGATTGTGAAGATTGTGTGTTTAGGCCAAGATAAGTGTCGTTTAGTAGGAGTGGGCGTACTCCACAGAATGAGAGTAGGGAAGTCGGCGTACTTCATATGAATGCAGCGCTTATTGTTCAACATTATCCACGTGGTTGGTAAAGGTACGGGCCTGTTGAGGTCTAAGACTCCGGAGTAGGATGAAAATTATGGTTTATGTTGTAATCTGTGCGATTTAATAGGTCAATCGGGTGTGGTTGACAAGTCAAGTTTGAGTCACAACGTATGTGCGAAACCTTCGATGGAGATTTGACAAGTTCTAAAGTGCACTAGAATGAGTCATTGACAAGTCGAGAGTAGGATTTGCGGGTCGAATTCTGCTTGCGTATGAGGGAACTGAGAAGGAGAGAGTAGCGGCCGAGGCTTCAAGTGAAATCTCTGTAAAGTTCTGAAGCGAATGTGTTACCCTTCCTGTAGTAAATCAGCAGATTTGTATTGTAATTTAAGGTGTCTGCAATAAATCGCATTAGTTTGTATGAGTTATAAGAAGTTAGTGAGGTGTGGATAAGCCGCAAGACTTTGTCAGCTGCAGTGTGTATGAGTGTGACGTCAGTGGTGCCGCGCTGGGATAGGTCAGATGTTGAGAGGGGTCGCGCACGGATTGGCTGCCGTCCGTGAGAGGCAATAGGGTGAGCAAAGGGCAGGTGAAGAGTGTCCTGGGAACTAAGCCATTTTCCTGATTAAATCTAAAATAAAATGAATTTTGTAAAGGCATTCAAAAGCGCTTTGAGGGGAGATGTGTACATCGTTGCAACAGATGGGGAACCTACACCGCCCGAGGGTACTCCAGCTTATACGGTTATGGAGGAAAAGGGTGTTGCACCGTGTTTGTGGTTAAAACAATGGCGCAAGTTGACAGAAAAAGAAGGGTGTCTAGCGTTTCCGGAACATGGGACGTTCAATCAAAAGGTTTTAGAAAACTTGAGGTGGATGTTAAGTACACAAAAACCACCTCCGAGACCAGCACAATATGAGGCTCTAGAGATCTGGGATCTGATGGCTCTTAAACATAGGCAGGAAAGGTTTCACTGGAGATTGACAAGAGCAGAGAAATCTTATGCAGAAGCAAGGTGGGATAACGAGAATAAGATGTGGAGACGGGGAATCGTAGATGGGTTAAAGCTGTTTCCAGCGATAACACAGGAAGAGGAGAGACAGGGAAAGAAAGCTTCTTGCAAAACTAACAAAGACTCAGACAAAGTTAAAGAACAAAAAAGGACCTGGGAAGAAGAGGATGATTCAGAGGATGAGAAGTTTATGGATAGATTACTGCATGACCGACCACCACCTTATGCGGTGAGTGACAATGTTCCGAGCACTAGCTTGGATCCTGGGAACCAGACACAGGAGAAGGGAGTTACTGATACGGTACAGACTAGTGATACAGCTTTGATACAGAATGGTGACAGTGTACCTACTGCTCCAGACATACCGACACAGATGCAACCTCCACCACAGATAAAAAGAATCTATCCCGATGTTCCAGTACTCAAGACTACTACGAACTTAGTGGTCCCACCAGACCCGATATATACAAAACCAAGATTGGTCCAGATTGAGTCAACTCCACAGTTGGTGTCACAACCGCCACAACTGATACCGGGGTATAACCCAGTAGCGGGTCCCTTGAAAGACCCTGCACCGGGATTATTAGAGCAGACCTATGGTGTTGCAGCTCCTAGAAGCCTGGGATCAGGTCAGACACCTGCCGCAATATCACTACCTATCACTGTTGGTCCTCCAGTACCGTTATATGCCCAAGAGAGAACAAGGACATGTGAACAGGGAGTCATGACCCATGAAGCCATAAGAGGAGGGTCTATTAGAACTCCACAAATAATGGCCCAGGGAGAACAGGTTCCCGAGCGATCAAGACCCTTAATGGACCTCAGTCCAATAGGGGCACCTCTTGAGGCAATGCGGCAAGCAGGTTTGGGAGTCTTGACTCCCCAAACCATGAGTACAAACACTTCATATACTCCAATGATACATACAGGGAACATTTCACTGCAGGGTTTTACAGTACAACAGTTAAATGAGTGGTTAGAGAAAACTTGTACATCACAAAAGGCTACAGCAACTACAATAACCGAAGTCAATCCCGAAAAAGAAAAACAAGATGAATACCTGAATCTGGTACGGCTAAGCGCAGAAGCTGCTGAGTTGGTGGAAGGAACAATGGGGGTGAACAGGTTAGAATCTTACACTGAGGCAGAATTGAGATACTTATGCCCTAAGATTACTAAAGAAGTGGGAAAAATACACCAGAGATTAACAAATTTGGCAGACAAATACAACATTGTTATTGGAAACACGAAACATTTGAAACGAAGTTACAGATTAGACTTCGACACAAAAGATTTTGAACACATGAGATCCGCAGGCATGAAGACACACCTGAAAGAATTGCTGCAGAGTGCGCAAATCTGGGGAGCATTAGAAAAATGGGAAAACCGATGGGCAAAGAAAAAGGACAAAGGGAAGAGGGATAGTCCAGGGTCTATTGAAACGGCGACTACACCCAATCTGGATTCAGTAAAAATCTTGCCCATGAGAGAAACAGCTGGTGGTGTTTTAGTCCATGTGCCATGGTCCAGGGGAGATATTTTGTCCTTTACAAATGATTACACGAGGTTGAGAGAAAAACCGATCGAGTGGTATCAGCAGACAGATAGATTCGTGAAGCTTGCAAAATGTCTTTGGGAGGACTTGAATACTTTGTTTGAGATTATTGTTCCACCAGATTTGTGGCTTGAGTGCAAAAGAGGGGTGGATTGGCCCACAAAGGAACCGGCAAGGGATAAGGCGACAGGAGCACCTTCTGAAGAGGTGATGAAATATTATCATAAAGTCATTGAGTTTTTGAAACAAAAGGTGTCACCGAAGGTGACCGATTGGCAGAAAATCGACCGGACTTCGCAAGAGGTTAAGGAGTCAATACATGCCTATTATGAGAGATTGTTAAAAGCATTTAAACATTACAGTGGTACTGAAACGATCGAGCCGAAAGACATGAATCATCTTGTGTTCAGATTTGTTGAAGGGCTGAGACCAGAAGTTGGTCAAATGATTAGGAATCATTTAATTTGTTGGCAAGCTAAACCGATTGACGAGGTGTTGCAGTATGCGAAATACTGTAGTGATGAAATTGAGTTAAAACAGAAAAAGCTGAAAGAAAAGGTGATGGTGATGCAGATAAGAGCTGCACAGGTTGGAATTCAGGGAAATGGTGTTCAGCAAATGATGCATCAGCAACCGCAAATGAACGGTGGGTTTCAGGTACAGCCGAGAGGTAGAGGTCGAGGCTTTGTGAATCGTAATTTAGACATGAATAATTTTGTCATACAAAATGATGGGCAAGTAGTGAAGAGGATGTCACCATGTCACGCGTGCGAGGGCATGGGACATTGGAAGCGGGATTGTCCAAATATGGTGCATGATGGTACAGTTCAGCAGAGCATGAATGTTGGGGCACAACAGAATCAACGAGGTCCAAGAATGAGACAACAAAATCAGAATTATCAAAATAATTTGGCGCAGATGTCAGGGGTACAACCCATGCAGCAAATGCAGACACCACGTTTCCAAACTGTGTCAGTACAACCAATGCAACAGCAGATTCCTATGGTGCCTAGACAGCAAATGCAGCTACCTCTAGCCCCGATGGGTCAGCAACAGGTGATGCTTCCTCAGCAGGTCACAGGTCAGGTGTCGAGTCAAAACAATACTGTACAGCAATTCCCATTACGAGGTGAAAATGAGACGAATGACGAATGGTCAGATGACAGTTCAGACAGTGAAGAGTGCAGGCTCTTAGCCTCATTAGAAGTAGATCAGAGAGGCTCATATGTAGAAGGAAAAGTAATGGGCTATAAGGTTTCATTTTTGGTTGACACAGGAGCTACACGCTCTACAGTCCGCAGTGTGGAAGTACCAAGGTTACCTTTATCAGGACGCACAATACGAGTGGTTGGTGTGGCTAATCAGTATTTGACAAATCCAATTACCGATCCAGTACAGGTTGAAATTGGAAATTTCCAAGGCCTGCATAGGTTTGTCGTATGCGACTCAAGTCCAGTATCCCTACTGGGAAGGGACTTACTATGTAAAACTAAATGTTCAATTACCTGTTCCAACGATGGAATAGAAGTTCAGACAAATAGTGATGACGAAGGTGATGAGGACCCGCTCATAGGAGGAGGGGAGACGAGCGAAGATTACCCTCTAATTACCTTATTCCCAGTGTTCACACTAATCGACTTACCTGCTGACCTACAAGGGTCCGTAACAGAGAGAGTGTGGGATTTGACAGGAAAGGAGGTTGGATTAATTAAAGGAGTTAAACCAGTCAAGGTGCAGATAAAACCAAATGCAGTATTCCCACAAGTACCACAATATCACATGACTCAAGACGTACTCATTGAAGTGACACAGATAATTGCAGATTTTCTCAGGCAAGGAGTTTTGAAAGAAGTTTTGAGCAGTCCATGTAACTCACCTATTATGGGTTTGAAAAAGCCCTGTGGGAAGATTCGGATTGTGCAGGATTTGAGAAAAATAAATGAAATTGTGATAAAATGCTGCCCTGTGGTCCCTAATCCAGCAGTAATAATGTTCCAAGTTCCTTGCGATGCTGAATGGTTTACCGTAGTAGACCTATCACAGGCATTTTTCTCAACACCACTGCATGAAGAAAGCCAATTTTTGTTCAGTTTCAAGTTCCTAGATAAAGTGTACAGTTGGTGCAGAATCCCTCAAGGGTTTTCTGAATCACCATCTATCTTTAATCAGATCTTAAAGAAGGATTTGGAACCTCTTGTACTGCCTTTTAATTCAACTCTTGTGCAGTACATTGATGACTTGTTGATTGCATCCAAGACCAGAGACAGTTGCAAATATGATACCATTGCATTATTGAACCATTTGGGAATAAACGGGCATAAGGTGTCACCTAAGAAGCTGCAGTACTGTCAGAAAGAAGTAAAATATTTGGGGCATCTATTTGAGAAAGGATCCCGAAGAATATCAAAGGAGAGAATAACAGCTGTCATACAAATGAATCCCCCAACAACAAAAAGAGATGTCAGGATGTTTTTGGGAATGGTGGGTTATTGCCGCCAATGGATACCCAATTTCTCAATCATTGCAAAGCCCTTAATAAAACTGACAGGGAAAGATGTCAAAGATGAACCATATACAATCACTTTGCCAAAAGAAGAACTTGAGTCATTTTTGGAGCTGAAAGAATGCATGTGCAGGGCCCCAGTATTAGGGATGCCTGATTATGAAAAACCTTTTCTGTTGTTTTGTCATGAACGTGATGCTTGTTCTTTGTCTGTTTTAACACAGTTCCTCGGAGATGCAAATCGCCCTGTAGCATATTTTTCAGCTACTTTGGACCCTGTCGCAGCAGCCCTACCGGGTTGTTTGCGAGCAGTTGCAGCAGTTGGTCAAAGCCTTTCCCAATGTGAGGGCATAGTCATGGGATACCCTTTAACAGTTTTGGTTCCACATTCTGTTGAAATATTGTTGACAAGAACGAAAACACAGCACATGACAAATGCACGACTTACCAAATATGAGACGATTATTTTGGGGTCACCAAATGTTACACTGCAAAGATGCACAGTACTGAACCCGGCAACTCTGCTTCCCAATGAAAATACAGAAATCAAAGAAGGGGAAGAGTTTGAGCATGATTGTCTCGAGGTGACTGACCTCTGTACCAAACCTCGCCCAGATATACAGGACACCCAATTAAAAGAAAACAATTGCATTATGTTCGTGGATGGGTCCTGTTTAAGAGATTCAACTGGAGCATTAAGAGCTGGCTATGCAGTATGTACAATGTCTTGCATAGTCGAAGCCTCCTGGCTTGAAAAAGTATTTTCAGCACAAGTGGCAGAATTAATAGCTCTTACAAAGGCCTGCCATGCTGCTGTAAATTTGAAAGTTACAATTTATACTGATAGCAGATATGGATTTGGAATTGTACATGATTTTGGTCAGATCTGGTCACAAAGGGGTTTCATGACCTCTTCCGGATCACCTGTGAAAAATGGAGAACAGATAAGAGATTTGTTACATGCAATTCAGTTACCTCTTGAAGTTGCCGTGGTAAAGTGCAGTGCTCACACCAGATCACAAGACTTTGTGTCAATGGGAAATGATTATGCAGATCAGGTAGCAAGATTTTGGGCATTAAATTGTATATCATTCAAAGAGCAGTGGGAATTGCTACCTCAGCCTGAAAATGACACAACTCTGAATCTAGCATTACAAGTGGTTGATACTTTAGATGAGTTAAAGACACTACAAAACCGTGCTAACAAAGAAGAAAAACGCTCCTGGCAGAAAATGCAATGTACACAAAGAGCAGATGATATATGGGTCTCAGATGATGGGAAATTGGTCTTACCTAATAGTCTACTGTCACAATTCGCCCGGTTATATCATGGACAAGCACATTTAGGAAGAGACGCCATGATCAGATCTTTTAAAGTTGATTGGTTTAATCCAAAATTCAGACATGCTGCAGAAATTACTTGTCACAGGTGCATTATCTGTCAACAGATGAATGCTGGAAAAGGAACAGTGGTAAATTTGAGCCACATTGGAAGAGCTGGGGGTCCATTTAATAGAATACAAATGGATTTCATTGAAATGCCTGTTTGTGGAGGATTGAAGTACGTGTTGGTGATTGTGTGTGTTTTCAGTCATTGGATTGAGGCATACCCTACACGTAGAAATGACAGTCTCACAGTTGCAAAACTATTACTGAGGGAATTAATACCACGATTCGGGTTCCCGGTTTCTATAGAATCAGATAGGGGAAGACACTTCGACAATGAGGTGATAAAGCTTCTGTATGCAGCACTCAACATCGAGCAGAAGTTACACTGTAGCTATCGCCCTGAAGTATCAGAACTAGTTGAACAGATGAATGGTACCTTAAAGTCAAGAATAGCGAAAATGTGTGCAGCAACAAACATGAAGTGGCCAGATGCATTACCGCTAGTACTGATGTCCATGAGAAACACACCAGATAAGAAAACAGGATTGTCCCCCCATGAAATCCTCATGGGTAGAGCAATGAGGTTACCAGCGGTACCTGCCAATGCACTAGTGAATATTACAGATGATATGGTGTTGGATTACTGCAAAAATTTAGCTGACGTGATACGCTCTTTCTCTCACCAGGTAGAAGCTAACACGTTACCACCAATCGGCGAACCAGGACACTCTCTGCAAGCTGGAGATTGGGTGGTTGTAAAGAAACACGTAAGAAAATCGTGTCTTGAGCCGCGTTGGAAAGGGCCATATCAAGTGATATTGACAACCACTACTGCTGTGAAATGTGCCGGGGTTCCCAACTGGATACATGCCAGCCACACAAAAAGGGTAACATGTCCTGTTGAAGAGGAACTTGAAAATTCCGGTACAGCAACTTCAAGAGAAGAAGTCTCAGAATCAGAGATCAGTCAAGAAAGATCTGAGACTACAGGAGAGCCCGCTGAGAACAGCCACGTTCCTCACACTATCAGAGAGTTCGAGAGAGGTGACGGAGTGCCAATCTCAGTGGAGGCAGCAGGAGAACAAAGACAAGGAGAGGTTCTCCCATAAGCAGACGAATACAATTCCGAACCTGAATACAGTATTGATCCAGAAGGAGAGAGAGACGGAGTAGCGACAAATCCAGATCAGAACGAATCAGACTCCTCTGATTGAGTTCCAAGACTATCAGAAGAAACTATCATATCACAAGAGGAGGGTGCTGTCCAACGTCCTGAAGGAAGACACCGAAACAAGACTCATAGAGGTGATACATGGCCAGAAAGGTCGCCCTTTAGAATAAGAGAATTAACGAACGAGACAATAATAGAAGAAATCGATACCTTACAGGTGGATGATCTGAGTGAAGGGGAACAGCAAGGTGAACGAAGATTAAAAAGAAAGAGAATAGCAAACCGAAGGTACACAGGTCCTGAATGGGCATATGCTACAACCTCTGAATGGCAACAAGAATTCTTAGCATTCTGCTTTGATCGAGAAGTGCCTGGCCAATACTACGGTACCTGAAGGAAAACATCAGGAAAACTCTGTGGAAAATATATTAAAAGGAAAGAGACTTTATAAACCTACCGGAAAGAGACAATTAAACTTGGATTTGACTTATAAGAAACCTGATTACGACAAGCTGCTAACCTGAATTGAAAAAAAAAAAAAAAAAGGGTCCTGGAGTGAGAGAAGACGCTGTAAATACGCAGAAAAGAGTTTGCCATCTTAAGTTGATTGTTGATCTGCTATTCTGATTCTATAGAAACATGGCTTATAGCAACAAAGGAAGTTAAGTGTGTGGATGGTTAGGACTTATGATAGGTGTTGTATGTGCAATAATGATTGTGGGAGTGATTGTGGGAATGCCGTGGAGAGAAAGAGAAACTATTAATGCAACTTCAAAACCTGAGACTACCACTACAACTAATAAATGATCACCGTGGGAGAAATTCGAACAAGATACTAAACATCTACATGAGGGAACTAATACGAAGGGGGAACTTTCTACTAATGTCTTCTATCGCTTATGAATGAGTATGTGGAAACTACGGATACAAAAGATTGTTATGTGTGTACTAAAATTCCTTCATCTGTGCAGGAGGGGGTTACTTATCATAGCCTCCCTCTTACTTATGGAATTAGCTGCAGTTTGTTACTAACGAGATTCTATAATCAAGAGCATGTACAATACTTCTATTCGAATCTGGATGTTGTGTTCTCTTTTGTGCCTGTAATTGAATTCCTAAATAAGCTAGCTAAAGAGCATGATATAAAATTAGTCAGAGGATTCTTTGAGCCAACACTAACATTTGGAACTGCTTATGCACACCGCAACAATTTAACATGCTTACTGTCTTCTGTAGAAAATAGCTTTTTCGATCACACAGATGATAGACGCAAAGCATTAAAAGAGAAATTAGAAAAAGGCTTAGAAAAACGTACTTATGCAAATGATTACGCTTTCACTGCCATTAAAACACAAGGCAAGTTAGCTATAGATGCACTACACGTAGGTAGGCTATGTATATACAGACCAAAATCCGATCACGACAATTTGTTTGTGGGTACGAGTGAATGTAGGCATGTGTTTTTGTTTCAGAGTAAATGGACCTTCATGTTAAATGGACAAGACCCAGCGATTCCTGGAATCTATTACATCTGTGGGTTAAATGCATATTATCGTCTCCCAAAGGGATGGTATGGGACATGTTATTTGGGAATAGTTTTCCCAAAGATATACCAGATTGATGACTTAAAACAAATACCTAAATCTTCTGAAATACAACATTCTAGACAAAAACGAGAATCAGTGGCTGCTGTCATTGGTGACATATTTGGAGCAATAATCCCATCAGTTGGGGTTATCTTAAATTCTATGAAAATTCAAAAGTTGTCTACTATTATGGATAACATGCTGACAAACTTTACAGGAGCAATATTATTAATGGATACTGAACTCGCTGCAGAAAGAGCTATGACTCTTCAAAATCGGCTTGCTTTAGACATTCTTTTAGCAAAGAATGGAGGTGTGTGCAAAATGCTTAATGAGCGTCACTGCTGTACCTATGTACCCGATAATAGTAAGAAAATTAGAAACATGCTTACTAACCTAACTAGAGATAGTACAGATTTGAAGGAACTGAAAGAACCTGGAGTTTGGGAAAAGTTTGGAAAAGGAATTGCCCGGGTAGGAAACTGGTTTACCAATATTTGGAATGGTGTTCTTGCAAAAATTATGTTGGGCCTACTAATTGTTTTGATTTGTCTATTAGGATTATGGGGAGCATGCAAAATTAATGACAAAATTAGAAGAAACTTGTCAAAAAGAGCCAATCAGAATGAAGAAAGTGAAAGAGAGAAAATGTTCAATGAAATATGGGAAAGTTCACATAAAGGGCAAGATGTTGAAATGCGCATTATGCGCAAGGTGAAAAATTGAAAATCAAGAATTGTGTGATGACGTGCGTCATCAGAGGAGGGACTGAGAGAGCGTAGTATAAATATCATATATTATAGACGTGAAACGCTTACATTTGCCAAAAGCAATATTAATAAATAATAATTAAAATGCATTAATATACGTGAAGATTTACTCATTTATGAACACTAATGTTGAATAATAATAATAATAATAATAAGATATATGCATTATTACGATCAAAACTGTATTCATTAAAATTGTATGTCTTAAGTTAGCATGAGTTGCGAACTAGCTGTGTAACTCTCATTTAAAAGCCTATTTTTCCTGCTTTTTCTGTGTGCGGACTCGCAAATGACAATGACCCAGCTATTGTTCTCTTCTGTATTAATTCGAAATATGAACAAATCTTCCCATCCGCATTCTAGCAGCTTTTAGTATAGAAGATATGTGCTTCGAAACAGTAATGGACACTCTCAAGGACGATGAGACGAGGGGAAAAGAACTCCTGACCCGAGACGTGTGCCAAGATGGTGAAGTAACCCCGACGTACCACCTACGAAAAATGCTGATTATGAAGACCAATTGAAAGACAAAATAATATCAAGAAATGACACATGCATTACTTAATGTATAATTTGATTGGTTACCAATGATGGGGTGTAGTTATTAACCAATAGAATTTTGGTGGAATGGATTATGAAAAGAGGATAAAAACTCATGAGACACAAGGGACGACGTTCAGTTAGGAAGGGATGACATCGATTGCATCCAGAAACTCAGTCACTCTATTTGGTGATTTGAGACTTAGACAAAATTATCACAGCCCATAGACCGCCCTATTACACTTTCCTCCATATGAGGAGAGTGACCCTTGATTCTCTTTTAGATAGTTTGAACCATCTGATGTCCTGAAGACGAAGACTGATCCTGTATGCTGACTTAACTCTAGGAGGGTAATTATTAATGCTAACAGAATCTATATGCCTTTCTCTCTAGGTACCAACTGCTGTATGTTTAATTAGGTATCTTAGTTAGATGTTTTCCAAATTGATGTTCTAAATTGTTTTGCATGAAGCCCAACATGCTAATGCTAATCTGAGGTTAGGTGAGGTATTCATTTGACTGACGAATCTGACGTGACTGACATGTAGCTATGCTGAACTGATATTCTGATGTTTATCATGCACTATGGTTTATTCTCTGCTAACGTATCTATCCTATGATTCTGATCATCGCATTATTGAAAGTTCATCGTAATTGCCACTCTGTGATTATGCTTTTATGCTTCTTGGTTTTGAGATTAATACGTTTAATATTAGATTGTAATCAATAGGGAATAAATTCACAAATTCTTCCTTTAAGGTGTGGTTATTTGAGTCAGAAATTAATGAATGCGTCGAAAATTCATTAATGGTTATTGTGAAAGATATTTTTGATGTTTGGTAATTTCGTCTTACGGAGACTTACCACTGGGTCAAAAGGTTCATCGACCTAAAACGAGTCCTGATGTGTATAAATTAACAGGACGGACGCGTTAACAGTTCTGGTAGCAGAGCGACGGTTTGGCCCTTGGAGGCTCTAGGACGGAGTTTTTGTTGTTAATTTTGTTTTCTATGATAATGAAATTTGGTAAAACGATGAGTGGCTAGGTTCACCATGGGCTCTCCTGGGATCTCGGAGCCTGCCTAAGATAAGTTGGGAATGTTCTCGGCGCCATAATATGTGTGGTTAGGGTTTTTGCGCTTGCTCAAAGCTTATGCAACTTGCAGGAGATTGTGAAGATTGTGTGTTTAGGCCAAGATAAGTGTCGTTTAGTAGGAGTGGGCGTACTCCACAGAATGAGAGTAGGGAAGTCGGCGTACTTCATGTGAATGCAGCGCTTATTGTTCAACATTATCCACGTGGTTGGTAAAGGTACGGGCCTGTTGAGGTCTAAGACTCCGGAGTAGGATGAAAATTATGGTTTATGTTGTAATCTGTGCGATTTAATAGGTCAATCGGGTGTGGTTGACAAGTCAAGTTTGAGTCACAACGTATGTGCGAAACCTTCGATGGAGATTTGACAAGTTCTAAAGTGCACTAGAATGAGTCATTGACAAGTCGAGAGTAGGATTTGCGGGTCGAATTCTGCTTGCGTATGAGGGAACTGAGAAGGAGAGAGTAGCGGCCGAGGCTTCAAGTGAAATCTCTGTAAAGTTCTGAAGCGAATGTGTTACCCTTCCTGTAGTAAATCAGCAGATTTGTATTGTAATTTAAGGTGTCTGCAATAAATCGCATTAGTTTGTATGAGTTATAAGAAGTTAGTGAGGTGTGGATAAGCCGCAAGACTTTGTCAGCTGCAGTGTGTATGAGTGTGACGTCAGTGGTGCCGCGCTGGGATAGGTCAGATGTTGAGAGGGGTCGCGCACGGATTGGCTGCCGTCCGTGAGAGGCAATAGGGTGAGCAAAGGGCAGGTGAAGAGTGTCCTGGGAACTAAGCCATTTTCCTGATTAAATCTAAAATAAAATGAATTTTGTAAAGGCATTCAAAAGCGCTTTGAGGGGAGATGTGTACATCGTTGCAACAGATGGGGAACCTACACCGCCCGAGGGTACTCCAGCTTATACGGTTATGGAGGAAAAGGGTGTTGCACCGTGTTTGTGGTTAAAACAATGGCGCAAGTTGACAGAAAAAGAAGGGTGTCTAGCGTTTCCGGAACATGGGACGTTCAATCAAAAGGTTTTAGAAAACTTGAGGTGGATGTTAAGTACACAAAAACCACCTCCGAGACCAGCACAATATGAGGCTCTAGAGATCTGGGATCTGATGGCTCTTAAACATAGGCAGGAAAGGTTTCACTGGAGATTGACAAGAGCAGAGAAATCTTATGCAGAAGCAAGGTGGGATAACGAGAATAAGATGTGGAGACGGGGAATCGTAGATGGGTTAAAGCTGTTTCCAGCGATAACACAGGAAGAGGAGAGACAGGGAAAGAAAGCTTCTTGCAAAACTAACAAAGACTCAGACAAAGTTAAAGAACAAAAAAGGACCTGGGAAGAAGAGGATGATTCAGAGGATGAGAAGTTTATGGATAGATTACTGCATGACCGACCACCACCTTATGCGGTGAGTGACAATGTTCCGAGCACTAGCTTGGATCCTGGGAACCAGACACAGGAGAAGGGAGTTACTGATACGGTACAGACTAGTGATACAGCTTTGATACAGAATGGTGACAGTGTACCTACTGCTCCAGACATACCGACACAGATGCAACCTCCACCACAGATAAAAAGAATCTATCCCGATGTTCCAGTACTCAAGACTACTACGAACTTAGTGGTCCCACCAGACCCGATATATACAAAACCAAGATTGGTCCAGATTGAGTCAACTCCACAGTTGGTGTCACAACCGCCACAACTGATACCGGGGTATAACCCAGTAGCGGGTCCCTTGAAAGACCCTGCACCGGGATTATTAGAGCAGACCTATGGTGTTGCAGCTCCTAGAAGCCTGGGATCAGGTCAGACACCTGCCGCAATATCACTACCTATCACTGTTGGTCCTCCAGTACCGTTATATGCCCAAGAGAGAACAAGGACATGTGAACAGGGAGTCATGACCCATGAAGCCATAAGAGGAGGGTCTATTAGAACTCCACAAATAATGGCCCAGGGAGAACAGGTTCCCGAGCGATCAAGACCCTTAATGGACCTCAGTCCAATAGGGGCACCTCTTGAGGCAATGCGGCAAGCAGGTTTGGGAGTCTTGACTCCCCAAACCATGAGTACAAACACTTCATATACTCCAATGATACATACAGGGAACATTTCACTGCAGGGTTTTACAGTACAACAGTTAAATGAGTGGTTAGAGAAAACTTGTACATCACAAAAGGCTACAGCAACTACAATAACCGAAGTCAATCCCGAAAAAGAAAAACAAGATGAATACCTGAATCTGGTACGGCTAAGCGCAGAAGCTGCTGAGTTGGTGGAAGGAACAATGGGGGTGAACAGGTTAGAATCTTACACTGAGGCAGAATTGAGATACTTATGCCCTAAGATTACTAAAGAAGTGGGAAAAATACACCAGAGATTAACAAATTTGGCAGACAAATACAACATTGTTATTGGAAACACGAAACATTTGAAACGAAGTTACAGATTAGACTTCGACACAAAAGATTTTGAACACATGAGATCCGCAGGCATGAAGACACACCTGAAAGAATTGCTGCAGAGTGCGCAAATCTGGGGAGCATTAGAAAAATGGGAAAACCGATGGGCAAAGAAAAAGGACAAAGGGAAGAGGGATAGTCCAGGGTCTATTGAAACGGCGACTACACCCAATCTGGATTCAGTAAAAATCTTGCCCATGAGAGAAACAGCTGGTGGTGTTTTAGTCCATGTGCCATGGTCCAGGGGAGATATTTTGTCCTTTACAAATGATTACACGAGGTTGAGAGAAAAACCGATCGAGTGGTATCAGCAGACAGATAGATTCGTGAAGCTTGCAAAATGTCTTTGGGAGGACTTGAATACTTTGTTTGAGATTATTGTTCCACCAGATTTGTGGCTTGAGTGCAAAAGAGGGGTGGATTGGCCCACAAAGGAACCGGCAAGGGATAAGGCGACAGGAGCACCTTCTGAAGAGGTGATGAAATATTATCATAAAGTCATTGAGTTTTTGAAACAAAAGGTGTCACCGAAGGTGACCGATTGGCAGAAAATCGACCGGACTTCGCAAGAGGTTAAGGAGTCAATACATGCCTATTATGAGAGATTGTTAAAAGCATTTAAACATTACAGTGGTACTGAAACGATCGAGCCGAAAGACATGAATCATCTTGTGTTCAGATTTGTTGAAGGGCTGAGACCAGAAGTTGGTCAAATGATTAGGAATCATTTAATTTGTTGGCAAGCTAAACCGATTGACGAGGTGTTGCAGTATGCGAAATACTGTAGTGATGAAATTGAGTTAAAACAGAAAAAGCTGAAAGAAAAGGTGATGGTGATGCAGATAAGAGCTGCACAGGTTGGAATTCAGGGAAATGGTGTTCAGCAAATGATGCATCAGCAACCGCAAATGAACGGTGGGTTTCAGGTACAGCCGAGAGGTAGAGGTCGAGGCTTTGTGAATCGTAATTTAGACATGAATAATTTTGTCATACAAAATGATGGGCAAGTAGTGAAGAGGATGTCACCATGTCACGCGTGCGAGGGCATGGGACATTGGAAGCGGGATTGTCCAAATATGGTGCATGATGGTACAGTTCAGCAGAGCATGAATGTTGGGGCACAACAGAATCAACGAGGTCCAAGAATGAGACAACAAAATCAGAATTATCAAAATAATTTGGCGCAGATGTCAGGGGTACAACCCATGCAGCAAATGCAGACACCACGTTTCCAAACTGTGTCAGTACAACCAATGCAACAGCAGATTCCTATGGTGCCTAGACAGCAAATGCAGCTACCTCTAGCCCCGATGGGTCAGCAACAGGTGATGCTTCCTCAGCAGGTCACAGGTCAGGTGTCGAGTCAAAACAATACTGTACAGCAATTCCCATTACGAGGTGAAAATGAGACGAATGACGAATGGTCAGATGACAGTTCAGACAGTGAAGAGTGCAGGCTCTTAGCCTCATTAGAAGTAGATCAGAGAGGCTCATATGTAGAAGGAAAAGTAATGGGCTATAAGGTTTCATTTTTGGTTGACACAGGAGCTACACGCTCTACAGTCCGCAGTGTGGAAGTACCAAGGTTACCTTTATCAGGACGCACAATACGAGTGGTTGGTGTGGCTAATCAGTATTTGACAAATCCAATTACCGATCCAGTACAGGTTGAAATTGGAAATTTCCAAGGCCTGCATAGGTTTGTCGTATGCGACTCAAGTCCAGTATCCCTACTGGGAAGGGACTTACTATGTAAAACTAAATGTTCAATTACCTGTTCCAACGATGGAATAGAAGTTCAGACAAATAGTGATGACGAAGGTGATGAGGACCCGCTCATAGGAGGAGGGGAGACGAGCGAAGATTACCCTCTAATTACCTTATTCCCAGTGTTCACACTAATCGACTTACCTGCTGACCTACAAGGGTCCGTAACAGAGAGAGTGTGGGATTTGACAGGAAAGGAGGTTGGATTAATTAAAGGAGTTAAACCAGTCAAGGTGCAGATAAAACCAAATGCAGTATTCCCACAAGTACCACAATATCACATGACTCAAGACGTACTCATTGAAGTGACACAGATAATTGCAGATTTTCTCAGGCAAGGAGTTTTGAAAGAAGTTTTGAGCAGTCCATGTAACTCACCTATTATGGGTTTGAAAAAGCCCTGTGGGAAGATTCGGATTGTGCAGGATTTGAGAAAAATAAATGAAATTGTGATAAAATGCTGCCCTGTGGTCCCTAATCCAGCAGTAATAATGTTCCAAGTTCCTTGCGATGCTGAATGGTTTACCGTAGTAGACCTATCACAGGCATTTTTCTCAACACCACTGCATGAAGAAAGCCAATTTTTGTTCAGTTTCAAGTTCCTAGATAAAGTGTACAGTTGGTGCAGAATCCCTCAAGGGTTTTCTGAATCACCATCTATCTTTAATCAGATCTTAAAGAAGGATTTGGAACCTCTTGTACTGCCTTTTAATTCAACTCTTGTGCAGTACATTGATGACTTGTTGATTGCATCCAAGACCAGAGACAGTTGCAAATATGATACCATTGCATTATTGAACCATTTGGGAATAAACGGGCATAAGGTGTCACCTAAGAAGCTGCAGTACTGTCAGAAAGAAGTAAAATATTTGGGGCATCTATTTGAGAAAGGATCCCGAAGAATATCAAAGGAGAGAATAACAGCTGTCATACAAATGAATCCCCCAACAACAAAAAGAGATGTCAGGATGTTTTTGGGAATGGTGGGTTATTGCCGCCAATGGATACCCAATTTCTCAATCATTGCAAAGCCCTTAATAAAACTGACAGGGAAAGATGTCAAAGATGAACCATATACAATCACTTTGCCAAAAGAAGAACTTGAGTCATTTTTGGAGCTGAAAGAATGCATGTGCAGGGCCCCAGTATTAGGGATGCCTGATTATGAAAAACCTTTTCTGTTGTTTTGTCATGAACGTGATGCTTGTTCTTTGTCTGTTTTAACACAGTTCCTCGGAGATGCAAATCGCCCTGTAGCATATTTTTCAGCTACTTTGGACCCTGTCGCAGCAGCCCTACCGGGTTGTTTGCGAGCAGTTGCAGCAGTTGGTCAAAGCCTTTCCCAATGTGAGGGCATAGTCATGGGATACCCTTTAACAGTTTTGGTTCCACATTCTGTTGAAATATTGTTGACAAGAACGAAAACACAGCACATGACAAATGCACGACTTACCAAATATGAGACGATTATTTTGGGGTCACCAAATGTTACACTGCAAAGATGCACAGTACTGAACCCGGCAACTCTGCTTCCCAATGAAAATACAGAAATCAAAGAAGGGGAAGAGTTTGAGCATGATTGTCTCGAGGTGACTGACCTCTGTACCAAACCTCGCCCAGATATACAGGACACCCAATTAAAAGAAAACAATTGCATTATGTTCGTGGATGGGTCCTGTTTAAGAGATTCAACTGGAGCATTAAGAGCTGGCTATGCAGTATGTACAATGTCTTGCATAGTCGAAGCCTCCTGGCTTGAAAAAGTATTTTCAGCACAAGTGGCAGAATTAATAGCTCTTACAAAGGCCTGCCATGCTGCTGTAAATTTGAAAGTTACAATTTATACTGATAGCAGATATGGATTTGGAATTGTACATGATTTTGGTCAGATCTGGTCACAAAGGGGTTTCATGACCTCTTCCGGATCACCTGTGAAAAATGGAGAACAGATAAGAGATTTGTTACATGCAATTCAGTTACCTCTTGAAGTTGCCGTGGTAAAGTGCAGTGCTCACACCAGATCACAAGACTTTGTGTCAATGGGAAATGATTATGCAGATCAGGTAGCAAGATTTTGGGCATTAAATTGTATATCATTCAAAGAGCAGTGGGAATTGCTACCTCAGCCTGAAAATGACACAACTCTGAATCTAGCATTACAAGTGGTTGATACTTTAGATGAGTTAAAGACACTACAAAACCGTGCTAACAAAGAAGAAAAACGCTCCTGGCAGAAAATGCAATGTACACAAAGAGCAGATGATATATGGGTCTCAGATGATGGGAAATTGGTCTTACCTAATAGTCTACTGTCACAATTCGCCCGGTTATATCATGGACAAGCACATTTAGGAAGAGACGCCATGATCAGATCTTTTAAAGTTGATTGGTTTAATCCAAAATTCAGACATGCTGCAGAAATTACTTGTCACAGGTGCATTATCTGTCAACAGATGAATGCTGGAAAAGGAACAGTGGTAAATTTGAGCCACATTGGAAGAGCTGGGGGTCCATTTAATAGAATACAAATGGATTTCATTGAAATGCCTGTTTGTGGAGGATTGAAGTACGTGTTGGTGATTGTGTGTGTTTTCAGTCATTGGATTGAGGCATACCCTACACGTAGAAATGACAGTCTCACAGTTGCAAAACTATTACTGAGGGAATTAATACCACGATTCGGGTTCCCGGTTTCTATAGAATCAGATAGGGGAAGACACTTCGACAATGAGGTGATAAAGCTTCTGTATGCAGCACTCAACATCGAGCAGAAGTTACACTGTAGCTATCGCCCTGAAGTATCAGAACTAGTTGAACAGATGAATGGTACCTTAAAGTCAAGAATAGCGAAAATGTGTGCAGCAACAAACATGAAGTGGCCAGATGCATTACCGCTAGTACTGATGTCCATGAGAAACACACCAGATAAGAAAACAGGATTGTCCCCCCATGAAATCCTCATGGGTAGAGCAATGAGGTTACCAGCGGTACCTGCCAATGCACTAGTGAATATTACAGATGATATGGTGTTGGATTACTGCAAAAATTTAGCTGACGTGATACGCTCTTTCTCTCACCAGGTAGAAGCTAACACGTTACCACCAATCGGCGAACCAGGACACTCTCTGCAAGCTGGAGATTGGGTGGTTGTAAAGAAACACGTAAGAAAATCGTGTCTTGAGCCGCGTTGGAAAGGGCCATATCAAGTGATATTGACAACCACTACTGCTGTGAAATGTGCCGGGGTTCCCAACTGGATACATGCCAGCCACACAAAAAGGGTAACATGTCCTGTTGAAGAGGAACTTGAAAATTCCGGTACAGCAACTTCAAGAGAAGAAGTCTCAGAATCAGAGATCAGTCAAGAAAGATCTGAGACTACAGGAGAGCCCGCTGAGAACAGCCACGTTCCTCACACTATCAGAGAGTTCGAGAGAGGTGACGGAGTGCCAATCTCAGTGGAGGCAGCAGGAGAACAAAGACAAGGAGAGGTTCTCCCATAAGCAGACGAATACAATTCCGAACCTGAATACAGTATTGATCCAGAAGGAGAGAGAGACGGAGTAGCGACAAATCCAGATCAGAACGAATCAGACTCCTCTGATTGAGTTCCAAGACTATCAGAAGAAACTATCATATCACAAGAGGAGGGTGCTGTCCAACGTCCTGAAGGAAGACACCGAAACAAGACTCATAGAGGTGATACATGGCCAGAAAGGTCGCCCTTTAGAATAAGAGAATTAACGAACGAGACAATAATAGAAGAAATCGATACCTTACAGGTGGATGATCTGAGTGAAGGGGAACAGCAAGGTGAACGAAGATTAAAAAGAAAGAGAATAGCAAACCGAAGGTACACAGGTCCTGAATGGGCATATGCTACAACCTCTGAATGGCAACAAGAATTCTTAGCATTCTGCTTTGATCGAGAAGTGCCTGGCCAATACTACGGTACCTGAAGGAAAACATCAGGAAAACTCTGTGGAAAATATATTAAAAGGAAAGAGACTTTATAAACCTACCGGAAAGAGACAATTAAACTTGGATTTGACTTATAAGAAACCTGATTACGACAAGCTGCTAACCTGAATTGAAAAAAAAAAAAAAAAAGGGTCCTGGAGTGAGAGAAGACGCTGTAAATACGCAGAAAAGAGTTTGCCATCTTAAGTTGATTGTTGATCTGCTATTCTGATTCTATAGAAACATGGCTTATAGCAACAAAGGAAGTAAAGTGTGTGGATGGTTAGGACTTATGATAGGTGTTGTATGTGCAATAATGATTGTGGGAGTGATTGTGGGAATGCCGTGGAGAGAAAGAGAAACTATTAATGCAACTTCAAAACCTGAGACTACCACTACAACTAATAAATGATCACCGTGGGAGAAATTCGAACAAGATACTAAACATCTACATGAGGGAACTAATACGAAGGGGGAACTTTCTACTAATGTCTTCTATCGCTTATGAATGAGTATGTGGAAACTACGGATACAAAAGATTGTTATGTGTGTACTAAAATTCCTTCATCTGTGCAGGAGGGGGTTACTTATCATAGCCTCCCTCTTACTTATGGAATTAGCTGCAGTTTGTTACTAACGAGATTCTATAATCAAGAGCATGTACAATACTTCTATTCGAATCTGGATGTTGTGTTCTCTTTTGTGCCTGTAATTGAATTCCTAAATAAGCTAGCTAAAGAGCATGATATAAAATTAGTCAGAGGATTCTTTGAGCCAACACTAACATTTGGAACTGCTTATGCACACCGCAACAATTTAACATGCTTACTGTCTTCTGTAGAAAATAGCTTTTTCGATCACACAGATGATAGACGCAAAGCATTAAAAGAGAAATTAGAAAAAGGCTTAGAAAAACGTACTTATGCAAATGATTACGCTTTCACTGCCATTAAAACACAAGGCAAGTTAGCTATAGATGCACTACACGTAGGTAGGCTATGTATATACAGACCAAAATCCGATCACGACAATTTGTTTGTGGGTACGAGTGAATGTAGGCATGTGTTTTTGTTTCAGAGTAAATGGACCTTCATGTTAAATGGACAAGACCCAGCGATTCCTGGAATCTATTACATCTGTGGGTTAAATGCATATTATCGTCTCCCAAAGGGATGGTATGGGACATGTTATTTGGGAATAGTTTTCCCAAAGATATACCAGATTGATGACTTAAAACAAATACCTAAATCTTCTGAAATACAACATTCTAGACAAAAACGAGAATCAGTGGCTGCTGTCATTGGTGACATATTTGGAGCAATAATCCCATCAGTTGGGGTTATCTTAAATTCTATGAAAATTCAAAAGTTGTCTACTATTATGGATAACATGCTGACAAACTTTACAGGAGCAATATTATTAATGGATACTGAACTCGCTGCAGAAAGAGCTATGACTCTTCAAAATCGGCTTGCTTTAGACATTCTTTTAGCAAAGAATGGAGGTGTGTGCAAAATGCTTAATGAGCGTCACTGCTGTACCTATGTACCCGATAATAGTAAGAAAATTAGAAACATGCTTACTAACCTAACTAGAGATAGTACAGATTTGAAGGAACTGAAAGAACCTGGAGTTTGGGAAAAGTTTGGAAAAGGAATTGCCCGGGTAGGAAACTGGTTTACCAATATTTGGAATGGTGTTCTTGCAAAAATTATGTTGGGCCTACTAATTGTTTTGATTTGTCTATTAGGATTATGGGGAGCATGCAAAATTAATGACAAAATTAGAAGAAACTTGTCAAAAAGAGCCAATCAGAATGAAGAAAGTGAAAGAGAGAAAATGTTCAATGAAATATGGGAAAGTTCACATAAAGGGCAAGATGTTGAAATGCGCATTATGCGCAAGGTGAAAAATTGAAAATCAAGAATTGTGTGATGACGTGCGTCATCAGAGGAGGGACTGAGAGAGCGTAGTATAAATATCATATATTATAGACGTGAAACACTTACATTTGCCAAAAGCAATATTAATAAATAATAATTAAAATGCATTAATATACGTGAAGATTTACTCATTTATGAACACTAATGTTGAATAATAATAATAATAATAATAATAATAAGATATATGCATTATTACGATCAAAACTGTATTCATTAAAATTGTATGTCTTAAGTTAGCATGAGTTGCGAACTAGCTGTGTAACTCTCATTTAAAAGCCTATTTTTCCTGCTTTTTCTGTGTGCGGACTCGCAAATGACAATGACCCAGCTATTGTTCTCTTCTGTATTAATTCGAAATATGAACAAATCTTCCCATCCGCATTCTAGCAGCTTTTAGTATAGAAGATATGTGCTTCGAAACAGTAATGGACACTCTCAAGGACGATGAGACGAGGGGAAAAGAACTCCTGACCCGAGACGTGTGCCAAGATGGTGAAGTAACCCCGACGTACCACCTACGAAAAATGCTGATTATGAAGACCAATTGAAAGACAAAATAATATCAAGAAATGACACATGCATTACTTAATGTATAATTTGATTGGTTACCAATGATGGGGTGTAGTTATTAACCAATAGAATTTTGGTGGAATGGATTACGAAAAGAGGATAAAAACTCATGAGACACAAGGGACGACGTTCAGTTAGGAAGGGATGACATCGATTGCATCCAGAAACTCTGTCACTCTATTTGGTGATTTGAGACTTAGACAAAATTATCACAGCCCATAGACCGCCCTATTACACTTTCCTCCATATGAGGAGAGTGACCCTTGATTCTCTTTTAGATAGTTTGAACCATCTGATGTCCTGAAGACGAAGACTGATCCTGTATGCTGACTTAACTCTAGGAGGGTAATTATTAATGCTAACAGAATCTATATGCCTTTCTCTCTAGGTACCAACTGCTGTATGTTTAATTAGGTATCTTAGTTAGATGTTTTCCAAATTGATGTTCTAAATTGTTTTGCATGAAGCCCAACATGCTAATGCTAATCTGAGGTTAGGTGAGGTATTCATTTGACTGACGAATCTGACGTGACTGACATGTAGCTATGCTGAACTGATATTCTGATGTTTATCATGCACTATGGTTTATTCTCTGCTAACGTATCTATCCTATGATTCTGATCATCGCATTATTGAAAGTTCATCGTAATTGCCACTCTGTGATTATGCTTTTATGCTTCTTGGTTTTGAGATTAATACGTTTAATATTAGATTGTAATCAATAGGGAATAAATTCACAAATTCTTCCTTTAAGGTGTGGTTATTTGAGTCAGAAATTAATGAATGCGTCGAAAATTCATTAATGGTTATTGTGAAAGATATTTTTGATGTTTGGTAATTTCGTCTTACGGAGACTTACCACTGGGTCAAAAGGTTCATCGACCTAAAACGAGTCCTGATGTGTATAAATTAACAGGACGGACGCGTTAACAGTTCTGGTAGCAGAGCGACGGTTTGGCCCTTGGAGGCTCTAGGACGGAGTTTTTGTTGTTAATTTTGTTTTCTATGATAATGAAATTTGGTAAAACGATGAGTGGCTAGGTTCACCATGGGCTCTCCTGGGATCTCGGAGCCTGCCTAAGATAAGTTGGGAATGTTCTCGGCGCCATAATATGTGTGGTTAGGGTTTTTGCGCTTGCTCAAAGCTTATGCAACTTGCAGGAGATTGTGAAGATTGTGTGTTTAGGCCAAGATAAGTGTCGTTTAGTAGGAGTGGGCGTACTCCACAGAATGAGAGTAGGGAAGTCGGCGTACTTCATGTGAATGCAGCGCTTATTGTTCAACATTATCCACGTGGTTGGTAAAGGTACGGGCCTGTTGAGGTCTAAGACTCCGGAGTAGGATGAAAATTATGGTTTATGTTGTAATCTGTGCGATTTAATAGGTCAATCGGGTGTGGTTGACAAGTCAAGTTTGAGTCACAACGTATGTGCGAAACCTTCGATGGAGATTTGACAAGTTCTAAAGTGCACTAGAATGAGTCATTGACAAGTCGAGAGTAGGATTTGCGGGTCGAATTCTGCTTGCGTATGAGGGAACTGAGAAGGAGAGAGTAGCGGCCGAGGCTTCAAGTGAAATCTCTGTAAAGTTCTGAAGCGAATGTGTTACCCTTCCTGTAGTAAATCAGCAGATTTGTATTGTAATTTAAGGTGTCTGCAATAAATCGCATTAGTTTGTATGAGTTATAAGAAGTTAGTGAGGTGTGGATAAGCCGCAAGACTTTGTCAGCTGCAGTGTGTATGAGTGTGACGTCAGTGGTGCCGCGCTGGGATAGGTCAGATGTTGAGAGGGGTCGCGCACGGATTGGCTGCCGTCCGTGAGAGGCAATAGGGTGAGCAAAGGGCAGGTGAAGAGTGTCCTGGGAACTAAGCCATTTTCCTGATTAAATCTAAAATAAAATGAATTTTGTAAAGGCATTCAAAAGCGCTTTGAGGGGAGATGTGTACATCGTTGCAACAGATGGGGAACCTACACCGCCCGAGGGTACTCCAGCTTATACGGTTATGGAGGAAAAGGGTGTTGCACCGTGTTTGTGGTTAAAACAATGGCGCAAGTTGACAGAAAAAGAAGGGTGTCTAGCGTTTCCGGAACATGGGACGTTCAATCAAAAGGTTTTAGAAAACTTGAGGTGGATGTTAAGTACACAAAAACCACCTCCGAGACCAGCACAATATGAGGCTCTAGAGATCTGGGATCTGATGGCTCTTAAACATAGGCAGGAAAGGTTTCACTGGAGATTGACAAGAGCAGAGAAATCTTATGCAGAAGCAAGGTGGGATAACAAGAATAAGATGTGGAGACGGGGAATCGTAGATGGGTTAAAGCTGTTTCCAGCGATAACACAGGAAGAGGAGAGACAGGGAAAGAAAGCTTCTTGCAAAACTAACAAAGACTCAGACAAAGTTAAAGAACAAAAAAGGACCTGGGAAGAAGAGGATGATTCAGAGGATGAGAAGTTTATGGATAGATTACTGCATGACCGACCACCACCTTATGCGGTGAGTGACAATGTTCCGAGCACTAGCTTGGATCCTGGGAACCAGACACAGGAGAAGGGAGTTACTGATACGGTACAGACTAGTGATACAGCTTTGATACAGAATGGTGACAGTGTACCTACTGCTCCAGACATACCGACACAGTTACAACCTCCACCACAGATAAAAATAATCTATCCCGATGTTCCAGTACTCAAGACTACTACGAACTTAGTGGTCCCGCCAGACCCGATATATACAAAACCAAGATTGGTCCAGATTGAGTCAACTCCACAGTTGGTGTCACAACCGCCACAACTGATACCGGGGTATAACCCAGTAGCGGGTCCCTTGAAAGACCCTGCACCGGGATTATTAGAGCAGACCTATGGTGTTGCAGCTCCTAGAAGCCTGGGATCAGGTCAGACACCTGCCGCAATATCACTACCTATCACTGTTGGTCCTCCAGTACCGTTATATACCCAAGAGAGAACAAGGACATATGAACAGGGAGTCATGACCCATGAAGCCATAAGAGGAGGGTCTATTAGAACTCCACAAATAATGGCCCAGGGAGAACAGGTTCCCGAGCGATCAAGACCCTTAATGGACCTCAGTCCAATAGGGGCACCTCTTGAGGCAATGCGGCAAGCAGGTTTGGGAGTCTTGACTCCCCAAACCATGAGTACAAACACTTCATATACTCCAATGATACATACAGGGAACATTTCACTGCAGGGTTTTACAGTACAACAGTTAAATGAGTGGTTAGAGAAAACTTGTACATCACAAAAGGCTACAGCAACTACAATAACCGAAGTCAATCCCGAAAAAGAAAAACAAGATGAATACCTGAATCTGGTACGGCTAAGCGCAGAAGCTGCTGAGTTGGTGGAAGGAACAATGGGGGTGAACAGGTTAGAATCTTACACTGAGGCAGAATTGAGATACTTATGCCCTAAGATTACTAAAGAAGTGGGAAAAATACACCAGAGATTAACAAATTTGGCAGACAAATACAACATTGTTATTGGAAACACGAAACATTTGAAACGAAGTTACAGATTAGACTTCGACACAAAAGATTTTGAACACATGAGATCCGCAGGCATGAAGACACACCTGAAAGAATTGCTGCAGAGTGCGCAAATCTGGGGAGCATTAGAAAAATGGGAAAACCGATGGGCAAAGAAAAAGGACAAAGGGAAGAGGGATAGTCCAGGGTCTATTGAAACGGCGACTACACCCAATCTGGATTCAGTAAAAATCTTGCCCATGAGAGAAACAGCTGGTGGTGTTTTAGTCCATGTGCCATGGTCCAGGGGAGATATTTTGTCCTTTACAAATGATTACCCGAGGTTGAGAGAAAAACCGATCGAGTGGTATCAGCAGACAGATAGATTCGTGAAGCTTGCAAAATGTCTTTGGGAGGACTTGAATACTTTGTTTGAGATTATTGTTCCACCAGATTTGTGGCTTGAGTGCAAAAGAGGGGTGGATTGGCCCACAAAGGAACCGGCAAGGGATAAGGCGACAGGAGCACCTTCTGAAGAGGTGATGAAATATTATCATAAAGTCATTGAGTTTTTGAAACAAAAGGTGTCACCGAAGGTGACCGATTGGCAGAAAATCGACCGGACTTCGCAAGAGGTTAAGGAGTCAATACATGCCTATTATGAGAGATTGTTAAAAGCATTTAAACATTACAGTGGTACTGAAACGATCGAGCCGAAAGACATGAATCATCTTGTGTTCAGATTTGTTGAAGGGCTGAGACCAGAAGTTGGTCAAATGATTAGGAATCATTTAATTTGTTGGCAAGCTTAACCGATTGACGAGGTGTTGCAGTATGCGAAATACTGTAGTGATGAAATTGAGTTAAAACAGAAAAAGCTGAAAGAAAAGGTGATGGTGATGCAGATAAGAGCTGCACAGGTTGGAATTCAGGGAAATGGTGTTCAGCAAATGATGCATCAGCAACCGCAAATGAACGGTGGGTTTCAGGTACAGCCGAGAGGTAGAGGTCGAGGCTTTGTGAATCGTAATTTAGACATGAATAATTTTGTCATACAAAATGATGGGCAAGTAGTGAAGAGGATGTCACCATGTCACGCGTGCGAGGGCATGGGACATTGGAAGCGGGATTGTCCAAATATGGTGCATGATGGTACAGTTCAGCAGAGCATGAATGTTGGGGCACAACAGAATCAACGAGGTCCAAGAATGAGACAACAAAATCAGAATTATCAAAATAATTTGGCGCAGATGTCAGGGGTACAACCCATGCAGCAAATGCAGACACCACGTTTCCAAACTGTGTCAGTACAACCAATGCAACAGCAGATTCCTATGGTGCCTAGACAGCAAATGCAGCTACCTCTAGCCCCGATGGGTCAGCAACAGGTGATGCTTCCTCAGCAGGTCACAGGTCAGGTGTCGAGTCAAAACAATACTGTACAGCAATTCCCATTACGAGGTGAAAATGAGACGAATGACGAATGGTCAGATGACAGTTCAGACAGTGAAGAGTGCAGGCTCTTAGCCTCATTAGAAGTAGATCAGAGAGGCTCATATGTAGAAGGAAAAGTAATGGGCTATAAGGTTTCATTTTTGGTTGACACAGGAGCTACACGCTCTACAGTCCGCAGTGTGGAAGTACCAAGGTTACCTTTATCAGGACGCACAATACGAGTGGTTGGTGTGGCTAATCAGTATTTGACAAATCCAATTACCGATCCAGTACAGGTTGAAATTGGAAATTTCCAAGGCCTGCATAGGTTTGTCGTATGCGACTCAAGTCCAGTATCCCTACTGGGAAGGGACTTACTATGTAAAACTAAATGTTCAATTACCTGTTCCAACGATGGAATAGAAGTTCAGACAAATAGTGATGACGAAGGTGATGAGGACCCGCTCATAGGAGGAGGGGAGACGAGCGAAGATTACCCTCTAATTACCTTATTCCCAGTGTTCACACTAATCGACTTACCTGCTGACCTACAAGGGTCCGTAACAGAGAGAGTGTGGGATTTGACAGGAAAGGAGGTTGGATTAATTAAAGGAGTTAAACTAGTCAAGGTGCAGATAAAACCAAATGCAGTATTCCCACAAGTACCACAATATCACATGACTCAAGACGTACTCATTGAAGTGACACAGATAATTGCAGATTTTCTCAGGCAAGGAGTTTTGAAAGAAGTTTTGAGCAGTCCATGTAACTCACCTATTATGGGTTGGAAAAAGCCCTGTGGGAAGATTCGGATTGTGCAGGATTTGAGAAAAATAAATGAAATTGTGATAAAATGCTGCCCTGTGGTCCCTAATCCAGCAGTAATAATGTTCCAAGTTCCTTGCGATGCTGAATGGTTTACCGTAGTAGACCTATCACAGGCATTTTTCTCAACACCACTGCATGAAGAAAGCCAATTTTTGTTCAGTTTCAAGTTCCTAGATAAAGTGTACAGTTGGTGCAGAATCCCTCAAGGGTTTTCTGAATCACCATCTATCTTTAATCAGATCTTAAAGAAGGATTTGGAACCTCTTGTACTGCCTTTTAATTCAACCCTTGTGCAGTACATTGATGACTTGTTGATTGCATCCAAGACCAGAGACAGTTGCAAATATGATACCATTGCATTATTGAACCATTTGGGAATAAACGGGCATAAGGTGTCACCTAAGAAGCTGCAGTACTGTCAGAAAGAAGTAAAATATTTGGGGCATCTATTTGAGAAAGGATCCCGAAGAATATCAAAGGAGAGAATAACAGCTGTCATACAAATGAATCCCCCAACAACAAAAAGAGATGTCAGGATGTTTTTGGGAATGGTGGGTTATTGCCGCCAATGGATACCCAATTTCTCAATCATTGCAAAGCCCTTAATAAAACTGACAGGGAAAGATGTCAAAGATGAACCATATACAATCACTTTGCCAAAAGAAGAACTTGAGTCATTTTTGGAGCTGAAAGAATGCATGTGCAGGGCCCCAGTATTAGGGATGCCTGATTATGAAAAACCTTTTCTGTTGTTTTGTCATGAACGTGATGCTTGTTCTTTGTCTGTTTTAACACAGGTCCTCGGAGATGCAAATCGCCCTGTAGCATATTTTTCAGCTACTTTGGACCCTGTCGCAGCAGCCCTACCGGGTTGTTTGCGAGCAGTTGCAGCAGTTGGTCAAAGCCTTTCCCAATGTGAGGGCATAGTCATGGGATACCCTTTAACAGTTTTGGTTCCACATTCTGTTGAAATATTGTTGACAAGAACGAAAACACAGCACATGACAAATGCACGACTTACCAAATATGAGACGATTATTTTGGGGTCACCAAATGTTACACTGCAAAGATGCACAGTACTGAACCCGGCAACTCTGCTTCCCAATGAAAATACAGAAATCAAAGAAGGGGAAGAGTTTGAGCATGATTGTCTCGAGGTGACTGACCTCTGTACCAAACCTCGCCCAGATATACAGGACACCCAATTAAAAGAAAACAATTGCATTATGTTCGTGGATGGGTCCTGTTTAAGAGATTCAACTGGAACATTAAGAGCTGGCTATGCAGTATGTACAATGTCTTGCATAGTCGAAGCCTCCTGGCTTGAAAAAGTATTTTCAGCACAAGTGGCAGAATTAATAGCTCTTACAAAGGCCTGCCATGCTGCTTCTAAATTTGAAAGTTACAATTTATACTGATAGCAGATATGGATTTGGAATTGTACATGATTTTGGTCAGATCTGGTCACAAAGGGGTTTCATGACCTCTTCCGGATCACCTGTGAAAAATGGAGAACAGATAAGAGATTTGTTACATGCAATTCAGTTACCTCTTGAAGTTGCCGTGGTAAAGTGCAGTGCTCACACCAGATCACAAGACTTTGTGTCAATGGGAAATGATTATGCAGATCAGGTAGCAAGATTTTGGGCATTAAATTGTATATCATTCAAAGAGCAGTGGGAATTGCTACCTCAGCCTGAAAATGACACAACTCTGAATCTAGCATTACAAGTGGTTGATACTTTAGATGAGTTAAAGACACTACAAAACCGTGCTAACAAAGAAGAAAAACGCTCCTGGCAGAAAATGCAATGTACACAAAGAGCAGATGATATATGGGTCTCAGATGATGGAAATTTGGTCTTACCTAATAGTCTACTGTCACAATTCGCCCGGTTATATCATGGACAAGCACATTTAGGAAGAGACGCCATGATCAGATCTTTTAAAGTTGATTGGTTTAATCCAAAATTCAGACATGCTGCAGAAATTACTTGTCACAGGTGCATTATCTGTCAACAGATGAATGCTGGAAAAGGAACAGTGGTAAATTTGAGCCACATTGGAAGAGCTGGGGGTCCATTTAATAGAATACAAATGGATTTCATTGAAATGCCTGTTTGTGGAGGATTGAAGTACGTGTTGGTGATTGTGTGTGTTTTCAGTCATTGGATTGAGGCATACCCTACACGTAGAAATGACAGTCTCACAGATGCAAAACTATTACTGAGGGAATTAATACCACGATTCGGGTTCCCGGTTTCTATAGAATCAGATAGGGGAAGACACTTCGACAATGAGGTGATAAAGCTTCTGTATGCAGCACTCAACATCGAGCAGAAGTTACACTGTAGCTATCGCCCTGAAGTATCAGAACTAGTTGAACAGATGAATGGTACCTTAAAGTCAAGAATAGCGAAAATGTGTGCAGCAACAAACATGAAGTGGCCAGATGCATTACCGCTAGTACTGATGTCCATGAGAAACACACCAGATAAGAAAACAGGATTGTCCCCCCATGAAATCCTCATGGGTAGAGCAATGAGGTTACCAGCAGTACCTGCCAATGCACTATTGAATATTACAGATGATATGGTGTTGGATTACTGCAAAAATTTAGCTGACGTGATACACTCTTTCTCTCACCAGGTAGAAGCTAACACGTTACCACCAATCGGCGAACCAGGACACTCTCTGCAAGCTGGAGAATGGGTGGTTGTCAAGAAACACGTAAGAAAATCGTGTCTTGAGCCGCGTTGGAAAGGGCCATATCAAGTGATATTGACAACCACTACTGCTGTAAAATGTGCCGGGGTTCCCAACTGGATACATGCCAGCCACACAAAAAGGGTAACGTGTCCTGTTGAAGAGGAACTTGAAAATTCCGGTACAGCAACTTCAAGAGAAGAAGTCTCAGAATCAGAGATCAGTCAAGAAAGATCTGAGACTACAGGAGAGCCCGCTGAGAACAGCCACGTTCCTCACACTATCAGAGAGTTCGAGAGAGGTGACGGAGTGCCAATCTCAGTGGAGGCAGCAGGAGAACAAAGACAAGGAGAGGTTCTCCCATAAGCAGACGAATACAATTCCGAACCTGAATACAGTATTGATCCAGAAGGAGAGAGAGACGGAGTAGCGACAAATCCAGATCAGAACGAATCAGACTCCTCTGATTGAGTTCCAAGACTATCAGAAGAAACTATCATATCACAAGAGGAGGGTGCTGTCCAACGTCCTGAAGGAAGACACCGAAACAAGACTCATAGAGGTGATACATGGCCAGAAAGGTCGCCCTTTAGAATAAGAGAATTAACGAACGAGACAATAATAGAAGAAATCGATACCTTACAGGTGGATGATCTGAGTGAAGGGGAACAGCAAGGTGAACGAAGATTAAAAAGAAAGAGAATAGCAAACCGAAGGTACACAGGTCCTGAATGGGCATATGCTACAACCTCTGAATGGCAACAAGAATTCTTAGCATTCTGCTTTGATCGAGAAGTGCCTGGCCAATACTACGGTACCTGAAGGAAAACATCAGGAAAACTCTGTGGAAAATATATTAAAAGGAAAGAGACTTTATAAACCTACCGGAAAGAGACAATTAAACTTGGATTTGACTTATAAGAAACCTGATTACGACAAGCTGCTAACCTGAATTGAAAAAAAAAAAAAAAAAGGGTCCTGGAGTGAGAGAAGACGCTGTAAATACGCAGAAAAGAGTTTGCCATCTTAAGTTGATTGTTGATCTGCTATTCTGATTCTATAGAAACATGGCTTATAGCAACAAAGGAAGTAAAGTGTGTGGTTGGTTAGGACTTATGATAGGTGTTGTATGTGCAATAATGATTGTGGGAGTGATTGTGGGAATGCCGTGGAGAGAAAGAGAAACTATTAATGCAACTTCAAAACCTGAGACTACCACTACAACTAATAAATGATCACCGTGGGAGAAATTCGAACAAGATACTAAACATCTACATGAGGGAACTAATACGAAGGGGGAACTTTCTACTAATGTCTTCTATCGCTTATGAATGAGTATGTGGAAACTATGGATACAAAAGATTGTTATGTGTGTACTAAAATTCCTTCATCTGTGCAGGAGGGGGTTACTTATCATAGCCTCCCTCTTACTTATGGAATTAGCTGCAGTTTGTTACTAACGAGATTCTATAATCAAGAGCATGTACAATACTTCTATTCGAATCTGGATGTTGTGTTCTCTTTTGTGCCTGTAATTGAATTCCTAAATAAGCTAGCTAAAGAGCATGATATAAAATTAGTCAGAGGATTCTTTGAGCCAACACTAACATTTGGAACTGCTTATGCACACCGCAACAATTTAACATGCTTACTGTCTTCTGTAGAAAATAGCTTTTTCGATCACACAGATGATAGACGCAAAGCATTAAAAGAGAAATTAGAAAAAGGCTTAGAAAAACGTACTTATGCAAATGATTACGCTTTCACTGCCATTAAAACACAAGGCAAGTTAGCTATAGATGCACTACACGTAGGTAGGCTATGTATATACAGACCAAAATCCGATCACGACAATTTGTTTGTGGGTACGAGTGAATGTAGGCATGTGTTTTTGTTTCAGAGTAAATGGACCTTCATGTTAAATGGACAAGACCCAGCGATTCCTGGAATCTATTACATCTGTGGGTTAAATGCATATTATCGTCTCCCAAAGGGATGGTATGGGACATGTTATTTGGGAATAGTTTTCCCAAAGATATACCAGATTGATGACTTAAAACAAATACCTAAATCTTCTGAAATACAACATTCTAGACAAAAACGAGAATCAGTGGCTGCTGTCATTGGTGACATATTTGGAGCAATAATCCCATCAGTTGGGTTATCTTAAATTCTATGAAAATTCAAAAGTTGTCTACTATTATGGATAACATGCTGACAAACTTTACAGGAGCAATATTATTAATGGATACTGAACTCGCTGCAGAAAGAGCTATGACTCTTCAAAATCAGCTTGCTTTAGACATTCTTTTAGCAAAGAATGGAGGTGTGTGCAAAATGCTTAATGAGCGTCACTGCTGTACCTATGTACCCGATAATAGTAAGAAAATTAGAAACATGCTTACTAACCTAACTAGAGATAGTACAGATTTGAAGGAACTGAAAGAACCTGGAGTTTGGGAAAAGTTTGGAAAAGGAATTGCCCGGGTAGGAAACTGGTTTACCAATATTTGGAATGGTGTTCTTGCAAAAATTATGTTGGGCCTACTAATTGTTTTGATTTGTCTATTAGGATTATGGGGAGCATGCAAAATTAATGACAAAATTAGAAGAAACTTGTCAAAAAGAGCCAATCAGAATGAAGAAAGTGAAAGAGAGAAAATGTTCAATGAAATATGGGAAAGTTCACATAAAGGGCAAGATGTTGAAATGCGCATTATGCGCAAGGTGAAAAATTGAAAATCAAGAATTGTGTGATGACGTGCGTCATCAGAGGAGGGACTGAGAGAGCGTAGTATAAATATCATATATTATAGACGTGAAACGCTTACATTTGCCAAAAGCAATATTAATAAATAATAATTAAAATGCATTAATATACGTGAAGATTTACTCATTTATGAACACTAATGTTGAATAATAATAATAATAATAATAAGATATATGCATTATTACGATCAAAACTGTATTCATTAAAATTGTATGTCTTAAGTTAGCATGAGTTGCGAACTAGCTGTGTAACTCTCATTTAAAAGCCTATTTTTCCTGCTTTTTCTGTGTGCGGACTCGCAAATGACAATGACCCAGCTATTGTTCTCTTCTGTATTAATTCGAAATATGAACAAATCTTCCCATCCGCATTCTAGCAGCTTTTAGTATAGAAGATATGTGCTTCGAAACAGTAATGGACACTCTCAAGGACGATGAGACGAGGGGAAAAGAACTCCTGACCCGAGACGTGTGCCAAGATGGTGAAGTAACCCCGACGTACCACCTACGAAAAATGCTGATTATGAAGACCAATTGAAAGACAAAATAATATCAAGAAATGACACATGCATTACTTAATGTATAATTTGATTGGTTACCAATGATGGGGTGTAGTTATTAACCAATAGAATTTTGGTGGAATGGATTATGAAAAGAGGATAAAAACTCATGAGACACAAGGGACGACGTTCAGTTAGGAAGGGATGACATCGATTGCATCCAGAAACTCAGTCACTCTATTTGGTGATTTGAGACTTAGACAAAATTATCACAGCCCATAGACCGCCCTATTACACTTTCCTCCATATGAGGAGAGTGACCCTTGATTCTCTTTTAGATAGTTTGAACCATCTGATGTCCTGAAGACGAAGACTGATCCTGTATGCTGACTTAACTCTAGGAGGGTAATTATTAATGCTAACAGAATCTATATGCCTTTCTCTCTAGGTACCAACTGCTGTATGTTTAATTAGGTATCTTAGTTAGATGTTTTCCAAATTGATGTTCTAAATTGTTTTGCATGAAGCCCAACATGCTAATGCTAATCTGAGGTTAGGTGAGGTATTCATTTGACTGACGAATCTGACGTGACTGACATGTAGCTATGCTGAACTGATATTCTGATGTTTATCATGCACTATGGTTTATTCTCTGCTAACGTATCTATCCTATGATTCTGATCATCGCATTATTGAAAGTTCATCGTAATTGCCACTCTGTGATTATGCTTTTATGCTTCTTGGTTTTGAGATTAATACGTTTAATATTAGATTGTAATCAATAGGGAATAAATTCACAAATTCTTCCTTTAAGGTGTGGTTATTTGAGTCAGAAATTAATGAATGCGTCGAAAATTCATTAATGGTTATTGTGAAAGATATTTTTGATGTTTGGTAATTTCGTCTTACGGAGACTTACCACTGGGTCAAAAGGTTCATCGACCTAAAACGAGTCCTGATGTGTATAAATTAACAGGACGGACGCGTTAACAGTTCTGGTAGCAGAGCGACGGTTTGGCCCTTGGAGGCCCTAGGACGGAGTTTTTGTTGTTAATTTTGTTTTCTATGATAATGAAATTTGGTAAAACGATGAGTGGCTAGGTTCACCATGGGCTCTCCTGGGATCTCGGAGCCTGCCTAAGATGAGTTGGGAATGTTCTCGGCGCCATAATATGTGTGGTTAGGGTTTTTGCGCTTGCTCAAAGCTTATGCAACTTGCAGGAGATTGTGAAGATTGTGTGTTTAGGCCAAGATAAGTGTCGTTTAGTAGGAGTGGGCGTACTCCACAGAATGAGAGTAGGGAAGTCGGCGTACTTCATATGAATGCAGCGCTTATTGTTCAACATTATCCACGTGGTTGGTAAAGGTACGGGCCTGTTGAGGTCTAAGACTCCGGAGTAGGATGAAAATTATGGTTTATGTTGTAATCTGTGCGATTTAATAGGTCAATCGGGTGTGGTTGACAAGTCAAGTTTGAGTCACAACGTATGTGCGAAACCTTCGATGGAGATTTGACAAGTTCTAAAGTGCACTAGAATGAGTCATTGACAAGTCGAGAGTAGGATTTGCGGGTCGAATTCTGCTTGCGTATGAGGGAACTGAGAAGGAGAGAGTAGCGGCCGAGGCTTCAAGTGAAATCTCTGTAAAGTTCTGAAGCGAATGTGTTACCCTTCCTGTAGTAAATCAGCAGATTTGTATTGTAATTTAAGGTGTCTGCAATAAATCGCATTAGTTTGTATGAGTTATAAGAAGTTAGTGAGGTGTGGATAAGCCGCAAGACTTTGTCAGCTGCAGTGTGTATGAGTGTGACGTCAGTGGTGCCGCGCTGGGATAGGTCAGATGTTGAGAGGGGTCGCGCACGGATTGGCTGCCGTCCGTGAGAGGCAATAGGGTGAGCAAAGGGCAGGTGAAGAGTGTCCTGGGAACTAAGCCATTTTCCTGATTAAATCTAAAATAAAATGAATTTTGTAAAGGCATTCAAAAGCGCTTTGAGGGGAGATGTGTACATCGTTGCAACAGATGGGGAACCTACACCGCCCGAGGGTACTCCAGCTTATACGGTTATGGAGGAAAAGGGTGTTGCACCGTGTTTGTGGTTAAAACAATGGCGCAAGTTGACAGAAAAAGAAGGGTGTCTAGCGTTTCCGGAACATGGGACGTTCAATCAAAAGGTTTTAGAAAACTTGAGGTGGATGTTAAGTACACAAAAACCACCTCCGAGACCAGCACAATATGAGGCTCTAGAGATCTGGGATCTGATGGCTCTTAAACATAGGCAGGAAAGGTTTCACTGGAGATTGACAAGAGCAGAGAAATCTTATGCAGAAGCAAGGTGGGATAACGAGAATAAGATGTGGAGACGGGGAATCGTAGATGGGTTAAAGCTGTTTCCAGCGATAACACAGGAAGAGGAGAGACAGGGAAAGAAAGCTTCTTGCAAAACTAACAAAGACTCAGACAAAGTTAAAGAACAAAAAAGGACCTGGGAAGAAGAGGATGATTCAGAGGATGAGAAGTTTATGGATAGATTACTGCATGACCGACCACCACCTTATGCGGTGAGTGACAATGTTCCGAGCACTAGCTTGGATCCTGGGAACCAGACACAGGAGAAGGGAGTTACTGATACGGTACAGACTAGTGATACAGCTTTGATACAGAATGGTGACAGTGTACCTACTGCTCCAGACATACCGACACAGATGCAACCTCCACCACAGATAAAAAGAATCTATCCCGATGTTCCAGTACTCAAGACTACTACGAACTTAGTGGTCCCACCAGACCCGATATATACAAAACCAAGATTGGTCCAGATTGAGTCAACTCCACAGTTGGTGTCACAACCGCCACAACTGATACCGGGGTATAACCCAGTAGCGGGTCCCTTGAAAGACCCTGCACCGGGATTATTAGAGCAGACCTATGGTGTTGCAGCTCCTAGAAGCCTGGGATCAGGTCAGACACCTGCCGCAATATCACTACCTATCACTGTTGGTCCTCCAGTACCGTTATATGCCCAAGAGAGAACAAGGACATGTGAACAGGGAGTCATGACCCATGAAGCCATAAGAGGAGGGTCTATTAGAACTCCACAAATAATGGCCCAGGGAGAACAGGTTCCCGAGCGATCAAGACCCTTAATGGACCTCAGTCCAATAGGGGCACCTCTTGAGGCAATGCGGCAAGCAGGTTTGGGAGTCTTGACTCCCCAAACCATGAGTACAAACACTTCATATACTCCAATGATACATACAGGGAACATTTCACTGCAGGGTTTTACAGTACAACAGTTAAATGAGTGGTTAGAGAAAACTTGTACATCACAAAAGGCTACAGCAACTACAATAACCGAAGTCAATCCCGAAAAAGAAAAACAAGATGAATACCTGAATCTGGTACGGCTAAGCGCAGAAGCTGCTGAGTTGGTGGAAGGAACAATGGGGGTGAACAGGTTAGAATCTTACACTGAGGCAGAATTGAGATACTTATGCCCTAAGATTACTAAAGAAGTGGGAAAAATACACCAGAGATTAACAAATTTGGCAGACAAATACAACATTGTTATTGGAAACACGAAACATTTGAAACGAAGTTACAGATTAGACTTCGACACAAAAGATTTTGAACACATGAGATCCGCAGGCATGAAGACACACCTGAAAGAATTGCTGCAGAGTGCGCAAATCTGGGGAGCATTAGAAAAATGGGAAAACCGATGGGCAAAGAAAAAGGACAAAGGGAAGAGGGATAGTCCAGGGTCTATTGAAACGGCGACTACACCCAATCTGGATTCAGTAAAAATCTTGCCCATGAGAGAAACAGCTGGTGGTGTTTTAGTCCATGTGCCATGGTCCAGGGGAGATATTTTGTCCTTTACAAATGATTACCCGAGGTTGAGAGAAAAACCGATCGAGTGGTATCAGCAGACAGATAGATTCGTGAAGCTTGCAAAATGTCTTTGGGAGGACTTGAATACTTTGTTTGAGATTATTGTTCCACCAGATTTGTGGCTTGAGTGCAAAAGAGGGGTGGATTGGCCCACAAAGGAACCGGCAAGGGATAAGGCGACAGGAGCACCTTCTGAAGAGGTGATGAAATATTATCATAAAGTCATTGAGTTTTTGAAACAAAAGGTGTCACCGAAGGTGACCGATTGGCAGAAAATCGACCGGACTTCGCAAGAGGTTAAGGAGTCAATACATGCCTATTATGAGAGATTGTTAAAAGCATTTAAACATTACAGTGGTACTGAAACGATCGAGCCGAAAGACATGAATCATCTTGTGTTCAGATTTGTTGAAGGGCTGAGACCAGAAGTTGGTCAAATGATTAGGAATCATTTAATTTGTTGGCAAGCTAAACCGATTGACGAGGTGTTGCAGTATGCGAAATACTGTAGTGATGAAATTGAGTTAAAACAGAAAAAGCTGAAAGAAAAGGTGATGGTGATGCAGATAAGAGCTGCACAGGTTGGAATTCAGGGAAATGGTGTTCAGCAAATGATGCATCAGCAACCGCAAATGAACGGTGGGTTTCAGGTACAGCCGAGAGGTAGAGGTCGAGGCTTTGTGAATCGTAATTTAGACATGAATAATTTTGTCATACAAAATGATGGGCAAGTAGTGAAGAGGATGTCACCATGTCACGCGTGCGAGGGCATGGGACATTGGAAGCGGGATTGTCCAAATATGGTGCATGATGGTACAGTTCAGCAGAGCATGAATGTTGGGGCACAACAGAATCAACGAGGTCCAAGAATGAGACAACAAAATCAGAATTATCAAAATAATTTGGCGCAGATGTCAGGGGTACAACCCATGCAGCAAATGCAGACACCACGTTTCCAAACTGTGTCAGTACAACCAATGCAACAGCAGATTCCTATGGTGCCTAGACAGCAAATGCAGCTACCTCTAGCCCCGATGGGTCAGCAACAGGTGATGCTTCCTCAGCAGGTCACAGGTCAGGTGTCGAGTCAAAACAATACTGTACAGCAATTCCCATTACGAGGTGAAAATGAGACGAATGACGAATGGTCAGATGACAGTTCAGACAGTGAAGAGTGCAGGCTCTTAGCCTCATTAGAAGTAGATCAGAGAGGCTCATATGTAGAAGGAAAAGTAATGGGCTATAAGGTTTCATTTTTGGTTGACACAGGAGCTACACGCTCTACAGTCCGCAGTGTGGAAGTACCAAGGTTACCTTTATCAGGACGCACAATACGAGTGGTTGGTGTGGCTAATCAGTATTTGACAAATCCAATTACCGATCCAGTACAGGTTGAAATTGGAAATTTCCAAGGCCTGCATAGGTTTGTCGTATGCGACTCAAGTCCAGTATCCCTACTGGGAAGGGACTTACTATGTAAAACTAAATGTTCAATTACCTGTTCCAACGATGGAATAGAAGTTCAGACAAATAGTGATGACGAAGGTGATGAGGACCCGCTCATAGGAGGAGGGGAGACGAGCGAAGATTACCCTCTAATTACCTTATTCCCAGTGTTCACACTAATCGACTTACCTGCTGACCTACAAGGGTCCGTAACAGAGAGAGTGTGGGATTTGACAGGAAAGGAGGTTGGATTAATTAAAGGAGTTAAACCAGTCAAGGTGCAGATAAAACCAAATGCAGTATTCCCACAAGTACCACAATATCACATGACTCAAGACGTACTCATTGAAGTGACACAGATAATTGCAGATTTTCTCAGGCAAGGAGTTTTGAAAGAAGTTTTGAGCAGTCCATGTAACTCACCTATTATGGGTTTGAAAAAGCCCTGTGGGAAGATTCGGATTGTGCAGGATTTGAGAAAAATAAATGAAATTGTGATAAAATGCTGCCCTGTGGTCCCTAATCCAGCAGTAATAATGTTCCAAGTTCCTTGCGATGCTGAATGGTTTACCGTAGTAGACCTATCACAGGCATTTTTCTCAACACCACTGCATGAAGAAAGCCAATTTTTGTTCAGTTTCAAGTTCCTAGATAAAGTGTACAGTTGGTGCAGAATCCCTCAAGGGTTTTCTGAATCACCATCTATCTTTAATCAGATCTTAAAGAAGGATTTGGAACCTCTTGTACTGCCTTTTAATTCAACTCTTGTGCAGTACATTGATGACTTGTTGATTGCATCCAAGACCAGAGACAGTTGCAAATATGATACCATTGCATTATTGAACCATTTGGGAATAAACGGGCATAAGGTGTCACCTAAGAAGCTGCAGTACTGTCAGAAAGAAGTAAAATATTTGGGGCATCTATTTGAGAAAGGATCCCGAAGAATATCAAAGGAGAGAATAACAGCTGTCATACAAATGAATCCCCCAACAACAAAAAGAGATGTCAGGATGTTTTTGGGAATGGTGGGTTATTGCCGCCAATGGATACCCAATTTCTCAATCATTGCAAAGCCCTTAATAAAACTGACAGGGAAAGATGTCAAAGATGAACCATATACAATCACTTTGCCAAAAGAAGAACTTGAGTCATTTTTGGAGCTGAAAGAATGCATGTGCAGGGCCCCAGTATTAGGGATGCCTGATTATGAAAAACCTTTTCTGTTGTTTTGTCATGAACGTGATGCTTGTTCTTTGTCTGTTTTAACACAGGTCCTCGGAGATGCAAATCGCCCTGTAGCATATTTTTCAGCTACTTTGGACCCTGTCGCAGCAGCCCTACCGGGTTGTTTGCGAGCAGTTGCAGCAGTTGGTCAAAGCCTTTCCCAATGTGAGGGCATAGTCATGGGATACCCTTTAACAGTTTTGGTTCCACATTCTGTTGAAATATTGTTGACAAGAACGAAAACACAGCACATGACAAATGCACGACTTACCAAATATGAGACGATTATTTTGGGGTCACCAAATGTTACACTGCAAAGATGCACAGTACTGAACCCGGCAACTCTGCTTCCCAATGAAAATACAGAAATCAAAGAAGGGGAAGAGTTTGAGCATGATTGTCTCGAGGTGACTGACCTCTGTACCAAACCTCGCCCAGATATACAGGACACCCAATTAAAAGAAAACAATTGCATTATGTTCGTGGATGGGTCCTGTTTAAGAGATTCAACTGGAACATTAAGAGCTGGCTATGCAGTATGTACAATGTCTTGCATAGTCGAAGCCTCCTGGCTTGAAAAAGTATTTTCAGCACAAGTGGCAGAATTAATAGCTCTTACAAAGGCCTGCCATGCTGCTGTAAATTTGAAAGTTACAATTTATACTGATAGCAGATATGGATTTGGAATTGTACATGATTTTGGTCAGATCTGGTCACAAAGGGGTTTCATGACCTCTTCCGGATCACCTGTGAAAAATGGAGAACAGATAAGAGATTTGTTACATGCAATTCAGTTACCTCTTGAAGTTGCCGTGGTAAAGTGCAGTGCTCACACCAGATCACAAGACTTTGTGTCAATGGGAAATGATTATGCAGATCAGGTAGCAAGATTTTGGGCATTAAATTGTATATCATTCAAAGAGCAGTGGGAATTGCTACCTCAGCCTGAAAATGACACAACTCTGAATCTAGCATTACAAGTGGTTGATACTTTAGATGAGTTAAAGACACTACAAAACCGTGCTAACAAAGAAGAAAAACGCTCCTGGCAGAAAATGCAATGTACACAAAGAGCAGATGATATATGGGTCTCAGATGATGGAAATTTGGTCTTACCTAATAGTCTACTGTCACAATTCGCCCGGTTATATCATGGACAAGCACATTTAGGAAGAGACGCCATGATCAGATCTTTTAAAGTTGATTGGTTTAATCCAAAATTCAGACATGCTGCAGAAATTACTTGTCACAGGTGCATTATCTGTCAACAGATGAATGCTGGAAAAGGAACAGTGGTAAATTTGAGCCACATTGGAAGAGCTGGGGGTCCATTTAATAGAATACAAATGGATTTCATTGAAATGCCTGTTTGTGGAGGATTGAAGTACGTGTTGGTGATTGTGTGTGTTTTCAGTCATTGGATTGAGGCATACCCTACACGTAGAAATGACAGTCTCACAGTTGCAAAACTATTACTGAGGGAATTAATACCACGATTCGGGTTCCCGGTTTCTATAGAATCAGATAGGGGAAGACACTTCGACAATGAGGTGATAAAGCTTCTGTATGCAGCACTCAACATCGAGCAGAAGTTACACTGTAGCTATCGCCCTGAAGTATCAGAACTAGTTGAACAGATGAATGGTACCTTAAAGTCAAGAATAGCGAAAATGTGTGCAGCAACAAACATGAAGTGGCCAGATGCATTACCGCTAGTACTGATGTCCATGAGAAACACACCAGATAAGAAAACAGGATTGTCCCCCCATGAAATCCTCATGGGTAGAGCAATGAGGTTACCAGCGGTACCTGCCAATGCACTAGTGAATATTACAGATGATATGGTGTTGGATTACTGCAAAAATTTAGCTGACGTGATACGCTCTTTCTCTCACCAGGTAGAAGCTAACACGTTACCACCAATCGGCGAACCAGGACACTCTCTGCAAGCTGGAGAATGGGTGGTTGTCAAGAAACACGTAAGAAAATCGTGTCTTGAGCCGCGTTGGAAAGGGCCATATCAAGTGATATTGACAACCACTACTGCTGTGAAATGTGCCGGGGTTCCCAACTGGATACATGCCAGCCACACAAAAAGGGTAACGTGTCCTGTTGAAGAGGAACTTGAAAATTCCGGTACAGCAACTTCAAGAGAAGAAGTCTCAGAATCAGAGATCAGTCAAGAAAGATCTGAGACTACAGGAGAGCCCGCTGAGAACAGCCACGTTCCTCACACTATCAGAGAGTTCGAGAGAGGTGACGGAGTGCCAATCTCAGTGGAGGCAGCAGGAGAACAAAGACAAGGAGAGGTTCTCCCATAAGCAGACAAATACAATTCCGAACCTGAATACAGTATTGATCCAGAAGGAGAGAGAGACGGAGTAGCGACAAATCCAGATCAGAACGAATCAGACTCCTCTGATTGAGTTCCAAGACTATCAGAAGAAACTATCATATCACAAGAGGAGGGTGCTGTCCAACGTCCTGAAGGAAGACACCGAAACAAGACTCATAGAGGTGATACATGGCCAGAAAGGTCGCCCTTTAGAATAAGAGAATTAACGAACGAGACAATAATAGAAGAAATCGATACCTTACAGGTGGATGATCTGAGTGAAGGGGAACAGCAAGGTGAACGAAGATTAAAAAGAAAGAGAATAGCAAACCGAAGGTACACAGGTCCTGAATGGGCATATGCTACAACCTCTGAATGGCAACAAGAATTCTTAGCATTCTGCTTTGATCGAGAAGTGCCTGGCCAATACTACAGTACCTGAAGGAAAACATCAGGAAAACTCTGTGGAAAATATATTAAAAGGAAAGAGACTTTATAAACCTACCGGAAAGAGACAATTAAACTTGGATTTGACTTATAAGAAACCTGATTACGACAAGCTGCTAACCTGAATTGAAAAAAAAAAAAAAAAAGGGTCCTGGAGTGAGAGAAGACGCTGTAAATACGCAGAAAAGAGTTTGCCATCTTAACTTGATTGTTGATCTGCTATTCTGATTCTATAGAAACATGGCTTATAGCAACAAAGGAAGTAAAGTGTGTGGTTGGTTAGGACTTATGATAGGTGTTGTATGTGCAATAATGATTGTGGGAGTGATTGTGGGAATGCCGTGGAGAGAAAGAGAAACTATTAATGCAACTTCAAAACCTGAGACTACCACTACAACTAATAAATGATCACCGTGGGAGAAATTCGAACAAGATACTAAACATCTACATGAGGGAACTAATACGAAGGGGGAACTTTCTACTAATGTCTTCTATCGCTTATGAATGAGTATGTGGAAACTATGGATACAAAAGATTGTTATGTGTGTACTAAAATTCCTTCATCTGTGCAGGAGGGGGTTACTTATCATAGCCTCCCTCTTACTTATGGAATTAGCTGCAGTTTGTTACTAACGAGATTCTATAATCAAGAGCATGTACAATACTTCTATTCGAATCTGGATGTTGTGTTCTCTTTTGTGCCTGTAATTGAATTCCTAAATAAGCTAGCTAAAGAGCATGATATAAAATTAGTCAGAGGATTCTTTGAGCCAACACTAACATTTGGAACTGCTTATGCACACCGCAACAATTTAACATGCTTACTGTCTTCTGTAGAAAATAGCTTTTTCGATCACACAGATGATAGACGCAAAGCATTAAAAGAGAAATTAGAAAAAGGCTTAGAAAAACGTACTTATGCAAATGATTACGCTTTCACTGCCATTAAAACACAAGGCAAGTTAGCTATAGATGCACTACACGTAGGTAGGCTATGTATATACAGACCAAAATCCGATCACGACAATTTGTTTGTGGGTACGAGTGAATGTAGGCATGTGTTTTTGTTTCAGAGTAAATGGACCTTCATGTTAAATGGACAAGACCCAGCGATTCCTGGAATCTATTACATCTGTGGGTTAAATGCATATTATCGTCTCCCAAAGGGATGGTATGGGACATGTTATTTGGGAATAGTTTTCCCAAAGATATACCAGATTGATGACTTAAAACAAATACCTAAATCTTCTGAAATACAACATTCTAGACAAAAACGAGAATCAGTGGCTGCTGTCATTGGTGACATATTTGGAGCAATAATCCCATCAGTTGGGGTTATCTTAAATTCTATGAAAATTCAAAAGTTGTCTACTATTATGGATAACATGCTGACAAACTTTACAGGAGCAATATTATTAATGGATACTGAACTCGCTGCAGAAAGAGCTATGACTCTTCAAAATCGGCTTGCTTTAGACATTCTTTTAGCAAAGAATGGAGGTGTGTGCAAAATGCTTAATGAGCGTCACTGCTGTACCTATGTACCCGATAATAGTAAGAAAATTAGAAACATGCTTACTAACCTAACTAGAGATAGTACAGATTTGAAGGAACTGAAAGAACCTGGAGTTTGGGAAAAGTTTGGAAAAGGAATTGCCCGGGTAGGAAACTGGTTTACCAATATTTGGAATGGTGTTCTTGCAAAAATTATGTTGGGCCTACTAATTGTTTTGATTTGTCTATTAGGATTATGGGGAGCATGCAAAATTAATGACAAAATTAGAAGAAACTTGTCAAAAAGAGCCAATCAGAATGAAGAAAGTGAAAGAGAGAAAATGTTCAATGAAATATGGGAAAGTTCACATAAAGGGCAAGATGTTGAAATGCGCATTATGCGCAAGGTGAAAAATTGAAAATCAAGAATTGTGTGATGACGTGCGTCATCAGAGGAGGGACTGAGAGAGCGTAGTATAAATATCATATATTATAGACGTGAAACGCTTACATTTGCCAAAAGCAATATTAATAAATAATAATTAAAATGCATTAATATACGTGAAGATTTACTCATTTATGAACACTAATGTTGAATAATAATAATAATAATAATAAGATATATGCATTATTACGATCAAAACTGTATTCATTAAAATTGTATGTCTTAAGTTATCATGAGTTGCGAACTAGCTGTGTAACTCTCATTTAAAAGCCTATTTTTCCTGCTTTTTCTGTGTGCGGACTCGCAAATGACAATGACCCAGCTATTGTTCTCTTCTGTATTAATTCGAAATATGAACAAATCTTCCCATCCGCATTCTAGCAGCTTTTAGTATAGAAGATATGTGCTTCGAAACAGTAATGGACACTCTCAAGGACGATGAGACGAGGGGAAAAGAACTCCTGACCCGAGACGTGTGCCAAGATGGTGAAGTAACCCCGACGTACCACCTACGACAAATGCTGATTATGAAGACCAATTGAAAGACAAAATAATATCAAGAAATGACACATGCATTACTTAATGTATAATTTGATTGGTTACCAATGATGGGGTGTAGTTATTAACCAATAGAATTTTGGTGGAATGGATTACGAAAAGAGGATAAAAACTCATGAGACACAAGGGACGACGTTCAGTTAGGAAGGGATGACATCGATTGCATCCAGAAACTCTGTCACTCTATTTGGTGATTTGAGACTTAGACAAAATTATCACAGCCCATAGACCGCCCTATTACACTTTCCTCCATATGAGGAGAGTGACCCTTGATTCTCTTTTAGATAGTTTGAACCATCTGATGTCCTGAAGACGAAGACTGATCCTGTATGCTGACTTAACTCTAGGAGGGTAATTATTAATGCTAACAGAATCTATATGCCTTTCTCTCTAGGTACCAACTGCTGTATGTTTAATTAGGTATCTTAGTTAGATGTTTTCCAAATTGATGTTCTAAATTGTTTTGCATGAAGCCCAACATGCTAATGCTAATCTGAGGTTAGGTGAGGTATTCATTTGACTGACGAATCTGACGTGACTGACATGTAGCTATGCTGAACTGATATTCTGATGTTTATCATGCACTATGGTTTATTCTCTGCTAACGTATCTATCCTATGATTCTGATCATCGCATTATTGAAAGTTCATCGTAATTGCCACTCTGTGATTATGCTTTTATGCTTCTTGGTTTTGAGATTAATACGTTTAATATTAGATTGTAATCAATAGGGAATAAATTCACAAATTCTTCCTTTAAGGTGTGGTTATTTGAGTCAGAAATTAATGAATGCGTCGAAAATTCATTAATGGTTATTGTGAAAGATATTTTTGATGTTTGGTAATTTCGTCTTACGGAGACTTACCACTGGGTCAAAAGGTTCATCGACCTAAAACGAGTCCTGATGTGTATAAATTAACAGGACGGACGCGTTAACAGTTCTGGTAGCAGAGCGACGGTTTGGCCCTTGGAGGCCCTAGGACGGAGTTTTTGTTGTTAATTTTGTTTTCTATGATAATGAAATTTGGTAAAACGATGAGTGGCTAGGTTCACCATGGGCTCTCCTGGGATCTCGGAGCCTGCCTAAGATGAGTTGGGAATGTTCTCGGCGCCATAATATGTGTGGTTAGGGTTTTTGCGCTTGCTCAAAGCTTATGCAACTTGCAGGAGATTGTGAAGATTGTGTGTTTAGGCCAAGATAAGTGTCGTTTAGTAGGAGTGGGCGTACTCCACAGAATGAGAGTAGGGAAGTCGGCGTACTTCATGTGAATGCAGCGCTTATTGTTCAACATTATCCACGTGGTTGGTAAAGGTACGGGCCTGTTGAGGTCTAAGACTCCGGAGTAGGATGAAAATAATGGTTTATGTTGTAATCTGTGCGATTTAATAGGTCAATCGGGTGTGGTTGACAAGTCAAGTTTGAGTCACAACGTATGTGCGAAACCTTCGATGGAGATTTGACAAGTTCTAAAGTGCACTAGAATGAGTCATTGACAAGTCGAGAGTAGGATTTGCGGGTCGAATTCTGCTTGCGTATGAGGGAACTGAGAAGGAGAGAGTAGCGGCCGAGGCTTCAAGTGAAATCTCTGTAAAGTTCTGAAGCGAATGTGTTACCCTTCCTGTAGTAAATCAGCAGATTTGTATTGTAATTTAAGGTGTCTGCAATAAATCGCATTAGTTTGTATGAGTTATAAGAAGTTAGTGAGGTGTGGATAAGCCGCAAGACTTTGTCAGCTGCAGTGTGTATGAGTGTGACGTCAGTGGTGCCGCGCTGGGATAGGTCAGATGTTGAGAGGGGTCGCGCACGGATTGGCTGCCGTCCGTGAGAGGCAATAGGGTGAGCAAAGGGCAGGTGAAGAGTGTCCTGGGAACTAAGCCATTTTCCTGATTAAATCTAAAATAAAATGAATTTTGTAAAGGCATTCAAAAGCGCTTTGAGGGGAGATGTGTACATCGTTGCAACAGATGGGGAACCTACACCGCCCGAGGGTACTCCAGCTTATACGGTTATGGAGGAAAAGGGTGTTGCACCGTGTTTGTGGTTAAAACAATGGCGCAAGTTGACAGAAAAAGAAGGGTGTCTAGCGTTTCCGGAACATGGGACGTTCAATCAAAAGGTTTTAGAAAACTTGAGGTGGATGTTAAGTACACAAAAACCACCTCCGAGACCAGCACAATATGAGGCTCTAGCGATCTGGGATCTGATGGCTCTTAAACATAGGCAGGAAAGGTTTCACTGGAGATTGACAAGAGCAGAGAAATCTTATGCAGAAGCAAGGTGGGATAACGAGAATAAGATGTGGAGACGGGGAATCGTAGATGGGTTAAAGCTGTTTCCAGCGATAACACAGGAAGAGGAGAGACAGGGAAAGAAAGCTTCTTGCAAAACTAACAAAGACTCAGACAAAGTTAAAGAACAAAAAAGGACCTGGGAAGAAGAGGATGATTCAGAGGATGAGAAGTTTATGGATAGATTACTGCATGACCGACCACCACCTTATGCGGTGAGTGACAATGTTCCGAGCACTAGCTTGGATCCTGGGAACCAGACACAGGAGAAGGGAGTTACTGATACGGTACAGACTAGTGATACAGCTTTGATACAGAATGGTGACAGTGTACCTACTGCTCCAGACATACCGACACAGTTACAACCTCCACCACAGATAAAAAGAATCTATCCCGATGTTCCAGTACTCAAGACTACTACGAACTTAGTGGTCCCGCCAGACCCGATATATACAAAACCAAGATTGGTCCAGATTGAGTCAACTCCACAGTTGGTGTCACAACCGCCACAACTGATACCGGGGTATAACCCAGTAGCGGGTCCCTTGAAAGACCCTGCACCGGGATTATTAGAGCAGACCTATGGTGTTGCAGCTCCTAGAAGCCTGGGATCAGGTCAGACACCTGCCGCAATATCACTACCTATCACTGTTGGTCCTCCAGTACCGTTATATGCCCAAGAGAGAACAAGGACATGTGAACAGGGAGTCATGACCCATGAAGCCATAAGAGGAGGGTCTATTAGAACTCCACAAATAATGGCCCAGGGAGAACAGGTTCCCGAGCGATCAAGACCCTTAATGGACCTCAGTCCAATAGGGGCACCTCTTGAGGCAATGCGGCAAGCAGGTTTGGGAGTCTTGACTCCCCAAACCATGAGTACAAACACTTCATATACTCCAATGATACATACAGGGAACATTTCACTGCAGGGTTTTACAGTACAACAGTTAAATGAGTGGTTAGAGAAAACTTGTACATCACAAAAGGCTACAGCAACTACAATAACCGAAGTCAATCCCGAAAAAGAAAAACAAGATGAATACCTGAATCTGGTACGGCTAAGCGCAGAAGCTGCTGAGTTGGTGGAAGGAACAATGGGGGTGAACAGGTTAGAATCTTACACTGAGGCAGAATTGAGATACTTATGCCCTAAGATTACTAAAGAAGTGGGAAAAATACACCAGAGATTAACAAATTTGGCAGACAAATACAACATCGATATTGGAAACACGAAACATTTGAAACGAAGTTACAGATTAGACTTCGACACAAAAGATTTTGAACACATGAGATCCGCAGGCATGAAGACACACCTGAAAGAATTGCTGCAGAGTGCGCAAATCTGGGGAGCATTAGAAAAATGGGAAAACCGATGGGCAAAGAAAAAGGACATGAGAGAAACAGCTGGTGGTGTTTTAGTCCATGTGCCATGGTCCAGGGGAGATATTTGTCCTTTACAAATGATTACCCGAGGTTGAGAGAAAAACCGATCGAGTGGTATCAGCAGACAGATAGATTCGTGAAGCTTGCAAAATGTCTTTGGGAGGACTTGAATACTTTGTTTGAGATTATTGTTCCACCAGATTTGTGGCTTGAGTGCAAAAGAGGGGTGGATTGGCCCACAAAGGAACCGACAAGGGATAAGGCGACAGGAGCCCCTTCTGAAGAGGTGATGAAATATTATCATAAAGTCATTGAGTTTTTGAAACAAAAGGTGTCACCGAAGGTGACCGATTGGCAGAAAATCGACCGGACTTCGCAAGAGGTTAAGGAGTTAATACATGCCTATTATGAGAGATTGTTAAAAGCATTTAAACATTACAGTGGTACTGAAACGATCGAGCCGAAAGACATGAATCATCTTGTGTTCAGATTTGTTGAAGGGCTGAGACCAGAAGTTGGTCAAATGATTAGGAATCATTTAATTTGTTGGCAAGCTAAACCGATTGACGAGGTGTTGCAGTATGCGAAATACTGTAGTGATGAAATTGAGTTAAAACAGAAAAAGCTGAAAGAAAAGGTGATGGTGATGCAGATAAGAGCTGCACAGGTTGGAATTCAGGGAAATGGTGTTCAGCAAATGATGCATCAGCAACCTCAAATGAAAGGTGGGTTTCAGGTACAGCCGAGAGGTAGAGGTCGAGGCTTTGTGAATCGTAATTTAGACATGAATAATGTTGTCATACAAAATGATGGGCAAGTAGTGAAGAGGATGTCACCATGTCACGCGTGCGAGGGCATGGGACATTGGAAGCGGGATTGTCCAAATATGGTGCATGATGGTACAGTTCAGCAGAGCATGAATGTTGGGGCACAACAGAATCAACGAGGTCCAAGAATGAGATAACAAAATCAGAATTATCAAAATAATTTGGCGCAGATGTCAGGGGTACAACCCATGCAGCAAATGCAGACACCACGTTTCCAAACTGTGTCAGTACAACCAATGCAACAGCAGATTCCTATGGTGCCTAGACAGCAAATGCAGCTACCTCTAGCCCCGATGGGTCAGCAACAGGTGATGCTTCCTCAGCAGGTCACAGGTCAGGTGTCGAGTCAAAACAATACTGTACAGCAATTCCCATTACGAGGTGAAAATGAGACGAATGACGAATGGTCAGATGACAGTTCAGACAGTGAAGAGTGCAGGCTTGCAGCCTCATTAGAAGTAGATCAGAGAGGCTCATATGTAGAAGGAAAAGTAATGGGCTATAAGGTTTCATTTTTGGTTGACACAGGAGCTACACGCTCTACAGTCCGCAGTGTGGAAGTACCAAGGTTACCTTTATCAGGACGCACAATACGAGTGGTTGGTGTGGCTAATCAGTATTTGACAAATCCAATTACCGATCCAGTACAGGTTGAAATTGGAAATTTCCAAGGCCTGCATAGGTTTGTCGTATGCGACTCAAGTCCAGTATCCCTACTGGGAAGGGACTTACTATGTAAAACTAAATGTTCAATTACCTGTTCCAACGATGGAATAGAAGTTCAGACAAATAGTGATGACGAAGGTGATGAGGACCAGCTCATAGGAGGAGGGGAGACGAGCGAAGATTACCCTCTAATTACCTTATTCCCAGTGTTCACACTAATCGACTTACCTGCTGACCTACAAGGGTCCGTAACAGAGAGAGTGTGGGATTTGACAGGAAAGGAGGTTGGATTAATTAAAGGAGTTAAACCAGTCAAGGTGCAGATAAAACCAAATGCAGTATTCCCACAAGTACCACAATATCACATGACTCAAGACGTACTCATTGAAGTGACACAGATAATTGCAGATTTTCTCAGGCAAGGAGTTTTGAAAGAAGTTTTGAGCAGTCCATGTAACTCACCTATTATGGGTTTGAAAAAGCCCTGTGGGAAGATTCGGATTGTGCAGGATTTGAGAAAAATAAATGAAATTGTGATAAAATGCTGCCCTGTGGTCCCTAATCCAGCAGTAATAATGTTCCAAGTTCCTTGCGATGCTGAATGGTTTACCGTAGTAGACCTATCACAGGCATTTTTCTCAATACCACTGCATGAAGAAAGCCAATTTTTGTTCAGTTTCAAGTTCCTAGATAAAGTGTACAATTGGTGCAGAATCCCTCAAGGGTTTTCTGAATCACCATCTATCTTTAATCAGATCTTAAAGAAGGATTTGGAACCTCTTGTACTGCCTTTTAATTCAACTCTTGTGCAGTACATTGATGACTTGTTGATTGCATCCAAGACCAGAGACAGTTGCAAATATGATACCATTGCATTATTGAACCATTTGGGAATAAACGGGCATAAGGTGTCACCTAAGAAGCTGCAGTACTGTCAGAAAGAAGTAAAATATTTGGGGCATCTATTTGAGAAAGGATCCCGAAGAATATCAAAGGAGAGAATAACAGCTGTCATACAAATGAATCCCCCAACAACAAAAAGAGATGTCAGGATGTTTTTGGGAATGGTGGGTTATTGCCGCCAATGGATACCCAATTTCTCAATCATTGCAAAGCCCTTAATAAAACTGACAGGGAAAGATGTCAAAGATGAACCATATACAATCACTTTGACAAAAGAAGAACTTGAGTCATTTTTGGAGCTGAAAGAATGCATGTGCAGGGCCCCAGTATTAGGGATGCCTGATTATGAAAAACCTTTTCTGTTGTTTTGTCATGAACGTGATGCTTGTTCTTTGTCTGTTTTAACACAGGTCCTCGGAGATGCAAATCGCCCTGTAGCATATTTTTCAGCTACTTTGGACCCTGTCGCAGCAGCCCTACCGGGTTGTTTGCAAGCAGTTGCAGCAGTTGGTCAAAGCCTTTCCCAATGTGAGGGCATAGTCATGGGATACCCTTTAACAGTTTTGGTTCCACATTCTGTTGAAATATTGTTGACAAGAACGAAAACACAGCACATGACAAATGCACGACTTACCAAATATGAGACGATTATTTTGGGGTCACCAAATGTTACACTGCAAAGATGCACAGTACTGAACCCGGCAACTCTGCTTCCCAATGAAAATACAGAAATCAAAGAAGGGGAAGAGTTTGAGCATGATTGTCTCGAGGTGACTGACCTCTGTACCAAACCTCGCCCAGATATACAGGACACCCAATTAAAAGAAAACGATTGCATTATGTTCGTGGATGGGTCCTGTTTAAGAGATTCAACTGGAACATTAAGAGCTGGCTATGCAGTATGTACAATGTCTTGCATAGTCGAAGCCTCCTGGCTTGAAAAAGTATTTTCAGCACAAGTGGCAGAATTAATAGCTCTTACAAAGGCCTGCCATGCTGCTGTAAATTTGAAAGTTACAATTTATACTGATAGCAGATATGGATTTGGAATTGTACATGATTTTGGTCAGATCTGGTCACAAAGGGGTTTCATGACCTCTTCCGGATCACCTGTGAAAAATGGAGAACAGATAAGAGATTTGTTACATGCAATTCAGTTACCTCTTGAAGTTGCCGTGGTAAAGTGCAGTGCTCACACCAGATCACAAGACTTTGTGTCAATGGGAAATGATTATGCAGATCAGGTAGCAAGATTTTGGGCATTAAATTGTATATCATTCAAAGAGCAGTGGGAATTGCTACCTCAGCCTGAAAATGACACAACTCTGAATCTAGCATTACAAGTGGTTGATACTTTAGATGAGTTAAAGACACTACAAAACCGTGCTAACAAAGAAGAAAAACGCTCCTGGCAGAAAATGCAATGTACACAAAGAGCAGATGATATATGGGTCTCAGATGATGGAAATTTGGTCTTACCTAATAGTCTACTGTCACAATTCGCCCGGTTATATCATGGACAAGCACATTTAGGAAGAGACGCCATGATCAGATCTTTTAAAGTTGATTGGTTTAATCCAAAATTCAGACATGCTGCAGAAATTACTTGTCACAGGTGCATTATCTGTCAACAGATGAATGCTGGAAAAGGAACAGTGGTAAATTTGAGCCACATTGGAAGAGCTGGGGGTCCATTTAATAGAATACAAATGGATTTCATTGAAATGCCTGTTTGTGGAGGATTGAAGTACGTGTTGGTGATTGTGTGTGTTTTCAGTCATTGGATTGAGGCATACCCTACACGTAGAAATGACAGTCTCACAGTTGCAAAACTATTACTGAGGGAATTAATACCACGATTCGGGTTCCCGGTTTCTATAGAATCAGATAGGGGAAGACACTTCGACAATGAGGTGATAAAGCTTCTGTATGCAGCACTCAACATCGAGCAGAAGTTACACTGTAGCTATCGCCCTGAAGTATCAGAACTAGTTGAACAGATGAATGGTACCTTAAAGTCAAGAATAGCGAAAATGTGTGCAGCAACAAACATGAAGTGGCCAGATGCATTACCGCTAGTACTGATGTCCATGAGAAACACACCAGATAAGAAAACAGGATTGTCCCCCCATGAAATCCTCATGGGTAGAGCAATGAGGTTACCAGCGGTACCTGCCAATGCACTAGTGAATATTACAGATGATATGGTGTTGGATTACTGCAAAAATTTAGCTGACGTGATACGCTCTTTCTCTCACCAGGTAGAAGCTAACACGTTACCACCAATCGGCGAACCAGGACACTCTCTGCAAGCTGGAGATTGGGTGGTTGTCAAGAAACACGTAAGAAAATCGTGTCTTGAGCCGCGTTGGAAAGGGCCATATCAAGTGATATTGACAACCACTACTGCTGTGAAATGTGCCGGGGTTCCCAACTGGATACATGCCAGCCACACAAAAAGGGTAACGTGTCCTGTTGAAGAGGAACTTGAAAATTCCGGTACAGCAACTTCAAGAGAAGAAGTCTCAGAATCAGAGATCAGTCAAGAAAGATCTGAGACTACAGAAGAGCCCGCTGAGAACAGCCACGTTCCTCACACTATCAGAGAGTTCGAGAGAGGTGACGGAGTGCCAATCTCAGTGGAGGCAGCAGGAGAACAAAGACAAGGAGAGGTTCTCCCATAAGCAGACGAATACAATTCCGAACCTGAATACAGTATTGATCCAGAAGGAGAGAGAGACGGAGTAGCGACAAATCCAGATCCGAACGAATCAGACTCCTCTGATTGAGTTCCAAGACTATCAGAAGAAACTATCATATCACAAGAGGAGGGTGCTGTCCAACGTCCTGAAGGAAGACACCGAAACAAGACTCACAGAGGTGATACATGGCCAGAAAGGTCGCCCTTTAGAATAAGAGAATTAACGAACGAGACAATAATAGAAGAAATCGATACCTTACAGGTGGATGATCTGAGTGAAGGGGAACAGCAAGGTGAACGAAGATTAAAAAGAAAGAGAATAGCAAACCGAAGGTACACAGGTCCTGAATGGGCATATGCTACAACCTCTGAATGGCAACAAGAATTCTTAGCATTCTGCTTTGATCGAGAAGTGCCTGGCCAATACTACGGTACCTGAAGGAAAACATCAGGAAAACTCTGTGGAAAATATATTAAAAGGAAAGAGACTTTATAAACCTACCGGAAAGAGACAATTAAACTTGGATTTGACTTATAAGAAACCTGATTACGACAAGCTGCTAACCTGAATTGAAAAAAAAAAAAAAAAAGGGTCCTGGAGTGAGAGAAGACGCTGTAAATACGCAGAAAAGAGTTTGCCATCTTAAGTTGATTGTTGATCTGCTATTCTGATTCTATAGAAACATGGCTTATAGCAACAAAGGAAGTAAAGTGTGTGGTTGGTTAGGACTTATGATAGGTGTTGTATGTGCAATAATGATTGTGGGAGTGATTGTGGGAATGCCGTGGAGAGAAAGAGAAACTATTAATGCAACTTCAAAACCTGAGACTACCACTACAACTAATAAATGATCACCGTGGGAGAAATTCGAACAAGATACTAAACATCTACATGAGGGAACTAATACGAAGGGGGAACTTTCTGCTAATGTCTTCTATCGCGTATGAATGAGTATGTGGAAACTATGGATACAAAAGATTGTTATGTGTGTACTAAAATTCCTTCATCTGTGCAGGAGGGGGTTACTTATCATAGCCTCCCTCTTACTTATGGAATTAGCTGCAGTTTGTTACTAACGAGATTCTATAATCAAGAGCATGTACAATACTTCTATTCGAATCTGGATGTTGTGTTCTCTTTTGTGCCTGTAATTGAATTCCTAAATAAGCTAGCTAAAGAGCATGATATAAAATTAGTCAGAGGATTCTTTGAGCCAACACTAACATTTGGAACTGCTTATGCACACCGCAACAATTTAACATGCTTACTGTCTTCTGTAGAAAATAGCTTTTTCGATCACACAGATGATAGACGCAAAGCATTAAAAGAGAAATTAGAAAAAGGCTTAGAAAAACGTACTTATGCAAATGATTACGCTTTCACTGCCATTAAAACACAAGGCAAGTTAGCTATAGATGCACTACACGTAGGTAGGCTATGTATATACAGACCAAAATCCGATCACGACAATTTGTTTGTGGGTACGAGTGAATGTAGGCATGTGTTTTTGTTTCAGAGTAAATGGACCTTCATGTTAAATGGACAAGACCCAGCGATTCCTGGAATCTATTACATCTGTGGGTTAAATGCATATTATCGTCTCCCAAAGGGATGGTATGGGACATGTTATTTGGGAATAGTTTTCCCAAAGATATACCAGATTGATGACTTAAAACAAATACCTAAATCTTCTGAAATACAACATTCTAGACAAAAACGAGAATCAGTGGCTGCTGTCATTGGTGACATATTTGGAGCAATAATCCCATCAGTTGGGGTTATCTTAAATTCTATGAAAATTCAAAAGTTGTCTACTATTATGGATAACATGCTGACAAACTTTACAGGAGCAATATTATTAATGGATACTGAACTCGCTGCAGAAAGAGCTATGACTCTTCAAAATCGGCTTGCTTTAGACATTCTTTTAGCAAAGAATGGAGGTGTGTGCAAAATGCTTAATGAGCGTCACTGCTGTACCTATGTACCCGATAATAGTAAGAAAATTAGAAACATGCTTACTAACCTAACTAGAGATAGTACAGATTTGAAGGAACTGAAAGAACCTGGAGTTTGGGAAAAGTTTGGAAAAGGAATTGCCCGGGTAGGAAACTGGTTTACCAATATTTGGAATGGTGTTCTTGCAAAAATTATGTTGGGCCTACTAATTGTTTTGATTTGTCTATTAGGATTATGGGGAGCATGCAAAATTAATGACAAAATTAGAAGAAACTTGTCAAAAAGAGCCAATCAGAATGAAGAAAGTGAAAGAGAGAAAATGTTCAATGAAATATGGGAAAGTTCACATAAAGGGCAAGATGTTGAAATGCGCATTATGCGCAAGGTGAAAAATAGAAAATCAAGAATTGTGTGATGACGTGCGTCATCAGAGGAGGGACTGAGAGAGCGTAGTATAAATATCATATATTATAGACGTGAAACGCTTACATTTGCCAAAAGCAATATTAATAAATAATAATTAAAATGCATTAATATACGTGAAGATTTACTCATTTATGAACACTAATGTTGAATAATAATAATAATAATAATAAGATATATGCATTATTACGATCAAAACTGTATTCATTAAAATTGTATGTCTTAAGTTAGCATGAGTTGCGAACTAGCTGTGTAACTCTCATTTAAAAGCCTATTTTTCCTGCTTTTTCTGTGTGCGGACTCGCAAATGACAATGACCCAGCTATTGTTCTCTTCTGTATTAATTCGAAATATGAACAAATCTTCCCATCCGCATTCTAGCAGCTTTTAGTATAGAAGATATGTGCTTCGAAACAGTAATGGACACTCTCAAGGACGATGAGACGAGGGGAAAAGAACTCCTGACCCGAGACGTGTGCCAAGATGGTGAAGTAACCCCGACGTACCACCTACGAAAAATGCTGATTATGAAGACCAATTGAAAGACAAAATAATATCAAGAAATGACACATGCATTACTTAATGTATAATTTGATTGGTTACCAATGATGGGGTGTAGTTATTAACCAATAGAATTTTGGTGGAATGGATTACGAAAAGAGGATAAAAACTCATGAGACACAAGGGACGACGTTCAGTTAGGAAGGGATGACATCGATTGCATCCAGAAACTCTGTCACACTATTTGGTGATTTGAGACTTAGACAAAATTATCACAGCCCATAGACCGCCCTATTACACTTTCCTCCATATGAGGAGAGTGACCCTTGATTCTCTTTTAGATAGTTTGAACCATCTGATGTCCTGAAGACGAAGACTGATCCTGTATGCTGACTTAACTCTAGGAGGGTAATTATTAATGCTAACAGAATCTATATGCCTTTCTCTCTAGGTACCAACTGCTGTATGTTTAATTAGGTATCTTAGTTAGATGTTTTCCAAATTGATGTTCTAAATTGTTTTGCATGAAGCCCAACATGCTAATGCTAATCTGAGGTTAGGTGAGGTATTCATTTGACTGACGAATCTGACGTGACTGACATGTAGCTATGCTGAACTGATATTCTGATGTTTATCATGCACTATGGTTTATTCTCTGCTAACGTATCTATCCTATGATTCTGATCATCGCATTATTGAAAGTTCATCGTAATTGCCACTCTGTGATTATGCTTTTATGCTTCTTGGTTTTGAGATTAATACGTTTAATATTAGATTGTAATCAATAGGGAATAAATTCACAAATTCTTCCTTTAAGGTGTGGTTATTTGAGTCAGAAATTAATGAATGCGTCGAAAATTCATTAATGGTTATTGTGAAAGATATTTTTGATGTTTGGTAATTTCGTCTTACGGAGACTTACCACTGGGTCAAAAGGTTCATCGACCTAAAACGAGTCCTGATGTGTATAAATTAACAGGACGGACGCGTTAACAGTTCTGGTAGCAGAGTGACGGTTTGGCCCTTGGAGGCCCTAGGACGGAGTTTTTGTTGTTAATTTTGTTTTCTATGATAATGAAATTTGGTAAAACGATGAGTGGCTAGGTTCACCATGGGCTCTCCTGGGATCTCGGAGCCTGCCTAAGATGAGTTGGGAATGTTCTCGGCGCCATAATATGTGTGGTTAGGGTTTTTGCGCTTGCTCAAAGCTTATGCAACTTGCAGGAGATTGTGAAGATTGTGTGTTTAGGCCAAGATAAGTGTCGTTTAGTAGGAGTGGGCGTACTCCACAGAATGAGAGTAGGGAAGTCGGCGTACTTCATGTGAATGCAGCGCTTATTGTTCAACATTATCCACGTGGTTGGTAAAGGTACGGGCCTGTTGAGGTCTAAGACTCCGGAGTAGGATGAAAATTATGGTTTATGTTGTAATCTGTGCGATTTAATAGGTCAATCGGGTGTGGTTGACAAGTCAAGTTTGAGTCACAACGTATGTGCGAAACCTTCGATGGAGATTTGACAAGTTCTAAAGTGCACTAGAATGAGTCATTGACAAGTCGAGAGTAGGATTTGCGGGTCGAATTCTGCTTGCGTATGAGGGAACTGAGAAGGAGAGAGTAGCGGCCGAGGCTTCAAGTGAAATCTCTGTAAAGTTCTGAAGCGAATGTGTTACCCTTCCTGTAGTAAATCAGCAGATTTGTATTGTAATTTAAGGTGTCTGCAATAAATCGCATTAGTTTGTATGAGTTATAAGAAGTTAGTGAGGTGTGGATAAGCCGCAAGACTTTGTCAGCTGCAGTGTGTATGAGTGTGACGTCAGTGGTGCCGCGCTGGGATAGGTCAGATGTTGAGAGGGGTCGCGCACGGATTGGCTGCCGTCCGTGAGAGGCAATAGGGTGAGCAAAGGGCAGGTGAAGAGTGTCCTGGGAACTAAGCCATTTTCCTGATTAAATCTAAAATAAAATGAATTTTGTAAAGGCATTCAAAAGCGCTTTGAGGGGAGATGTGTACATCGTTGCAACAGATGGGGAACCTACACCGCCCGAGGGTACTCCAGCTTATACGGTTATGGAGGAAAAGGGTGTTGCACCGTGTTTGTGGTTAAAACAATGGCGCAAGTTGACAGAAAAAGAAGGGTGTCTAGCGTTTCCGGAACATGGGACGTTCAATCAAAAGGTTTTAGAAAACTTGAGGTGGATGTTAAGTACACAAAAACCACCTCCGAGACCAGCACAATATGAGGCTCTAGCGATCTGGGATCTGATGGCTCTTAAACATAGGCAGGAAAGGTTTCACTGGAGATTGACAAGAGCAGAGAAATCTTATGCAGAAGCAAGGTGGGATAACGAGAATAAGATGTGGAGACGGGGAATCGTAGATGGGTTAAAGCTGTTTCCAGCGATAACACAGGAAGAGGAGAGACAGGGAAAGAAAGCTTCTTGCAAAACTAACAAAGACTCAGACAAAGTTAAAGAACAAAAAAGGACCTGGGAAGAAGAGGATGATTCAGAGGATGAGAAGTTTATGGATAGATTACTTCATGACCGACCACCACCTTATGCGGTGAGTGACAATGTTCCGAGCACTAGCTTGGATCCTGGGAACCAGACACAGGAGAAGGGAGTTACTGATACGGTACAGACTAGTGATACAGCTTTGATACAGAATGGTGACAGTGTACCTACTGCTCCAGACATACCGACACAGTTACAACCTCCACCACAGATAAAAAGAATCTATCCCGATGTTCCAGTACTCAAGACTACTACGAACTTAGTGGTCCCGCCAGACCCGATATATACAAAACCAAGATTGGTCCAGATTGAGTCAACTCCACAGTTGGTGTCACAACCGCCACAACTGATACCGGGGTATAACCCAGTAGCGGGTCCCTTGAAAGACCCTGCACCGGGATTATTAGAGCAGACCTATGGTGTTGCAGCTCCTAGAAGCCTGGGATCAGGTCAGACACCTGCCGCAATATCACTACCTATCACTGTTGGTCCTCCAGTACCGTTATATGCCCAAGAGAGAACAAGGACATGTGAACAGGGAGTCATGACCCATGAAGCCATAAGAGGAGGGTCTATTAGAACTCCACAAATAATGGCCCAGGGAGAACAGGTTCCCGAGCGATCAAGACCCTTAATGGACCTCAGTCCAATAGGGGCACCTCTTGAGGCAATGCGGCAAGCAGGTTTGGGAGTCTTGACTCCCCAAACCATGAGTACAAACACTTCATATACTCCAATGATACATACAGGGAACATTTCACTGCAGGGTTTTACAGTACAACAGTTAAATGAGTGGTTAGAGAAAACTTGTACATCACAAAAGGCTACAGCAACTACAATAACCGAAGTCAATCCCGAAAAAGAAAAACAAGATGAATACCTGAATCTGGTACGGCTAAGCGCAGAAGCTGCTGAGTTGGTGGAAGGAACAATGGGGGTGAACAGGTTAGAATCTTACACTGAGGCAGAATTGAGATACTTATGCCCTAAGATTACTAAAGAAGTGGGAAAAATACACCAGAGATTAACAAATTTGGCAGACAAATACAACATCGATATTGGAAACACGAAACATTTGAAACGAAGTTACAGATTAGACTTCGACACAAAAGATTTTGAACACATGAGATCCGCAGGCATGAAGACACACCTGAAAGAATTGCTGCAGAGTGCGCAAATCTGGGGAGCATTAGAAAAATGGGAAAACCGATGGGCAAAGAAAAAGGACAAAGGGAAGAGGGATAGTCCAGGGTCTATTGAAACGGCGACTACACCCAATCGGGATTCAGTAAAAATCTTGCCCATGAGAGAAACAGCTGGTGGTGTTTTAGTCCATGTGCCATGGTCCAGGGGAGATATTTTGTCCTTTACAAATGATTACCCGAGGTTGAGAGAAAAACCGATCGAGTGGTATCAGCAGACAGATAGATTTGTGAAGCTTGCAAAATGTCTTTGGGAGGACTTGAATACTTTGTTTGAGATTATTGTTCCACCAGATTTGTGGCTTGAGTGCAAAAGAGGGGTGGATTGGCCCACAAAGGAACCGACAAGGGATAAGGCGACAGGAGCACCTTCTGAAGAGGTGATGAAATATTATCATAAAGTCATTGAGTTTTTGAAACAAAAGGTGTCACCGAAGGTGACCGATTGGCAGAAAATCGACCGGACTTCGCAAGAGGTTAAGGAGTTAATACATGCCTATTATGAGAGATTGTTAAAAGCATTTAAACATTAAAGTGGTACTGAAACGATCGAGCCGAAAGACATGAATCATCTTGTGTTCAGATTTGTTGAAGGGCTGAGACCAGAAGTTGGTCAAATGATTAGGAATCATTTAATTTGTTGGCAAGCTAAACCGATTGACGAGGTGTTGCAGTATGCGAAATACTGTAGTGATGAAATTGAGTTAAAACAGAAAAAGCTGAAAGAAAAGGTGATGGTGATGCAGATAAGAGCCTCACAGGTTGGAATTCAGGGAAATGGTGTTCAGCAAATGATGCATCAGCAACCTCAAATGAAAGGTGGGTTTCAGGTACAGCCGAGAGGTAGAGGTCGAGGCTTTGTGAATCGTAATTTAGACATGAATAATGTTGTCATACAAAATGATGGGCAAGTAGTGAAGAGGATGTCACCATGTCACGCGTGCGAGGGCATGGGATATTGGAAGCGGGATTGTCCAAATATGGTGCATGATGGTACAGTTCAGCAGAGCATGAATGTTGGGGCACAACAGAATCAACGAGGTCCAAGAATGAGATAACAAAATCAGAATTATCAAAATAATTTGGCGCAGATGTCAGGGGTACAACCCATGCAGCAAATGCAGACACCACGTTTCCAAACTGTGTCAGTACAACCAATGCAACAGCAGATTCCTATGGTGCCTAGACAGCAAATGCAGCTACCTCTAGCCCCGATGGGTCAGCAACAGGTGATGCTTCCTCAGCAGGTCACAGGTCAGGTGTCGAGTCAAAACAATACTGTACAGCAATTCCCATTACGAGGTGAAAATGAGACGAATGACGAATGGTCAGATGACAGTTCAGACAGTGAAGAGTGCAGGCTTGCAGCCTCATTAGAAGTAGATCAGAGAGGCTCATATGTAGAAGGAAAAGTAATGGGCTATAAGGTTTCATTTTTGGTTGACACAGGAGCTACACGCTCTACAGTCCGCAGTGTGGAAGTACCAAGGTTACCTTTATCAGGACGCACAATACGAGTGGTTGGTGTGGCTAATCAGTATTTGACAAATCCAATTACCGATCCAGTACAGGTTGAAATTGGAAATTTCCAAGGCCTGCATAGGTTTGTCGTATGCGACTCAAGTCCAGTATCCCTACTGGGAAGGGACTTACTATGTAAAACTAAATGTTCAATTACCTGTTCCAACGATGGAATAGAAGTTCAGACAAATAGTGATGACGAAGGTGATGAGGACCAGCTCATAGGAGGAGGGGAGACGAGCGAAGATTACCCTCTAATTACCTTATTCCCAGTGTTCACACTAATCGACTTACCTGCTGACCTACAAGGGTCCGTAACAGAGAGAGTGTGGGATTTGACAGGAAAGGAGGTTGGATTAATTAAAGGAGTTAAACCAGTCAAGGTGCAGATAAAACCAAATGCAGTATTCCCACAAGTACCACAATATCACATGACTCAAGACGTACTCATTGAAGTGACACAGATAATTGCAGATTTTCTCAGGCAAGGAGTTTTGAAAGAAGTTTTGAGCAGTCCATGTAACTCACCTATTATGGGTTTGAAAAAGCCCTGTGGGAAGATTCGGATTGTGCAGGATTTGAGAAAAATAAATGAAATTGTGATAAAATGCTGCCCTGTGGTCCCTAATCCAGCAGTAATAATGTTCCAAGTTCCTTGCGATGCTGAATGGTTTACCGTAGTAGACCTATCACAGGCATTTTTCTCAATACCACTGCATGAAGAAAGCCAATTTTTGTTCAGTTTCAAGTTCCTAGATAAAGTGTACAGTTGGTGCAGAATCCCTCAAGGGTTTTCTGAATCACCATCTATCTTTAATCAGATCTTAAAGAAGGATTTGGAACCTCTTGTACTGCCTTTTAATTCAACTCTTGTGCAGTACATTGATGACTTGTTGATTGCATCCAAGACCAGAGACAGTTGCAAATATGATACCATTGCATTATTGAACCATTTGGGAATAAACGGGCATAAGGTGTCACCTAAGAAGCTGCAGTACTGTCAGAAAAAAGTAAAATATTTGGGGCATCTATTTGAGAAAGGATCCCGAAGAATATCAAAGGAGAGAATAACAGCTGTCATACAAATGAATCCCCCAACAACAAAAAGAGATGTCAGGATGTTTTTGGGAATGGTGGGTTATTGCCGCCAATGGATACCCAATTTCTCAATCATTGCAAAGCCCTTAATAAAACTGACAGGGAAAGATGTCAAAGATGAACCATATACAATCACTTTGACAAAAGAAGAACTTGAGTCATTTTTGGAGCTGAAAGAATGCATGTGAAGGGCCCCAGTATTAGGGATGCCTGATTATGAAAAACCTTTTCTGTTGTTTTGTCATGAACGTGATGCTTGTTCTTTGTCTGTTTTAACACAGGTCCTCGGAGATGCAAATCGCCCTGTAGCATATTTTTCAGCTACTTTGGACCCTGTCGCAGCAGCCCTGCCGGGTTGTTTGCAAGCAGTTGCAGCAGTTGGTCAAAGCCTTTCCCAATGTGAGGGCATAGTCATGGGATACCCTTTAACAGTTTTGGTTCCACATTCTGTTGAAATATTGTTGACAAGAACGAAAACACAGCACATGACAAATGCACGACTTACCAAATATGAGACGATTATTTTGGGGTCACCAAATGTTACACTGCAAAGATGCACAGTACTGAACCCGGCAACTCTGCTTCCCAATGAAAATACAGAAATCAAAGAAGGGGAAGAGTTTGAGCATGATTGTCTCGAGGTGACTGACCTCTGTACCAAACCTCGCCCAGATATACAGGACACCCAATTAAAAGAAAACAATTGCATTATGTTCGTGGATGGGTCCTGTTTAAGAGATTCAACTGGAACATTAAGAGCTGGCTATGCAGTATGTACAATGTCTTGCATAGTCGAAGCCTCCTGGCTTGAAAAAGTATTTTCAGCACAAGTGGCAGAATTAATAGCTCTTACAAAGGCCTGCCATGCTGCTGTAAATTTGAAAGTTACAATTTATACTGATAGCAGATATGGATTTGGAATTGTACATGATTTTGGTCAGATCTGGTCACAAAGGGGTTTCATGACCTCTTCCGGATCACCTGTGAAAAATGGAGAACAGATAAGAGATTTGTTACATGCAATTCAGTTACCTCTTGAAGTTGCCGTGGTAAAGTGCAGTGCTCACACCAGATCACAAGACTTTGTGTCAATGGGAAATGATTATGCAGATCAGGTAGCAAGATTTTGGGCATTAAATTGTATATCATTCAAAGAGCAGTGGGAATTGCTACCTCAGCCTGAAAATGACACAACTCTGAATCTAGCATTACAAGTGGTTGATACTTTAGATGAGTTAAAGACACTACAAAACCGTGCTAACAAAGAAGAAAAACGCTCCTGGCAGAAAATGCAATGTACACAAAGAGCAGATGATATATGGGTCTCAGATGATGGAAAATTGGTCTTACCTAATAGTCTACTGTCACAATTCGCCCGGTTATATCATGGACAAGCAAATTTAGGAAGAGACACCATGATCAGATCTTTTAAAGTTGATTGGTTTAATCCAAAATTCAGACATGCTGCAGAAATTACTTGTCACAGGTGCATTATCTGTCAACAGATGAATGCTGGAAAAGGAACAGTGGTAAATTTGAGCCACATTGGAAGAGCTGGGGGTCCATTTAATAGAATACAAATGGATTTCATTGAAATGCCTGTTTGTGGAGGATTGAAGTACGTGTTGGTGATTGTGTGTGTTTTCAGTCATTGGATTGAGGCATACCCTACACGTAGAAATGACAGTCTCACAGTTGAAAAACTATTACTGAGGGAATTAATACCACGATTCGGGTTCCCGGTTTCTATAGAATCAGATAGGGGAAGACACTTCGACAATGAGGTGATAAAGCTTCTGTATGCAGCACTCAACATCGAGCAGAAGTTACACTGTAGCTATCGCCCTGAAGTATCAGAACTAGTTGAACAGATGAATGGTACCTTAAAGTCAAGAATAGCGAAAATGTGTGCAGCAACAAACATGAAGTGGCCAGATGCATTACCGCTAGTACTGATGTCCATGAGAAACACACCAGATAAGAAAACAGGATTGTCCCCCCATGAAATCCTCATGGGTAGAGCAATGAGGTTACCAGCGGTACCTGCCAATGCACTAGTGAATATTACAGATGATATGGTGTTGGATTACTGCAAAAATTTAGCTGACGTGATACGCTCTTTCTCTCACCAGGTAGAAGCTAACACGTTACCACCAATCGGCGAACCAGGACACTCTCTGCAAGCTGGAGATTGGGTGGTTGTCAAGAAACACGTAAGAAAATCGTGTCTTGAGCCGCGTTGGAAAGGGCCATATCAAGTGATATTGACAACCACTACTGCTGTGAAATGTGCCGGGGTTCCCAACTGGATACATGCCAGCCACACAAAAAGGGTAACGTGTCCTGTTGAAGAGGAACTTGAAAATTCCGGTACAGCAACTTCAAGAGAAGAAGTCTCAGAATCAGAGATCAGTCAAGAAAGATCTGAGACTACAGGAGAGCCTGCTGAGAACAGCCACGTTCCTCACACTATCAGAGAGTTCGAGAGAGGTGACGGAGTGCCAATCTCAGTGGAGGCAGCAGGAGAACAAAGACAAGGAGAGGTTCTCCCATAAGCAGACGAATACAATTCCGAACCTGAATACAGTATTGATCCAGAAAGAGAGAGAGACGGAGTAGCGACAAATCCAGATCAGAACGAATCAGACTCCTCTGATTGAGTTCCAAGACTATCAGAAGAAACTATCATATCACAAGAGGAGGGTGCTGTCCAACGTCCTGAAGGAAGACACCGAAACAAGACTCATAGAGGTGATACATGGCCAGAAAGGTCGCCCTTTAGAATAAGAGAATTAACGAACGAGACAATAATAGAAGAAATCGATACCTTACAGGTGGATGATCTGAGTGAAGGGGAACAGCAAGGTGAACGAAGATTAAAAAGAAAGAGAATAGCAAACCGAAGGTACACAGGTCCTGAATGGGCATATGCTACAACCTCTGAATGACAACAAGAATTCTTAGCATTCTGCTTTGATCGAGAAGTGCCTGGCCAATACTACGGTACCTGAAGGAAAACATCAGGAAAACTCTGTGGAAAATATATTAAAAGGAAAGAGACTTTATAAACCTACCGGAAAGAGACAATTAAACTTGGATTTGACTTATAAGAAACCTGATTACGACAAGCTGCTAACCTGAATTGAAAAAAAAAAAAAAAAAGGGTCCTGGAGTGAGAGAAGACGCTGTAAATACGCAGAAAAGAGTTTGCCATCTTAAGTTGATTGTTGATCTGCTATTCTGATTCTATAGAAACATGGCTTATAGCAACAAAGGAAGTAAAGTGTGTGGTTGGTTAGGACTTATGATAGGTGTTGTATGTGCAATAATGATTGTGGGAGTGATTGTGGGAATGCCGTGGAGAGAAAGAGAAACTATTAATGCAACTTCAAAACCTGAGACTACCACTACAACTAATAAATGATCACCGTGGGAGAAATTCAAACAAGATACTAAACATCTACATGAGGGAACTAATACGAAGGGGGAACTTTCTACAAATGTCTTCTATCGCTAATGAATGAGTATGTGGAAACTATGGATACAAAAGATTGTTATGTGTGTACTAAAATTCCTTCATCTGTGCAGGAGGGGGTTACTTATCATAGCCTCCCTCTTACTTATGGAATTAGCTGCAGTTTGTTACTAACGAGATTCTATAATCAAGAGCATGTACAATACTTCTATTCGAATCTGGATGTTGTGTTCTCTTTTGTGCCTGTAATTGAATTCCTAAATAAGCTAGCTAAAGAGCATGATATAAAATTAGTCAGAGGATTCTTTGAGCCAACACTAACATTTGGAACTGCTTATGCACACCGCAACAATTTAACATGCTTACTGTCTTCTGTAGAAAAAAGCTTTTTCAATCACACAGATGATAGACGCAAAGCATTAAAAGAGAAATTAGAAAAAGGCTTAGAAAAACGTACTTATGCAAATGATTACGCTTTCACTGCCATTAAAACACAAGGCAAGTTAGCTATAGATGCACTACACGTAGGTAGGCTATGTATATACAGACCAAAATCCGATCACGACAATTTGTTTGTGGGTACGAGTGAATGTAGGCATGTGTTTTTGTTTCAGAGTAAATGGACCTTCATGTTAAATGGACAAGACCCAGCGATTCCTGGAATCTATTACATCTGTGGGTTAAATGCATATTATCGTCTCCCAAAGGGATGGTATGGGACATGTTATTTGGGAATAGTTTTCCCAAAGATATACCAGATTGATGACTTAAAACAAATACCTAAATCTTCTGAAATACAACATTCTAGACAAAAACGAGAATCAGTGGCTGCTGTCATTGGTGACATATTTGGAGCAATAATCCCATCAGTTGGGGTTATCTTAAATTCTATGAAAATTCAAAAGTTGTCTACTATTATGGATAACATGCTGACAAACTTTACAGGAGCAATATTATTAATGGATACTGAACTCGCTGCAGAAAGAGCTATGACTCTACAAAATCGGCTTGCTTTAGACATTCTTTTAGCAAAGAATGGAGGTGTGTGCAAAATGCTTAATGAGCGTCACTGCTGTACCTATGTACCCGATAATAGTAAGAAAATTAGAAACATGCTTACTAACCTAACTAGAGATAGTACAGATTTGAAGGAACTGAAAGAACCTGGAGTTTGGGAAAAGTTTGGAAAAGGAATTGCCCGGGTAGGAAACTGGTTTACCAATATTTGGAATGGTGTTCTTGCAAAAATTATGTTGGGCCTACTAATTGTTTTGATTTGTCTATTAGGATTATGGGGAGCATGCAAAATTAATGACAAAATTAGAAGAAACTTGTCAAAAAGAGCCAAACAGAATGAAGAAAGTGAAAGAGAGAAAATGTTCAATGAAATATGGGAAAGTTCACATAAAGGGCAAGATGTTGAAATGCGCATTATGCGCAAGGTGAAAAATTGAAAATCAAGAATTGTGTGACGACGTGCGTCATCAGAGGAGGGACTGAGAGAGCGTAGTATAAATATCATATATTATAGACGTGAAACGCTTACATTTGCCAAAAGCAATATTAATAAATAATAATTAAAATGCATTAATATACGTGAAGATTTACTCATTTATGAACACTAATGTTGAATAATAATAATAATAATAATAAGATATATGCATTATTACGATCAAAACTGTATTCATTAAAATTGTATGTCTTAAGTTAGCATGAGTTGCGAACTAGCTGTGTAACTCTCATTTAAAAGCCTATTTTTCCTGCTTTTTCTGTGTGCGGACTCGCAAATGACAATGACCCAGCTATTGTTCTCTTCTGTATTAATTCGAAATATGAACAAATCTTCCCATCCGCATTCTAGCAGCTTTTAGTATAGAAGATATGTGCTTCGAAACAGTAATGGACACTCTCAAGGACGATGAGACGAGGGGAAAAGAACTCCTGACCCGAGACGTGTGCCAAGATGGTGAAGTAACCCCGGACGTACCACCTACGAAAAATGCTGATTATGAAGACCAATTGAAAGACAAAATAATATCAAGAAATGACACATGCATTACTTAATGTATAATTTGATTGGTTACCAATGATGGGGTGTAGTTATTAACCAATAGAATTTTGGTGGAATGGATTACGAAAAGAGGATAAAAACTCATGAGACACAAGGGACGACGTTCAGTTAGGAAGGGATGACATCGATTGCATCCAGAAACTCTGTCACTCTATTTGGTGATTTGAGACTTAGACAAAATTATCACAGCCCATAGACCGCCCTATTACACTTTCCTCCATATGAGGAGAGTGACCCTTGATTCTCTTTTAGATAGTTTGAACCATCTGATGTCCTGAAGACGAAGACTGATCCTGTATGCTGACTTAACTCTAGGAGGGTAATTATTAATGCTAACAGAATCTATATGCCTTTATCTCTAGGTAACAACTGCTGTATGTTTAATTAGGTATCTTAGTTAGATGTTTTCCAAATTGATGTTCTAAATTGTTTTGCATGAAGCCCAACATGCTAATGCTAATCTGAGGTTAGGTGAGGTATTCATTTGACTGACGAATCTGACGTGACTGACATGTAGCTATGCTGAACTGATATTCTGATGTTTATCATGCACTATGGTTTATTCTCTGCTAACGTATCTATCCTATGATTCTGATCATCGCATTATTGAAAGTTCATCGTAATTGCCACTCTGTGATTATGCTTTTATGCTTCTTGGTTTTGAGATTAATACGTTTAATATTAGATTGTAATCAATAGGGAATAAATTCACAAATTCTTCCTTTAAGGTGTGGTTATTTGAGTCAGAAATTAATGAATGCGTCGAAAATTCATTAATGGTTATTGTGAAAGATATTTTTGATGTTTGGTAATTTCGTCTTACGGAGACTTACCACTGGGTCAAAAGGTTCATCGACCTAAAACGAGTCCTGATGTGTATAAATTAACATAGACGGACGCGTTAACACACTAATGTCTGAAAACAAAATTGTGTTGAAAAAAAATCCTAAAAAGCTTGCTGGATCAGAAAAGATCTGCAAACAACGATCAAGATCAACCCCACAAAAGGTAGTATTAAGAAAATGACTGCCATACATTATGATTATAATTTACAACAGGCACCAGTGATAAATCAAAATGAAGAAACCAAGATTAACTTGCTGCAATCGTTCTCCGAAGCTTCTCTAAAGTTCACCTTACAGGCTTCTGTAACAGAAGGAGGATGTCTTCGTGCTGCTGACAAGTAATTATTTTCTAAGGTACAGGAGCTACCAATGAACCCAAGAAGGAATGGGTATACAATGCGACATAAAATAAGGCATGTAGTAGTTTGTAGATGTCAAAGATACACCATTTTCAGACTGTTCTATTTCTTTATTCAACGGCGTTAAGTGTATTGTACATTGTAGGCCCATAGCTATGATTAGAAAAAATGACAATAACCGAGTGAATGCTTAGCATCATAAGCTAAAACTTGAAGACTGACTGAAGGTAACCTTCGTACCAAGAGGTCAGTTGATAACTATCACGGTGGGCATGAAACAGTTTCCTACCAGCTTGCCTCTTGCTCTCTTCTTCGTCAGAAACTAAGCCACAATTTATCAAGGAGATGCCCAACATAAGGCTTTCTGGTCTTCTCAGTTTACAAGCTGCACAATCTGACCAATGTGCTGTAAAACTATGTAAGAAATGTGCAATTAAAATGTACTGATTTCTGGCTACAGTCCAAACCCAAACCTGGTCCTCATACCACTGAGGGTTATTCATCCATTCCCATCTAGAGAGAATAGTGAAAGCTAGGCCGCAGGGGTGTGGAAATGATTAGCATGCAGCCAATTTGATCATGGTGGCAGCTTTCACCTGCTAGCGCAGGTGTCTTAATAACAATTAATAATGAGTATTTAAATATTTTGAATAATGAATTTATGTAGAAAATAAAATAACGACGAAAATAATGCACGCATTTGAAAATGTGAACACGAAGAAGGGCCACCAATGTTAACGAAGTGTACTAATCAATGATTTAATAATATGAAATGTTGACTATATGTTTGACTAATGTAGTAATATGTCCTATTGAGGGTTATGCAATAAGCTTTAGCTTTATCAACTGTAGGCCTTAACTTAGCAAGAGTCTTGGCCTACTTGCCAGGCCTCATGTTAAGTTGTATTTCTTAGCGTTTAATGAAAAAATGCTGACCAATTGAACTAAACTGTGAAATGTTTAACGTATTGTTTAAATGTGCTCATAACGGAAGCTTCTCGTGTGAACCGACTGCTAAAAGATGATGTTCCTGCTAATGCAACATTTTATGTGTAATGTGTGTGAGACGGACTTTCCCAGGACAAGAACAATGAAGATACTGGCTAGAGTAGAAGCTGCAACAATATTGTTACCTGACAAGCCGGATGATGAGGACATCACAAGACGAATCAATCAACAATATGAGAACGGAGAAATATTAGAATTCATAGATGTGGGATATTCGTTTTATTGGACAGAGTGTGAACATACGATTAACTGACCAAGAGGGATTTAGGGGATAGTTTTAACATTTTTGACTTAACAACACTGCACAGTGAGAAGACGGACATTCTGCCCTTGCCTTCAGACAGTCATTTTTGCCCATATTTTCCTCACCTAGAGGTTATTATTTTCTTATGCATCTTTACTAGAGACGTGCTTAACTTATATGATTAAACTTTGCCCTTTTAAATTAGGATGCTGAACCCTAATGTCTTGCTGATCGACTAATGTCCTGAAGACAAAGACTGATTCTGCTTTGCTGATCCATACCAAGGATAGGTATTTTATAGATTATGATTATTATGCACATTTGCTTTTTCTTTCTAGGTACCAACTGTGCTGTTATGATAGAACCATAGTTAGATGTTTTTCCAAATTTGTTTTGCTAAATTGTTTGCATGAAGCCCAACATGCTGATGCTAATTTGAGGGTACTTAAGGATTCTCACAAATGATTTACGATAACAGGGACTAATGCTTGATGGATTTCTCTGCTGAATTCCATGTACGTTATAACGTTAACACAGTTGACTTTGTTATTGATATGCACCATAACCTTAGAATGTGTTGTAGTTCAAGCTTTAATTAGATTGCGTTTCTTTCGCCGCTTTGGACAACCAGTATTGTTCCTGTACGTGTTTCATCTGATTTTGAGATTAATTTACATGACCTTAGCATTGTTAATATAGGGAAATAAACATTTTAAACTTTTACTAAAGGTGTGATTGTTCATGATTGAAAGGTCATGGTGCATGACAGTTACTGACTCCATTGATTATTGATTTATTCATGACTAATGATTATTGATTATTGTGTATTGATTATTGATTATGTACTGGATCTATGGTAAGAACATCTTAAATGCGAGTCAAAAACATTGTCAAAAGGTTCATCGACCTATTTGCGCCCCCTTGTAAGTTTACTTGTTAAGGTCAGACGAGCTATCAGTTATGGTAGCAGACTGATGGTTAGTCTCCTTAAGAGTTTACCAAAGATGTCTGGTACAGAGTGATAACAGAGATGGCAAGAAACTGATGGTTCATCTTCGTTGGAGCTTACCATAGATGTGCAGTACACATTTAACAGGTGATCCCAGAGATGCTAGTAGCTTGATGAGTTGGTCCTTGGATGGCTCATTATTATTGAGATTTGCATTCTGTTTTTCAGTGATGATAATTGTAGAGAAAATGATTTCCCCTTAAGCCCAGAAATGACTTTCCCAGATCTTGAATCATGCTAATGGGTGTTTGAGGACGTTCCTGGCATTCCAGTGATAGTGTGAGTGAATAGGTTGCAATTGCACAGCTTATGCAAATCGCAGGTGAATTGTGAGTTTGTGAGTATTTTAGGGCGTTTGCGTACTCCAAATGAAGTTGTAGCAGGAATGTGCATTCTCCGCAGTGTGACAGTAGAGAAGTCGTCAAACTTCATATGTGTGTGACGCTTTGTGCTCAGATATTGTCCACATGGTTGTTGATGTACGGACCCTGCGTGGTCTAAGGCTCCGGAGTATATTGAAAAGTGTATGAGACACTTGGTTATATGTTGTAATTCGGCTGGTTTAGTATGTTGATCGGGCGTGGTCAACAAGTCAGTGTGTGAGTTAAAGTGAGTGAAAAAAAATTTAGTCTGAGATTTGGCAAGTCCTATGAGAACCAGGACAGACCTATTGATCAATTGAGAGTAAAATTTGCAGGTCGAGACTGAGAAAGAAGGAGTAGCTGTAAGTGCGGTAAGAGCCATCAGTGAAAATAAAATCTGTAAGGTTTCTGAAGCGATTGTGTTACCTTTCCTGTAGTAAACCAGCAGATTTGTTTTTGTTTTTTGGTTTTTGATTAGTCCTCGCAATATTTTGCATTAGTTTGTGTGAACTGGAGTTTAGGAGGACAAGGCTGGAGACTTTGTCAGCTGCAGTACGTGTGGGCGTGACGTCATTGGAGCCACACTGGGATAGGCTGGTTAGTGAGAAGGGTCACACACGGATTGGCAGCCGTCCGTGAGAGGCAATTGGTTGAGAACGTAGGTGAATGGCATCTTGGGATTAAAAGTCAATTCCTGATTTGATTTTGATTAATAAAAGGTAGAAAAGAATACGCTTTCAAAGAGTTAAAAAGGGCCCTAAGGGGAGATACAACATTACAGCAAGTGTAGGCGAGGCTACACTGCCAGAAAATACACCCACTTATATTGTAATGGAGGAGAGAGGTGTCGCGTCATGTCTTTGGTTAAAGCAATGGTGCAAATTGACAGAAAAGGATGGGAACTTAGCGTTTCCTACAAATGGGACGTTCAGTTTGAGGGTTTTGGAGCATTTACAGATGCTGCTATATGAATCGAAGCCCCTTCCGAGACCAGCACAGTTTGAGGCACTAGCGACTTGGGAGCTAGTAGCTAGACAGCAATTGAAATTTGAAAGGAGGATGAGAAAGGCAGAAAAGACTCTAGCGGAGGCTAGATGGAATTTTGTTCAGAAGGCATGGAGATTAGAGACTTTGCAAGGAATTAAGTTGTTTCCGGCAATTACCCAGTAGAATGAGAAGGAAGGAAAGAAAGCTACTGGGAAAACTAGTAAAAGTCCGTCCGAGGGTCAGGAGGCTAGAAAGTGTTCAACCGTAGAGGAGGAATCAGATGATGACGAGTTTATTACACAGTTATTGAGAAATCTACCACCACCATATACGGTACATGAGAGTGGTCCAAGTACCAGTGTTGATCCGACAGTTCCGACACAGGTTAATGGGACAGTGAGTCCGGTGCAGGTTAATGCTAATCTGACACAGAATGCGATGCAAAGTGGTCTTAATGTGCCCACTACTCCTGTAGTGCAGACCCAGATGCAACGGCCACAGATTCCGAGAATTTATCCTGATGTGCCCATTATGGAAACAACTTTGAACTTAGTGGTGCCAACGGAGCAGGGCTCCCCGGGACCGATATTGGTTCAGACTGAGCCAACACCGATTTTGTTGCCCCAGGTAATGCCAAGATTTACTCCAGTGACAGGGACACAGTCAGATATGACTCAGATGATGAATCAGAATATGGGAGTTACTCTTCTACAGAGCGTAGGAGCCAGAGCAGCCCCAGATACTATATTGCTACCTATTAATTTTGGTCCAGCAGTACCGTTATTTGCACAGAAGAAACTGACTGTAGGTGAAGAGGGAGCAATGTCCCAGAACCTAATGAGGAGAGGACATAATGAACATGTTCGGGTAGTCTCTCCTGTGGGACAGATGTTTGACGGATCAAGATCATTGCTAGACCTTAGTCCATTTGTTGCACTCCCAGACACAGTGACAGGGCCAAACGTTGGCCAGAGTTTGAAATTATTGACACCGCAGACTCCGAATACAGTTGCACAGCAGGTGCCCCTGGTCCAAACAAGTAACATTTTGTTACAAGGACTGACAGCCCAGCAATTAACTGAATGGTTATACAAGCTGAATGCCCCACAGAGCGTCCCTAAAGGAGATGAGTATTTAAATTGTGCTAAGCTAAGCATGGAAGCAGGTGAACTAATTGAGGGAACAATGGGGGTGAATAGGTTGGAAACCTACACAGAGGCAGAATTGAGATATCTGTGTCCAAAGATTACGAGAGAAGTAATCAATGTACAGCAGAGATTAGCAGATTTAGCAGAGAAGTACGGCATAGAGATAGAGAAAACGAAACATTTGAAACAGAGTTACAGATTAGATTTTGAGGCAAAAGATTTTGAACACATGAGATCTGCCCGGAATTAAGGCACACCTTAAAGAATTGCTTCAAAGTGCTCAAACCTGGGGAGCATTAGACAAATGGGAAGGCAGATGGGTAAAGAAAAGAGACAAGAGAAAAATGGATTTTTTGGAGCTGACTGAAAATGTACAGCAGGATAAAGATCCAGTAAAGATTTTACCAATGAGAGAGATTCTAGGGGGAAATTGTGTTCACGTTCCATGGAGCAGAAGTGATATTCTATCATTTACAAATGATTATCCAAAATTGAGAGAAAAACCAGTAGAGTGGTATTAGCAGACAGACAGATTTGTGAAAAGTGTTTGTGGGAAGACTTGAACACAATACTAGAGATAGTGGTTCCAGCTGACTTGTGGGTCAAGTGTTAGTGGAGTGTAAATTGGCCAACAAGTGAACCTGAGAGAGACTAGAATACAGGTGCACTGTCCCCTGAGGTAATGAAATAATATTAGAAGATGATTGAGGTTCTGAAATCGATACTTTCACCCAAGAATATTGATTGACAGAGGATTGGCAGGACAGATCAGGAAGCGAAGGAGTTGATACATGCCTATTATGAGAGATTGCTGCAGGCATTCAAGCGTTACAGTGGTACAGAAACAATTGAGGTGAAAGACATGCTTCATTTTGTGTTCAGATTTGTGGAAGGATTGAGACCTGCGATTAGCCAGAGGATTAAGAGTCATTTGATTTGCTGTCAGGTAAAGCCGATTGATGAAGTGTTGCAGTATGCGAAATACTGTAGTGATGAGATTGAGTTGAAGCAGAAAAGTTGAAAGAGTTGAAAGAGAAAGCAATGGTGATGCTGAATAAAGCAGCTCAGACAGGAGTGCAAGGGATTTTTTCACAGCAATTGCCACAGCAGCAGCAGGGAAATATGATGTTTCAGCCACAGATGAGAGGTAGAGGTCGTGGAGGCAATATGAATCGTGGTCCGGACTTGAATACTGTAGTGGTTCTGAATGATGTGCAGGGGATGAAGAAGCTATTGCCATTTCATGTGAATCAAATGCAACATTTTCAGCCTATGCAGGAGGTGCAAATACCCCGTGCACAAAAGTCACAGTTGCAGCTGATGCAACAGCAGGTCCCCATGGTAACTAGACAGCAAATTCAAATACCTCAAGGCCGATAGAACAGCAACAGATGATGCTTTCTCAACAGGTCAGAAGCATAGCAAGAATAGCAATACAGTGCACCAATTCCTATTACACAGTGAGAATGGAATAAATGATGAATGGACGAATGACAGTTCAGATGAGAAGCCATGTGTGCTTGCGACTTCCGTAGAAGTAGATCAAAGAGGACCTTATTGAAGAGAAAGGTTATGGGTCACAGAGTTTCATTTTTGGTTGACACGGAAGCTACACGCTCTACAGTAAGAAGTGCAGATGTTCCAAATTTGTCCCTTTCAGGTAGAACAGTGCAAGTTATGGGCATAGCACACCAGTATTTGACAAACCCGACAACATATCCAGTTCAAGTCAAGATTGGCAAATTTCAGGGATTGCATAAATTTGTAATCTGCGATTCAAGTCCAGTATCCCTACTGGGAAGAGACTTGTTGTGTAAAACAAAGTGTTTATTTACGTATTCAAATGATGGAATGGAGATTCAGATGAATAGTGATGATGAAGAAGACCAAGCCCCAGAAATAGAGTGTGAAACTACAAATGAGGAGTACTCCTTGATTGAATTTTTTCCAATGTTCACATTGAAAGAGCTTCATCCTGATTTGAAGGGAACGGTAAAGGAGAAGGTGTGGGATTTGACTGGAAAAGAAGTAGGGTTGATAAAGGGAGTGGAGCCAGTCAAAGTTACCATGAAGCCAAATTTAGTTTTTCCTCAACTTGCTCAGTACTACATGCCACAAGACGTCCTGATGAAAGTGGCTCAGGTAATTGCAGATTTTGTAAAGCAAGGAGTTCGGAAAGAAGTGTTGAGCAGTCCATGTAACTCATCAATAATGGGTTTGAAGAAGCCCTGTGGGAAGGTCAGGATTGTTCAGGATTTCAGAAAAATAAATGAGAATGTAGTCAAATGTTGTCCTGTGGTGCCAAATCCAGCTGTGATAATGTTCCAGATTCCATGTGATGCCGAGTGGTTCACTGTTATCGATTTGTCACAAGCATTCTTTTCTGTGCCTCTTCATGATGATAGTCAATTTCTCTTTTGTTTCAAATTCTTGGATTGAGTCTATTGGTGGTGCAGAATTCCTCAAGGGTATTCAGAGTCACCTTCCATATTCAATCAGATCTTGAAAAAGAATTTGGAGTCGTTGGAATTGCCGTTTCATTCGACCTTGGCGCAGTACCTCGATGGCTTACTGATTGCCTCCAAGACAAGGGATGAGTGCAAGTACAATACAATTGCTTTGTTGAACCATTTGGGAAAGAATGGTCACAAAGTGTCTCCGCTGAAATTGCAGTACTGTCAGAAAGTAGTGAAGTATTTGGGTCACCAGATTGAGAAGGGTTCAAGAAAGATATCCAGAGAAAGGATTACAACAATATTACAGATAAGTCCCCCGACCACACAGAGAGATGTCAGGATGTTTTTGGGAATGGTGGGTTATTGTCGCCAATGGATTCCAAACTTTTCAGTCATTTCAAGACCATTACAGAAGTTGACTCATAAGGAAGTCACTGATTCCATAGTGTTAGACCAGGATGAAATTAAAGCGTTCACTGAATTGAGAGAGAGTTTGTGCAGAGCTCCAGCGTTGGGTATGCCTGATTACATGAAGCCATGGAGTGGAGGCATTCTACATCTATTCAGTGACAAGGGACCCCAACTTCTGAAACCTGAAGATCATGCTGGGGACTGTTCAACAAGGGAGTTGCTGCTCAGACACTGCAAGTCAAAACCTGACAATTAAAGGAGCAGTACAAATTGCACATTGGCAATGATTCTGGACCAACAGCTAGAGTAAGGCTCAAGACGGGTCGGGCAGCAGGCTACCTTAGGGATGCGCTAAAGTGCAAGAAACGTTGCAGAACTGAATGACATTTCCATTGATAAACCATTTTAAATAAGAGATGTCCAACATTGGTCCTATAGGGCCAAGTTTATGCTGGATTTTCCATGAAAAAATTCTGAAAATGTGGGATGGAGCTGGAGCTACTTGACAAGCCAATTGAGAGGTTAGTGAAACAAGGATGAACACTCCCACCAGAATATTGCTGTTTGTCATTCAGTATAACTTGATTAAAAAAAAAAACCTTAGATGCCTGCCTGTCTGAGCACAGGATAACTAATGCTGAAGTATAAAACAGTCAATGTGAAGACTAAAGTAATGTCTGTTCTCTTTACCAAGAATGCTTTGTGCATCAAGCCCTATACAGGAGGGACCTGCGTAAGATAAATGTGACACTAAAGTTACACGAGCCAGTATCCACCTAAAGTAATGAAGACGTGTAGCATTTTAAGAAAATAATTTACTTGAAGGTAAAAGCAACTCGTCTAAGAGAAATCAGACTGTGAAATATCTGTCAAGAAACTTTAGTAGTGAACAAATGCCAGCTGACACTGCTCTACATAGTGAACCCTTTGTAACAGAAGCAGACTTCAGAACTGTTGCCAAGATGCTAGTCCTGACCCATCTTGATAGAAGCAGTGTTTTACTACTTGGCAAGACAAAGCCGAAACACCTAAAGAACTCGCTGCATGAAGGAGCTAGTTTCATCAAAGTCTATTGTTAATATCCCAAAATTACACCAATCTTCAAGGGTCGCAACCACCCACGTTTATCACTTTCGACAAATGCATGCATAGTTTAAAGGCTCAAGGCATAGGCAGCACGCTTATCCTGGCAAACAAAATAAACACATCAGAGCAGCTGTCAGCTTGGAATCCAATAAATACAAGAAAGGTGAATCTACACCTCAGTCCTTCTGATGCTCCTTACAAAAAGATCTTGAACTCCATCTCAAACCAGATGACCTATGTCCCTTCCTCAACCATTTCAAAAGAAGACCTGAAGAACTTAATCTACAAGCAACACCTTGTTACCCTGTAACTCTATGTTACCCCTTCCCTTTGAAAGAATTGACTTTACCCTCCATATTTCTCCCAAGCAACATTATGTAGTGCTTAATTTGTAAAAGAATGTGTGGCGATGCCCAAAGCTCTGCTCAGAAGTCAGCAATCAGTGCAAATACATGTTGGTGCACCCAGTGCCAATGCTGCATATTCCTGAATCCACCTCAAGTCTCTTTAATCCACTTTTTTGCTTTCTTTTACAGGTTCCTACCTATTCCCTTTATGACGGTTTTTCTGTCTTTCTGATGTTGTTCCTTCTCTTGCTCTCGGTAGATGTCTGATTCAGAAACGTTAGTGCATTTTCCCAAAAATGAGTGCCAACGGCACCCAGTGGCAACCACTGGGTCAAATCAAGCACTGATGCCATGACCTGGGTAAGATGACCATCTAAGGAGATGGGTACATTTGTCATTCACACACCAACCTTTGGCACCGCTCCCCTATCTGTGGGACCACTTCACATCTACTGTAAACCTTTGCATAAAATCAAAGTGGCATGGATCCCTTGCACCAAGTGTTCTTGTACAATCTTACTTCGCGTCTCTGTGCCGCTCCCAGCTGTAAGCTCCTCAGAACCCCTCTACTTATTATCCTGTTTCTCCGTACCTGTCCGTATTTCCAAAACCTCCACTGCTGCATAGGATTTCCCTGCTCTGTAGCTAGGTTTGCACCTCATAACTTACACACATCCATCCATGCTTGGCAGCCGGCTTTCCTGATGAAGGCAAACTTCTTTGGCTACATTCACAGTTAAAACTATTGCTAGAAAACAGAAAAACACTTCATCACACTGGAAAGAGATGGTCTATTGCAGGGTCGGTAACTCGTGTGAGGGCCTAGAGGCAACCCTGCAGGTAAATCAGAAGAAGGGCCTAAAAGTAACCCTGCAGCAGACCCTGAAGGTAAACTCTGACATGCAGGCTTCTCTTCTCAACCACAGCCTCCTCCTAAGAGAGTTATCTTGTTAAGGAGAGATGGGGGAAACCTCTCATTGAAATAAGAGCCAGGCTACCCATGGCCCATTAAGTAGTCTGAAAGCTACACGCAGTTATAACAAGGGAATCAGAGGTTGGAATTTTACCGCCTCCGTAGTCACGCTGCTCAGAAGACATTCAAATGAACTAACACAAGGTACTCAAATAGAAGTGCTCAGAAGGGCACCAACACACGTTTTTTTACCTTCTTTCACATTTATCAGTCTCACCTCAGTGTGCTCAAACACTCTTTCGCGGTGCTGCCAATCCTCTGGATGCATACAATAAACACGTTATGTTACACTCAACTGCCTTATTTTTATGCTCTGTACACTTTTATGTGTTTCTAAGTTACTCGCACTCTCGACCATACCAGACGTTAAGAATGGAGTTCTTCCATAAAGAAAACATAATATAATGAAGAATGGGTGAATTTAAGAAATTAGATGAAGTCGTTAGTTTATTGAAAGTCCTTAGGCTTTTGTAATCTAGCAGCCATCTTCACAAACATGTAGGAAGGAAGCCTGCTCCCTGCCCTATAAAAACATGTCTAGGCATATGTTTCGGAGACTGCCGAAATCAAACGAATTAGCACTTGCAGATTTGTACTCTGCTATAAAGCCGTGCGAAAAAATACATACGTTGCAAGAGTGATGTCCTATCAATTTTAAAGGGCTGCCCTTCACCTGTGTCATGGCCTAACATGAATTGTGCCATAAAGGTCTGAGTGGGGCTTTTTTTAATAAAAATAGACAATCTCTTCACAAACATTATGCTACGTTTGAAAAGTTTGATAGTGGCAACAACATGCTCTGAATGTCTCCTTAAGGCAAGCAAAAGTTTACAATTAGAACACTTTTGCTTCAGTTGGAAGAACATTTTGTCACTCGGTTGACACGAAAAAACTTACAAGACCCCATTCTGTAAAACAGCTATTTTATAATGGGGTTACATCCAATGTAGAAAGTATTTTTGAAGTTAAGTTCTTTCTAGACCCACATTACCACCTTTCCTTCTGAAAAATGTATACAGGGAAACTGCATTTACAATTATGATTTTTAAAAAGTAATTAAAAAAAGAATAACTACTACCAGGAACTCTTCTATCAAACTGTTTTATGGCACTAGGATCAACTTTCCGCAGTCCATGTTTACGGCCAAAATACTTATATTGTCTTACATCTAATTCCCCCTTTAATGTGTTTTACTCCTCTTCGCTCCATTTAACTTCTTTTATTCACTACATGCAAAAGAAAAAATGTAATAAAGTGTTGAAGTACAAAGAAACCATCAATACTGCCGTTCGTAGCTGCGGGTCTCTGAACTTTTCAACTTAAAATCTAATTGAATATTCTTGCTGTAACGGGGAATCTCTGCCATCCAATGACAAGAATCTACATGGAGCATTTTCTATTGGAATTAAATATCTCATGCTGGTACAGGGTGCGTCTGCTGCCGAAATCGACAGAGACATTTCTAATGTAATATGTTCACTATGCAGCTCAGAGGGGTGGACAATGCTTTAATTACTCTTCCTGGGCAGCCGAAACCAGATTGTGACTAAAACAGAACCACACTGCTGCACAAAGGGAATGGGAATTGCACTTCGTAGAGAGGCATTGTGGTGAGGAATGAAATAATAAAAAAACATTTGATAGATTATGTTCATGTGTTGCTTTCAAGTGCAAGCACACTTACAACAAAAGTGAAGTATGGTTCTGATTAGTTTTGAGAGAGCGTAGTTTAAATATCGTATATTATAGACGTGAAATGTTTACATTAACAAAGCAATATTAATAATTAATAGTTAAAATGTATTAATAAAAGTAAAGATTTACTCATTTATGAACACTAATGTTGAATAATTAATAATCTTTCAAATATACACATTATTACGATCATAAATGTATGCATTAGAACTTGTATAACTTAAGTTAGCATGAGTCGCAAACTAGCTGTGTAACTCTCATTTAAAGCGTATTTTTCCTGTTACTTCTGTGTGCAGACTTGCAAATGACCATGACCCAGCTATTGTTCTTTTTGTATTAGTTCGAAACATGAAGAAATCTTCTCATCCGCATGCTAGCAGCTTTTAGTATAAAGTTATGTGCTTCGAAACATTAATGGACACTCTCAAGGACAATGAGACGAGGGGAAGAGAACTTCTGACCTGAGACGTGTGCCAAGATGGTGAAGTAACCCCGGCCGTACCACCTACGAAAATGCTGATTATGAAGACCAATTGAAAGACACGCTAATATCAAGAAATGACACATGCATTACTTAATGTATAATTTGATTGGTTACCAATGATGGGGTGTAGTTACTAACCAATAGAATTTTGGGGGAATGTATTACGAAAAGGGGATAAAAACTCATGACACAAGAGACAAGGCGCATTAGGTAGGGAATGATACCGATTGCATCCAGAAACTCTGTCACTCTATTTGGTGATTTGAGACTTAGACAAAATTATCCTAGCCCATAGACTGCCCTATTACACTTTCCTCCTTATGAGGAGAGTGTCCCTTGCTTCTAATTTAGATAGATTGACGGTGAACTATCTGATGTCCTGAAGACGAAGACTGATCCTGTAAGCTGACCTAACTCGAGGAGGGTAATTATTAATGCTAACAGAATCTATATGCCTTCCTTTCTAGGTACCAACTGCTGTATGTTTAATTAGGTATCTTAGTTAGATGTTTTCCAAATTGATGTTCTAAATTGTTTTGCATGAAGCCCAACATGCTAATGCTAATTTGAGGTTAGATGAGGAATTCATTTGACGGACGGAACTGACGTGACTGACATGTAGCTATGCTGAACTGATATTCTATTGTTTATCATGCACTATGGTCTATTCTCTGCTAACGTATCTATCCTATGATTCTGAACATCGCATTGTTGAAAGTTCATCATAATTGCCACTTTGTGATTATGCTTTTATGCTTCTTGGTTTTGAGATTAATTCGTTTATTATTATTAGATTGTAATCAATAGGGAATAAATTCAAAAATCTACCTTTAAGGTGTGGTTATTTGAGTCTAAGAACAACTGAATGCGCCGAAGATTTATTAATGGTTATTGTGAAATATATTTTGATGTTTGGTAATCTCGTTTTACGGAGACTCACCACTGGGTCCAAAGGTTCATCGACCTAAAACGAGTCCTGATGTGTATAAATTGACATAGACGGACGCGTTAACAGTTCTGGTAGCAGAGTTCGGTTTGGCCCTTGGGGGCCCTAGGACGGAGTTTTCATTGTTAATTTTGTTTTCTGTGATAATGAAATTTGGCAAAACGATGAGTGGCTAGGTTCACCATGGGCTCTCCTGGGTTCTTGGAGCCTGCCTAAGATGATTTGGGAATGTTCTCGGCGCCATAGTATGTGTGGTTAGGGTCTTTGCGCTTGCTCAAAGCTTATGCAACTTGCAGGAGATTGTGAGATTGTGTGTATTTAGGCCAAGATAAGTGTCGTTTAGCAGGAGTGGGCGTACTCCACAGTATGAGAGTAGGGAAGTCGGCGTACTTCATGTGAATGCAGCGCTTATTGTTCAAAATTATCCACCTGGTTGGTTAAGGTACGGACCTGTTGAGGTCTAAGACTCTGGAGTAGGATGAGAATTATGGTTTATGTTGTAATCTGTGTGGTTTAATAGGTCAATCGGGCGTGGTTGACAAGTCAAGTTTGAGTCACAAGGTATGTAAGAAACCTTCGATGGAGATTTGACAAGCTCTAAAGTGCACTAGAGGGAGTCATTGACAAGTCGAGAGTAGGATTTGCGGGTCGAATTCTGCTTGCGCATGTGGGATCTGAGAAGGAGAGAGTAGCGGCCGAGGCTTCAAGTGAAATCTCTGTAAAGTTCTGAAGCGAATGTGTTACCCTTCCTGTAGTAAATTGGTAGATTTGTGTTGTCATTTTAAATTGTTTGCAATAGATCGCATTAGTTTGTATGAGTTGTAAGGAGTTAGCGAGGTGTGGACAAGCCGCAAGACTTTGTCAGCTGCAGAGTGTGTATGGGTGTGACGTCAGTGGTGCCGCGCTGGGATAGGTCAGATGTTAAAAGGGGTCGCACACGGATTGGCTGCCGTTCGTGAGAGACAATAGGGTGAGCAAAGGGCAGGTGAAGAGTGTCCTGGGAACTAAGCCGTTTCTTGATTAAATATAAAATAAAATGAATTTTGTTAAGGCATTCAAAAGCGCTTTGAGGGGAGATGTGTACATTGTCGCAACTGACGGGGAACCTACACCGCCTGAGGGTACTCCAGCTTATACAGTTATGGAGGAAAAGGGTGTTGCACCTTGTTTATGGATAAAACAATGGCGCAAGTTGACAGAAAAAGAAGGGTGTCTAGCGTTTCCGGAACATGGGACATTCAATCAAAAGGTATTAGAAAACTTGAGGTGGATGTTAAGTACACAGAAACCACCCCCGAGACCGGCACAATATGAGGCTCTGGCGATCTGGGATCTGATGGCTCTTAAACATAGGCAGGAAAGGTTTCACAGGAGATTGACAAGGGCAGAAAAATCTTATGCAGAAGCAAGATGGGACGAGAATAAGATGTGGAGACGGGGAATAGTAGATGGGTTAAAGCTGTTTCCAGCGATAACACAGGGAGAAGAGACACAGGGAAAGAAAGCTTCTTGCAAAACTAACAAAGACTCAGGCAAAGATAAAGAACAAAAAAGGTCCTGGGAAGAAGAGGATGATTCAGAGGATGAGGAGTTTATGGATAGATTGCTGCATGATCGACCACCACCTTATGCGGTGAGTGACGATGTTCCGAGCACTAGCTTGGATCCTGGGAACCAGACGCGGGAGAAGGGAGTTACTGATACGGTACAGACTAGCGATACAGCTTTGATACAGAATGGTGACAGTGTACCTACTGCACCAGACGTACCGATACAGTTACAACCTCCACCACAGATAAAAATAATTTATCCCGATGTTCCAGTGCTCGAGACTACTACGAACTTGGTGGTGCCGCCAGACCCGATATATACAAAACCAAGATTGGTTCAGATCGAGTCAACCCCACAGTTAGTGTCACAACCACCACAACTGATACCAGGGTATAACCCAGTAGCGGGTCCTTTGAAAGAACCTGCACCAGGATTATTAGAGCAGACCTATGGTGTTGCAGCTCCTAGAAGCCTGGGATCAGGTCAGACAGCTGCCGCAATATCACTACCTATCACTGTTGGTTCCCCAGTACCATTATATGCCCAAGAGAGAACAAGGACATGTGAACAGGGAGTTATGACTAATGAAATGATAAGAGGAGGGCCTAGTAGAACTCCACAGATAATGGTCCAGGGAGGGCAGGTTTCCGAACAATCAAGACCCTTAATGGACCTTAGTCCAATAGGGGCACCTCTTGAGGCAATGCGACAAGCAGGGTTGGGAGTCCTGACTCCCCAAACCATGAGTACAAATACTTCATATACTCCAATGATACATGCAGGGAACATTTCACTGCAGGGTTTTACAGTACAACAGTTAAATGAGTGGTTAGAGAAAACTTGCACATCACAAAAGACTACAGCGACTACAGTAACCGAAGCCAATCCTGAAAAAGAAAAACAAGATGAATACCTGAATCTAGTACGACTAAGAGCAGAAGCTGCTGAGTTGGTGGAAGGAACAATGGGGGTGAACAGGTTGGAATCCTACACTGAGGCAGAATTGAGATACTTATGCCCTAAGATTACCAAAGAAGTAGGGAAAATACACCAGAGATTAACGAATTTGGCAGACAAATACAATATCGACATTGGGAACACAAAACATTTGAAACGAAGCTACAGATTAGACTTCGACACAAAAGATTTAGAACACATGAGATCCGCAGGCTTGAAGACACACCTGAAAGAATTGCTGCAGAGTGCGCAAATCTGGGGAGCATTAGAAAAATGGGAAAACCGATGGGCAGAGAAAAAGGACAAAGGGAAGAGGGATAGCCCAGGGTCTATTGAAATAGCGACTACACCTAATCTGGATTCAGTAAAAATCCTGCCCATGAGAGAAACAGCTGGTGGTGTTTTAGTCCATGTGCCATGGTCCAGGGGAGATATTTTGTCCTTTACAAATGATTACCCAAGGTTGAGAGAAAAACCGATCAAGTGGTATCAGCAGACAGACAGATTTGTGAAGCTTGCAAAATGTCTTTGGGAGGACTTAAATACCTTGTTTGAGATTATTGTTCCACCGGATTTGTGGCTTGAGTGCAAAAGAGGGGTAGATTAGCCCACAAAGGAACCGGCAAGGGATAAGGCGACGGGAGCACCTTCTGAAGAGGTGATGAAATATTATCATAAAGTCATTAAGTTTTTGAAACAAAAGGTGTCACCGAAGGTGACCGATTGGCAGAAAATCGACCGGACTTCGCAAGAGGTTAAGGAGTCAATACATGCCTATTATGAGAGATTGTTAAAAGCATTTAAACATTACAGTGGTACTGAAACGATCGAGCCGAAAGAGATGAATCATCTCGTGTTCAGATTTGTTGAAGGGCTGAGACCTGAGGTTGGTCAGATGATTAAGAACCATTTGATTTGTTGGCAAGCTAAACCGATTGATGAGGTGTTGCAGTATGAGAAATACTGTAGTGACGAAATTGAGTTAAAACAGAAAAAGCTGAAAGAAAAGGTGATGGTGATGCAGATAAGAGCTGCACAAGCTGGAATTCAGGGAAATGGTGTTCAGTAGATGATGCACCAGCAACCGCAAATGAACGGTGGGTTTTAGGTACAGCCGAGAGGTAGAGGTCGAGGTTTTGTGAATCGTAGTTTGGACATGAATAATGTTGTCGTTCAAAACGATGGGCAAGTAGTGAAGAGGATGTCACCATGCCATGCGTGCGGTGGCATGGGACATTGGAAGCGGGATTGTCCAAATATGGTGCATGATGGTACAGTTCAGCAGAGTATGAGTGTCGGTGCACAGCAGAATCCACGAGGTCCAAGGATGAGACAACAGAATCAGAACTATCAGAATAATTTGGTGCAAATGTCAGGTGTGCAACCCATGCAGCAAATGCAAATGCCACGTTTCCAAAATGTGCCAGTACAACCAATGCAACAGCAGATTCCTATGGTGCCTAGACATCAAATGCAGTTACCCCTAGCCCCGATGGGTCAGCAACAGGTGATGCTTCCTCAGCAGGTCACAGGTCAGGTGACGAGTCAAAACAATACTGTACAACAATTCCCATTACGAGGTGAAAAAGAAATGAATGACGAATGGTCAGATGACAGTTCAGACAGCGAAGAGTGTAGGCTTGCAGCCTCATTAGAAGTAGATCAGAGAGGCCCATATGTAGAGGGAAAAGTAATGGGCTATAAAGTCTCATTTTTGGTTGACACCGGAGCTACACGCTCTACAGTCCGTAGCGTGGAAGTACCAAGGTTACCCTTATCGGGACGCACCATACGAGTGGTTGGTGTGGCTAATCAGTACTTGACAAATCCAATTACTGACCCAGTACAGGTTGAAATTGGAAACTTCCAAGGCCTGCATAGGTTTGTCGTATGCGACTCAAGTCCAGTATCCCTACTGGGAAGAGACTTATTATGTAAAACTAAATGTTCAATTACCTGTTCCAACGATGGAATAGAAGTTCAGACAAACAGTGATGATGAAGGGGATGAGGGCCAGCTCATAGAAGGAGGGGAGACAAGCGAAGATTACCCTCTAATTACTTTATTCCCAGTGTTCACACTAATCGACTTACCTGCTGACCTACAAGGGTCCGTAACAGAAAGAGTGTGGGACTTGACAGGAAAGGAAGTTGGATTAATTAAAGGAGTTAAGCCAGTCAAGGTGCAGATAAGACCAAATGCAGTATTCCCACAAGTACCACAATATCACATGACTCAAGACGTACTCATTGAAGTGACACAGATAATTGCAGATTTCCTCAGGCAAGGAGTTTTGAAAGAAATTTTGAGCAGTCCGTGTAACTCACCTATTATGGGTTTGAAAAAGCCCTGTGGGAAAGTTCGAATTGTGCAAGATTTGAGAAAAATAAACGAAATTGTGATAAAATGTTGCCCTGTGGTACCTAATCCAGCGGTAATAATGTTCCAAGTTCCTTGCGATGCTGAATGGTTTACCGTAGTAGACCTATCACAGGCATTTTTCTCAATACCGCTGCATGAGGATAGCCAATTTTTGTTCAGTTTCAAATTCCTGGATAAGGTGTACAATTGGTGCAGAATCCCTCAAGGATTTTCTGAGTCGCCATCCATCTTTAATCAGATATTAAAGAAGGATTTGGAACCTCTTGTACTGCCTTTTAATTCAACTCTTGTGCAGTACATTGATGATTTGTTGATTGCATCTAAAACCAGAGACAGTTGCAAATATGATACCATTGCATTGTTGAACCATTTGGGAAAGAACGGGCATACGGTGTCACCTAAGAAACTGCAATACTGTCAAAAAGAAGTAAAATATTTGGGACATCTAATTGAGAAAGGATCCCGAAGGATATCAAAAGAGAGAATAACAGCTGTCATACAAATGAATCCCCCAACAACAAAAAGAGATGTCAGGATGTTTTTGGGAATGGTGGGTTATTGCCGCCAATGGATACCCAATTTCTCAATCATTGCAAAGCCCCTAATAAAATTGACAGGAAAAGATGTCAAAGATGAACCATATACAATCACTTTGACAAAAGAAGAACTTGAGTCATTCTTAGAGCTGAAGGAATGCATGTGCAGGGCCCCAGCATTAGAAATGCCTGATTATGAGAAACCTTTTCTGTTGTTTTGTCATGAACGTGATGCTTGTTCTTTGTCTGTTTTAACACAGGTCCACGGAGATGCAAATCGCCCTGTAGCATATTTTTCAGCTACTTTGGACCCTGTCGCAGCAGCCCTACCGGGTTGTTTACGAACAGTTGCGGCAGTTGGTCAAAGCCTTTCCCAATGTGAGGGCATAGTCATGGGATACCCTTTGACAGTTTTGGTTCCACATTCTGTTGAAATTTTGTTGACAAGAACAAAAACACAACACATGACAAATGCACGACTTACCAAATATGAGACGATTATTTTGGGATCACCAAATGTTACACTGAAAAGATGCACAGTACTGAACCCGGCAACTCTTCTTCCCAACGAAAATACAGAAATCAAAGAGGGGGAAGAATTTTAGCATGATTGTCTTGAGGTGACTGACCTCTGTACTAAACCTCGCCCAGACATACAGGACACCCAATTAAAAGAAAACGATTGCATTATGTTCGTGGATGGGTCCTGTTTAAGAGATTCAACAGGCACATTGAGAGCTGGCTATGCAGTATGTACAAGGTCTGGTATAGTTGAGGCCTCTTGGCTTGAAAAGGTATTTTCAGCACAAGTGGCAGAATTAATAGCTCTTACAAAGGCCTGCCATGCTGCTGTGAATTTGAAAGTTACGATCTATACTGACAGCAGATACGGATTTGGAATTGTACATGATTTTGGTCAGATCTGGTCACAAAGGGGTTTTATGACCTCCTCCGGATCACCTGTGGAAAATGGAGAACAAATAAGAGATTTGTTACATGCAGTTCAGTTACCTCTTGAAATCGCCGTAGTAAAGTGCAGTGCTCACACCAGATCACAAGACTTTGTGTCAATGGGGAATGATTATGCAGACCAGGTAGCAAGATTTTGTGCATTAAATTGTAGATCATTCAAAGAGCAGTGGGAATTGCTACCTCAGCCTGAAAATGACACAACTTTGAATCTAGCATTACAAGTGGTTGATACCTTAGATGAGTTAAAGACACTACAAAGCCGTGCTAACAAAGAAGGAAAACGTTCCTGGAAGAAAATGCAATGTACACAAAGAGCAGATGATATATGGGTCTCAGATGATGGAAAGTTGGTTTTACCTAATAGTCTTCTGTCACAATTTGCCCGATTATATCATGGGCAAGCACATTTAGGAAGAGACGCCATGATCAGATCTTTTAAAGTTGATTGGTTTAATCCAAAATTCAGACATGCCGCAGAAATTACTTGTCACAGATGCATCATCTGTCAACAGATGAATGCTGGAAAAGGAACAGTGGTAAATCTGAGCCACATTGGAAGAGCTGGAGGTCCATTTAATAGAATACAAATGGATTTCATTGAAATGCCTGTTTGTGGAGGATTGAAGTACGTGTTGGTGATTGTGTGTGTTTTCAGTCATTGGATTGAGGCATACCCTACACGTAGGAACGACAGTCTCACAGTTGCGAAACTATTACTGAGGGAATTAATACCACGATTCGGGTTCCCGGTTTCTATAGAATCAGATAGGGGAAGACACTTCGACAATGAGGTGATCAAGCTTCTGTGTGCAGCACTCAACATCGAGCAGAAGTTACACTGTAGCTATCGCCCTGAAGCATCAGGACTAGTTGAACAGATGAATGGTACCTTAAAATCAAGAATAGCGAAAATGTGTGCAGCAACAAACATGAAGTGGCCAGATGCATTACCGCTAGTATTGATGTCCATGAAAAACACACCAGATAAGAAAACAGGATTGTCCCCCATGAAATCCTAATGGGTAGAGCAATGAGGTTACCAGCGGTACCTGCAAATGCACTAGTAAATATTACAGATGATATGGTGTTGGATTACTGCAAAAGTTTAGCTGACGTGATACGCTCTTTCTCTCACCAGGTGGAAGCTAACATGTTACCACCAATCGGCGAACCAGGACACTCTCTGCAAACTGGAGATTGGGTGGTTGTCAAGAAGCACGTAAGAAAATCGTGTCTTGAGCCACGTTGGAAAGGGCCATATCAAGTGATATTGACAACCACTACTGCTGTGAAGTGTGCCGGGGTTCCCAGCTGGATACATGCCAGCCACACAAAGAAGGTAACGTGTCCTGTTGAAGAGGAACTTGAAAATTCCGGTACATCAACTTCGAGAGGAGAAGTCTCAGAGTCAGAGATCAGTCAAGAAAGATCTGAGACTACAGGAGAGCCCGCTGAGAACAGCTGCGTCCCTCACACTATCAGAGAGTTCGAGAGAGGTGACGGAGTGCCAATCTCAGTGCAGGCAGCAGGAGAACAAAGACAAGGAGAGGTTCTCCCAGAAGCAGACAAATACAATTCAGAACCTGAATACAATATTGAACAAGAAGGAGAGAGAGACAGAGAAGTGGTAAATTCAAACCAGAACGAGTCAGACTCTTCTGATCAAATTCCAAGCCTATCGAGAGAAAACACCATATCACAAGAGGATGGTGCTGTCCAGCGTCCTGAAGGAAATCACTGAAACAAGGCACATAGAGGTGATACATTGCCAGAAAAGTCGCCTTTTAGAATAAGAAAATTAACAAACGAGACAATAATAGAAGAGAGTGATACCTCACAAGCAGATGATCTGAGTGAAGGGGAACAGCAAGGCGAACTAAGATTAAAAAGAAAGAGAATAGGAAATCGAAGGTACACTGGTCCTGAATGGGCATATGCTACAACCTCTGAATGGCAACAAGAATTCTTAGCATTCTGTTTTGATCGAGAAGTACCTGGCCAATACTACGGTACCTGAAGTAAGACCACAACAGGAAACCTCAGAAAAATATATTAAAAGGAAAGAGACTTTATAAACCTACCGGAAAGAGACAATTAAACCTGGATTTGACATCAAGAAACCTGATTATGACAAGCTGCTAACCTGAGCTGACAAAAAGGGTCCTGGAGTGAGAGAAGACGCTGTAAATACGCAGAAAGAGTTTGCCATCTTAAGTTGATTGTTGATCTGCTATTCTGATTCTATACAAACATGGCTTATAGCAACAAAGGAAGTAAAGTGTGTGGATGGTTAGGGCTTATGATAGGTGTTGTATGTGCAATAATGATCGTGGGAGTGATTGTAGGAATGCCGTGGAGAGAGAGTGAAACTATTAATGCAACTTCAAAACCTGAGACTGCCACTGCAACTAATAAATTATCACTGTGGGAGAAATTTGAGCAGGATGCTAGACATCTACATGAGGGAACAAATACAAAAGGGGAACTTTCTACTAATGTCTTCTATCGCTTATTAAATGAGTATGTGGAAACTATGGATACGAAAGATTGTTATGTGTGTACTAAAATTCCTTCATCTGTGCAGGAGGGGGTTACCTATCATAGCCTCCCTCTTACTTATGGGATTAGCTGCAGTTTGCTACTAACAAGATTTTATAATCAAGAGCATGTACAATACTTTTATTCAAATCTGGATGTTGTGTTTTCTTTTGTGCCTGTAATTGAATTCTTAAATAAGCTAGCTAAAGAGCATGATATAAAATTAGTTAGAGGATTCTTTGAGCCAACACTAACATTTGGAACTGCTTATGCACACCGCAACAATTTAACGTGCTTACTGTCTCCTGTGGAGAAAAGCTTTTTAGATCACACAGATGATAGACGCAAAGCATTAAAAGAGAAGTTAGAAAAAGGCTTAGAAAAACGTACTTGTGCAAATGATTATGCTTACACAGCGATTAAAACGCAAGGCAAGTTAGCTATAGATGCATTACACGTAGGTAGGCTATGTATATACAGACCAAAATCCGATCAAGACAATTTGTTTGTGGGTACGAGTGAATGTAGGCATGTGTTTTTGTTTCAGAGTAAATGGACCTTCATGTTAAATGGACAAGACCCAGCAATTCCTGGAATCTATTACATCTGTGGGTTAAATGCATATTATCGTCTCCCAAGGGGATGGTATGGGACATGTTATTTGGGAATAGTCTTCCCAAAGATATACCAGATTGATGACTTAAAACAAATACCTAAATCTTCTGAAATACAACATTCTAGACCAAAACGAGAATCAGTGGCTGCTGTCATTGGTGACATATTTGGAGCAATAATCCCTTCAGTGGGGGTTATCTTAAATTCTATGAAAATTCAAAAGTTGTCTACTATTGTGGATAACATGCTGACAAATTTTACAGGAGCAATATTATTAATGGATACTGAACTTGCTGCAGAAAGAGCTATGACTCTTCAAAATCGGCTTGCTTTAGACATTCTTTTAGCAAAGAATGGGTGTGTGTGCAAAATGCTTAATGAACGTCACTGCTGTTCATATATACCCGATAATAGTAAGAAAATTAGGAACATGCTTACTAACCTGACTAGAGATAGTACAGATTTGAAGGATCTGAAAGAACCTGGAGTCCGGGAAAAATTTGGAAAAGGAATTGCCCGGGTAGGAAACTGGTTTACCAACATTTGGAATGGAGTTCTTGCTAAAATCATGCTGGGCCTACTAATTGTTTTGATCTGTCTATTAGGATTATGGGGAGCATGCAAAATTAATGACAAAATTAAAAGAAACCTGTCAAAAAGAGCCAGACGGAATGAAGAAAGTGAAAGAGAGAAAATGTTCAATGAAATATGGGAAAGTTCACACAAAGGGCAAGATGTTGAAATGCGCATTATGCGCAAGGTGAAAAATTGAAGATCCAGAATTGTGTGATGACGTTCGTCATCAGAGGAGGGACTGAGAGAGCGTAGTTTAAATATCGTATATTATAGAAGTGAAATGTTTACATTAACAAAGCAATATTAATAATTAATAGTTAAAATGTATTAATAAAAGTAAAGATTTACTCATTTATGAACACTAATGTTGAATAATTAATAATCTTTCAAATATACACATTATTACGATCATAAATGTATGCATTAGAACTTGTATGTCTTAAGTTAGCATGAGTCGGAAACTAGCTGTGTAACTCTCATTTAAAGCGTATTTTTCCTGTTTCTTCTGTGTGCGGACTTGCAAATGACCATGACCCAGCTACTGTTCTTTTTGTATTAGTTCGAAACATGAAGAAATCTTCTCATCCGCATGCTAGCAGCTTTTAGTATAAAGTTATGTGCTTCGAAACATTAATGGACACTCTCAAGGACAATGAGACGAGGGGAAGAGAACTTCTGACCTGAGACGTGTGCCAAGATGGTGAAGTAACCCCGGACGTACCACCTACAAAAATGCTGATTATGAAGACCAATTGAAAGACACGCTAATATCAAGAAATGACACATGCATTACTTAATGTATAATTTGATTGGATACCAATGATGGGGTGTAGTTACTAACCAATAGAATTTTGGGGGAATGTATTACGAAAAGGGGATAAAAACTCATGACACAAGAGACAAGGCGCATTAGGTAGGGAATGATACCGATTGCATCCAGAAACTCTGTCACTCTATTTGGTGATTTGAGACTTAGACAAAATTATCCTAGCTCATAGACTGCCCTATTACACTTTCCTCCTTATGAGGAGAGTGTCCCTTGCTTCTAATTTAGATATATTGACGGTGAACTATCTGATGTCCTGAAGACGAAGACTGATCCTGTAAGCTGACCTAACTCGAGGAGGGTAATTATTAATGCTAACAGAATCTATATGCCTTTCTTTCTAGGTACCAACTGCTGTATGTTTAATTAGGTATCTTAGTTAGATGTTTTCCAAATTGATGTTCTAAATTGTTTTGCATGAAGCCCAACATGCTAATGCTAATTTGAGGTTAGATGAGGAATTCATTTGACGGACGGAACTGACGTGACTGACATGTAGCTATGCTGAACTGATATTCTATTGTTTATCATGCACTATGGTCTATTCTCTGCTAACGTATCTATCCTATGATTCTGATCATCGCATTGTTGAAAGTTCATCATAATTGCCACTTTGTGATTATGCTTTTATGCTTCTTGGTTTTGAGATTAATACATTTATTATTATTAGATTGTAATCAATAGGGAATAAATTCACAAATCTACCTTTAAGGTGTGGTTATTTGAGTCTAAGAACAACTGAATGCGCCGAAGATTTATTAATGGTTATTGTGAAATATATTTTGATGTTTGGTAATCTCGTCTTACGGAGATTCACCACTGGGTCCAAAGGTTCATCGACCTAAAACGAGTCCTGATGTGTATAAATTGACATAGACGGACGCGTTAACAGTTCCACTGGACTGTTTAGTTGGAATTTGCTTTCTGTGGTGTCTTGGCAATGGTGTCTTAGCAATAGTTCATGCCATGTGTTCTAATTTCTAGGTGATTGTGATACCGGTGGAATGTGGGGGTGGCAGAGAGAGAGAGAGAGCACGGACGACAGTTAAAGAGCTGCGGGAAGCTGTTGGATGGCGTAGGGCTTCGACATGTACTTGTTCCTCAATAAACCACTTTTACTTCTGTAACTCCGACTCGACTGCTTACCTGCTTGTCTGCACCTGCTGGAGGGACCCACTTCACACTTTTGCATTGGACTTTGACTAGTCCTTGCCAACTGACATACACATGTTTATGTTCACAGCAAAACTCTCCAAGGACATAATGGACAGCCAACCACAAAAGTGCACAACAGATGCAGAGCCTAAAAACAGCAAAATTACATGTCCATGCAATGTAACATTGTTCTAACTGCAAACACAATGGTGCAACTTTTAAAAGGTTGGTCAATATGGAAAGGAGGGGCACCAAATACTGAAATGCGGCCAATTTTCCTGTTACCTGGACTTGCCCACGGCATGGTGGAGCAAACATTATACATACGAGTTTGGTACTGAATATGTATATTAAAAAATCTGATACAGTATGGTTGTGGGCGGATAAGTAGTGCCCTATAACTCTCAGAAGGCAGACAGCACCACCATTGCCAACAAAGTAATGTGGCCCATTCCACCCCTTGGCCTGCCTTCTGTCCCCAACCCAGGGAAAAATCTGTCCACAAGGGCAACAAACAACAAAGGCCACTAGCAGCTGTCAATATCAAGAGCCAGACCACAGAACCCTGTTGAATCCCCCTGTCCACACTCTTGGGGGCCACTGAGCTGTCCCATGGAAAACCCTTTTCATCAGTGGACCCCATCTGTGCTTCACCTAACCTTAACTTCATACCGTGATGAATGCTTCGATTGGAAAGTTTTAAAGTGTGAAAGATTAATGTTGTGCTCCATGTAGCTCAAGTTGTGCTAACTAGAGGTAGGCGAGCCACTGTAAGTTCGAGTCCTGCTCGAATGAGCTGCTTGGCTCTGGCTCAGCTCGCTCGAGGTCCTCTTAGACCACCCCCAGCCCAAAATGAGCCATGCTTTCATGTGGCTTCTGCCAGCCACCCACGCTTTCACCTAATGTGCCAAGAGTTAAAGAAAATAGATTATCTTTTGATGTGAATAAGGGGAGCAACAAACATACCCATCTAGTGAATGACACATTTTGAAACCAGAAAACCTGGGTTTTATCCCCGCCTGAACAGACTGTGTGATTCTAGGCAAATATTTTATTTCACCATGCTTCCTTTGTCATCATTATTGCATTCATGAGCACTTCAAAATACCCAAATCAGAATGATCTCTACAAAAACCTCTTTTGTCTCATTTAAATAGACTAGATAGTTTATCTTTGTAAGCATTCAGACCACATATAGGGTGCAAATGACAAGTGACTTTCGGTTAAATTCACTAATGGAATTGTGGGTATGGACGTGGGGTGGTATGAATATGTTTAAGTTGATGTTTAAAAACTTTCCCACTTAATAAATGCCTTTCGGTGCACTGATAACATGATGTACTAAGCTGAAAGTCTTCCGCATATTAAAGAAATACACTTTTTTTTTAATTTTCAAGAGACTTTATATGTTGTTTGTTGCATGATATATGTGAAAAATGTAAAGACTGTTTCCCCGGATGGGCTCTTAGAGCCATAGAGACCCATGGCTCGGCTATCCCTGTTAATTTGCCTCGCCAATCTCTGGCGCTGACAGCACAGGGAGTGCATAGATAGCAAATGTAAGTGCAATTTGTGCATTCCGTATCTTCGTATGGTAATATGTGAAAAGTAAATGTGCCGTTGAATCCATAGAGGCAGTCACTGCAGGATAGGTGCACTGAATATAGATTGTGTACTGAGTGAAAAAGGTAAACACAATTCCAGCCAGGGCAGTGTGTCAGTGCTGATGAAGCGCAAACGGTCTGCAAATTGCATAGGGTACGCAGTGGCTGTACAGTTGGTATACACTACAGTGAACTGAAATGGCAGGAAGCAGTGGTGCATTTATGATAATTGGCAAAATGAGTGCCCTCAGGGCAAGTTGAACAATGAAGAGGGGTTTGAAAATAGCTTCTAACGGCGTGTACAGACGGGTGAAGCTGGTCGGCATACATGGAAAAGCTTGTTCAGTGACCGCACAAAAAAGAGGATACTGGTGAAGAGTTTGCACTGCGTGTGGACAGCTTTACAAACTTAATAGTAGTGAGCTATGGCTGTACAGTGCATGTTGTGCATTAGCGAGTACACAATCTACATGCAGTTGTTGTACAGGGCATTGAACATGCATTGTACTTGTGTAGATTGCATAGTCTGCTTAGGTGTGTGTTTCGTAGTCTAGGCACTGAACAATTTGTGCATACGGATCAGACTGCATCTACGTATGTGCACAGCTCACACTTTGAAATGGAGCCGATGCCACTGTGTACAACTCGTGTACACGGGATAGGTTGCACAGTACTTTGCGTTCGGTGTCTGGACATGGAGCACGATGCACAGTTTACTGTATGTGACAAGCTGGTCATAGCATAGTTAATACATATGTCAGGATAAAATTGGCAAGAACACTATCTACCGTGTGAGAGGTTGTCTACGCAGCTTATTTAAATATTTGGCAAGCGAAATAGAACAACCTATACAGTATATGCAATGGGGGCATGTTGCAATAGCAGGGTGTAGATGGGGGAGGGTAACCTTAGCAGTAAGAGGCAAAGGGCTGAGGCTGTCTGCAGTTGATAGTGAGTGCACAAGAAGTAAGCTGCACAGGTCAGCTTGTGTGCATTGGTCAGACTGCATACGATTCTAGGTAGCAGGGCCAAGAAGCGGAGGACAGTGTATATCTAGGGCAAGCAGACTGAAGATAAAACTGTGCATACGATAGAGAGTACAAGGCTGGCTGCCCTGAACAGTGCTGAGCTGTGCAGCACTGGCCAATGTGTCCAACGGATAAATACACTGGACCTTGTGTTCAGTAGGTGGAGACACCAGCAGTGGACACAAAGTTTATAGGTCAGACTGCAGCGGTCAGTGTTCACGCCAATCTCAGGATACACAGGCAAGTGAGTGCATGGGTTAGGACAGTTGAACAGGACAGGGTCTACAAAGAGCGGTAGTGGCTCCACTAGCCATGCTTTAATGGTCACTATGCACAGCGTTTTGTGCAATAGGCAAGCTGTAGTGTATTCAGAGTTTGTACATGACTAACTTGACAAAGGCAGTACTAAGCAGCGCATTCATCGGTAAAACTACAGAGCGAGGTGAGTAAAGGATCCAGATAACACGGATGCAAGGGTACGGCTGCAATAAGCTGTATGTAGTGAGTGTGGGTGGCTGCAAACTGCTCATTTCATTGAGTATTCAGAGGGAAATCTGTCCTGACCAAAGTTTACAATGTGGATTCTGCCTGTTTTATGTACACGTTGTCTGCAGTGTGACAATGCCTAAGCAGTGCAGACAAAGGGGGTCATTACAACATTGGCAGTAAAAGCCGCTTACCGCCGTGCAGAAGACCGCCAACACACCGCCACGGAAATCCACACCGCCGCGCTCAAAATACACACACATTTACAAAACACTGCCACATTGGACAATTCGAAATATACACACCTGATACCCATACACACACCACTCCCACACACCCAATTCAATATAAAACACACACCCACATCACCCACAAACCCTTACAACAACAAATCACGAACAAAGGCCAGAGAGAGACACCTCCATCAACAACACTAGCATCCTCAGGCACACAACACCATCACCCACATAACTTCCACGCACCGCACACTACACACCACTACATATCAGCACACTTACCACCGCACACACCACCCTACACATCACCTACACCACCCAATGGCACGGCAAAGACACCCCAGGGTCTCGGAGGAGGAGCTCAGGGTCATGGTGGAGGAAATCGTCCGGGTAGAGCCACAGCTATTCGGATCACAGGTGCAGCACACCTCAGTTGTAAGGAAGATGGAGCTATGGCGAAGAATAGTGGACAGGGTCAATGCAGTGGGGCAGCACCCAAGAAATCGGGAGGACATCAGGAAGAGGTGGAACGACCTACGGGGGAAGGTGCGTTCCGTGGTCTCAAGACAACACCTAGCGGTTTAGCGGACTGGCGGCGGACCCCCACCTCCTCCCCCACAACTAACAACATAGTAGGAGCAGGTCTTGGCGATTCTGCATCCTGTGGGTCTTGCAGGAGTAGGAGGAGGAATGGACTCTGGTAAGTCAAATCTTAACTATTACATCCCCCACCATACCTGCATGCCAACACATACCCCCACCCTCACCCTCACCCCCATCACTCCAACTCCTCACAAATGTCCCAACATCACAAACCACACATTCTAACACCAAGCCCTGCATGCAACAACAAAGCATGGACACCCTCACTAAAGCATGCCTACCTCACATACCCATACACCCCCCTAAAACAGCATCACACAAGGTCCCACACAGGAATTCAAGCACTGGGGTACACGGTCACCCACCCATTGCACACCATGACACACACAGATGTAATAACCATCCTTTTATACCCCTGCAGGACCCCTACCCAACGTCACCGGACAAGAAGGTCCACGCATGTCCACACCACCAGCAGAAGAGGCCCACAGTGGTGACAGCACCTCTGTCCAACTGGATCTAGATGACCAGCCCGGCCCATCGGGGACCTCGGGACAGTCGGTTTCCCACACCCAGTCACAGGCCACCACAGACCTTCCCCCCTCTGGAAACACCAGCACAGCACCCACCCAGCGGGCCCATACCTCCGTCCCCAGGACACGTCAATCAGCAGTGTGTCCACCACTACAGGGAACCCAGGCTAACCCACCACCCCAACAACAACAGGGACCTGGGGGCAGTGGTAGTGGGCACACGGTCCAGGGGACGGAGGCCCAGGAACACAGGGGAAGTGGGAGGGCTGCTGTGCGACAGGGGGCGGGCAGGCCCAGGGAACCCACTCTCCACGAGGCCCTCTCCTCCATCATGGGAGCCTACCACCACTCCCAGGAGACGATGGCACCGGTACTGGCCAAGTTTCAGGAGACCCAGCGCCTGCAGGAGGAACAGTATATGGGCTTCAGGGAGGAATTCACAACCATCAATTCCACCCTGGGCACCATCGTAGGGGTGCTGAAGGAAGTACTCAACACCAGGAGGGACACAGTGGCACTACAAGGGGCCCCTGACACTAGCATGGACGATGAACTGCCCACCCCTCCGCCGGCGCTAGTGGACAGGATGCCCGGCCACAGGACCACCACACCAGCACCCCACCCCCTGCAGAGGGAGAACCACCTCACAAATGGTCCCTGAGATCCAGGACACAGACAGAGAACGATGCCAAGACCCCTGCAAAGAAATGAGACCACCCTGATTGTCATCCTACTGTCCCACTTTGTCACCTTGTCCATCCTTAAACTGCCCTGAGTTCCACTTCCTACGCCCATATGGGCAATGCACCTGTGAGACTAATAGACTGGACTCTGCCATGGACATTCCTCCGCCATCACCCCTCACCATTTTACAACCCCCTCCAATATTGAGCACTTAAATAAACACCCTTAAAGCACAAAACAATCTGGAGTCTGTCTGTGATTTCGGAATACTGTATTAGCAATAACTGTGGCAAAAAGCTCTTTCACTTGTAATGTCAACATACCTATGTCACACAGCTCTAGTCCATGAGGAATCAAAGCAGATGTCACACAGTGGGACCCACATCTGTGAAATCATAAGGGAAAGTGACAACTCAATAACCATACACTGGGTGAAAACGACAAACAGTAGAGAGGCAGTAGTGTTTAAGTACATGTAGTAGGCAGGTCTGTATTCTTACCTCTGTGTCACTGGAAATATTGCTGGATCACTGAGTCCCTGTTGTCTATGGGGGTCATTCTGACCCTGGCGGTCGGTGAAAAAGCGGCGGCCAACCCGCCAACAGGCCGGCGGTCAAAAAAATGCAATTCTGACCCTGGCGGGAACCGCCAACACAGCCCGCCGCATTAACACTCCGACCGCCACGGCGGAACAAACAAACAGCGCGACAGTCACCGCCAACAGCCAGGCGGCAGACAATGTACCGCCCACCCTATCACGACCCACCAATCCGCCACCTTTTCCGGGGCGGGAGCACCGCCGATAAAAACACGGCGGAAACAGACATTTCCAATGGAAAACGCTCACCTCGAGACACTCCATGCGGAATCCGGACAGCATGGAACCCGAATTGAACATCATACCTGCTCTCGTCTACCTGCTCATCTACCACGAGTACGAACTCCGGCGCAGACGTCAACGGTGAGTACTGCACCTACGACACACGGGAGGGGGGAGGAAGAAAGGTTACGGGCATACACATATGTGACCCCCCCACCCCCCCAATATGTACACACCAATGCAGAGCAGGAAGTCACAGTGACACCACACAAAGACCCTTTAAAAATACAATGACACAACCAAATTTGGAATAAATTTTCATTTACAAAAAAAGCACCTGGAAATAATTGAGCAACCGTGAAAAATATTTACAAAAACCAAAAAGATATACACATCAGTGTATCACTGAAGTAACAAGTCCTGCACATCCTACGAATCTAACATGTCCGTGGGCCAAGGTTCTGCGAAACAAGGGCAAAGCCCACACACGAGACCTGAGTCCTTTGGAGAGAACACTGCAGGGGCATCCGATGTCAAAACTACAGGCACCTCAGGGGGAAGGGAAGGGGGGGCCACCACAGCCACATGAGTCCACGACGCCAGATCCACGAGGAGCCACCATGCCCACTGTACCATCCTGGGGAGTGCAAAGCCACAGTCTCTCAAGTCTCTGCAGTGGGTGGGTTGCCCACTGGACCATCCTGGGGAGTGCAAAGCCACAGTCTCTCAAGTCTCTGCAGTGGGTGGGTTGCCCACTGGACCATCCTGGGGAGTGCAAAGCCACAGTCTCTCAAGTCTCTGCAGTGGGTGGGTTGCCCACTGGACCATCCTGGGGAGTGCAAAGCCACAGTCTCTCAATGTCTCTACAGTGGGTGGGTTGCCCACTGTACCATCCTGGGGAGTGCAAAGCCACAGTCTCTCAGGTGGATTAAAGAGTCCACTGTTCAAGGAGGAGGCATGGTGGGCACAGTGAACCATAAACAGTGCCTGAGACGGCGGGACCCAGCGGAGCGGTGCTTGACAGGAAGGGCCCAGCGGAGCTTGACAGGAAGGGCCCAGCGGAGCGGTGCTTGAGACGGCGGAGCCCAGCGGAGCGGTGCTTGACAGGAAGGGCCCAGCGGAGCGGTGCTTGAGACGGCGGGGCCCAGCGGAGCGGTGCTTGACAGGAAGGGCCCAGCGGAGCGGTGCTTGACAGGAAGGGCCCAGCGGAGCGGTGCTTGACAGGAAGGGCCCAGCGGAGCGGTGCTTGAGACGGCGGGGCCCAGCGGAGCGGTGCTTGACAGGAAGGGCCCAGCGGAGCGGTGCTTGAGACGGCGGGGCCCAGCGGAGCGGTGCTTGACAGGAAGGGCCCAGCGGAGCGGTGCTTGAGACGGCGGGGCCCAGCGGAGCGGTGCTTGACAGGAAGGGCCCAGCGGAGCGGTGCTTGAGACGGCGGGGCCCAGCGGAGCGGTGCTTGACAGGAAGGGCCCAGCAGAGCGGTGCTTGAGACGGCGGGGCCCAGCGGAGCGGTGCTTGAGACGGCGGGGCCCAGCGGAGCGGTGCTTGAGACGGCAGGGCCCTGTTCAGCGGTACCTGTCTTCACGGCGGGGCCCTCTTCAGCGGTACCTGTCTTCACGGCGGGGCCCTGTTCAGCGGTACCTGTCTTCACGGCGGGGCCCTCTTCAGCGGTGCTCTTCTGCATGGCGGGGCCCTCTTCAGCGGTACCTGTCTTCACGGCGGGGCCCTGTTCAACGGTACCTGTCTTCACGGCGGGGCCCTCTTCAGCGGTGCTCTTCAGCACGGCGGGGCCCTCTTCAGCAGTGCTCTTCTGCACGGCGGGGCCCTGTTCAGCGGTACCTGTCTTCACGGCGGGGCCCTCTTCAGCGGTGCTCTTCTGCACGGCGGGGCCCTCTTCAGCGGTGCTCTTCTGCACGGCGGGGCCCTCTTCAGTGGTACCTGTCTTCACGGCGGGGCCCTGTTCAGCGGTACCTGTCTTCACGGCGGGGCCCTGTTCAGCGGTACCTGTCTTCACGGCGGGGCCCTGTTCAGCGGTACCTGTCTTCACGGCGGGGCCCTCTTCAGCGGTGCTCTTGCAGTATGTCAAGGGAGTCATACCTGGCCTGGACACCCTGCTCAGTCGCCCTCCGACCGTGCTGTGTCAGGCCCCTTCGGGGAGTGAGTCCTGGGCCCTTTGGTGTCGTCCCTTGCAGCCGGGATGGGGCTTGTGGGGCCCTCCTGCTCCGCGCTCCTGGTGGTTGTCCTCTCCGCCCTGCTGTCCTTCCGCTCCTTAGATGGGACTCTCGGGCCCTTGCCTCCCCTGGCTGCTGTGGCCGGTGAAGTGGCCGGAGTCACCTCCTTGGGGGCAGCCGTCTCTGTCCGCTCACGGCGGCCCTTCAATTTCCGGGTCCTCTTGCCTGGGGGGGGGGCTGGCTGTCCCCTTGCTGCTCACCGAAGTGTTACTGCCGCCAAAGGGTGGACTCCACATGCCATGCACCACTTGCACTGTAGTAGTTGGGCTGGTGGTGGCTGAGGTGCCCTTGGGACTTTTCCCAGTTGGAGGGGGTGGGTCGGGTGAGGGAAAGAGGTCAAAACTGGAGAGGTAATTTTTCTTGGGACCAAGGTAAGGGGTAGGAGTAGTGGTGAGAGAAGTGGAGGAAGAGGATGTGGTTGTATGAGAGCCAGGTGTGCTGTCCTTGGGTGCAGGTGACTGGGACGTAGGCTGTGGTGAGGTGGTTGGCTGTTGTTTGGGTGTCTGCCTGCGTTTATGTGTCTTGGAAGAGGGGGTGACAGACACAGTGGGAGAGGACACAGGGGACGTGTAAATGCCAGTGGGGGTGGTGACTGCAGGTGTGCGGACTGTAGTGGAGGGTTTGCTGGTGGTGGAAGAACTGGCTGATGTTGGGGTGCATGCAGGTGTGAGTGTAGACGTCACAGGGAGGGAGGAGGGAGACGAGGAGGACGGGGACACAGAGGTGGTAGTGACTGTTGATATGTCTGCATCTGTGTGTTGCTTGGGTGAATGCTTGTGTTTTCTGTGGTGCTTATGTTTGGATGAGCTGGCCTTGGGTGTTGAGGTGTGTGCAGGCTGGTCTGATGGTGTGGATGGGATAGGTTGAGGTACAGGAGACAGAGAAAGGGTGGAGGCAGATAGAAGAGGGAGACTGGAGACAGGGACAATGGCTGCCGTCAGTGCTGAGGCCAGAGCAGTGAACGCTCGTTGATGGGCAGCCTGACCCGAATGAATGCCCTCCAGGTAGGCATTGCTCCGATGCACCTCCCTTTCCACCCCCTGGATGGCATTCAGAAGGGTAGTCTGCCCAACAATGAGCGTCCTCACCAGGTCAATGAGCTCCGCACTGAGGGCAGCAGGGGTAACAGAGGCAGGGGCTGAGGTGCCTGGGGCGAAGGAGACGTGCGCCTTCCTGGCCGAGCGGCCACGGAGCGAAGACTGAGGGGCTGCTGGGAGGGCGGTGCTGGTGCGCTGGGTGGCGGCTGTACCTGTTGTTGCGGGGGGCACAGATGGTGCCGCCCCCGCTAGGGAGCTCCCAAACGAGGACGTGTCCGTGTCGCTGGTGTCTCCACCAGCCCCCGTTGTGGTGCTCCCCTCGCACTCTGGATCACTGGTGCCCTCGGTGTCTGTGTCAGTGCCCACCGGGGCCTGGTGACCTGCAGCTCCCTCCTGCTCCGACGCCAAATCTCCTCCGCCTGATGATGCTAAAACACAAGAAGACAAAGATTTAGGGTGGGGGGAGAAATTAAACTAAGTTGAGTGCATGCCTTAGCAATACCCTTTGCGGAGAGGACAGACACAGGTGCCTCGTGCACTAAGTCGCGAACTTGGGGTACACTACTCAGTACTTCTGACTAGGCAAACAGGTCTAGGGACAACACACGCGCACATGGGTGATGCTGGAGCATGGGTAGCTGCACTTGGCACCCTACTGAGGTGGGGGGCGGGGGCACAGGGCCATGCCTAAGGGAGCGGACTACACTACAGAGAGCGCCCGGGCCTAATGTCACCCACAGCCCTCCTCCCCCACCCAGACGCCTCCAATGCGCATACAGATAGGAGAATGTGCGGATACTCACCCCCTTGTGTCTGCTGTGCTGTCCTCAAGCGCCCATCCAAATTAGGGTAGGCCACCGCCAGGATCCGGGACATCAGGGGGGTCATGGTGCGACTGGCACCCCTCCTAGGTCGGGAGGCCATCCCCAGCAGTGTTTCTGCGGTCTTCCTCGTTCCGCGGCAGATGTCCTCCCACCTCTTGCGGCAGTGGGTGCCCCATCTGTTGTGGACCCCCAAGTTCCGGACTTCCTCAGCGATGGCACGCCAAATATCGATTTTCTGGTGGGCGATCACCTGTTTGACATGTACAGGGTGGGAAAGAGAAACCGTCACATATCTGCATGTTTGGAGTACATGACCCCCCTCCCCAACCTTGTCATGGTTCCCATTCTCTCATCTGTCGTGCGTTGCACTCCCCATTCCCTCCACACCCCACCAACTTACATCCCCCCCCTCCACACAGGCATAACCCATTCAATGTGCACTGAGTGTACTCACCTGTTGGTCTGGAGGACCGTAGAGTTGCGCATACTGGGGGAGGACCCCGTCCACGAGCTTCTCCAACTCTTCTGAACTGAAGGCGGGGGCCCTTTCACCAGTAGCAGCAGCCATTGTCACTTCCAGACTGAGTTCACAGCAGCACTTGCAGTATAGGTCCTCTCCTGTGGATGATCAGGTCTCGAATAATTGAGCTGATAGAAAATGGCGGTCACGCCCGCGGCGGTGCGTACCGCGGCGGTGCGTCCCGCGACCGCCGGCGCACATCGTCATTGGCTCCTGAAACCCATAGGCTTCAATGTTAACCAATGCGTCTTCGCACAGCGGTCTTCGTCCGCCTACCGCCACTGTGTGCCCCGCCAGCACAGTGACCTCACATCCCATTGTCCCACTTCACAGGTCAGGCATCGGCCATTTCAAGGGCCCACATGGCTTAATTTCTAATGCGTCACACAGGCCTAGGCCTTACAATGGCACACATACAAACATATCAAACCATAAATTTACCTGTACTGTGCAAGCTGTGTTGTACGTACCTGTGAGTGGATTGACTCTGTACACCATATTCTCCTTCCTAGGCACCGTCCGCTGGGACTAGCGATGAGAAGGAGGAATCCTCGCGTGTACCGGCCGCTGGTGGACCTGTCGACAATGGAAGAACGCCATATAATACTACGATACCGACTTGACCGTGCCTCCATCCATGAACTGTGTGCCCAGCTGGAGCCAGCCCTGATGTCCCCCATCCGCCAACCCACAGGAATTCCCCCTCTGGTGCAGGTTCTGTCAGTCCTCCATTTCTTTGCAACTGGCTCATTCCAGACAACAGTGGCCATGTCATCTGGGATGTCTCAGCCTATGTTTTCCAAGATCTTATCCAGAGTGTTGTCTGCCCTGATGAAACTCATGCGGAGCTACATCATTTTCCCAGAGGAGGGTGATTTGCCTACAGTGAAAGCTGATTTCTATGCCCTTGGACACATCCCCAACATCATTGGTGCAATTGATGGGACCCATGTGGCTTTAGTCCCCCAAATGACGATGAACAGGTGTACAGGAACAGGAAGAATTACCATTCAATGAATATCCAGGTGGTCTGTTTGGCTGACCAGTACATCTCCCATGTAAATGCCAAGTTCCCAGGGTCAGTGCATGACGCGTATGTTATGCGAAATAGCAGCATTCCCTATGTGATGGAACAGCTACAGAGACAACGTGTGTGGCTAATAGGTGACTCTGGTTACCCCAACCTTCCGTGGCTCCTGACCCCAGTGAGGAATCCCCGGACAAGGGCAGAGGAACGGTACAATGAGGCCCATGGGCGTACTAGGAGGGTGATTGAGCGAACCTTTGGGCTCCTGAAGGCCAGGTTTAGGTGCCTGCATATGACAGGTGGATCCCTAATGTACTCACCAAAGAAGGTGTGCCAGATCATCGTGGCCTGCTGTATGCTTCACAACCTGGCTTTGCGACGCCAGGTGCCTTTCCTGCAGGAGGATGGTCCAGATGGTGGTGTTGTAGAAGCCGTGGAGCCTGTGGAGAGTGAAGAGGAGGAAGACTCTGAGGACGACACAGACAATAGGGACAGAGTGATACAACAGTATTTCCAGTAACACCCAGGTAAGAATCACCCACGCCATTTCACAATTGCTTATAGCCTCCTGCATCTGTACTTTCTGTAGTTCCCCACAGATGTTTTTCATTAATTTTTGCCTTTCCCTTCCCTTCTCAGTGCTGTCTGACTCAGTACCTGACTTCTGCTTGGTTCGCCCATGAAATACAGCGTATTGACATTGGTATGTTGTCATGACTAATTGACAGAACAGAAATTGAACAGTAATATGTAATACATTTGTTAATAATACAGCATGACTCAAAACAGATTTGTGAGCAAAATGTGATTTATTTACAGTGCTAGATATCAGTACATGTGATTCTAAGGGTGATGGGTGGGGGTGGAGGAATATCCATGGCAGAGTCCAGTTCTCAGTCTCACAGGTGCATTGTCCTTTTGCCTGTGGAAGGATGGAGCATAGGCAGTTCATGGTTGGACAGGGTGGCAATGTGGGACAGTGGGAAGACTTGAGGGGGTATGTCCTGCTGGCGGGGGTCTTGACATCCTACTCTGTCTTTTTTTTTGGTCTCAGGCTCCTCTTACGGGGTGGTTGTTCTTCAGCAGGAGGTGGGGTTCTGGGGGGCTGTCGAGGTGTTGGGACCTCCTGTCCACTAGCGCCGGCGGAGGTGGTAGGCTGTTCCTGGTCCGGCCTAGTGACAGGGGCCCTGTGTGGTGCACCATGGTCCCGCAACGCGTCCTCTATCCTGTGGAGGGCCAGGACGATGGTCCCCATTGCAGTCCCGATGATTCTCAGCTCCTCCCTGAACCCCATGTAGCGTTCTTCCTGCTGTGCCTGGATCTCAGTGAACCTGGACAGTACCGTCGCCATCGTTTCTTGGGAGTGGTGGTATGCCCCCATGATGGTGGTGAGGGCCTCTTGGAGAGTGGGTTCCCTGGGCCTCTCCTCCCCCCCCTGTCGCACAGCAGCCCTCCGAGCTGCCCGGTTTCCCCCGGCCTCTGTCCCCTGGACGGTGTGCCCGCTACCACTGCCCCCAGGTCCCTGTTGTTGTTGGGGTGTTGGGTTAGCCTGGGTGCCCTGTAGTGGCGGACACACCGCTGATTGAGCTGTCCTAGAGACAGGGGCATGGGCCCGCTGGGTGGGAGCTGTGCTGGTGTTGGCAGAGGGGGTCGGGTCTGGTGTGGCCTGTGGCTGCCTGAGGGGAACCGACTGCCCAGAGGTCCCCGATGGTCCGGGCTGGTCATCAGGTTCACTGTCGACAGAGCTGCTATCCTCAGTGTGGGCCTGTTCCGGTGGTGGGATGGACACTTCTGGACCCTCCTGGCAGGTGTGTTGTCGTTCGGGTCCTGCATGGGGTAAGAGAGTTTGGTTATTGTTTCTGTGTGTGCAATAGCGTGCGTGTTATGGGTGCCCTTGTCCCCCAGTGCAGGCATTCCCTTGAGGGAGGTGTTGTGAGGGTAGTTAGGGGGGGGGGTTAGTGCAGTGGTCATGCTTAGGTGATGGGTGCCCATGATTTGTGTTGGCATGCAGGAGTTGGTGTTGGGATGGGTGGGTTGTGCTGGTGAGACATTGTCAGGGAGGATGTGTGCTGGGGGGTTGGGGGTGAGGGTGGGAGTGTGGGTTGGCATGCTGGTGGGGTGGGGGGGATATAGTAGTTGAGATTGGACTTACCAGAGTCCATTCCTCCGGCTACTCCTGCGAGGCCCTGAGGATGCAGGATGTTCAAGACGTCTTGCTCCCACGATGTGAATTCGGGAGGGGTGGGTGGGGGTCCGCCGCCAGTCTTCTGGACCGCGATGTTGTGCCTGGAGACCATCGATCGGACCTTCCCCCGTAGGTCGTTCCATCTTTTGCGTATGTCCTCCCTATTCCTGGGATGCTGTCCCACCGCGTTGACCCTGTCCACGATCCGCTGCCATAGCTCCGCCTTCCTAGCTATACTGGTGTGCTGCACCTGCGAGCCGAAGAGCTGGGGTTCCACTCTTAGGATTTCCTCCACCATGACCCGGAGTTCTTGGTCCGAAAAGCGTGGGTGCCTTTGGGGTGCCATGGGGTGGTGTGGGTGTGGTGTGGGGTGGTGTATGTGATGATAAGTATGTTGGTGAGTGGTGCTTTGTGCTACTATGTGGTGTGTGTGATGGTGTAGTGTGCCTCAGTGTGTCTTGCTTTGAATTGTCTGCTGTGTCTCTCTCTCCTTCTCTCAGTAATTATGGTTGCAGGGGTTTGTGGGTGATGTGGGTGTGTGTTTTATAGTTGGTTGATTGTGTGGGAGTGGTGTGTGTATGTGTATCAGGTGTGTGTATTTCAAATTGTCCAATGTGGCTGTGTTTTGGTGCTGTGTGTGTATTCTGACCGCGGCGGTGTGTACCGCCAATGGAATACCGCGTTTGAATGACCGCCGTGTGGATTCGTGGGTCGTAATGGCATGGGCGTATTTCTGTTGGCGTGACGGTGGAGGTTTGGTCATCTCCAGTTTATCGCTGCCCGCTGATGTGGCGGCCTGCAGTGGAGGACGGAATTTTGGAGGTTTGGCCGTTGTGGGTCAGAATGACCGTGGCGGTTGACCGCGGCCGCGGCGGTGTTATGGCGGTCTTCTGACCGGCGGTAAGGGCCTTTTACCGCTGAGGTCAGAATGACCCCCTATGTCTTCTTCCTCTGCTTCCTCGTCTTCACTGTCCACAGGCTCCACAGCTGCCACAACACCGCCATCTGGACCATCCTCCTGCAGAAAAGGCACCTGTCGTCGCAAAGTCAAGTTGTGAAGCAGACAGCAGGCCACGATGATCTGGCACACCTTCTTTGGTGAGTAGAATAGTGATCCACCTGTCATATGGAGGCACCTGAACCTGGCTTTCAGGAGGCCGAAGGTCCGCTCGATCACCCTCCTAGTTCGCCCATGGGCCTCATTGTAGCATTCCTCTGCCCTTGTCCTGGGATTCCTCACTGGGGTCAGTAGCCATGACAGGTTGGGGTAACCAGAGTCACCTGCAAATGGCGAGGGACAACTGTTAGACACACACTAACCTGGAGGGATATTCCCAGACCCAGACAACCATTCCCACTGACTAGCTTCCAGGTGCTCACCTAATAGCCACCCACGGTGCCTCTGGAGTTGACCCATCACATAAGGAATGCTTCTATTCCGCAGGATGTAGGCGTCATGTACTGAGTCAGGGAACATGGCATTCACATGGGAGATGTACTGGTCGGCCAAACATACCATCTGTACATTCATCGAATGATACCTCTTCCGGTTTCTGTACACCTCTTCACTCCTGTGGGGGGGTACCAAAGCCACATGTGTCCCATCAGTGGCACCTATGATGTTGGGAATATGTCCCAGGGCATAGAAATCACCTTTCACTGTAGGCAAGTCCTCCACCTGAGGGAAAACGATGTAGCTCTGCATGTGTTTCAGCAGGGCAGACAACACTCGGGACAACACATTGGAAAACATAGGCTGGGACATCCCTGATGCTATGGCCACTGTTGTTTGAAATGACCCACTTGCAAGGAAATGGAGCACTGACAGCACCTGCACTTGAGGGGGGATTCCTGTGGGATGGCGGATAGCTGACATCAGGTCTGGCTCCAACTGGGTACACAGTTCCTGGATTGTGGCACGGTCAAGCCTGTATGTGATTATCACGTCTTTCCTCCATTGTCGACAGGCCCAGCAACGGTCTGTACACCGGAGGATGCCGCCATCTCCTCACATGTCCCAGCGGACAGTGCTTATGAAGGACAACAGTGAGCACAGAGTCAAACAACTCAGAGGTACGTACTCACAGCATACACAGAACACCATTCATAATCTAAAAAGTGGTCTGTATGTGTGTTGAGTCTAGGCCGAGGTATGTGTGACGCAGTTTAAATTGTAGGCATGTGGGCCCCTGAAATGGCGGCTGCCTGACCTGTAAAGTGGGACAATGGGATGTGAGGTAACTGCGCTGGCGTTGTACACCGTCGCGGTAGGCGGTCAAAGACCGCGGCACAATGCTGCATTGGTTAACTATGGGTCCCAGGAGCCAATGATGATGTACGCCGGCGGTGACGGTACGCACCGCCGCGGACGTGACCGCCATTTTTCTATCTGTTCAATCACTCGATACCTGATCTTTGACAGGAGAGGACCTACACTGCAAGTGCTGCTGTGACCTCGGTCTGGAAGAGACAATGGCTCGAGTGTCTGGTGAAAGGGCCCCTGCCTTCACATCAGAGGAGTTGGAGAAACTTGTGAACGGGGTCCTCCCCCAGTACACGCTACTCTACGGTCCTCCAGACAAACAGGTAAGTACACTGGGAGCATGCTGCATGGGCTATGCCTGTGTGGAGAGTCGCGGATGTAAGAAGGAAGGGGGGAGAGTGCGGTGTGCAAAAAACAACAGTGAGTGCATGTGCCACATGGCAAGGGTAGGGATGGGGGCTAATCACTTTGACGGTGCAGTTGGTAATAACTTTCTCTTCCCCCTATACAAATCATGTAGGTCAGCGCCCACCAGAAAAAACATATTTGGCGTGCCATCGCCAAGGGCGTCCGGACCCTGGGGGTCTACCACAGACGGAGCACCCACTGCCGGAAAAGATGGGAGGACATTCGCCGCTGGAGCAAGAAGACGGCGGAGGCTCAGCTGGGGAAGGCCTCCCAACGTGGGAGGGGTGCCCGTCGCACCATGACCCCCCTGATGTTCAGGATTCTGGCGGTGGCGTACCCGGAGTTGGATGGGCGCTTGAGGGCATCACAGCAGCCACAAGGGTGTGAGTACACTTGCATTCTGCTGATTTAGGGTGCAGTGGAGGTGTCTGGGTGGGGGAGGTGGGCTGTGGGTTTCCCTAGGCCAGGGCGAGTTCCGTAGGCAAGGTCTCTCCGTAAGGCAGGCCATGTGGCACCCCACTGCACCTCTGTAGAGTGCCAACTACACCTAGTCATGCCCCTGTGTGCAGATGTCGTCCATAGCCTGGTAGGCCATTTCCCAGGAATTGAACAGTGGAGCCCAAGAGCGCGGCGTAGTGCAGGGGGCTTGTGTGTCTGTCGTGTCTGCCAACGGTAGCGGTAATGCATGCACTCAACATGTCTTTCTTCTGTCATTCCCCCCCCTTTTTGTGGTCTCCCTGTTCTTGTGTGCATTAGCATCATCAGGCGGAGGAGCAGTGGCACCGAAGCACGAGGGGGCTGCATCCCACATGGCCATGGAGGCTCACACTACGGAATCGGAGGGCGAGGGGAGCTCCACGGCGGGGACAGGAGCTGACACCAGTGACACGGACTCGTCCTCTGATGGGAGCTCCCTTGTGGTGGCCCCCCCCATCTACAGGTACAGCCGCCACCCCCCTACCAGCACCGCCCTCCCAGAGGCCCCTCAGCCTTCGCCCAGTGCCCGCTCACCCGGGAGGGTGGGCATCACCTTCGCCCCAGGCACCTCAGGCCCTGCCCCAGTCACCCCTGCTGCCCTCAGTGAGGAGGCCATTGACCTCCTCAGGTCCCTCACTGTTGGGCAGTCTATCATTTTGAATGCCATCCAGGGTGTAGAAAGGCAGTTGCAACAAACAAATGCATTCCTGGAGGGTATTCATTCTGGTCAGGCGGCCCTTCAGCGAGCTTTTCAGACTCTGGCCTCAGCACTGATGGCAGCCATTGTCCCTGTGTCTAGCCTCCCCCCTCCAACTTCCTCCACCCAGGCACAATCCCCTCTACCTCAGCCTATCCCAAGCACACCTACAGACCAGCATGCACACACGTCAACACACAAGGGAAGCTCAGGCAAACTTAAGCACCACACCTCGCACAGGCACTCACGCAAGCATCAGACATATGCAGACACACCAACATCCACTCCCTCCACTGTGTCCCCCTCCTCCTCGTCTCCCTCCTCCCTCCCAGTCTCGTCTACACTCACACCTGCATGCACTACCTCTACAGCCACTATTACCATCACCAGCACACCCACCACCACACCCCGCTCACATGCAGTCACCACCCCCTCTACCATTCACACGTCCCCTGTGTCCTCTCCCAGTGTGTCTGTGACGCCCCCTCCCAAGATACACAAACGCAGGCACACACCCACCCAACAGCCATCCACCTCACGACAGCCTCCAGCGCATGCACCTTCACCCAAAGTCAGCAAACGAACACCTCCTACAACCACAACCTCTTCCTCCACTCCCAAACCCCCTCCAGCTACCCGTCCCAGTGTGTTAAAAACTTCCTGTCCAACCTTGACCTCTTTCCCACACCTCCCCCACCCTGTCCGTCTCCTAGGTCCCGAACTAGCACCTCAGCCACAACATCTCCGGTGCCAGTGGTGCCTGTAGTCACCGGAATCTGGAGTGCACCGGCCACCAGGGCAGCCAGTGTGGGACGGAGCCACAACACAGACAGTCCCCCACCTGTCAAGCATCAGAAGTTGGCCAGTGCCCGGCGGGAGAGGGGGAAGACTCCAGCCACCAAAGTTGCTCCCAGGGGTACAGGTGGGAGTGTGGAGTCAGCTGCAACACCTTCCAAGGTGGGGAAGGGGCACAAGAAAGTCAGCAAGTCTGGGAAGAGCAGCACGGTGGAGAAGACTGCCATCATCCCAGCTGCCCAGGAGGCCACCACCAGCACAAGCCCAGCTGCCCAGGAGGCCACCGCCAGCACAAGCCCAGCTGCCCAGGAGGCCACCGCCAGCACAAGCCCAGCTGCCCAGGAGGCCACCGCCAGCAAAAGCCCAGCTGCCCAGGAGGCCAGCACAAGCCAAGGTGCCCAGGAGGCCACCGCCAGCAAAAGCCCAGCTGCCCAGGAGGCCACTGCCAGTAAAAGCCCCGCTGCCCAGGAGGCCACCGCCAGCCAAGCCCAGCTGCCCAGGAGGCCACCGCCAGCACAAGCCCAGCTGCCCAGGAGGCCACCACCAGCACAAGCCCAGCTGCCCAGGAGGCCACCGCCAGCAAAAGCCCAGCTGCCCAGGAGGCCACCGCCAGCAAAAGCCCCACTGGGCCATGAAGGACCGCCAGCAGCTGAGTCACTGCAATGGAGACCGCCGCTCCAAGCACCACTGAACAGGGCACCACCGCCTCAAGAACTGCTGAATAGCGCACCGCCGTCTCATGCACCGCTGAACAGGGCACCACCGCCTCAAGAACCGCTGAACAGGGCACCGTCGCCTCAAGAACCGTTGAACAGGGCACCGCCGTCTCATGCACCGCTGAACAGGGCACCGCTGCCTCAAGAACCGCTGAACAGGGCACCGCCGCCTCAAGAACTGCTGAACAGGGCACCGCCGTCTCATGCACCGCTGAACAGGGCACCGCCACCTCAAGTACCGCTGAACAGGGCACCGCCGTCTCAAGAACCGCTGAACAGGGCACCACCGCCTCAAGAACCGCTGAACAGGGCACCGCCGCCTCAAGCACCGCTGGCCCATGAGCGCCAAGGGCACTGATGCTACTGAGTCCGTCACGGGCAGAATGAAGCACTCTGGGCACCATGCCCCCTCCAGAACCAGTGGAGGGATCCATCCACTACCTCTGACCTTAGCAGGATGAAGCGCTCTGGGCACCATGCCCCCTCCAGAACCAGTGGAGACTGTCATCCACTACCTCTGTCCTTAGCAGGATGAAGCACTCTGGGCACCATGCCCCCTCCAGAACTAGTGGAGACTGTCATCCACTACCTCTGTCCTTAGCAGGATGAAGCACTCTGGGCACCATGCCCCATCCAGAACCAGTGGAGACTGTCATCCACTACTTCTGTCCTTAGCAGGATGAAGCACTCTGGGCACCATGCACCCTCCAGAACCAGTGAAGACATCCATCCATTACCTCTGTCCTTAGCAGGATGAAGCACTCTGGGCACCATGCCCCCTCCAGAACCAGTGGAGACTGTTATCCACTTGAGAGACTGTGGCTTTGCACTCCCCAGGATTGAACAGTGGGCAACCCACCCACTGTAGAGACTTGAGAGACTGTGGCTTTGCACTCCCCAGAATTGAACAGTGGGCAACCCACCCACTGTAGAGACTTGAGAGACTGTGGCTTTGCACTCCCCAGGATGGAACAGTGGGCAACCCACCCACTGTATAGACTTGAGAGACTGTGGCTTTGCACTCCCCAGGATGGAACAGTGGGCATGTGGCCCCCTCGTGGATTTGGCGTCGAGCACTCACTAAACCAGCTGAGGTGCCCCCCCTTTCCCTCCCCCTGAGGTGCCTGTTTTATTGCTTTCTGATGCCCCTGCAGTGTTCTCTCCGTCATGGTCGGGGATCTTGTGTGGGCCTCGCCCATACCGTGTGGGCCCAGTGTTCCACGGACTTAATTGGAGCACTACCTGGACTACTATGCTTGGTATATATTTTGTACATGGTGTATATATATATAATTTTGCCTACTTGATTCTAATATATTACAATGGTTACACTCATTTTCTGTTGTCTTTGCATTCTTCCAGGGGGGATGGGGGGTGGTAACTGTGATGTATCAATATGCATTAGTGTGTGTGTTGTAGTGGGTGAGGGTGGGGGTGTTGCATGTTGCGTGTCCCTGTTTTTTTCCTCCCCCTCCCCTGTGTTGTAGGTGCAGTACTCACCGTGGTCTTCGCCGGCGTTCGTGCTCCTGGTAGAGGAGTAGGAAGCCTTTCGCAGGGAGAATTTGGAGTTCTGGGTCCATGGTGTCCTTGTTCCTCGTGGGGTGTGTAGAGGTGAGCGTTTTCCCTCCAGAATCCTGTTTCCACAGTGTTTTTATCTGAGGTGAATCCTCCCCGGAAAAGGTGGCGGATTGGTGGGTTGTAATAGTGTGGGTGGTACATTGTCTCCCGCCTGTCTGTTGGCGGTGACCGCTGCGCTGTTTGTTTGTACCGCCATGGTGGTCGGAGTGTTAAAGTGGCTGTCTTTGTTGGCGGTTTCCGCCACGGTGGTAATTGTAAATTTTTTAATGCCGGCCTGTTGGCGGTCTTACCGCCGCTTTAACACCGTCCGCCAGGGTTGTAATGACCACCAAAGTGTGAACAGCAGGTTCAACTGGAAGTACTGAGATGTATAGTGGGCAAAGTTTGTCTATACCTGGGCCAGTTGTGGAAGAGCTATCCATAGAAGTACATACTTGCGTTGTTACGAGTCCTCCCGGCCTCTGTCCTATACCCTTGACCAACCTCTCGCTCCGGTCTGCCGCTTCCTGTTCCATAGATCTAGGAATAGCGAGCTGGTTTTAAACGGCGCAGCCCATGCCAGACTCTACCAGCAGATCACCGAGTGATGAAATTCCCATTATTGATGCTCCTCCGTGGCTTCCTTATCCCACGTAGCCGTACCAATCGAGTGACGAAAAGAACAAATTCACTTACGCAGCTCAAATTTGGACACTGTGACAAATCAATATAGACGCATGCTGGTGTGAGTAACAGTGTCGCTAGCGGCGGCCATTTTTCTTCCAGGAGGCGAGTTACTATTTCATTTTTAGTTTGAGTTGAAGGGCCACAGGGAACACAGGGGTTACTGGGTGCAACTGTGGTGGTTGAGGCCTTTTACTCCTGATGTGCCAGGGCCGACCTACTATGGATCATGATCAATTGGGCCAAGTCCCCTTTCTGCACTTGACTCTCAGTGGTAGCTGTGGGCGGTGTTGCTACAGATAAGTGAACACAACTCATAAATCAAAAGTGTCACACTACGTAGAATAAATCAAAGTCCATTCCAATACTTGCTTTTATAAGAAAAATAATTATATTATTTCTAATTATACACTTTCATCTGTGCGTAATAACAGAACCCCTGGAGATCAGGGCTCTAGTAGTTGTCAGGCAAATCCCTTAATGTGGTTGCGGTTATTCATCATTTACTGGTGGGTGCATCCATAGCTTCCAAGTTTTCAGAAGGCTTATGTGTGACATTTTCATAGTTTTAGTGTACTTGTGTTTAACATTCTATGGCCAAATGTGTGACACTTAGAGTGATACTTTCTAGGCACAAACCCAAGTAATAAAATCCATGCTTCCCACTACAACAAGGACCAAGGGTGGCAGGAGCGGCCACACTATGCTCACTGGGCAACTGGAAGTGCTGCTCTGCATAACACCCACTTCTGTATAACATCTCCTATCCACCATAGTTTAGACGTCAAGGCCTAGCCAAATACTGCAGCAATTGTGCTCAGCATGCACATAACTCACTCCTGTCCCAAGTGCCCCACAATATAAGACCCAGTGACAGCAGGGTTTGACTCGCCGCTTTTGGCTATTTAGACTTGCTGCAACACTTACTGAACTACCTCATTATAGACTGGTCTGTCATTGCGGGCTACTTTCAAGTGCTGTGTTCAGCCACTCCCGGGTCTGCTAAGTTAAATTTTACCTTCTACTGGTGTTGTGGAGCTGGAAGTAGACATGCTCTCTCTGAGGGGCTCACTGCTGCGCAGAAATGGTCGAAAATCAGCTGATCGGCCTCCTGGCAGAGTCTACGAGAGTGCTGGCAGTGAAAATGTTAACACATTCTCAGCTGCCTGTACTCACTTCCTTGGTGCTACTAGCTGCGTCCCTTCATACTGTCTATGTGGTGTGCTGGCCCCGTGGACAGTCATTGACAGTCTATCCCTTTGCTACAGTGCTAGAGACTTTGTGTGGTCAGTGTAGATGCCTTTAAAAGACATAGGCCCCGTGACCTGACACCACAAATTGTGAATGATGGCCTCTTAATTCCCCCTCAATACACACGTAGAGCTACAAAGGCCAGGGTCAAACTTGTTTTCATCTGGCGGCAGTGCAGCATGCATCAGACTGCATGTTCCTTGAGGTGCCAGGCTCCGGACGTGTGCTGGGCAGGTCAGGAGACTTAAAAACTGTAATAATGTGAATCCACACCAGATGAAGATATGTGGTAGGAGGTATTTATTACAGCCTCAACCAACAGCCAGCATATCAACTGTCATGCAGAGAACCCTGCATCACAGAACCTCAGAACAAGCTGGTTCCATGCCCAGTGTTCTGGCATGGAGCCATGTTACATCATTACACTTCTTCCTCTTTACATTAGAACAGAAGTAACATGAGAACAAAAACACATTTGAGCAGAAAGAAAAAGAGGGTAGAAAGAACTACACAAAATCACGCAAATGTAAAGGAAACCTGCGTGTTCTGACACTCCTACGAGTATGATCAGACCTTAAATCAATGTCAGAGGGAAAACGATAAGAAGTATCATCTCTCCTGTCGGCCACACCACACCCCCCAAAATGTGCTACACGACTATGATTCCAGATGCGACCATCATCCGTCTTGACAGCATTTTTAAACAGCTTAATGATAGTTTTTGGAGAGGTATATTTTGACCAATTTTGACACCCAACAGGAGCTTTGACCTTTACTTTATCTCCAACCTCAAAATTTGTAACTTTCGCATTATTCCTTTTATCAACATAAATCTTCCTTTTGCTTTGCAGAGACACTTCTTTGTCTCTCTATTCCCCAATACCATTGTTTTTCAAACTCTTCCCAGCAACCATCCAGCCAGGACACAAACAAGTATTTGGAGACCTTCCCCTGAGCAGTTCAAAAGGAGTCTTCCCCGTTGACGCATGAGGAGTGTACCTGTAAGCTGTTATACGACCCTGCAGTTCTTTTCTCCAATCTAAACAGTTTACCTTTGCTAATTGTATACTCTCTTTTAAAGTCCTGTTAAATCTCTCCAAAGCACCATTCGCCTCTGGATGATATAACGCAATTTTTTTATGTACAATTCCACATTTTACAAAATACTCCTCCATCTGAGCAGAACAGAACTGCGGACCATTGTCAGAAAGAATAGAGTTAGGAAAACTCTCGCATTTGAACACAGATTCTAAAAAACTGATCACAGATTGAGAAGTGATCTCTCTCACCAAACTCACCTCCACCCATCGTGAATACAAATCCAGCAACACCAACAGGTAAGGAGTCTGATGTTCTCCATGCAATGGCCCCACAATATCGATAGCTAATTCATCCCATGGACTTTTTGCCAGAGTTCTTCCCTCACTTTATCACTGCAACACCTCAGCACAAACTGATCTCTAATCCTTTCTTCTACCAACGCCCCAAATTTACAACTTGAAGCCAACTTCCTGTCAAAGCCCAGCTCACCTGAGTTCTTGTTCAGTTCTGATGGAGGTTGAAGACAATCCAACCCCACCCTGAAACTGCTTGTTCCAGCACACTAGTTTTTAAAACAGTGCACTAAGAACAGAAGCTCAAGGGAAGGGGGGAAGTGGATAAAATAAAAAAAAGAGAGACAACACCGTTCTTGCGTTTCCACTGTTGAAGTGCTGCACAAATCTGCGGCCCTTTCTGACTTCTGTAGAAACTGGTGCCTAATGAAACATAAACAAAGAACAGATAAGTGCAACCTATTCCTAAATGGGTTCCTGACTATCCCTTTATTTATTGGAAATTCTCTTCTAAAAGTACCTCTTGGATCCTGGTCTCTAGTTTCCAGGTTTGGAATGTGTTACTGCTCTGGGATGTGTTTTCTATTACTGTTAAGCTTCTAAAAAATTAAACAAATACCGTTATCAGAATTACCAATATCAAACATTCATCATAATATAACTAAAGCCTAAATTCCCAATAGCAGACTCACTTTTCGCATATTTCCAGAATCTTTTATAAAACAAATACTGTACTTTTACATCAAAATACAGCATGTAATTTGTGCAAGTCCTTGATTTACTGTTTTCCTTGCTGTCAATGGTTTCCACTGTTCGATTCCCAAAAGTTCCATGAAAAAAAACAATGTCCGCTTCACAAAGTCCTGCAAAATAATCCTGCAACAAAGAGCCTGAATCACAATGCTCGTGGAAGGCACTTCGCCTCAAACTGTCTATACACGAATCCAGAAATTGCCGTCAAAGCTCCCTCAGGTAATAAAAAGTTTTGCACTTACTTGTTGCTGGCAAGAGATACTGATCAGTCTAACCTTGTCTTCTTTCTCTTTTGCAGGTTACTCGTAGGAGAGAGGCTGAGGCAAGGAGGAACCGGAAACCGGAAGAAGGAAGAGCCAGCAGCTGCGCCAATTAAAGTCAAAGAAAGTCTGTAAAGAGCAGGAGTGCCAGCGCCGAGGGATCTGTTCTCAGGTAAGCGGGAGGTAGACGAGCACAAGCACTGGGTGAGGCTCGGGGGATGCCTTTTATAGACAGGGCTGGGTGTGGTTCGAAGAGCTGGGTGTGGTTTGAAGGGCTGGGTGTGGTCCTCACATGCTGCACATGTTCTTGGAAGGTGTGCAGAGCTGGGTGTGGTTTGAAGAGCTGGGTGTGGTCCTCACATGCTGCACATGTTCTTGAAAGGTGTGCAGAGTTTCAGTTATTGTGCAAATGAGTTGGATTAACACATGGCCTAGGGAGGAGTGTTTTAAAGAAGCCTTGGTAAAAGCAAGGCCCAATGTGTAAACAAAACAGCACATTAAACAACATACACAGAAGCCTAGGGGGGGGAAGGTGAGATAACAAGAAAGGCTTTGAATAGTAAGTTTAAAAGGGAGCTATTACAGAACCCACTAGTGCAGTGAGAGGGGACATGCTCTTTGCTGTGTACAAACCCTAACAGTTGCCCCCCTCAAAGGCCCTCCTACAGGACGGGGTTTTCCTGGATTTTTTAAATAAAACCGTCTAATCAGCTGTGGGGCATGTACATATGATGCTGGTTCCCATGAATTCTCAGATTCATCATATCCTTTCCATTCTACTAAATAAAACAGACGTCCACTAATTCTTTTTGAGTCTTTTATGCTTTTCACTTCATATTCCAGATTTCCTTTAATTGGTATGGGTGGAGGTGGTGGTTCAGGTCGGGTTTTTGAGTTGTACGGCTTAAGCAAGGACACATGGAATGTAGTATGTACTGGATATTCTTTTGGTAAATCTAATTTTACTGTTACCGGGTTTACTATGGCAGTTATACTAAAGGGTCCAATGAAACGTGGTTGCAGCTTTCGGGATCCCTCTATGTTTAGGTTTTTTGTGGAGAGCCATACCTTGTCACCAATTTTATACATTGGGGCCTCAGACCTGTGTTTGTCTGCTTGTCTTTTCATGCTTTCCTTGTACTTTAATAAATGTTTCCTGGCTTTGTCTTGTATGTCACCTAACCTCGTTAGTCTATCCGTTACTGTAGGCAACAGGGAATCTTCTAACAAAATGGGTATAGCTCTTGGATGATACCCCTGCAAGAAATAGAATGGTGAGCAAAGTAGAGCTGAATGCTCAGTATTATTATAAACAAACTCTGCTACAGGAAGAGCTTCCAACCATTCACTAGAATAATCAGCCAATAAACAACGTAGCGTTTGAAGTAAGGTTTGGTTCAGTCGTTCAGTCTGTCCATCTGTCTCTGGGTGGAAAGCAGTGGATAAGGCCACATCTATTTTCAGTTTTTCACATAATTTTTTCCAAAATCTGGAGTTGAACTGGCTCCCTCGGTCTGACACCACTTTGCTTGGCAAACCATGTAAACGCACAATTTCCCTTATAAAAATATCGGCAAATTCTGCCGCCGTGGGTAATTTCCGTAATGGTACAAAATGTGCCATTTTAGATAAAAAATCCACTATAACCAACACTGTTGTGAAGGATTTTACAGGTGGTAAACCTACAATAAAGTCTACGCTCACAGTGTGCCAAGGTTGTTTGGGTGTTGGCATTGGTATTAACAAGCCGTCAGGAGCCTTATGAGAAGATTTATGTCTTGCACAAATTGGACAGGTAGTGACAAATTGCTTAATGTCCTTTCTTATAGTGTCCCACCAAAAGTGTTTTTGCACATTTTCCAGGGTTTTTACCCAACCAGGATGACCTGCCAACGGTGAGGCGTGATGCCAAATTATCACCTGTGTTTGTAATTCAGAGGTGGGCACTAACAGCATGTTGTCGTGATACAATAAACCTCGTTGTATTGTGTTATGGGAATCCTTTAACCAATCCTGAGGTGCTATTTGCATGTGTGCATTATATAGATCTGTGATGAAATCCTTCTGTTGTACTGGTGCCAACAACTTTTGGGGAGGAATAATGGGTTCTCCTATTTTATCTTGTTTCATGTCTGAGGTATGTCCGTATCTAGATAACACATCAGATTGAATTTGTTGTGCACCTGGTCTATAGGTTATAACAAAGTCAAATGTGCTAAAAAAATTTAACCAGCGCATCTGACGTGGTGTTAGTGCATTAAGTGATCCAAAAAACTGTAGGTTCTTATGGTCAGAAAAGATTGTAACTGGGTACTTGGCTCCCATTAAATGGTGCCTCCATTCTGAAAAGGCTACTTTGATAGCTAGTAGTTCCCTTTCAGCCACAGTGTAATTTTGTTCAGCTGGTAATAACTTTTTGGAATAGAAGGCTATAGGATGTAACTGGCCATCTACTGCATCTCGTTGAGAGAGAACTCCTCCTAAAGCTACTTGTGAAGCATCCGCTTCAACAAAAAAGGGCAAGTCAGGATCAGGATGTTTCAGAATTGGGGCTGAAGTGAACTTTTGTTTTAGGAGTTGAAAGGCGTGTGCCGCCTCATCAGTCCAAAGAAATCGTTGCCCTTTCCGCAACAAGGTAGTTATTGGGGCTGCAATGTCTGCAAAATGTGCAATAAACCTCCTATAAAAATTGGCGAAACCCAGAAATTTCTGAATATCTTTTACAGAGGATGGTTCTGGCCAATCAGCAATAGCACTGATTTTCTTTACATCCATAGTTATTCCTTGAGGTGACAGGCAGTATCCTAAAAAGTCCACCTTGTTGACATTAAAAGTACACTTTTCTAACTTAGCAAAAAGATGATTTTCTTTTAACTTTGATAATACTGCACGAACATGTTGGGTATGTTCTTCTGAGTTCTTAGAGTAAATGAGGATGTCGTCTATGTATACTATGACACAAACGTCCAGGAATTCGTGTAGGACCTCATTTATAAAGAACTGAAAGGCCGCAGGGGCATTACATAACCCAAAGGGCATTACTGTGTACTCAAATAAACCAAACTTTGTCTTGAAAGCTGTCTTCCACTCATCCCCCTCTTTTACTCGGACCAGGTGGTAAGCTCCCCGCAGATCTAGTTTAGTGTATACAGTAGAATGTCTTAATTGATCCAACAACACAGGTATTAGAGGAAGAGGATATTTATTCTTTATTGTAGCCTTATTTAGTCCTCTATAATCGATACACGCGCGCAGGGATTTATCCGGCTTCGGGATCAAAAAGAGTGGAGATGACACTGGAGATGTGGAATGACGGATGAACCCAGACTGTAGTAGGTCATCTAGGTAGGTTCTTAAGTATTTGGTTTCTTCGTCAGTCAAAGCATATACTCTGTTATTAGGTAAAGGGGCCCCTGGGATAAGATCTATACGGCAGTCATAAGACCGATGTGGGGGCAGCACACTAGCCTTTACTGGATCAAAGACGTCTTTAAAGTCAGAATATTCAGGAGGGAGACTTGGTTCATCTTGTGTAACACTAGCACAGTGTAATACTGTGCTCTGTTCTGTACCTGCTTCTTGATAGCAATTGGTTCTACAGAAAGAGGAATCCAAAGTAACAGTTCTATTCACCCAATCAATTTTTGGGTTATGAGTTGTTAACCAGGGTACCCCGAGAATCAAACCAAAATTAGGAGTATCTATCAGATCAAAGCTAATCACCTCTGTGTGCCCGTTCTGACAGACCATAACAAGTGGACTTGTTTGTTTTGTGATTAATCCAGAGGTCAATTCTGACCCATCCACTGCACATACTGCTTCTGGACAAGGCTTTAGGCACGTAGGAAGTCCTAAGATTTCAGCTAACTTATTATCCACAAAATTTCCTGTCGCGCCTGAGTCCAGTAGGACAGGGAGAGAATGCCTCACTTGGGTAGTAACAATTAAAACGACCTGAATTATGAAATGTCTAGGTATGTGCGGTACCCTGAAGGCTGCAGCATTAGAGGTTTGATTAAGATGTTTTCTCGTGTCTAATAAAAGTTAACCGTGATTCCAGTTTGTATTTATCTCTCTTTCTTTCTCCTAGTCTATGTTCTAATTTCACAACTAAATCTACAAAGTCTGAATAGTCTTTTGGCAAATCAACGATATGAGCCAGCGCGTCTTTTAACTCGTCTCTCAAACCTTTATAAAAAAGGGAGACACGCTTTTCTTCTGGCCACTGTGTCTCGGTGAGTAAACGATTAAAACTAGTGAGATAGGTCAATAAATCCTTGTTACCTTGTTTAAGACTTAAAAGCTCATTATCACTTGCCTGCATGAAAGTGTGTTTTGCAAAAAGGCTGGTCATGGTACGTTTAAATTGATTCCAATTATGGAGGATGGGATCATCTCTATCCACGAAAGGAATTGACCAATTGGCTGCTGTGCCACCCAAATAAGACAAGACGAATGCCACTTTCGTATCATCAGTAGGGAACTGTTGTGGCTTACAAATGAAGTGTAATTGACATTGATTGATAAAAACATGGAATTTGTTACTATCTCCATGAAAACGTTCAGGTGCTGCTAAGGGCACAACATTAGGAACATTAACAGTAACCTCAACTGGGGAAGGCAAAGTTGTATGTTTTGATGGCGCCCCTGTCTCTGAGGAGGTTTTAAACAAAGGCGTAGAAGCTGTTTTCCACTGAGATCCCCTAAATTTATACCTGCTTAAATCCTGTTTTAAAGAGGTATTCTCCATCTTTAATCTCTCTATTTCCTCTTGCATATGTTGCAAGATGCCAGACACTGATTCATTATGAGCCAAGTCCTCATTTAGGGCCTGCGCCATATCCGTGACGTCAATGCCCTCTATTTCTTCCCCGGTATTCATCGTCCACCAGAACTGAAATTATTTTTTAAGGCTTGTGCTTCTGTCAAAGCCCAGCTCACCTGAGTTCTTGTTCAGTTCTGATGGAGGTTGAAGACAATCCGACCCCACCCTGAAACTGCTTGTTCCAGCACACTAGTTTTTAAAACAGTGCACTAAGAACAGAAGCTCAAGGGAAGGGGGGAAGTGGATAAAATAAAAAAAAGAGAGACAACACCGTTCTTGCGTTTCCACTGTTGAAGTGCTGCACAAATCTGCGGCCCTTTCTGACTTCTGTAGAAACTGGTGCCTAATGAAACATAAACAAAGAACAGATAAGTGCAACCTATTCCTAAATGGGTTCCTGACTATCCCTTTATTTATTGGAAATTCTCTTCTAAAAGTACCTCTTGGATCCTGGTCTCTAGTTTCCAGGTTTGGAATGTGTTACTGCTCTGGGATGTGTTTTCTATTACTGTTAAGCTTCTAAAAAATTAAACAAATACCGTTATCAGAATTACCAATATCAAACATTCATCATAATATAACTAAAGCCTAAATTCCCAATACTTCCGTAACGCCGTAATATATTCTTCAACACTCTCCTCTTTCCCTTGCTCCCGCAAACCAAAATGGTACCTTTCCATAATAGTACTAATCTTTGGCAAGTAATGTAAATCGAGTTGTCTTGCACATATTTCATATTCATTCAACCCCCTCTGATCAGCTTGCGACAATGGAGGTAGATTTTCCAACACCTCCTGTCCTTCACCCCCTAAACAATGTAACAAAAGTGCCTGCTTCCTTTCACCACTCAAATTCGTACCACACACCCTGGCATAATTCTCAAAAATCTTTTTCCATTTCTTCCACTTAATAACCGGTTCTCCTGGATCTGACAAGAAAAACGGCGGCGCCGTAACATTCTGCATACTCACAAGAGGTGTAAAACACTTCTTCCCCACAATATATTCCAAACCCTACTAGTTGCTAAAAGTACTTAAAGTCCAAAAGGTTTCCCAGTCACCGTATGTCCCAGCACGATGCCGCTATATCAAACACGGGTCTTCAGGTGTGTTTGTCACCGCAGAGACGACCTTTTCAGTTTACTTCATTTTACAACGCCCAAAACTTGTATTCCACAAGTGCAATAAAGTTTCCAAAGAAATGTATATTCCCGTGACCACAAACCAATATAGTGATCCTTATCCAGTCTCCGTCTAAGTTTCAACTTCCAATAGACCGTCGATGTTCTTCTTCGATGTCCTCCAACAATTGTGCTGTAAAAAGAATTTTTTTTTAAAAATACAAAAAAATTCCTTCTTCCTCATCTAAGATGGCTGCCACGAAACATTTAGTCCGTTTTCTTCAGGCAGTTGGGCTTGCTTTCTCTTTGAGCAATCTCGGATCGTTTTCCTCACTCAAAATGGCCGCAACCAAACATCCAGTCTATTTTTTTCAGTCAATCTGGCTTGTTTTTCTCCTTTCACCACACTCAAGATGGCCGCCAACAATTCCCACAGCTTACAGTCCTTTTTCAATTGCTCACTGACGTCGTGAAGCATCCAGAGACCACTTTGATCCTTAGTAAATGCTCAAACAGCTTTCCACAAAGCCCCTACAACCGCAATTTCACACTTTTCTAAGCTAGAACATGCTGCAAGACGCTCGATCCTCTCCCAGCACGTCTCTGTAAGTTATCTCCGTTTTTCTCTTAAATAATCCAAGCTCTTCCTTCTTTGTTGTTGTTGAGGCTGTCCCTTCCTCTGGGTTCCTTTTTATCCCATCCTCGTCGCCAGTGTAATAATGTGAATCCACACCAGATGAAGATATGTGGTAGGAGGTATTTATTACAGCCTCAACCAACAGCCAGCATATCAACTGTCATGCAGAGAACCCTGCATCACAGAACCTCAGAACAAGCTGGTTCCATGCCCAGTGTTCTGGCATGGAGCCATGTTACATCATTACAAAAACATCTTGACCTTGCCTGACAATGTGATTGTGACCTCCTCTACTGGCACTCTTTCGGATCTTACGGGAGATGGTGAGGCTCCAATCACAGTCACAGCACGGTGCAAGGAAACTAAGCTGCTGCCCACCATCTGTGATCTGTGCCCCAGACTATAAAATAACAAAGGCAACATGCGGCCAGCCTATGGTCGGTCAATGTAGAAATACGGAGATCCCGGTGACAATGGGGGCACCTTGCAGAAAAATTAGAACACAGGCAAGGTGCCACACCAAGCTCCGTGACATGGACACTCACTGCCAGGGTCCTCAATGTTGTTGGGAGACAAGAAACACTATGTGGTACGCAGAGCCCAGGAAGCAGCTTTTCTGATTCACAGTGTGGCGACGCCACTGCCGATTTAAATAATAATTATTGATATATTTTCATGAGCTTTCAGCGCATGTGCCATTATCAACACTGAGACACTAGAGGCCAGCAAATACTGCAGCTGTGTGCTCTCCAGGTGGACAGCACACAAGACAGTGAAGTGAGTCAATCATAGCGCTTGCAGTGCCTTAGTAGAGCGTGTTCTGGGGGGGTCACAGGTGACGGTCCCAGGGTGTTTTAGATGTGTGACTAATGCATTTTAGTGCGGTAATGCAGACAGCAGCACTAGAATATGTTAGTCTAAACCCTGATGCGTTGTACCTGGTAAGGCTGGTGCATCGAGGGAATGCTTACTAGTAGGCTGTACTCAAGAGTTCCCCATCGACTCTTAGAAATTAGTCAAAAGTGTCTATGGTGCTGCAGTACCTTCTCTCGGGTCCCACATGCCCAGTTCAAATCTTACCCCATCCTGCAGCGTGGAAGCGTTTGGCGTTGCAGCGGTTTTCATAACGGTGAGCATATGCAAGTTCTAATCCTGCTCAGAGAAGTCGGTCTGTTGGCGTTACATAAGGCAGCACCCAGCAGGTGCAACATCATTCTCCTGAGCAGAGAAGCTTCCAGCTTGCAAAGACCCAGTAGTCACTTTTTTCCAAATGTGTGGATGATAATTAGATTCCTCGGCTAGTAGCCGGAGCCTTGTGAGGGTACCCCATCCTCCGCAGCATTCTTCTGGCACTCAGGTGTTAGGGCAGATGTCGTAGTGCAGATAGACCTGCTTTTCACAACCTCACTCCAGTCCTGGGTGATGGCCCAATGTGCTTCTCTTGGCACACAGGGTTGCCACTGCACCTCTGGATGAAATGTAGACTCCTCCCGTGCAATCACCCACACCACAGTGGCCCCTTCTGGCATGTGGGTTCGCCTGTGAGAAAAGGCCTCTTTTTGGCATTGTTAGCCCCACTACTTTTTGCCTGATGTGTGATGTAGCCTAGAAACTTTAGTGCCAGGGCGTCTGCTAACTAGGTTCCCTGGGCCAGAGCTCTTTCCCTAAAACTGATATGATGCATTGGCACAATTGTATACACCCACTGCCACTATAAGTCCCTAGTAAAAGGTACTTAGGTACCCAGGGCATGGGGTACTATGGTTAGACCCCTGACAGCACAGATTGTGCCACCTCCTAGGGGCCTGCATCCAGGTGCACTGAGCACTGCCATTGCATTCTGAGTGTCCTGGTGCAAACCTAAAATACAAACTCAACATGGCACTCTGCCTGTGTGCCCTGTCCGCCATACACTACATTTCCTATTTGTAAGACACCCCTCTGGCAGGCCTTACAGCACTAAGGCAGGGTGCACCATACTATATGTAAGGGCACAGCTGCATGAGCAATCTGCCCCCACTGTGTCCTTGCCAAACCTGGGACATATTGAGTGAACCGGGCAGCCATTTTATTACATGTGCTGGACACTGGTCAACACGAGTTCCTCAGCTGCATAATGGCTACTCTAAATTCTGGGTTGTTTGGTATCAAACAACTTAGAACCATGAATCCAAACTGGTACCAGTATTAGATTTATTCCTAAATGTACCCAGGAGTCACCTTAGATGTGCCCCCTTCAAAAGCTAACTACCCTGGCATGGTTGCTGACTGGTTCTCTCCAGCCTGCCACCTCCAGACAGCCAATCTACAACCGTGGGGGAGAGCCCTCTCTCTCTGGTTTGTGGAACAATGCCCTTCCAGGGTGGAGAAGCTAACACTCCCTCCCACAGGAATGTGCTCTACCCGGGCGGTGAGCTTCAATGGGCTTAATGCCTTTGAAACTCGACCTCCAGGCCTGTAGTCACCCCCTTTGCAAACACCCACTTTTGGTGGGAGCAAAGGCAGGAAGCCACACAAAGGATAGGGGTGTGGCCCCACCTCGCATGCACCAGCCCTAAGTTGTTGCCTCCGAGATGGATAATCCATTTAATTTTCCTCCATCTTAGATGCAAGGAAAACAGCCAATAAGGATTAGGGAAGTGACCCTTCCCACAGGAAGTGGTTGCTATAGTGGGTGTAGCCACCCAAATGTAAGTGTCCCATTGGACACTACCAGGTACCCCCTAAAGCACCCACTAAATTCAAGACCAAGAGATCATATTCGAAGGACACAAAGAAGACCAGCACAAAGAAGATCCAAGGCACAAGAACTGTGGACCTGTGGACCTGCTGCGCACAAAGAAAAGGTGCCAAACCCTGCCTGCAGCACCCAGGACCTGACAACCGCCGATGTGTAGAAGCTGGACACTGGACTGACCTCAAGAAAACCAGAGGACCTCCAGGCTTCACAAGTCACCCAAGAACTCCCTCCAGAGTGAAGGTACCACTCTGCAACAACCCAAGAACCAGCAACCCAGTGAGGGTTCCTTCACTGACCGGCTGATAACTCCCGAACCGGATGTTGCAGCAAGACTCAACAAAACACTGATTACCACAAGGACACACCCTGTGAATGTGCCAAGTTTGGCGGCACTGCGCCCTCCAGTGGCCAGACCATACCTATACCCTGGGTACTGTGTCAGGATACTTCAATTCGATTTCCTCAGAAGCAGAAGATAACTCCTCAGTCCCGACCGAGCTACTCACAACGAATATTAATCCTTCGTGCTGAGTACCCCGGAGGGGGAAAGGGGAATGGGATGGTAGAGAGACTGCCACAGAGATGATGAACGCCAGTACTCAGTCTGCCTCTTCACATCTAAGATTGGATACAGCACCTGCAAGAGTCACAGTCGCAATTACTAGGGACATACAACATCAGTTTTTTCACTTTCTACTCACAACACTTAATTCTCTTTAATTCTATTATTTCTTCACTCACCCTGAGTTCTCTGTAGCCTTGCTTCTCTCTATAAATGATAGCTCTTCTTAAAAAAATGCTTATTACTGATTCTGGAAGAACTTCTCAACCTTTGTTAGAGATTGGTTTTATGTTGCTATATATATATATATATATATATAGTTGGTGATGATGTGTTCTTCAAATCAGCTGATGTTATTTAATTTCTCCTGTCTTATTGTGACTTCTGTCAATACTTGTATTTGTAAATGCTTATTTATTAAAGTTTGTTTCTCCTTTCTTACTTCGACATTTGTTGATAACTTGTATTTGTAAATGCTTGTTTATTACAGTTAGTTTCTCCTTCCTTACTTCGACATCTGTCGATAACTTGTAGTTGTAAATGCTTGTTTATTTAAGTTTGTTTCTCTTTTAAACTCTATTTTGGTTTATTACCATTGAATTTGTAAATGCTTATTTGTTAACAGTTCGTTTCTCCTTTAAACTTGGCCTTTGTTTATAACCTTGACATTTGTAGATACTTGCTCTTTTAAAGTTCGTTTTTTCTTTGACTTTAATATCTTAACCGCTTGAGTGCGGGCGTCGGCCACTGGCCGACGCCCACACACCCTCCCTGGTGCGGGTCACGACCAGTGGCCGACACCAGGAAGGGCATTAATAAATCCTCGGGTGCGTCGCGCCCGAGGATTTTTTTTTATTTTTTTTACTACCCCCGGGAGACACGGAAGCTACCGTGTCTCCCCCCGCCCCCCACCCGCCCCCCACCCGCCCCTTTGTGACGTCAGCGCGCCGCGAGGCGCGCTGACGTTGCAAAGGTGTTTTCCCCATGAAAGCAGGAAGCAGCCTTGCGGCCGCTTCCTGCTTTCATGGGGAAAACGGCCTTTTACACGTTCGGGAAGGCCTCGTAAGAAAGGGGAGAGTCTCCCCTTTCTTACGAGGCCTTCCTGAAAGTGTTTCCTGGCCCCCGATCGCAGCACAGCTGCGATCGGGGGCCAGGAAACACTTTCAGGTTTCCTGGCTCCCCCGATCGCAGCACAGCTGCGATCGGGGGGGCCAGGAAACATTTTGAAAAGGCCTCGTAAGAAAGGGGAGACTCTCCCCTTTCTTACGAGGCCTTCTGAAACTGTTTCTGGCCCCCGATCGCAGCACAGCACCAGGGATTTCACTTTTGGGGGGCGGCCCCCCCGGAAAACGGGCCGCCCCCCCCCCCCCGGCATAATTTTTTTTATTAAAAAAAAGGTAGGTGCCCCCCCCCCCCCCCGGGATATATATTTTTTTTTTCAAAAAAAAAAAAAAAAAAAAAAAAATGAAATGACAGGGGGTTGCCCGTGGGCAGGGTGACCCCCTGTGGGGGCAATTTTTTTTTTAGATGTTGTAGGGTTTCCCTGGGGGCCATTTTGGCCCCCAAGGAAACCATACAGCAACTAAAAAATATATATATGTATATATCTATATATATATATATCTATGTAGATAGATATATCTAGGTACATGGATATATCTATAGATATATCTATGTAGAGATATATATATATATATATATATATATATATATATAGGTAGATCTGTATCAAAGAGATTTATAAAGCGCGCTACTCACCTGTGAGGGTCTCAAGGCGCTGCGGGGGGGACAGGGGGAGGGAAAGGGGCTAGGAGGTTCACTGTTCAAAAAGCCAGGTTTTGAGGCCCTTCCTGAAAAGAAGTAGGTTTTGGGTCTTGCGAATGTGGTTTGTGAGTGCGTTCCAGGTTTTGGGTGCAATGTAGGAGAAGGATCTGCCCCCGGTGGTGGTGTGTTTGATGCGGGGGACAGAGGCGAGAGAGAGGTCAGCTGAGCGGACGTTTCGTGTGGGGGTGTGGAAGGTGACTCTCGTTGAGGTAGGCAGGGCCTGTGTTGTGGAGTGATTTGTGTGCGAGGATGAGGATCTTGAAGGTGATCCTTTTGTCAATGGGGAGCCAGTGGAGGGATTTGAGGTGTGGAGAGATGTGTTCGTGTCGGCGGAGGTCGAGGATGAGTCGTGCTGCTGAGTTCTGGATGCGTGTAGTTTGCACTTGAGTTTTAGAGTGGTGCCGGCGTAGAGGGCGTTTCCGTAATCAAGCCTGCTGCTGATGAGTGCGTGAGTGACAGTTTTTCTGGTCTCTGTGGGGATCCATTTGAATGTTTTTCAGTATACGGAGTTTGTTGAAGCATGAGGAGGTAAGAGCGTTGATTTGTTGGGTCATAGAGAGGGAGGAGTCTAGGATGATGCTGAGGTTGCGTGCGTAGTTGGCGGGGGTGGGTGCAGGGCCTAGCGTGGTGGGCCACCATGGGGGGTCCCAGGTGTTTTTGTGTGGGCCAAAGAGGATTATTTCGGTTTTGCTTGAGTTGAGTTTCAGGTGGTTGGCTGTAATATATACATCACTTTTGTCAATATGTGTGGTTTCCATGGGGGGAAAAGGGTCCGACTTGTCTAGTGGCAGTTTTAGTGCCATAAAGAAGCGCAGAAGGTTTATATGCCTACTGCAAAGAGCACATCTATATTTTATGTAAATAGCTGAGTACATTAGTAAAGTCTATGGAGAGATGAAGGGCACTTTTGCTGGGTGGTAATGAGGGAATCCGAGGAGGAGGGAGTGGGAGCACCAATAATGATTGTTGGACTGAGCGCAGGAGGTGCTAAAGACTGTGACGAATGGTATGTGACAAGGTGTTTTTTGAGTGTCTTGAAAGTACGTGCTGATTGAGGGAAGAAGCGCAGGTAAGGTGGCCTCTACTGTTGCACGTATCTCACACACACCATCGATTTTGTGACTGTCTACGTAGGCTAGTGTTTTAGAGCAACAGTTTAGCCAATAGCAGAGATGGCATCTTGATGGATGACTGCTGCCTGCACTTGGGTTATAGAGGACCGCTCTGACATAGGATCAGAGACTGAGACATCAGATACTGAGACAGCATCTGAGGGATAGGACAATGGCGCAGACTCTGGGAGTGATTTTTCAGTCAGAGGAGTCCCATTCGAAAACTCCTCTTCCAGTACATTATGAGGGAGGTGATGAGGACAGTCCTGCTGTCCCTTCGCAAGCTGTTCCTGCAACTGGGTAATAGTGGGTTAGGCCAACCTAGAGAGCAGGTGAATGCGGCGGCAAGCAGAGAGAGAGTGCTCTCTTGGGAGCTCACCAATTTAGTTCAGCCCCAAATTCCACCACCCAAATCATATTGTGGAGACATCAAAATTGTCTATGGCAAAACAAACTGGTTTTGTAAGGCAGGCACCTGTGTTTTTGGTCCTGGATTCGGCGGCCATATAGAGAAACACACTAAACCCAAACATTTCTGGAAACTAGACATTCGGGGAGTCCACAGAGGTGTGACTTGTGTGGATTCCCCAAAGTTTTCTTACCCAGAATACCCTGCAAAGCTGAAATGTTGAAAAAAAACTCTATTTTTCTCGCATTTCTGTCACACAAACTACAGGAATATGCTGGGATCCACAACATTCCTACCACCCAGTGACTCCTCACCTGTCCTGATAAAAACACTACCCCACTTGAGTGCCTACACCTAGTGCCTGTGTCAGGAATGGATCACCCCAGGGTCAACAGCTGCCTCACGTAAGGACCAACATTGACAGTTGTGTGATCTATTCCTGTTGCAGGCACCAGGCCTAACCACACAAGTGAGGTATCATATTTATCGGGAGACTTGGGGGAACGCTGGGTGGAAGGAAATTTGTGGCTCCTCTCAGATTCCAGAACTTTCTGTCACCAAAATGTGAGGAAAACGTGGTATTTTAGCCACATTTTGAGGTTTGCAAAGGATTCTGGGTAACAGAACCTGGTCCGAGCCCCACAAGTCACCTCATCTTGGATTCCCTTGGGTTTCTAGTTTTCAAAAATGTGCTGGTTTGCTAGGTTTCCCCAGGTGCCGGCTGAGCTAGAGGCCAAATTCCACAGGTAGGCACTGTTTTCTATGAAAAAATTTGATGTGTCCACGTTCTGTTTTGGGGCATTACCTGTCGCGGGCGCTAGGCCTACCCACACAAGTGAGGTATCATTTTTATCGGGAGACTTAGGGGAACGCCGGGTGGAAGGAAATTTGTGGCTCATCTCAGATTCCAGAACTTTCTGTCACCGAAATGTGAGGAAAACTTGTTTTTTTAGCCACTTTTTGAGGTTTGCAAAGGATTCTGGGTAACAGAACCTGGTCCGAGCCCCCCAAGTCACCCCTCCTTGGATTCCCCTAGGTCTCTAGTTTTCAGAAATGCACAGGTTTGGTAGGTTTCCCTAGGTGCCGGCTGAGCTAGAGGCCAAAATCTACAGGTAGGCACTTCTCAAAAAACACCTCTGTTTTCTTCCAAAAATTTGGATGTGTCCACGTTGCGCTTTGGGGCGTTTCCTGTCGCGGGCGCTAGGCCTACCCACACAAGTGAGGTATCATTTTTATCGGGAGACTTGGGGGAACGCCGGGTGGAAGGAAATTTGTGGCTCCTCTCAGATTCCATAACTTTCTGTCACCGAAATGTGAGGAAAACTTGTTTTTTTAGCCACTTTTTGAGGTTTGCAAAGGATTCTGGGTAACAGAACCTGGTCCGAGCCCCGCAAGTCACCCCTCCTTAGATTCCCCTAGGTCTCTAGTTTTCAGAAATGCACAGGTTTGGTAGGTTTCCCTAGGTGCCGGCTGAGCTAGAGGCCAAAACTACAGGTAGGCACTTCTCAAAAAACACCTCTGTTTTCTTCCAAAAATTTGGATGTGTCCACGTTGCGCTTTGGGGCGTTTCCTGTCGCGGGCGCTAGGCCTACCCACACAAGTGAGGTATCATTTTTATCGGGAGACTTGGGGGAACGCCGGGTGGAAGGAAATTTGTGGCTCCTCTCAGATTCCATAACTTTCTGTCACCGAAATGTGAGGAAAACTTGTTTTTTTAGCCACTTTTTGAGGTTTGCAAAGGATTCTGGGTAACAGAACCTGGTCCGAGCCCCGCGAGTCACCCCTCCTTGGATTCCCCTAGGTCTCTAGTTTTCAGAAATGCACAGGTTTGGTAGGTTTCCCTAGGTGCCGGCTGAGCTAGAGGCCAAAATCTACAGGTAGGCACTTCTCAAAAAACACCTCTGTTTTCTTCCAAAAATTTGGATGTGTCCACGTTGCGCTTTGGGGCGTTTCCTGTCGCGGGCGCTAGGCCTACCCACACAAGTAAGGTATCATTTTTATCGGGAGACTTGGGGGAACGCCGGGTGGAAGGAAATTTGTGCCTCCTCCCAGATTCCAGAACTTTCTGTCACCGAAATGTGAGGAAAACTTGTTTTTTTAGCCACTTTTTGAGGTTTGCAAAGGATTCTGGGTAACAGAACCTGGTCCGAGCCCCGCGAGTCACCCCTCCTTGGATTCCCCTAGGTCTCTAGTTTTCAGAAATGCACAGGTTTGGTAGGTTTCCCTAGGTGCCGGCTGAGCTAGAGGCCAAAATCTACAGGTAGGCACTTCTCAAAAAACTCCTCTGTTTTCTTCCAAAAATTTGGATGTGTCCACGTTGCGCTTTGGGGCGTTTCCTGTCGCGGGCGCTAGGCCTACCCACACAAGTGAGGTATCATTTTTATCAGGAGACTTGGGGGAACGCCGGGTGGAAGGAAATTTGTGGCTCCTCTCAGATTCCAGAACTTTCTGTCACCGAAATGTGAGGAAAACTTGTTTTTTTAGCCACTTTTTGAGGTTTGCAAAGGATTCTGGGTAACAGAACCTGGTCCGAGCCCCGCAAGTCACCCCTCCTTGGATTCCCCTAGGTCTCTAGTTTTCAGAAATGCACAGGTTTGGTAGGTTTCCCTATGTGCCGGCTGAGCTAGAGGCCAAAATCTACAGGTAGGCACTTTGGAAAAAACAGCTGTGTTTTCTATAAAAAAAATAGGATGTGTCCATGTTGTGTTTTGGGGCATTTCCTGTCGCGGGCACTAGGCCTACCCACACAAGTGAGGTATCATTTTTATCGGGAGACTTGGGGGAACACAGAATAGCAAAACAAGTGTTATTGCCCCTTATCTTTCTCTACATTTTTTCCTTCCAAATATAAGAGAGTGTGTAAAAAAGACGTCTATTTGAGAAATGCCCTGCAATTCACATGCTAGTATGGGCACCTCGGAATTCAGCGATGTGCAAATAACCACTGCTCCTCAAAACCTTATCTTGATCCCATTTTGGAAATGCAAAGGTTTTCTTGATACCTCTTTTTCACTCTTCATATTTCAGAAAATGAATTGCTGTATACCCAGTATAGAATGAAAACCTGCAGGGTGCAGCTCATTTATTGGCTCTGGATACCTAGGGTTCTTGATGAACCTACAAGCCCTTTATATCCCCGCAACCAGAAGAGTCCAGCAGACAAAACGGTATATTGCTTTCAGAAATCTGACATCGCAGGAAAAAGTTACAGAGTAAAACATAAAGAAAAATGGCTGTTGATTTCAGCTCAATTTCAATATATTTTTATTTCAGCTGTTATTTTCTGTAGGAAAACCTTGTAGGATCTACGCAAATGACCCCTTGCTGAATTCAGAATTTTGTCTAGTTTTCATAAATGTTTAGCATTCCGGGATCCAGCATTGGTTTCACACCCATTCCTGTCACTAACTGGAAGGAGGCTGAAAGCACCAAATATAGTAGAAATGGGGTATGTCCCAGTAAAATGCCAAATTTGTGTTGAAAAATTTGGTTTTCTGATTCAAGTCTGCCCGTTCCTGAAAGGTGGGAAGATAGTGATTTCAGCACCAGAAACCCTTTGTTGATGGCGTTTTCAGGGAAAAAACCACAAGCCTTCTTCGGCAGCCCTTTTTTCCCATTTTTTTGGAAAAAACTAAATTTTCACTGTATTTTGGCTATTTTCTTGGTCTCCTCCAGGGGAAACCACCAACTCTGGGTACCATTAGAATCCCTAGGATGTTGGAAAAAAAGGATGCAAATTTGGCGTGGTTAGCTTATGTGGACAAAAAGTTATGAAGCCCTAAGCGCGAACTACCCCAAATAGCCAAAAAAGGGCTCAGCACTGGGGGGGAAAAGGCCCAGCAGCTAAGGGGTTAAACAAGAACCTTGTAAACATAAGGTTAATTCATACATTAACTCTGTAGCCTTGCCGACTTCCACAGGAATGGTCTACTATCAAACTCTTTGAATAAACCTTGACAATATTTATCCGTTTTCTGTAATATAATCTTCAAATGTAATTTTACCTCACAGGAGTTTCTGTTCTGAAGCGCGCTCTCTCTCCACACAGCTGATTCCTGTCAGACCTCAGTTGAAGTGCAAGGCTTCCAGCTGGAGAGCTCGTAACCTAGCAACCAACCGATTGCAAGACTAGAACTGTAACTAACCTTCAGGACTCACAGCGGCCATCTTGGATCTTCTCTTCTTGATTCTTCCTTTGAAATAAGCGCAAGATTACTCTGCAAACCTTCTTCCAGTTTGGGCTTTGCTGTCTCCACTGAGGATAGCTCTTTGCTTTTCTCATGCACTTCTTTGATTTGACTTGGCAAGTTTGTGTGGTCATGACATACTGGTCGGCTGACATCGGACACCAGGAAAACCAGCTCGCCCAGACCTGAAAAAGGACCAGGAGGAAGCCCTAGTCAAGGAACTTCAGGAACACCCTAGACCTCCCACCAGAGTGCCCCCATTGTCCTGTAAACAACCTCTAAGGAGACCTACTTCCAGATCCAAAGAGCACCTTTGCACACAGCCTCTGGCTCACCAATTCACTCTGCACCCAGCTACCCTGTACCCTGCAACAAAGAACCAGCTGTGCCCCAAGGGTCCCTCACCCCTTGTGATCTTGACACTCCAAGGGGACCCCAAAGCACCACCTTTAGACTTGCAAGTACCGACCTTTTACCAAGTGCCCCCCTCAGTGGCCCTGCACCAGCTCCAGGAGCGTTTCCACTGCTTTTCCCGCCCAAACCGGGAACTGCTCGAACTTTTCCAGCTGGCACAGCGTACCCACTGATGACCTCGACCAACCTGCAAAAGCAGAACTTGTTCAAACAATTTTGTTATTTTATATGTATTTTTAAAGGTGTCTTCCTATTGATTCCTGTGGTGCGTAATGTACACAGAGAAAGACAGCATTTATTAAAACCTTAAAAATCCATATCTTCAAAAGTACTTAACCAATTTTGATAATCTTGGTCTTAAAATGTATGTAAAAATCTGAGGTACCTTTATAAATTAGTCCAGACTTCTTCCTTCAAATGTATGAGTTGCATGATTGATACTGTGAGTAAAACAAAATCTTCTCCAAGATTAGCCCAACTGCTCGACAAAGCTACCATAAAAATTAGAGCATTAGGTGATCTAGTTTTTACCTCTGGAAACCAAAGTGTGGTTACCTAGACCACCTGCACAGTGTGCCTAGTTATGCACACTACATCGAGGGCCAGCCTCCTACATTTGGTGGATCAGTGGTGGGTTAAAAACTTTGCATTTGCTGATACCACTTTGTCAATTTTGTGAGCACACAATAACTCCCCCAATTGCCTTTCATTTATTGTTTTTGATTTTTAATTGACAAACCATTTTTTGCAAATTTTTGAAATAGGTGTCAGGGCCCTAGTTAGGTCCCTACAACTTTAGCAAATGTTTTTAAAAGTTCTTACTTTAGTTGGCCTATCCAAACAGTGGATTATAAATTACTAAAAAGGTCCCAACTTTAGTAACCCAGGAGTTCGACTTGGAACCTTATGAGGCATATAGTTATGACCAATTAAGGGGACTCTGCAGACTGTACCAAATTCATACTGGTAAGAGCCCCAGTGCAGAGAAACGTAAGTTTCTGGTGGCCCGGTATGAAAGTGACAACCCACCAGAAGAAAAAGATGATGCCTCTGTGGTGGTTGAAGATCCTGTGTAGAATGGGGATGAGGGTGGCTCTTCTTCCACCAGAAGCTCTAGAGCATCCACAGAAACAGACCTGGACATTGCCAGGCTGGCCAAGAGACTGGCCTTAGGGAATCAGCTCTTGGAAATAGAAAAATAAAGAAAAGAGTTGGGTTTAGGACCCATCTGGTGGCAACATACAAGTATTGAGGGAGAAATCTTTCAACATCAAGCTCCCAAAAGGAGTTATCCCTCCCTTTACTGATGGGGATGATATAGTTAAATGGTTTTCTGCCTTTGAAAGAGTCTGTATTGGGTGGGAAATTGAGAAGAATCATTGGGGCACACTGTTGTGGCAGTTATTTTCAGGAAAGTGCAGGGAAGGGCTCCTGCACTGAAAACAGATTTACAACTGAACAATACAGAATAAAGTTCAGGGAGGCTCGAAAAACCCAGAGCCAACCCTAGGTAGATCTTGTGGATTATTCAATAAAAATGCTGTGTGGTTGGTTAGCTGGACTCAAGGTACAAGATTATGATGGATTTTATAACCTGTTCATGAAAGAACGTCTGTTGAGTAATTGTTTCAATGATAGGCTACATCAACATCTTATGGACCTGGGTCCACTTTCCCCTCAAGAATTGGGGAGGAAGGAAGACCATTGGGGCAAAACAAGGGTGACCAAAACTACCACTGGTAGGGGAGACCAAAAGAAAAAGGCTAAAAATCCCCCCCCCCAAGTCTTTTCAAGGGCCCCAGAAACCTGCACAGGAGGGTGGGCTCAGAGACTCCTCACAGTCCAGGGGTGGGTACAAAGGGAGACACTTTGACCCTAGCAAGGCTTGGTGCCATGACTGCAAAACTAAAGTGCACCAATATGGAGACTCTGGCTGTAAGAACAAAAAGAATGCCTCTAGTCAATCTGCAGTAAATGCAGTTGCCAATCTACAGATGGTGTCAGAGGTGTAGCCGGACCATGTCACTGACCCCACGGAGGCAACATTAGTCACTGAGGGTGGGGTAGAAGTGTCCATTTGCTGCCTGGCCAAGTAATGTGTAAAAATATAGGCAGCACCATTTGATTAGTGGGAGGAAAGTGGAAGCACTGAGGGACACAGGGGCTAGCGTTACCATGGTAACTCAGCACTTGGTCCACTCAAATCAGTTCTTGGTAGGGAAGTCTTATCCTGTCACCAATACTGACAATGAGACAAAGGTCCATCTCATGGCTATGGTAACCTTTAAATTGGGAGGAGTAGTAGGGCAGAAAGAAGTGGTTGTGCCCTCATCCATCCCAGTAGATTGCCTGCTTGGAAATGACCTGGAACTTTCGCCCTGGTGTCGAGACTGGGCCACTCACCTGAAAAGCAGGATGTCTGCAGGGGCGATGGTATGCCCCCCACCTCCTGGAACACCTCTCTGCACTTCCTGGTGGACACAGAAACCCCGGCAGGTGTCCCAAAAGGAAAGGGGGAGTGGAAGAGAAAGATACAAAACACTGCCACGTCTTGCCGGTCCGGCACCCTGTATCTTCGGGGGGGGGGCAGGTCGTTGTTGACAGAGTGATAGTAGAGTTCGTGCAATCAACTTCCTTGAAACTGAATCTCTCTTTCCGATATGGGCACGGGAGTGGTAGAAGAACACCGGGATGCTCCAGCACTTTTATTGGATAATAATAACTGTTGGCACAATTACTAACACTGCATTACCAAAAACCCAAACTGAGTACCATAATAATAAGTACTGTGACACTAGGGCTGGCTTCACAGAGATTCACTGTTGCACACTACAATTAGAACTGTGGTTGCACTTATCAGGCACAAGAAAGACAAACAAAGGCATTCATGATATACCATATAACTTTCCAGCATGCATAGGGTTAAACTAAAAGGAACAAAAACAATCCAAGAAATACAAATGTCCACTCTAGGTTCAAACAGTTAGGATGGCACAGTTTGGTTTGGTTTCACTGTGTGTGTGAAAAAACATTCAAAAGCAAAGTCCTCAAAACTGAAACACAGGCATGAATGACACAATTTAAATCCAAGAGTTATGCTATTAGAGAAAGAAAAGTCTCCTAAATGCTCAAGCAGATTTCCTGAAGCACATTTAGGCAAGTAACTACAATAACAATGTAGAATGTTCAGAAATGCATTTGTCTCTTCAAGATAGCACTCTGCCAAAATACAAGGTCTGAAATACACCAGCTGGTCTAGGAAAGCGCAGCGCTCAAAGAACAAACTCCCTGGAGAATACTAGTCACTTAGCTGCAGTCTTTTCCGGAGTGCTGAAGGGATGCCTGGTGTCAGCTGGTACAGGAACAAAGAAAAGAATTGCCTCAAAAGTCCTGAATACGAGGATGACAGCTGGACTGCCAAATCAGATGCTGAGATCAGGAAGCAAAACAAAGCTAAGCAGGGAGGCATACTTCACTCTGCTATTTATAGCCAATCAGGAAAGCAGTTAAGTTTCCACATGTGGATGAGTCACCACACCCAATTAGAAGCACATGTCTACACCACACCCAATTAGAAGCACATGTCTACACATGCTCACATTAGCAAACAAGCATTAGTAAAACAAGCATTGATAAAACCAGTTGTGTAACACAGCACATTATGTTTACTTAGAAACATGAAGGCTTAACCAAGAACAGAGATATGATTTAACCTTAATCCCTGGGGATGCTGACAGATAACACAGGAGGCACCTTGGGGATTCCTGACACCTGAGCTGTTGTAGAACTAAAGACCCATGCAGCAATGCTAGGGAGACCTGAGTGTGCAAGACAAGAGCACAAAGCAAACTTCAGAGAGAAAAGGAGAGCTGGATCCTGAAATAGAGGTCCAGCCTCCCAAGAGAAAAGGCAGGAAGACTGGGGGACTAGCTTCAAAACAGATCCCACAACAGGACCCCTCTTCTCAGGGAGAGGAGACTCCCACCTTGGAGGGACTTAGTCTGAAGAGCTTGGGCCTTACCACCCAGAGCTTTTGGGCTCAGGCGGACCCTCCAGGGAAGATCTGTGCCAGCGGCAGAGGACCTGCCCCCCTCTCGAAGGCCTGAGGCAGCAAGATGTACAGGAGGAGCTATGAAATGTCAGTGGTACCCACAGGGTTTATTGGGAGGAGGGGCTCCTGCACACTGACGCCAGAGAACTCAAACCTGGTGCAGCCAGGAGGGTGGTAGTGCCCCAGATGTTCAGAGAATTCCTCCTCATACTAACCCATGACATTCCCATCTGGGACAAAACAAGACTTGGACTAGAGTAGGTTAGTTAACCACTTTTATTGTCCAGGAATGTCCCAAAAAGTGAGGGATTTTTGTGAATCCTAACCCACCTGCCAGGCCTGTGGCAAAGCAGGTGGGTACTGAAAGACCCCCTTAATGCCACTTCCAGTGGTCGGGGTGCCCTTTGAAAGGGTAGGGGTCGACATTGTTGGCCCCCTTGACCCTCAAACAGCATCAGGACACGGATAGTGGTAGTGAATCATCCCTCTAGGTATCCTGAATCTATACCCCTTAGGACCATTACTGCACTTGCAGTTGCCAAAGCTCTCCTGGGTATCTTCACCATGGTAGAGTTCCCTAAGGAGGTAGTATCAGACAGAGGTTCAAATTTCATGTCTGCATACTTTAAACAAGTTTGGCAGGATGTGGGGTGACCTAAAAGTTCACCACCCAATACCATCCACAAACCAATGGACTGGTTGATAGATTTAACCAGACCCTAAAAGGTGTGCTTGGAGGACTCCCTGAAAAGCTCAGAAGGAGATGGGGTGTCCTGCATCCTTGCTTTCTGTTTGTCGAAAGAGAAGTGCCACAAAAGGGAGTAGGTTTTTTTTCCATTTGAACTTTTATTTGTAGACCCTGTTAGGGGACAACTAAGTCTTGTTAAGGAAAGCTAGGAGAAACCTCTCAAAGAGCCCAAGCAAGATATTGTGGACTATGTGTTTGGCCTACGTTTAAGAATGGCTGAGTACATGGAGAAAGCCAGCAAAAATCGTCATGCCAGGCAGAAGCTTCAAAACCTCTGGTATGACCAGAAAGCTGCTATGGTGGAGTTCTAATCAGGGCAGAAAGTTTGGATGTTGGAGCTTGTTGCTCCAAAGGTCCTCCAGGACAAATGGTCTGGGCCCTATCCCATACTTGAGAGAAAAGGGGAGGTCACTTATTTTGTTGACCTGAGTAGTTGCAAAATTACAAAGAGAATAACACATGTCAACAGCCAAAACCCCTTCTAAGATATAGTTGATGTGACCATGCTCATGGTTACAGATGAGGGACAGGACGATGTGAGCGAGCCTCTCCATGATCTCCTCTCCAGCAACCCACAAGATGGTTCTGTAGATAGGGTGGTCTTATCAGACACCCTCACAGAACAACAGCAAACTGATTGCAGGCTAGTCCTCAACCAGTATGCTGAGCTGTTCTCTCTGATCCCTGGAAAGACAAACTGGTATACTCATGATGTGGACACTGGTGACAGCTTGCCGGTCAAAAACAAGATTTACAGTCAGTCCCCAAGCCTCATTCCAAAGGAGAGAAAAAGGAAATTAGGTTCTGTGTAGACTACAGGGGCCTCAATTCTGTGACAAAAAATGATGCACATCCAATTCCAAGAGCTGATGAGCTCATAGACAGATTAGGGGCAGCCATATATCTGAGTACTTTTCATTTAACATCTGGTTACTGGCAGAATGTCCTGACCCAGAGATGTCAGCACTTTCGACTCCTAGTGGGCATTACCAGTTCACTATTATGCCCTTTGGATTAATAAATGCACATGTCACCTTCCAGAGGTTGGTGAACCAAGTCATTAATAGAAACGTTTAGTGCAACTTATCTGTATGACACACCTGTCATTAATTCCACCTGGCAGGATCACCTGATTCACCTAGCGAAGGTCTTTGCAAAGGCATGCCCCACTATCAAGGCCAGTAAGTGCCAGATAGGGCAGGGAAAAGTTGTTTACTTGGGTCACCTGGTTGGTGGAGGCCAAATACAACTCCTACAAACCATAATTCAGACTATTCTGGCTTGGGAAGCTCCCACAACCCAGACACAAGTCAGGGCATTCCTTGGCTTGACTGTGTATTATAGGATATTTTTAAGGGACTATGGCCCTATAGTTGTCCCCCTCACAGAGCTAACCTCCAGGAAAATGCGCAAAAGGTTAACTGACTAGTGAGTTGTCAAAAGGCTTTTGATACTCTGAAGGAAGCTATGTGCTCTGTTCCAGTTCCACAAGCATCAGGCTACTCCAGGCAATTCATAGTCCAAACAGATGATTCTGAAATAAGGATAGGAGCAGACCTTTCCCAGATAAATGATGATGGACATGACCAGCCAGTTGCCTTTATAAGCAAGAAACTACTCCCTGTGGAACATAAGTGGAGTGCTATAGTTAGGAAAGCCTTTGCTGTGGTTTGGGCCCTGAGGAAGCTGAGACCATACCTGTTTGGCTCTCATTCCATAGTTCAGACTGACCACATGCCTGTCAGATGGTTACAACAAATGAAGGGTGAAAACCCAAAACTGCTTAGGTGGTCCATCTCCCTACAGGGTATGGACTTTCAAGTGAAACACAGACCTGGGACTGCCCATGCCAATGCAGATGGCTTTTCCAGGTTCTTCCACTTAGATGATGAAGATTTACTAGAGAAAGGGTTGTCTTATTCTCTTTCGTTTGGGGATGGGGGTAGTGTGAGAAAAGGCCTCTTGGTTAGCCCTCCACATTTTGCCTGATGTGTGATGTAGCCTAGAAATTGTAGTGCCCTGGGCCCCTGCTAACCAGGTTCCCGGGGCCAGCGCTCTTACCGTAAAACTGATATGATGCATTGGAAAAATTGGATACACCATTAGCTACCATTATAAGTCCCTAGTAAAAGGCATTCAGGTACCCAGGGCATGAGGTACTATGGGTAGGCCCCTGAGGGCCGCAGCACTTATTGTGCCACCCTCTAGGGCCCTGCATCCAGGTGCACCCACCACTGCCATTGCAGACTGAGGCCCTCATTACCATCCTGGTGGTTGGTGATACAGTGGCGGTAATACCGCCAACAGGCTGGCGGTAAATACTGCCAAATTATGATCATGGCGGAACGAGCTTAGATACACAGCCACTTTACCACACTGACCGCCAGGGTGGAAACAACAGTTACCAGCGTGGTAGCCGCCTACAGCCAGGCGGAAGACAATGTTCCACCCACCATATTATGACAATCCAATCCGCCACCTTTTCCGGAGCGGTTCCAACGACATCAAAAGCCTGGCGGAAACACTGCATATAAGGGAAACGAACCACGCCGCCATGGAACCCGAGCTGCAGATTTTTCCTATGAACTTCTATGTCCTGCCCCACCACGAACACCAACAGCGGCGAAGATGATCACGGTGAGTACAGCCGCCTAGCACACGGGGGGGGAAGAGAGTGACACACACATGCACAGCACCCACCCACCCCCAACACCATACACAATCAGATGCAATAATAAAACATATACACCCCGTACTCCTCAGGAATAATGCAAGGACAACACAAATAGATGAAAGTGAGTGTGATAATATAAATACATCAAAAATACGTACATCCAATCTAAAAGTATATACATATGTACAAATCAAGGGACACTGCCCATTCCTCAATGTGCGTGGGCCACAGGGCCATATCACAAAGTCCAAGGCCCCACTTGTCTCCTGCAACAACACGGAGAGAACACTGCAGGGGCATCAGTTTGAAAATAGGCAGGCACCTCAGGGGGACAGGGAACGTGGGGGCACCTCAGCCGGCAGATGGAACAACAACACTGGTCCTGGAGGGGGCAACATGCCCTATACTTGGCCCTGAGGAGTGCAAGGCCACAGTCTCTCACATGGGTGACTTGCCCACATGCTCTGGAGGGGGCAGCATGCCCTGTGCTTGGTCCTGGGGAGTGCAAGGCCACAGTCTCTCAAGTGGGTGCCATACCCACTGGTTCTGGAGGGGGCATCGTGCCCTGTGATCTTCATCCTGGGGAGGATGGTTTGAGTTGGTGCCATACCCACTGGTTCTGGAGGGGGCATTGTGCCCTGTCATCTTCATCCTGGGGAGGATGGGGTGAGTGGGTGCCATACCCACTGGTTCTGGAGGGGACAATGTGCCCTGTGCTTCTGATCCTGGGGAGTGCAAGGTCACAGTCTCTCAGCTGGCTGTCATACCCACAGGATTTGCAGGATGTAGGCCGCACACCTGCCCATGGAGGCAGGTCTAAAGAATGTCAGCCGGCAGTGACGGCTTCTCAGTGGCGGCAGTGGTGCTGGTGCTGCTGCTGCTGGTTGTGGGGGAAGCTCCAGCCCATTCCCTGCAGCCTCAGATGGCTGTCCACTGCTGGTGGTGGTGCTGCTGGTGGTGGTTGTGGGGGGAAGCTCCAGCCCATCCTCTGCAGCCTCGGACGGCTGCCCAGTGCTGGTGGCGTTGCTGCTGGTGGTGGTTGTGGGGGGAAGCTTCAGCCCATCCCCTACAGCCTCGGACGGCCACTACCATGGTTGGTGGTGGGGGTTCCGACTGACTCCCTGCACCAGGCCCTTGTCCTCCTGCCTGCTGGTGCAGGCCCCTTGCCCTTCCTGGCTGCAGCTGGGGATGGCTCCTTGCTCTTCAGGGCAGCAGCTGGTGCAGACCCCTTGCCCTTCCTGGAAGCAGCTGGGGATGGCACCTTGCCCTTCCTGGCAGGAGCTGGGGATGGCTCCTTGCCCTTCTGGGCAGCAGCTGGGAATGGCTCCTTGCCCTTCGGGGCAGCACTTGGGGCAGACACCCTGTCTGTGAGGCTGGCTGGTGGCCTGGATCCTTTACCACCATGAGTTGCTGTGGGCACTACTGCGCCCGTAGACTGGGTGTCTGAGGTGCTTGCCTGGGTTTTAGCCACCCTGGCCAGACGTGAAGGACGGGGGAGAGGGAGAGGGAAGACGTCAATGGTGGAGAGGAAAAACTTCTTAGGGACATTGGGACGGGAAGCGGGAGAAGGTTTGGGAGTGGAGGAAGAAGGAGTGGTTGTGGGAGGTGTCTGTGTGCTGTGTTTGGGTGCAGGTGCATGGGATGGCTGTTGGGTGTCTGAGTGCTTGTGTCTGTGTACCTTGGCGGGGGCAAAGACACAGTAGGAGAGGACACAGGGGATGTGTGCATGGATGTTGGGGTGGTATCTGCCAGTGAGGTGTGTCCTGATAGGTGTGCTAGTGATGGCGGTAGTGGATGAGGATGTGGTGCATGCAGGTGTGAGTGTAGACGCACCTGGGAGGGAGTTGGAGGAGGAGGGGGACACAGTGGAGGCAGTGGATGTTGGTATGCCTGCATCTGGATGGTGTTTGTGTGAGTGCCTGTGGGAAGAAGTGTGGTGCTTGTGTTTACCTGAACCACTCTTGTGTGTTGTCTTGTGTGCATGCTGGTCTACCTGTGTGTTTGGGATAGGTTGGGGTTGAGGGGAATGGGATTGGGATTGGGATTGGGTAGAGGAAGTTGGAGGGGGTAGGGTGGAAACAGGGACAATGGCTGCCATCAGACAGGATGCCAGAGCCTGGATTGATCTCTGTTGGGCCGCCAAGCCAGTGTGAATGCCCTCCAGAAATGCATTGGTTTGTTGCATTTGGGCTGCCAGCCCCTGGATGGCATTCACAATGGTTGACTGCCCAACAGAGATGGATCTCAGGAGGTCAATAGCCTTCTCACTCAGGGCAGCAGGGCTCACTGGGGCAGGGCCTGAGGTTCCTGGGGCAAAGGAGATGCCCACCCTCCTGGGTGAGCAGGAACGGGCAACCTGATGAGGGGCTGCTGGAAGGGCGGTGCTGGTACAGGGGGTGACAGCTGTACCTGTAGCTGGGGTAGTCACAGAGGTGTCCACCACCAGCAGGGAGCTCCTATCGGAGGAGGTATCTGTGTCCAAACTGTCCCCTCCAGTCTTCGCTGTGGTGCTACCCTCAACCTCTGTCCCCCTGGTGCCCTCACCGTCGGTGGACTCTGCCTCCTGGGTACTGTGGGATGCAGCTCCCTCCATTGCCGGTGCCTCTGCTCCTCTGCCAGATAATGCAAATGCACATAAGGACAGGATGACAAAGCAAAAAGTGGGGGGGAGACAAAGAAAAAACTTGGTCAATGGCTGCACCAACAATACTGTTGGCGTACACAGCACCCTTACACACAGTGAACAGCCCTACGCACTATGCAGTGCACTACCAGTAACAATGCTAGTCACCAGGGCTACTGCCAACTGCAGCATACCTGGGACCCACATGCCCTGCCCAGTAGTGGATGCCTACTAGCTAGGTAGGAGGAATATCACATCAGAACCCTACCCAACATGGAACCCACTCTGCAATGTCAGGCCTGGCCTAGGGGCACCCACAGACACACATCCCCCACCCGGACACCACCCTACCATGAGTTAGTTGTAATGATGGGCACTGTACTCACCCACTCGTGGCTGCTGTGATGCCCTCAAGCACCCATCCAGCTCCAGATAGGCCACCGGCAGTATGTGGGCCATCAGGGGGGTCAGGGTTCGATGGGCACCCCTTCCTTTTTGGGAGGCCATCCCCAGCTGGGCCTCTGCCGTCTTCCGTGCCCAGCGTCTCAGGGTCTCCCACCGTTTACGACAGTGGGTGCTCCATCTGCCGTAGACGCCCAGGGTCTGCACGTCCTTGGTGATGGCACGCCACATATCCTTCTTTTGATGGGCGCTGACCTGTAGAGAAAATACACACAGGGAAAGGTATTAGTCAGACCATCCTGCCTGTTACACTCATGGCCCACCATACCCCTTCCCATCCCCACTTGCACAGACATGGCCTAGCACACAAGCTGCACGTCGCCTAGGGGACATCCACCAATCCCCCCCACACAAGGCCTTCACACACACCATTCCATTCATGCATGGCCCATGCATCATGCTCACAGTGTACTCACCTGTTGGTCTGGAGGCCCATACAGCAGTCCGTACTGGGGTAGGACCCCATCCACAAGTCGCTCCAACTCCGCCGAGGTGAAGGCAGGGGCCCTTTCCCCAGTCACACGAGTCATGGTAGGTTCAACACACAGGTCACAACAATATATGCAGTGTAGGTGCTCTCCTGTTGAAGGTCAGGTAGCAAATGAGTGAACAGATAGAAAATGGTGGTGATGTCACCATTGGCCACTGTACCCCATAGGGGCAAATAGTATCCAATGAGGCGTTGCACAGCGGTTCCCGACCGCCTCCCGCTACAGCGCACAATGTCAGCGGAATTACCTCACTTCCACCTGTCCATCCACACAGGGCAGGTGGATGCCATTTTGGGGGAGGGAGCAGGCCCTGGATTACAACTGGGTCACAGTTCACAATTGTACATTCTGGACAAATGCCACATATACATGTTGTGGCCACAATGTACAGTTTATGACCGGCTCCTCATCCTTTTGCCCCCTAGATTGCAACCGCTGCGGATGAATAGGAGATGGAGACATACCCCAGTGCACAGACCCCTGGTAGACTTAGCAACAATGGAGGACAGGCACATTATTCTCACCTACAGACTTGACAGGGCCACAATCACGGAGCTGTGTGCCCAACTGGAGCCTGACCTGATATCTGCTATCCGACACCCCACTGGGATCCCCCCTCTTGTTCAAATTCTATCAGTGCTCCATTTCCTGGCAACTGGTTCTTTCCAAGTGACAGTGGGCTTGGCAGCAGGAATGTCACAGAAATGTTCTCAATAGTGCTGACAAGAGTGTTGTCTGCCCTGATTAAACACATGTGCAGCTACATTGTTTTCCCCCAAGTGGATGATTTGGCCAAAGTGAAGGCTGACTTCTATGCAATGGGACATATCCCCAACATAATTGGGGCGATTGATGGAACACATACTGTGCATGATGCCTTTATCCTGGGAAATAGCAGCATCCCATATGTGATGGCTCAATTCCAGAGGCACCGGGTGTGGCTAATAGGTGAGCCCTGGTTCCCAGCCAGTGGATGTTGGGGTACGGTGTGGGCCCTAAGGGTTAGAGTGTGGCTAACAGTTCTCCCTTGATATTTTCAGGTGACTCTGGTTACCCTAACCTCTCATGGCTACTGACCCCTGTGAGGTATCCCAGAACAAGGGCAGAGAAATGTTATAATGAGGTACATGGATGAACAAGAAGAATTATAGAGAGGACATTTGGCCTCCTGAAGGCTAGGTTTCACCCAAGAAGGTCTGGCAGATCATTGTGGCATGCTGTATGTTGCACAACCTTGCCTTATGTCGCCAGGTGCCTTTTCTGCAACAGGATGAGGCTGGAGATGGGCGTGTGACAGCAGTGGACCCTGTGGACAGTGAAGATGAGGAGGTAGAGGAGGACGGTGAGGACACAGAAGAGCAATAATTTGACAATACTTCCAATGACACACAGGTAAGACAGTGTAACTTCATTTATAATTGACAGTTTTGTGTTTGACATTGTCACTGGCAGGCTGATTTTAACACTTCTATGCCCACTCACTGTACCCTTTGGCATTTCTATTTGCAGATATTTGTGCCCCACTATCGCCCCTGGTGTGTTGACTGCAGCCAACTACAGGCCATTCCTCTTTACAAATTACTGTACAGTTGTATTGCAGTGTTTGTACCTTGTTAAACGAATGAATAGTTAAATCATTTGACATACTTCATACGTATTTTTTTCAAAGAGTGTTTATTTAAGTGCTAATAAGTAGAGGGGGATGTGCAATGGGCTGGGTTGATGGTGGAGGAAAGTCCAGGATAGAGTCCTGTCTATGGGGATCACAGGTGCCTTGTCCAAGGGGGCATAGGAAGGAGAGCAATGGCAGTTCAAGGTGGACAGGGTGACAGGGTGGAACACAAGGGTGACATTCAGGAGAGTCTTATTTCCTGGCGGGGGTCTTTGCAATAGTCTCTGGCTTATGCCTGGATTGCAGGGACCGTTTGCAGGGTGGTTCTCCTTCTGCAGGGGAAGGGGTGCTGGTGGCTAATTGGTCCTGTGGCGGGGCCTCCTGTCCACTAGCGGCAGCAGAAGTGGAGGGCTGTTCATTGGTTTGGCTATTGGTTGGGGCCTGGTGGTGTGCCACTTCCTTACTCATAGTGTTGGCCATGTCTGCCAGCACCCCTGCAATGGTGACTAGAGTGGTGTTTATGTCCTTCAAGTCCTCCCTGACGCCCAGATACTGTCCCTCCTGCAGCGCCTGGTTCTCCTGCATTTTGTACAGTATCTGGCCCATCGTCTCCTGGGCATGGTGGTACGCTCCCAGGATCTTGGTGAGTGCCTCCTGGAGAGTCGGTTCCCTGGGCGTGTCCTCCCCCTGTCGCAAAGCAGTCCTCCCAGCTTCCCTGTTGTCCTGTGCCTCTGTCCCCTGAACCGTGTTTCCACTGCCACTGACCCCAGGTCCCTGTGTTTGTGGGGTGCCCTGGGGTCCCTCTAATGGTGGACACACTGCTGATTGACGAGTCCTGGGGACAGAGGTATGGGCCCGCTGGGTGGGTACTGTGCTGGTGTTTCCTGAGGGGGAGGCTCTGTGGTGGTATGGGATTGTGCCTGAGTAACCGACTGTCCGGATAACCCTGATGGGACAGGTTGGCCATCCAGATCCAGGAGTCCAGAGCTGCTGTCATCACTGTGGGCCTCTTCTGGGGGGGACTGGATGTTGCTGGCATCTCTTCGCCTGTGACGTTGGGTGGGGGACCTGTGGGGATGTAAATGCAGTGTTATTGTTTTTGCGTGTGACATCTTGTGCATGGGTGCGTTGCCCTCTAAGGTTGTTTTTGCCCTGGCAGCTTTGCCTTATGTGCGTTGTTATTTGGCAGGCTATCTGTTTCCCTCTAGTGTGCATGCAGTGGTGATAAGTGTCCATGCAGGTCTGTGATGGGTGTCAGGGCTTGTGTTTGGCATCGGTGGGTTGTGATGGTGGGGTGTGTGGGAGGTGGTGGAGTGATGGGAGTGAGGGTAAGGGTAGGAGTATGTGATGGCATGCAGGTAGGTGGGGTGATAGTAATAGAGATTTGACTTACCAGAGTCCAGTCCTCCTTCTACTCCTGCCAGGGCCTCAGTATGCATGATTGCCAAGACTTGCTCCTCCCATGTTGTTAGTTGTGGGGGAGGAGGTGGTGGTCCACCGCCAGGCCTCTGTACAGTTAGTTGGTGTCTTGCTGCTGTGGAACGCACCTTCTCCCGTAGGTCCTTCCACCTCTTCCTGATGTCATCCCTTGTTCTGGGGTGCTGTCCCACAGCGTTGACCCTGTCCACGATTCTCCGCCATAGCTCCACCGTCCTTGCAATGGATGTCTGCTGCACCTGTGATCCAAATAGCTGTGGCTCTACCCAGATGATTTCCTCCACCATGACCCTTAGCTCCTCCTCTGGGAACCTGGGGTGTCATTGTGGTGCCATGGGTGTAGTGTGAGTGGTGTGGGTGAGGGTGTGTAGGGTGGTGGGTTGGGGTGTGTGATGTAAGGTGCATGGATGGTGTATAGGTGATGGTGGTGTGTGGCTGTGGTCTTGATATCTCTCTTGTGGCACTTGTTTGTATTCGTAAAGGGTTGTGGGTAATGTGTGTGTGTTTTATAGTGGTGTGGGTGTGGTGTGTGAATGGATGTCAGGTGTGTGTAGTTTGAATTGTCCAATGTGGTGGTGTTTTGTATGTATGTGTGTATTTTGAGTGCGTCGGTATGTAGCACCAATGGTTTACCGCCATTGAATGTTTGCCGTGGTGATTCGTGGGTCATAATGTTGTGGGCATAGTTCTGTTGGCATAACGGTGTGGGTTTTGCTACCGCCAGTTTATCACCGACCTTTGGGCTGGCAGACTTGTGTGTGTGGCTGTATAGTGATGGACTGCTATGTGTGTGTGTCATAATATGGGTAGCGGTGATCTGCTGCGGCGGCGGTATGTTGGCAGCAGTCAGCAGTGTCATAATGAGGGCCTATATATGGAGACATCCGTGGTATTGAGGATTTCCTCCTCAGCTAAATAGTTAGTACCTATCTTGAGCTGTAGGTTGTTCAAGCTTGAGCCGTAAAAGGACCAATCCCCACCTGGTGTCCTTATCTCTAAACATACATCCACCATTAAAATGGCGAACGCACAGCGGGTAGCAATTGCAGTAAATATGCGACCACCCCTTACTGCACATTTATTAGCTAATGGCCTAACGGCCCGGGTGGTCCAGATACATTTGTTGTTGAGGCTCATTCAGCCTATAGAACAGAAATTGTTTACACTTGGGTCACTTTTCCAGCAGTAGATGGGAACACAGATACATTTCACCACTTTATACCTGCAAACATACCTGCACAATACAGAGCATATGCATACTTAGAAATACCTTTATCTTATCAAGAGCATAATAACTGGTTTTATGGTGCCCTACTTCATACAATATTACATGTTAGGTTAGATCTTCTGAGCAACGATGGCCCGACCTGGCCTTTATTAGCCACATATACACCACACTCTGATACAGCAACCTCAGGAGAAGCTGAGGTTTGCCACCTATATATAGAGCTCACGACAATATACAGACTATGAGTACTGTTTGTTATGCAAACATTAAATACTAATCCAGCATGTGCTGCCCCAGTGCAACAAAATTCAGTCATGCCAGGTATTAAACCTGGGACTGTACATTCAATCATGGGTAAAGTGCCCACCAAGCGGGAGGAAATTCTGTTTTGGTTAGCTCAAAAAAATAAATGCACTGGAAGCAGTTTTTCCCCATACAGGACCTCAGGATAAATATAGAATTCTCACTATGTGCTTGCCATTCGGGATTCCCACAGTTGATAACTGCACTACATGGGGCACGGTATTTGCCACGCTGTATACTACCGCACACGGTCCACCAACACTTGCCAATCTTCCGGAGATGGTAAAACAAATTCAAGATGAATACGGGGCTGCCCTGGATTAGAGGATGAAAAAAATTGACAATTTTGCAACAGTATCCTCAATCATATTAAGTAACCTTAAAGGGGAAGCAGTTGCACTACCATACACTGCATTTACTATGGGTAAGGCCTTACAGCCCTAAGGCAGGGTGCACCATACTATGTGTGAGGGCACAGCTGCATGAGCAATATGTCCCCACTGTGTTGTTGCCAAACCTGGGACATAGTGAGTGAACCGGGCAGCCATTTTATTAAATGTGCTGGAAACTGATAAACACGAGTTCCCCAACTGCATAATGGCCACTCTGAATCCTGGGTTGTTTGGTATCAAACAATTCAGAATGATAAATCCAAACCGGTGCCCCCTGCAAAAGCTAACTACCCTGACATGGTTGCTGACTGGTTCTATCCAGCCTGCCACCTCCAGACACCCAATCTACAAACCATGGGGGGAAAACCCTGTTTCTCTTGTTTGTGGAACAATGCCTTTCCTGGATGGAGGAGCTAACACCCCCTCCCTCAGGAATGTGCACTGTCCTGGTGGTGAGCTTCAAAGGGATTACTACCTTTGAAACTAGACCTCCAGATCTGCTGCTATCAGCAGATGGTCACGCCCTTTGCAAACCTCCACTTTTGGTGGGAGCAAAGTTAGGAAACCACACAAAGGGTAGAGGGAGTAGCACCACCTGGCATGCACCACCCCTAAGGTGTTGCCTGCAAGGTGGACAATCCATTTAATTTTCCTCCATCTTAGATGTAAGGAAAATAGCCAATAAGGTTTAGGGAAGTGACACTTCCCACAGGAAGTGGTCGCTATAGTAAGTGTAGCCACCCAAAGGTACCAAGTACCCCCTAAAACACCCACTAAATTCAGTATTTAGTGGGCATCCCGGGACCAAGAGATGAGATTTGAAGGACAGAAAGAAGACCAGCACAAAGAAAATCCAAGGCACAGGAAATGTGGACTTGTTGCACAAAGAAAAGGTGCCAAACCCTGTCTGCTGCGCCCTGGAATTAAGAATCGCTGATGCGGAGAAGCTGGACACTGGACTGACTTCAAGAAACCTAGTGGTCCTCCAGGCTTCACCAATTGCCCAAGAACTCCCTCCAGAGTGGAGGTACAACTCTGAACCATCCCAAGAATCAGCAACCCAGTGAGGGTCACTTTACTGAGCAGCCCGATAACTCCTGAACTGGAAGTTGCAGCCAGACCTGACGAAACACCGACAACCATAAGGAAACACACTGTGAGTGTGCCAAGTTTGGTGGCACTGTGCCCTCCAGTGGCTGTACCGTACCAATACCCTGGATACTGGTCAGCTGACATCAGACACCAGGAAAACCAGCTCGCCCGGAGCTGAAAAAGGACCAGGAGGAAGCCCTAGTCGAGGGACTTCAGGAACATCCTGTACCTCCTGCTAGAGTGCCCCCGTTGTCCTGTAAGCAACCTCCAAAGAGACCTACTTCCAGATCCAAAGGGCACCTTTGCGCACAGCCTCTGGCTGAATGATTAACTCTGCACCTGGCCATCCTGTGCCCTGCAACGAAGAACCAGCTGTGCCCCAAGGGTCCCTCACCCCTTGCATTCTCCACACGCCAAGGGGACCCGAAGGCACCACCTTTAGACTTGGGAGAACAGACCTTTCCCAAGTGGCGCCCCTCAGTGGCCCTGCACCATCTCCAAGAGCCTTTCCTCCGCTGCTCCCTCCCGAACCAGGAGCCCCTTGATCTTCTCCAGCTGGCACAGCCTTTTCACCGGCGACCTCGACCAATGTGCAAAAGCAGAACTTGGGAAAACAACTGTGTGATTTTAAATGCATTTTTTAAGGTGTCTTGCTATTGATTCCTATGGTGCGTAATTACACACAGATAGACTGCATCTATTAAAACTTCAAAAATCCATATCTTCAAAAATACTTAACCAATTTTGATAATCTTGGTCTTAAAATTTATATAAAAATCTGAAGTATTTTTATAAATTGGTCTCAAGTTATTCCTTTGAATGTGTGAGTTGCATGATTGATACTGTGAGTACAACAAATGCTTTGCACTTCTCCAAGATTAGCTGAACTGCTTCACCAAGCTACCATAAAAATTAGAGCATTAGGGGATCTAGTTTTTACCTCTGGAAACCAACATGTGGTTGCCTGGACCACCTGCATAGTATGTCTAGTTATGCAAATTACATATAGGGCCAGCTATTTACATCGCTGCAAAGGCGTTCACGAGTCCTTACATGCTGGTCACACAATATTATACAATTATTTCAACAATGGACCCATCTGGCTTATGGGGTCACTGCAATGAGGCTGTGCAGGCTTGGCGCCCTTCACACAGCGTTCGATGCTAGGCTCAGTCTATGGCACCATTCTCCTGGCATACGGGGTCACTGAAAACATCCATGCACACTGGCTGCCACCCTATCAGTGCACAGCCGAATCCTCATATCTTGCACATGGTGTCCTCACTGTAGGGCTCCCCACTGCACCTCGCTCCCTCCAACGATTTCCTCTTCCTCACAGGAAACACTGGTCTTGGCAAACAGACAGTCTTAGTGCTCCAGGCACCAGGGCAGGTGATCTTGGTTTCCCTGGTTGTTGTCCCCTCACCCAGCAGGGAGACTAGCAGGCCAGGGCCCCGGTCCTGATCACTGGCAGAATTCTTGCAGAACTTTCCCTCCTCACACAGCCAATCCGTCTCAACCTTCCCTTCTTATAGTCCATTTCCAGACACCAAAATGCGATTTAGGGTCTGAGTCTTTGAAGTTTTATGTTGGGGTTTTGCTTCTTTTAAATTTTACTCCTTTCCTTTTCTAATTTCCTCATGAAAGGCTGTCTGTCACAGCAGGCAAGACACCAAAGTTGATTGTCCCACAAAACAGTTCATGGGAGTGACCAGAGGTCACACCTGGAAGTCAGTCACGGTGGTAAGTGCATCAAAAGGTTAATCAATTGTTTCCAGCCTTACTCCTTATGATTCCCTTATCCGCCTCATCCCCTTCCTGATATGTGTCCAGGCCCCTTCCTTGAGATCTATCACTGAATCAAAGAACAACCTTTTGAGGTGTAAAGGGAGAGGACCTTCTTCCAGTGTGTGTCCACCCAGTTCACAGGAATGCAGTCATACACAAATATGTCTAGGGGAGTTCCTGTACTCCTCATCTCTTTACTAGACAGACCTGGGTTTCTCAGAATGGAACCCAGCGTCCTCCATGTACTGTACCATTGCAGCAGCACAGTTGCACTCAGTGTACATTCATAGTACACTCATTTTCTAGCACTGTTACCTCCATGTATTGTGCCATTACAGATACACATACATTCAGTCTGTGTGCACTGCTCAGTATTGTAGCTTGTCTGAATTTTACCAGGGTGTGCTTTTTGTAAACACACACACTGCTGACAAACACACTGATCATGTGCGCTGCACAACACTTCACCCTTCATGTATTGTACTTCATGCAAGCACACAAACACCCAGCACATGCTTTCATTGTGAACACACTGCACATCATTACACCTTGAACGTAATTTATCCCCAGTAGGTATACATAGACTCAGTATATGCACTAACCACACATAGGGGGTCATTACAACATTGGTGGTAAAAGCCGCTTACTGCCGTGCAGAAGACCGCCAACACACCGCCGCAGCTGCGGAATTCCACCACGGTCATTATGACCCACAGCTCGGAATCCGCCAAAATCCAGACACCCACACAAGTCCGCCACACCAAAGGTCAGTGATAAACTGGCGATAACAAAACCTCCACCGTCACGGCAACAGGAATACGCCCACACTATCACGACCCACGAATCCACGCGGCGGTCTTTCAACCGCGGTATTCCATTGACGGTACACACGCGCTCAAAATACACACACATTTACAAAACACTACCATATTGGACAATTCCAAATACACACACCTGATACACATACACACACCACTCCCACACATCCAATACAATATAAAACACCCACCCACATTACCCACAAACCCTTACATCAACAATTGCGACTGAGGGCCAGAGAGAGACACCACCATCTACAAACTAGCATCCACAGGCACTCAACACCATCACTCACACAACATCCAAGCACCTCACACAACACACCTCTAAATATCACCACACACATCACAACACACACCACCCCACACATCATCCACACCACCCCATGGCACCACAAAGACACCCCAGGTTCTCTGAGGAGGAGCTCAGGGTCATGGTGGAGGAAATCATCCGGGTGGAGCCACAGCTATTCGGATCACAGGTGCAGCACACCACCATAGCTAGGAAGATGGAGCTATGGCGAAGAATCGTGGACAGGGTCAACGCAGTGGGACAGCACCCAAGAACTAGGGATGACATCAGGAAGAGGTGGAACGACCTACGGGGGAAGGTGCGTTCTGTGGACTCAAGACACCACCTTGCGGTTCAGAGGATTGGCGGCAGACCCCCACCTCCTCCCCCAGAACTAACATGGGAGGAGCAGGTCTTGGCTATACTGTATCCTGAGGGCCTCGCAGGAGTAGCTGGAGGAATGGACTCTGGTAAGTCAAACCTTTATCTACTTCATCCCCCACCCACCTGCATGCTATCACATACCCCCACCCTCGCCCTCACCCCCATCACTCCAACACCTCACGTGTGTCCCAATATCACAAACAACACATCCCAAACCCAAGCCCTGCATGTAACACCAAAGTATGGACACCCATCACCAAAGCATGGCCACTGCACATACTCGTACACCCCCCGAAACCATTATCACACAAGGTCCTACACAGGAATGCAAGCACTGGGGTACAGGGTCACCTACCCATTGCACACCATGGCACACACAGATTCAATAATCATGCCTTTACACCCCTACAGGACCCCTACCCAATGTCACCGGACAGGAGGGTCCAGATATTCCACTCCACCCACAGAAGAGGCCCACAGTGATGAAAGCAGCTCTGTCCAACTGGATCTAGATGACCAGCCCGGCCCATCTGGGACCTTGGGACAGTTGGTTCCCCTCACACTGGCACAGGCCACTACAGAGCTTCCCCCCTCTGGAAACACCAGCCCAGCACCCACCCAGCGGGCCCATACCTCTGTCCCCAGGACACGTCAAGCAGCAGTGTGTCCACCACTACAGGGAACCCAGGCTAACCCACCACCCCAACAACAACAGGGACCTGGGGGCAGTGGTAGTGGGCACACGGTTCAGGGGACAGAGGCCCAGGGAAACAGGGGAACTGGGAGGGCTGCTGTGCGACAGGGGGAGGACAGGCCCAAGGAACCCACTCTCCACAAGGCCCTCTCCAACATAATGGGAGCCTACCACCATTACCAGGAGACGATGGCAATGGTATTGGCCAAGTTTCAGGAGACCCAGCGGCTGCAGGAGGAACAGTATTTGGGGTTCAGGGAGTTACTCAAATCCATCAATTCCACCCTGGGCACCATTGTAGGGGTGCTGAAGGAACTCGTCAACACCAGGAGGGACACTGTGGCACAACAAGGGGCCCCTGACACTAGCCTAGACGATGAACTGCCCACCACCTCTGCCGGCGCTAGTGGACAGGAGGAACCGCCACAGGACCACCACACCAGCACCCCACCCCCTGCAGATGGAGAACCACCCCGCAAGCGGTCCCTGAGATCCGGGACAAAGACAGAGAACAATGCAAAGACCCCGGCCAAGAAATGAGACCACCCTGATTGTCATCCATCTGTCCCACTATGTCACCCTGTCCCTACTTAAACTGCCCCAGCTCCACTTCCTATGCCCCTTTGGACAATGCACCTTTGAGACTAATAGACTGGACTCTCCCATGGACATTCCTCCACCATCACCCCTGACCATTTTACAACCCCCTCCACTATTTAGCACTTAAATAAACACCCTTAAATCACAAAACAATCTGGAGTCAGTCTGTGCTTTCACAATTGTGTATTTGCAATAACTGAGGGAAATAGCAATGTCCATTCTATTGTCAACATACCCATGTCACACAGCTCTAGTCCACGCAGAAACAAAGCAGATGTCACACAGTGGGACCCACATCTGTGAAATCGTAAGGGAAAGTGACAACTCAGTGACCATACACTGGGTGAAAATGACAGACAGGTGAGAGGTAGTATAATTAAATCAGATGTAGCAGCCAGTGTTGTCTTCTTTCCTCTGTCTCACTGGAAGTATTGCAGGATCACTGTGTTCCTGTTGTCTATGTCCTCTTCTTCTGCTTCCTCGTCTTCACTGTCCACAGGCTCCACAGCTGCTACAACACCTCCATCTGGACCATCCTCCTGCAGAAAAGGCACCTGTCGTCGCAAAGCCAAGTTGTGAAGCATACAGCAGGCCACGATGATCTGGCACACCTTCTTTGGTGAGTAGAATAGGGAACCACCTGTCATATGGAGGCACCTGAACCTGGCCTTCAGGAGGCTGAAGGTCTGCTCTATAATCCTCCTAGGTCGCCCATGGGCCTCAATGTAGCGTTCCTCTGCCCTTGTCCTGGGATTCCTCACTGGGGTCAGTAGCCATGACAGGTTGGGGTAACCAGAGTCACCTGCAAATGTCGAGGGACAACAGTTAGACACACACTAACTCATAGGGACATCCCCAGGCCCAGACACCTAGTCACACTGTATTGGGTCCATAGCCTCACCTAATAGCCACACACGGTGCCTCTGGAGTTGCCCCATCACATAAGGGATGCTACTATTCCGTAGAATATAAGCGTCATGCACTGAGCCAGGAAATTTGGCATTCACATGGGAGATGTACTGGTCTGCCAAACACACCATCTGCACATTCATAGAAAGGTAACTCTTCCGGTTTCTGTACACCTGTTCACTCCTGCGTGGGGGGACCAAGGCCACATGTGTCCCATCAATGGCACCTATGATGTTGGGGATATGTCCCAGGGAATAGAAATCACCTTTCACTGTAGGCAAATCCTCCACCTGAGGGAAAACGATGTAGCTCCACATGTGTTTCAGCAGGGCAGACAACACTCTGGACAACACGTTGGAAAACATAGGCTGGGACATCCCTGATGCTATGGCCACTGTAGTTTGAAAAGACCCACTTGCTGGGAAATGGAGTATTGACAGCACCTGCACTTGAGGGGGGATTCCTGTGGGATGGCGGATAGCTGACATCAGGTCTGGCTCCAACTGGCTACACAGTTCCAGGATTGTGGTACGATCAAGTCCATAGGTGATGATCACATGTCGCTCCTCTATTGTCGACAGGTCCACCAGCGGTCTGTACACCGGAGGATGCCACCATGTCCTCACATGCCCCAGCGGACGGTGCCTATGGAGGAGAAGAACGAGCAGAGAGTCAACCAACTCTGAGGTACGTAAACACAGCTTAATTGGAAAATATTCGCAAATCGACATATGTCTGTATTAGTGTTTAAGCAAGGCCTAGATATGTGTGACGCAGTCCAAAATAATGCCATGTGGCCCCCTGAAACGGCGGCTGCCTGACCTGTAAAGTGGGACAAGGGGATATGAGGTAATTGAGCTGGCGTTGTACACCGTCGCGGTAGGCGGTCGAATTCCGCGGCACAATCCTGTATTGGTTAACATTGGACACTATGGGTCCCAAGAGCCAATGACGATGTATGCTGGCGGTCACGGTACGCACCGTCGCGGACTTGACCGCCATTTTCTCTCTGTTCAATCACTTGATACCTGATCTTCGACAGGAGAGGACCTACACTGCAAGTGCTGCTGTGACCTCAGTCTGGAAGAGACAATGGCTCGTGTGTCTGGGGAAAGGGCCTCTGCCTTCAGCACGGATGAGTTGGAGAAACTAGTGGATGGGATCCTCCCCCAGTACACGCTACTCTACGATTCTCCAGACAAACAGGTAAGTACACTGTGAGCATGCTGTATGGGCAATGCCTGTGTGGAGTGGTGCGGATGAAAGATGGGGGGGGGGTGAGAATGAGGCGTGCATGACACGACGTGCATGTGCGTCATAGCAAGGGTAGGGATGCAGGCCATTGACTGTGATGGTCCGGACGGTAATATCTTCTCCTTTTCTCCTGTACCATTCCTGTAGGTCAGCGCCCACCAGAAGAAGAACATTTGGCGTGCCATCGCCAAGGAAGTCCGGACCCTGGGGGTCTACCACAGACGGAGCACCCACTGCCAGAAAAGGTGGGAGGACATTCGCCGCTGGAGCAAGAAGACGGCGGAGGCCCAGCTGGGGATGGCCTCCCAAAGTGGGAGTAGTGCCCGTCACACCATGACCCCCCTGATGTTTAGGATCCTGGGGGTGGTGCACCCGCAGTTGGATGGGCGCTTGAGGGCATCACAGCAGCCACAAGGGGGTGAATACACTCTCATTCTGCTGATTGAGCATGCATTGTAGGTGTCTGGGTGTGGGAGGTGGGCTGTGGGTTCCCCTAGGCCAGGGAGAGTTTAGTAGGCAAGGTCCCTTCTTAAGGCAGGCCCTGTGGCACCCCATCCCACCTGTGTACAGTGCCAACTACACCTAGTCAGGCTCCTGTGACATCCATGTGTGCAGCAATCAGGCATAGCCTTGTAACCCATGTCCCTGGGATTGATTAGGGAACTCCAAGTGCACGGCGTGGTGCAGGGGGCTTCTGTGTCTGTAGTGTCCGCCAACGGTAGCAGTATTGCATGCACTGAACATGTCTTTCTTCTGTCTTCCCCCCCGTTTTTGTGGTCTCCCTGCATTAGCATCATCAGGCAGAGGACCAGTGGCACCGGAGCAGGAGGGAGCTGCATCCCACATGGCTCTGGAGGGCGACACAACGGAGTCTGAATTCACCAGTGGGACGGAGGGCGAGGGGAGCTCCACGGCGGGGACAGGAGCTGAGACCAGCAATATGGACTCCTCCTCTGATAGGAGCTCCCTTGCGGTGGCAGGCCCATCTGTGCCCCCGCATCTACAGGTACAGCCACCACCCCTCCTACCAGCACCGCCCTTCCAGCAGCCCCTCAGCGTGTGTCCCGTGCCCGCTCACCCAGGAGGGTGGGCATCTCCTTTGCCCCAGGCACCTCAGCCTCCGCCCCTGTCACCCCTGCTGCCCTCAGTGAGGAAGCCATTGACCTCCTCAGGTCCCTCACTGTTAGGCAGTCTACCATTTTGAATGAGATCCAGGGTGTAGAGAGGCAGTTGCAACAAACCAATGCATACCTGGAGGGCATTCATTCTGGTCAGGCAGCCCATCAGCGAGCTTTTCAGACTCTGGCCTCAGCACTGATGGCAGCCATTGTCCCTGTCTCTAGCCTCCCCCCCTCCAACTTCCTCCACCCAGACCCAAACCCCTGTATCTCAGCCAATCCCAAGCACACCATCAGACCAGCATGCACACACCTCAACACACAAGGGAAGCTCCGGCAAACATAAGCACCACACATCCCACAGGCACCCATGCAAGCATCAAACACATGCAGACACACCAACATCCACTACCTCTACTGTGTCCCCCTCCTCCACGTCTCCCTCCTCCCTCCCTGTCTCGTCTCCACCCACACCTGCATGCACTACATCCTCAGCCACTACGTCCATCACCAGCACACCCACCACCACACCCCGCTCATGTGCAGTCACCACCCCCACTACCATTCACACATCCCCTGTTTCCTCTACCAGTGTGTCTGTGAGCCCTCCTCCAAAACTACACAAACGCAGCTACACACCCACCCAACAGCCATCCGCCTCCAGCCCATGCACCTTCACCCAAAGTCAGCAAACGTCCACCTCCTACAACCACTACCTCTTCCTCCACTCCCAAACCCCCTCCATCTACCCGTCCCATTGTTCCCCAAAAACTTTTCCTGTCCAACCTTGACCTCTTCCCCTCACCTCCCCCACCCCTTCAGTCTCCTAGGGCCCGCCTCTCCAGGTCCCAACCCAGCACCTCAGCCACAACATCTGCGGAACCAGTGGTGCCAGTAGTAACCGGCTTCTGGAGTGCGCCAGGCAGCAGGGCAGCCAGTGTGGCAAGGAGCTAGACCACGGAAAGCACAAAAAGTTGCCCAGTGCCCGGCAGGAGAGAGGAAAGAAATCAGCCACCAAAGCCACTCCCAGGGGTACAGTTGGGAGTGTGGAGACAGCTGCGCCACCATCCAAGGTGGGGAAGGGACACAGTAAAACTGGCAAGTCTGGGAAAATCTGCACGGCGGACAAGACCGCCACCAGCACCGCTGCCCAGGACACCACCGCCACCAGCACCGCTGCCCAGGACACCGCCGCCACCAGCACCGCTGCCTAGGACACCGCGGCCACCAGCACCGCCGCCCAGGACACCACTGCCACCAGCACCACCGCCCAGGACGCCACCAGCACCACTGCCCAGGACACCGCCGCCACCAGCACCGCTGCCCAGGACGCCACCACCACCAGTACCGCTGCCCAGGACACTGCCGCCACCAGCACCGCAGGCCAGTAAGCATCAAAGATTCTGACGCTACTGAGGCCGCCACGAGCTGGATGAAGCACTCTGGGCACAATGCCACCTCCAGAACCAGTGGAGTATCACATCCACTCACACAGTACTTGGCAGGATGAAGCACTCTGGGCACAAAGCCCCCTCCAGAACCAGTGGATTATCACATGCACTCACACAGTCCTTGGTAGGATGAAGCACTCTGGGCAAAATGCCCCCTCGAGAACCAGTGGAGAAAGACATCCACTACCTCAGTCCTTGGCAGGATTAAGCACTCTGGGCACAAAGCCCCCTCCAGAACCAGTGGAGTATCACATCCACTCACACAGGCCTTGGCAGGATGAAGCACTCTGGGCACAAAGCCCCCTCCAGAACCAGTGGAGTATCACATCAACTCACACAGTCCTTGGCAGGATGAAGCACTCTGGGCACACTGCCCCCTCCAGAAACCAGTGGAGAATGTTATCCACTTGAGAGACTGTGGCTTTGCACTCCCCAGGATTGAACAGTGGGCAAACCATCCACTGTAGAGACTTGAGAGACGGTGGCTTTGCACTCCCCAGGATTGAACAGTGGGCAAACCACCCACTGTAAAGACTTGAGAGACGGTGGCTTTTCACTCCCCAGGATTGAACAGTGGGCAAACCACCCACTGTAGAGACTTGAGAGACTGTGGCTTTGCACTCCCCAGGATTGAACAGTGGGCATGGAGCCCCCTCGTGGATCTGGCGTCGTGCACTCATCCAGCTGAGGTGCCACCCCCTTCCTTTCCCCCTGAGGTGCCTGTTTTATTTCTATCTGATGCCCCAGCAGTGTTCTCTCTGTCTTGTTCGGGTACTGAGTGTGGGCCTCGCCCATGCCTTTTGAGCCCAGTGGTTCACGGACTATGATAGTGGAATACCTTGGACTTGTATTATTGGTGTATATATTTGTTTATAGTGTGAATATCTTTATATATGTATATATTTTTGATTACTGTCTTTGGATATATTACAATCATTCGACTCATTTCCTTTTTTCCTTGCATTCTTCCAGGGGTGGGGGGGTGGGAGGTGTAACTGTAATGTATCATGATGTATTAGTGTGTGTGTTGTCGTGGTTGAGGGTGAGGGTTGGAGTGTTGCGTGTGTGTGTCACTGTTTTTTCCCTCCCCCCCTCCCCTGTATCGTAGGTGCAGTACTCACCGTGGTCTTCGCCACCGGCGTTCGTGCTCCTGGTAGAGGAGCACGAAGATAAAGGCTGGTAGAATCTGAAGTTCCGGTTCCATGGCGTCCTGGTTCCTCGTGGGATGTGTAGAGGTGAGCGTTTCCCCTTCCAAGTCCTGTTTTCGCCTTGTTTTTGTTCGCGATGAATCCGCCCCGGAAAAGGTGGCAAATTGGCCTTTTGTAATTCTGTGGGCGGTACATTGTCCTCCGCCTGTCTGTTGGCGGTTACCGCCACAGTGTTTGTTTGTACCGCCTTGGCGGTCTGAGTGTTAAAGTGGCTGTCTATGTTGGCGTTTTCCGCCACGGTCGTAATTCCATTTTTTTTCCGTCGGCCTGTTGGCGGTTTTACCGCCGCTTTAACACCGACCACCAGGGTTGTAATGACCACCATAGTGTGTGTACTGTACTCTTCCCAGGCACACACAGATCCAGCGCAGGGGCACTACTCCTGTGCTGTGCGGCACTCCACATCTACCTGATGAAGGCCAATGATGAGTTAAGCACACAGCACCTGAGCTTTTAAAAATGTGAGTGAGCCTTTAGGCCTCACTCCAGTGACACAGGGTAAAAAGGACCTATTTACTAATACTATCGCTATACGGTATGCTTCCACCACTGCACTTATGCTGGTTAACTCTTGGTGAAGGCGGTAGCCTCCCACCACTATGATGGTAGCGCTTTGGACGCCTCTCCTGGTCCAACAAGACTGCAATCCCTGAGACAGGCCTATGTCATGGAGCACACACATGATTCATGTTTACCTATGACAAAAATAAGATTAGGGATCTTGAAACAGTAGAGTAGAGCACTCAGGGCAGGGGTCCAAATCATGAACCATGCAGAGGGCTTTTTTGACCCAACATTTACAGTTTGTTTTCTCCTGCCTAAGGATTGTGTCAGGGATGCCGGGATCTTTGCTGGACCTAGCTTCTGAAAGTCACTCCCGTTAATCATTCTCTGCCGGGCATGGGAGTGACAGTGGAGCGCTGTCATACATGCCAACCTTTTGAAGCTGGTAAGAGCAAGATTTCAGGAAAAAATGGGGGAATTAATTTTGCCAATGACTTACATTGAAGAGGAGTAGATTTTAGGTGGGAGAAACCTAAAATAAAGCCATTTATTGGTACTGGTAGCCGTGGCGATGGTCTTTTGGCAGCTGTCATCGCAGCGGTAGGCGGCTTTTACCGCCAATGTCATAAAGAGGGCCTAACTTTTTTAAAACTTAAAAAACTCATAACTTGAAAAGTACTTACCTGATTTGGATGACCTGCGTCATAAACATTTTATAAAAATCTGAAGTATTTTTGTAAATTGGTCTTGAGTTATTGTTTTGAGTGTTTCTTGATTTATTGATACTGTGAGTGCAACAAATGCTATGCACTTCTCATAGATTAGCCTAATTTCTCGACCAAGCTACCATAAAAATTAGAGCATTAGGTGGTCTAGCTTTTACCTCTGTGAACATTCATGTGGTTGCCTGGACCCCCTGCACAGTGTGCCTACCTTTGCACATTACATAGAGGGCCAGCCTCCTACATGTATTTAGCAATTCATGGCTGGACGACCTGAGACAACTAGGACTGGAGTTGGCTAGGGTGCAGGAGGCGAAAAAGACCGTCAAGGCAACCAAGTGTCAGGTGGGGCAACTCAGCAGGAGGTTGGGAACAAGAAGATGCAACCATTGGATGCCAAAGCTTATTCAATGCCTACTGCCCAGGCTGCAGTGAGGGCGTTTTTAGGACTCACCAGATATAACAGGAGCTCTCTGGGAAACTATGGATGTATAGTAGCCCCAAGAATGATGACCCCAACAGCACAGCACAGAGAAGTGATCTGGACAGAGAGGGGTAAAAAGGCATTTGAGAAACTGAAGAAGGCACTATGTAAAGCAAAGGTACTGAAAACACTTGATTGTGGTCAGCATTTTATTGTACAGAAGGCTGCCTCTGATAAGGGAGATGGAGTGGTGTTAGCTCGACAGGTTGACAAGGGCAGAGAGCATCTGGTAGCCTTTATTGGTAGGAGTTTATTACCCAGAGAACAGAACTGTGCAGCTATTGAGAAGGAGTGCTTTGCGATAATGTGGGCCTTGTGTAAGTTCCGCCCTTACTTGTTTGGCACTAAGTATGTAGTTCAAACAGATCACAAGTCAATGAAGTGGTAGATGGCTACGAAGGGAGAGAATAGGATGTGATGATATCTTGATCATTGGTAAAACTATTTTGGTCATCCCCAAACACTGATCATGCATGTGTACCATGACTTAGGCTAGGCCTGTCTCATGGATTGTGCTCTTGCAAAAGACTGGGAAAGGTGCCCAAAGCATTACCTTTGGGTGGCCGAAGGCTACTGCCTTTACCGGCAGTTAAGCAGCATGATTGAAGTGGTGGCAGCATACCGTGTTGTCAGTAATAATAATCAAAAGAGTGAACAGGGCTTTTTATCTGTCTCACTGGAGGGGTGAGGGTCTGCTAGTCTCCCATGTTGGTTAGGAAGACATCCTCAAGCGAATCAAGACCACTTGACAGGATCACCAGCTTCTGCCTGACCAACACTAGAGGACTTTGTTTGGAGAAGGAGATTGCCCGGAGGGAGCAGGATTCAGTGGGGATCATGTTGAGTGGATTCAGAGCGGAGTTTGAGATTCTGGTCCTTCAGTACTGCCACACTCATCGTGCTGTGCGTCTGTGTGCGTTGCTGATGACCCCTCGGATGCCCGATGGGGGCTGTGCTGAATCTTATGGGCCATCGACCTGGTGCAGCGCTGTGGTGAAGATAGAACCATCACAGTGTTGCAGCCTGGAGAGGGACACAACCCTCAGTGTACATAACGCAAACCCAGTATGCGAGGTGGGACCACAGAGGAAGCAGTGGGCTGTTTCCTGTGAACAGTGTGTGACTGTGAACCCAGAGCTGTTACTCTGTCATCAGAACTCAATTTGCAACCCAGGTCTTCTATTGGAGACAGGCAGTACCTACCATGACAATGGAGGAGCACCATGAAGGTCCAGACCCTGTGCCTGCGACGACAAGACTACCGCTCATCACCAGCACCAGCCAAATTCAACCTCGACTCAGGACTACTGAACACTTCCAGGCTTTCCATCTATTCTCCAGCAGGACTAGGTGAGACTGCATTTCAAGTTGCACTGCATCAGGTGGGAAACTGGATCAACCGGAGCCCCAAAGGCGCTGGGACACTTTTGCCACTGAATAGCCATTGTGTGACTTCTAAAACTCATACTCTATATCATGGCCTAACCTGCATGTCCCTTCAACTGAATGGCAAAATAACCCCAGTCTGCAGTTAGAAGAGTGGGCCACTGGTGTCTTTCCAGAACAATAAACCAAAATAAAAATAGGCTGATATTTTTTCTGAAAAAAGTGACAAACCTAGTGGAGTACCATAAGCTCAGTCCTTATACCAGTGCTGTTTAATGTCTACATGATCCCTCTCACCAGGATCCTTCATTCTGATAATATCATTGGAATATTGTTATGCTATCATTTGTATGCTAATACCCAATTACAGATGAATCTCGACAGCTCTAGCAACACCTAAAATGTCTCATGTTGCTTACATCAACTTCATAGATTGATGCAGAAAACTGGCTGTGTTTAAATGGCAAGCAAGCAGAAATATTGCTATTGGGGTCTGCCTCTCTGGCACATCTTTTCCCTGGCCAAAGTCTCTCATTTCCTAATCACAGCTCCTAGTGGGAAAAGCTTGCATTTTAAGTGTGCTGTTCGACAGCAGCAGCTCGTTCATTCCTCAAATAAATGTTGTGACTAAAGCTGCCTTCCACCATTTGCACCTACTCAGAGATGTCCTTCCTTTTCTTCACCTCACCCAGAAAACCACCTCCAGTAGTGATATCCTGCATCGACTATTGCAACAGCCTTTACACCAGTTTCCCTCGTAATTCTATATTAAGCTTCAATTGGTTCAGCACCGCTATGCTCATTTTCTGTTCAGCCTGAACCAGTACACTTACATCTCCACAGCACAACAGTCGCTTCACTGGCTCCCTTTCTGACTGTCGGAATCTGTGAAAGAGCATACCAACTTCAAATCCCTCTGCTTTGTTCACAAAGCATTTCACAACTGATCTCCAGGCTATATGAGTAAGTTGGTCCTCCCTTACCTTACATCCAGGAACCTAAGACCTGCCAGCCATACAAGAAGTTTGGCTGGAGAAATCTTCACTCTTACATATCATCCCTATGTAACACCTCCCAAAGCACCTGAGACTTGAACTAAACTTCAGAAGATGTAGAAAGCTCCTGAAAAGAATCTATTCTAAAAATCATATAGTTAACCTCACTGTCACTGCACCATGTGCCTTACCTGCACTATGTTGATGCTTAAAACCAACCCACCATCCCACTGGGCCATTTTGTTTGACATTTCTTCCTAAGGGTTTACCATCCTCTTACCATTGTTATAAGATCTTGGTTTAGCATTATATTCAACTGTATCTAACCCATCAGCACTCTAAGGCTACCTTAGTGGTTAATAGCGTTTGATAAAAAACCCAAAAGTAAAAACCATAAATATAGTTGTGCACATATCCCTCCTAATGAACTCTTATTTATTATATGACGCCAAACTTAAATATGTATAGTTTACTTAAGAAAGGAAAATTCATTCATAACAACAGCATGATGTTTTTATTCATGTGAAATGGAAGTACCAATAACATTACGTACCCCCACTTTTTTCCAAGTTTGGTGTCCTACAATAAATAAGAGGTCACTAAGAAGAAGACACAATAATATGTTTTTTAAAAACTATTATTCGTTTTTCATTGTAAAACATAAACAGCATTTATAACTGTTGTCATTACAAATCTGCTCTGCCCACATTTCGACACAATTCACAATGGATATTTCAAATTCCACATTGACCAAATAACAGTGTTCATTTGTGCTGTAAACGTCCCACTATCTAGAAGGTGTCTTCACTAAATGTTCTATCTATTACCATTACCTTGAACTATCAATTCTACTATATGAGATTGTAACAACTCCTATAGATTTCCCATATTTAATGAACATTTTGTGGCATTCACTGCCTTCATACAGGCTTCTTTCACAGCCATGCAGCAACCCATGTCAGTGTGCTAAATAACTCATGTCAGAATCACTGCACTTCTCTATAGCTTGGCAATATCTTAGGGGACAAAACCAAAGCTATATCACAAAAATGTTTACTGTACATAGGTGGTGTCTGTTCCAAATTCCAAGGACATAACATTTTGGGATCTTCAGGTATAGTAATACCACTTATTTCATGATTCCATTATTATGACATAATTGTTTCAAACTTGGAGCACAGTCAGATAATCTGTAGGAAATCCCAAACCTTTCCCTACCTCTATTACCCTCCTCTGTTCTAGACTTCACATTCTTCCTAAGTCAAGTTCACATAAATAAGTCCATGCAATATCTTATGTTGCACTAACCTGAACCCAGTCTTGATTTCCAGTTCTCTGCGGTACTGTGGAACTCGCTCTGATTCCGTATCATCAAGTACCCCACAGTCTGTATCCATATAGGCTTTCACACAATAGAGGATTGTGGGTAATTGATAATTAAAGTTACATATTTCAATGGACTTTCCTTTTTGGCCAGAAATACTGTCAACAATATGGCCATCATTATGACTGTGGCAGTCTTTTCTGAAGACCGCTGCAGCCGCGGCTGCCGGAAGACTGCCAGTACTGGCGGTCTTCCAACCACACCGTCGGCAGTCAGATATCCGGGGTCATTCACTACAGCCGCCACGCCAGAAAAAAGACCGCCCACAGAATTACGACAAGTAATTATATGTGGCGGTCTTTTTCTGCTGTGGCGGTGCCGCCGGTTGGAGGGCTGGATCCTGTTCCCTCACAAAGGAGCACCTCGTCGGACGAGGTAAGTGTAGTCTGCAAGGAAAGGGGGTGTGAATGGGTGTGTGTGAGTGTGTGAATGTGTGTCATGAATGTGGGAGGAGGGAGTGATTGTGTGCGTATGTCTGTGTGTAAATGTGGTGATGTTTGTGTGTATGCATGTTGACGGGGTGGGATTGTGTGCATTTGTGAATGAGTAAAGGGTGAGGGGGATGTGAGTGAGTGCATGTGTGCATGTGTGTGTAAGTTTGTATATGGTGTGTATGTGTGAGGTGAGGTATGATTGGGGGTGAAGGTGTGGTTGTGTGAAGATGAGTGAGGGGGTGGGGGTTGTGTATGTATGTATGTAGTTGAAGGGAGGGGATGGGGGTGGAGAGTGTATGTGTGCGTGTGTGATGTGTATGTGTATGTATGTGTGTCTATGGGGTGAATGTTGTGAGTGCATGTATGAGTGGGGGGTGTCTGTGTGTGACTGTGTGTGTGTGGGTGCATGCATGCGTGTGTGCGGAGGTGTTTGGGGGGTATTCCGGTGACAGGAATGCAAGCTCCTCTTGTCGGGATACCTTTCTGCTAGCATTTTCGTGGTTATTCGACTCCTGCCGGGCTGCAGGAGGACACCTCCAGCACGGCAGGCCACAGTAAAGCGGCAGGATAGGTGGGGACGCAGCGGTTTGGCAGTGGCCAAACTGCTGCGTTCTTAATATGGCAGTCTGCATCGCCAGTTCTGCGGCAGTGAGACCACCACCGCGGCCCTGGCAGTCAATGGACCGCCAGAGTCATAATGAGGGCCTATATTTTCAATAGCAGAGCAATCCTGATTTGATTATTGTTCACAACATGCTTAGGCACTGCATGTCTTAGAAGTAAATATCTAAACACTTCAGTATCAGCAAATTCAAATTCAAGACAGGTGGTCATTACAACCCTGGCGGACGGTGTTGAAGCGGCGGTAAGACCGCCAACAGGCCAGCAGTAAAAAAATTGGAATTATGACCGAGGCGGAAACCGCCAACCAAGTCAGCCACTTTAACACTCCGACCGCCACAGTGGTACAAACTAACAGCGCAGCGGTCACCGCCAACAGACAGGCGGAAGACAATGTACCACCCACAGTATCACAACCTACCAATCTGCCACCTTTTCCGGGGCGGATTCACCGTGGATAAAAACAAGGCGGAAACAGCCATTTCAAAGGGAAAACGCTCACCTCTACACACTCCACGAGGAAGGAGGGCACCATGGAGCCAGAACTTCATATTCTGCCAGTGCTAGTCTTCCTGCTCCTCTACGAGGATCACAACGCCGGCGGCGAAGACCACGGTGAGTACTGCACCTACGACATAGGGGAGGGGGAGGCAAAAAACAGGGACACACACACTCAACACCCCCACCCCGACCCTCACCCACTACAACACACACACCAATGCTTATCCATACATTACAGTAACACCCCCCAACTCCCCCCCCCGGAAGAATGCAAAGACAAAAGGAAATGAGTGGAACCATTGTAATATATCAAAATACACTAAGCAAATATATACATATATATATATATATACACAATAAACAAAATATACACCACGATTAATAGTGCAGGTATTGCACTATTCATAGTCCATGGACCACTGGGCCCAAAATGCATGGGCGAGGCCCACACAAGATACCCGATCCAAGCGGAGAGAACATTGCAGGGGCATCAGATAGAAACACAACAGGCACCTCAGGGGGAAGGGAAGGTGGGCACCTCAGCCGGATGAGTGCACCACGCCAGATCCACGAGGGGGCTCCATGCCCATTGATGTATCCTGGGGAGTGCAAAGCCACAGTCTCTCAAGTCTCAACAGTGGGTGGGTTGCCCACTGTTCAATCCTGGGGAGTGCAAAGCCACAGTCTCTCAAGTCTCTACAGTGGGTGGGTTGCCCACTGTTCCATCCTGGGGAGTGCAAAGCCACAGTCTCTCAAGTGGGTGCAGGTCTCCCCTGGTTCTGGAGGGGGACTCGTGCCCAGAGTGCTTCATCCTGTGCAGGACAGACAGAGTGGATGCATGTCTCCACTGGTTCTGGAGGGGGACTAGTGCCCAGAGTGCTTCATCCTGTGCAGGACAGACGGAGTGGATGCATGTCTTCACTGGTTCTGGAGGGGGACTGGTGCCCAGAGTGCTTCATCCTGTGCAGGACAGACAGAGTGGATGCTGTTCCCCACTGGTTCTGGAGGGGGACTGGTGCCCATAGTGCTTCATCCTGTGCAGGACAGACGGAGTGGATGCTGTTCTCCACTGGTTCTGGAGGGGGACTGGTGCCCAGAGTGCTTCATCCTGTGCAGGACAGACGGAGTGGATGCATGTCTCCACTGGTTCTGGAGGGGGACTGGTGCCCAGAGTGCTTCATCCTGTGCAAGACAGATGGAGTGGATGCATGTCTCCACTGGTTCTGGAGGGAGACTGGTGCCCAGAGTGCATCATTCACCCCGTGACGGTCCCAGTTGCGTCACTGCCCCTGCCGCAAATGGGCTAGCGGTGCTTTCCATGGCGGTCTTTGCCCTGTTCAGCGGTCCTTGGCCTGTTCAGCGGTGCTTGAGTTGCCAGTGTCAGACCTGTTCAGCGGTGCTTTCCATGGCGGTCTTTGCCCTGTTCAGCGGTCCTTGCCATGGCGGTCTTTGCCCTGTTCAGCGGTCCTTGGCCTGTTCAGCGGTGCTTGAGTTGCCAGTGTCAGACCTGTTCAGCGTTGCTTTCCATGGCGGTCTTTGCCCTGTTCAGCGGTCCATGCCATGGCGGTCTTTGCCCTGTTCAGCGGTCCTTGCCAAGGCGGTCCTTCATTGCCCAGCAGGGCTGTGGCTGGCGGTCCTTCATGGGTCAGCTCGGCTGTGGCTGGCGTGGCACTCCTTGTCAGCTGGGCTCTGGCTGGCGGTGGCCTCCTGGGCAGTGACGATGGGGCTGGCGGTGGCCTCCTGGGCAGTGACGATGGCGGTGGCCTCCTGGGCAGTGACTCTGGCGGTGGCCTCCTGGGCAGTGACGATGGCGGTGGCCTCCTGGACAGTGACTCTGGCGGTGGCCTCTTGGGCAGTGACTATGGTGGTGGCCTCCTGGGCAGTGACGATGGGGCTGGCGGTGGCCTCCTGGGCAGTGACGATGGGGCTGGCGGAGGCCTCCTGGGCAGCGGGGATGATGGGGGTCTTCTCCGCCGTGCTGCTCCTACCAGACTTTGGAGATTTTTTCTGCCCCTTCCCCACCTTGGGAGGAGTCACAGCTGAGTCAACACTCCCCCCAGGACCCCTGTGAGCGGCTTGGCTGGCTGGAGTCTTCCCCCTCTCCCGCCGGGCACTGTCCAACTTCTGATGCTTCACAGGGGGGGACTGGCTGTGATGTGGCTCCACGCCACACTGGCTGGCCTGGTGGCCGGTGCACTCCACATACCTGTAGCAACAGGCACTACTGGTCCCGGAGACTTTTTGGCTGAGGTGCTAGTACGGGACCTATGAGTTGGACGGGGGGTAGAGGGAAATAGGTTAAGGGTGGACAGGAGACGTTTTTATGAGACACTGGGACGGGTAGCTGGAGGGGGTTTGGGAGTGGAGGAAGAGGTGGTGGTTGTGGGAGGTGTAACTTTTGTGGATTTGGGTGCAGGTGCATGGGCTGGAGGCTGCCGTGAGGTTGATGGCTGTTGGGTGGGTGTGTGCCTGCGTTTGTGTATCTTCGGAGGGGGCGTCACAGACACACTGGGAGAGGACACAGGGGACGTGGAAATGGTAGTGAGGTGGTGAGTGCGTGTGAGCGGGGTGTGCTGGTGCTGGACGTAGTGGCTGTAGTGGTAGAGCATGGAGGTGTGAGTGTAGACAAGACTGGGAGGGAGGAGGGAGACAACGAGGAGGGGGACACAGTGGAGGCAGTGGATGTTGGTGTGTCTGTATGTGTGTGATGCTTGCGTAAGTGCCTGTGGGATGTGTGGTGCTTATGTTTGCCTGAGCTAACCTTGTGTGTTGAGGTGTGTGCAGGCTGGTCTGATGGTGTGTTTGGGATAGGCAGAGGTACAGGGGATTGGGTCTTGGTGGAGGAAGTTGGAGAGGGGAGGCTAGACACAGGGACAATGGCTGCCATCAGTGCTGAGGCCAGAGTCTGAACGGTTCGATGAAGGGCAGCCTGACCAGAATGAATGCCCTCCAGGAATGCATTTGTGTGTTGCAACTCCCTTTCTAAACCCTGGATGGCATTCAAAATGGTAGACTGCCCAACAGTGAGGGACCTGAGGAGGTCAATGGCCTCCTCACTGAGGGCAGCAGAGGTGACAGGGGCAGGGGCTAAGGTGCCTGGGGCGAAGGTGATGCCCACCCTCCTGGATGAGCGGGCACGGGGCGAAGGCTGAGGGGCTGCTGGGAGGGCGGTGCTGGTAGGGGGGGTGGCGGCTGTACCTGTTGAAGTGGGGGGCACAGATGTTGCCGCCACCACAAGGGAGCTCCCATCGGAGGATGAGTCCGTGTCTCTGGTTGCAGATCCTGTGACCGCCTTGGTGCTCCCCTCGCCCTCCGTCCCACTGGTGTATTCTGAGTCCGTAGTGTGGCCTTCGATGGCCATGTGGGATGCAGCTCCCTCGTGCTCCGGTGCCACTGTACCTCTGCCTGATGATGCTAATGCACACAAGAACAGGGAGACCACAAAAAGGGGGGGACGACGGAAGAAAGACAGGTTGAGTGCATGGCTTACCGCTACCGTTGGTGAACAATACAGACACAGCAGCCCCCTGCACTACGTCGCGCTGTTGGGCTCTACAGATGCAAATCCTGGGAAATGGCCTACAAGGCTATGGATGACATCTGCACACATAGATGACACAGGGGCATGAATACCTGTACTTGGCCCTCTACAGAGGTGGGGTGGGGTGCCACATGGCCTGCCTTACGGAGGGGCCTTGTCTACGGAACTCGCCCTGGCCTAGGGAAACCGACAGCCCTCCTCCCCCACCCAGACACCTTCACTGCGCGCAAAGTCCGCTGAATGATAGTGTACTCACCCCCTTGTGTCTGCTGTGATGCCCTCAAGCGCCCATCCAACTCAGGGTAGGCCACCGCCAGGAACCTGAACATCAGGGGGGTCATGGTTCGACGGGCACCCCTCCCACGGTGGGAGGCCATCCCCAGCTGAGCCTCCGCCGTCTTCTTGCTCCAGCGGCGAATGTCCTCCCATCTTTTACGGCAGTGGGTGCTCCGTCTGTGGTGGACCCCCAGGGTCCGGACGTCCTTGGCGATGGCACGCCAAATATCCTTCTTCTGGTGGGCGCTGACCTACATGACATGTACAGGGGAAGAAGAGAAGTCATTGCCAACTGCACCGTCAAAGTGAGTGGCCCACATCCCTACCTTTGCCATGTGGCACATGCATTCACAGTCCTTCATGCACGCAGAACTGTGCCCCCTTCCTTCTTACAACCAGCCCTCTCCACACAGGCATAGCCCATTCAACATGCTCCCTGTGTACTTACCTGTTGGTCTGGAGGACCGTAGAGTAGCGTGTACTGTGGGAGGACCCCTTCGACGAGCTGCTCCAACTCCTCTGCAGTGAAGGCAGGGGCACTTTCCCCAGACGCACAAGCCATTGTCTCTTCCAGACCGAGGTCACAGCAGCACTTGCAGTGTAGGTTCTCTCCTGTCGAAGATCTGGTATCGAGTGATTCAACAGATAGAAAATGGCAGTCACGTCCGCGGCAGACACGTCCACGGCAGTGTGTACCATCACCGCCGGCGTACATCGTCATTGGCTCCTGGGACCCACAGGGTTCAATGTTAACCAATGCAGCATTGTGCCGCGGTCTTCGACCACCTACCGCGACGGCGTACAACGCCACCGCAGTTACCTCACATCCCATTGTCCCAGTTTAGAGGTCAGGCAGCCGCCATTTCAGGGGCCCACATGGCCTAATTACCAACTGCATCACACATACCTAGGCCTTGTCGCACAACACAAATACAGGCCACATTTTGTGTATGAATGGTGTTCTGTGTAGACTGTGGGTACATACCTCTGAGTTGTTTGACTCTGTGGTTGCTGTTGTCCTTCATAGGCACCGTCCGCTGGGACATGTGAGGAGATGGCGGCATCCTCCGGTGTACCGACCGCTTGTGGGCCTGTCGACAATGGAGGAAAGAAGTTTGATCATCACCTACAGGTTTGACCGTGCCACAATCCAGGAACTGTGTGCCCAGTTGGAGCCTGACCTGATGTCAGCAATCCGCCATCCCACAGGAATCCCCCCTCAAGTGCAGGTGCTATCAGTGCTCCATTTTCTTGCAAGTGGGTCATTTCAAACAACAGTGGCCATGGCATCAGGGATGTCCCAGCCTATGTTTTCCAACGTGTTGTCCAGAGTGTTGTCTGCCCTTCTGAAACACATGCGGAGCTATATCGTTTTCCCTCAGGTGGAGGACTTGCCTACAGTGAAAGGTGACTTCTATGCCATGGGACATATCCCCAACATCATAGGTGCCATTGATGGGACCCATGTAGCATTGGTCCCCACCACAGGAGTGAACAGGTGTACAGGAACCAGAAGAGTTATCATTCCATGAATGTACAGATGGTATGTTTGGCAGACCAGTACATCTCCCAGGTAAATGCTATGTTCCCTGGCTCTGTGCATGACGCCTACATTCTGCGGAATAGCAGCATCCCTAATGTGATGGGTCAACTCCAGAGGCACCGGGTGTGGCTATTAGGGGACTCTGGTTACCCCAACCTGTCATGGCTACTGACCCCAGTGAGGAATCCCAGGACCAGGGCAGAGGAACGCTACAATGAGGCCCATGGGCGGACTAGGAGGGTGATCGAACGCACCTTCGGCCTCCTGAAGGCCAGGTTCAGGTGCCTCCATATGACAGGTGGTTCCCTAATCTACTCGCCAAAGAAGGTGTGCCAGATCATCGTGGCCTTCTGTAGGCTTCACAACTTGGCTTTGCGACGACAGGTGCCTTTTCTGCAGGAGGATGGTCCAGATGGCGGTGTTGTGGCAGCTGTGGAGCCTGTGGACAGTGATGAGGAGGAAGCAGAGGAAGAAGACATTGACAACAGGGACTCAGTCATCCAGCAATATTTCCAGTGACACACAGGTGAGAAAACATTTCTGCCTACAACAGGTACTTTAACACTTCTACCTCTATCCTGCCTGTCGATTTCAACCAGTGTATGGTCACTGAGTTGTCATTTTCCCTTACGGTTTCACAGGTGTGGTTTCCAACATGTGTCATCTGCTTAGATTCCTCATGGACTTGAGCTGTGTGACATAGGTATGTTGACATTCCATTAGAAAAAGCATTTTGTCACTGTCATTGCTAATACACAATTTTGAAATCACAGACTGACTCCAGATTGTTTTGTGCTTCAAGGGTGTTTATTGAAGTGCTCAATATTGGTGGGGGTTGTAAAATGGTGAGGGGGGATGGTGGAGGAATGTCCATGGCAGAGTCCAGTCTATTAGTCTCACAGGTGCATTGCCCATATGGGCATAGGAAGTGGAGCTGGGGCAGTTCCAATATAGACAGGGTTACAAAGTGGGACAGTGGTTTTACAATCAGGGTGGTCTCATTTCTTGGCGGGGGTCTTGGCATCGTGCTCTGTCTTGTTCCTGGATCTCAGGGTCCGCTTGCGGGGTGGTTCTCCATCTGCAGGGGGTGGGGTGCTGGTGTGGTGGTCCTGTGGTGGTGCCTCCTGTCCACTAGCACCGGCAGAGGTGGTGGGCAGTTCATCATCCATGCTAGTGTCAGGGGCCCCTTGTAGTGCCACAGTGTCCCTCCTGAGTTAAGTATTTCCTTCAGCACCCCTACGATGGTGCCCAGGGCAGAGCTGATGGTTCTGAGTTCCTCCCTGAACCCCACGTACTGTTCCTCCTGCATGCGCTGGGTCTCCTGAAACTTGGCCAGGACTGTTGCCATCATCTCCTGGGAGTGGTGGTAGGCTCCCATGATGGAGGAGAGGGCCTCGTTGAGAGTGGGTTCCCTTGGCCTGTCCGCCCCCTGTCGCACAGCAGCCCTCCCAGTTCCCCTGTGTTCCTGTGCCTCCGTCCCCTGGACCGTGTGCCCACTGCCACTGCCCCCAGGTCCCTGTTGTTGTTGGAGGTGTGGGTTATCCTGGGTTCCCTGTAGTGGTGGACACACAGCTGATTGACGTGTCCTGGGCACGGAGGTATGGGCTCGCTGGGAGGGTGCTGTGCTGGTGTTACCAGAGGGTGGAAGGTTTGTGGTGGGCTGTGCCTGTGTGAGAGGAACCGACTGTCTCGAGGCCCACGATGGTCCAGGCTGGTCATCTGGATCCAGTTGGACAGAGCTGCTGTCATCACTGTGGGCCTCTTCTGTGGGTGGGGTGGAGATGTCGGGACCCTCCTGTCTGGTGACATTAGGTAGTGGTCCTGCGGGGTGTAAAAGCATGATTATTGCATCTGTGTGTGTCATGGTGTGCAATGGGTGGGTGACCGTGTACCCCAGTGCTAGCATTCCTGTGTGGGGGCTTGTGTTGAGGGGGGTGTTATGGGTATGTGCAGTGGGCATGCTTTAGTGATGGGTGTCCATGCTTTGTTGTGTCATGCAGGGCTTGGTGTTGGGATGTGTGGTTTGTGTTATTAGTACATTTGTGAGTTGTTGGAGTGAAGGGGGTGAGGGTGAGGGTGGGGGTCTGTGATAGCATGCAGGTAGGGTGGGGGATATGTTAGTTAAAGGTTTGACTTACCAGAGTCCATTCCTCCACCGACTCCTGCGAGGCCCTCAGGATGCAGAATCGCCAAGACCTGCTCCTCCCATGTTGTTAGTTGTGGGGGAGGAGGTGGGGGTCCACCCCCAGTCCGCTGTACCACCAGGTGGTGTCTTGAGACCACGTTAAGCACCTTCCCCCGTAGGTCGTTCCACCTCTTCCTGATGTCGTCCCGATTTCTTGGCTGTTGTCCCTCTGCGTTGACCCTGTCGACTATTCTTCGCCATAGCTCCATCTTCCTAGCTATGGAGGTGTGCTGCACCTGTGATCCGAATAGCTGTGGCTCTACCCGGACGATTTCCTACACCATGACCCTGAGCTCCTCCTCCGAGAACCTGGGGTGTCTTTGCCGTGCCATGGGGTGGTGTGGGTGACGTGTGGGGTGGTGTGTGTGGTGATAAGTGTGGTGATATGTAGTGGTGTGTGGAGTTTTGTGCTTGGAAGTTGTGTGGGTGATGGTGTTGAGTGCCTGTGGCTGCTAGTTTGTTGATGGTGGTGTCCCTCTCTGGCCTTCTTCCGGAATTTATGGTAGTAGGGGTTTGTGGGTGATGTGGGTGTGTGTTTTATATTGTATTGGGTGTGTGGGTGTGGTGTGTGTATGTGTATCAGGTGTGTGTATTTGGAATTGTCCAATGTGGCGGTGTTTTGTATGTGTGTGTGTGTATTTTGAGCGCGGCGGTGTGCACCGCCAATGGAATACCGCGGTTGAAAGACCGCTGCGTGGATTCGTGGGTCGTGATAGCGTGGGCGTATTTCTGTTGGCGTGACAGTGGAGGTTTTGTTTTCGCCAGTTTATCACTGACCTTTGGTGTGCGGACTTGTGTGGGTGTCTGAATTTTGTCGGATTTCGAGATGTGGGTCATGATAGCTGTGGCGGAATTCCGCGGCCGCGGCGGTGTGTTGGCGGTCTTCTGCACGGCGGTAAGCTGCTTTTACCGCCAATGTTGTAATGACCCCCAGAATCATTCAAAGCTTTCTAACCAATGCTTACCTCATACATCACCTAGCACAGGCATCCCCATAGGGGGAGAGGTGTGGCACAAGGGCCTGAGCTGCTGACTTTGGAACTGGGGGAACCAGGTTCAAATCTCAGCATTGACTCAACATCCTGTGATTCTGGGCAAATCACTTAGGGGGTGATTCTGATTCTGGCGGGCGGCAGAGGCCGCCCGCCAGAATTCCGCCCCCATTATACCGCTCTCTCGGTCAGAAGACCGCGGAGGGTATTCTGAGTTTTTCCCTGGGCTGGCGGGCGGTCTCCAAAAGACCGCCCGCCAGCCCAGGGAAAAACTCCCTTCCCACGAGGATGCCGGCTCGTAATCGAGCCGGCGGAGTGGGAAGGTGCGACGGGTGCAGTGGCACCCGTCGTGTATTTCAGTGTCTGCAAGGCAGACACTGAAATACTTTGCGGGGCTTTCCCGCCATGAACAGGATGGCGGTAGGGGGGGTCAGAATCCTCATGGCGGCGGAGCGCGCTCCGCCGCCATGAAGGATTCCCCCGAGCAGCGGTAAGTCGGCGGGAGCCCGCCGACTTGCCGCTTCTGACCGCGGCTGAACCGCCGCGGTCAGAATGCTCGTGGGAGCACCGCCAGCCTGTTGGCGGTGCTCCCGTGGTCGGTGGCCCTGGCGGCCACCGGCCGCCAGGGTCAGAATGACCCCCTTAATCCCCACATGCTTACAATTCAACGCCTTGAGACCCTCAAGGTTGATTTGCCAAGCTTTACAAATCCTGGATTATTTATTCCAATCAAGTCCCACTTTATAAACCTCTGCAGACTTGTCACTTCTGCCAATCTGCCTCCTGACTATGGAGGCATGTGCTTTGTCAGCACCTGTTTCTAGCCAGGTTTACCGCCTGCTGCAATGCTCTCCTCACTGATATAATATGCCGAAGGAGTAACTGTATATTCCCCCACCTTTGTTCCCTAAGGCAGGTGTAGCAACTCTCAGAGAGATGGCTCTTGATATAGCATAATGCATCCTTCATTCGCTATGACCAGTTAGGAACCTTCAGCATGGGTGCATTTTAAGGAAGGTATAGGAATATGGGCAAGATTATGATTTTTTGAAGGACAGTTTGACCCAAAAGAGAGCACTGAGGCTAGATTCCTGTTATAAAAGAGGTCCCTATTTCACATGATGTGTATACTCTGGTATCAAAAGTTGCAGTGCACAGTTCTGCGGGTGCACCTATAATATTATAAAGTGGACTGATCAGAAACTGAAAACAGCACAACTTTGCTCCAATTAATGTGGAATCTGGAACATATACTAAATGTGGTAAATATTCAAAGTCTTTTGTCTATGGAGCACTGAATATCTGCCATCTATGGAAGAAAATCACCAGTGTACATCAACACTCTCTCATCCCAGATGGCTGACTATGTAAGTCCCCTAACAAGTTGACCTCTCTTGATCCAACATGCCACAAGTTCTATTGCAAAGGCAAATAACAAGGTTAAAAGATGGCAATCCTGCTTCATATCCTACTAGGTCAAAAACAGCAGAGAATGCCCCATTCGCTTTGACTCTGGCTAGAGGCTTTGTGTACATTAGATGAGTCCATGATATACATTTTGTCGGAAAGCCCATCTTTCTATGGGTCTAAGACATGTATGACCATTCAGTCGAGTCAAATGTCTTATCTGTCTTCTTACTGTTGTTGCAGTACTGATATACCAAATTACCATTTGAAGCAAGAAAAACAGACAAGTTGAGTCCCATGAATGTCTAGTAAATATGAGTGGAAGGAATCCATGTTAGAAACAGACATTATCTGCCAGAGACAGAGGTTGTTTCTAGTTTTCCCTCACCCTTTCCCTATTGTGAACATGCACATGAAATATGGATTAAAGTTTAGAAGGCTTTATTGGAAGCCAAATTAGTACAGAGTATATGCAAAATAATAGTGTAAATATCGCAAACATCGTGGTGAGTAAAAACAAAGCGAAAGTCGATACCATAAAATAGGCAAGTTGTTTCTCTATTTCATTCCTCTACCTAATAATTCCTCTCTAATGAGCAACAACACTGAAAGGTTTTCCATTTCGAGGGGTACAGTACATTATAATCTCACATCTGTTCTGTATGGCCAAGAGGCCTGTGTCAGCTAGGCCAGGGTTTGTAGATACTTTGAACCTTGGTCAAAGACTCTATGCCATAATCATGCAGTCCGCGTTTTCCAACAACCAACCTACAAGAGTGTGTCAAACTTTCTCCTTCTGCTTACCTTCTTTTCCCTTATGTTTGGGGCCTCTTCACAGACCTTGAGTCACAGGAAGTGAGCAGATCCATAGGGGTAGGAGTAGGGATTGGCCCCAACATCATCAGTATCATAGCCTTGGTCGTGACAGATTGCCAGACCATTAAAACCTGGATCCCAAGGTCAGTCTCCTGCTGGCGATGGTACAACCAATAACTAAAATACAAGATAATCTTGAAATCTTTCATCAAGAGTGTTATTTCTTATTTTATAAGACTAATGGGTTTGTAAACCTTCCTGTTGCCTCCTGTGGAGCTTCTCCAGATGCTCCTTCCACTTAACCTTTGCCAACAGGAGGAAAGGAGTAGCTCCCGGTCAGGTCTTCCTTCAGGGCCATCCTCCTTTCCTATGGATATGACTCCACCTAAAAGGCCTCTTTTTGAGGCTGAGAAAGGGTCAACCACTTTCTGACACAGGTATTCAAGAAATGCAACAAAAAGTGAAGCACCATGGAATGAAAAAAAAAACTGGATACAGTGAAACACACCTCATACCAAGCTAGGCCAATAAACAGGATGAGGAAAGGAACAAAGCTTGAAGAAAGAAGCAGGGGATAAAGGAAAACCAGCAAGTCAAATAAGATCGTTTCAGGCAAACAAACATAATTGCGACACGAGTTCGAACAGATCTGGTCTCCTTTTTATAGCCCAAAACGGGAAGTGAAAGAACCTGTTTGAAAGAAATAGGAAATTCAGTAACGACATACTTAGAAGAGACCTTCACAAAAGGAAAAAAATCCGGCATGGACTACTAAATTATTAAACCATAATACCGGCAATCTTAGAGAGATGCTCCAGGAAACAATAACCTTATGCTGTGAAACCCTACGGAATCGCTTCCGCTCGGAAGCAAACTCACCCAGGACACACACCATGCAAAACCGTGTGGCTTCAAACGTGAAAGATGTAATGCAGCAGCACACCACCAAGAAGAAAACATTGACGCCTTCAATGGCATTGGAAACACTGCACTCTGACCCACGTAAGCAGGAGATAAGGACAGCTTTGAGTCATTCATTGCACAACGTAATTTGCATTTTCTGTATAAACCACAGCAGTAAAAACACTCTAGACTGGGCTACCTCTTTCATTTTAAGTCAGAGCTCATGCCTTTCCAATTATAAGATGTATAACAGTTCACTACAATTTTTAGTAAAAATCAAATTCGTTCAGCTGCCCTTTCAGGATCGTTTTCCCTCTGTCTAAGAAATGTGTGTTGTTCATCATTCACTTACAACAACTGGTGGGTAAAGCCACTTGGACTGCTGAGGCAGCAGCAGCACCATTGTGCAAGAGCCTTAGAGAAGAATTAAAAGATGCCCTCTCACTATTAGTTACAAGACCTACCACATCTACTGGTAGATCTAACTTTACAGATCAACTTTCAACAAAAGCCACAGCATCAGGAAAGGAAAGGAGACGGTATCATTAGAGAAATGCAGTAAAGTACATCTGGACTCAGTTGATGTGAGTTCCCCTCAGTGCTTAATTTGTAAATAAAAAGGTGCCGGTGACCAAAGCCCTCATCTGAAACATGCGGCTGCTGCAATTAAATGTGCGAACACCGAATACTGAGGCAGCGTAAACCCTGAAGCCATCTCAGGCCTCTTCAATCCATTTAAAGCCACTTCCTGCCCCTTCAGCTCACTCTTGCAGCTTTCTACTTTCTCTGTTTGTGACGATTTTTCGGTTTTCTCTTCCTTCATCTTTCCCAAATGTGTCTTTTGCTCGGAGCAAGTGCTTGAGACAGAAGACTAAGGCCATCATTACAACCCTGGCGGTTGGTGATAAAGCGGCGTTAATACCGCCAACAGAAATTATGACCACGGTGGAAACCGCTCAAACAGACAGCCACTTTAACACACCAACCGCCATGGCGGAAGCAACAAGCACCGCAGCTGTAACCTCAACAGACAGGTGAAAGACAAGGTTCCGCCCACTGTATTACGAGACACCAATCCGCCAGCTTTTCCTGGGCGATACCAACGCCATCAAAAGCACGGCAGAAACAGTACACAGAAGGGAAACGACTCACCTCTGGACACTCAAGGAAGAACCACGATGCCATGGAGCCTGAACTACAGGTCTTACCCATGCTGGTCTACCTCCTCCTACACCAGGAATACCAACGGTGGCGAAGACGACAAGGGTGAGTATCGCACCTAGCACACAAGGGAGGGGGTAGGAAAAAGAGAGTGACACACACACGCAACACCCCACCCCCAACACCATACACACAAACAGGTACAGTAACATTACATATCCACCCCGAACCCCTCAGGAATAATGCAAGGACAAAATTAATTGATTAAAGTGAGTGTAATAAGATAAAATAACAGGTATACGTCCTCAAAAATAAACACAGTATATACAGAAATACAAATGGAGGGACACTCCCCAGTCCATAATATCCGTGGGCCACGGGGCCATATCACATAGGCCAGGCCCCACTCCTGCCTCAAAACGGAGAGAACACTGCTGGGGCATCAGTTCGAAAATACACAGGCACCTCAGGGGGAAGTGGAAGGGGGCCACCTCAGCCGGAAGATGGTACAACGCCACTGCTCCTGGAGGGAGCCACACACCCATCACTCTATCCTGGGGAGTGCAAGGCCACAGTCTCTCTAGTGGGTGGTCTGCCCACTGCTTGGTCCTGGGGAGTGCAAAGCCACAGTCTCTCAAGGGGGTGGTCTGCCACTGCTTGGTCCTGGGGAGTGAAAAGCCACAGTCTCTCTAGTCGTTGGTCTGCCCACTGCTTGGTCCTGGGGAGTGTAAGGCTACAGTCTCTCAAGTGGATGGCTTATCCACAGGTTCTGGAGGGGGCTTTGTGCCCAGTGTGCTTCATCCTGCCTGTCAAGGAGAGGGTGAGTGGATGCCTTCTTCTAGTGGTTCTGGAGGGTGCTTTGTGCCCAGTGTTCTTCATCCTGGCAAGGAGTGGGTGAGTGGATGCCTTCTTCCACTGGTTCTGGAGGGGGCTTTGTGCCCAGTGTGCTTCATCCTGGCTAGGAGGGTTGAGTGGATGCCTTCTTCCCCTGATTGTGGAGGGAGCTTTGTGCCCAGTGTGCTTCATCTTGGCAAGGAGAGCGTGAGTGGATGCCTTCTTCCACTGGTTCTAGAGGGGGCTTTGTGCCCAGTGTGCTTCATCCTGGCAAGGAGGGGGTGAGTGGATACCTTTTTCCACTGGTTCTAGAGGGGGCTTTGTGCCCTGTGATGCAGATCCTGGGGAGTGCAAGGTCATAGTCTCTCACCTGGGTGTCACACCTATAGTTTTTGCAGGGGCCATGATGCACTACAGCCCATTGAGGCACGACTACACACTGCCTGCCGGTGGTTATGGCTGCTCAGTGGTGGCAGTGGCGGGGCTGGCGGCAGGGCTGCCAGTGGTAGGGGGAGACACCAGCCCTTCCCCTGCAGCCTCGGACGGCTGCCCACTGGGGCTGCTGCTGCTGGCAGTGGTGCTGGTGGTGGTGCAGGTGGCACCGTCCTTGGTAGCTGGTGCAGGCACACTGGCTGTGTGGACGGATGTCTACTCTGAGCCTCTCACAACTGCAGTGACTGCAGAAACAACAGTGGCTGTGGACTGGGTGGCTGAGGTGCCAGCCTTGGTCCTGACCACCCTGGCCCGAAGTGAAGGACGGGGGGAGGGAGGGGCAGGGAATAGGTCAAGGGTGGAGAGGAAAAGCTTTTTAGGGACACTGGGGCTGGAAGAGGGTGAAGGTTTGGGAGTGGAGGAAGAGGGAGTGGTGGTAGGAGGTGTCTGTCTGCTGTGTTTGGGTGCATGGGCTGGATGCTGTTGTGAGGTGGATGGCTGTTGGGTGTCTGAGTGCTTGCGTTTGTGTACTTTGGGAGGAGGGGGCACAGACACAGTGGGAGAGGACACAGGGGATGTGTGAATGGATGTGGGGGTGGTGACTGCCAGTGAGTGGTGTGTAGTGATAGGCGTGATGGTGATGGGGTAGTGGATGAGGATGTAGTGCACACAGGTGTGAGTGGAGACGCTACTTGGAGGGAGGTGGATGAGGAGGAGCAGTCGGACACAGTGGAGGCAGTGGATGTTGGTGTGTCTGCATCTGAATGGTGCTTGTGTGAGTGCCTGTGGGATGAAGTGTGGTGCTTGTGTTTTCCTGAGCCACTTCTTTGTGTTGATTTGGGTGCATGCTGGTCTGATGGTGTGCTTGGGATAAGCTGGGATTGAGGGGAATGGGACTGGGTAGAGGACGTTGGAGGGGGGAGGCTAGAGACAGGAACAATGGCTGCCATCAGGGAGGAGGCCAGAGCCACCACGCCAGAGTGAATGCCCTCCAGGAATGCATTTGTTTGTTGTAAATGCCCTGCCAGACCATGGGTGGCATTCACTATGGTTGACTGTCCAACAGAGATGGTTTGCAGGAGGTCAATAGACTCCTCACTGAGGGCAGCAGGGCTGACTGGGGCAGGGCCTGAGGTGCCTGGGGCGAAGGAGATGCCCACCCTCTTGGGTGGGCGGGCACATGAAACACGTTGAGGGGCTGCTGGAGGGTGGTGCTGGTACGGGGATGGCTATACCTGTAGTTGGGGTGGCCACAGAGCTGTCCGCTACCACCAGGGAGCTTCCATCGGAGGAGGTGTTTCTGTCCGAACTGTCCCCTCCAGTCTCCGCCATGGTGCTCCCCTCACCCTCTGTCCCACTGGTGCCCTCACCGTCAGTGGATTCGGCCTCATGGGCCATGTGGGATGCAGCTCCCTCTGTCGCCGGTGCCTCTGCTCCTCTGCCAGATGATGCTAATGCACACAAGGACAGGGTGACAAAACAAAAAGGTGGGTTAGAGACAGAGGATACACTTAGTCAATGCCAGCAACAACACCACCGTTGGCATACACAACACACAGGGAACAGCCCTATGCACTAGGCCATGCACTACCAGTTACAATGCTAGTCACCAGGCCATGGAGTACAATGCCTAAGGCCAATAGCAGCACACCTGAAACCCACAGGACCCTACCCAGTAATAGATGCCCACTAGCATATTTGCGGCTGGAGTGCATCAGAGCCTGCCCAACATGGAACCTACCCTGCCATGTTTGTCCTGGCTTAGGGGCACCCACAGGCCCACATCCCTCACCCAGATAACACCCCACCACACGCAATTTTCTGATTCTGAAACTGTACTCACCCCCTTGTGGCTGCTGTGATGCCTTCAAGTGCCCATCCAACTCCGGATAGGCCACTTCCAGGATGCAGAACATCAGGGGTGTCAGGGGTCGACAGGCACCCCTTCCTGATTGGAAGGCCATCCCCAGCTGGGCCTCCGCCGTCTTCCTTGCCCAGAAGTGCAGGTCCTCCCATCATTTGCGACAGTGGGAGCTCCGCCTGTCAACGACCCCCAGTGTCTGCACGTCCTTGGCGATGGCACGCCAAATACCCTTTTTCTGATAGGCGCTGACCTGCAGACAATGATGCATAGGAAATGGGATTAGCCAAACCGTCCAGCCTGTTAATCTCATGGCCCACCATATCCCTCCCATCCCCTTACACACAGACATTGACCACCATACATGCAGCACTCTGCCTAGGACCCCTCAGCCAACCCCCTTACACGAGGCTTACACACAGAGCACTCCATGCATTCATGCCCCATGCATCGTGCTCACACTGTTGGTCTGGAGGACCATAAAGTAAACAGTACTGGGGTAGGACTCCATCCATTAGTCTCTCCAACTCCTATGAAGGGAAGGCAGGGGCCCTCTCCCCAGACACTCGAGCCATGGTCGGTTCCAGACACAGGTCACAGCAGCACTTCCAGTGTAGGTCCTCTCCTGTTGAAGGTCAGGTAGCAAGTGAGTGAACAGATAGAAAATGGCGGTCACGTCCGCGGCGGTGCGTACGTCACCGCTGGTGTACATCACCATTGGCTACTGGAACCCATAGAGCCCAATGATAACCAATGAGGTGTTGCACGGCGGTCCTCAACCGCCCCCGCAACGGCGCACAACGTCAGCGGAATTACCTCATTTCCACTTACCCTCCACACAGGTCAGACGGCCGCCATTTCAGGGGGAGCAGGCCATGGCACCTAACTGCGTCACAGCAGACATAGGCACATTTATGGGACTACACGTTAACATACTGTTTCTGTCACAACATGCAAGGCATTTTACTCTGAGGATATGTTTGAATATGACCATCTGCTTACTGTTTTTCATCCTAGAGTTCAACCGCTGAGGATGGATAGGAGATGGAAACATACCCCCATGTACAGACCCCTGGTGAACCTGGCAACAATGGAGGATAGGCACATTATCCTCGCCTACAGACTTGATAGGACCACAATCCAAGAGCTGTGTGCCCAATTGGAGCCAGACCTGATCTCAGCTATCCGTCACCCCAATGGGATCCCCCCTCTTGTGCAAGTCCTATGAGTTCTCCATTTCGTGGCAAGTGGCTCCTTCCAAGTGACAGTGGCCATGGCAGCAGGGATGTCCCAGCCAATGTTCTCAAATGTGCTGACCAGAGTGTTGTGTGCCCTGATGAAACACATGCGCAGCTACATCATTTTCCCCCAGGTGGAGGATTTGGCTACAGTGAAGGCTGACTTCTGTGCAATGGGACATATCCCCAACATTATTGGTGCTATTGATGGTACACATATTGCCTTTGTCCCCCCTGGAGAAATGAACAGGTGTACAGAAATCGAAAGAGCCTTCACTCTATGAATGTGCAGATAGTGTGCCTTACGGACCAGTACATCTTCCATGTGAATTCAAAGTATCCTGGGTATGTGCATGATACCTATATCCTGAGGAATAGCAGCATCCCATATGTGATGGTTCAACTCCAGAGGCACCGGGTGTGGCTAATAGGTGAGCCCATGGTACCCACCCAGTGTATGTTGGTATATGGGTGTGGGGTTGGCCCTAAGGGTGAGTGGTATACCTCGATATTTGCAGGTGACTCTGGTTATCCCAACCTCTCATGGCTACTGACCCCAGTGAGGAATGCCAGGACAAGGGCAGAGGAACGTTAGAATGAGGCACATGGGCGAACAAGGAGGATCATTGAGTGCACCTTTGGCCTTCTGAAGGCCAGGTTCAGGTGCCTCCATCTGACAGGTGGATCCCTGGGCTACTCACCAAAGAATGTCTGCCAGGTCATCGTTGAATGTTGCATGTTGCACAACCTAGCCTTCAGACGCCAGGTGCCGTTTCTGCAGGAGAAGGAGGCTGGAGATGGTCGTGTGGCAGTGGTGGAGCCTGTGGACAGTGACAAAGGGGAGGCAGAGGAAGAGGATGTGGACAACAGAGCAATTATATTACAACAGTACTGCCAGTGACACACAGGTAAGACACTGTAACCTCACCTTCCATTGCTGTTTTGTGACGTGAATTTTCTCTGGCTGGCTGCTGTTCCCACTACAAAGGCCACGTATGGTACCCTTTAACATGTCTATTTGCAGATATTTGTGCCCTCCTGAGGCTCCTGGTGTATTTACTGCAGCACATTACAGGTCATACCTATGTATACATCACTGTACAGTCTATTTGCAATGTCTACAGATTGTTAACCAACTACATCCTTAAATCATTTGACATGCTCCATACTCGTTTTTTCCAAGGGTGTTTATTTCAGTGCTGAGAAGTAAATGGGGATGTTCAACGGGTTTGGGTGATGGTGGAGGAAAGTCCAGGATAGAGTCCAGTCTATTGGTATCACAGGTACATTGTCCAAGGGGGCATAGGAAGGGGAGCAATGTCAGTTCAAGGTGGACAGGGTGACAGTGTGGGACACAAGGGTGACAATTAGGAGAGTCTTATTTCCTGGTGGGGGTCTTGGCAATGTTCTCTGGCTTCTGCCTGTATCGCAGGGACTGTTTGTGGGGTGGTTCTCCTTCTGCAGGAGGTGGGGTGCTGGTGGCCTGTTGTTCCTGTGGTGGGGCCTCCTGTCCACTAGTGGCAGCGGAGGTGGAAGTCTGTTCATCAGTGTGACTAGTGTCTGGGGCCCGTTGGTGTGCCTCTGCCTCCCTCATGGTGTTGGCCATGTCTGTCAGCACCCCTGCAATGGTGACCAGGGTGTTGTGGATGTCCCTCAGGTCCTCCCTGATCTCCAGGTACTGTCCCTCCTGTAGCAGCTGTCGTCTCCTGCAACTTGGCCAGTATCTGGCCCATGGTCTCCTGGGAATGGTGGTATGCTCCCAGGATGTTGGTGAGTGCCTTGTGGAGAGTCGGTTCCCTGGGCCTGTCCTCCCCCTGTCGCACAGTTATCCTCCCAGCTTCCCTGTTGTCCTGTGCCTCTGTCCCCTGAACCGTGTGCCCACTGCCACTAACCCCAGGTCCCTAATCGTCCTCTGTGGGGTTGCTTTGGGTCCCTGTAGTGGTGGACACACTGCTGATTGACGTGTCCTGGGGACAGTGGTATGGGCCCGCTGGGTGGGTGCTGTGCTGGTGTTTCCTGAGTGGGGAGGTTCTGTGGTGGTATGAGACTGTGCCTGGGTAACTGACTGTCCAGAGTTCCCTGAAGGGCCAGGTTGGTCATCCAGATCCAGGCATGCAGACCTCCTGTCATCACTGTGGGCCTCTTCTGTGGGGGTACTGGATGTTGCTGGCACCTCCTCTCCGGTGATGTTGTGTGGGGGTCCTGTGGGGATGTAAATGCAGTGTTATTGTTTCTGCGTGTGACATCTTGTGCATGGGTATGTTTCCCTCTATGGTCATTATTACCAAGGCAGTTTTGGCTTGTGTGAGTTGTTACTTGGTTGGCTAAATGATTGTCACTAATGTGCATGCTGTGGTGATGGGTGTCCATGCAGGGCTGTCAGTGGTATCCATGCATTGTTGCATGCAGTGCTGGGTACTGGATTGGGTGGGTTGTGATGGTGGGGTGTATGTGAGGTGGTGGGGTGATGGGGGTGAGGGTAGGGGTGGGGGTATGTGATGGCATGCAGGTAGGGGGGTGAAAGTAGTAAAGCTTTGACTTACCAGAGTCCAGTCCTCCTGCTACTCCTGCCAGGCCCTCAGGATGCCTGATTGCCAAGACTTGCTCCTCTCATGTTGTTGGTTGTGGGGAAGGAGGTGGGGGTCCACCGCCAGTCCTTTTTGCAGCTATCTGGTGTCTTGCAACCACGGAACACACCTTCCCCCGTAGGTCGTTCCACCTCTTCCTGATGTCATCCCTTGTTCTGGGTTGCTGTCCCATGGCATTTACCCTGTCCACGATCCTCCGCCTTAGCTCCACCTTCCTTGCAATGGATGTCTGCTGCACCTGTGATCCGAATTGCTTTGGCACTACCCGGATGATTTCCTCCACCATGACCCTTAGCTCCTCCTCTGAGAACCTGGGGTGTCTTTGTGGTGCCATGGGTGTGGTGTTTGTGAGTGTGTGCGGGGTGATGTGTTAGGGTGTGTTCTGTGAGGTGTGTGGATGGAGTATGGGTGATGGTGTTCTGTGGCTCTGGGTCTGTGGGTGCTCCTGGTGTGTGTCTCTCTCAGTTGTAAATTGTTTGTAGTGGTAAAGGGTTGTAGGTAATGTGTGTGTGTGTTTTATAGTGGTGTGTGGGTGTGGTGTGTGTATGGGTATCAGGTGTGTGTAGTTTGAATTGTCCAATGTGGTGTTGTTTTGTTAGTGTGTGTATTTTGAGCGCAGCGGTATGTAGCGCCAATGGTTTACTGCGGTTGAATGTCCGCCGCGGTGATTTGTGGGTCATAATGCTGTGGGCGTAGTTCTGTTGGCGTAACGGTGTGGGTTTTGCTACCGCCAGTTTATCACTGACCTTTGGTCTAGCGGAGTTGTGTGTGTGTCTGTATAGTCGCGGATTTCTATGTGTGGGTCAAAATATGGGTAGCCGTATACTGCTGCGGTTGCGTTATCTTTTTGGAGGCAGTCAGCATGGCGGTAAGTGGCACTTACCGCCAATGTCATAATGAGGGCCTAAGTGCCGGCCCTCAAAAATAAGTGCCGGCGCCCAGCACCGGAAACAACAAGCACAAATTAAGCACTGGTTCCCCTAAAGAACTGATGAAGCTCATAAATATCTGGAAATAAATAAGCACCAAAGAAAAGATTTGAAGAAGAAAGACAGAATTATGCCTTTATTGGGGAAAGGCTAGACATTTCATCACATACTCTCTTTAATGGGTGAAACTCATGGACTCAACCATAACCTGCCAACCCCTGGTTGAGTCTGATTCCCAGTTAGTGTTTTGCCTCAATAGGTGAAGAATATGGATAGGAGCATTTTCATCTCTCTTTAAAACTTCCTATGGCCCAAAAGGACATAACCAACCTAACTTTAATTGACTCTGGAACATCTGGATGTTTTAATAGACTACAGATTGTATTCTCATCATTGTCCAAAGCAACCAAAGAAAACTCCTTAAGCTATTGGGGGTATTGTTGGAAAACCCATGAAACTGTGGAAAGTATGCTAGGATAGCCCTTGTTTTGAAATGGCTTTACATAATGGAGATGTTGAAACTATCAGATTTGATCAAATTGATACCCTGGATTTTTTGTATTTTTAGAAACATCGTCTCTTTGCAAACAGAATCCTTTGATTGACTGGGGAAAACAGACTATCACATTTGTATACACTTGTGCTCAAAGTTGCTTTCTTAGCAAAGAATTGGGGGCACCTGATCAGCCACCCAACAGGATCATGGTAAGCTATTGATACCAGTAGCTTATATTTAGCAAGATACAGGCAATCACCTGCCCCTTCTTCATTCTGTATGACTATCCTTTTGACCTTGTTTCATGATCCAACATTCTGCTTCGGAGAATTTATCTTATCCCTTTATGTATCTAACTGTACAAGAAAACACCATACTCTAGGAGGACTTCAAGAAAAAAAAGGTTTTGATCCATCATTCAACCTTGCAGGACCCTTTGCTGTCTTCATTTCCAAACCTGTAGGAGAACTTCAATCTTGTACAGAATACAGCCAACTCACTGCCATCATGATCCATAATAAATAGGTATCCACTCCCCCTAATCTTAGTGTTACTGGATTAGATAAATTCTACCATGATTTTCTTATAATTTGGTCTCTGATTGTCTTCTATTCTGGTGCAAATCTGTCTGGGAGATGAATGGAAACTTCATCACAAGATACAGATATTTTAAGTACCTGGTGATGCCCTTAGGATTGCGAAATGCCCTGGTGGCATTTTAGAACTTTGTAAATGACATCTTCCAAGACGTCCTAGATGGCTATTTAACATTTATCTCCACAACATTCTGGTGTTCTCCTAAAACCTGGAGGGTCATCATAAAGATGTGTAGGAAGTACTTAGACATGGACAAGAAATTCTCTCCAAAAGTGCACTTTTTAAGTAACCACAGTGGTGTTCCTGGGATCATGAATTTAAGAAAAAATGATTTAACTTGGTGAAGAGAAGGTGAAGGCAGTGTGGGACTAGCTCACTCCTCAAACTGTCACAGGGTTTCCAGGATTATTCTTTTTACATAATTTCTTTTGTCAATTCATTCAATACTTCTCACATATTGTCTGCCCAATCACTACATTGACTCAAAAAGTTGTTCAGTTTCATTGAGTGATGGAACACAAAGCAGCTTTTCAAAAGTTAAGAAATGCCTTCACTTCTGTACCTATTTTGAAATATCCTGATTGCAATCTGCCTTTCATTGTGGAAATGGATGCCTTTTCTTCTGCCTTCTGACCAGACACTATCGATCCAGTTGCCTAGTATTCCCTGAATCTGCTGGAAATAAATTACACCATCTATGACAAAGAATTGTTGGCAATGTTTGAGGTGTTGGGAACTTGGAAGCATTATGTGAAAGGGGCCCAACATTGTTTTACTGTATGGATGGTACAAAAGAAAATTTGACTATTTGAAGACCACAAAATGTATGAAGCCCAGATGCGCCAGCTGTTTTTTTCCAAGCTCTTTTTACCAGGTAAATTATCAACCTGGAAACTGATGTGGGAAAGCGGATGAAGGGTGAAGAATTACAACTGGTTAGTGGTCCCCACTCCATTTTAGTTCCTTGAAAGGCATCACCTGAGTCCTGTGAGTTCTTCATATGTAAACAGTTGCAGAGATACTGAGGAATCAATAGGAGAGATTGTTTAACAGAAAGCTTACAACTACAAAGAGACAATCAAGAACTATGCACGACCAGAAAGTGTTCATTCCAGAGAGAAGTTTATAACAGCAAGCTTCATATGATTTCCCTATAGCTGGAGATCCAGGGATAGGAAAGACTAGAGGCTTAATCAAATATCAGTTCTGGGGGTTATGAATGAGAAAATACATAGATCGATATTGTATTGTGTTGCAGCATTTATATAATGATAACTACTGCTATATGGGGCACTTAAACACTTACCTGCATGTGCAGCAAGGTCACCATGTGGACTATGTAATTCAAAGGGTTTTATCTTTGTTTTTCATCCACTTTGTGGAGTGTTTCCATGTCATGTGTACAGTTCACCAAGGTGTGGTTATCATGTTACAGGACACGATGATCAGTGTTGAAGTTAGAGGGCAGGCTCTTCACACAGGAGTATGGAGCCATTCAGGTCAGAGGTAAGTTCTTTAGGTCATGTTAGGCCCTTAGCCTACACCAACAGTAGGTAGGTCCTATTAGGGTTCTATTGTTTCATCCCAACTAGGTCTATCTTCTAGCTTACACTCCAGAACACACCCCAACATGCTAATGCATACAAATCAATTACAAATTTTGTAGGGTCACATAAACGTGAATATTTTCAATTCATCATCATATTTATTATCAAGACTCGAAAGGATAAACATATAAATATGATTCTAATAGTATTGTAGTATGTATAATTGATGTAGAACTGGGAAACTCCCTTTCTTTGGAAATAATGGCCCTCATTATGACATTGGAGGTACATGCCGCTTACCGCCGCAGTGATGTCTGCCAACATACCGCTGCAGTGGCAAATATCCGTTCGCCATATTATGACACACACCAAACCCACACACACACATCACAAACACCCATCCATCGGTCGCGCACCCCACATCCCACACCCCACCACATCACTAAACACCCTCTGCACAACACACACCACATAACACCCATGCCCCACTAAGGCACCCCCGTTTCACAGATGAGAAGTTGCGGGTCACAGTCGAGGAAATAGTCAGGGTAGAGCCACAGCTGTTTGGCGAATAGGTACTGCAAATATCCATTGCCATGAAGATGGAGCTATGGCAGAGAATTGTGGATAGGGTGAACGCCGTGGGACAGCCGTCAGACAGCATCCAAGAACAAGGGATGACATCAGGAATCGGTGGAACGACCTATGGGAGAAGGTACGTTTTGTGGCAGCAAGGCACCAGCTCACCATCCAGAGGACTGGTGGTGGACCCCCACCTCCTCCCCCACAGCTAACAGCATGGTAGGAGCAAGTCTTGGCAATACTGCATCCTGAGGGACTCACTGGAGTTGCCGGAGGACTGGACACTGGTAGGTCAAGATTTACTACTTATCACCCCCATACCTGCACGCCATCTCACCCCCTCACCCTCACTCCCATCACTCCACTCCATCCCTACACATCTGACTAACCCCCAATGCCAAGCCCTGCATGTTATACCAATGCATGAACAGCTCTCCCAGCCCTGCATGGACACCCATCACCAAAGAATGCACAGCATGGAGAACTAACAATCCCACAATACATCACCATACACAAACAAAGGTGGCAGGGCAACAGCAACAATAGAGGGGAAGCAAGGGATGTACAATATGTCACAGACATGAAGTATAATACATCACTTACAGGTGCACCAGCCAATCTAAACAGCGAGGAGGTGCCACGACTAACCAGTCCCCAACAGAAGATGCCCCCATTGATGACAGTAACTCTGGACTTTAGGATCTGGATGAACTACCTGGCCCATCAGGGACCCCTGGCCAGTTGTCCAACCCAGCCTACTCACCGTCTACCACAGTGCCTCCCCCATCAGTATCCAACACCACAGCACCCACCCAACGACCCCACACCTCTGTCCCCAGGATATGTCAATCAGCAGTGTGCCCACCTGTACTGGGACCCCAGTCCACACCTCACCCCCAAGACAATCAGGGACCTGGGGTACACCGTTCAGGGTACAGAGGCACAGGGAAACAGGGACACTGGGAGGACCTCTGTGCACCAGGGGGAGGACGGGCCCCGGGAACCGACTCTCCAGGAGGCACTCACTAATGTCCTGGGGGCTTACCAACAATCCCAGGACCAGATGGGCCAGACCCTTACCAACATGCAGGAGAGCAAACGGCTGCAGCAGGTACACCATCAGGAGATCAGGGAGGATTTGCAGGCCCTCAACACCACCATGGTCTCCATAGCAGTGGTGCTGGCAGATATGGCCAACATCATGGGGGAATGGACAGCACACCAGCAGGCCCCTACCACTAGTCAGTCTACTGACCAGCCCACCTAGAAGGTGAACCACCCCGCAAATGTTCCCTGCGACCCAGACAGAAGCCAGAGACTCCTGCCAAGACCAAACCCACCGCCAGGAAATGAGACCCTCCTGAATGTCCCCCTTGTGTTCTACTGTGTCACCTTGTCCACTTTGAACTGCCATTGCTCCCCTTCCTATGGTCCCTTGGACACTGGACCTGTGCTACAAACAGACTGGAACAATACCCTGGACTTTCCTCAACCATCACCCCATTCTATTACACTTTTGCGTCAATTATTTGCACTACAATAAACACCCTTGAACACAACCTAAGCGAAAGTGTTTTATGTGATGAAAATGTGCATATATGGAAACAGTCACATCATGTGCAAATGATCTGAACACTGTGATAGCATACATTTGATGACCTGTATCTGTCTGTAGTCATCACATCAGTGCACTGTTGTCATACCACCAACATCTGAAAAATGAGAAGCCATAGAGGACAGTAGGTAGAGATGCAAAGGAAGTGAATGCATCCTGCTACAGCCACACAGAAAACATCATTATTCAGAGGAATGGTCAGTTCCACTGTTTCACCTGTATGTCATTGGAAGTATTGACGTATAACTGATGTTCTGTTTCTTCCTCACTGTCCTGAGGGTCCACTCCTGCCACAGGGCCATTTCCAGTCTCCTCCTCCTGGCACATGTCGTCTGAGGGCCAGGTTGTGCAACATGCTGCATGCCACTACTATCTGGCAGACCTTCTCGGTTGAGTAGCACAGGGATCCACCTGTCAGATGGAGGCATCTGAACCTGGCCTTCAGGAGCCCGAAGGTCCTTTCAATAATTCTCCTGGTTCACCCATGTGCATCATTATAACGATTCTCAGCCCCTGTCCTGGCATTCCTCACAGGGGTCAGGAGCCATGATAGGTTTGGGTAGCCAGAGTCACCTGCAAGTATTGAGGGACAACCATTAACCTTAGACAATGGTATAGGGTCAACACCAGAAGACATACACTCACATACATTGTTCGGGGTGTCAGGCTCACCAATTAGCCACACCCTGTGCCTCTGTAGTTGAGCCATCACATTTGGGATTCTGCTATTTTTCAGGACGAAGGCATCAGGCACCGACCCAGAATACTTGGCAGTGACATGGGAGATGTACTGGTCAGCCAGGCACACCATTGGCACACTGAGTGAGTGGAAACTCTTCTGATTCTTGAACACTTGTTCATTTTGGTGGGCGGGACAAATGCAACATGTTTACCGTCAATCACCCCAATAATTTTGGGTATATGTCCCGTTGCATAGAATCCATCCTTCACAGTGGCCAAATTTTCCACCTGGGGGAAAGCAATGTAGCTGCACATGTGTTTCACCAGGGCAGACAAAACCCTTGCAAACACAATTAAATATTAGCTGTGACATTCCTGCTGCCAAGCCCACTGTCACTTCGAAAGAGCCAGTTTCCAGGAAATGGAGCACAGATAGAACATGCACAAGTGTGGGGATCCCAGTGGGATGACGGATATCAGATATGAGATCAGGCTCCAATTGAGCACACAGTTCTGTGATAGTGGCCCTGTCCAGTCTATAGGTGAGTATTATGTGCCTGTCTTCAAGTCCACAAGAGGTCTGTACATGGGGTCTTGCCTCCTCCTCCTCCGATTCCTCCGCAGTGGTAGGTATCTAAGGGACATGAGAGTGAGTAGGCTGTCACAGTTTGAACAATGGAACCACCACCTCAGTGTACATAGAGCAGTACCGTGATGGGACACTGGTAATGGCAATGTATGTGCAAAATATAGAAATGATGCAGTTCTCAATTATCTGAATATTGTCCACCACCATAAAGTGGCGACCGTCTGTCCTGTATGTATGGACAGGTGGAAGTGAGCTAACTCTGCCGGCATTGTGCATCATGGCGGAAGGCAGTCTTGCACCGCTGTGTTATTCCTCATTGGATAACATGGGGCTCTATGGAGTACAGTGGCCAATGGGGATCACCGACGGTGGTGAGGGTTTACACCGCTGCATACGTGACTGTCATTTTCTGCCTATAACCTCACTTGTTTCCTGACTTTCTACAGCACAACACCTACACTGTGTGTGCTGCTGTGAACTGTGTCTGGATTCTGCTATGGCCCGTGTGACCGGGGAAAGGGCCCCTGCCTTCACTTCGGAGGAGTTGGAGCGCTTGGTGGATGGGGTCCTAGCCCAGTGTGGGCTGCTGTGTGGGCCTCCAGACCAACAGGTGAGTACACCTCGGGCACGAGGCATGTGACAAGGTTGCTTGGAGATGTGTGTGCAAGCATCATGTCATTTGAGGGATCGTATGTCTGGTGGTGGTGTACATGGTGGGCATGGGTGATGTGTCTGCCAATGGGGATGGAAGGGGATTTGTGGGCCATATGTATAACAGGCTGCATTGTCTGGTTAATGGTGTCCTCCTGTCTATGTTTCCTTTGCAGGTCAGCACCCATCAGAAGGGATGGTGGCATGCCATCGCCAAGGACGTGCGGACCCTGGGGGTCTACAGCAGGCAGAGCACCCACTGTACAAAGACGTGGGAGGACCTGAGATGCTGGGCCCGGAAGACCGCGGAGGACCAGCTGGGGATGGCCTCCCAACAAGGGCCGGGTGCCCGTCGGAACCTGACTCCCCTGATGGCCTGCATACTGGTGGTGACCTTTCCAGAGCTGGATGGGTGCTTGAGGGCATCACAGCAGCCACAAGGGGGTGAGTACAGTGTGCGCTACCACTATGATTGGTAGGTGGCATGGGAACCTGGTGGTGGGTGTCAGTTAGTGGGTGCCCCTTATTGCTAGCTCAGAGAACGCAGCGTGATCCAGCTCAAGGGTAATGGTTGCATTGCTAAATCTGATAACCTAGCTAGGGTGCATTCCATGTCAGACAGGGCTTAGTGATTCCCAGGAGGGGTGCAGCTGGCAGTGTTTTTCTCACATCTTGCTGTGGTACCTAGCAAATGTAATGCCAGTGCGATGCATGGTGCTCAATCCTGATCTCTGAGTATGATGGTAATGTGTATGCCATCTGAGGTGTTGGTGCTGCAATTGACCCATGATCCCTTCCTCTCTCCTCCCCCTTTTTTCTTCGGTTATCCTGTCCATGTGTACATTAGCATCATCTGGCGGAGGAAGAGGTGGAAGTATTGCATGATGATGTTGTTTCGGTTGTCTATATCTTCTTCTTCTGCTTCCTCTTCCTCACTGTCCACAGGCTCCATAGCTGCCTCAAGACCAACATCAGGCCCATCTTCCTGCAGAAAAGGCACCTGGAGTCGCAAAGCCAGGTTGTGCAACATACAGCATGCCACGATTATCTGGCACACCTTCTTCGGTGAGTAGTGTAGGGAGCCACCTGTCAGGTGGAGGCACCGGAACCTGGCCTTCAGGAGGCCGAAAGTCCGCTCTATTATCCTCCTAGTTCGCCCATGTGCCTCATTGTAGCGTTCCTCTGCCCTTGTCCTGGGATTCCTCACTAGCCATGACAGGTTGGGGTAACCAGAGTCACCTGCAAATATCGAGGGACAACTGTTAGACACACACCAACCCTTAGGGACTCTCCTATATCCAGACACCTATTCAAACTGTATGGGGACCGTGGGCTCACCTATTAGCCACACACAGTGCCTCTGGAGTTTCCCCATCACTTAAGGGATGCTGCTATTCCTCAAAATGTAAGCATCATGCACTGAGCCAGGATACTTGGCATTCACATGGGAGATGTACTGGTCTGCCAAACACACCATCTGCACATTCATGGAATGGTAGCTTTTGCGGTTTCTGTACACCTGTTCATTCCTGCGGGGTGGGACAAATGCCACATGTGTACCATCAATTGCACCAATGATGTTGGGGATATGTCCCAGGGCATAGAAGTCACCTTTCACTGTGGGCAAATCCTCCACCTGAGGGAAAACGATGTAGCTGCGCATGTGTTTCAGCAGGGCAGACAACACTCTGGACAACACTTTAGAGAACATTGGCTGTGACATCCCTGATGCCATGGCCACTGTTGTTTGAAAGGACTCACTGGCCAGGAAATGGAGTACTGACAGGACCTGCACTAGAGGTGGGGGGATTCCTGTGGGATGGCGGATAGCTGACATCAGGTCTGGCTCCAACTGGGCACACAGTTCATGGATTGTGGCATGATCAAGTCTGTAGGTGATAATGATGTGTCTGTCTTCCATTGTCAACAGGTCCACCAGGGGTCTGTATACTGAGGATGACGCCATCTCATCATCTGCTCCAGCGGACGTGCGCTATGGAGGAGAAGGGTGATCAGAGGGTCATACACCACATAGCTTGCACAAGGGTGTTATGAACAATTGTGATGTAATCGGTGTGTGGCGCTGTCTGTCCGTATTCCTGCCCAAAAGTGCTGTGACGCAGTTAGTTGCCCTGCCATGTGGCCCCCTGAAATGGTGGCTGCCTGACCTGTAAGGAGGGACAAGGGGAAATGAGGTAACTGCACTGGCGTTGTGCAGCGTCGCTGTAGGCGGACGAAGACCGTGGCACAATTCAGCATTGGTTATCATTGGGCCCTATGGGTTCCAGGAGCCAATGACGATGTATGCTGGTGGTGACGGTACGCACTGCTGTGGACGTAGTCGCCATTTTCTATCTGTTCACTCACTTGATACCTGACCTTCAACAGGAGAGGACCTATACTGCAAGTGCTGCTGTGACCTGAGTCTGGAAGCGATAATGGCTACAGTGTCTGGTTAAAGGGCCACTGTCTTTACCGTGGAGGAGTTGGACAACCTGGTGGATGAGGTCCTCCCCCAGTACACGCTACTCTACAGTCCTCCAGACAAACAGGTGAGTACACTGTGAGCATGATGGATGGGACATGAATGTATGGAGTGGGGTGGATGGAAGATGCGGGGTGGGCTGAGGCCAGCATGTGAGGATGGTCAGTGTATGTGTTTCTGGGCCAGGGTGGGAAGTTGTGGCCCTTGAGTAAGAAGAACTGGATGGGGTAGTAAAATCCATTCTTACTTCACTTTTCCACTAGGTCAGTGCCCACCAGAAGAAGGGTATTTGGCATGCCATCGCCAAGGAAGTGTGGACCCTCGGAGTCTACCATAGACGGAGCACCCACTGCCGCAAAAGATGAGAGGACCTGCGCCGCTGGAGCAAGAAGACAGCGGGGGCCCAGCTGGGGATGGCCTCCCAACGTGGAAGGGGTGCCCATGGCACCGTGACCCCCTTGATGTACCGGATCCTGGCGGTGGCATATCCTGAGTTGGATGGGCGCGTGAGGGCATCACAGCAGCCACAAGGGGGTGAGTACAGTCTCATTCAGCTGACTCTGCACGCTGTATGAGGTATCTGGGTGGGGGAAGTGGGCTGTGGGCTGTGGGTTCCCCTAGGCCAGGGCAAACGTGCTAGGGTAGGTCCATTGTTAGGCAGGCTCTGTGGCACTCCAGCCCCAACAGTGGTAGTGGTCATCTACACCTAGTCAGGCTCCTGCGGGTTCCAGGTGTGCATCAAATGGGCTTAGGCACAGTCCCTCATGGGCAGGTGATTTTCCCATGAACAGTTAGTGCATGGCCTAGTGCATAGGGCTACTCTCTGTGTGTTGTGTCCTCCAACGGTGGTGTTGTTGCTGGCATTGACCATGTGTCTCCTCTATCTTCCCCCCTTTTTGTTTTGTCACCCTGTCCTTGTGTGCATTAGCATCATCTGGCGGAGGAGCATTGGCACCGGAGCAGGAGGGAGCTGCAACCCACATGGCCCAGGAGAGTGAATGTATGGAGTCTGAAGACACCAGTGGGACGGAGTGCGAGGGGAGCTCCACGACGGGGACAGGAGGAGACACAAGCGACAGCAACTCCTCCCCTGATGGGAGCTCCCTTGCGGTGTCGGGCACCTCTGTGCCCACCGCAACAACAGGTACAGCCGCCACCCCCCCTACCAGCACTGCCCTCCCAGCAGCCCCTCAGCGTGTTTCCCGTTCCCGCTCACACAGGAGGGTGGGCATCTCCTTTGCCCCAGGCACCTAAGGCCCTGCCACAGTCAGCCCTGCTGCCCTCAGTGAGGAGGCTATTGACCTCCTGAGATCCCTCACTGGTGGGCAGTCAACCATTTTGAATGCCATCCAGGGTGTCGAGAGGCATTTGCAGCAAACAAATGCATACCTGGAGGGCATTCATTCTGGCGTGGCAGCCCAACAGAGAGCATTTCAGGCTCTGGCTTCAGCACTGATGGCAGCCATTGTCACTGTGTCCAGCCTCCCCCCTCCAACTTCCACTACCCAGACCCAATCCCCTCTACCTCACCCTATCCCAAGCACACCATTAGACCAGCATGCACACTCATGAACACACAAAAGTGGCTCAGGCAAACATAAGCACCACACATCCCACAAGCACTCACACAAGCACCATACCCATGCAGATACACCAACATCCACTGCCTCCACTGTGTCCCCCTCCTCCACGTCCTCCACCTCCCTCCCAGTCTCGTCTCCACTCACACCTGCATGCACTACATCCTCAGCTACTACCTCCATCACCAGCACGCCCATCACCACACACCGCTCACATGCAATCACTACCACACTACCATTCACACGTCCCTTGTGTCCTCTCCCAGTGTGTCTGTGAGCCCTCCTCCCAAAGTACACAAATGCAGGCACACACCCACTCAACAGCCATCCACCTCACAACAGCCTCCAGCCCATGCACCCTCACCCAAACTCAGCAGACGTACACCTCCTACAACTACCACCTCTTCCTCCACTCCCAAATGCCCTCCATCTTCCCGTCCCAGTGTGTCTACAAAAACTTTTCCTAGCTTCCATTGACCTCTTTCCTACACCTCCCCCCCGTCCTTCCGTTAGGACCAGGATGTCCAGATCCCAGCCCAGCACCTCAGCTGCAAAATCCTCGAGCACTGTGGTCCCTACAAGTCCAGTAACATTGCGGGCGGCACCCATCAGGGCTGCCAGTGTGCCCCCTAGTGAGGCCAAGGATCACCCTATTCCACCACCTGCCAAGGTGAAGAAGGGGCCCACATGCCATAGAGAAAAGCCGCACCAACTACCCAGCAATGCCTCCTCCAAGACAAAAGAGGACAGTGCCAAGGTCCCTGCAGTGACTTTGAAGGTGGGGAAGGGACACAAGGCCAAAGGGAAGTCAGCTCAGGGTACAAAGCCTCCGGGTGAGGGACTGGTGTCACCCCTTCTGCAAGACAGAACAGCAACCTGTACGGCGGTGGCCACCGCCTCAACCACCGCCACTTACACTGCCACCTGCACATCTGCTGCCTCTGCTACAGTCCCCAGCATCATCCCCACTGGGCAGCCGTCCGAGGCTGCAGGAGACGTCCTGCTGTCTCCCTCCACAGGTGCTGACACCTGCACCACCGGCAGCATCTCCGCCGCAGACACCGCCGCAGCCACCGCCACTTGCCCCGCGACGTGCCCAGCCAGTGCCACCACAGCCGACATCAACATCATCCCAGTGGGCAGTCGTCCGAGGCTGCAGGAGACGTCCTGGACCCTGCACACACTACATGAGGCACCACAACCAGCACTGGCAGTACCAGCAGTTGGCAGGCTAAGTCGCCGCAGGGTGGAGTGTGTCTCTATCATGCTACCTCTTCCCAGAAAATCTCGTGGCTCAGACACCCAGGTGAGGGAATGGGAACTGCCACACCCCATGTGCACCCTGGGCACCAAGCCCTCTCCAGAACCAGTGGAGAACGGCATCCACTGCCCCAGTCCTTGGCAGGATGAAGCACTCTGGGCACAAAGCCCTCTCCAGAACCAGTGGAGAACGGCATCCACTACCCCAGTCCTTGGCAGGATGAAGCACTCTGGGCACGAAGCCCCCTCCAGAACATTGGAGAACGGCATCCACTACCCCATTCCTTGGCAGGATGAAACACTCTGGGCACAAGACCCCCTCCAGAACCAGTGGAGAACGGCATCCACTACCCCAGTCCTTGGCAGGATGAAGAACTCTGGGCACAAAGCCCCCTCCAGAACCAGTGGAGAGCACATCCACCAGAGAGACTGCGTCATTGCACTCCCCAGGACCAAGCAGTGGGCAAACCACCCACTTGAGAGACTTGAGAGACTGTGGCATTGCACTCCCCAGGACCAAGCAGTGGGCAAACCACCCACTTGAGAGACTTGAGAGACTGTGGCATTGCACTCCCCAGGACCAATCAGTGGGCCAACCACCCACTTGAGAGACTGTGGCATTGCACTCCCCAAGACCAAGCAGTGGGCAAACCACCCACTTGAGAGACTTGTGAGACTGTGGCTTTGCACTCCCCAGGACCAAGCAGTGGGCAAACCACCCACTTGAGAGACTTGTGAGACTGTGGCCTTGCAGTCCCCAGGACCAAGCAGTGGGCATGGAGCCCCCTTGTGGAGCAGTGGCGTCGTTCCATCATCCAGCTGAGGTGCCCCCCCCTCCCCCTCCCCCTGAGGTGCCTGTTTCTTTTCGACCTGTGGCCCCAGCAGTGTTCTCTCCGTTTTGACGCAGGTGTCATGTGTGGGCTTTGCCCATGCTTTTTGGGACCACTGGTCCACGGACATTGAATGGAACAGTATCTGGACTTGTGTACTTGCTGTACATATTTTTATATACTGATTTTTTAAAGTTATGTTGGCCTATCTGGATTTTCGATGATTACACTTGTTACAATCATTTCATTTGGTCCTTGAGTTCTTCCAAGGGGTTACGGGGAGTAAATGTAATGTTGCTGCATGTGTTTCTGTGTGTGTTGTTGGGGTGTTGCATGTGTGTGTGTCATTCTCTTTTTCCTCCCCCCTCCGCTGTGTGCTTGGTGCAGTACTCACCATGGTCGTCGCCGCCGTCTTTGATGTTCCTGGTAGAAGTGGAGGGAAACCAACATTGGTAACACCTGTAACTCGGGCTCCATGGCGTCCTGGTTCCTCGTTGGGTGTCGAGAGGTGAGTGGTTTCCGTTCCAAGTACTGTTTCCACGTGTTTTTACTGGCGTTGGTACCGTCCCGGAAAAGCTGACGGATTGGTGCCTTGTAATACTGTGGGCGGTACATTCTCTTCCGCCTGTCTGTTGGCGGTTACCGCTGCGGTGTTTGTTGCTACCTCTGTGGCGGTCGGAATGTTAAAGTGACTGTCTGTGTTGACGGTTTCCGCCATGGTCGTGACTCCATTTTTTTTACCGCCGGCCTGTTGGCGGTATTACCGCTGCTTTATCACCGACTGCCAGGGTTGTAATGAGGGCCTTAGTCTACACCCTGTACTGCCCTCCCCCCTGGAAACTGCATTAGAAAAAGTTGAGATTTCTTTGAAACAAAATGATGATATCCTACAGTAGACACATGCCGATAAACTATTGCCACAACACAAGAATCAAATACTAGGGCAGTACAGCAATACAACAATTGACACTAGAACACATTAGCAGGAAAAGAAGTACTCACCTACAACACACTAGAGCTACATGGACCACTATCATTCAAATAAAATATTGACAGCTTCTTTTACACAAACTAAATGAATAAAATTCATCACAAAACTATCATAAACATTCTCTTCCTCCTTGTTGAGAGAAGTTGCAAGGGGGAGTTTGTTACCAATTAAAAATGTGGAATATCCTGTTGAGTTGTGGGTGCAAGCCTCAATTTTTGCCTGAGTGCTGTAGATGATACACACACATTTTGCCTGAGTTGTCATTACAGCTGGGAAGATTCAACATACGTGTGGAACAGGAGGCAGTCAGGGGATTCACAAAACGTTTTCAAAAGTGAAGGTATCAAAACAAATCAGGATTTTCTGTGATGCAAAACATAGGAATTGTCTTAGCAAATACGTTATTGCTGGTAGTGCTTACTTGATTTGTAAAGATGGGTAGCAAGGAACCCAAGCCACAGCAGAAGGTAACATCGGTGATGGAATTCTGGTTTGCAAGCAAACCTAGCATTCAGGGAGGAAGTGGGAGAACAAGCAAAGCAACCAATAATAAAGTGTAATCCACAAGCAACTCCGAGTTCTGGGAGAACAAGCAAAGCAACCAATAATAAAGTGTAATCCACAGGCAAGTCAGAGCTCAGGTAACAGTTCAACAAACAACACCAAGGCCCTCATTATGAACTCAGCGGGAAATTGACCGCCAGCACTATGAGGATCCCGCCGGCCAAATAAAGAACATTCCGCTGGGCTGGCAGGCGGAAACAGTGTTTCTGCCAGCCGGCCCAGCGCAATCCTGGGCCTATACATTGCTGATGGATCCACATTGAGCCGCTGTCAATGTAGCAGTGCGGCGGGTGCAGCAGCATTGTCAGGCTGCGTGGTGGCGGTTGCATGGCGGTGGCAGAGTTCCGCCTGTGGCTGTCTCCCTGTGTTCATAATTTGACAGTCCGGACCGCCATGCCGTTTGCGGTAATTTCTGCCGCCGGCATGGCGGTCCAGACCACCATGTTCATAATTAGGGCTTAAATCTTAATCTGGGGCAAGTCAGAGTTTAGGCAACCATTCATCAAACAAAGCCATATCATAATCCAGCGATAAATCAGAGTTTAGGTAAAAAGGTCAAGGAACCAACAAGGGAAACAAACCAACAAAGGTGAGGTACACAGTAACTGTGAATGGATTGGAGCAATAGTGAAGGAGCCAATTCAGCAAAAGAAGTTGTCAGGCACCTTCTTAAAGGAGGTGGACTGCTTAAAAATGTACGCTGCCACTCATGACTTGGAAGTCCCTCTCCTTAACCTTTCCTAGTGGTGACCAAGGTGCCCCAGTAGTCATCAATCATTCAATCAATCAGTATTTTTAATTTTTTATAGCGCAGCACAATCACCTCTGGGGGTATCTGGGTGCTGGGGTGTGCAAAGTCGCAGTCGAACAGCCAGGTCTTGAATTTCCTTCTGAAGTCCGCCATGGAGGGTTCTGTTCATGGGTGGAGAGGCAGGCTATTCCAGGTCTTGATGGCAATGTAGGACAAAGAACGACCCCGCTGTGGCTGCGACAGATGCGTCGGGTGTGTGTGAGGGCCAGGGAGGTGGAGCTCAGGTGTCTGGCGGATTGATGGAAGCTCATGCGGTGGCTGATGTATGACGGCCTTTGATCGTGTAAGGCATTGTAGACATTCATGAGGATTTTGAACTGGCATCTCTTCTGGATGGGGAGCCAGTGTAGTTTTCTGAGGTGATAGGTAATGTGTGTTCATTTGGAAAGGTCTAGAATGAGTCTGGCTGCTGCATCCTGGATGGTATGAGGCCTCTTGAGGAGTTGGGTGGATGAGGGAGTAGAGAGCATTGTTGTAGTCCAGCCAAGTCAGCTGGTGGCAAGGGCCTGTGTGACGGCCTTTCTGGTGTTGTCTGGGATCCATCTGAAGATTTTGCGGCGCATGCGAAGAGTGTGAGAGCAGGAAGAGGCAACTGTGTTGATGTGTCGCTTCATGGTGAGTTTGCTATCGAGGATGAGCATGCATGGTCTGTTGGAGTGGGTGTGGGTCTCCAGCTCGGATGGCCACCAGCTGTTGTTCCAAATGGATCTGTTTCTCCCAAAGATCAGTACTTCTGTCTTGCCTGAGTTGAGCTTAAGGCAGCTGAGTTGGAGACGCTGGTCATGGTGTCATGGAAGTTTGTTCTAGTGGTGGGGGGCCTTCAGTGACCGAGAGGATGAGTTGTGTGTCGTCTAAACAGGATATGATGTTGTTTCTGTGGGATCTGATGATGTGAGCGAGGGGGGTCATGTAAGTAGGATGGGACTGAGGAGTGATCCTTGAGGTACACTACAGATGATATTCTTCGGTTCAGAAGTGAAGATAGGTAGGTGGATTCTCTGCGTGTGTCAGGTAAGGAAGGAGGCGATCCACTTGAGGGCGTTCCCCTGGATGCCAATGCTGTTGAGTCTGTTGATGAGGTTGTGGTGGGATACAATGTCAAATGCTGCTGATAGGCCAAGGAGGATCAGGGCTGCATTCTCCCACTGGTTGAGGAGGGTTCTCATATCATCAGTGGTTGCTATCAGTGCGGTTTCAATGCTGTGATTGGCGCAGAATCATGATTGGGAGGCAGCAAGCAAGTTGTTTTGATCCCGATATTCAGTGAGCTGTTAGTTGATGGCTTTGTCAAGCACTTTGGCAGGGTACGGCAGCAGAGAGATTGGTTGGTAATTTTTAAGTTGACTTGGATTTGTGGAGGGTTCCTTTAGAAGGGTTCTGACTACTGCGTATTTACACCTGTCAGGGAAGGCGTTGCGGATGCTGGTGAGTTCCGTGCTGATTTCCTTGGTACCGAGGTTGAAATAATGGTGGGGCAGAGGTTGGTGGGTGTTCTGGGGTGAATGGAGGACATGATGGCTGTGGTGGTCTACGTGGTGAGTGGAGTCTATGTAGTAACCACTCATCGTCTAAGATTAAAGCATGTCACCCTTCTAGGCAAAAATACCACCTGATTAGGGTGTATCAAGTCAGATATCACCAGGCCAGACAAGTCGCTAGAATCCTGGCCACAATCTTATTCTCAGTGTTCAGCAAGGAGATAGGTCTAAATGAAGACCATAGATTTTGTGGTTTACCTCCATAGGGATGACCACTGTGATCACGTGATTGAGATCTGGAGGCAAGCTCTTGTCATCTTGCACTGCCCGAATAGATTAAGTAGGTGGGGGGGTCGAGGAGGGAGGCCAGCTTTATAAAACTCCACAGGAAGACCGTTAGCCTCAGGCATTTTCCCAGATTACATCACCTATACTGCCTCATCTATCTCCTCCACTGTTAAGTCTGCTTCCAGTTCCTCTCTACTGGCCTTGTCCCCAGGAAGGCCCCAATATTATGTCCTGATCGGTCTCTGTGGTGCGCATAAAGTGCTGGGTAGTGCAGGCGCTGTTCCCCGCTCTGGTCTGCACTTTGGCCACCCACTGCACTTCATTTTCCCTCTTCCCCAACCAGGCCAGGAGATGGCTCGCTTTATCCCCTGTGTCAGACAGTTTCCTCTGAACCCTGAGGGAGTGTTGGTGAGCCGCTTGGGTCACATGATTACACTACTGTTATATCAGCCCTAGGATCTGGTTACTAGTCTACATCCAGGTCTTTTCAGGTTGAAGGAGTCAGTGGTCCAGCTAGTGCATCTGTTCCTCCCTGTGTTTCTATTTGAGAGCAATTGTGTCTGTGCTCTATCACTGAGTACTGTTTTGTATGCCTCACAGAGGGTGACCAGAAAGGCCACTGACCCCTCATTTTCCTTTAAGTACGTTTGGGTGTCCACCCTCAGAGACTCAGTGATATCTACATCTTTCATGGCCCAGGCACAAAGGCGCCAGGTCTGTGTCCGATCATGTGGTCTGGCACCCAGTCAGACCAGTAATGTTCAAGAGATCAGATATCCCACAGGCTAGATATTGCACGTGTCTCACCCAGTCCCTTTCTGTTATTGGAAGGAATATGTAGTCCAGTCATGTTAGTGTCCTGTGGGCCGTGGAAAGGGATGAAAATTGTCTATCATCATGGTGGAGGTGCCTCCACATGCCTCCCAAACCTAATCCACAGGCTATTTGTGCTAGTGCAGTAGGCAGCCTAGGTTGTGACAGCTGGGGTGGATATCTATCCATCTCCTAGGCTATGACCTCATTAAAGTCCTTCCCATTAAAAGCACATTGCTGGGTGAGTCTTAGATGATTGGGCCATGGCCTCCAACACATGTTTCTGGAGTCGGTGTATGCATTAACTATGAGGACGTTTTTCTGCCCCACTCTCCTCGCACTGCCACATAGCATCCCCCTGTATCCACCCACTGATGTTCAATCAGGAAAGAAGGGGTCTTCCTAGAGAGAATTGCGACTCCTCTGGAAGCCCTTGCAAACGCTGCATGAGCTAACCTAACACTGTATTTATCTCTTTAAAGGCAGTGGCATGTGTTCCCCATTAAATGTGTTTCCTGGAGGAGCTCTAGGTCAGTAGATTACTGCCTAACCACTCCTCCTCATTTTGCATCCCAGACCATTGACGTTCCGCGAGAAGACTGTCTATTCATCACTGTGTTGTGTGGCCATCTATATTGGTACTGTCCTCCCCTGTCCCTGTGGGCTGTGGATGATGCTCTTGGGGTCTCCCTTTCTATCTCTCCCGAGGTGGTCTCAAGCAGCCATGTGCCTCATTGTACCGATCTCTCCGCTTTTCCCTTACAATGGTCTTAAACTAACCACTTCCACAACTTGGAAAAGGTTTGTTGCCCACCCCACCTCCACAACATGCAGTTAACTATTGTCCTCCCTTCAAGACACCAAACAAGACACAAATAACAAAGAGAAAAATGTATGCTTTGTATAGGGGTCCTTCTGTGCAGGATAACAGATCACCCTCTTATCATATTGTCTCATGTCATTACATGTAAGCTCAGCTCCCCTTCTGGGGTAATCCACCATCCCCATGCAACTTAAGAATTTGGATGCCCCATCATGGTGGGGTAGTAGAAAACTCATCTCAGGGACCTGTAGATTCTGCTGTGTCCACAGTCTGTTCACATTGGTTGTCTCCTTAAGCAGCCCTTTCTTCTGCCTTGGAGCCAGAGGGGTCTCCACAGCTGTGAGTATAGGGGGGGTTCTTCAGATATATTGTACGTTTCCACTTCAATGGCTTCGGGCCCGGATGGAAAGTCCCACGGGGTACTCTGGTCACAGTACTCTCAAGTCCTCACTGCCAGATAGTTCCCCCATCTCTGCCTGGTTTTCAGCCTCAGAGACTCAGTGAGCTATGTTCCTAAGATCTTGGCACAAGAGGAAAACTTTGATTCAAGCCTCTCCCACCTTGGTTTCCACTGCTTCCCTTGAATCATGAATCACTTGGAGAATAGTGGAGAGATCGGGGGCCATGGCCCCCCAGCCCCACTGAGGAGGCAGAGATGGATTCCGCACTGCTTGAAGGCATGGATGTATACCAATCCATCTTAGTTTGTGTCTGTGCAGGTGGCGAGCGCTTATCTCACCACTCGATCGCTCCTGGGTGCAGAGGACAGTGTAAGGGAGGTCTGATGTGCCCTGGCCCACTTGCTCCCGGGGGCAGCATGAGCAGCCAGGACTGAGTTCCCTAATGCCACTAGTGCAAAAAATTCTATGGCCTCCTGATCCAGTACTTTGAGGGGGGCCTCCTGCAGCATGAACAGGGCCTGCCCAGTGGCCAGTTGCGAGGTGTTCAGATGGTTGGTGGAAGGTCTCATGGGCCCTGGCTCACTTGCTCCTGAGGGCTACGTGAGGAGCCAGGGCTTAAATCCCCAAGTCTGCTGCTAAAGAATGCTGTGGCCGACGGATCCAGTCCTTGGGGTGGGCAGCAGTGGGCAGGCTGGATTGTTGGTGGGAGGCCCGATGGGCCCAGGCCCCCTTACTTTTGGGTCATCAAAAGCAGTCAGAGCTGAGATGGCCTGTGCCACCAGTGCAAAAGAGGTGCCCCACCTTGGTCTGATCAGGAGAGGGCAAATTAAAGTTTTGGAGGGCCTGCTCGTATTACTGTCCACTGAGGGTGCCCAGACTGGCTTGAGATTCCAGACTAACCCAGGTACCTAGTCACTTCCTGTAGTGGGGGAGAGCTACCTGTGGCCCAGGATGGGCCTTAGCTTCCCCTGGGCATGGCCCCAACTCCTACGGGTCAGTGTCGCCAAGGATGCCAACAATGCCGTCTCTAGCTCCAGGTGGAAGGAAAGCAGCCACACAAAGCCCCCAAGGAGAGGCCCAGGACCCACTCGGCCCGTTAACTGACTGGTGGCGACTATGGTTCACTCCGCATTCACCATTCTTCTCCTCTTTCATGCTCTTATGAGCCCAAGGCTGCACCTGCTGACCCCTGTGGGCTCCTCACTCGTGCCCCACCATTGCCAACTCTCTCAGAACTGCTCTGGAACTCCAAACACAGTCCCAGGGCCCGGGCAACCTCAGCCAGTGACTGTCACCATCAGCTGGCCTCTCTGCTTCGCCAGAGCCCTCAACTGGCCCGCAAGCTCCGAGCTTCAGGCAGATCAACCCACCAGCCACGAGGGACTTGGTCATGGGTTGCAGCTAGGGATAATAAGGCCGAGGATGGAGGAGGATAAAAGAGGACGTTGGGAGCTGTCCTAGGCTGCAACTGCCATCATGGCTGCCTTAGCTATGCCCAGCATCTTATGGTCTGTGTCTCTCATGTGTAGTGGTCAGGGAGATATATCACAGATTTGGGGAACCTTCCTTGTTTGCTTCTCCCAACAACTTTCAGCTGGAGAAGCTCTGTGCACAGCAGTTTCCAACTCCAGGGGTATGGTGAGTGGATGCTCTGGTGATTCAATTGCCTTATGAAATTATTTATGCCTTCTTTCATTTTCCTCTAAATTCCAAATTTATATTGAAGGTTCAGAGCGAAAGGTAACAGATGATAGTAGTGGCCTTTTACTGGACAAAGAGATCATGGTTTCCTCTTTTCCTATTAACAGCTCTTTTACCTCCATTCCTCTCCCCTAGTAAACCTCTTCTTCACTTGACTCTTTTGGTTTGGAAGCTGAGAGGGTGTGCTAAGAAACAAAGTTTTGGATCATCTAGCCACTGTAATTCAGTATTCTAGACTCCTGTCTATGAATGCATCATATCCTAGACAGTGGAATGTCAGACATGGTGCTCAGAGAAACACAATTCTTCCATATGTTGTGAGATTAGAGTGGTCCGTAGATGGTTTCGGCAAAGATTTAACATTGGAAATGCTGGGAGCTCAAAGGCAGCGAATCTAGCTTTTAGAGCCTTAGGGAGGTTTTCTCTAGAATGGTAATCTAAGATTCAAACCACTAATAAATATTTTTCTAGACCTGCTGTATGCCTTTCTTCCCTGCTTGAGACCTAGCTTTGGTTATTAGGGCTTTACAGGGTTGCCCCTTCGAATCATTAGTTTTGGTAGAACTTAAGCGGCTTGCATGGAAGATGTTTTTAATTTTGGCTATTACTTTAGTCAGGTAAATGGGAGAGTTATGACCTTTATTGTGCAACCCACCAGGTTTAAGGTTTTTGGAGGATGGCATTGAATTTAGAACTCATCCTGGTATTTTAGCTAAAGTTCTTTCTTTGTCGTATCAGGACATTTCTCTGCTTTCTTTTTTTCCTAATGTCAGTAGGATCGGCAGCCTACTACCCCCTCTAAAACTAGGGTACTAGTAACGATAAAGTAAAGTGCTAAAAGGGGAATTACGCCTGAAATATTATTGTGGTCTAACTTGTTAATATCAACAAAAATGAATCAAGATATGAACAAAGATATTTAATCTAAAATGGGGATTCAATCAAGACAGATATTAATCTGGCAAGTCCAACAAAAACAAGAAAGAAGACGAAAAAGAAGAAAAAAGAAGAAACAAGAAACAGGCGTACACAAGATCATTACATGTGATTCAAATAAATTATTACCATAAATGTTCCTTAATTAGTGTGCAAGTAAAACTCGACATACATCAATCTTGTGTGTAGGATAAAAGATCCTGCAAAATAACATAAACTAACTTATGAAAGTGCACTCTCTGATTGGCTAGGTTCAGTCTATTGTTACATATTCCTCCGTTTTAGCGGTATAGTAGTTCATAGACAAAAAGTGGAGTGGCGTCGTCGTTTCAGCCTCCTAGGTCATAAGTGCATAAGACCATCTTCAGGACCAGCAGTTTGAATGGGGTTATCACGATGACCCGAAACGCTTACAAATATGAAGCTGCCATATATCAGCAATACCAAATTTATATAACACGGTAACGAATCAGAGTGTTTCGTGCCTTACTAGTAATTCAGTAAGCAAAACAAGTATTTCTAGTTCCTCATGTTATTTTGACGTGGCACGTATGCTTATGACCTAGAAGGCCGAAATGTCGAATCCGCTCCACTTCTCATCTATGACATACTATGAGTCTGAACAAAGGAATATATACCAATAGAATGAATCCAGCCAATCCCTGCACTGCACTTCTGACACACTGAATTTCTGGAACTCTGTAGGCTCTCCCAAAATGTAATTTGGTAAATAGTTGTGATTGTCTTCATTGATGTGTTAAGACTGTCCTGCAGGTAGTCCATTTTTTTAAGGTGGTTTGTGACAACTTGATTTAACGTTAAATATGTTACATTTATTTAACAAAGTGTATGGATTTAGCACGCCAAAGAATTCTACACAAAGCTTTAACTTTTGATGTCAAATGGGAGAGAAATACAGAAATACTCATCTAGTGGATTATTTGCATAAAGCAGGAAACCTGGGATAAATCAAAGCTACCGTCCCTGTCTAAATTGTGTGCTCCGAGGCAATTACTTCTTTTCACTGTATCTCCCTTTCCTTCTTCTTCACATCTGAGAGCACTTTGGAATACATTGGTTCGGTATGTTTGCTGTACAAAAACCTATCATTTATATGGCTTAAATGGTACCATATTGTTCAATATGTAACACCAACCTCGGCTTCACAGAGGGAGCAAATTACAATTTACTTGCCTCTTGGTTCACTAATCACATCAGGGAGGTTAGGGCACAAATGTTTCTAAATTCATGTTTAGAGAATTTCACTTCTAAAAAATACCACTCAATGCATTGAAATAATCCTATGTACTATTATGAAATGTTTCAGCATGTTAAATCAATATTTTTTAATTTACTTTTGAAGAGTCTTTACCAAATGTTGTCCAAGACATTGATGTGTGATTCTTGAATGCTATGAAGAGTGCCATGGTTGATCGTTCCATCTTAGGCGTTGGTCGCAGGCAAAGCTGCAGCGAGGTGTATCAAAAACACTTTCCTACTTAAAGCTTTACCAGCAGGCTGTCATCGATTACACAATTGTAACGAGCTCAGAAATATCCCATCATGTCAGGAGATGCTGTAGACAGCGTCTATCAAACAAATTTCCTTAGATGTGTTAAGGAACGGAAACGCTTGAGAGGGATGACCGGAGAAGAAAATCTCATGCTGGCACAACACAATGCCATGCACAGTGTGTATCATGATTCCATAGAATAAAGATAGAACTTATACCGAGGTGAGCAGCGGCAGAAAGACATAAAGACCCTCATGGCAGTGTCCTGACTGCCACTGTTAAAGTGGCGGTAATACCGCAAACAGGCTGGCGGTAATTACTGCCAAATTATGACCATGACGGTGAGGCTTCCCAAAGTCAGCCAATGTACCACACCAACAACAAGGGCGTTAACACCACCGACTACGGCGGTAGCCACCTACAGCCAGGAGGAAGTCAAGGTACTGCCCACCTTATTATGACACAGCAAACCGCCAGGATTTCCGGGGCATTAGCAACGCCATCAAAAGCCTGGCGGAAACATATTACAGAAAAGGAAAGACTCACCTTCAGGGACACAGAGGACTCTGCGGCCACCATGGAAGCTGAACTCCAAGTCTTCCCGATGCTCTACCACGCCATGGCCGTCCTGGAGTGCCAACGCCGACAAAGACAATGACAGTGAGTACAGCCGCCTAGCACCCAAGGGAGGGAGTGAGGAAAAAGAGAGTGACACACACATGCACAACACACAAAATACACACACACACAACCAGCTGCACAGTACATCAACAGTTAAAGGACCCAGGAGCAAAGAATGCAAGGACATATACCTGTAGTACAACCACTGTAATTTGCTGCCAACCGCCACCATAATGATTAAATAAATACCTATATACACGTAAATGTACAGATTGGGCCAATGGCCAGTCCAAAGTACTAAAGGGCCACATGACCACAGAGCACCGCCCAAGCCCCAACTTGACTCCTGACATCATCCGGACTCCACTGTTCAGGGGCATCATGTTGGAAATGGGCAGGCACCTCAGGTGGAAGGGGGGGCACCTCTACTATAGTGGGTACAGTCTCTGGAGGGGGCTCCTTGCCCACTGGTTCTGGAGGGGGCTCCTTGCCCACTGTCCCTGGAGGGGAGTCTTAGGCCACAGTCGTCTCTGGAGGGGGGGGTACATGGACTCTAGTGGTGGAGGGGTATCTTTGCCCTCAGGTGGAGAATGGGGATCCCTGCCCTCAGGTGGTGGATGGGGATCCTTGCTCTCAAGTGGTGGATGGGCATCCTTGGGTTCAATCCTGTGAGGGACCCCCCTTGCCATTTGTCATGTGACTTGTGTCCTTGACTCTAGGTTTAGGAGATGCCTCCACTGCTCCCGTCCTCTGTCTATTAGGTTCCACCACCCTAGACCTCAGTTTTTGAGGTGGAGGTGTGTACTTGCTGGGAGTGGCTGCAGTCCAACTCAGGGACCCCTTAGTGCCAGCAGCAGATTTTTGGGTAGGAGCAGGGCAGACTGGTTGGCTGAGGTGCTGGGCTGGGTGGTTACGACCTTGCACTTACGGGCAGGACGGGGGTAAGGGTAGGGAGGAGGTAAAGATGGGTAAGGAAAACGTTCTTAGGGACTTTGGGGCAGGATGTGGGAAGAGAGATGGGAGTGGAGGTCGAGGGAGTGGTAGTAGGATGAGTAGGTGTGCTGGACTAGGGTGCAGGTGCGTGGACAGTGCATGTGTGTGAGGTGGATGGCTGTTGGGGGTCTGAGTGTGAGCGTTTGTGTTTCTTTCGAGGGGGCAGACAGGGTGGGAAAGGACTAGTAGGACATGCGGATGGATGTTGTGGTGGTGTCTGCAAGTGAGCACCCATCATGAGGTGGTGATGGTGGTTGACTGCCCGACAGAGATGGATCTCAGGGGGTCAATAGCCTCCTCACTGAGGGCAGCAGGGCTCACTGGGGCAGGGTCTGATGTGCCTGGGATGAAGGAGATGCCCACCCTCCTGGATGAGCGAGCATGGGCAACTCAGTGGGGGGCTACTGGGAGGGCGGTGCTGGTACAGGGGAGGTGTCTGTAGCTGGGGTGGTTCCATAGGTTTTCGCCACTACCAGGCAGCTCCCATCGGAGGAGGTTTCAGAGTCGTGTTGTCACCTTCTGTCCCCGCTGTGGTGCTTTCCTTGCCCTCTGTCCCAGTGGTCTCCCTGGCATCAGTGGACTCTGCCTCCTAAGTCCCGTGGGCTGCCGCTCCCTCACTCACCGGTGCCCCTGCTCCTTCGCCAGATGATGCTAATGCACACATGGACAGGATGACAGAAGAAAATGGGGGGGAGAAAGAAAGGGAGCACAGGGTAAATTACAGCAACAACACCACATATGGCATACACATCACCATCACACACAGTGACCAAGATTGAGCAGTATGCACCGCACTGTCATACCATTGGCTAGGTACCAATGCAGGTAAGAGCCAAACACTGCCATCTGCACCCCTCCTGGGACATACTAAGCCCCGTCTGACATGGAAAGCCACCTAGCTAGCTATCCAGATTTTGATATTCACCCAATAACCCTGAGCTAGACCACGCAGCAATGTATGAGCTGGCATAAAGGGGCATCCACTGACTAAAAACCCTCCACCAGAATCCCATGCCAGGCAACAAAGATGGTTGTCACACACACTAGACTTACCTCCTTCTGGCTGCTGCGATGCCCACAAGCGCCCATCCAGCTCTGGATAGGCCACCACCAGTATGCGGGCCATTAGGGGGGTCAGGTTCCAACAGGCACCTCTTCCTCGTTGGGAGGTCGTCCCCAGCGTCTCAGGTCCTCCCACCGTTTCCTGCAGTGGGTGCTCTGCCGGCAATAAACCCCCAGAGTCCACACCTCCTTGGCGATGGCTTGCCACAAGCCCTTCTTCTGATGGGTGCTGACCTGCAGGGAAAACACAAACAGAGGGGCACCATAAATCTGAATATCCAGCCTATCACACATACGGCATTCAGACATCATTTGCCCCTCAAATGGCACAAACATCACCCGGAGCCCTGCATGTACACTACCGCCAGCCATACCCCCTACCCAAATGACACACTGCCAGCACACACACAAACCTCCATGCAGCCTTGTCGCATGCAATGTCCCGATGATGTACTCACCTGTTGGTCTGGAGGCCCATGCAGCTGTCCATACACAAGTAGGACCCCATCCACCAGGTGCTCTAACTCCTCTGAAGTGAAGGCTGGGGTCCCTTTCCCTGATGCATGGGCCATGGCAGGTTCCAGACACATGTCACAACAGCACATGCAGTGGAGGTGTTGTCCTGTGGAAAGTCAGGAATCAAGTGAGATTATAGTCATAAAATAGCCGTCACATCCGGGGCGGTGTACACCGTCACTGCCGGCGGTGATCCTCATTGGGTACTCCATAGAGCCCCATGTTAGCCAATGAGGAATTGCACAGCGGTTCAGACCGCCTTCCACCATGATGCCCAACGCCGGTGAAGTGAGATCACTTCCACCTGTCCCTACATAAAGGACAGGCAGTTGCAAAGTTATGGTGCTGGTACACAATTTTAGAATAAAAACTGCGTCATTGTTGTTGATTGTACCCACATAGGGCCTGATTACAACTTTGGAGGAAGGTGTTAATCCATCCCAAATGTGACGGATATACCACCAGCCGTATTACGAGTCCATTATATCCTGTGGAACTCGTAATAAGGCTGGTGGTATATCCGTCACATTTGGGACGGATTAACACCTCCTCCAAAGTTGTAATCAGGCCCATAGTCTCTTTGTACACTGAAGTGGTGGATCAATTTTTCATGTTGTCACTCCCTTCTCACTCTTCTGTCCCTCAGGTACCTACCACTGTGGAGGAATGGGAGGAGGAGGAGGCAAGCCCCTGTGTACAGACGCCTTGTGGGCTTGGCTACACTTGAGGACAGGCACATAATACTCACCTTTAGACTGGACAGGGCCACACTCACAGAGATGTGTGCTCAATTGGAGCCTGAACTGATATCTGCTATCTGTCATCCCAATGGGGTCTTCCCTCTTGTGCAGGTCCTATCAGTGCTTCATTTCCTGGCAACCGGCTCTTTTCAAGTGACAGTGGGCTTGGCTGCAGGACTGTCACAGCCAATGTTCTCAATGGTGCTGGCAGGGAATATGGCAGCCTTGCTCAAACACATGGGCAGCTACATCGCTTTCTCCCAAGTAGAAGATTTGGCAACTTTGAAGGCTGGATTCTATGCAATGGGATATATTCCACATGTTATTGGGGCCACTGACCGAACACATATAGGATTTGTCCCCCACCGAGCCAATGAACAGGTCTTCACGAATAGGAAGAGTTTCCACTCACTCAATGTCCAGATGGTGTGTCTTGCTGACCAGTACATCTCCCACGTCACTGCCAAGTATCCTGGGTCGGTGCATGGCGCCTTTGTCCTGAGAAATAGCCGCGTCCCACAACTGATGGCATAACTACAGAGGCACAGATAATGGCGTATAGGTGAGCCTGCGTCCCCAGCCAATGTATGTCAGTGTATGCCTTCAGGAGTCATCCTCCTCATGCCATAGTGCAAGGCTAATGTTTGTCCCTTACTTGTTGCAGGCGACTCTGGCTACCCAAACCTTCTCTGGCTCTTGCCCCTGTAAGGAATCCGAGGACTGGGGCTTAGATTAGGTACAATGATGCTTATAGGGGTCCCAGGAGGATTATTGAAAGGACCTTCAGTCTCCTCAAGGCCAGGTTCAGGTGCCTCAATCTGACAGGTTGATCCCTCTGCTACTTCCCTGAGAAGGTCTGCAATATAGTTTTTGTATGCTGCATGTTGCACAACCTGCCCATCAGACAACATGTGCCTTATCTGCAGGAGGAGGAGGGTGAAAATGCTCCTGTGGCAGCAGTGGACCCTGAGGACAGTGAGGAGGAGGAGGAAGAGGATGAGGATGTGGACAACAGGACATCTGTTAAACGGCAGTACTTCCAATGACACACAGGTAAGACAGTAGAATTGACCATTCCTCTAATAAAGTATTTTTCTGTGTGGCTATAGCATGATGGCAGTCACTTCCTTAGCATCCCAACTGACTGTCACCTATGCCTTCCCATTTTGCAGATGTTGGTGTGGTTACAACTGTGTACTGATGTGATGACTACAAACTGCTACATGCCATTTGTTGGATGGAATCACAATGTTCTGGACAATTGCACAGGATGATGCAGTTCAATCCATTACACATTTCTGTCAGATGAAGCACTATTACTCCAGTTGTGTTCAAGGGTGTTTATTGAAGTGACAATTATGAAGGGATAGTTCACTGGAATGGGGTGATGGTAGAGGATAGTCCAGTGTAGTGGGCCAGTCTGTTTGTAGAACATGTCCAGTGTCCAAGGGGCCATAGGAAGGGGAGCAATGGCAGTTCAAAGTGGACGAGGTGACACAGTGGAATACAAGGGGAACATTCAGGAGGGGCTCATTTCCTGATGGTGGACTTGGTCTTGGCAAGTGTCTCTGGTGTCTGCCTGGGTTGCAGGGACTGTTTGCGGGGTGGTTCACCTTCTGCAGGGGGAAGGGTGCTGGTGGCCTGTGGGTCCTGTGACAGGATCTCCCGTCCACTAGCGGCAGCAGTTGTGGAGGGCTGGTCAGTTGACTGGCTAGTGGAAGGGGCCTGCTGGTGTGATGTTGGCCATATCACCCAGCACCCCTGCTAAGGTGCTACATGATGTCTATCACCTGACCCATCTTGTCCTGGGATTGTTGGTAAGCCCCCAGGACATTAGTGAGTGCCACCTAGGCAGTCGTTTCTCTGGGCCTGTCCACCCCCTGTTGCACAGCAGTCCTCCGAGTGTCCCTGGCCCTCTATGCCTGTGTCACCTGAATAGTGTGCCCACTGCCACTGACGCCTGGACTCTTATTGACTTTCCTGTGCGGTGTGGACTGGGGTCCCTTTACAGGTGGGCACACTGCTGATTGACGTGTCCTCGGGACAGAGGTCTGGGGATGTTGGGTGGCTGCTGTGGTGTTGGATACTGAGGGGGGAGGATCTGTGGTGGACTGGGTGTGGGCTGGGGTAGCCGACTGACCAGTGGTCCCTGATGGGCCAGAGAATTCATCCAGATCTCCAGAGTTGCTGGGGGCATCTTCTGGTGGGGGACTGGTTAGCCGTGGCACCTCTTTGCCACTGAGATTGGCTGGGGCACATGTGGGGATGTAAGTGGTGTGTTATGCTACATGTCTCAGTCACATTCTGGATCCCTAGCTTCCCCTATATTGTTGCTGTTGCCCTGCCAACTTTGTCTGTGTATGGTGATGTATTGCGGGATTGTTAGTTCTCCATGCTGTGCATGCATTGGTGGTAGATGTACATGCAGGGCTGGGAGGGATGTGCATGCAGCGGGTATGGCATGCAGGGCTTGGCATTTAGGTCAGTTAATTGTGGTGGTGCACTGTGTGCGATAGAGTGAAGTAATGGGTGTCAGGGTGGGGGGGGGGGGGTGGTGGCATGCAGGCATGGGGGGATAGTTGGTAAATATTGACTTACCAGTGTCCAGTCCTCCGGCAACTCCAGTGAGTCCCTCAGGAAGCAGGATTGCCAAGACTTGCTCCTCCCATGCTGTCAGCTGTGGGGGAGGGGGCGGGGGTACACCACCAGTCCTCTGGATAGCGAGCTGGTGCCTTGCTGCTATGAAACGTACCTTTCCATGTAGGTCGTTCCACCTCTTCCTGATGTCGTCTCTTGTTTGTGGATGCTGTCCCACGGCGTTCACCCAGTCCATGATTCTCCACCACAGCTCCATCTTCCTGGCAATGGATATCTGCTAGCTCTGTGTTCCAAATAGCTGTGACTCTACCCTGACTATTTCCTCAAACATGACCCGTAACTCCTCATCAGTGAAACGGGGGTGCCTTTGTGGGGACACGGGTGTTGTGTGGTGTGTGTTGTGCAGATGGTGTTGAGTAATGTGGTCGGGTGTGGGGTGCATGACAGATCAATGGGTGGTTGTGGTGTGTGTGTGTGTAGTTGTCTCTGTGATTTGCATGGCTAGCTATTGCAGTCTTTTTGTCTTAGCAAGGGGTTGTGGGTAATGTGGGTGTGTGTTTTATAGTGCTGTTAGTTGGTGGGTGTGGTGTGTGCATTAGTGTCAGGTGTGTGATTTTGGTATTGGCCAATTTTGTGTTGTTTTGTATTTAGGTAGCCATTATGACCGTGCCGGTGTGTACCCCAATGGTTTACTGCCGTTGAATGTCCGCTGTGGTGATTCATGGATCATAATGTGGAGGGCATTGTTTTGTTCGTGTAACAATATGGGTGTTTGTACTGACAGTTTAGCACTTACTTTTTGTCTGGCGGATTTGTGTTTGTGGCAGTATTCTGTCGGTTTCGTGTTTGTGTGTCATAATATGATGGTATGTTGGCGGCCGTCATCGCGGTGGTAAGCAAGATTTACCGCCAATGTCATAATAAGGCCCATAATGACATAATTAAAAAAGACTCACGGCAGTGAGACACAGAGCGATGACAAAAGAATGCAACTGCATATGGGTTTAAAGTATGCTTACAGCTATTGATTGTGACGCGCTGCCATCAGTCTAGGCGATTACATAATCATTACTTCCTTGTCATCTTCCTAGGCACAGCATTTACATAGTGAGTGCCTGCTCCCTACCAGAGACGCTCGACAAGCCAAATAAAATACATAGTTTCCGCCCCTAACATGACTTCCGTTCTGCCTCACCTTCCATCATGCTTTACAAAAAGAAGCTCACCCTGCCCACATCCTGCCTTTTCTGTTCTCTGAAAGAGCACGAGTCAAAAGGTCGTAAATAAAAAACATTTTTTATTGTTGAATTTATTTAAATGATGTAACAGGACCGACTTAAGCAGTTCCTCTTGATTTATTGTAGAGATGCGTGATGTCCTTCCATAGTGGGCTCTTGGGCGCGAAGGCATTTCAAGCATCTGCACTAACAGTGTGTGCTGATTTTGAGGTGTCCTGACCAGGTTTATCAAGAAGGAGGGTGGAGAACCCAGAGTTGTTGAAAATGAGACACTAACTAGTTTTTAAATGGCAGTAATCTCAAGAGATTCACCTCGGGGTGATCGCCCAGTGGTTTCAAAATGGCTACATTGTTTCTGTGTTTGTGGAGGAGTTGCAGCTGGATGGTGTTTGGCAACTTTCTGAACTAACACAGAAGAACAACAGAGCAAAGGAAGAGCGCTGAGAAAATGCCCAATATGGAACCACAGGAACCTTTCAAAGGAGGGTGATAACATAGAGTAAAAAGGCGCTCCAAATTTCCTATCTGAAGATTAAGTAAAATTAAGTTACGGTGCTCTGCACTGGGGTCTCACCCCCTAACCACCCCTACAGGGTTAAACAACTTAACCAATGTTGCATAGAGTGTGAAGGCACACGTAAAAGCAATCAAAGATTCAATCACAAAAAATCACAATCACTTTATAGAGTATCACAACACTATATATTTTTTTCAAAATCAAAGTAATAGCTTAGAATATAGTTTTTAGAGTTCTTTTTAAAGTAAAGTTCTGATCTTGTCTCCCATCGAAATCAGCTGTCCAAAATTAATGTTCATCCGATGTTTGTTCCATCTTTTTAGTTTATAGTCCTAGATGTTTCTCAATCCATCATAAATCCAAGTGTATACGTTCCATAAAATTGTTCAAATAATATGATATCAAAGTTCACTAAAAGTTCCTCTTTTGCTTGTTTCTATGTCAATCTCTCTTACTTGTTCATACGTCCGTCAACACGTGTTTCATCCGGGGAGTACCCCTGGACTTCCTCAGGACCTCCCAAAGTATTATTTTCAAATGCAAAATGACCTAAATCAAACTGAACAATGTATTCCATTAATTAGATTATCAACATTCTAAAATATGATCAACACTCAATAGTGGGAAATAAACATAACTCATAATGAAAATTAAAATATAATACTAATTTTCAATAATTACCCTTGATTTGGCTATAATTGAAATAACCTAACTATCAAGTCTCACAGTATACGTTCAGCTCAGTGTATTCGAAACAGCCATTTATAATCCTTCTCTTCATACAACTCAATTGCAATATTTGTAACCTTCCTAACAGAAAATCTCATCTATCTTTAAATAATATATTCAGTATCCTGACATACCTTTTCTTGCAGAGCTATATCACCTTCAATATATCATTTTCTCACTTTCAGAACCTGACAATTGTATCTGAAAATAAATAAATATCATGGAATTCCTATCAGTATTAACTCTTAATCCCTTTCTACCCAAGCACCTTATAGTGCTAATCGGAGTCTTTTAAACTCAGTGAAACTAGTAGACATAGACAACGGACTTAAGTTTTCCCCGCATCTATGTGAAAGTAAAAATAGAAAACGGACTGCTTTATATTGTTCCTTACTGATTCCGACTTGCTTACATTTCACAAAGCTTCGCTACCAATGTGCGCCATCTCTTTAATGTTTACTTGAATGTCATATCGAGTGTCACCCAGCTCAATTTCTTTTAAACTTCATAAAATTAATAAACATAGACAACGGACGTTCCTTTTTCTCCGGGTCTATGTGTAATAAATATAGAAAACAGACTATTCTGTGTTTATTGTTTGCTTGAATGTCATATCGAGTGTCACCCAGCTCAATTTCTTTTAACCCCTTCGCTGCCAGGCCTTTTCCCCCTCCTGTGCCGGGCCTTTTTTTCCCTATTTGGGGCAGTTCGCGCTTAGGCCCTCATAACTTTTTGTCCACATAAGCTAACCAAGCCAAATTTGCGTCCTTTTTTTCCAACATCCTAGGGATTCTAGAGGTACCCAGACTTTGTGGGTTCCCCTGAAGGAGGCCAAGAAATTGGCCAAAATACAGTGAAAATTTCGTTTTTTTCAAAAAAATTGGAAAAAGTGGCTGCAGAAGAAGGCTTGTGGTTTTTCCCCTGAAAATGGCATCAACAAAGGGTTTGCGGTGCTAAACTCAGCAGCTTCCCAGCTTTCAGGAACAGGCAGACTTAAATCAGAAAACCCAATTTTTCAACACAATTTTGGCATTTTACTGGGGCATACCCCATTTGTGCAATTTTTTGTGCTTTCAGCCTCCTTCCAGTCAGTGACAGGAATGGTCATGAAACCAATGCTGGATCCCAGAAACCTAAACATTTCTGAAAAGTAGACAAAATTCTGAATTCAGCAAGGGGTCATTTGTGTAGATCCTACAAGGGTTTCCTACAGAAAATAACAGCTGAAAAAGAAAAATATTGAAATTGAGGTGAAAAAACCATCAATTTTTCTCTACGTTTTACTCTGTAACTTTTCCCTGCAATGTCAGATTATCGAAAGCAATATACCGTTACGTCTGCTGGACTCCTCTGGTTGTGGGGATATATAGGGTTTGTAGGTTCATCAAGAACCCGAGGAACCCAGAGCCAATAAATGAGCTGCACCCTGCAGTGCGTTTTCATTCTATACCGGGTATACAGCAATTCATTTGCTGAAATATAAGGAGTAAAAAATTGCTATCAAGAAAACCTTTGCATTTCCAAAAAGGGCACAAGATAAGGTGTTGAGGAGCAGTGGTTATTTGCACATCTCTGAATTCCGGGGTGACCATAGTAGCACGTGAATTACAGGGAATTTCTCAAATAGATGTCTTTTTTACACACACTCCTATATTTGGAAGGAAAAAATGTAGAGAAAGACAAGGGGCAATAGTACTTGTTTTGCTAATCTATGTTCCCCCAAGTCTCCCGATAAAAATGGTACCTCACTTGTGTGGGTAGGCCTAGAACCCGCGACAGGATATGCCCCAAAACACAACGTGGACACATCACAGAAAACAGAGCTGTTTTTAGCAAAGTGACTACCTGTAGATTTTGGCCTCTAGCTCAGCCGCCACCTAGGGAAACCTACCAAACCTGTGCATTTCTGAAAACTAGAGACCTAGGGGAATCCAAGGAGGAGTGACTTGTGTGGCTCGGACCAGGTTCTGTTACCCAGAATCCTTTGCAAACCTCAAAATTTGGCTAAAAAAACACATGTTCCTCACATTTCTGTGGCAGAAAGTTCTGGAATCTGAGAGGAGCCACAAATTTCCTTCCACCCAGCGTTCCCCCACGTCTCCCGATAAAAATGATACCTCACTTGTGTGGGTAGGCCTAGCACCCGCGACAGGATATGCCCCAAAACACAACGTGGACATATCACAGAAAACAGAGCTGTTTTTAGCAAAGTGACTACCTGTAGATTTTGGCCTCTAGCTCAGCCGCCACCTAGGGAAACCTACCAAACCTGTGCATTTCTGAAAACTAGAGACCTAGGGGAATCCAAGGAGGGGTGACTTGTGTGGCTCGGACCAGGTTCTGTTACCCAGAATCCTTTGCAAACCTCAAAATTTGGCTAAAAAAACACATGTTCCTCACATTTCTGTGGCAGAAAGTTCTGGAATCTGAGAGGAGCCACAAATTTCCTTCCACCCAGCGTTCCCCCATGTCTCCCGATAAAAATGATACCTCACTTGTGTGGGTAGGCCTAGCGCCCGCGACAGGATATGCCCCAAAACACAACGTGGACATATCACAGAAAACAGAGCTGTTTTTAGCAAAGTGACTACCTGTAGATTTTGGCCTCTAGCTCAGCCGCCACCTAGGGAAACCTACCAAATCTGTGCATTTCTGAAAACTAGAGACCTAGGGGAATCCAAGGAGGGGTGATTTGCGGGGCTCGGACCAGGTTCTGTTACCCAGAATCCTTTGCAAACCTCAAAATTTGGCTAAAAAAACACATGTTCCTCACATTTCTGTGGCAGAAAGTTCTGGAATCTGAGAGGAGCCACAAATTTCCTTCCACCCAGCGTTCCCCCACGTCTCCCGATAAAAATGATACCTCACTTGTGTGGGTAGGCCTAGCGCCCGCGACAGGATATGCCCCAAAACACAACGTGGACATATCACAGAAAACAGAGCTGTTTTTAGCAAAGTGACTACCTGTAGATTTTGGCCTCTAGCTCAGCCGCCACCTAGGGAAACCTACCAAACCTGTGCATTTCTGAAAACTAGAGACCTAGGGGAATCCAAGAAGGGGTGACTTGCGGGGCTCGGACCAGGTTCTGTTACCCAGAATCCTTTGCAAACCTCAAAATTTGGCTAAAAAAACACATGTTCCTCACATTTCTGTGGCAGAAAGTTCTGGAATCTGAGAGGAGCCACAAATTTCCTTCCACCCAGCGTTCCCCCACGTCTCCCGATAAAAATTATACCTCACTTGTGTGGGTAGGCCTAGCGCCCGCGACAGGATATGCCCCAAAACACAACGTGGACATATCACAGAAAACAGAGCTGTTTTTAGCAAAGTGACTACCTGTAGATTTTGGCCTCTAGCTCAGCCGCCACCTAGGGAAACCTACCAAACCTGTGCATTTCTGAAAACTAGAGACCTAGGGGAATCCAAGGAGGGGTGACTTGCGGGGCTCGGACCAGGTTCTGTTACCCAGAATCCTTTGCAAATCTCAAAATTTGGCTAAAAAAACACATGTTCCTCACATTTCTGTGGCAGAAAGTTCTGGAATCTGAGAGGAGCCACAAATTTCCTTCCACCCAGCGTTCCCCCACGTCTCCCGATAAAAATGATACCTCACTTGTGTGGGTAGGCCTAGCGCCCGCGACAGGATATGCCCCAAAACACAACGTGGACATATCACAGAAAACAGAGCTGTTTTTAGCAAAGTGACTACCTGTAGATTTTGGCCTCTAGCTCAGCCGGCACCTAGGGAAACCTACCAAACCTGTGCATTTCTGAAAACTAGAGACCTAGGGGAATCCAAGGAGGAGTGACTTGTGTGGCTCGGACCAGGTTCTGTTACCCAGAATCCATTGCAAACCTCAAAATTTGGCTAAAAAAACACATGTTCCTCACATTTCTGTGGCAGAAAGTTCTGGAATCTGAGAGGAGCCACAAATTTCCTTCCACCCAGCGTTCCCCCACGTCTCCCGATAAAAATGATACCTCACTTGTGTGGGTAGGCCTAGCGCCCGCGACAGGATATGCCCCAAAACACAACGTGGACACATCACAGAAAACAGAGCTGTTTTTAGCAAAGTGACTACCTGTAGATTTTGGCCTCTAGCTCAGCCGCCACCTAGGGAAACCTACCAAACCTGTGCATTTCTGAAAACTAGAGACCTAGGGGAATCCAAGGAGGGGTGACTTGCGGGGCTCGGACCAGGTTCTGTTACCCAGAATCCTTTGCAAATCTCAAAATTTGGCTAAAAAAACACATGTTCCTCACATTTCTGTGGCAGAAAGTTCTGGAATCTGAGAGGAGCCACAAATTTCCTTCCACCCAGCGTTCCCCCACGTCTCCCGATAAAAATGATACCTCACTTGTGTGGGTAGGCCTAGCGCCCGCGACAGGATATGCCCCAAAACACAACGTGGACATATCACAGAAAACAGAGCTGTTTTTAGCAAAGTGACTACCTGTAGATTTTGGCCTCTAGCTCAGCCGGCACCTAGGGAAACCTACCAAACCTGTGCATTTCTGAAAACTAGAGACCTAGGGGAATCCAAGGAGGAGTGACTTGTGTGGCTCGGACCAGGTTCTGTTACCCAGAATCCTTTGCAAACCTCAAAATTTGGCTAAAAAAACACATGTTCCTCACATTTCTGTGGCAGAAAGTTCTGGAATCTGAGAGGAGCCACAAATTTCCTTCCACCCAGCGTTCCCCCACGTCTCCCGATAAAAATGATACCTCACTTGTGTGGGTAGGCCTAGCGCCCGCGACAGGATATGCCCCAAAACACAACGTGGACACATCACAGAAAACAGAGCTGTTTTTAGCAAAGTGACTACCTGTAGATTTTGGCCTCTAGCTCAGCCGCCACCTAGGGAAACCTACCAAACCTGTGCATTTCTGAAAACTAGAGACCTAGGGGAATCCAAGGAGGGGTGACTTGCGGGGCTCGGACCAGGTTCTGTTACCCAGAATCCTTTGCAAATCTCAAAATTTGGCTAAAAAAACACATGTTCCTCACATTTCTGTGGCAGAAAGTTCTGGAATCTGAGAGGAGCCACAAATTTCCTTCCACCCAGCGTTCCCCCACGTCTCCCGATAAAAATGATACCTCACTTGTGTGGGTAGGCCTAGCGCCCGCGACAGGATATGCCCCAAAACACAACGTGGACATATCACAGAAAACAGAGCTGTTTTTAGCAAAGTGACTACCTGTAGATTTTGGCCTCTAGCTCAGCCGGCACCTAGGGAAACCTACCAAACCTGTGCATTTCTGAAAACTAGAGACCTAGGGGAATCCAAGGAGGAGTGACTTGTGTGGCTCGGACCAGGTTCTGTTACCCAGAATCATTTGCAAACCTCAAAATTTGGCTAAAAAAACACATGTTCCTCACATTTCTGTGGCAGAAAGTTCTGGAATCTGAGAGGAGCCACAAATTTCCTTCTACCCAGCGTTCCCCCAAGTCTCCCGATAAAAATGATACCTCACTTGCGTGGGTAGGCCTAGCGCCGGCGACAGGAAACACCCCAAAGCGCAACGTGGACACATCCTAAATTTTGGAAAAAAACAGAGGTGTTTTTTGCGAAGTGCCTACCTGTAGATTTTGGCCTCTAGCTCAGCCGGCACCTAGGGAAACCTACCAAACCTGTGCATTTCTGAAAACTAGAGACCTAGGGGAATCCAAGGAAGGGTGACTTGCAGGGCTCGGACCAGGTTCTGTTACCCAGAATCCTTTGCAAACCTCAAAATTTGGCTAAAAATACACATGTTACTCACATTTCTGTGGCAGAAAGTTCTGGAATCTGAGAGGAGCCACAAATTTCCTTCTACCCAGCGTTCCCCCAAGTCTCCCGATAAAAATGATACCTCACTTGCGTGGGTAGGCCTAGCGCCGGCGACAGGAAACACCCCAAAGCGCAACGTGGACACATCCTAAATTTTGGGAAAAAACAGAGGTGTTTTTTGCGAAGTGCCTACCTGTAGATTTTGGCCTCTAGCTCAGCCGGCACCTAGGGAAACCTACCAAACCTGTGCATTTCTGAAAACTAGAGACCTAGGGGAATCCAAGGAGGGGTGACTTGCGGGGCTCGGACCAGGTTCTGTTACCCAGAATCCTTTGCAAACCTCAAAATTTGGCTAAAAATACACATGTTACTCACATTTCTGTGGCAGAAAGTTCTGGAATCTGAGAGGAGCCACAAATTTCCTTCTACCCAGCGTTCCCCCAAGTCTCCCGATAAAAATGATACCTCACTTGTGTGGGTAGGACTAGCGCCCACGAAAGGAAAGGGCCCAAAACACAACGTGGACACATCAAATTTTTTTATAAAAAGCAGTGCCTACCTGTGGATTTTGGCCTGTAGCTCAGCCGACACCTGAGGAAACCTAGCAAACCAGTGCATTTTTGAAAACTAGAAACCCAGGGGAATCCAAGATGGGGTGACTTGCGGGGCTCTGACCAGGTTATGTTACCCAGAATCCTTTGCAAACATCAAAATTTGGCCCAAAAAACACTTTTTCCTCTCATTTCGGTGACAGAAAGTTCTGGAATCTGAGAGGAGCCACAAATTTCCTTCCACCCAGCGTTCCCCTAAGTCTCTCGATAAAAATGGTACATCACTTCTGTGGGTAGGCCTAGCGCCCACAAAAGGAAATGGCCCAAAACACAACGTGGACACAACATATTTTTTCACAGAAAACAGAGGTGTTTTTTGCAAGGTGCCTACCTGTGGTGTTTGGCCTGTAGCTCAGCCGGCCCCAGGGGGGGGGGGGGCAGAAATGCCCTAAAATAAATTTGCCCCCCCAACCCCCACCCTCCCCCGCCGGGAGCGACCCGTGCCTACGGGGTCGCTCCCCCTGTGTGACATTGGCACCAAAAAACAAATCCCCAGTGCCTAGTGGTTTCTGCCCCCTTGGGGGCAGGTTGACCTAAACTCAGCCAATCTGCCCCCAAGGGGGGCAGAAATGGCCTAAATACAATTTGTCCCCCAGGGGAGCGACTTTTGCCTGATGGGTCGCTCCCCATCTCTAAAAAAAGAAACAACAACAAAAAAAAAACACAAAAAAAAAATTGCCCTGGTGCCTAGAGTGTTCTGCCCCCCCCCCGGGGGCAGTTCGGCCTAATAATAGGCCGATCTGTCCCGGGGGGGCAGAAATGGCCTAAAATAAATTTTCCCCCCCAACCCTCATCCCCTCCCCCCCCGGGAGCGACCCTTGCCTACGGGGTCGCTCCCCCTGCGTGACATTGGCGCCAAAAAACAAATCCCCGGAGCCTAGTGGTTTCTGCCCCCTTGGGGGCAGATTGACCTAAAATCGGCCAATCTGCCCCCAGGGGGGCAGAAATGGTCTAAATACAATTTGCCCCCCAGGGGAGCGACCCTTGCCTGATGGGTCGCTCCCCATCTCTAAAAAAAAAAAAAAAGAACAAAAAACAAAAACACAAAAAAAAAATTGCCCTGGCGCCTAGAGGTTTCTTCCCCCCCTGGGGGCAGATCGGCCTAATAATAGGCCGATCTGCCCCCAGGGGGGGCAGAAAAGGCCTTCCCAAAAAATTGCCCCCCCTGGGAGCGACCCTTGCCAAAGGGGTCGCTTTGTTGCGTGACATTCGCGCGCAGAAACAAACTCCCTGGTGTCTAATGGTTTCTGCCCCCCTTGGGGGCAGATTGGCCTTATCAAAATAGGCCAATCTGCCCCCAAGGGGGGCAGAAATGGCCTAAATATATATTGCCCCGTAGGGGAGCGACCCTTGCCTAAGGGATCGCTCCCCACCTAAAAAAAAAGAATTCATCACAAAAAAAAAAAAAAAAAAAAAATAGGTCCCTGGTGCCTAGAGGTTTCTGCCCCGGGGGCAGATCGGCCTAATAATAGGCCAATCTGCCCCCAGGGGGGGCAGAAAAGGCCTTCCTAAAAAAATGCCCCCCTGGGAGCGACCCTTGCCCAAGGGGTCGCTCCCTTTTGCCAATTTCAAGAAAAAAAAAAAATCCCTGGTGTCTAGTGGGGTTTTTAAAAGCCGGATTGCAAGCAATCCGGCTTTTGAAACCTGTGAGAGACTTCAAAGGGAAGGAAATACATTTCCTTCCCTTTGAAGCCTCTCGGGGCCTCCCCCATGGGATTGAAAAAGAAATGCAAAAGCATTTCTTTTTCAATCGCGCTGGAAGCTCTGCTTCCAGCGCGATGGGGGAGACCCTGTGACTAATCAGCGCGCGCTCGCGCGCTGACGTCACAGGGGGGGTTGGGGGGGGTCGAGGGTGGGAGGGGAAGGGCTTCCCCTTCCATCCCTGACTTGGGGGGGTGGGGGGGAACCCCACAGAGGGAGCGAGAGCGCTCCCTCTGGGCTCTGTGCACAGGACGTAATGGTTACGTCCTGGGCACAGCAGCACTGTGCCTCAGGACGTAACCATTACGTCCTGGGCACAGAAGGGGTTAAACTTCATAAAATTAATAAACATAGACAACGGACTTTCCTTTTTCTCCGGGTCTATGTGTAATAAATATAGAAAACAGACTATTCTGTGTTTATTGTATCCAAGTTTTTTATACTTCATGAAACCCCATTCTTCTCAGAATTAATCAACGTAAACAATGATCCCTATTTTCTTCCCCGTTTGTATTAAATAACCGGATTGCTCTATCACTTTCAAGCTATACGATCCTCTCACATCTCACTAAATCTTTATTTGTCTTTTCGTTCCTCAATCTTGTATTTATTTACCAAATATTCTTAATTTGTAATAATATAATTACCAAAGTACTGGCTTGTTGCTGTATCCTAATCGTTAAATATACTTCTAAAATGATATCTAGTCTATTGTTTGTCCCATCCACTATATACTCACTATGGCTTAGATATATCTCGATAATTGTTCCCACTATTGATTTTAAGCCTGTGTTTTGAACACCAATGGTCTAAGAGAAATGAGATGAATTCCATACCCTTAAAATCATTTTATTGTGTAAACACTTTCTTAGCATGATTAACATTGTGTGTGTCTGTTAAGTGGTCTAAATTAATGCTAGTATTTGTATATTTAAAGGGGACTCCACAATTTATCATATTCCATATTTCATCCTAGTTGTCTCCAAGAAAGTACTCCATCTCATGATCTGTATTAAGACCTTGTTCCACCGCCCCTAATCGCATTATCCATATTGACTCCCTCCTGCGTAAAATCAATTCTCTGTTACCTCCTCTTGGATTTATTTCGCACTGGTCAAAACCAAAGAATTTAAATGTCTTTTGATTTCCTTGTGCTTCACAAGTTTTCATATGATAAGCTATTGGATATCTCTCATCTTCTTGCCTAATCGCTCTCCAGTGTTCAGATATTCTAACTTTCAAGGGGCGTATCGTGCTGCCCACATATATTTTTTCACATTTGCATACAATCATATAGACAACATATCTAGTATTACAATCAATATGTGTCCTTATGTCCACCTTTTGAACATACATATCTTGAAATTCTTTTTTGGCTTGCCAGGCCCATTTGCACATTGTACAAGCTCCACATCTATAAAAACCTATATTTAGTATTTTAAGCCAATCCTGTTTCTTTTTGTCCGTCAGATAACTAGGGCTCAAAATATTATTAAGGGTATTACCCCTCCTGAATGAAACCTCTGGTTTAGCACTAATAAATTTCCTTAATGTTCCGTCTTGAGTAAGTAAAGACCAATGTTTTTTCATTATTCTCAATAGTCTCTGCGAACTCTCTGTATAATCCAATACAATCCTAATATTCTGAATACAGTCCTTCTTTCTTCCTTTGTCTTTCTGAGCATGTAATTTTAACGTCTGTGAACGTGGAATCTTAAGGGCCTTCTCTTGAGATTTACTTATCACCGTCCTAGGGTATCCCCTTGCTACAAATCTTTGGCCCATGTTCTCAATAACCTTACGAAAATCACTGTCCCTGCTACAATTTCTTCGAGCTCTCACCATCTCCCCTAATGGTATAGCTTCTATCTGGTGCTTTGGGTGTGCACTAGACGCATGTAGTAAGGTATTATAGGATGTTGGTTTTCGATACAATCTACTTTCTATTTTATCATTGCTTACAAATAATTCCACATCTAAGAATTCTATACAAGATTCACTATATTTATATGTGAATTTGATATTCTCATCATTTTCATTCAGAGACTTACAGAAACTATTTAAAGCAGTTACGTCTCCTGTCCATAACATAAAACAGTCATCGATATATCGACCCCAGTACAAAATATATGGGTGCCATCCTGCTGTCTTCGGGCCCCAGACCCAATGTTCCTCAAACCACCCCATAAATAGATTTGCATACGAGGGGGAAAATCTGGAGCCCATTGCCACACCTTGTTTTTGTCTAAACCAGTCCTTTCCTACCAAAAAATAGTTATTGTTCAATATAAATTCAATCATACTCAGTATCATTTGGGTGTGCTCAAATAAGCTCGCAGATCTTTTGTTCAGAATATATTCTATAGCTTTGAGTCCACATGTATGTTGTATGCTAGTATATAGTGCCACTACATCTAGGGTCACCATGATTATCCCAGGTTCCCACTGGATATCTGATAGTAAGCTCAATATATGTTTAGTGTCTTGAATATATGAGGGCAAATTAGACACAAAAGGTTGAAGAAATATGTCTACAAATTCTGAAAGCCTCTCGGTGGGCCCCAGGATCCTGAGCAACTGGATGGGGAGCAATCTGGTAATCATATTCCAAAACTGGGGCATATACAAAGAATGATAGAGCAAGCCATTTCTGCTACATCCAAGGCAAGGGAAGGCCATACATCTTCCAAAAGACCCCACCTGGCTTCCCCAGAGAGACCCCAGGACAATGAAGAAGAGATTGTCAAGGGCCAATTTGTGGAGAGGAAAGAGTTAAAGAAAGTGTTGAAGAATTTAAAGGGTAACTGGGGCGGGTAGAGGAGCGTCGCCTCCCCCCCCCTTTGGAGATGACTGGAGGAGAGCCAGTGAAGTAGGTAAGTATATTTTTATTTTTTAAAGCTAGGTGGAGGATAGTGTTTTGGAGGGGTCGGGATCTATGAGGGTAATGTGTAATTATGGGTGAAAGTGTAATTTGTTCCCCACTTTTTGGTGAGCAAAAACTCATTTTAAAGTTATGCGGAGGAGTTTCCCTCAAGTTAAAGTGGACTCTCTGACGGCTGGACTGTTCTCTCAAGGTACAATAATTTTGGACGAGACATCTCCCTCTAATCCACTTCATAAATAGTTCATATAAATAGTTCAGGCTGGGTATAAATAGAACCTATTCAATTGCTAACTTTGGGATCATAGCAACAGCTAATTCTAGTTACCATATACAGTCCTTTCTAAAAGACGTCAAAAAGCAGAGCAGATTTCATCTACCATCTTCATGATGGAGCAACAGGTTTGCTTCTTGGACATACCTTTTGATTCCTGGGGGGGGAATTGGGAGGGAATCAGCAGTGGTCACAATTTCAGCAATAGCAGCATGGTGTCAGATATGGATGTGGCCATAGAAGGCAGACACAACACAAAAGAATAACCAGTTGCATATTCCATTTATTTGAGCAAAATAGTTTGGCACAGAATTGGAAACATTAGTCAATAAATCTGTGGAGGAGAGAAAGTTTATGATTCCAGTGAAGCCTCCAACAAACATTTTTTGCAGCAAAAAGAGCCTTTCTAGCAGCCTTTCAGCAGAGGGTAGGCCTTTTGTGGAAGAGAACACAGCCATGGGGTTCCAGCTACTGAAAAGCCCTGGTTGTAGACTGCAGGAGCTGCACTACACATCTGACAATCTCCAAACAGTGGGAATCTTGGTCAGTTGCCGGTGGAGGGGACACTCCTAAAATTTCAGGACAGATGGAAAGTTTCTGTGAAGAACCAATGGGTATTGGCTGCTGTATAACATGAGCATCTGATACAACTGCAAGAGTAGCCACCTGAGTGTTTTCACCCCACTTTATTGCCCAATGACTCAATGAAGTGGGAGGTCTTTTTAGAAGAAATCCACAGTTTGGGATTAAAGAATGTGGTAAGGCAGGTTCCAGTATCTCAAGAGAAGAGATGGTTTTTACTCAGCCCTCTTTTTGGTGAAAAAAGTGTCTAGAGAGTGCAGCCAGAAATGCATTTAAAGAAAGTGAACAAGTTTGTCACACAGATCGAGTTCAAGGTGGTGTCTTTGCAGAAGGTTCTGCCTTATGTAAAGACTGGATATTTGTTTGCATCACTAGAGCTTTTAGATGCATGTTTGCATGTTCCCATTCATCCAGAATCCCTGAAATATCTTAGTTTTGTAGTAAGGACAAGCATTGCCAATTTCAATCCCTGCCCTTTGGATTAACATCATCACCAAGATTATGTACCAAGGTATTGGCACCACTGGTGGGATTAAGTCATGCTACAGGCATTACGGTCTTCCCTTACCTTCATGTCTGTCTTATTTGCTCTTCTTGTTTTGTAAGGTAACACAAGAAATGTAAGAAGTCTATGGCATATTGCAAGATCACAGGTTTTTCTTAGGCGGAAAAAAGTCCCATTTTAATCCAACTGAGAACTTAAACTTTATAGGAAAAAGTGGTGGATGGAATTCCTGTATTAATCTCAGCCTCTGGTAATTACTTGGGGCCGCAGCCCAGTCTATTGGTATTTTGCACACCATGCAACCTCAGATTGAACCCAGCTATATTCAAATCATCTTTACCCTGCCGCAGTGGGGATATTCCAGTTAAACTGTAAAGATAGGTCCTCCCTTGTTACGGGCTTATCAGCTGAGTATAGCTTGGTTCTAGTGACACAGTGTGCACAGGACACACATCTGGGCATACCTGTCCCATACAGGACGCCATACTCATGTATACAAAAAGTGGTGGATGGAATGCTTGAATTAATCTCAGCCACTGGTAACTACTCTGGACCGCATCCTAGTCCATTGTTATTTAGCACATCATGCCACCTCAGCTTGGACGCTGCTATACAATACAGCGACAACTATCTGCGATTCTTTCCCTGCTCCTCGTGGCCTCCTCTACTGAGAACTGGCTTTGAGACTTTGAGACGGCAGACTTTGAGAAGGTAACTTTTTCAGCAGGACTAACCTTATCCCTGTATCCAGCCTGCTCTATACAGCAATCGGACTGAACTTGTGACTTTCCCCCAGTTTTGCGTGGACAGATGACCGAGACTGACACTTTCTGCTTTTATGCAATATATTTACTTAAATCTTTGAAATTGCATACCTCCAGTTCTATTGATTGGGTTTCTGTCATTTTGGTCTTATTTTATTTATTAAACATTGCTATATATTTCTAAATTGGTGTGGGGGTTTGTCTTTTTTTACTTTGCTGTATAATTACTTTACACATTGCCTCTAAATTATGCCTGACTGCTTCTGTGACAAGCTACCAGAGGGTTAAGCACAGATTAATTTAGTGACTGTGTGTGGTTCACCCTGACAAGGATTGTAATTGTTGCCTGTGAAGGGTTAACATCTACCTCAACCAATATCCCAATCTCTGACATTGGTGTTCAGCGATGGGATCCAGTATTTGTGTTTGTGCAGTACCATTCAGTGATTTTGTGTAAAACTAAAATTCCATTGCAAATAATTTAATACTTGAGGTGTCCTTTTTTAAATTCTCCATAATTGTCCTCTTTTGCTTTCTCCAAATTCACTTCTGTTTCACCTGACTTTGTGCACCTGTGATTCTGCCTGCTGCAATCATGAGGTTTGAGCTCAATAACCTGAGTGGTTACTCTGTGGCTGAGCTCAGAGGATTCTGCAGGTAGAAGGGGTTCCCAGCAAACAGAAGTTCTAAGAAGCAGGAGCTCTGTCAATTACAGGGAACAGCACAGGGTAGGGGAGGGTGACAACCCCCTGCTGTTGGAACCCATAGGAGAGAGGACCTACAGAGTGAGGTCCATTGCCAGATCCCGAGCAAGCAGCAACATCTCTGCCCACAATCTGTCCCGAGAGAAACTGGCAGGCTGGAAAACAGGAAGGGAAATCTGGTGGTGGCCAAACTCAAAATGAAGGAATTCCCTGTCACTGATAGTGCCTACCGTCATGGTTTTTGTGGCGTTAAGAAAGCCACAAAAACCATGGCAGTAGGCAGGGTCATAATCCCGCAGGCGGAACAGAGATGGCCGCCGTGCTGGAGATGGATATCTCCAGCCTGGCAGCTGTTACCGCAATGGCAGTCGGAGTGGTAAGCCAAACTGCCAATGTCATAATATGGCGGTAAGTACCACTAGCCTGTTGGCAATACTTACCGCCATATTATCGCCAACCGCCGGGGTCGTAATGACCCACTATATGTTTTATATCAAGTTCAGTTTTTTGAAGCATCATAATCTCAAGTCAAAACTTTCAGAATATAAGAAACATCAGTACATTAGTTGTACACCTCTTAGCTGCCCCTTGTTTGTCCATCCCATTTCTATGTCCATCAGCTAAACTCAGAAGAAGATACTGTGTAAATGGCTGGGTGATGCATATAAATACAATTTATGTGGCTCTGTAGCAGCCACAGAGAGAGGTGAGGGGAGAAGCTCAAACTAATTGTATAACAGGAGCATTTTGTGGTGAAGGGAAAGCAGGAACATCAATATGTTAGCCATATCAAAGAAAAACAGCCAATATTATCAGCAATTAAACTCGTCAATTCATCCCAGGTGAACTAAGCTGTGTCTGGGGGGTGATGAGGGAGATGCTGGGGGACAATGGAGCTCAATCCTCAGCACTGAACAAATTGCAATTACTACTCTCATTTGAAAGTGTAGGAATCTGTGTGATGAGGGTGGGAAATAGGTGGGGTCAGTATCACTCTGTTGTTGCTCATGTGGTGTGGGTAAACCCAATCATCTCTCTGCTCATCCTCTGAATTTCCATGTCTACTTTCTCCATCTGTTTGCTCACTCTGGGGTTCACCCCCCTTCGTCAGCCGTTAGTCTTGTTCCGAGTCAGCGTCCCCACCCAGGTGCTCCCAGAATCTCTGTCCAGGGCACTGCTATAGGTTGTCTCTGCCCCCCCCACCGGTCTTCCCGTCGAAGTGCCCTCTGTTCTGCCGTCGCATATGTTGTGACATCCTTCACTCATATGTCTATAACAGAGTCCATTTCAGACTTCCAAGCCATCATTATTCCACTCCTGTTCAGGGCTAAGTCTGAATCCAGGAACTTAGAGCCTACCGTGCTTTTCTTGGATCTAGGAATGTTCCTCAGCAAGCAGACCTCTAAGGTATTTGGATCAGAACGTCCAAGCGTAATGAGTGGGTGTTGGAGCACTACTTGCCAGGACACCTGGAGGGGAGGGCAGCTCCCCATCATGTGATAAAAATCTGTGTTGCGATGTCTACACCTCGGGCACCCATGCGAGGCACCACCATAATGATCTGAAGTCTGTGAGGAGTTACATATGTCATGTGTAGGAATGTAAATTGTATATATTTAAGCCTAGTGTTATGGGAGATCTTCTTGGGATATGCCACTATCTTGCTCCATTCCCTGTCCGAGATCTCCCTACCTGGAATACCATCCCATTTAGACCTCAGGCCTGTCAAGGGTTTCCGAACCATTTCACTCAGAGATCGATAGAACCAGGTAACCAATCTCCGAGCGGAGTCCAAAGAAAGCACCAACTCTAATTTAGCATGAGTAGGGGGTTCTTCCAGTCTGCAATTCCACAAAGCTTCTTAGGTTAGAAATTGGCTCCTGGGCAAGGCATGCTGTTCTATTAGATCTCCCAGTGGTGTGAGGGTGCCCATCTGAAAGCAATCCCCTACCATTCTCATCTCCGATGCCATCCAGCCACAAAATCCAGCATTAGTAATACAGGTTATCGGAGTGACATGTGGTAAGCCCAGTAACTGCAGTAACTGCAGTGCTGGTGTGTATATATATATATATATACATATATGCTTTTCTGGTCTTTACCTGGCAACGTCTCCAGACACACAGGGCGGCCCTTAAGAAAATAGTCGGGTGCGGGATGTTCACAGCACTCTGCAGCATTCAAGAGAGGAGAAGGCCCTGGTAAGGACCCAAGCCTAGCAGATCCAAGCCATCCCACGGGTGTCATCAAGCCATTTATCAGTCCACTGTAGCAGTGCTGCTAGGTAGTACAGCTTGAAATCCGGTGCCCCAAGACCACCTTCTTCAAGAGGGCTCCACACTATCTCACGTCTGTGTCTGCACACTCCCAGATCAGTTCACAAGGCACAATATCAACCTGCTTAAACCATAGTACAGGAATCCAGACCCATAGATTTGTAACATAATATAACAAGTGAGGGAGCATCATAATTTTGGAGGTGGCAACCGATGCAATTAGTGACAATCGCAGGGATCTCCAGCAGGAGAGACAACCTTTGAGAGAGCGGTACACACTTCCCAGATTCCATTTGCATAAATCTTCAGTAGCGTAGTAGACATGTATTCCTATGTACTTAGATGAGGTGGGTGCCCATCCAAGTGTCATTGGTATATTCTGCGGGCACGGGGAATCTTTCACAGAAGGAAACAAGCAAGTCTTTATGGTTTAGGTGCAAACTCTTCAAGGCAAGTAATCGCTCCAGCTGTATCTCTTTGGCCACCCGCAATGTACAGGAAGAGGTCATCTACGTAGAGAAAGATAATATGTTGGTGTCTGTCCACTACAATTCTGCTGCCGTCACCCTCACCCCTGGCCAGCACCACAAACGTTTCTATTGCTAGGGCAAGAAGTAAGGGCGATAGTGGGCAGTCCTGTCTTGTCCCTCTAAGAATGCCATAATGGGAGGAGATTGTAGAACCCTTACTAACTCTGGCTGTTGGTTTAGTATATAGCAATGTTTCCCATTTAATCCACCCTTTCTCAGACCTATCTTTCGCATGACCTCCATTAGAAAGCCCCATCTTATAGAATTAAATAGCTTTTTTGAAATCTACTGATATAAGCTTTGCACCCATTTTTGTCTGCACTCCAGGGTGGTACAGGACATGGAACAAACTACGCAGGTGAAGGGAGGTGCTACATTTCGGGATGAACCCATTCTGGCTTTGTGAATGAGCATCTGCATGTAGGGAAGTGTCCTGCTCAGTAACACCTTGCTGAGGATTTTGAAGTCCATGTTGAGAATGGACAACAGGCTTAAAGTGATAGTGGGTGCACTTGACCCTGTTGTCTTGGAGAGCAGGACTACTAACGTGCTCCTCGTAGATTCAGAACACTGCCCTGTTTATAGCGATTCTGCATAAATGAGTTCCAACCATGGGGCCAGGCGTCTAAGTATGTTGCAAAGAATTCTGCAAAGAGACCATCTGGTTCCAGAGTTTTGCCTTTGGCCGTTTCTCTAACCACGTACCTAATTTCTGGGATCGTGATTAGTCCCCCCAGCATTGTGCTTGCTTCAAGGGGTGGAATCGAAAGGGGCACATGGTCTAGGAACCCCCTATGTAAATACTCAGGAAGGGCTTCTGGTTGACTACAAAGGGCTTCATAATAGGATCAGAATTTGTCATTATTGGTTCCTGGCGCATAAACATGTGTCCCAGTAACGGTTGTTAAGTGAATAATAGGTGTACCACGCAGCTCTGGGCGGATAAGACAGGCTAGTAGCCTCCCAGATTTTCCTTCTTCATCATGCACTTTGGCAACATAGGTCTTATAGTTGTGAGATCTTAGCTTGTCCAAGATAGTCTTGTGTTGTTTTTGGGTACCTAAAAGTCGTCGATGTCTGAGGGGTCTGACCTCTGAGCCGTTTCTAATGTGTGCAGTAATGTATGAAGGGTAGCATCAGGTGTTTGTAATTCCCCACACAACTCTCGGGGACACCCACTGTTTGACCCAGGCACTGTTCCCTAACCACCAATTTAAAGGCCCCCAATTCTATCACTATTGATGATGCAGTCCCTTGGTTAGTTGTATAGTAGCCTGTGATAGCGATGTGAAAATACTCGCTATAGTTATCGTCCTCAAGTGCTGCGGGTTGGGGCTACTACAGGGGCATCACCAGTCTTTCATCTAATAGATCGAGGTACAGGAGGAGAGGGTGTGGTCTGAGAGGGTGTGCCCCAAATTTTCAGTGGACTTCCCATTTGAAACTTCTCCTAACATAAAAAGCTATCCAGTCTGATGTGGAGATTATGAATATGTGAGAAGTATGAAAAGTCTTGTTCTTGGCTGTGCTGTGTGTGCCGGAGATCTGTCAGAACCCAGTGCTGTAGCCAGTCACTGAACCCCACTGCCAGTTTGTGTGCTGGAGATCTCTGCAAAAGGGGTGTAGAATGGTCCAGGAGAACAATGGAAACACAGTTACAGTCTCCTCCCAAAAGAAAGATCCCTTCCAACATCAAGCTTAAAACTTTTAAGATGAGGGATTTTTTTGGAGAGAAAGAGTACTTGGCGCTCTTCTTCAATAAATAGTCAAACGAAAATCAATATTATGCCTGACGGTGCCCAAACTGGGATACCTCCCTCAAAAACCCCAGAAGTGATAGCATCAACTGCTGCCAGAAGCTAAATCGATAAATGGCACACAACTGATTCAAAATATTTACAATCGAGAAAGGTATTCAAAGTCCATAATTCACAAAGACTTCATTAATTGATTCATGATCTCCTTTACTCTTCATACAGCTCCTTCATCAAGAGTGCTCTCGTCCCAATCCAGTCAACACGTGTTTCATCTGTGGAATACCTCTTGACTTCCTCAGGACTTTCCATAACAAACAATATTTCATATATATATATATATATACTTGATTGTACATTATTCACTGTATGATTCAATAGATTCCGTCACCTAAAACCATGCTTAGTGACTTCACAAATTATTTCCAAAGCAAAAGCCCCATAAAGTGCAAACCGTGATGTCACCATGAACTTTGTGAATGTCTCTCTAATTATTAATGAAGGTTTAGTAACAATGAATTCCCAAGTCTTGTTGTGATCTAAAATTCCCCGTGGGGCACTCTATATCGTAACAGTTCTGTCGTAGTTTGGACTTTTGCTCTAGGCAAGACTGCTGGTTAAAGGATGACAGTACTTTCATTTGTAGGCGACTATGCCTATCCTACAACAAATCACAACTGTTGTCCCAACCTTACAGGCTCACTAGCCACCTCACCAGAAACACAACAGTAAGAAAGGTGATTTGTGGCAGCTGTTACGCATGGACTCAAAAATAAGACTTCTCAGGGAGTGTTGTGGTTAAACGGAGATTACCCCTTTCTCACAGATATATCATGTATCATACAAACACAGACAATTACAAAGATGCAGTAAAGTTTCAATAGTTTTTACTTAACACAACTGCAATTTGTGACAAGTTGCATGGGCTACAATGATAAGGATAATGAATAATGCAAGGAACAGAATTGTGAATATGAGAGTCATTATTACAAAGACCCCCACCATCTTGCAATGCATGTAAAAGACATACGAGATGTAATATGACCTAATACCCTAATGTGATAGGCCTAACCTCCTACCTAAAGGAGAGCTGGGTTTGCTAAACCTAATCTGCCAATGCCATGTCCATGAGAGGAGCCCCCAACCCTCGTTACCTTGGAATGAGGTCTCTATCTCAGACTCCGCAGGGACACGAAGACTGGGTCAGCGTCAAGACGACGTGCAGCATCAATATCAGCGATGGTGGCAATGCCCTCTGGTCGGAATCCCTCTGATTATCTGTCTAAAGTGCAATGTATTTATACAGACCCACCAGGACTCCTGACGTAGGTGTGTTCCCAAACAATAGATAACAGACATGCTTGAGACTGCAATTATTATAAACAGTCCCTCGAAAGTATAGAGAGGGAAAATCCCTAACTGTGAACACCTACTGTTTGTTTGTCTTTATTGCTTGATCTTGACGCCTTAGCGCGGTGGCAATGATAATGCAAAACATAACAAGTGGCCTAACTATAAACAAGACAGCCATCTTATATGAATTAAATAATTAAATGGCTAAGACAGAGCAAGCTAAGTAGGTTAAAAGTCACTAGTTGACGGGGCACGAGTCGGCAAGCCAGAGGCTAAGCTTACTCCTGTTATCCCATTAAAACAATCTAGGATTCACTACAGTTCGTAATGCCAACATCTAATGCCACTTATGATTGCTCAGTGAGATAATTCTTATTGGGAAGTGGTATAACTTGTGGCTACCAAAGTACGGTACCTGGTCTCTCTACTTAAGTCACCGTAAGTTATCTCGTTCTGTTGGTTCCGTGTCGTACCAATCATTGCCTGTAATGTTGAATATCCATTAAATGCTATGTTTCCACCCCATAGTGTAAATACTTGAGTGAAAAAGACATTTACTTCGTATCACTTACCCGACTGTCCGCAAATGGTATATGTGCTTAGTTCATTAATTACAGTTCCGGATGCCCCGTTGCGGTTATAATCCACCAATCCACATATAATCATCTACATTTTGGTTTGCAATTGTCATAAGATTTATGTGGGCAGTACCATTCGTCCTCTTAAGGTGAGGATCTCAGAACTTTGAACAGCCATTAGACAGGATGATGAACGCTATCCCATTACCATACATATGAGATCATGCAAGGCACAAAGGCCACATAAAAACTTTAAGTTCTTTGGATTTGAGAATATGGAGAAAGACCCACGTGGGGGTAATAGAGAGTTAGCCCTAAGAAGGTGGGAATCTATATGGATAATGCAACTAGGTGCAGTGGAACAAGGCCTGAACTCTGATTATGAATTGGAATATTTTCTTGGAGACATGTAAAGAGGAAACTGTAACATGGGGTTCATACACTATATCCAATAGATAATTAATTTAACTCAAGTAGTATCCTTGATCTTTGTGATCTAAGGTAATGATCTTAGATTGGTAATAGTGATCAGCTAGCGGAATAGCTAATCTTGAATTTATTAATAGGATCCGTGTGGTATACAAGGATCCTTTTATATATATAAAGAGGCTACTATAATATGGGGCCTTAAACAATGACCATTAATTTGACCACAAAATAATTTCTTACTTTTTATTCTTTAAAAAATTCCAATCACTTTTGTTCGTTTGGTGAGAGAGATTAGTTCCGTTTCGCGATAACAAACAATATGGGATCTATGCTTGATAATACGTTATTTTACAACATTAATATCGGCACAACATCAATAGATGGTATCTGTATAGTCTTTAAGTGCAGAGAATAGGTTTGAGTGCTTGGCACATGCGCATTAATGCACGCAATATTATGGGAGACGAGTCAGTCTTCTACCTTGATTGTAGAAGGGGCGGACTTAAATTCATCGAAAGAGAGGTTGGACTCTCTTTGACGAGTGGATAGCGTACACGCCATCTAAGAAGTGAGACACAGGTATATGATTACGTGGTCGCTTGGGATAATCTAATAACGGGAGAGGTATAATTATTAGACTAATGTTAATATCACATTATAGGATACGTCCTTGGATTATAACCGCAACGGGGCATCCGGAACTGTAATTAATGAACTAAGCACATATACCATTTGTGGACAGTCGGGTAAGCGATAAGAAGTAAATGTCTTTTTGACTCAAGTATTTACACTATGGAGTGGAAACATTCCAATTAATGGATATTCAACATTACAGGCAATGATTGGTATGACACGGAATCAACAGAACGAGATAACTTATGGTGACTTAAGTAGAGAGACCAGGTACCGTACTTTGGTAGTCACAAGTTATACCACTTCCCAATAAGAATGATCTCACTGAGCAATCATAAGTGGCGTTAGATGTTAGCATTATGAACTGTTACAATATAGAGCGCCCCACTGGGAATTTTAGATCACAACAAGACTTGGGAATTCATAGTCACTAAACCTTCATTAATAATTAGAGAGACATTCACAAAGTTTGTGGTGACATCACGGTTTGCACTTTATGGGGCTTTTGCTTTGGAAATAATTTGTGAAGTCACTAAGCATGGTTTTAGGTGACGGAATCTATTGAATCATACCGTGAATAATGTACAATCAAGTATATATAGATATATGAAATATTGTTTGTTATAGAAAGTCCTGAGGAAGTCAAGGGGTATTCCCCAGACGAAACATGTGTTGACTGGACTGGGATGAGAGCAATCTTGATGAAGGAGCTGTATGAAGAGTAAAGAAGATCATGAATCAATTAATGAAGTCTTTGTGAATTATGGACTTTGAATACCTTTCTTGATTGTACATATTTTGAATCAGACGTGTGCTATTTATCTATTCCAACATCAAGCCCAGTGGGGCCGACAGGGCCTGGAGGAATGTTTGTGGATCCTGATTTGGTGCGTAAATACTCCCTTAGGTTCCCTCTTTCCTTAGTAGTTTGCTGCTCACTAACACGTACCTTCCCGCTTTATCAATGAGCGACTTTGTAAGCTCAAATTGTATCCCACTCTGGCCCATATCAGTGTTCCCCTCGCATTAGCAGAGTACGAATTTGCCAAGAGTTGACCTCACCACCTACCATGTATACAGTCAATTTCCACCCCCAAAATGTGGGTCACCTGTAACATTGCTATTTGAACTCCTCTATGTCTCATGTACTGTTAAATATGATAGCATTTTGCAGCAGATCCCATCCCCGAGCATTCCATGTCATACAGAGGAGCCCTTGTATTGTAGTAGCCATTCACATTTCATTACGTACCATAGAATAGATTAATCCAGACCTCCCAAGGCCCTGGCCCGTTCTCAGTCCCCCCACACTGCTTCCTGAGACAATTGAAAAACACCAACTCCCCAACATAAAGGTCTGCAACCTCAGGGCCGAACAGCAACGGCTGTCTGCCCCAACAAGATATAAGCCATCAGGCTCCTTGAAGGGGTTGTCGTAGGACTCTCACCATTGAGATGAGACTGCTGGTTTTGGGTGACAGCACCACCATGTGTGGGGGACTGAGTTAAAACTTCACAATTTGGCAGATGTCTGCCTACCCCTTTTGGCTAGCTAGCAGCACCTCACCCAAACCTAGACAGAAAAGGTAGTTTGTGGCAGCCTGACACATGGCTCTGACTCCTTAGGGAAGTTGTGGTAGAACAAATCTTACCCCTTTCTCTCATTTGCACACGGTCTCATATATGCAAGACACACAGAGAAAGGCAGGAAAGTTTCAATATATTTTATTGGAGTAACTGAATTCTATGTAATGAAGCATGAGCTGTGATTATTAGGAAAAATGAAACACAATATAATCATTATTGTAAGTGTGAAACAAATAAAAAGTCCCAGCATCCTGTCACACCAGTGAATCTAAATCTCTTCCTATACTTCTAGCTTCTACAGGAGAGCGTAGCCGTGTTAACCCTTGTCTGCCCCTATTAGTCTCTGAAAGGAAGTCCCAGTCTCTTATCTGAATAATAAACAGGGGTACTTTGCCTGTTGTCTGCTGGCAGTCCTCCCAGGCAGCTGGAACGAAGAGGCCAAGTTCTGCTAAGATGCAACAACATGGTGCAGCAAAAGATGGCTGGCTGGAATGTCTCCTCTAACCTTATTTTTGCCATTGTGGTGTTTTTTTAATAACACATGCTGTTTTCTAAGAACTGCCTTACGTGATAATGCATCTTTTCTGTATAAGGTGCACAAAGTATTATTGGACAGACAATACTTAATAGATTATCATATACATCCTTGAGCAGAGCACAAGATAAAAATGTTGTGCAGAAGGAACTAATAACAATCCCTGCATAGAAAGGCAACTGATAAAAATAGTAAAACATTATCGCTAAAATTAACCCATGCTGAAATAATAAAAGGAATCAATCAACTAGGTAAAAGGGCACAGGCTGCAGGCCCGAAGCAAAAACAAGGGCGCACAAATATCACGCTAAAATGGACCCACAACAGGGTCAGATGGTAGAGGAAAGGCTCTCTTACGTCAATAGGCAAGGTGCCACTCTGGCCCCAGGATGTATTTACATCGGGTGCAAGGTGTGGCCTTTGCTCAGATTTTCAACTGAGTGGTTTGCCAAGCCTGTCTCAGACATGTTACGGGGTATTGTCCCAATCGTTCAGCAGAGAGGGCTGCACCAAAGTCCAGTTTCCTCTTACCTGTCTTAAACAGGATCCCCAAGAGTATGCCAGTGACCCAGCTTTCCAGGACTTCCACCCATAAACCCACCATCGGGTGCCTCCTGAGCACCTGGGAGTTCTACCGTCTGAGTGTGCTCTCCTCTGCCGCTACCGTTGGCCCCACCCTGCACCTCCAGGTCAGTGCAATCCTGCACCTGATTAACACAAGTATTAGGTCCAAAACTCTAGTGCCAACCTTGTGTGCTGTGGGTCTAGGAAACTCCCTGAGTAGGCAGACTCCTACAGAGCAGGGTAGGGAGCTCCCTAGCGCCATTTGAAGGTGGCACAGCACCTCACTCCAATATAACTGAAATGTTGGGCATTCCCACATCATATGGTTGAAGTCAGCATCACGCAGGCAGCACCTGGGGCACTCCTGAGGTTTCCCTCCACATAAGATCTGTAGCCTGTGTGGTGTGAGATAGGTCATATGGAGGATGTCAAATTTTATGTATTTCAGTCTGATTTTTGTGGGAGACCCTGTAGGGGTGGGCCAGGATCTTGCCCCATTCCCTGTCAGTGGTCTCTTGACCCAAGATTCTATCCCAGCGAGCCCTGAGTGCCGGCAAGGAGCCCTGCCCCATCCCAAGCAAGGAGCAGTACAGCCATGTGACCTAGTGTTGTGCCGAGCCCAGTGAGGACAGGAGCTGGAGCACTGCATGTTGCGGGGGGGGGTTCTTCACTTGCCATGCCTCAAAGTTCAACGTATGTTCTCACCAATCCCTCATAGATTAAGAATTGACCATGCGGCAGGGCAAACTGCTTATGTTAATTCCTGCAGTGGTAACAGGGCACCTTGTGTAAAACAGACTCCTACTCTTGTCGCCCCTTCATCAATCCATATGTCGAGCTGAGTTGCAGTTAACCAACCAACTGGGTTACCATAGGGTAACCGCACTAAGGGCAGGGCTGGTGCATAATGGAGTGCCTTCAGCGTCCTCACTGCGCATCAGCACCAGCTATACGTTGCCACTTGGAGCAATAGGCTCAGTTGTGGTATTTTCAGGTCTAAGCACAACAGCATGGCCACTAGGAGTCCCTGGTGTGGTGCCAGTCCGACGAGAGCTAGAGTACTTCTGTGGATGTGTCTAGCCACCTAGCCACCCACTGCAGCTGCATTGCCAAATAACATAGTTCAAAATCAGGGACATCTAGGCCACCCTCTCTAGTAGGGTGGCTCAGTATTGCAAGTGACAATATGTGTCGATTACTATCCCATATAAGCTCTCAGAGGACAATTACCAAAACCATGCCGTGGGGATCTTGACCTTGAGGTTTGTGGAAAAGCACAATAAGCATGGGAGCATTACCATTTTGGAGATGGACATGAGTGCCATAAGCGGCAGCCTCAATGATCGCCAAAATGTCACACTAGAGCGAAGGGAGTACAATATGCATCCCCGGTTGCGATCTTACAAGTCTCCCAGGTGGTGGTAAATTTGAACACCCAAATATTTCAGTCACTGGCGACCAGGCAAGCCCTTCGGGAGGCCAGGTGGCCTGGGAGTTCCCCGGGTGCAGAGAAACAGACATGTTTTAGATAGATTGACCTTTAATCCTGAGAGTCTCCCAAATCTGTCACATTGACGCATTGACTCTTGGGCCCCTATAGAACCAGTGGCCATGTACAAGAGAAGGTCATCTGCATACAGGGATATTGACAGGAATCCCCAAGGTGCCTCCTGCGTTATCTGTCAGCATCCCCAGGGATTATCATATCTCTGTTCTTGGTTAAATCTTCATGTTTCTAAGTTAACATAATGTGCTGTGTTACACAATTGGTTTTATCAATGTTTGTTTGCTAATGTGAGCAGGTGTAGACATGTGCTTCTAATTGGGTGTGGCGTAGACATGTGCTTCTAATTGAGTGTGGTGACTCATTTACATGTGGAAACTCAACTGCTTTCCTGATTGGCTATAAATAGCAGAGTGAAGCATGCCTCTCTGCTTGGCTTTGTTTTGCTTCCTGATCTCAGCATTTGACTCGGCAGTCCAGCCCCTGCTGTCACCCTCGTATTCAGGACGTTTGAGGCAATTCTTTTCTTCGTTCCTGTACCAACTGACACCAGGCATCCCTCCAGCACTCCGGAAAATACTGCAGCTAAGTGACTAGTATTCTCCAGGGAGTTTGTTCTTTGAGCGCTGCGCTTTCCTAGAACAGCTGGTGTATTTCAGACCTCATATTTTGGCAGAGTGCTTATCTTGAAGAGACAAATGCATTTCTGAACATTCTACATTATCATTGTAGTTACTTGCCTAAATGTGCTTCAGGAAATCTGCTTGAGCTCAAGTACTACAAAAAGTGACTTTTCTTTCTCTAATAGCATAACTCTTAGATTTATATTGTGTCATTCATGCCTGTGTTTCAGGTTTGAGGAATTTGCTTTTTGAAGGGTTTTTCACACACACAGTGAAACCAAACCAAACTGTGCCACCCTAACTGTTTAAACCCATAGTGGACATTTGTATTTCTTGGATTGTTTTTGTTCCTTTTAGTTTAACCCTATGCATGCAGGAAAGTTATATGTGATATAATTAATACCCTTGTTTATCTTTCTTGTGCATGATAAGTGCGACCACAGTTCTAATTGTAGTGTGTAACAGTGAACCTCTGTGAAGCCAGCCCTAGTGACAAAGTACTTATTGTTATGGTACTCAGTTAGGGTTTTTGGTAATGCAGTGTTAGTAATTGTGCCAACAGTTAGTATTATCCAAGAAAAGTGCTGGAGCATCCCGGTGTTCTTCTACCGCTCCTGTGCCCATATCAGAAAGAGAGATTCAGTTTCAAGGAAGTTGAGTACATTAACTCTACTATGATTCTGTCAACTTTGACTCACCCCCTGAAGATACAGGGTGCCTGGCTGGACTGGCAATACGTGGCACTGTTTTGTCTCTTTCTCTTCCACTCCCCCTTTCCTTTTGGGACACCTGCTGGGGTTTCTGTGTCCACCAGGAAGTGCAGCGAGGCGTTCCAGGAGGTGGGGGGCATACCATCGCCCCTGCATACATCCTGCTTTTCAGGTGAGTGGCACTGTCTCAACAGATATGACAAGTATTCGCCCATCTAGTATTATTCTGCTATCTCTTCCATCCCCTTGGAATAGTTCCGCCAGCGGCTCGATGACCAGGGCAAATAAGAGGGGCGACGCGGGCACCCCTGCTGTGTACCCTAGAGTTCTTGTAGGTTTGTGAGAAAATGTTACTTGTTTTGACCCGTGCAGTAAGTCCAGAGTACATGAGGGAAACCCATGTGATCCACTGCTCACCCATTCCCATCTTGCGCATTACCTTCATCAAGAAACCCCACCTCACAGAGTCAAAGGCTTTCTCAAGGTCCAGCAACATAAGTATCATATTCTGGCAGCCTTGAACGTCGGGTGGTTAATTATATGGTTAAGGTTAAGTGAAGTGTAGTGATGTGGTATGAAGCTGTTCTGATCTTCGAGCACTAGGACTTGCATATATGGAAGAAGTCTGGTATCCAATATCTTGCTCAATATCTTAAAGTCTGTATTGAGCATGAACAGGGGGCAGAATGTGGTAACCGGGCACCATCAGTCACGGTCTTATAGAGTGGGATGGTAGTGCGCTTCGCGTCCTGTCAGGATGGTAGCCCTTCCCCAGTGACTCAGCATAGATGGTTTCCAACCTGGGAGATAAAATATCTACAAAGGTCTTATAGAACTCCACAGGAAGTCTGTCTGGGCCAGGAGTTCTGCCCGTGGTGCCTCAGCAGTTCCAGATCAACCAAGACCACTCCTATATCTTGCTGGATGGCCGTCTTCTACAGGGAATAGACTTTACAGTGAAACACCACCTTGGGTCGGACCACACCAATGCTGATGAGCTATGTAGGTTCTCCTGCCTTGAATATGAACTCCCAGGGGCCTGGGTAATTCTCTCCACTTTCAGCTGAGAGAACACATGTTAAACCTTTGGTCTTCTCCTCTCCTGCTTTTTCTGAATTTGTTTTGTTGTACTTAGGACTCTTTGCACTTTACCACTACTAACCAGTGCTGAAGTGCTTTTGATCACTCTCTAAAATATGGTAAACTTGTCTTACACTGCATATTTAATTTACTTATAAGTTCCTAGTAAAGTGGTATACCATATATCCAGGTCAGGTAAATTAAATGCTACTAGTGTGCCTGCAGCACTTATTTTGCCATCCACCTAAGTAGCCCCTTAAAACATGTCTAAGACCTGCCATTGCAACCTGTATGCAGTTATAAACTGCCAATTCGACAAAATAAACCTTTTTGCCAGGCCTAAGCCTGCATTTTTAATACATATAACTCACCTCTGCCGTAGGCACGAAACAGCCCACAGAGCAGGGTTCATCGTATTTAAAATGTTAGATGTACTTTTAAGTTTTATAGATCCTCATAAGGAAAAACTCTTAAATGTTTTTCCCTACTGCAAGTCCTACTTTCCCATAGGATAACCTTGGGTCACCTTATTATATTTAATAAGTGATAAAATTTGTTCAGGAACAGGTAGAAATGTCATGTTTGGGGTCTAGTGAATTGTAATTTGAACCCCTCTTTAATGGTAAAGTTGGATTTTAAGTCATTATCGTGAAAATGTGACTTTTCGACAGTTGCATTTTCTTGTCCTAACCATTTGGTGTCTGTAGTCTGTATCCTGGGTCACATGACTAGGTGTAGTTGGCAGTTGACTTTTCTGTAGTCCTTCCATACATTGTCACAAAGGGGGTCTGGGTGTTGGCAGAAGGGGCCATCTTGACAGCATGGGTGTGGGTGGAGCCGTCACCTACCAAGCCTACATTTCAAAGGAGCTGCCTCAACACACTCACTTAGGACTTCACACTAGGCTTTTGTCACCTCAGCCAGACATCCAAGGATCAGGAAGGGAGCAGGGAAGTTCCAGAACCATCTCCCAGTTCAAAGTTGTCACAAAGTATAAGTATTGGACTGTAAGACACACTCTTACACTCCTGGACCTGTGGCTACTACAGAAGGAGTACTGCCCTGCTGCCAGAAAACTGCTGCTTGAGGCCTGCCCCGCTCTCTGAGAATGAAGATGGACCTGCTCCCTTCATCCCAGGCAGAGTGACCCCCAAGGGTCAGGTGACTGACCTTCTTTTCTGAGCTACAGAGACACAACAAGCTCCAGAGTTCTCCATGCATCTGCCCAGCTGACCTCCTGCAACGTGCCTGCCTGGACCTGCAATTTGACATGCCTTAGCCCTGCTGCAGTGAGTTTCTGATCCCCATGAGGTGCCTTCCCAGGTCCTGGATCCTTAGTAGGAAATCAGTTGAGCTCCTCCCTACGGCGAACAGGCCCGTATGTGCAGAGATCTCACTACCCACAATGACCACCAGTGGAAAACTCCAGTGGACCTGCTACAGCAACCGCCAGCAATGCCCGGCAATGCAAGATCTGCAGTTCTCCTCACAGCATCGACAGACCACGGAGACTGCCAATATGAAGCTACATCAATGACCGTTTGCAACGCCCAACAGGATGTTAAAGCTACAGTGACACCCGCCCACGATGCCTGGCCTGCTCTTCTCATGAATGCTGATGACATCCCCAACTCTGTGTCTGCTTCTCGTGGCCTCCTCCATCGCAAACTGGAGTCTTCATGGCAGACTTTGAGAAGGTAACTTGTTCAACTAAACTAACCTGGTCTCTGTATCCAGCCTGTGCCCATTGTAGAGCATTATTCATATCCACATCACTCCCTTAAATCAGGCACACAAACATCAATGCTTAGAAAATATGATTGTCAACTACAAAATACAGAGAAAAGTTAATTGATCATATCACTTTTGCAGGGTCACCATATCATGAAGTTGAGGGTATAAACAAAATCTAGCTTTCTGGGTATTGTCTGCTTGTGAAATAGGATAGCTTTACATTATCTTGCACTGAAAGGAGCCAGTGCCGTTTACTGTTGACCCTGCAATAGCATTTTCAACCCTTAAATATACAAGATCCAGTGGGCAAAAATGTCACTTTGTTGTACCAAATGCTGTTGTAATAGCTCACATCTCAAATGGTCAAATATCACATTCTACAAACATTAAGTCAAAGGGGGCTGAAAAAGAATGATGGTCACAATGGTAATAATAATCTCCGTAATCTTAATATTTTAAAACTACATTTGTAACGTTCTGTGCATGTAATCCCTCTATAGTGGAGCCGTCCATATCTGCATAAAGGAAAAATAATGACATAACACCACAAAGATATGACAGAAAATAATCATTAAAAAATCATAAAAACAAATTATAACATTAAAATCAATGACTCTTGGATACTAAACAGGCCAGCTCTGAAAGCCTCTATGATTAGAGTCATCTATTTTGAATGAACCAGTAATTATTGTTCAGAGTTCAGACGTCTAACCTGTGAGTCTAAATTAATTATATACTTTGATTCTAGTCTAAGTTGCAGCTTTCTATTACCACCTCTGGGTTTGTTTTCAATGTTGCCAACTTCAAAACCTCACACTTGGTTAAAATTGGACTGATGTATGAAGTCAAAATATCCACCCACCGGACATGTAGAGTCATTCTATCTAATTGCACACATTTTCCAAAATCTGTTTTAATTTCAGGGAATACAGTACGCCCAAACAACCATTTTATGCGTGGACTTTCCAAATGAATACCATGTGTGGTGTAGTACATGTGGTGAATTTGTGTGTCCTCTGAGTGTGTTGTGCCCCTGAGAAACAGATGTGCATTGATCATAACTATTTTTACAAGCCTTACAAGTGTGGCATATGTCAAAACCTTGCATGACATTTCTTGTGGATTGTTACCCCTTTAGAGGAAGATAACGCCACACCAATAGGTCTCTGAGGGAATATGCTCCCCTGGAGGAAATAGTTAGCATGGGGTTGTGTTTTCTCAGATATAATGTCTGTCATATTTGATATGTGGTACCTGGGTACTTTATGTGGTTATTAAACAAGTGGCGCATTTTTTTGTGTTTCTAGTAGTTGGATTTGTAGATCAACGGATCTTCCTGATTAATGGTGCTGACTTTTCTCATGGCCTCCAATAATACTTGCCCGGGATACCCTTTATCCCTAAATCGAGATAAGAGGGAGCAGGGGGATCTCTTGTTTGAAAGGAAGGGTTAGTCCATTAGTTGCTTTGTAAGCTGGTAAATCCTGTGGAGTCGGTGCATAGGGATTGTGTTGTTCAAGTCCATTTGGCATCTGTTGGCAGGTACATCCACAGGAGTGTCTTGAGGCTGGCCCACATAAGTGTTCCCAAGATCAAGTTCTTAAATGGATGGGGATAAGGCCATTATCTCCATGGGCCTGTAATGGCAGTTGGAGAAGGACTTTGATGCCAACAAACTGGTCAGCAGACCAGTTGGAAATTTGACACCACAGTCAGGGACAGGAAATGCTTGAGGGACGAGTGGGTGAAAGGAGTGGACGAAAAGAGGGCAGGGAGAAGGAGAGGATCAGGACTTCAAGGGTGAGGAGCACAGGACGAGCTGTTCATGTTAGTCAGGGTAGCAGAAGAAATAAAGTAGTGGCCACTCACGGGCCTGCTGTCACCTCTAGAGAGATGTCTGTCACACTATGGACATCTCCCTAGAGATGACAGCAAGCCGGTGAGTGGCCACTCCCTTATTAATTGCTTCACTTCATAGGGTAGACTTTGGTTTTGAAGCAAACTTATAAAAGACACAAGACTTTCCACTTTATTGCCACAAAATGCCACACAACATAGAAACTCCCAACTCAAAAAACAGTTGGACATCCTTCATGTTGTGTCTTGACTTCCCACTGCCACCAGAGTGAGCTTGATGCCATGTTGGGGTTGCTCAGTCTGAAACTAACCAAGGGAGTGCTTAGACATCTCTGCGGTCTCCGAAGGTGGCACCTAAGTAGAATCCATAGATATGTCAAACTTTGTGTATGGTGTGGGAGCTGAAGGAATCGCCGGATGCTGGAAGTACTCACTTGATTGCTTAGCACATACTTTGAGTCCTGAATTTGGGAGGTACTCACCTGAGCGTAAAGTATACATTTAGATGTGTTTTAAGGATTTTGAGGTACCTACATCAGTGCACACCATCTACTAGGTCCTGGAAGTGCTTGCATGTTCCTGGAGGTACTTAGTTTAATGCTCTGCACACCATTAGAATGTGGTGCTCTCTCCTGGAAATGCTCACTTATCCTAGTATATATGTTGGGCCTTGCATGTCTTTGCTTCTTCATTGCCTCTTGTAACACTTTCATTTTTTATTATTATAATTTTTTATTTGAAGAAAAGTCAGCAGTTTAAAATGTTTCTGTTTATACCTAAGAAAATAAGTAGGCATAAAGGTGGTAGAAATACATATTTCCCTATAGAGCAATAGATGTACATAATATTCTATAAGTGTAAATTGATCTCATCTCCTGAAGAGATTAAATTCCATTAGATGCATTCTTGTTAGCATTATATCAAAATGACTCCTCCCCTACAGATATCCAACAGTAATAGTAAATTTAGTCCAGAAATCACAGATATCCAGTTGCAGAATTTACACAAAGGTATGATTAATACGGCATCTGCCCGTCACTAACTAAGACCTTTAACCTATTTCTTGTCATAGATGTATTTATTTCCATTGCTGCCAGTCTGGGTATTTCATCAATCCATTCCTCTATCCTGAAATTATGTATGGTTTTCCATTTAAGAGAATGCTACTTTTAGCTGCAGTTTTATTTTTACGAATCAATAATGCCTTTTGGTATTGAATGCCTTTATTCTCTTGCAATCTTTTCACCTAATTTCTTTGTTACTTACGATGGTCTCTTCACCATTAATCATTTCAGTCTTGCAAATAATACTTGGCAGAAATTCTAAACTTTGTTGCACAGTGTGAATAGCTATCTCTCTCTCTCTCTCTCTCTCCCTCTATATATATATATGTATATATATATATATATATATATATATAAACACTTTCTTCTTGCTTCACAGAAGATCGGCACCCAAGGCAAATTATAATAACGTTTATTAACGATTCACAGGAACGCTTTTTGACATTACTGCCTTCGTCAACCTGTCGCACACCATGTTTGTTTGCTATTTATGACATCACATGATCATATTGGCGCAATCTTTAATTAAACTACATTATTATTTAAACTGAAAATGGCATAATTTCATTATGAGTCTAATTCAAGATATGTACAATACATTATGTAACATTTTACTGACGATCTAAAATCATCACTCGTAAAATGGACCAAAGGTACAGATAATAACCAGGATGGTTACATAATTCATCCATAGACAAAAATATAAATGGACACTGCCGACCCCAGTATCAGACCATTATTGTTAATCAATGGCTCTAATAGTCACATTATTCAAAATGAAATAGCATCGATACCTTGCTTAATATATCAATCCGCTCGCAATATAAAATTACCTACATGCGGGGGACCAAAATCCACATAGTAGCGCGGATGGCTACAAAATTAGACCATCAGCCATTTAATACTGAATACGAACATTACTAGTAAGGACCACAACTTTTCAATAAATAATTTTTTAGAATACATGATTTTTTTGAAAAATACAAAATGTTCATGCCTCATTTTAATTAATAACTGTGTTAGTCAAACTTGATATTAAATATCGCCCCAGTGGGCTCATTTTATAGCAATTGTGACCCTAACACATGTTTGGATAAAATATTCAATAAAGAAGGATATTCAATATAAAATACTACATATGGCCCATCTCAACCCACAATCCAAATTGAATGGATCTTAAGCCAATAATTTGCTTGACATTGATTCTCTTGTGAGAAACTCAAAGTATGAGTTATTATATCTCTGGGGTATATCATCATATTTTCAAATAATTTTAACTGTTTAAATGTATATGCAATTCCTCACTTTTGTTCAATCCTTGTGGTCCCCTTGTGTCAAATGCTAATATATACCTTGATTCTAAAATCCTCAATTTCTTTTCTCTATCTCCACCTCTTGCATCCTTTAAAATACAATTGATTACACTATATTTGAGATCTTTTACATTCCCACTATGTACCTCATGAATATGTCTTGCAACTGGGTAACTATCATCTCTATTCTGAACAGCACGTAAGTGTTGTAAGATGCGTTTGTGGACATGGAGCTTAGGGCCATATGTCTGAACACATTTTCCCATTGAAACAGAATGGGAAACCCTTTTGCTACATCTGGCCCTTAGTGCTTCCTACATAGATTTTGGGGCAACTGCATTTCAGAATGTATATTACATAATCACTTTTGCATGTATATATTACTTTAATTCTGTGCACTATTCTACCTCTCATCTCCACTGTTTTAATTTGTTCACCATTTTGCATGCCTTGCATTTTCAGCATTTAAAGAAACCATCTTGTTGATTCAACCAAGACTTACTTATTTCACATTTCTTACTCTATCTAATATCACTTCTAACTAATGTATCTCTCATAGATTTTCCTCTGCGGTAAGTGATTTGTGGATTTTTCTTAATATCACTTCCTATAATGGGATCACTTTTCAACATATGCCAATGTTTCTGCAAAATCTTCCTCACTTGGATGTGTGCAGTATTGTAAGTAGCGATGAAGCGGTAATTATGTTGTTTTTTTCAATTTCTATTTAATTACTTTGTTGTGTATTAATCAAATTTTATCTCTTGTGCGGTCTTTCTACTTGCTTCTGCCAATGTAGTGTTACAATATCCTCTCGCTTTTAATCTGTTTATCATTTAATTCTCAATGGCTTTGAATTTACTCTCAGTGCTACAAATCTTTTTAGCTTTTAATAACTCTCCATACGGAATGTTCCCTTTTAATGGTTTGGGATGAAAGCTATGTTCATGTAATAAGCTGTTTCCTGCTGTGGGTTTTCTATGTAACATGGTCTGTAATTTGTCATTCTGTATTTTAATCTTTACATCCAAGAACTCTATCTCTTGTGGGCTAATATTGCCTATAAATTTCAAATTCAAATCATTATTGTTGATATCAATGATGAATTTTTGTGCACTCTCCACATTTCCTCTCCAGATTATAAAAATACCATCTATGTAACGCAACCACATTTCTATATGGTCATTCCAAATGTCTACCAGTGGGCTATTTAGAATCTGTCCCTCCCACCATCCCATGTACAGAGTCGCATAACTGGGAGCAAAACAGGTACCCATAGCAGTCCTGCATTGTTGTTCAAAGATTTCATTATTAAAGAAAAAGGTATTGTGCTGGAGGCACAAATTTATCATACTAGTCAGCATGTTAATATGTTTATGGAATCTGATTGGTCTGGATCTCAGAAAATATTGTTCTGCTCTTACCCCATCTTTATGGGGAATGCTTGTATACAAGGCTGTAACGTCTAATGTCATAAGAAACATATCTCGCTCCCAACTCACATCGAATACTCTTTGTAAGAATTCAGTTGTATCTTTCAAATAGGAAGGCAAGTTTTGACCCATTGGATTTAAACATGTGTCGATGTATTTTGACACAAATTCAAACAGACTTCCTTGTGCTGCAATTATAGGCCTTTCCGGTGGTTTTAAAGCATTCTTATGGATTTTGAGAATCAGATTAAACACTGGTAGTTTTGGATGGTTCACATTTAAATATCTGCATTCTTCCTAACTAATTAATCCTTGATCTTTCCATATCAATAACAGTTTACCAAATTCTGTTCTTATTTATTCTCTACATAAGACATGCTAACTCTTGTGTCATTTAGTTGTTTATATGCCTCTTCCATATAATCACTAATTGGCCAGATTACAATGTTACCTCCTTTATCTGAACTTCTAATTACCACTTCTTTGTTATTCAACAATTTATCCAATGTTTGTCTGTAACTCTGATTCCTCTGTAACACTTGTTTCTTTTCTTTACATCTTAGATTCTTTAATTCTTTTATCACAATTTCTGTAAATTGATCTATGGAATCACCGCTATAAGCAGATATAGTTGTTGATCTGGGTTTTAAATGTGAGCCTCCTTCAGCATCTAATTTAATTCCTTCTGCTTTTAATCTTGAAACTACCCTTGCTTTGTCTATGGACTGTACAGACTCTTCTTCTAACTCCCATAGTTCTTTCATCAAAGCAATATCTTCAATTAATAAAATTGCCATGCTCACTATCATTTACAGGTTCAATTCCTTTAACTGATTTATGCATTCTGATTTCAATTTCAGCTTCCTCACAAAGAGAAACAAGTCTATCCTACTTTGTACATAATCAAAACCATTTGCTTCACAATATGATAGCCCCAGCAACAGATTTTGTATATCTTCTTCACTTAAATGCAGGTCCGATAAATTGCAAATTGTCTTATTATCTATTAGTAACATTTGTTTATAGGTGCAATGGCGCATGTTATATATTCAGCACCACCGGCGTTCAGGAATGGAGTGACCATGCCGCATGAGTGTGAATTTCTATGGTTTTGTACGTTTAAAATGCAAGCCTATATATGTGTGTGTATATATATAAAACCTACTCGTGATCACCAGTAGGTAGTTATAGTTAGGACCATGTTTTTGTGGAAAGGCATTTTTTGACTTGCCATATATCTTTGACACCAATTGATGAACCTTCACAAAATTTGCCCAAAAAAGGTGTGCAGTGGTTCCTGTTGTGCATGGAAACTTTTGTGGTGATCTGTCAAGCTGGGGCCAAAAAAAGGGAAGAGTCAAAAACATGGCTTTCCCATGTTCATTTCCATAGGACTTTTGAACAAGACTACAGCCCGATCCACTGGATGGAATGACACAAAATATGACAGAAAGGTAGATTTAGGTACGCAGATTATGCTTTAGGATATTTTGCGTACTTCAGTAGTTTTCAGGAGATTAAAGGGGAAATACATTTGTATATCTAGGGCTGCGGATCTGTTGCAACGTTTTTGCAGCGATGGCGGTCTGTTCTCAAATGAGCACTCCACCAGGAATGCTGTGATTGGCTGGCTGCAAACTGACTAGAATGTTGTGGCTGCCATTTTAGATAGTGGGACACTATCCCCGGGGCTGAAAAACAAAATGAAAAGTGGCATAAAGGGTCAGGGCGGGGGTACCCTGACCCCAGGGATGTGGTATATGGGCCTTCACTCATAATACCAGTCAGAAACTCATGCAGCCACTCACATATCGAGCCAGAATTTCACACCCACTCACAGACCCACTCAGACTCTAATGCATTCTGTCAAAGACCAACTCTGACATGCATGCACCCACTCACATGCCCACTGACAGACTGACACACACACTCACTCAGACCCTCAAGCACCAATTCACAGACCCGCTCAGACCCTAATGCACCGTTATAGACCCACTCAGACACTGATGCACCCACTCACAGACCCACTCAAAAATCTCATTCACCCACTTACAGACCCACTAAAACACTGATGCAATCACTCACAGACCCACTCAAACCCTCATGCACCCATTCACAGACCCAGTGAGACACTCATGAGACTACTCACAGACCCACTTAGACCCTCACGCACCCACTCACAGATCCACCTAGACACTTACGCACCCACTCACAGACCCACTCAGACACTCATGCACCCACTTACAGACCCACTCAGACCCTCACACACCCACTCACAGACTCACTCAGACCCTCACACACACACAGACCCACTGAGACACTTTGGTACCTACTCACAGACCCACTCAGAGACTCATTCACACACTCACACACTCACTCAAACCCTAACACAGCCACTCAGAGTCAAACTCACTCACATCGCGATGCATGCGCCCCCTGACAGACCCACTCAGAGACTCATGCACCATCACAAACACACACAGACCCTCACACACCCATTCACTGGCCCAGTGAGACTCATACACTTACTCACAGACCCACTTGGACCCTAACGCATCAAGTCACAGACCCACTCAGAACCTCATGCACCCATTCACAGACCTACTCAGACCCTCATGCACCTACTCACAGACCCACTCATACACTGACGCCCCCCATTCACAGAACCTCTCAGACACTGACGCACCCCCTCACAGACCCATAGTGAACTTCTTTTTGTTTTTAAATTAATTTTCCTGTGTCATTTACTGTTTTTTTGTTTTAATTGTATGGGATTTTATTATCTGTACAATAAACTATTCCTTCATTCATTCATAAATTAAATTTCCTAACTATAATGTCCCTGTAACCTTTGTTTCTTTCAGTATATATATATATATATAAATATGTATATATATTTATATATATATATACATATATACATACATATAGATATATAGATATATACACAGATACCTCTATAAATAGCTCCCTGCTTCTCTTGTGCCTCTCCAACAAGTACCTGTGTCATGTCATTGTAATGTCTTCACTTCTTCATATCCTCTCCTCGCTTCTTACTTAGCGCTTTGCCATACAAGCAGCAGAGCTGGTTTAGCGTCACTCCCTGAAGAGTGCAGTGTGCTGCGCGTCCCGGGAAGGGGCGGGCATGTGAGCAGAGATGACCTGAATATGCTGCTGTATCTGGCTGATCCATGTTGCCCTTAGCAGATGGGGATGTCACTTTAGATCAGTCATGGCGCCATGACCGGACTGTGCCCCCTTGCTACGATTCCCATTGTTTAGATTCATCTGCTTCGAGTTCAGTCTCTGTATTTCTGCTTTGTTTTCATTTCCAGTCTGGTCCTTTCACCCTGTTGGGGCTGGGAATAACCGACACATCAATGTCACCCACCAACTGTGAACCATCAGATGAAGTGCATCATTCATGTAACACCGAAAGGGATTCCCTCTGATTTAAACCAGAAATAATCAACTATCCAGATTTATGCTTATTTACAGACTATCCTGAACGGAAATGCTTAGAGAGGCTTTCATTAAGTGGTATATAGGAGCTTAGTGGTTGATGGTGTCATGTCGGAGATGTGTCACTTTTTGTGGACTGCACCTTCACTTAACACTTCTGTATCTGTTGTTGGAATATGGCCTTGTGTGTAATCTCTTCAGCGGTGATTCTTCTGTGCTGACCCTTCTTCTTCATTGAAGGACCTTTCCTTCCTCTTACTTCTTTTTGCTGTGCTTTTCTTGTCTTGTGCTCTGTATGTGTATTTGTAAAGTGCCCTATCACCTGCAGGGGTATCATGGTGTCAAGCAGATCTGTGTGCTTAGGTGGATTAGTTGAAAAGCCAGGTCTTCAGCTTCTTGCGGAATTCAAAAAGACAGGAGGAGGCTCTGATGTGAAGTGGGAGGTCATTCTGCACTTTAGGAGCGATGTATGAGAACTCCTGTCCTCCTGATCTGGTTCTGTATATTCATGGGATGTGTGCCAGTAGGAGTCCTGTGAAGCAGAGGTGTCTGGGTGGTTGGTGGAAGGAGATGCTACTTCTCTGGAAGGTGAGGCTAGAGTTGTGTAATGCCTTGAAAGTGTGTGTTAGAAGTTTGAATTGAGCGCATTTGTGTATCGGTAGCCAGTGTAGTTTGCTGAGCTGTGGTGTGATGAGAGTTCTGGGTTGGAGGTTGAGGATAAGTCTGACTGCTGAGTTCTGGATGACTTGTAATTTTCTAGGGAGTTGCTTGAAGATCCCGGTGCAGAGAGTTTTCTCATGGTCCTACTTGCTGGTGACCATGGCAAGAGTGGCAGTTTTTCTTGGGAGCCATTGATAATCTTTTGCAGCATCTTCAGGGTGTGGAAGCAGGATGCATTGACGCATTGACTTGTGTACTAATGTTCAATTTGCTGTCAATAGTTATTCGAAGGTTCCTGGCATGGGTTTGGGGTGTGGGTCCGTGTTCAGCTGGCCCCCAGTTGGAGTTCCATGGTAAGGTGTTCTTGCTGAAGATCACTACTTCTGTCTTTTCAATGTTGATCTTGAGACAGTTGGCTTCCATCTAGTTAGCATCTTCGGTCATGCAAGCGGTGAACTTGGCTCTTGTGTTGGGGTATTGTCTGAAATGGAAAAGTATGAGTTGTCTCTTATCTGTGTAGGAGAGGATGTTATTGTTGTGTGTGCCAATGACGTTGGCCAGAGGGATCATGTATGTGCTGAAGAGGGTGGGGCTGAGCTATGAGCTTTGAGACACTCCAAAGACAAGCTTGCGGGCTTCTGAGTAGTAAGGTGCCAGGCTGACATGCTCTCATTGATGATATGTGAGAGCCCCCTTCTTCTTTGCTCTCCTGCCGAGCATTGTGTTTCTTACCAGCTCACCAGCTCATCTCTGGCTCGCTTAAGGATTTCAGTTACTGAAAGTGGCCTTTTAAGAAGACTATACTGCGTGATTGGTGACAGGCAGCCTCCAACGAACTGAAGTCAAGTTGCGTCCTTATTTGTAAACGCATCGAAAGCACACCACTGTACCAGATGGTCTAGGCTTGCAATGAAATCAGATAAGGATTCACCCTGTCCCTGGCACGCTGAGCTGAAAATATGTTGTTCTTGGTCCACATTAAATTTGGGTTTAAAATGCTCACACAGCGCATCTTTGATGTTGCCTCATGTCTCGGTCTTTATGTAGAAAATGTTCTGATTAAATGCCTATCGTCATGTCCTACAAGGTCAATCAAAAGCTGCAGTTTTTGTTTATCCTTCAATTCTCCCGGTGCTTTGAGAAAGTCATCCAGCGACTTTAGACATTCTTCCACCTCAACACAGACTCTCTGTTATCTCCTCTCACTAGGGGTAGTATCTCAAGGTAAGCGGACTAGTTTTTTGTACCTCCGTTCTTGGGCATGGAGTGTGGTGTTCAGGCACTTTGCTTGAAATTTTGCATGGATTTTCCTCCATATTTTATGTTTTCTTACTCCTTCTTGCCTCTTGCCAGCCTCTTTGTATATTATCCTCAGTTTTTTTTAATTAATTTCACTTTAATGCATAACCACTTCAAACCAGGTGGTGGCTGAGAAGCACTATGTTAGTCTTTCAGAATTCCTTGGAATTTTCTTTGTGGATCTACCACTAGTGTATTGTTTTAAATATGAATGATATGTGTAGTGTTTTGCATTGCTTTGCTGTCTCTCACTACTGCAACGGCAGCAGCCACCCTCAATTTACTCCATGGTGCTTAGATCGACTGCCCTTATAGCACGATCACTTGAGTTGGCCTTGTGAGACTTCAAATGTAAGATTGACAGATCATAATCCTCATCGATGAGCGTCTGAGTTCCTTTGCCAATCTGTCTGCATTTGTTCAGCTGTGATCGTTCTCTGATGACTTTTTCTCTGGCTATTTGTCTGCGTTTTTGGTGGTGTAATGCATGTGCCTCACTTCCTGTTCTGTTATTATTTTGCTCATTTGTATTCTATCCTTTGTTTTTCTTTGCACCACGGGGCATGTCACGTTCCTTTACTTACTGTTAGTGCTTTTTTGTGACCACTGATGCTTTCATCGTGGCTCACTGTTTTCACTTCTGTTCACCCTTGGTCACACTTAAGGTGAATATTGGCATGTTTGGCACTTACTGCATTCCTCTCCATTTTTGTTCTGCTATGGCATCGCCGCAGACACTTTGCTAAAAGGTGTGCCCTAGCTTCTTTCTTTTTGTACTCTTAGGGCTGGTCTGTAACGAGTACTTTATTGAAAAAATTGCACTCATATCCCTTTCTTCTTGCGCTATTGGAACGTGTAGTCCTCATCTCCCAGCTTTACTTCTGAATTCTCTTTCATATGTTGTTTTGCAGACCATCCGCTGAGCTGTGGCACGCATACATTTGCAACTCGAACTGAGGATGGATTCCTTGAATGACTGGTAGGTTATTTGTAGTAAATATACCGTCACCTGTTTTTCAATGCTACTTGATACGTTTTCACACTTTACTCACTCCCGGGACGGCAGCAAGAAGATCGGAGCCATCCACCGCAGGTGTAGGCTCCCTGTGCACATGTGGCTCATCTGCTTTCGTCACAAGTTGTGTCCTTGTGTACGGAGGAACACAAAATGTACAAACAGGCAAGTTGAAAATGGTCCGATTAATTACCGGTAATCTTCATTATTCTTAGTCCTACTCGTCCCAGTCCTCACAATTTAGCTTTTAAGCCTACTAAATCGAGACAGGAAACAAAACAGAAAATGCCTTCTGCAGGAAAACCGAAAGTGTCAGACTTTCTGACTTTCTGTACTTACTGCACCTGTCAATGTAAATAGATAGTGCACTTTTCACATCCAACAAATATAGCAACTTGTCATCCTCAGACACACATGAAGGTAAAGAGGGAAGGAAGAACTACTTCCTGAGACAAGTGCAACTTAGAATTAAAAAAAGGATCCATTTGCAACACTATTGCATCGACCAAGAAAGTTATAAAAGGTGGATGACAGAAGGGTAGAAAATTCACCTAGTCTACGTGCAGACGTGATAGCAACTATAAAAGGCACCTATAAAGAAAGATATTTTAAGTCTACTAGAGGTTCAAAAGGGGGAGTTTGCAAACTTCTCAGATCCAAAGGAAGATTCCTTATATTAAAACTACCACCTTCAGCTCCGCCGGGCACCAACACTGAATGGAACTTTCAGCATTAATATTTGGGACTTGTAGCCATCACAACAGTTGTTTCTGCTTAGTTCTACAAACTATGACTGTGCGATTCCTAGCCTTTTTGGAGTTCTTCTCCAAGGGAATTTTGCGACCATGACAAAATGAAGTTTTTTTCAACCATGGCACAAATAAATGTATCAAACGTTTTACACTAGTTCAAAACATCATACCTAGCACAGATCAGCAATTGGGCGGCTAAATAATACAATTTAAAATCTGGTAAGGCTAACCTATTTGGGTCGCGTGGCAAACACAGCCTCGCCATATTTATTCTTGAACATCTCTTACCAATATAAGGGCAGTAATCAGTCCATTCAGCCTTTGAAAAATGTTAGTTTGTAGCACACAGGAAATAGAAGTAAAATAAAAAATGTAACAAGGGTAAAATATGCATTTTAACCAATGCCACATTACCAATGAATGAGATTGGCATCTTTCTCCACCATTCCAATAAAGCCTGGGACTTACAAAACAGAGCAGGAGAATTTAATTCATACAAATCCTCGTATTTTTCAGAGACCCTTATACCCAGATACATGACAGACTTTTGCTGATACATATTTTAAAGATCTGAAGGCAAAACAGACACATTTGTATTCAAAACAAGACTTAGGCCCTCATTCCGACTTCGGCGGGCGGCGGGCGCCACCCGCCGATCGGAAACCGCCGAAAGACCGCACCGCGGTCATAAGACCGCGGGGGTCATTTTGACTTTCCCGCTGGGCCGGCGGGCGATCGCCAGAAGATCGCCCGCCGGCCCAGCGGGAAAGCCCCTGCAACGAGGAAGCCGGCTCCGAATGGAGCCGGCGGAGTTGCAGGGGTGCGACGGGTGCAGTGGCACCTGTCGCGATTTTCACTGTCTGCAAAGCAGACAGTGAAAATCTGTATGGGGCCCTGTTAGGGGGCCCCTGCACTGCCCATGCCAGTGGCATGGGCAGTGACGGGGCCCCCAGGGGCCCCACGACACCCGTTCCCGCCATCCTGGTTCTGGCGGTGAAAACCGCCAGAAACAGGCTGGCGGGAAGGGGGTCGGAATCCCCATGGCGGCGCTGCTGGAGGATTCCCTGGGCCGGGGGAAAACCGGTGGGAAACCGCCGGTTCCCCTTTTCTGACCGCAGCTTTACCACCGCGGTCAGAATAGCCCTGGAAGCACCGCCCGCCTGTTGGCGGTGCTTCCGCTGCCCTCCGCCCTGGCGGTCAGAGACCGCCAGGGTTGGAATGAGGGCCTTAGTCTCAGAGATATATACTCGGTATCCTGAAAGGTGTGAAAATTGGGAAAAGATGCTAAACAGTTCTTGAAATATCCCTCTTTCAGGTGCGAGATATACCACTAGGTCATCCACATATAGTTCAAATTTCGCAATTCCAGGCAATGTTGCCTTAACTCCTTCACCTTGGTGACTGCAGCAATCAAGAGCTTCACTAAAAGGGCCAAAGAGCATTGGAGACAAGGGGCAACCCTGCCTACTGCCTCTATAAATCTAAAAGGGTTCCATGACAGACCTTACCTTTAAGGGATACTACCACAGACGCTCCCTGATACAATGGTGCTATTGACTTTGTGAACTGGGGTGGGAACCCCTCAGCCTCCATTACCAAAAACAAACAGACCCATTTCACAAGGTCAAAATCCTTCTCTGCATTATTAAACAAGACCACTGCAGGAGTCTTAGTGGAATAAAATAACCCATTGCTTCTGTCAGATAATGTGTATTATAAATAGGGCTCCCGTATTTATGGTATGTATTTTATTTATATTTCCGTCTGTATTTATCCATATTTATATTTTGCTAATTATATCCGCATTCATCCACATTTTTTGTTTGTTTAAAAAAAATCAAGATCAAACCAGTATAATACCATATTTACTTAACTGAAAAAAAATTGCATTCTTATTTGAATGTCTGTTACTTTTTAAGGATGTTAAGACATGTAGATAATAAATCAATACACCTTTAAGAAAATATGAAACTTTTAGTATAAGTCTTAGGCATATATTCTGCTCTTCAAGCATCCTTATTAAAATGCCTTTATTTTTAACCTACTTACTGTCAGTCCGCACAGCTATTGGCCTGATAGTCATGACTGACAGAATTTAGAATTGCTCAGAAAAGATTCTAATTTCAGTTTTTATCCACATTTAAAAATAAATACAGACAGTAAAACAATGAATTTCTGTCTGTAGTTATCTGTAAAAATCAGTAAAAACAGAAAACAGGGAGCCTTAATTATAATATAAGGGACGACCAGTAATAAACCCAGCTTGGTCTTTCCAGATTAACAAAACCATAACTTCGGACAGCCTTGCTGGTAAGATTTTCATCAAAAATGTATAATTTGAATTCAGCAGTGTAATTGGATGGAACGAGTTTACATCCTCTGGGTCTTTATCCTTTTTAAGAAGACACTTTAGCAGGCCGTTTCGAGAAGAAGGGGGGTCAGAGGCGCCAGTCAAGCTATTATTAAATAAGGCAGTCAAACGGGCTGTCACTTTTATAGTCAGTGCCTGGTACCACACTGCAGGAACCCATCTTCTCCCGGTGCCTTCGCTCTTGAGAAGGATCTGACTGCAGCCTCTACTGTGATACTGAATGCACAAGATTTAATGCCGTATTGTCCGAAAGCTTTGGAAGAGTGATTCCACCCACCCCCCTGCCTCTCTCCCATCCGATGATGGTCCAGTCGCAAAAACGCTTGCTAAGTGGCAACAAAATGCCCTCTCAATTAGCGAGGCTTCCCTCACCAAGGCTCCTGTTAGTGGCTCTCAAATTTTATCCACTATATTTTTAGCTTGTCGGGCTCTAAGCACTTGAGAAGTATAGTTTGGGGAAAGTTGGGGATTGGATGATGAATGGGGCCCTGATTTCGTGGGTAAATGCTCGGCTGCCTTTTCCAATATTTTGAAGGGAGAATAAGCAGGTATACTATCAGATTACGTCTATTTTAAAGAAATGCAAACTGGAATAACTCAGGAGGCAGATGAGGCTCTCTTTCATTATGTGCAGGTTTTTACAAAACAGACTCAATGGATAAAATGGCTACATTTAGAGGGAACTAACCTTCACACCCAGCTTCTAAGTATGCAGGCCAAGTGGTCATGAGATAATGTGATAAAACCTAACCCAGGCTCAGTGGCTTGAAGTGTCGGCTTTAATTTCAGAGCATTACGCGGTACTAAATTTTGTAAAATGCAGCTTAATTCCTAATCAACGGCATAATATACTCCTGCTTAGCTACATAAATGGAATGACGATATACTAAAGCAATGTCCCAGATGCCCTGGATTGGGCACCTGGATTCATAGTATTTGGGAATACAAAATTGTTCAAACCTTTTGGAAAGAGGTTCTGAGAGGGCTGAGGAGTTCTATAGGAAAGCGTATTTACTGGATGTAAATGCTGTTTTTTTGGGCTGCTCAAAACATTTAGGTATGAGGACTGCTTAATTCCAGCATTGGTGATAAATAGAAATGTTGTTGGCGAGGTCAATCATTTACGCCATTTTGGAAATCTGCCGAACCACCAAAGCTGCAAATGTGGCTAGAAAAGGTCAACAAAGTATATTTAAGGGAGCAGCTCTGTGCAAAGCGAGTTGGGAAAGGTAGAAGCTTCACAAAAATATGGAAATATTCTGCCCCATTTATACAAGTTGGAAATAAAATGATAATAAGTATAATAAATGTATGGGAGTTGGGGAAAGGATAGAATTCAGCTGTCTCTAGAACAAATCAAACGTGCACCTTAAATATATATATGTGTGTGAAAAAGCCCCTCCTGCGCCCTCTCCTTTCCTTGGAATCCAACCATGATTCCCCATCTCCCCTCCTCCGTGGTGCACGGCCAGGAAGAGCTGAAAGGGAAGGAAAGGGAAGAAGGACAAAGTATTAGGGAACTGCAAGCCAACGTGGGAAAGGTCATCAATACTAATGAGGGACTTGCTCTTTCAGGAAACAGGAGGGAGTTGAGTGCCTAAAATGAGGAACAGGTCAGCTGGGAAAGGAGACCACACCCTTGATATCACTGAAGGTGGAGCCGTGCGGGGAAAAAGGATGCAGAAAGAAGACGCCAGGCAGATTTTGTGGAGCCTAGCCAGGAGCAACATGTGGAAGCCAAGTCCAGAGTAGGCCGTGCACAGCAGGATGAGGACCCGTACTACCACCAGGAAGAGGAAACCGAAATTGGGAGAGAGAACAAGGAGGTGCCCGAAACCTGGTGGAGAACTGGTGGACGCCGTCAGTGAAAGCCCCAGAGCAAGCCACATCTCTGGAGACTCAAGAGTTTTGGAAGGTAAGGAAATGTAAGGTGGGGGAGACCTGAACTTAATGGAATTTCAGTAAACCGGGCACTCTCCCATGTACAAAGTAGAAGTAACCTTATGTTTATTTGTATTTTTTTCTGCACAATCTTGAGTGCATGAAGAACCCATTCTCCTTAAAACTGTACCTCCATCCCTGATTCTGAACACTATTTGTTGATTCGTTAACACCACCTACAGAAGTAGGAAAACAGCCCTCATGGGAAACCCCAGGTGCTTTGGTGACAGCAGCCACATCTACCTGAGACCAATGTACTTACTGCATTATATATGCTCGTTTTTCCGAGGGGACCGGTGGCGGCACCAAATGGTGAAATCCCTGCAAAAAGTATGAAACAGGGAAACAAACTCAACACTTCAGATTCAAGAAGAAAGGGAACTTGGTGAACATTCTGTTGTTGTATCTCAATAAAGAAACCAAGATTCAGAAATAAACTAAGCCTCTTACAAAGCAGATATTATGCACATAGCATTTAGCACTTCAATTTTTATACTGGCACTTTAGAGAAATAACTTTTTAGCACTTGACACCTTTGTAGTCGTACATTTAGCACTATGATTTCTATGTTGGTACTTTAAAGAGAGAATTATTTATCGCTTAGCACTTTAGAAATTGTACTGTATGTAGCACCTCGATTTGCATGTTGGAATTTTAAGGAAGGAATTTTCAGGATATGACTCCTTCTTAAAACATGTACTGTATATAGAATGGGCTAAACTTGCACTTTAGTATTGGTATCTGGATATTTATGTATTTGGCACTTGGCACTTTGATTTCTACTATGGCACTTTAAAGAAACAACTTATTTGCACATTACCCTTTTGAAATTGTAATTATCACACAGCACCTTCATGTATATTTCGGTACTTTCAAGAAATACCTTTTAGCATTTAGAAATCCTATTTTAGTTTTTTTTTAGGAAACAGTAATATCATAATTGATTTATTTGCTGTTTTGTGATGTTCTGTATTCTGCCTGTTTGGACTTCGCATTTGCACTCTATAAATGTAATTGATGATGAACTAGATAAAGTTTGTAGTAGATGAGTTTTTGAACTGTTTGAGAACCTGTAAGAAAATGTAAAAAATAGGTATTTAAAAAAGAGAAACCGAAGGAAGATTCCGAAGGAGGAGCTAACCTTTCAAACAGAGGTCTATAAATTCCTAAACAGTCTAGAAACCTTACATCTTGCACTTCTCCTAGGAAATTAAACAACTACGGAGTAATTGGGTTTGTAGCAATTTATTTAATTTTGATTGATTGACAAAGCCGATGATTAAACTGTTTCTTCTTTTTAATAAGGTTCAGGAAGAAGTTGTATAGTAATCGAGTTTAACAGTTGTTTGGGCTTCTCTGGGAAATCCTCTTGAGTTTTTTTTCTTCTTTCCTTCTCTTCCAGGCGGTACGTCTCCTCCCCCGCCAGTTCCCTCGGAAAGAAAGACACAGGTACATTTTTGCTCTTTCAAGATAGCTGCTTCTCTCTTTCTTTCTATCCTTCCTCTTCCTATTGTTTTTTCTTCAAATTGTTTCACTTGCTTTTACTGTTCCTGTGTTATTCTTTTTTAGGTCGAGCATAGCTGCGTGCAAGCGCTGCTTTTCTGACGTGCTGGTATCTATGCAGGCTTTTAACCACGGCCAGCGCACGCCCACCACTATCCCTCGTCCGTGGGCTTGCCTTTCAAAAATCTTTATTTATCATTGATAAATCCTTTACGTTTGTCCCTCCTTGGGGTTGTTTTGTTACCGCCTGGGCCATCGACCCTGTTAGATGGATAATTGCACGTTTGCTGATACGTTTGACTGCGAGCAAACTTCTTTTTCCTTTTGTGTCTCTCCTTCGCGCTCATGGTCATGGCAACCGTGACACTTTGAATCGGCTCGCTTATGTCAACTGTTTTACTTTTCATCTGCAACTTATGTGGCAAGAAAAGTCCAGTTAGGAATTTACAACGCTAATAGCTCTAACTCGAACAAGCGCAAGACCCACTGCATTGCAAATGCTTGTTTTATTTTGTGCTTACCCTTCCTATTTTTGAGTAGAAAGTAGTTATTGTCTTTATTCACTCCTTGGGCTTTATTACTTAAGTTCCTTTTTTGTCCTTTCTCTAGGGAAAACAGCCTTCTAAGTGATCGTTCTTTAGAAAGTAACAGAAAAAATTATGGAAGTATACGCCAGAAAGAGAAGAAAAACACTCAAATCAGTAACACAATATTCACTCCTTATAGTTATTGACTTTGAGCATTTTGGCGTTCACTTTGTCTTTTGGATTTTAGTTTTAATATTGCCATTTTCAGATATCATTTTTATCCCAATGACACCCTTACCCCTCCACCCCAACTGCCTCCTTCCAACTCCATTTTGCTTGTAATGAGAATCCTTCCAACTTTGCACCACAACCAAATGAACTCACATCCGTTGTCACCTCCTTTTGCGGTTCCAGATGCATTGGCATTCCACAAAAAAGATTGCCTGGATTCTTCCACCATTGTAGACTGTTCTTGAGTTCTGGAGTAACAGATGATAGTCAATCCAGGTTGTGATTGTGATATTTCAGATGTCTGTTTAGATGCCATATCAATGGTTGAAGATGCAGTCTCGCCCATGGAACTGTAAGCACAGAAGCTGCCATATGCCCCTGAAGTTTCATCAGCATCCTCACTGGAGCTGAGTCGAGATGAAACAGAATATTCAACAAGTCTTATAAATGCTGCATCCTTTTCTCCAGAAGATACACCTTTTCCTCCTGGCTCCTTAGGTCTTTCTTGGGAAACAGCTGACATTTTGAAAAGCTCATCAGTAATCCATAATGGTTTAGTATGAATGGTCTCTTTCAATCTTTGAAGAACTTCTTCTTTGGTGGAGCATGGATCAACTAATCATCTAGTTATGGGTAATTTTGAATACCTTGCAAGTCTTAATGAGCCACTAATGAAGCCACCATCTAGGTGAACACCCTTGGAGCTGCCTGAAGCCTGAAAGGGAGAACTCAGAACAGTCAATTTTGCTTCTGGACACAAAGGGCGTCATTACGAGTTTGGTGCTTCCATGAACGCCATGTTGGTGGTCATACAGCCAAGAGGCTCGCAGAGAAGACCACCAAATTATGACCATGGCGTTCTGCACAACGGAATACAGCCAATTTACGATCAGTGCGGTCAGGCCGCCACGGACGGCTGGAGGCACCTTCAGCCCAACGGAGACCATGTTTCCGCCGGACAGATTACGAAGTTGCACACTTCCAAGGTTTCTGACGCGGTCGCACCACCATGGAAACCCTGGCGGAAACCAACAGTATAAATGGAGGCACTTACCTTTAGAAAGCCACACCAGCCTGGAGCCGCCATGGAACCTCAACTAGACATCCTATCACTGCTCCTGCTCACCCAACGACTCCTAAACCAGTGACGACGCCGGCGGCAGCAACTGTGAGATCACACACTTACCTGTCACTGTTGCATAATGCCAACGTCACAACGCACACACAACATACACATCCGATATGGGTGGCGATGGTGACACCTACACGTACTCCAACACTAACATGCACATTCACACACAGCCACGTACACATATGCGAAGAAACAGTACACACACACTACCAAAACACACACTGAGCCACAGACCCACTGCACTGGCACTGTCACACACAACACCAGCAAAGTACACAACAACCCCAACAACTCATACACACCGTCAACACTCCACAACACACCCCCCTGCCTGACAATACATTCAAACAACACAATGTAAAAGCACCATTGTACCAATACACACAACCACACAGCCATACAATGAGGCAAACGTCACCCCACGCAAACACACCACACGGCGGTTCTGACATACCATTCACCACACACACATGCACATAGTACAACTACATAAGGGGACACTACACTCCAAATAACAAATACATACAAAATAGCCCTTAGGTCAGTCCAAACAAGATAATGCACAGATGGCATATCAGAGTGCCCCCACTTGACTCCTGACTGCTAAATTACCTCCACAGGGAGGGGCATAAAGGAGGCAGGCACCTCAGGGATTAGGGGGGAAGAAGAGGGGGTTCTTGTGCTTAGGTTTGGGAGGGAGGTGTTTGGGCTTCGGGGAGAAGCTTTGAACGTGGCTTAGGGGAGGGCTGTGAACACTTTGGAGGGGTTGACTTCTTGGCAGGGGGAGGGGCATGTGTAGTAGCAGGAGGGCAGGGGGGACTTGGAGGTGGTAGAGCTGGACTTGGGGAGGGAAACTGATCACTTGGTGGTCACCCAGGGTGTGAGAGGGATAGGGAAAAGGGACAACTACAAGAGGAAAAATGTCTTCGACACACAGGGACGGTCATGGCAAAAAGGTGTGGGAGTGGAGGGAGAGGGAGTGCTTATAGGAGGTGTTTTGGTGGATATTTTGGGTGCATGTGTGTGCGAGGAATGCTTGTGTATGCTGAATGTCTGTTGGGTGGGTGAGCGTTTATGTGTCTTAGGAGGGGAGGGGGTGGAGGAGCTGGGAGTTGCCATGCCGGATGGGTGACTATCCGTTGGGGTGGTGACTGCAGGTATGGTGTATGTGCTGCATGTGGGTGTGTCTGTGGTTGTGGTGTCTGTGGATGTGGTGACTGGGGTGGATGTCTGCAGGTCTGCTATTGTGCTGTCTATGGGTAGAATATCCCATAGTCTTGGCTGTATCAGTGAATGTCGGTGTGGTGTCTGCAGATGTGTCCATTATAGTGTCTGTGAGGGTGGGGGTGGTGGGGGAGTCTGTGCAGGTAGCGGGTGTTGGTGTGTCTGCTGGTGGGGTGTTGTTTGTTTGCATGCTGGTCGTGGATCTTGTGATGCTTGTATTTGTCTGCGGAACCCTTGGCTGTTACGGTGGATGCATGCTTGTCTGTCTTTGTGCTCTGGCTCGGGCGGGGAAGAGGGGTGTGGGACTGGGACGAGGAAGATGGAAAGTGGACAGAAGACAAAGGGTGACTGGCTGCCGTCCGTGTGGAGGCCCGAGCTTCAAAGCATTTCTGTAAGCCAGCCAGTGCACTGTGAATGCCCTCCAGGAATGCATTGCTGTGTTGGACTTGAGTTGCAAGTCACTGGATGGCATTCACAATGGTCGACTGACCCACAGAGATGGACCTCAGGAGGTCATTAGCCTCCTCACTCAGGGCAGCAGGACTGACTTGCGCAGGAGCAGAGGTGTCTGCGGTGAAGGAGACGCCCATTCTCCTGGGTGAGCGGGCACGGACACTGGGTGGAGAGCTACAGGGAGGGCGGTGGTAGTAAAGGGGGTGGCAGACAAAGATGGTGCTGGGGTGGTCCCAGAAGTGTCCGCCACCACTAAGGAGTGTCCACTGGAAGAGGATTCCAAAGATGATGATGCGGAAAATCCAGTTTCCCCCATGGCACTCCCCTTGCCCTCTGGGCCACTGGGGCCCTCACTGTCGGTGGTCACAGCACTCCAGGTCCTGTGCAGCAGCATCCCCGCTCGCCTGTGCCCCCTCTCCTTTGCCTGCCAATGCTGATGCACACAAATAGAGAGAGAGGGAGGGAGAGACAGAGAGGGAGAAAAAGGGTTATTGTATTCCCTAAAAACAAACATGTAAACATGCACAACTGTAGGTACACATCTCCAGGCTAGGCTATCTCTGTTGGCATTACACATATTCTACATCATTTCACAACATGTTACAAATATCCACCCCTTTATGTCATTTCTCACACTCAGAGCAGATTCCAAGTAAGTTAGCACGACTGGAGTAATCCAATTGAACACCTGTAAAGCCATGTCAGCATGCTACTCATGCCCTGGCAGAAGCAGGTATATCACGCATATTCCCGATCCTATCTCTCCATACTCCTATCACCTATTGGAAAAGCAGGTGACTGATCACAACACATCATGCATGTCCTGAAACAACACCTGACCAGTCCATCTCAATTAGTAATGTCCCTTCATAGTGTATTCTACCCTATTCACACACCACACAGCACCTGCCAGACAAATCACATGGCTGATTGACCCCCTATACATATATGGCAATATGGGTACCTGAACTGATGAAGCCAGAACAAGTGGGACTCCTATACAGGTGGCAACTGATGTGTAGAACACATGTCTGGAGTACAGGCATGGTATGACATTCACACTTTCACAGAGGAATATCTGCTGATACAAAACATGGATACACCACATCAGTGCATAAATGCATGTGCAGCTAAAATGGCCTACATTGCACACATGATACATTCATTCGCAATCACTGAGTGCAGTGTCACAACAACTACACTTCAGGCACCCACAATTGACATCATAGGTCACCTACCATTCCACCTGACATGCAGTTCCAGAAACTTGACAACACAAGTAAACCAACATCACTAACACCATACCTGACGTCATTACCTGCACTTAACTCCAAACTACACAAATTGAACACTGAAATTACATGTACATGTGATGTACCCATACACCTACACGACTGCCAGTGCATACACAACAATTGCCATTACAGCAAATACCTACTGTAGAAATAGTGGGAAAAAAAACATTACTTCATGATCACATAAGTGATTCAATACCTAATCTTCACCAGACTGAACACATCAGCTAAGCCAAAGGTAGCAAAGGTTGTCCCACTTCATATGTTGTGCCCCTAAGTTACCATTGAGAAATGATGTAGGCAGCAAATAACCAAGTTTGCTAAGGAATTGGTAGGACATTGTCACACATAGCATTGACATTGCCTATTGTAAAAGACTAGCTCTGCCAAGGCACTTACCCCCTCTTCAACCAACCCATTGAGACAGAGATGAAATGCCCACATGTCAATCACATGGAAAAGCATAAGTCTATATACACAAATCAGACACCCAAAGTAGAATGTCCTTTTGTTGCAACCTTCACATACCCCATAGAATGGAGATGAACGGACAATGGGGGTACAACAACAAACACAGATATGTACTGTCCTACACAGGCCATATCTGTGGTGTAGATGAGTGTCTTCCCCACTGGTTCTGGAGAGGGCATTGTGCCCTGTGATATTCATCCTGGAGAGAATGGGGTGAGTGAGTGTCTTCACACTGGTTCTGGAGGGGGCATCGTGCCCTGTGATGCAGGTCTTGGGGAGTGCAAGGTCACAGTCTCTCAGGTAGGTGTTTTACTCACAGGATTTGCAGGGGGAAGGCCGCACAACAGCCCATGGACGCAGGACTACACACTGTCCGCCGGCAGCACTTGGGATCCTTTCCCACCACGAGTTGCAGTGGACACTACTGGGCCTGTGGACTGGGTGGCTGAGGTGCTTGCCTGAGTTTTACACACCCTGGCCAGACGTGGAAGATGGTGGGGGAGGGGTAGGGAAGAGGTCAATGGTAGAGGAAAAGCTGCTTAGGAGCATTGGGGCAGGGAGAGGGAGAAGGAGAAGATTTGGGAGTGGAGGAAGAGGGAGTGGTTGTAGGAGGTGTCTGTCTGCTGTGTTTGGGTGCAGGTGCATGGGCTGGATCCTGTTGTGAGGCGGGTGGCTGTTGGGTGTCTGAGTGCTTGCGTTTGTGTACCTTGGGAGGAGGGTGCACAGACACAGTGGGAGAGGACACAAGGGACGTGTGCATGGATGTTGGGGTGGTGACTGCCAGTGAAGTGTGGGCTCTGATAGGTGTCCTGGTGATGGCGGTAGTGGATGAGGATGTAGTGCATCCATGTGTGAGTGTAGATGCTACTGGGATGGAGGTGGAGGACGAGGAGGAGGGGGACACCTTGGAGGCAGTGGATGTTGGTATTTCTGCTTCTGGATGGTGTTTGTGTGAATGCCTGTGGGATGAAGTGTGGTTCCTGTGTTTGCCTGTACCACTCTTGTGTGTTTTCCTGTGTGTATGCTTGTCTGCCTGTGTGCTTGGGATAGGTTGGGGTTGAGGGGAATGGGATCGGGAAGAGGAAGTTGGAGGGGGGAGGGTGGAAACAGGGACAATGGCTGCCATTAGAGAGGAGGACAGAGTCTGGATTGATCTCTGTTGGGCCGCCAAGCCAGTGTGAATGCCCTCCAAAAATACATTGGTCTGTTGCATTTGGGCTGTCAGCCCCTGGATGGCATTCACAATGGTTGACTGCCCAACAAAGATGGATCTCAGGAGGTCAATAGCCTCCTCACTCAGGGCAACAGGGCTAACTGGGGCAGGGTCTGAGGTGCCTGGGGTGAAGGAGATGGCCACCCTCCTGGGTGAGCGGGCATGGGCAACTTGATGATGGGCTGCTGGGAGGGTGGTGCTGGTACGGGGGTAGCGGCTGTACTTGTAGCTGGGGTGGGCACAGAAGTGTCCGCCACCACCAGGGACCTTCCGTCCAAGGAGGTATCTGTGTCCGAACTGTCCGCTCCAGTCTCCGCCATGGTGCTTCCCTCTTCCTCCGTCCCACTGGTGCCCTCACCGTCAGTGGACTCTAGGTCCTGTGGGATGCAGCTCCATCCGTCACCGGTACCTCTGCTCCTCTGCCAGATAATGCTAATGCACATAAAGACAGGATGACAAAACAAAAAGGGGGGGAGAGACAAAGGACACACTTGGTCAATGGCTGCACTAACACCACTGTTGGCGTACACAGCACCCTCACACACAGGGAACAGCCCTACGCACTATGCAATGCACTACCAGTAACAATGCTAGTCACCAGGGCATGGGGAGGGACACATACCCCCAACCTCAGCATACCTAGGACCCACACGCCCCTGCCAAATAGTGGATGCCTACTAGGCAATTTCACATCAGAACCCTGCCCAACATGGGACCTACTCTGCAATGTCAGGCCTGGCCTAGGGGCAGCCACAGGCACACATACCCCACCCGGATACCTCCCCACCAGGCATAAGTAGTAATGATGGGCACTGTACTCACCCCCTTGTTGCTGCTGTTATGCCCCCAAGTGCCCATCCAGCTCCGGATAGGCCACCGCCAGTATGAGGGCCATCAGGGGGGGTCAGGGTTCGACAGGCACCCCTTGCTCATTGGGAGGCCATCCCCAGCTGGGCCTTCCCTGTCTTCCGTGCCCAGCGACTCAGGTCCTCCCACCATTCCCGACAGTGGGTGCTCCGCCTGCGTAGACCCCCAGGGTCTGCACCTCCCTGGTGATGGCACACCATATACCCTTCTTTTGATGGGTGCTGACCTGCAGAGGAAAGATACACAGGGAAAGGTATTAGTTACACCGTCCTGCCTGTTACACTCATAGCCCACGGTAGCCCTTTTCATCCCCTTACCCACAGACATGGCCCAGCATACATGCTGCATGCTTCACAGGGCCCATCCACCAACCCCCCCTACACAAGGCCTTCACACACAGCACTCCATGCATTCATGCTCCATGCATTGTGCTCACAGTGTACTCACCTGTTGGTCTGGAGGCCCATACAGCAGTCTGTACTGGGGTAGGACCCCATCCACTAGTCTCTCCAACTCCGCCGAGGTGAAAGCCACTGGGATCCCCCCCTCTTGTGCAAGTGCTATCAGTGCTCCATTTCCTGGCATCTGGTTCTTTCCAAGTGGCAGTGGGCTTGGCAGCAGGAATGTCACAGCCAATGTTCTCAATAGTGCAGACCAGAGTGTTCTCTGTCCTGATTAAACACATGACGACTACATTGTTTTTCTCCAGGTGGAGGATTTGGCCACAGTGAAAGCTGACTTCTATGCAAAGGGACATATCCCCAACATAATTGGGGCGATTGAAGGAACTCATATTGTATTTGCCCCCCCCACCCCCCAGCAAAATGAACAGGTCTTTAGAAATCGAAAAAGTTTTCATTCAATGAATGTGCAGATGGTGTGTTTGGCAGACCAGTACATCTGCTAGGTCAATGCTGAGTATCCTGGGTCTGTGCATGATACCTTTATTCTGAGGAATAGCATCATCACAAATGTGATGGCCCAACTCCAGAGGCACATGGTGTGGCTAATAGGTGAGCCCTGGTTCCCACCCAGTGGCTGTTGGTGTATGGGTATGGTGTGGGCTATAAGGGTTAGTGTGTGTCTAACAGTTGTCCCTCGATATTTGCAGGTGACTCAGGTTACCCCAACTTCTCATGGCCACTGACCCCTGTGAGGAATCTCAGGACAAGGGCTTAGGAACGTTACAATGAGGCGCATGGGCGAACAAGAAGGATCATTGAAAGTACATTTGGCCTCCTGAAGGCCAGGTTTTGGTGCCTCCATCTAACTAGTGGATCTCTGTGCTACTCACCCAAGAAGGTCTGCCAGAAAATCGTGGCATGCTTCATGTTGCATAACCTTGCCTTGAGACGCCATGTGCCTTTTCTGCAGGACGAGGAGGCTGGAGATGGCCGTTTGGCAGCAGTGGACCCTGTGGACAGTGAAGATGAGGCGGCAGAGGATGAGGTTGAGGACAACAGATCTGCAGTGATACGACAATACTTCCAAAGACACACAGGTAAGACAGTGTAACTTCACATTTCATTGACAGTTTTTTGTTTGACACTGTCACTGGCAGGGTTTTATTTCCCATGTCTATGGCCACTCACTGTACCTCTTGGCAACTCTTTTTGTAAATGTTGGTGCCCCACTATCGCTCCTGGTGTGTACACTGCAGCCAACTACAGGTCTTTCCTATGTATACATTAGTGTACAGTTGAATTGCAATGTTTAAACCTAGTTACACAAATACATACTTAAATCATTTGACATACTCCATACTTGTATTGTTTCAAAGTGTGTTTATGACAGTGCTCTGAAGAAAAGGGGGAAGTGCAGTGGGCTGGAGTGATGATGGAGGAAAGTTCAGGGTGGAGTCCAGGCTATTTGTAGCACAGGTGCATTGTCCAAGTGGGCATAGGAAGGGGAACAATGGCAGTTCAAGGTGGACAGGGTGGGACACAAGTGTGACAATCACAAGAGTTTTATTTCCTGGCGGGGGTTTTGGCAATAGTCTCTGGCTTCTGCCTGGATCGCAGGGAACATTTGCAGTGTGGTTATCCTTCTGCAGGGGGAGGGGCGCTGGTGGCCTGTTGGTCCTGTGGTGAGGCTTCCTGTCTACTAGCGGAGGTGGAGAGCTGTTCAGTAGTCTGGCTAGTGGCAGGGTCCCGCTGGTGTGACACTGCCTCCCTCATTATGTTGGCCATGTCTGCCAGCACCCCTGCAATGGAGACCAGTGTGGTTTTAATGGACTTCAAGTCCTCCCTGATCCCCTGGTACTGTCCCTCCTGCAGCCGCATGTTCTCCTGCAACTTGTCCAGGATCTGGCCCAACGTGTCCTGTGAATGTTGGTATGATCCTAGGATCGCGGTGAGTGCCTCCTGGAGAGTCGGTTCCCTGGGCCTGTCATCCCCCTAGTGAACAGCCGTCCTCCCAGCTTTCCTGTTGTCCTGTGCCTCTGTCCCCTGAGCGGTGTGCCCACTGCCACTGAGCCCAGGTCCCTGATTGTCTTGGGTTTGTGGTGTGCCCTGGGGTCCCTATAGTGTTGGACACACTGCTGATTGATGTGTCCTGGGGACAGAGGTATGGGTATGCTGGGTGGGTGCTGTGGTGGTGTTTGCTGAGGGGAGAGTCTCTGTGGTGGTGTGTGACTGTGCCTGGCTAAGCAACTGTCCGGAGGTCCCTGATGGGCCAAGTTGGACATCCAGATCCAGGTGACCAGAGTCATCACTGTGGGCCTCTTCTGTGGGGGGGACTGGATGTTGCTGGCACCTCTTCTCTGGTGACACTGGCTGGGATACCTGTGGGGATATAAATGCAGTGTTATTATTTCTGTGTGTGACATATTGTGCATAGGTTCGCTTCCCTCTATGGTTGTTATTGCCCTGGCAGCTTTTCCTTGTGTGAGTTGTTATGTTGTGGGCTAGGTGATTCTCTGTAGTGTGCATTCTTTAGTGATAGGTGTCCATGCAGGTCTGTGAGGGGTGTCCATGCATTGGTATGGCATGCCGGGCTTGGCATTGGGACGAGTGATATGTGATGGTAGGGTGTGTCGGAGGTGGTGGGGTGATGGGATTGAGGATAAGGGAGGGGGTACTGTGGTGGCATGCAGGTAGGGGTGTGAAAGTAGTAAAGAGTTGACTTACCAGAGTGCAGTCCTCCTGCTACTCCTGCCAGGCCCTCAGGATGCATGATTACCATGACTTGCTCCTCCCATGTTGTTAGTTGTGAGGGAGGAGGTAGGGGGTCCACTGCCAGTCCTCTGTACCGAGAGTTGGTGTCTTGCTGCAATGGAATGCACCTTCCCCCGTAGGTCGTTCCACCTCTTCCTGATGTCATCCCTTGTTCTTGGGTGCTGTCCCACGGCATTGACCCTGTCCACGATTCTCTGCCATAGCTCCATCTTCCTAGCAAAAGATATATGCTGCACCTGTGATCCAAATAGCTGTGGCTCTACCCGGATGATTTCCTCCACCATGACCCTTAGCTCCTCCTCAGAGAATCTGGGGTGTTGTTTTGGTGCCATGGGTGCAGTGTGAGTGGTGTGGGTGAGGGTGTGTAGGGTGATGTGTTGGGGTGTGTGTTGTAAGGTGCGTGGGTGGTGTATAGGTGATAGTGGTATGTGTCTCTGGTCTTGTCTGTGGTCATGGTGTCTATCTCGTGGCAATTGTTTGCAATGGTAAAGGGTTGTGGGTAATGTGGGTGTGTTTTATAGTGGTGTGGGTGTGGTGTGTGTGTATGGGTGTCAGGTGTGTTTTATTTAAATTGACCAATCTGGTGTTGTTTTGCATGTGTGTGTGTATTTGAGCGCAGCGGTATGTACGGCCAATGGTTTACCGCCATTGAATGTCAGTCGTGGTGATTTGTGGGTCATAATGTTGTGGGCGTTGTTCTGTTGGCGTTTCGTGTGGGTTTTGATACCACCAGTTTATCACTGACCTTTGGGCTGGCGGACTTGTGTCTGTGTCTGAATAGTGACGGATTAGTGTGTGTGTGTCATAATATGGTGAAGGGATATCCGCCGCGGTATGTTTGCGGCAGTCAGCATGGCAGTAAGTGGCATTTACCGTCAATGTCATAATGAGGGCCTGAGAGTCTTAATCCTTCGAAAACAGTGAGAATGCTGTTGTTACACAAAGTACCTGGTTAGCGTCAAACATAAAACCGCAAGGGCGAGTGTGCATCGGATGAGGGTAGTGATGCGTCGATTTCTTACAAGTAAGTCCGTGCACCATTTCCTTCTCCAGTCGGTCATACTGTATCAGAAAATTGCGCTGTGTGGGGTTTGCCTTGTTATCAGCCTCCATAAGCGGGTGTTGGGGGTCATTTCTCCAGCTGTGATGCTTCGATCTCCCAGCCGAGATGCAGGTTTCGATTTTAGCCGTGAAGCTGACGGTGCGTCGTTCATCAGCCGCGTTGCGGAAGGTGCATTGAAATTTTCCCGCACGGCATTCTATGTGTGGATTTTCAGTTCTTCTCTGCCAACTTCACCTTTCAAGGGCCCAGGGACTGGATAGGGCACCACTAAGCAGGGCAGGAGTCTCAGCAGAGAGTCCAGTTGCTGGCAGGGGAAGTCTTTGATGGCCGTGAGACTTCAACAACAAGAGGCAAGCTCAGTTCAAGCCCTTGGAGATTCTTCTCACGCAGGAATGCACAACAAAGTCCATTCTTTGTCACCTTTTACAGGTAGAAGCAGCAACTGCATAATAGCCCAGCAAAGCACAATCACAGGCAGGGGCAGGACTTCTCCCCAGCATTTCTCCTTGAATTTCCTCTTGAATACAGAAGTGAACTCATTTTCAGGGGTTTTGGGTCCACTACTTATACCCCTTTCTGCCTTTGAAATAGGCAAACTTCAAAGGAAAGTCTTTCTTTTTTGTAAGATCCTGTCTTGCCCAGACCATTCCTCCCCTCCCTCCCAGCACAGATGGCTCATCAGGCTATGCAGGCTACACCCCAGCTCCCTTTGTGTCACTGTCTTGAGGAGAGGTGCAAACAGCCCAACTGACAAACTGACCCAGACAGGGAATCCACAAATAGGCAGTCACAGAATGGTTTAAGCTAGAAAATGCCTACTTTAGAAACGTGGCATTTTCAAACACACAGAGATCCTAAACTCCATATTTCTATCTGTTCCCAAAGGGAATCTGTACTTTAATAATATTTAAAGGAAGCCCCCATGTTATTGTACGAAAGAGATAGGCCTTGCACAGTGAAAACTGAATTTGACAGTATTTTACTGTTAGGACATATAAAACACATTAGTATATGAACTACCTTAAACATACACTGCACCCTGCCAATGGGGCTACCTAGGGCCTACCTTAGAGGTGCCTTACATGTATGAAAAGGGAAGATTGAGGCCTGGCAAGTGGATATACTTGCCAAGTCGAATTGGCAGTTTAAAACTGCACACACAGACACTGCAGTGGCAGGTCTGAGCCATGTTTACAGGGCTACTCATGTAGGTGGCACAACCAGTGTTGCAGGCCCGCTAGTAGCACTAAGGATGCCAAGTCTAACATCTACAAACATTTTTCACCTATTACATTGTCACCTAAGCTATAGTGAATCAGCAACCACCCTACAACCAGAGCCAAGTACCAGGAAACAGTCAGTGCCTACCCCCTTGTGGCTGCTTTAGTTCCCTCAAACTCCCATCCATCTAAGGGTAGGCCACAGCCAAAATGCTGGCCATTAGGGGGAATCAGGGTCTGACGGGCACCCCTCCCTCGTCGGGAGGACTTCCCCAGCTGGGCCTCGCAGTCTTCCGGGCCTAGCGTCTCAAGTCCTCCCACCGCTTCCAACAATGGGTGTTCTGTTGGCTGTGGGCCCCAGCGTGTGCACTTGCTTAGGGATGGCATGCCAGATCCCCTTCTTCTGATAGGCATTCACCTGTATGGATGACAGTTAAAAGGAGAAAGTCATGTACATATGCTCCATACCAAAAGGAGTTGGCACTACACAGCTGTAACAGCTAGTGAGCACACATACCCATCCTCTCAGCACACATGCCTGTAAGGTATGCCACATACATACATGCATCTAGTCCAACTACAGTTCACATGGCCGACTCATCGTCGCACACAACACCAAGCACACATGGCTGGGCCATTGGACTCATCTGTTCCTCTGGTGCCCCATATAGCTGTCCATACAGAATAGGACCTCCTCCACTAGCTTCTCCAGCTCTTCCTTTGTGAAGGCAGGGGCCCTGTCACCTACAGGATGTGGCATGATGGCTCCCAGAGGCAGTACACAACAGCTCACGTAGTGGAGGTCTTGCTAACAACAGTGTCAGGAGTAAAGTGAGCAAGACTGCAGAAAATGGCGGTCATGGTCACCACGTACAGGACCGTACATCATTGACCCAGTCCTCCATAGGCAGCGATGTTAACCTGTGACAAGTTGCACGGCGGTTGCGACTACCTACCGCCATGACGACTTCCGCCGGTGGACTTAGATCACTTTCAACTTTCCAGAACAGTTAGTCAGGTGCCTTTCATTTTGGGCACATGTAATCAATGTATGTGCTTATATAAGTGTGTCAGACACCTAATCGTCCAGATATCTGTGTCACCCAAGGTTGTGACTTCATGGTTGTGCTACATAATGGGCCAATCATGAGAATATGACATGTTGAGCCTGTATATATGTGGATAGTTCTGTGTAGCTACTCTGAGGAACATAGGTGTCGGATACCTATAGGTTGATTTAATTACATATATATTGATCAGTGGAGATCTGTCACACACACATTTTCTTATACATATATGTCATATGTTCCGTCTGACTTACATTTCAGCCAATGTGCTGCAGTGAAGGTGTATGATGTGCATTTCTATGGTCTGTAATGTTTATGTCAGCACTGCTACACATACCATACACTTGTTAGGTGTCTGCTACTATACCTTGTGCTGCAGACGCCTACAGCATGACTAATTGTACATTCTTTCCTCTCAACATAGATATCCTGCCATGAGGGAAGTGAAACAACCACCAACGTACCATCCACTACTAGACCTGACAGGCACGTCATCCAGACCTATCGTCTGACTCGCTAGTCCACCATGGATCTATGTTGCCAGTTGGAGCCAGATCTGATGCCAGGCAATCACAATCCCTATTGCATACCTCCCATCGTTCAAGTATTGTCAGTGCTACACTTACTGGCCACAGTGTCTGGTATCCTCTTCATGTGGCAATGGCAGGGTTACCTGTGGATGGAGTGATACACATTACAGTTAAGAACATGTGTTTGGTTCCCTTTTTGTGAAATGCAGGCAGTGGCTTACCACGATTCCCTGCAAAGACAATGACAGATGTGGCACAGCAAAGCTTGATAGCACATACAAGTCTGTGACAGGAGTATCATACTCCTTGTTGGGTGCTGTCATCAATGATATGTACATATGGCACTGCTGATGGGTTCTGTTACTATCTGATACTTGACATGACTATCTGACTCTGCTACCTAGTGAGCAGTCAGGCTTGGTAGTTGTCACACAATAAGGCTGCACACTGAACCATGATGTCCCATTGGGAACACAGTATGTGGGTATGCAAAGGTAATATTCCTGTCTCCGGATCTTGTGCATGGAGTCTGGCATCTTACTTTCCAACCTATGGTCAAGCCATTACAGGCTTGGGGATATGGATCAGTGTCCATTTTGAATTGGCACTGAGCAGTAGCTGTGTTTTGACTTGCTTGCCATTGTGGTGTGTCATTGCTGTCATTGCCATGTACTGGTCCTCAGTCGTACATTCTAGTTGGTGTAGGTAGAACTAGAGTCATACATGCATATAATGTGATGTGATGTGCACATTGCAGGTTTTTGCTTTAATGGGTTGGTGCATTGTGAGATTCGTAGTGATAGGATTAGTCTGTTGTATCTGTGCCCTTGTCAAGGGCTGCGTGGGCTGCAGTGCTCTGTGGGGTGGTGGCATGCTGGAGAGGGGCATTGGGTGATTGGCAGGTAGGTGTAGTGGGACATTCAGTGAATTAGGGGGTATTTGGGTGGTGAGGAAGAATGCAGGATATGACAATTGTATGACATTGATGCTGTGGGTACTTGCCAGACTCCAGTCCCCCAGGTGTTCTAGTCAGGCCCTCTAGATGCAGTATATCCAAGACCTTCTCCTCCCAAGATGTGAACTGTGGGGGAGGAGGCGGGGGCCCACCACCAGTCTTCTGCACAGCTATCTGGTATCTCAATGCCATGGAATGCACCTTCCCCTGTAGGTTGTTCCACAACTTCCTGATGTCTTCCCTTGTGCGTGGATGGCTGCCCACTGAGTTGACCCTGTTCACTATTCTTTGCCATAACTCAATTTTCCGGGCAATTGGGGTTTGCTGGACCTGTGCTGCAAACAGTTGTGGCTCTACCCTGACAATTTCATCCACCGTGACCCTCAACTCAGCGTCGGTGATTCGTGGGTGGTTTGTAGGAACATGCTTGTGATTGTGTTGAGGGTGTCGGCGGTGTTGTGTATGAAAGGGTTCAGTTTTGGGTCACTGATAGAGTGTGGGTGCACGTTGTGAGGGGTGGGCAATTTTTGTGGAATGTGTGTGTTTGTTATGTGTGTATTGTGTTAGTTTTGCCTGGTATGTGATGCGTGTGATGTGTGTGTGTGCCTATAGTGTTAGGGTGTTCTCTCTGTGTATGTGCCTGCTCTCTCTTTCTCAGTATTGCGGTTTTGTTGCAAAGGCTTGTGGGTTGTGTGGGGGTGTGTTAAATAGTGGTGTGTGTAGGTGTGTTGGGTGTGTGGATGTGAGTCAGGTGTGGGGTATTCAAACTGTCCAATGTGGTGTTGTGTTCTGTCAGTAGTGGTTTCTGACCTCGGCAGCTCGCACGCCAATGTTTTTCTGCCATGGAAGAACCGCTATGGTGATTTGTGGGTCGTAATCTGGTGGGTGAATTTGTGTCAGGCTGGCTGTGGATCCGCCTCCTTCCCACTCTCAAGTGTCCTGTCGGATTTGGAATTTTGGCTGTTTTTTGGCGGTTTTCATGGTGTGGATCAGAATACGGCATTCGGATGACTGCCAAAATGGCGGACTTTTGGCTGCCACCATCGTTGTGGTCTTGCCAAAAGACCGCCAAACTCATAATGAGGCCCAAAATCGTAGAAAATGTTGTTGAACATTCGCTATAGGTATATGAAGATAAAAATTCATCAAGTCTATGGTCACCATGAAATGGTCCTTCTGAATCAATGGAAAAATGATTTGCAATGTCTCCATTTTGAAAGGGATTTTCATGATATATTTACATTTTTTTAGATCGATGACCATCTGAAAGCCTCCTGTTATTTTGGCCATAAACACAACCGATTGAAATCCCTGCCATCTCTGGGACAGCGGAACTGGAGAAATATCCTCTTGTTGAATAATGGAAGAACCCCCTGCTTCAAATCTTGTTTCTTTCCTGGCAGACGAAGGTAAGATGTTGACGCTATTGTGGAGTCCAGAGGATTGGACAAGAATTTTATCTTGTTCCTTTTGCCTTCAACTTCCAATACCCAAGTATTTGTTGTAGTTTCTCTCCACACATACAGAAAGTGGTGAATCATTCCCCCAAACTGAGAATCCTGCCCATCCCCAAGTATGAGGCTCGGCATACTAAGGAGTGCTCACCTTTGTGTCCTCTGTTTTGAGATTGTGTCTTAGAATACTTCTGAAATGGTTTTAACTTTTTTCTTTCAAAGTTATGTCTTCTTGAAGGCCAACAAAATAACACTTTCCCTTTGGAAGAAGAGGAAGAGGAGGCTCCAGCTGACTTATAAGGTTGTTTTCTGAATAAATACAAATGTTTCTTTTCTTTGGAAATTTTATGTAATTTCTCCTCCAGAATGGAACCAAAAACCTTTTACCTTCAAAAGGCATCCTAATGTTGCAGACCTCTGTGCGGCAACCATGTTCCAGTCCTTGAGAAATACATTTCTCCTTGCTGCAACAGATGGACCACAGGCCAAAGCAGGCACTCTTATGAAATCAAAGGAGATGTCTGAAAGTAGCTCCACCTGGTGCTCAATTCCCTCTAGCAATTCTGACACATTATGGTTTGTCTGGACAACTTTTAAAAGAGCTTTACGGTCCTTTATCAGAGACTGGGAATTATATGCACTAGAAATCCAAGCTCTTAAGGGCAAATGCACTCCTCAATATACCTTTTTGAGTGCTCAATCCACTTTCTGTTCAGCAGGATCCTTTAAGATACTCTCTTCTGCCTTGGAGGACCTGCCAACAAGACTTGCTACCACTGAATCAACATGTGTTGAAGCTGGTAGAACATCTTCTATTTTAGGAATATATCCATGCCATGAATTTTGGAACTTTCCATTCATTAAGGATCACTTCCAGGACATAATCATGAATGGACATACCAACACATGGAGGTTTCCTGAATTGTCTTTAAACTGACTCTTTAGATGTACTAGGGTTTTCAGCCAGTGGAAACCTCATATGTTTCTTAACATGACTTATCAATTCTGGTAACATGTCTCTTGAAATATACTTTCCTTTTAAATCTGGGACAGGCAACGCCGAATCATCTAAAACAGAAGTATCTCAACATGAAGCGGACTCTGCTGGGCCCTTGTCCTTTTTCAACTGGAAAGAATAAAATGTTTCCAAAAGTAGCCTTCTAATTTTCTCATCTTCCAATTCCTTCCTCATGGGTCTCTTAGGTGGAGAATGAGACCTCGATGCTCCAGACAAAGAGGAGGAAGAAGATGGAGAAGAGGATGAAACGTGCCTTTTCTTTGATGAATGGTTCCCCATAGTTCAGCAGAAGAGCGACAACAATTTCAAAAGGCAGCCAACAACTCACAGTTTCAGGCTGGAATCACAAACCAAAACCGCAACACACAACTCCACTTACCTGCAAAGCTTTCCTCTTAAAAAGGAAAAGCTTGAACAAAGCTCTTTGTGCACAGTGCCCCGCTTCCAGGTACGTAATGTATATGAAACAACTGGACTTTTCAACCAAAAGGAAACCAAGATGGTCATGCGCATGTGCTGAACAGCCTGCACCAACATAACGAACAGCACTTCCCAGTAAAGTGGCTGAACAAAATGACATCTTTTAGCAGCAGTAAGAGGCAGGAACACCAAGCTTTTCTCCACTTACCTAACCAGCGTAAGCCTCTCCCATACCCCCAGTAGGGGAAGCAAACTTGCTCTTATAATGGAAGCAGTTGCCTGCTTCACGCTTCAGCATTTCTTGGTACCATCTCATGATCATCCACACGAAATAATAAACTGGAAGTGCTCAGGGAATGCTAGTTCTTATAGGTCTCAGCTAAGGTGAGTGGAACTAGTTAGCATGTCCTTTTTTTTGTTTCCTGTCTCGATTTAGCTGGCTTTAAACCTCAATCCTGATGACTGGGACTAGGACGAGGGGTGTAGAGGTAATCTATTCTTTATTATATTGTCTCATGTTTTTACGCCTGTTCCCTACTGCTGTGGAGTCAGTCTTATCCCATGATACCCTTATTCTGTCCTAGTCTGAAATTTGCCTGTTCTCCTCACTTCCTGCCTTTCCCCATTCCCACAAGGAATTGGTATCTAATGTCCAGTTGGCATCGCCATCGTCCTACTGTCGTAGTGTGGGTGTTTAGGAAGGTGTGTGGAAAGTTGCATTGTCCCGCCCACTCTATATGGTGTCCTGATCAAAACTTCATATATAGATTAGTTCTCGCCTTTCTATTTTATTCTCCTCTGTTGAAGAGAAACCACTATGCTGGTAATTGGAGCATTTGAAGGACCACATCATTAGGATGTTTTGCAGTTTATCAATGGAGTGATTGTGTTCTCTGGGTGATGAACCGTTCTTACATTCGGAAATAAAATGGTTGTTTTCTCCTTGTGATGGGATGTTCTGCAGTTGAATGTAGGTTCTATTTAGCGCACCAGATAAAAATCAATACCATGTGGTACTTTATTTATCGGGTGCGCTAAGTAGCACCTGTTATCAGTTTATGGGGAATAACATGCAGATTTTGGAATTTAACGCACCAACATATACATGGCACCGTACGTACCATACACGTCCCCTGTTAAAGTTCAGCAGGTTTGAGCTTCCGAAATGTACTGAAGTGTGAGGTATTTAATGCATCTGATAATTACTGGATGTATTAAATATATATTAACTCATAATTCTGACCCATGCATTAGCAGGGATTTACTCACGGGTCGAAATTACCCGACCCTCTCGTAATAAGGGCCCGAGTGTTCTATTGTTGAGTGAAACAGTGGCTATCTATTTTGGGTGATGGAGTTGCTACCTACAATAGGCTAGCTACATTTGAGAAATAAAGTGGTTGCCTTTTCTTGAAGATCATTTATTTTTATGTTTATATGGCGTAGTTAAGTGTTCTTTTGAGTCCAACATCTAAAGTAGATACCACTATTGCCCCCTCAAAGGTAAAATTGCTCACAGGTTCTGTCATTCTTGAGTTTACTTGTCAGGAAGACCTTCAGCAAACCTCAATGGGGATGTGTGAGACATGACTCAGGTACTCTGCACCGTGTATGAGCTGTACTAGTTTGGTAGGCTACAGCATGACTAGGCAATACCTGAGGACCTCAGCATCCCAGGTGTAGTGAATAGATTTGCGTGTGATTATTTGAGGAGTGAGCGCCACACAGATCCTTCTAGTGCAGCACCCAGAATTTGCCCCCCACAATGCTGTCACTGATGTCCAACCATTCAAGGAGTTTTCTACGTCCCACTGACTTGAAAGTAGGCATGCCTATTTTATCATTAATGGATATGCTGAGGACAGGTGTTAATTTATTGTGGTGGTAGCAGATGGTGGGTGCCGGCACTCATTTTTGTGCACCTGTTCTTTACCATCTTCATTCTTTGACTCAGAACAAGTGAGAGAAAGGCAGAAAAGGAATCGAGAAGGAGGAAGAAAATGACAAGAAAACAATGGCAAAGGGAGAAAGAAGAGATGTAAACAAACCTAAAAGGATTAGATAAAGAGAGACAGGAATTGTGGAATGGTGAAAGAATGAGGCATATTGTGCAATTAAGTCTAGGCAGCTTTGGTGGGGGGGTGCTCCTAAAAAAACATAGGCGCCTCATCCACTTTTTTAATACAAATTAAGCATCGAATGAGGGCAATTGAGCCACCTTCATAGATGAATTATTTTCTTTACATATTTTTATCTTTTGACTTTTGGGACAGCAGCTCCTCACTAGAAAATCAGTCATTTTCTTCCTTTCACCAGGACTGCAGTAGTGTTTTTTAAAACTTTTTATTGGCAGCATGAATTCAGCTTGTATGAATGCGTTAGGGATGGTGGCAGCATTTGAATTAATTTATGTGCGTAAAATTGGTTTTCCTGGCAATCCCAGAGTTGTGACGAATTACTTACTTTTCTTCCTATTGCATAAAGGCCTCTTGCTCAACGGTAGGCGTTTGCAACAGTTGGTGATATTTTTCTCTTTAGTGTTGTGTGTGATCATAACAAAGAGAGTGAATCTAAAAATGGAATAAAAAGGATTCAAATGTATTGATGTTTTATTACCTCATTGCTTAATGTCTGGCCTTGTTTATTCCACTGCCTGCCTCAAGGATTTAGAGCCTGATTTATGAAAAGCTAGCACCGCCTTAACGTCATTTTTTTAACGTAATTATATTTAAAAAAAATTAACGTAATTACATTTTGTACGTTTGTGCCGCTTTTGTACGTTTATAAGTAAGTTTATGATATATATCAGTAAGTTATGTTATATTTTGTAAGTTTGTGCCACTTTTGTGTAAAAAAATAATGTTATGGTGGCGCTAACTTTTCATAAACCAGGGCCTTAGTGTTCTTAAAGCCACTCACCAGCGTGCCTATTTTTGGGAAAAAAGAGATCTGACTATGTCACTAAATTTTGTTTTAGATCTCATTATTAGCATTTCACTGAGGTCATTAAAGAACTGAACAGTGAAGCATAGCGCAATATCACCAATGACAGTAGTGTTGACAGTTTAAAACAATAATAGCAATATCAGTGCCGGTGAGAATTGGTAGCACCTGAAGAAGATGCATGAGGTATTCGACGTAGGACAGACAATATATGAAATTACAAGAAATGCATTGAGAATTAGTTCTCATGAATATCTGATACATATTCTAAACAGTATATGGGGATGCTATAAAATAAGCAATATCGAAGCATTAACAGTAAACATGTCTTGGTTGGTTACGGTGAGGGTGATCATACCGCTGGTCAGGGATATGGAGTCAAGGAGAATGATTCGTACTGAGATCCCAGAACAATGGGAAGGTGCACCGAGGGGTAGGGAATGAGGGGCGGGGAAGGGATGGAACAAAGGGTATCACTGCCACTGAGAATGAATAATGCCACCTATCAGAACCCCAGGAGTAGGGTGTTCAGTCTGCTGTAGGATTTTGTGCAGCACCATCTCAGGATCATTGTGAGTTGAGCTTTTCATTAATTCGTAGGACAAAAGTGTCCCACAGCGTGACTGTAGAGGGGTTACCCCGTGATCTACAATCCTGGGAAATGGCATCAGCCTCTGCCAGGGCACATTTGAGTGTTGTCTTAAGTCAGCACTCCAGCATGGGTGGATGAGTGGCTTTCCACGCCATGGCAATGAGTCTTTTGAAAAGGACCAGGGCTAGGTCAACTACCGTCATGTGGCACTTGTTGTGTTTGGTCCTTTTTGTGATCCCCAGTAGGCAAAGGAGAGGATCCAGGGGAAGTGTAAGATCAGTGAACTCAGATACATGTTCCACCACCGACATCCAATTGTGTTGCAGCAAAGGACACTCCCAAACCATGTGTATAAATGTAGCATCACCATGGTGTACATAACAGATTTGAGTGAATTTAAAACCAGAGTTTCTAGAAACCTGTTTTACCTGGCTTAATGTCCTGGCCCACTATTTAGGGGTAAGTACCGTGTTGAGACAGGTGTCCCATTTATCTTTGCTGTGGGTCAATAGGGTATCCCCTTCCCCATGTAAAGCCACGTAAAGGGCAGAGATTGCACGCCAGTCTGTTCAGTGTGTCAGAAGGCATTAAAACCTGGATGGGCTGGAGGTTCAGTTTGCCCCAAAGCCCATATCTGGTTGATTGCCGTAGGAAACACAATGTAGGTTCAGAACAGGCCTGCCCCAGGTCCACAGTGTTCCTGTAGTTGTTGGAAGGAGAACAGCATGTTTTCTATGTAGAGCTCTCCACGTTGGGAGAGTATGGCACCATGCCATGGTACCGAGTTGTGAGTCGTCTGTGGAGGCCTCATACTCTGAATGCTCCTGAGGGGCAACTGAGGGGCATTTGGAGTGGGGACTCATTTGAGTTGTATGTATTGGTTCCAAATCAGCTTCGCCACTTGGGTAAGGTGACCCAGGTTAGCTGCCGGAGTCCCCGGTGTGATCAACCATCCTAGGATATCCACGTCTCCCGGGTCCACCTGGACGATATCTCTTTCCACCACCCTGTCTCTGGGTAGCTATTTTATCGGCCACTGTAGCTGGGCTGCAGCGAAGTATAACACTAGATTTGGCACTGCAAAACCTCCCTCCGTCAAACGGCACTGAAGCACGTCGAGCGAGACTAGTTTTTTTTTGCCTGGCCTCAGATCAGTTCTGAATACAAACTCTGAAGGGACCTGAATTATGACCTGAGAGGCACAACTGGTAGGGTTGTAAAGAAATAAAGGAGCCTTGGGGAACAATCATCTTAGCAATAGCTGCCCTGCCCATGGTTGAAAGGGGGCGACGGGTCCAGAAGCCTAGGGATCACCGAATGTATACCTTAATTGCCCCGGCAGATCTCCTGGAGGGTAATAAGGGTGCAAGAGGTTTCATTGCCAATGCAAATATTACCGTAAAAGCGATTTTCATGATGGAGAACATACACAGTCTTGTTCATCCGCTCCCTCTGCCAAGGGGCAATAGTTGGAAAAACAAAGACCATTGCAGACCCAGGCCTGCGGAGTGGTGTCGAGTAGTTTGAGCCATCCCAGGAAGTAGGGACCCATCAGAATCGCTTTAAGGATGTGCAACAAATATGGCCAGTCTAACGTATCAAATGCTTTTTCAAAGTCCAAGGAGACCGCCACCAGAGTGCCTGCGTTCCTCGCTGTTACGCCAATAAGGTGACAAAGCCGTCTGATGTTATAATGCATTGCGCTGTGAGGTACAAATCCAGACTGATCAGGATGGACCAGGGAATGGAGCATTGGGAGCAAACTATTTGCAAGGATCTTACTGAGTATTTTATAGGCAACGTTTATCATTGAAAGCGGTCTATAAGAGCCTACCTCCAAGGGATTCCATCCCGGTTTTGGAATTACCACTATTAGTGCCTCCATAGCGAGCTTTGCAGAACACCACGTTGATGTGCCTCTTGATATATGTCATTAATAGGCGCAGGGTGAGGGTCGTTGAAAAGGTGGCATAAAAATCGACCGGGAGTCCCTTAGTACCTTGGGTTTTACCACGTGCCATCTGATGGATAGCCAAGCTGATCTTTTCAATTTTTAAAGGTTGTTCCAGAACTAATCTTTGCAGTGGAGTTAAATGAGAGAGAAGCATCACTTTTAGGTACTCGCAGAGATGCGCGGGGAGGAGTCAGAGGACGGCAAATATAGCTTTTTTGTAGAATTGAGCAGAAGCAATGTTGAAGTATGCCTGCATGTTTTTAAGATGCCCCTCGCTGTTACGGATCCCTTCAATTAATGTTCTGGGCGTCTCTGTTTGTAGTAGCCATGCAAGCATACATCCTGTCTCAATTGTCCTCCATCCGTTTTGACATCTTCCGGCATGGCCCATCCCCCCTCAACCAATGCTTCAGCCAAGCAAATGAACAAAGAACAGTGAAACAAGCATAGAACCAAACTCCCACATCCCCGGCCCAATCGCCAGCTGGTGTCATGCCACAACCCCATGAGCAGTGCAACCGCACCTAAGTAATGTCTTAGTCATAAGTGTGTCCCTACTGAACCACTTGAGGGGAGGACGGGACAGGAAAATGGAGAAAAAGGGGGGCAAACTGAATGGTAATGCCTGTAAAAGTAGATCAATGCCCCATCCCAACCCGGAGAGAGAAGCATCCGTGCTGTCCCGCTCACTAACCCCCTCCCCAAAGCATAGTAAAACAACACAAATGGTAAAACTACCACTCCGCGGTCTCCCCTTTAAGCACAGCACATCTAAGTGCTGGTCCCTTGTTAATCGAGGATTCAGTAGAATGCCAAATTAATATACCTACGCATATTACATATCCCTGTTGTGGTTAAAACAAAAACAAAGTTATGTAACACTGCCACCAGATCCAGGGAGGGCTTTGAGGATAAGGGTGGACGCTTACAGCACTGGGGTTTTGGCACTAACCAGTCTCCTGCACCTGTGTCTTCAGTGTGGGCTGGCATGAGTCCCTTAGCATGGAGCCATGTTCATGCGTCTTCAGGTGATGTAAACACATGGGTTCTGTCTCCGTCGATAACCCTAAGCTTCGCAGGGATAAACCAGTTCAGATTTAAGGTTCAGGTTGTGCAAACGTTGTTTGACTCTCTGATAGGAGTTTTTGGTGGCGTTGCACCTCCATGGTGAAATCCGGATATGGAGTAATAAGGACATTTTCAAAATGTCAAGAGCCTTTTGCACTGAATAGTTGTAAAAGTAGGTCATGGCCTTGGTAGTTCAATAGACATGCTATTATTAGGTGTGGGGGAGTCCCTGGTAGCGGGGGCCTGCCAGGTGTATGGTGTGCCCTTTCTACAGAAAAGCATTTTGGGATCTTGTCTGCCAGGACCGTCTCAGTCATCCATATTTCCAGAAATGATTCAACACTGAGCCCTTCTGTGTGCTCAGGGAATCCCAGCAGGTTAATGTTGTTGTGCCGTGAGCGCCCGTATGTATCTTCCCCGGAGAGAGAAGCATCCGTGCTGTCCCGCATACAGTAACCCCCTCCCCAGATGAAAGCCCCCTGCAGAGCATAGTAAAACAAAGCAAATGGTAAAACTACCACTCCGCGGTCTCCCCTTCAGGCACAGCACATCTAAGTGCTGGTCCCTTGATAATCGAGGATTCAGTAGAATTTCAATTTAGTATATCCTCGCATATTACTTAGAACTGTTGTGGTTAAAACAAAAACAAAGATATGTAACACCGCCACCAGATCCAAGGAGGGCTTCGAGGATATGGGTCGGTGCTTACGGCACCGGGGTATTGGCACTGATCAGTCTCCTGCACCCATGTCTACAGTGTGGGCTGGAATGAGTCCCTTAGCATTGAGCCACGTCCATGTGTCTCCAGATGATGTAAACACATGGGTTCTGTCTCTTTTGATAACCCTGAGCTTCCCAGAATAAACCAGCGCAGATTTAAGGTTCAGGTCACGCAAATGTTGTTTGACTCTCTGAAAGGAGTTTTTGTGGCGTTGCACCTCCATGGTGAAATCCAGGTATGCAGTAATAAGGGCATTTTCAAAATGCCAAGGGCCTTTTGTTCTGAATCATTGTAACAGTAGGTCCTGGCCTTGGGAGTTCAATAGACATGCTATTATTGGGTGTAGGGGAGTCCCTGGTAGCGGGGGCTTGCCAGTTGTATGGTGTGCCCTTTCTACGGAAAAGCATTTTGGGATCTTGTCTTCCAGGACCGTCTCAGTCAGCCATATTTCCAGAAATGATTCAACACTGTGCCCTTCTGTGTGCTCAGAGAATCCCAGCAGGTTAATGTTGTTGTGCCGTAAGTGCCCTTATGTATCTTCCCCGGAGATAGAAGCAGCTGTGCTGTCCTGCTGACAGTAACCCCCTCCCCAGATGAAAGCCCCCCACACAGTATAGTAAAACAAAGTAAACGGTAAAACTACCACTCCGCGGTCTCCCCTTCAGGCACAGCACATCTAAGTGCTTGTCCGTCGATTATCGAGGATTCAGTAGAATTCCAATTTAGTATACCCTTGCATGTTACTTAGCACTGATGGGTTAAAACAAAAGCAAAGATATGTAACACTGCCACCAGATCCAGGGAGGGCGTTGAGGATAAGGGTGGACACTTACAGCACCGGGGTTTTGGCACTAACCAGTCTCCTGCACCTGTGTCTTCAGTGTGGGCTGGCATGAGTCCCTTAGCATTGAGCCATGTCCATGTGTCTTCAGGTGACGTAAACACATGGGTTCTGTCTCCGTCGATAACTCTAAGCTTTGCAGGGATAAACCAGCTCAGATTTAAGGTTCAGGTTGTGCAAACGTTTTTTGACTCTCTGATCGGAGTTTTTGTGGCGTTGCACCTCCATGGTGAAATCCGGATATGCAATAATAAGGACATTTTCAAAATGCCAAGAGCCGTTTGTGGTGAATAGTTGTAAAAGTAGGTCATGGCCTTGGTAGTTCAATAGACATGCTATTATTGGGTGTGGGGGAGTCCCTGGTAGCGGGGCCTGCTAGGTGTATGGTGTGCCCTTTCTACGGAAAACATTTTGGGATCTTGTCTGCCAGGACCGTCTCAGTCAGCCATATTTCCAGAAATAATTCAACACTGAGCCCTTCTGTGTGCTCAGGGAATCCCAGCAGGTTAATGTTGTTGTGCCGTGAGCGCCCCTATGTATCTTCCCCGGAGAGAGAAGCATCTGTGCTGTCCTGCTGACAGAAAGCCCCCCGCACAGCATAGTAAAACAAAGCAAATGGTAAAACTACAACTCCGCGGTCTCCCCTTCAGGCACAGCACATCTAAGTGCTGGTCCGTCGATTATCGAGGATTCAGTAGAATTCCAATTTAGTATACCCTCGAATGTTACTTAGCACTGATGGGTTAAACAAAAACAAAGATATGTAACACCATCACCAGATCCAAGGTAAGCTTCAAAGATATGGGTCGATGCTTACGGTGCCGGGGTTTTGACACTAACCAGTGTCCTGCACCCGTGTCCTCAGTTTGGGTAGGCATGAGTCCCTTAGCAGTAAGCAATGTCCATGTGTCTCCAGGTGACGTAAACACATGGGTTCTGTCACCGTCAATAACCCTCAGCTTCATAGGATAAACCAGCGCAGATTTAAGGTTCAGGTCACGCAAATGTTGTTTGACTCTCTGAAAGGAGTTTTTGTGGCGTTGCACCTAACTGGTGAAATCCAGGTATGCAGTAATAAGGGCATTTTCAAAATGCCAAGGGCCTTTTGTTCTGAATCATTGTAACAGTAGGTCATGGTCTTGGTAGTTCAACAGACATTCTATTATTGGGCGTGGGGGAGTCCCTGGTAGTGGGGGCCTGTCAGGTGTATGGTGTGCCCTTTCTATGAAAAATAATTTTGGGATCTTGTCTGCCAGGACCGTCTCAGTCAGCCATTTTTCCAGACATAATTCAACACTGAGCCCTTCTGTGTGCTCAGAGAATCCCATCAGGTTAATGTTGTTGCACCATGAGCGCCCCTCTGTATCTTCCCGGAGAAAGAAGCATCCGTGCTGTCCTGCAGACAGTAACTCCCCTCCCCAGATGAAAGCCCCCTGCACAGCATAGTAAAACAAAGCAAATGGTAAAACTACCACTCCGCGGTCTCCCCTTCAGGCACAGCACATCTAAGTGCTGGTCCCTTGATAATCAAGGATTCAGTAGAATTTCAATTTAGTATATCCTCGCATATTACTTAGAACTGTTGTGGTTAAAACAAAAACAAAGATATGTAACACCGCCACCAGATCCAAGGAGGGCTTTGAGGCTATGGGTCGGTGCTTACGGCACTGGGGTATTGGCACTGACCAGTCTCCTGCACCCATGTCTACAGTGTGGGCTGGAATGAGTCCCTTAGCATTGAGCCACGTCCATGTGTCTCCAGATGATGTAAACACATGGGTTCTGTCTCCGTTGATAACCCTGACCTTCGCAGAATAAACCAGCTCAGATTTAAGGTTCAGGTCACGTAAATGTTGTTTGACTCTCTGATAGGAATTTTCGTGGCGTTGCACCTCCATGGTGAAATCCGGGTATGCAGTAATAATGGGATTTTCAAAATGCTAAGGGCCTTTTGTTCTGAATCGATGTAACAGTAGGTCATGGTCTTGATAGTTCAACAGACATTCTATTATTGGGCGTGGGGGAGTGCCTGGCAGCGGGGGCCTGCCAGGTGTATGGTGTGCCCTTTCCATGAAAACAAATTTGGGGTCTTGTCTGCCAAGACCGTCCCAGTCAGCCATTTTTCTAGAAATAATTCAACACTGGGCCCTTCTGTGCGCTCAGGGAATCCCAGCAGGTGAATTTTGTTCCACTGTGAGCGCCCTTCTGCATCTTCGACCCTGCGGTGAAGGTTGAATACCTCAGTTTTTATTTTTTGCAACTGCTTCTGGAAGTCTTTTACAGTATTTTACAGTGGGCTTCATTCTTGCCACTGCAGATTCAGTGTTGTCTACTCTTTCAGTAAATTTTCAATGGTCTGCCCGCAATACGTTCACATCCTGGTAAATGGTATCTTTTTGTGTCTCAGGTGATACTTTGGTGTCAGATATGGCCTGTAGTACTCTATCAAATTGAGTAGAGTGGGAACGCAAGGTGGACTCTAACTGCCACAGAGTGTCAGAAGTATGGTCCGGGGACGTAAAGGAGGGGAACAGGGGTTTTCCTTCCGCCTGTTGGAGTGATCTGGTATATTTAAGCTTCATAATTTCTGCAGTGTCACCGTCGGTGGGTCTGTAAGAGTTGTCCAGCTGGAGTGGATTATGGTGTCTCATGGCGCCGGTACATCCAACTGCACTCCAGTGAGGGGATAAGAGTGAGGGAAGTGTCAATGGATCTGAGTCAATGAGCCAGGGAGATAGCCCGATCTCAGGAGTCGATGGCACCCCGCAGCTACGAGTGGGACACCGGCATCAGTGTTGCCTCAATATCATGTGGGCCTAGGCTGGCACTGTTGGCATTTGTGGTCTTCAGTCCCAGTACCGCAGGCGGAGACCAATATGGTGAGCACTGTAGTGATGTAATGGGTGAAGCTAATTAGTAAGTCTAGTAATTAATGGGGTACCTCAACCTTGCAGTCCTATCTAGTTGCTCTTGCGCCTATCAAAAGCACCAAGTCAGGAGGAGTAGGGTTTGGCACGGGAGGACTCTGCCTACATCCGCTCCTGTTGCGGCCTCAGAGTCATTCCCCAGATAAAGCCAGAATTACGGGATGTACCAATATGTTTCCATAAGTACATCGTTCCGTTACGGGGCCCAGGTTAATGTCTCTATGGGATAGCAGGCAGCTGGAGGTGACATTAGTGGAGCGCTAAGTATTTCTCCTGGTCCAGGCAGATGAAGGAAGGCATATGTCTGGATTCACAGATTTAATCTGCCAGTAATAGGAGGTTGTCATGTCCCCCTATCATCTGTGAGCAGTCAGGTGCAGGAGTCCACCTCTGGCAACGGGAAAGTTCCACTGCTCGCATGTTCGTGAGAGGGCAGTGCAGCAACAAGGGCGCCTCGCAGGAGTTTACCAGTGGTCTCTGGAAGAGTGACAATGGGGGGCAGGTGGATTCGGCCCTAGCATGTGCACTTGGGGCATGCACAGTGCAGGTCACTAGCACCGATCAGTCACCCCTTTGGTTCAGGCTACTAGGTAGCGTTCAAAGCAGAGTGCCCTCACATGCTCCCTCCATGCCCTGCGTCAGCAACTTCTCAGCTTCTTTCCCCGTGAGGCCAGGGCCACGTAGTAGGCTGCAGTGCAACAGTGGGGTGGTCCACTGTTTCCTTGATGTCTCTGTGGCCCAGTCAGCAGAGCGACATCAAGGGCAAGCTGTCCTCGCACGGACACACAGTACCTCTCATTCGCTGTTCATCGGTCTCTTACTTGCAGCAGAGTGAGAGCCATGCGCCGGACTCGATCAGGCTGCAGAGCTATCAGACCATCTCTGATGCAGCCTGCACCCCTGGTGGAAGTTGGGGTACACTGAGGGAGTTTGTGGCACCCAGTTCAGCGGGTTACAGCGCAAGATGGCAAACAAAAGGATAAGATGACGGACGGGCCGGTCGGGGAGCTCACAGCAAAGCATCCTAAGCCAGCGCCTTCTTGGCCACGCCCCTCTCCGACTATGTCAAGTATGATCCATCCATATGCAAACCATTGGGCAATAATTCCCTTTCTTTATCTATCAAGTAGCTCCTATTTTGTTCACATGACAGAGGCTTTGTCTGTAATGAGTCAATAACTGGTTTTATGGAATAATATATTAAACGCTTGTCCATCTAATTCCTTTGCCTACTCAATGGAGGAAGGCCTATTTGAAGAGCCAAGCCTTCAGTTTCTTGCAAAATTCGAGGACAGAGTTGGCTGCTGTAGAAGAAGAGCTTGTTCCAAGTTTAGTAGTGACATATGAAAAAGAGTGTCCCATAGCATTGGTTCACCGGGTGTGGGTGACAGGGGCGAAGAGTGGGCTGGTTGAGCAGAGGTGCATGGTGGAAGTGTGAAAGTGGATGCAATTGTTGAGGTAGGATGGGTCTAAGTTGTGTAGAGCTTTGTAGGTGTAAGTGAGGAGCTTGAAGAGGGGGCATTTCTGGATCGGAGTCTTTGAGGTGCTTGGTTCTGAAGTTTGGTTAGGTAGATTGAGAGTGAGTCTGACGGCCATGTTATAAAACACTTGTCATGATATTGCTTATATTACTTAAATGAAGTGAACCCTTTTTAGATGGCCTACAGTACTAGGGTGACCACCCGTCCATAAATTTCATGGACTGTCCGTAATTTCGCCCTGCTGTCCGTTGTCCGTGATGAAAGCTTTAACGGACGGCCTTTGTCTGTAATTTTACCCTTTCACCTGAAGGGCAACGGAGGCAGGGCGAAATTACTGGCAGATCAGTTTGCCCAGCTGGACTGGAAGGCAGGGAGTCTCCTGTGCTCTGAGGGAGGGGCGGACAGATACGAATCAGACCTTCTTGCCAGGGGGTCTCCTTCCCTAAATACATGCAAATGTGCCCAACTGGTAAATCTGCAAATACAAAGGGGCTTGATAACCTGCATTGACTTTACTAAAAGGAGTCACTTGAAGTTTTCTGGTGGCAAATATATTTCTCTTAGAGAGGTATTGTAATGGTGTTCCAATGTGAGTTGTGGCGTGTGTGGTTTTAATGGAGTATTATAAAAATGTTTAGTACTGAGTATAAACCATATATTATTCAAATCTGTATTTGAGAAGCACTTTTTTTTTTATTTAACCAAAATGTATTTGCGCATTTTGTAGCAGCCTTTATTATGATGTAATTGTATTTTTCACAGTTCTTTTCAGGGTCTTCGGTACCTCATAGTGCTAACAAACATTGGCAAAGGAATAGGTCTCATCTACGAAAGAGTTATTGGCTTTGCTAATGTGTTTTAGCCATTAGCCATATTATACACCAGAGTGGCTGCTGTTCAGCATGGCTTAAAGTTAGTGGCATAGTGGTGTGGAGTGGAGTGGAGTAGAGTAGCATAGGAGCAGTGGCGTAGAGCCCAGTGGTGCAAAGTACAGTGCAGTGGGGTACAGTGCAGTTGTTTATAGTGTGTTAGAGTGCAGTGGTTTAGAGTGCAGAGGCATGGAGTGGCGTGGGACAGAGTAGAGTGGCATAGAGTGCAGTGGAGTAGAGTGGCATACAATAGAGTGGCAGAGAGAGCAGTAGTGTAGAGTGGTGCAGTGGCATAGATTGCAGAGTAGACTCACGTTGCAGGGAGTGCAGTGGCGTAGTGTAGAGTGGTGCGGAGTAGAGCAAAGTGCTGTAGAGTGGAGTGATGCAGAGTAGAGTGGTATAGAGTGCAGTGGCATACAATAGTAGTACATAGTACATTGGTGTATAGTACAGTGGTGAAGAGTACAACGCTGCAGAGTAGAGTGTCAGTGCAGTGATGTAGAGTGGAGTAGAGTGGCACAGAGAGCAGTGGCATAGAGTACAGTGGTACAGAGGAGAGGGCAGTGGCGTACAGTGCAGTTGTTTAGAGTGCATTGGCGCAGAGTGCAGTGGCATAGAGTGGCATGGGGTAGAGTTACATAGAGTGCAGTGGAGTAGAGTGGCATACAATAGTGTAGCAGAGAGTGCAGTAATGCAGAGTGGTGCAGTGTCATAGAGTGCAGAGTAGACTCATGTGGCATAGAGTGCAGTGGTGTACAGTGGTGCAGAGTGGAGTATTGTAGAGTGCTGTAGAGTAGAGTATAGTGCCTAGAGTGCAGTGGCATAGAGTAGAGTGGTGTAGAGTGCAGAGTTGCAGAGTAGAGTGTCAGTGCAGTGGTGTAGAGTGGTACAGAGAACAGTGGTATAGAGTACAGTGGTGCAGAGTAAAGGGCAGTGGCATACAGTGCAGTTGTTTAGAGTGCACTGGTGTAGAGTGCAGTTGCATAGAGTGGCATTGGGCAGAGTAGAGTGGCATAGGATGCAGTGGAATAGAGTATATTGGTGCAGAATGCAGTAGTACAGAGCAGAGTGGTGTAGAGTATAGTCGTGGACAGTGCAGTGATGCAGAGTGTCAGCTTCCAGTGGTGTAGAGTGCATTGAACTAGAGTGCAGTGGTCAGAGTGGTATATAGTACAGTAGCGTAGAATAGATTATTTCAGAGTAGAGTGCAGTTGCATAGAGTGGAGAGGTGCAGGGTAGAGTGCATTGGCATAGAATGCAGTGACACAGAGTGCAGTGGCATAAAGTAGATTATTTCACAGTAGAGTGAGGTGGCTTAGAGTGGAGAGGTGCAGGTTACAGTGGAGTTGCATAAAGTGGCATAGAGTGTGATGGCATAGAGTAAAGTAGTGCAGAGTGCCGTGGCATAGAGTGCAGAGGTACAGAGTAGATTAGAGTGATGTTCAGTGTATTGATGTAGAGTGCAGGGTCATAGAGTTGAGTGTTACAGAGTAAAGTGCATTAGCATAGAGTGTATTAGCTTAGAGTGCAGTTGCGTACAGTGCAGTGTTGCAGAGTGGCAGAGAGTGGAGTAGTACGGATTAGATTGGTGTTGCCTAGACTGGAGTGGTATGGCGTGCAGACGAGCAGAGCGCAGTGGTGTAGAGAGGCGTAAAGTGCAGTGGCATAGAGTAGAATGGTACAGAGTAGAGAGGCATAGTGTGAAGTAGCATAAAGGGCAGTGGCACAATGTGGAGTGGTTCCGAATGGAGAAGAGTGCAGTGACATGGAGTGGAATAAAGTAGAGTGATACAGAGTAGGGTGCAGTGGCGTGTAGTGGTGCAGAGCAGAGTGGAGTGCAGTGTGGATGATATGCTAACACACTGCCATTACAGACAACACATTTTTGATTGAAATGACCATTACATTTGCACAGATATACAGTTTTTCAAATCAAACTATAATGTGCACAGACGATGATGTGTGGAAATTGCATCACCTAATGCAATGATTTGTTTTAATCATGTAAAGGTATTTGTTTCCAGCACAGTTCAGAATTAACAAAAATGTGCTTGATTTGTACTTCTAATTCTGATACATTCTGAAGTTTATTTAAATGTTGTTGTGATAGAAATTTCTTTCCTAACCCCAGTATCCAGCAAGATTGTCGCATAAATCCTCTCACTTTGAAGTCAGAGAAAGGAAAGTAATCACTAAGTTCCCACCGAAGACAGAGCCTGACATTTGACTTTGTTCTTTGAATGCACAGCAAATATGATAAGATAAGAACAAGATTTACAGGCCTGTTTACAGAAAGGGAGCACTCGGCAGGATACTGTAAATAAGGTTTTGGCAAGGGAAGGGACGAATTCAAGCTGTATAGCCGAAAACAAATAAAGCCAGCAAATTGAAATCAACAAATTGTGAGTTACAAACCACAAGGCCAATGGCAAGCAACGGGCAGAATGCATTCACAAGGAAGCACTATGAATTTACTTAAAGTGACAGCTGTGGGATACTTTGTGGGGAAAGTCCAGTATTTTAGTCCATATCTTGCAGAGGTTTGGCTACATCATTCACCCAGGTAGTATGACGAGAAGACCTGCCGTGGTTTCCATGTTGCAGGATAGGTCTGTACACCCATTCTATCAGTTTGCCACCATTTCTTATTGTACAGAGCTTCTGGCACACCTCTTGTAGGGTTAGTGCTAGGTGGCAGACATGAAATAGGGCATTTAATGATTATTAAAGGTGGTTGCAAGTAAGGAGTTGACTGGGGTGAAGATGGTAGTCTGCCACAAGGGTTTGGAAATTTTGTAGCTCACTGTTCAGAAACAAAGTCCCCAATATTAAGACACCTGCAACATGCCACTGATGGAGTTGCTCTGAGCACAGCCATCCTGTGTGAGTGGGAAGGCTTAGCAAAGGTAGTACAGGAGCATAGGGTTTATTTGTGTCAGTGAGTTTACAGGTTTTGGCAAGGCAAGAGAAAGCCGTGCATGATAACCCCGGATTGTGATCTGTAGAATGGTCAGTAGGAAACAATGAGCAGTGCATTAAGCCTTCCTTAAAAGTCTTTACTGGTAAACCCCATCTCATGCATGGAGGTGGGCAGAAAGCCAGTGAGCCACCCATTGGACCTGTGCAGCTGAATAATAGCATTCTAAGTCCAGAAGACCTAATCCACCCGCAGTCATAGTTAGCTTTAGAGTGGAAAGAGCTCCCGATGGCGCCGCAGTGACCAAATCGGATGTGTGGCCTGTCTGAAGAAGGAATGAAGGACAAGCAGGGGAAGGGTTGCAAAATAATACTATCATTGGGGTAGCACACCATCTTCACTAGTGCTACGTGGCCTTTACAGAAAGCAGAAGAGAAGACCAAAAAGCGAACTGGGCTTGGAGGGACCGTTCGCCGTGCTGAGATTTTCATCCTGGAAATCAGTGTAAGAATGGTAGATATTAATCACTAGGTATCAAAAGGTAACTGGTTCCCAGTTCAATCTGAGATCTAATTGTATAGGAAGGCGAAAACAGTGCCATATGTTAAAGAAACACTAGTTAAATTTTAAAACTTGTAAATTTTGTTTGTGCAATTTACATCCCAAATATTTTGAAGATTCTATGTGTACTTGACACTTAGGCATAACCCAGATCTCTAGTTTGGCTTTTGCTCAATACAACCTTGCAAGGGGTCTGGCCCCTGCTCACCCTTCAAAAGCACTAATAGCGGACCATTGCACCAGAAGAGTTTGCCAAGGTGGATGGGAGTTGCTTGTTCAACCACTTGACAGTGCCCCTTCTGTTTCGCACCTGTGTGCAGAAACAACTCCCCAGGTACCCAATACCTTCAAATAGTCTTGGTTGACCCATCTTGTCTGATTTTAGGAATTGTCCCACCTTGTTCTTCTCTTCTTTATTTGTCCAGTTTTTAGCAACAACCCTTTGAATTACTTGCTGTGGATCTCCCATTTGATCTCGATTTCATCCTCCTCTTTTATTATCTTTGATTGGTAGTCCGAGCTCCCATTTCTGAGATAAATGTAGAGTCCCAGACATACACTCTAGTGCAGTGATCCTACAGACAAGTTATGGGTACATCACATCCTGACATTAGGTGTGAGACTGTCGCCCACACCATCTGCCCTGGCTCCTTAAAAAAAAATAGATTGAAAGTCCATGGGCGGTTGGGGTAAGCCAGATGTTTTTGTTCAATTTGTTTGAACTAGCATAAGATTAATTACCTTAATGTTTCCCAAACTGTTTGCCAGGGGTTTTAAAATGTTCCGAAACATAATCAAAATGTTGCTGTTACTTTCTCTTCAGGAAAGATCGGGTCGATTTGGGTAGGGGTGATGGCCTTGCCGCAGTACTGTAGGGCATCATTTACTACTGAACAAGGACGTAATGTGACACCTGAATGTAGCATACCGGGAGGCAATCACAAAAGGTCCACAGTGAATAAATAGTGCTATGTTAAAAAAGAGTAAATAAGTGCACTGACAACATAGTGAGGCATGGCCTCTCTTGCGTGTGTCTGTAAAACTGAGGTTTGTTCTTGAATTTTTGTCCTGAATTTTGACCCTTTGTCCTGAACCCTTTGTCCTGAATTTTTTACAGTCCTGTCCAGAATTTGCCTCAATGCCAGGTGTACATGGATAGTGCTTTTAAATTTGGAAACTTATAATGCAGGCTGCAAATCCATGGAGCAAACACATGCCGCCAATAAAACTGCCTCTGTAAACCTCAGGAGCACAAGAATGTGGCACGAGTTTTCTAGTCTAAATGCTGCACGCCCAAAGAGGCATCAAATAACAGCAAAAACGCAATAAACCCAACGGGTACGAAGTGCACAAGAATGGGACATCGGCCAACATGCCAGAAAAGGAAAGAAATGAGGGCGTTACATCAGTAAACACTGTTAAAATCAAACACAGCAATACAATGAAAGCGATTAACATTCCAGAATACCTGAGTGGTAAGATTGTGATAGACGACGAAGAATGGGACACTAGAAGGCAATATCCTGGTAACACATTAAAGTGACAAAAGACCACTTGTAGAACATGCAGCGAACTTAGAAAATGTCTGCCCAATGTGGTAGCATGGAGACAAACATAGTTTTGTCTCTTTATTTCCCACATCCACCGTGCCTCAGAAAAAAAGTAATTAGAAAAAAAACATAAGTTCTTAAGTCCAACAATTTATTATTTAAAGTGTGAATATGTACCTATCATACCATACTATTCCAAACACACCAATTTCTGCATTGTTTGAGTTGCAACATTCACCTTTTGAGCTTTCAATTATTGCCAAACACTAGAGAAGGAGTCCAGAGAGGCAGTGAGAGAGAAAGTAACATTCGGTGCGTGTAGGGTGCCACAGGCCGGGTGCGGGCCTTTGTTTTTTTTTTTTACCACAAAATGCCTTCTTGGTTTTACGTAGTAAAGACTTTATCAGCTCGCTCCGGTTTCCAGGGCGTTCTATTTTTTTTTACACCGAGCGAGTTTAAGGGCTGGTTGGGGCTGCGGTGAAACAAAAAGCCTTTATTTAAATACGTGAGGCTGGACAGACTGTTCTCAATTAAATGAGGCGTTTCCTATTACTATTTACGTTCCCGCTTCGCCTGCACGTTCAATAGCGCAAAGCGGTGCACGGCAGTCACCTGCGCGCCAAGGGGCACAACTGCCCGAGTGTCACTTCCCAGGCGACACCCTCGACAAGGAAGGGTCTGGAGGCGGCCAAGCCACCAAATTAAAAGGGGGAGCCGAGCTACGAGTCGGTATTGGCTTTACAAGCCAGAGCAAGAGCCTAGCCATCAATATATTTGCCACGCAAATGGTACGGCAAACGCACAGTAACGATACGAAAAAGAGACTTAAACATTCAAAAAAGTGAATTTCTTTAAGATGTAGAAGCGTTTCACTTTAGTGCATTAAGTCATGTTACTTCATTGAGTGTTGTATATTATACATGATAACTTCTAAATATAAACTTAGACATATTCATGCCCCACATCACCCTGATGGCGATGTCATTGTTCTATGTACCTTCAATGTGGTCTAGGCTGTTATTATAGGTGGAGCAACCATTTACAACCGTTTTTTTTACAGAGCATATCCTGGATTTATCTATTTCCCGGTGCTCTCAAATGTGATGATGAAGGAAAATGAAGCAAAGTAGAAACACAATCTCCTAAAATAGCTCAATTTGCCCAAGTGGAAAAGCTAGGTTCGATCCCAGGTTCTCTGGTTTCGCACTTTGTAATTCAGCCTCTAAATGGGTAGCTCCTACCCATCTTATATCAAAGCTTAATTATTTATGTTTTATTTATGAGGAGCTAAATAGATACATTATATTAAATACATTTATAAAATGTGAAATCAGGGTGACATCCGAGGTGTTTCTTGAAAAATAGTATGAAATTACAGAAAGACAGGGTACTCTATTTTAATGTTGATATCCCTGGTTTCCTGTGACTTAGCAAAGACACATATTTCACGAAAGGCTCACCACCGCAGTGAAGGCAATTATGGGTGTCAGCAAAACAAAGGTTTGCTAAAGCCCGCAGAGTTACAGGTGTTCACTAAGACACAAGTGAAGTACAGACGCAGCTGCAGATTTGTATCCAGAGCTTTCACTCCACACGCTTTTTGCGTTTTTGTTTACCTCCTGAGGGTGGGAGCAGGTGTTTAAATGGGCGAATTCTCAAGACCTTGTAGAGTGGTGTAAAAGTGGTCTGAGAGAGGCATATTACTAATGGATTTTAAAATTAAATGATCTTACAGCCAACAGTTTGAAAAACCTTTAGCATACAGTCCCTCTCTAAGCTCTTTCACAGCAGTTCTTTGCATCTTCACTTTCAGCTCACCTGCAAAACGACCACGGTGCAGTGCTTGCTAGCACTTCCTCTGCTACCTAAATTAAAATAAGGTAAGAACAAGGGTAGTGGATACAAGCCACAGGAAGGCTCAGCTTGTTTTGGCTCGAGGTTTGTAAGAATTTGCCCTATTAGTTGCAGGGTCAGAGGCCTGTGCAAGTAATGGGGCCACAAATTCTCCTTACTGGCAACAAGGCACCCCATTGTAACACTCTACTCTCTCAAGGTAGTGAAGCAGAGCAGTCCAAGGCCTACTCAGGGCAGTAGTATGGGCAAGTAATCACTGTTCGCTAGCACTTAATAATAACACTAAATATATCCAGTCAGTGGAATAGAAAAAAATGCATTTCTCTCTCTCTCTCTCTCTCTCTCTCTCTCTCACACACACACACACACACTACTAAATACTATGCTTTAATTTACAATTAAAATACATTAGGTGTCATTCTGCAATCACATTTGAACCCTACTGGATCATGAAACTTAAAACTAACAGTACCCCTCCACCTACACCAGAAAGAGCATCACAATATAGGTGGGGTATCACATTAAATAAAGCAAGGCTATTGGCTTTGTCAAGAGATCATCACAACAAGATATCTCACAAGCCTACTGGCTTTGTCAGGGTCACAACATCTATATATAAGGCTAGCCTTTTGGCTTTGTCAAGGGTCACCACATTAAAAAGGCCAATAACCACATGTTAAACATCTCATCGTTATATCAACATAAGCAAAAACCATGTTTTAACACAATCGTTATCAATAAAACATTTGTAATGTTCTTGAAAAATCACTGTCAAAGACACATTGTTAATAAAACATTGAAAAATCAATATAACGTGTCGGAGTCTTTCTATATACCTTCAAGCCACATACAATGCAACCACAGAACCAACCACTAGAGATTTCTACACTGTCAGCCTGAAGAACAAACATTCTAGCCTTGGCAGTGCTTGAATTAATGAATAGCAAGTTTGGGTGTCAAAGATTTTGGGACCAGAGAAACATATGGTCAGTTTTCCAAAGTGAATCATCGAGGGTGCTGCAGTCCTGAAGTCCCTAAGCACTTTTTTTTAGACATGTTTGTGGTGCCCCTGCCTGTTTTGGGGCCACCACAGGAACACTTCTTTATTCCAAATAACGCCATCAGGGCATTATGGGGCACGCCCTTGTGGAGCTATGAATACTTGATTAGAAGCTTTAGCCCCATTGTTTTTCAGCCGCACAGCCTCACAGATTCTTTTTGTCTTTCCCTTTTGCTTTTTTTCAAGTGAGGATGCTGGTCCCACCTGGGACACCCTCAAGGCAAGTGTTGTAGGGGCTGCAGGGGAAGCCCCAAGGCCCCCGCATACCTCTGACCTGGCCTTCTCATGCGACCGGAGTGGGAGCCAGCTTGCCTTACTTTCCAGACACGGGTGACAGGGTGGAAGAGGTGCTCTTGGGCCCCTCCTGTGCTGAGTCCTGTAGACTGGGTCCCAGGCCTACTGTATAATTTATGCTAGCCAAGGGGATGGGGTTCCCAGGCCAAAAGAAAGTCTGTGGATAGGGCACCATGCACACACGTTGTCTGGAAAACTTATTTAAATTAGTCTTGGCTGACCCTCGGGCACTGGCCCACCCCGGTGGTAATTTTTGTAGGCAGCGGTACAGTCCCACATGCTTTTTTCTGTGGGTGGGTCAAATGATTTTCAAAGACACTATAACTCGGGCCCAGTTGGGATGATTTCAATGATCTTGAGATCACTCTTCTTCTGGCGGTGAGCTCTAACCATCAGGAACCATTTAAGCAGGCCTCCTGTTTTCTAAAGCAGCACATCTTTGAAGGGAGCTGGTTTCACTGGCCCCCTGTGCCTGCTTTTTCTTTTTCTCTGGTGCTCTTCTCCTCCTACTGGGCATGGAAGTCAAGATCTTCCCCATCTGGTCCTTAGATGATGTAAAGGAACCAGCCTCACTGATCCTGAGGAGACCCACTGGTCCTGGGGTCAAAGTCCTTAGTCCATTAGGGTATCGGAGGTTTGTCCTTCCAGCTTTCCATGGTATTGCCGCTGTCCAGTTCCAGCAACCTACTTCCTTTCTCTCTTTTGTGCAAGAGTTTAGGAATGGGGGTGAAAAGTTCTAAATGCCAGGCTCCCCAGGCCAATCCTAGGGTGCCACATCACCCTCCACCCCTTTCATTTTCTTGCATAGCATGCTGAGAAAATTCAAGATGGCACAGTCAAGAGGTCTCTGTTCATATTTTCTCTGGGGTGTGTTAGTTCCACCCCTAGCTGACATCAATGCCAGGGAATTTCCGACCAAAAGGTTAATGGGGTGCCCTCTCCTGTGTTGGCTCTAGAGATTTGGGCTTTGTCTTTCCTTTGTTCAGTGGGCTTGGTTTCCCAAACCCGGAACAGTGTTACAGCTAATTAACATGCAGATTTTCTTCCCCATCCCTTCCTCCTCAGGAGCTGAGTGAAGCACTGTCAGTTACTCCTTTTGTATCTGGAAGCTGTTGTTCCTTATGCTGGGGCAGAGTAATGCGCTTGGCACACAAAGTGACAAAAGGCGAGGAATCTGATCCGGAGCTGAGCCAGAGACATAGGAAAATTCTGAACTACACATAAGGTGTACATGTAGGACTTTAGACTTGCATATTCAAACAGGGTGTACATGTTTCACCCCAGTTTTATAATTTACTGACTTTGTAGGCCTAAGAGAAGCAAAACTGCACTCCAAGACAGATTCCCCCCACGTGTATAACACAGTTATGCTGCAGATGAAACAGTAAACGCTAGTGACTTCACCTGCGAGTGCCCACTAATACTGTAAGGCCTATCTTAGGTTTACATCTAACCTCACAGAGTCTCCTCTGTGCCAGGCTACCTGTACACAGTTACTGGGCGGCATACAACAGTAGTCTCACACATGCAGCCTGCACATGTGTGCACATGCATGTGCATACGTGTTCACATGCAGTGTGACAAGTACCCCTCACTCTAGCTGCATCAGAGTAGCCCTATCTTAAAAGTTGGACACTGGTGGTGAACACGCACAGTCCATCTACAATGTGATTACCGTGGGTGAGACACAAATAGTAACACTCACTGTGAGGATTGTGGTGTATTATAGTGTGGTTGTGTGTAATGCATTCATGTAACAGCCTTTGGTCTAATCATGCTCATCTGTAAAAGCTATAGCTCAACCCTGGCTAGCTGTGCCTTCAAGCAGCAAGGCTTAAACAAAGGAACTAGTGTAAAGCATTTAGTAGCACCAAAGAACAAAATAAGAAAGTTATGCAATACAAAAAAAAGTCGACAGCAATTTATAAAAATACATTATATTTTTATTAATTTTTGGACACCAAGATGAGTAAAATCCCCTGGAGTGTTCCAGAGACATAGATTTAAAATTAAAATTTAAACCTCAGCATTTTAGTCCCAACGACAAACAAGCATTGGTAATTGTAGAGTTTGTAAACTTGTAAAACGTTTTAAAGAGTTGTGTTTGACTACTCTGGCTTGGACTGGAAAACCAGTTTCAACACGGAGAAGGCAGAGAGGGCAAGTATGGAGTATTTAAACAGCAGTCTCAAGTCCAGTTCCACACTTTATGCAAAAACCACCATAGACTTCCTTGGAGTGGCCCTGATGCAGGATGCTGAGGATGCTCAAAGATGCCCTGGGCGCTGTGCCGTTGACGCAGGTGTTCCTGGGGTTACCCCTCGGTCCACAGTTGACGTGGGACAACTTTTTACCACAGGAGTCGATAGTTATTGAAGTTCTCTGTGGTCCAGCTGAAGTCCTGTCCCGCACTCAGATGACCCTATCTTGTCCAGCTGACATGGGTACAACTTTTGATCCCCGAGGAGTGGTCTTCTTGGCAGCACATCAGTGGTCAGAGGCAATTCAACAGAAGTGGCTACTGACTAGCCATGAAGGGCTACTTCTGGTTTTATATCCCTGGTGCTAGAACAGGGTGTCAGCGGCTGACTCGTAGGAGTTCACCTTTTCTGTCTGTGGAACTGGGGTGACTTTTCCACAAGCCAGGCACCACAAGCACCGTCCTTTCTTTGCTAACCCAAGGAGCAGAATGTGCAGTCTAGCTGTTGGTGCAGCCTCTCTTGCCAGGCCTAAGGTTCAGCAGGGCAATCACATTTCTGGTTCTCTCTCTGATACAGACGTGACCTGGGGTTCAGGGTGCCAGGACTATCATTCTTATGCCCAGAAAGAGCTCAGGGATGATGATGCAGTCACTATTCAATGGGATTCCAGGAGCCCTCTGTCCTTATGATGACATTCGGCTATGTGTGGCATCTAGCTATCCTAGAGTGCACTATTCTGCCCACTCCTAAGATGTTTGACTCCTCTCCCAATGTGTAGAGCTTGATAGCCCACCCTAGAGGTGTGGCTATTTGTGGGTTACATGGCCACAAAAAAACTGGTTTAGCAACTGGTTTCCCTTCTCTCGTTCTGCTGATAACACATCTACACAAAGAAAGGGGCAGCCCCTTTTGAGTGTGATTGCCATTTGTTCATCAAAGGTGGCTTCTCCTTTGAAGGTCGCCTTTTGGGCCAACACCCTTTGTGGCTTCCTGCAAGGGGGGAGGTAACACCTCCCTCTGTTGCAGGTTTCTGCTATTTCTGTGTTTGGGATTCGTTCACACAACTCCCCAGGAGAGCAGACGTCTATCTGGTGGCCAACATCTGTGAGCTCCTGCTGCCAATGGAGCAGCACATTGAGAAAGAAGCAAACCCAACAGACTCAGGAAGTCCCACTGAAGGACCGAGACTACACAGTCCAAGAAGTGAAGGAAGTTAGGCGGCGAAGAGTGGCTGTTGCCCACCAGAAGGCTGGGGATGGGATGCTTCGCCCCTCCACACTCCCTGTGGAGCATGGCTAGCACATGTGTATAACCAATTGTGGTTTCACCAGGGGAAGTAGGAAGGGGTGGCGGGTGGAGTTGGAGAGAGCCGGGGATTACAATCACGGGCAAAAAAAACTGTTGTACATAGTGAGCACCAATCACGGCGTGTTAGGAGAGCAGGGATCTCTTAGACTTCGGTGTACTCTTCTGATCGCTATTAAAGAGCACCATGTGCCCAGATAACTGTTTGCTGATTTAAAGCCTCACGGACAGCAAGGCTCATTTGAATATTGGTTTTATGTATGTTTAATTCTTTGATATGACCCAGGAACTTGGGACCTATCTGGGCACATAGAAGCAATGAGAGCACCAATTAATAACCACACACGAGTGAAGAGGAAAACCCGATGGGGGACCAATTCATAAAGTACTAACTATAAAGAAAAAACAAATAATTAAAAGAAATCAGAACTTACCTATGTTTTTTTCTCCTTCTATCGAATGTGGCAGTGGGACATTTTCTCTCAGACAAATCTGAAGACGAAAAGAAAAGAATCATGAATTATCGAAACAGTTAAAACCCTGGAAACATTATGAAATAAATAAAGCAATGTACCAACACACAAAGGCACTATCGTGTTTTATTCACACACCAAGTGACAGTTGTAAAGGTTTTTTTTAGGAGGAAAATACATAAATACATAGCTACATACACAAAACATACTTAGAGATGTTAACATAATACACATATGCAAAAATAATTTAGAAGACATGCATGGATAAACATTTACAAACATTGGCATTCCATTTTTTGCTGTTGATAAATAAAATTGACTATGTTTGCATCCCCAATATTTCAATAGTGAAGCACTTTGCAATTTGCCTATACCTTTGGTCCCCATCTATGGATCAGCACCATATTTGTAGTTAGGTGGTAAATTTGACTGTGGCCGTTCATGGGAATCAAGATAAAACCACCACAATGCACTATGTTGTGAAATTGACGCGCAGGACCTCAGCATTGCTTCCTTGATGGCATAGAGTCACCTAGTCACAGTGATGAGGGGTGTGCTCCTGTTTCTTGCTTAACTAAAATAATTTGCATGTTTGGCTAGCATAAGCCTAACCTTTTGACTTAAGACATCAGAATATTTTACACAAATTTTGCATAGAGCTAGAAAAAGATACATGTGTGGCTACCAATAAGCTCATAAGACAAGGGTCAGAAAATGCAGGTGTGGTAATTGCACAGAACATGTACATTCTCAGTCTTTTTAACTAATTATTTATTATACTGTCTGCAATTGTTTTAATTTTGCTTCCCTGAAGGGCAGTAGGTTGGTCATTTTCCCCCTGTTAAAGTTAAGTCCAGACAGATATTGAGTTGAGTAAATGATGGTGGGACTCACTGTGGCATCTAATTTTCCCTTCTCTTTTTGAAGATTTCTGTTTAATTCCCTACGTTTTTTCACTTTGCATTTACTGATGTGAGGTTGAAAGGCATTAGAGTCACGTTCTGTCTGGAGAGCTGTCTTTATCTTGGTTGCCAAACCCTTAGATGTTTCTCTATATCTAGATGTCACATGCATTAGGGTGTTTATTGTTATTTCATACATGGGTCTTCAGTTGGGAGGCCAGTTAGAAAAGTAGTTGATGTAACTGGATGTGTAAGCGGCTCAGATGTGTTAGTTGCTAAGATAACAGAAAACTGTTTGTTTGGAGTGCGTTGAAGAGCTGTGCAACTACCGTCAATTGTGTTTCATCAGTTTGTTTAAGGTAGAACCAATTTTTGCTGATATCAGCTTTATTTTCAAATAAATCAAATTGTCAATACACAGACAGGTGCTGTGCACAGAGTAAAAGTTCTGTGTCTTTATTTAGCCAAGATAGTTGGGTTAAGACAGGGATGTATACTTTCTGTGTTTGATGTGTTGCACTACATAACAGCCATTTAATTTCTTAACAATGTTGTATAAACATACAGAAGTATTATGAAGCAGCACAACTGTGAAGGAAAGAATAAAATGCAAGGAATTCTCACCACCACAAACATCAGTAGAGGGTGTTGTAGAATGATACGTAGTTAAAGATCAGTAAAGGCCCCAGCTGCAAAGGCACAAAGTAGGTGAGAATTCGCCAGAAAGCAGAACATAAACTCAGCAAGTTTCATTTCAATGAGAAAACATGTTTAACAAGCCTGAAGAGTTTATGATCACAGCGCATAAATATGTATTTCATGCTCATTGTCAATAGAGATGTGGCTTAGAAAATATTGCTCAAAGGTAACTTTAGTGAACAGTATACAGAGTCAGATAAGAAGTCTTGGGAACAGAGCAATAAACACTTACACACTAGTGGAAGGAAGGTTAATGTTTTAGTAAATCTCTGTTAGGATTACAAGAAAGGGAACCTAGAGAAGAGGTTATGAGTTTAAGGACACTGGTGATGTGGTGTGTATGTGAAAGTATATTATAAACTTTTTATATTGTGACTTGTTATTGTTTTTTAAGGTAATATGTAGGAAGTCAGCATTTTTGTGACTATAGAAAGGGTTGCTTGCATGCTGTCATATGGGATCAGTTTTTCAGCTCTACAGAGGTGACTGTTCTTGCCGGCCGTTGTGATTAAACCTACTTTTGCCTTGCCAGAGAAATGTTGCCTCTCTTTATTCCAGTTTTCCCCCAACATTTGGGGAGCCAGCCAAGATTCCTCTTTGTCCTCAACTGACTGATGCTAACCTACCCCTGCTGCATAGACTATTGCTCATTTAGGATAAGGTAAGCAGAAATCATGTTACCTAAATATCTGCCTATTCACGGGAGAGGACAAGACACAGAGTTGCCTTTTTTAAGGTGTAGCCAATGCAGACTTCTTTCCATGTTTGTATATTATTTGACTTTTTCTTTGGCAAGTGGTAAACGTGGATGAAATTTAGGACTAGATGTATCAAAGGATTTTGCATTCGCAAACGTTGTGAATTGGTAAAAATCCACCATTTGCGAATGCACAATCGCCTTTCACGACGTATGAAAGGTATTCACAGTGCTAATTTAAGGAATTGCTAAAATAGCGAATCCTTAAAATTGCAAGCAGATAATGCGAATCGCACACTGCGATTCGCAAATACCGAATCGCAATTCAATGCATCAAGCATTCGGAAATTGTGATTAGTCGAAAAAAGGGTTTTTGCATGTGCAATTTACCACTAATTGAAATCAGGTGGTAAACAGGTAAAACCTATATAAAGAGGCCCAGAATGCATCAACCCTTTTCAACCATGGCTGCACTCTACGTCATAGCGAGGAGGATGAGGATCCTGGCAGGTTTGAGGAGAGGGACGAGGAGACAGGAGCGCATTTTTAGAATGTGCATTATCCTGTTTGAACAGAGGAGGAGATTTTTGATAAGTATAGGTTAAACACAGCCATAATACTTGACTTGATAGCTGATTTACAACCCCTACTGCAGCGAAACACACACAGAACCAATGCCATACCCACTCATGTGCAGGTATTATGCTCCCTGCACCTCTTAGCCTCAGGATGCTATCAAGGGGTCATAGCAGCAGCTGGGGGTGTCTATCAAAGTGCGCTTTCACACTTCTCTAGTGCATTCTTAAATGCCATGTTAACCAAAGTCCATCTGCACATAAAATTCCCTAACACCCCATAGGATTTGCAGAAAACAAAATTTGATTTCTACCAGGAAGCCCAATTTCCACATGTCATTGGCTGCATTGATGGGACACATGTAGCTATCTGTCCACCATCTGCCATAGAGTATGTTTATCGGAACAGAAAGAGTACACATTCCATGGACATACAGGTCATATGCAATGCCTCCAATGTAATAACGGATCTTGTGGGCAGATACCCAGGTAGCACACATGATTCCTACATCTTTAGGCACAGTGGAATACACACAAGACTTCTTGAGGGGAGTTTGGCAAAGGATACCTACTTGGTAATGTAACAGTTAACAATATTACATAATGTCTATGTGATGTCACAGATAACAATTGGTGATTTTACTCTCGTGTCATTCTAGGGGGTAGTGCATATGCAATGCGGTCCTTCATCTTAACACCGTATCTCAGTGCTGCCACACCAAGTGAAAGGACATACAATGCAGCACACAGGAGGACACGTAGCGCGATAGAGATGACCTTTGGCCTGTTGAAGAGTGGGGGCGCACTGCAATACAGTCCGCAAAACACCTGCAAAATCGTGGCCACAAGTGGTATGTTGCACAACATCGCAACGATGAGAGGCATACCAGTGGAACCCACAGAGCCTGACTCCGATGAGGATGACGATCCCTTGCCACCCCTTCACCCAGCTGACAGAACCAGTGCAGCAGAGGGCAGACAAAGACGTGCTGAGATTTCACACAACTATTTCTGATGTAAGTAATGACAACACCATGTCTACTTTCATTTATTGCTGTAGGTAGCACATTTATTGCCTTGACTTCAGGTAATATATGTGTGAATGGGACATAGGTATACAGTATAGACAATCAGGTCCCAGTTACAGTATGACACTATTGACATCATAGTATCAATGCATTGCTACTTGATCTGCAAGTCCCCTGTACTTCTCCACATTACTTTTTACGTCCACGCACTCCACTTGATAACTCAATGTTCTTAGTGGCACCTCCTGTTGCAGGTTCAGAGACAGTGCTGTGTCTGGAACTGTGATGCCTAGGATCCATCACAGGGGCTGTGACACTGCTGAGGCTAGAGAGTTCCTCACTATCCCCACCACCCAGTTCGCTGTTCGTAGCACTCCGGGCTGTCTGCATTGTCTCCAAAACATTGGTAATTTGCACCAATCATCATGCAGTGTCCTGACTGCAGTGTGCCATCTCCACTTGCATGCTCACAGCATCTCGTGACATCAAAGCAGTTGTGGTAGTGAGCCGATTGACAGATCTGCAGAACTCATCCAACCTGCCCATCAATTGGTGATGGCGCCTACGGTGGGTGACATGCTCCTGCTGCATTACAGTGCAGAGTTCCCTAATGGCATTTGTCATCTCCCTTACATGTTCTGCTGCAGCTTGCTGTTCCTCGTGCAGCTTGCACGTTGTTATTGAGAGACTCCAACTGCTTATGCATTGATCCCATGTTGTCATTGATAGACCCCAAGTGCCTGTGCATTGATCCCATGTTGTGATCGATAGACATCAACTGCCTGTGTATTGATCTCATGTGTTTACTTTGCAGGCGCTGCACTTTCAGCATGGATGCCTCAAGGCCACCAAACAGTGATGGGCCCTCACCTTCCTCTGTGTACTGTCTGCCCTCTTCTCGACTCCTTCTGAGGGGAGTGGACTGACACTGGGACAGGGACTTCTGTCTGTCGGTGCTTCTAACCTCTGGAGGTGGTGTGGGGACTTCTTCCGGCAATTCATTGGAGTCCAGGGTAAACTCAGGGAGGGGTAGCACTGTTGCCCTGCGTCTAGTTGGTGCTTGTATGATGGACCCACTGGTGTTTGAATCGGACTGTGGCTGACTTTCATCATTCCTCCCATTTCCACTTTCTGCTGTGTAAGGGCCCAGAACATCTGCAACAACAATGCGCAGCATGTCATTCTTGGATTTGTACTCTCACGGTTTCTTAAATGATTAACATTTACCCTGGCATAATATCTCGAATTGTCTGTTGTGTTATTTATCTTTTTGGTTTTGCACTATCTTGCTATTTATGTAGTAGATGCACTGTAGGTGTATGGACTACCACTCCCCTAAGGCATTGTTGTGTTGAATGTAATATTTGGCATGAACTACTTATTACTGTGCATAGTGCCATTGTAATTTGGCATTTGTACATGCATATATGGTGATTCAAATCATTACTGCACTTACCTTTGCTGGTGCCGGGTGTACCAGAGGTGTCAATGTCAGTGACACCACTAACAGCTTCAGGCAGCAGTGTTGACTCCACCATGTCTTCCATGTGGGTGGACGGTGTCTGGGTGGGTGGTCCTCCTCCAGTGCTCCTTGCCTCCTTCAGCCTGCTTGCTAACCTCTCGTTGGCACGTGATTGCAAGTCGTACCAGTGCTTGCGTATCTCCTCAATGGAACGGTGTGCAACACCCACTGCACATATTTTGGTCTGGATGTCAGTCCACATTTTTCTCTTCTCCCTTTCTGGGACCTGTAGTGAATATTTTCCAAATAACTGGTCATGGTTCTTGACCACCTCTTCTGTGAGCACCTCCAATTCCTGCTCACTGAATTTCAGTTTGTGCTTTCTCGCGCCTTTGTCCTTCCCATTCTCATCAGTGGTCATAGTATTTTCTGGTCCTGGCTGACTCTTCTGAGTGCCTCCCTGGTGCTGTTCTGGGTCTTTCTGCCTGCTCCTGTGGCTCAGGCTTCTGGAAACAACATGCACTGACTCACTTCCTAGTTGTGATGTCATCAAGCTGCTCCCGAATACAATAATCGCAATTTGCAATTTCAAAATACCAATTTGCTATTTTACCGAATCGTTATTTGCTACTTGCTATTTGAGTTTGCGAATTTTAAGAAATCACAAAAAAATTTGCGAGGCTGTTGTTACATCGCATTTTGAGAATCCCAGTGAGCGATTTGGTAATAATTGCTATTTGGTATTCGCTAATGCGAACCTTGATACATCTAGCCCGTAATGTGTAATTGCATGAAACTTTGTGTATGTATTATCGCACAACATTAGTTAAGCGCAGTGTATAGTCTGTAGACAGTTAATCACAATGCAACGTCGGAAGTGGTCAAGACAGTATAGGTGATTCAATGTGTGTTCCGACATTTTGACACAAGGGATGTTGTTAAGCTTAGCCCCTGAGTAAGAACAGAACAATCACATCAACAGTCCCTGGACCTAACGTCTGGAAGTCATTCTTTGGCCTATTGTAGTGCTTTCCTCTTATCTAGTTTCTAAGCACTAACATAACACACCAGAAATGCACTTCTGAGGTCAAAGAAGACTTTTATTGTTGTTAATTCTTCCCCAACCCCAATTTTTATGTATGACGAATTAGTAGCTTTCAAGTCCGCGTTAATCAAACAAAATATATCAGTTTGCAATATACACAGCAGGTTATATTTATAAGATATTGAATGCAAAGCAAAACAAATACTTCACCGTGTGGGAACTATTTACAGCTTCATCTTTCTAAGGTCTGCAAGCTGATGACCCCTGTCAGCCGCGAGAAAGAGATTCATCTACCCACACGGGATTGCTGGCAGCTGGCGCCAAGCTCCAGCACGTGGTCCGGCAGATTCAAATCTGACTCTCTGCAGCCTGTTACATTCGTTACAAAGGTGTGCCCCCTCCTCTCAGACCTGGGAAACTGAGCAAGCCTTTTGGAGACTGGCCAGGTCTCCAAGACTACTCCTGTTCCCAAGCTCAAGCGAAGAAAAACAACACCCATGTACCCTCTCTTATCAGGTCTAGTCTACTGTGAGAAAAACATCTTGGTTCTCTGGTGCAAAAACACAGCTTGGAAAAATACAGCTTGGATTCTCAACTGCAATGTCTAACTCCACGTTAAAGGCAATAGGCAGCTAACCTAAATATCAAATGCAATGTCATGTTAAAGGCAATAGGCAGCTAACCTAAATATCAAATGCAATGTCTAGTGTCATGTCAAAGCCAATAGGAATATCATGTCAAAGCCCATAGGCAGCTGAGCTGAATATAAAATGCAATGTATAGCTGAATACAAAATGTAATATATGATATCATGTCAAAGATAATAGGCAGCGGAGCTGAATACAAAATGCAATGTATAATATCATGTAGCCCATAGGCAGAATATCTAATAGCATGTCAAAGTCAATAGGCAGCTAAATTGAATACATCATGTCAAAGCCAATAGGAATGCAATGTCAAAGCCAATAGGCGGCTAGACTGGATACAGCATGTCAAAGCCAATAGGCAGAATACAGAATGTAATGGCTAATGCAATGTCAAAGCCAATAGGCAGAATACAGAATGTAATGACTAATGCAATGTCAAAGCCCATAGGCGGCTAAACTGAATACAGAAAGTAATGGCTAATGCCATGTCAAAGCCCATAGGCGGCTAAACTGACCATGTGCTACTGGTGAACATTGAGCAACTAATATGCGAAGTGGTGAAACACAAAGTCATTGGTCAAAACAAAACTAAGCCAAATGGCAGTACATTCCGCCCTTTGACCAATGAATTTTTGTTTCACATATCTCTTGTTTCAAACAAAAAAAAAAAAAAACATCAGCACAAAAAAAACATTATCAGCAAGTCACATTTGAATGATCAAAACAATCCCTGTAAAGCAATAGAAGTGGATTAACACATTGATTTCATAACCTTTCACATCAGCTACATCTACACAGAAAAGACTGAGCAATTTGTACTCTGAATGAGTCTCTAATTCAACAGTGTTAGCAATTTGATGTGGCATGAGTACTACTCATGTAAAGGTGCACGGTCCACCTGAAAGGTTTGCTGGAAGATAAGCAAAAGTCAGAGTTCCATACGAGAAGGGAAAAAAAAAAACACAGCTTAGTTCCAGTGGAAGAATGCAATCAAACAAGTTGAACTTGAACTGAAGACGCAGTTTGCGCAAAATGGATCCATGGTGCTGGCACTTTACTCAGCCAGGTTCAGGTTGGGGATTCGGTCCCTTCCCCGACCCCACACGCACACACCGGAAGGGGGACCACACAGCACACTCAGGGACAGTGGCGAAACGTGGTAGGATCTGCAAAAGAAACAAGTATGACTTTTCTTGCAAATAACATTTTTCATTTAAACTGCACCCTTCCTCTTTATTTCCCTGTTTTATAATCAGCAGGACGTTTTTGGGGCCCTTTGTTATATTCGCTCCAGGTTCTGGAGGATCACTTGGGGCTTCAGCCCACACATCAGCACTGAGGTTTTTATCTGCTGCGCCGCAGCTTCCCTTTTCTTGCACTGTCAGAAGGGCTGGGGCAGACTCATTCTTTACCAAACCTCCATTCACTGCACTTTTGTCAATTTGGGCCATTCTGTCTCCAATTTGTATGAATAAATCAGATTCTTTTCTAGGTATCAGCATAATTTCGATTTTTCCTTGGTAGTTTTCAGCAATCACTCTCCCTAAAACCTGATCAATTTGCCATTTCTGTTCTGGTAACTTTCCTCTCCCCAACTGCTCTGTGACTGCTTGCATGACAGATTGCTTTTGGGCGTACTGCACAGTTTTTATCAAATCTAGGGGAATGTGCATCTCTCTCATCTCTGCCCACCTGTAAGTGGCTTTTTCTCTCAGCTGTTCACATTTCTGGGGCACCCACTTAGCCATCCCCACTAAGGCAGAATTCTGGGTGAACACTTCTCTCTCTGAATTTTTCTCATTAACATCTGCAAGGTAATTGAACCAGTTAGGTGCTAAAACATTAGCAATGGACCAAAAATCAGCGTAAAAATGACACATCTCACATAGCTCTTGCTTTAAAATCTGACACACATTATACAACTCTGTTCCTTCTACGGTGCCAGAAAACAACATTTCAGTCAATGAATCATTAGTAAAACAAACATGGTTTTTATCTTCAGTGGACACGAATTCAAATGGTGCACACAATTTCATTGGTAACTCTTTTATCTGTGGTACTCTAGCCCTGTCTTGCAAGTACCAGATCCATTGTATGATTCTAGCTAGGGGCACTATTTTCTTCCCTTGTTCTTGATTTACATGTACATAAGTATTTTCCTCTTGCACTGCGCAGAAACCTAAAGTCTGCATTATTTCATTTGCCAAATCACAAGCGCGCAGCTGCATATAATTTTTCACAGTGACCATATACAAAAGTGTTAGGATTTCTCTCAAATGAGGGATATTCTTTTTCCAAAAATCAAACAAGCTAATGAAACTCGGTGTCTCTTCCTTTAAAACCTTTCTTTTTACTTCATTCTGCAATGGTAACTCGTAAATCACATTCTTTGCTCTCTCCTCCATGTTATCAGTTAAGGAATGCGCTTTGGCTGCCAAAAACCCTGGCTCACACGAAAACTCAGTGCAGCTCGGAGCTGTCTTAACCCCCTCATTACTGGAATGGGACAAGAAAGATTCTTCAAAAACAGCAGTTTTATAACTTTCAGTCGGGCTAATTTGCTCACGTAAATTCCTATTTTCATGTTCCAACTTCCTACATTTCTCGTGCATTTCTCTGTAAGCAGATAAAGGTATCCAGACCTTTCTGTCATCATTACTTCCAAAACACACGTTTTCTACATATGTACAACAGAAATTATTTCTCAAAGCATTATCAGGCATTTTAGCTACACATGCATTTTCTTCTGTAATTCCCCAAACAGAAAACAATTCACCGTTTTTCGTAGCACCATCAGGCAGTTTATCAACACATGCATTCTCAGACATGGTCTGCCGTGCTACTGTGATTCTCCAAACAAAAAACAACTCACAGTTTTTCTTAGCACCATCAGGCAGTTTATCAACACATGCATTCTCAGACATGGTCTGCCGTGCTACTGTGATTCTCCAACAAAAAAAACAATTTCTGTAATTCTCAAAACAACAAAAAACAATTACACTTTTAAAGTGTGCACGTAGAAATCTACCAACTCGTCAACACCCTCTTAATCACCTCTTAATGACCGACCCCACTCCTGGTACCAATTGTAGTGCTTTCCTCTTATCTAGTTTCTAAGCACTAACATAACACACCAGAAATGCACTTCTGAAGTCAAAGAAGATTTTTATTGTTGTTAATTCTTCCCCAACCCCAATTTTTATGTATGACGAATTAGTAGCTTTCAAGTCCGCGTTAATCAAACAAAATATATCAGTTTGCAATATACACAGCAGGTTATATTTATAAGATATTGAATGCAAAGCAAAACAAATACTTCACCGTGTGGGAACTATTTACAGCTTCATCTTTCTAAGGTCTGCAAGCTGATGACCCCTGTCAGCCGTGAGAAAGAGATTCATCTACCCACACGGGATTGCTGGCAGCTGGCGCCAAGCTCCAGCACGAGGTCCGGCAGATTCGAATCTGACTCTCTGCAGCCTGTTACATTCGTTACAAAGGTGTGCCCCCTCCTCTCAGACCTGGGAAACTGAGCAAGCCTTTTGGAGACTGGCCAGGTCTCCAAGACTACTCCTGTTCCCAAGCTCAAGCGAAGAAAAACAACACCCATGTACCCTCTCTTATCAGGCCTAGTCTACTGTGAGAAAAACATCTTGGTTCTCTGGTGCAAAAACACAGCTTGGAAAAATACAGCTTGGATTCTCAACTGCAATGTCTAACTCCACGTTAAAGGCAATAGGCAGCTAACCTAAATATCAAATGCAATGTCATGTTAAAGGCAATAGGCAGCTAACCTAAATATCAAATGCAATGTCTAGTGTCATGTCAAAGCCAATAGGAATATCATGTCAAAGCCCATAGGCAGCTGAGCTGAATATAAAATGCAATGTATAGCTGAATACAAAATGTAATATATGATATCATGTCAAAGATAATAGGCAGCGGAGCTGAATACAAAATGCAATGTATAATATCATGTAGCCCATAGGCAGAATATCTAATAGCATGTCAAAGTCAATAGGCAGCTAAATTGAATACATCATGTCAAAGCCAATAGGAATGCAATGTCAAAGCCAATAGGCGGCTAGACTGGATACAGCATGTCAAAGCCAATAGGCAGAATACAGAATGTAATGGCTAATGCAATGTCAAAGCCAATAGGCAGAATACAGAATGTAATGACTAATGCAATGTCAAAGCCCATAGGCGGCTAAACTGAATACAGAAAGTAATGGCTAATGCCATGTCAAAGCCCATAGGCGGCTAAACTGACCATGTGCTACTGGTGAACATTGAGCAACTAATATGCGCGGTGGTGAAACACAAAGTCATTGGTCAAAACAAAACTAAGCCAAATGGCAGTACACCTATAAGGTCCAAAGATTGAAGTAATCCCCTCCTGAGTATGGAGGGAAGCAACCAAAAACAAACAACTTAGTGTGTTGGTTTGGGCAAGGGATTGTAACAGATTTAGAAATAGTTAGAAAATCATGTATATCTGAGGGAAAAACATATTGGTGATAAATAATAAACAAAAATATGCCCCCAGAGTAATGTCATTGCATGGTTTTATACACAACATGTAAATAAGAAACACATTAACAGATTCCTTATCTTGTGAGGGATACAGGAAAGGAAGTTTTAAGTAGGTCAAACATTGAGTGAACAGATAAAAAGCCAAATTACAAAAGTTATCAGAAACACAGGGGACTATGGAGACTCCCCTAGAACACATGCAAAATACCTTTCCTGGTGATCAGGAAAGGTTACAGAAACACTATAAAGAACTGTTTAAGGCAACTCAGAGATACATATATCACTGGCCACAGGAAGGAACATTTGATGTTAGTCAATGGCAGTATGGATATTACTCCATACTGCCACACACCTCGGAAGCAGATTTACAGACGTTAAGTTGCAGAAGCAAGACGCCACTGTAGCCCTGTGGTGAGCCTTTTGAGAGAAGTCTAAAGATTCTTCGACTACCGGTACATTTTGTCCCTCATCTGCTCTCCCACCTTCATTTGACACAACAAATATCTCTCCCAGGGTATCCGGAATTTATCCACTAATACAGTTACAGGAAACTGTGTTGGGATTTGAGAATCCTGGTGTTGAGACCCCTCTATTATCTTTGAAGGGAACCCCTTAGTGTTGCCCTACAGATACCAAAGCTGAAACACACAAGCACTCCCAAACAACAAACAAGGATGGGTAACTTTCAGTTTTCAAGACAAGTGGAAGCAGAGTTTATGTTACATTTAGATCCGGTCTCTTGCCAGGAGGTTAGAGATGAAGTGCAGGTTCCAAGGGACAATGATGACCAGTCACTTATCTTATCAGCAACGTTGCACCTGTTACAGAAAAGAGACATAACAGGGAGGGTAGTCAAGGAAAGGGTGCTCACCCCACCATGCAGAGATGAACAAGATGCAAAGTGGAATGACTATGTAGATAGGGCTACACCAGCACCTCGAGGAAAAGATGAGGACCCCAAGAAGACTGATGATAATTTGCACCTTGGCACAAGGAGAAGGGAAGCGTTTTAGTTTCACCAGAGAGCATTCAGGAATGGTTGTCACAAAATGAAGACAGAAGAGATGGGAGGGGCCTAGGGAGAGAAGGACATCGCAAGGATATATCAGAACAAATTCAGGGAAGTTTGGGATAACAGACAGAATATATTTGATATATAAGCATGTAGATAACATGGGTCAAATACTTCAATCACCAGAGGCTAGGCGCCCCACTTACAACAATAGTACCCGAGAGAGGCCCTATTCAACCTTGACCATATGGATTGGTCAATAAGGTTGCCCAGCCACATTAAAATGTTTATAAAAACCACTAGAGAAGGGGGGCAGAGCACTCTCTAATACCAGGAGACCCCAAGTGACAGAACTCGAGCAGTTAAGGTTCCAGGGAACACATGGTAAGCTGTATCCCAGAATGGGATTTTATGAGCTTACTGGGGGATTGACACTACAAGATAGACTGATGCAACAGATGAGTGTTCAATCAACTCCATGTGGCAATGATCTCACCTTCAATGAGATAGTCTCCCAAGGGGAAAATAGTTGGAATAACGTTGCACCCTATACAGACAATTTAGCTGGGCGGATGAAGGTTTAGACTACAGCTGAGCCTATGGCCAAGTGAAGGGTCCTTCGGTCCACATGACATAGCAAACACAAAGGATTGTATCCTCTGCGGTGAGAGGGAATCAGACTGGATCTATCCCTATACGTGGAAGAATCTGCAAGTGTGGCAAAAACAAGCTGACGAAAATGGTTCCCAATAGGACACACACTGGGTCTCTCATGGCTCAATCAGTGCAGCCCAATGAGAACCCCACCCATTTTCTCAGCAGGATGAAAGAGAAATGGACTCAAGAAGTAGGCCAGGGTTGGGAAGTAACAGGTGGAAAAGGTGTGTTGTTCTGGTTCACCCTCTTATGTGCAAGATAATCTCAATAATATAGTGACATTGGGGGCCAAATCTTGGAAGGGGATAACATTTTAAATTATTAAAAAAGAAACAAGAGACAGAGAAAGGAACAAGCAGAGGTAGAAAAGAAAGCAGATGACTGCGATGTCTTTGGGGCCGGTCCCAGAGACGGCCCAACAAAAATACCTCCAAAAGCAGAATAATGCAAGGGCATAAGCAAGTAGCTAAGGGCTATGAAAGAGCACAATAGGCTCCCGGAGGATGGATCAGACATGCCATTATTGTCTCAAATATGGACATTTTATTAAAGAATGCAGGACTTAGATACAGGATGAACAAGGTGGAAGGATAGGAGTTTATACCCACCTGGGAATGCAGTAATGCAACCACAAACAACCCAACTAATAATAAATGTACCCCAGCCATTTCAATAAAATACACAGCACCCCGTAAAGCCTCAGATGCAACAGATGCCACAACAGCAAAGCTACCAAGCACCCCCATTGGTGCTTCCACCCCAAGGTGGACAAAGAAGTGTGAGGAGGAAACCTCTCCAAACAAATTACGTGAGAGGGTATAAGCAAAGAAGATGCCTACAAAGTATTCCCTTTCGACCAGTATTGTCAGTGATGTATAGGCCAGACGAGGAACCCACTGTAGTGTTAGCTGTCAATATTAAGTGGTATGCATTCCTCATAGGTATGGGAGCAACCCAATCTTGTATCCGAGATGGAGATCTCCCAATTTCTAAGAGATCAGTGGACACACGAGGATCCTCTGGGGCAGTAATGAGGGTTCCGTTCACTAAAAAGGTAGAAATGGAGATAAGAGGGAGATATGTTGATGGCAGTTTACTGTTTTCTCCGGCCGCCCCAGCCAATTTATTGGGGAGAGATGTTAAGTCTACCACAGCGATATACACAATAGTAACGGAAACACCAGAGTTAATTAGAAAGAAGGTCCAGCTACTCAAGGAGTTATTTTTCCGATGGAAGGGGCAGGGTTCCTGGATACCTGACAGTGAATTGATATTACAAATAGTGGCCTTAGAGGTAACACCAACCTATGGTGCTCTGACAGCCTGTGATCATAACCACTTCCTAATGGCATGCATTATATTTATTGAGCCAGGTAAAACACTCAAGGCAATATGGGATGGCCAGCTGATTGATGATGATCCTAAGAAAATGATTATAGTTTTTCAGGATGACATACCACTAAGGAAAGTATTGGAAGTGAGGATGCCCACACCATGCAGAGCCTTTGATTCTGTCAGGGATGCAGATCTTTCCCAAGTACCAGATACTCTGTGGACCAAGGGTCCCCTTGATGTAAGCCTTATCTGCATCGCCACTTCATTCCGAATAAAATTTAAAGAGGGTCATATACTACCTATGGTAAGGCAGTATCCCCCTTCCAAAGAAGCAGATTCAGGTATTGCTCCCACCATACAGGCATTACGAGAGCAAGGAGTAATATACACTGGAGTGTCCCCTTGTAATACCCCAATTTAACGAGTTAACAAATTTAATGATAATACTCAGTGTAAGGTTTAAGACCTGTGCCCCCTGACGGAATAGCACAAATGCGGAAAATATCACAAGACTACAGAATGGATAGTAGGGGTTCTAGACTTGGTCTTTTTAGGGCTGACACACCAACCCACTGGGTGCAATAATTACTTAGTAAACCCCTTGCCCCCAGCTTGTGTCCGTAGGCCAGGACTCAAAGTTTCTGCTCATGACCAATGGCCTTCCATTATTGAGTTTTCCTGTAAGTCCGTGTCCCTATGGAATGGAACTGATATTAGTCAGGATGCAATAGGAAAGTATGCATGTATGGTTGGTACAGTATGTCCCCGGATAGTCATGAAAGTAATATCTGTCTTTTTTTATGTTTCAGAGGGAATGGCACCATCAATGTTTGAAAAAATATCAATTGCAATACCACAATAGATAACACCGACATGCAGAGAGGCACCTTCAGCCTCATGGGCTATTATTGGTAGTGCGTAGAGCTGCTATACACCCAGTTGTCCCCTAATTGGAACGGCCTCTGTTCTTTGGTAACTTTGCACACACTAGTCTTGCTCTTTCCAGGAATAAATATTTCCAGGTTACATGACCACCCAATGAGCAGTCCAACAACTTTGTTGCACAATCACTAGAGGAGCAGAGCTGCAGAATATTATGGCACTGCTACCTGGAAAGATGTTCCCAAAGAGCATAAGTTGTTCACTGACCCTAGCTGTTTTTTGGAAGTGTTTTACCATTTGTTCAGGCAAAAGCAACTTCTCAATAGTTGCAAATAACTAGATGGGAGGTAATGAAGGCCATTAATGCCACAAAGACGGATTAAATGCCATGAAGGAAGAGCTGCATGCCATGAGAATGATGATCATGTAGCACCGTTACGTACTTGATCTTATGATGGCCATGGAAGGAGGAGTATGTGGCCAGAAAGGAGCGGCTTGTTGTACGTATGTCCCTGCAAATGATGCAGACAATGGAACATTGTCGGAGGCCATACAAACTTTGCACAACTTACGAAAGAAAATGGTGGATAAAGGAGGTGCCCCAGATGAATGGTTTAAGCATTGGTTCAATTGGCTACCATGCTGGTTGTCCGGATTGTTAAAATCTTTATTACCGCTTATCGTGTTATTGCCTTTGATATATTGTGTTATTCAATTAGCTATAGCTTGCTGTAAGAAGATGAGTGCAAATGTGGCAGGGATGTTCACAGTCAGGCCACCGACACATGTAGGAGATGCTCAGGGTAATACATATCATTTGATACCAAGTGCAGATCCAGAATTAGGGAAAGCAGTTGAAATACGAACTAGAGGGGGAAATGTTAAGGAAAGAATAAAATGTGAGGCAATCTCACCACCACAAGCATCAGTAGAGAGCATTGTAGAACTATATGTAGTTAAAGAGCAGTACATGCCCAGCTGCAATGACACAAAGTAGGTGAGAGTTCACCAGAAAGCAGAACATAAACTCAGCAAGTTTCAGTTAAATGAGAAAATATGTTTAACAATCCTTGAAGAGTTTATGATCACAGCGCATAAGTACGTATTTCATTCTCATTGTCAACAGGGACGTGACTTAGAAAATATTGGTCAAAGGTAACTTTAATCAATAGTATAAAGAGTCAGATAAGAAGTTTTGAGAACACAGCAATAAATAGTCACAAACTTGGGGAAGGAAGATTAATGTTTTATCAAAGCTCGGTTAGGATTACAATAAGGGGAACCTAGAAAAGAGGTCATGAGTTTAAGGACACTGGTGATGTGATGTGTATGTGAAAGTATATTATTAACTTTTTATTCTGTAACTTGTCATTGGTTTTTAAGGCAATATGTATGAAGTCAGCATTTTTGTGACTATATAAGCACATACAGTCATTTGAGATCAGCTTGTCAGCTTTACAGAGGTGACTGGTCTCCTGGCTGTTGTGATTAAATTGACTTTTGCCTTACCAGAGAAGCCTTGTCTCTCTTTATTCCAGTTTTTCCCCAGCACAACTCATATTGTGAATGAGTAGGCGTACTCAAGACAAGATGATCAAGCACTCAAAATAGATCACCATATACTAGGCGCAAAGGCACACTACCACATAACGCTCTGCCACCAACCACCATAGTGGTTTTAAAATGGAAGAATTTAACCAAAGAAATGGGTTGGGGTTAACTCCTCGAACTTCATTATGGGGAAGCACATATTTGAAAGCAGTGGAGAAATTAGAACGTTTTTGAAAATGGGATGACACTGGCTTCTCAACCTTAAAAATCTGTGGGATGTAAATGGAATGGTTCAATTGGAAAATTTGCAAACAGAATACTAGATGATGCACTTCTTATGAAGAGGGTAGCACTCAAATGTCACTCAAAAAATATTATTCCAATCAAAGTCTAGTCCATCAATTGTTTCTTTTAGCAGTGGTCCATAATGATCAGGAAAGAATATCCGCTACAAATGCACACTTTATAGTCCAAAGACTTTTATTATTCTTTCTTAATTAAAATTCAGCCTTCAGCCAACAAGTTTTGTTCAAACAGAACTTCAGCAAAGCGCAAATCATGTTTAAAAAATGACAGAGTAGGAAATGGAATAAGATTGAACAAGAAAGAAAAGGAAGATAAAGATGCGCAAAGTTGGCAAGGGTAAATGAAGATAAAGGAAACAGAAATAAGGAGAGGAGGGAGATGAGGATGAGTGAGAAACAGAAGAGGAATTTGAGAGAGAGAGAGGGAAACCAAGTAAGGAGATAGAGAAGAGAGCATTAAATGAATGAAGGAAGTGAAAGGAGAGTTGAGTGGAGATGGGGAGGCGAGAAAGAAGGACAAGTAAATGAGGAACTCGGAGACCTGTAAATTACATTAGTGTAGCAAGTGCAATGACACCGGGCTCCAGAGGTGTGATGTGTGTGATGTACCTCATTTATAGCATAATTTTAATACAATCTGTAGGGCCTAGTTTCATTGAAGAAAATGCCATAACTGACCAGTTGGAGTGGTATCTAAGGCAAATGTAAGTTAAGTGACACCTGCTTTCAGTTGCATGCATTTTCTACTGCAATTGTTGACATTTCAGTGAGTTGCAGTGTAATAATTTCAATTTCATGCAATTTCAGGGAGCTGTGGGGTGCAATCTCTCATTGAAAAAACTACACCACAAATTCCTAGTAACCATTTGATAAGAGGTGATATAAACAGGACGAGTGGCACCTCTCCTAATAGTCTCTCCTTTCATAAGAATACTTGTAGGTGGAAGGTCTTTCTCAGTACAAAGCTGCAAGCTATATAACACCTTATCCATAATAGCCAGATTTTTCCCCAAAGCACAAATCTACTTCTTCTATATCCTATAAAATCTAAAGTTGGGATGTGGTATGAAGTGATTCAGATAACTCACAACAGTGGACTACATATGCTGTGAGTGGAGCTGGCCACTGCATTACTTGTCAGATCAAAGTAAAGCCAGATGGCAAAGTCATACGCAGTCATACGCTGCCCAATGCAACATTCTAATTGTGGACCATTGTGATGCTATTAATTGTGTTTGACCAATGACTTTGTGTTTCATCACTGCGCATATTAGTTGCTCAATGTTCACCAGTAGCACATTACATTTGGTATTTAGGTTAGCTGCCTATTGGCTATAACATGGCATTAGCCATTACATTCTGTATTCAGTTTAGCTGCCTATTGGCTTTAACATGACATTAGACATTACATTTGGTATTTGGGTTAGCTTCCTATTGGCTTTAACATGGCATTAGCCATTACATTCTGTATTCAGTTTAGCTGCCTATTGACTTTAACATGGCATTAGACATTACATTTGGTATTTAGGTTAGCTGCCTATTGGCTTTAACGTGGAGTTAGACTTTGCAGTTGAGACATTGCAGATGAGCTGTGTTTTTCTAAGCTGTGTTTTTCCACATGATAGACCAAGCTGTGTTTTTCACACCAAACCTTAGCTGATAAGAGGGCGTAGATTTTGTGTTTACCTCTCAATCCAGTCTGGGAACGAGTGAAGTTTGGAGAATTGGCCACTCTCCAAGTTTATTCGGTTCTCACACTGAGTTTGCTTTTAACAATGACCCTGGGCAACAGCGAGGGGGAGAAAGATCTTGACTTCAGACAGGAAATGACGTCAGAAAAATCTATTTCTCGCAATTGAACCAGAGTCATCAACTTGTAGACCTTGGAAAGATGAAGCGGAGTGATAGGCCCTACGGTGATGCAATTTTGACTTTTATGCTTTGCTTTGAAGTTATGCTATAATATAATCACATGTATTTGCCTAGTACAGTGCAACTGAGAAGTACTTTGATATATTTTGCTTTCATTGCTGCGACTACTTTTAAACCTGTGCTTCCAACCTACTAATTTCGTCTTTCAGGAACCTCGTGGTGAAGTAATAATAATAATAATTTTTTTCTTTAAACTAAGAAGTGCATTCCAGAGAGGTTATGTAAGTTCGGTCATAAGATAAGAGAAGGAAAGCAAAACAACCATACAGATGCCACCAATAGCAATCCATATTAGTACAAATGCCCATAGATTTTGAGTACTCGCATGCACGTCCGCTTTTATTCTTACACTATTTCTAACACCTTTACTTCTGTACCAGTTTCCCCAATGTGCACTTCTACGCTGCTTCGAAACCTCATGCAGTGCACCCAGCTTTCCCTACAGCCGGACCTTTCAACTGCACCCGTGAAGAATGTCCCAGAAGAACCAACTCATACTTGAAAGCACACTGTGACCTTGTCAGTACTCTTAAGTGCTATATAAATTATACATATGGAGCAAATAGACACATGTCAATTCAGAACGTGCTTTAGACCTCATATGGAAAGTGCAATACAAATATGGTTGTACATACACTTATTCAAAGAAATGTGCTTTTCATTCTAAACGAGAAAGTGGGACCTAAATATTCTAAACACCAACATTATTTAGGCAAATCCAAATTCTTTAACGGCTCTGAAAATCAACATTTGATGAAAAACTCCCCCGTTTGGCAGTGTGGATAGGGTGTAAATAATGTGCTGAGTTGAGGACCTTTGAAAGGGCAAACGCCTAAATCCAACATGGAGAACGTGCAATTTATGTTCCTGCAGACATCTTGACATCTCTTTCGTAGGACGCTGGTTAACTAGTTTTCTTATGTGTCGACGCCACCATCTAGTGGCGAAATTTTGCAAATGCTTCTGAAAGTATTTACTCGACAGAAATATTATATGCACTTTAACGTCATATTCTCAAAAGTATAATCAGTGCTGGAATCACAGTTCCAGGAATCTTTATCTGGATGGGCAAACGTTGCATTTTCGGTGGCCCAGTTTGTCCCCAATATTTGGCAATTCTGGAAGTAGCCTACAAGCCCTAGATTTACGTTCTATTTTCTTCCAGTCATACAGAGCATGTGGAGAGTTAATAGAGAGTAAAACCTGATGTCTATTTGTCAGGCCCAACCCCTTTAATTTCCAGCAGGCCAGGCTTTAATAAAGTACCTGGATACCAAGCAGATTTTAATAGTAATACAACTTTAAGAAGGTTCCCTGTAACCACACCCAACCCTTTGCATCTTTGCGCTAGGAAGACTGGCTAGCAGTTTGCCCAACACTTATTTCTTTGCATGCTGTGATCTTTGTAACGGTTTATTTTGTCATTCTTTTGCTTTCAGTGATAAAAGAAGCTTTAAAGGTGGCACATTTGGAACAAAAGAAATCATTATTCTCGATACCTGAGAGCAGTTTACAGTTTACATGACTTCTGGTTGTGTCACACTTCTGGGACTTCTGGGGTGCCCTTCTCTCCTCAAGGGCACATAAGCCTGCTTTGTGTTCCCTGGGGTACTATGGTAATACAAAGGGGGGCCGCTTGTGCGGGCCTCTTCTGCAATAATGATAGCCTTTCGGCCACATGTAGAGCCAGCGCTATCTTCAGCGGGCATTCTTTCATTTTCATGGGAGCGTGGCCCTAGCAGATGAGGGAATGATTTTGCCTCTGTGCCCGCCCATATCATGGATGAAGGTGCAGGGGCAAACGGACCCTCAGGATATGCACTGACAACATACCACAAAAAAGTGATGCACACTCTGTGTGCCTCCTTAAGCCAGCCTTCTGGAGGTTGCCTAGGGGCTACCACTGACCCCCACCCCCAGACATCACCCTGCAGTCAGGCACTACACCTGCACCTGCCTGCCAGGGGACCCCTATTCCCTCTTTAAAATGCAGGCAGCATGCCACCTGCATTGTGAAACACGATTTGTCTACTTATAAACAGCCATTTGGTATTTCACTGAAAGCGCTGCCTCCAGGGCATGGGCAGGTTCGGTCTGTCTTGAAAACAATGCACTAATTGTAACATGGTGCATTGCCCTGTTTGCACCGTGCACACCTGTTTGAAGGTGCACAGTGACGTACACAGGGACAGTGCTCCATATCTGTAATACAGGCTTACAAACTCATCCATGCATCCGTTTGCTGTGAGCGCCATCTCATGCTTTAAACTGTTCAAATTCAGTTTCTACTCGTTTGATCGGATGGTGTGAAGAGACAGGAGATAGTGTTAAAAAGGTGCTCTCACAGAATGCAGTTGCAGTCCCTATAACAACTACCTAGCTCTGTTGACCACCATTGTAGTCGCACGGACAAGAGCTCTCCTCAAAGATCACAACTTCAGTCTTCTCAATGTTCAATTGCAGGCAGTTTGATTTCATCCATCATTCATCGGTCATTGTGATAGATATATTCTAGCCAGATTCAGGGAAGGGGAGAGAAGCACGGAGAGCCTGTGGGGCTTGCAGTTTTTGAGGCCCTGTTTGTGAATAATGAAAGTATGTGCTTGTGTATCTCTTATGTACATATGAAGTTGGAGTGAGCCTTGTATGTGTGTGCATGCCTGTGATGTTTTTACGCATGTGAGTGGCTTGGTGTAGGAAACTGGGCTTCTTTGCTGATACCCCATCCCTTTAAGCCCCCTTTTAGGACTACTAATTACTGATTTTCGATTATGACAGTGCACTGAGGCCTGCTAATCAGATCTCCGTGCCAGTGCTCCTTTCTTAATAAAGGATTGTCTCATTGTTTACAATTGACACAGGACTGTAATACCCCTAGGGCCTGAGTACTAAAGGGAGTTCCTAAGGGCCTCAGCATATCTTAGGTCACTCTAAGGGACCCATACATTAATTGCACACATCCTGCTATTGCACACTGTGTGTCAAGGAGCAAATCCTTGAAAACACGACATGGCACACTCGTGTGCTATGCCAAAGTCACTGCAAGCACTATATGTAAGTCACCCCAGCAGCAGGCCTTACGAGCCCTAAGGCAGGGTTCATTATAATACTTGTGGGGACATAGCTGTGAGAGAGCGTAGTTTATATAATCTATATTAACATCAAATGTTTATGAACTAATGTGTGATAATGCCGCTTAGAAATTGTATTAATGTATTTTGCTTAAATGTGCACTTGAAATGTGATCACGGGGAGTGGCTGCCAATGTATACGGGGACTAATAGAAATTACTAATGCTTGTGTATTCTGGTATTAAAGTATGATTTGTACTAATTAATTAATGAATATGTTATTCCAGTTATGCCAAATGAATTTGTAGGCCTTAAGTTAGCATGAGCTGAAGCTTAGCTGCCTGGCTCTCATATTAAATATGTTTTCCTAAACATGCAGTGTGCTGACTCGCAAAAGGACATGACCTCTTGTTTTTCTTCAACTAGAAACTGAATGTAACCATAGTGGATCCATTCTCATGACATTCATCTTGCTTGTATAAATGTTTAGCTAAAATGCAACAGTGTAGATTAGTGTAATGTACAAGGTCGCTTAAACCGGTGAAGACAATGGAGCTACAGACCAAAAGATGTGCAGAGAATTACAGAAGGATGAAATCATACCGGACGTGCTACCTCTGAAGACCTCAATCATATGGACCAATAAAATGTCTGTAAACTAATATGGGGTGAAAGATTAATGACATAATCTGTGTTCTAATTGGGTAGAGATAGTGAGGTGCAACCCCTTAGCCAATTGGATTTTAGGGGAATGCACAGCAAAAAAGGGATAAAAACCCATGACATGGGGAGCCATTGGAAGGTGGGTTAGGGAATGCTATTGATTTTATCCAGAAACTTTGTCACTCTGCTTGGTGACTTATTGTTTATTTAAAACCATCCTCTTCTTTAGGTTGCCCATTTTACACCTTACCTCCTTATGAGGGAAGTGCCCTTTTTGCCCCAGAGCTGAGTTTTGACTGATGGCGAATCAACTGATGTCCTGAAGACGAAGACTGAACCTGAGTGTTGACCTAAACCTTGGAGGGTAACTATGACAATGAAATTGTGATTTGTCTATTTGCTTTTCCTTTCTAGGTACCAACTGCTTATTTTTGACAGAGACCATAGCTAGATGTTTTCCAAATTGGTGTTCTAAATCGTTTTGCATGAAGCCCAACATGCCAATGCTATTTAGTGGTTAGGACAGGTGTTCACTAAACTGACGCAAATAGACAAACAACTGAATCTATGTTTTGTTGACTGACGCGCTGATGACACTCTGCTAACGTTGATCTATGTACACGCCGTGTTATGTTCTGATGTTCGCGATTCTTGCTTTAATGAAGTCTTATCAGAGTTGCCATATTGTGACTATGTTGTTTTGTTTCTTGGTTTTGAGATTAACACATCTACTTTTAAAATTGTAACTAATAGGGAATAAAACTCACAAAATTCTACTAAACTAGTGTGGTTATTCATGACTGCAAGATCATGCTGGTGTCTTGAATCAATTAATGTCTTTGACTGAAGTGAAATGGATTGTGGTAATAAATATTGGTGACATTATTGATATATTGATTGACATATTGATTAGCTATCTCGTCCTAAGGTGTCTCTCAACTGGGTCAAAAGATTCATTGGCCTAAAACGAGTCCTAATGTGTAATAAATTATCATAAAGGGACGCGTTAGCAGCTGCATGATCAGATATGCACTTGTGCTGTCTAGTTCTATTCCTAGACATTGCAAGTGACTGGGCAGCCGTCTAAAAGCATGTACTGGACACTCCTCAGCACGGGTGACCCAGCTCCATAATGGCAGTATGGAAAATAGTGGTTTTTGGTATCAAACTCCTCACCTTAATAAATCCACACTGATGCAAGTATTGGATTTATTATGACATGTACCCGGAGGCACCTTAGAGGTGCCCCCTAAAACCTACCAGTCCTCTAGTGGGCTGGCTGATTGGTATCAATCACCCTGCCATCATAGATGCATTTCTGACCCCCTGAAAGTGAAAGCCTCTTCTCTCAGAGGTCAGAAACAATGCCTGCTCTGGTAGGAGGTGTTTTCACCACCGCTAGCAGAATGGCTAGTAAATCTGCATACCAGGCTTGGGTGGCCAAACCCGATTCGAGGTCATGTGGCACTTCCTTCACTCTTGCTAGTAAGTACGTTTGTACTTTCGTACCTGGTTATCACTGCCTTTAGCATTTGTATGGATGACACAGTCTTTTTTCTTTCATCTTTACCAATTGATTCTGCCGGGCCCTTTGAATGAACTCCGTTGAAGGGCCTTCCACTTCATTAAGGGCTGTATATGGGCTGGAGCAGGGCTGCGACTCCACACTTACCAGCTTCAAATTGCTTCTTTTTCTGATTTGGGTTCAGGTGGCACACATGAGCAGTTTGCTTTATTATTGCAAACTCTCAGGTAGAGCAGCCTTGCTTCCTTAGGGCATGTTTCCCTCCTTCGTCGTCAGTTGTAGCATCCTCTCCAACCTGGGAGCATGCAAAAGAACATGCCACACATGGAGCTCTAGATTAGACAACTTTATTCCACAGCATATAATCACACACTACACCGATTACATCCTAACCGTTAACAACCACGCCTTGACACTTCAAAGCAAGTTCTGTGATCTCTCTCTCTTTGGTCTGCCCAGAACTGCAGGGTCCTAGCGCACCTAGTTTCCAGATACTACAGATGGGCAGTTTGACAATGTTGTGAAAACAAGATGTCAAGCTTGGAAATACATAAATAGTCCCACTCTATGCATGTCTTTATGCATGTGTTGGTGGATTTCCAGGCAGAATTGTGTAGTAAGTAATTAATTGAAGTCCAACAGTTCACCCACAATGGGCAACGACCAACCGACTTGGATTCCTGCATGAACTGACAATCTCAGCTTGAATCCACACTTGCTGTTTGAACTGCAAGCATGAGGAGCATTCAATTATAAACAAGTAACATCACAATATAGCACCAGTTGCAATACCTTACAGTATACAATATTACATCAACTCCCCCCAAAAACAAACAAAAATAAGAAAGAATAAAAAATAAAGTGAAAATGAAATACAAATAATGGTTTATATATGTAATTCTACAGCTGTGGAAAATTTGAGAAAGGAGAATGCAATGGGAAATTCCCACCAAAGTTATTATACACAAGAATTAAAATAGCATTATTACATTACAATATCTTTGAATTTCTGATGTATTTTCAAATCTCATGTTCTCATGCATCTGTCTGTAAGGTGACTTTCAGAATTGCTACAAATGCTAACACCTCTCAGACACAGAATCATCACTCTGTGCCCTTAGCAGGGTATCCCTTGTAGGTTGTATCCATTGTGCCCAATCCAAATCAACACCAGCACTTTCTTGTTTTTCTGTTTATGATACTGGCTTGCTGCTGTGACAGTTTCGCTTAGTGCGTCTTGTTCCACAAGCCTTTGTCTTCTAACAAGACTGACATTTTGCCAATCCTGCAAACCTTTGTTGGAGGTAAAACCTCTGACTCACCCTTCCTGACCTTACTGGGTCTTTTGAGCAGAAGATAATCAGAACATAATCACCAACTATTATTTTAGCATGCTCATAGTGACCTTTACTAAAAACCTGTTTCATTTTGTATATATGTACGTATTTGGAATTTATATTCATACCCTCTGGTGTGAAAGCACTGGCATAGAAGAAGAGCAACTACCAAAACAAAAGAGAAGAGACCAAGTACATTCATCAAGGGAGAGAAAAAAGCCAAGTTTTCAGCTACTTAAGGAAGCCAGCATGGGAGTTTATACTTGCAATGTGAGTAGGAAGAGAATTCCAGAGCTTGGCAGCAGCAACCCAAGAGGAGCACCTCCCCCCATCTGACCTTTCTAAACCTGGGAAAGACCACCTTTCTGAACGAGACAGACCAAAGTAAACTATTGGTAGCATACCAGTGGAAAGCCGCTGTGAGAGGGAGAGGCACATGGTTATAAAGAGTGGTATGGACCAAACAGAGGGTTTTGAAGGTTACCTGCTTCCTAATCGGCAACCAGTGCAGAGAATGGGCACCTTCTCTGGCCGACTGAAATTTAGGAATGTCTAGTACCAGAGGAGCTGCCCCATACTGATTTTAGCCTGTTTGTCGGATACCCTTGAGGCAAAATGTTCCTTTACGGTTGTATCTCCAACCACTTAGTTTCAGATGGCAAGTTGTCCTTTTAATCACATGGGAAACACAGCTGAACCGTCTTTTTTACCTCTCAATAACAAGAACGGGGTGACCCTGTGGTGCAAAGTGATGTAGTGTTGTATTCCCACTTCATCTGTTTGAGGAAGTGTTTAACATCTATACCGCATGCGCAGGCTGTCTGTACACCCTCGTATTACTTTATTGCCTAATGCAATTGCTTAACGTTAAGTCTTGCCAAAAATTCATGCATTCACTCTGACACAAAATATGAGACGTTGTCTGTAACTAAATACCTTGGTAACCCTTCTATAGAGAACATCTGCTCCCAGAACCTAATCAAAGCACCTGTAAAGGGAGACTCAACAAAGGAAAAAAACAGCCATTTGGACAAAATAGTTGACCAGGAGGGTGGCATGCATCATGTCCCCTGGTAGAGAGACATATGGTCTTAAAAAATCATGGCCTAACTTCTCCAAACCTCTATCAGTGTAGAACACAGGGTATAAAGGTGTATTGTTACGTTTACAGTGCTTATCAGACTGCATGTACTCAGGTGTTGAAGGATAAATAAAAACTTAAAAATGGGAAAAAAGACAAACTGTTCTTTGGCAATGAAAAGACAGCCCTTTACTGTCGCGAGAGGGAGATAGACCTTTCTCACACAGGTAGGCAGCCGGTCTCAAGTTACTGTGGCACAGACATGCTCTTACATACAAAATCACACAATGCTGTATTAGAAGACAGTATACAATGATTGACTGGCCCGCCATAAATTGAAACTAAAAAAACACCTGGACTTCATTACTCCTTAACTCCAAACCAATCTTCTACACATTCTTCACTTGTAGCATTAACAATGCTCAACAAACTAACCTTTCTTCACTCTTAAATACATACATTTCTGCAGCAAATACAATTTTAATGCCATGTGTGCCTTATCATTGTAACCCTGAGACCTCCATGTAGACTGAGCTGATTAGACAACAAGGAAAAGGAAGGTGGGTGTGGCTGTGCTAAATCAGGGAAAGTGGTGATAAGAGGTGGAATTAATAGCCTAGCTCCACAGCCAGAAGCAAGTGGCCTGAATTTAAGAGGGAAGAATTGAAAGGCTCCTTAGAAGGTAGATGGGGACCAAGAAGGGGAAGGGGAACCAGAGGGGTGTGCAAACCCCTCCTGCTTGCTCATGCCCCCTTCCCATAGCCGTCTGCGAGGCTTAAGGAGGGGCAAGGTGGTGCAGCTAGTTTTATTACTCTGACTGAATGCAGTGGGAGTCTCAACGAGATGAGATCTGGAAAACTCAGAGTGCCGGTGGTGAATTCAAAATGGAGTAAAAAGAAGGAAATTAAAGTAGCAACTACCATGACCACCACAGACTTGATTTTGCTGCTAACACCAACCACGGCTATTACATCACCACCACAGGATCTGGAGGCCATCTCACAGGGGCCAGCAGGGAAGGCTGTCTTACAGGGGTTGGAAGCTAAAGGACCTGAAGGTTGTACTTCAAGGCTAGCCCAATCTAAAATCACCTCAAAATTTAACTATTCCACAGATCCCGGAGCCGCCATTTTTTCTTCTAACAACAACATAAAGGGCCTGCCTTTCCCCCTAGACCCTATTGTGATTATCAACAGAAGGACTCAGTCCTCCTCCTCAAGGGGCGAAGAGGTTTCGATCAACAGTGCCATCCTCATACTGGGTACAGCCCTACTGGCTCCAGGTACTCGCCCCTTCAAAGCAAGGTATGGCACACAGGGGTCACCCTGCCTAACACTCCATCAACGAGCAATTACAGGAGCACCATCTATAACGCTATGTACGAAGGAGACCCTGGGCAGTTTGAACACACTCCTAGGGAATACAGGGCTTTGGTCCTCAATGTTACAATGGGGGATATTCTGAACTCAGCCTCACATTACCTCACCTATCCCTAGGTGGCAAAGACCTGTCCCAGTTACTATCTCAGCTAGACACAGAGGAACTTAAGCGAGCCCTACCTAGTCTAGATGGTCCCCCATGCGCATTATGGTGCAGGGAGCAAGGTACAGTTCACACAAAGCGCTTGAATTGCTCCACCTAAAGCCCTTGAGGAAATTGACAGCAGCAAGCATACAACATTAGAGGAATCTGAGTTAAGTAAACAGGTGTGTGATGAGACCTTATCAACTCCTGGTAAAGATCTTTCATATCTACACTCTAAGGAATGGGAGAACATGCTGGCTTCTTACGCTACTAATGCCCGATGGAACCCTAGCCCTTTTAGAACAGGAACTGCTGATCCCCAGGGGTCTCACGAATCGTTATGGGTTAGAGCACTTGGGATTTTACAGAACTCAATGGAAAGCTATGAACTTTCAAGCTAATAAAAAGGACATACAGATTAGCCTGTTAAACACACTATCTATGTATATTGCGAGTATCGACGAAAAAATCTCAGACCTCAATGATCTGATAAACAGGGCCCAGGCCAATGCATACGGGCCTATTCAGAGATGTAACTGATCCCCGATCCTAAACAAGCTAAGTATGTTACCAGAGGTAATGGCAAGCCTAGTTAGCGACCTGAAGGAAGAACCCAACGTCAATCCACAAAACACCCCATAGGGTCCCTTGGAAATAGAAGTAGCATCAGTTTCCAGAACCTAGGATGGCCTGGCCACTGATTCCGCCTCATTGACGGACCAGGGGGAGAGGTCAACATTGGGAAAGTGTGGGGGTCCTTCTCCTGCCAATCTCTCCGGTCAACTAAGGTCCCTGAAGGACTGTAATCTTGGTCCCTCTCCCCTCTCTCTGCAGGCACTGGCTGCATAGGGCCGCCCACCACCGAGAGGGAGCAAGACATGAAGAGACCTAAGAAAAGGAAAGGGTGAAATAAAAGAGCAGCCCGGGTTCAAAATCTGATGATTTACCCAATTTTCCAACCCTTAATTAGCCCACGGCATCCAGGTTCAATTTGTGGGGACTCTCTATGGAGCCCGGGGGAGGCCCACATGGGCCCGAATCGATCTAGGTGGACGACCTCAGGGACCCCAGACAAGGCTCACGTTCCTCCTACCGTCTGTACTGTACCGGTCGCAAGCAGGACATTGATGAGAGGTCACCAAACCTATAAAAAAGCCACCCATATGGGCCAAAGTTGGGCACAACGCTCCCCAGTGCCGACCACCACGGTCAGAGAGCCCCCTGCCTCGCTAACAAAATTGACGCTCAAGTGGCCAGGTTTGTCCTGCCAGTTAAATGTGGCTGCTGTTTCTACTTCTGGGACAACCAACCAAAACAACATCATGGGCCCTGCATTTGAAACCACTCTGTCCACCGGCATAGCACAGGTACCTATGGTTACCACCCAGCTTGGCGGGAATGCAGCTCCTTCAAATATTATTATTAGCATAAAGGTTGGGGCCTCAGGTTCAACTAACCAGATCGTGTCGCTACACATAGTGGCCAGCAGAGATTCAACCCATCTTCATATAGCCTTGGGAAGATGTCAGGCCCTTGGGGATTGTGAAGGGCCTCTAAATATGTTACAGTCGGTCACAGCCAGCATGCTTTTCTACCCAGAGTATTCGTCAAGAGGCTCGTTTGACATTCTGAATCGCGGAAACATCCTCAGGCTGGCACATTCCACTAACCAACTAAGGCCCTCATTACAACATTGGCGGTAAAAGCCGCTTACCGCCGTGCAGAAGACCGCCGACACACCGCCGCGGCAGCGGAATTCCACCACGGTCATTATGACCCACAGCTCGGAATCCGCCAAACTTTAGACACCCACACAAGTCCGCCACACCAAAGGTCAGTGATAAACTGGCGAAAACAAAACCTCCACTGTCACGCCAACAGGAATACACCCACACTATCACGACCCACGAATCCACGCAGCAGTCTTTCAACCGCGGTATTCCATTGGCGGTACACACCGCCGTGCTCAAAATACACACACATATACAAAACACTACCACATTGGACAATTACAAATACACACACCTGATACACATACACACACCACTCCCACACACCCAATACAATATAAAACACACACCCACATCACCCACAAACCCCTACGACCAAAATCCCGAAAGAAGGCCAGAGAGAGACACTACAAACTATAACCAAGCATCCACAGGAACACAATACCATCACCCACATAACTTCCACGCACCTCACACAACACACCACTAAATATCACCCCACACATCACAACACACACCACCCCACACATCACCCACACCATCCCAGGGCACGGCAAAGACACCCAAGGTTCTCTGAGGAGGAGCTCAGGGTCATGGTGGAGGAAATCGTCCGGGTAGAGCCACAGCTATTCGGATCACAGGTGCAGCACTCCTCCATAGCTAGGAAGATGGAGCTATGGCGAAGAATAGTGGACAGGGTCAACGCAGTGGGACAGCACCCAAGAAATAGGGATGACATCAGGAAGAGGTGGAATGACCTACGGGGGAAGGTGCGTTCCGTGGTATCAAGACACCACCTTGCAGTTCAGAGGACTGGCGGCGGACCCCCACCTCCTCCCCCACAACTAACAACATGGGAGGAGCAAGTCTTGGCTATTCTGCATCCTGAGGGCCTCGCAGGAGTAGATGGAGGAATGGACTCTGGTAAGGCAAGCCTTTACTACTATATTCCCCACCCTACCTGCATGCCATCACATACCCCCACCTTTCCCTCACCCCCATCACTCCAACTCCTCACAAATGTCCCAATATCACAAACCACACATCCCAACACCAAGCCCTGCATTCAACAACAAAGCATGGACACCCATCACCAAAGCATGGCCACTGCACATACCCATACACCCCCTTAAACCATCATCACACAAGGTCCCACACAGGAATGCATGCCCTGTGGTACACGGTCACCCACCCATTGCACACCATCGCACACACAGATGCAATAATCATGCTTTTATACCCCTGCAGGACCCCTACCCAACGTCACCGCACAGGAGGGTCCAGACATGTCCACACCACCAACAGAAGAGGCCCACAGAGATGACAGCAGCTCTGTCCAACTGGATCTAGATGACCAGCCCGGCCCATCTGGGACCTTGGGACAGTTGGTTCCCCTGACACAGTCACAGGCCACCACAGAGCTTCCCCTCTCTGGAAACACCAGCACAGCACCACCTAGCGGGCCCATACCTCTGTCCCCAGGACACGTCAATCAGCAGTGTGACCACCACTACAGGGAACCCAGGCTAACCCACCACTCCAACAACAACAGGGACCTAGGGGCAGTGGCATTGGGCACACGGTCCAGGGGACAGAGGCCCAGGGAAACAGGGGAACTGGGAGGGCTGCTGTGCGACAGGGGGAGGACAGGTCCAGGGAACCCACTCTCCACGAGGCTCTCTCCAACATCATGGGAGCCTACCACCATTCCCAGGAGACGATGGCAACTGCACTGGCCAAGTTTCAGGAGACCCAGAGGCTGCAGGAGGAACAGTATTTGGGCTTCAGGGAGGAACTCAGATCCATCAATTCCACCCTGGGCACCATCGTAGGGGTGCTGAAGGAAGTCCTCAACACCAGGAGGGACACTGTGGCACAACAAGGGGCCCCTGACACTAGCATGGACGATGAACTGCCCACCACCTCCGCCGGCGCAAGTGGACAGGAGGCACAGCCACAGGACCACCAAACCAGCACCCCAACCCCTGCAGAGGGAGAACAACCCAGCAAACGGTCCCTGAGGTCCAGGTCAAAGACAGAAAACAATGCCAAGACCCCCGCCATGAAATGAGACCGCCCTGAATGTCATCCTTTTGTCCCACCTTGTCACCCTGTCCATCCTCAAACTGCCCCAGCTCCACTTCCTATGCCCCTTTGGACAATGCACCTGTGAGACTAATAGACTGGACTCTGCCATGGACATTCCTCCACCATCACCCCTCACCATTTAACAACCTCCTCCACTATTTAGCACTTAAATGAACACCCTTAAAGCACAAAACAATCTGGAGTCTGTCTGTGATTTCGAAATGTTGTATTAGCAATTACAGTGACAAAATGTTCTTTCAATTGTAATGTCAACATACTTATGTCACACAGCTATAGTCCATGAGGAAACAAAGCAGATGTCACACAGTGGGACCCACATCTGTGAAATCGTAAGGGAAAGTGAAAACTCAGTGACCATACACTGGGTGAAAAGGACAGACAGTAGAGAAGTATTAGTGTTAAAATACATGTAGTAGGCAGGTTTGGATTCTTACCTGTGTCTCACTGGAAGTATTGCAGGATCACAGAGTCCCTGTTGTCGACGTCCTCTTCTTCTGCTTCCTCGTCTTCGCTGTCCACAGGCTCCACAGCTGCCACAACACCTCCATCTGGACCATCCTTCTGCAGAAAAGGCACCTGTCATCGCAAAGCTAAGTTGTGAAGCATACAGCAGGCCACGATGATCTGGCACACCTTCTTTGGTGAGTAGAATAGGGAACCACCTGTCATATGGAGGCACCTGAACCTGGCCTTCAGGAGGCCGAAGGTCCGCTCTATAATCCTCCTAGTTCGCCCATGGGCCTCATTGTAGCTTTCCTGTGCCCTTGTCCTGGGATTCCTCACTGGGGTCAGTATCCATGACAGGTTGGGGTAACCAGAGTCACCTGTAAATGGCGAGGGATAACTGCTAGACACACACTAACCTGTAGGGATATCCCCAGACCCAGACAACTATTCCCAACGATTTTGTTCCAGGTGCTCACCTAATAGCCACACACGGTGCATCTGGAGTTGCCCCATCACATAAGGGATGCTGCTATTCCGCAGGATGTAAGCGTCATGCACTGAGCCAGGGAATTTGGCATTAACATTGGAGATGTACTGGTCGGCCAAACACACCATCTGCACATTCATCGAATGGTAACTCTTCCGGTTTCTGTACACCTGTTCACTCCTGCGGGGGGGGACCAAGGCCACATGTGTCCCATCAATGGCACCTATGATGTTGGGGATATGTCCAAGGGCATAGAAGTCACCTTTCACTGTAGGCAAATCCTCCACCTGAGGGAACACGATGTAGCTCAGCATGTGTTTCAGCAGGGCAAACAACACTCTGGACAACACGTTGGAAAACATAGGCTGGGACATCCCTGATGCTATGGCCACTGTAGTTTGAAGTGACCCACTTGCAAGGAAATGGAGTACTGACAGCACCTGCACTTGAGGGGGGATTCCTGTGGGATGGCGGATAGCTGACATCAGGTCTGGCTCCAACTGGGCACACAGTTCCAGGATTGTGGCACGATCAAGCCTCGACAGGTCCACCAGTGGTCTGTACACCGGAGGATGCCGCCATCTCCTCACATGTCCCAGAGGACGGTGCCTATGAAGGACAACATCGAGCACAGAGTCAACCAACTCAGAGGTACCTAAACACAGCTTACTCAGAAAACCATTCATAACCTGAATTTTGCCTGTATGAGTGTTGAGCAAAGGCATAGGTATGTGAGACGCAGTTATAAATCAAGCCATGTGGGCCCCTGAAATGGCGGCTGCCTGACCTGTAAAGTGGGACAATGTGATGTGAGGTAACTGCGCTGGCGTTGTACACCATCGCAGTAGGCGATCGAAGACCGCGGCGCAATTCTGCATTGGTTAACATTGGACCCTATGGGTCCCAGGAGCCAATGACGATGTACGCCAGCGGTGACGGTACGCACCACCGTGGACGTGACCGCCATTTTCTATCTGTTCAATCACTCAATACCTGATCTTCGACAGGAGAGGACCTACACTGCAAGTGCTGCTGTGACCTCAGTCTGGAAGAGACAATGGCTCGTGCGTCTGTGGAAAGGGCCCCTGCCTTCACCACGGAGGAGTTGGAGAAACTCGTGGATGGGGTCCTCCCCCAGTACATGCTACTCTACAGTCCTCCAGATAAACAGGTAAGTACACTGGGAGCATGCTGTATGGGCAATGCCTGTGTGGAGTGTGGTGGATGAAAGAGAGGGGGGTGAGAATGAGGCGTGCATGAAACAACAGTGAGTGCATGTGCCACATGTCAAGGGTAGGGAGGAGGGCCAATGACTTTGAAGGTGCAGTTGGTAATAACTTCTCTTTTTCCCCTTTGCAATTCCTGTAGGTCAGTGCCCACCAGAAGAAGGATATTTGGCGTGCCATCGCCAAGGACACCCGGACCCTGGGAGTCTATCACAGACGGAGCACCCACTGCCGTAAAAGATGAGAGGACATTCGCCGCTGGAGCAAGAAGACGGCAGAGGCCCTGCTGGGGATGGCCTCCCAACTTGGGAGGGGTGCCCGTCGCACCATGGCCCCCCTGATGTTCAGGATCCTGGCGGTGGCGTACCCAGAGTTGGATGGGCGCTTGAGGGCATCACCGCAGCAACAAGGGGGTGAGTACACTCTCATTCTGCTGATTCAGCACGCAGTGGAGATGTCTGGGTGGAAGAGGTGGGCTGTGGGTCTCCCTAGGCCAGGGCGAGTGTGCTAGTTAAGTCCCCTTTTTCAGGCAGACCCTGTGGCACCTTCCCCACCTGGGAACAGTGCCAACTACACCTAGTCCGGCTCCTGTGACATCCATGTGTGCAGATATCGGCCATAGCCTTGTAGGCTATTTACCAGGCATTGAATAGTGGACCCCAAGTGCGCGGTGTAGTGCAGGGGGCTTGTGTGTCTGTTGTGTCCGCCAACGGTAGCGGTAATGCATGCACTCAACTTGTCTTTCTTCTGTCTCCCACCCCCCCTTTTTGTGGTCTCCCTGTTCTTGTGTGCATTAGCATCATCAGGCGGAGGAGCAGTGGCACCGGAGCAGGAAGGAGCTGCATCCCATATGGCCCTGGAGGGCGTCACTATGGACTCTGATTTCACCAGTGGGACGGAGGGCGAGTGGAGCTCCACGGCGGGGACAGGAGCTGACACCAGCGATACGGACTCGTCCTCTGATGGGAGCTCCCTTGTGGTGGCGGCCCCATCTGTGCCCCCGCATCTACAAGTACAGCCACCACCACCCCCCCTCCAGCACCATCCTCCCAGCAGCCCCTCAGCCTTCGCCCCGTGCCCGCTCACCCAGGAGGGTGGGCATCTCCTTCGCCCCAGGCACCTCAGCCCCTGCCCCAGTCACCCCTGCTGCCCTTAGTGAGGAGGCCATTGACCTCCTCAGGTCCCTCACTGTTGGGCAGTCTACCATTTTGAATGCCATCCAGGGTGTGGAGAGACAGTTGCAACAAATCAATGCATTCCTGGAGGGCATTCATTCTGGTCAGGCAGCCCTTCAGCGAGCTTTTCAGACTCTGGCCTCAGCACTGATGGCAGCCATTGTCCCTGTGTCTAGCCTCCCCCTCCAACTTCCTTCACTCAGACCCAATCCCCTGTACCTCAGCCTACCCCAAGCACACCATGAGACCAGCGTGCACACACCTCAACACACAAGGGAAGCTCAGGCAAACATAAGTACCACACATCCCACAGGCACTCACGCAAGCATCACACACATGCAGACATACCAACATCCACTGCTTCCACTGTGTCCCCCCCCCTCCTTGTCTCCCTCCTCCCTCCCAGTCTCGTCTCCACTCACACCTGCATACACTACATCTACAGCCACTATGTCCATCACCAGCACACCCACCACCACACCCCGCTCACGTGCAGTCACCACCCCCACTACCATTCACACATCACCTGTGTCCTCTCCCAATGTGTCTGTGACGCCACCTCCCAAGGTACACAAATGCAGGCACACACCCAGCCAATAGCCATCCACCTCACGACAGCCTCCGGCGCATGCACCTTCACCCAAAGTCACCAAACGTACACCTCCTACAACCACTACCTCTTCCTCCACTCCCAAACCCCCTCCAGCTGCCCGTCCCAGTGTTCCTAAGAAACTTTTCCTGGCCTCCCTTGACCTCTTTCCCTCACCTCCCCCACCCCGTCAGTCTCCTAGGGCCCGACTCTCCAAGTCCCAACCTAGCACCTCAGCCTCAACATCTCCGGGACCAGTGGTGCCAGTAGTCACCGGATTCTGGAGTGCACCAGGCTGCAAGGCAGCCAGTGTGGCAAGGAGCCACAGCACGGAAAATCCCCCACCTGTCAAGCATCAAGAGTTGGCCAGTGCCCGGCGGGAGAGGGGGAAGACAACAGCCAGCAAAGCCGCTCCCAGGGGCACAGGTGGGAGTGTGGAGTCAGCAGCGACACCTTCCAAGGTGGGGAAGGGGCACAAGAAACCCGGCAAGTCTGGGAAGATCACCACGGCGGAGAAGACCGCCAGCTGCCCCGCTGGTCCAGACAGAACCGCCAGCAGCCCCGATGGCCCAGACAGAACCACTAGCAGCCCCGCTGGCCCAGAGAGGACTGCCAGCAGCAGCCCCGCTGGTCCAGACAGAACCGCCAGCAGCCCCGCTGGCCCAGACAGGACCGCCAGCAGCTGAACCGCTGCCCAAGACAGGATCGCCACAAGCACCGCTGCCCAAAACAGGACCACCACAAACAACGCTGCCAAAGACAGGACCACCACAAGCACCGCTGCCCAAGACAGGACGGCCCAAAGACAGGACCGCCACAAGCACCGCTGCCAAAGACAGGACCACCACAAGCATGCTGCCCAAGACAGGACCGCCACAAGCACCGCTGCCAAAGACAGGACCGCCACAAGCACCGCTGCCAAAAACAGGACCCCCACAAGCACCGCTGCCCAAGACAGGACCGCCACAAGCACCGCAGGCTCATGAGCGCCAAATGCACTGACGCTACTGAGGCCGCCACGAGCAGGATGAAGCACTCTGGGCACCAAGCCCCCTCCAGAACCAGTGGAGTGTCACATCCACTACCTCAGTCTTTCGCAGGATGAAGCACTCTGGGCACAAAGCCCCCTCCAGAACCGGTGGAGACTGTTATCCACTTGAGAGACTGTGGCTTTGCACTCCCCAGGATTGAACAGTGGGCAAACCACCCACTGTAGAGACTTGAGAGACTGTGGCTTTGCACTCCGCAGGATTGAACAGTGGGCAAACCACCCACTGTAGAGACTTGAGAGACTGTGGCTTTGCACTCCCCAGGATTGAACAGTGGGCATGTGGCCCCCTCGTGGATTTGGCGTTGTGCACTTAACCAGCTGAGGTGCCCCCCTTTCCCTTCCCCCTGAGGTGCCTGTTTTATTTCTGTCTGATGCCCCTGCAGTGTTCTCTCTGTCACGTTCGGATATCTTGTGTGGGCCTCGCCCATGCAGTGTGGGCCCAGTGGTCCACTGACTTTAAGGGTGGAATACCCTGGACTAATATTCTTGGTGTATATATTTGTAAATAGTGTATGTATATTATTTGACTACTGAATTTTAATATATTACAATCGTTCAGCTCATTTTCTTTTGTCCTTGCATTCTTCCTGGGCGGGGTTGGGGGTGTAACTGTAATGTATCATGCTGTACTGGTGTGTTTGTTGTTGTGGGTGAGGGTGGGGGTGGGGGTGTTGCATGTTGCGTGTGTGTGCCACTGTTTTTTCCCTCCCCCCTCCCCTGTTTCGTAGGTGCAGTTCTCACTGTGGTCTTCGCCGCCGGCGTTCGTGCTCCTGGTAGAGGAGCAAGAAGATGAAGGCTGGTAAAATGTGGAGCTCTGGTTCCATGGCGTCCTGGTTCCTCGTGGGGTGTGCAGAGGTGAGCGTTTTCCCTTCGGAGTCCTGTTTCCGTCGTGTTTTTGTTCACGGTTAATCCGCCCGGAAAAGGTGGCGGATTGGTAGGTTGTGATACTGTGGGCGGTACAGTGACCGCTGTGCTGTTTGTTTGTACTGCCATGGCGGTCGGAGTGTTAAAGTGGCTGTCTTTGTTGGCGGTTTCTGCCACGGTCGTAATTCCATTTTTCTTTCCGCCGGCCTGTTGGCGGTCTTACCGCCGCTTTAACACCGACCGCCAGGGTTGTAATGACCCCCTAAGTGATTTAACATTGCAGGATATTGGCTCTATAGAATGTATTGCTCCTGATCCTGGCCAATTGAAAGAAACAACTAAGGTTACTTGGAGTTCTGAGGATTGGGCACGTAAAGCCCTTGACTGCGCCAATAGTTTCAGGCAGTGGGGTATCATTTTAACTCCGTTTAGGCAACCTAGCTACCCGCATATCATAGATCACAAGCGGAAGGAGCCCGCTACACCAAGGCGAAGCAAACCTGTGTACTCAGTCTTAAGAAATGCCTTAAGCAAAACGCATAGCTCAATCTCTCCGTTGAATTGCATCCAAGAGGAGGAATGGAGGTTGGGCTCAGTGGCCTGGGATAACTGGGACTGGCTGCAAGGGGCCCTTAACACCAATACAAAGCTGAGCTGACAAAAATCAAACCAATCGGTCTCCACCGACTGGCCCTTGAAGAACTGCTCCTGGAATATCAATGGGCTGGCAAGTAAGTTAGTAGATACAGACACTATAGGCTACCTCCGTTCCTTCCACATCACCCTTTTACAATAGACATGGTCACAGGAGGCTCAGAAGCTGGATGGGTACACCACCCATTTTACTCAAGCGATCAAAACACAAGAATACGGCGGTAGCATGGGAGGCCTTGCTACTTATGTCGCGATTTCCAGTGAAATTAAATCCACAAGGAGCTCAATAGCCGAGTCTGGCCTTCGAGTAGTGGATGCAATCATTAACTCACTGAATGGATACAAAAGGGAAATCACCCTGGTTAATGTCTACATACATCCAAGGGTCTCAGCTAAGAGGGCACAAATGGAAAAGCTGATCGACATTACAACAGATTTATCGTCGGAAGACACCAAGGGTTGACTCATCGTTTGGGGTAACTTCAGTATGTGGCTGATGAACCCGACTGCAAGATTGAAGAGGCTCAAGATCATCTGTGGATGACCCCGCCACAGGATCTGCCAGCTTGGAGCAAATGTGACAAGAAAGGTTCAGTTCCGCAGGGAGCTCTGGAACACCTTGGTCTCAGGGCACTAAGGGGGTTATTCCAACTTTGGAGGAAGTGGTAATCCGTCCCAAAAGTGACGGTAAATTGACGGATATACCACCAGCCGTATTACGAGTCCATTATATCCTATGGAACTCGTAATACGGCTGGTGGTAAATCCGTCACATTTGGGATGGATTACCACCTCCTCCAAAGTTGGAATAACCCCCTAAATGTTCGATTTGCCCCTTATAAACCACCAGGTCTTTCCTTTCTAACGACAACGAGGGCCTCCTTAATTGATTACATATTCCTTACTTCATCATATTACTTCCTTTGGATTTGGTGAATGTCTGGACAGTGCTCATCGTCCACATGAGATTTTTATTAACAAAAGGGTGAGTCATTTTGAAAGGTCAGTACACTTAGAGTTAAACGAGAACACAATTGATCTGAAGCATATTAGGTACACTTCAGCATCCCTGCCATCTCTGGTGGCAAATGCAAAATCCTACTTCTCCTCCATCCACCTGGCGACTGGTGACCCTCTGTTGGAATGGATTTCATTTTCGTAGGGTTTTTTAAGGCTCCACGCCAAGCACGGCCACTCAAGGAAGCTGCTGACCTCAAAAAGTGTTGCCCCCACCCCCATTTTGCAGAGGCCACCAGCTGCTGAGTGAAATGGGCCAAAAAGAAGACTAACTCACTATGCTCACTATGGAGAGTGCTAAAGAAATCCCCCATGGACACTAGAGCTCTGCACCTTTTAGGGACGGCTAGAAGAGATCTGAAAATGTAAAAAAGGGAACCTCCACATGTAGGAGGCTGGCCTGCCTTGTAGTGGGTACCAGAGGTACTTACACCTTGTGCCAGGTCCAGTTATCCCTTATCAGTGTAGAAGAGTTGTTTCTAGCAGCTTAGACGGATAGAAGGTAGCTATGGCAAAGCAGCTTAGGCTGAACTAGGAGACATGTAAAGCTCCTACTATACCACTGGTGTCATATGCACAATATCATAAGAAAACACAACACACAGAATTACAAAAAATAAAGGCACTTTATTTTTATGACAATATGCCAAAGTATATCAGTGAGTACCCTCAGTATGAGGAGAAGGTATATACACAAGATATATGTAACAAACCAAACTTAGGTAAGTAATAGCAAGAAAAATAATGCAAACAGTGTAGAATTCCAATAGATTGCAATAGGAGCACATAGGTATAGGGGCAACACAAACCATATACTCCAAAAGTGGAATGCAAACCATGAATGGACCCCAAACCTATGTGAGCTTGTAGAGGGTCGCTGGAACTGTAAGAAAACAGTGAGGGTTAGAAAAATAGCCCACCCCAAGACCCTGAAAGGTAGGCTGTAAAGTGCACCTACTACCCCCAGAGAGCACAGAAGTCGTGATAGGGGGTTTCTGCAGGAAGAACAAACACCAGCAATGCAAGAACAGTGGATTTCTGGACCTGAGTGCCTGTAAGACAAGGGGACCAAGTCCAATAGTCGCAACAATGTCGAGAGTGGGCAGGAGCCCAGGAAATGCCAGCTGAGGGTGCAAAGAAGGTGCCACCGGTTGGAAGAAGCTTGGAGTTCTGCAAGAAAGAAGAAGACTAGGAACTTCTCCTTTGGAGGATGGATGTCCCAGGTTGCGATGAAGCTTGCAGAGGTGTTCCCATGCAGAAAGACTGCAAACAAGCCTTGCTAGCTGCAAGGGTTGTGGTTAGGGTTTTTGGATGCTGCTGTGACCCAGGAGGGACCAGGATGTCGCCACTTGGATGAGGAGACAGAGGGGGCGCCTAGCAAGTCAGGGAGCCCTCACAGAAGCAGGCAGCACCCGCAGAAGTACCTGAACAGGCACTTAGAAGAAAAGTGAACTGGAGTCCACCCGAAGTCACAAAAGGGAGTCCCACGACGCCGGAGGGCAACTCAGAAGGTTGTGGACTGCAGGTTAGAGTGTCGGGGACCCAGGCTTGGCTGTGCATGGAGGAAATCCTGGAAGAGTGCACAGGAGCCGGAGCAGCAGCAAATCACGCAGTACCCAGCAGTGCAGTCTAGCGTGGGGAGGCAAGGACTTACCTCCACCGAACTTGGACTGAAGAGTCACTGGACTGTGGGAGTCACTTGGACAGAGTTGCTGAGTTCCAGAGACAATGCTCCTCTGGCTGAGAGGGGACCCAGAGGACCAGTGATGCAGTCTTTCAGTGCCTGCGTTAGCAGGGGGAAGATTCCGTCAACCCACAGGAGATTTCTTCAGAGCTCCTGGTGCAGGGAGGAGGCAGGCTACCCCCAGAGCATGCACCACCTTGAAACAGTCGAGAAAGCTGTCAGGATGAGGCGATACAAGGTTGCTAGCAGTCGTCGTGCTACTTTGTTGAGGTTTTGCAGGCATCCTGAGCAGTCAGCGGTCGATCCTTTGGCAGAAGGTGAAGAGGGAGATGCAGAGGAACTCTGGTGAGCTCTTGCATTTGTTATCTGAAGAATTCCCTAAAGCAAAGACCCTAAATAGCCAGAAAAGGAGGTTTGGCTACCAACAAAGGAGGATTGGCTACCAACACAGGTAAGAGCCTATCAGAAGGAGTCTCTGATGTCACCTGCTGGCACTGGCCACTCAGAGCAGTCCAGTGTGCCCCCAGTACCTCTAAATCCAAGATGGCAGAGGTCTGGGAACCACTGGAGGAGCTCTGGGCACCTCCCCTGGGAGGTGCAGGTCATGGGAGTGGTCACTCCCCTTTTCTTTGTCCAGTTTCATGCCAGAGCAGGGCTGGGGGATCCCTGAACCGGTGTAGACTGGCTTATGCAGAGATGGGCACCATCTGTGCCCATCAAAGCATTTCCAGAGGCTGGGGGAGGCTACTCCTCCCCAGCCTTCACACCTATTTCCAAAGGGAGAGGGTGTAACACCCTCTCTCAGAGGAAATCCTTTGATCTGCCTTCCTGGGCCAGGGCTGCCTGGACCCCAGGAGGGCAGAAACCTGTCTGAGGGGTTGGCAACAGCAGCAGCTGCAGTGGAGACCCCGGAAAGGCAGTTTGGCAGTACCCGAGTACTATGCTAAAGACACGGGAGATCATGGAATTGCCCCCCCCAATGCCAGAATGGCATTTGGGGGAACAATTCCATGATCTTAGACATGTTACATGGCCATGTTCGGAGTTACCATTGTGATGCTATACATAGGTAGTGACCTATGTATAGTGCACGCGTGTAATGGTGTCCCCGCACTCCGGGGAATTTGCCCTGAACGATGTGGGGGCACCTTGGCTAGTGCCTGGGAGCCCACACACTAAGTAACTTTGCATCCAACCTTCACCAGGTGAAGGTTAGACATATAGGTGACTTATAAGTTACTTAAGTGCAGTGGTAAATGGCTGTGAAATAACGTGGACGTTATTTCACGCAGGCTGCAGTGGCAGGCCTGTGTAAGAATTGTCAGAGGTCCCTACGGGTGGCAAAAGAAATGCTGCAGCCCATAGGGATCTCCTGGAACCCCAATACCCTGGGTACCTCAGTACCATATACTAGGGAATGATATGGGTGTACCAGTATGCCAATGTGAATTGGTCAATTTAGTCACTAGCCTGTTAGTGACAAATTTGGAAAGCAGAGAGAGCATAACCACTGAGGTTCTGGTTAGCAGAGCCTCAGTGAGACAGTTAGATATCACACAGGGAACACATACAGGGCACATACTTATGAGCACTGGGGCCCTGCCTGGCAGGGTCCCAGTGACACATAGACTAAAACAACATATATACAGTGAAATATGGGGGTAACATGCCAGGCAAGATGGTACTTTCCTACACCATGCAGTAAGTTAGAAAATCTTTTTGGCCAAATTACTGTGCGACAGCAGGTCCAAAATCTCAAATAAACATATGGCAGACACTTAGGGGGTCATTCCGACCCCGGCGGTCAAGGACCGCCGGGGCCGGGGATGCGGGAGCACCGCCAACAGGCTGGCGGTGCCCCGCAGGGCATTCTGACCGCGGCGGTTTGGCCGCAGTCAGACCAGGAAAACCGGCGGTCTCCCGCCGGTTTTCTGCTGCCCTGGGAATCCATTCGGAGCCGGCTTCCTCGTGGGGAGGGGTTTCCCACTGGGCTGGCGGGCGGCCTTCTGGCGGTCGCCCGCCAGCCCAGCGGGAAAGCCAGAATGGCCTCCGCGGTCTTTCGACCGCGGAGCGGCCATATGGCGACTCCCTCCAGGCGGGCGGCTCCCGCCGCCCGCGGGGGTCAGAATGACCCCCTTAATGGCCTAGGAAGAGCTACCCCCACTGTAGCCTCCTCAAACATATCCTGAAGCAACCTGTTATCACTTTCTTAAAGACCATTTTAAATCCGAGCATCATGCCGGGAAGGGCAACAGGGACGGCCCCGAGAAGTATGTACGGGCGAACCAAGCGTGATGCAGGGCCATATTATCCCGAGCCAAGTTGAGGAACAGAGAGCAAAGGGTGCAAGCCCCCAGGCCCAAATGGCATACTACCAGCCATCTATAAAGAAGATCCAATATTCCGGTCCAATCATTTAGCTCCGTTGTTCACTACCATTCTGCAGCTGAACTGCATTCTGCCTTCATGGCATGGCTCAACATTAGTTCAAATACACAAGAGCGGTGACTGGGGTGCCCCAGGAAACTACCGCTTGGTAGCCCTCACCGATAATGATGCCAAATACTTTGTGGGAGTATTACTGGAGGAGCTACAGGCATGTGCTGAGGAAAACAACATAATCTCACTTAACCAAACAGGATTTATGCAGAGCTTCGGAATCTCAGTTAATCTTGTGGCTCTTTCCTTATTATGAGACCAGGCTAGGGAAAAATGGCCACAGAATCTATCTAGGGTTCATCTACTTTAAAGCAGCATTTGACAAAGTCGACAGAGCGAAGCTATGGCTTAAATAAGCCAATCTTAGTATCCTTCTCAGAGCTTTGGAGCTCTTACACAAGGACACATGGGTCCGAGTTAAAATTGGTTACGGGTCTCGATTATTTAGACCGATTAAAACGAGGCAGGGCCTTAAGCAGGATTGTGGTCTCACCCATACTTTATTCAATTTATTCCTATCAGATTTAGGGGGTCATTCCAAGCTTTGCCAAGCGGGAACCGCCAGAAGACCGTACCGCGGTCAAAAGACCGCGGCGGTCATTCTGGGTTTCCCACTGGGCTGGCGGGCGACCGCCAAAAGGCCGCCCGCCAGCCCAGTGGGAAACACCCATCTACGAGGAAGCCGGCTCCAAATGGAGCTGGCGGAGTGGAAGGTGTGCGACGGGTGCAGTAGCACCCGTCGCGAATTTCAGTGTCTGCTAAGCAGACACTGAAATTCAAAGTGGGGCCCTCTTACGGGGGCCCCTGCAGTGCCCATGCCATTGGCATGGGCACTGCAGGGGCCCCCAGGGGCCCCACGACACCCCTCACCGCCATCCTGTTCCTGGCGGTTTATGGCGGTGAGGGGGTCGGAATCCCCCGTGGCGGCGCAGCAAGCTGCGCCGCCATGGGGGATTCCTCAGGGCAGCGGAAAACCGGCGGGACACCGCCGGTTTTCCGTTTCTGACCGCGGCCATACCGCCGCGGTCAGAATGCCCTTAGGAGCACCGTCAGCCTGTTGGCAGTGCTCCCACCGACCCCGGCCCTGGCGGTCAAGGACCGCCGGGGTCGGAATCACCCCCTTAGTGACGGCATTGAACGCAATAAACTCTTACCCACCCACCCGTATGAAGGTCGGCTTGCAATGCCTTTTCGATGCAACATGGGCTTATTTGATTAAGAATGACCTGGTAATCAATAAAAGCAAAACAAAGATCCTGGTTCTAAAGGTAACTGCTCAAAACATCAAACTTGATTCCTGGGGAACGACCGGCTTGAGTGCCCCACCAGCTTCAAATATTTGGGTGTCTATTTCAATGCAAATGGAAATTATGCAGATCAGGTGGAAGAAATTAGAAGAAAAGCAAATGCGCTTTTTTGGCCTTACATCTCTTTCACATAGGCTTATAGACCCTACCCTGTCCCCTATCCTGCAGGTAACTCAGGCAAAGGTTGTGTCTATGCTGGCTTATGGCAGTGAGATCCTCAAGGGCAAATACTGTGATCTTTTGGACAAGATGCTAATTGAGATCTACAGAGCAATCTTCCATCTCCCCTTGTACATGTCACCTGCTCAGATCAGACTTGAATTTGGGATTAGTAAACAAGCTCTGGCACGTATGGGGGCGTTTGCATTGCAATGCCACAAATTAAGGTCAGCTAAAGTAGAAGCTCTGGCCCATCACACATGGGTTGAACTGAAGTCCACACTCACTACCCAAGCAGGATCCTATTTGCATCAGTCTTTGAACTCCTTGAATTTGCAGCCTGCTTGGGATTTATCATTGTCATCAGGAGTTCAAATGGATAATAAAGATAAGCAGTAAACGCCTCTCTCCATTTGAAGACAAGGCCACTCTATCACGACAAAAACACGGTTGGCTGACAGTCTTAACATTTGAGCTGCTGAAACCCCAGAGTTACCTCAGGGAGCCATTTAAGATAAAAACAAAGGCTCGGCTAATGAGATACACCTTGGGGCTTTTACCTAGGTCAGCTGTTATTTACCAGCCTAGAAGAGATGCAGAGATCGAGGGTGCTGCCGTTTATGCCAACATGGACCAGAGGACATCATAGAAGTTATGTGCATTTGCCCGGCTTAACTACAGGACCGGTGCCTGATCCTGCGAAGAAGATGGAACACGAGAGGCATCCAATCCTGCAGTGAGGCAGTTCTGGCCTGCTTGGAAACCTCAGATTCAGCTTATGTCACTGTACTGCCATTTGATAAATTTTGTTTTGACCAATGACTTTGTGTTTCACCACTGCGCATATTAGTTGCTCAATGTTCACCAGTAGCACATGGTATGTTTTGTTCAGTTGAGCCGCCTATGGGCTTTGACATGGCATTAGCCATTACTTTCTGTATTCAGTTTAGCCGCCTATGGGCTTTGACATTGCATTAGTCATTACATTCTGTATTCTGCCTATTGGCTTTGACATGGCATTAGCCATTACTTTCTGTATTCAGTTGAGCCGCCTATGGGCTTTGACATTGCATTAGCCATTACATTCTGTATTCTGCCTATTGGCTTTGACATGCTGTATCCAGTCTAGCCGCCTATTGGCTTTGACATTGCATTCCTATTGGCTTTGCCTATTGACTTTGACATGCTATTAGATATTCTGCCTATGGGCTTTGACATGATATTATACATTACACTTTGTATTCAGCTCCGCTGCCTATTGGCTTTGACATGATATTATACATTGCATTTTATATTCAGCTCAGCTGCCTATTGGCTTTGATATGATATTATACATTGCATTTTGTATTCAGCTCAGCTGCCTATGGGCTTTGACATGATATAAGACATTGCATTTTGTATTCAGCTTAGATGCTTATTGGCTTTGACATGACACTGGACATTGCATTTGATATTTAGGTTAGCTGCCCATTGCCTTTAACGTGGAGTTAGACATTGCAGTTGAGAATCCAAGCTGTATTTTTCCAAGCTGTGTTTTTGCACAAGATGAACCAAGATGTTTTGTTCTCACAGTAGACTAGACATGATAAGAGAGAGTACATGGGTGTTTTTCTCTTCGCTTGAGCTTGGGAACAGGAGTAGTCTTGGAGACCTGGCCAGTCTCCAAAAGGCTTGCTCAGTTTCCCAGGTCTGAGAGGAGGGGGCACACCTTTGTAACAAATGTAACAGGCTGCAGAGGGTCAGATTCGAATCTGCCGGACCTCGTGCTGGAGCTTGGCGCGAGCTGCCAGCAATCCCGTGTGGGTAGATGAATCCCTCTTTCTCGCGTCTGACAGGGGTCATCAGCTTGCAGACCTTAGAAAGATGAAGCTGTAGATAGTTCCCACACGGTGAAGTATTTGTTTTGCTTTGCATTCAATATCTTATAAATATAACCTGCTGTGTATATTGCAAACTGATATATTTTGTTTGATTAACGCGGACTTGAAAGCTACTAATTCGTCATTCATAAATATTGTGGTTGGGGAAGAATTAACAACAATAAAAGTCTTCTTTGACCTCAGAAGTGCATTTCTGTTGTGTTATGTTAGTGCTTAGAAACTAGATAATAGGAAAGCACTACAATTGGTACCAGGAGTCGTGGGGTCGGTCATTAAGAGGTGATTAAGAGGGTGTTGATGAGTTGGTAGATTTCTAAGTGCACACTTTAAAAGTGTACTTGTTTTTTTGTTGTTTGGAGAATTACAGAAATTGTTTTCTGTTTGGAGAATTACAGAAGCACTGCAGACCATGTCCGAGAATGCATGTGTAGCTAAAATGCCTGATAATGCTTTGAGAAATAATTTTGGTTGTACATATGTAGAAAACGTGTCTTTTGGAAGTAATGATGACAGAAAGGTCTGGATACCTTTATCTGCTTACAGAGAAATGCAGGAGAAATGTAGGAAGTTGGAACATGAAAATAGGAATTTACGTGAGCAAATTAGCCAGGATCATTCCTTAACTGATAACACGGACGAGAGAGACCAGAATGTGATTTACGAGTTACCGTTGCAAAATGCACAAGTAAAACGAAAGATTTTAGAGCAAGAGCCGACTTTCATTAGCTTGTTTGATTTTTGGAAAAAGAATAGCCCTCATTTGAGTGAAATCCTAACACTTTTGTATATGGTCACTGTGAAAAATTATATGCAGCTGCGCGCTTGTGATTTGGCAAATTAAATAATGCAGACTTTAGGTTTCTGCGCAGTGCAAGAAGGTAATACTGATGTACATGTAATTCAAGAACAAGGGAAGAAAATAGTGCCCCTAGCTAGAATCATACAATGGATCTGGTATTTGCAAGACAGGGCTAGAGTACCACAGATAAAAGAGTTACCAATGAAGTTGAGTGCACCATTTGAATTCGTGTCCACTGAAGATAAAAAGCATGTTTGTTTTACTAATGATTCATTGACTGAAATGTTGTTTTCTGGCACAGTAGAAGGAACAGCGTTGTATAATGTGTGTCAGATTTTAAAGCAAGAGCTACGTGAGATGTGTCATTTTTACGCTGATTTTTGGTTCATTGCTAATGTTTTAGCACCTAACTGGTTCAATTACCTTGCAGATGTTAATGAGAAAAATTCAGAGAGAGAAGTGTACACCCAGAATTCTGCCTTAGTGGGGATGGCTAAGTGGGTGCCCCAGAAATGTGAACAGCTGAGAGAAAAAGCCACTTACAGGTGGGCAGAGATGAGAGAGATGCACATTCCCCTAGATTTGATAAAAACTGTGCAGCACGCACAAAAGCAATTTGTCATGCAAGCAGTCACAGAGCAGTTGGGGAGAGGAAAGTTACCAGAACAGAAATGGCAAATTGATCAGGTTTTCGGGAGAGTGATTGCTGCAAATTACCAAGGAAAAATCGAAATTATGCTGATACCTAGAAAAGAATCTGATTCATTCATACAAATTGGAGACAGAATGGCACAAATTGGCAAAAGTGCAGTGAATGGAGGTTTGGTAAAGAATGAGTCTGCCCCAGCCCTTCTGACAGTGCAAGAAAAGGGAAGCTGTGGCGCAGCAGATAAAAACCTCAGTGCTGATGTGTGGGCTGAAGCCCCAAGTGATCCTCCAGAACCTGCAGAAATTATAACAAAGGGCCCCAAAAACGTCCTGCTGATTATAAAACAGGGAAAGAAAGAGGAAGGGTGCAGTTTAAATGAAAAATGTTATTTGCAAGAAAAGTCATACTTGTTTCTTTTGCAGATCCTACCACGTTTCGCCACTGTCCCTGAGTGTGCTGTGTGGTCCCCCTTCCGGTGTGTGCGTGTGGGGTCGGGGAAGGAACCGAATCCCCAACCTGAACCTGGCTGAGTAAAGTGCCAGCACCATGGATCCATTTTGCGCAAACTGCGCCTTCAGTTCAAGTTCAACTTGTTTGATTGCATTCTTCCACTGGAACTAAGCTGTGTTTTTTTTTTTTCCCTTCTCGTATGGAACTCTGACTTTTGCTTATCTTCCAGAAAACCTTTCAAGTGGACCGTGCATCTTTACATGAGTAGAACTCATGCCACATCAAATTGCTAACGCTGTTGAATTAGATACTCACTCAGAGTATAAAAATTGCTCAGTCTTTTCTATGTAGATGTATCTGATGTGAAAGGTTATGAATTCACTTCTATTGCTTTACAGGGATTGCTTTGATCATAATGTTTTTTTTTGTTTGTGCTGATGTTTTTTGTTTTTGTTTGAAACAGAAGATATGTGAAACAAAAATTCATTGGTCAAAGGGCGGAATGTACTGCCATTTGATAAATTTTGTTTTGACCAATGACTTTGTGTTTCACCACTGCGCATATTAGTTGCTCAATGTTCACCAGTAGCACATGGTATGTTTTGTTCAGTTGAGCCGCCTATGGGCTTTGACATGGCATTAGCCATTACTTTCTGTATTCAGTTTAGCCGCCTATGGGCTTTGACATTGCATTAGTCATTACATTCTGTATTCTGCCTATTGGCTTTGACATGGCATTAGCCATTACTTTCTGTATTCAGTTGAGCCGCCTATGGGCTTTGACATTGCATTAGCCATTACATTCTGTATTCTGCCTATTGGCTTTGACATGCTGTATCCAGTCTAGCCGCCTATTGGCTTTGACATTGCATTCCTATTGGCTTTGCCTATTGACTTTGACATGCTATTAGATATTCTGCCTATGGGCTTTGACATGATATTATACATTACACTTTGTATTCAGCTCCGCTGCCTATTGGCTTTGACATGATATTATACATTGCATTTTATATTCAGCTCAGCTGCCTATTGGCTTTGACATGATATTATACATTGCATTTTGTATTCAGCTCAGCTGCCTATGGGCTTTGACATGATATAAGACATTGCATTTTGTATTCAGCTTAGATGCTTATTGGCTTTGACATGACACTAGACATTGCATTTGATATTTAGGTTAGCTGCCCATTGCCTTTAACGTGGAGTTAGACATTGCAGTTGAGAATCCAAGCTGTATTTTTCCAAGCTGTGTTTTTGCACAAGATGAACCAAGATGTTTTGTTCTCACAGTAGACTAGACATGATAAGAGAGAGTACATGGGTGTTTTTCTCTTCGCTTGAGCTTGGGAACAGGAGTAGTCTTGGAGACCTGGCCAGTCTCCAAAAGGCTTGCTCAGTTTCCCAGGTCTGAGAGGAGGGGGCACACCTTTGTAACAAATGTAACAGGCTGCAGAGGGTCAGATTCGAATCTGCCGGACCTCGTGCTGGAGCTTGGCGCGAGCTGCCAGCAATCCCGTGTGGGTAGATGAATCTCTCTTTCTCGCGGCTGACAGGGGTCATCAGCTTGCAGACCTTAGAAAGATGAAGCTGTAGATAGTTCCCACACGGTGAAGTATTTGTTTTGCTTTGCATTCAATATCTTATAAATATAACCTGCTGTGTATATTGCAAACTGATATATTTTGTTTGATTAACGCGGACTTGAAAGCTACTAATTCGTCATTCATAAATATTGTGGTTGGGGAAGAATTAACAACAATAAAAGTCTTCTTTGACCTCAGAAGTGCATTTCTGTTGTGTTATGTTAGTGCTTAGAAACTAGATAATAGGAAAGCACTACAGTCACTGTAAAATTTCTACAGAGATTTGAGAAATGGGCAGAGGCAACTGCCAGCAGCCACCAGAGTGGGAAGGACACCTAGGGCTTTTATCCTCTAATTCTGTCCTTTTGCATTTCTATGCTTATGCTTCTACATTTATCATCTAGACACTTAGGGCCAGATGTAGCAAAGGGTTTTTCCCATTCTGTGTCAATGGGAAAATGTGTTCATACATATGGCCCTTAAGGTCTAAATAATAACGTTTGTTTCCAGATTTTAGACTGCCTCATGTGCACAGTACCTAATTTTGGTTTCTAGGACGGCCACTTGGAAGCTCAGTTTTAGGTATCAAAGACTCTCTAACAGCACTCATAGATCAACTCTTGCACTTTAAATCATCTCATTTGCACTTGAAATTCTCAGAGCCTGCCTGATGTGCGTCTGACGCTCAACCCTTGCAATTTAAACCATCACACTTGCACTTGAACTGCTAGAGCCTGCCTGCATAGATGTGCAGATTGCACCCTGCACATTAATTATTAGATAAGCACTTCATATTTTTAGAATCCGCCTGTCTGTAGCTGAATGTTGTTCCTTGCACCTTAAACCACCATAGAAGAACTTAAAATTGTTAGAGCCTGTCTGACTCCTAACATCGTAATAGGGTGCCGAGACTGATATAGACATGAAGAGCATAAGTTAAATGGAAATTGTTTGAGAATCTCTCAATATAATTTTATGATGATTATTTGGTATACATTTTGTGCTTTTATGTGCTTTTATCAAATGATCTTTTATGTGTCATACCGCAATGGTTTTTATTAATCATGCAATAAAGATTATAAACTATAAAAAAAATTATACTGGTGGATGCGTATTTTGTGAGGGCGCCTGAGGTACATATATGATTTGTGGATTAGGTTGTGACTGGATGTTGGAAAATGGCCCTCTCTGTAGAGTCACTCCAAACCTTTTGCTTTCCTCCTCCTCTTTTTCTGATCTCATTTGTGTTGGCTTTAGGACTCTGGACACTTTACCACTGCTAACCAGTGCTAAAGTGCATGTGCTCTCTCCCTAAAAACATGGTGACATTGACTCCTACCCAACTGGCATGTTTAATTTACTTTTAAGTCCCTAGTAAAATGTACTACATATGCCCAGGGCCTGTAAATTAAATGCTACTAGTGGGCCTGCAGCACTGATTGTGCCACTCACATAAGTAGCCCCTTCACCATGTCTCAGGCCTGCCCTTGTCAGGCCTGTGTGTGCAGTTGCACTGCCACCTCTAATTGGCGTTTAAAATGAATTGCCAATACATATAAGTCACCCCTAAGGTAGGCCCTATGTAACCCATAGGGCAGTGTGCTATGTAAGTAAAAGGCAGGACATTTACTTATGTGTTTTACATGTCCTGGTAGTGGAAAACTCACAAATTTGTTTTTAGTGGCAGTCGCCACAAATCTCAAGGGGAATGGGGGAGGCAATACAATAAAAGGTAAGTAAAACAAAAACACTTATCTCTCCACCGCTGCCAGTCGCCTTGCTCCTCTCCCGGTCGTGGTGGTGTCCCAGCAGTCCCTGGGACACCAACATAGGCTCCCAATACAATCCCGATGCTGCTCTCATGCTATACATAGCATGAGAGCAGCATCGGGATTTGTCTGAGTGGCTTGGTCTGTCGCTCAGACACTACATGGGAGTCTGTGCCAGGTTGGAAAAACTTAAGTGCGCATGTCAGTTTGGCCGGCCAAACTGACATGCACACTTAGTGCACTGACTCCACTTCTCCTCCTACCCCCTCTCATGGCCCAGCCCTACCCCTCCCTGCACATGCAGGCTCAGAGCCAGCAGCTGAAAAATGAAATGATAATCAAATACTGTTTTATTTTTCAGTTGCTGGCTCTGAGCCAGTGGGGCGATACTCCTTCGCCATTGCGAAGGAGCCATCCCCTTTCATTTTCCACTACTGTGAGGCCTGCTCCTCTCATAGGCCAGCATTAGAATTGCCCTTATATACCTTTAAGTGGTAGATTCTCATCTGAAGGAATAGCCCTGCCATGTTTAATATGGCCAGAATGGTAATATAAAATCCTGCTTACTGATGAAGTTGGATTTAATATTACTATTTTAGAAATGCCAAATGGACATTTATCTGCACTTACTGCCATCTGTGCCTTACAGCCTGTCTCCAAAACATGTCTGGGCTGTGCTGGTTGACAACTCCCCTTGGCCATTACACCCAAACAGCCATAAACACAGGACACTCAGTCATATATGCATTCATCTGCATACTGAAAGGGTCTCCCTGGGCAGGAAGGGTGGAAGGGCTCTCCCTTACACTTCAAAGGCCAGTGGCCTAGCCTCACACAAATGACTGATAACCCCTCACACGGACCCTGGCAGACAGGGATGGGTTTAAAGGGGAACTTGTGCACTTCAAAACCACTCTTTGAAGTTCCCCTGACTTCAAAGGCATTTTGGGTATACATACTGGGTCTCTGACACCGCCAAATCAGACACTTCTGGATCTACACCTAGACTCTGTCAGATGGACTGTCTGGCTGCCCAATGACTCATCTGGACTGCTTTGCTGAAAAGGACTTCTGCTCTGCTAGTTGCCCTGCTGTCTGCTGATCCCTGACTCTGCTGGAAGGACTCTGCCTTCCTCACAAGTGCTCTGCGTGGGCTTGGATTGAACTTGCCTCTAGTTCTGAAGTCTCAGGGCCACAAAGACTTAACCAAAGAGAAGAAAATCCCTGTGCTGTCACGATTCAACCTGGGTTTACCGTCTGTATCGGAGAGGGATGGTGTGCGGCCCCGGTTCCTGCAAGTCCTGCTCTGACCGAGGTAGGGGCGACCCCTTCCGGTAGCCACGGTGCTGTTGACAATAGTACGCCACCACAGTCCGTGCCCTCCAGAAGGAGTCCCAGAGGAAAAACCCCAAGGGGAAAAAACCTCCAACAGTAACTCCCTAGAACAGAAGGAGGACACAAGGAATTAGCACTCAGGAACCTAGAAATACTGGAAGGCTGAAGAAAAAACAGGAACAACTGGCGTCCAAGCGAAGGCCAGCCGGAGCGTGACCACCACAGCAGAAGTGTTGCAACGCAATGAGAAGAAGAAATGATTCCCCTTATATACCCCTAGACAGGAAGTGATGGACAGGAAGAAGTAACACCACCATTTTGGATTGGGAAGGGGCTATAGCAATAGATAGGAAAAGACACCATAGTAAAAAAGGGAACAGATGCATGCAGGGAAAAGGGAGGTGAAAGGTATGCTGAGAAGGAGAAGGCATGGCTCAAGAACCATGCAGGAGGAAAGGAAGGCCCTGAAAACGGGTACCTGGTAAGTGTGATGCTAGGGGGGGGCACAGGCACCCCACGACAACACTCGCACCGCGTGCTGTGCGCGACGAGGACCGACGCCCAATTCTCGGCCTCCGGCCTCGCCGCATCAAGAAAACAGCATGCGGCCGGAGAAAAGGGTCCCGTGGGCCCCGCGACCTTTAACATGGGCTGCGGCTTCCCCCGCGGCCCGGCCGGGAGACGTCGCGGGCCGCCGCAGCGCAACAGTAGGTCCACCCCCGAGGCCCCAAGTTTGTGAGGGAAAAGACGGAAAAAACGACGGATCAGAAGAGGGGCATGAACCGAAGGTGCGTCTTCCCAGAAGCATTCACTCATAGGGTAGCCCTTCCAATGAATGAGGTATTGGAGACAACCACGGAAGACCCGAGAGTCACAGATTTCCTGGACCTCGTTTTCAGGCACGTTGTCAACCAGTTGAGGAGGAGGATAGGTGAATTGTCTGCGAAAAGGAAGAAGTGTTGCAACGCAATGAGAAGAAGAAATGATTCCCCTTATACACACCTAGACAGGACGTGATGGACAGGAAGAAGTAACACCACCATTTTGGATTGGGAAGGGGCTATAGCAATAGATAGGAAAAGACACCATAGTAAAAAAGGGAACAGATGCATGCAGGGAAAAGGGAGGTGCAAGGTATGCTGGGAAGGAGAAGGCATGGCTCAAGAACCATGCAGGAGGAAAGGAAGGCCCTGGAAAAGGGTACCCGGTAAGTGTGATGCTAGGGGGGGCGCAGACACCCAACGACAACACTTGCGCCACGCGCTGTGCGCGACGAGGAGCGACGCCCAATTCTGGGCCTCCGGCCTCGCCGCATCAAGAAAACAGTGCGCGGCTGGAGAAAAGGGCAGCCGCGGGCCCTGCGACCTTTAACACGGGCCGTGGTCCGGCGGGAGATGCCACGGGCCGCGGCGGCGCGACATGTGCATTGGAAAATCAACGCAATACCTGCAGAAAATTCAATGGATCACCTGCGGTGATTGTTTTATTCTTGGCCTGGAGGGGCTGCACTTTGCCACCACCTACCAGGTGTCTCAAATACAGTCTGCAATTTACTGGCCTTGATTGTCAGTCTTGCCTGTTGCAGGGCCTGGAGCACCTCGTGGAGGTGAAGCAAGTGTTCCTCACAGCTGGCACTGTAGACAGCAATGTCGTCTAAGTAGGTGGCATAGAATGCCTCTTTACAAGCCAGGACCTGGTTAATCAACCTTTGGAAGGTAGCAGGGGCATTCTTCAAGCCAAAGGGCATCACCCGTAATTGGTAATGTCCATCAGGGGTTCAGAATGCTGACCTCTCTTTTGCCCCCCTCAGTCAAGCCAATCTGCCAGTACCCTGATGTCAAATCAAAGGTACTGAGGAATTTAGCAGCGTCTAGCCTGTCAATGAGCTCATCAGCTCTGGGGGTGGGGTGTGCCTCAGTCTTTGTGACACAATTGAGGCCTCAGTAGTCCACACAGAACTGAATCTCTGGTCTGGTTCCCGTTGGGGCAACCTTTGGTACCAATTACACGGGGCTGGGCCAGAGGCTGTTAGAGGTTTCAATCACCCCTAAAGCTAGCATGTTGGCAACTTCCTCCTTGATGCAGGCCTTCACCCTGTCTGACAACCTGTAAATGATGTTTTTTACAGGGGAACTGTCTCCTGTGTCAATGTCAAGGATGCACAGATGTGTGTGTGCAGGGGGGAGGGGAAACAGGGAGGAAAACTTTCCTCCACACCATGATTTGTCACAAGGAGCATGCTCACTTCAGACCTCTCAAAATAAGGCTTATGTCTATCTCCATGGAGCACCCTTAGGGGGCTTCTAGGAGTCTAGAGGTCCACTAAGTAAGTGGCCTCCTTCCTATGCTCCTTTATTTCGTATGAGCCAGTCCAGCGGTCCTGGAGAGCTCTTGGCTCATCAGGCCCCATAACCCATAATTTGTCACCAGGTTGCGACTCCACCAGAGTGGCTTCTGGTTGTACCTGCGGTTCATTACCTCGAGACTGGCCTCAAGGTTGCTTTGGCCTTTTTCCAGAAGCGGTGCATCGTGTTGCAGAGGGTTAACATGTAGCTGACCACATCATGGGGGAGCTTTCTCCCACACCTCCATGACAATGCTTAGAAGCCTCCTAACACGGTAGCCATAGAGGAGTTCAAAGGGACTGAACCCTAACCCCTTCTGTGTCACCTCCCTGTAGGCAAAGAGAAAGCATGGCAAGACGACATCCAACCTAGCCCTCATGGTCGCAGGTAGTCCTGCAATCATGCCCTTCAAGTCTTGTTGAATCTCTCAACTAGACCATTGGACTGAGGGTGATGGGGTTTGGTGAACTTGTAAGTTACACCACACGCATCCCACATGGACATCATGTGTGCAGTCATGAAGTTAGTGCCTCTGTCAGACACTGGGGATAATTTTGACCCTGGTGGACTTTTGACCACCAGGGTAAATGTGGCGGTCCCACCACTAGCAGGCTGGCGGTGCAGACCGCCACATTATAAGTGTGGCGGGTTGGCCTCTGCAAACCTGCCACTCTTACCGCCGTGGTAGTCGGAATTGCCGGGCCGAAGATGATCATCTTTGACCAGGCGGTCCACAGAAGACCGCTGGCGGTATTAGGAGCCGGCTTTCAACCATGGTTTCCACAGCGGTAACACCGCCACGAAAACCATGGCGGAAAGGCTACCGGTGAGCTGGAATTCTCTCTCTTCTCTCTCCTCTCTCCTTTCCTCTGAGGTCAGGCCATGAATGGGGACACTGCTTCGTGGACTCCTAGGAGGCACAAATCTAGGGGTGTCATCCCCTACTGGTGGTGGCAGCTCCTTGGAAGAGTGCTTATCAGGTCCCCCCAACTCATCATTCTCTTGTGTGTCTCTTGTCCAGGCCCTCAGTGCCTTTTGATACTCTGCCTTCTTGGAAGATGCATGGGCAGGTACCCCTGTATCTTTGCAAAAGCCCTTCAGCCTGGAGACTGTGTAATCCTCCAGCTAAACCAGGTCAAACTTCTCAGCTCCACTTGTGGACCCAGCCAGAGACATGATGTATAGGATGGATAAAAATGTCAAGCAAGCAGGGAAAACATGCAGAAAAAAATTTAAATGGTCTTTAACTGTGAGTAGGTAGTGTGCATTGAGCTACTGTATGGCACTGCACAAACACAAGTCCTATCATCACAGCTGATCACCAATGTTAGAAAGTGGGACTCTAGTTGGCAGAGGTATACACCCTTGTCCAAGTAGGGATCACAATCTTAGTCAGGGTAAGACACAACACAATACAAATTATCCTGTGCTCATCCTCTGGCAGCTTGGCACAGAGCAAGCAGGGTTAACTTAGAAGGCAATCTGTAAAGTATTTGTGCAATAACTCATACAGTAACACACTGAAAATGTCACAAAAAGTACTTCACACCAATATAGGAAAATAGATCATATTTATCTGAATAAAATAAGCTAAAAATGTCAGAAATCCAAATGCACAAGTCGAAATATCACTTTTTAAAGGCTTAAATGAGTCTTAGGCCCTCATTATGAACACAGCGGTCCATTCTGCGATGCTGGTGGTGGTTGTAAAATCCGCCAACAGAGGAGCAGGCCGGACCGCCAAATAATGAACCAAACGAAAGACAGGCATCCTGAAAACCACCCACCGCCAGCAGAGGAGTGCCGACAACGGCAGAGTCCGCCCGCAGGCCGACGGAAGGGCCCAACCCGCCCATCAAATAATGAACCACCAGTCCGCCGCCCGTTACAGGGCGGGAACCACCGCCACGCAAAGCCAGGCGGAAATGAACCAAATATAAGGAAACACTCACCGGAGGCCCACAGGACACGCCGAAGCAGACATGGATAGAGAGCTGCAGATCATGCCAGCCCTGCTCCTTGCCATATACCTCCATGACCGAGACCGCCGATGAAGACAACAACGATATGTACCGCAATCTACGAAACAAGGGAGGAAAGGGCACAGTCACATACCCACCCACTCCACCCACCCTGCAACGCCCCAACCCTTCCCAGCAGCACAAGTCATACACCCCACAGCAAGAGGTACTTACCCGACAGAAGGCTAATCCAACTTGACCATAGTACATACAAATGCCCCACACCCATAAACAATAAAACAAAAGACCAGGGTTCAACAGAATGCCGCCAAAACACAGGCCACACAGAAATCTTTAATGAAAGCTCACAGAGCCAAATAGTCCAAACAGGGCCAATGGCCTGTCCATATGGCTACAATTGCCATGGGCCACAACGGACCCAACCTGACTCCCACAAGTACACGGTACTCTACCTAATGGAGCAACAAAGGGGCATCCAGGCACCTCACGGAACAGGGGTAGGGGGTGGGGATTTGTGACAGGGGTGGGCCTTGGACTTTCGTTTGGAAGATGGAGGGGGGTGGGTTTGTCCTTTGAAGGGGGTGGGGGGTGTTTAAAGTGGGTGGAGCCAGATGGACTCGGCTCAGCCCGGGACTTTTTTTTCTCTGGGGAAGGGGCACAGGAATGTGAGGGGTGGACACAGATGGGCTGTGAAGTGGAAGGAGTGGAAAGAGCAAGGACGTGAGCACACTTGGGGACAAGACGGGGTCGGCCAATGGGTTGGAAGAGGTCAGCACGGGAGAGGAAAGGTTTCTTCGGAGCAATTGTGGGGGTCCTGGAGTAGGGCACGGGAGTGAAGGCAGAGGCAGTGGTTGAATGTGGTTTAGGGGTACGTGAAGTGAGTGCAGGTGACTGGACAGTATGTCGTGGTGTGGTGGATGTGTGATGGGTGGGTGTCTTGGTGTGTTTGTGTGTTTTTGGAGGCCCGGGGTGGACACAGTGGGAGAATACAGGCAGCTAGTGTAGATGTATGTTGTGTGGGTGTCTGCAAGTCTGGTGAGTGTGCTGCATGTGTCAACTACAGTAGTTGTGGTGAGTGCAGGTGTGGTGCATGGGGTGCATGTATGGATGTCTGCTATTCAGTGCATGAGGGTGTGGATGTAGAGGGGGCAGACAGGGAGGCGTAAGAGGTGGGCACACTTGGGGAAGTGGATGTTGTTGTGTGTACATGTGCCTGTTGGCTGTGTGAATGCGTGTGGTGGGAGGTGTGGTGCTTGTGTTTAGAAGTGTGTTGATGTGCTTGACTGCATGTCTGAATGTGTGCCTTGGATGGGTGAAGGGAGTGGGGTGCTGGAAGGGGTAGAGGAGGTTGGAGGGGGAACGGAATGGCCAGGGAAACTGGCTGCCGTCCAAGAGGAGTCCAGAGCCTGAAAAGATCTCTGTAGGGCAGACACAGCACCCTGAATGCCATCCAGATAGGCATTTGTCTGCTGCACCTCTGATGCTAGCCCCTGGATGGCATTGATGATGGTTGTCTGTCCTACGGAGATGGTTCTCAGGAGGTCAATAGTCTCCTCTGTGAGGGCTGACTGGGGCAGGGAGGAGGTGCCTGGGGCGAAGGAGACGCCCACCTTTCTGGGTGAGCGGCCACGGGACACATACTGAGGGGCTGCTGGGAGGGCGGTGCTGGGGAGCCCCCATCAGAGGAGGTCTCGATGTCACTACCTCCTGTGGTAGTTGCCTCCCCCGTGGAACTCCCCTCGCCCTCCCACCCACTGGTCCCCTGGGCGTCAGTTGTCTCTGCCTCGGAGGATCCATGGGCAGCTGCTTCCCCGCTTGCTGGTGTCTCAGCTCCCTTGCCAGATGTTGCTGCTGTATCAAACCAACACAAGAGAACAGGGTTGGGGAGTCAAAACAGGAGAGACAACTGTAAATAGCTGAATGGAGGTACATAATGGGCAGACATACACCCACCCAGAAAACACACCGAACAGGCAGCAACGTTCACTATGCCCATTGGCCATGCCCCTGACTACTGACCAGAGTACTGCTCTACACCCATCCCCTGGACTACCTAGGGAGGTGATGTGTGGGAGACCTGACAAAGACACCCCTACACCCTTTGGGGACCATGAAGTAGATGGACACCAGTCGGAGTCCCTGCCTCTAAGCAACATGAACCCTAATGCACCCACAGACATCCTTCCAGACTGAAGTTTGTGAAATAAGTACTCACTCCCTTGTGGCTGCTGTGCAGCCTTCAAGCGCCCATCCAGGTCTGGGTACACCACCACCAGGATACGTCGTATGAGGGGGGCAGCACCCGACAGGAACCCCTTCCACGTTGGGAGGACTTCCTTAGCTGGGCTTCACAGATCTTACATGCCCAGCGCCGCAGGTCCTCACATCTCTTTCTGCAGTGGGTGCTCTGCCGGTTGAAGACCACCAGGGTCCGCACCTCCTTGGCGATGGCATGCCAAAGTGCTCTCTTCTGGTGGGCGCTGACCTAAAAGGGTGACACAGATATGGAACACAGAGGTCAGGCACTTGCAAAATAGGTACAGCTGGCTAATTGTCCACTATGGGACGGACAGTACTCTCAGACTTACAGGCCATATGCACGCAGCATGCCATGCACCACTGCCCATGCATGCTCAGAGGTGCACACATATGTCCATTCAACACCATCCATTACACAAAAACAGTGCCCCCAAAACCCAGACTCACCTGTACCTCTGGCTGTCCGTACAGTTTTGCGTACAGGGGCAGGACCCCGTCCACTAGCTTCTCCAGTTCCTCCTGGGTGAAGGCCGGGGCCCTTTCCCCTGCAACACGAGCCACATCCATTGCCAGAGGCAGGCCACAGCAGTACACACAGTGGAATACCTGTCCGCACGAGATCAGGGAGTCAAGTGAATAATCGATGACGAACTTGTGTATGTTCCGTGGCGGTGTGCACCGTCACCGCCGGCAGCAATCATAATACGCCAGGATTCCCCATTGGCATCCATGTTAATCAATGAAGGTGCGAACGGCGGTAAACACGCTGTGGCGTCAACCGCTAGCAGTGGGCAGACATTTTGGCAGTAACTACGCATCTATAAATAGAACTTTGCACAATGCAGGCCCTACTAGCCATATGAAGCACGTAGACATGTGTCCATTCCGTAATATACCACACATGAAATACTCTGTTACCTCATTGTAATGTAGATCTGTCAGGAAGCAGTTAATGTAGAGTCACTACAATGAACTATGCAGTGCACAAATTATGAAATGTGTGCCTATGTATATGTCTTCATCACACCTTTTTGAAACCCCTCGTAGGTACCGACCCTTGTGGCGAGGAAGGGCACCATCGGTGTACAGACCACTTGTGGATATGAGGACCGTGGTGGAGCATCAGATCATATTCAATTACCGATTCACACGCGCAACAACTTAGGAACTTTGTGCTTTACTGGATCCTGCACTAACTCCGGGAAATTGTAATCAGCATGCCATCCCTACTGAAGTGCAGGTGCTCTCCGCACTCCATTTCCTGGCCACGGGCTCATTTCAAGTGACAGTGGGCATGGGTGCTGGATTTTCACAGCCAATGTTCAGCATGGTACTGACAAGATTTCTGAATGCATTTGTATGACACCTGCAGTCCTATGTGAGGTTCCCCCAAAGTACTGACCTCCCTGCCATCAAGTCGGAATTCTATGCCTTAGCCAACATACCCCATGTCATAGGTGCCATCGATGGCACCCACATACCAATCATCCCCCCAAGAGTGAGTGAACAGGTGTACAGAAACAGAAAGAACTTTCACTCCATGAACATCCAATTGGTATGTACTGCAGACCAGTACATCTCACATGTGAATGCCATGTTCCCAGGTTCAATCCATGATTCCTTTGTGTTAAGGAACAGTAGTGTGCCACAGAGGAAGGAACAACTCCAAGAGGACAGAGGGTGGATCATAGGTAAGCGTGCCTGCCACTAACTGACACATAGCAGACAGCTAGCCTGTTTGACTGAGGGGCATAACAATGACGACTCTGTATTGCACCTGTTTCTAGGTGATTCTGGCTATCCAAACTTGCGTTGGCTCCTGACACCAGTGAGGAATCCCAGGACGGATGCAGAGAGGAATTACAATGAGGCCGATGGACGTACTAGGAGGATGATAGAGCAAACTATAGGTCTCCTGAAGGCTACATTTCATTGTCTACATATCTCTGGTGGTTCCCTGGCCTATGGGCCTGATAAGGTGTGTAGAATAGTGGTGGCCTGCTGCATGCTGCACAATGTGGCAGTCAGACAGTCTATCCCCCTCTTGGAGGTAGAGGGTGCTGTATGTCCTGACCAGCTACCTCAGAGAGGTGAGGAGAGTGATGGTGATGATGAGGAAAGGGAAGATGTCAATTCCAGGACGACCCAACTGATATTACTCTACTTCCAGTAACTGTGTGGGACTTGGGCCTGACATTGGGGTTTGTGACACATACTGTCAGTGTGCTCAGTCATATAGGGGCGTTGGTAATGATAGCTGAAACATGGTCCTCTTCTGCATGGTACAGATTGAAATTTTCTGCATTTACTTATTGCCATCATTTAGGCACACAGGACTCCCTTAATGCACAGATTTGACAATAAAGTAGTTATCAGCCAGTTGCATCCATTCTTCACTTTGTTCAAAATTTAACACAGGGGACAGTGTTACAGGTGTGATATGTGTTTTTTATTGGTTGCGGTGAGTGAATAGTGCTATTTAGAGTGATGGCAAGTCATAAGGGGTGGTTGTCCTCAAGACCAACATGGTGGCAGCCTTGTTGGTACTAATGATGGGTCCATCTTTTCTTACATGAGTTCAAATTGCCTCTTAACAATGTGTGGTTGGTGATTGAGTGGGATGGTTGCTGTGCAGATTGTTGCTGAGTTACTTCTTGAAGGGGGCCTTGTTCTTTGCTGGGGTTCCTGTGCCATATCTTGGCCTGAGGGTCCGTTTGGGCGCCTGCTGTTGATCTTCAGGGGATGACATGGTAGTCCCTTGGGTTTCCTGTGAGGGTAGTTCCTGGGATGTTTCTGCTGATGGTGTAATCTCATGGTGGGTGTCCGGTGCTGTTGTGGGGGCCTCTTGTCCTGTGCGGTTGTCAGACTGGTTTTGGACCAGCTGCAGCAGTGCTCCTGCTATGGTGGCCATTGTGGCACTCTGCTGTTTCCACTGCTCCATGGCCTGTTGGTGGTGTTCCTGCTACATCCTCTGACTATGCTCCAGGGTAGACACAATCTGTGCCAACCTGTCATGGGTATGCTGGTAGTCCCCCAATACCTCTGATATCACATCTTGGGCTGCTGCATCCATCCTGTGGCCTCCCCCCTGGCCCACTGGCACCCTTGCCCTAGCCCCCTGTGCCTGTGTCCTATGCACAGGTCTGGCAGTACCACTTGTACTGGGGTCCTCGCCTTCCTACATGTTGTGAGTGGGAGACTGTGGCCTCTGTGCCTTTGTTCCACCAGTCTGTGGCCTGGATACACTGGTGTGGAGACGCTTGCCCTGGGCTGCTGGTCTTGACTGGGTGGTAGGGGTGACAGTGGTTTCCTGGGTGGGGCTGCTGCATGGTGAGAGTCCAGGACTGTGTGAGGGGCCTACCTGCTCATCAGTGTCCAGGGATCCTTCACCAGTGTCCTGTGAGGTGCCTCTGTCTCCCTGGGGGGCAGTGGCACTCCTTGTCCCGTCCGTTAGGGTTGCATGGGTGGTGGTGCCTGTTGGGGGACATAGAAATGTCTGTTACAGCTGCATGAACGTTTGAGGTGAACAGGACTTGGATATTTTGTGCTGGGGTTACTTTCAGTGGCCTTACAGGGTGCCTTTGTGAGGTTGACACTGCATTTAGTGTCAACTGTGGGGTTGCATTGCGGTGGGGGGTGTCGTTCCATTGTGGGTACTTGCAGGGGTAGGTGACTGTGCACATGGGGAGGGATGTGGGCCTGTTAGTGGGTTTGTGGTCATGCAGGGGCGGGTGGATTTAGTGGCTGATGCCTGGGTGGGGTGTTCGTCCTGGTAGGTGTGGGTGGGGTGGGGTGGTGCATGCATTACAGGTATGGTGTATTTGGGGTATATGTTGATGACTTACCCGAGTCCATTCCTCCAGTGAGTCCAGTGAGTCCCTCAGGGTGCAGGATGGCCAGTACCTTTTCCTCCCAGTATTCTGGTGGTGTTGGTGGTGGTTCTCCACCCGTTTTCTGCACTGCGATGTGGTGCCTTGATGCCATGCCCCTGACCTTCCCTCGAAGGTCGCTCCATCTCTTCCGGATGTCGTCCCTGGTGCATGGATGGTGTGCCACTGCATTGACCCTGTTCATAATGGTCTGCCATAGCTCCATCTTCCTTGCGATGGGTGTGTGCTTCACCTCGGCCCGAATATTTGTGGCTCCACCTTCAGGATCTCGTCCACCATGGTCCTTAACTCCCTTTTGAGGAAGCGTGGATGTTTGGGGGGTGACATGGTGAGTGTGGTAAATGGTGTTGGGGCTGGGAACGTGGTGAGGGTGCTCTTCTGTGGGTCGGTGTGCATCTCCTGTATGCTGGCGTTCGATGTCTGCCTCTGGTGCTCTCTGTCTTCTTGGCCTGGTATTGTTGCAAAGGATTGTGGGGTATGTCTGGGAGTGTTTTATGGGGTTATGGATGTGTGTCAGGTGTGTGGGTTACATGCTTATCCAATGTGTGCACTTCTTGCTGTTAAGTCCACTTGCCGCCCGTGGCGGTCGGAGCCGCCAATGGTCGTTCGGCCTCCACTGTCCGCCAAGGTGATTTGTGCATCATTATTTGGCGGGCGGGATGTGGGTGTGCTTGGCGGAGGCTGGGAGATCCGGGATTCCTGCCGATAGGGTCATGGCAGGGAGTGGTGATCTGGTGATGTTTGGCGGGGTTGGGATTTTCATTCATTATATGCTGGGTTTCCATTCACCGACAACGGCGGCATTCTGTTCACCGCCGCCACGGCGGTCGGTGGTGTTTCCCGCCATGTTCATAATGACTGCCTTAATCCTTAAGAATCAGTGGTTATATCCTTGCAACACACAGTACCTGTGATGCGTCAAAAATAATAAAGCACTGGGCTGCAGAGGAGGAGATGTGTTAAAAAATAATTTTCTACACATTCTTCACTTGTGGCTTTAACAATGTTCAACAAACAAATCATTCTTCACTCTTGAATACATAAATTTCTGTAGCAAATACAATTTTAGTATTAGTGCCCTGTGTGCCTTATCATTGTAATCCTAAGGTTGCTGTGTAGTCTGAGCTGATTAGATTTCCTGCACTCAATGTCTAATCAGATTCAAAATCTATTCGGAAACATAAAGTACGTGCCAGTGAGCCTGTATGCCTAAAATCGTAAATACGTACATGTTTGCTAAACATGAGTTTGCTTTTAACCGTGACCCTTTGAAGTTACTCATTTCAGTGTCCTCAAGTGAACTCCACCTTACTCCAGTCAGCACTGGATTTAGGACTACAGTGTTGTGAGAGAGTAGCCTCTTTCTAGCCTTGTTACCCCCACTTTTGGCCTGTTTGTGAGTGTATGTAAGGGTGTTTTCACTGTCTCACTGGGATCCTGCTAGCCAGGGCCCAGTGCTCATAGTGAAAACCCTATGTTTTCAGTATGTTTGTTATGTGTCACTGGGACCCTGCTAGTCAGGACCCCAGTGCTCATAAGTTTGTGACCTATAGGTATGTGTTCCCTGTGTGATGCCTAACTGTCTCACTGAGGCTCTGCTAATCAGAACCTCAGTGGTTATGCTCTCTCATTTCTTTCAAATTGTCACTAACAGGCTAGTGACCAATTTTACCAATTTACATTGGCTTACTGGAACACCCTTATAATTCCCTAGTATATGGTACTAAGGTACCCAGGGTATTGGGGTTCCAGGAGATCCCTATGGGCTGCAGCATTTCTTTTGCCACCCATAGGGAGCTCTGACAATTCTTACACAGGCCTGCCACTGCAGCCTGCGTGAAATAACGTCCACGTTATTTCACAGCCATTTTACACTGCACTTAAGTAACTTATAAGTCACCTATATGTCTAACCTTTACCTGGTAAAGGTTAGGTGCAAAGTTACTTAGTGTGAGGGCACCCTGGCACTAGCCAAGGTGCCCCCACATTGTTCAGGGCCAATTCCCCGGACTTTGTGAGTGCGGGGACACCATTACACGCGTGCACTACATATAGGTCACTACCTATATGTAGCTTCACAATGGTAACTCCGAATATGGCCATGTAACATGTCTATGATCATGGAATTGCCCCATCTATGCCATCCTGGCATAGTTGGCACAATCCCATGATCCCAGTGGTCTGTAGCACATACCCTGGTACTGCCAAACTGCCTTTCCTGGGGTTTCACTGCAGCTGCTGCTGCTGCCAACCCCTCAGACAGGCTTCTGCCCTCCTGGGGTCCAGCCAGGCCTGGCCCAGGATGGCAGAACAAAGAACTTCCTCTGAGAGAGGGTGTTACACCCTCTCCCTTTGGAAAATGGTGTGAAGGGCTGGGGAGGAGTAGCCTCCCCAGCCTCTGGAAATGCTTTCATGGGCACTTTTGGTGCCCATTTCTGCATAAGCCAGTCTACACCGGTTCAGGGACCCCTTAGCCCTGCTCTGGCGCGAAACTGGACAAAGGAAAGGGGAGTGACCACTCCCCTGACCTGCACCTCCCCTGGTAGGTGTCCAGAGCTCCTCCAGTGTGCTCCAGACCTCTGCCATCTTGGTAACAGAGGTGCTGCTGGCACACTGGACTGCTCTGAGTGGCCAGTGCCATCAGGTGACGTCAGAGACTCCTTCTGATAGGCTCCTTCAGGTGTTGCTAGCCTATCCTCTCTCCTAGGTAGCCAAACCCTCTTTTCTGGCTATTTATAGTCTCTGTCTCTGGGGAAACTTTAGATAACGAATGCAAGAGCTCATCCGAGTTCCTCTGCATCTCTCTCCTCACCTTCTGCCAAGGAATCGACTGCTGACCGCGCTGGAAGCCTACAAAACTGCAACATAGTAGCAAAGACGACTAATGCAACTCTGTAACGCTGATCCTGCCGCCTTCTCGACTGTTTTCCTGGTGGTGCATGCTGTGGGGGTAGTCTGCCTCCTCTCTGCACTAGAAGCTCCGAAGAAATCTCCCGTGGGTCGACGGAATCGTCCCCCTGCAACCGCAGGCACCAAAGAACTGCATCACCGGTACCTTGGGTCTCCTCTCAGCACAACAAGCGAGGTCCCTTGAATCCAGCAACTCTGTCCAAGTGACTCCCACAGTCCAGTGACTCTTCAGTCCAAGTTTGGTGGAGGTAAGTCCTTGCCTCCCCACGCCAGACTGCATTGTTGGAAACCGCGACTTTTGCAGCTACTCCGGCCTCCGTGCACTTCCGGCGGAAATCCTTTGTGCACAGTCCAGCCTGGGTCCACGGCACTCTAACCTGCATTGCACGACCTCCTAAGTTGTTCTCCGGCGACGTGGGACTCCTTTGTGTGACTTCGGGTGAGCACCGTGTCACGCATCCTTGTAGTGCCTGTTTCTGGCACTTCTCTGTGTGCTACCTGCTGCTGAGAGGGCTCCTTGTCTTGCGCGATGTCCCCTCTGTCTCCTGACGCAATTTGCGACATCCTGGTCCCTCCTGGGCTACAGCAGCGTCCAAAAACCCTTACCGCACGATTTGCAGCTAGCAAGGCTTGTTGGCAGTCTTTCGGCGGGAAAACACTTCTGCACGACTCTCCACGGCGTGAGGGATCCGTCCTCCAAAGGGGAAGTCTCTAGCCCTTGTCGTTCCTGCAGAAACCTAAGCTTCTACAGTCCAGTAGCAGCTTCTTTGCACCCGCAGCTGGCATTTCCTGGGCATCTGCCCATCTCCGACTTGCTTGTGACTTTTGGACTTGGTCCCCTTGTTCCACAGGTACCCTCGACTGGAAATCCATTGTTGTTGCATTGCTGGTTTGTGTCTTTCCTGCAGAATTCCCCTATCACGACTTCTATGTCCTTTGGGGAACTTTAGTGCACTTTGCACTCACTTTTCAGGGTCTTGGGGTGGGCTATTTTTCTAACCCTTACTATTTTCTAATAGTCCCAGCGACCCTCTATGAGGTCACATAGGTTTGGGGTCCATTCGTGGTTCGCATTCCACTTTTGGAGTATATGGTTTGTGTTGCCCCTATCCCTATGTGTCCCCATTGCATCCTATTGTAACTATACATTGTTTGCACTGTTTTCTAAGACTATACTGCATATTTTTGGTATTGTGTATATATATCTTGTGTATATTTCCTATCCTCTCACTGAGGGTACACTCTGAGATACTTTGGCATATTGTCATAAAAATAAAGTACCTTTATTTTTAGTATAACTGTGTATTGTGTTTTCTTATGATATTGTGCATATGACACTAAGTGGTACTGTAGGAGCTTCACTCGTCTCCTAGTTCAGCCTAAGCTGCTCTGCTAAGCTACCAGTATCTATCAGCCTATGCTGCTAGACACCCTATACACTAATAAGGGATAACTGGGTCTGGTGCAAGGTGTAAGTACCCCTTGGTACTCACTACAAGCCAGTCCAGCCTCCTACAAGTGTTCTTTTATTTCTTTATTTCACACACCTGCATAGCGCTTTCTACCAATGTCTGTTGTTGCATTATATTTTTGCTTATATCTTCTACATTTCCTGTAACACATGACACTTATCAATAAACTGTTTCATATGTGCATCAAAAGTGGGCCACCAATACTACTGTTTTATGCGCACCCAAATGCCCCTGGCTTGCTTTGGAAATGATGAGACTACACATTTTATCTGGAGACACATACAAATCACCTCTTAATATGAGCCTGTTAACTAATGATAGATCGCCTGCCACCTGGGCATAGGTTTTCAAATCGCCCTGCAAACACCAGACCTCAGGCCAACCTTGCATGATAAATTCACTGACTTTCTTTAAGATATCGTCTTGCTGGCCTGCATCTAACCACTCACCACGCTAAACGTAGCATCACACTCATGAACAGTATCAATTGAAGCAACAGGCTCAACATCATCCATGTCAAACGCTTCATCTACCTGAGGCAATGATATGCAAGTTATTCTGCCCGGAACTTTTTCCTACCTGCCACGTGTTTTATGGTAAAGGTGTATTAGTGTACTTTCAAAACCATCTTGGTCAGTCCTACAAACACATTATTGTGATTACCCCCTGTAAAAATGTAGACTAAAGGCTTGTGCTCGTGTTTTCGACCCCGGATGCACAGTTAAAATTTTTGGACTGCGTAGATGTGTGAACGCTGAACTTATTACTAATGAATTTTGTGTATTACAAGATATGAATTTGCATAGAATTTAGTTAACAGAGAGAGTAATGTGCGACTTTGGAAAATGTGCCCACTTGAGTAGCCGCCATTTTTGCGTAATGTTTCATTAAATGCATACTAATGTCTATTTAGAGCGTATACGTTGTAATTTTTGTAGTAGTGTGTCATATTGATGATTTGATGTTCTGTATTTGCTTATTAATTGTAGGCCTTAAGTTAGCAAGGTTTGGGCCTAAGTATTGCACAGCCTCATATTTAACTGCAGTGTCTGAATAAAATCTGAATTCATGTTTAGAAAATAAAGATGCATTGTTGACGCTAAAGGTGACCAAACATTTAGCAGATTTCTTTAACTTTCTCATGAAAACTGCTTGTTAGAGTGTTCTGTATTAGTATTGTTACTTTGTAGACTTCATGCGTGAGACAGCGATGTTCCCAGGAACTAGCAATTGACGCACTGACTGGAGCATGGATGGATACAAGAAAATTACCTGACAAGTCAGACGATAGGAACGGGAGAAGAAGAAACAATCATCAACTTTGGAAAGATAGTTTAGTTATATCTTTGATTTGAAGTTTAGTTCTAATTGGATTGACTGTAAATGTACAATTTTCTGGGAAGTTCTTAGGTGGTTTTTACTTAACCTGACTGCACAGAGGAGAAACTCACTTCTTGGCTCATTCTCATTTGTGCGCTCATTCTATTCTGTTTGAGAGCTGAGCAGTTCCTGATTACTTTATTCTTAACTTTAACTTTGAAGCCTGATGGCTAGATAATGTGGTGCTGCCCTTAGAGATTGGTTCAGTTTGCATAGATACCCCTGTGTCTGAACCATCCCCTTTCATTGCCCTTTGCTGAAGAAGACCAACTGACGAAGGGAATCACATCTTGCCAATCCCTATTGAGGAGAGTTATTACAAAATGCTATTGTCTTAGTTGTAGATATTATTAGTTGTTCTGTGTACCAACCAATATTTGTTAGAGCCATAGTTAGATGTTTTCCAAATTAATTTTTGGCTAGAACTGTTTTGCATGAAGCCCAAACATGCTATTCTAATCTGAAGAAAAGATAGGGAGACACTGGAAATGCTGACAACTTATTACTAAAATATTTTATGTTGTTCATTTACTGGAACTATATGTATGCTATATCTACTGCGCAGTTATTCTGGTTGCTGATTTGTACTGTGATTCTAGAATGGTTAACAGTCAATGTGTTAATTAAATTGAGATTCTTGAGAAGATTTGGTCAACCAGTGTTATTTGTGTATGTCTATCAGTTGATTTTGAGATTGACTTACATGAACGTAGCATTGCTAATCTAGGGAAGAAACTTTCTAGCTTTACTAAATGGTGTGGTTATCATTGACCAAATGAGTCATGGTGCGTGATATTTGAGTCTTTAAAGTTGATATTGATGTTTATTGATTATGTTAATGTATTTGCTTAGAGTTTATGGACTTATGATGGGATTAATCTAAGCATAGTCAAAAGGTTCACCAGAAAGGGAGCACCCTGCCTCACACTCCAGCATGCAGTCAGCCCCAGTGCATCATGGTAAATGCCGTCAAAGTTTGTTTTTTATCCATAAAGTAAACCTTCGTTTTTCACCTTAGTAGGTGCAGGAAGTGCTGTAAATCTCTGGACATGTGTTTCTGGGTTCAGGTCTTCATCAGCAGAAAGCATCTTTGTCTGTGGGGTTTCTGGAAATGCTCCCAAAAGTCCTCTCAGGTTTATGTACCACTCACTGGCACGTAGGTGCTCAACCAGAGCTCGTCAGCTTGTTGGCTCAAGGGAGTCTTCTTAAACAGGAAAACCACAAAGGGAGCACCCTGCCTCACACTTCAGCATGCAGTCAGCCCCAATACATCATGGTAAATGCAGTCAAAGTTTGTTTTTTATCCATAAAGTAAACTGTAGTTTTTCACCTTAGTAGGTGCAGGAAGTGCTGAACATCTCTGGACACGTGTTTCTGGGTTCAGTCCTTCATCAGCAGAGAGCAGCTTTGTCTGTAGGGTTGCTGGAAATGCAAGCACACCCCTATACCATGCTGCCCGCTGCTGATGACGGGCTAAACCCTGAAACACGTGTACAGGGATACACAGCACTTGCTGCACCTACGGAGGTGAAAGACTTTATTACTTTTTGAATGGACTAGAAATTCAACTGCATTTACCATGATGCTTTGGGGTCATACTTTGTTGCTGGAGTGTAGGCAGTGTGCTTCCTTTCTTTGAAACTGTCTTATTGACGGCTCCCTAGACCCATGGCTGACGAGCCTTGGGATGCACCTGTGTGTCATGAGTGGTACTTTAACCAGAGAAGACATTTGACGGCATTTCAAGCAAGCCCCTATACCATGCTGCTCCCTGCTGATGATAGGCTAGACCCAGAAACACGTGTACAGGGATAAACAGGACCTGCTGCATCTACGTAGGTGAAAGACTTTATTACTTTTTGAATGGACTACAAATTCGACTGAATTTACCATGATGCTTTGGGGTTATACTTTGTTGCTGGAGTGTAGGCAGTGAGCTCCCTTTCTTTGAAATAGTCAAAAGGTTAATCAACCTATAACACGTACCCTTATCTATTAACTTATAAAGACCAAATAAGGACCGACGCACTAACAGAAATGGTAGCAGAGTAGGATGGTTTGGCTCCTTAAGAGCCCTTCATAAAATCCGTTGCATGGTTAGGCTCCTTAAGAGCCCATCATAGAATCCGTTGCATGGTTAGGCTCCTTAAGAGCCCATCATGGTTAGGCTCCTTAAGAGCCCATCATAAATTCCGTTGCATGGTTAGGCTCGTTAAGAGCCCATCATAAGGTTCTTTTCTCCAGAATTGATGGCAGAGTAGACATAAGTTCCTTTTTCCTCAGAAGTGGTAAAAGAGTTGGACGGGTAGCCTCCTTAAGAGATCCAAAATAATTCACAGATTTGGTAAAAGTTGAGATTTTCGGATTCAATGATAGAAAGTGGAAAGAAAATGTGTCCCTAAGAACCTACTATGACTTTACCAAATCCTTGGAGTTTGCAATGCTTTTTTAAGGATGTTCTCGGTGTTCTGGTGACAGAGTGAATGTAATAGGTTTTGCGCTTGCACAGCTTAAGCAAGTCGCAGGTGAATTGTGATGTTTGTGAGGGTTTTGGGAGTTTGCGTACTCCGAATGAAGTTGTTGAAGGAGTTTGCTTACTCCGAAGTGTGAGAGAAGGGAATTTGTCGAACTTCACATGTGTGTGATGCTTTGTGCTCAACAATTGTCCACGTGGTTGTTGGTATACAGACCCTGCGTGGTCTAAGACTCCGAAGCATTGAAAAAATGTATGAGACACTTGGTTTATGTTGTAATTTGCCTGTTTAATAGGTCAATCAGGTGTGGTTGACAAACTCAAGAGTGTGTGTTAAAGAGAATGATAGGTTTTCAACTGAGATTTGGTGAGTCCAGCAGGAGGATCCATTGATTGGATGAGAGTGAAATTTGCGTGTTGAATTTTGCTTGCGAGTCTGGTAAACTGAGATAGAAGGTTTAGCTGTCAGAGTGAAATGCCACAGTGAAAAATCAGTAAGGTTTCTGAAGCAACTGTGTTACCTACCTGTAGTAAGCAGAGAAATGTGTGTATTGGTTTTTACTTAGTGCTCGCGATATTTTGCATTCGTTTTGTGTGGATCTGAGTTTGGTGAGGGCAAGCCGAAGGGCTTTGTCAGCCGCTGTACGTGTGAGTGTGACGTCACTGGAGCCATGCTGGGATGGGTTGGTTAGTGAGAAGGGTCGCGAACGGATTGGTGGAGAACCGTGAAATGCAATTGGTTGAGAAGGTAGGTGAAAAGGATTTTGGGATTGAAAGTCACTTCCTGATTTGATTGAAAGTAGCGTACATTACAGAAAATTACATTTCTCAAAGCATCAAAGAGTGCCTTTAGGGGAGATACGTTTATACCAGCTAGAATGGGAGAAGTTACACCACCAGAAGGTACACCCACCTATATTTTATTCGAAGAACAGGGTGCTGTGCCATGCCTTTGGATAAAACAATGGTGCAAAGATACAGAGAGAGATGAGAGCTTAGCATTCCCTGCCCATGGAACGTTTAATTTGAGAATTCTGGAGAATTTGAGGTGGGTGGTGTAAGATTTGAAACCTCCTCCAAGACCAGCACAGTTCGAAGCCTTAGCCATTTGGGAACTAGTGGCCAGACAGCAACATCAACTAAAGTTTGAAAGGAGTATGAGGAAAGCTGAGAAGGCTTTAGCTGAGGCAAGATGGGATAATGATCAGAAATTTTGGAGAACTGAGATGTTACAGGGAATTAAGTTGTTTCCTGCCATTTCCGAAGAGAACGGGAATGAGTCTAGGAAAAGTACAAGAAAGAGGGATTCCTATTCTTCTGATCACAAAGAGCAGGGATTGACAGAGTCTAGAAAGTCTTTGACTCTCAACAAAGACTCAGATGATGATGAAGTCATTTTACAGTTACTGAGAACTTGCCCCCCACCATATGCAGCACATGAAAAAGGTTCAAGTACCAGTGTAGACCCTACACCTCTGACACCAGTTGAGTCTACCCAAAGCCAGATACAGGTTAGCCATAGTATTCGGAGTCCTTTGGCGATCCAAATGCCTTGCCCGCAGATGGACATACCGAGAATTTAGCCAGATGTGCCAATTGTAAATACTGCAACAAACCTAGTAGTACTGTCAGAAGCCAACTTTGATCCAGAGAGTGTTCACACAGAATTTAATGTCCCCAATTCAAGCACAGACAATTCCAGGATACATCCCCATAACAGGCTCTCAGGCATAAATGTCTGCATTGATAAGCCAAAATGCAGGCGTAATATACCAGAGAGAGTCCAGAACCAGTCCAGAAGCACTGTCTGTCCCAGTTACCATAGGTCAAGTCATACCCTGCTTTGCCCAGGGAAATAACGGGAACAACAAGTAGAGAATTCTAAATGCGAGCGTAGGAGGGGAAAGATTCAATGAGAGTGCTAAATGATGACCCACCATTAGACCAGCATTTGATGGATCAGGGCCATTAATTGAGTTAGGTCCCTTTAGAAGTCCTCCAAATAATCAGGAAGGACTCAAGACATGTCCTAATCCAAGCATGGTGACACCAGAGACCCCGAGCTTAACGTTACAGCAGGTACCGGGTGCAGGTACTAATAACATGTCATTACACGGCTTGACAGCTCAGCAGTTAACTGAATGGTTGGAGAAGCTGAGTAGCACACAAGGTGATTGCAGCAGAGATAGTACCCTGAATTTGACCAGACATAGACAAGAAGCAAAAGATTTGATTGAGGGAACGATGGGCTTGAACAGAATTGACTCATACAGGGAGGATGAGCTGTGTTATTTGTGCCAACTGATTACTAACAAAGCAGGAATAGTACATCAGAAATTAGCAGACTTAGTGAGAAAATATGACTTAGAAACTGAGAAAACGAAACACTTGGAGAGGAGCTACAGGTTAGAGTTTGACTTAAAAGACTTTGAGATCATTAGAGTACCGGGAATGAAAATTCACATCAGAGAATTAGTTCAGAGCATTCAAACATGGGAAGCCTTGGACAAATGGGAAGGCAGATGGGTAAAAAAAAGAGACAAAAGGAAAAGAGACTCTGGGAATCTTACTGTAAATGTGCAGCAAACTGAGGACCCAGTAAAAATATTATCAATGTGAGAAATCCCGGTAGGGATCTTTGTACATGTTCTTTGGAGCAGAAGTGACATATTGTCATTTACAAATGATTATCCCAGGTTGAGAGAGAAACCAGTGGAATGATACCAGCAAACGGATAGTTTTGAAAAACTCACAAAATGCCTGTGGGAAGATTTGAATACCCTGTTAGAAACAGTAGTTCCAGCAGACTTATGAGTCAAGTATAAAACGAGCGTAGATTGGCCAACGAAAGAACCTCAGAGAGATGTAGCTACAGGTGCACCATCTCCCGACATAATCAAATATTGCTATAAGGTGATCAAATGTTTGAAAACAAGAATCTTGCCTAGGAATATAGAGCGTTGACAGGACAGCTCAGGAAGGCAAAGAGTCAATACATGCATACTATGAAAGACTGTTGCAGGCATTCAAGCATTACAGTGGGACAGAGACAATTGAGCCGAAAGACATGATTCATTTTGTGTTCAGTTTTGTTGAAGGATTGGGACCTGAAATCAGCCAGATGATTAAGAGTCATTTGATTTGTTGGCAAGCAAAACCGATTGATGAAGTATTGCAGTATGCAAAGTACTATAGTGGCAAGATTGAGTTGAAACAGAGAAAATTGAAAGAGAAGGCAATGATGATGCAGATTAAAGTGGCACAAACAGGGATGCAAGGAAGCTTTCCACAGCAACAGGAGTTGGAAATGTAAATCGTGGACCGAATTTGAGTATGGTGGTTGATCAAAGTGATGTGCAAGGAATGAAGACATTGCTACTGTGTCACACTTGCGGAGGCCTTGGGCATTGAAAACTGGAGTATCCGATGTTACGTCAGGAGGGTGTTGTTCAGCAAACAAATAAAATAAATTATTTCCCACATGTAAAAGGTCCAAGAATTAGAGGTCAAAATCTGAATTTCCAGAATATTGTGAACCTGATGCAAATTGTTCAGCCCATGCAACAAGTGCAAATGCCACATTTGCAAATGCCTCAGTTGCAACAAATGCAGCCTCAAGTGCAAATGGTACCCAGAAAACAAATTCAAATACCTCAAGCGCCAATGGCCCAGCAGCAGGTGATGCTTCCTCAGCAGTTTACATGTCAAAGTTGTAATCCGAGTAATAACACAGTACACCAATTACCGCTACACAGTAAGGATGAAGTGAATGATGATTGGGTGAGTGAAAGTTTGGATAAAGAGGAATGCATGTTAGCAGCTCCCTTAGAAGTAGATCAGAAAGGTCCATACGTGAAGGGAAAAGTGATGGGTCACAAAGTCTCATTCTTAGTTGACACTGGAGCTACACGCTCTACAGTGAGATCTGCAGAAGTTACAAATTTGCCCCTTTCAGTAAAGACAGTGCACATCGTAGGAGTCGCCATTCAGTATTTGACAAATCCCATTCCAAAACCAGTCCAGGTTAAAACTGTCAATTTTGAGGGACTGCAAAATTGTGATTCGAGTCCAGTATCCCTACTGGGTACGAACTTGTCGTGCAAAACTAGGTGTTTGATTATTTGCTCAAACTATGGAATTGCTTTTAAAGCAAACAGTGATGATAAAGAAGACTTGCCTACAGAAAAGGAATGTGATACAGTGAATGAAGAGTATCCTCTGATTAGTTTCTTGCCAGGTTTTACAGTGAGAGACCTTCCTTCTGACTTACAGGGAACAGTTAAAATGAAAGTGTGGAATTTGACAGGAAAGGATATTGGTCTGATCAAAAGAGTTGAGCCAGGTAAAGTCCCAGTCAAGCCAAATGCGATTTTCCCCCAGATACCCCAATACCACATGACACAGGACACCATCGAGAGGATTGCTCCTATAATTACAGAAATTGTAAACCAAGGCATTTTGAAAGAAGTGCTGAGCAGCCCATGTAGTTCACCGATAACAGGATTGCGGAAGCTGTGTGGAAAATTCCGGATTGTACAGGTAGTGCTAAATCCAGGAGTGATTTTGTTCCAGATCCCATGAGATGCTGAATGGTTCACCATAGTGGACTTGTCACAAGCATTCTTTTCTGTACCTCTTCATGAGGATAGCCAATTTCTTTTCTGTTTCAAATTTTTGGATCAAGTCGATTGTTTGTGTAGAATTCCTCAAGGGTTTTCAGAGTCACTGTCCATTTTCAACCAGATCTTGAAAAAAGAATTTGGAGTCATTGGAATTGCCTTTCCAATCGACGTTACTCCAGTACATTGATGACCTAGCGACCCTTGACCCAAGGGTAGGTCGCTCCCCCTGCCGCTGCAGCTCCTCCAAGTTCCCGAGTTCCTGTGTTCCTGAGACCCACCTAACTGTAAGTACCCCCCTCCTCCCAGCCCCTCGCCCTGCCCCGCGCCACTCACCTTCTCTCCTGCTCCTGCTTCTTTTCCTCCTCTCTGTCTCTTCCTCCTCGCTCCCCCTCTGCAATCTTCTTCTGTGTTCTTCTGTTCTTCTCTTCTGTTCTTCTGTTCTTCCCTTCTGTTCTTCTGTGTTCTTCCGGTCTTCTGTGTTCTTCTTCTCTGTTCTTCTCGGTGCTTCTGTGTTGTTCTTCTGTGTTCTTCTGTGTTCTTCTGTGTTCTTCTGTGTTCTTCTGTGTTCTTCTGCTCTTCCGATCTTCTGTGCTTCTGTCTTCTGTTCTTCTGTTCTTCTGTTCTTCCGGTCTTCTGTTCTTCTGTCTTCTGTTCTTCTGTCTTCTGTTCTCCTGTCTTCGGCTCTTCTACCTCCTCCGTCTTCTTCCCCCGAGCCTGCCCTCCTGCTCCTTCCTCATCCCCCTCCCTCACTCGCCTCCCCCTCTCTCACCCCTAGCTAACCCGTTCGCTATCTACCTCCCTCACTCCTCCTATCTTCCTATCTCTCTAGCTCCCTATCTCACTATCTAACTCCCCCAGCTGACCCCTCCCCCCCCCTCCTACCTCTTATGGCGGCCGCTGCGCGACTGCGCAGCGGGCGCGCGCAGCGGGCGCGCGCAGCGGGCACGCCGCTGGCGCGCCGGAGGCGCGCCAGAGGCAAGCCCGTCTGCGCCCGTCCGCGCCTGGCCCGCGCCCAGCGCCACGACCCCTGGTCCCCAGCTCCCCCAAGCCCCGCTGATCCGCTACGACCCCACCACCCTCCACGCCCTCAACCCAGGGCGCTCCAAAACCTGCTTCCTAGCTCACCCCAAACGCACCCATGGACCCTTCGCCTGCAACTCCTGCAAACGCATCTTCCACCACGCAACTACCACGACCACAAGCCCACGCGCCATCAACCACCTCAAATGCATCCTGGTCAACGCTCGTTCCGTCCACAAGCACGCCGTTGAACTTTGGGACCTCCTGGACTCCACAGCCCCGGACGTCGCCTTCATCACGGAGACATGGATGAACGCCTCCTCTGCTCCAGACATCGCTACCGCCATCCCCGAAGGCTACAAGATCTCCAGAAAAGACCGCACCAACCAAGTAGGAGGAGGTGTCGCCATCATCTTCAAAGACTCCATCAGCGTCACCACCTCCACCGAAGACCCCCCCTCGCCGCTGAACACCTGCATTTTCAGATTCGCACCGACCCAAGGACCACCCTCAGAGGATCCCTCGTCTACCGTCCTCCCGGACCTCGCGCCTCTTTCAGCGACGCCATCGCCGACTTCATCTCCCCGCACGCCCTCGCCTCACCGGACTACATCCTCCTAGGCGACCTCAACTTCCATCTGGAACAAAACAACGACCCCAACACCACCACCCTGCTCGACAACCTCGCCAACCTCGCCAACCTCGGCCTCAAACAACTGGTGAACACCGCCACCCACATCGCCGGACACACGCTCGACCCTATCTTCTCCGCCAGCAAACACGTCTTCTTCAGCCACACCTCTGCCCTACACTGGACCGACCACAGCTGCGTCCACTTCACATTCCGACGCGAGACCTCCCACCTCCGCACTCAACCCATCCCTCGTCGACAGTGGAACAAGATCCCTGAAGAGCAACTCTTCTCCGCTCTCGCCGCCAACCAACCCACCCTCACCACCGACCCCAACGACACAGCTCTCAACCTCACAAACTGGATCTCCAACTGCACTGACAACCTTGCTCCCCTCAAACGCACGCATCGACAGACCAACACCAAAAAACCTCTCTGGTTCTCTGACACCCTCAAAGAATCAAAGAAAACTTGTCGTGCACTTGAGAAGGCCTGGCGCAAGGACCACACCGCTGACAACATGACCGCCCTCAAGAACGCTACACGCGAACACCACCACCTGATCCGCACTGCCAAAAGGAACTTTTTCACCGACAGACTAGACAAAAACAGCCACAACAGCAGAGAACTCTTCAGCATCGTCAAAGAGTTCTCCAACCCCAGCGCCAGCGCCAACGCCGTCACGCCCTCACAGGATTTGTGCGAATCCCTCGCCACTTTCTTCCATCGCAAGATCAGCGACCTCCACGACAGCTTCGGACACCAGACCCAACCATACACCACTGAACCCGCTTCCCCGGACATCACCCTCAACAACTGGACCCACATCAACACGGAAGAAACCAAATCCATCATGAACTCTATCCACTCCGGCGCCCCTTCGGACCCCTGCCCGCACTTCATCTTTAACAAAGCCGACGACATCATCGCCCCGCACCTCCAGACCGTCATCAACTCTTCTTTTTCTTCTGCTACCTTCCCCGAATGCTGGAAGCACGCTGAAGTCAACGCCCTACTAAAGAAACCTACGGCTGACCCAAGCGACCTGAAAAACTTCCGCCCCATCTCTCTTCTACCTTTCCCAGCCAAGGTAATAGAAAAGACCGTCAACAAACAGCTGACCACCTTCCTGGAAGACAACAACCTGCTCGACCCTTCACAAACCGGATTCCGAACCAACCACAGCACGGAAACCGCCCTCATCTCAGTCACAGACGACATCAGAACCCTGATGGACAACGGTGAAACAGTCGCCCTCATTCTCCTCGACCTCTCGGCTGCCTTTGACACCGTCTGTCACCGCACCCTAATCACCCGCCTACGCTCCACCGGGATCCAAGGCCAGGCCCTGGACTGGATCGCCTCCTTCCTCGCTAACCGCTCCCAAAGAGTTTACCTCCCTCCGTTTCGCTCAGAACCCACCAAGATCATCTGCGGCGTACCTCAAGGCTCATCGCTCAGCCCAACACTCTTCAATGTCTACATGAGCCCCCTCGCCGACATCGTACGCAAGCACGACATCATCATCACCTCCTACGCCGACGACACCCAACTTGTACTCTCCCTCACCAAGGACCCCGCCAGCGCCAAGACCAACCTACAAGAGGGTATGAAGGACGTCGCAGATTGGATGAGGCTCAGCCGCCTAAAGCTGAACTCTGAAAAAACGGAAGTCCTCATCCTCGGCAACACCCCGTCCGCCTGGGACGACTCCTGGTGGCCCACGGCCCTCGGCACCGCACCGACCCCCGCAGACCACGCCCGCAACCTCGGCTTCATCTTGGACCCTCTTCTCACCATGACCAAGCAAGTCAACGCCGTGTCCTCCGCCTGCTTCCTCACTCTCCGCATGCTCCGCAAGATCTTCCGCTGGATCCCCGCCGACACCAGAAAAACCGTGACCCACGCCCTTGTCACGAGTCGCCTGGACTACGGCAACACCCTCTACGCCGGGACCACCGCCAAACTCCAAAACCGCCTGCAACGCATCCAAAACGCCTCGGCCCGCCTCATCCTCGACGTACCCCGCAACAGCCACATCTCCGCACACCTGAGACACCTGCATTGGCTCCCAGTCAGCAAAAGGATCACCTTCCGTCTTCTCACCCACGCACACAAAGCCCTCCACAACAAGGGACCGGAATACCTCAACAGACGCCTCAGCTTCTACGTCCCCACCCGCCCCCTCCGCTCCGCTGGCCTCGCACTTGCTGCCGTCCCTCGCACCCGCCGCTCCACGGCGGGTGGGAGATCTTTCTCCTTCCTGGCGGCCAAGACCTGGAACTCCCTCCCCACCAGCCTCAGGACCACCCAGGACCACTCCGCTTTCCGGAGACTCCTAAAGACTTGGCTGTTCGAGCAGCGATAACCCCCCCTTTTCCCCCCTAGCGCCTTGAGACCCGCACGGGTGAGTAGCGCGCTTTATAAATGTTAATGATTTGATTTGACCTATTGGTTGAGTCCAAAACAAAAGAGGCATGTAAGTGCAATACTATTGCTTTACTAAATCACTTAGGGAAGAATGAGCATAAGGTGTCCCCAGCTAAGTTACAGTTCCGTCAGAAAGAAGTGAAATACTTGGGATACCAAACTAAGAAGGGAGCTAGAAGAATTTTCAGAGAAAGGGTCATAGCCATACTTCAGATGAATACCCCAACCAAACAGAGAGATGTCAGGATGTTTTGTGGAATGGTGAGCTATTGTCGCCAGTGGATTCCCAACTTTGCATTAATTTCAAAGCCATTACAAAAGCTGACTCACAAAGAAGTTGCTGATCCCTTAGTGTTGGATCAAGTATGTAGGAAAGCTTTTACTGAATTGAGCGAGAGTTTGTGCCAAGCCCTGGCTTTGGGAACGCCTGACTACACAAAACCCTTCATGTTGTTTTGTCATGAGCGTGATGCATGTTCTTTGTCTGTTCTAACTCAGGTCCATGGTGGTGTAAACCACCCAGTAGTATATTTTTCAGCTATTTTGGACCCAGTTGCAGCAGCCTTACCAGGTAATCTGTGTACAATTGCTGTGGTTGGTCAGAACCTCACTCAGAATGAGAGCATTGTGATGGGGCACCCTTTAACTGTTATGGTCCCTCACTCCATAGAAGTTTTGCTTACACGTTCAAAGACTCAGCATTTGACGAATGCCAGGTTGACTAGTTGCGAAACTGTCATCATGGGTTCTCCCAATGTGATTTTAAAAAGGTGTACAGTGCTTAATCCAGCAACTTTGCTTCCAAACGAGATTACTGAAGTTGAAAGAAGTTGATTGTGACTGTCTGGAGGTAACTGATTTGTACACAAAACCAAGACCTGATATTAAAGATACCCAATTGGAAGAAAATGACCAAATTGTCTTTGTTGATGGTTCCTGTTCAAGAGATAAGGTGGAAACATTGAGAACAGGATATGCTGTGTGCATAATTTCTGGTGTTCTTGAAGTGTCCTGACTTCAAGGAGTGTATTGTGCACAAATGGCTGAATTAGTGGCCCTTACTACAGCATGCCATGTTTCTGCACAGATTAAAGTTACCATATACACAGAGAGTCAGTATGGATTTCGAATAGTCCATGGGTTTGGTCAGCTGTAGTCAGAGAGGTTTTCTGACCTCTTCGGTTCACCAGTTAGAAATTGTGAAAGAATCCATGATTTGTTGCAAGCTATACAACTGCCTAAAAGGATTGCTGTGGTGGCATGCAGTGCACACCTCACATCACAAGATTTTGTGTCAATGGGAAATGGATATGTGGATCAAGTTGCAAGGTTTTGCGCATTGAACTGTATATCGTTCAAAGACAAATGGGAATTGTTGCCAGAAAACGAAGACTGCACTAATTATGCCTGACGTGTAATTGACACTTTAGAAGAACTGAAAACACTTCAAGAAAAAGCTGACAGGAAGGAAAGGAGAAATTGGGTGAAGTTAAAATGTGTTCAACGTGAGGATGACATATGGGTTTCAAGAGAGGGACAACTGGTTCTGCCTAATAGTATGCTGACTCAAATGGCGAGATACTATTGTGGTCAAGCACATGTTGGGAGGGATGCAATGGTTCATACTTTAATCAATACTGGTTAAATACGAAGTTTAGATAGGTTGTCGAAGCAGTTTGGCATTGCTGCATCATCTGTCAGCAAATGAACGTGGGTAAAGGGACTGTGGTCAATATGAGCCACATAGGAAGAGCTGGAGGTCCATTTAGCAGAATGCAGATGGATTTCATTGAAATGCCCGTGTGTGGAGGATTTAGATACATGTTGGTGATTGTTTTCATCTTTAGTCACTGGATTGAAGCTTACCCTACATGAAGAAATTACTGCTTAGGGAACTGATACCACATTTTAGTTTTCCGGTCTCTTTAGAATCAAATAGGGGAAGTCATTTCAGCAAAGAAGTAATCAAATTGCTATGTTAGGGTTGAAATATTGAGAAGAAACTGCATTGTAGTTACCACACTGAAGCATCAGGGCTTGATGAGCTGATGAATGGTACCTTGAAGTCAAGAATGGTGAAAATGTGTGCATCCACAAATCTGAAATGGCCAGACGCACTGCTGTTAGTTCTGATGAGTATGAGAAACACACCTAACAGGAAAACCGGATTGTCGCCGCATGAAATCCTCATGGGCAGAGCAATGAGGTTGCCAGCGGTTCATGTTGTCAACAAAACAGATGATATGGTGCTGGACTACTGCAAAGGCCTGGCTGATGTGGTTCGCTCTTTCTCTCATCAGGTGGAGGCCACAACACTTCAACCATTCCAAGATCAAAGCCACAACCTGATTGCAGGAGCCTGGGTTGTGATCAGAAAACAGGTGAGAAAGACGTGCTTGGAGCCTTGGTGGATAGGCCTCTACCAAAGAGTATTGGTTACTGCTACAGCTGTGAAGTGCACTAGAGTTCCAAACTGGATCCACACAAGTCATACTCAGAGAGTACTATGTCCTTGGGACAATGAAGAAGGGTTGTTGAGAGTACCATCAACTTCCAGACTAACTCTAGAATCGGAGACAGGAGAAGGAAAAACAGAGACTAACTGCGCAAACTGAAAGCGGTCCAAATACTCCTGTGAGAGACAGAACAGAAGGAATACCGGAGGGTGACAGTGGACCAGCCTCTACCGAGATGACAGGAGAGCCTAGTCAGAAGAGGGCTCTCCCAGAAGCAGATGGTCTTGAGAGACAAACAGAGCAAACAGCAGGCTCTGAAGGTGAAGGAGCTGAGGCGTGTCAAAGCCAAAACAATATGACTCCTCTGAAACCAGCTGCAGGAGCATCAAGAGAAAATCCTGCAGAACCAAAGGATGTCACAAGTCCAACACTGAAAAGAGCATTGACAAGCAGTCCATTGAAAGGTGATATGTGGCCAGTACAACCAAAGAGGAAAGAAGTAATTACAGTGACAACAACTGAGGAGGAAGTAGACACCACAAGAAAAGAAGATTTAAGTGATGGAGAATTACGTGGAGATCGCAGATTGAAGAGAAAACGAATTGCAAATCAAAGGTACGCAGGTCCTGAATGGGCGTATGTAACAACAAGTGAATGGCAGAATTAGTTTTGTCTTTTTGTTTTGATTGAGATATTCCTGATCAATATGTTGGTACGTGAAGAAGGTCAATTAACTGAACTCTGTAAAGCTGTAAACTGAAAAAGGAAAAGAGACTTTTGAAAGTAACCGGAAGAGACTTTTGAAAAGAACCTGATTTGACAAAGCTGCTAAACCGATTTTGACAAACTACCTATTTATGACAGAAAGGGTCCTAAAAGAGAGAGGGACTGAAAGCTGTAAGTAACGGCTACAAGATTTTTGTTTTTGATTTTTGCTGCATACCTATAATTTTTCTCTTCTACGTTCTGATTCTTTACAGATCATGAGTAACCAAAGTCAACAGGGTAGGAACAAAAAGTGCTGTAGATACATAGGTACTGGTTTGGCAATTGCATGTATGATAGGATGCTTGGTGTTGATTGTGAGTGTGGCATTGTTTGACACGATTGTGGCCAACCATAGCACTGCTTTAAGAACAACTACTACACTTACAGCAGTAGATAGGTTTAGATTAGATGAGAAATATGTTCATGTAGACAACAACCAAGGAGATCTTTCTTCTAATGTTTTCTATTGCTTATTGCATGAGTATGTTGAGACAATGAATGCGAGAGAATGTTATGTGTGCACGCAGATTCCTTCATCAGTGGAAGAAGGAGTTACTTACCATAGTTTGCCTCTTACATATGGAATAAACTGTAGTCTTTTCCTAATAAGATTCTGTAACCAGGAGTACATTCAGTATTTCCACTCTAACTATAATGTAGTATTTTCGTTTGTTCCTATAATTAAGTACCTGAGTAGAGTAGCGAAGGAAAATAATATAGAGTTAGTGAGATGAATATTTGAGCCCACATTAACCTTTGGCATGGCAAATGCACACAGGAACAACTTGACATGCTTGCGTACACCTTTAGAAAAGAGCTTCTTAGATCAGACAAATGACAGGAGAAAAGCATCAAAGGAGAAATTAAAAAAGGGCTTAGAGAAGAGAACATTTACGAATGATCATGCATTTAGCGACATAAAGACGACAGGGAAATTAGCTTTAGATGCACAACACATAGGGAAACTTCGCATTTACAGGCTGAAGTCTAGAACTGATATGTTGTTTGTGGGTACGAGTGAATGTAGACGTGTTTTTGTTTCAGAGTAAGTGGGCATTTATGTTGAATGGACAAGACCCAGCAATTCCAGGAATATATTGCATCTGTGAATAAAATGCGTATTACCATCTTCCAAGAGGATGTTATGGCACATGTTATTTGGGAATAGTGTTCCCAAAGATTTTTCAACTTGAGAACCTGAATAAAGTACCTAAATTGACTGAATTACATCATGTCAGACAAAAGCGAGAATCTTCTTCTGGCATAGTGGGAGATATTTTTGGAGCTATGATTCCTTTGGTAGGAGTTATTCTGAATTCAGTAAAAATTTGAAAGTTGTCTACTATTGTGAATAACATGCTAACAAAATTTTCAGGCGCCATAATTCGAATGGATACAGAAATGGCTGCGGTAAGATCTATGACTCTTGAGAACCGACTTGCGCTAGACATCCTTTAGCAAAGGAAGTCTGTAAAATGCTGAACTTGCAAGATTCTTGTACCTTTATACCAAATAGTAGTAAAGAGATTAGAGCCTAATTAACAGTCTAACTAATGAAATCACTGATTAAATGACCTGAAATAACCTGGAGTTTGGGAAAAAGTTGGCAAAGGTTTTGCTTCGGTGGGGAATTCACTTGACAACCTAGTTAATTTCGAAAATAATACAAGTAAGATTGAATATTTTGGTTTGTCTATTAGGAACATGGGGAACTTATAAACAGTATCATGTGTTTAAAAGGTGAAAATTGATAAATGATCAGAGGAGGGAAGAAATTGAAATGGAGAGAGTATTTAGGGAAAATTCAAGAGGAGCTAAAAGGAATAATAAAAATGTAAGAGAAGTCAAAATTTAGGTGAACTAAATTTGGGGGTAATGTGAAGTGTGATGACATATTTAGCCATCAGAGGAGGGATTGTGAACGCTGAACTTATTACTAATGAATTGTATGTATTACAACTTATGAAATTGCATCAAATTTAGTTAACATAGAGAATAATGTGAAACTTTGGAAAATGTGCCACTTGAGTGGCTGCTATAAAATACATAATGTTTCATTAAATGCATACTAATGTATATTTAGAGAATATACGTAGTAATTTTTGTAGTACTGTGTCATATTGATGATTTGATGTTATGTATTTGCTTATAAATTGTAGGCCTTAAGTTAGCGAGGTTTGGGCCTAAGTATTGCACGCCTCATATTAAACTGCAGTGTCTGAATAAAATCATGAATTCATGTTTAGAAAATAAAGATGCATTGTTCACGCTGAAGTTGACCAAACGTTTAGCAGATTTCTTTAACTTTCTAATGAGAACTGCTTGTTAGAGTGTTCTGTATTAGTATTATTACTTTGTAGACTTGATGCGTGAGACAGCGATGTTCCCAGGAAATAACAATGGACGCACTGACTAGAGTATGGATGAATACAAGAAAGTTACCTGACAAGTCGGACGATGGGAACAAGAGAAGAAGAACTAATCATCAAGGTGTAAAAGATAGCTTAGTTATATCTTTGATTTGAAGTTTAGTTCTAATTGGAATGACTGTAAACGTGCGATTTTCTGACCAATAGTAATGTGAGAAGTTCTTTAGGTGGTTCTGACTTAACCTGACTGCACAGAGGAGAATCTCACTTCTTGGCTCATTCTCATTTGCATGCTCATTCTATTCTGTTTGGGAGCTGAGCAGTTCCTGATTACTTTATTCTTAACTTTAACTTTGAAGCTTGATGGCTAAATAATTTGATGCTGCCCTTAGAGATTGCTTCTTAAATGGTTCAGTTTGCGTAGAGACCCCTGTGTCTGAACCATCCCCTTTCATTGCCCTTTGCTGAAGAAGACCAGACGGATGTTCAAATGACGAAGAGAACCACAGCTTGCTGATCCATATTGAGGAGCGGTATAACAAAATGCTATTGTCTTAGTTGTAGATATTATTAGTTGTTCTATGTACCAACCAATATTTGTTGGAGCCATAATTAGATGTTTCCCAAATTAATTTTTTGGCTAAAACTGTTTTGCATGAAGCCCAAACATGCTATTCTAATCAGAAGGATAGATAGGGAGACACTGGAAATGCTGACAACTTATTACTAAAAGAATTTATGTTGTTCATTTGCTAGAACTAAATGTATGTTATATCTAATGCAGTTATTCTTGTTTCTGATTTGTACTGTGATTCTAGAGTAGTCAACAGTCAATGTGTTAATTAAATTGAGATTCTTTAGAAGATTTGGTCAACCAGTGTTATTTGTGTATGTCTAACAGTTGATTTTGAGATTGACTTAAGTTATTTTAGCATTCTTAATCTAGGGAAATAAACTTTCTTACTTTACTAAATGGTGTGGTTATTCATGACCAAATGGGTAATGGTGTGTGATAGTTAAGGAGTCTTAAAAGTTTATGTTGATGTTTATTGATTATTTTTGAGTTTATGGACTTATGATGGGATTATTCTAAGTGTAGTCAAAAGGTTCATCGCCCTATAACACATCCCCTTATCTATTAACTTATAAAGACCAAATAAAGACCGACGTGCTAACAGATGCACACTAGGGCCTCACGTTCGATTGTGCTGTACGACTTTCAAATTGTCTCAGGAACCTGGATGTGAAAGCAATTGTTTGTTCTTTAGCTTAGGACCGCCCAAGCCCATGAAGACTGGCATCCACAGTGATTGCAGGATTGCAATCTTCTCAAAACGCACTAAGAGCAGGTGCTTCTACTATAAAATATTTTACTCTGTCAAAATCAGACTGCATTTCCTCAGACCACAGAAACGTCGGCCCCTTCCTCAGAAGGGACGTCAAAGGCTCAATTGCTATTGAGTACCCTAACACAAACCATGCATGATATTCTACAAGAACTAAGAAGGAGCGTAAAGCATCTCTGTCAACAGGTGCACTTGCCTCCTTGATGGCCTTTACTATAGAAAACTTTGGTTTTATACCCAAGTCAGATATGGTGTGTCCGAAATACTTAGTGACAAATTTGCATTCGTCCCTCCTGATTGTCATGCCTCTGTGCAACAATATGGATAAATTTTTTCTAACATGTGGTTGTGTTCCTCTACAAAATCAGCGAATGCCAGAATGTCATCCTGCTAGGCCTGTAACCCTGTGAGATTGGCAAACAGGATGTCAATGAGCTTGTGAGACACTGTGGCAGCGGACACCAGGCCAAACGATAACCTCAAGTATCTGTAGGCACCGAAGGGCGTAATAAAAGTCGACAGATGCTGTGAACTTTGTCTAAAGCAACCTGGTGGTAGGCCGACCTCAAGTTAATGATGTAAAACAGGTTCTACAAAACCACATCATTATCAAACACTCTGCCCCATTCCAATATGGCCACTGCGTGTGATGTCACAGGGAGCTTCGTCAACATGTGAATCAACAGCAGCAAGGGGCACGTGGCTTGGAGCCTTTGCGGCTGAATGGATACTTCAAGCCGTTGCTAGGCAACGCCAGAAACACAGAGGTACACGCATGGAGTTACCAAACCTAGGTGGTGTGCCCCCTCGGAATCTAGATGTGCGGTGTGCCAGAGGATGAATTGGTTGTGAAGCGCGAAGTGACAAAAGCAATGTTGGTCAAGCGCTGACAATGTGACTGCTGAAGATCGCTGCAAAAACACAGAAACAGTCAAAAATCTTAAGGGTGCTGAGGCAGCGTAAGTGGGTGGAAGCTGGATAATCGCCATATATAGTATAGGGTGACCACCTGGCATTGAGGAGAATTCAGGACAGGACTGTAAAAAATTCAGGACAAGGGGTCAAAATCCAGAACAAAAATTCAGGACAAAAATTCCAGATCAAACATCAGTTTTACAGACACACCCAAGAGACCATGCCTCACTATGTTGTCAGTGCATTTAGTTACTCTTTTTTAACATAGCACTATTTATTCACTGTGGTCTTCTTGTGATTACTTCCAGGTATGCTACATTCAGGTCTGACAGTATGTCTTTGTTTAGCAGTAAGTTAATGCCCTTCAGCACTGTGTCAAGGCCATCGCCCCTACCCAAATCTACTCAATCTTTCTTGAAGAGAAAGTAACAGCAAACTTTTGATTGTGTTTCTGTACATTTTAAAACCACTGGCAAACAGTTTGGGAAACATTAAGGTAACTAACCTTATGATAGTTTAAACAAATTGAACAAAATCATCTGGCTCACCCCAATCGCCAGTGGACTTTCAACCTAAAAAAAAAAAAAATGAGGCAGGGCAGATGGTGTAGGCCCCAGTCTCACACCTAATGTCAGGAAGTGAGGTACCCACAACTTGCCTGCAGTCTCACAGCACTAGAGTGTATGACTGGGACTCTACATTTATCTCAGAAATAGGAGCCCAGACTACCAATCAAAGATAATAAAATAGGAAGATGAAATTGAGAGCAAATGGAGATCCATGGCAAGTGATTCAAAGGGTTGTTGCTAAGCACCGGATAAATAAGGAAGAGAAGAACAATGTGGAACAATTCCTAAAATCAGACAACATGGGTCCACCAAGACTATCGGAAGGTATTGGATACCTGGGGAGTTGTCTCTGCACACAGGAGAGAAACAGAAGAGACACTGTCAAGTGGTTGAACAAGCAACACCCATCCACCTTGGCAAACTTTTCTGGTGCAATGGTCTGCTGTTCGTGCTTGTGAAGAGTGAGCAGGGGCCAGACCAGTGTCAAGTACATATAGAATCTTCAAAATATTTGGGATGTAAATTGCACAAACAAAAAGTAAAAAATATTTAAAATGTACTTAGTGTTTCTCTAACATATGTACATCACTCTAATCGACTCTGCACCTCTGCACTCTATGCCACGGCACTCTACACCACTTTACTCTATGCCATCACACTCTATGCCACTCTATGCAACTCCACTCTACCCTGCACCTCACACCTCTAAACCACTTCACTCTACTGTGAAACAATCTACTTTACGCCACTGCATTCTGTGCCACTGCATTGTGCACCACTCCACTCTCTGCAACTGCACTCTACAGCACTATGCTCTACTCTGTACCACTCTACACTACTCCACTTTACACCGCTGCACTCTCTGCCACGTGAGTCTACTCTGCACTCTATGCCACTGCACCACTCTACACTACTGCACTCTATTGTATGTCACTTTACTTCACTGCACTCTATGCCACTCTACTCTGCCCAACGCCACTCCATGCCACTGCACTCTATGCCAATGCACTCTACGTCACTATACTCTACTCTGCACTGCACCACTCTACACTTCTCCACTCTGCACCACTCTATGCCAGGAAGCAGCCTTAACCACAACTCATGAACAACGAAGTCGTGGCCAACGAAAGTGGAACAACGCTTTCGTTAACCACGACTTCCTTGTTCGGTGCCTTAACCATGCATGTGCTTAACCACGCACATGCGTGGTTAAGGCACAGAAGAAGGGAGTCGGCTGAGGAGGACGACGTGATCAGGTAAGTGGGGTGGGACTGGGGCTGTTTTATGGGCGGGGTGGGTATTTTTTGTTTTAGGGGGTGGGAGTCGGGGTAGTTTAGGTTGAGGGGCAGGAGAGGAGGGGGTCGGGTATTTTTAGTTTTAGGGGCGGGGTGAAGGGGTCAGGGTATTTTTAGTTTTAGGGGATGAGGGGTCGGTTGGTTTAGGTTTAAGGGCGGGGGGGCGGACAGTTTTTGTTTTAGTTTTTTTTTTTTTAGGGGCGAGGTGGGGTTCTGGGGTATTTTTACTTTTTGGGGGTGGGGGTGGGGGTAGTTTAGGTTTTAGGGGTGGGGTGGTTTTAGGGGCAGGGGTGGCAGTAATTGTAGGGGCGGGTGGGGAGTTGGGGTGGTTTTAGGGTGGGTGGGGGGTTGGGCTGGTTTTAGGTTTAAGGGGCAGGGTGGGAGTTGGGGTGGTTTTAGGTTTTAGGGGCAGGGTGGGGGGTAACGATAACTTTAGGTGTGGGGGTTTGTAGGAAGTTGGCTCTGTATATATTATTTCAAAGTAAGAAATAGTGTGCACAGAGTCCAAGGGTTCCGCTTAGAGGTAAGATAGTTGCAAAAAGAGATAATTCTAATGCTCTATTTTGTGGTAGTGTGGTCGAGCAGTAGGCTTAACAGAGGGTAGTGTTAAGCATTTGTTGTACACACACAGGCAATAAATGAGAACACACACTCAAAGACTTACTCCAGGCCAATAGGGTTTTATATAGAAAAATATATTTTCTTAGTTTATTTTAAGAACCACAGGTTCAAGATTTACAAATAATACTTCAAATGAAAGGTATTTCACTCAGGTATTCTAGGAACTTTGAATAATCACAATAGCATGTACAGTTTTGACAAAAATGGCAATAAGCTATTTTAAAAGTGGACACAGTGCAAAAATCAACAGTTCCTGAGGGAGGTAAGTAAATGTTAAGTTCACAGGTAAGTAAAACACTTACAGGGTTCAAGGTTGGGTTCAAAGTAGCCCACTATTGGGGGTTCAAGGCAACCCCAAAGTTACCACACCAGCAGCTCAGGGCCGGTCAGGTGCAGAGGTCAAAGTGGTGCCCAAAACACTTAGGCTTCAATGGAAATAGGGGTGCCCTGGTTCCAGTCTGCCAGCAGGTAAGTACCCGTGTCCTCGGAGGGCAGACCAGGGGGGTTTTATAGGGCACCGGGGGGGACACAAGCATGCACAGAAAGTACACCCTCAGCAGCACAGGGGCGGCCGGGTTCAGAGTTCAAACAGGCGTTGGGTTTCTGATAGGAATCAATGGGGAGACTCAGGGGTCTCTTTAACGATGCAGGCAGGCATGGGGGCTCCTCGGGGTAGCCACCACCTGGGCTAGGCAGAGGGTCGCCTGGGGGTCGCTCCTGCACTAGAGTTCGGTTCCTTCATGTCCTGGGGGCTGCGGGTGCAGTGCTAGTTCCAGGCGTCGGGTTCCTTGTTACAGGCAGCCTCGGTCAGGGGGAGCCTCAGGATTTCCTCTGCAGGTGTCGCTGTGGGGGTTTAGGGGGGCCAACTCTGGCTACTCACGGGCTCGTAGTTGCCGGGGAGTCCTCCCTGTAGTGTTGGTTTTCCGCCGGTCGAACCGGGGGCGTCGGGTGCAGAGTGGAAAGTCTCACACTTCCGGCAGGAAACGTGTTGTCTTTAAAAGTTGCTTCTTTGTTGCAGTTTCTTGAACAGGGCCGCTGTTCTCGGGAGCTTCTTGGTCCTTTAGATGCAGGGTAGTCCTCTGAGGCTTCAGAGGTCGCTGGACCCTGTTGGATGCGTCGTTGTTGCAGTTTTTCTTCGAAGTAGGGAGACAGGCTGGTGGGACTGGGGCCAAATCAGTTGTCGTCTCCGTCTTCACTGCAGGGCTTCAGGTCAGCAGTCTTTCTTCTTCTTTAGGTTCCAGGAATCTATCTTCCTCGGTTCTGGGAGCCCCTAAATACTGAATTTAGGGGTGTGTTTAGGTCTGGGAGGGCAGTAGCCAATGGCTACTGTCCTTCAGGGTGGCTACACCCTCTTTGTGCCTCCTCCCTCTGGGGAGGGGGGCACACCCCTAATCCTATTGGGGGAATCCTCCTTCTACAAGATGGAGGATTTCTAAAAGTAAGAGTCACCTCAGCTCGGGACACCGTAGGGGCTGTCCTGACTGGGTGGTGACTCCTCCTTGTTTTTCTCATTATCTCCTCCAGCCTTGCCACCGAAAGTGGGGGCAGAGGCCGGAGGGGCGGGCATCTCCACTAGCTGGGATGCCCTGTGGCGCTGTAACAAAGGGGGTGAGCCTTTGAGGCTCACCGCCAGGTGTCACAGTTTCTGCAGGGGGAGGTGAGAAGCACCTCCACCCAGTACAGGCTTTTGTTCCTGGCCACAGAGTGACAAAGGCACTCTCCCCATGTGGCAGCAACATGTCTGGTGTGTGGCAGGCTGGCAAAAACTAGTCAGCCCACACTGGAAGTCGGGTATGTTTTCAGGGGGCATCTCTAAGATGCCCTCTGAGTGTATTTTTACAATAAAGTGCACACTGGAATCAGTGTGCATTTATTGTGCTGAGAAGTTTGATACCAAACTTCCCAGTTTTCAGTGTAGCCATTATGGTGCTGTGGAGTTCGTGTTTGACAGACTCCCAGACCATATACTCTTATGGCTACCCTGCACTTACAATGTCTAAGGTTTTGCTTAGACACTGTAGGGACATAGCACTCATGCACATATGCCCTCACCTGTGGTATAGTGCACCCTGCCCTAGGGCTGTAGGGCCTGCTAGAGGGGTGACTTACCTATGCCACAGCCAGTGTGATGTTGGCATGGCACTCTGAGGGGATTGCCATGTCGACTTAGTCATTTTCTTCCCACCAGCACACACAAGCTGGCAAGCAGTGTGTATGTGCTGAGTGAGGAGTCCCCAGGGTGGCATAAGACATGCCGCAGCCCTTAGAGACCTTCCCTTGCACCAGTGCCCCTGGTACCAGGGGTACCAGTTACAAGGGACTTAACTGGGTGCCAGGGTTGTGCCAGTTGTGGAGACAAAGGTACAGTTTAGGGAAAGAACACTGGTGCTGGGGGCTGGTTAGCAGTGTCCCAGCACACTTTCAAATCATAGCTTAGCATCAGCAAAGGCAAAAAGTCAGGGGATAACCATGCCAGGGAGGCATTTCCTTACAGGGTTGGGGTGGTTTTAGGTATCAGGGGCAGATGGGGGAGGATGGGGTAATTTTAGGGGTGGGGGTGGAGGGTTGGGGTTGTTTTAGGTTTTAGGGGGGGGGTGGGCGGTCGCAGTAATGTTTAGGGGTGGGAGGCCAGGGGTTCGCATGCTGGAACCATGCATGCCGTTCACTAATGCCTTTACAAGGAATGCCTTTACAATGAAAAATCATTGTTAAGGCATTCGTGGTAAAGGCATTAGTGGTATCAACACAGTCATTGTTCCGACCGCGTTGTTTAGGCATGTGTGATTCCAGCATGCGTTGCTGCGACATACATTCCTCTATGCCATTGTACTCTATGCCATGCGAGCCTACTCTGCACTCAATGCCACTGCACCACTCTACACTACTTATGCCAATTTATGCCACTCTACTCTGCCCAATGCCACTCCATGCCACTGCACTCTAAACCACTGCACTATACGCCAATGCACTCTAAACAACTGCACTGTATCCCACTACACTGTACTCTGCACCACTGGGCTCTACGCCACTGCTCCTATGCCACTCTAGTCCACTCCACACCACTATGCCACTAACTTTAGCCATGCTGAAAAGCAGCCACTCTGGTGTATAACATGGCTAAAACGCATTGGCAAAGCCAATAACTCTTGATTAGACGAGACCTATTGGCTTTGCCAATGCTTGTTAGTACTATGACGTACTGAGGTCCCTGAAAGAACTGAATGTGTAAGTCCTTATTTTAAACATGAATTTGATGCCTCGTCAGGGGTAGTAAGCGCTATATAAATACAATTACATCATAACATAGGCTGCTATAAAATGCGCAAATTCATTTCAGTTAAATAAAAAAAATCCTTCTAAAATACAGATTTGAATAATATACAGTTTATACCTAGTACTAAAAAATTTTTATAACAGTCCATTAAAACCACACACTCCACAGCGCACCTTGGAACACCATTACAGTACCTTTCTAAAAGAAAATATCTTTGTCATCAGAAAGCTTCAAGTGACTCCTTTGATTAAAGTCAATGCAAGTTTCCAAGCCCGTTTGCATTTGCACATTTACCAGTGGCCCACATTTGCATTTCTTTAGGGAAGGAGACCCCCTGGAAAGAAGGTCTCTTTCATATCTGTCTGCCCCTCCCTCCCTCAGAGCACAGGAGACTCCCTGCCTTTCAATCCAGCTGAGGAAACTCATCTGCTCATAATTTCGCCCTGCCTCCATTGTCTTTTAGGTGAAAGGCTAAAATTACGGACAAATGCCGCCTGTCCGTTAAGCATTTCATCACGGACAACGGACGGCAGGGCGAAATTACGGGCGGTCCGTGAAATTTACGGACGGGTGGTCATCCTAATGTAGGAGCACTGCCAGACAGAATTGTGTATTAAGTAGCTTATTGAAGTCCATCAGTTCACCCACGATGAGCAGTGACCAGCCGACTTGGATTCCTGCATGAGCTGAGAATCTCAACAGGAATCCACGCTTGGTGTTTGAATTGCAAGCAGGGGGAGCATTAAATTATAAATAAGTAGCATCACAATATAGCACTATATGCGTTAACAAAAATAATCCGACGAAAACCAAAGTTTCACTAACTCCTTGCAGCAATGCCCTATGAAATCACTTGAATTTCACACTTCACATTCTAGCAACATGGCGTCCCTATGTTTTGTTAATCGTAATACATTTAGCGTTCTAGATCTGTAATAGTAGCATGTTTCTGTAGCTGAAACGCGACGCAGTGTGCTGTTGGGCGCCATGTTTGAACGTTTGACGTCTGTACGCTCCTTCTACGTCACGTGGGCCTGCCTCTCTCTACTCTGGTTAGAGGCTGACACCCGGGAGCAGATTGTGCATCAGGATGAGTGCGACTAGCCTACTGCCACCGGAACCCCCTGCGCCGCCCGAGCCCGGTGAAGAGGAGGAGGAGCTAGAGAGCGCAGAGGAGGAGGAGGAGCGTAGCTTACGGGGTCGTGAAAGCGACGAAGGTGGGAACCCAGATGCTCCCCACTGTATTATTTTCCATGAACGCTACTGGAGGACAGCTGTGAGCACCTGTTTTGACCACAGACACCCACTTCCTGAGAACATCCCACTCGTAACATTTATAAGTTGCTGGCTCCTCTTATCACTTTTCATGATGCAACTAATGCTTCTATCGCAATGATTCATTTGCTGACATCTTCCTTCTATGTTCTATAATCAGTTTCCTTTTGGGACTAGTTTTAGTGATTTCTTGAAGTTTCGCATGCTCCGGAAACACCGTGCTTGTTACCTTTCCTAGCGAGCCTCTCCTTGGTCCAGTGAGCTTCTGTTTGACAATTGCTCTAGTGATTCTCTTGGTCACCTGCACCAGAGCGCCGCACTGCCTCCATGTCCTGGGACATATCTGCTTTCTCTATGGACTCCCTCGCGTTCCCGTCATTATCATCAGCTCAACGATCCTTCTTTTCCATTGTCACTAGGGCCATGCATCTCCCACCCCACTGACTGTTGCGACAGTGACACCCGTCTCGTGGCTTTTTCTAGGGACACCACTCCCCCTTGTTACCTATTGAAAACAACTACGATCATCCATCCTGACGACCTGCTTCAAGGACCGTGCTCCTCAAACTTAGTCAGATCAGATTCACCTACTTCATTGACTTCGCCCATCGGCCCTAGTTGTCACTGACCCAGTTACACAAACGTTCAGTGTCAACTGCCTGGTGAACCATTTATCTTTTCTGACATCTGCCTCAGATCCCCCCTTTCTTTTACCCCGTGTCTCTTTGTTCCTCTTTGGACCTCAACTCTTCGACAGTTCACCAAGTCACCTACTAATTGACACTCGTCCTCGACAGCTGGGCCAGACCTCACTGAAACTGTCATATACAGCAAGTATCTTTTCTTTCCCTTTATTGCCACCTTTTTCATTGTCGTGTTCAAATACCACTTTCTTCCACCAGAACCTTCAGAAATATCGGCTCTAAGTCCCATTCCCCTGGTGTTGCACCCCTGTTTGCCTTATGACTTACTCTGGAGGTCCCACGCACTCTCCCTGTTAAGTTTCTCGAACCCTGACTTTGTTACCTGAGTACAAATAGTCCCATGCTTTTGTTTATAAAATGTTTTTTTAGTCGGCAGATTATATTGGTGTATTTTGTTTTTTAAGTTGGCGTTCTTAAGCTTTGCGTAATTAACTTAAAACGGGGGAAGATGTGTGAAACTATGCATTTATTGACGATTTGAGAATTTGAATAAAGTTCTAAATGTCTTTATTATGTTTTATTACTTCCATTGGTGATAGTAAAAAAAAAAGATAATAGGTAATGTTAGCATCGGTTTCTTCACGTAAAATTCCAGTGAGTGACGTATATACACTTTGGGGTTCTGCTTTAGCAGAATGGGGACAACTCTAGAAAGGATGAGGCAAACGGAACTAAGGTGTTCCTACATATGTTTTCAAGGAGCAGAATCAACATTTTAGCAACACCTGCTGATCATGTAGAAGTTTAATCGAGAGCACACTGTAAGTCACTTAACTATTAAAGTTGGTTTAAGGCAGGAATTTCAGTAAAACAAAACAACTGCCTGACTAAGATCCCCAGAGCAATGCTGTAATATTTAAATGACCAGACTGATGACTTCGTAGCACAGGTATTGCAACTTTTGCTATTTTTTGTCTGTCCTGGGATAAAGGATACATTGTTTGTACTTAGCTAATATGACTTGGTTCTCACTTTCCTATTGACAGATACCCTTGCCAGCCACTTTTTTATTTTATTTCCCCACGCAAACCCACCATGCCTGGCAGGTAGCCTCCCAACACTGAGAACCTCCATGACGATTTGTTTGGAAAGGAAGATATAGGAAGAGGAATAATAACACATAATATTGTTTATTATTCCTCTTCCTATATCTTCCTTTCCAAACAAGAGGAAAGATTTCTGTATTTATTTATTGGTCAGATACTCAAGAATAGCAGAGAATTACTTTCCCGCATACTTCTGTAAAGGTAAAATGAGCCATGAAGATCTTTACCCTTCTGCCACCTTGGTGTAAGCATGCATCTCTAAACATCATTAAGTGCAAAGTGCTCACTTTAGTGGCACACTTGAACTATGTGTAACTCTAACAGCAAAAGTGGGACAGCACACTTTCAGTCTCATTTTTTTGTTTACAGATACAGAAGATGCAAGTGAGACTGACATGGCAAAGCAGGATGACGTGGACTACGTGGAAATGAAGGAGCAGTAAGTATTTGGGAGGGGTATTTATTTTAATCAATTAATGCAACGCTTGTCTGAATTGTATTCATTTTAACAGATTTAGCCGCTAACTCTAGACAAATGTCGTCCTAGTGCTCCCCCTTTCAGAAGAGTTGTCCTTGCTTGTCTTAAAATCCAGTGGATTGTTCCATGCATATAGATAAGTTTCATTGTGTTGCAATATTAAATGTCAAGATGTATTCTTCATAAACAACATGCTTAGTGTGCTAGGGATTGCTTTTGTGGCAAATTGAGCATTGCTGTTCTGCACCTCAGGCTTATTGCCTCTCTGTAACTGGTAAAACAGCAAGGTGATGGATGGAATGCTTGAATTATTTTCAGCCACTGGCAATTGCTTGGGGCCGCATCTCAATCCATAGTTTTTTTTTTTTTGCGCACCATGCCACCCCAGTTTGGACTCAGCCATATGCAAGTCAGTCTTGACCCTGCCCCCACCCCCCCTCCCCCCCCGGGAACAGTTCAGCCTGAACTGACAAGCCAGGTCCTCCCTGGACCAGAAACAAACATTCTGGGACCAGTTTCAGGGTATTACCCTTTTTAGGGTTGAGCCTGCGCTTGCGAGACGCTGTAGTAGTTAGAAAAGGGCTCGGAGCCCCGTCCATGTCACGTCAGTGTCTTTCATTGGTTCCTTGGCTTGCCTTCATTAGTGGAAGGCATGCATACGTCATGCCTTTTCCGGTGGTTAGCCCTCCTCGAGCGCAGCGACCAAGTACTGAAAACATACGAGGCTTGCTATTTTCTGTCTGGTTTGTGGACTACTTTCTCTCTTTTTTCACAGCACGATCTCCCTTGGCAGAAGTCAAGCGCTTTGCATGACATCGGCCCTGTTACATAGTTACTTGCACTTTTGCGGTTAAGTAGATCATTGCATTTTTGCCAATAGGTTTTACTACGAGTGAGCTGTAGCAGTGCGATTGCGCTCTTTTTTTCCATTTAATGAGGCAAGAAAAGTCTGGTTGGGAGTTTACAACTGCTAATAGCTCTAACTTGGAGAAATGTGAGACCAGTTGCATTGCAAATGCTTGTTTGCATTTTTCGCCCTAAGTGGGATAAGTATGTCCAGGCAGGGTCCCGTGCTCGCTATGCCACCAGAGTCAAGCTAACCTGGCTGAAGAGGGGAGATACCCCAAAGCCGGTCCCAGGATGCTTGTTTCTGGTCCAAGGAGGACATGACCTGGCACTTCAGGCTGGACTGTTCCCATGGGTCGCAGGGTCAAGACTGGTTTGCATATTGCTGTGTCCAAACTGGAATTGCATGGCGAGCAAATAACAATTGATTTAGGACCCTATCTGTGAATGGAGATGAATGTTTGATTTGTTAAGCAATCCATCCATCATTTGTTCTTTTTGCAGTTCTCCTTAACTGCTAGGCATCAGTAGGGCATCTCACCAGCATATATAATATTACTTCTTTATTTGATGCAGAAAAAGTGAACATGCAATGTTTATCAAGCTAATATAATACATCACTTATCATATTGTTGAATTGCATCCGTGCAGTAAGATGATCTTATTGTTCTTGACCAAAGTTTTGATGGAACACTGTGTGGTGCAAGGTACCTCCCTGCTGTCCTTTATATGGTCAGTCATAAAGGATTTGTGTGGCCATATAGAGAAACAAGGCCAGAGGCATTGTTTCTTCATAAGATAATGGGACTTCTACGTGACTTACAGTATCATTTCAGTGTGAGGCAGAGGGTTTTTTATTCCTTGTAGTGCATGGTCACACCATAACCTTAACACAAACCACATAAATACTTGGTATCTTGCACTTCCATATGAAAGCTACAGTATTTTTGCAAACATGAAGAATAAAACTAGAATCTGTAGTTCAAAATTAAGGACACAAAAAAGTAGTTAGCAACTTGTGGAATAAAAAATATAATCATTATATTGTAATTCAGAGTAAAAATGGTTCAGCTCAGAATGTATAGAAACTTGCAGATGTTCTGTCTTTCTTGTAATGATCTGTTGTGTGGAAAAAATAAACACATAGTCATAAATATCTCATTTTTGCCGATGTCAGACCCAATTCGGACCGCAATAGTGCCTCAATGGAGGGTTTGAGGTCATTTGGCACTTAATTCCCAGCATCCGTTCTACTATGTCTCTGCAAACTAAGCCATTTACAACCCCTTCAGCACTCTCCGTGGTAGTGATGGCGAGCAGTCACAGGCTTACCAGGAAAGTATTGTTAGTGCTTGAGCTCAGCAATCAACCAACACTTGCTAAGTTAATAAATGATTGTCCAATCCGGTGCTTGAATTGGAGAAGAAAAGTACTTTAACACGCAGTAGGAACTAAATACTACAGGAATGAGAATTAGCATACAACTTAGTGTTCTAGCATTGGAGTTTATCTGCACCTTTTCTTTCTATAGGCCTGACTCCCATTCCCAACTAATTTCTAGGTGGTTCCTTAACTTCATTAGGCTCGGGTGTAGATTACCCTTGCTCTGTTGGTATTGTGGCCAGTCTCTAAGTCCACAGTTTTTCACCCAGTAAGTCTGTAAGGATGTGTCTGCTCAGAGGGCTCCAGTGGAGGTGCGGGGTGGGGGCAATTCCTCCCCTGCTCGACCAGTTTTCTTCTTCTGGGCTATGCATGAATTGGCAGTTCCTCTCAGCCTCCTCTTCCATCATGTTTCTGCTGATGTGTCTGCTGCGGTGGTCAGGGACGGCTGCATTGTGAAGTGCTGGATTTCTCATGGCTGGTCTGGCGGGTGCTCTAAGCAGCCCTACTGGGGCCAAACAGGTCTTCTACCATGCGAGCACACACATACCAGGCTAGAACAGGAGGAAAAACCTTGGTGTTTGGAAGGGAACACGACTCAGTCATGCCAAGGTCTTTCAGTGATTCAGGTCTTGTCACAGCTTCATGATTTGGGCATAGCGGTTCGGGTCATGCTGTATCTTCATGATTTGAGCAAAACGACTCAAGTCATGATGCAATTTCACAACTTTGGTACAGCTGCTCAGGTCATGACACTGTTTCACAACATTAAACCGTTGGTCAGGTCAATGCCGCAGCTTTGCGATTCCCATCAGAAATAGCATTTTAGAGCCTGGAGCCTGCTGACACAGTCATTCAAATCACTCTCAGCAGTCTTTCCTCTTCAGCAGGCCTGCCACACTGGGTTCACGCTTCATCGCACTCCTGGACAGTCACTCCTCCTGCAGGGTTGGCAAGCATCTTCCCTCTCTCAGTTGGCATGCATTTCTTCCAGCAAGAGGTCAGAATCAGGTGATGTCCCCTCACGTCTGGAAGTTGACTGTCAGACACCATCTCTGGCCGCCCACCAATCCTCTGAGTACTCTACAGAGCATTCTCTTCTTTGGTCATAGATAATGTGGAACAGGAACAATAAGTGGTCAGTTCGGTACCTTTTTATGTGGTAAAAGAAGACAGGAGATGTGAATACACTGTCTGCACTTTCAGGATGGGTTTGGGGTGGCTCCTCATTCTTTTTCGGGCTGCTGTTCAACACAGCCTATTTGAAGAGTGATTTCTCTCAAACCAGGGTAATCTCCAGCCTCGAATACCCACAACAGAGGCACAGACATCTGAGGTTTTTGCACCTGGCTGTTATCACCTAAATTGAAAGATTGTGAACACTAAAAGCTGTGTCTCACCTAAAGTGGTCGCTTTCACCTTGACAACAGAGTTTGCAGTCCCATCCTTTACCCCCACCATGTACCAAACAGCAATTCTTCTGGAATGCTAACCAGCAGTCTCTTTCTCAGCAAAAGGGCATCTGAATTTCTAAAGGAGGCTTGTCGTCTCTCCTCTCACTGAAGTCTCTGGGACTCCTCACTCCAGATTTAGGAATGTCAGAAATACACTCCCATTGTCTGGTTAAAACAAATCTCCTCACCACGTTATTGTGCAGCATATCAGGCTTAGGGTATTAAACATGGATCTCACAGGCCTTTATCACTCTGGTTCACACAATTACGTATGTACCATGCAGACCACATACATAACAAGTACACATACTCTTGAGAAGTAATCACTAGGCCTGGGTAAAAACACAGAAGTGGAAATTTACTCCAGTGAGGTAGATAAAATGTATTGTCACAGTTTTATTTTTAAAAATGAAAGTACCATCCCCATTGTATGTGCTAAACCAATGTGGAGATAGTTGTCCTCTTTCTGTACATTGAGGGTACACTTAGTAAGCCCCACCAGGTCACAGGACTGGATGTAGATCTCACTCATGTCAATGGTCAGGCCTGGACCTCTGCACACACACTAGATTAGTATGAGGGTAGGACCAAAACACATGATTCCAAATGCTATTAGTGGTGCACTCGAGGCTGTGGATCAACTTCCACACATTGCAGGGGGCATTCCCATCCCAGCAGGAAATCTGTTCGTTTTAGAAAGAACTCATCAGTAGAATGAAAAGCCATTTCTCATTTTTATTCAAACTGCAGCAGTAGTTATATTCTGTGACCTGCTGTTCACCGTGGCTGCTAGCTCTGGCGGTAGGTAGTTTGACATCACAATGCAACTGTAATAACTAGTTGATGAGCTATGTAATTTTCTTATTACTCATGACTAGCGAAGTCACAACTCAACTGAACTGAAATAAGGAAATAAGCGACTGTCTTATATACAGAGATCTGCAGTCTTAATGTATTACATTACATTAAAATCTTAAAGTGTTAATGGTCATGCTTGCACCTTTACTCTATATGTTACTATAGTTGGGTTGCAGGGAAAATATGCACTCTGAGTGAATTGACTCCTGTGTATTTTGTAGATTAATTGAGCAGATAAATAGGAAGGCAGATTATTTAGCACCCTGCAACTACCATTTCTAGTTAGAAAATATAGCTATAATAACCAAAGAGCTGGTTAAGATAATAGTCAAATTTACCAACCTGCCACTTTAATCTGCATTGGATTAAGCATTTCTGGAACACTGCAATAATTTCGAGGCCTTAGTTGTCCCCCACATCTGAAAGTATAGATTACTACCTACGCTCATGGGAGTTTTCACCACTAAGGCGGAAGAACCTGGATAGACCATCGGCTTTAGAGTGGGTTGTCCCAGGGTGGTGTTTCACCGTAAAGTCAATTTATGGTAGGTGATGGAACACCTTAACAGTTTGGGATTCTCATCTATCATCTGCATGATCTATCTGAGGGTCCTACAGTCTGTCTGGATCTGGAAGTGATCCTCAAAAAGTTGTGGTCTTAGCTTCTTCAGTGCCAAGACCACAGCAAAAGCTTCTCAATAGCTCTAGGGCAATGCCTCTCCCTGCACCTTCACTCCCACATTTTTAGACTGATGATGCTGTTTTTTTGATCCTGAGAGCACACTGAGGCCTGCTAACCAGACCTCCGTATCTATGTTCTGACGCTATACAATTACTATGTGGAATTGGATGCACCCAATTGACAAGAATTGACTTATAAGGTTCTAGCATATGGACCCCAGGGCATGTAAGGCAGAGTGTCTGGCAGGGGGATGGGCCACTTGTGGCTGCAACACTATTTGTGCCACTCTGTGTGTGACAAAGTACAAAATGGCCCCAGCCTGCCACTGTAGACAGGAAGGACAGTGGTTTCACTGCCAATTCGACTTTGCCATTTACTCCATTGGCAAAGTCACCCTATTCCTTAAGGAAGGCCTATAGAGCTGTGTTTTAAGACTTATATGTTTGATATGTCTTAAAAGCAACTCTTGAAATAGTCGTTTTGCTGTGGATAAAGTTAATAGCCTCAATGGCTAACACAGGGTTACCGGTTGGCACACCAGCCCTGACAACTCCTGAATTGGACTACCTAACTGGGCCTTGTAAGTTATCAAATTAATTGTGCATTAAACCCGACGTGACGCCCAGTGGTCAGGGTATGCCCAGATGGGTCCATTGCTCACTTTGTCACTGGATTCAAGCTAGCTTGGCTGATGAGGGGTGATACCCTGAAACCGGTCCCAGGATGTTTGTTTCCAGTCTAGGGAGGACCTAGCCTGGCAGTTCGTGCTGGACTGTTCCCATGTGTGCCAGGGTCAAGACTGATTCGCATATGGCTGGGTCCAAACTGAGGTGGCATGGTGAGCAAAATAATGATGGATTTAACACAGATCTGTGACTGGGGTGAGTATTTGAAAAGTTTCAGCACGCTGCTGCATCATCCTTTTGTGTTGCTAACTTTCTATAAGTGGCACTGGCATTTTTAGAATTGTGACTTAAAATCCAACTTTAGCATAAAAGAGTAATTTAAATTACAATTCGTTTGCCTCCACACATGATATTTCTACCTTTTCCAAATGAATGCTAGCACTTGTTATCCTATGTGAACGTTAGGACTTGCAGTAGCAAAAAACGAATTTAGGATTGTTTTTATTATCAGGACATGTAAAAATTAAAAACGCATGTACTTTGTCTTACATACAATGCTCCCTGCCCTATGTGCTATTTGTGGTCTCTTCTAGAGATGACGTAGATGTATTAAAATGGAAGATTTAGGCCTGGCAAAAAGTTTCTTTTGTCTGGTCGAATCAGTAGTTTAAAACAGCACTGCAGCCTGAAATGGCAGGCCTGCGACATGTTTTAACGTGATATGTTAGTAGGTGGCACAATGAGTGCTTCAGGCTCACTAGTAGCAGTTAATTTACAGGTGTGTTAGGTACACATAGTACAACTTTACTTCAGTGACTTAAAAGTAAATTAAATGTGCCATTCGGTTGTAAGCCAATTTTACCATGATTTTAGGATTGTGCACAAGCTCCTTAACACGGGTTAGTAGTGGCTAAGTGTGCAGAGTTCTATTGCCAATAAAAATTAATTCAGAAAACGGGAGGGTTGACAGCAAAATGTTTGGGGGAAGACCACACTAAGGATACCCAATATAATATTCTCAACAGGGATGTGGAATTCTTCTGACGCCCGGGACATCTTGTTTGGGGGTCAAGGGCAACAAGTTTTTATGTTCACTTTGTCCTTGGGACAAGTAGGCCCAACCCTCTGCAGCACAAACCCTTTGGCTGCCTGTTTACAGAGAGTGGAACTCTCTGCAGTTGAGGTAATGTGTTTCCAAAAGACAATGCTGTTCGAACTTGTATTTATGGTTCATTATTTGAAAGCCTTCATTATTAGGGTGAGTGCTGTAAATAAATGTTTTAAGGTCACACTTCACTACTGACGGTTCCAGTACAAAGAAAAAAAACGTGTATACACGTTTGAAAAGTTTAGGCTATGAGGCTAAGTATAATGCTCCCAGAATGCTCTCTGATTAGATGCAAATGAAGTGTCATTTAGTAAAATGTGTTGATGCATGCTAGTATTTCCCAAAAATATTTCTAATGGAAAATCAGTGTAACCATTTTCAACACGAATATGGGAAGCTTGAAAATAAACAAACACTGACAAAGCCAACTGGTCTGACATATTTATATAAGTCTTTTAGTTTCATCAATGCGTGTCTTGTTTTGACATGGCTTTTGTAACACTTTATTGTTGTGGGAGCTACCAGGCCCTCAACATTGTAAAAACACTGGCAAAACCCCCCCCAAAAGTTTTTGAACTCTAAAAGCACACGTTGCCACCAGTGGCATAACAAAGGCCCCGCAGCCGCCCTCCAGGGGGCCCCTTCAGCACAGCACATGTCCTGAGTGAGTCTGTAGAGGGGGCTCCTCCATGTTCTTTGCAAAGGGGCACCCTCCAGTTTCGTTACGTCACTGATTGCCACTGTAGTTCCTGACACTGAACAAAACTACTTTGTGTGTCAATATGCTCCTTGTGGAAGAGCAGAATGCGATCACTCACAGTAAAGCCAGCCGAAAGAGAGAGAAATAGAAGTTTAATAAAAACAAAATGTCTTTGTTAACACCAAACCTAATTAGGGACCAAGACCCACATGTAGGTAGCTTTTTGCATGCCGCAAACAGCGACTTTCGCTGTTTGCGACGTGCAAAAAGCACATTGCGATGCACAAACCCAGTTTTGCGATTCAGTAACCTAGTTACCGAATCGCAAAACGGGTTTGCGACTTGCAATTAGGAAGGGGTGTTCCCTTCTTAATTGCGACTCGCAGTGCAATGTAGGATTGTTTTGTGACCGCGTACGCGGGAGCAAACCAATCGCAGTTTGCACCCATTTCAAATGGGTGCTAACACTTTCGCAAAAGGGAAGGGGTCCCCAGGGGACCCCTTCCCCATTGTGAATGTCACTGTAAACATTTTTTCAGAGAAGGCACCACTGCCTGCTGTGAAAAAATTAAACGAAAATGTTTCATTTTTCGTTTTTGTAATGCATCTCGTTTTCCTTTAAGGAAGCAGTCACAGACATGGTGGTCTGCTGTCTCCAGCAGGCCACCATCCCTGTGAGGGCCGCTATTCGCAAGGGGGTCGCAAATTGCGACCCACCTCATGATTATTCACTAGGTGGGCATTTGCGAAGCCCTTGCGAATCACAGATGGTGTCAGGGACACCATCCTATATTCGGATTTGCGACTCGCAAATTGCGAGTCGCTCTGACTCGCAATTTGCGGGTCGCAAATCTGAACCTACCTACATGTGGCCCCAAATTCTTAAAGAAAGTCACAGAAGTGCACCCATGGTATGTCGTACCCCTATAAAATATTTGTGAAGTGTATTTTAGCATGGGTAAATACGCATGTGTAGATTTGCTCATGTGAAAATCTATTGAGCATTTGCAAGTTCATTTTCCCTCCAGCCACTTTCTTCCCAACCCTGGAAAAAGTTCCAATTCTGCCATTGTCGGGAGTAAATGTCCAACCTTTCTTATTGTGGGAAAATATTAGAGAGAAGCTGGTGAAAATCTTTAAAACATGCAGGTTAGCAGGTTTGCAGACTCAAAGGCATTCCAGCCCTGGAACTATTGCTTACTGCTTCCTCCAGCCCCAGTATGCAGATCTGCAGAAAGGTGGCAAAATAAGGAAATGGCTACATTAGGGATTGAAACTGCAAGTATTCAAGCCCTACAATGGTAGTAGCCCTGACATAATCAGAGAGGCTATTATCAGAGCTCTTACATAATGAGATTGCTGCCATAATTTGTCGCCACACTACATGGTACCAAAGGGGCAAGTAGATCTTTTTACAGGACAAGTAGATTTGTGAAGCAACCTGTCCCCTGGACATGTAGATATTTTAATAAATTTCACACCCCTGCTCAAAAATTAAAACATGGAAGGCCAGCCTCGCATTTTGACAGATTGATGGTCAAGCCTAAAACAAATTTAATTCCCTTTTTTGTTCTCTTGAATCAAGCAGTGTTGTTGGTAGTTCCATTAATTATACTGGTCAGTTTTCCTCCCACTTCACTAGTGCCCAACTGCTGTTAAAAACATCTCTATTGTAAACTGCAGTAGTTAGTTCATGTAGGTTTTAATCATAGATTGATTGCTGCTAGCCCTAAGAACCAATGGCAAGGCAACCCAAGTGTCTGTAGCTCAGTTTCCTAAAGCGTTTAAGATGAAACAGTGCCTTCCAATGAACTTGTAAATCATGGTGTCAACCAATGTGTATTATTTTGTCTGAAATCCTGAGCATTTCGTTTATTCTTTTGTATTACACTAACACTAATGTTTTGGCCTTTTAAAAATGCTGTCCTGTGAATAAAGAGGCAGATTTAACACTTTAAGTTGATTGAGAGAGAGAAAGAAGGGTTGTTACTCACTATAGAGGATCATAGTTTATACATCGGTCAGAAAAGGTGGGTCTGAACTGCTTTCCTGATTTCTAAGGTCCTGTTTTGAGGCACAGATTCTGCGAGAGATTGCCTATAGAAAAATTGTCAAGGTTCTGTTGGCTCATTTAACCTGGCTGTAATTGTTAGAAGCCATTTATACTAATAACCATGAGCTGCTCTTTCATCTTCGAGAGAGCTGGATAGGAATGTCAGTCAAAGCTCTGCATTAGCTTGCTTCTTTACTTAATAGTTTTAATCAGATTGGTAAAGGCAGTAGCATGACCACTACAAACACCACAACCTATGTAGTTCCTATTGGAGGAGTTATCTCTAGGGGAAGCACTTCATTTTCAACTGCATGGCGTTAGACTCTTGGCGTTCGACTCAATGCATGTCTACATAAAGACACTTTTAGTGTATGCTGCAAGTAGCCTTTACGGGGAAACTTTGTTTCTTTGGTTTTTTATGTAGTTTTTTGGGGATGGAGATGTTCCCTGCATGGTAAATGGGACTTTACCCCTGGCATAAGTACCCGACTGCTTATATATGGTATCCTGACTTTATTTTTTGGCCTGGCCTCGTGCCTAACTACCATATGTGCAGAGGCCAAAGCATGGCCCTTGCTATGAGAGGTCCGTGACTTTTCCTATGACCTGGAGGGGGGCACCAGTATAGTGTAATTTGAGACAGAAAGCTATTGTCTTCATAATTGGGTTTATCATATACTGCGATGATGGCAGTTTACCATGTTTTAAGGATCAGTAATTTGACAAGACTTTTTGTGAGGATCACTGGAGTTGAGGCGCACTGGCCAACTTATGCTCCTCTATGCGCTCACCCAGTCAGTTGTGCTAACATCAAGTACAGGTTTAGTGTGTTGGTGTGTGTGGCCCCTTTGTCAGTTCAAGGTGTGTGTGAGTGAGCCAGAGTAAAGGTGGCTTGTGGAATCCATTTGGATGCACTGGCTTTGCACAAGCTGGAGCATGAGAACAATGCTACCAGCAAAATGTGTTTTTCACACATCCCTGTAGCTGAAGACAGGAGACCTAGATACTTAAGTAAGGGAGTTTACAACGGGCTCCTTTAGATATTGAATGAGGGCTTTTGGTTATCAATGAGCTGCTGATTATTCGTGAACATTGCCAATTGGTGGATGATAGGGATTGGGGTGAGACTGCAGTCTTTCCTATGAAAGTTGTTGAAGACTTTAGATGAGGCCTACCATTTTTTTATCCACTGATTACTCCTTCATTTGGGTTGATGGCAGCCAGTTGCAGAAACTTCATACGTCTCCGTGCTTCTGTTGTGGGTGCTTCAGGGAGGAGTCATTCCTGCTGTGAAAACCTTCATTAAATACAAAGGCTGCATGTGGAGCACAGCTTGGAAATGACGCTTACAAGAAGCACCTCAAACTGCCTGTACAGTATGAAACAGTGGGTTTATATGCTCTGTTTGCCATTTGTTTCTAAAAGTGGGAGCTCAGCTACCTCTCTGTTTCAGTTCCAAGTGTTATTTGACCAAGGAAGGGACTGTTCCACAGAGTACGCAGAGGGCTGCTCTGCAATCAGGGCTGGTGTCTATCAGCCAGTCTCCTAGAGTTGAGGGGACTTTGCTTGAAGTCTGGATGTCTTACTAGTTCAATACACAGTGAGGGTCCCCTCTTAAAGAACCATGTATAAATTAATATGATAAGAAAACAATATCACAAAGGTCCATATTTCATAGAGCAAATTTCCGAGTCCCCTGATGAATCCAAAGATTTATTGACCAGTTCCGAACATCAAAGGTAGATTGTACATCCAGCCAACACGTGTTTCGTCTTGGGAAATGTTTAAATCCCTTACGACTTCTTCAGGGCTAGAAATCATAAAGATAACACACGAGTTAAGATCAATGTACTTAACCGCCCAGTTCACATCAATTGTATACCAAATCCAAAAGGAAAAATGAATGGTCAAAACCACCTCATAAAAAGTGAGAGGAAAGAGATCAACAACCAACTCCAACTAAAAAGCACTTTGCTAAAACACCCATGAGTGATGAGAAAACAAAAACTCACAACATGCTTAACCATGTGTGAAAGACCCAAGTCAATAATCAACCAAAAGGAGACACCCATAATCCATAGTGTGATCGTGTACCTATAGATAAATTTGTGTTCAAATACCTTGTAAATCAATCACAATTTAAAGGCAAGTATTCATCAACTAATATCAATCCAGTATGGACTTCCAGCGTAACCAGTATCCAATCCAAGTTCAAAATCTAATGTTAAAGAGAAAGGGGAAAAGTATAAGTGTTTACCAACAAGCTAATACCTAGTAAGGGCAAAACGTTACAACTATTTAATAGATTAGAACATGTCACGGCTGGCATGATCCATAACTATAACATTTAATCAAAAATCCGTGCCAGAATAACCAAGAATACTCCATAAGTTGTAATGCATGCTCACGAACAATACCTATCAACGTGCCGACACAGACTCGATCCTGGAAAGTTGCACTATTAGCAAAGATATTGCCGTGCAATATTGTCGTGCATATAAACATATAAACGTGCATCTAACTCAACTTACCCCCAGTAATTCTGGGACAGTAGATATCTATTGAGAAAACCGGCGTCTTCCAGTACGGACGCCTAGCGTGTGCGCTGAACGCGCACACCCGAAAGTTAAATACACTTCCGGGTTCGGCATTCAAGCTGACCGGGCATCAACATAAAAGACGGCACACCACTGTGTTACATTACATTAGTATATTCCCACTACTAACCGAGGGCACAATACGTGTCTTCTAATACAGACGCACTAAGCACTTAGTCAGTAATTAAGCAAAGGACAAAAAACAAACCAACAAAAAACAGTAATATTAGGATTACATCAACAATGAGACTTTGTTATCAATGGCACTAACATTATAGGCCAAATCTAAATTATTAGAAATATACCAAGTGTATTACTAAACCAAATACATCAATGGGGTACCCATAGTCTTATAATAGCCATAAATGTCAAACAAAGTATGCCATATTTCACATTCAAGTTACTAGTTACCCCAATTAAAACAAACTGAAGAATAAAAGTAGTAACACCAAAGGGGGAAATTAAAACACATCCCCACTCATTGATTGTGTGTTGTTGTGCGTTTAAGAACCATTGATCTTAAATTCGAATGCACTTTATTCACACTGTATAACACTAGAACATTACAAACATACTTATAATAGACGTATTTGCAAAAATACAAAATGTAATTTCATATAGTCACAACTAACCTATAATATGTCACAGAAAATAATGATAATTCAGTCCCCCAAGAAAAATTCTAGTTCCCTATCAGAATTCAATCCTGTTTCTACAGTTCTAAGTCTCATAATCCACAGTGCTTCTTGTCTGCGAAGACGCAGTTCCCTATTGCCCCCTCTTGGGTTACGGGGGACATGTTCCAGTCCAAAAAATTCAAAACATTTTTTGGTTGATTGTGCTTCACAGATAGTCATGTGTGCTACCAAGGGATATCTCACATCCCCATTCTTAAGTGCCCGAATATGTTCTCCTATTCTAGTTTTGAGTGCCCTTATAGTGCTGCCAACATACATTTTTGTACATTTACAACGAACAATGTGTACAACAAAATTAGAGTTACAATCCATAATGGAACGCAAAACAAATGTTTTGTTATTATGACAAAATCCTCGTATTTTGTGACATGCCCAACGACAGACTCCACAAGAGCCACATTTGTAAAAACCCTCCCCTCTCTGAGATAACCAAGTTTTCTTCGGGGAAATAGTAGTATAGCTAGGACTTAATATATTTCTCAAGGTTCTACCCTTACGAAATGATGTAATGACTCCTCCAGCTACCACATCCTTCAGTGTCTCTTCCTGCATAAGTATATTCCAGTGTTTAATCATAAATCTCTTCAGAATCAAGGAAGCATCATTAAAATCCGTTACGAACCGCACCACATTCGACGTTTCCTTTGTCTCTTTCTGTATTCTAAGTCTCAATGTGTCTTTTTTATCAATGTATCTAGCTTTCAGTCGTGCTTTCTTAATAATCTTGCTAGAGTAACCCCGTACTGAAAACCTTCTTTCCATGTCATTCAACTGGTTAACAAATTCCGCATCTATGCTACAGTTACGTCTCGCCCTCAAAAATTCTCCATAGGGAATTGATGCTACCTGATGTCTGGGGTGAGCACTTTTAGCATGCAAAATAGAGTTACAAGCAGTCGCCTTACGGAAAAGCCTACTATGAATCCTGTCATCGCAAATAAAGAGTTCCACATCCAGAAATTCAATCCTATCAGCACTATGTTGGGACGTAAATTTAACATTTATACTGTTAGAGTTTAAGAAACTACAAAATTCCATCAGTTTTGCTTCACCGCCTGTCCAGATCATTATACAGTCGTCTATATAGCGACCCCAAAACAGTATATGTGTTTGCCAGATGACAGAATCAGGGCCCCAAATCCAAGTGTGTTCAAACCATCCCATGAACAGATTAGCATAGGATGGAGAGAACATGGAGCCCATCGCCACACCACATTTCTGTCGAAACCACATGTTGTTAAATAAAAAGAAATTGTTAGTTGTAATGATGTTAACCATATCCAATATCATCTTTGTATGATCCCACAGACTAGCTGACCTTTTGTTTAGGAAAATTTTTAAGGCTTCTATGCCAACATCATGATTAATGCAAGTATACAGAGAAACCACGTCTAGAGTGACCAGTAACATACTGCTGTCCCACTCCACGTCACTCAAAGTACTCAGAATATGCGTGGTATCTCTGATAAAAGAAGGAAGATTATGAACTAACGGTTGCAAAAAACAGTCCACATATTCAGAAAGCCTCTCCGTAGGGCCAAGTATGCCTGATACAATTGGTCTCCCAGGTGGAAAAGGTAAGCCTTTATGAATCTTAGGCAAAGTATAAATACACGGATAACGTGGATGGTGTATCTTGAGGTACAGGTATTCATCTTTATTAAGTAACCCCTGCTGGTGCCACAAAACTAGTCTGTTATTAATCATAAGAGCAAGACTGGGGATGGGATTATATGTGATCGTCTCATAGCATGACAGGTCATTTAATTGTGCTAAAATCTCATTATCATAGTCAACCCTATCCATGATGACCACATTCCCACCCTTGTCCGCTTGCCTAATGATAATATTGTCGTTTTGTTTAAGTTCTTGTAATGCAACTAGTTCATCCGGACGTAAGTTGCTGGAGGCATGTCGATATTTATTCTTAGTTAAAAAGTTGTCATAGTCTTCGCAAACTTTATCAAAGAATTTATCTAAGGGGTTCATACCACAGGATCTCGGAATCCATCTAGATTGCCTTTTAAGTCCACTAGAAACACTTCTATTAGACGTAACATCTAAATCATCTAGAATTCTGGCAGTAATGTCTGGGTCTTCATCCCGTTCAGCTAAAGAAATCAAGATTGCAGTATCTCGTACATCTTCAATAGATAAAGTACTCAACACAGGAACAGCATCATCAGTATTTGTAACATTATTGGGATTCTGTTGAAAATGTTTTTTAAGTTTCAATTTACGAACAAATTTAAACAAGTCAATTTTAGATCTACATGGGTCCCCAAAGTTACTAGGACAATAACTAAGACCCTTTGATAAAAGACTTTTGATCCCTGTAGTTAGTACCATATTTGTTAAATTCACTATATTGATAGATACTGCATCATCCGGATTCATATTTTCTTGTCCCGAGATCTCGTTTTGACTCCCATCTCTTTCGCAGCATTTACCCCTGCCTCTCCTACCCCTCCTAGTTTTTTCATATCTGTTCTTCCCCTGTTTTGAGTATTTCTGCCTCGTTTCATTCTCATTAGTTCCAATAAAAAACTATTACCACAAGAGGTTTCCTGAGCCGAAGTGCTGGATCCATCCTCCACTTCACTGTCACTCGTGATCGAGGTACTAATAGATGTTGAATCAGAGAACTTCGACAGACCCGAACCACTGGCGACCCCTCCACTGTGAAAAAGGTGATCATATTTATTGGAGAAGGTAAAGATTCTACCAGTTAGGTAATCTCTCTCGTCCCGTTTGAGTTTACGAGCCTTCCTCTGCATAATTTCCTCCTGATATTTAATTAGAACTTGTTCTAAAATCTTATAATTTTTCTCAGTAGCCTCTTTGAGATTCAAGCTCTCGATATCTTTTTCAAGAATATCGATTTCGGTCTGTAATTGACTGACTTTCCTCTCAGAGTTAATGATCAAAATATCCATAAGTTTCATGGAGCTGCCAGTTAATTCCTTATCCCATAATTTTAGTAAATCATCATCCAAGTCATCATAAGTGGGGAAGATTTGCGATCTCAAACCACGGGGAATACGGTTGAGTTTCTTATATTGCTTTAATGTTGTCCCATCCCACCACTTGGATAACTCATTTTTCTTCATCCTCTCTAATCTTATAAATTTATTTCTAAGACCTTCTTTTTGTAGGTTACTACCAGACACATTTTGAAAGTTGCCTCCTTTTGCTAGACTGTCAAATAATTCCTCTGCTGCTTTGATCCTATCCATGGTAGAATAAACAAGTTATAATTTTATATATACAAGGGTCACATCCAAGCAGCCTCCTCAAGTTAGACAAGAAAAAGTTAATGGGGTGCACGGTGAGGAAATATGGCGCTAAGGTAAAGTAAGTCTTACTAGTTGTCTAGTAAGGTGTATGTCATCATTGAGTCAACTAAAAGCTGAACAATGCACAATGGTGTCAGAGCTGTCACACAATATAGGAGTTACAATTTGACCTTGGCCTCTGTCTGGGTGTACTGCAAGTTTATCCAGTTTGCCATTTAGATGTCCCCCCAGTGAGTATGACATTATTGGGGAGCTTTTCTCAGAGGCCAGTTTGGTTTGGAACACAGCTGTAACTGTGATTTGCTTGTAATGGAACTGGTAGCGGGCCATTGCATAGCTGTCATTGCCATGAATGGTTAAACGGTGGACAATTCAGTATGGGTTACTTTGTTAGTTTCACATTTTGTTTGCTAGTCTCTGGCTGTGAGTAATGTTCTGGTTGCAAGGGATTGTGGGTTATGTAGAGGTGTGTTTTATGGTGCAGTGTGTAGGTGTGTTGGATATGTGAATGTGTTTCAGCTGTGGGATATTCAGAATATCCAGTGTGTTGTAGTGTTTTGACTGATGTGCATTCAGACCACTGCGGTTCGCACCACCAATGGTATTCCGTTCTTGTGATTTGTGGATTGTAACTTGATCGGATGATTTTGGTCAGGCTGGCGGAGCTGGCGGTCGAACAGTCTTTTTTCCCCGCCCGCCAGTGTCCTGGTGTTTTTGGGAAAATGGCTGTTTTTTGGCAGACTGAGCTGTGTACCTCTTAATATGGTGGTCGGATTACCGCCAATTTGGCAGTCTTTTTGCAGCTGCCAGTACCGTCGACCGCCAAAGTTGTAATGAAACCCATAGTCATAGGTCAGTAAGGTGACAGTGAATGACACAGTTGAAGATGTCCAAAGAATTGGGAAGGGAAGGACCCAAACCCTTCCTGCAAGTCAGCAAATTAGTTCAAATTACTTCATGAAGTCAGTTGTCATAGCTTCCCTGGTGGAAATGCCAGCTGTATTCCACTCTTCTAAATTAGCCAGAGCAGAAACCTTTGGGAGACTGGTTACAACCTATAGAGTATTCTCTCCCAGCAGTTTATCTTTCTCATTTTATGAAGATAGTTTTTCCAGATGGAAAATATGGTCTTCGTCCATAGACCTAGTGAAGCGGTGAGTATTTTCCAAACCCCAACATCTCTCCATGGTGCATAGGATCAGAGCCCCATTTATTCCAGTAAGAGACAGTCCTGTAATATACTAGTTCTCAGCCATGCCTAGACACCATCAAGTGATGATGTGCAGCATTTTGTCATGGATTACTTGGGCCGCCTGTTACTCCAGAGAAATGTTCTTGTGAGCATCATATTTATCCTTGTGGAGAAAGGAGGGTAGTGTGTTTTGGATGTTTTTCATGACATACAGGATACAGGAGCTGTGTTAGTACAACCATCTTTACCAGAGCCACACACCCATCAGAGGCAGGGGCATCCACTGCTGAAGATCTCTCTTCAGCCTGTCCAGCATTGGAGTTGAATTTATTACACAACTTGAGGCTCATTCTCGGCCACCAATTTCCCAAGGTAGCGGAAGTTATTCTCACCCAATGGGTGTCCCTCAGCCATTACCTCTGCCGCTCCATGTACTGGAAAGACACTGTATTTAGTCTAGTTAATCTTCTGTTCTGCCTGTTCTAGAAAGACGTGTACTATTTTGGAGCCTGGGCTCACTGTATTGCTAATGTCTGCATATCGCAAGACTTTTTTTTCCCAGCCTATGGTCCCATCTGAAGCCTGCAATGTCACTAGTCCCACTGATTCCTTGAGCCAGGGGCTCTGTGGCGAGTGCAAAAGAAGAGGTGAAAGGTGGCAACCCACTTAAGAATAGTCATCTCTGCCATTATTTGCCAAAGTATATTCCTGTTAACCAGATTGAAAGCGTTGTGAAAATCTACAAAACAGCAGAACAGATTCCCTCTTTTTCAATCGCTTTGTGGCTCATTGTCCAAAGACTAAAGCAGTGATCAATAGTGGAGTGTTCTGCCTTAAGTTCACCTTGCTCTATAGCAGTGGTCTTAAAACTTTTTAATGCTGCGCCCCCCCAGTTGAAAAATAAAAATCATTGCCCCCCCCTCAGAACTTTTCACAATTATCTTAGAAAGATGGCAATGTTTAAATAGGTCTAAAACTATTTAAACATTGCAGTTAAGTACCGTTACCTTTTTAAAACTGCAATAACATGCCTCTGCTTGAAACAAAGACATGTTAACTGTATAAAATTTATTTTGGCCAGAGTTTGGTGTTCCCCCCCCCTGGGATCACTTGAGGCCCCCCAGTTTGAAGACCTCTGCTCTATAGAGATCAAGGTGTTATTCTCAATCCAATCCTTTAGCGACAGGAGGATCTGTTTGGCAACTAACTAAGGTGCAGCATCAAGCAAACTGATTTGGCGATAGTTTTGGGGGTTAAATGGGTCACTTTTTTTAAATTGGTTTAAAAACGGCTCCCGTCCAGCTCTCTGGAAATTTCCCTTCCTTCAAGCAGCCGACAAAGGCGATATGTGAAAAGCTGGCCCACCAATCGGGATTGGATTTGACTATAGCTCCAGAACATTGCCTGGAACCGCAGCCCTAGTAAGGTTTATATGGGTTCTCATCTCTTTTATTGCAGATAGAGATGTATAAAAACAGATCCCTATCCGGGTCTACCATATCTCCATATACTACCTTGTTTTTAACAAATACATGTATAGTAGAAAGTCCACCCGGGCTACTTCTGAGATATTGAAGTTCAGTGTTCTTACTTTTATTCCCTCCTTCCTTCACCAGCTCCCAAAATTACTTCGTCTTTCAATGTTTTTACAGACAACACCCTATCCCAATTTGTTCTGTAAATACGAATTTTTCTTTTCCTTAATTAATTTACCATACTCTGCTTGTATTTTATGAATACTCACTTCCCTTTCCAGATTTATCATTTCTCCCTTACATTCATTTGCTTTACTCGATTGTCTTTTTAGTTTTTGATATTCCAAATCAAATCAGCCTGAGCATTACAATTCCACCAGGCATTCCACCACTCTGTTTACTCCCTTATTGTACCAATCTAAAATCTTTACTTTCCAGGTTAATATTTGCCTGGCGTACCACCAGTTGCAATTTAGCAAATAAAGCCAGCTGTGACTCATTTATATGAGTGGTCGACCTTCTGGGATAATCTATTTAAACAGGTAGCACTTGATCCCTGATCAAGGATCCAAATTGTAACCCCATGTGTAGGGGCTAGTGACCCGCAGAATCTGAAAATTGTGAAAAATTCTAAGAACCATATGTGAATAAAGACATAATCACTCGGCCCTTGCAGATTGCCCATAGCCAGTACTTTGTTTAGAGATCTCCCATTTAAACAGATGAACCCAATTTGGCTAGAGGATAGTTGTTATGATGGTACTGTCCAAACATTTATGTTATCTCTTTTGGTTCAACCACCAAGTGGTTGAAGTTTCATAGAGGCCTCTAATGTGTCCCCCAAAACTTTAACAAACCAAGCCTCCAAAAGCCACTGCGGGTCCCCTTCTCTCCTCATATGCTGAGCTCAATTGGCACATGTTTAGATGGCCCACTTGCATGGATGTATTTTTCTGTAACCCTGGCTGCGGCCTTTCCTGAGAGAAAGTAGTATAATTGTGAAAAGGACATTTGTGTACTTGGATGTTGTTGACACAAAATATTGCTCAGTAGTAACACGTTTACAAAGATGGCTAGCTGAAAGGCGCTAATGTAAGCATGTTACTCTTGTTTAGGGCTGAGGCATGACCCGTTTAAGTCTCCTCCCAGTATAGTCAGTCACGTAGGGGCCTCAAGGGCTCAGTGTGCGTATAGGAAACAGTAACCCAGAAACCATAACATGCCTGCTGAGCTGGTAATCATGCCCCCTGGAAGGAAAAATGTATTATTATTTTTTAATAGAATGTCCACTCTCCTAGAAAGTCAGGCAAACCCAGTGTGGAAAACAGAGATGAACTTGTCTATCAAGCAAAACCTTTTGGAACCCGCCGGTACGATTCTGATCAGTATCACTTTGCCAGTTTCGGGACTGCGTCCCTCTTGTCGTAGGACCCTTACTGTGAGGGTAAGACTGCTTGGTTTAGGGCGACAGCACCACTGCTTGTGTGTGACTGAGTCAGTCCCATGCCGACTGGAAGGTGTTGGTCTGACCTTTTAGGCTAGCTTGCTGCACCTCACCCAAACCTAGAAAATAAAGGTGATTTGTGGCAGCCTAGAAACATGACACTCTGACTCCTCAGGAAAGACGTGGTCGACAGATTGTACCCCCTGTATCTCAGTTACACAAAGTCTCACACATGCGAATGCAGACCAAGAGATGCAGGATAAGGTTCAATGTACTGAAGCAAGTGCATTCTGTGATTAAAAAGCATGATCTACGATTATTAGGAGGATAAAACATAATACAGTGAGTGCGACGATTAGAGTAAAACATATAAACAATCCCAACATCCTGACATAATCATGAGAGCTAATAATTCCTACCTACGCCCTAATTTCTAGCATGAAAGCATAGCTGTATTAGCCCTTCTGCCCGCCCCAGTCTACGGAAGGAGCCCCGATCCCATAACTGAAAGACTGCAAGGGTCTGCCTGTTGTTTTGATGGCAGTCCTCCTGGTTGGCTGGAAAGACAAGGCCAAGAACAGCAAAGTCGACTGTCGACAAAGTGGCGCACAGCCTAAGAATGACCTGGCTCGAATGCCGTCTATACTTAGACGTAGGCCTATGTGGTGTTCTGAGAACAGCTCTGACATGATGATAAGTTTGTGATTAGAAGGCGGACTCTGTAACTCTTAAAGCGTCAACACTTGATAAACTGTCATGTACAAATATGACTACCTCGAGCAGGGCACAGAGTGAAATGTGTGCAAGGGACAGATAAACGAAGAACATAAACAAGTATGTTTTCTAAGAAAAGCAGCTGTTTAAAATATAAAACAACAAGCTAAAAGTTAGCTGTGCTAAAGTATAATAAAATGAATACATGTGTATGTGTCCTAGAGGCACAGGCTATGTATGGGCCTAAGAGCTAAAATATGGGGAACCAATGTAGACGCTAAAAGTAACCCACAACACTTGACCTTTTTGAGCAAGCTGTTTATGCTGATTGAGGGGAGTGAAGGCACCCCAGGTATTCGTTGACCCATCCTCTACACCCCTGTCATCTACCCTGCCAACTAACCTCAGTATTGGGGATAAAGTCAGGCACCAGCACTGCGGAAGTGGGATAATGTAAAACCTACCCTAAAGCAAATATTGTAAAAAAAAAACTCCCTCTGCCACTCTTCTACCTACACTTTTGATCATGAAGTCTCTGGAATGCAACATTTCTGTTTTGAGGGGCCTGGATGCTTGTTTTTTTTTCTGTGTCTTCATTGCATTGCCTGTCAGGAGGTCCATGAGTAAGGTAGACAGTCTGCACTTAAGAATATAGGGCCCCTCATTGTCTCTATTAGATTCTCTTTCTTGCCATCATGTCTGTGGATGGGTGGATCTCATTTGAATTAGTATGTTTCTGTTTTAACTTGGGCATTACTGTTAGGATTAGGGTGTTACTCAGGTATCCTCGGTCAAGCCTGAGGACCTGCACCACTCTTGTCCCCTTAAGAATCTCATGGGCACTGGTGCCGAGCTGCTCCTCTTCATAGAGTGCCAATGCATTTCTCCAGCAGCCATTATAGTCTGAGTTCCTGTGACACCCAGAGCCACAGGTCTTTTTCTCCACCACCAAGTTACAAACTGCCTCTGGAGCAGTGAAGAGAAAGGACTTTGAATGGAAGGTGATTTTTTTTGTTCTGCTAGCTACAGAGCACAGCATGTAGTGCAGCCCCAAGCTCTTACTGTCTGTTTGACTAACCTCAGCTGACTTTTTGAAACATCACATTGATGTGTATAGTCTAAGAAGCTCATTATGTGCTTGGAGTCCTGCAAGTCTGGGCTCCGTATGCACGTTGCCTTCAGGATTTTGTCTAAGCTGCTGTAATTCAAAAATTTAGTTGTTAGTGTCCTTTGTGGGGCTTCAGGCAGTGGTATTTTCATCAGTGCACAATATACCATTTCCACAACAAAGCAGAAAGAATGTTTCCACTGTAGGAGGTGGTCTCTTATCCTTGTTATCAGAAACAGTTTAGGTTGCTACATGTGGGCAAGTCCTTCTGCATTGTCTGCCCTCCCCATAATGTTTCTTATTGAGGTCGACAGTGTTGCCACTTTATCTTGCAAGGTTTTTACCAAGTCTTCTAGGTCTGAAATGCAACCCTCCACCTCAGTCACTATATTCTCTACATTTCTTAGGTCTTGGTGCAGGAGGCTAATGCAGAGGTCCTCCTCTCCTGTTTTGGCGTCTGCTGCACTGCATGATAATTAGAAAGCTGCTAATATGACCTCTGTTGTCATTGCAGGACCGAAGCCACTCGCTTCTCTATCGATCTGCCTGGGTGTCCCTCTGAAGGTACCCAGTGCGTGCCTTCCACCCTTTGTGAATTAATCCATTTCATTTTGCTTTGGTGAGATGCATGTCCTGCCTTATCCCTGCCCATGGTGTTGGCAGATATCCCTCTCTTTTCCGTACCTGGCCCGGCTTCTACTTTCTTATTTGGTTCCAGAGCTCTTAGGGAATGCAAATGAATAAGTATCGACCCACCACTTTCCATTCTGTGGTTCCTCTCTGGTTAGCCAGTGTGCCATATAGGGTTACTAAGGATGTCCATGCCATCCTAGCGGGGTGGGGATGGGAGGGGTCAACCATGGACCGAGTCTGTAAACTGATTCAGTTTCTCTATGACAGTTCAGGCAATATCTGTATCAAATCAAATCATTAACATTTATAAAGCGCGCTACTCACCCGTGCGGGTCTCAAGGCGCTAGGGGAAAGGGGGGGGTTACTGCTGCTCGAAAAGGCAGGTTTTTAGGAGTCTCCGGAATGCGGAGTGGTCCTGGGTGGTCCTGAGGCTGGTGGGGAGGGAGTTCCAGGTCTTGGCTGCCAGGAAGGAGAAAGACCTCCCACCCGCCGTGGAGCGGTGGATGCGAGGGACGGCAGCGAGCGCGAGGCCAGAGGAACGGAGGAGTTGGGTGTGGACGTAGAAGCTGAGGCGTCGGTTGAGGTATTCCGGTCCCTTGTTGTGGAGGGCTTTGTGTGCGTGGGTGAGAAGTCGAAAGGTCATCCTTTTGCTGACTGGGAGCCAATGCAGGTGTCTCAGGTGTGCGGCGATGTGGCTGTTGCGGGGTACGTCGAGGATGAGGCGGGCCGAGGCGTTTTGAATGCGTTGCAGGCGATTTTGGAGTTTGGTGGTGGTCCCAGCGTAGAGGGTGTTGCCGTAGTCCAGGCGGCTCGTGACGAGGGCGTGGGTCACGGTTTTTCTAGTGTCGGCGGGGATCCAGCGGAAGATCTTGCGGAGCATGCGGAGGGTGAGGAAGCAGGCGGAGGACACGGCGTTGACTTGCTTGGTCATGGTGAGAAGGGGCTCCAAGATGAAGCCGAGGTTGCGGGCGTGGTCTGTGGGGGTCGGTGCGGTGCCAAGGGCCGTGGGCCACCAGGAGTCGTCCCAGGCAGACGGGGTGTTGCCGAGGATGAGGACTTCCGTTTTGTCAGAGTTCAGCTTTAGGCGGCTGAGCCTCATCCAATCTGCGACGTCCTTCATACCCTCTTGTAGGTTGGTCTGGGCGCTGGCGGGGTCCTTGGTGAGGGAGAGTATAAGTTGGGTGTCGTCGGCGTAGGAGATGATGATGATGTCGTGCTTGCGTACGATGTTGGCGAGGGGGCTCATGTAGACATTGAAGAGTGTCGGGCTGAGCGATGAGCCTTGAGGTACGCCGCAGATGATCTCGTGGGGTCTGAGCGAAACGGTGGAAGGTAAACTCTTTGGGAACGGTTTGAGAGGAAGGAGGCGATCCAGTCCAGGGCCTGGCCTTGGATCCCAGTGGAGCGGAGGCGTGTGATTAGGGTGCGGTGACAGACGGTGTCGAAGGCCGCCGAGAGGTCGAGGAGGATGAGGGCGACTGTTTCACCGTTGTCCATCAGGGTTCTGATGTCGTCTGTGACTGAGATGAGGGCGGTTTCCGTGCTGTGGTTGGTTCAGAATCCGGTTTGTGGAGGGTCGAGCAGGTTGTTGTTTTCCAGGAAGGTGGTCAGCTGTTTGTTGACGGTCTTCTCTATTACCTTGGCTGGGAAAGGCAGGAGAGAGATGGGGCGGAAGTTTTTCAGGTTGCTCGGGTCAGCCGTAGGTTTCTTTAGGAGGGCGTTGACTTCGGCGTGTTTCCAGCATTCGGGGAAGGCAGCAGAAGAAAAAGAAGAGTTGATGACGGCCTGGAGGTGCGGGGCGATGATGTCGTTGGCTTTATTAAAGATGAAGTGAGGGCAGGGGTCCGAAGGGGCGCCGGAGTGGATAGAGTTCATGATGGATTTGGTTTCTTCAGTGTTGATGTGGGTCCAGTTGTTGAGGGTGAAGGCCGGGGGTGCGGGTTCGGTGATGTTAGGTTGGGTCTGGTGTCCGAAGCTGTCGTGGAGGTCGCTGATCTTGCGGTGGAAGAAGGTGGCGAGGGATTCGCACAAATCCTGTGAGGGCGTGACGGCGTTTGCGTTGGCGTTGGGGTTGGAAAACTCCTTGACGATGCTGAAAAGTTCTCTGCTGTTGTGGCTGTTTTTGTCCAGTCTGTCGGTGAAAAAGTTCCTTTTGGCAGCACGGATCAGGTGGTGGTGTTCGCGGGTAGCGTTCTTGAGGGCGGTCATGTTGTCAGCGGTGTGGTCCTTGCGCCAGGCCTTTTCGAGGGTGCGACAAGTTTTCTTTGATTCTTTGAGGGTGTCAGAGAACCAGAGAGGTTTTTTGGTGTTGGTCTGTCGATGAGTGCGTTTGAAGGGAGCAAGGTTGTCTGCGCAGTTGGAGATCCAGTTTGTGAGGCTGAGGGCTGCGTCGTTGGGGTCGGTGGTGAGGGTGGGTTGGTTGGCGGCGAGTGCGGAGAGGAGTTGCTCTTCGGGGATCTTGTTCCACTGTCGACGAGGGATGGGTTGAGTGCGGAGGTGGCGGGTCTCGCGTCGGAATGTGAAGTGGACACAACTGTGGTCGGTCCAGTGTAGAGCGGAGGTGTGGCTGAAGAAGATGTGTTTGCTGGCGGAGAAGATGGGGTCGAACGTGTGTCCGGCGATGTGGGTGGCGGTGTTCACCAGTTGCTTGAGGCCGAGGTTGGCGAGGTTGTCGAGCAGGTCGGTGGTGTTGGGGTTGTTGTTATCTTCCAGATGGAAGTTGAGGTCGCCTAGGAGGATGTAGTCCGGCGAGGCGAGGGCGTGCGGTGAGATGAAGTCGGCGATGGCGTCGCTGAAAGGGGCGCGCGGTCCGGGGGGACGGTAGACGAGGGATCCTCTGAGGCTGGTCCTGGGGTCGGTGCGAATTTGAAAATGCAGATGTTCAGCGGCGAGAGGGGTGTCTTCGGTGGAGGTGGTGACGCTGACGGAGTCTTTGAAGACGATGGCGATGCCTCCTCCTACTTGGTTGGTGTGGTCTTTTCTGGAGATCTTGTAGTCTTCGGGGATGGCAGTGGCGATGTCTGGAGCTGATGAGGCGTTCATCCAGGTTTCCGTGATGAAGGCGACGTCCGGAGCTGTGGGTTCCAGGAGGTCCCAGAGTTCAACGGCGTGCTTGTGGACAGAGCGAGCGTTGACCAGGAGGCACTTCAGGTGGTTGATGGTGCGTGGGCTGGTGGTCGTGGTAGTTGCGTGGTGGAAGATGCGTTTGCAGGAGTTACAGGCGAAGGGTCCATGGGTGCGCTTGGGGTGGGCTTGGAAGCAGGTGTTGGAGCGCCTGGGGTTGAGGGCGTGGAGGGTGGTGGGGTCGTAGCGGGTCAGCGGGGTAGGGGAGGTATGTGTTGTTCCTGTCCCAGGGTCCCTGAGGATGCCTCCTCCTGTCTCCTCCCTTTGTGTAACTTGTTTTACTCCCCAGCGGTTACCGTTTATTTTTTCTTGTACTGCAGTGGGTCAGTTGGTGGCCACGTCATAGAAACCTCTTCAGTGCTAAAAAGCCAGATCATCCGCTAAAGCCCGCCACTGATTATGAGTTTTTACAGGAACCTTTAAGCTTGAAAGGGTGAGGGTTGAAAGTGGATTGATCTTAATCTTGGACCTGCTCAGTGCTGCCTTAGGGACCATCACAGGAAGTCACTGGATCGCACTTGATCTGTGGAGTGTGTTGCTCTTTTATCACTGACCACCACGGCTGCCCGACTGGACCAATGCCATCCGAGCATTAGCTGCTGGTACCCGAGTGCAAACATCTTGTATTTGAAATCAGTTTCTTCCCGTATGTGCTGGTTCGACAAGGGGGCGCTTCCCTTCACTTCCTTGGCTGCAAGCCCCACCACAGATCTTCCTCACTATGGGGTCCCTACAGTGGGGACGCAGGGTGAGTCCTCACCGCCTGCTGCCTCTCTCGCCCAACCCACATGAATAGGTGCGGTCCGACAGCCCACCATGTAAGGACACCAGAGCCACACTGAACCAGGTATGAGTATCCCTCTTGTTCTGGATAGTTTCTGCATCAAGCGCATCTCCTGTCGCTTAACCCTTGGTAGCTTCCCTTCACAGTGAGGTCTTACAGGGTCCCTTTTCTAGCTGTCCGTGGATTTGCCAAGTCTGCTCTTCCTGTGGCCTTGCAGTACCCAAGTCTGTTTCAGGGTGTACATGAAGCTGGCCTAAGTCTCTCAGCCTGTGCTTCTAGGGTATCTACTTTCTTTTTGTGGCTCTTATCCCAGGATATGTGATGGATGGCAAGATCAATAAAGGATTGTTGGGTGGTTGGCTGGAGCTCTACCAAAGCATGTCTGCCCTTTCGGCTTTCCAAGCAACTCTCCCAAAAGTTCATTTTAAAAAAAGGTATTTAGCATAATACATGCATGATTCTCATGACTCCCCTCGAACAGAAACAAAGTAGGGCTTTACTTCATGTCTAGATTAAAGGGGGTCGCACTTACATGTTCATGCATTCATAGGTGGGGCGTGCTACTCCCACTTTCAAATGTTGTTATAATCTCTCCCAGGTTGAAGGTATAGTTTGCCATCCAACAAGGATTTTGGCTACAGCAACTTCCTGGAGACAATAAAATGTCTTCAACACAAACTAAGAAATACATTTTTCAGGAAGCCTATTTTGAATACATTTTATTTTCTCTGTACCTCTATCATTTGACCCAAATTGCTCAGTAATTGCTCTTGGTCCTGTTTTATTTTGAGGTAGTATAGGAATTGACAAAAGTGATTACAAAGTGTACCTTACCTCACAATGAAGTATGGAATTTAACATGTTGACGTTGGATTGTTGTATTATCACTCTAAACAGCATTAAAAAGGGTTCTTCACTTTGCTGACTTTTGGCTCTAGTGAACAGTGGAATATAACACTGGCGTTTTTGATTTATTATCTAAAGCCTATAAAGTGTGTGATTTGTTTGTCTCCTTTCTTTATAGGATGTACCAGGACAAGCTTGCATCTTTCAAGAGGCAGCTTCAACAATTACAGGAGGGTAGGTTTTTCCTCTATAGTGCAACATTTTATATCCTTTAAAAAAAAAATGTACGTGGAATATTTAGTGATAAGGTACAGGCAACTTAAAGTTGATAATCTTGGTTACAGCTTTTGAGTTCAGTCACTTTTATGCAAGTATCCACATAAAGTGAAGTGTAATGCTTGCACACATTGGATGCTGATCTGATTTTAAGAGACCGTGACCTTTTTAATCTTTTTCGCTCAAATTACGCATGTGAAGAAGTAGGTATTAAAGGAAATTAGAGCTATATGTACAGTGCATTTTGTTCGGTCTGAAACAGCCCGATCAAGCTGTTTCCGACGGCAAAAATGCTTTTACATATCTTCAGAGCACAAATTTTAATTCGGTACCACATTACTGTTTGCAATTTGGTATTTGGAAGGGGTGTGTTTTGGGTTTCCATTTCAATTACTTAATCTGACTGCGATGTATTAAGGTGTTTTATTAATCTATAACCAACTCCTTGAAGGAGGTAATAACCCATTTGCAAATTAGAAGGGTTCCGATTGAGAACCCCTCCCCTTTGAGAATGGTAAAAAAATATTTTATAAGAGCAGGCAATCGTCTCACTGACCACTGACTGGTCTTGTAAAATGTTTAATGAAATTTCAAAGTTTCATTTTTTTGTTTTTAAACCCAACTGGTTGCACTAAAAAAATATGCTTAAAAAAACACAAAATAAACAAAAACATTCACAGACATAGTGGTCTGCTGACCTCAACAGGCCACTATCTCTGTGATGACTGCAATTCCTAATGGGGCGAAATGGCAACATACTTCATTAATATTAAAGAAGTTGGTCAATTTGCAAACCCATTAAGGATCACTCTTTTATGTATACATATTTTGTACATTAGTAATTGAGATTTCCTAATTCCGATTTGGTAGAATCACAATTAGGAAGTCACAACCCCTAAACAAAGGTGTGGAATTTAGCAAAATATCTACTTGATCATGGGACAGGCTGTGTCATAAATCTATTTGTCCTGCAAAAAAATCCACTTGTCCCTTGTGTGACAACTTGTGCTGCCACAAATTATGGCAGCAGTTTCACTATGTAAGAATGCTGTTAAGATCCTCTCAGATTATGCCAGGGCTCATACAACAGTACAGTTTGAATAATAGCAATTTCCTTTTGCCACCTTTCCACAGATCACATACTAGGGTGGAAGCAGCGGTGAGCAATAGTCCAAGGGATGGAATGCCCTTTGAATCGGTGCAAAACTACTTACTAGCATTTTTAGGGTTTCGCACCAGCTATTCTTTGATCTTTTTCCTTACTGTCAAAGGTTCGAAGTTTACTCCTGACAAGGACAGAAGTAAAATTTCTTCCAGGGGTGGGTAAAAAAAGTGGTTGGAGTAAAGTGAACTTGTAAACGCTCACCAAATATTCCCCTGAGCAAAAATCTACACATACATACTTGCTCGAGCTAAAATGCAGTTCACAAATATCTTCTAGTAGTAACATTTACTGGCCTACTTGTGAATTCACTATTCCTAAATCTGCCTGTACACTTGCCATAAGTGCACTTTTGTGACTTTCTTTACGGATTGGGCCCCTATTTGGGTCTGACATTAACCAAGACCTTTCGTTTTTTTAATCAAAATTCTATCTCTATCGTCACTGTGAGTGACAGCTTACTGCTCTTTCACAAGGAGCATATATGCACACAAAGTAGTTATGTTTAGTGCCAGGGACTTCTGAGCAATGTGTGCTTTTTGAGACCAGAAAGTTATTGTTCTTTTTGCCAATGTTTGTCATAAAGGTGCCAGCCCGGCAGCTCCCACAGCATTAACCCTTTCAATGCGGGCGTCGGCCGCTGTCCGACGCCCGCACTACCTCCCTGGTGCGGGTCACGACCAGTGGCCGACACCAGGGAGGGGGTTAATAAAACGCACCCGAGGATTTTTTTTTAATTTTATTTTGTTCCCTGGGAGACACGAAAGCTCTTCCGTGTCTCCCCCCACCTGCCCCTTTGTGACGTCGGCGCGCTGACGTAACTATGTGGATTTCCCCACCGGAGCAGGAAGCGGACTTTCGGACGCTTCCTGCTCCAATGGGGAAAACGGCCACAAACGGCCTTCCCCACGTTCGGGAAGGCCTCGTAAGAAAGGGGAGAGGCCAGGAAACACCACTAGACATCAGGGATTTCACTTGGGGGGGGGGGGGGGGGTCGCCCCCTCGGAAAACGGGCCGCTCCCCCGGGGGCATATTTTTTTTTTAAAAAGGTATGTGCCCCCTGGGGGGCGATCGCGCCCCCCCAGGGGCTAAATTATTATTATTATTATTATTATTTTTTGAAACCAAAAAGAAAAATAAATGGACAGGGGGTCGCCCGTGGGCAGGGCGACCCCCTGTGGGGGCAATATTTTTTTTTTTTGTTTTTGTAGGGTTTCCCTGGGGTCCATCTCTGTAGATATATCTATGTATATATATATATATATATATCACTTTTGTCAATACGTGTGTGGTTTCCCTGGGGGCTGCGATCGGCCCCCAGGAAAACCAGACCCACATATAAAAGTGATATATATATATATATATATATATATATATATATATTTGCCACCAGTTGTCTTGCAGTTGCAGCTTGTGTCTTCAAAGCAAGGCACATACTTAAGCTGACGCTTTTCAACTGTAGCTTTCAGGCAGCAATAAAAAAGTCAAGTAAGTATTGTGATTATGTTTCTGCTACAAAAGGGTCAGACTTTTCTAGTGGCGGTTTTAGTGCCATAAAGAAGCGCAGAAGGTTTATATGCCTACTGCAAAGAGCAAATCTGTATTTTATGTAAATAGCTGAGTACATTAGTAAAGTCAGCCATTACCTGCGCTATAATACAAATGAAATGTTATGCGGGGTGGAGGGCGGCTATGGAGAGATGAAGGGCACTTTTGTTGGGTGGTAATGAGGGAATCCGAGGTGGAGGGAGTGGGAGCACCAATAATGATTGTTGAACTGGATGCAGGAGGTGCTAAAGACTGTGACGAATGGTATGTGACAAGGTGTTTTTTGAGTGTCTTGAAAGAACGTGCTGATTGAGGGAAGAAGCGCAGGTAAGGTGGCCTCTACTGTTGCACGTATCTCACACACACCATCGATTTTGTGACTGTCTACATAGGCTAGTGTTTTAGAGCAACAGTTTAGCCAATATTAGAGATGGCATCTTGATGGATGATTTCTGCCGTCACTCGGGTTATAGAGGACAGCTCTGACATAGGTTCAGAGACTGAGACATCAGATACTGAGACAGCATCTGAGGGATAGGACAATGGCGCAGACTCTGGGAGTGATTTTTCAGTCGGAGGAGTCCCATTCGATAACTCCTCTTCCAGTAAATTATGAGGGAGGTGATGAGGACAGTCCTGCTGTCTCTTCGCATGCAGTCTGTGCAACTGGGTAATAGTGGGTTAGCCCAACCCAGAGAGCAGGTGAATGCAGCGGCAAGCAGAGAGAGAGAGTTCTCTCTTGGGAGCTCGCCAATTTAGTTCAGCCCCAAATTCCACCGCCCAAATCGTATTGTGGAGACATCAAAATTATCTATCGCAAAACCAACTGGTTTTGTAAGGCAGGCACCTGTGTTTTTGGTCCTGGGTTCGGCGGCCATATAGAGAAACACACTAAACCCAAACATTTCTGGAATCTAGACATTCGGGGGAGTCCACAGAGGTGTGACTAGTGTGGATTCCCCAAAGTTTTCTTACCCAGAATACCCTGCAAAGCTGAAATGTTAAATAAATTATCTATTTGTCTTGCATTTTTGTCACACAAACTACAGGAATATGCTGGGATCCACAAAATTCCTGCCACCCAGTGATTCCTCACCTGTCCTGATAAAAACACTACCCCACTTGAGTGCCTACACCTAGTGCCTGCGTGAGAAATGGATCACCCCAGGGTCAACAGCTGCCTCATGTAAGGACCAACATTGACCGTTGTGTGATCTATTCCTGTCGCGGGCACCAGGCCTACCCACACAAGTGAGGTACCATTTTTATCGGGAGACTTGGGGGAACGCTGGGTGGAAGGAAATGTGTGGCTCCTCTCAGATTCCAGAACTTTCTGCCACCGAAATGTGAGGAAAACATGTTTTTTTTAGCCACATTTTGAGGTTTGCAAAGGATTCTGGGTAACAGAACCTGGTCAAAGCCCCACAAGTCACCCCATCTTGGATTCCCCTAGGTCTCTAGTTTTCAGAAATGCACAGGTTTGGTAGGTTTCCCTAGGTGCCGGCTGAGCTAGAGGCCAAAATCTACAGGTAGGCAATTTGCAAAAAACAGCTCTGTTTTCTGTCAAAAAATGGGATGTGTCCACGTTGTGTTTTGGGGCATTTCCTGTCGCGGGCGCTAGGCCTACCCACACAAGTGAGGTACCATTTGTATCGGGAGACTTGGGGGAACGCTTGGTGGAAGGAAATTTGTGACTCCTCTCAGATTCCAGAACGTTCTGTCACCGAAATGTGAGGAAAACGTGTTTTTTTAGCCACATTTTGAGGTTTGCAAAGGATTCTGGGTAACAGAACCTGGTCAGAGCCCCACAAGTCACCCCATCTTGGATTCCCCTAGGTCTCTAGTTTTCAGAAATGCACAGGTTTGGTAGGTTTCCCTAGTTGCCGGCTGAGCTAGAGGCCAAAATCTACAGGTAGGCACTTAGCAAAAAACACCTCTGTTTTCTGTCAAAAAATGGGATGTGTCCACGTTGTGTGTTGGGGCATTTCCTGTCGCGGGCGCTAGGCCTACCCACACAAGTGAGGTATCGTGTTTATCGGGAGACTTGGGGGAACATAGAATAGCAAAACAAGTGTTGTTGCCCCTTATCTTTCTCTACATTTTTTCCTTCCAAATATAAGAGAGTGTGTAAAAAAGACGTCTATTTGAGAAATGCCCTGCAATTCACATGCTAGTATGGGCACCCCGGAATTCAGAGATGTGCAAATAACTACTGCTCCTCAAAACCTTATCTTGAGCCCATTTTGGAAATGCAAAGGTTTTCTTGATACCTATTTTTCACTCTTCATATTTCAGCAAATGAATTGCTGTATACCCAGTATAGAATGAAAACCAACTGCAGGGTGCAGCTCATTTATTGGCTCTGGGTACCTAGTGTTCTTGATGAACCTACAAGTCCTATATATCCCCGCAACCAAAAGAGTCCAGCAAACGTAACGGTATATTGCTTTAAAAAATCTGACATCGCAGGAAAAAGTTACAGAGTAAAACAAAGGAAAATGGCTGTTGTTTTCAGCTCAATGTCAATATTATTTTATTTCCGCTGTTATTTTCTGTAGGAAAACCTTGTAGGATCTACACAAATGACCCCTTGCTGAATTCAGAGTTTTGTCTACTTTTCAGAAATGTTTAGCTTTCCGGGATCCAGCATTGGTTTCACACCCATTCCTGTCACTAACTGGAAGGAGGCTGAAAGCACCAAAAATAGTAAAAATGGGGTATGTCCCAGTAAAATGCCAAATTTGTGTTGAAAAATGTGGTTTTCTGATTCAAGTCTGCCCGTTCCTGAAAGGTGGGAAGATGGTGATTTTAGCACTAGAAACCCTTTGTTGATGCCATTTTCAGGGAAAAAACCACAAGCCTTTTCGGGAGCCCTTTTTTCCCATTTTTTTAAAAAAAACGAAATTTTCACTGTATTTTGGTTAATTTCTTGGTCTCCTCCAGGGGAAACCACAAACTCTGGGTACCATTAGAATCCATAGGATGTTGGAAAAAAAGGACACAAATTTGGCGTGGATAGCTTATGTGGACAAAAAGTTATGAAGGCCTAAGTGCGAACCACCCCAAATAGCCAAAAAAGGGCTCAGCACTGGGGGGGGGAAGGCCCAGCAGCTAAGAGGTTAAAGTTTTGCTAAAACCACGTCAAAACAAGACACGTATTGACAAAACCAAAAGGCGGACCACAAATGTCGGACCTATTGGCTTTAGCAATGCTTGTTTGTTTTCATGTTTAGCATAATCTTGTTAATTATGATTATTCTGATTTTTCCATTATGATTTTTTAACATGCATCAACACACTTTACTAAATGATGGTTCAAAGAAATTGTACCTAAAATTGCTGAGTAGATTAGCAAAACATTGTTTTCCTAGTAAAATGTTTTGTGAACATTTTATTTTGAAAGCAAAGAATCAAACTTGCTTTCAAGCTTCTTCAAATATTTGCATCTGATCAAAGAGCATTCTAGGAGCATTATACGTAGCTTCATATTGTTAAACTTTGCAAATATCTCTACACATTTTTATGATGGAACCACTCCAAGTAGTACAGTCCAGGCTTCCAACATTTCCTTAAAGTGCTCAACCTATTAATAAGGGCTTGACATTAATGAACCATAAATACAAGCTTGAACATCAGTAACATATGGACACAAATATTACCTTAACCTTGACAATGCTCTTCCCTGATCTATAATGTGGTACTGTAAACTGCCAGCCAACGGATTTGTATTGCAGGGGGTAGTGCCAACTTGTCCTAAGGACAAAATAAACATGAAAACTTGTCGTCCTTGACCCCAAACACTATGTTCTGGGCGTCGGAATATAGGAATTCTACATCGCTGCCTAAATTTTGTACAATCCTTAAATTGTATACATCTGGCCCTTATATTGCTGGAACTGGAAGTCTTAATGCTGCCACAGAGATCCAGCAATCTTGCTACTAAATTTGTTTTGGAAAGTATAATCACCTGCTTTTCAAATTGATGTGGGATAGTAATTTAAAATCAGGTACTTTGGTGTAATTTGTAACCATTCTCTATGATTTATTGAAATAAAAACTACTTAAAACAATTATTAAATGCAACGTTCAGGAATCTTGTACTTATTCAGGTTCTTCACCACATTGGATGGGGCACGTAGCTGCCTCTTGTTTCCAGTGTTATGAATTGGTTTCATGAAACAATGCATTCCCCCCTGTAAATGATGATGGAGCAAGTATCACCAAATGCAACCTATGGCATTGTTCATCTATTGATGTCTTTAGCCCCAGTTCTAAAGCTCCTTTCGACCTTGTGTAGCCATTGACCTGCTGAGTGTTTTACCTCCCTCTTTCATTGAACTTGAGGATTTCTTCTGCCAACTCATCTGGGCAGGCTTTTGGTTTGGTCTTTGGCTTAAATCTCGGGCTTTTGGAGCAGCAAGGCTGTGAACACCTCCTTTTCTAGTGCTATGTGCAGTGTTGTTCTTTTAGCTGATACAAGTGAATATTGAGTTTTATTTTTTAGGGTGGGATAAAAGCCCCGGCCTCTTCTGCTGCTACTATACTTGCCTTGTGCATAGGGTTTCCTGTGTTGAGTTTGTTACCTATACCGTTCTGTAGCTCTTCCTGTTTTAGTTTTGGTTTCGCTTCAAACTGACTAACGTATCATGTAATCTTTGATTTACAGGGGAATATACTAACATTTTTAAATATGTTGCACTTAATTGCATTCTTGAAAATTGTCACTGCAGCAAAAATTCTCAACGCTTCAGTTCTTATCCCATCAAACCATTTAGGCATAAATATGCAATAAAATAAATGACTCTCTGTGAGTGATTATGACTAAGTATTTAAATACTAAATATCAACACCCTTTTGATATTAGGTACGTTGCAGGAGTACCAAAAAAGAATGAAAAAACTGGATCAACAATACAAAGAAAGGATACGTAATGCAGGTATGTGTGGACATATAACCACCAGCTGGTGATCAGACTGATGAAGCATCCCATTCAAGAAGCAATCAGTGGGGGTGAAAAATGTATTGTGACCTTCTTGTATCCTTGTAAAAGAAGGATGTGTGAGGTATGAAATACAAAGGAGGTGGAGCAGAAAGACAAGATGTGCTTTGTTATATGGAATGAGGTCAGATCAGTGGTGTAACTGGTGCACGTCAGTTAGGGGAGGAGATGTGATGCAATGGGATGTGGTGCGCAAACTGCGAAATGCAGTCTGGGAAGGTGGTGCTGCGCTGCACGGACTGTGACCTCTGTACGGTCTGCTGTACGGTCCGCGGATTGTCCCCTGAGCCGGGAGTCGGGTGCGGGGGCTTGTGTGGTCCCTAGCACTCGCCGCACTCGCTGCTCTGCACCAGCCCGTAGGTCGCTCGTGGTTTGTGGCTGCTGTCGGGCCTCTTTGACCACCGGACACACATTGCAGACCACAGCCGCTTGGTCCCGCCTTCTTGACTCTCCGTCCCCCTGGCACCTCCCCCCCTTCCCCAGCCTGCCCCTGCCCTCTCAGGAGGCCTCTGAGCTGAGGGGTCTTGAGAGGGGTCAGTGCGGCTCGGAAGGGGCCCTCCCACTCCCAGCATCTCCTCCACCATTGGCGCTGGAAGCGTTGGTGTATCCTTTTGCCCTCTGGTGGTCTGTGTGTGGGTCCCCGGCCAGCAACGAGAGTGAACCAGCAACCGACCACCGACGACAACCACCAACGACCACTGTGGAGGGGCAACCGCAAACCCACAAGCCTACAACTCCACAGATTCGCATGGAGGCAATAAGCAAGACTGGCAGGCCCAGGTAGGAGCAGCAGCAGGGTGGAGCCGGGCGCATGCACGCTTATTGTTCACCGGGGGGCTGGCTCCGTGACAGATACAGCTACGGCTGCAGCAACAGCCTTAGCCACAGCTTCCCTATAAGCAAGATATCAAGAGCATTTGGGGACGTGAGAAGGGTGAAGCAAGTGTGCTTGTGCCCCCCTTGGCCGGAGGAAGTACAGACAAAGTAAGGTGGAGGAGAGCAAGTGCTGCAACAAGCGACAGCAAGTGGCAGGGGGTGTGGCGGCACTTTGTTCCTCTCCGCTTGTGACTTTTGAACATTGCTTTGCTTATGCTGGATATAGATATAGACACAGACTCCGTAAAGCAAGAGAGTTAGAGTACCTGGAGACCTGATAAGGAAGAAGGAAGCGTGCTCATGCCCCCCCCTTGGCCTAAGGAAGCACCCTAAGGAGCAGGGATAAAGCAAGGTGGAGCGACAGCAATTGGCAGGGGGGATGGCGGCGCTCAGTACTCTCCTGCTCATGGTTTCTGACATCACCTTGGCAACTGTTGAACACTGCACTGCACACTGCAACTAGCACTCAAACAAGACTCAAAGCAACCAGTGTCAGCATACTTTTAGCGACCAGCACCTGAGGCTCTAAGACCACATTAGACCAGGCCCAGTCAGGATAGGAGGTGGTGCGGCCCCAAGTATTTACCCCTTCTCTACCTCCTTTTCAAGCACCTGCAACAGGCTCCTCAGTAGCACCAATTAGATCATGGTCTGCGCTTGTCCAGGACTTCGGAGGGCAACATTATAGCCACAAACATTACAAAGGGAGCAAAGGCCGCAGATGAAGCAGTCAAGGGAGGCCAAGTCCAAGAGCCTGAAAGAGCAGAGGGTCCACAGGATCTGTGGTGATAATTGGAAGCTGGCACACAGAATTTATTTTACATACAAGGAACAGAGCAAACCAAGGTGGCAGAGAAGATCGTCTAAGGCAACAGAACACCCCAAGGTTTTGGGCGTGAGCAGTGAACTTATTATGCCTAAAAAAGCATCTAAGAAGCTCTGTCATAACAGCCCCCCTAGCCCGATTGGTCTGGCATGCCCATGGGGCTTGATGTCATGGGAGAAGGAGCCCCTAGAATCGGTGAATCCTATAGAATTCACAGATTTGGTCAGCTGTGAGGAACACAATAATGATCCGACCTGGGTTAAATAAATGCTAAGTCCGGGAGCACCAGAAGGGCTCAAAGCTGAGCCTGAAGCAAAAGGCTTGAGATTTTCACCAACCATACTTACATAACTATTTCACAAGTATTAGGAACGATCTAGGCATTGCGGGGGAAACAGTTGATTCCACCTCTCATAAGGGCAACCAAGGCCTATGGACCGATATTGCCTTGCACAATCGGCCACCCGATCCAGCAAGAAAGTAATCGCAATCAAAACAAGCACAAAATGAGCCCGGCCGTGCTGCAGGCGCAGACAGCAATTTTGATGCCTCACTCATTGGGGAGCTGACAGAGCTTGCGGATATCACAATAGGAGCTAGCACGGTCATGCATAACGAGAACCAGCAGAATGGTACCCCTGGATCTATTTTTAGCAATAATATCCACACCCCTCAAACATACCAAGTTAAAGAGTCTAACTTTGACGTCGGAACAGCCTTGTAGTGGGTTGGCTGTGCATATAATGGGTAGCCGATGGCAATCATTCGCTGACACTCACCAGGCAGCACCATCCCAATCGGTGGGTCTACTGGTTCAAGAACAGATAGACACTTGTTGGACCGCATCCTTCCCAGAACGGGGGTCAGCGTGGGTCCTGCAGGCTTCACAAAGTCCTTTGACTCAGGAAGGGGGATGCCTGCAAGCCCCATGTCCGTGAGGAGGATCTTGGAAGAGATCTTGGGGAGAAAATAAAAGGAAACCATGCACCCTTTGTGGCTCGGGAGGTAGGGGGCATCATAAATACCATCAATAACTCCTTGCTGGCTGCAGTCAAGGCGCTTACGTGGCAATCCCATAAGATGGCTCAGGATGTTCTCTTGTTATTCCATAAATTGAATTCGCTAATGGGGAAGTTAGAAGGGTGGGACCGGGGTGAACCAGTGAGGAAGGGAGAGTGTGGGAGCCATACGGAGGCAATTTTAGATAAACTTTCAATATTGCCATAGCTGCTAACTAGTCTAATTCAATGTTGCAAATCTGCAAGGGCAACAGAAAAAATAATTAGTTGCATGTCACTTGGAGGCAAGAAGCAGGACATCTGCAAAGGGAGTCCCCCCACATCCAAGCCCGAGGGGTTGGTTAGCAAGAAGCATGGATTAAGAAACGAGCGCCCTTCCACGGCACCCCCGCTATCCTCCATAATTATTGTGTCAAAAAACTGACTACTACTGCTAAATCTGGAGACAGTTGCAGATCAGCCGCAAAAAGACCCTCCTCTCATGGTGGTCCCACTTTCCCCCCTCTGCTCCCGTGGAAAACAACAGGTTAGAAGTGCCAACTCCGGGGATAGTCCCAAATGAGTCCCAAAATGAGCCTCCCTTGACGGTGCTGCCACTATGCCCTATAATAATTGTGGGGAAAAATCAGTCTAGAAGTGCAAACTGCGAAGACAGCTTCGAACCAGTTGTGCAAGTTGAGCATTGGGCATGCTCAACTGCCATCGTTGTCAAGAAGACAGAAGAAGAGACTGAAAAAAACACGCAAAGCCATAAAACAAAACTTTAGATGGAATCACACTGGGAGAACACTCAATGAAACCAGTAACTAACTCCCCAGATACATTGGAGCCTTATCCTATTTTTAAGCAGAGACCAGCAGCTAACTCCACAATGCGCACTCGCCCAGCGGGGGAAGATCTCTCATCCAACGTCAAGCCTAAACTTCAAATCAACGACAATAAGGTTGCTTCGGCTTACAAAGAAGAGCCTCTGTCTATCAACCCTGGGATGGAGGATTCAACATAGAATTTAGTCAAGTACCACCCACAGTAGATGTTAGACCTGACAGAATTGCAGTTCCAAGGTTAATAAAGGGGCTGTCACAAGTTGGAGGGGTGGGGCCTGCGATGGAACAAGACTTTACGGGGAGCACGGAAACAGCACAGGGGTCTAGCTACACCCCTGTGCCTTGTTCACTGGGCATGATGGGTAGGAGCAGCATCACTGAAGGTAATCTAGATAGACAGCCAAATAATATGCCATTTGTCACCACGGGGCCTAGGCTTGAATAAACAAACTAATAATGAACCTCATGGGGCAAAGGGGACAGCTGTGAGGGGCCTCAATCCACAGGAAGATCAAGATTAGGCCAGGTGAGGACTCGGAGCAGTGAGAACAGATGTCAACCTCGAATAGAATATAGCCCTGCACCAGATCATGAATACACTAGGGTATTAAATATAAAGTCTGCAACCCATCAGAAACTCACGGATCAGCCGACCATAATCTTCACCCCATTATATGCTTCCCAGGGGCCATGGGATATTCTCAACATATCAAATATCCTACGATTATTACATCATATATCGGCATTTGAAAACTTAATGTCGGAAGATCTACTAGTGATGAATTTCAGCACTCTCACATGGATTAGTCAGAATGAATCCACATTGACCATATGGTCTGCACAGAGTAACATCAATAGAATCTTTGAATTTGAAGGCCTCCTGGAAAATTGGGGTATAAAAATTAGCAAGGAAGTCAGAGAACAGTACCCACTAGTCTTAGCTGCTGGAAACCAAGCATCACATCTGGTGAGGGAAAATCCCAGTGCCTTGAGAGGAACTCCGGTCATGAAACCACTATCCTTAGGGGAAAGAATAACCATACATCTGATAAGGAAAACTGTTGAGCGCAACCAGGATGGGCTTAGGAATACAGGTATGTTTCACTCTGATGGGCTAAATGACAGTCATGATATCGTGAGGGGGCAAGAATGGGATTGGCTCCCTGCAGCTCTGTCTACTAAAACGAAGAAGTGTATTTAGACCTGAATGGCCTCCCATAAAATCTGAACTTACCGCAATTAAAATAATTTAGAACCCCTACTGGAGGTCTGGTGAACAGAGAAAGGAGCTGCAACATGATATTAAAGCCAAATGTGGGAAACAACTAATAATGTCTGTGGAACGTAGAGCTCTGTAAGTAAGTGCCATAGTGTTGTGTGTACTGGCTATGTGTTCGCGAAAGATACAATGAAGGAGTCAGATAAGTTTGATGGATATCATTGAAATGGGTATATGTCAGATTGTACTTGCTCAACTGCTATGCATTAGATTGTTGGACAGTGAAGCTGCTCTATTGTAATTCACTCCAATTTGCAGAACACCATAGCCATTAACCTTGGGAGGAGAAATCTATATCTGTTCAAGAGAAATGTTGATCTTTAGGATCAACTCATCGAAAATAAGACCTGATATCCTCCCTACTTTTCTCAGTGGTGTCTTGCATTTTTTTTTTTAAACTGTATTTATTGACATTTTGTTATTTGGTCCTCAATATATAATATCACAGAAGGATTAACATTCCTAGTCACAAAGCGTAATCAGGCTGAGACATCTGCGCTCAAGTAGATACAATGCATGTTCAAAGCTGACAATTGAGCTTAACATTTGTGCAAGCACCGTACATCGCAAATTTGTTCCCGTGCCCAGTTGCTTTGTCATCGCTGTTTAAATCCAACCTCCAGGATCCCACGCTCTGTAACCATTGTATCAGCATGTCGTCTAACCTAAAGTACATTATAACATTTAACTGTGTGCTAGTGGGGTAAGCTAACTCAGGTGTGGGGCTCAGGGCAAAGAGGGGCACTGTCCTGCTGGATCTGTTATATGCCCTACCTCTTTGCTATCCTTCCCTACAATTCTGTTGCTAGGGACCTATCATTGCTCTACTTAGCTAATGGCTCAGTATAGTGTGCATTGGCTTCAGGGTGCCCCCAGCTCTGTCGCTACCATGCTCTCACTCAGTCTCCGTTCTGTGGTTTGTCCCCACTCCTCTCTAGGAGTCGCTGTGGTGTGTTTTCGTCACCTAAGCAGAAGTCATGCTCACTGTGTTCGCACTCCTCTCTTGGGCCGTCGGGCTAGCCCCTTTTTCTCGTATCTGTTTTTCACATGCGTCTAGTATCTCCACCCAAAGCGGAGTAATAGGGCGTTGACGAATCCCACGTGCCTCCTCTGGTCTCAGCACTTGTAACTCAGCCCGTGCCCACACCTTCACGTCGTGCCTCCAGTCTCCTATCAAGGGGCTCCTAGGTGACTTCCAATGCATGGCAATGCGGCGCTTAAGGAGCGCCATTGCCAGGTCCAGGAATCTACTGCCAACCTTCTTGGAGGCTGGCCTAGAGCTCAAGCCCAGTAAACAGAAATAGGGATCTAGGGCCATATGTACAAACACTTTTTCCCATAGACACAGAATGGGGGAAAAACCTTTGCTACATCTGGCCCCTAGTTCCATACTTGCGTCCAGTATACCTCCCAAATCATCCAGTACCTCCTGCCAACAGCGCTGCTTCTCAGGGCAATGCTTTACCATGTGGTCCAAATCAGAGTCCAATGCACCACATTTGGGGCAGGCCCTAGGGTCACCCCCATATGTTACCCGTATATCTGTGGGGTGAGATGCGTTCTATGAACATAATTGTACTGTATATATCTGTCGGGTATTCTGCGATTCTCTTCGAGCGTATGCTAGTGCTCTCAGCCACTCCGCGTCCGTCAGGTCTCTGACCAGCGTTCCTTCCCACTTTACTGTAAGAGTCTGTAGAGATTCCAAAGTGCCCTCAAGCTGGGCTTTATCAAGCTTAGTTATAAGATGGGTGTCACCACCCAGCGTCAGCAAGAGTTGAAGAATCCCGTGTGTGTCCGGCTCTGCGTTTACTGAGCCCCAGTGTTACAGTATATAATGGGTCAGGGGTGGGTATTGTAAGAATGGCCCTCTCGGGACGCCCCTCTCCTCTGTCATATTTACGAAGGTTTGCATCACTCCATCGAGAAAGAAGTCACCCTGGGACTCCACCCCAGCCCTTATCCAGGTACCAATCTGCGACTCCACGGGGCACCGCTGCCAGTGGAATCGCTGGGGAGTAGGCCACCGTTGTTCCCGTACGTCGCAGACATTTCTTCCAACAGGAGAAAGCCACCGACAGCAAGACATTCTTCTCCGGAAGCACTATCCGGCGACTTAGCATTCGTGCTATTATTAAGTCACTACCCATCTCACCACCAACAGTAACCCCGTCCAGCCTACCCTCCTCTGCACACCACCTGGAGATCCATTGAAGTTGGCACGACAAGTAATAGAGCTTGAAGTCAGGGGCTGCCAATCCTCCCTCAGTCACTGGACGGCAGAGGATAGACAGACCAGTTTGTCTGCGTCCCCCATCCCAAATGGACCCGGAGCAGCATATTCAGTTCCTTGAACCAGTTTGATGGGATAATCACTGAAAGGTTGGTGAAATAGTATAGGAGACTTGGCAGCATAATCATTTTAGCCAGAAATACCCAGGCCATCGTGGATAGCTTAAGGGAGCGCCAGAACCCCACTAGTGCCTGCAACGAGCGGAGCGCCTTTCCGAGGTTGCCCTCCCGAAGATCCCTCAAGTAGTGGAAAACCTGGATACCCAAGTACGTGGGGCCCACCCAATGTCCATGGGACAAGCGAAAGGCTGCGGTTCTCCCGCCGTCCACGGGAAGGCATATGCCTTACTTCTATTCAGCTTGAGGCCTGAGTGGCCACCAAATTCCTCTAGAAGCGCAAGTGCCCAAGGCAGCCCAGTTACACCTTCCCTCAGATATATTAGTATATCATCTGCATAGAGAGAGATGTTATGTTCTGTTAGGCCCCACGTCACCCCTCTGCCCCTGCCCTCCACGCGGAACCAGGCCGCCAATGGTTTAATGGCAAATTCAAACAGCAGTGGGGACAGTGGGCGGCCCTTCCTAGTACCCCTAAATATGGGATAGGCTGCTGACACCGTCCGGCCTGTGATCACCCTCGCCATCGGTCTACAGTACAGTAGGTCAACCCACCGCACCCAACCCTCACCCAGGCCCATCCGAAGCATCACTGCTCTCAGGTAGTCCCACCGCACCGAGTCGAACGCCTTCGCAAAATCTACAGAGAAGAGCGCTGCCCTCGGTGGTCTCTCCGCCTTAGGCATATGCAGAAGCGCGAACAATCGCCTGAGATTGAGGGCTGTATTACGTGCCGATAGGAACCCGTTTTGGTCGTCATGTATTAAGCTAGAGATATGTTGAAGTAACCGATTGGCCAGAATCTTGCTCAGTATCTTAAAGTCGCAGTTCAGCATCGATAGTGGTCGGAAGTCAGTTACCAACGCCTCCCTGGACTCAGACTTGGGCAAGGTGACCACCAATGCCTCCCTCATGGACTCAGAAAGTATACCCTGCTGGAGTGCCTTTGCATATAACTCAACCAATATGGGTGCCAGAATGCTTGAGTATTTCTTATACTCCATAGGGAGTCCATCTGTGCCTGGCGTCTTGCCTGCTGACAGCTGTGAAATGGTGTCTTTAACTTCCTCTAACATTACTGGCCCGTCCGGTGGGTCCCTGTCCTCTAGTGCCAGGGTTCTTATTGTAATGAATGTAGGCAGCTGCCTAACGATTCCGACATGACCATTTCAGGCTGTCTATAAAGGGAGGTATAGTAATTCATAAAGGTGTTGTTTATTTCAACCGGACAATGCACCCAATCCCCTCCTATGTCACACACGCACATTATTGGTGCGCCTTCCCCTTTGGGTCTTGCTAACCACGCCAACATTCTGCCAAACCTACCCTCTTCTGCATGTATGGATACCAAATATCTCTGCAAGCTGTGACATTGTAGCTGTTCCTCAGTCAGGAATGAGATTTTTTTTGCCTCAGTTAGCCTATGTCGCGCTGCCGGGCCTGTACCCCCGTCTCTCTCTTCGTCATGCATATTCTTTTCTAACCGGCTGAGCTCTCGCTCCAGGGTCCGTTTTATCCCCACTGTCTGCCCTGTGCATTGCCCCCTGGTAGCAGTTAAGAATTTACCATTCCACCCGTCTGGATGTAGTGGACCCCCTGTTAATGTCAATGTGATCCGAAAGATAGGAACGAAGCGCTTCCCTGCATGCCGGGTCGTCCAGTGCTGCCGGCCCCAGTCTCCACATTGGGCTAGGCGGTCTGGTTTCGGCACATCTCAAAACAAGAAGTAGTGGGTTGTGATCTGAGAGGCTACGTTCCAAGTACTCAGAGTGTACAATTTTGTGAGCTATGTTCCCAGTGCACCCCACCTTGTCTATTCTGGTATGTACCTGATGGAGACCCGAGTCGTAGGAGTAGTCTCTGTCCCCCAGGTGCTGATTCCACCACACATCCTTTAGGCCCCAACACTGCATCCAGTCTTGCAAGCCTTTAGCTATTTTATGTGATAGTACACGCACTAACGGAGGAAGACAACGGTCCAACTCAGTGTCTAGGACACCATTATAGTTCCCTCCAATCATTAGTTCTTCCCCTCCATTGTCTGGTGAGGCGTCTCGAGAGACGCTGCATAAAAGGGATCAGGTCCTGGTTAGGGGCATATATACTGCTCAGCACTACCGGTCTCCTGTGCAATCTACTCTCCACTATCACAAACCTACCCTCCTGGTCCACATCTGCAGTTGATACCTGAAATGGGACCCCTGCTCTGATCCACACCAGAGCACCCAGTGCAAAAGCCAAATTCGTGGTGGCAAACACTTGCCCTCTCCATCTGCGTTTAAGTCTGCCAACTTCTATGGAGGTAAGGTGGGTCTCCTGTAATAGTGCTACATGCACTCCCCTTCTTTTCAAGTATGGCAGGACTCTCTTTTGGTCAGTGTCCCCATCCCCCGTATGTTCCAAGTTAACAAATTGTAATCCGCCATTTTACCTTTGGAGTATCAGGGTGAGTCTTCCACGGCTCCCGCCCCGAGTCCCCTCCCCTCATCTCCCCAAACACCAGTGTTAATTTAGGACAGACAAATCTCAGCCCCTTGCGCATAACTAAAACATATAACTAGAAGTCCCAACTCCCCATCCCCAGGGCGCCTCTCCAACTGTAGGTCACCCAAGTAACAGTGCAATAGCACAACCAAAACAAGTCATTCTTTGTTTTCGGCATTCACAACTTGGTGGCCGAGAAACCAATGGGTGGAGGTCTGTGGCCATCAGGGCCCCATATTCAAGCTGTCCTCCTCACCTCAGGGCCAGAGTAGCAAAGTCTATTTCAACCCAGTCCATCAGCGGTCTGAGGGGTCACCCTTGGGGCCCGCCAGAACAACAGGAGACTGCTGCCGACGAAGTGGAGGCACGGTCCGAGTCTCTCTCACTGGCCTCCTCCAGGGAATCTGCACCCCTAATTGACGCCACAGCCTCTAGGGCTGCCTTCCTTGCAGATTCCTTCTGGGCCGGAGTTGGCTCTGCATTCAATCGATGCTTGCTTCGCTGCCTTCTTGGTCCTCTGCGGCCCCGTGTCCCATGCGATCCGTTTTGGCTTGGGGGCCGCCCGGCCCTGCGTGTCTCCAACCATTCCCATGCCTCAGCCGGGGACTGAAAGAAGGTGGTTTAGCTTTCTGATATCACCCTCAATCTGTCCGAGAACAGAATGGAGCACTGGATACCCTCTTCCCAGAGCGCTCTTTTTATCGCAACCACCCGTGGGGGCCTCCCCGGTGCGAGGGCCCTCGATGGCACCCAGTGCGCTCGCTCCAGCGCAAGGAAAGGGGTAAGTTGCTCCGCAGCCACATCAGAACGCAGCCACCCCTCCAAGAAGGACACCATGTCCGTGCCCTAGGCGCCCTCTGTTAGTCAGACGATTCTCACGTTACTCCTACGACTATGGCCTTCTGCTTCCTTTACTCTACGTTCCAGCCGTTGGACCCAGTCTGTCAGTTGTAGAACTGTGGTTGCGAGTTCTCCCTGCGTTGGAGAGAGTTCTGCCAGAGCGGTCTCAGTCTCCTGGACCCTCTCAGCTAGCTTTTGGTGGTCCGCCCTCAGTAAGCACACCTCTTCCGACACTTGGCCAATGTCTCGCTGGAGCGTAGTCTTGGTGTCTTCTATTGCCCCCAAAATTTTGTCCAGTGTGGCCTGCATAAGAGGCTGTACAGGCACCGCCATGTTCCCCTGGCTTAGGCCGCCCGTGTGTTTCCGGGTTAGCGTCTTGCCCTTAGACCGGCCGCTGGAGGTCATCCGGTCCGCGGAGCCAGTGCGCTAAGGGCCTTTGTGCTGCAGCCCTACTGAGCCCCACAAAGCCAAACCTACAGTCAAGGGTGTCCTCCGCGTGGACCACCACCACAGCTGTATTTTACTGGCCAGTTGGGAGGCACTCAGGGTTACTCCATTGTCGTCCAGGGTTTGTTCGCTGCCTCCTCACCTGTTTAGCCAGCGCCCAATCCGGGTTCTCCCTCTGGAGACTAGCGGCTTCCCTTTCTCACCAGGCTCACACCACTGATGTGCCGCCGCAGTTCGCTCCCTTAGAGTGACCAGTCCTGTTTTGTGCCCAAGATAGCCGCTGCCCCAGGGCGCCTCCCTCTATTCTCCAACAAGGTCCGTCAGCTCTGTTCCTCGCCACCAGCTCCCTCCGCTCCCCGCCGTCACCGCTCCGAGAGGCAAAAGCAAAACATCACAGCACCTTCATGGCACGGCCCCGTCACAGAAAGCAGCAGTCGCCACTTACTTCACCCTCCAGTCTAGCGCTCCTGTGGCTGGCTGGAATGTCGCTCTGGCTCCTTCTTTCCTGCGTGCCGCATCCGGGCCAAGCGCTCCCCCTCCGCAGGCCTCCGGCTCTCAACGTTGCGCGATCTCTGCGCCGATGGCCCCCGGAGGCTAAGAGTCGTCCCCGATGGCACCGCTCAGGTCCACGGTGACCGCCCGGTCTGCGATCGCTGCCTCCAACCCCAAGTGGGACCGATTTAAAAGGATAATTACAATGCCCGGATGGTGCCGCGATTTCACGTGTCCGCCATCTTGGCCAGGCTAGCCACACCGCAACCAGGACACCTGTTTTCCAAAAGAAAACTAATATCACAGAGTAATGCACAGAGTGCTTAAGTCATGTTACCTACTATTCACAATAAGTTCCATGCTTATCCAGAAAAGCAGCACCTTGAGCATGTACTGTCTACCTAAAAGGTTCTGCACAAGGTTCAGGGCCCTTCTTGCCAAAGCCAAAATTATCTGACACAGTGAAATAGTTTAATTTGTTTTATCGCAGCAGTTCACCAACCAATTGTAGAAGTGATGCTGGCCAACCCAATAAGTAGAATTTTCCAGGAAGTAGCTGAGCTTTCTGAACAGCAGAGCGCTGCAAGATGTTTTCAAGAAAAAGCCTGTCTGCAAATAAACCTATTTGCAAATACCAGCACCATTTAATTCTAAAACTTTGCACACTGATACCAGGAGTCCAGGACAAACTCGGGAATAGCTGTGAGGGGACATATTTATCTTCTCTTTTGCCCACAAATGTACATACCAACAGTGCCCTCTAAACAAAAAGGGTATTGACCTCCCAGCTTCAAGCTTTCTCTTCTGTGTAGTTGGGGTTTTGCTCTGGACACAAGAAGGAGAAGACCATAATTGCAGTGTTTGGTTATCCCATTTAAGCGGTGATGCAAATGTGAAAGGTTTGTCTCCTGGACCTACCGCTTACCTTTGATTTGCTAGACCGTTGAATTCTTGTTATTGACAGCATGCAGATATGCCTGCTTGTCTGCTCATTCCTGTAGGGAGGTATCACAACATTGTTATCGGCTAATTTAGATCAAATTCTAAGTTAGAAACCAGTGGAGCGCCACAAGGTTCTCCCTTTTCTTAACATATGTAGTTCCCCATATTTTTCCTATCTCATTTTTGTAACTAAAACAAAGAGACCATTCCTTTGGTATATGGTATATTAAATGGGGTACCGGAAGTAGCTATCTTTAGTTTATAGTGCCACTCTTAGGGTCCATGAATACTTGGCATCTAATGTTTATTGATGGTATTAGGAACGACATAAAAATTTGATACTGTGCTTAAATTATTTTGGATTAGCTAAATCTACAAAGAAGTGAGTGCATTTAAATGTAGTTCAGCATTCTAAAGTAAGAAAAAAAATATATATAATGAAACATTCTACATGTTACAAGTATAGTGGCATAAGTGTGCATCTTTAAGAATGTTTACTGTTTTCGGTAAGGAAAGGTAAGGACATTCATAAAGGGCACAGGGTCTGTGATACTCCCATGATTTAGAGGCCACACCTGATAGATTTCCCGAGCCTCAAAAGCAATTTGAAGCCTTTTCAGAGAATAGGAAACCTGGCAGTTGTTTCTCAACCCTTACACCGAGTTATGCTATTATGTACTAAGAATATCCAACAGACCTGTCAGTGAATTTCTTACATCTGTAGGTGATATTGCATTTTCCTTCCCTAACTTCCAAAATCAATGCTGAGTCGCATGTGCGTATCTTAGAATGATTCAAATTTCATTCTGTACTATACTTCTACAAGTCGTGTGAGTAGGAATTATCCTAACAAAATCACCTCGGAAATTTAAGTGTACGATTAGTTTGAAACAAACCATGAACATTGTTTATTACATATCCCTAACTTATCTGTCTAAAAATCCCTAACTACATTATGCTATGCTGTCTTGCATCTTCATGTATTAGTCCTTATCTGCCAATTCATGTAAAGCCCCTCCTCGTATCTGTAAGCCTTAATTCAAGCCTGTGATTGACAGCCTCTCTCCAGGGCAATCAGTCATTCTTTTTCACCCCACCCAGGTCCTTGGATCTTAGATGCCCTTTTTGCCTGAAAGAGTCTCTTTAGCAAGTGTGTGCTCACAATTCTTAGATCCTGCTTTGCCGCACATGACTGAAGACAGTGCTTCTTTTGGTTTATTAAGAAGTATGTAGCCGCCACAGTTCAAATTACTTTTTCATTTCCTCCAGCATACAGCTTGTGCAAGGCCCAAACTGCAAGCAGCCTTTTAACTACCCAGAACATTCCAACAGAGAATGGAAACATTCTTCTCTGGCTAATAAAACATGAGCAGCTGAAAATGAATGACAATTTGGCACATACCGACTCTGAAGTTAAGAAACCCATGTAAATAGAAGACTAAAATTTTGAACCAGCAGATATTACTAAAATAATCAAGCACTACGGTTTCATTCAGTGCACAGACAAGGACTGTGTTTACATGAAACAGCGCCTGAGCTACAGTAACTTTATCAAAACTTACAAAAGTATGCTCACACCTGGCAAATAGTGGGACAGTCTCTGGGTGTTGAGGTGGAAGGGGAAGGCAGCAGCATCCTCTGAGAAGAGAGAACTGTCACAATATGACAGTAGCAGAAAAGAGGGGAGATTGCCATTGACCAAAAAAATAAAAAGTGAGGTGTACACATCAACCCAGTTTGGCTGTTAACAGAAGGAGAAGGGGAGGAGGATGTAAAAGAAAAACAGGGTTTGGTATGCAAGAAAAAAGTGGATGATGGTTATCCAGCCCACCAAGAGCATGTTTGAAAGAGGTGAATTCATAATTTCTATTTTTACTGCTATTGAAGTAATGGTAGCTTGTGGGTTTGGTGTGGGAGCAGAGTGAGCTAGAGCGTCTGTAGGCCTTCTGGCCTATGGACAACCTGTACCACTAATATCCATACCCTTAACCTCTCTCCAGATCTTGCTGTTGGAAATGTCATCTTGCTGTGTCCTGCTTACCTGGCTCAGTGCGTTATGTTGTGATTCTGTGGTTGAAATAGTGTTTTCACTATGCCTACGGAAGACAAAAAATTAAAAGGCACCCTGAAAGAAAAGCAGTTTTTCAAACTTTTCTTGATTCTAGGTATGCTGTTGGGGCAAGGGTGTTGGGGTAGTGAGCGGATGGTACTTAAGATACCTTTTGGATAACCTAACACAAGGGGCGTCTTTTCTTTGGAATACCTGCATGAACCAGGAATGGGCAAACCAAAACACCAACAATGGACACCTCCGCATGTTGTGGTGCATTCGTTTTTTTTAATGCAGATCATTTGGTGATGTCCTTCAGCACTGGCAAGTCGAAAGGTCAGAAAATCCCTTTGAAAGGCAAGACCTATTGGCTTTGCAACCGCCTGTATATATTGCTAGTTTATTGCTGTTACAGACTAGGACCAACTACCGACAAAGCGGTATACCAAAAAAAAAACATTCATTCCATAACAGCTGTGGTGTTAAGCTTTACCTTGCTGATGTGGCCTAAATTGGCCAAAACCTATGTGGGGTTGCATGTGCTCCTCTTCTGATGGGACATGGCTAAGCAGATATGGGCGGGTGGTCCCATTTTGCAGTGGACACTAGAATGATTTGCTAAAGGTTACTTCTGGTGAGTGAACAAAACAATGGAATGGTAGAAGTATCTGAGTAACTACCAAAGCATCTTTAAGCATAGCTTTCTTTATTCAAAACGTGTACTCATTATATCACACTCAGAAGGATTACATCTAGTATCAGCCTTGCAGAGTGTAGAATCTGGGAGAGAATCCTTAGCTGCTGCTTAATTTTATTGTGTTCTTAGGTAGGATTAATGCATCCAGTTGTATTGTATATAATAATACCAATGTGACAAACCTGTCAACGAAAAAAGTGAAACAATTGATTTTCATGTGTAGCGTTTGGTATAGATTCTGTAATCGGGGTGGTCCTACTTCTCCTCGATGCACACCTTGTTGCCATTTTAAATTTATTTTTAGTTCAGAGGTTTAGATACTGATTTTAATTTTAAAGGAGCAAATTCTGTAGCATTAATTATGTTTTTCTGTTCGCAGAGCTCTTCCTGCACCTGGAAGTAAGTATTTTTATGTACGTCCCCGAATCCTCTCATAAATACAGTTTTGTTAATTGTTTTTCACAGGTTCTTTGAGGGAAGTGTGCTTTTTGTTGAGATGTGGAATTGCAAATGTATTCTTCGGAAAAGCAATTTCTGGTAATGGAAAGTTGTAACGTATAGTGAGCATTCTTACCTGTCTGACCTTTTGTGAGGGATGCACTCCACGTAAAATAATGTAGTTTTACTGCTACACGTTTGTTTTCTGTTTCACATTAATTATGTTTTAATACACCCTTTCATAAATAAGCAAATTGCTTCTGGAAGTAGATTTCCCTCTTTTTCAAAAAATAACAAAAAAACACTTCAGTGCCTTACTAGTTGCTGATTGTGCTTTGTAAAGCAGTCAAACATGTCAATACGAAAATGCTAGGGGTAGCAGAAGTGAATCACACACCCTTTAACCATTACATTACAGGTGTGACATCATATGACCCATGACCCTGCATGTCCAAAGGAAGTGACTTTAACCCTGAAGACATCACATTAACTCACATCGCTAAAGCTTGATAAAAACTGCATGATTAATATAACGTAACACAGGCAGGTGTCTGTTTTAGAAACCACCTATATTAGGGTGCCAACAGGATCTTTGAAAGTAGTGAGAGCTAATATTTATCCTGAATTGTAATGAGCCAGACCTCTTCTAGGGGGACTTGGGATGGAGGGGTTCTTTTTCAGAAAACATTTTGATAAAATGTGTGCTTCTAAATACAATATTTGAACGAAACTTTAAATAGTGTATTTAAAAAGACAGTTTTCACATAAGTGTGCGAAAAATCTAGTGATTCTGAAAGAACACTCAATGGTATTAAAGTTCTTTCATGGTATGCCAAGCCAATAACATCTGACGTTCCCCAGAACCCTATTGTTTTTTTGTATCCATATTATTTTGGGTTACCATTAAGCCAAAATGACTTCTACTATGCCAGAGCCAATATTTTGACTGGGTTGCAAACCACCCCCTTCAGTATATGCCATGGGTTTTGTTTCTTATGCCAAGAGGTATCCCAGATGATCTAGCAGATGAGCCAGTGGCAGAATCTTGCTACAGGTGCCCCAGATGCCAAGAATCTCCTCGGGTATGCCAGTGCCAGTATCTTTCCGTGGGTGTATAACATGCCAAAGATTTCCTCTGGTATGCCAGTATCAGTATTTTACCAAGGGTGCCCATTATTCTACAAATTACCTCCTCATGCTAGTGCCAATACTTTTTCACATGTGCTTGTCATGCTAATACTTGCCTCCAGAATGCCAGTGGCAGTATTTTTCCATAGGTGCCTCTTTAAGACAAGACATTCAGTAAGACTCACAGGCATTACTCCACATTACCACTCACATTCACCCACTCCCGCTCCCGCATTCATTCTTACTCACTATTTTGTACTTCGTCTTACTCAGACATTCTTACTCTGACTGAATAATGCTTACTCATAGTCACTTGCACACATTCCCTTTTCTTCATTCACACTCCGTCTTGCTCACATTAACTCTCACTAATACTTTCTCATTCATGGGCACTTACTCTTATTCTCACTCATACTCTAATTCACTCATGCGTGCTAACACACTCCATCACTTTCTTTTCTATTGATTCTCACTCACTCACACTGTCTCATATGCAGTTAACCTTACACTCAGTCGCTCTGAATTAACCATGCTCACTGACACTCAGTTTCACACACTACCTGTCACAGGCTCTAATTCACTAACTTCTACTGGGTATTACTCACTACCTGTCTCTGACTCTCACTTGCTTTGCTCACACATTCAGACTCGCAAATAAATAGCGTCATACACACAGACACATTTGCACCCACAACCACACACAAGATACATCCAAAAATCTTTTTTTTTACTTAAATCATTTGCCACTGGAGGTCCACTTCCTGGTCCAGCACTCCCTTTTTCATGGCACTACTAGTGAATAGTAAGCTAATATTCATTATTAGTGCAATAAAAGAATGGTAAGGAAACAAGGGTGAAGCACAGATGCCCATAAGAGTGAACCGCTTCTGTCTTCATGGCACTGATTCAATGCTAGGGGTTGCAAAGGCAGTGTCAGGGGGTCACAAGCAGCAAGCCAGGACCACAGCTGCAGCTCCTGGAGACACTTAAAGGATGTTCATGATGCCAAATAGCAGTCAAAATATATTTGGACAACTCTTTCGATAGAGTTTGAAAACATGACTTTCTAATGGATGCTTGCTCATTCAGATTTGTTATATGGATCCTTTCCAGGTGCCTGACTGGATCCAGATTGTTTTTCTGCAATAGCACGTCTCCAGTGAGAGATGGTGTTTAACATTGTTGAGAGTTGGGCTGTGTGGGCGCAGGCCCTGGATACAAAGTGCTGGTAATGTCAGTTAAATTCTTTCTGTTGCTATTATTATCATGAAATCAAGAGCCCAAATTATTTGTCAATAATGTCTCCCATATTTTTTTTTAGTATTTTTTTCAATTTGTTTTAACCATTGCTCCCGCATTCATTCAGCTTCAAGGCATATGGTTCTTGTAGGAAGTGTTCATCGTTACCTGACCCCCTATCCCTCAACTCTCCCCAGTACCAAATACCTCTGATGTGTCAGAAAATCTTGTTACACCACGTCTTGAGAATTAGGAAAGGGAAGCAAAATTGATGGTGGCTTCTCTTAAAAAATCTAATTCAAATCTTACTTCCTTGTTGAAATATTCCAAGACCCATTCCAGAACTTGTCCCATGGGCCCAACTCTATATTAGAACAAAAGAGCACCATTCCTTCTCTCACCAAAAACACAAGAAGGCAATGGAAAGTTCTTAATCATCTTCTCAACCCACAACGTTCCTTCTGGAATATAAACCAGTAAGTTACCCACTATTCCTTCCCCTTCTGGAGCTGGCTTGGGAGGCAGCAATTTCCTCAGTTGTCTGCCAGTTTCATCTGAGTTTGTGGTGCTCAAGACGATTCAGTGACAGTTGATGCTGACATCAAACTTAGCTACCTCTCAGCCATTCTGTATACGGGGCTATCATGCAAGCATCTAAATTGAAAGCTGGATCTTACTTCAGAGAGACTAAATTCTCTCAGATTGAAACCTCTAGATCAGCAAAGTTTCAAAATCCACTGGAGCTATTTTGTGCACACTGTGATGCCCTGCACTTCCTGCTAGCTCATCAACCGTAAATTGTTGCAAGAAGCATTAACAGTTTATAGTTCTCCCTTTTGGACTAAAGCCAGCTTCCAGAGTATTCATCATTAGAATGAAATTGTGGTAGGTTACCTTTCTTGTCAAAGCCATTTTGTTTGTACCTTTCGGGGCTATTGCCTTCAGAGACCCCTTTGTTTCTTCTGCTGTGTAAGAGACTTTCCAATGCAATGATTATTTTGCATTTCCTGAGCCACTTTTTGAACTAAACAAAATAGATTTTTATCTCAACCCAGCAACTTTAACTTATTAGATTTGTCCTTAGCACTGTTGTTGAGAGGGTTATCGGTTTAGGTGAGATTGGTGAGTATAAACACAATGATTTTGATATTCACTGCTTAAAAAATCAAGACCACGAGCAGTTTTGTGTCATGTAACCCATTGGTACTATTGAGAGCAATGGAAGCAATACTAAAGTCAGCTGAACAATACTCTTTTATCTTTATGGTGGGGCATTAATTCAAAATAAGGTTATTAATAAATGCTATTTTTTCTACAGCAATACACTGGCACCCACATTTTGTATCAGGTGAATGCCTACTATCAATTCTAATCAAAACACAGTAGATTCAAAATTACTTGCCATCAAATGACCATAGTTAATGATGTTTCTCCAGGTTTGGAGAGCTCACATGGAGAGCATTGATGTCCGTGCCCTCAAAAGTAGACAAAATGTATAAATAAAATTGAGTGATTAAGTTAGTTGTCAAAGTCTTCCTGTGTCAGAAAAACTCAAATTCACATCCCCCAGTGATGGAACAGGGCTGTTGGATTGGGCTTTTTCCTAGAATACGTCTAGCAGCTTGTATAGCATGAATGGACTTTCTTGGCACAATGTGCTTTTCCAACCACAAGCTGCTTCGGGAAGTGGTAATTCAGGTGTTTAGCCTACATTGTTATCCAGTGGCAATCTTTTTCCCCTTGATGAAAACTGAAAGTATAACCTATTTTATTCTGTTAAGTTACTCAGTGAAGGTGCTCTAAGGGTTGCCTTCTCTGTCACCAGCATGCTCTCCCACCTGATGCTTTGGTGGTCAGATTGTCCACCAAAGCATTTCTGCCACAAATCTCACACCAAGAAAAGCTCCTAAGAAGAAGAATATGACCACACTCTTTCCTATAGGAAAATAAGGAGCAATAGAATCACAACAATTGTGAAGCTCCACTTTTTTGGCACACTGTCTTGGAGTGCACTAACAGTGCGACGTGCAAAAGATACAGAAGGTGATGGCAAATGCCTCAAGCAGGAACAATGCATATTGCCACAGGTGGCAGCTGCTATAGTAAGCATTCCAGAGGCGTGGCATGCCTCCTCCTAATTGCTTAATAGTGCCAGTAAACTCAAAATGCTGGAGCAAGGCAAGCAGATCGTTGCTACCATGTTAGCAAGGCAATGCATTTTTGATTCGCTGGCCAGGGTAATTTGCACATGCTTTTCCCCTAATGCGTTTTGTGCCAAGGGTACTATGGAAATTGAACAAAGAGCCATGCAAACACACACTGATCTCACTGGTGTGGTCCAGGCAGTTTTGGTACACTGATCATTGGGACCTGTCAGTAGGAACACAGATCTGATTCAGACTGGACCCTCATCTCCTGTTCAAGAATTAATGACTTGTTTTACACCACGACCCTTGCACATGGCTGGGGTGTTGGATTATTGCGTCAGTATTCCACCAAACTGTAGAAATATCATTCAGGCAGCTAGAGCCACGTGCATTATGAAGACCTACACTTTATCGTGGACACATCTCTTCTTGGGCTCCCCTTGTTCCCGTTTCAATTTACTGTTGTGAAATATTAGTGTACTGCTTGTACCTGGTGGAACCAGACTTGAAATACATCTTAATCAGAGTGCACTTGGAGCATTTCCAGGTATCAAATGTTTATTGGATTAGTAAAGAACTATCTAAAAGCACTCTTTCACACTGGCAAAAAGGCCACCAACTTGGAAGTTATAAGGAGTATTGTGAGCAAATGTGAAGGACCCCTTCAAGGCTGTGCTTCAGGCCTCTTTTTAGATGTTTGTAGGAAAGTACCATCTTGTCTGGCATGTTACCCCCATATTTCACTGTATGTATGTTGTTTTATCCCTTTTGTCACTGGGATCCTGCTAGGCAGGACCCCAGTGCTCATAGTATGTGCCCTGTATGTGTTCCCTGTGTGGTGCCTAACTGAATCACTGAGGCTCTGCTAACCAGAACCTCACTGTATATGCTCTCTCTGCTTTCTAAATTTGTCACTGCAGGCTAGTGACTAAATTTACAAATTCTCATTGGCACACTGGTACACCCATATAATTCCCTTGTATATGGTACTTAGGTACCCAGGCTATTGGGGTTCCAGGAGATCTCTATGGGCTGCAGCATTTCTTTTGCCACCCATAGGGAGCTCTGACAATTCTTACACAGGCCTGCCACTGCAGCCTGAGTGAAATAACGTCCACGTTATTTCACAGCTATTTTTCACTGCACATAAGTAACTTATAAGTCACCTATATGTCTAACCTTCACCTGGTGAAGGTTGGGTGCCAAGTTACTTAGTGTGTGGGCACCCTGACACTAGCCAAGGTGCCCCCACATCGTTCAGGGCAAATTCCCCGGGCTTTGTGAGTGCGGGGACACCATTACACGCGTGCACTATACATAGGTCACTACCTATATATAGCATCACAATGGTAACTCCGAACATGGCCATGTAACTTGTCTAAGATCATGGAATTGTCACCCCAATACCATTCTGGTATTGGGGGGACAATTCCATGATCCCCCGGGTCTCTAGCACAGAACCCGGGTACTGCCAAACTGCCTTTCCGGGGTTTCCGCTGCTGTTGCCAACCCCTCAGACAGGTTTCTGCCCTCCTGGGGTCCAGGCAGCCCTGGCCCAGGAAGGCAGAACAAAGGATTTCCTCTGAGAGAGGGTGTTAGACCCTCTCCCTTTGGAAATAGGTGTGAAGGGCTGGGGAGGAGTGGCCTCCCCCAGCCTCTGGAAATGCTTTCACGGGCACAGATGGTGCCCATCTCTGCATAAGCCAGTCTACACCGGTTCAGGGAACCCCCAGCCCTGCTCTGGTGCGAAACTGGACAAAGGAAAGGGGAGTGACCACTCCCCTGACCAGTACCTCCCAGGGGAGGTGCCCAGAGCTCCTCCAGGGTGTCCCAGACCTCTGCCATCTTGGAAACAGAGGTGTTGGGGACACACTTGACTGCTCTGAGTGGCCAGTGCCAGAAGGTGACGTTAGGGACTCCCTCTGATAGGCTCTTACCTCTCTTGGTAGCCAATCCTCCTTTCTTGGTAGCCAAACCTCCTTTTCTGGCTATTTAGGGTCTCTCCTCTGAGGAATTCTTCAGATAACGAATGCAAGAGCTCACCAGAGTTCCTCTGCATCTCCCTCTTCGACTTCTACCAAGGATCGACCGCTGACTGCTCCAGGACGCTTGCAAAACCGCAACAAAGTAGCAAGACGACTACCAGCAACATTGTAGCTCCTCATCCTGCCGGCTTTCTCGACTGTTTCCTGGTGGTGCATGCTCTGGGGGTCACCTGCCTTCCCCTGCACTGGAAGCCAAGAGGAAATCTCCTTTGGGTCGACGGAATCTTCCCTCTGCTAACTCAGGCACCAAAAGACTGCATCACCGGTCCTCTGGATCCCCTCTCATCCTGACGAGCGTGGTCCCTGGAACACAGGAACTCTATCCAAGGGACTCCCACAGTCCAGTGATCCTTCAGTCCAGTGATCCTTCAGTCCAAGTTTGGTGGAGGTAAATCCTTGCCTCCCCACGCTAGACTGCCAACCTGTGTACTGCGTGATTTGCAGCTGCTCCTGCTCCTGTGCACTCTTCCAGGATTTCCTTCGTGCACAGCCTAGCCTGGGTCCCAAGCACTCCGTCCTGCAGTGCTCAACCCTCTGAGTTGGCCTCTGGCGTCGTGGGACCCTCCTTTGTGACTCTGAGCCAGCTCCGGTTCACAAATCTTCTAAGTGCCTGTTCGGGTACTTCTGCGGGTGGTGCCTGCTTCTGTGGGGGCTCTCTGAGTTGCTGAGCGCCCCCTCTGTCTCCTCCTCCAAGGGGCGACATCCTGGTCCTTCCTGGTCCCCAGCAACACCCAAAAATCTCTACCGCGACCCTTGGAGCTAGTAAGGCTTGTTTGCAGTATTTCTGCGTGGGAACACTTCTTCAACCTTCATCGCGATGTGGGACATCTTCCATCCAAAGGAGAAGTTCCTAGTCCTCTTCGTTGTTGCAGATTTCCAAGCTTCTTCCACCCGGAGGCAGCTTCCTTGCACCTTCATCCGGGGTTTTCTGGGCTTCTGCCCCCCCTGGACACTATCGCGACTCTTGGACTTGGTCCCCTTGCCTTGCAGGTCCTCAGGTCCAGGAATCCACCTTCAGTGCCTTGCTGGTGTTTGTTGTTCTTGCAGAATCCCCCCTACCACGACTATTGTGCACTTTTGGGGTAGTAGGTGTACTTTACTCCTACTTTTCAGGGTCTTGGGGTGGGGTATCTTGGACACCCTGACTGTTTTCTTACAGTCCCAGCAACCCTCTACAAGCTCCCATAGGTCTGGGGTCCATTCGTGATTCGCATTCCACTTTTGGAGTATATGTTTTGTGTTGCCCCTAGACCTATGTCTGCCTATTTCAACCTATTGTAATTCTACACTGTTTGCATTACTTTTCTGACTCTTACTTACCTATTTTGGGTTTTTGTACTTATAACTTGTGTATATTACTTACCTTCTTACTAAGGGTACTCACTGAGATACTTGTGGTGTATTGTCATAAAAATAAAGTACCTATATTTTTAGTAACTCTGTGTATTGTGTTTTCTTATGATATTGTGCATATGATATAAGTGGTATAGTGGGAGCTTTGCATGTCTCCTAGTTCAGCCTAAGCTGCTTTGCCATAGCTACCTTCTATCAGCCTAAGCTGCTAGAAACACCTCTATTCTACTAATAAAGAATAATTGGACCTGGCACAGGGTGTAAGTACCACAGGGTACCCACTATAAGCCAGACCAGACTCCTACAAGGTTGTCTTGGAAAGCTGCATTTCTGTCAGCTGTAACTCTACAAAGCATGTTAGTAAAATTCAGGCATTGTCTATTTAGAGACCTTACCTAAAGGTTGATAGGAACAAAGTTACACTCTACAAATCTTGGATTCATGCCTAGGGTACCAACTTAATTCCATGTGAAATCATCAAATAAATCATATACCACACATTCTTTCTACAAACTTCTACAAGTGTATAAAGTCTGTACATTCTATAAACCTGAAATGCTGTTTGACATTTTATATCTACAGACCAAAAGACTTTAATAAATCTGATCAACATGTCAACTTTTTTTTTTTTTTTTAATGAAAACTCCAACAAGGTTTCATCTCCCAAAACAGGGCCTATTGCAGTGGATTTCAACTTATCTTTCCTTCTACTATACACGTCCCTTCTGACACAAACTTCAGTCACCTTAAACTAGGGGCATGGTGGATACTGTGCACTCTTCACTGGTAGACAGACTGGAAGCAGCAGCTTGCGCTTCAAACTCATACCTTTGCTAGATATTATTGCGTGGATGTCCAGTGGAAAGCTGATGCTGCAGGTGAACAGGTTGTGCCACTTGTTTTAGTAAGGGGAGCTTTGTTTCTGCCTTTGCTTTATGCATGATGCTGGATACTTCTTTGGTAATCTTAATTCAGGCATGGGAATCTATGAAAGATACCAATGTTAGAGAACTGTAGGTACAAGTAATAAACTTTTCTCATTTAATGCCTAGTTGTTCATCCTAAGGCCATAGGATTTTAATATAAATATTTGTATTAAGCTTTTAAATACAGTTATAGTCTGCATGATTGACACTGTCGAACATTGCACTGTCGCCTTACGCCCTGCACCCTTCTGCGCCCTTTATTCAGTGTGTGCTTTGAGTGTGTTGTCCCTGTGTTTGGTTCCCACCTCCCTCCGTTGATCTTCATTTGTACATATAGTGCCTCTATAGGTAATCCAAGCAGTCCAGATTTTCCCTCCCTTCCTGGGGCAGCCCCTACTTTCATAGAAAACCCATTCTGCTATTGTAAAGAAATGGCTCCCTGTTGCAATTACCCCCCACTTTTTGCCTGATACTGATGCTGATTCGACTGAGAAGTGTGCTGGGACCCTGCTAACCAGGCCCCAGCACCAGTGTTCTTTCACCTAAAATGTACCATTGTCTCCACAATTGGCACAACCCTGGCACCCAGATAAGACCCTTGTAACTGGTACCAAGGGCCCTGATGCCAGGGAAGGTCTCTAAGGGCTGCAGCATGTCTTATGCCACCCTAGGGACCCCTCACTCAGCACAGACACACTGCTTGCCAGCTTGTGTGTGCTGGTGGGGAGAAAATGACTAAGTCGACATGGCACTCCCCTCAGGGTGCCATGCCAACCTCACACTGCTTGTGGCATAGGTAAGACACCCCTCTAGCAGGCCTTACAGCCCTAAGGCAGGGTGCACTATACCACAGGTGAGGGCATAGGTGCATGAGCACTATGCCCCTACAGTGTCTAAGCAAAACCTTAGACATTGTAAGTGCAGGGTAGCCATAAGAATATATGGTCTGGGAGTCTGTCAAACACGAACTCCACAGCACCATAATGGCTACACTGAAAACTGGGAAGTTTGGTATCAAACTTCTCACAACAATAAATGCACACTGATGCCAGTGTACATTTTATTGTAACATACACCCCAGAGGGCACCTTAGAGGTGCCCCCTGAAACCTTAACCCAACTACCTGTGTAGGCTGACTGGTTTTAGCAGCCTGCCACACTCGAGACATGTTGCTGGCCACATGAGGAGAGTGCCTTTGTCACTCTGTGGCTAGTAACAAAGCCTGCACTGGGTGGAGATGCTTATCACCTCCCCCTTGCAGGAGCTGTAACACCTGGCGGTGAGCCTCAATGGCTCACCCCCTTTGTTACAGCACCACAGGGCATTCCAGCTAGTGGAGTTGCCCGCCCCCTCCGGCCACGGCCCCACTTTTGGCGGCAAGGCCGGAGGAGATAATGAGAAAAACAAGGAGGAGTCACTGACCAGTCAGGACAGCCCCTAAGGCAACCTGAGCTGAAGTGACTCTGACTTTTAGGAATCCTCCATCTTGCAGATGGAGGATCCCCCCCAATAGGGATAGGAATGTGACCCCCTCCCCTTGGGAGGAGGCACAAAGAGGGTGTAGCCACCCTCAGGGCTAGTAGCCATTGGCTACTGCCCACCCTGACCTAAACACACCCCTAAATTCTGTATTTAGGGGCTCCCCTGAACCTAGGAACTCAGATTCCTGCAACCTAAGAAGAAGAGGACTGCTAAGCTGAAAAACCCTGCAGAGAAGACGGAGACACCAACTGCTTTGGCCCCAGCTCTACCGACCTGTCTCCCCCCTTCTAAAGACACTGCTCCAGCGATGCTTTCCCCAGGGACCAGCGACCTCTGAATCCTCAGAGGACTGCCCTGCTCTAGAAGGACCAAGAAACTCCAGAGAACAGCGGCCCTGTTCACCAAAGACTGCAACTTTGTTTCCAAAGGAGCAACTTTAAAACAACTGCGTTTCCCACCGGAAGCGTGAGACTTGCTGCTCTGCACCCGACGCCCCCAGCTCGACTTGTGGAGAACAAACACTTCAGGGAGGACTCCCCGGCGACTACGAGACCGTGAGTAGCCAGAGTTGCCCCCCCCCTGAGCCCCCACAGCGACGCCTGCAGAGGGAATCCCGAGGCTCCCCCTGACCGCGACTGCCTGACTCACAGATCCCGACGCCTGGAAAAGACTCTGCACCCGCAGCCCCCAGGACCTGAAAGATCGGAACTCCAGTGCAGGAGTGACCCCCAGGAGGCCCTCTCCCTTGCCCAGGTGGTGGCTACCCCGAGGAGCCTCCCCCCCCCCCTTGCCTGCCTGCATCTCTGAAGAGACCCCTTGGTCTCCCATTGATTCCAATTGAAAACCCAACGTGTGTTTGCACACTGCACCCGGCCGCCCCCGTGCTGCTGAGGGTGTACTTTCTGTGCTAACTTGTGTCCCCACCGGTGCCCTACAAAACCCCCCTGGTGTGCCCTCCGGAGACGCGGGTACTTACCTGCTGGCAGACTGGAACCGGGGCACCCCCTTCTCCACTGAAGCCTATGCGTTTTGGGCACCACTTTGAACTCTGCACCTGACCGGCCCTGAGCTGCTGGTGTGGTAACTTTGGGGTTGCTCTGAACCCCCAACGGTGGGCTACCTTGGACCCAAACTTGAACCCCATAGGTGGTTTACTTACCTGCAAGAACTAACAAATACTTACCTCCCCCAGGAACTGTTGAAAATTGCACTGTCTAGTTTTAAAATAGCTATATGTGATTTATTTGAAAAGTATATATGCTATTGTGATTATTCAAAGTTCCTAAAGTACTTACCTGCAATACCTTTCATTTGAAGTATTACATGTAAAATTTGAACCTGTGGTTCTTAAAATAAACTAAGAAAAGATATTTTTCTATACAAAAACCTATTGGCCTGGAATTGTCTTTGAGTGTGTGTTCCTCATTTATTGCTTGTGTATGTACAACAAATGCTTAACACTACTCCTTTGATAAGCCTACTGCTCGACCACACTACCACAAAATAGAGCATTAGTATTATCTCTTTTTGCCACTACCTTACCTCTAAGGGGAACCCTTGGACTCTGTGCATACTATTCCTTACTTTGAAATAGTGCATACAGAGCCAACTTCCTACATTGGTGGATCAGCGGTGGGGTACAAGACTTTGCATTTGCTGGACTACTCAGCTAATACCTGATCACATGACAAATTCCAAAAATTGTCATTAGAAATTGATTTTTGCAATTTGAACTATTTTTCAAAATTTTTAAAAGTCCTGCTAGGGCCTTGTGTTAGTCCCTGTTTAGCATTTCTTTTAGAGTTTAAAAGTTTTGTGAAAGTTTGAATTAGGTTCTAGAACTAGTATTAGATTCTTAAAAAGTATTCCAACTTTTAGAAACATAATGCCTGGTGCAGAAGACAATGTGGTGGAACTCGACATCACACCTTACCTCCATTTTAAGATGAGGGAGCTAAGGTCTCTCTGCAAAATAAAGAAAATCCCAATTGGCTTAAGACCCTCCAAACAACAGCTCCAGGAGCTTTTGGCAGAGTTTGAAAAAGCCAACCCCTCTGAGGATGACAACCCAGAGGATGATAGTGACTTGGAGGAGAATTCCCCCCTTCCAGTCCTAATTAGGGAGATCAGGGACCCTCAATCGCTGATTCCAAATATAATAGTCAGAGATGCTGCTTCCCTCACAGGAGGGGCCAGCACCTCTGAAATCACTGAGGATAGCCTCAGTGAAGAGGACCTCCTGTTAGCCAGGATGGCCAAAAGATTGGCTTTGGAGAGACCGCTCCTAGCCATAGAAAGGGAAAGACAAGAGATGGGTTTTGGTCCCTTCCGTGGTGGCAGCAACATAAATAGGGCCAGAGATTCTCCTGACATGTTGAAAATCCCTAAAGGGATTGTAACTAAATATGAAGATGGTGATGACATCACCAAATGGTTCACAGCTTTTGAGAGGGCTTGTGCAACCAGAAAAGTAAACAGATCTCACTGGAGTGCTCTCCTTTGGGAAATGTTCACTGGAAAGTGTAGGGATAGACTCCTCACACTCTCTGGAAAAGATGCAGAATCTTATGACCTCATGAAGGGTACCCTGATTGAGGGCTTTGGATTCTCCACTGAGGAGTACAGGATTAGGTTCAGGGGGCTCAAAACTCCTCGAGCCAGACCTGGGTTGATTTTGTAGACTACTCAGTGAAAACACTGGATGGTTGAGTAACTGGAAATGAAGTGCATGACTATGTTGGGCTTTATAATTTGTTTATGAAAGAACACATTTTAAGTAACTGCTTCAATGAAAAGTTGCATCAGTATCTGATAGACCTAGGTCCAATTTCTCCCCAAGAATTGGGAAAGAAGGCAGACCACTGGGTCAAGAATAGGGTAACCAAAACTTCCACTGGGGGTGACCAAAAGAAAGGGGTTACAAAGCCTCCCCAGGAGAAAGTGGGTGACACTAGAAACAAAGAAAAAGAGTCCTCTGTAGGCCCCCAAAAACCAGACCAGGTGGGTGGGCCCGAGACACAAACCAAAACAAAGGTGGGTACCAGGGTAAGAACTGGGATGCCACTAAGGCATGGTGCCAAAACTGTAGACAGACAGGGCACCACACCAAGGACACTTCCTGTCCCAAAAACAAACCCCCTAGCAAAATCCCAGGGGTGACCAGTGTAGCCATTGGGGATGACTCCTCAGATGAGGAGGTCTTCATAGCCTTCAACTGGAAGAAGGGCCCAACAGGTGAGTTGGAGATTCCAGAGGGAAGTAGACACTTCCACCACCTACTGGTGAATGGAATCCCAGCCACTGCCCTGAGAGACACTTGTGCCAGTCACACTATTGTGCATGACAGGCTGGTGTTCTCAAACAAGTACATCTTGGCAGACTGCCAGAGTAAGAGTTAGCCCAGACAGGGTCACTAATAGGCCTGTGGCTTTTGTGCCCATAGAAGTGGGTGGGACTTTTAGCTGGAGAAGGGTGGTAGTCAGTACAGACCTCCCCCTTGATTGTCTCCTTGGAAATGACTACCCAGAGGTTAGTCAGAGCCCAAGAGAGGAACTGGTCCAGTGCCAGTCCTCTCCCAAGGATTCTGGAGGTCCTGCCCCTGCAGTAATTGCAAGCAGGCCCCAGAAGAAAAAGAAAAGAAAACAGTGTAGTAAGGGTGGACAACCTTTAGCCAAGGTTCCAGCAAGCCAAGGAGATTCTGCTCCAGTAGGGGAGAACTCCAAAAGTGGCACTGGTAAAGTCCAGCCTGACCCACAAGAAGTCCTGGCTAGTCAGGCAACTGTTAAGCCTGAGTGGGTGGCTCCTCAGCTGACAGAAGAAAGAGTGGAAGAAGGGTGTTTACTACAAGATGTGGTAACCCCCCCACTCTAATACAGCAGACAGGCACCCTGAACCCAAAGAAGCCTGTAACATAGCTCCTTCCCTTGTAGGTGAAGAGCTAAAGGTGTGGTTCTGGGCACTGACAGCTGTCAGTGGCCTCTGCTGGGTGTTAGCCTTTATGGCTGCACTATCCTTGGCATGGTGGTCTGACCCCATGCCAAATAGCAAGTTAGGCCCCCTGACCCTGTTGGTCATGGTGGGGTTACTCCAGCTCTGGGTAACCGCTTTGGGTAAGCTAGGGTTGACCCTGGCTAAGATAAGATTAGCAGAGGTGGATACCTCTAACCCCAAAATGGAGAGAATGGGTGGAGACATTAAAGACACAGACAAGAGGCAATTCAGACTAGGTCCTATCACTGTGGAAGTGGGTCAGTTCCCCAGAGGGAATGACCTGAACTGGAGGATGTAAGACAGAGTAGGCCCTGCAACAAACCAGCCTATTTCCTCTACTCTTCCTTGCCTGACAGACTAGGAAGACTCTGCCAGCTTTGGCTGAGTCTCCTGGCCTGTGGGCTGGGGGGGAGCTTGTGTAAAGAAATGGCTCCCTGTTGCAATTACCCCCGACTTTTTGCCTGATACTGATGCTGACTTGACTGAGAAGTGTGCTGGGACCCTGCTAACCAGGCCCCAGCACCAGTGTTCTTTCACCTAAAATGTACCATTGTCTCCACAATTGGCACAACCCTGGCACCCAGGTAAGACCCTTGTAACTGGTACCCCTGGTACCAAGGGCCCTGATGCCAGGGAAGGTCTCTAAGGGCTGCAGCATGTCTTATGCCACCCTAGGGACCCCTCACTCAGCACAGACACACTGCTTGCCAGCTTGTGTGTGCTGGTGGGGAGAAAATGACTAAGTTGACATGGCACTCCCCTCAGGGTGCCATGCCAACCTCACACTGCCTGTGGCATAGGTAAGTCACCCCTCTAGCAGGCCTTACAGCCCTAAGGCAGGATGCACTATACCACAGGTGAGGGCATAGGTGCATGAGCACTATGCCCCTACAGTGTCTAAGCAAAACCTTAGACATTGTAAGTGCAGGGTAGTCATAAGAATATATGGTCTGGGAGTCAGTCAAACACGAACTCCACAGAATCATAATGGCTACACTGAAAACTGGGAAGTTTGGTATCAAACTTCTCAGCACAATAAATGCACACTGATGCCAGTGTACATTTTATTGTAACATACACCCCAGAGGGCACCTTAGAGGTGCCCCCTGAAACCTTAACCAACTACCTGTGTAGGCTGACTGGTTTTAGCAGCCTGCCACACTTGAGACATGTTGCTGGCCACATGGGGAGAGTGCCTTTGTCACTCTGTGGCTAGTAACAAAGCCTGCACTGGGTGGAGATGCTTATCACCTCCCCCTTGCAGGAGCTGTAACACACCCCCTTTGTTACAGCACCACAGGGCATTCCAGCTAGTGGAGTTGCCCGCCCCCTCCCGCCACGGCCCCACTTTTGGCGGCAAGGCCGGAGGAGATAATGAGAAAAACAAGGAGGAGTCACTGACCAGTCAGGACCGCCCCTAAGGCAACCTGAGCTGAAGTGACTCTGACTTTTAGGAAAAAGTACATAATCATTTTCGAAAGTCCTTAAGCGAAAAATGGGAGCGAGACTTAGGAGCCTTAAATTATGGAGAGTGAGTGGAGACCCTGGCAGCCCCCCAAGAGATGGCCATACGCTCAGAATTTTGTTTAATCCAGATTCGAATTTTACATCACTTCTATTATGATGGAACAATGATGGTGCTGATGGGGCAGACTGAGGATGAATAAGGTCTGTGTGGCTGCAGGCAAACAGGCTCCCTTCTTTTACATCCTCTGGGGGTCCCTGGTGGTGCAGAAGTACTGGGCTACAGTGGGCAAATGCGGTGGGGGGTGAGGGCATCAGTAAATCAGCAAAACAATGTATTCTGAACATCAAGGGGCGAGGCTGATGGCACTAGGGAACAAAGGTTATGGATTATGGTGGGTCTGGTAGTGACCAAGAGGAACATTGTGAAGGATTGGGGAACAGGTTAGATCCTGGATCTATAGATGTGGAAACGAGACATGGACTGGGGTATAATAGCTGTAGGAAGTTGGCTCTGTATGCACTATTTCAAAGTAAGGAATAGTATGCACAGAGTCCAAGGGTTCCCCTTAGAGGTAAGGTAGTGGCAAAAAGAGATAATACTAATGCTCTATTTTGTGGTAGTGTGGTTGAGCAGTAGGCTTATCAAAGGAGTAGTGTTAAGCATTTGTTGTACATACACAAGCAATAAATGAGGAACACACACTCAAAGACAATTCCAGGCCAATAGGTTTTTGTATAGAAAAATATCTTTTCTTAGTGTATTTTAAGAACCACAGGTTCAAATTTTACATGTAATACTTCAAATGAAAGGTATTGCAGGTAAGTACTTTAGGAACTTTGAATAATCACAATAGCATATATACTTTTCAAATAAATCACATATAGCTATTTTAAAACTAGACAGTGCAATTTTCAACAGTTCCTGGGGGAGGTAAGTATTTGTTAGTTCTTGCAGGTAAGTAAACCACCTATGGGGTTCAAGTTTGGGTCCAAGGTAGCCCACCGTTGGGGGTTCAGAGCAACCCCAAAGTTACCACACCAGCAGCTCAGGGCCGGTCAGGTGCAGAGTTCAAAGTGGTGCCCAAAACGCATAGGCTTCAGTGGAGAAGGGGGTGCCCCGGTTCCAGTCTGCCAGCAGGTAAGTACCCGCGTCTCCGGAGGGCACACCAGGGGGGTTTTGTAGGGCACCGGTGGGGACACAAGTTAGCACAGAAAGTACACCCTCAGCAGCACGGGGGCGGCCGGGTGCAGTGTGCAAACACACGTTGGGTTTTCAATTGGAATCAATGGGAGACCAAGGGGTCTCTTCAGAGATGCAGGCAGGCAAGGGGGGGGGGGGGGGGGAGGCTCCTCGGGGTAGCCACCACCTGGGCAAGGGAGAGGGCCTCCTGGGGGTCACTCCTGCACTGGAGTTCCGATCTTTCAGGTCCTGGGGGCTGCGGGTGCAGAGTCTTTTCCAGGCGTCGGGATCTGTGAGTCAGGCAGTCGCGGTCAGGGGGAGCCTCGGGATTCCCTCTGCAGGCGTCGCTGTGGGGGCTCAGGGGGGGGCAACTCTGGCTACTCACGGTCTCGTAGTCGCCGGGGAGTCCTCCCTGAAGTGTTTGTTCTCCACAAGTCGAGCTGGGGGCGTCGGGTGCAGAGCAGCAAGTCTCACGCTTCCGGTGGGAAACGCAGTTGTTTTAAAGTTGCTCCTTTGGAAACAAAGTTGCAGGCTTTGGTGAACAGGGCCGCTGTTCTCTGGAGTTTCTTGGTCCTTCTAGAGCAGGGCAGTCCTCTGAGGATTCAGAGGTCGCTGGTCCCTGGGGAAAGCATCGCTGGAGCAGTGTCTTTAGAAGGGGGGAGACAGGTTGGTAGAGCTGGGGCCAAAGCAGTTGGTGTCTCCGTCTTCTCTGCAGGGTTTTTCAGCTTAGCAGTCCTCTTCTTCTTAGGTTGCAGGAATCTGAGTTCCTAGGTTCAGGGGAGCCCCTAAATACAGAATTTAGGGGTGTGTTTAGGTCAGGGTGGGCAGTAGCCAATGGCTACTAGCCCTGAGGGTGGCTACACCCTCTTTGTGCCTCCTCCCAAGGGGAGGGGGTCACATTCCTATCCCTATTGGGGGGATCCTCCATCTGCAAGATTGTTCAATTGGCCCTAATATACTTTTTATATGTCAGGGTGGTCATTTGAGGCTTATACTCATCTTGTAGTCTGTCTTCTAGGAGTGCGGACTCTGGGTGGTCTGTCCCCTTCAGAAGGATTGTAAAGAGCTCATGCCTGATTTGCAGATATCGATAAACTTAGGAAAATGCTAGTTGGTACTTCCGCTGTAGCTCAACCCAGGGGATGACATCACCCTGAGTTTAAATATTGCCCACTGGGGAGATCCCTGTTAGGTCACACTTAGCTAGTCTGCCTGCTTCCCATAGCGGAGTTGCCTGTGTGACCTTGTTTTTCTACCCCAGAAACACTGTGGCCTTCTCCAGATTTGCACTACTGTCTGTGTGGGATCCGGCCAGTCTCTTCATCATTTTGAACAAGGCCGCTTTGTCCAGTAATGAGGGCGGTAATGATTTCCTTTGCCTCACATCCTGTCTTAATCTATTTAACACCAGGGCCAGATTGTTCTGCGGAAAGAGAGATGCATCAGAGGTGACGTAGATCTCTAAGTAGCAGAAGCTCGTGGTAGCCACAGTTTCCACACAATCAGGCCGCAATTGCGGCACTGGGTCATTCGGGAGTTGGGGTTATAGTATGGACTTGTGCCAGTTAAAGGTATAGCCTGAGTATCTACAAATGTCATGGTGATCTGCATCAGCTGGGCAGGGGTCAGTTTTGGGTCGGCCACATAGAGCAGCATATCATCTGCATATAACAATATTTTGTCCTTCCATTGTTCCTCCCAGTGCATGCCCCTCTCTAATCTGTCCTGTCAGATCCATGCAGCCAACAGCTCCAGGGCAAAGGCAAAGACTAATGGGGTTTAGTGGCAACGCTCCTTGGTACCCTTCTGATGCTTGAATTACCTAGAGTGCCTGTTGTTCACCTTAACCTGTGCCGTAGGCCAGTGTAGTGAAGTTGAACCCATTGCGTGAAGTTTAGGACAAATCCCAGTTTAGCCAGTGCCGCAAAAATGTAGTTCCATTCTACTGTTTTGAATGTCATCTTGGCATCCCATCATAGGATCTTTATTAATAATCATAAATGATGAATATATCCACTTGCATGCAAGATTCCAAAACACTCATAGATTCCTGAATCCCAGCATGCAGTTAGCCCTTAGTTATCTTTTGGTTCAGTAAGTCTGAACAAGTTTCATCTGCATTTCTCTAAAAAAAAATTATTCTTCTGTGGGTTTGCTTAATTGTCTTTGCTGATTTTCTGTCAGGAATATTCTTAGAATGGTTACATGTGTGTGTTTTCAAATTATTTCTTTATTTGAGCATCTTTATAAGGAGTTAAATGTTTTTTTTGTTCCATAGGCCCAAGAATGAGTTTTTCTGCTCTTGATGTCTAAAGATCTATCTGTGACCTTAGACAGTCAGCCAAGGTCTGTGTTGTTAGGAATTAATGTATATAACCATCTAAATCTCATAAGTGCTCTCCTTCAGATACCTTTAAAGGCTGTTCTGCAATATTGTATGCCCCTCAAGTTCTATGAAGGCATATGGTATATCTCCAGCACTTTGTAGGAGATAGGTTGTCCTTGATATTGGGGGATTAATTTTGTTCTCAATACTGTTTTTACCTTAAAGCAAGAAGGAGCATACACCTTAGGGACAGAACTCATCAGGCTTTCATTATGTTCACAGCCGCTTTTGGGGAACCTACAAAAGGCAAGCTTCTCTGCGTGGCACAGGAGTCTACTTGAGGTGTTGGATGCCCTTTACACTACTCTTGATCACAATAAAATGCCAGTGGGAAGGTCAATGGTAAACACTATATTTCTAAAGTGAAAAATAAAACTGAATGAACAGTCCTCACAAGGACGGCTTTTCCTCTGAAGCCATTCACAAGGACGAAGTGTTGTCCGGACTAAGTAATAAGATGTGCATGATCATTTAAGTAAATAAAAATAAGATATTAGGCAACCATTTCACAATAAGAAATGAAAGAATACAAATTACAATGTCCTGAGAACCTTAAGTAAAGATTGGAGGTTCAAGATGTCCTCCTAAAACTCCTATTGCTGTGATGGTTATAGAGTGACAGTATCTTACGATAACTGAATGTGAAAATAGAACCGCGCACAGGAATATATCTGCGCACGTCAATTAAGTCCTTCTTGACAGAAGTGTTTGGTTTTCGCATATGTGCTTTCTCAGGAGAAGAGAGTTGCGTTGGCCTCCTTATTCCTTTTATCCTGATTTCTTCAGGCTTAGGCTTTTCATCAGTGTTGTATCGGAAGAAACCTTTGTTTAGTCTTTGGCTTTTCGTTGGAAATCTGTTGGACAAACTATAGAATCAACTTTACCCTCAAAACAGTTAGCAAGATGCATTTTTTTGTAGATCAAAGTAGAGTTTAGAGAAACTAGGTAAAAGTTTCTGAAGTGGTTGACAATCTCAACACTTGTTAGAGCTCTAACAATCTATTTAAGGAAGGGAATGCTCCATGAGTAAGCTGTGTACTATTGAAAGGCATTGCAGGAAAACGACTTACGTATTAAGTCGTCGGTTCTTTGGGTGACAGGCTGAGCACTCATATATAGATTTCAGAAGGACCATTGTTTAATATTAAATCAGTTACTACAGCACTTGACGCTGAATATAGAAATTACATTTGTGAATTATAAGTATTAATGTTTATGCCTTGTTGCATGTTATAACTGCGAATGTCATGCCTGGAGTTTCAGTTCTACCACCCTTTTGACGGACGGCTGCAGATATTTCACCACTAGAGGAGGGTAGAGTGCTATGCGCTATGCAGATATTTCACCACTAGAGGAGGGTAGAGCGCTATGTGCTATGAACAGCGAAAACCCAAAGACAGTCTCTTCTCCCATTATCCCAATCCCCTTCCCTCTTAGGTTCCATGAAATGTTCTGAAACACAGTAAGAGTTTTGTGAGCATTTGGTACAAAAAATGTTCTGGTTCTCTGGAAGAACTCTAAACCCAACCGGACAAGTGCCTCGTCTAGCCTAGCGCTGGTTGGCCACTCTTATTCACCTTTTCAAGAGTGCTTCCTTGCGCAGGCAGTGGGCACTCTCAGAGAAGACTGAGCAACTTCCATAAAGTTGTCTTCACCGCTCATCCACAGGAATGGGGTGCAACAGGCAGCCATAACATTGTTCAACGTCCAGTGGTGTTTTTTGGTATTTGCCTCAGCATTGATGTGCTGATGTGACACAGAAACTTGCTCCGTTGAAGATGGCTCTACAGTGCCTCAAGACAAGTGTCCATTTTCACAGACACCATGGCCATGTCCCCTCCAGTCGATTTTTACATTTTCTAATGGGCTTTGAGAGTTTTTCTTATGTAATTGTTTTAGTAAAAATATGGAGCACAAATGTTTTCTTTACATAATCATTGTTTTTTGTTTGACTTCGACAGATTTTCTTTCTCTGGGTGTAAGTTTAGATATTCTGTTTTTATTAATTTAATGATGATACTCATGAAACACAACTGAAATTACAGATAGGTAATTTATTTTAACTGATTTCAGACACACCGGCCTAACAGTTAGAGAACTGCATACCTAGATGCAGTCTTTTGCTCTTCAAAATCCCAAATCTCTACTGATCTTGCAAACCAGTATATAGAAATATTCTCTTTGCCATGAAGTCAAGAAGTTTGAAGTGCTTTTGAAATGATTCGTCCTATGACCTGAGAGATGGATATGTTATAGGAAATGAGTAAAACCAGTGTAAGTGTCTTGATTAAGGCCCAGAAACAATTAACTTCATTTTCACTCGGAACACCAAAGTGTTATTAGAGAACCTACAGTGTTCATTTCTGTTTCAACATAGATGCAAATTATGTCTAAGAATAATGATTTTCTCCACTAACATTTAATAAAGTTTTAATTCTTTTATAGATACAGAGGTGAGTGTTATAGTGATCTTTATTTCAAACACACTAGCTAAATTCCTCACAATCCACATGCAAAATAGGGGAACTCTTGTCACAAAACAGCACATCCCATGTGACATTCGATCAATCAACAAGTCTATTAACTAATTCCATTTAAGCTAGACCCAAGAATGTGAACTACCACTTGAGTGGAAGTAGATTCAACATCGTTGATACACTTGTTCTTCTTTTTTAAAGTTCACCCACTGCCAAAGACAACAAACATAGGAACCATTTACTCTTCTGGCTAGGATTTTCAGACAGACAAAACACATACCAACAACATTATCATGATCTTGGATAGTCCCATAGAAGTTATACATATAAAACTCTCACCCCCGCCACACCTAGAAGGGTAACCTTAATTCAAGTCCGAATCTTTTGAATTGCTCACAGTAAAGGATGCCAGAACTTCGACTTTAAAACAAGTGCAGAAAATTGCTATTCTAAAGTAATACACAGCACTTCCATTTGTACAAGTTAAGTTTGTCGAGCACCCCTAAATCTATCCATTATTGCCCAGTCATTTGCTTTAATAGTATATTTCAATCTGACCTCTACCTCAAAGGCCTTAAAAGCCATGGCATTTCTAGCAGAGTGTTCCCCATATCTCGGTGAGTACCATCCCTTTATACTTAATTCACTGAACCTGGGTAAGTAATAAAAGTAAAGCACACTGGTGCTTCACAACAGATACCCTGCAGATATTCAACATGTTGGATTAATTTCACAATTTGAAAGTTTGCAGCAAATGCACACAAGGGCCACTGATAATAAAAGGCGTGATGTTGCATTATTATTTCATCATAATACAATAATAATTAGACGTTGCAGACAGTGAAGTGCTTAAAAGTGATGAATATGTGATTTATATACATAGGTACACATACAAAATCAAGGATTTCATAGCAATGATGCCCAGATACAATCTAACTCCAGGTCTTGGATTTTTGATCAGAAAGTTTTACTTGGACAGCCCTGAAGTCTTGTCGATGTTTTGAACTTTTGCAATTGATGTGCATTCCTTTTCAGGGCATACACCATTTGTCCATCCTGAAATCAAAAGTAAAAGCGGACACTTTTAGATCATTCTTTACTGACAGTTAATCTCTAGGAAGTGTGTAAAGTGGAGACTTACTGTAGCTCTCCAGTAAGTCTTGTAATCAGTCCACAAAAAGGATAATGTCTGCCTTCTCAACGTGCACTAGATCTACAGTGGTAAATGACTGAAATTAATATGAAAATACGAGGTGTCTGAGGATAAATATTGGTTATTGGGTTGCGTGCAGCACCCTTGACGCTTCAGGCATCTGTGCTAATGCCTTCAGCTCACAGCAAATGGGTGTGCAGCAAGTGCCTATGGCCCTCCTGCCTTGGGCAGTCCAAACAAGTTAAAAAGTCCCTGGGGCACCAACTAAGAAATGACATCTCAGAAACAACATAAGTAAAACCAAGTTAAAACTTTGTAAATAAATTCACTTTGCACGCATATGATAACATTTAATAAGAAGTGTTGAATGGGGGATTAGCAAGAGGTAGAACTAGCTGTGATGTAGTTTGAAAATTTACATGTTAAAATGATATTCGTGGAAAGTTACATAGTTGGTACTGTTTTTGATCTCGATCTAAATTGCAAAACATTTCTGACATGCATAGAAATGCTGGGATGAGACCAGAAGAGTAAGTGTAGAGGGACAGGAGATGTTTTTAAGCTATTCTCATTTGAAGTGTATTTCTGCATGAAAAAGCAGGCCAACGCTTGGGTGTAGGTGAATGTTTTTCCCTAGGATCAGTTTGTATCATGTCCTTTTTCTCCCAGGTTTAAAAGTTCATATTAGTTTATTCACTTCCCAAATGGCAAAGTACTTCGTTAAACGTCATTGGGTGTGTAAAAATGTTGGCGGAGTGCAGATTGTGGCCTTTTGGTCTCTGCCACAATATTTTTTTTAATCTGATTAGCTGTGTCCATCTACTTGCTAAAAGATGGTCTTTACTAATAGTTCGTACACTAAGAAGGATAGCTTTTCATCTCCCACTTTGATGTAGGTACATCATACATCAAACATTTAGATATTAGCCTCCATTCCTGATACATTTAAAAGGCGTTGAAAAGATATGACTGACACAGGAACTAATTTCAGGATTTTCTTTAAATAATGCTTGTACTGCCCATCACTAAATCCTTCCAACAAACTGACCAACTACTCTTTTAGTGCACTATCATCATCTTGCATACAAGCCCATTCACTACACTCCAAAAAAAAAAAAAAAGACCCTTTCAAAGAAACTTTACAGTGTACTTAGCCTTGTACCCAAACCTGACATTATGCATCTTCCTTGTTATCACGCTACTGCACAGCTAGAGGCCCTGAGGTATGGTAAAGTTTGTGTCAGCCATATAAAGCCTTGTCCCGGAACAACTCACTTTAGTGACCATCTCCATACTCCGTAACCACTCCATTCTTCATGAGCCACAGGTCCCTATTCTTGAAAACCAACACATTCTTATGTTCACACTTGTTGCCTTTAGTTTGTCAAATAATTAATTCTCAAGTGTATGGTTGTGTGCCATCATCCATATTTAGTTCCTCTTATTTTCACAACTTATCACAAGGTGTACTGATGTTAGTTGTAACTTGCGGCTCTCAGTTGCCTTACTAGAATCTATCCAATCTGCCAAAATGGACGAAAAAAGGAGAAACTGGCCAGGCTAGTAGCTAGGAAGTCTGAAAACTGGACCAGTGTCACAGTATTCATTGATGCAGACTGAACCTTCATTTAAAGTCTTCAGCTTAGTTACATTAGTGTGTTAGACTATATCAACTCCAAAAAATAGGCTTCATTTGTTTCCTAATATTGTTGCAGATATCTTTATTGAGGCTTATGTTTATCTCTTCATTGTTGTGTTTCTTAACCTTAACTGAATGCTTGTCCTAGCTTCCTCAGTGCCACAAATGTCCTGGTTATATAGGAAGTGCATTTATCTGGTCTTTATAAGTCTTTCTGGAGACAATTTTACTTATAGTGCCCTAGGTGCGTAGCAGTTGTGTGCGCCCCCTTTTTGCAATCGAAGCCACATTGGTAATAAAGAAGGGGGTGCGGACTCCTGTGTGGGACTTTCCGTAATACTGATAGCCATGACACACAAGTAGTGCCAGTGCTATCTTCAGAGGGCGGTGCCTCATATAAATAAGAGAATCACTCTGATTCTGTGCCTGCAGCATAATTCAGACAAGACATGGTAACAGAGTCAGACATGCCTTTAGGAGACACACTGATTGTGTGCTCCAAAAGTGTGACTCACTGTCAGTGTGCCCTCTCAAGGAGGCGCACTGTAAGGGCATCCCCTGGACTCCCCCCAAATATTCATTTTAACAGTGTGCACTCTCTCTGTTTGTGCCAAGGGCAAACATTTAAGGATGCACCATGGCGCAAACAACAACAGTGCGCCCTATCACTCATATGGGTCCTGGTTTATTTTATCTTGTAAGGTTCATAGCCAGATAATCTGTGTTCTTTCTTTAGGTAACTCCAAATAGGGTGTTCACTGCTAAATCCTTTGTTGCTTGATTTCTGAATTACCTGGAGAGCTTTTCATTCTGTTTCATGCAGGCTCTTTCCTGCTGGCACTTGAACATACGTATAGATGTGCAAGCAGTGCCTATGCAGTTAAGGATATATATTGCAGAAACTTGCTCAATATATACCCTATTAAAAAAAGATGGTACCCTTCCAGTCTAAAGCAGATGCCCTAGCCTTGGACTTGCCGAAGCTCACTTAACCAGGATCATGGTACTGTGTAAAATTACACTGCAAGGGAAAGGAATAACTGTAAATTTGCGAAAAGCACTGCTACTTACAAAGCTTGCAGGTGTTTACCGATGGTCTGATGTTAAATGTGTCTGAAGCAGTATTTCTCATTTGCATAGGAATGACCGTGTGTCAACAGTTTTTGTAATATCATTCTCTTTTTTTGCCATAGACCGAGCAAGTGGAGAGGAACTACATAAAAGAGAAGAAGGCTGCTGTGAAAGAGTTTGAAGATAAGAAAATTGAGCTGAAAGAAACTTTGATTACAGAGCTTGAAGAAAAGAAGAAGATGATTGAAAATGAGAAACTCACTATGGAGCTGACTGGAGGTAAAAGCAGCATTGATATTCCTGCTTCTGGTTTTCGATTGACCCCACAGTGTTTGCTTTGCCCCAGCCTTTCCATACATTGTTAATAATAGCGAAGGGCATCTTCAGACATATGGTGTAGGATAACTCAGCAGGATAACACTGCCTTGGGTAATTAATGCTCGGAAGCAAAGGGAAAGCTGGGACAACTCCTGAAGTGTCTTTTGCATTTCCTGCAATGTCACCCATTTAATCTGTGTTTAAAAAAGAATTATGTGATGAAGGAGGTCTGCTTAATGATTGGGTACCTCTAGATTCTTTCCTCCACTATAATCATCCATTTCTTCTTTCCTTCCACAATTATTTAGTCGGTCTTCCAGTCATGAAATTAGTCATATCTGAGCTTTTTGAAGAGTAATCTCTGCCTTAGACAGTTCAGCATGAGTGTTTTATCTCTTCATCTGGCAGTATGTATGGATCATTTAAAATTCTTAGTGTTAGCCGTTGGTCACTATTTTAGACTTGTTTAGCTCTTTAACATCTGTGAGGCCACAATAGTAGAACCTCTGTTCCATAGTGTCAAGACAGCTAAGCTGCAGAGGAAGGGTAAATAATCCAGAATGTGTCCTTCAGTGTTCACCCCCTTATCTTCTGACCCTGCTTTGTTTTTCTGCTTTGTATCCTCCTCCGTGCACTGAATCACCTTGACATTTTTCTCATATCTCTTATAGTAAACAGGTGTTCTTTGTGTCCCAGAAAACATCTTAACTCACCTTCAGTTGGGTAGGGAATGAAATGCTTAAAAGTTAAGTGTTTTAACACCATATATGCATATGCTTTGCTTCATATTTCTAGCTAGAATAAAGAGGTTAGGCTTGCTGGGATCTGCAGCGCTTTCACTCCATTTAGGCTGTGGTGCAGCCCTGCATCTGTGGACCCAGAGTGGCTTGAGAGATTAGAGGTACAACTTTGTGAGACGGCTGTAGAGGTCTTACCTGACCTTTAGGAGACAGTTGGCTTAGTGTCTGGTCACACCTGGCTACCAAGGGAGTGAAAAATAATGTGGTGTGAAGAGCATGATCGATTATAGTACTGGCCAACGTGCTGAGATGGGGAACTAGAGGCCTGACTTGTGGAAGTTTTGCCTACAGGCCCTGACTGAGGGGAAACACAGGGGCCCAGCAGTTTGATTGATATACCTGAGATTGGCACTGTGCTTAAGGTAGCTTCCCACCACCCTCTTGTGCTGCTTTTGGCACATTAACAGTGGGAAGGTGGTGCTTATTAGCTTGGGGGTATGTACGTGCCAAAGGGCTTAGGTGAAGGCACCCGCTTAGTGACTGGCAGGAAAATATGACCCAGGAAGTGAATAAGCAGAACTTGAGAGACAGGGTAAGTCACAATAGTTCCTAAAAAAGAGAACTGGAAATGAAAGGGGGACTGTTTTTCTTCAGTATGAAACACCAGACCACATGAGATAGCACCAGTTGCAGAGTACGATGACAGAAGTCTGAACCCCCGAGGGAGTGACTCCTCAGTATCGGAATTCTTGATGATTCATAAACAATGAAAAACTTTAAGAAAAAAGTCCTCTCTGATGACGTTGCACAGCCACCCATGGATAAAAATGTTGACAAAGTTTCAAGGGTAATTGGAATCGATCGCCTGTTTATCACATAGCTGGAATTTGATGGTAAAGAAGAAAGAGTTTAAGTTGTGTAAAATTCGTATGCTGCTCTGTATGGAATCATAGATTGAGTTTGTGGGAGACCCTCTGAGAGGTATGAATATCTTTTGGACGTGAGAATATAAAGGAAACTGCTTACGTTTTACTAACCGGCACTGAGCAATATGACCCAACCATTTTGATGTGGAAGGATGCAAATCACCCAGTCCAAAAAAAAAAAAAAAAAAGTTGTCCTCTATATGCTTTGGTTTTGTGCACAACGGGTCTTCGACAAAAGACAGCTAAGAACTGTATGTATGCAAGACAGAACAAGCATTTACAATGCATCGGGTCTCGCGTTTGCTCATGTTAGAGCTGATCGCGTTGTAAACTCCTAATCCGACTTTTCACCTATTGGGAAAAAGTGCATTTATGTACATAACCCGAAAAAGTGAAATCAAGTATGTAAAGCGCTCGACTTCTGCCAAGCGAGATCAGGCTCGTAAATTAGAGAAAAAAAAGTCCACGAGCCCGATGGAAAACAGCGAGCCTCGCATGTTTTTTGTACTTGGTCGCTGCGCTGGAGGAGGGCTAGCCACCGGAAAAGGCATGACATATGCGTGCCTTCGACTAATGAAAGCAAGCAGATTTTATTAGGGAAGCCCACCAACCAATAAAAAACACTGACGTGAAGTTGACAGGGCTCCGAGCCCTTTTCTAAATACAAAAGAGTCTCCCTGCGAAACGCATGCGCGAGCGCATGCAACGCAGGCTCGACCCTAAAAATGAACTTATTCAACTGAAAAAACAAGTATCTTTATCACACCGTGATGTGCAACTTCTTGCACATTGGTTGTCGATGCCACAGAAGCCTTCCCAGGATCACATCATTCTAAATCGGAAAGCAGCACCGGAGTATGACTCCAGAGTCTGATCCTAATATTTATTGGACTCTTGTTTGGTCCATGAATTAGTGTAATTCTCCAACCTTAGCAAAGGTAGGGTCTTTTTTGGTGAAGTTTCTGGTACACTAACTAGGAGGTATGACTTTGACTTTAAGCATATGAGCTTGATTCTGTTTATTTTCTGCCCTCCACACCCCACTCCACACACCTTTGGAGGGGTGGGGGTCTGCACTAGATGTTAGAGGCCACATTTCATTTTTGATTATTGGTCACAAGATGGCTATTTTGTCCAGTTGGAAAATGTTATGTGATAGTAATGTGCTGTGTTATGTACTAAGTTTCCGTAATAAAATGTATGATTCAAAAAAAGGAGAATATAAGACATTTGAAGTAATAGTTGATCTTTTTCTTGGCTACCTATGGTCTTCTCTTCTGAAGCTTCAGAAGCCAGTTGTTATCGTTCTGATTGTTATCTTTTGTTTTGCAGTCTATAAGATTATACCACTATAAGGCAATTTAGCAATAAGGTTGTCATTACAGGTATGCCTTGAGAGATTTTTTTGCTAGATTTGTTGGTATCAGAAATATTTTTTTAAAGCAGACCAAAGGGTTTGTTTTCTTCTCAAATTGACTCTTAATTCCAAGTCACAAGTGTTATGCAGATCTTTGTTACATTCTTTTTAATCAGCCATTCATATGTAGTCCCCTTGAAGCATAGTGCTTACTGTCGTCTTCTTCCGTTCTTACCTCAGTCTTGAATACTGTGCTTTCTGTGAGTATATTATGAATCTCAACTACTGATTAAACCTGTTTGCTAAAAATGTAGAAGACCGTTATGCATCACATTCTGCTAGTTCCTGGATCTCATAGTCTCAAAGTTCACAGATAGCTGGATGTGCTCATCCTAAGATACACTAGTCGATTGTCACACTTTTGTTGTTATAAACAGGATGTGCTGATGCTGCACAAGCACTCCTGCTACTCTTGAAACAGAGGGTACTCTGTTAGTAGCAATGGTAGTTTCTTTTGGTGGTTATCAAATAATTACAGTGCAGTTTTATTGAAGTACACCAACACTGCAATGCAAACTCTTTTTATTCAGACAAACAACTTCTGGCCACTCATGCTGCCACAAAGAATGTAATCTACAATGTGGAGGAGACAAAGCCCTGTTCTCTATACTGCTTTTTAATAATTACTAGTGATGAGGTTTGGGACCTAAATATATCTCTTACTTGACCTGCTTCGAAAAGCGCAGCAGCATGAAAGGAGGCGGCAGCTGCTGCAAATATCAAGGGAGGGTGGGGGTATAAATTTAATTTAAAAAAAAAATAAAAAAAAAATAAAAAGACTTACTGTTCACTGCTGCCACCGCCATCCTCTCCTGCCACCTCGCCTGTCCTCCTTTACAGTTCTGGTGTACCAGAATTCGCTGGGACACAAGAACAGGCTCCCCAGCAATACTGGTGCTGCTTTCATGCTAATGCTAGCATGAAAGCAGCACCAGGATTGGTCTGAGCGGTAGTGACTTCCGCTCAGACACAACCCTAGGGCCGGTGCAATTTATGTGTATACAGCCGGGCTGGAGAAACCCAAGAGTGAATGTGGGTTTGGAGGGCTGTCCAAACACACATGCCAACTTAGTGCACATAATTCCTCATCCCCCCTCCCACTTCCCGAGGCCCAGCCTCACCCCCTCCCTTCATGTGCTGGCTGAGCCAGCAGCAGAAAAATTAAACGATATTCAAGAATCGTTTTATTTTTCTGCTGCTGGCTCTTAGCCATTGGAGCAACGCTCCTCGCCATTGTGGAGAAGCCACCTCGGATGAAAGGTTACATTTTTTGAGGAGATGGAATGGAGGACAGATAAGGAATATCTGAGGGCGAACACTTTACGTGATCTAGTAGCACTGCTTTGAGCAGCTGAACCCATAAACATATTAGTTCTTGAGTGGATCTTGTCAGATGTCTGTAGGGAAATAGTCAGATTTCAGGAGAGATTGATGCATTTCAAAGTGCATTGAGTTAGAGCAAAGCCCCTACAATCTGAGTAGGCACATTTGAATGCCCAATCTGTTAGTCAGATGTACCACATCCCTTATCTTTCTGTCACTCTCCTTTCTAAAATCTCTAACCTTGCCTAGAGTTGAACTCTCCTTTGGAGACTAGCTGCAACTTGTGGGAAATGCATGAGGAGCCAGCACTACTGGCTGCACTCTGTATTATTCTATCTTGATTATTGCATGTTTAGGCAGGATGTGGTACCCTGTGGTGTACTTTAGAGCCTCATGGGCACAATTGAGAGAGAGAGAGAGAGAGAGAGAGAGAGAGAGAGAGAGACACTCAGCAGTGCCACCTCCTACTCCCACGAGGCACAACAGTCGAGTGGCAGATGCAAAAGAAAGACTGAGACTCTGTTCAGCAGTGCCACCTCCTACTCCCACGAGGCACAACAGTCGAGTGGCAGATGCAAAAGAAAGAGTTGCCAAACCTAGCAGCAGTTCTCCTTGTCGTCATTTCATCCATCTACTGGAAACCATTCTTTAGCTTCCCCTTAAAGGAGCACTTGTGGTTGATTAGAGGGCAGATATCCTCTTTCCCCACGTTTAGAAGGTGATACCTTTGGACCATTGGGGTCATACAAATAAAAAGAAAAGTGGGTATGGTCTGCTCTTTCAGCAGACTCCTCCCCAGATCCAGCTCTCTTAGTGTTCAGTCAAAGGATCGGCTTTGGATTCTTCCTCAGGAGCCACTGTCGGCTGCAATAAGGAGAGGTGGAGTTGTTCCCAGAGCAGGAAATTGGACAGGGATTCTACTCTCTGTACTGCTTGGTTCTTGAGAGGGGGAAGGAGTGGGGGGTCATCTGATTGTGTACCTCAGGTATTTTATTTTTTCCTGCGCAAGGAAAAGTTCAGGATGCTGTCCCAGGCTTAGGTTCTTCAGCTTCCAAGGCCAGAATACTGGACGGTTTCCCACAACCTGCAGAATGTATATTTTCACATACTGATCGTGAATTTGATCTAAAGGGAGCTGCTTTATGTGGTACGGCCCATACACTACCACTCACAGTGCTCCATTTGCATCAGCTTTGAAAAAGACTGTGGGTCTTCACAAGGATGATGGCAGTTGTTGCAGTGCATCTGAGAAGTCTGGGGATTTCAGTGATTCTGTACCTAGATGACACCAAGGTATTGGACAACCCCCAAGCAACAGCAGCCCTGGGTGATTGACTTGCGCTTTTCCATTGATGTGCCCAAGTCTTATTGAGAGCCCTGTTAGCATCTCCTATTCATGGGGGCAGTACTGTACACAACGTCTTTTTGAGTTTCTCTGCCCCTCATAGGATCCGCGACTTTCATGTTAGTATTCTGAAGTTTTGGAAGATTGTTCTAGTTCAAGTCCTGTGGGTCTGCACCCACTAGATATACTGACTTCCTGCATACTGTTAATCACTTGTGCTCCTTGATATACAGAGGCTCTCCAGTGGTGACTTCATCAACAGTAATTCCAGCACCGGGAGGCTCTGACCAAGAACATCAAGTTCTCTTGGTAGACTGCAATGAACCTGGGTTGATGGTCTGTGTCGGAGCACCTGTCACATGGGACTTTGTTTTTACCCTCCTCCCAGCAGTGGTTACAAAGATGACAGCAGTGATGGGTGCTTTCACATTTGGTGGGATGTGCTCCTGAAGGGACTAGAGATCAGAGACTTTTGGTCTCTAGAGGAGCAGATCCTACACATCAACCTCCTCCAACTGTAGGCTTTTCGCCTGGCCCTCAAAGCCTTATTCCCTTCACGGCCTATCTGTCCAGATCGTGATGGACAATACAACCACAATATGGTATGTCAAAAGGGATGATGGAGTAGGGTTTTCTCTTTGCTATCAGAAAGTGCTATGTCTCTGGGCTTGAGCGTGCAGGCATAGTCTCAGGTTGTTCGCCAATCTTCTGGCAGGCTTTCCGAAAACCAATGCTGACAGCCTGAGTCTCATCATCTTACCAGACACAAATGGTGTCACCATCCGGAAGTGGTCCAGACCATCGCTGCCCTGCAGGGTACCTCTCAGACGAGAAACCACACTGTCCACAGTTCAGGCCCTCCAGTATCGATTGCAGGGAGTCTTTGTGGGTGTGGGGTTGTTTCAGATGGAATTTTCCACTTCCTTATGTGTTTTCTGCAATACCCTTGGTTCATCAGATTCTGAGGAAAATTTGTCAGGACCATGCCTATACCATTCTGATTGCCCGGACTAGACATGGAGGGCCTGGCATGCATACGTCTGGTGACACAGTCTGTCTCACCCCCAGTCTACCTTTCGGCTGATCTTCGTCTCACAGGCAGAGGGTCAGATTCTGCACCTCGGCCTCCAGAGCCTCCACCTTTGTGCCTGGAGGTTGGGGACACTTGAGCTCCTTACTCTGCTATCGGAGGTAGTTGACTTCATATTGTTAGATTTTTACACAGTCACAAAGTTTGTCTACTCTGAGGTGAAGTTGTTTTGTCACATGGTGTGTGGATCAACAGGTGAACCTGTTGAAGATGCATCTTTCTTTCTGCACTTTGCCCTCTCGCTAGCCCAGTAGAGTTGTGCAGTGGACAGAGTCATTGGTTACATTGCTGCCCTTTCAGCATTTATTTGGCCCCCTGACGAGCTTCTTTATTTAAGTCCTGATTGTCATGAGCTTTCTGAAGGGGCAGACATACATTTCCTTCTGTACCTTTTATTATGCCGCAGTGGGATTTAAATTTGGTCCTGACTTTTCTATTTTGCTGGGAGCTCTGTTTGAGCCCCTACACAGTTCTAAGTTATGTTTATTGACCTTTGAAACAGTTTTTCTTGTGGCCATTGTCTCTGCAAGGAGCTGCAGGTTCTGTATCTTCACTCTCCTTTCATGTACTTCTGCTGAGAGAAATGGATCCTGCCCAAGGTGGTAGCAGCTTTTTATTTGGGTCAGTCAATCATCTTCACTTTTTTCTACACTCCACCACATCCCACCACGGAAGTGAGACTACACCAGCTGGATTCTGATCTCCTTCATGGCCTCATGAAGGGAATCAGATATGACAACCATAACTTCATAGTGGACGTTGGCAACAAGAAGGGCAAGGTTGGTTTCTAAATTACTTTCTCTCTATTGAGAACACATGTTTTGCGGTAATTGAAAATAATTGAAAAACCGTGTTGTAGAGTAGCTACGAAAAGGAGGAGAACGTATTCTAAGACTTGGAGTACAGAATATATCCATCAGGGTTTGAATGCATCCTCAGCCCTCTGCCTCCCAATAGCTTTCGAATAGTTGCATTTGGTAAGCCTCAGATCGGATTGATAATACTTCTCAAAGCCCATCAGTTTCATTGATATAGGTTGTATTTTGTGATCAAGCTGAGGTTTTAAAAAGTGGTAGTAGTTTTGCGTTAATCTTCCTTTAAGTTGTCCGGCTATATTATGGCAACTGTGTTTAGCTTAAGCTCTGTTTAAGCTTTAATTCTGAGATCTGTGAACAAAACTGATATGTTTCTAAAGATTGCTAATACTTGGCTATTTTAATGTTTTGAAGACCTTGCACTTTTAAAACCATTTAACTGGATTTCATAACTTTTCTTGAAGGAACTAGAAGTAAAATGTTTTTAATTGATTTTAATTAAAGACACCGACATTTTGCTCATTCAGACGTATGTTGATAGACTGGTAGACATTATTAGTACTTGCTTATTCACCATTCAATTAATCAAACAGTGCTTGTAAAGCGTGTCTTATCACCCGTAAGGGCATTCAGGTGCTGGACTGCGGGATTCAGTTGAAAAGCCAGATCTTGAGTTTCTTCGTGAAGTCTGTTAGCAAGGGTAATGTTCAGAGGTGGAGGGCATTCCAGGACTTGGCGGCGAGGAGTGAAAAGGAGTGTCCTCTGGATTCATAGAGTATGTGAAGAGTCTGTGTGAAGGCGAGGTGGACAAGCTGTAGGTTTCTGGATGGTTGGTGGAAGTTCACGTGGTGGTTCAAGTATGCCAGTCCTTGGTTATGGAGGGATTTGTAGGTGTGGGTGAGTAGTTTGAACTGGCATCTCTTCTGGATGGGGAGTCAGTGGAGGTCTCTCAGGTGCTGGGTGATATGGGTCCTTTTGGGAAGGTTGAGGATCAGCCTGGCTGCTGCGTTCTGTATCGACTTGAGTCTTCTCGTGGGCTCGCTGGTGGTGCCTGCATAGAGAGTGTTACCGTAGTCAAGAAGACTGGTGATGAGGGCGTGCGTCATTGCTTTTTTTGGTGCTAATGGGGAGCCATCTAAAGATTCTGCAGAGCCTGCGGAGAGTGTGGAAGCAGGCTGAGGAAGCGGCGTTGACCTGTTGTTTCATGGAGAGTGTGTTGTACAGGATGATGACGAGGTTCCAGGCATGGTCTTCTGGAATGTGGGTTAGTCTCAGTTCCGATGGCCAGCAGGTGTAGTTCCTGGGGGCGTTTCTGCTGAAAATCAGCACTTCGGTTTTGTCCGCGTTGAGCTTCAGGCAGTTTTCCAGGTGGAGATGTTTTTTCATGCAGTTATTGGGGAAGTGGGTTCTTTGGGTTCACTCTTTGAGGAAGGATGCAGTCCATCCCAAGACGTCGTCTTTGATTCTGGTGTAGTCTATTTACAAGTGTGTGACGGGAGACAGTGTCAAAGGCTGCGTAGAGGTTGAGTGGGATCAGGGCTGCAGATACGTCTTTTGCAGCAGTCAGGGCCATCCGCTGCTTTGGTTGGCTCTGAATCCTAATGTGAGAGGTCTAGCAGGTTGTTTCTCTCCAAGCTCTCAGCGAGTTGGAGGTTGATGGCTTTCTCCAGGATGTTGGTGGTGGGAAATAGGAGTAGCGAGATGGGGGCGGTAGTTTTGGAGGCTGCTGTGGTCTGGAGAGGATTTCTTAAGGAGGGGATCTTACCTCTGAATGTTTCCAGGTGTCTGAAAAGGTAGTTAGGTGATGGAGGCATAGAGAATGGTGGTGAGGGTTTGGCTGATCTCTTGGCTTCCTAGGTTGAAGAGTCGGTGGGGGAATGGGTCGGAGGGTCCTCCCAGAATGAATGCCATTCACGAGGGCTGTAGTTTTCGGTATGCTAAGCAGTTTCCTTGCAGCGAGTGGGTGTTTGCTGGCTGTGTTAGTGGTGGTGAGGAGGTTGAGGGGGTCGTTTGTTTGGGTATCAAAGTTTTTGTTATGGTGGCTATTTTGTGGAAGTAGCCTACTGAAGCGTTGCATAGTTTCAATGTGGCGGGGGTAAAGTTCTCAGTGGCTGATGGGCAGGTGAACTCTCGTGGTGGTAGGTGTTGAGGGCTGACTTGAAGGTGGCTCAGTCGGTGTCTCTTCTGCCGGTGTGCCATTTTCGTTCTAGGTGTTTGCATCTGTGTTTTAGTACGCCGAGTTCTGGGGTGTACCAGCTGGCTTGTTCCGTGGGTCCGTGTGTTTTGACTGGTTTGGTTGGGCCCACTCGGTTGGCAGCGCAGATGATCTATTCATTGAAGTGCTCTAGTGCTAGATTCAGGTTGGTGAAGACGTCTTGCGGGGAGATGCTGAGGGCGTTGGTCCATTGGTGATAAGTAACATTGGCCCAGCTGCGAAATTGGGCTTGGAGGTTGGTGTGGGAAGCTCGAGGGTCGGTGATGGTGAATTGGACAATGGAGAGATCGGACCAGGTGAGATCCGTGGTGTTGGTGTATCTGACCCTGTTTCTGGATGCAAAGATGTGTTATAGCGTGTGGTCTACTCTGTGTGTGGGGTCTGAAACCAGCTGCCTGAGGCTGATGTTGTCCATTCGTTCCAGGATGTCGGTGAAGTTGGTGTGTGGGGTCTTCGAGGTGGAAATTGAGGTCTCTGAGGAAGATGCATTGTTGGAATTTAGAGGCTAGTGGGAGATTAATTCCGTGATGGCATCGGTGAGGACAGTTCAAGGTCCTGGGGATTTGTATACAAGGGTGCCTTTGATGGTGGTTTTGTCATCGGTGGGGAGTTAGAATTCGAGGTGTTCCATATCGTTATGGTTTCATTTTCTGTGGAGTTGCAGATGATTGATTCCTTGTGCATGATGGCAGTGCCGCTACCATGTCTGTTGGTGTAGTCCTGTGTTTCATTTTGTAGCGGCAGTGATGTCAGGGGCCAAGGCGGCAGTGGGCCAAGTCTCTGTGAAGAAGGTCACAACGGGGGTGAGGGTGGAGATAGTGTCCCAGACTTGGGTGGCATTTTTGCAGAGCAATCTGGCATTAATCAGGAGGCACTGGAGTGGTTTCGTGGATGAGGCAGCCAGCGTGGAGTGCGCAACACAAGTTATGGCGGGGCATTCGATCCAGGTATGGATGTGAGACGGCAGCGGAGGCAGCTGAACGGTCCCTCTGTGGAGGGCAGCGATGCGAAAAAGCAGTTTTTACTGCGTTCGGGGTCCAGGGTACAAATTTCTGAGGCGGAGTGCCTATGGCAGTCTTGGGGGCAGGGTTCCTGGCACCCGGGTGCTGTTGAGGCGCGAATTGGCACAGACTTGCTTGCCTTTGGTGCGCCTGCTGTGCGTCTGTTGCGCGACCGTGCAGCAGCCTTCATTAAGTAGATCCTGGAAGGAGAGCTGGGGGGATGGTACGCAGGAAAACGGCAAGCAGTATAATTTTGAGTACTGTTTTAGAGACTAAGGGCCAGATGTAGGTAGGTTCCAAATTACGAGTTGCAATTTGCGAGTCCCAGCGACTCGCAAATTGCAACTCGCAATTTGGAATGCAGAAAGGTGTCTCAGACACCTTCTGCGAGTCGCTATGGGGTCGCAAAGACCCACCTCATTAATATTAATGAGGTGGGTCGCAATTTGCGACCCCATAGCGACTCAGGGCACTCACGGGGATGGAGGCCTGCTGGGAACAGCAGACCTCCATGTCCGTGACTGCTTTTAAATAAAGCAGTTTTTTTTTTTCAAAGTGCAACCCGTTTTCCTTAAAGGAAAACGAGCTGCACTTTGAAAAATAAACCGAAACCTTTTGTTTCGGTATTTTTCAGGGCAGTTTGTGGTCCATTGGACCACTGCCTGCTCTGAAAAAGTATTATTTGGTCAAGTCACAAAGGGGAAGGGGTCCCATGGGGACCCCTTATCGTTTGCGAGTGGGTTACCATCCACTTCAAGTCGATGGTAACTGCGAGTCCATTTGCGACCACAAATGGAATTACATACCACTGCGACTCGCAAATAGGAAGGGAACACCCCTTCCTATTTGCGACTCGGAAATGCATTTTGCGAGTCGGTTCCGACTCGCAAAATGCATTTCTGCATAGCAAAGACGCATTTGTGACTCGCAAACGGCGATTTTCGCCGTTTGCGAGTCGCAAAGTCTTTGCTACATCTGGCCCTAAATTCCAAATCTTGTGAGATCTTGTCTCAGACATTTTAGACCACAGTGCTTATGATGATCCTTCATTAATGTATCAAATGAGATTGGACTTTTCAAAATTAATTTCATTATATTACTAAATCCAGACGTTTTCATTCACCTCACAGCCAAGAATAAAGAGCTATTTTGAAATGTACCTTACTCCGTTGTGTTAAGTGACACTTACTTGTTACCAGTTTTAGGCTTCAGTTGGCCTTTAGTGAGCTACTTTCGTGATATTTCACATACATCTTACAAAACACATACTACACCATTTCATTGTGGTCAGCACAAAAGAGTTTCTGTATGTTCCTTGGTGAGACGTTCTTGTCTGTCATCAGTGGATTTGGAATGAGTCTCGTCCTTCTGATATTACAACTCGCATTGAGGACCTTCTTTAAAATATTTGGTGGGTCATTCTTCAAAAAGGTGCAACCCAGTCTAACGCTGCTGAGAGCAAGGTTTAGCGCATTCATTTGCATGCATTCTGGAGTCAACTTTCTGAAATATCGAAGTTTATTCTCTGCATAGCTAGCAGGTCAGAAATAATTTATAGGTTTGAACTATTAGTTTCCGTATTCAATGGGAACCTGAATGCAGTGGGATTTTATTTAAAAAATAGTTGCATGATTTAAAAGTGCTTCTGTGCACTGGAGTGAATTTGGAGGTGTGGAGGCGGCTACAGCACGTAATTCAAAGAGGACTAGAGATAGTTGAAAACATGACTTTAATCTTTCCCATTCAAACGTCTACCTCCTCACCACCACATCCATGCCATGCATCCATTTTTTTGGCCAACTCATCCATCTACCCCTGCCGTCTCTCCTATCCATGCCTAAAAATGTTTATTCTGATCCTTTTACACATCCATGCACCAAGCCACCCACTTACGCACAAACACCAAGCCTAATGCCTCTCTTTTTTTCAGTAATAACTGACAGAAAATATTTATGCCTAGCCAGAATATGCTTCATCTATCCATTTATCACTTGCTGATCCACATACGTTCACTGGCTGATTTATGGATCCTTCCAAAGCATTTTTCTGTTCATGCATCCTTTTCCTCGCTCCTTCATGTGTCCATTTACTCATTCAGTGTTAAGGAGGATTTCTAAGAACTTTGTCAGAAGACCATAAACCGGGATGTCCACATGGACAGTGAAGCAAAACTTGACTGAGGAAAAATAGCACACACTGCAAGAACATACAAGCTACTCACAACTAACAAGTGAAAGAGATTTAGATAACTAGCTCACAAGAGCAAACACTGTGTTATTTGATTAGTATGTTTACCGTTCTTGTGCCCCTTTTAAAGTATATAAAGTGTATTAAAAGCTACTATTGGCCTACTGTGCTTTAGGAACGAGTGCAGTTACAAAAGAACAGAATATACATTTCATTTTGTATACTTTGTGGAGAAACACTTCTGGGTGCTTGAGTGTTGTCTGTAGGAACCTTTACACAAAAATCTTTCTGTAGTACTGCCAGTTACTGCCCCTGTTTTTTTTTCATAAGGATTAAATTTGCCCTGATTTTTCGGATTACATTTCTTGTGGTGGCTGTGGCCCTGTGTTCGAGTGTTGAGTGTTTTTTGAAAGTGTACATAATCAGTAGTTGTATAATCTCATCAGAAGTTGGACACTCTGAAGCAAACAATATGATGTTTTCTGCTCCTCAGCTTTCATTGTTTTTCGTTTTAAAAACATCACAGTTTTTTCAAGAATAAGGGAAAACAATTCTGAAATCAGTAAATAAAAGCCACATGGAAAAGACGTACAAATAGTGCCAAAAGCATATTCAGGAAAATAACTCTGAAAAGCATGTGAAATTTAAAACAAGAAAATTGCCAAGGTAGGGATCAGGGGCTTGAGAAGGAAGATTTGTAAGTGTGAACCTCTTTAAAATTTCAATATAAAAGAAGGTGTTTTAATCTTGCTGATACTTGTGTAAAAGTTTGAAACTCACTGATTTTACATTTAAGCTATTCACTTTGGACTGTTCACGACCTATTATAATATTCATTGACCTATCCAGCCTTGATTGTGTATCTGGTGGTGGCATTGAATCGAAGGACATCAGCTTAGGGGTGATCATCATGTAGTGTTACCATGCTGCAATATCTGCTGGTGGCGGTTGCTGAACCTTTTGCTGCGTCACATGTCTGTTGGCATATGTTAATCCCCCAGTTATGTGCAGTATCTGGTGTTTGTAATAACCTGCACCCATGTTTCCTTTCTTGTGGGTTGAGGAAGGGTGTTGCTTGTGAAAGCTTTAAGATCTATGACCATGGCAAGACTCTGGAAGACATTGTAGGATTATCACATAAATAATCTGTGTTCCTGCTTCTTTTATCTCTAGACTCAATGGAAGTGAAACCTATCATGACTCGTAAGCTACGCAGGAGGCCAAATGATCCTGTTCCTATGACCGACCTGAAGAGGAGGAAGCAAGCTCCTGATATCCTTTTACTGAGTGCTTGGCGTATCTACCCTCTTTACCTTTCATTAGGGTGCAACATGCCTGTCCCTTACTGGATAGGAATATATAAAAATGTTTTCCTAAGTCCGATGAAAGAGATAGTGGATAGGGAATTTTATTTTAGAATGGAAACAGACTTAATTTATAATATCCAGTAAGTTTTCTGATTGTGTGCTATTTATTTTGGAACACCTAAAGCAGTATTATTCATTCTTATATGAGATTTGCACGGTTTTGTAGAGGGTTGTCCCAGGCAACACATTGTAGGGTGTCTGACAATTGAAGTGCTGTTGTGAATGTAGCTCGCTGGGCTTTTGCAGTATTGCTAGTAGTCTTTAGCCCTAGCTGGCCACCCCATCAATCATACTCCTATAGTCAATATGATTAACAGCTCATTTAATGCATGGTGGAGCGACTTTCATGAACTATGAACTTGCATTGTAACATTATTGGCTTGTGTCCCTTTTTAGTTGTGAAGACTGTTTTTGCTAGAATTTTTGCTCCTTTGTACTAGAGAGCAGTTGACACATCAGATTGTGATGACCCCTTCTCTACTTGCAGATATTGGGGGCACCTGCACAATGCAAATAGAGATCGTGCACTGTTTTTTCCTGATTTTGAATAGGTTTAAGTTGACTGTATCAATTTTTAAATCTCCACAACATTGTATGATTGGGTAAGAATTAATACTAGAGGACTCTTGTCTGTATTCTTTTAGGAATCCTAGATAAATCTGTTTCAGTGGTGCTGATTTCAGTGTTTGCATGCGCATCCCATTCTGATACATGCACAGCATCCCAAACTGGAAGTAGCCAGTTAAACTATTTCAGCTGGGGTTCTGGTGAGCCCCCTAAACCAAGTTCATGTTTCTTTGTTTTAAGAGTTCTAACCCTCTTGTCTTGTGGTGGCTTTGTGTGGTGCCTTAACTCTCCTTAACGCTCTTCACCTCAGTTAAATTACCTTCTCACAGATGAACAAATAATGGAAGACTTACGGACATTAAACAAGGTGAGGTGTTCAATCTTGATTGCACTTTAAAGAAGTGTGCATGTTTGAAGAGTATGTGTACATGCTCTCTATGTTCTAAGAGTAGTGATGTGGCTGTTGTGTAACAGTACAAATATTTATTAGGGAAGACTACCTTTCTCAGATTTTTTTTTTCCAACTTTGCAGAGTTATTTTGTGCTTGTATAAAATGCTGAATGTTTCTGCAGCTGTGTACGCTTTAGGGCACTGCCACAAAAATGGTATTAAAGTTGTATGTTTGTGAGATGAATTAGATGTTAAAGCGCCAACATTGCAGAAAGAATACTATACAGATGAAACTTCAGGTTTAACAGTGTTGTTGGTACAGGTCCTTTGGAACAACTTGCTAGCTGGACAGTTGTTATGAAAATGTTTTTTGCTGTCATTCCAGAGTTGTGTGTCATCAGTCGCAGAGACGAGCACAGAATTAGTTTACCAATAGTGCATTGCAAAAACAGCTGTTTATGGTCTTTTTAACTGTCACACTGCCAGGAGATCTCTCTGCATTTCAGTGATTTTAGCCCCTGGAATAAAAGGGAGCCAGACATTAAAGAGAAGGGGTAGAAAATATGGAACTCTGGAGGAGTTAATGGGTCGGTGTTTTTAGTCCTAATGTGCTTTTAATAGAGAATGAAGGTAAGATTTGTGGAATAAAGTAGGAGGACTGACGTTCAAGACTCTGAAATGGAGAAGAGCGAGGCAGGATGAGGACAGAAATAAAGTTGGAAGGCACAGGAAAATTAGGCAAGGTAATAGCTTTAGTGATAGAGAGAGGAATCATTAATCAGTACATTCATCTGCAGAACAGAGCTCTCAGAATATTTGAAGGAAGTAGAGTAAGACGTCTAACACATGCACGACTTACTGCCCTAAGTGAGTCCTATTTGTGGGGGGTAAGGTATATATATATATATATATGTGACCCGTTATTGTGTCAGGAAGAACATCTCCCCTTAAGGGCAAGGGGCGGAAGCATTTAAAATATAATATGATCCTGACCTGATTCTTTAGGCAGTAGTCTGTCTGTCTGGCTTATTTCCTGCAGTTCACCTCATGGCATTGGCTCCCAACACAGCTCAGCTTAAAATAAAAACAAAAACGTGTCTGTTAATCACTTCCACGTCTGACATGGATACACAAACTATCCAACTGCATTTGTTCAGTAACCTTTCTGGATTTGCCTCAGTTGAGAACTATAGAATATAAACTTTCTTTGAAACATTGTGATTATTGAATGTTTTACACAAAGTCTGAGAGGATGTACTGTTATTTATTTCTATAGAAAGATTAAACAGAGAAACGTTAAATGTCATTAACCTAAATTGACAGAAGGTGTTTTAGCTAAAAAACAAACAAAAAAAAAACACCATAAATAAGAAAAGAACCTTAATATGACATTTTTTGTTAGCCACTTCGGTGTGGTTTCTATTTGAACAATACAGGGAGTGCAGAATTATTAGGCAAGTTGTATTTTTGAGGATTAATTTTATTATTGAACAACAACCATGTTCTCAATTAACCCAAAAAACTCATTAATATCAAAGCTGAATATTTTTGGAAGTAGTTTTTAGTTTGTTTTTAGTTTTAGCTATGTTAGGGGGATATCTGTGTGTGCAGGTGACTATTACTGTGCATAATTATTAGGCAACTTAACAAAAAAAAATATATACCCATTTCAATTATTTATTATTACCAGTGAAACCAATATAACATCTCAACATTCACAAATATACATTTCTGACATTCAAAAACAAAACAAAAACAAATCAGTGACCAATATAGCCACCTTTCTTTGCAAGGACACTCAAAAGCCTGCCATCCATGGATTCTGTCAGTGTTTTGATCTGTTCACCATCAACATTGCGTGCAGCAGCAACCACAGCCTCCCAGACACTATTCAGAGAGGTGTACTGTTTTCCCTCCTTTTAAATCTCACATTTGATGATGGACCACAGGTTCTCAATGGGGTTCAGATCAGGTGAACAAGGAGGCCATGTCATTAGATTTCCTTCTTTTATACCCTTTCTTGCCAGCCACGCTGTGGAGTACTTGGACGCGTGTGATGGAGCATTGTCCTGCATGAAAACCATGTTTTTCTTGAAGGATGCAGACGTCTTCCTGTACCACTGCTTGAAGAAGGTGTCTTCCAGGAACTGGCAGTAGGACTGGGAGTTGAGCTTGACTCCATCCTCAACCCGAAAAGGCCCCACAAGCTCATCTTTGATGATACCAGCCCAAACCAGTACTCCACCTCCACCTTGCTGGCGTCTGAGTCGGACTGGAGCTCTCTGCCCTTTACCAATCCAGCCACGGGCCCATCCATCTGGCCCATCAAGACTCACTCTCATTTCATCAGTCCATAAAACCTTAGAAAAATCAGTCTTGAGATATTTCTTGGCCCAGTCTTGACGTTTCAGCTTGTGTGTCTTGTTCAGTGGTGGTCGTCTTTCAGCCTTTCTTACCTTGGCCATGTCTCTGAGTATTGCACACCTTGTGCTTTTGGGCACTCCAGTGATGTTGCAGCTCTGAAATATGGTTAAACTGGTGGCAAGTGGCATCGTGGCAGCTGCACGCTTGACTTTTCTCAGTTCATGGGCAGTTATTTTGCACCTTGGTTTTTCCACACGCTTCTTGCGACCCTGTTGACTATTTTGAATGAAACGCTTGATTGTTCGATGATCACGCTTCAGAAGCTTTGCAATTTTAAGAGTGCAGCATCCCACTGCAAGATATCTCACTATTTTTGACTTTTCTGAGCCTGTCAAGTCCTTCTTTTGACCCATTTTGCCAAAGGAAAGGAAGTTGCCTAATAATTATGCACACCTGATATAGGGTGTTGATGTCATTAGACCACACCCCTTCTCATTACAGAGATGCACATCACCTAATATGCTTAATTGGTAGTAGGCTTTCGAGCCTATATAGCTTGGAGTAAGACAACATGCATAAAGAGGATGATGTGGTCAAAATACTCATTTGCCTAATAATTCTGCACTCCCTGTATAGTTGAGGCAATAAACAAGCTGCATTAGATTATTTTCCCAGGAGTATATTAAAGTGCATAAATGATCATCTTCAGGTTGAGTCTAGCAGTTTACCCTTGTTAAATCATCTATTTCCCTCGTAAACTGGTATTACAGTTCATTTGTAGAAAGTTTAGGAATATGTTTAGATCATTGTTTGTTAAGCTGATTTTGATGTGTAATTAGCTCGTCTGTGGATGCAACTAGATGGAATGAATGTCGTCCGCAGTGTTGATTTTGAAGGTTATTTTTAATGAAATTGGGTATTTTCTGATTTCACATACATTGAAATCTATTTCAGAAAAACTTGCTTCATTATCACTTCGATGTAATTTCTATGAACTATCAACAGGTAACCTTTGAATTTACACACAAATGTGCAGCACAATAAAACACTTGTTTCTCAGAATGACTTTGAAATTGTTGTTATGCTAAGTGTTTGCCTTGTGCCCAAACACTATTTTGTATTTTATTATGAAATCGCACCAGTAATGTGGATGATTTGTGTTCTGCTGTCTCTGTAAAGATCTCCTAAACTCCAAAGATGTATTGTAAGTCAGATTGCCTGCCAGGTGTAGCAAATATTACTTTACAGTTATATGCAAAAGAGATTTGATCATTGCTACACAGCTATGTTTTGCAGTGCCCCATTGTCATGTACATCCACATACTTGTGTTTATGTATGCTTTCTGGAGCCCCAACTGAATCCAGGAATAGCCTGTCCAGAAAACCTGCACTGAACCATTGTGTGTCCCTGACTGGTAAAATAGTGTGAACTCTAGTATCTTACTTCTACTCCTTTTGATTAAAGTTCTAAAAGATTCCACTTGCATCTTGGATTTGACTTCCAATAAAAATGAGTGACGTTAGAATTCTATTGGTTAGTGTGCAAATGTTTGATATTAACAAATAGTTGCCTTGTAGTGCCATGATCGTACGTAGTTCAGCATCAAAAGCCTATGTTATGCAACATAATATTTTGCAAACGGTTGAACTGAACTATCTAATAGAGTTGGCAATGGAAGTAGATGTAAGCATTTTGCAAACTAGTATGGCTGCTCAAGTGCATGACCTGCTGTCTTCTTTTCTCGCTCCATATTCTTGCACAGCTGCCCCTCCTATCAGAACTTTACTCTCTTCTGAGAAGCGGGATGTTAGCACACAAGTCATTAGCACATATATGTTTTTGTGCTTTGCTAAAATACTGTCTTCTGGCTGCTTTCTTTGTCTTTTGCATTCTTGGGTTTCCGCTGTTTTCTTACTTTTATATGTATAGTTCATGGACTTCTTGTGGGTCCCAGGACTCGGACGTTGAACCTCACCGCTTGTGCCTACTTGACCCCTCTCACATTATTGTAGAATATGCATTCCCTTTTTATTCAGACCTTAAATGTCTGCAAATTAATTAGACCATTTTGGAGCATATGCTCTCTGTGAGTTTAAGGAATTCCTTGCTAGAAAGCAGCAGCAAGTAAATATATGTTCATAGCGTGTGTTGCTGTAGGTACACATGCTCTGCATACACCTGCCATCTAAGATTGGGCACAGATTTTTGAAAGCTGTTTTTCTTATAAGAAAGTCATTTGAGCCACAAGATGCACTGTGACTGCTCACTAAGTTGGGCACTAAGACAGCGTTAGATGTATTTTTTTTCGGGTTCATATGCGTACTGCTTGGGGCTCAGAGTTTGAACACGTTCTCCACGTTTCTGCTCAGGCCCCTAACTGTGCGTTTAGATTTTGATCCTTGGGAAAAGCCATCGCCCACGTTCCTCTTGACAACAACCACTGGAGAATGACTTATCCATCGACTCCCGACCATTAGGGCTCCTGGCTCTCTTCGGGATAGCATGCCCCCAGTCTTCGTTGATTTCTCTGCACAAAATGCATTCATGATGAAGGAATGAATGGCATTCCAATGCTATTCCTAGTGCCATGCCGAAATATCTTTAGTTCAGTTGTCACAGTTTGTAACCTCTGTCTCTTCCTACCTTCCCCCTCAATGACGATGACACTGCATGCCAGGCCTCTTTCACCCTCTACTCAAAAAAGGCCCTCTAATATCAACAAGAGAGTTGGTGGACCTTTGAGACTATGCAGCTGCAAGACTCTCACAACACCACTGACATCTTCTGAGACCAAGCCCCGCTCGATGATGAGGACACTGGCTCCTCCAGCGTCCCACCCCATCAACTGTTGCCTGGTTCTGAGGTGGCTTTTCCCTCTAGCTAAGACAAGGAAGAAGAAAAATAGGTCCTCCTCATCTCGACAACCTCCGACCCTCGAGCGAAGACCTCCACAATGACTGACATGCAATCCAAGCCTCTCAAGAGGCCTTAGGCAGAGACAGAGGCAAATCACTGCACCTAGGAGGTTAGATATTGAGCCCTCTTCCCACTACAGAGCCTTCAAAGCCTCTGCTGCTTTCGAGCCCTGATCAGCTCTGATCAAAGGCTTCTGAGCCAGTGCTGCTCCTGACTCACAGCGTCAGGTCTTCGAGCCCTAATATCCTCCATAATCTTTGCAGATCTTTGAATACAAAGAAACCTTGGACATCAGCGTTACCCCCACACTCACTAGAGGGTTCCCCACACTCCTTTTATGGGGAAGGCAACCCCTTTGACCCTGTTGACCCATTTCAACTAGTGCCCACATACGACCCATGGGACGACTATAATGTAAATACCCTCTGGGATACAGATTTGGTTCATTACCTGTAGGAACATTGGCCCTAGTCAACACCACAGCCTATCATGTGGTGATCCAGTAATGTTGAATGAAGTGCACCCCAGGTGACAAAGAACACCACATAAAAAACAACACAATCAAAGAATTGGTATTATTCCTCCAGTCTCTGGTGTATCACAAAAAAGACAGCCTCCTAATACAGTTTCCGCACATCAATTGATAAAGTAACTCTTCATGTTAATCATGAAAGATAAGGTGTGTCTTTTTGGTTGTCGGCATTTCGACCCAAAAGAAGGATAACAGGGTCTCATCAGGACACACAGTGACTTGGGGAGCTAATAATGAGAGAGATATTATGGATTAGAATAGGTACTATGAGTTTTTTTTAAAAGAAGTAGAAACCATAATGAATGAGGAGGATTTTACGTACTGGTTGTTTAGGATCTGGTCCGGATAAAAAAATGAGACTGCATCGTGTCTCTCTAAACAGGTGTCTGGAATAAAAAAAAAATACATCTGCAATCGGGAAAAATGTACATATACATAGAGGAAGAGAATCCTTCTCCAACTAAGATGTTGCTTACTGAATATTGTTTGATCGTATTCATTTCTATTGGATTCCCTAATTACCTGCAATAACCAAAAAGCCAAGTATAAACCAAGTGCTAAATATTAAAATAAGTAAGGCTCAAGGAACAAAAAGTTCGATGGCATCTGTCGCTGTAGATACACATGGTATGCATGAGCTCGCCATCTGGTGTTGGGTCGGAGTGTTACAAGTTGTTTTTCTTCGAAGAAGTGTTTTCGAGTCACGGGACCGAGTGACTCCACCTTCTGTGCTCATTGCGCATGGGCGTCGACTCCATCTTCGATTGTTTTCTTTCCGCCATCGGGTTCGGACGTGTTCCTGTCGCTCCGAGTTTCGGAACGGAAAGATAGCTGAAGACGGAAGATTTTCGACGGTATCGTTGCGATCCGGTTAGAGATAGACACATACGACGACGCGTTGAACATCGAAGCGCTTCGGTGCCCTTCGGGGTAGATTTCGGCACCCCGTCGGGGCCTAGTCGGCCCGACCGCGTGGAGGACAACGCCGATGGATCGGACCCCGTTTCGATTCTGCCCCGAATGCCACAACAAATATCCTTATACGGACCTACACTCGGTCTGTAATCTGTGCCTGTCACCCGAGCACAGCGAAGAATCCTGTGAGGCCTGTCGGGCGTTCCGGTCCCGAAAAACTCTGCGCGACCGTCGAGCGAGAAGACTGCAGATGGCGTCCACGCCAAAAGAGCGTCGACAGTTCGAGACAGAAGAGGAACAGGAGGAATCCTTTTCCATCCAGGATTCAGACTCCGACGAGCTACACTCTACAAGAACTGTGAGTAAGACGTCGAGATCAAACCTTAAAAAAGGAAAGAAGGCCCAGGGGACGCCACTGCCAACCGGCCATGGCTCCACCCAAATTCTCGGTGACCAACAATCGGCACCGAAAAAGGCCCATTCAGTGTCGAGATCGTCCGACTCCGGTCGAGACACCGGCACGCAGCCTCCTCGGGACCGAGAGAGTGCTAAACAGAAGCATCGACACCGAGAGTTCGGTGTCGACACGGATCGACGCCGAGACAGTGGCGCCGAAGACCATAGAGGCCAAGAATTTTCGGCACAGAAAAAGAGGAAGGTTACCTCGGAGCCGAAAAAACAACCGACAGGGTTTTCGGAGCCGAAAAAAGCGACATCAGACCCTGTTTCTGGCTCCTACACTGAAGAGCATTCTATGTCTTCTCAAATGAAGAAACATAGATTTGAACAAGAACTGCAATCCACTGACGTGGATCACACGCAAAAGCGTATCTTTATTCAGCAGGGGACTGGGAAGATCAGTACCCTTCCACCTGTCAAACGAAAGAGAACGCTTCAGTTTACTCCTCAGCAACAAACAGCACAAAAGGTAACACCTCCTCCCTCGCCTCCACCTGTAACTCCGGCTTCGCCAACTTACACCCCGTCACATTCGCCAGCTCACACCGCCATGAGCCACGATGACCAAGATCAGGATGCGTGGGACTTGTACGACGCACCAGTGTCTGATAACAGCCCAGACACATACCCAACTAGGCCATCACCACCGGAAGACAGCACAGCCTACTCACAAGTGGTGGCTAGAGCAGCACTATTCCATAATGTGGAACTACACTCGGAACAAGTAGAGGATGATTTTCTATTTAACACCCTCTCTTCAACCCACAGCTCCTACCAAAGCCTGCCGATGCTCCCAGGCATGCTACGCCATGCAAAGGACATTTTCAAGGAGCCAGTTAAAAGTAGGGCAGTGACGCCTAGGGTGGACAAGAAGTATAAGGCGCCTCCTACGGACCCTGTATTCATCACCTCTCAGCTGCCACCAGACTCTGTGGTGGTAGGGGCTGCCAGAAAAAGGGCAAACTCACACACTTCTGGGGATGCACCTCCCCCAGATAAAGAAAGTAGGAAGTTCGATGCAGCCGGGAAGAGGGTTGCTGTCCAAGCAGCAAACCAGTGGCGCATCGCAAATTCACAAGCGCTGCTAGCGCGATACGACAGAGCCCACTGGGATGAGATGCAGCATCTCATTGAACATCTCCCAAAAGATCTGCAAAAAAGAGCAAAACAGGTTGTTGAGGAGGGTCAAAACATTTCCAACAATCAAATACGCTCCTCCATGGATGCAGCAGACACGGCCGCAAGAACCATTAATACGTCGGTTACCATCCGTAGGCACGCATGGCTCAGAACGTCTGGATTCAAGCCAGAAATTCAACAGGCAGTGCTTAACATGCCAGTAAACGAAAAACTTCTGTTCGGTCCGGAGGTCGACACAGCCATAGAAAAGCTCAAGAAGGACACTGACACTGCCAAAGCCATGGGCGCACTCTATTCCCCGCAGGGCAGAGGATCTTATAACACCTTCCGCAAAACACCTTTTAGAGGAGGGTTTCGGGGTCAGGCCACACAAGCTAGCACCTCACAGTCCGCACCGCCCACCTACCAGGGACAGTACAGGGGAGGTTTTCGGGGCCAGTATAGAGGGGGGCAATTCCCTAGGAATAGGGGAAGATTTCAAAGCCCCAAAACCACTACCAACAAGCAGTGACTCACATGTCACACACCCCTCCCACACAACACCAGTGGGGGGGAGGATACGTCAATATTACGAAGCATGGGACAAAATAACTACAGACACATGGGTCCTAGCAATTATCCGGCATGGTTATTGCATAGAATTCCTGCAATTCCCTCCAGACATACCACCAAAATCACAAAATTTAACAAAATACCATTCACAGCTTCTAGAGATAGAAGTTCAAGCACTACTGCAAAAAAATGCAATAGAATTAGTACCAAGCACACAAATAAACACAGGAGTTTATTCACTGTACTTCTTGATACCAAAAAAGGACGAAACACTGAGACCAATTCTAGACCTCAGAGTAGTAAACACATTCATCAAATCAGACCACTTTCACATGGTCACACTACAAGAAGTGTTACCATTGCTCAAAAAACACAACTACATGACAACCCTAGACCTCAAGGACGCATATTTCCATATACCAATACATCAATCACACAGGAAATATCTAAGGTTTGTATTCAAAGGAATACATTACCAATTCAAAGTATTGCCTTTTGGTTTAACAACCGCTCCAAGAGTATTCACAAAATGCCTAGCAGTAGTCGCTGCACACATCAGAAGGCAGCAAATACATGTGTTCCCGTATCTAGACGACTGGCTAATCAAAACCAGTTCGCTCACACAATGCTCAAACCACACAAATCAAGTCATACAAACCCTCTACAAACTAGGGTTCACCGTCAACTTTGCAAAATCAAACATTCTGCCAAGCAAAGTACAGCAATATCTAGGAGCCATAATAGACACGACAAAAGGAGTAGCAACGCCAACTCCACAAAGGATCCACAATTTCAACAGGGTCATTCAACACATGTCTCCAAACCAAACAATACAAGCAAGAACAATACTACAGCTCCTAGGCATGATGTCCTCATGCATAGCCATTGTCCCAAACGCAAGACTGCACATGAGGCCCTTACAAGAGTGCCTAGCCTCACAGTGGTCTCAAGCACAGGGTCACCTTCTAGATCTGGTGTTGCTAGACCGCCAAACTTACCTCTCGCTTCTATGGTGGAACAGTATAAATTTAAACATAGGGCGGCCTTTCCAAGACCCAGTGCCAGAGTACGTAATAACAACAGATGCTTCCATGACAGGGTGGGGAGCACATCTCAATCAACACAACATAAGAGGACAATGGAACATACATCAAACAAAACTGCATATAAATCATCTAGAATTATTAGCAGTTTTTCAAGCACTAAAAGCTTTCCAACCAATCATAACCCACAAATACATCCTTGTCAAAACAGACAACATGACAACGATGTATTATCTAAACAAACAAGGAGGAACACATTCAACGCAGTTAAGCTTGTTAGCTCAAAAAATATGGAAGTGGGCAATCCACCATCAGATTGGTCTAATAGCACAGTTTATTCCGGGGATCCAGAATCAGCTGGCAGACAATCTCTCTCGAGATCACCAGCAAGTCCACGAATGGGAAATCCACCCACAGATTCTGTACACCTACTTCACACTCTGGGGAACACCACAAATAGACTTATTTGCAACAAAAGAGAACGCAAAATGCCAAAACTTCGCGTCCAGATACCCACACAAGCAATCCCAAGGCAATGCCCTATGGATGAACTGGTCAGGAATATTTGCTTACGCTTTTCCTCCTCTCCCTCTCCTTCCTTACCTAGTAAACAAATTGAGTCAAAACAAACTCAAACTCATTTTAATAGCACCAACTTGGGCAAGACAACCCTGGTACACAACACTGCTAGATCTGTCTGTAGTACCACACATCAAACTGCCCAACAAACCAGATCTGTTAACGCAACACAACCAACAGATCAGACACCCGGACCCAGCATCGCTGAATCTAGCAATCTGGCTCCTGAAATCCTAGAATTCGGACACTTACAACTTAGCCAAGAGTGTATGGAAGTCATAAAGCAGGCCAGAAGGCCATCCACTAGACACTGCTACGCAAGTAAGTGGAAAAGATTTGTTTGGTACTGCCATCATAATCAGATACAACCGCTAGATGCAACTCCAAAACATATAGTAAATTACTTGCTCCATTTACAAAAAGCAAAGCTAGCCTTCTCTTCTATTAAAATACACCTTGCAGCAATATCTGCATACCTGCAAACTACCTATTCAACTTCCTTGTATAGGATACCAGTTATCAAAGCATTTATAGAAGGGCTTAAAAGAATTATACCACCAAGAACACCACCTGTTCCTTCATGGAACCTAAACGTGGTTCTAACAAGACTCATGGGCCCACCTTTCGAACCCATGCACTCTTGCGGAATACAATTCCTAACCTGGAAAGTTGCCTTTCTCATCGCCATTACATCTCTAAGAAGAGTAAGTGAAATTCAAGCGTTCACAACACAAGAGCCTTTTATACAAATACATAAAAATAAGGTCGTCCTACGACCTAATCCAAATTTTTTACCAAAAGTTATTTCACCATTCCATCTAAATCAAACGGTAGAACTACCAGTATTTTTCCCACAGCCAGATTCTGTGGCTGAAAGAGCACTACATACATTAGATGTCAAAAGAGCATTAATGTACTACATTGACAGAACAAAGAACATCAGAAAAACTAAACAGCTATTTATTGCATTCCAAAAACCTCATGCAGGTAACCCAATATCAAAACAAGGTATAGCCAGATGGATAGTTAAATGCATCCAAATCTGCTACCTTAAAGCAAAAAGACAACTGCCCATTACTCCCAGGGCACATTCAACAAGGAAAAAAGGTGCTTCAATGGCCTTTTTAGGAAACATCCCAATGCAAGAAATATGTAAGGCAGCCACTTGGTCTACGCCTCACACATTCACCAAACACTACTGTATAGATGTGCTATCCGCACAACAAGCTACAGTAGGTCAAGCTGTATTAAGAACTCTATTTCAGACAACTTCTACTCCTACAGGCTAAACCACCGCTTATGGGGAACTAACTGCTTACTAGTCTATGCATACCATGTGTATCTACAGCGACAGATGCCATCGAACTGAAAATGTCACTTACCCAGTGTACATCAGTTCGTGGCATCAGTCGCTGAGATTCACATGGACCCACCCACCTCCCCGGAAGCCTGTAGCAGTTCAGAAGTTACCTTCAATTTTGTACATTTGTATAGATATTACTTAATCCTTTAATAGGTACATACTTACATTTTTCATTGCGCGGGCACTATTACTATAGTACAACTCCTACCTCACCCTCTGCGGGGAAAACAATCGAAGATGGAGTCGACGCCCATGCGCAATGAGCACAGAAGGTGGAGTCACTCGGTCCCGTGACTCGAAAACACTTCTTCGAAGAAAAACAACTTGTAACACTCCGACCCAACACCAGATGGCGAGCTCATGCATACCATGTGAATCTCAGCGACTGATGCCACGAACAGATGTACACTGGGTAAGTGACATTTTCATTACCGTTCATTGGAAATCAACTTGGATAAGTTCCCACAATGCGGAACCACTGTGAATGCCTCCTGATCAAAGAGATTAAACGAGAAAGAGGCATGGCTGTTTTCTTAAATAAACACTGATGTAGGCAAGCTCAGTATTCGCGCTCGCCTGGGGGCTATTTTAATTAGCACAGCTGGGAAGCGTTTTAGCCAAGTTTGTGCCTGAGCCAGCGTGCTGTGAATTGGAAGAACTCCTGAAGTTGAGAGGCATCTCAAAACAAGCGTGTGCCTGACCCAGCGCTCTATGAATTGAAAAAACCTGCTATGTTATAATGTGAAGGAACCATCTGATAGTTCAAAAATGTATTCTGGGGGGGGGGGGATTGATTAGGAAACAATATATAAATTATCACAAGTGAAAAACTGAAGGATATTTTTGCAAGGATACGAACCCTGTAAATTCTCAGCCAAAGAGTGCAGGATGACATCCTGGAGCTACATCGGGGAGCAGGGAGAGGGCCTCCCACAATTGCCTTAACCATATCTCAATATGTACGGTGCTAGGAAAAAATCAGTGCGAAGATTCGAAGCGTGTACGCATTAAGTTCCAGAGTACAGGATAAGATCATGGAGCTATATCAGGAGCGGCATGGAAAGGCCTGCCACTATTAGCTTCAGCATTTGTCAGCATGTACAATGCTAGAAAGGATTGACAAACATCCCTTGCATTATGAAAGGCTAATAGATCATTTGAGGTGCACAAGGAGCATGGTAACTGCTCTTAAAGTCTAAAGCTCATAAACACCGAATTGTACTAAAGGTACTGACACCAGAAGGCATGCTGCTATTTGCTATTTCAATTGTCCGTGTATGGAAAAAGTTAAAATAACCTTTATAGTTGGAAATGCCAGGGCAAGGCCTACATGTGCTAAAGCAGTTGCAAACAGAATGACTGAAAGGAGGGTTATCAGTTAGGCTATAATAGAAATGCATCTACAGCTATAATTATATTTAAATAATACAATCCAGTCAAATACTCTAAGGTAAAATTAAAGGAGAAAAGATCAGTCATAGACAATCAAAAGGAATGTCTTTGTATGTAGTACCATGTTACAATACTTTCTAAAAGTTATTGGTTCAGGAATGTAGTATACGTCCTCCATTCTTCGATGTTATTCAGACCTTTTCTTATAGAATCATGTATCCATCCATTTACATTACAGTCTCTGGAGGCTCAATGCCACCCCCTCTAGGGGATGAAACAGTCTTCTCAGTTACTTGCCATCTGATGTCTTCTGACGTGTGTTGTTGTTCTCGGTAATGCTGGTCCATTGGTGCTGTTTCAGCGCAGCATCTGATGCGACTCCTGTGCCGGCGGATTCTTGTTTGTACCTGTTGAGTCGTCTGTCCAATATAAATGAGGTCGCAAGGACACCAAGTACAATAAATAACATTGGTAGAGGCACAATTAGTGTGATACTTCAAGGTAACTGAATATTTCCATGCATAACAATTTCATATTTGAAGTATATTGACAAGCGACACAATTTCCACATTTGTAATGCTCCTTAACAGGATCCAGACCCAATAAGGAAGGCAATGTCAAGTCATATTTTTGAATTCTGATTACAAAATGGACACACAAGTCGTCCATAAGGAGAAAATTTCCTCATGGAAACACTCAAGTTGGAGAGAACTGTAGAGTTCCTCCGTGTGTTAAAGGACCTGCTAAAATGAGGCTCTAATACCTTTTAAGGAGTCCATGGCGGTAACACCCCTGCTGGGTGGAAAACAAACATTCTCCCAATAACCTGTCTACATCTGAAGTCATGTTCCACCCAGGGACGTGGCATTCCGATCACCTCCGCACCCGGGACATATTGTTTGGGGTCAAGGGTAACACATTTTCATGTTTATTTTGTACTTGGGACAAGTAGGCCCAACCCCCTGCAGTACAAACCAATTGGCTGCCAGTTTACAGAGAAGGGAGCTGTCTGCAGTTGAGGTAATATGTGTGTCCATATGTTAATGCTGTTTGAACTTGTATTTATGGTTCATTAATGAAAAGCCTTCATTATTTAGGTGAGTGCTGAAAATTAACGTTTTCAGGTCACTGCACAACTGACAGTGGTTCTACCACGTTTGTAAGGTTTATCAATATGAGGCTAAGTATATTGCTCCCAGAATGCTCTCTGATTAGATACAATTTTTGCAGAAGGTTGTAAGCAAGATAGAGGTTTCATTTCTTTCCAAAAAAAATGTTCAGAAAAAAATCAGAGTAGGAAAAACATGTTATACTAAAATGAAATTTTAGGTGCTATTTCTTTGAAGCATTATATAGCAAAACGTGTTGATGCATGGTAGTATTTCCAAATAATACTCCAGCCGAGAGATAGAGAGAAATAGAAGTTTAATAAAAATAAAATGTCTTTGTTAACGCCAGACTTAGTTAGGGACCCAGTTCTTGAAGAAAGTCACAAAAGTGTACCCATGGTATATGTCTTTGAATCAGTGGCTTTCATGAATTCACAAGAACTTAAAGAAGTAGACCAGGAAATCGTATTTCTAGAAAATATTTGTAAACTTAATTTTAGCACGAAGAAATCTCCACGTGCAGATTTGTTCATGTGAAAATCTATTTGAGTGTTTACCAATTCACTTTCCCTCCAACCACTTTTTTCCCAACCTTGGACGAACTTCTACTTCTGCCATTGTCAGGAGTAAATTTCCAACCTTTCTCATTATGGGAAACGATTAGAGAAGAGCTGGTGAAAATCCTTAAAACATGCAAGTTAGTAGGTTTGCAGACTCAAAGGCATTCTAGCCCTGTAATTATTGCTCACTGCTTCCTCCAGCCCCAATATGTAGATCTGCGGAATAGTGTAAAAACAAGGAAATTGCTATAGTATGGATTGGAATTGCAAGTATTCAAGCCCTACTATTGTAGTAGTCCTGTCATAATCAGAGAGGCTATTATCAGATCTCTTACAGAATGAGATTGCTGCCATACTTTGTCGCGACACTACATAGCACCAAAGGGACAAGTGGATTTTTTTACAAGACAAGTAGATTTAAGAAGCAACCTGTCCCATGGACAAGTAGATATTTGATGAAATTCCACACCCTTGCCCACCAGACTCCCTAGTCTACATACAGCAGACAAACACGCTGCCGCCCAGGCCACAGGCAACTGTCCCCCATCAATAAGAAGATCCTAAGGCTGGATGCTGCTGATAAGAAGGCAGCATTAGGAGCAACTACCCACTGGAGGATAGCTAAGTCTACCTTCTCTCAAGCTAAGAGAAGGAACAGTGGAATGACACGCAAGAGTTAGTCTAGCATCCCCCAAAATACTTTAAAATAAAATAAAAGGGATAGTGATATAGTTGCTGAAGTGAAAGCTATCTCTAACATTACCATGCGCTGTGCCCTTTGTGGTGCAGACACCACATCTTGGCGATCAGTAACAGTATCCTCATCAAATAACACGCCTAGCTCTGTATCTCTGGCTTTCAGCCGAAGTCGAGCAATATCTGCTCAACGTTCCTTCCATGGGACTGCAGATTAATCAGCTGTTAGAAAAATTAAAAAGGACACCAACACCACAAAAGCTGTGGATGCTCTTCATTCCCCATCACGTAGATGTTCCTTTTGGAGACAGCAGTATAGGGTAGGCCCCAAAGGCACCTCCCCAGACTCTACTTCTTCATACCAGAAGTAGCAGCGGGCATAACATCAGCAGAAGTTACAAGGCTACGCTATGGGTGCCAGCTGGGGCAACAATAAAAGGGGCAGGAGCAAAGGGGGATGCCTCCACATCAAAACATTGACTACCCCCACTCCCTTGATCAGACATCTGAGCACCTGTAGGGAGGAGGCTGCATGATTTTCTTCAACAGTGGTAGAAAATCACATCAGAAAAGTGGGTATTAGCTCTGGTTTGCCATGGCTACTGCCTAGAACTACCACTCCCATCCACCCTGCAGTCGGTCATAGAAGCCACCCTTGGTCCCTTGTTATGTTCTAAAGGTTTTATTCTCATGTTAAAAACACACACTCATTAGCACACTGTAACTTTGCCCATGAGCGCTCTGGTTTCGAATGCGTTTTTCAGATTGGTGAAAGCGTTCTGTGGAAGCCGGTTTCTGAGACGCATCGGAGCAGCTGAGCGCTGGGGGACATTTAATCGATTATACAAAACAAAAAACAAAATACTCACCCTTGCCTGCGGAGAGCTTCTCTTCTTGAAACATAACATTAATTGGCGACGAGCGGAGGAACCTACGTGAGACGTGGAGAAGTGTCCCTCAGCGGGTGGGAACACAGCCTTTGATCGTCCGGCTACGAACGGTTGCTGTTACCTGTTTTCTGAAGGCACATACTGTGAGAGCATTCAGGTGTTCTGATATTTACTGGACAAGCGCTTTGAGACACTGATCTGGTGAGTTTCTGGTATCTTGATTCGGCGCTGGCTACTTGTTTACACGTTCATGAGTGTACTTTGCACGACATGCACGTTGATCCAGAGCCTTCGTGGATTTAAAGGGGTAGGCACTTGCACGGCTTGTCTGAAGTTAAAGGGGCAGGATCGATTGCAGAGGTCTCGTTTAAGCGAACCACGTTGTGAGCGTACTTGGTGTACAACGCTCACCGTGATCTTTAACTTTCATAAACTTAAAGGGATAAGAACTTCTACAGCTTGTGGAATTAAAGGAAAAGTTGAATTGTAGGCCGTACAGAGACGATCGTACTGGCATTTCTGTTTATTGTGTGACTTGCCGTCTGTTGGATTCCGAATGTGATAACGCTTCTATGAAACATCGGTGACACGTACACCTTGATCTCTGCAAGTGGTAAATCTTGTTCTAAGTGCAGGAAAATGGGACATTTTGCACGAGTGTGTAAGAATTCTTCTACGGTAATGCTGGTTAGTGAGGCGGATATGGATAGAGTATCTTCAAAAATAGTTTAGGGGGAGTTTAATAAGAAAGTGGTGTTGTCGATTAAGAAGGTTGACGCAGATCCAGACAAAGCTGTTGGGGATGGTGAGCCAGTGTGTGAGGTGAAGATGGGTGACTGGTGTGTTCGCGTTTCAGTTGACTCAGGTTCACCGATAACTATCATTTCAGATAAATTATTTTTGGAGAAGTGGAATGATTTGGAGTTGAATCCTCCAGATACACACAATTGCTTTTGGGGGTCAGGTGGTTATTTCATGGAAACCTTGCATTATAAGGACAAAGCCAAAGGTGTATGTAGCCAAACATGGGTACAACATTTTAGGATGGAAGCACCAGGGTAAATGTGGGATGGTTCTTAGGCCTGGTACTAAACAACCAGTTTCTTTGGTTTATGAAAGTGAGGAAAGTGTTGATTCTTTCGATCATGTCTTTTTGAAACACAAAGAAGTTTTTAAACGTGAGTTAGGAGTTGGGAAAGGATACAAACACAAATTTATTTTAAAGCCAAATTCTGTTCCTGTCACTAACTGGGTTAGGAATGTTCCATTGTGCATGAGACAGAAGCTTAAAGATCACTTGAATCAATTGTGTGTGGATGGGGTCATTGAACCTATTGAATACTCAGAATGGATTTCTCCCATTGTCGTGGCTGTTAAAAAGTCAGGAGATTTGAGACTTTGTGTCGATTTAAGATCGTTAAATAAAAACATACAGGTGGATTGTTTTCCGTTGCCAAGAATTCATGACATGCTAGCGCAGCTTGGTGGCATGAAGTTTTTTTCCACAATCGATTTGAGGGCTTCGTATCATCAAGTTGAGCTCGCTAATGAATCTAAGGATTTAACAGCATTTAACACACTATTTGGGGCTTTAAGGTTTTTGAGAATGCCGCTTGGGGGAGCATCCGCAGCTTCTGTTTTTCAGAAATTGATGTACCAGCTCTTCAGAGAGGGGAGTTTTGACGTATCAGGACGATATTTTGATATTCTCAGATACAATGCAATCTCATTTAAGTAAACTGGATAGAGTATTGGCCATGTTGGAGGAGTATGGTATGATAGTTTTTAAACAGGAGTGCAAATTTATCATGAGAGAAGTGGAATATTTGGGTCACACGATAAGTGAGGATGAAATTAAACCCATGAATGACCTATGAGCAGCAATAAAGGAATGTTCTCAGCCTGAAAACAAAGATCAGTTGAGATTGTTTCTGGGACTGTGTGAATACTATTCCAGATTTGTACAAAACTTTGCCTTACAAAGTGAACCTCTCCAGAAACTTTTAAGGAAAAATTTTAAATTTGAATGGGAGGATGAACAAGTGGAGGCATTCAGTGTTTTGAAGAAGTTGATCATCGAAGCACCTGCTATACAACCTTTCAATGCTAAAGCTACATCTGTAGTGACTGTGGATGCCAGTAATTTGGGGATTGGTGCTATGCTCACTCAATTGTATGAAGGAGAGGAAACCACGGTGGCATTTGCTTCCCGCAGACTTTATTCATCAGTGAAAAATTACAGTACTATTGAGAAGGAAGCTTTGGCTTGTGAATCGGGTGTTGACCATTTTTCAACTTACTTGTGGGGCAGCGAATTTTTGATGGTCACAGATCATAAACCTTTAATATATTTATGGAATAACAAGGGCATGATCAATGCTAGTCCCAGGTTAGTTCAATTGTTGTCTAAAATGCATGTCTTCAGTTTCAAGATGAAGCATATTCAAGGGGGAGAAAATTTCAGAGCTGATTTTTTGTCTAGATGTCCAATACGTGAGGGTGGAGACTCTTGTTGTAAAAGTGAAGAGGAGAAAGAGATGGTAATTGGAATGATTGATGGCCTTGTTGCATCGGATGGAGTTATTCCAAGAGAGTGTTGGGAAAACAAAGTAGCAAACGATCCGGTGTTAACACATTTGAAGGGTTATCTCATGAGAGGTTGGCCAAGAGAAGGTCAAGTAATGGAAGAACTAAAACCATTCTTCAAGGTGAATGAGGAATTAAGTGTGGAAAAGAATTTGGTTATGAGAGGCACAAAATTGATCCCTCCATCTGAAGTAAGGGGTTGGTTGGTGAAGCTAGCTCATAAAGGGCATGTAGGAATTACAGGCACGGGGAAGAAATTACGGTTGTATTACTGGTGGCCTTGTGTGGATGTGAATGTGGAAGTTATGGTTGAAAGTTGTGGTGAATGTTCTTAAGCTGAGAAAACTACACGTGTGCGGAATACTCCTCTGTGCCCTGTGGAATTCCCTTCGAGGCCATGGGAAAAAATTGGCATAGATTTTATCGGACCCATAGGAGGCTTGAACGAAGGGAAGAGATTTGTGTTGGTAGTTGTGGATTATCATTCAAAATGGGTGTCAGATGAATTTTTAAGGGGACCTAACACCACATGTGTTATTATGTTTTTAAGGAAACTGTTTCAGTCGGAAGGTATTCCAGCCTTTGTGGTCACAGATAATGGGGTGCAGTTTGTCTCCCATCATATGAAATCGTTTCTAAGCAACCTAGGGATCAAACATTTGACAACTGCTCTTCATAGTCCTCATGGGAATGGGATGGTAAAGGTGAATCGCATGATGAAGGAAACAATTCAGTTGGCTATTGAAGCAGGTGGGTTGGTTCAAGAAGCAATAGACAGAATTTGGTGTTGTCATAACACTCCACGTTCCACGACTGGAGTAACTACTTTCGCGTTATTGAGGGGAAGACACTCGTTTAACGAGTTGTCACCTATGTGGGTAATTGAGAAGTCTGATCCAGATAAAAATATTCCCAGGTTTGAATCTATAAAGGACAAAGTGGAAGGTTCACAGGCGAAGGCTAAGAGTAGATATGACGAGATTAAAAAAGTTAAAGATATTGATTTCAAAGTTGGGGATCGTGTAAAGATAAGGAGACCTTACAAAGTGAAAGGCTTCAAGTATTTTCAGGAAACTAAGGTGGTTCAGGTGTCCAAGCATTCCGTTAAAGTTGAAGATGGGAAGTGGTGGAGTAACAAAAAGGTAGCCAAAATGGATAAACGTGTGGACAAGGTTGCAGACATGCTAAGTTTCCAGTCACAGGATAAGGGTTCTGAAGATGAGAGTGGCCTGAGAAGAGTGAGTGATTTGCAGGATGGTAGGATGTTTTATGAGCCTGGAGTGTTGGATGATGTTGTCGAGCAGGCTCGGCGTGAAACATCCGGTGTGTTGGGCCGTCAGGATGTTGTGCGGGATAAGATTCAGGATACTGTTCAAGATGAGTCCCTTAATAGATACCTTCCCAAAAGAACTATTATCAAACCCAAATATTTGGCTGATTATGTGTTAAAATAATTGATTTGTTGTTGTCATTGAAGAATGGAGGTATGTTATGTTCTAAAGGTTTTATTCACATGTTAAAAACACACGCTCACGAGCACACTGTAACTTTGCCCACGAGTGCTCTGGTTTCGAGTGCGGTTTTCAGATCTGTGAAAGTGTTCTGTGGAAGCCAGTTTCTGAGACGCGTCGGAGTGGCTGAGCGCCGAGGGACATTTAATCGATTATACAAAATAAAAAACAAAATACTCACCCTTGCCTGCGGAGAGCTTCTCTTCTTGAAACAAAACATCCCTCCACCCCCCCAAGTGGGGTGGAGGGGAGGGATTACTCTCTTTACTTCCTCATCCCGAAGTACTGCGCCCTCAGTCCCATACTCGACCTCCGGACCCTAAATCGCAAAATCCCCTCACACTTCCATATGGTAAGGCCACTAGATATCATCCCTAATGCATAATGTTCAGCATGTTTCACTGGGCCTGTGAATCATGCGGTTGGAGAACGGCAGCTCGCACAACGCATACCAAGCCTGACAGATGTCTGGTGCAGAACAGTGTTGTGCTACATAATCTAGACAGCAAACCGCAGCAGCCATTTTGGTAGTAGCGACATCAAAACTACGCATATCCTATTAAATCAAGCGGAATTGTGGTTTGTTAACCAGTGGTGATCCGCACACTTAGGATTTCAAGTAGGATCGGCAATGATCTTCTGAATAAGGAAACGGAAAAAAGAAATATCTACACATACAGCCACATGTAGTCAGTGTAACTATTTCATTTTCCAGCCATATGTTGCAGAATAAGGTGCTCATCTAATCGCTTGGATTTTTGCATTTGTTACTGGATGGTCCTTATTTCAGTGATCAGCACACTTCCCTTCTAAAAAGAAAAAAAAACAACAAGATTTGTTTGTCTTGCTGTACCATCTTCTGCGGATATTATTCTGGATGATGGCTATACCTTAGAGTATTTTGAGATCTTGGTATTATTAGAACTACAGTAATATTTTTCATCCATTACCTTACATATTCAGACGTTATGGCAAGCACTGATATGTCTGAACAGCTTCTTTTCGTACTGATAAAGGTGATCCATTTTGCCATGGAAAAGGTGGAAACAGATATTTGATTCGTATTTACTTGCTGTTGGGGGGGAAAAAGTTTTTGGCAATTGGCAAACAAACCGTTCTAATACATAATTTAGGAATTGAGTGGAGAAATGTGTATGAGAGTTTGGATAAAATTACTATTAGTCATGGAGTAGGTGAACCAAACAATGTTTGACATGTCGGTGATGATGATGTTAGAGAACCATTTTAGAGCACAAATTAATGTGGTATTGGAGAGAAACCCATTTTTTTTATGAAGGTTCAAGGATAACAAAAAACAATTGGCACATATGTGGCAGCTTTAAAAACATTAGCTTGTACGTGTGAATTTGACAATTTGACAGATTCTCTTATTAGAGACCAAATTATCAGATGCACGAGTAATATAAAAGTGCAAGAGAAGTTACTAGCAAAAAGCCCCAGTTTAAAAGATGCACTAGCTTTAGTTGAAGGTATGGAAAACACTACTATGTGGGTACAAGAGATGGTTTATGAAAAAGGAAAAGTCAGCTTAGGTGAAGAGGTCAGTGAGGTAAAAGGAAATATCAAGTATGCGGAGAAAGATGTAGACAAACATGAAAGAATGAAAAGCAAGGATGGGGATAGAAAGTATGAAAAGAAGAAATCTACTCTTAATGATTCCTCTTTTTTTACAAGAAGTGCAGGAGTGAGGTGTTTTAGATGTGGGAGTGAAGGGCATCTTTTCAATAGTTCTAGATATTTTGCAAGGCTGTCAGTTTGCTAGAAATGTGGTAAGAAAGGGCATTATGCTAGTGTGTGTAGAGGAAATAAACAATTGAAAGTTGTCTGTGAAGAGGATGAAGAGAAATTTGTTTTCAGTATAAGAGATGAATGAAGTGTGGATCTTGATCCAATAGAAATGCCAGAGTGTGAAATTTTAGTAGGTTGAAAAAAATGGATGTTCTTGCTGATTCACCATATACGATGGTAGGTGACAAGAATTGGGACTTAATATTTGAAAAAGGAGTAATAGAATTAATGGCGCCTGACATAAAAAGGGTAGGGTATGGAGGTGTGAAGATGGATGTTTTGGGTTTTTCAGTGATAAGAATCCAATTTGTAGCTAAAAGAGGTGATAATTCTTTAGGCTGGAGGCACCGAAGAGATATGGGAATAACATTGAATCCAAATTCCAAACAAAAAGTGCTAATAATGGTGAACAAAGAAATCTCAGATTAAGTAGTTTTAATGGATTATTTAGGGCTGCTAAATAATTTTTAACATAAAATTGCCTCAAGAATGATGCAATACCCTGTGTGTCCAAAGTAAGGAAAGTTCTGCATATGATGTTGACTCCACTTGAACAAGAGTTAAAGAAATTGAAAGATAGAGGAGTGATCGACAAAAATTGAATGTTCAGAGTGGTTGGCTTCCAGTGTTGGCACCAAAGGACGGCGGTAAATAAATTTGCATCTGTGTTGATCTGAGAGAGTTAAATAAACACATCTAGGTTGACAGACAGCCATTACCTAATATTTCTGAAACATTGGCATTAAGCAAGGAGGCAGAGTTTTTCAGCGTGATGAACTTGTCCTCCTCTTACTACCAGGTTATGCTCCTTCCAGACTCTAGACCTTTTACATCGTTTATAATTCAGTTGGGAGCATGCAGATTCATCTGCATGTCTTTTGGGCTTGCCTCTGCTGCAGCGTGTTTCCAGAGTGTCTTGAAGAAGGTGTTAAAAGGGTTAAAAAAAGTTTTATTTTTCCAGGATTACATTCTTGTCTATAGCCAAGATCAAAGGGAACATGATGAGAGACTGTGGAAAGTATTGGAGAGGTTACTGAATGCAGGCTTGGCGATAAAAAAGGAAAAGTTTAAATTCAGAGCATCAGCAGTAACTTGCTTGGGACACCCCATCTCAAGTGACGGAATGAGTCTGAAAATTGATTTGGCAAATAGCATTATGCAAGATCCAAAACCTGTATACAAAGACAGTGTTAGCCTGAATGGTGGATGGTGAGATGGAGGTAGTGTGTTTTGCTTCGCATTCTTTAAAAGGTGCTGAAGAGTGATTCAGTTCTTGAACGAGAAGCGTTAGCTGTATATTGGGCAATTCAAAACTTCAAGTTTGTTTCTGTGAGGTATACCTTTTGTGGTTAGATCAGATCATCATCCACTTGTGTTTTCATTTGCAGAGAAATGGAGAATGTATCCCCTAGGATCAAGAGATGATCAGATGGTTTGTTCAGTTGTAATTTCTCAGTTGAGTATGTACCTGGGTCAATAAAATGGAGTGTCAGATTGTCTTTCAAGACTGCTGGTTAACTGGGGTGAGGAAGAAATAGCTGTAGATTGTGTATATGAATCAGCTTTGGAGAATAGTGAGTGGGAAAATGATAATTCAAGTGATTTAGAATTATCAACTTTAAAGGAACTCACTGTAAATGGCTGGCCAGACAAGGAAGATGTACCAACTACAGTGGAGGGATTCCTTTGTGTTCAAGATGAGCTAAGCATTAGTGATGGGAACGTGCTGATGGAAAAACGTGTGGTACCTCCTAATGTTTTGGGAGAACAATTGATTTGTTTGGCTCACGAAGGACATTTGGGGAGAAACATGACCAAATCTTGACTAAGAGAATGGTACTGGTGGCCAAAAATGGATCAGGAGGTAGTACGTGTGGTAAAGGATTGTTGGCATTGTGCCAATAATGATAAAACAAGGAAATCTTACACAGCTCTCCTGTTGCCTTTTGAGGTTCCAAGGGAACCTGAGACTGAACTAGGTTTAGCTATAGCTGGACCATCTTTTGGCAAATGACAAGTGATATGTGATGCTCCTAGTAGACTACACATCTAAGTGGGTGGTCACAAAATGTGAGGCTGCAGTAAACACTAGAATGGTGATTCAATGTGTTTTTTAGGGAAGGTTTTCCTAAAACTCTTGTAGCTGATAAAGAAGTAAAGTTTGCTTCTCAAGAAATGAAAGAGTTTATCAAGGAGTTAGCGATAACTCACTTTAAGACAGCTCTTTATTCACCGCAAGCCAATGGCACAGCGTGCAAATTTTAATAAGATTCCCCTGAAAGAAGTTTCTGACAGAAACCTGGTGGGCACACCATGTTACTCCTAATAGTGTGACGTCTATACCTCAGTTTATCTCGCTTAACGGTAAGAAACCTCACTGTAAACTAAATCCTGCATGGTAGGGATTAAGTGTGCAACAAAATGTGAGCATTTCTAATGATGAGCTGATGTTGCATAGGAAGAAACATCAGAACAAGTATAAAACTCACTTTGATACAAAGAATTGCGTACCCGAATCTGAGTTTGAAGTGAGTGTCAGAGTTTTAGTGAGAAAACCAGGTCTAATAAAAAATGGCACGCTCAAAATTCATGTGACCTTTTGTGATAACTTCCCTAAGTAGGAATGTGGCATTGTTAGATTCTTAAGAAGAATGGAATGTGTCCAGATTAACTAAAGTGAACCATTCTAATTCAAAAAGGGCGGTGGATAAGAGGTCAAGATGTAGTGGATTAGAAGGATAATGATGAGCTTTTGACAAGAAGAAAGAGATGTACACCTCATTGGCACAAGGACTATGTAATGGGTGAATTTGCAAACTACAAACATTATTGAAGTCATGAAAATGGTGGTAATTTGTTCAAACAACACTTGAAAAAAATGGGCTGTCACCTGTACTTTTAAAAATGTAAGCATAATACAACTTTTAATTCATTTGATTCTGTATTTGGTATGATATAAAGTTTTATTATGTCAGTAGTTTTTTTAAGTTCCAAAAACATGCTACTTGATGTCGTATCCAACTATTGTATTTATGTTGTAAAATTATAAGGGAGGGAAATGTGTTGTGGTTTGAGCTTCATCAGTTTGGTGGAATGTCGTGATTGTCACATTTGAGGTCACGGTATGCCACACAATGTGAACGTTCCATGGAATTCGAAGGCTGGTCAGTTGGAAGCGATTTGCTTCCAGGGAGGTTGGTGATCTATGTCGTAGCTCAATAAATAAAACGTTTAATCAAATTGAGTGGACAATCCATTATTAACACAAACCTCTGTAATTTATCCTCTAAGCCCTGGCCTGGGCCAAACAGCCCTGGTACTCAGCACTCCTCGAAATATCACTCAGTCCCTGCGGGAAGCTCCCCAACAGGTGAGACCTTCTCACCCGGAGGTAATGCCAAATCAGAGATCCCAGACAGCTCAATCTAGCAATGTGGCACCTGCGACCCAAAAAATGTGGTTATCTACCTTCCACAACAATGCATGCATATCTTACAGGCATTCCTCAGACCTACTACACAAACTTGCTATGCAGCATAGTGGAAGAGATTTAGGGGGTCATTCTGACCCTGGCGGTCTTTGACCGCCAGGGCGGAGGACCGCGGGAGCACCGCCGACAGGCCGGCGGTGCTCCAATGGGGATTCCGACCGCGGCGGTAAAGCCGCGGTCGGACCGGCACCACTGGCGGGCTCCCACCAGTGTACCGCGGCCCCATTGAATCCTCCACGGCGGCGCAGCTTGCTGCACCGCCGCGGGGATTCCGACCCCCCCTACCGCCATCCAGATCCCGGCGGTCCGACCGCCGGGATCCGGATGGCGGTAGGGGGGGTCGCGGGGCCCCTGGGGGCCCCTGCAGTGCCCATGCCACTGGCATGGGCATTGCAGGGGCCCCCGTAAGAGGGCCCCTACATGTATTTCACTGTCTGCTGCGCAGACAGTGAAATACGCGACGGGTGCAACTGCACCCGTCGCACAGCTTCCACTCCGCCGGCTCGATTCCGAGCCGGCTTCATCGTGGAAGCCTCTTTCCCGCTGGGCTGGCGGGCGGTCTGAAGGCGACCGCCCGCCAGCCCAGCGGGAAAGTCAGAATTACCGCGGCGGTCTTTCGACCGCGGAACGGTAATCTGACGGCGGGCCTCCGCCGCCCGCCAAGGTCAGAATGAGGGCCTTAGTCAGTTATTACATCCTTAAATTCCTGGACCCCTTGAGTGTTCCGGTCCAGGATATTATCTGCTCCTTCACCTGCAAAAGGCAGGTTTTGCATACACTTTGTTACAGCTACATCTAGTAGCCATAGCCACGTACAAGCAAGACAAGTAAAGCAACTCTGTTTTCCGCATACCAGTACTTAAAGCCTTCATGGATGACCTCAAGAGTCATCCCACCTAGGGTCAAACCCCCACCTCCCTTGCCAAATTGAATCTTCAATATAGTCCTCACCAGGCTCAGTGGACCTGCCTTTTGAGTCCATTGTACTCTTAGACTCTCTAGTACCTTTACTGGAAGGTAGCTTTTCTTGTGACCTTAACATATCTTAGATGTATTAATGATCTGCAATCCTTCCCTTTACACAAACCCTTCATTCCGATTCACAAAGAAGCCATAATTCTTTCCCTAGATGTGTTTCCCCTGTCACCTCAATCAAACCATACAGCTCCTATTCTTTTTTCCTCAGCCAGACTCACTAGTGGAAAGAGCCCATCACACTCTAGACACCAAACGGGCTTTCATGTACTACACTGATGGGACCAAGCCCTTTCACAGATCTGACCGGATGCTCATAGCCTTTTGGTAAATCCAACAAGGTCCGATCCTTCTTTAAAGCAGGCAGTGCCAGGTGCATAGTCAAATGCATCCAGACTTGCTATCGTAATTCCAAAAGAGCTATCCTTATTACATCCCGGGCATACTGTACATACACTAAGACAGCAACCATGGCTTTTCTGGGCAATATTCCATTAGCTGACTTACATAAAGCTGTTTGGTCAACCACCACACTTTCACTAAACATTATCGTGTGGATATATTTGCCAGACAACAGTCATTTGTGGGCCAAATGATACTCGGGACACTATATCAGAAATCTGCATCTTCCACGTGCTAGCCTCGCTTGTAGAAGGGTACTTACTACTTTACAGTCTTTGCAGAGCATGTATATCTACAGCAGCACATGCTATGAATGGAAAATGTTGTCCAGTAAGCATCTGTTCAAAGCATGTACTGCTGTAGATTTTTATGTACCCACCCTCCTCCCTGGAAGCATGCAACTCTAACCACAGACCTCACCCTTTACTTAACTTTCTCCATTCGTGCACATGTCCTTCGTACTATCTTTATTCACCACTTCATGCTACTCTCAAATGCTGTGTGAAAAACAATCTGACATGTAGACAGTGCCTAGGCGCATTGCCAACTAAGGAAGGAGTCACCAGGTATAATGTGACCTTTATCAAAGAAACACAACTTTTAAACGTCCGAGCCCATCACTAGATTGCAGACTTATGCAGAGCAGGTAATTGTACAGCACCACACGCACCAAACAGATGCTTCCAGGGTAAGTAACATTTCATTTTTCCAGAGGCAGTTGGTCCAAATGACCCGCTCTACTTGGGATGTACTGCACAGGCTCACACTGCTCTGACAGCTACTCCACTGGGATCTTTCCCAAGCCCCACTTTGGTCCAGTACTTGAAATGCTCCCAGCGATCCATCGAAGACTAGTACTTGCTTCTCCCACTCTCCTCACCTGCTTAGGTGCTGATACATCAAACATTGCCATCTGTCTTAAGTTGTTATCTGTTACCATAGCGTTTGGAACAGCATTTGCTAAATTATGGCCTAATCATGATAGAGGAACACTCTGAGGTAACGTATGCAAGTGTAGAAGTGGGAGAGCATCTATCACTTATCAGAAATTACTACATATGCTTTAAGAATCAGTATAATTAGTGTTGCACTCTCAGTAGCTGTATACAGCAATGTACAGGTAGGAAAGAGTCTGGATTTTGGATACCATATTACCACTAATCTGTGGTTTATATATATTTGTGTCTTGCTGGTAGCAGGCATTGTCCCAGATTATCCTCTCAACATAGTAACTGGATTTATCTGTGAAACAGAAGGGATGCTTATGTTTGGTACAGGGAACCAGTATTGTTACCTTTCGTTAGGTGAGAAAGAGTTTCATGAAATGTATGGACTCGACTGTTGAGATTTAATTAGCAAATGCTTCATGGAGCTTTTCACCAAAATATTTTCACCCCACACCTTTGCTCCCTTTACCCAGTCAATTATGGTAGCACCTGTTCAAGTGCAGATTTCCAACCTGTTTCATTTTAGGAAAACAGCATTGGTGGTTGTGACCTGCCCCCTATCATGGCAGCTAGTTTGGTGAGCTTTCTATTGATGGAGGAATAGATTTGAAGAACAGGAGTATTTTCTGAGCAGAGAGTACATTTTTCATTACCAATACTCAACCTCAGAATAGCAAACATATTAATTAAGAAAGAAAACGTTTAAATGTTGGTATTGTACCAAATGTAAGTCCAGGTACATTAGGTGGACTGGATGTGTGCCATAGATTTGCAAGATGCCTAATATCACAACCCAGCTGTAATGAAACATTAAAAAATTCAGGAATTTGTAGTAGGCAAGGTCCTTCCTTTTGGCCTGTATTTGACCTCCTGCTATTTCTCGAAGTGGATAGCAGTGGTGGCGGCACATCTGAGGAAGCAGAAATCTCCATCTACCTATATTTAGACAACTGAAAGTGATATCTCAAGAGCAAGTAATGAAGCATTTCTATGTGACTGTAGACAGCCAGCAACGTCTTGTACTACTTATCAATATGCAGAAGCCAACTGTTACTCCATTTGAAAGGATCCACTTTTTAGAAGATACTTTAGGCACCCATATAGCATAAGAGTATCATTCTAAGGAGAGACTCCCATCTGTGTGAAATGTCTCAGTCTGCAATGAACCTCATCCGACCACTCACCATATTTCTTCTTTACTAGGGTCCATGGCACCCTGGATCACAAGGAGATCTAACAGTGTCAAGGAGACAAATAGAATCAGACTTCAGACTTCCTGGGGGATCAAGGTAACTAACTCAGGAACTGATCCAGTCGTTCCCCTGGTAGTGTCAATCAACCATTCTACTAATGGCTTTTCCTTTTTATGAGGACATCCCAACACAGACAATAGTGACTAATTCTTCCCTATTGTTCATTCATTTTTGCAACTGCTTCCCTATATGGGTGGGAAATAACATGGACCATTTGAAAACTAAGGGACATAATCAAAGAAGGATGGATCATGCATAAATCTACTGGAATTGAAAGATTTCCTTTTGGTTCTGAAGTTCTTTCTTCCATCATGCAGATTGACTGGGCAGACCATACAGCAGCAATGTACTATCTGAAAGCTCACACTTAATGAACATCTAATTATCACAGCAGTCCACTGGCTGAAAATCTAGACTAGTCAGGCATATATTCACTTAGTTGGTAACTTAAAGGAGAACACAAGCGTGTTCTCAACGAAGAGATAATTCAAAGCATATTGAGAGACTGGAGCTATCTACAAATAGAAGTATTTGCATATGAAGAAAAAAATGCCCAAATTTTGCCTTGAGATACCAATTGTCTTTCCACCAGAACATTGTTTGCGTTCATTTGGAAGAGATGTTGCATCTGATCATTCCATATTCAAAGATGTTCCGATTCCGAATCTTCTACATCTTGCAATATCTGGCCTTTGATTTTTACATCAGTAAAAGAACACCTTGCAGTGATCACTGCAAAAATGAAATCTCCTTTACAAAGACCTTTCTTTAAGATGCAGTAAAATATTTCTTAGAAAGTAATAAAAATGTATTTCCTCTGACTAGATTTCTTTTTCTTCTCCAGGAGTTGATTAGTGTCCTTTCAAGATTAATGGGTTCACTTTTTGAGCCTATGCACATGGCTACTCTTCAGCATTTAACATGGAAAGCTGCTTTCTTTGTAGCTATCGTTTCCTTTGCGGAGTGAACAAAATTCAGGCCCTGTGTTCAACATCCTTAAACCGGTTTTCATAGTAACAGTGTGGTAATGAGAAAACACTCAGGCTTTCTACTGAAAGTGATATCAGATTTCCTTGTAAATCAGGTAATCTCTTTATGAACATTCTTTCTGAACCCATCCACTTCAGCATAAGAGGGTCCTTCTATATTAGATGTTAAAAGGGTTCTAAATTCCGTCTCGATGGGACAAAAGATTTGAGGTGCTCTGGCTGCCTATTTAACAAAAAAAGGCAGTGGAAAGAATTTCTTCTCTACCATGAAACAATCCATTACAAGGTGGATAGTTTACTGCATTGAACTATATTATCAGCGAGCATCTAAACAACATATAAACACCTTGCAGAAAAACGTAAGCCACATTCAGTCTTAGCCTTTTTAAGAAATGTCCTTACTCCAATGATACCTAAAGCTGTTACCTGGAGATCAGTACATACTTTTACCTGACACTAATGTTTGGATTTTGACTCCAGGGCCACTGCTGAAGTAGATCAGGTCTCAACGAGGAACTTGTTTGGATCAGAAGGGGTGTATTTTGCATTCTTGCCTACAATTTCTAATGGAGGGGCTGGCTGCTTCTACTATTGATGAGGCTCCCCTATAAGAGAAGGAAAGATTATTTACCTGTAACTCTAGTTCTCTTCCAGAGGAATCCTCATGAAAGTGATAAGCAACCCCCTACTTCCATGGACACGGAGGAGTACAGTATTTTGTACATGCACCCAGGAGCCTCCAGATTTCATAAAAAAGCACTTGTGGGGCATGACGGGACACAGATGAGATGTTTCATGGTCACTTTTTTTAAGTAATGACTATTTTGTTTGAATACTTTTTAAACTAATAAAAACAGAATTAAATTTTGCCAGTTTCTGGTGTAATTGTTTTTACCATTGGAGCACTGTTGGTTTTTTTGTGTGCATTTTGTGCAGGTCTACATATATAAATTTACTTTTAGTAAATGCTTCAGATCCAGAATGCAGGTGGGATAGTTCATTGCTTATGAATTTGAGAATTCTCCCAGAAGTGAACTAGGATTACAAGTAAGTATTGTTTCCATACAAGTCAATTTCTATTTTTAACAGAGCTTTGTAAATCAATTCAGTCATAATAAAGTAAGTGTGGCTGTGAACACCACCCGAGGAATGCATTACAATAGGAGAAAAAGCAGGAAATCATGTATTCTTGCTTAGCGTTTAACATGTGAAAAAATGTCTGTAGGAAGTTGGCTCTGTATGCACTATTTCAAAGTAAGGAATAGTATGCAGAGTCCAAGGGTTCCCCTTAGAGGTAAGATAGTGGCAAAAAGAGATAATACTAATGCTCTATTTTGTGGTAGTGTGGTCGAGCAGTAGGCTTATCAAAGGAGTAGTGTTAAGCATTTGTTGTACATACACAAACAATAAATGAGGAACACACACTCAAAGACAATTCCAGGCCAATAGGTTTTTGTATAGAAAAATGTCTTTTCTTAGTTTATTTTAAGAACCACAGGTTCAAATTTTACATGTAATACTTCAAATGAAAGGTATTGCAGGTAGGTACTTTAGGAACTTTGAATAATCAAAATAGCATACACAGTTTTCAAATAAATCACATATAGCTATTTTAAAACTAGACACAGTGCAATTTTCAACAATTCCTGGGGGGAGTAAGAGTTAGTTAGTTTTTGCAGGTAAGTAAACCACCTACGGGGTTCAAGTTTGGGTCCAAGGTAACCCACCGTTGGGGGTTCAGGGCAACCCCAAAGTTACCACACCAGCAGCTCAGGACCGGTCAGGTGCAGAGGTCAAAGTGGTGCCCAAAACGCATAGGCTTCAATGGAGAATGGGGTGCCCCGGTTCCAGTCTGCCAGCAGGTAAGTACCCGCGTCTTCGGAGGGCAGACAAGGGGGGTTTTGTAGGGCACCGGGGGGGGGGGGGACACAAGTCAGCACAGAAAGTACACCCTCAGCAGCACGGGGGCGGCCGGGTGCAGTGTGCAAACACGCGTCGGGTTTCCAATAGGAATCAATGGGAGACCAAGGGGTCTCTTCAGCGATGCAGGTAAGGGGGGGGGGGGGCTCCTCGGGGTAGCCACCACCTGGGCAAGGGAGAGGGCCTCCTGGGGGTCACTCCTGCACTGGAGTTCAGATCCTTCAGGTCCTGGGGGCTGCGGTGCAGAGTCTTTACCAGGCGTCGGTATCTGGGAAGCAGGCAGTCGCGGTCAGGGGGGGCCTCGGGATTCCCTCTGCAGGCGTCGCTGTGGGGGTTCAGGGGGGGCAACTCTGGCTACTCACGGTCTCGCAGTCGCCGGGGAGTCCTCCCTGAAGTGTTGTTTCTCCACAAGTCGAGCCGGGGGCGTCTGGTGCAGAGTAGCAAGTCTCACGCTTCCGGCGAGAAACGCAAGTTGTTTTAAAGTTGCTCCTTTGTTACAAAGTTGCAGTCTTGGGTGAACAGAGCCGCTGTCCTCAGGAGTTCTTGGTCTTTCTAGATGCAGGGCAGTCCTCTGAGGCTTCAGAGGTCGCTGGTCCCTGTGGAAAGCGTCGCTGGAGCAGTGTCTTTAGAAGTTGTGAGACAGGCCGGTAGAGCTGGGGCCAAAGCAGTTGGTGTCTCCGTCTTCTCTGCAGCTTTTATCTATTATGACTCACCCTGAAACCATTACAAAGCACAACCAAACACAGATTTGATAGCCCACTTCTAATCTGTACAATGAGAAACTTAGAACCTTAAGTGACCCTCAAGGTATTAAACTTCTTCAGATCCATACAAATGAGAATGTACTATATAGATGAACTTAACTAATTCTTTTGGGCTTAGGCATTGTGGAACTTTCTATCAACAAATATCTGACGTCATTCTTTGTTCGCCTAGCAAAAAAAGAGATTAGAAAAAACATAAAGCTCCTGGACCTTTGCTTTACATCACCAGTCCTGCTTAGTAAAGAACACAGTTAAATTACTTCTCTTGACAAAAATATTTATCAAGCTTCCTCTGTCAGTCAAGTTGCTTTCCCTTCTAGCCTACTGTGATAATGCCTTCCCTTCTGTTTGTGCAAAGAGCATTGCTGTGAAAAAAATATTTCTTAAATTTGTCAATTGGAGCAGAAGACTTTACCCATTCAGAGTCCTCTTTGGTCCCAAATCAACTCTCCACGGCTGCTTTTAATGGGAGGGAATAGAAGAACATGTTGGCTGAACCATATTTCTTTAATGTGTCAAATGGAGCAGAAAGCTTTATTCATACAGAGTCGTCTTTGGTCCCAAGTCTGTCCTCCATTTCTCCTTTTGATGCAGGGGAACACTCAGTTCTTTCATGGAAGATCCATTAATACTGCTACAGGACCTGCAGGCATTGATAAATATTTGCCTCAATAGAGATGTCCACAAAAACGTACACAAATGGGCCTATCTCCAATTCAGATCATTCAGTATTTTGTAGCAGCTTAAAAGAAAAAAGGATCTTAAACAGGTTTCCTTTAGAGGAGAGAGCGTTGTCATTGTAAGGGAATTGTTGAAATTCTCAGCTGACCTCTTGTCGGTTAGCCACGTCTCCTCCCATTTAAGCTCTTTAGTGTTTGAATCTATCTGATGTTGAATGCTAGAATACACAAGACCCTACCAGCAGTGCCTGTAAAATCAATGGTGTCAGCTGCAGATAGGACAACAAGATTTCATTTCACTGAATGTACTCCTATATGTGCAGGGTCTGCCATACTGGTGTTAGAGGAGAAACAATCTGCAGTGCTTTCCTTTCCTGAATATTAATGATGGACGAAAAAACAGTGGCTTACTCAATTTCGTACATTAAACTCGCTCCACACTGAAAGTGGTTCGATAGAGAGCGGGGAATCACAAAAATATACTGTAATTGAGTGCCCAGTCTTTACTTGGTGGGAACTACTCCATCTGAATTCTAATGCAGAAAACACCTCGGTGACTTATCACATTAAAAAAACTCCCCAAACTGAAGATGCACTGCATCTCATTGCTTTAGTGACTTTGTCAATTGTGGTATGCAAATCTCCTTCAGCCATTCATTTGACCATACATAAGGCTTCTCTGGACACCACACCTTCTCTTCAGAATCTTGGAAATCATTGTAGACCTCAGTTTAGTTTTTGGGTCCCAATGACCCATGAAATGACTTTCTGAATCTTGCTGATGATTGCATAAACATCTTGAGAGACACTAAGTGATATTTCACAAGATAAACCTGCACTTTAACATGGAAGAAGTTATGTACATAGTGTCTGGAAAAGCAGGTAGATTTCAGTACTTTTCAGGAACAGGCAATAGTGCCTTTTCTATGTTGTTGACTAAAATGAGCATCATTTTTCCCCATAAACACCTATGTGAGCTGTTATTGCAGATGACCTTTCCACGTATCTTGTTTTCATTTTTGCTGTTACTAACGATTTGCTGAAAGTCCTTGACATAATCTTTTTCCTAGAAGACCGCCACCACCTATGGGATTGGACATCATCCTATCTACGTTAATGGAGCAGACTTTAAATCTCTTTACAATGCAGATCTCCAGAAATTAATTGGAAAGTTCTTTCCTTAGTGGATGTCGGCTTAGCCAGAAAGGAGAATGGTCATTAAGCTGTATGAATTTCGATGTTAGTACTATTTTCCATACAAATAAGGTTGCTCTGTTAGCTTTTTTGCTGTCTTACATGTCTACAGTTATTTTAGATTATTTAAGTTAATCAAAACACTTTCCAAATGATTTTTGCACAAACCCAATCTATCCAGCAAAACATCTTTCCATATCTTGTCTGTGAAGAGAGCATCTAAGATATTACCTAGAAAAGAGTGAGGACTTTTGTTAATCTTATCCATTTTTCCATTCTCTGTGGATTGGCCTGGCCCCTTTACACACTGCAGCTGCGAGTAATGTACTAATCACAGAAGTAAGAGGGTCACTTTCTGGAGAGTACTTCATATTGTTTTATGTATTATTGCATATATTTGGACTCTAGAATGTATTCTTTTTGTGAGTCATACTTTCCTACTCCCTATGTTTGCATATTTATACTTCTAAATTCCCTACTATGCTCTCAGTTTCCGTTCTATGGTTAATGGGGGTTAATTTTCTAGTCTAGTCCTGATTTATTGCCAGGAGTATTATTTTTGATTTCTTAAATATCCTATCATCCACATCATGACTGTCAGTTAGTTTTCAGTCTTAATAAACACTTTATCCATCTGGCCACCAAAACTAACAGCACAACTGATCCTGCTCTGCTTGCATTTACATATCTATTTCTGTTCATGCACATTTTATCCCTATTGCCTTATATGTGTAGCTATATATATATATATATATATATATCTACACGCTGATAAATGAAAGTTTAAAGTGACAATATAGTTGGGTATCGAAATAAGATCTTAGCTTACTTTAAAAAATAAAAATAGACATTCACTGAAAAAAACAATGGCAAAAGTGAAGTGATAGATGTTAAAATTAGGTAAGTCCTACTAACATTTAAAAAAAAAAAACTATCACTGAAATTCGCCCTCATAACTTAGTGAATGAACTATACCTTGCACTCCCATCATGCACCACTTATGAACTCACATATTGTATCACTCAAAACGTGCTAAATGGCATCATTGTTGACATCAATGATGACATCATCCAGTCTTTGTGACAGCTTTCTATAGGTTTTTTGGACATGATGTAATTAAACAAGCTACACCTGTGTCTAATTTTCTATCACTATTCAAGTGATAATAGAAATAACCTTTGACAACCTGCTGGACCCGTAGCATATCTGACAAGATACCCACAGTAGTTTGGTATTACTCTGTTTGCTGATATTCACCCACCTAACAAACAAAATGCCCCCATAGATTTAAATGCGTTTACCCTCTTTTTAAACCTTGAACATTCTCAAAAAAGGAGCTTGTATTATTTTCAGCTTTAATGCAATTATCCCCCTAAAGTCTTCAAATGTCCTGCAATTTTAAGTCAAGACGTTGACAGGTGTACATTTGCCACCGTAATGAACCTTCTATCAGGCCCTATGGACAACCATCAGAAGTTGCGTAGAATACACTGCACATAATCCTGAGATGAGCACAGTGGCTTACAGCATTAGAACCATGTTTAAAGACCCAGTGTGACTTGATCCACCTCTGAGTGGGTAACCATTACATTTTTTAAATTTGTTTTTATTATAATTACACAACAGCAGCAGAAGTGAAGCCAGTCAGGTTACGCGTGTCACATTGCCATATGTATAGTGTACCCAGTCATACCAACATGTACATCCTAATAGTACAGAAGGCAGTATATGAACAAAGCCTATATTATATCTGATTTGGAAGGGGTGTTGAAGAGGGATGGAAAGGCTGTGCCTCGGGCAGAACATTGGGTCTGTGGTGCATTAGATATTAGCAAATTAAGCACACTGGTCATAATTATGTCATTTCTGGGGTGTGTGGGCCCACCTGTGTGCATAGCTTCGTACTCTCATTGTGTTTCCTTAGTGCATGAGGCTGCGAGGTCTGCTGTGTCGCCCTTGTGCAGTGTTGTGTTTACAGGTACAGAGTGTACCCTTCAGGGTGGACGGTTGTCATTCTTGACGTCAATGAGTACGACGTAAGTGTCCTATTTTTCACCTCCCTCACATGCCCCTCCTCTGCCCGCAGCATTCTCAACTCACTGGACTCAGCACATACCCACTGTAATAGAGGGACCAACCATTTATCATTGTCTGGGGTTGCAGGTGCTGTCCATTGTACTGCAATGAACCGGTGTGTTTATCTCCTTTGGCCTTTTGGTGGAGGCCAGGGAGGCGCAGGATTCAGGGGAAGATGTTAGTGTGTGTCCAGCTAATTCTGCTGTGTTGGCTGTGATTTCCACCCACACCAATTGCAATGGTGGGCATTCCCACACCATATGGTAAAATTCCGCGTCTTCTAGCTTGCATCTCGGACATTTGGACTGGACGCAGGGAACTTGTGCTTGATACACTGGGGTGAGAGATAAGCAAGGTGAGTATAGTTAAATTGAATAAAGTGTAATCTGGGATTTTTGGGCACTTCTTGTACGTGGTGCAGTGCCCAGGCCCGGGCCTTGTTTGTCAATGGTTGAGGAAGAACTGAATTCCACTGAGTCAATGCTTTCCCCACATCCGGCAGAGCATCTGACATCAGTGCTACATAAGGTGTCAAAATGGCCCAATGTGTCTCACCATGTGTGAGGAGCATGTGAAAGACAGGTGTTGGTAGTGGTTCCGTCTCTCCAGGTGTCCCCATGTATTTGTCACTGTGTGTTGGGTGGGTTACAAAGTGGCCCGCTTCCAACCTGAATGTGTCCAGGATGTCTGCTGAGAACATGAGGGTTCCCTCATGAAATACTTCACCCAGAGTGTCAAGTCCTGTTACTTTCCACGGTTCCAGGTAGTGTTGGGTATCAGGCAGTTGGCCCAAGATAATGTTAAGTAGGGGATGGTGGGGTGGTGCCCATGTACAAACCAGCATACTAGTGCCGTCTTCATCAAGCTCGATCCTCGTTGTTGGGGACAAGTGTAGTCAGCCAGGTGTAAACGCTCAGCTCTCTTCAAACACGTCCAAGAGAGGTTGGGCAAGTAGAGCAGAGAATGTGTAATAGTATTACGTTTTTAGCCTATCTTTGCCTGCTGTCTTATTATGAGTTATTTGGGCCACGGCTGCTCTAACCTCCTCCAGTCAGATGGGCTAGTCCACTTCAGCTCTCTGGATTGGGACAGTTACGTCAATAGGAGTCCTGTCATGAATCCATTGAGCAGGTCGGGGGGCTTCAGCAACTCCGTAAGGAGCACAGTAGTAATTGTGGAATCCGTCATGAATGTCAGCTTGCGTATAGGCCATTGAGCCAACATCATCGACGTATGGCACCAATTGGAATGCTGGTCTTCCTTGACCAACCACACCAGCAGTCTACCCTATCAGTCACCCCCTGTGTGTAGCATAGTCAAGCGGTGTTTGTACTCATGCCACCCCAGTCTGGTTTTTGCTTCCCTATGTCGTTCATCCAGGTGCCGAAGATGCTCAACCCCTGCCTCCCGGGCAGCCACGGCTCTTTTCAAGGGGAGCAGTTCCCTCTCCAATGTCAGTAGTTCATCCTGCAATATCCGTTGACCCCCCACACCCCAGGTTGCAGCTCTGTAATGGCCCCTTACAACTACTTTGTCACATTCTGTGGCCCTAAGAGGAGTAGACCCCTTGTTAATGTCAAAGTATTGGGAGTTGCATGTAGCAAGGCCCTCACGGAACGGAGGGTCAGATAACGTATCTGCCTGAATGTGCCAGATGGGAATTTACGTGCACGGTCTGCCCCACTGCAGGGCGATCTGCAGCCGGCAATGGTTCGAGAGTGTGAGGGTTAAGTACTCCAATCAGGCGATGATCAGTGGTCCCAGGTGGAAAGAATCAAGTCTAGCCTTCTGTGGAGATCATGGACTGATGAGTAGAATGAGTACTTCTGGTTTGCCAGGTGACCCAGGCACCACGCATCATGTTTTCATCTCTTGTCAGCCAAGTTCGGGAGTGTTGTCGCCTGAGCCCCCACCGCACCCGCAAAGAGGGGAGTACAGTGGTCTCAGAGCACATCTGGTACACAGTGGAAGACTGCACCCCATAAAAGTGGACGCCATCAGGCCATGTAAGAGTGTAGGAGTGAGCACATCAAAAAAATAGGCAACCTTGAACGGTCTCCTGCGTCTTCTGCCCTGCGCTGGAGGCCAACTACCTCGTCTCCCAACTTATTCAGTTGTTCATGCAGCTCTTGCATTGTGGTTCTTATCAGAGTCAAGGCGGACTCAGTTTAGTCCACCCAATCTGCCCTCAGTAAGTTTACGTCTAGTGAGGCAGCATCAGTTTGGGCCTCCAGGGAGGTTTTAGTGTCCAGGAAGGCCTGCAGTACTTTGTCAGATTGGGTATAGTTGATGCGAAGGGTGGCCTCTAGGTGATTGAACAAGTCCAGGGTTTGGTCCACAGGTGAAGCGTACATCAATTTGCTGTTGTCATGGGAGGGAAGTCCAGTTGCTTTTTGTTTCACCATCATTATAACCCTGGAGGGCAGTCCCAGGGTTAAAGCGGGGATGATATTGAGGTTTGTCAGTCACCACCGGTGTCAGCCGCACAAGGACAGGGAACAGAGTGCCGAGCAGACGTGGCAAAGGTTATTCCCCCTGCACACCAGGTGCAATCTAAGCCATTAGTCTTCCTTCCCAGGCCAAAATGACTGCTGCTGCACATGGAGAGCAACGTAAAAGGGCATCAAGTGCGGCAATCGGTAACAGTAGCTAGAGTACCTGTGATGGTGCTCAGGTCAGTTAGGTAGATAGGAAGAGCACCTCCACATGGTCAGAAAACATCACTGTAGTGTCCCATGGGAGCAGGGCAGTTGATCAGCGCTCAGACCCCTAGGAAATTGAGCAGCAGGATAAGTAACCAGTGATCGTAGGGAGAGGGAAAAGAGTAACAGCAAGTCAAATTGCCCTCCGTAGGCGCAGGATGTCATGTGCATCGTTTCTGGGACAGTCAGGGCCTTCCTGCATCAGCCTGTGCCCTTGGGGGAGGGGGTTGTAGTGTTGGAATCAAGGTTACACATATCCTGCTAGAGAGGGATCAATGCTTAAAAAACCAGTACCAAGGGCTCGGCTCCATGAGGCCGGGATTAGAGAGTGCGCCGCAATTTTCCCAGAGCAATGACTCCAGTTAACGCTGGCAAAGTCCCATACTCCCAGTACAGGTGTGGTGGTTCCTGAATGGCCCAGCAAGCAGGTCTGAGTTCCTATGGGTGTCGCCGGGATGCAGTGATGGTTACCCCACTCAGAGAGGCCCTAATACCCTCAGCAATCCGCATAGTCCTCCACAGCCATGCGTCAGGTAGGCCATATGGCAGTTTATTGCGTAGGTCGTTCATGCGACTAACCCCAGGGCCCAGGCACCATGGAGAACAGAGGAGCTACCCCTTTCAGCACAAGACATCTTTCAGGGAGCCCAAGAATACTAGTGGGAGCCAGGAACCTTGTTGTTATGGGAATGTACCACCCAATCAGACCGACCGTGGCACAGTGTCCCGCGCGCCACATCCGCCACTTGTGGGAGGGTCACAGCAGCACTCACCATGTCCCGGACAGGCATTGCAGGAGGTAAGGGTCTCTGGGTTCTGTGGCCAGGGTTGTATTTTCAGAGCTCTGCCTGACTACGGAGTGTGACCTTGCGTAACCTCTCCCACACAGGCCTTAGAGTCATGGAGGTCCCAGGCAAGGCAGTTGGGGGGGCACCATCCACAGAGGTGTGGGTCCAAGGCAGCAACAGGGCCATCGTGCCTCAGGCTCCACCAGTGGCAGCACCACATGTTGCTTTTGTCACAGGAGTGGGGGCACCTTTTCCATATGTAGTGCCGGTCGATACTGGTCAACAGACCAAGTACCCGTGGCAGGTGATCGCCTGTTTTTGCTGCTGTAGTAGGAGAATTAATGAGGGTTAAAATCCGGGCCCGACTCTGAGCTCTCTAAGAAACGTCCAATGCAACTGCCATCTTGGCCACACCCCCAGGTCACGCCTTCATTATACATTACTCAACAATCTGCAATGTTTCAGAATCTACAGCGAAGATCTGAACATAAACATCAACAATTTATAAATGACCATAGAATGAACCTGCAGCACTGTTTTACAACTATTTAACGTGGGCACGTGCCCACACATTCATCGGTTGATAATCTATTAACAACAAAAAATGTTTGACTTTTCTTAGAGATTGTTTTTATTCCACGACCTTTGAAACATGTCTTTGAAACCCACATCAGGAGTAGTCAGCCTTTACCTTTTTTAACGTGGAGTAGTACTTGTACTCCAAACTTTACTAGTTTGTGAATGGTGCACCACAAATCTTTCAACATTCACAACCACACTTGTCGTAGGGGATTACTCTATTTCCGTTGTTTGTGCCCACACATGTACACATAGTAACTGATTATGATCATTGGTCCTTTACTAATTTTTTTCTTAATGAGGTAAGGGTTTATTGAGTGAAGTGAATATCCGTGTAATGGATGATTTCATTTGAGATGTTATCTGTGATGCCATGAATCATATAATTGAGCATATCATGAGGGATGTAATAATTGAGGTCATAAACTAACTGCAACTTGCACCCATTATACACTGCTTGTTAAACTATAACTGGTGAATGTCAGTGTTACTTTGTTCTTTAAATATTAGTCTCGTGAGCACATAACTATAAGGCCACCTTAACCCAATGTGTTTTCAGTGCAGTTCTGTATTTTTTTTGTCATATTTAAAGACAAGCATATAACCAATGCTGTCTGGCAGCCTGATGGCCAATACCTTCTGCTGCGCAAGGCCTTTGACTCTGTACAGCCTTAAGTTGGCTGCAGGACCTGCTGTCTGGCCAAGTCCTATGCCCAAGCCGGTCGCCTCTGGTACACTGAGAGGAGGAGTCACACCACATCTTGTGACTCAAGAGACTCCTTTGAAGAATTGAACAACTTGCAAACTTCAGAACCTAACACTAGATGACTTAAGTATGCTAAACATGTGAATTTACAGTATTACGTGCTACAAGCAGATGCTTACAGGGTAAATAGCATTTTCCATAAATCTGCAGACATAGAGGTTTAAGTTAATATTATGTTTCATGTTACTTTTTTTTGGAGGGTATAGCTTCCCAACCCTCCTTAATTTCTGTATGAGTTTATTTTGTTTACATAATAATATTTATTAGTTTTTTTCTTTTTTGTGGGCATGTACCCCAAGTCCCTTTTGTTATGTTTCATATGTGAATTCCCCAAGTCATATATGCGTGTATGTGTGTGTGTATGTGTGTGTGTATATATATATATATATATTTATATATATATATGTGTGTGTATCTTTCTCCTGTCACTCCCCCAGAGATCCAGGCACAGGCCACTTTATTTCACAGAATTTCTTTATCCGTGCAAGTTGTCTCCCATTACGCAAAACAAATGGCCTTGCTCACATGACGTGCGGTGCCAGCGCCATGATATTTCGTGTTTAACCACACCACATGATAAAAGCTAACAGACTTTTCCATCTCTGCTAGGCAAAGCAAAACGATTAACAAGGGAATAAAATAATCTTATTCAAACTGATAATATTCACTCGATCCATGATTGACCGCTGCAGCAGCTTAATGATATTTTCTTGTTTTGTAAATTTAACATTCACTAAAACAAATCACTTGAATTAATGTACGTGTTGCTACTAAACTGCATTGTTTAGCAGCACTGGACTCTATTTCATTTTGATTGCATTAATGAAAAAAAACGACCAAATTTAGACCCAAGTGGGTAATAAGTTGCCATTGAATTCTGCCAGAGTCAGAGCTTTTGTGTTGCTTAAGGTCCCAGTGGTATTTGACAAGATTGATCCTTTCTTACTGCTATCTGGGGTTTACATCGCTGAAGTGGCCCTTGCATGGTATATCTTTTCTCTTTGTCAGCACTCTAGGTATGTCCATCCCTGCCCCCTCAGCCTTGAATCTAGGAAATCTTCTTGTGGTATTCTTTAGTCCTTATCCGTCTCCCCTGTTCTTTGCAATGTCTGGATCCTTCTGGTAGTTAATGATGTGGCTTCATTGTTTTACTCCTAGGCAGGTGATAAGCTAATAAAATAGAAAACTGAGTGGACAAGCACTTTTCATTTTTGTGCAGGCCTCACAGGACCTAGTCTTGGTATCTGGTTAAGATTGAAAGAAACCTAGCTTAAAAAACAATCCTTCTAGAACTGAACTGATGCTGTTACGTTTTCACGGTAACAGAGATCTGGTGACCATTTGATATTAGGCATTTAGATTACTGTCTCATCCCCTCTAAACAGAAGGAAATCAGAAATTTCATATTGGCTGTGTCACTGAAACCACAATAGCCAGTTCCTACTTTTTCCATATGAAGTTCCTCAATTGCATTCACTCTATTTTTTATTTATTTATTTTGAGAACTTCAGTGCACCCTGTATGAGGCAATTTGGCTGCTTAGGTGGCACCCTGAAAAGTGGTGCTGTGGCCATTCAGTCCCTGCACTAGTTACAGGCCAGTAAACTGATCTGTTTGATGACCCTGTGCCTCACACATTGTGCTTTCAATTTTGTTAGTGGGGATTTTCTGTAAAGTGATCTCTGGCAGTATAATCTAGCTTTTATTCTTAGTCTCTTGACAATGCCTTCTTAGAAATGTGCATTTAAAATACGTCAAAACATTGTGCATACATGTCCTGCAACTATACAAGTTTGTTGTCATTATCTGACATTTTAGAAAATAGTCTTGGTTAAGTCTTGAACATCTCTACTGATTTTGTGTTTTGCGGAGAGAAGCTGTTGTAGTTGTCCATTTCATGAAAGGCGTATTCAGATGGATACTTGTAACTCTAGATACCTCACCTTTAGAATATCTCTAGGGCCAGACTGAAACCAGATAATTTTTCCAACAGTGCTCCACAGACCCACCCAAGGTATGCCTGTGGTCCTTTTGCTTATACAATGGCTGTAAGTTGCACGGCGCCTGTAGGTGATTTAGATACAGGAAACAAACTCTATGTCGGTGACCATAAGAAGACGTCACTGTCAAAGCATACGTCCTGCTTCCATTCTAGGTAGCTGGCCCATTTGCAGTCTCAATTATGAGGCTGCATCTTTAAAAAAAAAGTCCACTTCCTGCTCAACGTTTTCCAGTAGGTTGAGGTCACAATTTAGGCACAGCAGAGGACAGGAACACTTTAAATTTACAATTCTCCCCTTATGCTTTACCTTGGCCATCTACAAGAGATGAGCTGCTACAGGCAGGCAGTCATAGGCTACCTCCATATGACAGCCAAACTTCTGGCATCATTGGTATTTACCATTGACAAGCAGAAGTTCTACCAGATTCCCAAACAGAGGTTTGTTTTCACTGAAGCACTGCTAGGCATGTTGGAGTTCAAGATGTGTTTTCACCACAGCAAGTCGGAGACATTCAGGGGATGATCCTGATGTTTTAGGACAAGTTCTGGTCTCGGAAAGATGGGCTTTGAGGCTTCTTTGTCTCTGGGTTTTGTGTATTCATCACGAATGCCAGTGGCACATGCATGCCCTGCAGTAGCTCCTCACATCTTTGTGGGCCCAGCATCAGGGCCACTTTTTGAGTGCATTCAAATCTTGAATGAGACTGACATAGCAGGGTCCAGCCTGACTTGCGACAGGCCACTTTCCCTTCCCCACTAAGCGTTCGCAGTGGTGATAGACTTTTTGCAGATGGGTTGGGTGGTGTGGAAAAAGGGGTATCTCATTTCTGGCGAATGCCTGGTTCCATATCGGTCTTTTGGAGCTTTGGGCTGGCACTAAAAGCCTTCCCGACATCCATCATAGAGAGCCATTGTAGGCCCTGCATTCTGTTGTCAGGAGGCATCATGCCTCTGGAAGTAGCCGGACCACCAAAACGTATTTCAGGTTTGCCAGAGCGGACAAACGGAGCACTCATCGTTTGGTAGACCGCAATTGGCATCTCCATCTACTATCTGTCCTGCCTTTTGGGTTTAGTATTATCAAGCTAGACCAGGCCCATGTCATTCCTATTGAGTGTTTGTTCTCCAGTCAGGTTTCCATTTTGTTAGGACCTTCTATCTCAGGAACAGGGCAGGGTCCCTTCAAGAGTCTGTAGAATCTACACCTCCATATGTAGAGAATAAGCAGAAGCAACTAAAATGTATTTGAGTTACTGACCAAAATGGTTGATGTCATCCTTGCATCCACAAAGTTGATCTGTGATGTGCTCTTGGGAAATTTGCTGCTTAGTTTGGTGTTCAAAACACCGATCCTTTACTCATCAAATTTTCTGATGTTGTTTTGTTTTTTGTTGCTGTGGGCACAATAAAAGGTTATGTATACACCCTTTTAGGCTCTCTGTGTTTACCTGACCAATCATCTTTGTTTGTTGCCGGTTGTGATAAGTTTTAGTAAAGGTTTGGCACGCTATGTCTTAATAGGATCCAAACTTTGTCTTAACATTTCACATATGCATGTCTTTTGAGCTGATGCACAGCTGCTCTTTACAAATCTTGACACTGAAAACTCTATTCCTGGTTGAGATTGTGTCAGCATATTGTGTGAGTGACTATCAGTGCAACACTCTTAATTCTCCTTCTTTCTGGGTAAACTGGCATTGAGGACGAGGCGGCCTTCTTGCAGAAGGTCGTGACTCCTTTCCAATTTGGCTAATAAATTACTCTGCCATTGTTTTTGCCATCCCTTACCCCTTGAGAGAGGAGGCTGGACTCCATTGATTAGACCTAAGATGTCTCTGAACTTTTACATTGACCATGCAAAGGACCATTATGTGGATGATCAGCTCCATATGGGTTTTTTTGGGGGCAAAGAAAGAAAAGAATGGGCAAAGGGGAACCTTGTCAAGGAGGATAGTCCATTGTATAAAAATCTGCAATCCATTCCCCAAAGAGCAAATGTCTGTGAGTTTACTCCATCAAGACAAAAGCTGCTCCAGCGGCCTTGGCATGAGGATTATCTGTTGTAGACATGTGCCTATTGTTGACATTACTTTGCCGCAACATGGGAGTCTGTGCAGGTGAGTACATTAACAAAACACTACTGGCTTGATTGGCAGGTCTGAGTACATGATTTGTGTGCCCTCACAATTTTGCTTGATGTTTAGGTCAAGGTCCACTCCCCAGACCCTCCACCTCTGTGAGGATCTGCTTTGATAACTGTTCTAAAGGTGAGAAATATGTGTTTAGAAGAATCCATCAGAAGCACATACTTCTTAACTGTGGTAACAATGTTCCTAGTGGATACTCCATCTAACTCTAGATTCCTCACTGCCCTTTTACCTCCAGTTCTGTGAAACATTATCTTTACCATCTAACAAGTTCTAAAGTTAGGTAGCAGCACAATGACGTATGCTCTGCGTCTGAAGGCAGAGAAGGACAAAGACATTAGAAACGGATGTACACATGCATGGGTGGCATTTGTATGTGGCTCTGCTCTAATACTTCCAGGGCGGTTTAGAGTCACCGCAGAACCATAAAATGGCACCTCCCAACAAACAAGAGCATTGTGTAAGAATTTTCCAGATCCAGTCTGACACCTGGGGATATTCTAGGTTGAGGAATCTGTAGTTTGATATTCACCAGAAAGAGTGTTACCAAAGGGAAGTTTCTTGTTTGCTGAGGCATGCCAACAGTGATCAGCCCTTGAAGTGTAAAATAAGTTGCAAGTTTCAGCTCAATCATAAGATTGCAGAATTTACACAAAATCTATATTTATAATCTATAAACACTGCGAAAATATCTTGGTAAATTAGTTTATCTTTTACAAACCCATATCCATTTCAGCAGACTGATGTCCTAAACTAAAGTCCACAAGATCCTCAATGGCCTAATCTTTCATGCTCCATATACAGTGTTCATCTTTTGTGACTGAAAATGGCCCTCTCTGAAGGGTCACCCCAAACCTTTTGCCTTCCTCCTCCTCTTTTTCTGGCCTCATTTGTGTTGGCTTTAGGACTTTGGACGCTTTACCACTGCTAACCAATGCTAAAGTGCATGTGCTCTCTCCCTAAAAACATGATAACATTGGCTCATACCCAATTGCCATATTCAGTTTACCCATGTGTCCCTAGTAAAGTGCGCCACGTGTGCCCACGCCTGGAAATTAAATTATACTAGTGGGCCTGCAGCACTGATTATGCTACCCATATAAGTAGCCCCTTAACCAGGTCTCAGGCTTGCCATTGCCAGGCCTGTATGTGCAGTGTCACTAACACTTTGACTTTCCATTTAAAACTACTTGCCAAGCCATAAACTCCCCTTTTATTACATGTAGGTCACCACTAAGGTAGTCCCTAGGTAGTTCATAGCGCAGGGTGCTATGTAAAGAGAAGGCAGTGCATGTACTTATACGTTTTACATATCCCGGTAGTGAAAAACTCCCAAAATCGTTTTTCGCTACTGTGAAGCCTGTTCCTCTCATAGGCTAGCATTAGAAATTCCCTTATGTGCTTTTACGTGGTACTTTCTGATCTAAGAGGAATAGACTTGTCATATTTGGTATGTTGGAATGGTGAAGTTAGATTTTACATTAATATTTCAGAAATGCTACTTTTGGAAAGTAGGCATTTCCCTGCACGTACTGCCATCTGTGCCTTAAAGCCTGTTGTCAATCCACATCAAGTCTGTGCTGGTTGACAGCTCCCCTTGTGCATGTTTCCCAGGCTGCCATAAACACAGGACATTCAGCTGCATCTGCATTCATCTGCATACAGATAGGGGTCCCTGGACAGGAAGGGTGGAGGGGCTCTCACTTAAACTTCAAAAGCCAGTGGCCTGCCCTCGTGCAAAGGACTGATAACCCTCCAACCCCCCCCCCCATCACACACACACACACACACACACACACACACACACACACACACACACCCACACCCACACCCACCCACAGGGCTCCTGGCAGACATGGCTGGGTTGAAAGGGGAACTTGTGCACTTCAAAACCACTCTTTGAAGTTTCCCCCACTTCAAAGGCACTTTTGGGTGTATATATACTGGGTGAGTGACCCCACCAAGTAAGACACTTCTGGATCTACAACTGGATTCTGTCAGAGCGTCTGCCTGGCTGCCCAAAGGACTCATCTGGACTGCTTTGCAGGAAGGACTGCTGTCCTGCTTTTTGCCCTGCTGCCTGCTGGCCCTTAACTCTGCTGGAAGGGCTCTGCCTACCCCACAAGTGTTCACCAAGGGCTTGGACTAAGCTTGCTTCATGTTCTGAAGTACCAGGGCCACAAAGACTTTACTAAAGAGTACTGTATCAGAAAATCGACGCAACGACTGCAGAAACCAATGCAGCGCCTGCCTCACAGCTGAAAAATGGCCACATTGTCTGCTGGATTGATGCCTGCTCCTTCTACCAGTGCGTCAAAGATTTTAACGCATCGTCCCTGAGCATCAAAATAACCCCAAATTGCAGTGATGAACCAAGGCTGCGCTCCTGGAATTCGATGCATCACCTTGCAGCATGGAAAGAAACAATGCATTGTCTGTGCGCGCTGGAAAATCCTATGCAGCGCCTTATTTTTCAACATATCTTAAGGACTGAGACTCACTTAAACCTTTTAAAAAGTAATTTCTTGACTTATGCATATTGTATTTTTTTCATTTTGGTCTTATTTGATTAAGATAAATATTATCTATTTTCCTAAACTGTGATGGAGTACTTTATATGGTGTTATCACTGTCTTACTGTACCATTTATTCCACAAATACTTTACACATTGACTTCTAAGTTATGCCTGCCGGTTGTATGATGGAACTATGCATGTCTTAACAGTGTGGTCGGAACCACAACCATGTTGTTTCCATGCATGCCTTTACACGCATGCCTCTACAACAAACTTTGTTGTAAAAGCATGCTTAGCAAAGTCATGTATGGAAACACATGTGAAACGGCATGCATGGTTCTTTCATACAACCACCCACCTGCCCTGAGGCCCAAAACTACCACCTCCCCTAATACCTAAACTACCACGACCCGCCACCCCACCCGCCATGAGCTCTAAAAAAAAAAAAAAAAACTACCCAAACCCACCTACTCCATCCCCTATAAACTAAAGTACCCCAACCCCCACCCACACTGAAACCACAAAAAAAAACTACCCTGACCCCCAACCCCTGTTCCTAATACCTAAACTACCCCGACCCACCAACCGCCCTGAGCCCTAAAAAAAAATAAAAAAAATAAAACTACCTGACCCTCCACCCCTAAAACAAAACTAAACCAACACCCTCCACCTGCCCGGAGTCCTAAAACCTTCCCCCATATAAGTAACCTACCCCGAACCCCCACCCACCATAAGCCCAAAAAAAAAAAAAAACTATCCCGAGCCCCCACACCTTCCCCTAAAAACTAAATTATCCCAACCCCCCACCCACCCTGAGCCCCAAAGAAAAAATACCCCAAGCCACCTCACCCCTGCCCCAAAAAACATAACTAACCCAACACCCCCAGCCACCCTGAGCCCTAAGACAAAACAAAAAACTATCTCGACCCCCTCCCCTGCCCCAAAAAATTAAATTACCCCCACCACCCCACGCCCTAAAAGAAAATACTCCGACCCCCCCGCCCTGTTCCTAAAAACTAAAGTACCCTGACACCCCACACCCACCCGAAGCCGTAAATCCACCCTCACAGTTAAAAACTACCCGCCAACCCTGCCCCAACCCCACTTACCTCACCACATCCTCTCCTGATCCTTCCTCCTCTTCTCTTTTCCCTCCTCCTAGCCTTCCTTGAACCTTCCCCCACTCCCTTAAAAATAAACTACCCCACCCTGAGCCCTAAATAAAAATATACCCAAACACCCCTCTCCCGGCCCTAAAAAATAAATACATTAAAAAAAAGTAGCCCGGCTCTCCCCCCCCCCCCAAAAACCCCACACCTTAAAAAAAAAAAGAAAAAAATAGCTTGCTTTCTATCCCCCCTCCCACCCCTCACCCCTGCCCCATTTACCTCAGGACTTTACTCTCCTGAACAAAACATGGCTTTTTCTGTGCCTTAACCACGTATGTGCATAGTTTAGCACAGGCGTGGTTAAGGCATAGAAAAAGCCATGCGTTGTTTTGGAAATCATGGTTACGCTTGCGTGGGAAACGTCTGCGTCTTTAAGGACGCGTTGTTAAGGATGTTTCCTAAGTCTGCGTGTTCGGTGGCAAGAGCTACCAGAGGGTGAGCACAGGATAAATCTGATAGAGACTTCTAGCTGCAGATTCCTTACCTTAGAATTCCCTGGTGTCAGGTTTGAATCCGGAATTTTTCCTGCTGAGCAGTACCCTGCGTGCCCCATCGGCTTGTCGTTCGGATCCGCGTGCGTCATCCGGCTTTGCGTGGTGTCATTAGCATCGTTGGAGCCATCTATGACGTCACGGTTGTCGATATACACACCACCTCAGCACATGTACGTCAGCATGTCTTCGAGAAAGACTGAGTTCAAACCGTGTGGTGCATGTCATCTCACCATGTCGGTAACGGATCCACACTGAGTGTTCCGACTGTTGGTCCATGGCTCCGAAGGCCTTAAGGGAGCGATCCCTCAAACTTCTAGCGGCCCGACAGCCGTCTTCCGTTGGCGCGACTCAGAGGCGGTCACGGTCCCGCAGTAGGAGGAGCTCACTGCACTGCTCTCAGATCCCCAAGTCCTCTTCCTCGCATTCAAGGTCATCTGATCACTTCGCCATGCCCGGCGGCCGACGAGGCATCTAGAGAACGTGGAAATTCCGAGCGCAGTTCCGCCGAGCCGTCGCCAGGGTCGACTCTGCGTCTTCCCCCTTTTCCGGGGACCGGAGCGACCCCAGTTCAAATAAAGGAATTTTACGAGGCCATGCGCCTTGTTTTTGAGAGAGCTGCACCTTTGGGTGGGTCTTTGGGCCCTGCGGGGTCAGCAAGGGCCCCATCAGATTCAACGTCGGCCTCAGCGCTGTTGGGGACTCCAGGAACCGATACCGGATCCGGACTGGTGCCAGTCCCTCACAGTCGACCTCCTCCAGCGCCGGGTCTGACATCGACGCTTCCTCCACCAGGAAGAGGGAGCTTCTTATGCTATGGTGGTGCGTAGGCCAGCTAAGGTCTTGGACCTAGACTTGCCCACGGTGCCAGTCAGGACGAATCACCTGACCGAGGTGCTTCAACCGGGGGTGACTACATCAGAGCCGATGTTGCCCTTCAGTGAGGTCCTAACGGACATCCTTCTGGGAACATGGTCCAAACCCAGCACTGGGGCGCCTGTGAATAGGTCAGTCGGCCACCGCCATAGACCCGCTCCGAGCGACCCTAGTTTCCTGACCCAACACCCCTCCCCGGAGAGCTTGGTGGTCCAGGCCTCTACTTCATGTGGTGCCTTCCCTTCTGCTCCTCCGGATAGGGAATCCAAGAGGCTGGATCAGTTTGGAAAGAAAAGGTTTTCTTCCTCTTGCCTGGCAATGAGGTCAGTAAACATCTCTTGCCTACTGGGCTGTTTTTCCCATACTTTATGGGATACGGTGGTACAGGTGCTGCCCCAGGTCCCGAAGGGCGTACGGGACACACTCACCCAGGCTGTCAAGGATGGGAAAGATGCAGCCAAGTTTACTATTCGGTGTAGATTGGACATGACCGACTCGTGGGACGAGCGATTGCATCGACAATGGCCCTACGTCGTCACACCTGACTACGTTCAACTGGCTTTTCGGGGGATGTCCAGTCAAGTTTGATGGACATGCCTTTTGATGGCTCTTGCCTTTTTGGTGAGAAGGCAGACTGCACGCTTGAGAGATTCAAGGATTCTCGAGCTACGGTCAGATCCATAGGCCTTTCAGTGCTAGAATGACAGCAGTCTGTCTTCTGCCTCTTTTGAGGCTTCGGAAGGGGTGTGGTACCACGCCACCCACAACTTAGCCACCGTCCTCAGGCTTCACACCATCCTGGAAGAGGACGTGGTCGTGGTACCATCAGACCCAGAGGGTCTGGCCAGAGGTCGGCCACCACACAGCCCCCCTCTACTGCGCCCAAGCCCTCCTAGTGTGGTTCTGCAGGACCATGTCCGTCCAGTTGGAGGGAAGATTCAATTTCATCTCCCTCACTGGCATTCCATCACAATGGACAAATGGGTCTTACAGATCATACTGAAGAGCTATTCCCTCCCCTTCCAGTCTTTTCCTCCCTCTATCCCTCCGACAAAAGAACGGCTGATGGAGGACCATTTGGTTTTGCACCGCGAGGAAGTTTCGGCTCTCTTGGCCAAGGGAGCCATAGAAAGGGCCCCGATATCAGAAGTAGGCAGTGGTTGTTATTCCCGCTACTTTCTGATTCCCAGAAAGAACAAGGGCCTTCGTCCTATCTTGGATTTAAAGGACGTCAATCTCTTTATCAAGAAGGAGAAATTCAAGATGCTCAATCTTGCTCAGGTCTTGTCTGCCCTAGATCAACGAGACTGGATGGTAGCATTGGGCTTGCAGGATGTGTATTTTCATATCCCCATCCTTCCAGCCCACAGGCGTTACCTGAGGTTCAAGGTGTGCCACAAGCACTTTCAGTTTACCGTGCTCCCTTTCGGTCTCAACCAGTGCCCCTCGTGTGTTCACGAAGGTGATGGCGGTGGTGGCAGCTCATCTGCCAGGTCAGGGGTTTCAGTCTTCCCCTACCTTGACGAATGGATGTTGAAGGCTCCCACGCCCCAGGCTCTCTCCACCCATCTCCAGACAATGGCAAACCTCCTGCACTCGCTGGGGTTCACTATCAATGTGCCGAAGTCACAACTGACTCCCTCCTAGAAGCTCACTTTTATCGGAGCTGATCTGGGCACAGTGCAGTATCGGACCTATCCTCCCGAGCAGCGAGTCCAGGATATTCAGGTTAGGATTCCGATTTTTCAGCCTCTATCCTGGATTTCGGTGCGACAGACTCTGAGGCTGTTGGGACTCATGGCTTCCTGCATCCTATTGGTCAAGCATGCCAGATGGCAAATGAGGGCTCTGCAGTGGGACCTGAAGTTCTAATGGGCACAGCATCAGAGAAATCTTACCGACGTAGTTCAGATCTCGGAAGGAACTGCAAAGGATCTGCAGTGGTGGTTAGTGAATGCGATTGGGTCAAAGGCAGACTTCTCTCCCTTCCACAACCAGATATCACAGTAGTGACAGATGCATCACTTCTGGGATGGGGCGGCCATCTGGGAGAGGTGGAGATCAGAGGTCACTGGTCTCCGGCGGAATCAGGGCTCCATATCAACTTGTCGGAGCTTCGGGCGATCCGACTAGCATTAAAGGCATTTCTTCCTGTTGGGAAAGGGAAGGTAGTGCAGGTGTTCACGGACAGCACTACCGCAGTGTGGTACTGCAACAAGCAGGGCAGTGTGGGGTCGTGGACCCTTTGTCAAGAGGCTCTGCATCTCTGGACATGGCTGGAACAGCAGGTCATAACCCTGATGGTTCAACACCTGGCAGGTTCTCTGAATACCAGGGCGGACGAGCTCAGCCGTAGATGCTTAGCGGATCACAAATGGTATCTCCATCCGGAGGTGGTGCAAGGACTCTTTCAGCTGGGCGTAGAGCATTGGTTAGATCTGTTCGCCTCCATACAGAACGCGCAATGTCAGCAGTTCTGTGCGTTGGAGTTTCCAAAGGGGCTATCGCTAGGCAACTCTTCATCATTAGTGGAGTTCAGGCTTCCTGTACGCTTTTCCGCCCATACCACTTCTGCCCAGAGTTCTCAAGAAAATCAAGAACGACTGGGCCCAAGTAATCTAGTGGCTCCAGATTGGGCACGGAGGGTCTGGTATCAAACTTCTCAGAATGAGCATGAGTCCTCCAATCAGGTTGCCTCTTCAGGAGGATTTTTGAAAGGGCTTGTGCATATGTTTCCACCTGTGCCTTTTGTCATGCCCCAGTGGGATCTTAATCTTGTTCTTACTTTCCTGATGTGTGCTCCTTTTGAGCCCTTACATAACTGTCCTTTCCGGTTGCTCACTATTAAAACAGCCTTTTTAGTGGCAATTACAACTGCCAGGAGAGTGAGCTAGCTGCAAGCTTTAACATCAAAACCGCCGTATCTCACAATATATCCTGACAAAGTAGTATTAAGAACTTGTGCCTCTTTCCTCCCTAAGGTGGTGACCCCTTTCCATCTGGGTCAAAATATCACCCTGCCCACCTTCTTTGCGCCACCGCATCCCTCTTAGGAAGAGGAGTCTCTCCATCGGCTGAACCCAGAAAGAGCGTTATCGTTCTACCTTGACCACACAAAAGAGTTCTGGGTGGACGACCAACTCTTTGTGGGGTGTGTTGGTGCAAAGAAGGGTCAGCAATACAGAAACGGTCACTTTCGCGCTGGGTTGTTCTCTGTATAAAGATTTGCTATGCTTTGGCCAAGAAGCAGCCTCCAGAGGACTTGAGGGCTCCCTCTACCAGAGGAAAAGCTGCTACAACTGCGTTAGCTCGTGGCGTGCCGGGGCTTGACATCTGCCTAGCGCCAACGTGGGCTTCCTTGCATACATTTGCGGGACACTACTGCCTGGATAGCCAGGTGAGAAGAGAGGGGCATTTTTCCTGCTCGGTCCTGCAGGACTTCCTGGTATGGAATATATCCTCAAGACCCACCACCAGGAATTATAGCTTGGGTATCTATTCTAAGGTAAGGAATCTGCACAACTCTCTATCAGGTGAACAAGTTACTTACCTTCAGTAATGAATTATCTGGTAGAGACTCTATCTAGCTGCAGATTCCTTACACCCACCCAAACCTCCCCTCTCTGCGGATATATATATATTTATGTATATATGTTTTTGGTATTTTTGCCTTTCTTAAAGGCATGTATTTTTTTTTTCAAACAATCAAGTGAATAAACTAAATACTGTTGGTTCTTCCATGACTCTGCGCTTCTGGCGTGGAAAGTTGTGGGAAAATAACTGACATACACGTGCCGAGGTAGTGTCTATATAGACAACTGTGACGTCATAGACCGCTCCAACGACGCTGACGACACCACACGGAGCCGGACGATGCACGCAGATCCAAACGATGCCACCCGACGGTGCATGCAGGATGCTGCTCAGCAGAAAAATACCGGATTCGAAGCTGACGCTAGGGAATTCTAAGGTAAGGAATCTGCAGCTAGATCGAGTCTCTACCAGATAATTTGTTACCGAAGGTAAGTAACTTGTTCTTTAGGATGCATAGAGACTTACCCTGACTAGGATTGTGGTCCCCATGTTGACAAGGTTGTATACCTCTGGCAACTAGAGACCCAATTTCTAACAAATCTCACTAATATTTATCAGAAAATTGGGATTTCTGTATTAAGTCCATCGTGCAGATACGTCAAGGCATATTTTTTGTGTACCAGGGTTGCTCACTCAGTAAATTTCTGTACTCTCTTCATAGAGCTGAAGTCTTTGTGGGTTATTGCAGATGTTGTTCATCAGAAATATTACTCTATTGTAAATATTTGTGCCGTTCTGTACCTTGCTGCATTACATTTTGTTACTCTTCTTCGCTCTTTCTTCAGTTGTATGAGATGTTACTTCCTTATAAGGATTTTAATCCAACACATTACTCTGGACAAATACCAGAGTGAATGTACAGTGTCCTATTCGGCCCTGGGTTTCGCCTTAAATCTTCTTCTCTGTCAAATGACCTTAGTACCTCTTATCCCATATAGTTGAATAGTTCTATTGTAGTTGTTCTATAGAAGTAAACGCTGGATATATGTTTCTTTGAACTGTTTTCAGGGGATTCTTCATGACTCACTTGGTCTCAATGCAAAACCTCCTGGCTCCCCTTTTATGCCACAAACTTTTGTGTTCAATGACTATGCCATTACCCCTGCGGATCAGATGCAGGTATCTTTTAGAAACCAGAACGATGCTTAGGAGTTGAAAACATGGCATGCCAGTGAAATCCTTATTGTTTCTAGAAAATAACAAGAGTTGTGAGGGAGTGTATACATACTTAGGGAGACGTCTACCTCATCAGAATGTTTGATTATGGGGAGACTAAAACGCCTCAATGGCGCCTGCAGAAGCAGTAGTTAAGGGACATAAAATAAACCATGCTTGTCTAAAGAGCTGAGCACAAGCATGCTATCAAGGCCAGTGTGAAATAAGCCCATCCTGTTTCTAGTAGTAAAAAAACATGTTAGTAACTTAGCACTCTAAAACATGGAAGTTGCGCCTGTTCTTACCATCCTTCAAATTACCGCATGGTGTTACCTGCATCAAGTTGGAGAAAAATGTTATTGGGTTTGCTGTCAAGAGCTAAATGCTTGGTGCCAGCATGATAATATAGTCAAGGTGTGCGGGAAAGTCCAGAACGTGTTTGCGGGCCGCAAAATAAATTAAACAGACCAACTTCTTCTATGCATTCTAGCTCGGATGATGTTGGGGTCCTCTCGGTCACAAAAGACCCAGTCATTGATGGGTAGAACATGACTCGCTCAGTAGTATAATTTGATATCTGCCAGTCCCAGCCCACCGCCATAGAGGACAGCACAGATCTTCAGAATGCAATCCGAGCTGCTTATAGGCCCATTAGAACGATGTTATCACTGATTGTACCGATTGAAAAAGGAATTCGGCATTTCATAAGGCATGTTTTGGAGAACCTATTAACTTGCGCGGGAGCACAATCAATTTAAACAGTGCTACTCTACCTGCTACAGTCGGGGATAGGATGCTCCATTTTCCTTTTGAATTGTGAGAGTAAGGATGCTATATTCAGCTCTTATGCCCTCTTCTTGCTCTGCATAATGCACATTCCCAGTTACGTAAAGTAGTTCTCCACCCATTGTAATTTGACCAGTGTTCTGATTTCATTATAGTCATCAGTTATAGGAGATATGCTGATTTGGAGCAATCAGCAGTCAGGCCTGAGGCTTGTTCATAAATCTGGTGCATTTGTGTTAATCAAAGGATCGATTTTTCTGGTTTGCAAGTGTGTGGTTTGATGTATAGAAGGATGTCAAATGCATAAAAGGAAATTCTAACATCTTGCATCGTTGCCCAGTATAATCTGTGTATGAACACCTATGATGGATACCTCTACACGTGAGTAATCTCCAGGTGAAAAAACCCCCAGGCGTCAGACTAGGTCTGAAAAACTGCAACGCAACAAGGTTGCCAGTAGAGGGCACTGGACTCGGGCTTCACCGAAAGTGACATCAGGCGACGCCATTAAGCCCATAAAGTATATATTCCATCCCCACCAGTACTACCCATAGATGAACATTCGCTCAGTGATACTGTGATACTTTCTTTTAATGGTTATAACAATACCCAGTATATCTGGGTTCTTTAAGTGGTTATGTTTATTGCTTTTTTATAGCACATGATTACCTGGAAAGTGTTCTGAGGTTGGGAGGGGCTAACTTCAGAAGTTCACAAGCTAATGAAAGTTAAGAAGTAAAAATCCACTTAACATCCTGAATGCTTTCCCAAATGAAAGGAGCTAATCTTGCGCATCATACTTCTCTGGAAGGTAGTTTATTCTTGACTTTTTGGGGTTTCAAATTCTCCAATTTTTAAGTTCCTGTAGCGATCCCCTCCCAATCCTAGTCACTCTTAAGACACCTGATGGGCACCTTGAGCCCTGTGAGGATGCAGAAATCTGCAGACTAGCTCAACATCAAGCTTGTACATACAATATTTGTAGGCTGAACTGACTGGTTTAGAAGTATTAATGATAACCTTTATTTGCATCCCTACCCGTTTTCAAAAGGGCACTGATGTGCTACGGTCCTTAGGGACTGGCATTTTCCTTTTCAGCATTACAAACGCCCCTCCTCCCAGTTTTGTTTTGTCCCAACTCTATTCACAGAAAATATTTCCTCTTGTTCTGGATACAACGATTAGGGTATCCGTTATGGTCTTACTGGTAACTGGATGCCTATGCTGGCAGCCATGTACTTGTCCACTCCAGCCTGCACAAATCTTTGAGCTTGTGCTCCTGGACACATAAAAGGTCCATCATCCTGCTCAGTCAACTCTTCTATCTAAAAATGAGACTGTGCCCTATTAAACTCCATGTTTTATCAGATCTTGTTATAAATGACATTTTTATGCAATTATTGGTCGTGGTAGAGGAGGAGCATACCTTCACCATTACCCTCTTACAAGGGCATGTCTCGGAATCCTCACTCAGCTGAGGCTGTTGTCTGCCTTTATACTTTACTGTTTTCTTAATCATTCATGGTATAGTTATCACTGTCTTTTCCTCTATGCTTCTTTACACTGGATCAAAAATGCACTCACAAGATTGATCTGGCTTAGTTCTGAATTTTTCTACGAAACTAGACAAGCAGTTCTAATATTTTCTAAGTCTTATCACCATCTGCATTTTCCTGGTGAGCTAGATTTTTACCTTCTATCAACCTGTAGGTCATGTGTTGCACTTCTCACAGCTACGACAGTCAGCGGGTGCCTCTTCCTCAGGTGTCCATTTTAATGCCACAGTACCCAAGGCAGCAGTATTTCATTCTTACAAAGTGTCATTAATAAAACTATCTGTTGGGTAGCTAGCCCTGCTGGCTACTCTCTCTTTTTTGTCTTTTCTGTAAGCATTCCTGTCAGGGTCATAGTTGTAGAACAGATACTCTGTTGAACCCGTGATCTTTGGTCTTTTTCTGAAACCCTGGTAGCCACCTTCTCAATGACTCACCTTTAGTTACTTATGATAATAATCGTTGAGGGTACTTAACTAAAGAGCTTGATAAAGATGTTTGCCTCAGTTACTCTGCTACTCCCAATACACAGATTAATCGAGAGGTCATATTATTTTCTGCTATTTTGCTGCTGACAAATTAGCTGATGCTGAAATAATAAGGTTCAGGGGACATAATGAGCCAGTGTGACACAGGAGGGCAGTGGCAGCATCTTAAAATGTTAACATATATATACGATTTACTAATCTTATTGCGTAATTGATTTTAGAATCTCATGATTGTTGCTTTTGTTCCCCCCCTTGTTTCCAGGTCAAGTCCCCAAAAAGACCAGGTACGTTTGCAAAATAAACCTGTTTTCCGCAAGAATAATCTATTGCATTGTATTAAGGTGCAGCAGTGTGTTGTTACTCAGTTGCAGTACCTGACTAAATACATTTTTAATGGAAAGGCAACAGTAAAAGTTTCCACTTAGTCATTGCAAAATCAATTGATGTAATACATTTATTTTCCAATGTATCTTAGAGTACACCTTGATTGATGATTTAATTTCCTAGTTTTAATGTATTGTCAGCAGTGAAATGTGTTTGTTCTTGTCTGTTGGCCTACTACTATCCGTGGCGCCGTTGATGTTCAGTACAAGGTATCACAGAAAAACTTTACACTTCACACTATTTAAAAAAGTAACCAACATCTTGCAGGCCACGGCCACTGAAGTGAATGGACACCTAAAGGTTTGAATGGTTGCTTTTGTTAAAATGTCCCTTTGTGAGAACACGGCTGGGTGTTTAAAAAAGCATCTTCTTGACACCGATTTGACTTATGAAAACAGTTTGAGGTACTATCCATTCCTTCATTTTTGTTGTTACATTTCTAACAACTATAAGTCATACATGTTGAAAAATAACTCTCTAATTACCCTTTTACATTCAATCCACTATGAAATAGGTTTGTTTTCCTATTTGATTGTAATATGCCTATGATGCATGGTTGCTGTGACTATCACAATCTTTATTAGATCTATACGAACATAAACGACTAGCTAATTAACTATACCCACTGATTCCCATAGCAAAGGAGCTGTGACCATCTCTTATCCCATGGCACCCTCTTTGCTCCATTTTTCTGGATCACAAGCCTGTTCGTATTGTGAATAGGGTAGGAGAGGTATAATTCTTTTTGGTCAATAATTGCTTACAGTTTTGTGTTTATTTTAGTAAATCTAAGTTGTTAAAAGATTAGAAAAAGGTTTAGAAAAAAGCCACACCATTTTTACAGGAATGACAAAAACTCCATGCCTACATTTGTATATAGTTTTAACAAAACCATGCTAAGGTTAAAGGGGACACTTTTTCAAGTTTTTTTGTTTAAAGCATGATAAATTGTAATTAAGTCTAGAATTTTAAAATTATGATATAAACTTAAAAAATGTTTAGGCCTGAGGTATCAAACAGTGCCATCTCTAGGGGGAAAATGGGGTGGTGACTTAAGTGGTGGAACTCCCATTTTCATCAGCACATTCTAGATATTGCTTAGAAAATGGAAGGATTTTACATCTTTTTTGTCCCACAGTAAGGGTACCATTGGTGGCAGTCCCTTGGTTGTGGTGGAAATCACCTTTATTAGAACTCAGTGAGGTGCAACTGTTTTGTTCTGATATGGCCGCTTTCCATCTGTTTAAAACAAAAAAAAAAATGTGTTCCCTTTCTATGCCTACTAATGCTGTTATGCTCATTTGACAAATAGCCATTGTGGATTGGAATCTCTTCCGTTTTAGTAGTATGGCAGTCCAGACACTGGCATTCGGGCCAATGAGACTTGCCAAGTTGAAGCAGGACAAAATGCCTTGAGGAACTGACTGAATTCCAGCCTACATAAAGCTCAGATGAGTGGGCACTGGCAGAAAGCTTATTCTGGCAGTGATCCCCTCAGGCTTTACAGCTACTTAGGCAGTATACTCACTTCTCCTTGTAACAATGACTGGCCTCCTACATATATTATGGAAATGATATAAGGACTGTCAATACAAGAAGTACTATGTCGAGTGCTCTATTGCCCACCATTGACCTTAGGGTACAGTATATGGCTGCTTGCCTAGGTCACATTTAAGAGCCCCATACCAGCTGTAGCTCTTACATGGTTGCTGAACACTTTTAAGAGTTATGTTTAATCGAAAAGGCTGTATTTAAATTTACTTTATTAGATTGCCATTAATTCAAATATTTCACTTTGAATCTTTAGTATAAAAAATAAGCACTCTTCTGAAAATGTCAGTTCCCTGACCCATTCTTTTAGCTTTATTCTGGAGTGAAAAACCTTTGATAAACAGTTGCCAAAAAAAGACAGCATACATATGGTTTTGGAGAAAGGCCTTCTGTTTCACTTTTCATTCTTTACAAATTAGCACCAGTAACTGAAAGCACTAATTGTCTAAGTAGGAACTTAAGATTTTTCAATTGTATTTGCTGATTTTGACTGATTGTGTGCTTTGTGCATATGTGTTTTTGCTGCAGTTTAATGGTTAATTTTCATGTTCATATTCTTCTCTGATCTATCAGTGTCTCCTTCCTCTCCTGAGCATCCTCCATCCACCCCTGTTGAGCCACGGGTATACTATGAAGCTAGAATAGAGGAGGGAAAGCTCTACTATGAAAAAAGATGGTAAGCTGTTAAGAAAATGCCATCTTATCTATTTCAAGGTTAAGAATGTTGTTAATTTCGGTGTTGAATTCATTGCATTTTGATGTTTTCTTAAACTTTTATATTTTTGGAAAAGAGAAAGCAAACAGTAAATGCATACTGGAGAGACATAAAAAATGAAACACACAATATGCATCGTTGTTATGTCCCCAAGGTTCTCCATCATGGGATATATTTTCAATACTAAAATATATCTGAACATTTACAGTGCTGTAATATGTCTCAATATTACGGAAAACTGATGTTCTGCAGCATGAATCATTTCTGGTTTCACATGCTGTGCATTTTCCACCATCTTGTGTTTGGGTCCATTATGCTGCTTTTGCTGCCTTTGGCGTCTTTTGTTCTTCTTTTGTGCTTTTTTTTTTTTTTTTTGGGGGGGTGGGCGGGGGAGTCGGGGAGTTGTCATCGATGTCGATCATTTGGCTATAGGCCCCACGTTGATGACGTCAGATGGAGCTCCTGGAATCCTCTGTAGGTATTAGCCATCTTAAGATTTTTTTTTTCCACCTCTGGGTCTGGATGCACTTACACGAGCTGTGGGTCGATGGTCAAGAAGGAAGGTTTTTTTCTTGACGGATAAAGCACCAAAAGGAAGACCGACAGGAAGAAGAACAACAACTCCAACAGCCAAGGAAAGGCAACGAAAAGCACAAGGGTGCTTGAAAAAACACTAGAGGATGTTGTTTCCCCAGGAGAACACACATGGCGGGGGCACGCTACTCCACAGCTGAGTCTCAAGAGACCGATCGATTAGAGCAAAGGTTATAATACTGTAGATTCATATGCGCCGACCCTCCTCCTCAGAAGTTGGCAATGATAGCATGTGTTTTTTTTACTTTTCTCACACTTTATTTTTCAATACCCTTTAATGCACTTCACTTTAGGCTTACTGTACACTCTACTTTTACCTCTTATCCGCTGAGTGGAAAACAATTGGGAGTGGAGTCGGTGATCATCTGCATTGTGAATTAAGGGATGGGTCTATTGTGAGGTTATTTTAGTGAGCTTTTTATGGGCACGTTATTTTAGCCGTTGGCCTGCCGCTCGTGCCCTTTAGCCTAATAATTTATTAATTTAAATTTCTGAGCAGAAGCTTCATTCTGCGGTGATGTTTCATTTTTTATCTCATAGACTTTTAGCCTAGGAATTGTTTTCATTCTTCTCAGTAGGACATTCTCGCTCTGCACCCTGCTTAAAGCTGTACTAGATATTGTTGTCAGTACAAAGTAGGAACACCACAATCTTTGCCACTTCACAGGAAACATATGTGTTCTTACGTTAGGACAGTTTCACAGAACACTATCTGTTTTATTATAAAACATCTCTCTGCCCCCTATATGTTAGAGAGAGGGTTACAACCAGAAAACTGCCAATGCATGCTGTCGCTTCACTGCAGCTGTCTGCTGAGACTTGACGTCTTTTTAGCGTCTACCCGGGAGAGGACTCCCAGTAGGCCAACAACCCTCTTTGCTACTACCATATCCGGGTATGGGGAATGGTGTCTTCCTAGGCATCCTAACAGGCAGATTAGGCCTAACACTGCTGTGCTCTAGTAGAACCTTAGTGGCATAGGTAGGAATTCCAACCCTTAGCTTCTGTTTGTCTTTGCATGTGTGAGACGAATGTAACTGAGAGAAAAAACTGAGATCGGTTACACCACAATTTCCCTGAAAAGTCAGAATGCCATGCGTGCGGCTGCCACAATTCACCACCACTTTTAGATGCTGGTGAGTTACTGCTACTGGGCTGGAAGGTTTGGGCCGACAGTTGTCTTGTGGTGTGGAGTTGGACTCAGATCCCCACAACCTGGTGGTGCTGCCACCCAAATCCAGCAGTCTCATTGGTACAATGAGAGCCCACACGACAAGTCCCCTCACTTAAGAAACATGACTAGAAACGTTTTTGAAGAAAAAGTCGTAATGTCTTAGTGGAGGTGGCCCTAAGGTAAATGTTTTTTTCCTGTCCCTGCAAAGGAGAAGGTTAGTAACAGTGAGATTCCTTTCTGTGTCTGTCTTTCAGCCTCATAATTGCTTTGTCTTGATATATGTCAGTATTCTCAGTGGTTTGAGAATCTGAAAGACAAAGCACACCAAATGTATATTCATCTGTTCAGGAGTTGCCACCACACGAAAGGCATAGTGTGCAGGTTGGGGTTGGGTGCATTTGGAAGGACCAACCACTGCTGCGCACTGCCAAAGGCCATGTGTGTCGGTGGTTGAATCAACATGTGGTAATTAGATATTACTTTATAGCAACAAAAAAAAAAAACATAGAAATTCGCTGAAAAAAACAAAAGTTACAGGGACGTTCTAGCTAGGTTGACATTTTACCCATACATAACCATAGAAACTCAGCAGTTATAGTTATACTTATACTTATCAGAAGAAACTATAACTCAAGCTGCTAAGTACCTTTAGGCCACAAGTTACAGTTTCCTAACCTAAGTATAACTATAACTGCTGAATGTATATGGTTTTGTATGGTTATAACATCTCTGTAACCTTTGGTTTGTCAGTGAAAAAACCATAGGTTACAGATCAGACAAAAATAAAAAAAGATAACAAAAATAAAAAATGTGCTTAATCATTTTAAAGCCCCTGGGTGTGCCAAGTCCCAGGGGCATTGTTTATTTTACTGCAGGGGGCCCACCTGGCCCCCCTACAGCCCTGGGGACCGCCACCTCCCCATGGCTTTTTTAATTTGTTACGGTGCGGGGCACCTGGACCCCACGTACCCCTGGGGACCGCCACCTCCCTAGGGCATTAATCAAAGTTAATACGGGGCCACCACCTGCCCAAGGGCATTGATCATAGTGTGCCTTAAGGTAACTAGAACTCGCGTTCTCACCATGCACTGCTAATTACCCCATGAATTACAGCACTCATGACATCTTTGATAACATCATTGAAAATGTCACTGAAACATCTGCAGTAAAGTTATTGATCAGATAACTGTGCATGGTGGGGAAGCAACTTATAGTTACCTTCGGGCACAAGTTATAGCTAATTGCGATAACTCTAACTGATTAATTTCTATGGTTTGATAGTTTTCAAATGTGAGCCTACCTGCAATGATTCTGTAACCTTTGGGTTTTTTAAAGTGAATTTCTATGTTTTTTAATTTTATTTTCTAACTTTAACGTCCTTGTAACCTTTAGTTTTTTCAGCGAAAATATAATATATATATATATATATATATATATATATATATATATATATATATATATATATATACATATATACATATATATATACATATCCTCATTCACTGCAGTGTTTCTCCCATCAAAATCACCACACCACGATCAGAGGTTCATAAATCAAAGAGCTCGGGCACAGCAGACTGTTGTTACATATCTTCTTTATTCTTTTTCAGTCATGGTTAATGCTTCCAACACAAACAGGATGCCAACACGTTTTCCCTTACATCTTCAACTGGAGAACCCATCTCCCCTCACCACAGTGATTTAAAACTGGTCCCTTGTCAATTGCACTTCCCCTACCATCTAAACATTAGACTGCTGCAACATAACAGTTCTCAGTCCTTCTTCATTGCCATGACAGTATACTCAAGTTGTGAAAGCAATCTCACACACTGCAGTATTACTACTGTAGCTATGACCTATGTTACATTATCATTAATTTTCAAACCCTTGATAAGAAATGCATTTTTGTTTGTAAAAATACGTATGTTAGAGTAATTAACAATTTCACATTTGCCACAGCTCTCAATCCTGGTCGTAGGGAGTACAAAGCTTTGATGCTTGTTATCTAAGCTACAATCTTTCCGCATGTTTCGTCATTTCTAAAACATAATGATATGGATAGTCTCATAGTTTGTAAAAAGTGCATGAAGTTATTAATACCTAACTTAACAATATCTAAAACATGTTCGGAAGAGTGCAGCGTACCTGACTTAATATTACCAAAGCAAGTTCAGAAAAGTGCAAAGTGCCAATATACTTAATTGTTCTCCAAACAAGCAATTACATTGTTCAAAGGTTTTAATGTGACTAGATAAAACATTGATCGAATTATTATTAAAATGCTTTGTGCTAAAATCCAATGAGGCAACAAAATTACATCCTGTTGTTTACATGATTGGCAGCCTGCAAGTAAGATAAATAGGAAACCCACCAGGCTCATTTAAAGAGATACCTGACACAATCAAATGCAACATTACTATTAAGAATATGCTTATTCCAGCAACTAAAGTGCTATGTGATGAAATTCTGCAGTTGGCTCTTACTCCATGTTCAAATCTCCTAAGATGTTGTCATACCTGTTGCTCATACTGATAGTGTTCAATAAGTTGAATTGCATCTATCACACTGTTTAATTTCCCAATCACCAACTTAATATAGGTATCTAATACCGGAATAACAAGATGTCAGATGTAGAGTATCACACGTAATATCTAAAAAGCAAAGTGCTATGTGCTAAAGCGCTTCAGATGTTAGTCCATTTGTGGTCTCCCACAGTCTGGGACCACAATATTGCACATATTGATAAATTTATAAACAGCAACTCATTAATTAGAGTATACGCAAATAGCTAAAGTGCTGTGTGTAAAGAAGTCCCTGTTTTCATTCTCTGACCTCTATTCTATCTCATGGTTTGGGCCAGCAGTGTGATGCTTATCAAAAGTTCATGTCCAATTAATTGGACAAGGTCTCATAAATAACCAGCCCCTCCACTGCAAGGTCCGGGGAGAAATCTACCACTGAAAATGCTATGTGCAAATTGCCTCTAAAAAATGTCTAAAACCGAGCATAGTTAGTAATCAACAATACACTATCACAGCAGTCAAAGACCACATCAAAATGCGTTTCCTTCAATTCCTCAAGTGCAAACATGACAAGACCATAACTAAAAAGCAAATTCTAGGCATCATCCACATAACAATTATGTTTGCAAGATCTGGATCGAGAGTCATAGTGGCCACATTGTAATAGGCACAATGATGTACCCTCATATGGCAAGATTGATGTTCCTATTGGTACTCATAATCCATCTTCATGCCAATGAGAACAATCACCACAATGTAATATAACCATGGGATCACATAGCCTAACCCACAGCTATACCACAAGGTGTTGACAGGTTACGTAACAATGTTCCCCTGCTAAATGTTAACATGTAGCTCAGCATGAAGATTGTGGCCCCATGGTTTTTTAGATCCCAGTAGAATGATCATCTTTGATTCATTTCTATGCATTTAAAGCTCACAATCGCCCCCCCGCCCCGTGAATGAGTTCTAATATGTTTGATGCCATAGTAGCACAAACCACTGGGATTACCTTGGTGCACCTCCCACATATGCTTGGCCATTGGATAGTTTCTGTCCTGATTCCTAATGGCCCTCAGATGCTGCAAAATTTTAACTATGATTTTGCGGATGGTGCTTCCAACGTATGTAATGTGGCATTCCCACTCAAGGACATATATCACCTATTCGGTGTCACAAGTAATCCTTTCAGTTTTTGAACAAGATCTACTTTTAAAACTTTCAAACGTTTTCTTATGTAAGACATGTATGCAGGCTTTACAATGGTCACATTTCCAAAAATCCAGATTCTTCTTGGGCTGCCAGTTCCTGCTATCATTGTTGTTAAACGTGCTTCTAGTTAGACTATCTCCCAGCGATTTGGCCTTAATGAAAATAATCTGGGGCTGTTGTCCTATCGTCATATTGTTGTGTTCATCATGCTGAAAATCATGCAGTTCAGTTTTAGGATAGATCTTAGCACTTCTTGCTCGCCATTATATTCCAGAAAGAACTGAATCTGGGATTCACTGTTACTTTCATCTGTTGTAGTGACTGGCCTCTGTGACTTTATCTGTGGATTGCTGTATAGCAATTCATCCCTGGTTCAGGTTCTTACTTGCTGATAGGCTTCAGTCAGAATATTGTCAGAATATCCTCTTTCTACAAACCGCTTGACCCTAGTCTTAGCTTCTATTTCAAATACCATGTTAGTGGAACAAATCCTACGAGATCATAACAGTTGGCTATACAGAGTACTCCATTTAAGAGCTTTGGGATGTCCACTATTACCATGACCACCTCATTATCTACATCCAGACGTACGAGGAAGTCAATCCTGCTCTTACTCAGTTTCCCTGCAAGCTTGATGTTGAACGCATTGTGATTTAATTTGTCGTTGTATTCCTCCAGGAGAGATTCTTCCCATCCCATTTCACAAAGAGGTCATCGATAAATGCACCCAAAGCACAATCTTTTTCATAAAGTGGGTATAGTTGTCAGATCATGCTACCTCCTTCTCCCACCATCCTATGTACAGTTTTGCCTATTTGGGATTCTCTCCTTTATATCTGGTTATTGCTGATCTTGTGGAGTCTAATTGCTCAAGGCTGATGTTGGTTTCAAAGTCGACATTGAAATCCAACTTGGTTCCAAGGCAGATAGGCTAACCCTTTGAGCCTGGGTGTTGTGACTTCAAGGTTCAGGTTTGACCCTACAGCCTTTCCTAGTGCTGAACTCTGCTTTGAGTTGAGGGATCAAAGGCACAGAGGATATCTGAGATTGCTGAGGCCTTTTTGTGGCTTGTTATGGGGATGAGGCATGACTTTCTCAAGGATTTTATTTGTCTTGGCACTGAAGCTCCTTTCTCAGTAAAACCTTGAGTGGAAGAGCTTTAAAGGTTTGTGTCTGAGTTCTCTAAAGACACATAATCAGCACTTCATTCCATTTAGGTCCCTGGAACAGTAAAGATGTCCTGGAGTAGTAGGGATTATTTTCTGGGTTTTCTGTGTCAAATTTTCATATCATTGGACAGTGGTCCTGAAGCTCCAAGAAATATACGTCCAAACCTGATGAAAGAAAAAAAAAAAGCAATCTAAAGTCACGTCTGTCTCTTGTTGTGTTGTAGATATCAGAGAAGGGATCATGATTCACTGGTCACTTTACAGAACATTTACTCTTTTACTTAGACAAAAAAACATCTTACAACGCGTGTGCCCAACACTAGATGATGGCAATGTACATATGTTAATCTAGAGCACTACAAACAGTAGATTGTAGACATAATTCAGCTGTTAATTGTTTTGCTCTTTAGTGATTCATGTGTGATACTCACTAGACCAACTCTGAATTTGTTCTACATTTCTTTTCTAATGATTTTAAAATTAAAAGGAACTATGATCACAGTCTTATAGTCACTATTTCCAGTGTGACAGATTTCATTTAAAAACAGCAGGTCCAGTCCATGCAAATGTTTAATTTCTGAACGTGGGTTGCTTACTTTGGTAGGTAGAGGGTTTGAACAAGGTTTTATATAGACATTAAAGGACTCTTTTTGCAAAGAAATTAAGTGGCAAAGGTTATTGGCCCTAGTGATTGGTGACTAGAAACAATGACAGTAAGAACATATTAAATATCACCACTGCATGCCTGGCAGTTGAGCTTGCCGTTTGTTTATATAACGGATCATCATGAACTGCACATCCAGTCTGGTGCCTGGGGTATTCACAAGGTGAGGAATCTGCACCAGAAAGAGTGTAGCATATTATTTTGCGATGTACTCCGAAACAAAAAAACATTTCATCAGCTACAGATTTCATTTTTATATGTAATCCTCAACTGTACATTTGGTATCTGCTCTCGTGATACCAGTCCTTACATGACCCAGAGACAATTGTATATAAATGCAACAAAGATTCTTGGGTTCTTTGGTTGGATTTGGTTCCAGGGTCCACTTGCTCTAGTGTTCACATCTTTTAAAGATACAATATGTCTGGTCAAAGAGATTTTAGTTTCAAGCTTAGAAATTAGTTTAGGGTCTACCAACTTTCAGCTTTTTTTTTGGAAATATTTTTCTTTTCTTGTGTGAGAACATTTTAGAATGAGGCCTTTTTCCATACAGTTGTATGCATCTAATCAATCAATATATTCTTTTGAGAAACACTTGATTTATAGCAAAATAGCAATAATGACTTCTTTGGTAGTTATATTGAACACTCTACAACACTACCATTCTCCAAATCTGTGCACCTCAAAGCCTTTATCCATTTTTAAGCAAAGTCTCTATGCATAGGATTAGTAAGTGCCATCCACACTGAGCTGAAAAAAATGACGAAAGCCTTTTACCATTTCAGGTACACTAATACAGTAAAATACCATCAAAGCCAACCTGGAACGAATATAGGCAACCCCTGACATATGTTCTTTGCTCTTATTAGAGCACGTCTGAGAGGTAGAGCTTTACTCAGACACAAAGAACAACCAGTATAAGTCACACAACACTCTTTCAGACTTACAGCGCCATACATATTATGTAAAAAAGGAAGCTGTGAACCCTTTGTAGTTCCCAAGTTTTAGGTGGAGAGTAGGTCTTTTATCTGAAACATGGTACAACACCACATACACTCCAAATCTACTCACCTCACAATGTCTGTTTTTCTAGCAGAGTTTTTAAGCATAGGAGTATCACAATACCATCCATTCTTTTATATATTTTTATATATATATCCGACTGATTCTCCTTCTCCTGAGTTCTTGGGGAAAAAAAGGCAACGGCACTCTTCTGTAACATTGAAAATGTGATTTGTATTATCCACACGCCTTTGGAAAGCTCAACCCTTACCTCGTAGAAGCGTTGCACCGACCTTGCTGAGGAAGCTTAGGTGCAGATTGCCATTACAATGGAGAAATATATATACATCGCCTCACACCATTTGGCAACATCTCTAATTATCAGACAACCTGCCATGTACCTTATCGAAGGCAGCAAGGAAAAGTGTGCATCAGTTTCTGAATCACAATTTTTTTTTAAAAAAGGGGAAATTCCACTGCCATATTAACATGTCTTTGAAAAATAAATTCACTTTAAAAATGTTCACAAAAGTGAGGTGAACATATGTCTTCTCGTCCTCTTTCCAGGTACCACAAAAGCCAAGCAATTTATCTGGAATCAAAAGAAAACACAAAGATTAGTTGTGTAATCAGTTCGGTCGGGACAAACGAAGTAAGTGCTCTTAATCAAATGCACAGTGTCCTTTCGAAGGATATTTATATGCTTTCTTTTAACACATTCTGTTGATGGGAATGAAAATTTTTTTTTTTTTTCTTGTGAATATGTGATGGCTATGTTGTTGTCTCATTTGAAAATGGAATCCAGGCATTTGCAGAATACATGCAGTAGGTCTGTTGAGTCTTATCATAGTTTGAGTGTGCATAAAAAAGTGACTGATGAAAATATTTAACAATGAATACATTGTAAGTAAGAGAAGAACAAAACACAAGACCTATACTTTTAAAAGATTGTAGAGAAGATAATAGAATGGAAGTGTGTATAGGCTTCCAGTCGTCACTGGGCACCTTGTAAAATGCCTTCATTTGACCTCAGTGCAGGCTAAAAAGGCAACAACTGTTCATGGATTTAGAAAGGACATTCAACTGTTGTTGCTATTGGTAGTAAGCTATCTCCAACATTTTTAATAGAGTTGTTTCTACCAATATCCATAGCCATTTGTATATCTTTATGCATGCATAATAATAGCAGATACTGCCCTATCTTTACTAAATGCACCACCTTCGAGATAGTGAGCTGATTGTGGCCTAACAGAATCCCTGTCTCCTTCTGACAGTGAGGACTGTCAGATTTTGTTCTTAATGGTCTAATGCTGTAAGTTTTTTCCAAATGCACAAAAGAATTCTCAAGAAGAGGTTAAACACTCAGTAGGATGTACTGGTTATGGCTGAAAAAATTATTGTTCTTGTGTAATTGTGGCTTTACAAGAATCTGCAGAATATTAGAACAATTTTGTAAACAGACTTAGACTTGTGACTACTGTAAAAAATGTGGGCTTTAGAGAGTGGTTCCTCTCATAATGGACATGATAGCTACAGAGCATATGGACCCAACCAGACGCCGGATGTCGGGACAGATATGTTCAATGCATGATGTACAACTGTATTTTGCTCTGAGTATCCCACTATATGCATTTGGTATCCCGTTTTTTGATTTTAGCCGTATCATCATACAAGTCTAGTGTGTGCACTGAGGCTTGTGCCTGACACACAACATTAGTAAAATCCTGGACCTGTCCTGTGACCTGGAGGGGTGAAGCAAGCATGCCCTTTTTGACAGACCTACTTTTATTACGCTCATGTAATGGGTTTAGCAGATAGAGTGGTGTTGGAAGTGTACCATGCTTTGTGAGTTTTATCTGTATCACTAGAGTGCAGGTGTGCTTAACCAACTCCAGGAGCCAATATCCAGTGTGTGCTATGTATGTTTTTTGTGTGAGTGTATATGTGTAGCCTTTGTTGTACTGCATGATGTATGGATGAGCCAGAGTAATGGAGGCCTGTTGGATCGATTTTGAAAACCCCAGCCCTGTACATGCTCAAGATGTAGGTAGGGTTGTGTGCTTAGACATTGGAAGTGTATTGCAGACATCCCTGAAGCTGGCAGGATGCAATCTAGACACTGAAGAGAGGCTAGTTGAGTCAAGGCTCATTTAGACATTCAGGTAGGCATTTTGCTTGACAAGGAGCAGCTTATTAGTTTTCCTGAACAATGCTTTTTGTGGGTAAGGGTGGGACTACAGACTGTGTGCAAAATTTAGAGGGTCCTTTAGGTGAGACCTAGACTTTTTTCTATCCCTGATTACACTCTGTGTGGCTCATCCTAGCCCGGTACAGACACCCCACACATTTCTGTTCATCTGTAGTGGGTGCTCTATGGTGGAGACTACCAGGCACTGAAACACCTTGCTGCAGACAAAGGATGTGTCTAGAGAGCAGCCTGGAAAGGACACTTGTAAGGAGATCCACCCCAAACGGGTTCTGAATATGTATGGATATACATGCCCTGTTTGAATTTGCTGTATAAAAATTGAACCTCACAGCCCCACTCGATGTTTTAGTCTTAGTCCTCCTTCACTAACGAAGGGAGTGCTTCGTATAATACTCCAGGATTGCTCTGCAACCAGAGCTGGTGTCTACCTGTCTGCCAGTTCATCAGAGGTATGGGATATCACCCGGACTTTGACCTCTTGTTGGAAGAGCTGCCTGTCATCTAACAGAGGGAAGGAGCCTGACAACCCTCCTGGAGGATTTGTATGCTGTGTGTTGTAGGTGCCTGTGGGACATCCTGAGTAAGAAGACTGGACCCTGATCTCTGTGAGCCTGAAGTCTCTCAGCAGTGGTTCAAGGGGGAACCGTCAAGACTCAAAATGCATCTCTGAGGCCCAGTTAGGGCTCTGACCCAGAGTTCCAGTCCAGCCTGTGTGTAACTGTGTCATCAACAGAATATCATCCTGTGTGTAACCTGACCACCAATAGAAGATTGATCTATGTATGATTCGCTGCAAATGGAAGATTGGCCTATATTTGAGTGACCCAGAACTGCCAACACCAGTGATTCCCAGAGACAAGACGCAAATGTGGGATAGAGGGGATACATAAGAGTCAGAAGGGCACTTAGGACCCCTGACCTGAACAGCTGCCACTTCGTCCTAGGGGTGTTCTAGGGAGCCCTGCAGTGGGGTCTGCCCTTCATTGAGATCCAGGAATGTCAAACTTGTTTTTGTTAGTGGTGGAGCGGCTTTGTTTTGTTAGGTTGTTTACTGGTTTGTGGGTAGTAGGAAAGGGTGGGGAGGGCTTCACAGGGGTTTGCCCAGACTGATGGGGGTGGAGAGGATATGGGAAGGGACGGACAATAAGAGATTTGGCATGGGCTACACTCCACCTGGACTCAACCCATTTGAAGGGGATAACAGGATCGTGGGGAAAAGAACTGTAGCAGGAGATTATCACATGCCTTTTGTAAAATATCTTGCCCTGCATGTGTTGAAATTGCAATAAAAAAGTTTGTTGACCAGGCCAAGACAATCTGCCCAGTCATGGCTGCAACAAGCCATTTTGAGACTCAACTGTTACAAACAATGGTGTAGCCTTCAGCCTATCTGAAAAGACCATGTAAAGGCCAGAGTGGTATTACCAGTGGTCTAGTAAAAGTTCTAGCCTGCGCCATTAGACCTGTTATTAATACGTGTCCACTTCCTCCCTAACTATCTGGTTGTGCATTCAGTACAGAGCAATCATGCAAGGCACAGGTAACACTCACCTGACAGACATTGAGAATAAAAAAAATATATACACTGTTGGAAAATGTGTGGAAGTAGAGGTTTTCACACAGTGGCGCATTAACAACTTCATCAGCATGCCTTCAACTTATGGCAGTCAGTAATGGGAGGAGATGGAGAAGTTGGTCAAATACTTCCCAGACACATTTAAGAAAAGAGTGAATGAGATGGTAGAGAGGGAAAGGTGCAGCGCTCACCATCAGGTGTACACTGGATGAATCTTAAAACTAGCATTCTTCTGCGCCACCGTGCTTTGCTTAGCGTATTTGGCTTCTGCCCTGAGAGTACACCACCACCTCATAGGACCGCCACTCAGTGGTGAGCATCTCTTCGGATTCCAGAATTATGAGATTCTGGAAAAAAAATACAAAGGATGCAGACAATGATAATGCCATGACCGGTCCTGCGACATTAACAAATGATAATGGTTTTGCTGTCTGTTAGATTGTGCAGTGTCCAGAGCCACATGTTCTGATAACAGCTTCAACTATTCTTTCAGAAGGCCAGCAACCACCTAGACAAGGACAGTACTCATAAGGGTGGCTTTCGTGACGATGGATGTACAAAGGTTGGAGGTGCTCAAGGTAGTGGAACCTCTGCCAATAGGGAGATACTTGCCTTTACTCATCCAACACCTACTGGGAGACCTAATATGCAATCACTTAAGGCTGTCTGTCACTATTTTAAAGTCCCTTCGTCTGTGGAGTGTGGTTGGAGATAGATTCTGAAGTAGTTGAATTGTATTTTCTTTATAAGTGATTTGCGCTTTGGATCATGATGGCCTTAGGATAGCTTCTTTTTCTGTGAAAAAGTGGATCCTGGTTAAAATATCAATTGTTATGTTGGGGCATCTCGGTCCTGAGGTCACTCTGTGAGGTCTATCCTGTCCTGGAGGGAGTTGCATATTGCCCTTATCGTCTATAGGAGATCTGCTATGAATGACATAATGTCATCCACTCCTGCACCACTGGGCACGCCTACTATGCGGCGGCTTCTGTTTTCCAGATCCTCTTGTTTCATCTGGAGCTCGATTTGTTGTTCCTCGAAGACAGCCATTCCTCGTCACAGCATTTTGTGATGTTTGGAGCATGCGTCAGTGGTGCGTTCTATATCGTTGACTCTGTCTCCTAGTTCGGTAACCTCTTTCCTTAGATTTCAGAGGCTAGTTTTAAAGTCTGTCTTAAGAGAGTTGATTGCAGTGCATATTTCTTGAAGAAACAGAGATAGGTACTCCTGTGACATCAGTGTGGACGTAGGGTCATCCATTTCAGGACTCTGATCTCTCTTGGGTTGTTTATCGTTCTGGTGTTTTGTTCCAGAGTGAGGTCACCGTTGTGTCCATGGTGGGCTTATTATGTGGTGACGTGCGCGGGTGTTCTCTAAGAGAGGGCTGTGGGGGGGAACGTCTGGAACAACGGCGCCGGAACCATGACAACATTGTTAACGCAAGCGGAACCACACTTGCGTTAACAACGGCTCCCTTTTTGTCTGCCTTAACCACCGATGTGCTGAACAATGCACATGCGTGGTTAAGGCAAAGAAAACAGGAGTCAGCAACGGGAGAGGGTGTGGTCAGGTAAGTGTGGCTTGGGGGTCATTTTTAGGGTAGTTTTATTTTTAGGGCGGGATGGTGGGGTCGGGGTAATTTTGTTTTTAGGGGCAGGGTGGGGGGTTCAGGGCAATTTTGTATTTAGGGCGGGTTTTTAGGGATGGGTGGGGGGTCAGGGTAATTTTGTTTTTAGGGGCAGGAAAGGGGGGTCGGGTAGGACGCGGTCAGGTAAGTGGGGCACGGGGAGGGTTGTGGGTAGTTTTTAGGGGTAGTTGTGTTATTTTTTTAAGGGGTAGGGGCAGGATTAGTTTTGTGTTTAGGATGGTGGTGGGTAGTCGGGGTGTTTTAGGGGCAGGGTGGGGGGGGTCGAGGTAGGACGCTGCCAGGTAAATGGGGGTCATTTTTTTTTTTTTTTTTTTTTTTAGGGTTGGGGTAGTTTTGTGTTTAGGGTGGGGGGGTCGAGATACTATAGTTTTTAGGGGTGGGGGTAGGGGTAATTTTGTTTTTAGGGGTGGGGTGTCGTGGTAATTTTTATACTTAGGGTGTGGGGAGTGTTTTTACGGGCGGGGTTGGGGTAATTTTGTATTTTTGGGGGCAATTTTGTTTTTAGGGGCGGGTTTTTAGGGATGGGTGGGGGGTCAGGGTAATTTTGTTTTTAGGGGCAGGAAAGGGGGGTCGGGTAGGACGCGGTCAGGTAAGTGGGGCACGGGGAGGGTTGTGGGTAGTTTTTAGGGGTAGTTGTGTTATTTTTTTAAGGGGTAGGGGCAGGATTAGTTTTGTGTTTAGGATGGTGGTGGGTAGTCGGGGTGTTTTAGGGGCAGGGTGGGGGGGGTCGAGGTAGGACGCTGCCAGGTAAATGGGGGTCATTTTTTTTTTTTTTTTTTTTTTTAGGGTTGGGGTAGTTTTGTGTTTAGGGTGGGGGGGTCGAGATACTATAGTTTTTAGGGGTGGGGGTAGGGGTAATTTTGTTTTTAGGGGTGGGGTGTCGTGGTAATTTTTATACTTAGGGTGTGGGGAGTGTTTTTACGGGCGGGGTTGGGGTAATTTTGTATTTTTGGGGGCAATTTTGTTTTTAGGGGCGGGGTAGTTTTATTTTTGGGGGTGGGGGTCGGTTGTTTTTAGGGCAGGTGGGTGGTTGGTTGTTTTTAAGGCAGGTGGGGGTTGGGGTAGGTTTTAGGGCTCAGGGTAGTTTTATTTTGTAGGTGGGGGTCAGATTAGTTTTATTTTTAGAGCGGGTGGGGAGGTCGGTGTAGTTTTATTGTTAGGGCGGGGTTGTGGGGTCGGTGTAATTTTGTTTTTAGGGGCGGGTTTTATTTTTGGGGTGGGGTCAGTTTTTTGGGCAGGTGGGGAGTTGGGGTAAGTTTTAGGGTTTGGGTGGGTGGGGGGCATCGGGGGTAGTTTTCGGGTCGGGCTAGCTTTATTTTTAGGCTGGTGGGGGGAGTAGCATGCAAAAACCACACATATCGTTCCACACATGCCTTTACTAGGCATGCCTTTGCAATGAAAAATCACCAGAAAGGCACCCGTGGAAACAACACGGTCGTGGTTATGACAGCGTTGTTCAGGCATGCGTGGTTAGCGCATGCATTGTTCCATTATACATCTGGCTGCGGGGAACCCTCAGGAAGTGTTGAAGGCCATACCGGTGTGTGTGACTTTAGAATTTCTGAATTGAAGGAGGCAGTTTTCCTAAGGAATAATATTGAACTCCCCAATTTGCATGCACAAGAAGTATAGTGATCCCTTATTCAGAGAGATTGTGGTTGTTCAACATGCACTTTTACCCGTGTGGGTATTGTGGCTGTGCCCGCTGCTGGGAGTGCTCTGTGGGCATTGTCAGTAGGCGGCGGTCATTTAGATCAGCTATATTAGTGCAGCTGAGGTAGCTTCCTAACAAGTAAATCCCTGTTAAGCTGCATTCAGTATAGAGTTACAAGTGGCAGTAGCTGTAGTGGCAAGTGGAGGTCTTCAGCCTTACAACTATAGTGTCTCAGCAGTCCTCACACAGGTGACGCAGATTCTGGCAAAAAAAAGTCAAGAATTCTGTGAGTTTCCAGGCAATGAGAAGGCCCCCAATTGCAGCGATGGTGGAGCTTGGTGTGTTGGAACAGCGTTGCGTATGAAACTTCTGGGCCCCTACTGGTAGTATCTACATCGAGGCAGGTAGCGCCAGGCGTTGGCAAGCAGCAGATCCGAAGCAGCGTACAGGAGGAGATGCAACATTGTTGATTCAATGTGGACAGTGTAGTTGTTGTCACCCGTTTCTAAACCCATATTTAAAAAAAGGTCACTAGTACTGTTAGTTTGGTTTTAGATTTTAGTACTCAGGACTTAAAAAGTGCTCCTATGCTACTAAATTTGTGTTTTGGGTTCTTTGACCTCTAGTTTGCCTAAGCTATGGGACCTGATTCTGATCCTGTGTGCAGCATGAGTTTTAATTTGCTATTAAGGAATTGATCAGCTTGAAATTGCAATGCTCAAAGTTGGCATTTTCAAATGTTCCATGTGTTTAATTAGGTTTATTTGTCTTACAAATAATCTACTGTCAGTTGTGTTTTATTTTATGTTGAACCGCTCCGCCCTATTGGCCTTCAAAAGGTGATTTAGGGTGACCTTGTCATTGGAACAGAATTAGGCAGTAGGGTTCTAATGTTGTGGTGAGGGTCTCTCTTAGGTCAGATTGCCTGTTTCTGTCTCTCCAGCTTTGACTTTGCAAGTTTGTTTTTTCTCACCACTTCACGTAAACCTTATAGCCTTTTGAGAGCTTCCAAAAGGTTGTTGCCATTTTATAATAAACTGTCTTGTGTTTTTTGTTGGAATACTTTATTTGTATGATTTTGGTAAACAATCAAACCCAGAAAGAAAAACACTATAGCATATTAATATTTTATTTAATTGAATGCATTACTGTTTGCTTTAATGTAATTGTATTCATTGTTTTCAAGTATTACATAGTCTGGATAAACATATTAAAAACATTGGAATATGTCATTTATGAATAATGTTGGGATGGCCCCAAATTATCCCCTTATAATATGACTGGTGCACTCTGAAATGAGTAAACCGTATTTCTAAAATAGTAATAAATAGGTGGAATATTATTATAATATTTAAACAGAACATCCCCAAACTCCCTTTTCCATTTTTTTTTGTCTAGACACGTTACCCTTATTTTTTTAATTACCTCAATGTTTTCCCTCTTATATATACCTGTAATGTTGTTGTAGCAGACGATAAAGTGATCGCTGTGATATATTGACTGTAATGTTGAGGTTGAAATCTAGTGAGGGTGCCCCATTTGAAGTACCTTTAAGTATTTAAACATTTATTTTGCCTGTTTTAGACAAAAGCCCCAACTCCCTTGCCTCCAAGCACCATCAACTGTGGAGTTGTACACTATCTAGTTACTATTGTCACTGCTTTAAGTGGCTTAATACATCAGTCAAAAGATGGCCAGTTGATGTTTGGCATATGTGCAGTAGTATTAATTACTTTTGATTTATTTAAGGTAGAAATACTGTTTTGTTTTGTGAAAATCTTCAAATTAACAGATGATGAATTATGAGGTATAAGCAGCAAATTTATATTTATGGGACCTTGCAGCAGCCACACAATCATATTTTCCAGTGTCTCTGGCAGCAGGCAAAGGAATGAAAAAAATGTCCTAGTAAACATGAAGGAAAGATTCAGTTCTATTAAGAACATGGAGACGAGGATTATGCCTTGCTTTCTTCGTTTATTAACTTCCAGCAGACTTCAGCGTTAAAGATCGCAGACTAACTTTCCCAACAATACCAGAGAAAGAGCTGCAAAAACAAACAACCAGTGAGTGCGCAGAGCTATCTATATGTCTGCACATCTCCCACGTAACGTCCTCTTTCTTGAGTACAACAGGAGCCTCTTTTCTTTTTCTTCTCACTCTCCTTTAGTCCCGTCAGAGCCTACAAATAAATACCAAGCAAATCCATAAACCGCCAACCATTGTTGACAAATAATCATTAAGCTAATCACAGGATTAACCAGCCACAAGAGAAACAACACTAACTTTAATAACACAAGTGTGAAATTCATGAATTAACAGAGGCCTGACAAATTGCTGAAATTACAGAAATCAAGAATTCAGACATGTAGACATTACACTTGTTCCGTCTGCAAAATTATAGGTAGTCAGACGATTGGATAGGGAAAAAGAGGTCTCTCTAAAGCCTTGGGTGGGAATAATCCTCGCCTCCATGTCCTAAATGGAATTTAAACTTTCCTCCATGTTTACTCGGACATTTTTCATTCTATGGAAGGACCAGAGGCGAGGATTATGCCCGTTCATAGCTTATCCACCACCAAAGAAGCAGGTTTGAAGTAAAGCCTTTTAAACATTGAATCTGATGACCGATCCGCTGTATCAATGATGTCTTCCAGTCGCGCTCCCAGGAAAAAAGCCTTAGAAGCCATTGTTTCTCTCACAGAATGTGCACCAAATTGCAACAGGTCAATGCCTGCTTCCTGCATAACCTAGTGGGCCCATCTGGCTATGCTGGGGGAGGTGACCGCCTTGAAAGGTTTCCTAAGGGAGATTAAAAGTTGGTGTTCGCCTGGTGGATGGAATTCTTCGGTCATATTCTCATATGCGTTCAGGCAACGCACCACAAACCATTTTGGGAACTTACCAGACGCTGGATAGGACATCACTCTAATTTGTGTTCATGCGTCTGGAGATATGGAAAAGTAACACTCTCTGAAGTGAAGGTCCAGCCCGTGAGGGCCAAGACTTGAACATCAATTACCGCGGCATGACACTAGGCACAGCAACAGGGCTAGTTTTGCAGAAAGCACTTTACGTGACAAAAACTCATTCTTCTGTCAAGAGTGAAAAAGATAGAGGACCTTATTAACATCCCAGAGAACGGAGTATCTAGGCTGAGGGACGAAGTGCCAAAAGTATTCTTCTCATCAGTTTACACTCCAGCAGGTGTTCCTCTATGGAGAACTCCCTAAGGAAAGATGCTCTGCAGATATGGCAGACCTGTATGAAATGATAGCCCTGCAAGATAGTTCCAGAGGAGCTAGGGAAGCTAAAAAAAATAAATTTAAGATGGGGACTACTTCGCATCCCTTGGGATCCTTATTGTTTGAACACTCCAATGCACCCATCTAGACCATGCGGACCTTTAATGTTTGCTGGTGCCATCTGCCCAGGCAGCCACCAGCATTCTCAGTTTCAAGCGAAAGGCGTGGGACTCTCCAACATTGCCTGAAATCTGCCAGGCCGTTAGGGGCAGTCATCCCTGAGGCACTAACAGGTAACAATTGTCCACAGGATCATGAAGGAAATCTGGAGTGTGCGGTGGAAGGATTGGAGAATCCTAGGATAGTTCCGGAAGAACTGGAAGCCATACTTGAGACCTCCAGCAAGGAATATCAGGACTACCCGGGCTCCTTGACTTTGGAATTCCGCAGACAACCTCATGAACATCCCAAAGGGGGGAAAAAGTGTATCCCTGCTCCTTCGACCAATCCTGCAGAAAGGCGTCGGTTACGGTTGCTAGGGGATCCGGCCTCCTGCTGAAGTATCTGGGAATTTGATGATCAAGCCTGGATACCAATCTCCTGAAAACTGATGGGTTCAGTTGCCACAGGCTTGTGTCAGACCATTGTCTGGAATACCAATCTGCCACTGCTTTGAATATTCCGGGAATGCATTCCACTGTAAACCATATGTTGTTGGACAGAGAGAATTCCCAAAGGTCCTTGGCCAAATCTGCCAGAGCTTTCGATTTGGTGTCCCCTAGATGACTGATATAGCGGATAGGTTGTCCATCTTCAGAAGCACACTGCAGTGCACTTTTTCCTTGGTCCAACACTTTATCACAGAGGACCCCTTGGTATGGAGTCAATGTTCCTCTACGGACCGTTTTCCTCCTGCAAAGTAGTCTCAGCAGTGTGCACCCCAGCCGGATTTGCTGGTGGTGGATTCGATCACTAAATGTGGGTCGGAGCCGAAAATGGCCCTCCCGTCGCAGGCTTCAATGTGCGCCATCCATCACTTCATTTCGTCTTTCACCTTGTCCCTGAGAGGAACCTGCTTTGAGTACTGCAAGCCTCTGTGCAGGTGAGAGCCCTGGAGGCTTTGGAGGGCCCTGTAATGGAGAGAGCCCAGGAAAATCGCCTGAATGGAGGAGGAGAGCTGTCCCGCAACGCAAGCTATTTACCGGAGGAAGTTTGATTTCCTGGATAGGGTGCACTTGAGTTCCCTGTGAAACTTTGAGATCGTACATGAAGGCAGACTCCAGGTTTTCTCCACCGAGTCTATGCCAAACCCAAGAATTGTAGTCTGTCTGGCTGGGCAGAGGAGAGATTTTCATTAATTGATGATAAAACCCAAACTTTCCAATAAATGGATTGTCGTTTGGAGTTGCTTCACCAGGCGATGGGGGCATTGGTCCAGCAGCAAGATGTTGTCCAGGTATATGATCAGACTGAAACCCTGGGCTCTGAGGTGTTCCATCACTGGCTTGAGGGTCATGGTGAAGCACCAAGGGCCGGATGATAACCTGAATGGCAGGGTCTTGAATTTGCACATTTGGTCTCACCACCTGAATTGAAGGGATCTGCAGTGGGAGGAAGATCTGAACCATCAGGTAGGCATCCTGAAGGTCCAACCGGACCATCCAGTAGTTGGGACGCAGAGGATCACGTAAAAGATGGATGCCTTCCATCTTGAAATGGCGATAAATGGGCTGTCTATTGAACTCTCGGAGATTGATGACTGGTCGTTGACCTCTATCCCTTTTCTCCAACAGGAATATGTTGCTGAGGAAACCTCAGGAATCTAGTGGAGCTCTGCATATTGCATCCTTCTGCAGAAGATCCTCGACCTCCCTATCTATCAAGGCTACTTGATCATCTGCAAAAGTCAGCAAACATGGATGAGAAGGTTGAACCAAAGTTCAGTCAAATTCTATGTGGAAACTCTTAATGGTTTGTAAAACCCAAGCTTCGGACATGATCCCCTCCTAGTTGTGACTAAAGTGTGCCACCCTGCCTCCCAATTTTAGTCGAGAAGAACAACAAACTCTTACCTGGTTTGGCCTGGAATTGTCCCTAGGAGTAACCGCTGGGGCTACGCCCTCAGTAGCCTCTTTGTGTAGAAAAGAATTCTCCCTGAATGGACTGGTCTTGTGGCTTGTTGGAGGGCCTTGGGTATAGAAGCGGCCAGTTGAGCGCACTCTGCCACATCTGGCCCGATGAAATTGCTTGAGTGGGAAATCTTTTCAATGGAGGTTTGCGCTGTGTCGAGGGAGGTAAAGGTGGCAATGAATTTGCCTAACTCCTTTATAAAAGGCTCCATTAAGAGACCTCCCTGCGCCGCTGGCCCTGCCTCCATGGTCACCAGGTCTCCTGGTTTGTGGTCATCTTTTAGTTGGAATGAGCAGCTCCATTCCATGGATGGGATGCAGTTGGCGTTCCCTAAAAATATAACCGTCCGTTGCACCCAGTCTGAGAGGGTCCCTTGCGAAATGGGGGTTCCTGAAGCTTTAGCCTCCTCCACCAGGTCCAATATTTTTGTGAGAAGACCGCTGAAGTCAAGGAGTTTGTCCTGGCAATGTACTCCCCAGGAAGTTGGCCATGCGGGTATCTAACTCGGGAGTGAGGGCTACCTTGCTGGGGAGAGACAGACGGGGCATTCAGCTTTTAGGCAGGCACAGACCTCCTTATCTAAAGGCTTTCTGAGGCAACTAGCCACATATTTGGCTACCTTCTCTGTTTGGGTCAATTCGGTGGAACATAGATGAATGAGGTCCTCCGTCTTCAACATGTACAAGGGTTCCTCTTGAGGCTTCTGGTCTGAAGGGACCGGAGAGGGGCACCAATGGCGTGAGGGGCCTGTCTCGTTGGGCGATTCACCGTCGTTGAGGTCATGTGACAGAGGTGGCACCTCTGGCACACAAGAGGTATCATCCTCAGCAGAGGGTTCAGGGTGTGTGAGGAAAAACATTTTTAAGTGCTCAAACGCCCCCAGATCCATGGGCGCGTTGCTCTTGCGTTTTGGTGCGGACCTCTGCAAGGGAAGCATTCATATTATGGGATGGAACAGGCGTAAGCAAGCTTCAGCAGGTGGCGCTCCAGGGTTTCTGTGGCTACAGCCACTGCTTGCTGAATGGAAGCATCAACTGCTTCGCAAAGCTCATCATCGATAGGAAGGACCTGAAGGGACTCTTCCTCTGTATACTCTTCTGCCATGTTAGGCTGCCCTCACTTGGGTCTATGCAGCTTTATAGAGAGTGGCTAGAAGGCGCTTTGGTCAGGAAATAAGGGAGCCCCTTGGAGTGTAAAGAGACCTGGCTGGACCAACTGTGTGCTATAGGAGGAGTGCACAGACAAATAAATTAAGCCAGGAAAAGGCAGTGAGGCTCTGTGGGTTGCTGAAGGCCAGTATGGAGCTGTGCAAATCGGCATTAAGTTTTGAAAGTGCTATGCGCTAAGCGGGTCACGGCCCTGTGGCCCACTCATCCAGTTAATTTCTGAAGGGTGTGCAAATTCGCTTGAACCCGGCCCCACAAACAGCCACAGAGCATGGGATCTGCACCTCAACTTCAGCCAATGCGCTCGGCGGGCATCAGGCTGTTCCCAAAAGCATGCTTTATGCTAGACAGCAATACAGACCTATAACCTACTGGCATCAGGGCTTCCAGGCTGCTCTGGAGATGTGACTCTGCAGGGGGTGGCCCTCATCAGTTTCCTTTGAAGTTACTGACTGAAGCGCACCCCCTTTGATCTGCGCCCCTAGCAGCGGCCAGCCTGACTGCACTTGCGCGGTCCAGAGACTGGTTGATGCCTTGACAGGAGTGTTGAGGTGAGGTCCCACGGCGGAAAGGGAGCCGCAATACGGCCCACAGCAAATAACGCCAGGAGAAACTTGTTAGCAAGAATACAAGACTGATGTTGGAGAGAACAGGAAAACTAGTACTTATCTTTCGCTGGAAGCAGGAGAGAAAGAGGACGTTACATGGGAGATGTGCACACACACCTAGATGGCTCTGTGCACTCATTGTTTGTTTGTGTTTTTGTACTTCTTTCCCAGGTTCTGATGGGAAAGGTAGTCTGTGTTCTTTAATGTTGAAGTGTGCTTGAAGTTAATAAAAAAGAATAAAGCAAGGCATAATCCTCGCCTTTATTCCTACCTAAGAATTGATTATAGCAGCTCATCTAGTGGATGTCTAGCACGTGGAAACTAGCTCCCTAAGCAGGGTGTAAATGGTTGAAACAGTACTTAAAGCCAGTGCCCTAGCATATTGAGGCAACATAACGCCTTTCCACAGTATATCTTCATTAGTAAAGTAATTGAGATCAGACACAGTCCGCTTGTGTAAGCTTCATTATGCCAGTTTGGGTGAGGGGGAATCTCAAAACCCAGGGCTACTTGAACTCTGCTTGGAACCTCTTCGGCCTCTGCTATGATAGAAGATAATATGTTTGTTGCAGTCAGGTTCAGTCCTGAATCTGAACATGAAGTTTCCCAACTTACATGCTGGGAAATTGAATTGATGGGTAGCTTGGAGTATTCGCTTTCATCTGATTTCATGGAGTTTGTGTTGGTTGCCTAACAACACTTGTAATCCTGTTAAAGTTTGCGCTATCTCAAGTGACATAAGCCCTACATACTGCTTGCTTGCTCTTTCTAGCTTCTTGACATGTGTGTCTTATAAAAGAGATATTAGATACTAATGTTTTGTGGATTCTACAGAGGCTGTTATTGTGGATGTGTACCTGGAGCTAATACCCATCATGGAAAAAAAAATGTTACAGGCGAGTAACAGTTACACTTTTTGCTATCTTAGAACCTTCCCCGTATGTGGCATGTTGTTTTTTTCTTTTCTTTCTTTTCACTCTTTAATTTGCAACCTGGGACCTTCTGTACGTGCTTTGACAAAAGCAGAATCTTGTAAGTGAAGTCAACCTTATGATTGTTAACTCTTCATTTTTACACTATTGCATTTGAACTCCCAAATCTCGGACTGTATGTTTTACATACTCAATAGCCACCTTGAGTTAGTTTCAATTTTTTTTTATCAATGGCTACTCTTAAAATGTGAGTTCTCATTATGATTGTGTTTCACAAGTGGAAGCCCACTGCATTTTCATGAATTTCCTGTTGACTGTGTGCAGTTGGCACTCTTGCTGATTAAAGGAAAAAAAGCTTTTGGGAAATTTGGCATCTAAAATAACAGGTATGGTAAGTGGTACGTAGATAACAGTTGCTCATGCGTTGTAACTTTCACAGTGTTCCCCGTTTCTTTGTTGATACTAATGTTTTATATTTTCACAGATATGGATTCGGAAAACCAGTGATAGTACCAAAATGAGAATTTATCTAGGTCAACTCCATCTGGGGATATTCACGATCCGCCGGCGATCTGCAGCATGACCTGTCCAGCTAAGAGTCTTCTTGAATGACTAAACTCCTGCACGGAACAGGATTTTGGCCTCTATCTTAAAGTGGCTGCACCAGAGTGAAATGAACTTGTGTCACCTGCGGGCTAGGCTGTTCGAAGCTTAGTGAGAAGCTTTTTCATTCTCGACACAACTCTTCATCTATGTTGAAGGGTTTGCCCCGCCGTGGATTTTCAGTTTGGTTTCTAGGGCAGCAGTGAAGAACACTTATTTGTATCTCGAGGTTTAACTGAGAGCCATATCGGACATATTCAAGGTGGACCTTTTGTGAGGTATATGTGAAAGCTCTAACCCTGGCAAGGGATGTAAATACAGGTGCTTGCTTTTTGGCATAGCAAGGAAGCATGTTATGATCTGGCTCACCCCATGATAGATGAATGACTTGAATGGTTTGTCACTTTCCATGTGTATAGTAGTTTTTTTCAGTGTGTGTATGTGTGTTTTTATGGCAGTGGGAGATATTTTCACACTCCTTTTGCACTGTATCAAGACATTATTTGAAAGTGGTGAATCAATACAAGTTCAAGTCAGATGTTAGTCCTTTTTAAGTTGTATGCTTAAGTGACAATACCATGTTACTGGTAAATAAATCTTGTTTTATTAATTTGTTTGATAAGACTTTACATATTGTTATTGGTGAGGCATTTGGTTTGCATTTTCTTGGGCAGATTCTCCATTCAGGTTCCTAATTGCGTCAGTGAACTGGGCACCATGACAAAAATCAAGAACTATTATTTTACAGGTAAAACATTCCATACGCTGGGATCTGCCTATGTGTAAAGCACTAGATGAATATGTGCTGAGTCTGATTGCATATCCTCTTCATTTACTCATTGGTTTAGGCTACGTGGTGAAGATCTGAAACTTGTTCTTCTATTTATTATCTGTTCTCATTTTACCTCTGACCATAAAGGGATATTGCTGCCCATACTAACAGGCCCTGACCCCAAAGATGGTTGATTGGTGATGACTCAATTAAAGTGGCTATAGTAGAATGAAATGCACCTGGAATGATTGAAGGTTATATTTTGTTAGTCGATTGTGGTAGTTACATTTGTGATAAGTGAATCACCCTAAATGGAACATGTATGCCCAGTGCACCATTGCATTAGCCATAGCTTTTATTCAGGTCTTTCCACCTATCACGTTTCATTAATTTCTTTATTGATTTTGTTATAAATAGAGCATTACAAATATAATAGTGCACTCTTTCCAGCGCCCTATTCAACCTTATACAAATTTTATGTAAAAGCAATTTAGAGGGCCACAGTTGCATCAGGTGAAAATAAAGAAAAGGGGTCAGGTAAATCTAGACAGAGAGGAAAAGGAACAGTTGAAAATCACAGCCATTAAGCAGCAACTCCCTGTTAGAAATAACTTGTTGACAGATAGAAGAAATATCAATTTTTTCCAGTATTAGAGGTGCAGTGCATCAGTTGGCTTAGGAGGTCCAGGTCTGTGGGGCATCCAGAAATGTGGATAAGGTGTGGGGCAGCAGGGCTGCATACCGCAAACACGGTTTGTGTCTAACTGTGGTTCCTGTCTATAAGCAGGGAGGGTAATGTAGCCAAATTTGAATATCACTTTTTTAACCACTTATTTATTGAAGCGAACAAACACATAATCTATACAGTACCCACAAGCCGTATTTTATCTGAGATGCCTACCTTAAACAAATAATATCTATTAAGGTTACAAAAAGGAGCAGCTGAGAGGCTAATTAAGCCTATGATGTCAAAAGCATAGATCTACAAAAAAAGAAAATGGCAATGAAATAGGTGCAATTAGTGCCAGAGAGGAGACCTTGAAACTGTGTTAAGTATGGTATTAGAGGATGTGAATACCAGTTAATCCTAAATGCAGGGTGGCCACCTTACATCCACTGGCTATCATACCTTGTACTGCAGAGCCTGACATTCCTGCATGGTGAAACACATTGAGCCCTTAGCTGGGTGAAGAACTGGTATGTTGTGAAGGATCCCTTGCATGAGTACAGCCATTATATGAGGGAGAGAGAGAGAAAAAGAAAAGAAAAAAAAAAACAGCAAAAGAAGAGGGGAATTTGTGATGCTTTTCCCCTTCGAGCAGACTTAGTTGGTATGCGTGAGCTTGACTGCAAGGGTTATTGATCCTTAGAGGGTGCGGAGAGAAGAGGTGACTGACCTCTTGGTATGGTATTGCATATCTCCTATCACATGCAGTTCAGGAGCAGGCCCATCATTCTTGGGATTGGCCAGTAGCCAGACAACTAGAGTGTGGCTCGTTGAGTAGTCACTCAGAAGATAGAGATGAAAATTTCTTTTTAAGTTTTGCCTGCAGAGCGCGTACGCTTTGCTTTAGAAATCTATTGTATTTAATCTAAATCTTAAAAGGGGCTTAGATCCCGCCCCCTTGCTTTCATTTGTTCCTGTGCTTTGGGCGTGGCCAAGATGGCGGAGAGAGCAGACGTGTAAAACTCTGCTCTGCCATGGCCCGGCACCAACCACAGTGATCCTGACAGGGCCTGCAGTGGGAGTGGTGCAATGATTCTGCGGAGGCCCTCCCCTGTAGACATCTGACCCGACGAAGTGTATTGGGCTGAGATTGGGGCAGAAATAGTCGGCGGCTGTGTGCCAAGAAGAGCACCGTCTGCCAGGAGGACAGGAATTGACCCAGCACGATTCAGGAGGCCTGGGATGCTTTTTGTCCTGGGCCCAGGACGAGAGAACCGTGAGGCTGGGGTGAGCCACGGAACCGGCGGCCCCCCCTCCCGGGAGATGAGCAGAAGGGCTTCTGAGCCTGGTGAGGGACTCTGCCGGCTGCAAGAGCGGCCTACCTGGTGCTACGGGCCTGCGGGGGAGCGGTCGCTGGAGGCCTGGTGTGGCCTAGTGGCGCGAGTGCTTCCCCCTCTCTGATTGCCCAGAGGGGCTCCGGTGGCACCTGAACAGTCCCATTACCGGCTCGCCCGGCTGAGGGGCGCAGGACCTGGGGCCCTTTGTGGAGCCTCAGAGGCGAGGGGCCTGCTGACAAAACCGGACTGGGGGTGAGTCTTGGCCAAGGGTGAGGAACGGATCCAGGGGGCGTCTGCTCTCCCCCATCCCTCCCTGGGGGACTGCATGATTGGAACAGGTGGGGGGGTGAGAGCTGTGAACCCCTCATTACCCTCCCCCCGCTCTGGGCAAGCCGGCTAAGCCCTGGGCAGGGCCAGAAAGGGTGGACGAGGGGGGCTGCTGCAGTTGTGGGTGCTGTGGCCCTGGTGGCGCTGGGCGGACGCCGGCTGGGGCCTGTGACTGCGTGGCGGCCCCGGAACTTGTCCTGTAGAGGCGGATGACAAAGGGGCCAGAAGCCAGCCTGGTGGCAGTAGAATCGCTGGGCAGCCAAAAGAGGTTGCGGCTGCCGGGCTGCTGAGCCCTTGCATCAATGTGCCCTCCATGTCCCGCTGGGGAGACGGATTGGAGCGAGTTGCATAGCAGAGGGTCGGGGCAGCCGTGCAATAGGCACTGTGATAACGGCGCTGGGGGACTGGCGAGGTATGCAAAGGGATCCCTGGTCAGAACAGATACTCGCCTCGTCTGACTTGGATGGCCTGACACTTGGTGACATCCTGCAAGCGATAACGGGAACCCGCAAAGCACTAAAAACAAAGATCAACACCCTGTGGGCTGAGTTTGGCTTATTGAAAGACCTTCAACGGTTGGCCGAGAGGATTACCACAGTGGAGAGAAAATTTGCGGAGGTCCCAACCACTATAACGGAGATACAATTGCGTCTGTCATCAATGGAAGACATGGTCAGAGCGCTTGAACAACAAGCAGAAGATGCAGAAAATCATTCTAGAAGGAACAGTATATGAATACTAGGTATCCCTGAAAAATCAGAGGGCCAGGACATGATTGCTTTTCTAGAGACCTGGATAAAGGAGGAATTTGCATGGACAGGCCTGTCTCAGTTTTTTGCCCTGGAGCGAGCCCACAGGGTGCCTCCACGCCCGCTCAGACCTGGGGTCCCACCTAGAGTGGTAATTGCCAGGCTCCTACATTATAAGAATAGGCTTACTGGCCCAAGCTCTGAAGAAAGGGGAAACGATGATGGACAACAGCAGAATTATAGTGTTCCCAGATTACTCCAAAGAAGTCCAAAATCAGAGAACCATGTTCCTGACTGCAAAACATATGCTTCAACAAATGGGTGTTTCATATTCTATGATCTTTCCCATCCGACTCAAAGTTGTGTCGCAGGGCACCACTCTTTAATACGCCACATGAGGCTTGATCCTGGATTGAAACACACCCTGCACAGGCCTCATGGGAAGCACTGGACCCTCAGACGCCACTCATGGAATGCTCAAAACGAAAGACCCTCCTCGGCCAAAGAGACGTGGCAGTCCCTGCGTCGGGCCTCTGAAGATATTGCAGCCTTCAGGGCGGGGGAGCCAACCAGTTCTATCTCCCAGAGTGAGAACCCAATAGAGCTGGGAGTGGACAATGGATCTGCTTCAAGTATTGTCAAGACCCGGTCGGATCACTCTGACCTATCAGATTCTGACTGGAACTCCCCATAGTCACTCCCCTACTGCAGATGACCTCCTCTGAGGAAAGTTTGCAGGGGGACTTGGAGGTTGCATCTGCCGATAACTGCTGGAGCAGCAGGTGCGGGAGAGATGGTGCCGATCTCTTCCCTCATGTTGTACAGCTGGACAGCGGGCCCATGGAGCCGGGAGGCCCACGTTTGAAGCCTAGGATACTATGGTCGAAGATATGCCACTCCCTCACGGCCAGCTAAATAGCTCAACGGTTGGTGCAGCGGGCTGCACCGGCTCATAGTCCTCAACCAACTCTCAACCGTAGAGGTGGAAGATGCCATCCATATGGTGTCTGTTTCTTTGGTTTGAATAGGGAGGGTTTCCCAACCAGTCCTGGGGAAGGGGAGTTGGGTTGTTCTGTTGTTGTTTTGGTTTCTAGAGGATTGTGCAGTGTACATTATGTTGAGTGCTTTCCTCCAAATGGTCACCTTTGCCTGGTCACAGCCTTACCTCGCTCAGATAATGATGGCCAGGCTGAGAGCGAATCCTTGGTCTTACAACGCACCATGCCCACCCCAACATGCAATAACAGAATTTCCTGGAATATGAGAGGGATCCATTCCTTAACAAAACGTTATAAGGTATTTTTGTATTTGTCCTGCACAGGTGCCCATCTGGCTTTACTACAGGAAACTCACTTCCTTCAGAAAGAGGGACTATCATTACAGTGACGCTGAAGAGGTCAACTGTACTATACAACCTATTCTGCACACGCCGGGGGTTACTAATTTGGGTCAAGCTTGGGGTCCCGTTCTAATACACTGCCCACAGGGTGGACCCTGAGGAGCGATTTGTGGCTGACAGGGTTCGCCTGAACGGGAAATATATAACGCTTATTAACATTTATGCCCCAAATGTCAACCAAGTTACCTTCTTTGCTGAGCTATCCTGTCAACTCACCCCATAATTGGGGGGTGGGGGGTGGGGGACTTCAACTGTGTGGGAGCCCGGGACCTAGATAGGTCACATCCCCCTCTGGTTGATTCCCCAATGCATACTCGCTCAGATGGTCACATCCTGGGGGGAGAGTTGGAATTTGGCCGACACCAGGCACACCTTACACCAACAGGATGGGGACTACTCATACTGTACTCCCATATGTTATTTGCATGTGCGGTTAGATACATTTCTGAGCACGCCACCTCTACACCAGAAAATACACAACATAGAGTATCTTACCAGGACTATTTCAGACCATAAACCGGGCCTCCTACACCTGAACTGGGGGGATAACGCCCTTGCCCCCATAGCTACATGGAAGCTTAGACCGGAAGCCTTTTCGGACCCTCTGTTCAGGGCGCAACTCGCACGTGTCTCTCAATATTTCCAGGGAAACAGGGAGTCTACTGACTCCAGAGGTACGGAATGGGCTGCATTCTAAGACGGTCCTGCGGGGCCCCTGTATAGCTGAATCGACAGGGGTGCGTAAAACCCTGCTTCGGAAGGTTCAGACTGCCGAAACTGCGCTGAAAAATACTGAGCTGGCGCATGGGGGAGGTCAGGCCGATAGGGAGTCCCTACTGAGGGCTAAAGAAAACATAGTGGAACTAGTGGAGCGACTCTGCTGTCATGACTGCCAAAACTATATGATAACGACCCATGCTTCCAGGGATAAGGCAGGGTGGCTCCTAGCCTGGTTTGCCTCACCCAATACTAGAGGAACTCCAATTGTGGAGAACCGAACATACTCTGGCCTATCGCTGCATGCACAAACTGATATCAATGGAGCCTTCTATGACACTATACTAGGTTTAATAAGCGCAAGTCCAAAGTATTCCCAAATGACATTAATGCTTAAGTTTCTTAAAGTATCACAGGAGGAGGTAGAATTGTTGGGAGGGGAAATTACACTACCTGAAGTGAGGGCAGCCATTAAACATATGAAGTGTGGACAACCCCAGGCACTGACGGCTTTCCGATTGAGTTTTACGCTGCTTTGACAGAGTAATTTGGCCCCTAAATTAGCAGAAATGTACAATGAGGCCAAGCAGGTAAAGGCCTTTCCACCGTCAACCAGAGAGGCACTAATGGTGCCCCTGCTGAAACCTGGGAAACAACCCCATGACATGAAGGCCTATGGCCCTATGTCAATCCTAAATGCAGACCTCAAAATTCTTAGTAGAATACTTGTCTCCAGACTCCTACACTATATGCCTCGGCTGATACATAAAGATCAATCGGGCTTCATTCTGGGCTCCAACATAGCGCTGAACATCTGTCGAATGCTGTTATTGCTGGAAAATGTACTGGCCGCAGCACCGCGTGCTGCAATATTATTAGTAGATAATGAAAAAGCTTTTGACAGCCTTGAATGGAATTGTCTGGCCGAGGTGATTACAAGTTTCCATGTAGGTACTGGGTTTCTTAATTGGGTCAAACTTCTTTATTCGGACTCAAGTGCTAGAGTTAAGACTGGTAAGCAAATTTCACCAAGCTATTAGATAGAACGTGGCACCTGCAAGGGTGCCCCCGCTCTCCATCATTGTTTGCCCTGGCAATGGAGCCCATCGCGTTCCGTTCCCGCTAAGCGGGCAATTATCGAGGCCTAAGGGTGCTATCTGACTGTGAGCATATTGCTCTTTATGCAGATGACCTGCTGCTGTTCCTGCAAGACGGTGGGGTAGACTTGGCTGGGGCCCAGCGGCTGGTGCATACATTCAGTGACATATCGGGCTTCTGGGATAACTGGGTGAAAACCAGCCTGTTCCGGGTTTGCCAGGGCATCCCCTCCACCCGTAGAGTTGGGTTCTTTACACTGGGAACCGCATTGCATTATGTATCTGGGAGTGAGAGTTTATCACACCTCCTCTGATGTCGTGGAGGGCAATATCAGACGGGCGATTGGCTCCCAGAGGCCTGAAAATAATTATGCTTCCTCGATTACTCTATTACTTTACCATCTTACTTATCAAAATCCCTCAAGCCATCTTTCAGGAAATTGACTCCCTTAGTCTACCCTTTATATGGGGAACAGGTCGCAAGCAGGTGGAGCTTTCAACTTTCCAACGACCTACCATGATGGGTGGGCTGTCAGCACTGATTCTCAAAGCCTACTATATAGCGGCACAGCTGCAATATTTTTCTCAGTGGGTGAGGAGCTGCCAGAACCCGCCTAAAGACAGGCAGATCGGATCACCAGCTGGGTCCCGGATAATTCAGCTGGTTCTGGGATTGAGAGACCCGGAGCCATAGGTAAGAAGGGAGCATGAGGTGGTGGCATATTGCTGGTGTAGATGCCTGCAAAGAACTGGCACCAAAAACCCTTATTTTTCTGAGGTCCTACTTGATTTTTTAACAGCCCTCCTACACGATAATAATTGGCAAGGGCTATATCAACTGGGGTACGCAGGAGTGCGCACGGTGGGGGACTTGTTCAGAGATGGAACGTTGCTCCCCTACAACGGCTTACAGAGTGAGTTTGACCTAAGCCTTCTACATTTCCTATCACACAGGGCCCTAGTGGCAACCATAAGGCAACATTGGAGGGATGGTGGGGCATAACCTCCCATTCTGAAGGCAGTCACATGCCTGTACCACAAAAATAAATAGTGACTCAATACAGCCCTTAACACACCTACATCAGAAATGGGAAGCAGACATTGGCCAATCCTTTACAGATGAGGGTTGGGGCCTAGCACTGGAGCACATACCCAAAGGCTCACACAATGCCAGGCTTAAATGAATAAACTTTTACATTTTACACAGAGCTTATCTGACCCTTCACAGGCTGAACAAGATGCTCACAGTGACTGAGATCAGTGTCCTAGGTGTGATGAAGAGGGGGCGGATAGAGATAGTAGACTCCCTCTCAATATTAGTAGAAAGAGACCCTGCCTATTGCCTCCTAAGTGATTTTGTGCATACATCTAAGGCTAAAACAACTGGTAAATTTATGGATCTGAGGTTCATATTAGCCAAACGGGAGATAAACCGTAACTGGAAATCCCCTTGGGGGGAGGGTGGGGGTCCCACGTACTAGCTTGGCGCAAGGAACTCCTGAAATGGGTGGATTATGAAGGGGAAAGGTGGAACTTGGAGGCTTGGCGAAGGGGATGCCCCTCTGATGGGGCCAGGGCATGGGTGACGCTGATTAGGCAACTCAAAAAACTGGTCTCTCCCCCTGCAAACTCCCTGACCAGATCCACATAGGGGGAAGGCGGGAGGGATGAGCACGGAAATTTGCTCAAACCGGGATTTATCACCCATTGGACATGTTGACTGTGCAGGAGGGGAACTAGACCTACAGCAGAATATTGTTTAGTTGAGTTGCACTGCACAAAGGAGGGAAGAGTTGGGGGTGGGGGGTGGGGATGGGCTTAAGGTGGATAGAACTATCTGGGATCGGCTATTAGCTTATACCCTGTTATTGAAAACTGATGTTGGACTACTGAGCATTGAATGACCTGTGAGTTATCCCTGTGTTTTCCTTCAATAAAATTTGTTTATTGGTTCCTCTGCTTGCCACTTACTTTTCCTCCATTTCTATTGGCTGTTGCAGCATTTTCGTCCATTTACCAATGCTTGTTCCTCCTATGTTTGCTGTTAGCATCCGGAGGCCCAATTACTGTACTCATCCGCTTTGGTTTCGGTTTTGTCAGCACTTGTGTTTTTTTGTCTTACATTGTCCGGTAATAGTTTCAAACTTTCCTCAGAAATTATTTAAAGGTTCACACCTTTGAGGTATTTTCTGTTCCTCCATCTGTTCCCTAGAGTTGCATACTCTTAAACAGATCCTTTAAATTTGCCCTCTCCTGCTGGATTTGTGATGAGCTGGGATTTATTATTTCTGTATGTGTGCTCATTATTGTCAGCACTGGTTTCAAGTGTTTGGCTCTGGTAAGGGATGTGTGTGTGTTACCCAAAGGGGTTGCCAGCCACTGACAGAATTCCATTTAGCACATGCACTTCAAATTCCTTTAGCACTGAAACGGGTCACCCAACTGGAAAACAAGCCTTCAGTCCAATAATCGGATTTGGAGATTTGCTGCTCTGCGCTCCAACATTTGTTTACACTGAGAATTTAACAAAGGCCCGTCTGGCAACCTAATCCATTCTACATCTGTAAACATGTTTATTAGAAATGCAAGTCCTTCCTGGTCGCCCTCGCATCGTCTATAGAAAAATATGTCTATTTACAGCAACATTTTGGAATTAATTCAACATATACAGAAAAGTGTGCCCATTATGTTTATCAAACAAAAAGTTGTTGTTAATATGTTCTAGCAAATTGAACACTGACAACCGCATTGCTTTCTTAATCAATCACGGTTCTTATATAGCATGACTACTCACCCATGAGGGTCTCAAGGTGCTGAGAAGCAGTGGGGGGGGGGTGGGGAGGCTGCGGATTAGTTAAAGAGCCAGGTCTTGAGGTTCTTCCTGCATTGCAGCAGCAATGGTGATTGCCTGAAGTGCAGAGACAGGGAGTTCCAGGTCTTTGCAGTGAGGTAGGAGAAAAATCTTCCTCCAGCCATGGTATTGCGGATCCTTAGGAAGGTGGCCAGGGCTAGTTGTGCGGATCAGAGATGTCTGGTGGGAGTGTAGAAGGAGAGGTGGTGGTTGAGGTATGCAGGTCTGGCGTTGTGGAGGGCTTTGTAGGTGTGCGTGAGGAGCTTGAAGGTAATTCTTTTGTTGATGATTAGGCAGTTAAATTTTCGAAGATGGCCGGTGATGTGGCTACGGCGTAGGATGTTCAGGATAATTCTGGTGGAGGTATTCTCGATGTTCTGTAGTTTCTTTAGGAGTTTCTGAGTGATGCCAGGGTGGAGTGCATTGCCGTAGTCGAGTCTGCTGCTGACGAGCGCATGGGTGATCATTTTTTTGGGTACGTTGGGGATCCACTTGAAGATCTTTCTAAACAGGTGGAGCGTATGAAAGTAGGAGGATGAAAGAGCGTTGATTTGGCATTTCATTGAGAGCAAGTAGTCCAGGATGATGGCAAGGTTTTGTCCATGGTGTGGGTGGGGGGGGGTTTCGACCGCCTTGGGACACCAGGAGTCATCTCAGGCAGAGAGGGTGGAGCCCAGGATGAGGACTTTGGCCTTGTCTGAGTTAAGCTTGAGGCAGCTGTCCTTCACCCAGGTGGCGACTGCCTTCATCCCGTTGTGGAATTTGCTCTTGGCGGTTGTGGATTTGCCTGTGAGGGAGAGAATTAGCAGGGTTGGTCGACATAGGAGACAATATTGGGTCTCTGTCTTTGACAATGGCTGGAAGCAAAGCCATGTAGATGTTGAAAAGGGTGGGGCGCAGGGAGGATCCCTGAGACACTCCGCACCTGATCTCTGTTGCTTTTGAGTTGAATGGTGAAAGTATAACACTCTGAGGGTGATTCTAACATTGGCGGGCGGCGGAGGCCGCCCGCCAATGTTCCCCCGTCAAAATACCGCTCCGCGGTCACAAGACCGCTGAGGGTATTTTGAGATTTGCCCTGGGCTGGCGGGCGGCCGCCAAAAGGCCGCCCGCCAGCCCAGGGCAAATCTACCTTCCCACGAGGACGCCGGCTCCGAATGGAGCCGGCGTAGGGGGAAGGTGCGACGCCCGCCAGCCCAGGGCAAATCTCAAAATACCCTCAGCGGTCTTGTGACCGCGGAGCGGTATTTTGACAAGGGAACATTGTTAGAATCACCCTCAGAGTGTTATACTTTCACCATTCAACTCAAAAGCAACAGAGATCCGCCAGGAACAGGATGGCGGTAGGGGTTGTCAGAATCCCCATGGCGGCGGAGCGCGCTCCGCCGCCATGGAGGATTCTGTAGGGCAGTGGTAAACCGGTGGGAGACCGCCGGTTTACCCTTTCTGGCCGCGGCTGAACCGCCGCGGTCAGAATGCCCTTGAGAGCACCGCCAGCCTGTTGGCGGTGCTCCCGTGGTCGGTGACCCTGGCGGTCACCGGCCGCCAGGGTCAGAATGACCCCCTCTGTGTTCGGCCAGTGAGGAAGGAGTAGATCCATTTTAGGGCATTGTCACGAATGCTGTGTTGTGGAGTCTTGCACAGAGGGTGTGGTGGGAGGCAGGGTCATCTTGTAGTGGAAGAAGTTGGCAAGGTTGTCACAGGTTTTAAGACGTGGGAATGTCTGCTGACTCTGTTGGGTTTGGCGAAGAGTTCTTTGCTGTTGTGTATGTTGGCATTGATGTGCTCTTGTATGGCTGCTTTCTTTGTTGTTCTGAAGAGGTGGTGGTGTGTGGTGACGACGGTCTGCCTTGGTCTTGCTGCTCCTCCATCTTTTCACGAGCCATCTGCAGGTGCGCTTGGACTCTTGGACAGTGGGAGAGAACCAGCTGGCTTTCTTGGAGGGCTGCTTGTCTGGGGGTTTCCTGAGGGGAGTCCGTGTGTTGGAGCAGTCGAATATCCAGCGGTGGAGGTTGTGTGCTGAGGTGTTGGCGTCCGTGGATGTCGGTGGTGGGGTTTTGCTGAGGTAGGTGGTCAGCTGGCTTTCTGTGACCTTGTTCCAGCTTCTGCGAGGATCATGATGGGCATGTCGCATATGGTGGGTTTGGTGAAGGAGAAGTGGACGCATTGGTGGTCGGTCCAGTCTAGCTCGGAGGTCTTACATATAATAAACAAACAGCACATTCTTTGTACATTAGAATGTTTGCTCAGAAGGTTACAGTGTACTTAGTTTTAAACAAAAATAATCAAAAATATGTTCTTAATAAAGTTTGACACAATGTAAGGGCTGCAGAAAGGTGCTTTTTGACCACGTCATACGGCAGAGGCAAGCTGGTGCAATGCTACCACCTACTCTAATGTGTTCTCCTCATAGGTCTGTCAGAAAGGATAGCTATCCTCTCAATCAACCCTCTCACCAGCTCTTTTTCTGCAGCTCAGTTTACACTAGTGTTCATGCCATGTTTAAACACAAGACAAGTATTTATTCTTTTGAGTTTGTGTGTAATTCGTTTTTGTTGGCCAATAACTGCATTGTATACATTGATGTGCTTTCTGATTTACCAACATTTGTAATCCCCCATGAGGGTGAGGTTACATCACACAGAAGTACAGTCCAGGAGTGACTTGAGGTGTCACACATGGCATGATACCACCTAACAAGTATAGTTTAAATCTAATCTATCCAGGTTTCTCCAAAGGGAAAACATACTCAGCATGATTGCAAAACATTATATGCATATTGTTATCAATAAAACAATTAAAACACATTGTGTGTTTCTTTCATTTATATTGCACAAATGGTCAGATGCTCATTACAAAATAAGTTATTCTTAATTTGTTTATATTATCAGTAGCCAATACCCCAAGAACACCTTTTCAACCACTTTTGTTTAACTAATTTTTAAGTTTTTGCCTAAACTGCTCTTACATTGTGCTTGTTTTATTTTTCATCTGCTTTTTACTGAATCTACCCATGACTGCACCCAGTTCAACCCTGCTTATCAGGTACTTTTTTTTTTTTTTACACTTTGACCTCCCCCTTTACCTAATATACTTTCTTTATAATACCGCCAATAAGAGCATAATATATTGTCTTTCTCTATAAACAACTCATAACACTTTAAAAGCGTTTCAGTAACTTATATTGTGCGACTACTCACAATCTACAAATCTAATTATCCAGTAGTTGGTCCCTGCTCCCACCCAGAAGAAGGAGGGACAAAGAGGCATGACTGACCACTAGCAAGCAAGGATTTTTAAATGACACTTAAACTAACAAATGAAATAGCTAGAAGCCCACAGAAGAAGTATACTTAAAAGTATACAAGAGCTCGTACGCTCGACCTAAAAAGTAGATTTTTAGACAATTATGTATACACACGCTTTTCTCAATACAATTCAGTGGAGCATGACCATGTGAAAGATACTTATTACGTTCGCAAAAAGCATGTTTAATGAGTAGGTGGCAGGATCTTCTCCAGAGGAGGTGCAGTGTGTTTTTGAGGAGAAGGTATTCATAAATAAAACACTAAGGGCCATATGTACTAAAGCATTTTCCCATAGACACAGAATGGGTAAAACCCTTTGATACATTAAGGTCATTATTTTGTTGAAATCCTGCTTCTCCTTACGAGGTTCAAAAGAGTCATTGTGCTTCTTGGAGATGTGCAAATGTATAACCTTGAATTATCTTCCAGTGGATCCTCATCAGTAATCTGAATATTTCCGACCACGGGCAGCTGTCATGGAGCACTTTACAACATATATCTATGTATGCAAACTTTGTACAAAGGTAAATATAGACGTGTTTGCAGTCTATAAACAGGCTAAAAATGACCACATTTCATTTATTTTTAATTTAATTAAGACACAAATAAGCAAAATTATTCAATAAACTGAACAGTCACATTAGTAAATCATTCACAAACCTTGTCTTAAACCGAAAGAGAATGAAGGGCAATGTTACCAAATATGCTGCACTGTAGAGACTATGAAAAACTGGCACCTACCTTTAAGGACCTCACAATGCACACTGCATCCCATCATGCCTCACATGTGGCAGTTGAGTCAGTTCATTTTTCTGACTTCTGGAACTAGGGTCCTGGGGCACTGAGCTCTACTTTTCCAAAACTTCTACTTTTATGTTGCACTTGACGTCTCGAAAGACATAGAGTATATCTAGACATTTTCCTGACTTGCAGTAACTCCCTGACAGGATGCCTTCATTTTTTTGTGAAGTGCCTTGTTTGTGGGAAGAAAGACCCCCAAACAGGCAGTCACAGAGTCTATATTGTTTATATTCCTGAATATAATCTTCCAGAAACCTGCAGCCACTGCAAGAAGTTCTCCAGAAAAATACTTAAGAGCAGAGAGAAGAAATGACTGTCCGGACCAGGAAAGAAAACAGGAAGCAGCTGTTCGGTTATCCAAGGTTCATGAGTAAGGTCATCCTTCCACCAGAGCTCCATCCTGTGTCCTGTTGATCCAGGGAGAAGAGTTATCAGAGGAGGAAGCAGCTCTCAAGGGAGATTGACGTTGAAGACACATAAGCTACCCACTTGCTCGCAGTTGAGATACCACATTCCATTGAATGAAGCAGAACACTCATCATCGAAAAACCTTTTTGATTAGAAACCATAGTTGGCAACAAAACCACAGGTGAAACTTCGCTTGACATAGAGAACAAAGTCTCCTCCCACATTGGCCCTCATTCCCATGTAGGGCTTAAACACCTACAGAAGAGAGAAGCTGCTATCTCTGACTTGGAGCACTGTTGCACTTATTCACCTTCACAAGAAATCACCCCGGAAGTACTCCTGTCACACACTCCATCCCTCTGGGGTTCACCATTTAACTTTTTTCCGCCAGGCACGCCACCTACTACAGTGCCTTTGTGGTCTCCTCAGCTCTCTCCTCAAAATCATCCTGCTCCTGTGAGGGCTCCACAGGAGATAGGATTTATCATTCCTGGAGCCCTGTGCCTTAAACTTTGCAAGGATCCAGAAGCCTGGGAATACTGCATCAATCATTCACTAAATCAAGAGGTAGACTGTGACAACTAGGAGGAGATCTATAGCTCATTCACTATCCAGAAGTTCCAGTATACAATCCAGTAGAGGTTGGGTCTCCAACCATTCCTGCCATAGGAGGGCTACTTATGTTAAACGAAAATCATGCAAAGCTACTAATGTAAGTGATGTAATAGTGACCACCCAATCCAAGGTTGTCGGCAGTGTTTGGATCAGTGCATTGGGCAGGGTTTCCAGTAGTAATGTAAAAAGGCTTTGACAGTTTGAAATTACTCTATTTAAGTAATACATAAAAGCCATTGCTGCAATCCCTCTTGTACCAAGGAAATAATATGAGTGATAAATCTCTCCATCTCAAATAATAGCTTTAAATACATTTTGAAAATTTAACCGTTTTCTCAATTTTTGTTGGGTACACACAGTCAAGAAATGAGGCACACACTCAATGAGCAACTCCAGGCCAGTGTTTTTATATAACAGAATATATGTTGTCACTTTATTACTAGAACCAAAAGGTATTTGTAGAAGGTAAGTAGGTATCAAGCATATGTACTTTGTTTAGGTTTTGCACATAAAATAGTTTACAAGTAAGTAACACTTGTTAGTTTTAAAAGTTGACACTTAGTGCAAATTCTCATACAAACCAACGCAGTCCTAGGGGAGGAAAAGTGTTGGCACAGTTAACAAGTGGGTACTCAGCTTACAATCCCATTCCTCGTGGGTTAGGATGTCCACAGGTCAAAGTTCAGGTTGACCCCAAAAGTGCACCACCCGCAACTCAGGGCCGGCCGGGTGCTGAGGTCAAAGTTGGTGCTGGGTTTTCAATTAAATCCTATGAGGACAGGGGGCACAAGGAAGAACACAGGTTGCATGGAAGTATCAGCGGTTTTAGGACACAGGTCTGGGCGGTGTAGGTCTGCGCAGGGGGGAGCCACAGGTCAGCACCAAATATACACCCTCAGCTGCACAGGGGCGGCTGGGTGCAGGGTGCAGAGACCGCGTTGGGCGCTTAATGCTTTTCATTGTCGGAACCCTGGGAGAGTCACAAAGGTGCTGTAGGCTGGGTCCAGGGAGTGGGTTTTGGAAAACCAAAGGATGGACAAGAAGGAGAAGAGCCCGCTGGATGTTGCTGGCCTGTTGGTCGGATTCTCCAAGGCCAGGGGCCTGCGGGGGCAGAGGTACCTATGGATATTGGGAACCTTCATCGGATCTGGTCACAGTCAGTGGGGTCCTCCGGATTCAGGCTGCAGGTGTTGTGTTGGCCAGGAGGGTTCAACCCAGGGTGGACTCGAGGTTGGAATCGCCTGGGGACCTTCTCTGGACTGGCGTGCCACCTGAACACGGGGCGTGTGCATCGGGTGCAGAGTAGGCAGGGCAGTTCTGGAGTCCTTTTGGAAGGTTTCTTCTGGACAGTGCCACTGTCATCTGGAGTTCTTGGTCTTCTGCTGGGCAGGGTGCCTTCTGGGGGTTTGTAGGGGTTGCTGGTCCTGCAGGATGCGTCACCTTTTTTGTAACAGATCGTTGAAGCTGCAGACAGGCCGGTAGGGCTCAGGCCAAGTCAGTTGTCACATGGAGTCTTCACTGCTGGGGTCAGCTCTTCAGTCCCTCTTCTTTATTGAGGTCACCAGGAATCTGGTGGGCAAGGTTCAGGTTATTAGATTTAGGGGTGCTACAGGGGTCAGGGGGCAGTAGACCATGGCTACTGTCCCTGAGAGTGGCTACACCCTTCCTGTGCCCACTCCCTTTGGGAGAGGGGCACATCCCTATCCCTATTGGTCCCTCTCCTCCGCAACAAGATGGAGGATTCTGCAAGGAGGGGGTCACTTCAGCTCTGGACACCTTGGGGCTGGTCCTTGTTGCAGTGGTCACTACTTGCTTTACCTAGTTTTCCAGCCGGACATGCCGCTGGCTTGGCCGGAGGGCGGGCATCTCCACTAGCTAGAGTACCCTGGGGCAGTGTGACGCAAGGCAGGCACCTTTCAGGCTCACCACAAAAGTGTTGCAGTTCCTGCAGCTGGAGGTGTAAAGCATCTCCACCCAGAGCAAGCTTTGTTTCTGACCACAGAGAGCACAAAGGCTCTCACCCCATGGGGTCAGAAACTTTTCTGTTACTAGCAGGCTGACTCAGACCGGTCAGCCCTACACTAGAGGGTTGGGTAAAATACAGGGGGCATCTCTAAGATGCCCTCTGTGTGCATTTCACAGGGGTTTAATGTGCTGAGAAATTTGATACCAAACTTCCCAGTCTTCAGAGAAGCCATCATGGAGCTGTGGAGTTCGTAATGCTTAACTCCGAGCCCATGTACTTAATAAGGCACACTGCACTTACAGTGTCTAAGAATTTTCTTAGGCACTATAGGGGCATATTGCTCATGCAGCTTTGCCCTCACCTGTAGTATAGTGCACTCTGCCTTAGGGCTATAAGGCCTGCTAGAGGGGTGACTTACCTATGCCACATGGAGTGGTTTGTGGGCATGGCACCCTGAGAGGGATGCCACGTCGACTTTACTTTTTTCTCCCCACCAACACACACAATCTGTAAGGGCAGTGTGCATTTGTTTGGTGATGGGTCCCTTAGGGGTGACACAATCTATGCTGCAGCCCTTGGAGACCCTCTGTCCACAGAGCCCTTGGTATCACTGGTACCTTTTACAAGGGACTTATCGGTGTACCAGAGGTGTGTCAACTGTGGAAACAATGTTACAGTTTTAGGGAAAGAACATAGGTGTTGGGGCCTGGTTGGCAGGATCCCAGCACACACTCAGTCAAGTTAGCATCAGATATCAGGCAAAAAGTGTGGGGAAGGGTACTGCAACAAAGAGAAAGTTTCCTACAACAGGTAGCTGTAGAGCTACTGGTAGCTCACGAGGTACTCAGAGACATCTGCAGAAGATGATCATGTTCTGTTTGCAATAAGACATTCTTGTGACAGAAAATGTTCTCCACCCAGGACTGCTACTACTACTCGTTAGTCTGTCAAAGACTATTCAGACTCATCTCTAGCAAAGGTCTCACCAAATGATGACCCCACCACTTTTACTGAGGTTCTGGTTATAGGAGCAGCAACATTAAATATCATAATGCCTACTCCAACCACTTCAACAGACTACATCCAAGCCTCTTCTTCCACTAGTCCCTGTAATGCTTGAACCTGCTGTGCAGCTGTGTCTTACATTTAGCTCAATGTAGTTAGTGCCATCCAGAATTTTGAAGAAATACAAGGCACCTCATTGTGACCCTCATTTACTGAGAGCAGATCCTCTGGTTGATCTGGGCATTTTTACTGTAGAAAAAAACTCCCATTCAGTATATTCTTGTCCCTCCATCACATTGGTTAAAGAAAGTATACGAGGACGGACGCTTGGCAGAAAAATGTGTGTAATATCATTGTCAACAATGAAAGCTGCCAGCACCACTTTGCTTTTGTGGAGATCTGATTGGTATCCCTGGGATTCTCTCCAAATATTTGATGACAAGTCACCATAGGACGCCAGGCAGGACTAAGAGTTTCTCAACAAGAGCATGTTTGTCTCTAACCAGATCGTTGGTGAGCAGACCAACACCTCTGACATAACGATGCATGGATTCTGCCCCAGTATCTGCATGGGATGAAGTTCATGGCTTAGACTGGCTGGATGTAAACCTGAAGCATAGCAACAGATCTTGAATTTCATTCTCTGTGAATTCTCTCCTTGGCACTCAAGTGGAACACCAAAGAGATGCATGAATTGTGAGATGGAGACATTGATAGCGGTGGGTCATGTTGAGAAGAAAATGGAATATAGAAGTAGGTTCAAACCCCACAATAGGCTTTTCTTTCCACAGATGATTCATAATCCTCAGTGGTCACATGAACAGGAACAACACCAAGGCAACAATGCCATGCCCGTAAGCCCTCCGGAGGTAGCAGGAAAATCTTCTACCAAACATTGACCTCTTCTTGCCCCTTCTCTGTCAGTCACTCTGGTGGGGGAAAGTGTAGTCAGTCATTTACAGGAGTAGCTCCTAATAGACAAATGGGTCTTGAATGTTGTTCAGAATGGACATTCTCTTTGATTAAAATCCTGTTCCTCCATCTCTGCTTCTTCTTGCAACATACCCAGTTGGTAAGCAGAACATATGCCTGGTGGTAAGCATCTGGAAACAGAAAAATGTGATGGAGGAGGTTCCTTATCGCCAAAAAGCATCTGATATTTTTTCACAATACTTGCTGCTTACATAAAAGGGATAAAAAGAAGAGTTCAGACTTATTCTCTCTATCAAGCTATTGAACAAATATATAAAGAAAAGAAAAATGAAAGATGCTGGCCTTACATCAGATCTAATTTTATCAAGGGGTCTCGGTGTGCAGTCAACCCTCAAGATGCCTATTTCATATTCTGATAATAAAAATACAATGAAAAGTCCTGTTTCCTGGTGGTACCTATAATTTCCAATACAAAGTCCTACCAGTCAACAAAAATTAGCTCCTTCCGTATTCACTAAGTGTATGGCAGTTGTTGCAGAGCACCTAAAGGGACAAAAATAATCTTCAGCTACTCTTATTTCCTCCTGACCTGTGAAGAAAACATGGTTGTTTTGAGTACCCCAAATGCACAACATTTACAACTTGAAGGCAAAGAGTGTTCCTGAGAAAGAGGTTTGGCTTCTGTCAGAACTTTCATCATGTTCTGTTGTAAATTTAGAAGGGTATATTGCAGGAATTCAGCTAAGTTCAGTAATGGCAGTTTGGGGTGTATGACCTGGCCTCTTAACTTTTAAAGGTTATCCTGCCTGCACAGCAGCCTCCTGTGTGGGCTTTGGGATAGGTGCAGGATGTCTATAAACTACCATTGGGGTGGCTGTTTTTGTGCTATTATCATTCTGGTATTGCGACTTTGTGTGGTACAATTTGTTTGTGGGTCACCCCAGTATTGAAAAATACTTTGTAACATTTTGTCATTTAGAACCCAGTCATGGTGTGAAACAACATTCATATTTGATTCTAAAACACTGGTATATTCTTGGTGATATCCATAAGCATTACTACTGTAACAGATAAGAATAGATGTTCCTGATAGAGAAGGAGAGCCACAGTGTGTCCGGTATCCAGAGGGAAAAGGCTATTTACCTCAGATGGAAGCAGTAGCAATGAGAGGCTGATGCGGCAGTAGCAGGTGGCGGTGGTGGAGTAGGTAAAGGAGATGGACATGAAGAACTTGGCCCACTGACAGATGACTAGGCTACAGCAGGAACGGCTTTGTTACAGATCTGGGGGCACAGGCCATGAGGGAGTAGCAGGAGCACCATTGTCTCCAGTAGGAGCAAATTGCTTGCTTTGTGAAGAGTGGAAGCAAATCACCAGACCACAACACTTGATGGTTGTGGTGGTGGTGAGCAGGATTTGATAGGGTCTACACCAGCGCTGCTGTTGTGCCGTCATCCTCTGGTACATATGAACGTGGACCCAATAGAGAGAGAGGGTTACCAGGGCTGAGAGGTGTAACCCCAAAAAGGAGAGGTCCCTCAAGCCCATTCAGGCCTTGAACGACTACATCCTGTCAGAACACTTCCACATAGTTATGATCCAGGGTATCATTCCACTGCTACAGCAAGGCAATTTCTTGGCTGCACTTGACTAGAAAAATACCTACTTCCACATCCTGCGCATCAATGCTACCTCCAGTGTGTGGTAAGTGATCAAGACTAACGATCATAGCTGCTGCCTTATGGGGTCACCACCACACCTTACGTTTTTACAGAATGACTCGCAGTAGCAGCCGCGCATCTCTGAAGACGAGAGATCCATGTATTTGCATACTTGGGCGATTTGCTGATAATACAACAGCAGTGCTGTGTACACACTCAAAGTACTATAGACATGCTTCACGAACTGTGCTTTACTATCAATGCTGTAAAGTCTCATCTCCAACCCCAGTCCTATCTGGGAGCTATCTGAATGCAGAGGTGGGCAAAGCCTATCTCAGTTCCGCAAGAGTACAGTCCTCCCATGCGTTGCTGCCTTTTTTCTAGCCAGATACAAAGATCACACGTGTTGCTGCCTTTTTTCCAGCAAGATACACAGGTCACAATATGGACTGTCATGTACTTTCTAGGCATGATGGCATCCTGCATTACCATAGTACCCCCATGCAAGAATAGACATACGCCCAATGCAGGAATCCTTATTGCATCAATGGTCTCAGGTGGAGGGTCATTGGGAAGAACTAGTGTTGTTCAACCACTGCACTGATTACTTTCTGTAGTGGTGGAACACCTGCCATCTTTTGCAGGGCTGGCCTTTTCTCTACACAATTCCACAGAGTACCATTACAACAGACATATCACTGGGTGAGAGGCGTATCTACAAAACCGACTGTCCAAGATGAGTAGAATGCCAGTCACAGGGGCCTCCACATCAACTATCTGGAGCTGTTTGCTGTCATTCTAGCCCTCAAAGCCTTCCCTACATAGTGTTCAGGGTAGTCCTAGTTGAATGAACAGCATGGCAGCCATGTACTACATACAGAAGCAGGGAGGCAGTTACTCTCCCCAGATTTCTCAGTTAGCTCAGTCCATCTGGGTGGTGAGCTCTCCACCACAGAATCCACCTGTTGGCAGAGTTCCTCCAAGAGTGGATAACAACTTTGCCAAGCTCATCAGAATGCGGCAACAAGTCCATGAGAGGGAACTCCACCAGGGTCTTCCTCCGGTACTTCCAGTGATGGGGGGTCTCTGGACATGGACCACTTCACCAACACAGAAAATGCAAAATGCTCAAACTTCGCCTCCAGATTCTCACACCCACAGTCCTTGAGCAATGCACTGTTGGTGAACTGGTCAAGGATTTTTGCCTACGCTTTTCCCCCTCTCCTCCTCCTTCCGGTCATGGTTCAGAGGCTGAGGCAAATCTAACTCACCCTCATTCTGGTGGCTTCCACTTGCAACAGACTACCCTGGTTCACCAGTCTCGTTGAGCTTTCAGTGGTTACGCACGAGACTCTCCAACAGGCCGGACCTCGTCACCCAGAACCATGGAGAAATCAGGCACCTCGACCATGGAAGTTCTCAACCTTGCGATCTGGCTCCTGAGGTCTTAGAGTTTAACTACTTCAATTTACCTCCTTAAATGCATTACTATTCTTAAATAAGCATGTAATCCAACAATTCGTCCCTGCTGTGCAGGTTTGTCTGCTACTGCCTTCAAACCAGATTGACACCTTTCCAGCCAGTTTCAAAGAGAGGGAGCACACTGCCTGCACTCCAGCAACAAAGTATAACCCCAAAGCATCCTGGTAAATGCAGTTGATTCGTAGTCCGTTCAAAAAGTAAAAAGAGTCTTTCACCTCCGTAGGTGCAGCAAGAGCTGTATATCGCTGTACACGTGTTTCTGGGTTTAGCCCGTCATCAGCAGGGAGCAGCGTGGTCTAGGTGCTCGCTTGGAATGCTGCCAAATGTCTTCTCAGGTTTAAGTACTGCTCATGGCACACAGGTGCCTCCCAAGGCTCGTCAGCCGTGGCTCAAGGGAGCCGTCAAAAGACAGTTTCAAAGAGAGGGAGCACACTGCCTGCACTCCAGGAACAAAGTATAACCCCAAAGCATCCTGGTAAATGCAGTCGATTCATAGTCCATTCAAAAAGTAAAAAGAGTCTTTCACCTTCGTAGGTGCAGCAAGTGCTGTATATTCTTGTACACGTACTGTAAATCATGTTAATAACTGAATAACATGATATATTTATAAGTTCTTTCGACCTTTTGGGTTTATAAGGTTCTTTTTTTTTAAATAAATTGTTGCTGTGGAAGTCAAGGCCACACTACCCCCCCCCCCTTGGGGCCATACATTTCTCAAAAGATTCATATTCCCGGGTCCAGGGGTTACTGGGTTTGCCTCATTGTCTTGATGTACTTTTAGAAAGTAGGAATTTTCTTATTTAAACCATTCTGTGATTCTGCTTGTTTGTGTATTGCCTGTCTGGGTCAGACTGACAGTTGGGCTGTTTGTAAATCTCCTCCAGACAGTGACACAAAGGGAGCTGAGCTGTAGCTTGCATATCCCGATGAGCCATATGGGCTGGAGGGAAGGGGAAGAGTGGTCACTTACACCTGAATGGGCTGTGCCTGCCCTCACACAATGCAGTCTCCAACCCCCTGGGGTGTCTGGAGCCTGGTCTGGGCAAGGCAGGATCTTGTAAACAAGAGAGACTTCCCTTTGAAGTTTGCCAACTTCAAAGGCAGAAAGGGGTATATGTATTGCTCCCAAAACCCCTAAAGATTACTTCTGGAACCAAGAGGAACCTCTGCCATGGAGAAGAGCTGGACGAGGAGTACTGCCCTTTTGCCTGACTGTGCTTTGCTGGGTTTGTCTGCAGTAGCTGCTTCTGCCTGAGAGAGGACAAAGACTGACTTTTGTGTGATTCCCCACTGGTGAAGAATGTCCAAGGGCTTGACCTGAGCTTGCCCCCTGTTGTTGAAGTCTATGGGACATCAAAGACTTCTTTCTGCCATCACCTAGAATCTGCTGAGACTCCTGCCCTGCCAAGTGGTGCCCTAATCTGTCTCTGGGTCCTTGAAAGGTGAAGCTGGTGGAAAAGGACAGAAATCCACACACAAATAGCCGTGCAGGGAAATGTTCAAAGCACCATCATCAATGTGGCTGATAAACGACGCGCTGCTGGCCTTAGGGCTAAAATTGACGCTCCGCCTGCATCGTGGCTGGAAGATCGATGCATCGCGGCTGGAGAAACGATGTGCAACTCCCGCTTGCGGCTACTGATAACGCAAACCCAACGCAGCGCAGGTTCCTGACACCGTGTGACCAGATTTCGCAAGCAACATCGCTGGGCATGAAAAATCAACGCAAAGCCTGCCCGGACCCGAGGTGTCTGTCTGTAAATTGACGCATTGCTGACTTTTGCGACGCGCGCTCGCCCGGGGCGGCTTTATTTTCGGCAAAAAACAGGTACCTTATGTAACAACAGTGTTCTCACTATTTTCTATGGATTAAGACTCTTATTCTTTTTAAAATTCATATCTTGACTTGTGTATGTTGGATTTGTGTCATTTTGGTCTTGTTTGATTTAGATAAATATTACCTATATTTGCTAAACTGGTGTGGTGTCCATTTTGTAGTGTTTTCGCTTTATTACTGTGTGTGTTGGTACAAATACTTTACACATTGCTTCTGGGGTTAAGCCTTTCGGCCCATGCCAAGCTACTGAGGGTGTGAGCGGGGGTTAACCATGTTTTTTCTCCTTTACCCAGACTAGAGTGAGGGTCCCTGATTGGACAGAGTCCAAACTGACTGCCAACCAGAGACCCCATTTCTAACAGTTGTCCTTCGCACCAACCCTAAATTTCTCCGTAAGGTGGTGCCTCCTTTTCGCCTTAACCACTCTACAGAACTTCCAGTTTTCTTTCCTCAACCTGACTCAGTTGCAAAAAGAGCTCTTGTAACCTTAGACATCATATGGGCCTTTATGTACTATGAGGATAGGATGAAGTCCTTTTGGAAAGCTCAACAACTGTTTGTTACTTTTTCTCAACCTCATACAGGAAAGGCCTTATCAAAATCAGGCATAGTCAGATGGATAGATTAATGCATCCAGACCTGTTTAGGAAAAGCTAAACGGGTTTTGTCTGCTCCTTCTAGAGCCCACTCTACTAGAAAGAAATTAGCCACTATGGCCTTCCTCAGGCACAGGCAGTTGCAAAGCAGCTACTTGGTCTACACCTTATACTTTCACTAAACACTATGGTGTAGATGTATTAGCCCAGCAACAAACCAATGTTCGTCAAGATGAACTAAATTCCATTACTCAATCCTCTGCAACTTCCACAGTGTAAGTACAACATGTGCATCTACAGCCACATATGACTTGAACGGAAAATATTACTTACTGGGAAGGCATCTGTTTGTGGCATTTAGTGCTGTAGATTCACATGCGCCCACTCTCCTTCCCAGGCCTCCCCAGATGCCTTTAGCTGTTTCTCCAGCTTCAATCGCCCCAACCCCTCCACTCAGTGTGGAAAACAATCCTACAATGAAGCTGATGACAATGTGCATTGCAAACAAGAGGTGGAGCCACAGTACCTCGTGACTTGAGGAGAATTAGTTGAAGAATAACAACTTGCTCACATCTGGGCCCAACAGTAGATGGCAGGAGTATGCACAGCATCACAATCGACAGCACCACGTTCCACAAACAGATGCTCAGGCACCACAACTAGCGCCACATTTTTGGTTTTAAATCCAAAGTCCAGCAGGAATTGCTCAACCTGCCCTCTGATGGTGAGCACCTTTTCTCTCTGTAAGGTTGAGCAGGTGCTGGAAAAGATATAAGAAAGACACTGAAACTGCTAAAGCTATGGGTGCCTTCCAGACCTCAACCCCTAGTGGCTCCTTTCGGAGGCATCCATGCAGGGCCGGTTCAAAAACTTCCTTCCCTGAATCTACCTCCTTCTACCAGAGGCAACAACAGCAGACCTATCAGCAAGTACACACCAGAAGGCTACTCCAAGGGTATCTACAGAGGCAATAATAACGGGCAAAGGGCGTTCCGGCAAGGGAACCTCCACATCCAAACATTAACGCTCTCTATCTCCCACTCCCCCCTCAATCACACACACCTGTTGGGGAGCTTGCAAGATTTCCTTCCATGCTGGCAGAAAATTGCATTTGACAAGTGAGTTTTAGCAGTGGTTTGCAGCAGCTACTGCCTAGACCTTCTCACACCTGCTCCCAACATCCCACCCTGTGAACACAACCTCACCAGAGAGCATTTCAGCTTCAAAGATGAAGAGATCCATGTGTTCTTTCAAATTGGGCCATAGAACCAGTTTCCTTTCTTTACTTCCTGACCCCCTCCCCAAGAAAGATGGCTCCCTCAGACCTATCCTAGACCTCAGGCCTCTCAATAGGTACATCCCTTCTGAACATTTCCACATAGTATCCTTACAGGGTGTCAGCCCACTGCTGCAACAAGTTGACTTCATGGCAGTGTTAGATCTCATGGCTGCCTACTTTCACATCCTCATCCATCCAGCTCACCAACTCTACCTGCGCTTCATGGAAGTGGCCACCACTATTAGTTCAAAGTACTACTCATCTGCATTACCCCCAGGTACCTTTAACAAATGCTTGGCAGTGGTTGCTGTATACTTTAGGAGGAGAGGCATCAACGTCTTCCCCTAATCAAGAGTGCAAGCAAGCCTTAGTGCTTATTGCACACCCAGGATCCCATCTCCTTCCTCCACAGTCTCTGGTTCACCTTCAATGCCACCAAATCCCACCTGTTAACCTTGCAGATATAACCCTTCCTAGGGTCAACAATAAATGCAATAACAGGCAATACCTATCCTATCCCCGAAAGGGTCTTGAGTTTTGAACAGCTAGTGCCTCTTTTTCAGCTAAATCTTTACCTCACAGTCAGAACTCTTATGTGCTTGCTCGGTATGGTGGACTCAAGGATTGCCATAGTGCCCCATGCCCAGCAGCACATGTGCCTGCTACAACGGTGCCTCTCTGCACAATGGTCACAAGTGGATGTGAAATGGAAGATCTCGTGTTGGTAAAGGCCAGTGTACATTGCTCTCTACGGAGGTGGAACAGCAACACCCTGTTGTGGGGCAGACTTTCTCTAGACCCTATCTCGTAAGTCACCAAAACTACAGACATTTCTAAAGTTGACTGACTGGGCACATCTCAGTCTGACTACAGTACAGGGAGTGTGGTCCCTGCATCAACAGGGACACCACATCAACTACCTTGAACCGTATAGCAATCCATCGCACACTCTAAGCCCTCCTTCCACTTATTTGGGGGAAAGTGAACCCAGTCACGATTGACAACATAACTGCCACATACTATATACAAACGTAGGGCAGCACTCACTCTCTACCCATCTCATTGTTAGCTCAGAACATTTGGCGTTGTGTGCTCTGCCATAGCATCTACCTGGTGTCTGAGTACATTTCGGGGTGGACTTTGGTCAGCAGGGCGCATCAAGAAGTCCACAAGTGAGATCTTCATCCACAAGTCCTCTTTGGCTACTTCCAGAGCTAGGGCACACTGCAAATAGGTCTCTTTGCCACCCCGGAAAACTCAAAATTGCCAAGCTTCCATAGTCCATGAGCAACTCTCCATAGATGAACTCATCAGGGATATTTGCTTACACTGTTCCAATTCTCCTGCACCAATTAGTGATGCAGAAGATAAGAAACTTATGTCAGACTGTCATCCTAGTAGCTCCCACCTGGGCCAGACAGCCCTTGTATTCAGCATTCCATGAAATGTTAATCAGTTCCTACGTGAAGCTCCTCATCTGGCACTTGGGGGTCCGAGAGGTTGGTTACCTTAGTCTTCTATCATCAACTTCCTCTGAGACCTTAACTTTCACCTAGAAGACCACACCGACTCAAACACTAGGGCCCTTCTAGAAAACCTTGCAATCCTCGGTCTCACCCAACACATTACTGAACCCATCCACACCACCAGCAACCTAGTAGACCAGATTTCTTCCTCAATCACCAACATCAGAATCAACAAGCCAGCAATAACGACCTGGACAGACTATGACCTCATAAGTTTTAGCATAACCAACCTGCACCACTACAGACCTACCACTACCAGACCTGCCTGCTTCAGCTGGAAAAGTGTAACAAAAGAGGAGTGGGCTTCTGCCTTCTCTGTGCACCTGACCAAGCACACCAGCAACTTGGCAAAAGCAATCAAGAATCTCAGCAACCTGATCACCCAGCCCCCACTTAAGATCATCAGCAGGAGTTCAAACACAGGCAAGCTGCTAAACAGAGAAACTCAAGCTGACGAAACACAGCTGCAAACAACTGGAGTGTAAATGGGAAACAAGACACCACAGATAAACACATCCTTAAATCTGGAAACAGCCTTTACAGCACAGCCATTTCCATACAATACCATTACCACACATCCTTAAATACTTTTTCCACCCAAATACAGTTATCCACCATAAACCCTAAAAATACTTATGCCACCCAAATTCCCTTACCCACTCTAAACCCTAAAAAACCCCTTGCTACCCCAATACCTTTACCTACCCTTAACCCTACAAATACCTTTGCCACCCAAATATTCCTACCCATTCTAAAGCCTAAAAATGCCCTTGCTGGTACGTGTATGTGTGTATATATATATATATATATATATATATATATATATATATATACACACACACACACACGATATAAGTGACAAATCTTCCACATATAGCTCATCTGTCAGCAGTTAGTGCATTGATTACAATACATTATGATAATCCCATCCAAAGTGTCTCAGTATTTTACAGTCGAAGAATCGTATACACCATGTTATTGCACAACCACAGTTTAGTACGGTACCTTATCCATTTAATTTTTGGCATCCTTAGTTGTCCACCACCTCCTCATGACCCCCTCCCGGGTTCCCCCATCTTTGCCAGTAGTGTCGCAAATACCTGCTCATGGTTATTCTGAATTGCCGCCTTCTGTCTCCCCTGTCTCTTTACCAATTAAATACATTTGATATGGCCCTAAGTAGTTATCTGGGCGGAGTTGTGGTGGGGTAGTTCATTGTATGTATCAGTCTGGTTGTTACAATAGGTCATATCCTGATGCCATTCACCCAGTGTAGTTAGTGGTCCCCGATTCAACCGCATTGACACCTGGTGCTTGGCCAACAGCAAACCCATAGCAACTAGCTTCCTGGCTTCCTTCTCCACATCTTTATCATATCCTAACAAGGACCAGAATGGTGTAGACCTGAGCCTTATACCAGCTATCCGCTCCAGCTCTGCGATTACCTTTGACCAGAACTTTTGAATGCCTAGGCAGATCCAGGCCATATGCAGGAAGTCTGCCTCCCCAGCACCACATCTTGGGCACTCAGCTGAGTCTCGGAGTCCATATTTCCGTAGCCTGGTGGGGGTGTAATAAACTCTGTTAATATATTTAAAGTGGATCAATCTGTGCCTCTAGTTTAAGGAGATAGTATGGGTCTTCGAGTAGTGCCATTGCTTGTCAGATATTGTGTTGCCTATGTCCCTCTGCCAATCTAATCTGGCCTTTAGTACCCCACGTGTCAGTGCCTCTTGTGCGAGAGCGTATAGCCTAGTCACTAATTTCTCTTCTGATTTTCCCTGCATCATGCAAGTGAGAGCAGGCAGCTCGGGGGGTTCAGTGAAATCGTCTCCTGCTATCTCATGAAAGGCATGTCTAGCTCTGTAATACTGATGTTCCGTAAGTGGGGTCTTCACCTCTATATCTGTGATACACTCTTCCCAAGTAAGCATTCTACCGGACAAATTCGCCCACTTCAGTAAGTCCCAACTTCCTGAACATCTCCATTGCATCTTTATCGTAGCTCAGCTGGAACCAAGTACACCACTCTATCTTAGCCTGAGAGGAATATAGTAGAGGAAGTACGTGTCTGGCCAGTAGTTTATGCCAAGTGTGTACCATGGTGTCCACTGAATCTATAACACTACCCATCTCTTGGGGGCATGAACAATTACTGTGGTAGTTGGTGTGGTTGTGGAATGTCACGCTCAATATATGTTTACGGGGCGTCATGTGGCCCATGTATCGAACTATGCACTATCATGCCCAACCCATAGTAGATCTCCAAATCTGGGGCCCCTAATCCGCCAAGCTCGTATGGTAACGTGAGCACATACCATCTGACTCTGGGTTGTTTTCCCACCCAGGCTAACCTAACCAGCAGAGATCTCAGTGTCCTAAACATCATTTTGGGGAGCAGTATAGGTATGTTGAGGAAAAGAAAAATAAATCTTGGCAGGACCACCATTTTCGTGAGGGCTATACATCCCATTAGGGAGAGTGCAAGTCTGCTCCACCTATCTACTGCCTCTGTCAACTTTTGTATCTCTCTGCCACAAGTCTCCAATAAAACCACTGATGGATCAACATGCAGCTGATTCATCGGATGGAATCCTCTGTCCACTTAAGTGGGAAATCCATCTGTACCGGGGCCATGGCAGGTGTGAGAGGAAATATTAGCGATTTGCTCCAATTAATCTTTAACCCGGAGTATTCTCCAAATAGGACTATCTCCCTGGAGCAAGGGAGAGAGATTGCGCTCTGGGTCTCGTATATAGAACAGGGTGTCATCCGCATAAGTGGAAATTGACAAAGTGTACCCAGGGAAGTGGATACCTCTGCTTTTGTGGTATTCGTGTACGGCGCATGCTAGTGGTTCTACCATTAGGGAGTACAGCAGCGGGGACAAGGGACATTCCTGCCGTGTTCCTCTTGTAATTTCTATGGTGACAGATACTGTGCTGTTAACCTTCACCCAGGCCACGGGTTTAGTGTAAAGGGTCTTCACCATTTGTAGAAATACATCTCTCACTCCAATGCGTCGCGGCACTGCAAACATAAAATTCCATTCTACAGAGTCAAAAGCTTTTTCTGCATCTAGAAATACCGCAGTTGCCCTAATGGTTGGGTCTATTTGTTGCAATGCTCCAAAAATTGTCCTAAGATTCAGTGTGAGAGAGCAACCCGGGACAAAGCCCGACTGCTGTTGGCCGATCAGTCGGGGAAGAAGGGGACCCAGCCTGTTTGCAAGAATTTTAGCGTATATTTTGGTGTCTACATTAGCAAACATAGGGGCCTGTAAGATGGACAGTGCTGAGATGATTTACCAGGTTTAAGCAGTGTGACAATCAAAGCTTCCCTCATGGTTGCTGGCAGAATATCATCAGTAGCGATCTCGCTAAACAAAGTTTGCAAATGAGGAATAGGAAGCTTTTAGTATGCCTTATAAAATACCACCATTAGTCTGTCCCAGCCCGGGGCCTTACCAGCCCCCAATTCCTTAAGTACTTTTCGAATCTCGGGCGGTTGCAGTGGAGACATAAGGCGCCCTCTAGCTTCATTAGTTAGCCAAGTCATCATGATATATGCTAAATAATCTGTAATGCCTGAATCATTAAGTGCTCTCTTAGTGGTGTATAGTTCCTTATAATATACTTTGAATCTATTTAAGACTCCCTGAGAGTCATTGATGAATTGTCCTGCTGCTGTCTCCACTTCCAGCACCACCTCTGTTAGACCTGGCAACTTTTTGGTATGTCTCCACTGTCTTTTTGTTTTCTGACCTTGTGTTCCTATGGTTTGCTATACTCTGTTTTTACTTGTTTCTTGTCTGCACTTTACCACTGCTGATTAGTGCTAAAGTGCAAGTGCTCCCTAGGTAGATTGTACTGTTGATTGGTTTATCCATGATTGGCATATTTGATTTACCTGTATGTCCCTAGTAAAGTGCACAAGGGCCTGTAAATCAAATGCTACTAGTGGGCCTGCAGCATTGATTGTGCCACCCACATAAGTAGCCCTGTAAACATTTCTCAGACCTGCCACTGCAGAGTCTGTGTGTACGGTTTTAAACCGCCAATTCGACCTGGCAAGTGCACCCACTTGCCAGGCCCAAACCTTCCCTTTTTTTTTTTTTTTTTACATCTAAGGCACCTTAAGGTAGGCCCTAGGTAGCCCCATGCGCAGGGTGCTGCGTATTTAAAAGGTAGGACATTACTAGTGAGTTTTACGTGTCCTTACTGCCCAAATCTGTTATTACTGTTGCAAGGCATATCTTCCTCATAGGTTACCATGGGGGCTGCCTTTAAATAACTTTAAAGTGCAGATTTCCTTTGAGGGCAGATAGAAATTTGGAATTTGGGGTATCTGAACTCCCGATTTAAAAATACATATTTTAGTGAAGTTGGCTTTTAGATTGTGAGTTTGAAAATGCCACTTTTAGAAAGTAGGCATTTTCTTGCTTAAACTATTCTGTGACTCTGCCTGTTGGTGGATTCTCCATCTGGGCCAGTTCGACAGTTGCGCTGTTTACACCTCTCTTGTGACACAAAGGGAGATGGAGGGTAGCCTGCATATCCTTATGAGGCATCTGAGCTAGAGTAGAGGGAGGAGTGGTCACTTGTGCCTGAAACAACTGTGCCTGCTATCACACAATGCAGTCTCTAACCCCATGGTGTGTGTCTGGGGCATGGCCTGGACAAGGAAGGGTCATGCAAACACTTGAGACTTTGCTTTGAAGTTTGTCAACTTCAAAGGCAGAAAGGGGTATAAGAAGAAGACCCAAAACCCCAGGCCCTTAGAATCTTTCTGGAATCAAAAGGAACCTCTGACGAGGAAAAGAGCTGAAGGAGGAGTACTGTCCCTTTGCGTGTTGCTTTGTTGGACTGGCCTGCAGTTGCTGCTTCTGTCTGTAAAGAGTGCAAAGGGTAAACTTTGCTGTGTGTCCTGCTTGAGAGAGTTATCCAAGGGCTTGGGGTAGAGCTTACTCTGTTAGAAGTCTCAGGGACACAAGAGACTTCAGTTTCCTTGACCTGCAGCACTGGGAACTGTGTGTTCTGTGCTGTTCAAGAGAAGAAACCACCATGCCGCCGCCAACGAAGCCACTGGCCTGCACCGTGACCTCCCGACGTCGTATGGAGCCGCACTGCCCTGCTTTGCACCACAACCCTGGTCTCACCGACATCGTCATCGGACGACTTCACAATGCCACTGCTCGCACCGTGATCTCTGGGCCCCATACTCCAGCATCGTCTGCTCACACCGCAGCCTGGACATCCCCAACGACGCCACTCTTGCTGACACCAGTGCCGTTGACTGCACCGCTTGTGAGGTACAAGAACACCATCCCGTCCCGCACCGCAGCCCCAGTCCACCAACGCTAGCATCATCGATTCCAGTGTCATTACCAGGCATCCTGCCTTCACTGTGGCCTCTGGACACCCCTCTTGAGGATCACAAAGCACCATCCTGTCCCGCACCACTGGCTTGGGCCTACTGCCGACAGCGCTTCAGCAACAACGACACCGCTGCCGACACCGTGACCTGGTGATACCGCACATCACACCGCCCCGCTTCACACCACAGCCCTGGTCTCACTGATGCTGCTGGACGCCGTCACAGAGCCGCTGCCTGCACCATGAACTGTGGGCACCGCACATTGCATTGTCCCGCTTCGCACCGCAGCCCCGACTCCATCCACGGCAGTGCTCATGACTTCATCAGCCCGGAGTTCGAACCGCAACGCTTGTGACTTCAAGGGCCCGACGACTCCCTTACCGACACCGTGACGCCACTTGCCGGAGCTCACCGCAAGGATCACAATGCCCTGCAATTCCAAAGGTACTGTTTGCAGGTCTTCCCAACACCATAGCTGCCCTGCAGCGCCGCGGCTGGCCTGAACTGTTGGTTTTGTTGATCACAACACTGTGATAGCCCTAGGTGGATCTACTAACATCAAGGAACTGTATTTGTGAGTAAATCTTGCAGAATTCATATTTTTATTAATGTATGTTGGATTTCTATCGTATTTGATTTTGTTTTATATAGATATATATTGGCTATTTTTCTAAAACTCGGGTGGTGTCCTTTTGTAATGTTTTCATTTATTACTGGGTGTTATGTGCAAATGCTTTACACATTTCTTCTGAGATAAGCCTGACTGCTCGTGCTAAGCTACCAAGGGGGTGAGCAGGGGTTATCTGAGTGGGTATATCCCTTACCCTGACTAGATTGAGGGTCCCCACTTGGACAGGGTGCAAACTGCCAACTAGAGACCCCATTTATAACAACCTTCAAGTCTCTGTTCTTATCAGGGCTGCTAACAACACCCCAGGGTGTTAACCTTTTCCATAAATACAAACTATTGCATATTTGCCCATGTGTTTCACTTCAGCTTGAGCAGTATTCATAGACTTTATCCTTAATTTGACCCAGTGTATTTGCATCTGCTGTTCTAAGGTGTGCCTTTTCTAGTTTGGCTATTTCCTCCTCTAATTGATGTAACCTTTCCCGTATAGATTTCAGGACCTCTGCATGCTTACCTATTAAGACTCCCCAGATGAATACCTTAAATGCCACCCAAACTATGCTGAATTTGGTGACTGTCACTATATTATTACGAAAATATTACTCTATTGCTTGTTTTAAATCATGTTTGAATCCTGTGTCTAGTAGTGAATAGGGTGGGAACTGCCATATAAATGGACCAACCTTGCCTCCATATGTTTCCAGCGTTATGAGCACCGGTGAGTGATCTGAAAGCGTTCTAGGTATTGCTACACAATCAGTTATTCTGGGGACTAAGTTTCTGGACACTAGCCAATAATCTATTCGTGTATATATATTATGCACTGCTGAGTAATGTGTGTAGCCGCCTAATGTGGGATAGCTATATCGTCATACATCCGTCAAGCCCATTTCTGCTGCTATTGTATGCAATGCACAAGCCGACGTCGAGGAGGCCCAGCGTAAAGGTCAGCTGTTGGGTTTAGTACGCAGTTAATGTCGCCACCCCAAATTTGCGGTGTGCAAGCCCATCTCGCCAGTAATGTTGACAGGTCTCTATGGAACTGGGGGTTCTCATAATTAGGCCATAAATAGCGATTAAGGTGAATATTAAGTCCTTGCTTGTGCAGTGGGAAATAATATACATGTCATTTGTGCCCCAGCGAATTCCTGGATCCGTACCCCTGAATGTTTGCTAGTCAATATCAGAACCCTATGGGAGTGGGAGTTAAAGCCTGCTGCCACAAAACTACCCTGTAAATGATAAGTGGTAAGCACCGGGCTGTTGGGAGCTAGATGTGTTTCTTGCAGAACTGCTATGTCCACTTGATTATGTTTAAGGTATGCAATAACTGCCCTCACCTTCCTGTAGCCATCAAGACCTCTAACATTCCACGTCAGAAGCCTCAAGGACATTCGTGAAGTGGCTCTGCCCTGTTCCGATTCAACCCTCGCCATGTGGAGTGTGGACGTGTTGTGATGGTCCCAGCGATGTCTGACATAGTGTCCAGCATAATCGTATGGAGGATACAACGTTAACGTTAACAAAACACCCCCAATCAACCCCCTCCCACGACAAGCAACCCCCCCGACTGGCATGTCAAATGTTACAAAATCCACCCCAATCCCACCCATCTCCCCCTTCAATTTAGGTATACAAACTCTGTGGAGGACACACAAGGGCAGATGTTGCCTAGCAGTGGTTACAGAAGCCCTCCCATGTGCCGCTGTGCCACTGCGTTAACAGCCATTGATTAGTTAGTAACAATAGTGTGTTATTACACCCCACTTGTGACCTATCCCTTTTGTAGCTATAACAAACAAATTGCGTTAAACCTTAAGTCTTATATGCTCAGCATAACCTGATTCTCTATAATTCCAGAAACTGCTTATATTACATATAGGGTCTATGGGAAAATGTGTTGGTACATATGGCCCATAGTTCTTTAAAAGCAAATTATTATCATTGCTGTTGAATCTCGTTCCGAATGTAGGCACATATTGAAGTGCCTGATTGCAAGTCTGGCAAATCCATAATCATGTGCCCCCTATGGCATAGGGGCCTGTGTACTTCGTTGTTCGCCGGAAGAGTCTCTCCGTTTGAGAAATTGTTGTAGCTGTTATGGTCAGTGAATAGCATCGATTTACCATCCACTGTGACTCTGAGTTTTGCTGATTAAAGCATGTGATATTCCAAATTAAGTTCTTGGAGACAACGCTTCAGGCACAAATAATCTTCTAGCCTCCTATATCTGTTGGGTGAAGTCTGGGTATAGGGAAATGTCTGACCCTTCATACTGCAATGTCTTAAGTTCTCATGCTTTCCGTAGGGCTTCATCACAATCCCTATAATTTAGTAGCTTGGCTATCACCAGACGAGGTGGCGCTCCCAGGGTGGCTTTGGCACCAATGAGCGGTGGGTGTGTTCCACTACAAAAATGTCTGAAAAAGTCTCACGGCCTAGTAGTCTGATCAGGAGTCGCTCCACGAAAAGTTCCATATTATCAGTAGCCGTCGATTCTGCTATGCCCACCACTCGTATGTTGCTTGTGCAAGAGCGGACTTTGAGGTCATCAACCTTTGCCCGCAGTGCAGCCAGTGACCTGTTCCCCTGTGTTTGCACCTGGGGCACGTTAGTACATTTGACCTCCACCGCAGAGATTCTGCGTTCAGCCTCATCCACATGCTCCCCCTGCTTATCCAGTCATTCTATCCATCCGATAAGGTAGTGAATCAATTTTAGAGTTGATCGTATCCAATCTATTCTGCATTGCCGCTAAGAAATGACGCAGCTCAGGTTCAGCATCTGACTGATGGTCTTCTGAGACCGCTCCCAGATCTTCTCTGTGCCCGTCTTTGCTTCTAGGGGTCTACTGTGCCTCAAACTGCAGCTTACTCTGCAATTTTATCTATCTTCCCCATCTTGCAGTCCGTGGAGTAGGGGACCTCAAAGCTATGTCCGGGCATATCCTGTATTGTTCCAAGCATCTCAGTCTGCCCCCTGCAGATGCCACCAGCACTCTCCGCTGGCCCTACAGCCTCCAGGCCAAGGAGCTGATGGCCCCACCGGTCAAGAATCCCCAAGGTGCCTCCTGCGTTATCTGTCAGAATCCCCAGGGATTATGGTTAAATTATATCTCTGTTCTTGGTTAAACTTTCATGTTTCTAAGTAAACATAATGAGCTGTGTTACACAATTGATTTTATCAATGCTTGTTTTACCAATGCTTGTTTGCTAATGTGAGCAGGTGCAGACATGTGCTTCTAATTGGGTGTGGTGTTGACATGTGCTTCTAATGGGGTGAGGTGACTCATCCACATGTGGAAACTCAACCTCTTTCCTGATTGGCTATAAATAGCAGAGTGAAGCATGCCTCCCTACTTGGCTTTGTTTTGCTTCCTGATCTCAGTATCTGATTTGGCAGTCCAGCCCCTGCTGCCATCCTCACATTCAGGACTTTTGAGGCAATTCTTTTCTTTGTTCCTGTACCAGCTGACACCAGACATTCCTCCAGCACCCCGGAAAAGACTGCAGCTAAGTGACTAGTATTCTCCAGGGAGTTTGTTCTTTGAGCGCCGCACTTTCCTAGAACAGCTGGTGTATTTCAGACCTCGAATTTTGGCAGAGTGCTTATCTTGAAGAGACAAATGCTTTTCTGAACATTCTACATTATTACTGTAGTTACTTGCCTAAATGTGCTTCAGGAAATCTGTTTGAGCTCAAGTACTACAAAAAGTGACAGTGCAATTTTAAAAGAGCATTTAAATGACTTTTCTTTCTCTAATAGCATAACTCTTGGATTTAAATTGTGTCATTCATGCCTGTGTTTCAGGTTCGAGGAATTTGCTTTTTGAAGGGTTTTTCACACAGAGAGCCAAACCAAACCAAACTGTGCCACCCTAACTGTTTGAACCCAGAGTGGACATTTTAGTTTAACCCTGTGCATGCAGGAAAGCTATATGTGATATAATTAATGCCCTTGTTTGTCTTTTTTATGCATGATAAGTGCAACCACAGTTTTAATTGTAGTGTGCAACAGTGAATCTCTGTGAAGCCAGCCCTAGTGTTGCAGTACTTATTGTTATGGTACTCAGTTTGCGTTTTTGGTGTTGCAGTGTTAGTAATTGTGCCAACAGTTATTATTATCCAAGAAAAGTGCCGGAGCATCTACTGCTCCCGTGCCCATATCAGAAAGAGAGATACAGTTTCAAGGAAATTGAGTGCACTAACTCTACTATCACTCTGTCAACAATGACCTGCCCCCCCTCATCGAAGATACAAGGTGTCTGGCTGGACCGGTGGGACGTGGCAGCATTTTGTCTTTCTCTTCCACTCCCCCTTTCCTTTTGGAACACCTGCCGGGGTTTCTGTGTCCAACAGGAAGTGCTGAGAGGTGTTCCAGGAGGTCGGGGGCATACCATCGCCTCTGCAGACATCCTGCTTTTCAGGTGAGTGGCCCCGTCTTGACATACACCACCACCCAGGGCTGCCCAAGCGTATGTGTATTGTGAAAGAAGCTAGATTAGGAAGGAGGAGAGATTTGTGATCAGAGCCAAATACTTCTAGGGAGGAGGCTGGGCGCATGTGAATCTAAAGCACTACAGGTTACGAATAGATGTTTATAGGTAAGTAAATTTTCCGTTTTAGCATGCATTGCTGTAGATGGACATGCTCTGCAAAGGTGTTAGGATGTGGACGCTGCAGATGTCTGAAATAAGGTCCTTAAGACTGTCTCGCCAACCATAGCTTGTTGTCTGGCGAGGATATTTACACAACTGTGCTTAGTGAACATGTGTGGGGTCAACCAAGTTAGGAGCCTTAGCCAGCTAAGGAAATTCCCCTACGAAGGCAACATTTGCAGCTTTTCTCCATGTGGAGTGCACCCTGGATGTAACAGGACTTGTGATAGCAGGTCTGAATGCACTTGACTATTCATCTGGAAATACTTGCTTTGGATATAAACTGACAATTGTAAGGCTTTGAAAAGGCTTCATACAGCTGGGCAGCCTTGCGGAAAAGCTTAGTACTGACAATATAATACATGAGAGCATGTTTAACGTGAAGGGTCAAGGGCTCTCGCTGTCACAGAGCCCGGTTTGGGATAGAAGACTGGGAGTTCTATTGTCTGGTTACGGGGGAAAAGGGAAACTAGCTTAGTGAGGAAGTTAGGAATGGTTCTGAATACTACTGTATTCTTATGAACATGAATAAAAGGTCCCTGTAATGTAAGGGTTTGCAGTTCACTGATGCATCTGAGGTAAAATATTGTGACAAGAAAGGCCACTTTTGAGTAGAGGTATTTCAGAGGGCAAGAGTGTAAAGGTTTGAAAGGGGGCACCATAAGTCTGGTGAGAGCTATGATGCGATTTACCCCCCCAGGGTAACCTTAGGCAGAAATAATATTTTGACACCTTCCAAAATGCAGGGGCAACCTTAGGGTGAAAGGCTATTTTGAGACCTTCCATGAAGGTTTTAAGCACAGAATGTGGAAAAGGGAGGAGTGTTCCCTGTTTTGCATATAAGCTGCTATGACTGCTTAGTGAGGTCATATAGTAGTGCTGGCTAAGCTGACTTTTATAGATGGATCAGTAGAATATGGTATTCTGGACAGAAGGGTTTATGGGTCCGAAGTGCTTAAGAATTCACCAGTGAACTCTTCCACTTATCTGCATACATGCCATTATGGTTAGTCTGCGGGACTCCCTCAAGATGTCTATGCATTCTTTTGCTGCTGTTAAAACGAGGAGTGTGACTAAGTCTGGCATGTTGCTGGCAAAATTAGTGCAAAGTCCTGGTGGTCTTTTTTTGAGAGTTCTGCCCAGGAAGAATTTGGCTGCAATGCCTATCTTCAACGTGATGTGTTACTTGTAACTGGTGTGGGTGTCCGTGTAGGTGGTTCAACTGATAGTATCTTGGAATATGATAGCGACTATCTCTGGGCCTGTGGTGACTTTCTTGCCTGGTGATCTTTTAGCTGGTGGGGGTGGGTGTTTCTATGTATGTTGCAGAATTGGGCTTAGCCAAAATTCTGCGAGGAAGAGCAAGTCCAGAGTGTGGTTGTGCAGTAGGGTTCATATCTCCATGGCATGCTTGGTGAGTGAGCAGGTGTTGAGGAGCATGCATGCAAGTCTGGCGTGTGTGGGTGATGGTTGTTCTGCAAACTGGGTGCTGTTGGTACGAGAGTGGTGGTGGGCATGGCTTGCAGTCAAGTGCAAGTGGTGCATGTGTACACTCCTTCTGAGTTGTGTGGTACCTTGTGCCAGCAGTACAGTGAGCAGCAGCTAGGGGTTTGTGAGACCAGTGGGTAGGGAAGGGCCAGTAGGTCCTTGTAGGAGGGAGAAGAGCATAGGGAGCAGTGGGTGGTAAATCAGTGTTGTTGCTTCCTGTACAGTTGGATAATAGACAATATAGTGATGCCAATTTCTGTGCAGATGGATGGTGGGAAATGAAGTTCTCCTGCTGGTTTTCTTCTTTTAAAGGCAGTTTTGGCAGGAAACCAGGGATGTCCCTTCTTGTACAGATGGAAGAAAGGAAACCCTGAAATGTCACTTCCTTTGCAGATGGATGATGGGAATTGCAGTGATGTCACATACCATTGTCACATCCCTACACAACAAACAGTCCACTGACCCAACCATGCTTTCCAAATATAGGCCAATCTCTCTCCTTCCCATACCGGTAAAGGTCTTAGAAAAAGTAATCAGCTGATGCCTCACCGACCATTTCAGCAACCGTTAGCTACTCAACATTACGTAGTCTGGATTTAGGCCCAACCACAGTACAGAAACAGCACTCATCTCTGCCATAGACAACATCTACTTGGGCCTTGATTGAGGATGCGCAACAGCCCTCTCTTCACTGGATCTGCTCCTCCTTAACTGACAAACACAAGCTGTTATCCTGGCAACTTACTCCACTAAAGCCAGCAAGCTAATCTGCAGAGTGCCTCAGGGGTCATCGCTCAGCCTCACACTTTCCAAAGCACACATATGACCTCTGGCCAATGTTATCCATGCATGTAACATCAATATTCTTTCCTATGACGATGTCACACAACTCATCCTCTCCGTCTTCGACAACATTTTCAACATAAGAAACAAATTAATCGCCTCCATGACTGAAGTCGTTAAGTGGATGAAAGCCAACTGTCTCAATCTCAACAGTGACTGGACTGAAGTAGTAATCTCCAGCAAGAACACCTCACCATAGGACTCCAACTGGTGGCCGGCTGAACTTGGATTTACATCCAGCACCCATGTCAGGAGCCTCTGAATCATCGCTGACAGCAAACTGAACATTACCACACAAGTCAATGCTGTCCCTGCATCCTGCTTCCACACTTGAAGATGCTGTCATGTTATGTTATGTGGATTTGTGTATCACAACTAATCACCCGTGAGGGTAACAGGAAGCTGAAGCAGGCACGTAGGCGTAAGACTGAAGATGATGGGTGCCAGCGCTGATGAGTTTGCTATGCTGAGGAAAATCTTCAAATGGCTCTCAAGCAACATTAGAAAAAGCATCACTCATGTCCTAGTCACCAGAAACTTAAACTACGGGAACATCCTCTACATAGTATCACCAAGTAACTCACCAGAAAACTACAAACAGTCCAGAATTCAGCAGCTTTGCAGAACTTGCATCACATCATACATCAGGAAGCTCCACTGGCCCCTGATTAGTAGTGGGTGAAAAATTCTGCCCTGCCGACGGAGTTTGCGAAATTCGGAAACACAGCGCTACATGTGTAATGAGGGGTTCTGGCTAAATTTTGGCATTTGGCACATTATCATTTTTTTTTCCTTTCACACATGCAAGAGTTATTTTGGCACGCAGTGGTAAGCATGCCAAGATTTGTCGGTCGCTAGCAAGAGCATGCAAGCTTTGCTGGCCACTTGTGCAGATTCTGGTTGCCACTGAGCCTTCTGGTGCCATTTTCATAAAGCTGGCAAGTGCGAGCAGCCACAGCAGCTTCTCAAGCAGATTTTCTACTCGAGAAGCAGCTAAATCTACTCAAATAGGCATTTTTTTGTGAATCTTCTACTCCAACTGACCATTCAGGTTGTTTTTTAGTGCAAGATGATTTTTTTTTGTTTTACTTTATTTGTTTTCAGAGCAAGGAAGTGCCCCAGAGACTCCAACTTTCCCTTCCTTTCCAGAATTCTGCTCCCAGTGCTTTGATTTAAGTCTGGGTCACTTTTCACTCGAATTGTGAAAGGATCATACTCTCTGTCTGCAATTCCTGCCGCACATATACTATTGGATTTTAAGGACTTTGTTTTTGTGATATCACAAGGAAGTTGAAAGACTTTTGCATAATGGTGTTGTGTGTTTGATAGAGTGCATGCACCAGCATTTATTTTTTTACTGTTATTCAATTCTTAAATTTGATTGTGGTGGATGGCCTAATTATTATTTTGCATTTTTATATCTTTTGTAATTGGAAAGTTTGCACAGTTCAGTGCATTTCTCCATGTTTGTTAAACTTGCACTATTAATTTATTTGACTATGTAGAATGTGGACTACTCTGTCCTTGGGCCATCTAGCCAGTGCTAGTCATGGGTACATGAAACAACTGTTTCTATAGTATATGTTGTTCTAAAACATAATTTAGGCCAGGGATGGCATTGGATTCAATTAAAAATATGGGGATATCTTTGTATTTCAGATTTTCTTTCTGCAAAAGTGTATTTGGTGGGGTAATATTTGATGCTTTGGGAGGGTGTGTGTTGTTCTAAACGTTTTTTTTAATTTGTTTTATTAAAGAAGAATATAGGGCAGTACATAGTATACATGAACATATCTTCAGTGCTCCACATTACAACCGATAATTTTACAATCAATAACTGGATGTGTGCAGTCTGATGGATATTCTGGGTAGTAAATAATAGGGTTACGGCTGTAAGTTTGGGGATGGATCGGGGAAGGGGGTGAGGGGCAGGAGAGAAAATAGATCATAGGAAAGGGGAGTAGGGGAGAGGGAGGAGGGGTGAAAAGAGGGGCGGCGGGGAGATTAGGTGGGGCGCGGGAAAGGGAGGGGAGCCTTTGGCACAGTGTTTCCAGGCTATTAAGTAAGTGTTCCGGTTATTCCCCGTCCGACACGAATTATCTTGCAGGGTTGTACAATGTAGTGTATGTGTCAAGATATGTTTAGGGTGGAATATGAGATCCTGTGCGTGGGGAGGAATAATGCTGGAGGAGAGTGATCTGGGGGTATCTGTGTGGACATGGGTTTAAGTGTGTAAGGGGTCGGAACCTTGTCTATTTGCGTTGGATAATTAGCCACTGATCGAACGAAATGGGAGGGAATGAGTCTTCTAGTACATGTTTAGGCGGGTCGGTATGGGGGGTGTTTCCCGGGATGATTAGTCTAGGGAATAAAGGAAGGGGATAGGAGGACAAAGAGGGGAGAGGGAGGAAGGGGAAGGGGAAAGTTTTGGAGTGTCAGCTGCTGTCTACTGACCATCCACCAGCTGCCTCATGATCCTGTCAGGAAGGGGCTCCAGATTTCTGTGTCTTCTGATGGGGAATGGATCCGACAGGAAGCCCCCGCAGTTAACTTGTGCCGTGGGGTGGTCATACAGTAGTCGGACTTTGGAGAAAAATTGGTCTCCGAGGCCAAAGTGTTTCATGGTGGTAAATAGATAGGGCCATTCAATACGATCGAATGCTTTCTCCGCGTCGAGAGATAGGGCCAGGGCTTCCTCTGGTAGGTGTAACGATTCGAGTAGGATATGGCATAGTGTGCGCATATGATTTCTGGAGGTGCGACCCATTACAAATCCCACCAGGGTGTTATGGATTAAGGACGGTATCACTTTACGTAGGCGTGCTGCTAGGACGCTGGCTAGTAGTTTGACATCTCCGTTCAAGAGGGAGATGGGGCGATAGCTGCCACAAAGTAGGGGATCCCTTCCTTGCTTAGGCAGGATGACAATCGTGGCCCTGTTGGACAGGGCGCCCAGAGAACCGTCCTGGCATGCCTCCGTAAGTGCCTCATGTACTGCAGTGATTGCCTCTTCCCCTGCCCATCTATAAAATTCCGCAGTGAATCCGTCCTCTCCCAGGGATTTATGATATGGAAGCTTTGTAATAACTTGCGTTATTTCTTCCCTGCTTATATCGCCCTCAAGGAGAGCTCGGCCAGCTTCCGATAGACAGGGTAATTTTGCCGCAGTGAGAAATACCTCAGTCCGTGCGTGGTCAGTCATTGTTTCAGAAGTGTAAAGATGCTGGTAGTATGCAGCAAATTCGTTCACAATGTCTTGCGGTTGGGTCAATACTGATCCTGAAGAGGACGTTATGACCAGAATAGCTGAGGCAGCTTCTCTCTGCCGGAGCTGTGCCGCTAACAGGCGTCCAGCCTTCTCTCCTTGCTCGTAGTGACGGCCACGTAATCTTTGCAAGGCATATTCTGCCTGTGTTGTATAAAGATCATTGTGTGCCATTCGGGCCTGTTCGAGGGAGCGGCGTAATGCGGGGATGGCTGGGCGGTATATTGTTTGGTGAGGTGCTGAATCGTGTTTTCTAAGGTACGTTGGCGAGCCTCTCTGTCTCTATTAGCTAGTGCTGCATCTCGCATCATATTCCCTCTTAAAGTAGCCTTTGCCGCTGCCCACAGGACCCGCTTGGAAGTCACAGTGCCCGTGTTTTCGGCCATATAAGTATATATATATGGGCCTTAAGTCGGTCTTTCCCTTGGGGAGAGCGGTATCTGTGTATGGCAAAGCGCCATGGTTTACGCCCGGAAGAGGCTAAGCCCACTTGGATCGAGAGTAGGATCGGGGAATGGTCTGAGAGTCTGCTGTCTAGGATACTAGTGTCTTGTATTTGGGGGATTATGGTGTGTGATATAAAAAAATAACCCAGGTGTGATTGGGTGCCATGGACAGATGATATGAAAGTGAATTCCTTGTCCTTCGGATGTGTTAGTCTCCAGCAGTCGACTAAGCCTGCATCCGTGGTTATATCTGTCAGTAATGCTCTGTCATGATTATTACCCACATCAATGGGGCCTGTCCTGTCCAGTATGGCATCTCTAGCAAGATTCCAATCTCCCCCAATAATGTAGCGAGTGGTCCCTATTTCGGTCAGTAGGCGATTGAGTTGTAGGAAGAAGGAGCGCTTTGTGCCGGTTGGTGCATAGACAGAGCCCACACATAGAAAAGTATTTCCTATTTTCAATTTAGCGAATATATATCTCCCTTCCGCGCCGTTCCATGGTTTAATAATCGTAATCAGGAGAGATTTGCGTATTAATATCGCTACACCGCATTTGCGAGATGTGCCACCCCTGGTTCCCTGGTCTATTGGGCAGCAGCTAAAGGTGACCCTTCCCACCCAGTCACGTCTAAGTTTACTGGACTCTGTATTGTCAAGGTGCGTCTCTTGGATCAGGGCTATGTCTGCTCTTTGAGATTGGAAATAGGACAAAATCTTTTTCCATTTAATGTAGTTCGTCATGCCATGAACATTCCAGGAGAGGATTCTTAATGGGTGCGTTGTGTAGGGGGCGGTCCCTGACATGCTAAATGGGAGAGAGAGAGTTCAGCAATCCGGGGGGTGGCAGCCGTGAAAAAAGGGGTGGGGAGGGCGCTTCGGCCAGTGGGATGGGTGCTGTGCTCGTTGTAATGTGGTAGTTTGGAGATTTAGAGGGGGGGGTGAGGGCAGCTGGTGGGGGTTGGACGTCCCAACAGAAGGGAGAGGAAAGTGGGAACAAGGAAGGTTAGGTAAGAAAGGGGAGAAAGGTAATATGACAAGAAAAGAGGCGGGCGTTATATTTAGGGTGGGATAAAGTAAAATAATCGAGAGGATCGGGAAAGGGAGAAGAAGGGAGGGATAGGGAGGGGCAAGGAGCCCTGTGCTCCCTAGGGATCGATCTGTAGACGGTGAGTCCGAATCCTATCAGAACTCCCAGTGCTGTCGGTGCGATCTCTCTGCCGAGGAGGCGACAGTAGGGCAGAGGGCAGCCGATATTGGATTATGACAGACGATTACGCGTGTTCCGGGTTCCGAAGGGGGTGGGGAGGGGGGAGCCACAAGTGCGTTGTGAAGGGGGCCTGAGGAGGGGCAGTAGCTATGTTAGTGGGGGGGAGGGTGATGTGTAGGCGGTGGGGAGAGTTTGGTATATAAGATATCCTTATTTTATTGAAGGCTTAACATCGAGTTTAGTATGATAATGATAGTAGTAGTAGTAGTGGGGAAGAGGCTTGCGCTGGTATGTGGGGGGAAATCTATCTGGTAGCGAGCGATATCTAATATAATGGTTTGGATGGTTGTCGTGCTTCCAAGTATAAGGTGGCAAGCGGCCTCTACACTTGGTTTGTGCCGTCCTGTTGGGTTCTGCGTTATGGGGGTGCAGTAGTAGAGGGTGAGTGAGTAGGGATCAGGGTTTGTAAGGGGGGAGGGGGAGTTTTGTAGAGGCAGGAGGGAAGTGCCGAGGCGGTGGAAGGAGAGGGGGAAGGCGAGGCCAGGAGGGGGAGGGTATAAGGCGACACAATGCCGGGCCAGACGAAGATTTTGGGATATATTTGCGCATAACAATTGAAATACTTACATACTTATATAATATCACTGCAACATATGACATAGTATCACTGCAACCTGTTAATTCTTATAACATAATATAACATGGCATAACGTAATTCCCTGCCATATGGTCGTGTTGTCGTCTATTAGATTATGGGGGTTATTACAACTTTGGAGGAGGTGTTAATCCGTCCCAAAAGTGACGGTAAAGTGACGGATATACCACCAGCCGTATTACGAGTCCATTATATCCTATGGAACTCGTAATACGGCTGGTGGTATATCCGTCACTTTTGGGACGGATTAACACCTCCTCCAAAGTTGTAATAACCCCCTATGTGTCATAGGGCCTATCCCAGGATAGATGGTGGAAGTTAATGAGTCCTGGTCTATGTGTGAATAGCGTAGGTGTCTTGCTACCCCATATGTGCCTTGGATTGTATTATTGTGTCATAATACTGCAAAGTACCTTAAGGGGTTGCTAGTTTGCTGATTAATCGTATGTTACGATCCTGTCCGGTCGAGGTCCTATTTTGCGTGAGGGCAACGTGTGACAGCGGGGGCTAATCTGAGTAAGGTTGTGTATGTTCGGTATAAGCTATGGATAATTTATATTATAATACTACAGTTTGCTGCATTACGTTATAAAAGGCAGAGGTATATTAGTCGCTTGACGGGACGTCGACCGTTATAAAGGGGCGAACGTGGGTTGTATGTCCAGGTAATTGATCTACTGTTCATCTGTGGAATCAGGTGCAGTCGTGTGCGTGTGACGGGGTTGCATTACACTGGGGGGAGGCTTTAAGGTGTACGTGTGTATGTCATCCTATTTATTGTGCTTCCGTTGTAATATAGTATCTCCGTAGAGGATAGTAGTATGTCTCTGTGATGTGTTATCCCCCGTGGCAGGTGTTCATGCCGTGCTATCACTCTGGCAAGCATCAGGATTTGTGTCATTGTGTATAAGTTAGGTTGTTTCCATTTTGGCCTCTGGGGGGAGAAATGGGGGATGATAGGGTCTGGCCGGAAAGTTCAAATATTTGAATTGCATGCAAGGTCAGGTGTAGTTGTGTGGCCTTGTTGCTGTTGTGTAATGTTGTGTTGTGAGATGTTCTGTAGTACAGTAATACGGTTAGGGGGGGGGTGCCAGCTTCTCTTTAGATGTTTGGTCGTGACCCTACAGAGCAGGGTCCTGGTGTATGTGTAACCTATGGAATCGGTAAGGTCTGATCTGTACACCTTGTATCATGCAATGGTCAGTCCATGCGATAGTGTTACAGAGTAAAGCCCCATATTGTCTTATAGAGGAGATAAACATATTAATCGTCTAGTGTTGAAAATGATGTTATCAGTTGTTAGATAAACATATATACAAAATCTGAATTTGTACTCATCCGTCCATGGAGTTATCGCCAGTCATGCTTCAATGTTTCGTAATTGTCCCACATGTACACAGTGTTGGATCGTCGTCTCAAGGGGATACAATCGTTGGTTTCAGAGGTGATCTAGATTTGTCTCTTTCTGATAACTGGGTATAGACTGCCACTGCGTGTAGAACCTGGCCCCTGTCGTCGTGCGATCTGGCTAGTCTCTCTGGATCCTTGCCCCTTTGACAGGTGTCGGTGTCATAATGGGTCGAACTTTCTTTCTCCGGGCCTGGGGGTAAGATTCCACCCCCCTCATCTTCCCCTGTGACATCTAATGGACGGCTTGTGTTGACAGAGTCCATAGGCTGATGTTGAAAAGAGTCAAGGAAAAGGCTCAGTTCTTCTGGGTTATAGAAGTCCTTGGATATTCCGTTTTTGGTGACCCACATTCTGGTGGGATCGAAAAGGCCGTATTTCATCTCTAGTTGACGAAGTCGGGGTCTTAGAGCTAGGAAGGCCTTTCTGCGTTCGCTGGTGTCTTTGGAATAATCGGCCGTTATTCGGATGTCATATTGGCCTATCCGGAAAGGGCCGTGGTTGCGCGCTGCTTGTAGTATTTGTCGGGTCTGATTGTGGCGCAATAGACAAGCAATAATCGGTCTAGGCCTTAAAGATGTGTCGGAGCGTTTCGGGCCTACTCTGTGCGCTCGTTGGAATTCCAGCGGTGGGTCAAAGTCTAGGGAAGTCAGTTTGGAGAGGGTGGAGCTCAGAAAGGTCTGTATATCTGTACCTTCTTCGTTTTCCGGGATCCCAAGTAGGCGGATGTTGTCTCTTCGACTCCTGTCCTCTAGGTATGTAAGTTTTCTCCTGAGATAGAGGAGGTCCTGATCCCTGTCTCGGGATGTGGCTACCTGCGTTTCTAGTGATTCCATGCAATGTTCTAAACCTATCACCCTAGATTGAAAGCCTGCAATGTCTGATCGCATAGATTTGGTTTCCAGGGTCAGTGAGGATATAGAAGCGTCCATTCCCTCTATTCGGCGACTGACGGCGGTGATCTCATGCAGTATCCGTTCCATGGTTGTGGATTGTTCCTTGTCGGACATTGGGGTGGTGATGCGTGAGGCGCTGTTGCCATGGAAGTTGGTCGCTTATGGTGGAGCGCTTCAGAAAATAGTAGCTGTGGATTTCTGGTTTGCTTTGCTGCCGGCCATTGCCTTGTCATCCTGCAAGGGCTACCCGGTTGGGTCCAAGGCTTTCCTCAGGGTCTAGTGGGGGCAGAAATGCACGAGTCAGTCAACCCTCATCACTGTTCCTTCTCCTTTGTTTTTTTTGTTTTTTGTTGCTTGTTTACTTATTTTCCCCCTGGTTTCTTTCTTTTCCTTTCCTTTTCCCCACTTTGTTTGTTCTGCCCCTGAGGCCGCTGCGGGGTGCGGTGCTCCGCTATTGTCGTCAGGCCGGAGAATTATGGCAATCGAAGTACTGAGACGATTAGGCAAGTGTGGGGCTCATTATAGTCCAGGGTATAGTTGAAACAGTGCCCACTACTTGCCGTTGTTGGTGGGTTTTGTTTCAGTTCATTTTGTTCTGTTGTAGGACACTCCTCCTGCGAAAGTGAGTTATGGGAAGGATGTTGAAAACAGGGCAGACAAGTCCCTCTTTATGGTGTATTGCCCCCAGGCCGTTGTAATTGATGGTGTGGATTCCTGCACCTTTTCTGTTGTCGCTGGGCCCCCACTATAGTCTGTGGGCGGCGACGGGGGCACTTGTTCCTTCTTCTGCCTCCAAATGACTTGGGGGACGGGGGGACGGAGGCGAGGAGTGGTGTCATTTGCTTCTTTGTTCTTGTTCCTTTTCTTGTTTTTTTTCCCTTTTTCCCCCTTTTCCTTCTCTTCCCCTTCCCCTTCTTCTTTTCCTTTTTTTTTTTTCTTTCTCCTTCCCTCCCTCACTTTACTTTCCCTTTCTTTTCTTTTCCCCTTGTTTTCACGTCTTTATTTCTTTACTTCTCTGTTCATTTGTTGCGTGTTTATTTATTTGCTTGTTTCCCCCTCCTCGTCTTCTTCCTTTCCTACTCCAGGTACTGGCTGCCCTTTTTTTTTTTTTTCTTGTTCGATTGGATCTTTTCCCTTTTCTCTTTTCCCTTTCCCCCTTCTCTTTTCCCTGTTCTCTCCTTCTCCCCCACCTCCCCTCCCCCGCTGTTGCATGGGCGCGGGGAGCCGTACCTGCCACGCTGGCTGCGCCGGCTGCTGTAGTGGTGGGGAGGCCGCTCCACTCCCAACTCGAGGACGCGGCTCCTCCCCCTCAGCTGGACCTCTGTCATCGAGGAGCACCGCGGGTCCTCCGGTGCTCCGCGGCGGATCTCTACACAAGGCCGGAGGTCCGGGACACCGAGAGGTTCCCCGAGGTCTCTCACACTGGGTTCCCCTCGTCTCAGAAGGGCCGGTTGCAGAGCTGGGGTGACGCGACTCTGCCCTCCATGTAGGCCATTTCTTCCAAGACGCTCTGCCAGCCGACAGGGTCTCGGTGGCAGGCCGTTCCTTCTCGAATCGGGGGCTCGGTGATAGTAGAGGAGCTCCGACGCGGGTTAGAATGGTTGTTTTGGCTGCCGCGGAGCCCCCGCAGCCTCCTCGGGATCGCTGCGGCACGGAGCTCGGGACTTAGGCGGCCATCTTCTTTCGTGGCCCGGCCATGCCCCCTGTTGTAAACGTTTTATAGCTCACTTAATTTTCATTTTTGGCATTGTTGAATTAATGGTAGTGTTTTCTTCACAATGCCGTGTGTGCGTGTTTGTAATTATGTTTCTATCCTTGTGGGGACTTGGGTGTGATAACACACACACACTGTGGGAACGTTATTGCACTGTGGGGACCTGAACCCAAGTCCCCACAAGGTAATATCTTCTAAATGACAGAAAATGAAACCAGAAACATGTGTGTCAATTTTTAAAACTTTTTATGGGGACCTGTGTTACAGCAAGTGTGTTTATTTTTATGCTTAGCTCTGCTCCTGTAGACAGGAGGTGTTACTGCTGGCTTAAACACACCAAGGAATCTAAACACACTTCAGTGATGGATTTACAATCTAGCAGCATATAATTGACACAAGAAAAGTAGCGTAGTCATCAATGAATATGTTTACTCATTTAAACAAGCTGTTTAATCACATTTAACCTTTTCTCTTTTTATTAAAACAAAATGTAATGAAAGGAATTGATTGAATCTGTACCTTATGTATTGCAAATGCAGTTTCTTAAATATAGCGCAGAAAGAGGGGTTTGTATTATCTGGAATTTGGTGTAATTTTGCTAAATCTTGCAAAAAGGAAATCGCACACATTTCTCATACTCCTCTATTATATTAAAATGCTAGCAAGCACATATTTCACAAGTTTTAGGGTGCAAAACTTGCTTGTTTCAGAATCGCCGTGCAAACTGTGGAGAATTCAAGCTCACAATTAAATTCCACTGTTAACTGTAGGTCACACGTTTAAACAGATTACTTTTAGAAACATTTATTAATAAGGCAGCCACCCTGGATACCTTTCAATGACAACACAGGGTGGAAAGCGGAGTTGAATTGCCAGGCTTTTAATTGGGGCGTACATTCAGATTAAACAACCAGGAATGCGAATTCTGGTGTAAAAAAACAAATTGATTTAGCAGTAGGCACATTGCGCTTTCTCCCATTATCTACACTATACAGATTTTAACCACTATAGGGATTGTGGCCTATAAGGGTTGTGACCAGCAAATTACGCTCTTCTCCAAATAAATGAAAAGCCTGATCTATCTAACAAACGTACATTCAAGAAGCGTCTGTCTAGCAATTTACTTATCTATTGAAAACCACGTAGCTTACTGGGACATTATAGTTAGGAATTGTCATTTAAAAACCTTAGAATTTCACTAAAACACCCAAAGGTTACAGGGATGCTATAGTAAGGATCAGAATAGCCATACAGAATACCATAGAAATTCAGGAGTTATAGTTATTTCAAGTAACTATAACTCATGCCCCAAGGTAACTATAACCCGCGCCCCCACCATGAACAGTTTTCTCATCAATATTGTTACTGGAAATGTTACAGTGATAGTATCAATGATGTCATGAAATGTCATGTTTGATGTATTATGTGTTGTAAGGAGCAGTCCATTTGATAGGTGCGAGTTACAGTTATCTTAGGGCACGAGTTATAGGCCCTGCGTCCAACCCCTTGTAGGCAACCAACCCCGTGCCATGCATGGCCTTCGGCCTTGCACAGCAGGGGCTAGCCTCAGGCACCTAACACTAACCCCATGCACTGCCTTTCCCCATGCATGGAGGTGGGATTTCTGCAGGGCTTGGCCTATTAGTGAAAAGGGTGTGGGGGCCATGCGACTCCCCCCCTCCCTGGGCTGATTGTGGCCCCAAAAATGGCCCGGGGGCGGGGAGGGGGGGTCGCGCAGCATCCCCCAGCATCTCCTTATAGGATTTTTAATGGCTGGGGTGAAAGATGTTTGCATGCAAAATGCAATTACCAGCAGCAATTTTCCTGAAAACCCTAGTTTCTAGCTAAGAATTCAACCTGTCTATCCCATTGATATGAAACGTAAAATGCAGGTTAAGGTCATTGATTTTAATTGCCTCAACAAATATTTCAACTGTTTGATGTGTGCCCCTCCATATAACAAATAGATCGTCAATGAACCACAGCCAACAAATGACATGCTCACCCCACCTTCTACCAAGGTCATTGATGAGCACCTGCTCCTCCAAGTCCATATGCAAACATGCATAACTAGGGGTAAAAGAGATGCCCATCAGTAGCCTATGTAGTTGCTTGAAAATTTCCTTGTTAAAAAGAAAATAATTACTCTACAAATACCACTTGATCATTGAAAGCCGCATCATTGTATGCTTGTACAGAGTGAATGGTCTACTCATTAAAAAAATGTTTAACTGACCAAAAGAAATCTTCATGGTGGATGCTGGTGTACAGGCATGTCACATTGAGTGTCATTAAGATATAATCTTTTCTCCAATGGTAAATCCTCTTCAAGAAGTCATCGTTGTCTTTTATGAATGATGGCAGGTTATGCACATATTCCTGCTAAAATAGTCAACATATCGACCTACTTTCATCCAAGCTATACCGGGCCAAGATAAAAGGCCTGTACAGTGGTTGTACCTGGTTTATATGAATCTTTGGTATTAAGTACATGACCAGTATTTTTGGATGATCATTTCTTAGAAAAGATACTCATCCTGACTCAACACACCTGTGTTTCTCAGTTCCATGTAGTATTAAATTCTCACTTTGTTCAAAGTCTCTCTATCACTTCTTACACAGTAACATCCATCAATCAATTGATAAGTGTCCTTGTTGTACATCTCTAGAGGCCATAATACTTTGTTACCACCCATGTCCGAATTTCTTATTACCACTTGATTCTGAGATCAATTTTTCTTAATCAAGTTGTCATAGCTTCTTGGTTGGTAATCATATTTTGTCTTATTCCCCTTGCTTACTTTTGTGCACATTCTCTTCATATCTCTTCAAATGCCAGCACTTGTGCGGCCGCGCCACTGGTGCAACCAAAGGCGCGCCTAAGGCAAGCCCGTCTGCACTCGTCCGCGCCCAAACGGGGCCCGGGCCAAGGATCCTGCCCAATTTTTTAACATAGGTACCCTCTCCCCGGCATACCTTCGCACGTTTGCTGATATATCTTGCAACCATAAGGTGCTCTCTGACTGCACTACAATCTGGAATTGCAGGAATTGCAATTGGGAACTTCAAGCTCCCCTAGATCTGAAGGAGGCCAGAGCCCAGTACGAAGGGACTCCTAAGCCAGGAAATTTGTCTCTCAGTGACAAGGTGGCTTATACAAGCCGCTTTGCTATGCCCTGATCAATGCTCGCTCGCTTCCCAAACATAAACTAGAAATTAGGGAGATGATCGACATTTTTAACATTGACTGTTTATTCATGACAGAAACTTGGGGCAAATTGGAATCTGACCCTGATTTTATTGAGGCTACTCTCCCAGTATATACCTATTATAGATTAGATAGGTCAATGAGTAGGGGAGGAGGACTGGCCATTATCTGCAGGGCCGTTTTATCATGCACATGGAACGGCCTCCCCTCTGAGATGTGTGAAGCTAGGGCCTTTAAGATTCTGCAGAATAATTCTGCTCTCCTTGAGGGTTTATTAATTTATCGGCCACCTAGACCCCCTTGCTGGCTTTTATCAAACTTGGATGGATCTGTTAGAACCCATGATCATGTCCACCAAGGCAATTATACTAGGTGATTTCAATATTCATTTTGACGAGACTCACAATCCAGCGGTCATGGAATTTTTAAATCTCATGGCGGCCCTGGACTGGACCCTTAAAGTATCCTCTGCCACTCACAAAGCAGGACATTTATTAGATGGGGTTTTCGCCCGCACTGAGGATCAGCTGGTATTATTAAATACCCCGCTGAGCTGGACTGACCATCATCTTCTGACCTTTAAATTTACAGCCAATTATCCCCCTCCGCTGTCCAAAACCAAGAGTAAAGTAATTAGACTATGGAAACAGATTAAGTTGGAAGAGCTGGCGCCTGCCTTGGAAGAGGAATGGGACAGGGCTAACAAGCTGTCCCTGCCCTTGGTAGATAGTTTTTATCAGGGTGTTGAAACTGCCATGAATCAATTGCCCCCGCTAAGATCTATGTGCCCGTAACTCCAAGAAGCCCAATCAACCATGGCTCACTAATGAACTCAAGCTCCTTCAAAAAAACTAACGTCAACAGGAGCGACAGTGGAAATCTAATCCTGCTCCCGAGGAGAAGGATATATTGAAGTCTGTTCTCAACATTTATAAAGCTGCGAGTTTTAAAGCTAAATCTAAATTTTATACTCTTAGAATTAAAGAGGCATTGAATGCCTCTAGAGAGCTTTGTAAAGTGATTAAGGCACTATCTACTCCTTCTAGGCCATCTGAACTGGAAAATTCCCAAGGGTTTTGTAACAAAGTAGCCAGGCACTTTGAAAATAAAATTCTTCAAATTCATGCCAACTTTACCCCTCATGGGGACATAGTGGACCACTCTCTTACGATGCTTTTGGATCCCAAAGCTGGCCTTTCAACCCTATCTAACTTTCAATCCCCTTCTCAGGATAGCATTATAAAGCTGATCTCTGAAATTAAATCAGGCTCCCCCCGGACCCCTGCTCCCTTCCATCTTCCAACTGGCCCCCAAACTTATGTCTTGTGCCTTAGTTCCAATTTTCCAGGAAGTCCTTAGTTCTGGGGTTTACCCTGCTTCCTGGAAGGAGACTACAGTCATCCCCCTGAAAAAAAGCTAGATGGTGACAGCCAGGACTTAAATAATCTTCGTCCGATTGCGCTCCTCCCTTTCCTGGCAAGGAATTTTGAAAAATTCATTATTAAGGAACTAGTAAAGATCCTACTGGAAGAGGAAGGTTTAGATCCCTCATAACATGGTTTTAGAAAGGCACATAGCACGGAGTCCGCTCTTATTTTCTCTTCAGACTCCATTCGGAGAATGGTGGATGAAGGGCAAGGGTCTTTCCTAGTTCTATTAGACCTATCTGCGGCATTTGATACCATCTCACCGCAAATTCTGCTGGCCTGCCTTTATCAAGCAGGATATTAGAGAGCAGGCTCTTAAACTTATGGATTCCTTTTTGACTAACAGATGGACCACTGTCAGCTGTGGCAATTTTAGATCCACAGCTTATCTATTACCCTGTGGGACTCCTCAGGGTTCCTCACTGAGCCCCACTTTGTTTAACGTGTATGTCGCCCCGCTGGCCAATTTGATTCGGTCCTTTGGATTCATTCCCACCTCCTATGCGGATGACACACAGTTGATTATCCCAGTTAATAAGAAATGGGAGAAAGTGGCGGATCGTTTCAACAATTGTATGCAAGCAGTTAGTAACTGGATGAGGACTAACTGGCTTAAACTGAACGTTGCCAAAACCGAAATTCTTTGTTTCGGGCTGGGCAACAAGCGATGGAATTCATGATGGTGGCCGACAGACTGTGGTACTCTCCCAATCCCTACTACCGTTAGTAAGAATTTAGGAATCATCTTTGACGATCACCTATCTTTCAAAAGTCAGGTGAATCTCACTGTAAAAACGTGCCTATGGTTTATAAAAATGTTAAGGAAAGTCTTTCCCTATCTTCAACAAGAATGGAAAATCTCAGCTACCTTAGCTTTGGTCCAAAATGGACTATTGTAATGCCCTTTTACTTAATCTGGACAAAGTCTAGCTGAATAAGCTACAACTGATCCAGAATCTGGCTGCTAGAGCTGTCCTCAATCTTCCCCGCTTGGCCTCAGTCAGAGACAGCCTTAAACAACTACACTGGCTCCCGGTGGCTCAGCGCATTACTTTTAAAACGCTCTGCTTGACTCACAAAGCTGTTCATGGCATTGGTCCTCAATATCTGATCACCAAGCTCTGTTGGTATAGACACAAGAGACACCTTAGGTCATCCGAGGCCTACAGAATTGAGGTTCCTCGTACCAACAAAGTCAAATGGGGTGATCAAGCCTTCACCGCGGCCACAGCACAATGTTGGAACTTGCTTCCCCTGAATATTAGGAAAGAACCTAGTTATTTAAGTTTCAGGAAATTGATTAAAACCTGGCTCTTCCCACGCTAGTCATTGCCTTCGCTTTCCTTTCCTGTCACCCTTTTTTTCAGTCTTGGCATCTCTCACCTTCTGTCAGCGCTTCGATGCTTTCTGAGCCGGAATGCGCTTTATAAATTTCACATACATACATACATACATATCTTCAATAACACATTGATTAAATGCATCAATGGAGTCATTGGATGTAGTTGGTGTGAACCTCAAGTCTGGCTTAAAAGGTGTGTTAGCATCCCCATACACATCCAAATTCGTTGTCTCAATGATTTGTTGGTCTGTGACTAATTCAGATATGCCCAGTGTTTTGTTTTTCAATTCTTGGAGCTTTCTTATTATTTGCAAATCTGAGTCTTGTAAACCTACCTCATTTTCTTACTTGTCACTTCTGGTGGGGTGGGGTGCACGTTTGACTTCTTGGAGATGGTAGTTCATCAACTTCAGTTTCCTAATGTATTTGTACATGTCTATTATTGTCTGGCTGTAGTTAAGTAAACTTTCTGGCCAGGATGTTAAACCCAGCAATAGGATCTTTATTTAGCAGAATGTCTGAGAGGTTGACCACTGTCATAGCTTCGTCACTGATTACTTTGTCTTCTATTTTTTGTTTTTGTGATTTTCGATTTCCTGTTGTGCTTCCTTCGCTCACTCCTTCTTTTGTACCTCCTTTGTCAGACCTGAATTTCTGGCCTCGATGTCAGAGCATTTGACGTCTGTCCATCCTTAAAAATTGTAACTCATCTACAAGTGTTGGTTTGTTTGATCCCTTGGGGCCACTGGCTCCTGTTCTTCCATCGTCAGAGTCAGTTTCTGTTTCTGAGCTCGGCTTGGAACCTGTTCCACTTATCCTGTTATCCTAAAAAGCCCTGTTGTTCTCTGTTAGGCTCTGCCTACTCTTGAGAGTATCAAAGCGTCTGGCAAATGTAAAAATGTGACCTTGCTCATAATCCACTTTAACGCAATTGAATTTTTGCACCTTCCTTGCTTTTCCTATATCTTCCTGTGTTTTTTAAACGTATCACCATCTCATAAAATGTTTGCATCACTTTTGCTCTGTGTGTGTGTACTGAGTTAATCATTAGGGGCCAGATGTATCAAAGGGTTTTTCCCATTCTGTGTCAATGGGGAAATGTGTTTGTACATATGGCCCTAAGTTGGTTATTCTTTAACTGTAACTCACTCTGATCAATTTCAGCATACTTTACAATTATAAGCACCTCAAGGCTTCTATGTTACTCTCAGCTCACTCTCATCATTTGTGCGTTAGGATTCTCATAGCTTGAGGCTGTCAGGATTCTTAAGCCCGGAGATATGCGACCAACATCCAAATATTTCAGTAGGGCCCTCCTTTCCCACCATTTGGCCTGTTCACTTCGCATTAAAGTCTCTAATTGTCTCAGTTTGACCTTAGTGTCAACTTCATTGGGACTTACAGATGCTGCGCCTGTCTGCTGCTGTTACCACTTCCTGGTACATTGTAAAATAGTTGATCAGCTGTTGCTTCTCATTCACACAGCACATCGACGGACATAACTGCTTGCTTGTTGTACCGCTTGCAATCCCTGTTTACTCTCTTGCACAGGATACCTTCCAACCCACTTCTGTCCTCACTCACTGCAGTATTGGATAATATGTCCGGGGTCCTCTGACTCGTCCTGATGTTTGCATTACTACAGAATCTGCCACAGGCACTGGGGATCATGCGGCTACTTCTCTGAAGTCTCTCCTCCACTCGGCTTCCACAGAACCAGCTGCACACCATGTTGATCTCAGTAGACAGGGGATCTACGAAAGGAAGTCAGCCACATCCGTAAATATTGTTTTAACACCCGTAGGCGTCAAAGCTCCTCCAAGGAACAATCGCAGACCAACTCACTCTCCAACAAAATGTATTTCTGCAATGATTCCTCCATTAGATGCTTTGGCCAAACCAATGGCCTTGTTCACAAACTGCTGGCGATATTGTTGATACTTTTTATTGTCTCCACATGACCGCCACCGCAATAAAAAAAACTACAATGCCATAAACGTCATAGTATTTTGTCATTATTTACAGACTCTATGTAATTAAAAGCTTGGCGTGTAACTCCAATTACAATATTTGCTATGTGCAATTCATCCATGACAGTGCAAAATTAAACTTTAAAAAGGTTTTAAATTGTCAACATCATTCTCTTTCTTCCTCCAAAATTAGCTCTTACTACTTTTTTAAACCAACCCATTTAGCACACAATCACGCTGAAGTGAGTGATACACTCAAACAGGTCATTTACATTTTGCTAGTATCACAACTACTTCAGTATTTTCCACATAATTTAAACAGTCTCAAATTATATATATAACTTTAATTATATAACTATAACTTTTGAATCAGTTTAGTTTGAAACTATTTTTTGTTGAAATCTGCAGAATTTGCAGCAGATGATGGATTATGTGTACAATTTAGCAAATCTATAATTATGCAAAAATTGCTGCAGCATACAATTACTTAATTCTAGTGGCTCTGGCTATGAATGATGTAGTATGCAAGAGTATAACCAGGACATGAAAAAGGCATGAGTTATAGTTATGTAATGTGGTGAGTGAGGTGACAAATCTGTGTTTGGAGGTGCATGACTGATAGTAATTTGAAGGTGGTGTGTAAATTATAAATTAAAGTTATATTATAACTTTAGAACTTTTTGATGTTTGTGTATTTTAAGTTGGGTTTGAATAGAACAAATAAATAAACTATTTCTAGTTATAAATTATCCTCAACATTCGTTTTGTTCATAATATATTATTATTTTTTTTAAATAAAAATGTGTTTCAAATCGTAGTGTGAAGTGTCATATTCATTGAAAAGTAAAGTGAAGTGTCATACAGTACAGTGAAGGAGAGTGCCGTAGAGTCTAGTGTCATAGATTGGAGTATTGTAGAGTGGAACAGAGTGGAGTTGAATAGATTGATTGACATAAAGTATAATGGAGTGAAGTGTTAGACAGTGGAGTGTTGTGGAGTATTGTAGAGTGGAGTGGAATAATTGGGGGTAGATTTACTAATAAATCATCAAAGTGTTGGTTGAGAGGAAGAGTGCAATATATTAGAATCAGTTCATATTAAGTCAAATTAAATGAATCCTGTAGCTTAGAATGTGTAGAAATGTTTTCTTTCCTATAATGACTTATTGTGCAAGAAAGGTTTTGTTGCTTTCTGTTAATCACTGTTAATTTTACAAAAACAAATCAGAAGAAGGGAAAGCCCTTTCTTGTTTTCACAGTGGCATGTCAAATAGTAGAGTTGAATGTTGTACAGTGGAGTGTTATGAAATGGAGTGTGGTGGAGTTGAGTGCCATTCAGTAGAGTGTTGTAGAGTGGCATTGAGTACAGAGTGTAGCGACATAGAGTGGAGTTCAGTGAAGTACAGAGTTGTACAGTTTAGTGTTGATGAGTATAGTGTCACACCGTAGAGTGGCAGAGAATTTTGTACAGTGTAGTGTGGTACAGTGGAGTGTGATTTTGTGTGAGAACACAGTGCATGGTAGAGTGGCAAATTACAGTTAGTGTTGTCTGGTTAGCAAACTGAAAAGACGGTATAATGAAGTGTGCTACTTATAATATTTGAAGGTGGTCTATTATTTGTAAATGAAAGCTATAACTATAACCCTAGAATTTATTAAAGTCTGTGTAAAGTTTCATTTGTGTAGGGACAAAACATGTTTTCCTAACTATAATTGAGCTTTAATCTTTGTTTTTTTCATTGAATTTCAATATTTTTTTTATTTTAAAAAAGTGTTTCAAATTGTAGAGTCCAGTGTCATTGAGTGGAGTGTTGTTATGTGGAGTGCCATGCTTTACAGTGGACAAGAGTGTTGTGAAGTATGTTAGAGTGGAATAGAGTGGTGTATCATGAAGTGTAGTAAATTGTTATATAATATAGTGCCATGTTGTCTCATATTGAGGAATCCAGTATCGTAGAGTGGAGTGGTGAGTTGTACAGTGGGATGGAGTGTCATAGAATAGGGTGTCATAGACTGTCATAGAGTAGAGTGTTTTAGAGTGGAGTAGGGCAAGGTAGAGTGTTGTAAAGTGGAGTTTCCCTGAGTGGTGTGTCTTGAGTACAGTGGAGGAGAGTGTCGAAAAGGGGCCTGTCATCTAATATAATGGAGAGGAGCAGAGTGGAGTGGCATGTCGTTGAGTGCCATACAGTATAGTACAGTGGAGAGGAGTTGCATAGAGTGTAGTACAGTGTTGTAGAGTGGAGTTAGATACAGTGGAGTACAGTGTCGGACAGTGGAGCAGCGCAGAGCGGGATATGGTACAGTGGTGTGGAGTGGGATAAAGTGTAGTAGAGTGTGGTGGGGTGGTGTGCCATAGACTATAGTGGCATGGAGTACTCTACAGCAGAATGGCACAGCATACAGTTGAGTAATCATAAACTGGAGTACTGTGTAATACAGTAGAGTATAGTGGGGTGTCAAACAGTATCGGAAGGTGTTGTAGACTACAGTAGAGTAGAGTGGCATACAATATTGTTGAGGTTTGTACAGTTGAATGGTGTACAGTACATTACAGTGTTGTAGTGTGTGGTTGGGTGGATTGATACACAGTGTTATAGTATACAATGGCATAGAGTTGCATAGAGTGGAATGGCATACAGTGGAGTAGTGGAGTAGAGTGGTGTGCTGTGTCAGAGTAGCACAGAGTTAAGTGGGATGTAGATGTAGGTAGAGGTTCGTACAGTGTCCGCTAGGCGAACTAAAGTTTTGTAGAGTAGCATAGAGTGAAGTAGACTGTTGTACAGTGGCCTACAATATAGTACAGTTTTATACAATTGAGTGTAGGTGAATAGACAAGAGTAACGTGTCAGAAAGTGGCATACAGTGTATTAGATTGTTATACAGTGTAGTTGCATAGAGTGCAGTAAGATGTCAAACAGTGGAGCTGCATATAGTGAATTGTACAGTAGCCTAGTCTGAGGTAAAGGCTCGTACAGTTCAGTAGAGTTGAGTGAAGTGGCATACCATATGGAGTGTATTGGTATGTCCGGGTAGAGTGGCAAGGAGTGGAGTGGCGTAGCATAGCTAGTAAACGGTTATAAATTGGAGGGACGTCTCATAGAGAAGAGTAGAATGCTGTGTTGTATATTGTATGGAAAAGTGCTGTATGTTGGAATGGGGTGTTCTACATGGGAGTCTACAAGCATAGAGTGGAGTGTAGAGTTGCACAGTGGAGTGTTCAGGGATACTGTGGAATAGTGTTGCAGAGTACAATAAAGTGTTGTTTACGTTTATAGAGTAGAGTTATATAGATTGGAGGAGAGTGTCATAAAGTAGTGCAGCAAAAATTGGAGTGGTGTACACTGTAGGGGCATAAAGTGGCTTACCGTACAGTAGAGTAGTACACAGTGGAATAGAGTACAGTGGAATATCTTACAGTGGAGTGCAGATGAGTGGAGTAGCTTATGATAGAGTGGAAATGTGTACAATGAAGCAGAATAACATAGAGCCGAGGAAACTGTTATAATTTGGAGTGGCGTCTCATAAAGTGGAGTGGAGTGCTGTGTTGTACACTGCTGGAAAAGGTCATAGACAGAGTAGCGTCTTGTACAGTAGAGGGTACGAACACAGAGTTGAGTACAAATGTGAACAGTGGAGTGATGTCCAATGGCATAGCATAGAATTAAATAGCATAGATTGGAGTTCCATGGAGAGCTGCAGAGTGGAATGTTGTAGAGCGGAGTGTCATTCAGTAGAATAGAGTAGAGTGGAGTGGCACACAATGGAATGGTGTAGAGTAAAATAGGGTATAGTGGAGTAGAGTCCAGTGGAGTGGCATACAACACAGTGGAATAGACTGGAGTGGTGTAGAGTGGAAGTGAAAACAGTGTAGGAGCGTAGAGTGTAGTAGCGTACAGTGGGATTGTGTATGGTGTAATACCATGGAGTGGAGTGGCATAGGATGGAGTCTCACAGTGAAGAGGCATAGCATGGAGTGGCTTAGAGAGGAATAGCTTATAGTGGAGTGGCGTTCAATGGCATAGCACTGAGTGTCATAGAGTTGAGTGGTGTACATAGGAGTGGCATATACTGGAATACTGTAGAGTGAAGTGGTTTATAGTGTAGTGGGGATACAGTGGAGTAGCATAAGGATGTATATGAAATTTAGCAACACTGTGGATGTGCAGAGAAATGCAAACAGCGAATTGTACTGCCTCACGTCTCTCCAAATTTACCAACCAACACGCATGGTGGCCTTGAGTTGCATTGTAAATTTGACATATGTATGTGTTGCCTATATTGCGTGACACCATGTGTAATGCCAGCGCACCGCAATAAAATAAAACAGATAGTAATCTTTGGGACCATGTTGTACTGCAGTAATTTTGAGTTACGTCATGGTACTTGTGTATAATTGGGCAATGGCTCCTTTTAGAAAATAAAAAGGCAGGCATATTGTTTTCAATACACTTTGGCTGTGTTTTGTGCTAGAGCATTAGATATAGGTAAGTAGTAGGTTATATTGTGGTCCCCTATCTATTACCACTTTATTAAAGTGGTACTAGCTAGGGAAATTTATTTATATATTTTTTTACATATTTTTAAATAATTTTAAAGAGTACTGCACTGGTACCCAGTATGTACTGAATTTGGTGGGAAATGTTTCTTTTTTTTTTTACATTTTGTTTTAAGTTGGGCAGTATTTGCCCGGTATTCTTTAGATATTTCAACAGTAGTCATACATTTTTTTTTTACAGAATTACATATGTTGAAAATTGTACATACACTGTACTACAATATATTTGTGAAATATAGTATATTACAGTGTTATTTCTGTTTTTTAATTATATATTTTCTTTGAGTAACGTGGTACTTCCTAGGTAGTACCGCTATACTCCTTAACATCCTTTTTTTTTAATATACAGAAACTTATCATTTTTTCCCACTTATTGCCATTGGAAAAAAGATTTAAAACCTAATACTTACCTATATCTAAGACCTTAGCAAAACACTGGCAAAATGGCTTTAAAACAACAGGCCTGCCTTAAACTCTTTTAAAGGCAGTCATTATTTAATCAAATAATGAATTGTAATTACCATGTATTATGGTAGTTTCATGAAATTTCACGAAATTCTGCGAGAGTACTGAAGTCACAGATATTACTAAGTATAAATATCTTATAACTTAAAAAGTACTTAACCTACTTACCTGCACTACCCAAAAATGTGTAATTTTGTTAAATTGCATGTAGATTTGTTCAGCTGTCTTTACACTACATCAAATATAATACTTACTTACGCCTACTACCGCTCCCCGACTATAGGCCATCAACCAGGACTCTCCAGCCATTCCTGTCCTGGGATTTTCTTTCAATCTGACTCCAGGTGTAACCTATCTCTTTGCAGTCAGCCTTGAGGCTTCAAGGTGTTTCTTGGCCTTCCTCTTTTCCTTTTCCCTTGAGGATTTCAGCTAAGGGCTTGCCTGGTGGTGTTGTGACCTATCCAACCTTAGCATCTTTTCATGATTTCTTAGTGAACTGGGAGTTGGAGAGTCTACTGCGGTGGGTCATTGTTGCTGATGGTTTGGCCAGCGAATTTGGAGGATTTTTCTCAACCAGGTGTTAGTGTAGACCTGGATTTTGTTAGTGGTTGTCACTGTTGTTCTCCAAGATTCTGCTCCATATGGAAGGACTAATTCTATATTGGTGTTAAAAAGCCTGATCTTAGTTTGCAGGGACAGGTCCTTGGAGCGCCATGCTGAATGAAGGCAGCCCTTGCTTTGCCGATTCTTCAAATACAGTATTCTAAAGAAAATGTATTGGTGGTAAAATCTGTTTTGTATACCCCTTTTATCTTTGCACCCACTTAATGATTCACCACAAAAGTTGACATCATCATTTAGACAATGCTATAGGTCTGGAAATGTTTTGTGGTGATCAGTCAAATGGGTGGAAAGTTATTTGGGGCACAAATCTGCACAATTCTTATCTCTGGGAATCCTAACTATAACTACAGAGTGGCAATCAGATTTAATGTGATTTCTATCTTTCTATTTGTTGTATTTGTTATTGGTTTACATAATTATGTGACCATAAACATGTCTTCCAGCTGTTGACGTAGTACATTTGAAACTTCACATATGCCGTCTGTTTATTTTTTGGGCTTCTTTTATACTTTTAGTAGGATTATGTTACATATGAAAGCCACAGTGATCGCATGTCAGTCATTATTGTGGTATGATTTTCATAAAATTTGGCAATACGTGAATTCAGTGTGATTAACTAGATTAGGGCTGAAAAAAACATTTTCATCCACCTAGTCATCTGATCACTGACTCAAGAGTTTTGCAAAATGTTTGCACTATCATATATGGCAAACTCCTAGGGCGACCTACCCAGGAAATGTGAGGAAAATGAAGAGCACTCCTGGGCAAAAAATGCCATTGTAGGTGCTTGACTAGCGAGTGATGGCTGAGTTGCGAGCTCGCCAATGGCCATTTAAGTGCCGGATTCAACCGCCACTTTGTTTCTGAGTTGCGAGTTTTACTTGTTGAATTTCAGTGAATTTGCATGTTTAAGTCACACACATAACTTGCTTATAAACTGTGTTTTCTGTGATTTTTATATGGTATAATGTACCACTGCCATACATTTTAAAGTGTCCAAAGGTACACAGGTCAAAGAGCATAAATACAGGCACAGTTTAAAGAGTGAAAACAAGAAATGGCTTTCCCTTCTTCTGATTTGTTTTTGTGAAATGAACAGTGATTAACAGAAAGCAACAACACTTTTCTTGCACAATAAGTCATTATAGGAAAGAAAACATTTCTACACATTCTGAGCTACAGAATTCTTTTAATTTGACTTAATATGAACTGATTCTAATATATTGCACTCTTCCTCTCAACCAACACTTTGATGATCTAAATCTACCCCCAATTATTTACACAGTTTGTGGGGAAAAAGGATGGTGTGTCCATGTATTAGAAGGAATAAAGTACCCTCTACCATATATTATAAGGATATTGCAAGTCATCTCAGAGTTCCATGTCCTTATAAGAGATTTTGGCGTTTGGTCGCGTTCCTGTATATTGTCATAGAACTCCTTGGTGACTTGTATTATCCATACAGCATTGGATACTTTTATATCTATGTATGCAGATACACAAAGTGTAATATGCAAATTATTATCATTGATGAGTGGTCATGACTCTCGGGGGTGAATCCCTGAGTGGGTTATGCTGTCCCTCCTCTCTTCCAACAATGGTACCTACTAGGTAATGCATTCTGTTCATCTCCATATAGGGTTTATGTCATGACATTTTTCAAATATATTTGTTTTTTTAGTAAAATAGCTTTTTTTATAAGTCTTTTTATTTGATTTTCAATGGGTACATACCATATTAAGGAAAAGTATGCAAAACAATACGTCACAGCAGCACCAGAGCAGTAAAAAGGAACATCAGTCTCCCCAAATCACCCACAGAGCCATAAACATATCCTCTTGCATATCAACAATTGGTCTCTTTCCCACATCATAGGCATCCAAATCCTTCTGCCCCTCAATAATCAATACTTTACAGTCTACAGCGCACTCCGGTGGATCCGTAGTCCACAGATTTCTACACATTTAACAAGTGGTGCGCTGTTCAGGCGCCCCAGACCCTCCCGAGCTTTCGTGGGCAACCTCAGTTTTCATATGTTACCTTTTCTGCCATCATGAATCCACCAATCCCTCTTCACCATGGGGGATAAGTCTGATCCCCAAAGACGACCCACATCTCTCTTAGCCACCACCAGCCCTAGATTGCAGAATATAAGCCTGGCCTGGGGCAAGTAAACATCACTGGGAATAAATTAGAGTAAATTTGTGCTCAAGGAGGATCTGCTCCGACAGTACCCACCGCAGTTCCTCAACAATCTTTGTCCAATATTCCTGTATAACAGGGCATCCCCAGATGGTATATAGAAAGGTACCAATTGGCTCTTGGCATCAAAGACAGTTTGGATGTTGTGACCTCCCTATAGTGTGTAGACACTGTCTATCATAGTAGACCCTGGGAAGGATCTTGAACTGGATTAGTCGCAGCTGTGACCTAACGGCTACTTCTTTTGGGAACATCAGTGTTGCTTCTCAGTCTATATCCTCTATTTACCGTATATCAGCCTCCCAACGACTGCGCAGTCTGCCAAGTGTGTCCGGCATATTATTGTTAATGGTCCTATACACCATAGACATGACTTTAGTATCTAACTGTTCTGTCAACAATCTACCTCCCAATAGGGGCGTATTCCGTTATTCCCTCCCCCGGAAGGCCCTTTGCCCTCCATGCCTGTCTGGAAGAACTGCGTCCTGTTCAACCCACAGGCAGCCCGAAGTGACTCACAAGGCATGAGGTCTCCCCCTCTACCACATCTCCAATGGTGGAGATTCCAATGCAATCCCAAGCCTCAAAGCCGGTCAGTTCACCATTTTCCAGCAGCCAGCATCCCTCCCACAGGGGGATCATCCTGGTGGGCGTACACATCCATCCCAGAACCCTGGTGACCTTAGCCCTTGCCCAAGAGGTACCCGGGTAGCAGGTAAGAGGCGCCCCCCCACCTCCATATAAGTAGTGGAGCCATGATTTCCCCTCCTACTGCAATTGCTCCAACCGAAAAGTAGGGTGGTCCCCGGGGCATACATCCACTTATTAATATTGATCAGATCTGCCGCCCAGTAATACGCCTCTACATCTGGCAGAAACAGGCCCCCATTATATTGATTATGTTGCAGTGATTTAAGTGCTATTCGGGGGTGTTTCTTTCCCCCCCAGAAAGAGCCGCACATCTTGCCCTAGGGTTTGGTTACATGCAACAACTTAAGAGGTAAGTGGAAGGCCCCCTCACCATTCCATATCAGCCCGACAGGCCCCAGTCACCCTCCCCAGGTTTTGAGCATGGCAAAAGTTCGCTGTTAGAAATGGGGTCTTTGGTTGACAGTCAGGTTACCCCCTGTTCAAGCAAGGACCCTCACTCTAGTCAGGGTAAAAGAGAATCACCCTCAGCTAACCCCTGCTTACCGCCTTGGTAGCTTGGCAGAGCAGTAGGCTTAACTTCAGAGTGCTAGGTGTAAAGTATTTGTACCAACACACACAGTAACTTAATGAAAACACTACCAAATGACACAACACAGGTTTAGAAAAATAGGAAATATTTATCTAAACAAAACAAGACCAAAACGACAAAAATCCACCATACACAAGTCAAGTTATCAAACAAAATGCATAAAATGCATAAGTAGTTGTAAACACACACTAACGCTGCTAGCGTGAAATTGTACCTGGTGCGCGTCAAAAATAACCCAGCATGGGCTGGTGTGCGTCCAAAATAACTCCGCACAGCGGTACGTAAGTCGGAAATCCAGCCGCACGATGATCTGAAATCCCCGCAGCGCAGGTTGTGATCTCCCAGCTGCGCGTCGTTTCTCCTGCTCCGTGTATCGATTCTTCTGTCGCGTTTCCTGTGAGTGTCGTTTTCTCAGCTGTGGAGCCAGCGGCGCGTTCTTTTTTTCAGCCGCAGATCGGAGTCGCGTCAGTCTTTTCCCCGCACGGCGGTACGTGAGTCGGAAATCCAGCCGCACGATGATCCGAAATCCCCGCAGCGCAGGTTGTGATCTCCCAGCTGCGCATCGTTTTTCCTGCTCCGTGTGTCGATTCTTCTGTCGCGTTTCCTGTGAGTGTCGTTTTCTCAGCTATGGAGCCGGCGGCGCGTTCTTTTTTTCAGCCGCAGATCGGAGTCGCGTCAATCTTTTCCCCGCACGCCGCTCTGTGCGTGGATTTTCTTGTCTTTAGGCTGCCAGCTTCTCCTTTCAGGGTCCCAGGAACTGGATGGGCACCACAGGGCAGAGTAGGAGTCTCTCCAGAGACTCCAGGTGCTGGCAGAGAGAAGTGTTTGCTGTCCCTGAGACTTCAAATAAAAGGAGGCAAGCTCTAGATCAAGCCCTTGGAGATTTCTTCTCAAGATGCAAGGCACACAAAGTCCAGTCTTTGCCCTCTTACTCTGGCAGAAGCAGCAACTGCAGGATAGCTCCACAAAGCACAATCACAGGCAGGGCAGCTCTTCTTCCTCAGCTATTCAGCTCTTCTCCAGGCAGAGGTTCCTCTTGGTTCCAGAAGTGTTTTCTAAAGTCTGTGGTTTTGGGTGCCCTTCTTATACCCAATTTCTCCTTTGAAGTAGGCCTACTTCAAAGTAAAGGCTCTTTTGGATGTGAAATCCTGCCTTGCCCAGGCCAGGCCCCAGATCCTCACCAGGGGGTTGGAGACTGCATTGTGTGAGGGCAGGCACAGCCCTTTCAGATGTGAGTGACCACTCCTGCCCTCCCTCCTAGCACAGATGGTTCATCAGGATATGCAGGCTACACCCCAGCTCCCTTTGTGTCACTGTCTAGTACAAGGTGCAACCAGCCCAACTGTCAAACTGACCCAGACAGGGAATCCACAAACAGGCAGAGTCACAGAAATGGTATAAGCAAGAAAATGCTCACTTTCCAAAAGCGGCATTTTCAAACACACAATCTTAAAATCAACTTTACTAAAAGATGAATTTTTAAATTGTGAGCTCAGAGACCCCAAACTCCACATGTCCATCCGCTCCCAAAGGGAATCTACACTTTAATCAGATTTAAAGGTAGCCCCCATGTTAACCTATGAGAGGGACAGGCCTTGCAACAGTGAAAAACGAATTTAGCAATATTTCACTGTCAGGACATATAAAACACATTACTATATGTCCTACCTTAACCATACACTGCACCCTGCCCTTGGGGCTACCTAGGGCCTCACTTAGGGGCGCCTTACATGTAAGAAAAGGGAATGTTTAGGCCTGGCAAGTAGGTACACTTGCCAAGTCGAATTTACTGTTGAAACTGCACACACAGACACTGCAGTGCAGGTCTGAGACATGATTACAGAGCTACTTATGTGTGTGGCACAACCAGTGCTGCAGGCCCACTAGTAGCATTTGATTTACAGGCCCTGGCACCTCTAGTGCACTTTACTAGGGGATTACTAGTAAATCAAATATGCCAATCATGGATAAATTAATCACATATAATTTACACAGAGAGCATATGCACTTTAGCACTGGTTAGCAGTGGTAAAGTGCTCAGAGTTCAAAAGCCAACAGCAACAGGTCAGAAACAATTAGGAGGCAGGGGGCAAAAAGATTGGTGATGACCCTGCATAAGCAAAAAAGTCCAACATCCGCCTTATTTGTTATGAATATACCAAGATATTTAAGTCCCTCACTCCAATATTGCAGTTGACGAGGGAGGGGGTGGAGGACCGTGTTTTCCTGCGGTGCATACAACACTGATTTATCCCAGTTAATCCGGTAACCAGAATAGCTCCCATACTCTGCAAATACATAAAAACGTCTTGGAAGAGAGTCCAGGGGTCTCCCAACATATAGAAGCATATCATCTGCGTACAAGGAAATGTGTTCCTTTTCCCTCTCTTCCTCTCTCAGCCTGAACCCATGTAACTCAGGATGGACATGGATCCTGCACACCAGGGATTCTATTGTGAGGGCAAATAACAGTAGTGACAAGGGACATCCCTGTCTAGTGGCCCTTTCAATAGGAAACTCAGATAAAAGGGTCCCATTCACCCTAACTGCCACCACCGGGTTACAGTAGAGCAGCCTCGCCCATTCCCGATATCTGAGGTCAACTCTGAATCTCTCTAAAGTACGCTCCGGGAAGGGCCAGTGCACTGCATCGAATGCTTTTTCAGCATCCAAAGCCAGGAATATGTTAGGATTTGTGCGTTGCAGGACAGTATATATCGAATTATGTGTGCCCCTCAAATGATATCTTGTGGAGCATCCCGGCATGAAGCTGGATTGGTCCCTATGAACTAGGGGGAGTGATAACACCCTGAAGGCGCACCGCTAAAACTGTGGTCAAACCTTTCACCTCTACATTAAGGAGGGAAATCGGTCTATATGATGCACAGGACACTCTAGGCCTTCTTTCTATATGTATTACCACTATCTCTGCCCGCCTCAAATCCGGAGGGAGGGTTCCTTGGCATTTCGCCTCTAGGAACATATTAAGGAGATGGGGAGCCAAATATCTCCAAGTCTTCTGAAAAGCTCCACTGGGAGCCTGTTAGGGCCCGGGCTTTTCCGGAGAGCAGCTTTATCATGGCTGCTTTAATCTCCTCCAAGGTGATGTCCCTTTCTAACACTCCCTGGACCGCTGCATCCAGGATTGGGACGGCTATATTTTTTAGTTATTCCCTAATCAAATGTGCCTCCTGTAGGGGGCATGCCTGGTACAAATCCCGATAGCATCTGGCAATGGACTCAGCAATTTCTTTATTTGAGGAAACCATAGCTCCCTCTAGTATCACAACCTCATCTGCCCACCTCCCCTCCATTTCCAGTGTGCAACTGAATTCTGCTTTCATTCTCCGCCGCTTCCTTAAACCCTGTCCTAACTAATTCCATCTGGCGAAAGGCGGGAGGGGCAGGAACCCATCCCAACGCTTCCTCCAGCTGCATGCAGAAGCTAGCGCTCATATCCTTTGAGATTTACCATTGGAGATGTGGTACCTTCCTTCTCTTTCATGCCACTAAGTTCTGAACGCTATCTCGGATCACTGTCTTGTACGCTTCCCAGAGCACCACCGGAGACTGAACCGATCCCAGGTTTTCCCATAAATATAATTCCGTGTCCACTTGGAGCCCTGAGCCACCTCCCGATCCTGCAGTCCCAAGCCCCCAGCCTCCATTTCTGGGCAGCCTCGACCTTCCTCCCAATTATCACCATCAGAGGAAAGTTATCAGACAAGCCCCTGACCAGGTATTCCGCCCAGTGGACAGTTCCCACCTCCCCCACTGGGGAGAAAATATAATCCAGTCTAGAAAAGACCCTGTGGGCCCCGGAAGAGTATTTCCTGTCAGTGGGATGGGCACAGCGCCACAGGTCAGACAGTCCCATTACTGCTGCAAAGCGATACAGTGAGGTATGGGGGGCATGTCCCCTGGATACCCCAGAGCGGTCCCGATCCGTCTCCATTACTGCATTAAAATCACCCCCCACCACATGGAGTGGGGAGTCTGCCTCCAGTAAAATCTCTGCTAACTTCTCCAGCAAGGGAGCTTGGAGTCTTGGTGGGGCATAAGCACTCAAAACAGTACTACCCCTGCACCCCCACATACCTACCCGCTGAGTCTTTCCACTGTCTTGTTAGGCGGAAGGGAGGGGACCTATGTATCAAAATCGCTACTCCCCTGGAGCCAGAAGTAAAGCCAGCATGTGCCAGCAAAACATAAGGTCCCCTACCCAGGAATTTACACCTCGTGCCCTTAAGATGCGTCTCCTGCAACAAAACAACATCGGGTGTATGCTTTTGATATATTGTGACACCAAACAACAGTTTAACCCTATCTCCAAGCCCATATACATTCCAGTATAAGACAGAGAAGGCCTGTGGGTCCCCTCGGGGATACCCCGGGTTACCTTCGAAGGTCATTTCAGACAAAAAGGAAGTATAATAAGCGTGCAGAGACCTCCGTCCTGGGATACCTGAACACCTGAACTGGCCACCTGGAGTCCAGTAGATCGTTAGGAGAGACCTATTAAGCACATGTGTCTGTGGCTTATCTACCTTGAAGAAAAAAAGACAAAGAACAAACCCCCACAGACTCCCACCCCTCTCCCTTGCCCCCTCCCACAGGCCCCTGCGAGTAATGAACCCCATACACTGACTCTGCAGGAGTCGAGAGGTCTGTAGCCCCACTCCCCTCCCTGGCCCTTCAATTCAGAACTACAAAACCCAGAACAAGGGTAGCCGCGGGGAAGAACAAAGCTCCTTTGCTCAGTCCTCAAAATAGACAAAGTTACTTTATGTGTGAAGAACACTCCTATACCACCTCTTGTTCCCTTTCACGCAGAGGGCGGGGGGGACAGAAGCAGTCAATCCTTTCTCCTTCGGCCCCATATCACAGAGCTGTCTCCACAGTCTTGTCCCCCCCCTCAGACACACAGGCCAGTTCGTTAATTTCTAGTTGGTTGATAACCGCCACCAACGGATGAGGAGACCCAGATATCGACCCAGTGATGGCGCCTGAGCCAGCCAACTCAATGCCCGGGACAGAGTCCTCTCTTCTGCTTCTATTCCGGATAACCATGTTCCGACTCGCCTCCGAGTCAGCTGCTCCACTCCTTGTCGATTGCCTCAGCCGCCATATTGTGTCTCTATCTCCCCTTTGTCTTCTCCGGCCACTCCTCCTGGGATGCAACAAGTCCCTCGATCCCGCGCTCCTGCTTCTTTTGGGCCTGTAGTCAGCCTCTTGGCTTCCTCTCCCAGACAGTTGAGGGTGCCCCTCCAGCCACCCCCAGGCTTCCTTCGGGGACTGGAGGAAGGATGATTTTACTTGGAACAGGACTTTTAGTTTGGCTGGAAAGAAGAGCATGTATTGTATCAGGAGGCTACGGAGTTTCGCCTTTAAAGAGTCAAATGTCCGACGCTGCCTCTGCACCTCTCTTGTGTAGTCGGGGAAGGTGAGGATTTTAGAATTTTTGTGATGAACTTCTCCCAGTTTACGAACTTCCATTAGGATCATATCCTGATCTTGAAAGTTTAGAAAGCGTACAATCATTGGTCAAGGGGGAGGCCAGAAGCGGGGCCTACCCCCCTTCCACCCGAGCCCGATGGGCACGTTCAATTATGAAACCGTTTGAGAATTTCTCAGGCGGCAGGGCTCGACGTAGCCACGTATCCAGAAACTGGCCCGCGCTGGCACCCTCAGCTCCTTCTGGAAAGCACACAAACCTCAAATTGTTTCTACAGGCCCGGTTTTCTGCATCTTCCAGCCTCCACATGATATCCTTATTAAGGACCCTAGTCTCAGACATTTCCTTACGGAGATCTCAGACCGTGTCCTCCAAGTCTTATATCCACGTCCCTGCCGATGTGACCCACTCTGCCACATTCCAGAGGTCTTGAAGGCAAAAGGGAGATCCCCGAGCGCACCTCTCCCACACGTCCTCTCCAGGGCCTCTTTGGAGGACTGAATTGCTGACAGGAGGGCAGCATTATTTGGAATCACTGGAGAGTCCTAGGGCAGCAGCGGAGTCACCACCCTCGTATATTGGTCCATACGTCCCTGTCTGGGTGGCATGGGTTCCTTATCTCTCACCATATTGACCCTCTTAACTCACTGCCTCCTTCGGAAACCCTGGGAGTCGATCTTAAGCTAGCTCCTCTCAGGCTAGGATTATCTCATCTCTACAGCCCCGGTGAACCGGCCACACCAACGACCCAAGGAGCAGAGTTTGGTCGTCGATATCACTCCCGAAGTGGTTTCCCCCAGACGACTTTTAGAAAGATGGTTAACCAAAACCAGGATGCAAGCTATATAGTTATCTATTTCTACATATTGATTATTGTTCTGTTAGCATCAGTTGGGGAATATATCAAAGTAAATATGAAAGCCAGCACCCATAACTGTTCGTCACCTTGAAAAATAAAAAGACCTGAATACTGCTGAAGACCTGCAAGTTAACATGAACTATGAGCCATAATACGCTGCCATAATTCTATTTTAAAATACACTCTTCTAGCATGAGGGAGTAAGAGAAATGATTAGGATCATATTTCTGAGCCATATATAAGTAAGGAACTCAGGTAATAGATACTGGGACACTATTTTATTCTCAGTGTTTTGTAAATCCACACCTGCAGAATAAGGCAAGACTGCAGGCTGAATTGATGTGGCAAAGGCATAATCACGGCTACTGGAATTACACTGCAAAGGAGGTCAAAGTGTGTGTGAGACTTCACTAAATTATAATAAATGCTAAATAATACCAGCATATTTTATGGCAATTTTGCCTAGGCATTTTCACATTTTAAGACACATTAACACAAAAGAAATTAAAGTTCTTTAGAATAGATTAATAAAGAAAGAACATTCACAATTGAGCAAAGTGTTACCTGCCAACAATCTATGAGTTTGTATTGCATGGAAGTATGTGACTTCTACTGTGATGCTGTCAACCTCTAGGAGTAAACAAAAAACAAATTAGTGTAAATCGTATTTGTTGCACTTACATTGAACATGCATGTACCCACATGTTGAAATAAAACATGTGTCTCTTATTATACAAAATAACATTATACTTTAGAACCTTCCTTCAATCTCCAATCCACCCTGTGTTCTCACTATTCGGCCACTAGAAGAACTAATTTCCATTAAGAAAAGGAGCACTGACAATCCTAGCCACATTTCACATTCACTATCTTTGTTTAGGAAGAATGTAAGCATTAATTGTAAATGTATAAAAATATTAAGGCACTGCCTACCCAATTCTTAGAAATTATTTGTTAAGCAACAAGGGGTTTTGTGTACTAACAATTGATTCACGAATTGCACACGAGTTTTTGTGAATCAATTTTGATTTTGCATGTCATCCGATGTACTATTACATCAGTTCATAAAATCACCATATGGAGTGGGACCTCATTTAAGCATGCTAGTAATTCTCAAAAGGACATCTGGCACCTGTAAGTGTACTTTCTATTATGGATTCCTCCATCACAAGTGATGAGAATTCTACAGTAGTGTTCACATTCAAGGCATGGGAAGTGAGTTTTCCAAGGTGTGATTTGAGTTGGATGTTTGTGGACATTCACAAACTATGATTCGACCTCTTCCCACCATGGAAACGGTCAGAAATTCAGTCCGTTCAAGGATGGGAACAGTAAGGGCTCACCCACCGATTTTGCAGGTGGAGTAGTTGAAAAACTTTCACTTGGAGAAAAAACAATTAAATGGAGGCAAACAAATGTACATTTGCCAGAGGCTTCACTTCCCTTGTGCGGAATTTTACGGCTTGGCGAATTCTGAACTGGTTGAATAGGACAGTGTGAGACACATCACATGACATTTCCTTAGTATGTGTAGAAATCTGCACTTTAACAGCTTTCCAGGTAGTGTACTACAGGAAAATGTTTCTGAATAGAAAAAAAGTACACATATGTTTCAGCAGAGATGGAAATCTTCACCTGTATTTTTGTTTTTTTGCCCAGAGAAGCCACAATTATATGTAATACAAACTAGAATTTTCTTTCATATTGTAAGTAGGAAATCAAATAAGCAAACTGGTGGCTGTAGGAAAATACAGTTGACTTTATGATTTTCCTTGTAGACATATATGGCCAGATTTTTTTCTTGCAGCACCTTGTGCCCCCCTACCACCACCATGTGTGTGCAGTATTTGAAATACGGTGCACCATGGCCAAAACGTTGGCGCTAACCCTGAACAATACATAGGGGCACATTGAAAACCATGGCATGCCCCCTTTTAACTCTTGCTCTGAGCAAGCGTAAAAAATGCTCAAATAAATGATGCAAAGAAATCTCTTAGATTTCGTTGTGCCTTTTTTTGCCCCCCCCAACTGGGGACAGCCCCCCTTCATACATTACGCCTGGCACAGGCATAATGTGGCGCAAGGGGTTACAAAAAGTGGTGCAGTGCATGCATTGCACCACTTTGTAAATCTGGTGCAGCGATTTTAGCCTCTTTGGGCCATGTTAGCGTAAAAACATTATGCTAATGTGGGGCAAGGAGGCGCTATGGGCTCTTAAATATGCCTCATAATTTTAGAAAGGTTATCAAAAACTGATGCCTTTACCTTTAACTGCCACTTAAGACTACATCATTATTTATTATGTTGTAACTGAGACCTTCACAAAAATATTTCAACCTGTCTGAAAACAAGCCTACAATCTTTACCCACATTTCAGTAACGAGCATCTACTTTAGATCTTTCAAAGCATTCCTATAGTGAAATACTTTGGGTTAAAACCATCTGCATCTGCAAAGATTTTAATGTGCACCACTGGTGACGTACCTACAGAACACCTGCTTAATATATCAACCAGTGTTTCTGGATTTTCCTTTTTCCTGAATGAAACGAGCTTATTTTCCACTACTCAAGACTAGGTGGATGCGATAGTTTCCTGCGACACCATCCCAATCCCGCAAATACATCAACGCGCCTTTTATATTTCGAACAGTAACAAATGTTAATTCCATCAAAGTGCTTTAAGTTAGGCAAAGTCACTTTTAAATTGGAGCAAACCAGGCAAATACTTATAATTTGATGATTGTTCAAATAGTCATGTCTTTGCACTTTTAAAGAGAAACTACTGTATTTTCCCCGCATTTCATCCTTTCTCCTAAAAAAAATAATACCCTGTGTGTGCTCACTCTAAAGAACATATATACTTACAAGACGATTTATATTTCAGCTGCTCTTCTCCAAATAGAGCAAGTAAACTGTATCAGGATTTACATTTTAAATGGTTTATAGCTGACCCTCCAAAGTAACTGTTACAAAAATGAAACTCTCCCCTCCATCTCAGCCCAGACTAGCAAAGAAGACGACATTAACAAAACAAAGGTTTTTTTGGTCGAGCACTTTATTGAGATACCACTAAGGTATTAACACATGCAAATGACGGGCCTTGTGTTTTATTTCAAGTTTGGAGATAGAGGTTTAAGACAAAACTCCCTCTCTCGTATGATGGATAGAACACCTTACCCCAATGCCTTGAAGCACATTTTGGTCAGCGCTGAGTGTGCTTTAATCTCGCATTGAGAAAGCAGAGAACCAAATATTGAGCACATGAATTCCAATCCCTATCTGGGAAGTTCAAGTTGAAACAAACATAAGACTTGTAACAACGGAACCGGACGAATCATGTACACATATATTTTAATTTTGGATAATTCCGAGTTTGTGGTAATCTATGAATGAACACACACCATATCAACCCTCAGAATGTGCATCATTTATTTGTTATCAGACACGTTTCCCCGAGATATTCACTTTTCACACTCTTTTGCGCTTGAAACCTTCTTCTGTGCATTGTAAAATAATTTTAACCAAAATAACAAGAAGATTTTCACTGTAGTCAAACCCAGCATGGAAAGCACACTAAGGGGATAATTTGCAACGTTTTAGTGCAGGGCAGCCCATCAACCAGTGTTGCTGCACTGTGCCAAAGGATGAGCGAAAACCAGCGCCTTATCCATTAAAATATGGCACTGTTTTCCTCTCTCACTGCTGGCGGGCTTTAGGCTGCCATACCGCAACTCACACACTGTTGCACAAAATCTATGCTTTAATACTTTTCCAACTCTGTATGTGTTCTGTACAGTGCAGAACACATACAAAGCTGAAACAATTATGACATTTAAAACTTGCTCCACTGTTTTACCTGCCTCAAGGAGTCATAAATTGTTTAGTGCAAATCCCTATCTACAAATGCTAGCAGAACACCCATGTATCTCCCATGGAATGCAGTATTGACATAAGGTGGAGCACAGTGGCACAGAGCACTACATTGCAGTATTTTATTCAGCTTTTCAACGCAAATTATGAATTGCTTTGTAAAATAAATCCCAACACATCATTTTGCACAAGGTTTCCATCACTTTTATTTTAGGAGTGTACGAAGTAGAGATCTCCCTATGGTAAAGTATGGAAAAAAATTAAAATGTTTATTAAACTTTAAAAATAGCCAAAATGTTTTCATGTTAAATATTAATAAATTATTTTTTATATACTTATTTCAAATGTAGAACGTTTTAAAAAAGATACAGCACTTTACAGTTAATATTGAATTAAAAATGAAGTTCATTTACAAACAAGCTGAAGAGAACACTAGCAGCAAGCATTAGAGGTAACAGGGCCATTGCCCCGGAATGCAGAAGATATTGTAACACAGCACAAATAGACAGAGGATTCAATACAAAGTATTGTTCTTGGTAAAGCATTTGGCCCTAATGGAATACCCAGCATTGTTTTTTTAAGAGATCCTGAAGGGCGGGCAGTTTATAGAAACCTTATAACAAAAGTTCTATTGGGGTGGGCACAGTCATACTCAGTCCCTTCCATGGAGCTGAAATAATCCCACTACATAAACAAGCATTTGCAATGCGACGGGTCTCGCGTTTGCTCGAGTGAAAAGCAATTAGCGTTGTAAACTCCTAACTAGACTTTTCTTGCCACATAAACTGAAAATGAAAACTTAAACAGTTTCACATAACTAACTGGACTTTTCTAGCCACATAAACTGAAAAGTAAAACAGTTTCACATAAGCGAGCCGATGGCCGCCATGAGCTCAAAGCAGACACATAAAAGGAAACAGAAGTTCGCTCACAGTAAAACGTATCAGCAAAAGTGCAATTATTCATGTAACCGGCAAAAGTGCAATTATCAGTGTAACTGGTATAAGTGCAAATATCCATGTAACAGGGTCAATGTTATGCAGAGTGCCCGACTCCTGCCCAGTGAAATTACGCTGCCTAAGAATTAAAGAGAAAAAGTGGTCCAGAAACCATACCAAAAACACGGAGCCTCGTATGTTTTCAGTAGTTGGCCGGTGCGCTTGAGGCAGGCTAAACACCGGAAAAGGCATGGCCTATGCATGCCTTTCACTAATTAAATCAAGTACATTTTAAATGGCAAGCCCACAACCCAACCAAACTGATGGGTGTGGTTAAAAGCCCACAGAGAGATTACACCAGGGACAGAGCACTTTGCGCTCAACCCTCAAATGGGGACAGGGATAACCCACTCAATTTCAGACCTATTAGTCTGATCAACAGTCAACAGTTTGCTTTCACCAAGTCCTCGACAAACTGCAATGTTGGATGGACGAGAAAAACATTCTCTTGGCTTTGCAGGCTTGGTTCAGAAAAAAATATTATTCCTGTCCATCAGGTTTTTAAATTCTTTCCTATATATTGAAAATCATGGTTCTAAATTAGGTTTACTTGCATTTCACCTTTGTTAACCTAATGTCTGCATTTGAACTAGTCCCACACAAAAAATTCTGGTCAGTGTTGGAGAGGATCGGGATCCCTAGTAACATTATCAATATGCTTCTGATTACACAATGACAATTAGGCACAGATGTGGTGGGTTAGTCAGGGTGAACTGGCAGAATGCATTCCATACATAAAGGGGTGCAGCAGGGATAGTTTTTGGCTCCAACATTATTTTCCTTGTATTTGAATGATGTAAGTGCATGGCTGGGTGTTTGTGTCAATGATTCTCCAATACATACAGGTAGCAAAGTCCCTGTGTTACTCTTTGCAAACAGTACACTGCTGGTCACAAAAACCCTCAGAGACATACAAATTAGAATTGACCACTTTGTGGAGTTCTGCACTGAGCACATACTAAGGGATAACATCCTCCAAAAAAAAAAAACATATGACCATCACTCCAGGCATATCACACTGGGGGAGAATATATATGCGTGGAGTAAATCTTGAAAGGGTATCTGACTTTGAGGATTCTAGGACAGAATTAATGGAACATTTGCCTTAGTCAAACCATATTAGTAAGAGCTGTCTAAAGCTTCTACAGAACATCTTCAGCATTCTTAGTGTTTTTAAGTCAATATCAGTTACATACGTAACTCACTTTTTTTCACATCTATAACCTCGTAACTCACTTTTTTTTCACATCTATAACCTCAAAGCCTTAGGAGGCATGCTCTATGGAGCTGAAGTATGGGGCTTCATGCAGTCAAGTGGTTTCACTTAATTGAAGACAGATTTATTATATCGCTGATTAATTTGCCCAAGAGCACACAGCTGCTTCCACTTTTTAGACATAGGGAAGAAGGATGTATCTTCAAAGTAAGGCCACGCAGTGCCCCTCCTGGGTCATGTTTGGCCCTGGGGACACCGACTCCCTGGGGCATGGCCTAAGGAACATTGGAATGGGGGTGCACAGCCACCCTCTTGGGCCATTTAGCCCCAAGGACCACCGCCACCCGCAGCGGCCTCCCTCTTGGAGCCATTATTAGACCTGGGGACCACCACCCCAAGACTGGCTCCCTATGTCTTGAGTTGCCCACCTTCAGGAGATAGCAGTTTGCTTTCACTTGGCAGGAGCTTTGACACCTTCTGCCAAGCAACAGCAAACTTTAAGTCTATTCCCAGCGGGTGGGAGCAGGAAAGCTACTCCTGCTCCCTGGGAGCAGACTTTTCATGTGCATTTTTAACTGCTCACTGTGTGTGAGCAATGCCAGCTCCTGCTGGAGTGGGGGAGCTGTCCGGGATTGTGGTGGCCTTGAGGCTGCCGACATGGTCCCCAGGAGACTTTGGCCATGTGCCCAAGAGTAAACTATTGTGTTTTCTCTGCAGTTCCACCTTAATAAAATATCTGGAATCCTTGATGGAGGTGTTGGATTATTGTCTCGTTGCTTTTGAGTGCAATATCTGATGAAGTGATTGACGAGTGGGGTCTTTCTTGTCATCTCCTGTTGAGACCAGAGCTCATCGCTCTCCTTTTTGAGCACTACCCGTATGCAAAATGACCTAGAAGCCCCCCCCGTTTGGTCCCACCACATATATGTTAACTAATGTAAAGTAACTATAATTCACACCCTCGCCATGCCAGCTAGTTACCCCAGATATTACATAATTGATGGCATCGTCTATGGCATCATTGCTATTATCACTGCAACATTTGCAATAAAATTATTGATGAGAAAGCCTTGCATGGCGGGGGAGCACTTTATAGTTACCTTAGGGCATGAGTTATAGTTACTTGAAATAACTCTAAGAAAAAAACTCTAACAGCTGAATTTATATGGCTTTGTGTCACTGTAACCTTTGTTTTATAGATGTATATATCTATATCTGTTAATCTATATCTATCTCTCTCTCTCTCTCTCTCTCTCTCTATATATATATATATATATATATATATATATATATATATACACAAACACTCACATACTGGATATAGTAGTTACAGTAGTTATAGTTAGAACCATGTTTCCATAGAAAAAGCATTTTTTGACTTGCCTATATTTTTGGCACTGTTTGCCAAATCTTCATGAAATTTCCCAAAAAAGTGCCCCTGTGATTCTTGTTGTGCACGTCAAATTTTATGGTGATCCATCTAGAAATCACCTAGAAAAGGGGGGGGGGGTGTCCCATGTTAATTCGCATAGGACCTTTGAACACGAAAACAGCTCAAATCACTAGACTGATTCATACCAAATTTTGCAGAGAGCTAGTTTTTGGTACATAGATTTTGCTTTTGCTTCTTTGGTTTAAATCTGTAAAGTAGTTTTCAAGGGCTATTTGCACATTGAGGGAGGCCATATGGCACCCCCTCGAGGAGCTGCTCATGGCCCTGGGAACTGGGGCCAAGGGACAGCTCCTGCTACATCCCGGGGTGCCTGCACCCGTGACATAGCTGTTTGCTGTGGCTTGGCGGCGAGTCACAGCAAACGTAACTCTGCTTTCTGACAGTGGGACCTCTCAAACAGGTCATGCTGTCAGAAAGCAGAGTTTTTTATCTGTCTTCCCTGCATGCAGATATGTGTGCAGTGATGAAAACATTTTGCCAGTAAGCAGGGAGCTGCTATTAAAAACAGCTCCTTGCTTGCTGAAGCAATGCTGGCTCACGCAGGAGGTGGAAGCCAGCTCGGACTGTAGGGGAAACCTTGAGGCTCGCCTCGCCGTCGCAGATAGACCTTAAAGGACGTAAAAGGCAAAAAAAGCATAAACAATATGTAGCATAATGGTGAAGGTCACAGACCTTCATACTGAGAGTTGAGGTCAGTTTCAGGTGTATCCATAGTCATTTCCCTCCTTTAATTTATTTTCAACTGCAAATGTTTAAGATTCATAGTGAAGGGTGGTCATACTCTTTTTAATTGACAAATTTTTCTTTTCAATTTTTGCAGAAAAGTTCTCTCTCTCTCTTTCTATCTCTTCCTCTCTCTCAGACTGTTACACAGCTACTCACAGACCCACTGAGACCCTCATGCATTCACTCATAGCCCCACTCACAGACCCACTGACACCCATATGTACCCACTCACTGTTGCCAACCGACGCAATGGTTGGATTAACATATAGTAAGGAAAATTACTATATGTTTAGAAAACAACAGAAATTCAATGAAAATAGAATTTAAAAAAACATAGAAATTGACTTAAAAAAACCAAAGGTTACAGGGAGCTTATAGTTAGGCTCACATTGGAAATGTACAAAACCATAAAAATCCACCTGTTATAGTTAGTTATCTCAAGTACCTATAACTTATGCCCTAAGGTAACTATAACTCGCACCCTCGCCATGCTCTGCTAATTATCCAACAAATTGACATCTTTGTTAACATCACTAAATCAATGTAATTTTTACAGTAATTTCTTTGACAAAAAAAAATATTTTATATATGATTCACCAGAAGGACCCGAATAACCGAGGCTCAAAAAAGTGGCGGTCCGACCATGGCTTCGAGAAACACCATAAAAATACACAACAAATTCTTGTAATAACAAGAAAGGTCAGGACACTTCCAGTGTGATTAAAGCTTTTACTCTTCACAGATTATTCCTACAGAGGAATAATCTGTGAAGAGTAAAAGCTTTAATCACACTGGAAGTGTCCTGACCTTTCTTGTTATTACAAAAATTTGTTGTATATATATATATATATGTATATATTTATATATATATATATATATTTCTTCATTGTGGGGTTCTAGTTCAAGTCCCTGTCTCCATTTATTTCTGTGTTGATCAGTTTTGCAGTATCAGCGGTTTGCAATGTGTGGTGATGGACTTGCTGCTGCTCCATTTTGGCTGTAGTGGCATGCATTCATAAATGTACTTCCTCCCCTTGTTTCATGGGTGGAGATATTGGAATCTACAACTCTGAACAACTTTGCACTTGTAAACGCAGAGTAGCCAAAAGCACTTACACAAATGTGTAAGTGGAAATGTACATGTGTAATTTACCTACACGTCTAAAAGTTAAACTTTTTTCATCCAAAAAGTGAAAAAGTCCAAATTCAACTTTTGTTCTTCAAAAAAGTGACAAAGACTCATTTTGATTGGGGACTTAAGAAAATGACCTTTTTAACATCCAGAAAGTGATAAGCTCCAATTTCATTTTTGTTTGAAAAAAGTGGCAAACCTACTTCAGGCAGAACACAACACCACATTGGACAAATTGATACCCCACACCTGACACACATACACACACCAGGCACACCTACTCACAGCACTATATAACATCCCCCTCACACAACCCACGGTCCTTTGCTACCAAAACGACAATCACAGACAGCGAGGACCCACAAAAAATGATATAGCACTTTTACACCATAGGCACATATACACTTTACACTCAGCACACACCATACAACTGCACGAACAACACAATACACATATCACAACTACACACAAATACCACAACCAAGCAAGACACTCAACAAAACACCCCCACCCAACCAAGCATCCTACACTACACCCTCACAAACACAATTCCCTCCCACAACACAACCACCACCACACCACGTCAAAAGCCCCCACGCTTCACAGATGATGAGTTGAGGGTCAGTGTCAATGTCGATGAAATTGCCATGATAGAGCCAACTGTTTGGAGCACAGGTCCAGCAAGCCTCCATTGCCAGGAAAATGGAGTTATGGCAGAGAACTGTCAACAGGGCCAACTCAGTAGGCAACCATCCATGCACAAGGGAGGACACCAGGAAGAGGTGAAACGACCTACAGCGGAAGGTACATTCCATGGCATCACGTTGTCAGATTGCCGTGCAGAAGACTGACAGTGGGCCCCCAGAGTTCACATCGTGGGGGGGGAGAACGTCTTGGACATACTGCTTCCAGAGGGGATGACTGGAATACCCAGATGACTGGACTCTGGTAAGTAACTACCAGTCCCCTAGCACAAATTCGTCCTGTCCCTACCCCTCCCATGCCCAGGCCCAAGGCCCCCATCTCAAACCCAAGCACCTCCCTCCCAAGCCCAGCCCAAGGACACCCCTCCCAAGCCTAAGCCCAAGCCCAACCCCCCTCAATCCCTGAGGTGCCTGCCTGCCCCCTTGATGCCCCTACCCTGTGGAGGTCATATTGCAGTCAGGAGTCAAGTAGGGCACACTGAGGTGCCATTTGTGCCTTTGGCACTTTGAACTGGCCAATGGCCTGCTACTTGTATATAGTTATTTTGTTAGATCAAAACTATTTTAGTACATCTGAACCAACATGTTGTTGGATTCTATGGTAACATACTTGTCTTGCCTTTCTTTCCACATGGTGGTTTTGTATTTGGCAGCTTAGGTTTGTGTCTGTGTGATGTTTGTGTGTTGGTTGTGCTAGCTGTGGTGCCTAGGCTGCATGTGTGTGTGTAGCCCTGCCATTTGTCCCACTGTCATTGCAGTGTATTGTGTGTAGGCTATGTTTGTGTTTGGTACATGCATGTATGTAGCTAAATTGTGTATTTTGTGTGTTGCATGTGTATTGGTGGTGTTGTGTGCCCTTTTGTGGTTGTTGTAAGTGCGCCTGTGTGTGTGGTGATGGCTGTGTTATATGCGTTGTGTGTGGTGTTAGCATGATGTGGCTTCGTTGTATGGCATTGTGATTATGTTTTTTGGATGTTAGGTGTTGTTACGTGTTGTATGTATGTGGTGTCATGTGGAGGTGTGTACTGAAATCGTTTGTGTAGTTGCTGTTTAGATGTTGTGTGAATCAGTGGTTTTGTGTTTGGTTGTGTTAGACAGTGGAGGTGCTGTGTGTCTGTGGGTTGGTGTGTGTTGGCCGTGGTGTGTGAAGTACAGCTGTGCGCATGTCTGGTACGGGTGTGCGTGTGTATAGTATGGGTGTGTGTTTGTATGGGTGGGTGTTTACATGTGTGTGTTGGCCTCGCAGACCGTCCCGGCTGTATATGTTGTGTATGCATGGGTTCTAATGCCTTTTCCTACAGTGTGAGGTAGGTCTGTGTTCTTACAGTTGTTGTCTTCGTCGCCATCACTGGTTTTGGAGTCGTTGTGTGAGCAGGAGCAGTGGGAGGACTTCAAGTTCAAAAAGTGAAAAAGTGCAATTTCATATTTTTTCTTTGTAAAGGTGACAAAGCCTCTTTCTGAGTGGGGGCTTAGAAAGAAATGTAACTTTATTGATCCAAAAGTGAAAAAGTGCAAATTCATTGTTTTCTTCAAAAAAGTGACAAAGTCGCATTCTGAGTGGGGACTTAGAAAAAAGTGTAACTTTTTTCATCCTAAAAGTGACAAAGTCCAAATTCAACATTTTTCTTCAAAAAGGGCACAAAGTCCCATTTTGAGTGGGGACTTAGAAAAAATTCACCTTTTTTTTCTATCCAAAAAGTGACAATCTCCAATGTAATTTTTTTTCTTGAAAAAAGTGATAAAGTATTTTTCTGAGTGGGGAGGTAAGAAAACATTTTTTAAAAATGTCATGCAAAAAGTGAAACAATCCAAATTCTATTTTTTTCTTCTAAAAAGGGACAAAGTCCCATTCTCAGTGGGGACTTAGAACAAAAAATAACTTGTTTTATCCAAAAAGTGAATAAGCCTAAATTCATTGTTTTCTCCAAAAATGTGACAGAGTCCCATTCAGAGTGGGGACTTAATCAATCAATCAATCAAATTTCTTAAGAGCACTACTCACCCGATAGGGTCTCAAGGCGCGGGGGAGGTACTGCTCGAAAAGCCAAGACTTAGAAGAACTGTTGACTTTTTCAAAAGTTGATTTTTTTCTAAACCCCATCTCATTCTGAGATGGACTTAGAAAAGAATTAAACTTTTGTCAGAGTTGACATATTTGCCGGCTCCCGTGTCAGAATGGGAATATTTTGACTTTTTGGATGAAAAGATCAACATTTTTATCCAAAAAGTGAAAAAGTGCAAATTCATAATTTTCTTTGACAAAGTGCCAGTCTGAAGGGGGACTTAGAAGAACTTTCGACTTTTTTCAAAGGTTGAATTTTTTTCTAAACCTTATGTCATTCTGAGATGGTCTTAGAAAATAATTCAACTTTTGACAAAGTTGACATATTTGCCAGCTCCCTGGTCAGAATAGGAGTATTTTGACTTTTTGGATGAAAGATGAACTTTTTTGATCCAAAAAGTGCAAATTCATAATTTTCTTCAAAAAAGTGACAAAGTGCCATTCTGAATGGGACTTAGAAAACATTTCAACTGTTTTCATCAAAAAAGTGAAAAAATCCAAATTCAATTTTTTTCTTCTAAAAAGTGAGAAAGTCCCATTCTGAGTGGGGATTTAGAAAACAAATTAACTTTTTTGATCCAAAAAGTGGAAAAGTGCAAATTCATAATTTTCTTCAAAAAAGTGACAAAGTGCCATTCTGAATGTGACTTAGAAAACATTTCAACTGTTTTCATGCAAAAAGTGAAAAAATCCAAATTCAATTTTTTTCTTCTAAAAAGTGACAAAGTCCCATTCTGAGTGGGGATTTAGAAAACAAATTAACTTTTTTGATCCAAAAAGTGGAAAAGTGCAAATTCATAATTTTCTTCAAAAAAGTGACAAAGTCCCATTCTAAGTGGGGAGTTAAAAAAATGTTCATTTTTTCAATCCAAAAAGTGAAAAAGTCAAAATTCAACTTTTTTCTTCAAAAAAGGGACAATTCGTCCCGCACATTTTGAGAGGAAAGAGACATGAATGTTCCATTACTCGGAAGGTTTAACTGTGAAAATATGAGTAAATAAACAGACCCTCTGTCACGAGACAGTAGGATTTTAACCACCAACCTACTGAGTGACAGCGCAAGAGCTTTACCAGTAGGTCAAAAAAGACTCTATTCTGCTTTGCATCAAAACGTAAATATAACATTCAAACCACACATCTTACTAGTGATTCTCTTTTAAGTTTTTGAATGGAGAGACTTTTGCAATAACAATTTCTTTCTCTCTTTCTACTGAGTGACAGTGCAAGAGCTTTACTGGTAGGCCAGAAGCGACTCTGTTTTGCTTTGCTTTAAAGCTTTAAAACCTAACTATAATATTCCAACCACATTCAACCACACATCTTGCTAATCTTACTCTTTGAAGTCATTGAATGGAGAGACTTTTGAAATAATCTCCCTCTTCCATTATGGGATGAGAAAGAGAGAGTGATATATGTACTGTATATATATATATATATATATATATATATATATATATATATATATATGTATATATATATATATAGGCTTTTATGAATGATATAAATAGAATTATATTTTTAGGCACATTGAAAATGGAAGTGTATTTGCCAATAAAATGAGTGATATCGCCTTTCAGTATGAACCATAAGCATTTGAAGTTAAAAAGAAACCACATCTGGGAGTTGACCTCAGCCACACCAGGACTAGAACCCTCAACTGCTTGTTTGAGTGCCTGAGACCTTAACCATTAGGCCATATGTGACCTTGTGTTGTGTTGTGTCCAGACATCCCTATGACATTCACCCCACACACTGAGAGAGGAAAGAGACATGAACGTTCCATTACAAGGAAGGTTTAAGAGTCACAAGCCTAGTAAATAAACAGAATATGAGATACTACGATTTGAACCATCAACCTACTGAGTGATACTGCAAGAGATTTACCAGAAGTTCCAACAAGACTTTGGGGGTTATTATGTACTTGGTAGTTCAGATCGCCATGCCGGCGGTGGCGGAAAAGACTGCCACTTGCATGGCGGTCTGAACCGCCATATTACGAACACAGGGAGGGCCGCCTGTGCGGCCCTCCGCCACTGCCAGGCTACCGCCGACAGGCAGCCTGACGATGGTGGATTACATTATCTCACAGGGCAGCGCTGGATAATGTACCCTGTTTCCCCCAGCCTTTCCCTGGTGGGTTCTCCCGCTAGGGAAAGGCTGCCAGAATGGGTCCTCCGGGACCCCTCTGGGGGCCCCTGCACTGCCCATGCACTTGGTATGGGCAGTGCAGTGGCCCCTCTTGCACTGCCCCCTCGCGCAGGTCACTGCCTGATATATGGGCAGTGATCTGCGCGACGGGTGCTGCTGCACCCGCCGCACTGAGGCATTGACAACGGCTCCATGTGGAGCTGTCGGCAATGTCCCGGCCCTGCATTCTGCTGGGCTGGCGGGCCAAAACACTGTTTCCACTCGCCGGCCCAGCAGAATGTCCTTTATGAGGCCGGCGGGGTCTCAAGGGGGCTGGCGGTCTATAAAAAGACCCCCTTTGTTTTGATTTCCATCAAAACCTAACTATGACATTCCAACCACACATCTTGCTATTCTTACTCTTTGAAGTCATTTAATGGAGAGACTTTTGCAATAACAATTTCTCTCTTCCATCCCATTATGGGACAGAAAGTAAGAGATTGAGAGAAAGGTAGATAAAATAGCAGAAAGAGATTGACAGAGAGAACTTGAGAGAGAGAGAGAGATAAAGAGAGAGAGAGATATTGGTTTTAGGCTTTTGTGAAAGATGTAGCAAGGCAAATGTATTATATGGTATGGCTAGGTAGTCTTACTGTGCAATACCAACACAATACCCAGTAGTGGACCTCAGATTCACTCTTGGTAAACCCAAGCTCAGTCATGGTAGTGTGGCAAAGAGCAGTCAGGCTACTTAGAAGTACATGTGTAAAGCATTTCACATTACCAACATGGACGATAGTAAATGATACAATTCAACAGAAAACTGACCCCAATTTAGAAAAAGAGATTCGATTTTAATCCTAATTTTTTTGGGGGATAAAGATCTTTTACTGATTTTATGGAAGGCAAATGAATAATTGAAGATACAAAAATATGAACAAAAAAGTAAATAACAGGACACCGAAAAGTATCTTGGGACTGTTGTAACGTAACATTGGCCCCAAGGGCTCCGCAATCAATAATTACATATGCACAATAAGCATAGACTTGATTAATTGAATAATATTTGAAAAATATTACTATTGTGTCATGTGGGCTCTGGTCTTTTGTGGTGGGAGAGCTGGGTAGTATATGACCATCGGACGATCCCTCTCATATGCGTACACATGTGGAGGGCCCGCTCTGTGACACACCAAGTGATCTACCTACCTCTCCATTTTCCCCATATCTTGTTATATCTGTTCAGGCAGCCCCTGGCTTCGTATACAGGCTTTTCACATTGCGCACACCAGTCTACACCCCGCCTCCACCTGGCCATTGTGGGTGCTGCTCTTGTCTTCCAATCTACCATAATGTCTCTTTTTGCCACAAGGCAGACCACTCCCAAAAAGATACGGTCTGCCCTTCCCAGCCCCATCTCCCCCATAGCCCACAGGAGGAGTGGCAGGGGAGCCATCTCCAACTCCGATTGCTGGACCCTTGAAACTTTCCCCGTAATAGCCCTCCAATAAGTCGCTATGACTGGGCAGGCCCAGACCATGTGGAAAAAGTCGGCGTCTGGGCAGGAGCATCGGGGACAGTCAGCTGTTGGTCACAGGCCTGCTTTAAAGAGTCTTTCAGTGGTAAGGTATGCTGTGTGTAGGTAGAGGGTCTGGAGCACTCAAAATCTGGATGTCATGGTCAGGGTCCTGGGGGCCATCAGCACGTCTCTGCGGTCCTCCTCCTCTATGGGGCCCACCCATCCCTCCCATTTCTGCGTAGACCCTCAAGAGAGGGGGCGGCGTTAGTGAGCAGGGAGCGATAAATTTGGGAGACTCCTTTTTTGCCCAAGCTTCCCATCAAGGTCTTTGCCTCCATGGGACTGCATGTCTAAGCTGTAAATATTTGTGAAATTGGGTTTTCTTTAGTGAGTAGATTTCCTGGATCTCCTCAAAAGACCGCATGTGTGGCCCTCCCCAGACGTCTCCAAGGGTAGATATTCCATTGTTATCCCACTTCCGGAATCCCTCTAATGTTGAGACCTCCAGCAGTTGTCTCGCTTGCCAGGGGTGGTCTGCTGAGTGAGGCGATCCCACCAGCCTGTCACTTTCTGTGCCACACGCCAACCCAACAGAACCACCCTGGTAACTTCCGGGGCGTTTCGGGGAATGGGGCCACCATATAGCGCATCGAAGAGCCCGGGATAGCCCATTGTCTGGAGCTCGAGTCTATAAACAGGGTACGTCCAGCCTCCTCCCAGCCAGTCATTAATTACTAGTAAATGCATTGCAAGGTGGTAGAAGTAGATGTTAGACATCCCCAATCCTCCATCGTAGGTGTCTCTTTTGCAAGTGGCGAGGGCCAGTTTAGGACGTGAGCCATGCCACAAAAACTGACGTGCCACGTGTCCATCTCTATGAACCAATTCCCGGGGAACCGGGTATGGGAAATTTTGCAAGAGGTATAAAAATCTAGGGAGTATCATCATTTTATAAAGTGCTATTCTGCCCAGCAAGTTGAGGGGTAGCTTCCTCCATTTTTGGAGGTCTTCTTTAATTTTCTTAGTGAGTGGCGAGACATTTAACTCCCCCATAGCCCACAGGAGGAGTGGCAGGGGAGCCATCTCCAACTCCGATTGCTGTCACCCCAGCCATGCCACAAAAACTGACGTGCCACGTGTCCATCTCTATGAACCACTTCCGTGGAACTGGGTATGGGAAATTTTGCAAGAGGTATAAAAATCTAGGGAGTATCATCATTTTATAAAGTGCTATTCTGCCCAGCAAGTTGAGGGGTAGCTTCCTCCATTTTTGGAGGTCTTCTTTAATTTTCTTAGTGAGTGGCGAGACATTTAACTCCCATGCTAGTTCGGGTAACAGGGCTATATGCATGCCTAGGTACTTAAAGTTGTTGCGTCGGATCGGAATGTTTTGTTGCCAGTCAGTGCATTCTCTGGAGGGGTGTAGAGGGACTAGGAGGGACTTGCTATGGTTTAAAGTCAGGCCAGAGGCTTGGGAGAAGAGGTCTAAGATTTGCAGGATCCGCGGGCCGCTTGTGGCTGGGTTGGAGAGGCAAACAAGGACATTGTCTGCATACAGTGCCACTCGATCTTCAGGGCCTGTCTGGCATGCCCAGACCTCTATCAGGGGGTCCTGTCTCAATAGCTTCGCCAAGGGTTCTATCGCGAGTGCGAACAATAACGGGGATAGTGGGCATCCCTGACGAGTGCCGCGGCGTATGGGGAACGGGTCAGAGACCACATCATTCACCTGGACTCGGGCGGTCGGGTTGGAGTAGAGTAACTTTACAAGGCCACGGAATTTAGGCCCAATCCCGTTGTTCTGGAGGACTTGTTCCAGGTAGGACCAGTGCACCGTGTCAAAGGCCTTCTCAAAGTCGAGGAGGAGAAGGGCTAGAGGTGACCGGGTCAGGATCTTGCGGTGTGCTAAGGCAACGTGCAGTCGTCTAATGCAGTGTCAAGAGGGAAATGGGTCGGTATGCCGAGCAGCTGCGCGATGGAGGCTGGGTCTTGGGGATTACCACGATAGTGGCTTGGTCGATCCTGGAGGGGAAACGACCTTCTTTCTCTGCTTCTTCGTACATTTTGAGGAGGTGGGGGCTCAGAATATCACTACATCTGTGATAGAGATCTGCCGGGAAACTATCTGGGCTGGCGGTTTTGCCCGACGATAGGCTGGCTATCGCCCCCACGATCTCTGCAAGGGTTATCTCTGCATCCAGGTTCTCCCTGGTCGCCTGCGGGATCTTAGGAAGCACGATGTCTCCAAGAAGAGGGGATTCTCTTTCAGCGAGGGGTCTGGGGCACCTCGCATATAACTGTGCGTAATAGGAGGCAAAGCTTTGAGCGATGTCACCTGGTGACCTAGCGAGCGCTCCAGACTTGCTAGTGACCTCGGAAATGACACTGTCTGCAAGTGGCCAAGTGGCCAGCCAGTGCAGGAGCTTTCCGTTCTTGTTACCCCAGCAGTAGATCCGGGCCGCCGTTGCTCTCCAGGTTTGCTTCACGGATTCTAGGACCAAGTGTTTAATCTCTTTCCTGATCATGGTGAGTTGCCTTAGGGTGGAGGCTGATATATCTCCTGTGTCTTGTCGCTAAAGGCGCAGCACTCTGGCTTCTAGTGCCGTCACTTGAATGTCTCGAGCTTGCTCTTGGGTGCGAACAAGATGCTTGGTGTGGCCCCGAAGGGTAGCCTTGCATGCAGCCCAAACCGTGCCGGGCGATCGCACCGATCCTAGGTTGTGTTCGAAATACTGGGTGAGATGTTCTCTAATCTCCAGGGTATATTCGCCCTCTTGTAGATGCCATGCATTTAGGTGCCATAGCGGACGTCGGGTCGGGTCAGAGTCACCTAGCCTGATCCGTACTGGTGAGTGGTCAGAGACCCGTCGTGGTAGTATCTCTGCCCCCGTGGCCTTAGAAATATCCTGCGCAGGCATGAACACAAGGCCAATTCTAGCGTGCGACTGATGCGCTGCTGAGGTGTGTGTGTACTGTCGTGTTCTCGGGTGCCAGGTTCTCCATACCTCACACAGTCCAAGGCTCTCTGCCCACCCATTCAAGCTCGACGCCCGCCCAGATCGAGAGGCAGATATTGTCCTGAAGACATCCAGGTTGGGTTCCAGGACGGAATTAAACTCTCCTCCTAGCAGCGTGGATCCCTGGGCGAGGCCCCCCATTACCCGGCGGAGTGCAAGTAGGAAGTTATCAAACCCAGTCGGGGGGCATAGGTGCATACAAGGTTGAAAGGTGACCTGTGAAGTGATCCGGTCACCACCACAAACCTCCCTTGTGGGTCGGACTTCGTAGAGGTAACGACCATTGGTAGCGAGCGCTGAAGAAGAATGGCAACCCCCCTCGATCCCCGTGAGAAGCCTGAATGGTAGACCTTCTCATATCCCCCTCGCGCTAGCATGGGGCAAATGGTGCCAAGTAAGTGGGTTTCCTGTAGTAAGACCACGGATGGGGCGTATCTGCGGAGGGTACTAAACACTGCGGACCTCTTAATTGTGTCCAGGAGACCGTTCACATTCCATGAAAGAATCTGTGTCAGTGTGGGCCATATGTCCATTGTGTCGGTATAGTGTGATATTGGGAGCCCATCAGAGGGCCCAGGGGTGGCCGTCCCAACCAAATAAAAAAAAGGTAAGCACAAAAAAGGAAACTTATTAAAACAGCGTTGCTAAATCCCATTGTTAACTTCACACCCCCCAACTCAAACCCCACCCCATACTTCTACCCAGGAAGCATCTGTCGCCCAACTACCAAAACAAGGTAACGCAGCCAGATGGGCTGTCACTAAGGTGAATTGGTGGACCCCTCCATTCAGACGGATTATATACAATTGTTCGACGGAGGCCGAGCTCTGCGTAATGACTGGCGATCACAGTAATGATTGACACATGTGGATGTGTTTCAGTCTGTGTACGTCGGAACCAGCGGCACCTGTCGCCTCCAGCGGGAAGCATCTTGGGCTATAGTCCTGTTGTTTAACGAGTACAGGAGACTGGCTTAAGTTGTTGCCATTCAGCGCCTGCACCGGAGAATGGGCTCTCGGGGTGTCCGTGCAGGCCTCACCCGCTTTGGTCTCGGCCCCTGGCTCACAGTCACCCCCAGGTGGTTCGCCGGAGTCTCTTTTTTTAATCCTAATTTAGACACCAAAACACACTTTGTAGCTTTTGTACAACTGGAGTTCTGAATTTTTTAAGCCTTTGGAAAATACAGTAGTTTGCAGATTTAAAGGTCTTCCATTGAAGTCAATCGTAAAATTAGCAGTCTGCTCTCAGGCACTTTATAGGGTGAGTTCCGGTGAACCCACGGGAATTTAAGGTGCTGCAGGGACCGAGTCAACAGTCAAACTTTTGTTACCTTATCTAGGGAGTCCAATTGCGGAGGTGACTTGGCTGTCCTTGGTGCTGAACAGTCCGGAGTGGCTGGTGTGTTTTGCACCCTGGCAAAACTGGACTTGGGTGTGGAGTCACACTATACCCTTTGGATGCAGAGGTCTTTGAGGGGCCAGGACCAGGAATTGATGCTTGCATCTTTGCCACCTTGTCCGGTGGCTCGAGGTGCAGAGGTACCTAATAGCTGTCAATCATCGGCTGGTCATGCCAAAGCTGCTTTGCTGCTCCGGTTGCAGTCACTTCCTTTAGGTTGCAGCCCACAGGAGGGGGGGGTCTTTGGCGATGTTGGTCCCTATGCTGTGGGGTGCTCTGAAGTAGGTGAACGCTGTGTGGCCATCGGTTTCCGTGCAGGTAACAAATAAGCCCTGGTAGCTGCAAGGGTGGTCCATGACCTCTCTGGTAGCTGGAGGTTGTTTAGTGGGGAGTAGATGTTTGAAGCTTGGCATGGGCCTCACTCCCACTCCTTGGATGCCAGACACCAAGATTCTTTGGACGCAGGAACTCAGAGCCCTTTGGGTCACAGATCTTCGTCCTCAGCACTTCTTTACTCCTGCAATTTGCAGCAGACTAGTACCACTAGTCAGGGGAGTATTCCTTGGGGTTTCTGTGTCCACTGGGTCCCTCTGGTCAGGAACAACGAGTTTTCACCACTATCATATGCTGGGCACGCGGTTCCAGTACTGGTCTCCACTGGTCACTCTGTCCTCTTCTTTGCGCTGGGGTGGGAGTCCAAGTCCTGTTGTTGGTGCAGGCATCTCTTTTTGCTTCTTTCTTCTTGTCCAGATAAGATCTAAGTTCTGGGGCCAGGGGATCCCCTTAAATCCTTGTTTATGGGGCGTTTAAGGGTGTGAGGTACAGTGGCCAATGGGCTACTGTCCTTGCAGCTGGTCCGCCCCTGCAGTAATGACTTTCTTTGGGGAGTACGTCACTTTGTACTCAGAACCCACTATTCTAGGGGTCTTCCAAGATGGCAGAACCCTTCCTTGGTTGTGCAGATCTCATAGCCAAGCCTCAGAGATGTGGCTAGTTTGATGGACATGCATGCTTCCTGCATAACTAATTTATCTCCTTTTTGTCCTCCACTGGGGGGACAAGTACTTACACATCAAAGGCGGGTGAAGAATTTGAGGCTCACCGCCTTGATGCTTTTCCCAGTAGCCAGCCTGGGAGAGAGGAGGTGTGACCTCCTTCCTGCCCAGGCCCTTTGTCTTATATCCTGCCAAGGTGCTAGCACCAGCAGCAGTAGGTCAGACTTCTGTCTGTGGCCGCAGCGGCTCAGGAGAGCCTTCCAAAACAGTACAGGACTGAGTAACTTGGTGGGTACCGTCTAAGGGTGCCACCTGGGCATCTGCTTTTCAATCTTAAACATGGGCATAATGTTCAGGGTTAAAAAGCACAGTGTTTGATATCAAACACAACAGGAATCAGCTGAGTTATTGCAGAGCTGGACATCTGAGCAGTGGTCAGATGCCAGCTGATGTTATGCAATGGACCACCGGTTACTCGGGCCAGCATTGCACTTTAAATGCCAGCACAGGGGCACATGTGCTCCTCCACATGACATGTGCCCTCACTCATGGAACAGTGCACCCTGCCCCCTTGGCTAGAGGGGGCCTACCTTAGGGGAGAATGACCTGCCCATGGGCAGTAACAGGGACTCTGCCTGCACATGGTGTGGGCAGTTTCACTCGAGCAGCAGGCTGCTTGTTCAGGTTGACATGGCAGCTCTGCAGCCTCACTTTTACTTGGGGTACTCAGGGTGGCACAATCAGTGCTGCAGCCCCTGTACACCATTTGTTAAAAGCCTTCTTGGGGAGAGAACCCCCCCAAACCTCACAAACATCTGGCTCGCTTGTTTCGCTTGCTTGTAACCATTCATTGGTTGCTGTTATGCCCCACCACTTTTAAATTCTACCAGCCACCACTGGCTAACTTTAAAATGACAGCAGACACCACAGCAGTGCGTCCTTAAGTGCCTTGACTCCACTGGGGTCCATACATGCCTTATCATACACTAGAGACTTACAGGTAGGCTGTCAGAGACAATTGTAATTATGCCTAATTACCATATACCTTTTAAACAGAGCACTGGCCTATAGCCTGGTTAGCAGAGCCCAGGGCTCAGTCAGATTCAGTAACCACTAGTATCAGCCAACAAATGGGGGTGATCAGGGCAGAAATGATGACTTTCTGACACACAGCTCCATGAAAAATGTGGGTTTTCACATCACAGCATTATGGGCAGTAGCAACCAAGCAAATAAGTAAATAGAATATATATATTATATTATAAAGTTATTTTCAGCATACATATGAAATGCCTGAACTGCCATATGGAGTAACACAAGGCTACACATGGCTGCTTATTGTTCTCCTTTTCTCAGGTCAACAAGAAAAACCAGCTGAAACTCTAACAGCTTCTAGTTTTACAGCAAGTCAGGGACACAAAGATTCTGTAAGATGTAGCGTTACCTGAAAGTCAAAATGTCAAATCCCACCTCTCCTCCATCTTTCTAAAGCGTGTAAATTGAAGACCAATGGAGTGGCTAATTGAAACACCTGTAATATAAAGTACAATGAAAACCAAAATGCTCAGCAAAAGGGTTATGTGAAAAAACAAGTATTATTGCTGGTACCGACCCTAAAAGTTTCATTTAAGGCTAGGTGCGTTACATTAAACCAACGGATAACACTCCATGGTGCAATTGGAGTTGTTGTTGACTTTAAGTGCCTGATTGAACCCAAGATATTCTACGGCTTTGTTATGCAAACTGCCTGTGACGCAACACAACACAACACAATGCAATGCAAAGCGGTATACAGTATTTATTTTTCATCTCAAAAGGTGATATGTGCTAGAAAGGTGGCACTTTCTCATCACCAAAAAACGACTAGAGCTGCTTTGTGTTGCCTTCCATCAGAGGGGCTAGTGGAATAGATCACTGTGAACACCCAAAGGCTTTGAGACAAAGCCCAGTCTACTTAGATAGCCAAATGAGCTTTGTGTCAGAAATAACGCCTAGTTGAGGCAGACACATGCAAGGAAAAATGTATTCATTTCTGAAACGTGTGCCACAGTGCATGTGTGCTCAGTGCACTACACATACCCAAGGCATGGCATCAGTCTGGCTTTGTATAGGCACAGTGATTTGCAGTGAAAGGGTACTTTTCCAGTACAAATCCTATGCTGGACAACTCTATACCATGGGGCAAGACTGTTTTAGCAGCAGAGGGACAGTTTTAGTAGATATGACTGAACACTATTGTCTTGCCTTGCGCAAAGCAGTAGATCAAATTTGGTGGCTGTGCTACATAGGTGAAAAATGAATCTAGGGCCGAGTGTTATTTAAAATAACATTTTTTGCACATATTTTACACTACTATTTTGCACACTTAGCATTTTCCACCGCATAATATCTGATGTTAGCATGGGAATCAGAACGCAAAAGAGTAAGAGCTAATAGCACCCAGCTTGGGATAAACACTTGGAAGAAGAGGCACATCATTTGTCTCCAATTTCAACACTAATGCTGACCTTAAAATAAGGCCATCCCACAACACAATAAAATGACCTTCCATATTACAGCAAGAACAGATCCTCTGCAATGGCGAAGGAGCGTCGCCTCACTGGCTAAGCCTCAGTAGCTGAAAAATAAAACAATATTTCATTATCGTTTTATTTTTCAGCTTCTGGCTCAGCCAGAATGTGCAGGGGGGGCGGGGCTGGGCCATGGGAGCGGGGAGCGGAGTGCGGAGTGGAGTGCACTCAGTGTGCATGCCAGTTTGGCCGCCCGACTTAGGCTGCCCAAACTGACATGTGCACTTAGGTTTCTCCAACCCGGCTGTGTTGCACAGCCGGGTTGGAGAAACTGCACAGACCCCAGTGCACTGTCTGAGTGGGAGACCAAGCCACTCAGACCAATCCTTGCATTGGGGAGCCTGTGCATGGTGTCCCAGGGACTGCTGGGACACCACACTAACAGGATAGCAGAGGAGCAAGGCGGCAGTCGTCATTGGGAACAGTATGTTTTTTTTTTTATTATTAAAGTATTTCCTCCGTTATCGTCCCCTGGCACCCCTTGAGATTTGCGGCAGCAGCCGCTGTACTATAGTACACTGTAACAGTCCTGAATTCCTAATAGGGGTCCTACTAGAGTGTTGGGAACTGCCCTCTCTGTACTGGGAATTTGGGGAGAACACAGAGGAATTTCTTTGACCATGCATATGCGGTAGTGAAACCGTTCCCTCCATGCAAGGTATCACCCACTGCCCACTCTGATGCATGTGAAAGGTACAGGGTGCGCTGTTGGGGGCAAGTGGATAGTGTCAGGAAGTTTGGGAAGATGGTAGCATTGTTTGATGGTGGTTGTCATTGGAAGGAAGCGGAAAGGAGAGATAAGAAGAAGGCAGAAAATGAGACTGTAATTTTAAGAGGAAATGGAGGTGAGACATCAGAGGAGAACAAGGCTGTTGCCACATGGATAGTGAGGCAGAAGAAGAGGAAATTGCAAGTGGGCAAAGGCAAACAAGTCTTGGCTATTAAATGTGTACTTGAAGTGAAAACTTTACACTTCAGAGCGGAAGGGCAAATTCAGGGGTGGGCAATGTTTATGATGGGGATGGCATTAGAATATTTTGTTAGATAAGATGTTAGTATTTTTTAGATTGTAGGGCTAAGCAGAATGCTCAATACTGAAGGATTTGCTAGCTTCCAATAAAGCAGTCTTTTCCACATGAAAGAAGTAAATCCAATATATCAATCTTATCAGAATAAGAAGACCAATCCGCTGAGAGAGTACCCAAGAATACATTTTTGAAACTAAAAGGGAGTTGTGTGTTAAAAATAGTATTTATCTATTTCCAAACTTTCAACCAAAATTGATATGTACATGGGCCTTCAAATAGAATATGCTTGAGGCTAGAAGGAGAGATAATGCAAGACCAGCAGGAGGAGAAGTATGTGTGGCTTCTTTTGTATAAAATGGCTGGAGTAATCAAAAGCCTATTATATATATAAAATAAAGTTTGAATACTGTTAGCAGCTCTAGAGGGCTTCCATAACTTAAGCCAAATCATATTCCATAAGGATTGATTGAGAAGGATTGAGAAGGATGTGTCCAAGTCATGTTCCCAATGTAATTCCACCTCAGTCTTGTCTGATCTTTTGAAGGAGCAGTGAGTTTATTGTGTATGTGTGATGCTGAGGGAAATGATAGGAAAGAAGTGGCCAGTTAGGGATTAGAAGGGGTAGAAATGGTATTATGTGGGAGCTGTCTATAGGCTGCATGAATCACAGATACTAATGAGAGATATTTAGTAGAATATGAAGGGGAAAAGGAAAATGTTTCTGAGCATGTGCAAAAAAAAAAAGAAGACAAGAATCATTATCTAACAGTTGATAAATCCATTTTAGACCTCTCATATGCCAGGACTTCCAATCAATAGTTTTAATATTGATTTTAACAAATGTATTATGCCAGATTGAGGAATGGAAGAATCGATTCTTGATATTATTGTGTAAGACAAAAATAGGCTGCAACAGCTTGCATCTATTTTTTAGGATAGGAAGGGACATAGATAGGGGTTTCTGAGAAAAGGATAAACATTCGCTAAGAAAGAAAGGACAAATAATTTTTTTTTCAATATCAACCTAAAGATGAGGAGTAATAGACTTGTCCTGAAATAGTGAAAAAGAAGCTTGCTTGGGAAAGAGTGTAGTATGGTATGAACGAAAATCCAGAAAATGTACACCTCCCATATGTTTAGCACATTTAAGTTAGTGAAGGAACATGCAGGATTTTTTATTATTCCATAAGAAGTAAGATAGGACTGAGTATGTTTTTAAAAATAAAAATAGGGAATGTTGATAGGAATATTCGAAAAAAATAAATATATATTGTCTGCACTAACATCATCTTTAGGGATTCTAACTGACGCAACCAAGATAAAAATAGAGGAATCCATTTCGAAGTAAGAGAAGTGATGGCAGTAGGAACCTGTTTTATGGTAGAAGAATCTGTTTCCTTGGTAGAAGCATTGAACCTAAGACCAAGGTATTTGATTTCATCTTGATTCCAGTGAAAATGAGAAGAAATGAATCAGCATGGAATCAAAATTTATTTAAAGGGAGTATTTCACATTTCTCGTTATTTAACTTATAGCATGAGATAAGAGGGAAATTTGTGACTTCCATTAAGAAGGCTGGCAAAGACATTGGTGGGCTTGACATGAACAGAAGAACTAATTATGTCCATATTTAAAGCCATGAAAGCCTGGGTTCAAATTAAGTTTAATTAGAAAGGACTCTAGGGCAAGAACAAATAAGAGGGGAGAGAAAGGGCCTCATTGACGAACACCACGGTAAAGTGAAAAAGGTGAGGATATAAGACCATTTACAATGATGAAGGCTTTAGGAGAAAAGTATAAAAAGACATTAGATTAATAAACTTAGAACCACAACCAAACCAAGAAAGAGTTTAAACAATAAAGGGCCAATCAACTCGATCAAACGTCTTTTCTGCATGTAAGGCAATGGCTTTCAAAGAGTGTCTATATGATTTAGATTTGCTTAAGACGTTAAAGAATAATCTAGTTTTATCAGACACGTGTCTTCCTTTAATAAAGCCAGATTGTTCCCTTCATATTAACTGAGGAAGTAGAGGGTCAAGAAGCAGGGCAAGAATTTTACCAAAACATGTATAAGCCTGATTAACAAGAGATATGGGTCTTGTAATGTTCACACATCTCTGAGTCTTTATTTTCTTTGGGAACAAGACCTAATAAATCATCTTGGAACAAACCTCCAGCAGAGTTCGAGGATATAAAGTCAGTTAAAACATGATGTAATTTGGAAGTTAAAAGTTTGGAAATATGTAAATAAAGTTCAACAGTGAATCCATCAGGTCCAAGGGCTTTACTCTTTTTGATTGAATGCATAGCAGAAAGAGTATCCTCAATAAGAATGTATTTATCTAGGGAGGAGAAATTTATATCAGGGATTTAGGTGAATTAATGGAAATTAATTATTGAAGAATATCATTCTAAGAAGCCGGGGATTACTAAAGTCAATTGTGAATTCAGATATAATGTCTTCATTTTAATGAATCAGTATAGTATGCATGTTCTAATTGTTTGATATGGTTCATATTTGAAATCATTTTTTTAGAGGATAATTTTTTCTTATCAGTTACAAAGGAAATTATGCAATCTCTAGGGGTAGCTTTGAAAATATGCCAAAGAATCTGAAGAGAAAACCCAGTGTTTTGTTATTAAAAGACTTTTGCACAATTCTCAAACTGATTCATGAAATTAGAATCAAATAGAAGAGAATTACTAAATCTCCACCGCTTCTTACCAGGAGTATGAGAGATGAGATCTAAATCTAAAGTAACTGGGGCATGGTCTGAAATTAATATGGAAACAATTTTTGACATAATGATGTGTTGCACAAGAGATTGTGAGACAAATAAATAATCAATTCTAGATTGGTAAATATGGGCAGAGGAGAAAATGTGTATTCCTGTAGGGTAGGGTTACAATGTCTCCAAGCATTAATTAAAGATCCTTATCTGGTAGTAGGAGTGAATTGTGAATGCATGGGTGATGGGATAAACTTGGATTTGGAATGACGATCAATAAAGAGGTCCATAATCATGTTGCAATCACCTCCAAAAATTAAGTAACTGTCAGTGAGATTCATTAGGTTTAGATAAAATTGCAGGCCAAAAAGGCCTATCCAACTATTTAGGAGCTTAGACATTCAATATTGTTATCAGTGTCTTATGGATGTCGATGGAGGCAGCAACCCATCTGCCCATGGGATATGAGTCTTACAAGCTAACTTGAATGTTTAAGGATTTTTTACAGGATATAGCCACTCCATTACATGCTCCTGTACCCAGGGAGGTAAAAATATACCCAACCCATTGCTTTTTAAGTCTTACAATTTTTGATTCTGTCACATTGGTTTCTTGTAGCAGGACAATGTTACCTCTTAGTTTATAAAGGTGTGTTAGTACCCTTTGATGTTTTATAGGTGAATCTAAGCATTTTAACATTCCATTAAACAATTCTGAAAGTCATTTAAAGCATAGTAAAACATTTACAACATTGTGTATATAGTAATAACAATCCAAAATCTATGTAGATATAATAAAATTGACTGTAAGAAATTAGCAAAGAAGATGAAAGGATATTATGAGATGAGCTAAAAGTATTTAGAGGGACAAAGAGAGAAAAGAATAAATGCAAGAAGAAAGGAAGGGGAAAATAAAGGAATGAGAGGAAAAGGAACAACAGATATGACAAAGGAAATGACAAAAATAACATACCTATACAACAAACAAATAGTTGAGGGTGTTAGAGCCACATAAGGGGTCTGACAAAGCTGAACTCCGAAGCAGATGATAAAAAGAATGAAGCCCAGACCACGCAAGATGGCTTCTATGAATTCTTCTAGACGCACAGGACATGCCTAAAATGAAGGAGGCAAATCTATTAGCAACAAATAAGAAGATATACATTGTGGAACATTGAGCAGGCTGTATAACTGTCAGATAATGGATGATAACAAGGTGCTGCATGTGGCATAACCTATAAAGAGAAGGAAGTGAATTCAGGAGAGTCAAGTAACATTATAGTTGGAGATGTCCATCGAATCACCACTGCAACTACCAATACATTTTTGTAGAAGAGAATGGTTTTCATAAGTAGTAGTTTTGTTATTGTAAGTCACATTGAATAAACAAGGGTAGAAAATACCAAATCTAGCATTTAGAGACCTAAGAGCTAGTAGCATATCAAGAACTCTTTTATTTCTGTCCGCTGTGATTTTGGCACATTAAAACAAATTAGATCCAGATCATAAAATGTGATCTTTGGCCTTGGCTGCTTTGATAATTTTGAGTAGGTCTAAGTATTCTACAAAATAAATGATATCTTCTCTAGGTTTCTGTGAAGTTGATGGAAAGCGAGAGGAGTGGCCAAGACTGTGCACCTGTTGTATGTTTAATAGAGGTAGGAAGATCCAAACCTGTGAAAGAAACGATTGGAAAAGGTATATGAGATCTGAATATTCCCAACTTTCAACCAAACCATAAATGCATAAGTTGTTTAATCTGTTGTGGTTTTCCATGTCTTCGACATGTTTATTTAAATACGACACTTCAGATTCTAACATTTGTACGGACTGTGTTAGGGCCTCATTATGACCCTGGCGGGCGGCGGAGGCCGCCCGCCAGGATCCCGCCCTCCAAATTACCGCGCCGCGGTCAAAAGACCGCGGCGGGTATTACGAGTTTTCCCCTGGGCTGGCGGGCGGTTCCAGTTAAACTACCCGCCAGCCCAGGGGAAAACGACCTTCCCACGAGGATGCCGGCTCGTAATCGAGCCGGCGGAGTGGGAATGTGCGACGGGTGCTACTGCACCCGTCGCGTATTTCACTGTCTGCAAGGCAGACAGTGAAATACATTTTGGGGCCCTCTTACGGGGGCCCCTGCCGTGCCCATGCCATTGGCATGGGCACGGCAGGGGCCCCCAGGGGCCCCGCGACCCCCCCCTACCGCCATCCTGTTCATGGCGGCTTTCCCGCCATGAACTGGATGGCGGTAGGGGGGGTCAGAATCCTCATGGCTGCGGAGCGCGCTCCGCAGCCATGGAGGATTCCAATGAGCAGCGGAAAGTCAGCGGGAGACCGCTGACTTTCCGCTTCTGACCGCGGCTGAACCGCCGCGGTCAGAATGCTCATTGGAGCACCGCCAGCCTGTCGGCGGTGCTCCCGTGGTCGGTGGCCCTGGCGGCCACCGGCCGCCAGGGTCAGAATGACCCTCTTAGTGTCTTCCAGAGCCTCAACCCTTTGTTCTATCTAAGTAACTCTATCCTCCACATGGGTCCATGTACCATCAAGGAATTGAAATTGTTTATTAGTGTCCTCAATGTAAGGTTTAAGCACCCTGATTTCCTCAACAAGGAGCACCATTGAAATTATAGTAGTAGATTTTATGGGGGAAGGAGGGTCTTTTTTTCCTTTTAGGAGTGGAGACATTAGAAGATGCAGGAAGCTTGGAAAATGTTTTGGTGGGTGACATAGATGACACACCAGCCAAAGTAGAAGAAGATAAGGATGAATCCTGATTGATACCAACAATGTCTTTAATATTCTCTAGAACCGAGAAAGAGTTAAAGGTGGCAACTCTGGTGCTGTTCTGAACAACCAGTGGCATAGGAGTTGAAAACTTAAGATTCCTGGTCCTCCCCATAAGGGATTGTCATGGCATAAATGAACTTAATGGACACAGCAATAATATATTGAAAGTTGGAAGATATATGCAATCTAAGAACCTTTGAAAAATGCCAGAGGTAATTTGGACAAGTAAACAAAACTGACAATGCTGTTGAAGTATGTTGAAAGGAGGAAACCGAATAATGTTGCATTCCTTCCATTAGGTTTGATGCAAAATGACAAAATTATGACCTATAAAAAGTAGTAACAGCATCACTGCAGATGAAAATCAAAATGGTGGGTGTGACCTTTCCTTCAGCTAACTCGCCAAAGATCACCAAATGTAATCATAAAAATATATTAAGGAAAATAGACCAACTGATATTACAGTTCAGCCATCCATGCAGTTTTGCTAGAGGCGAAAGTTTAAAATGAGAGGAATAGGAGAGCTGTCATGAAATATAAAAACAAAATGGTGGGTGCGACATTCCTGTTTGTGTGCCTACCAGAATTCTCAAAATACAGACATAAAAATAGCAGGGAAATGTCCCTGCGACACACCTCCAGATGCTGCAGGTATTCTCCCATTGAAATCCTCTTAGACGATTCTATAAAGATGTGGCCATGTGTGAATGCGACCTGTCCTCCTGCCGCATCTGCACTGGAGCTTACACATAGGCAAGCCATGCCCCCTTTGCAAATAACCTTTGACACAGAGACTTGTAGTCAAAGCCTGCCTTGTTGTAGCCTAATATAGTGAGATATGTAGTAGCAGTGAACCGAAGCAAGGTGTCACCATAAGACTACCACAAGAGACAAGCATTCCTGTACCATTAGGAGGCACGGACTGGCTCAATGTAGTGGCCTACCCATGCACCAGGACATACCACACTCTCTTTCCCAATGACAAAAGGACAAACATAGCGAACTAGTGTTCTGCCCATGTAGGACATCAAAATTGGTTGTAGGGGCCAACAGAACAGAAACAGGGAGTACCACAGGGAACACTGCCACAGAAGAAATGAGAACTGAGCACACAGCATCGCGAGTGGGAGAAACAAAAGAGGGTGGTGTTAATGCAATAAGCCTACCAGAGGAGAAAGGGTCAGAGGGTAGTCCAGCCCACAGTTGGAGGACTTCTGAAAAGACACAGCAAAATAATGGCAGGGTTCCACTCACCACATAGCCAGCCAAAGGAGCTTAGGTGAAGATAGGAATAAGTAGCATTCAAATACATGAGAGGAAACCAGAGCAAATCACTCACTCGGGGAGCTAAAAGTGGGACTTTAGCGAACATAAATGGTCAACTCGTGCATACACCCACCACTGAAATAAAGATCAGCATGACAGCATTTTATGGCAGGCAATTAATCAATCATAGTTTTTTTTATTGTTTCAGTTAGTTAAAACCATAACAATGTTCCTGTTATTACAAATTCAATCTAAAAAATAAGAATACATTTAAAAGGAAGGTGCAGCTGTGCATTGTAGACATAGGGCCTTATTTATCTTAATAGTTAATAGTTAAAAACAGACAATGCTAAGAACCAATTACACATCAAATTAAGAGGGCAACTAACTTAGCTGATCATCCGGACTTCTGGCATCAATCCCTTCATCCGTGTGGGCGTGTGACCTCCTAATAGTATGCTAAGATGACACGTAAGAGGCTAGTGACTACTACCCTCAGAGGCCGACTAAAATCTTTTGACTCAGACCGAAGTAATAAGATCGTCAAATAAAACAATAAGAACCAATAGCAATAAACAATCAAAATATGCAATGAGGAGTCAATAATTTATACGCACCATAACCTATGTGGTCATGAATCACCACACCAATATAGTAAAGTTTAAACATTTATTGCCCTTATATTAATAATGCTAAGGTCACGCAAATGATGCACAAAACCGCATGATAGCAATATAGAAACAACACAGGCTGTCCAAAGTGGCTGAAGAATCTCAGTCTAATAAGAGCAATTATCATGAAAGACTCTAAAAGAATTATACAGACTAACACCAGAATTATTTGAGAAATAACAAAAATTTTCATTAGTTATACAGTTGAATCAATCATAATCAGTTAATAAACATTCAGATCAAATATTTGGTCAGACAGCCCGGCTGCCAAATTCTAATTCGAAAAGCATTTGTGGGGCTGGGCTTTGTCATATGCAAAGATCAAAATAAGACAAAAATTAGTTTGGAAAACATCTAACTATGGTGCTAACAAAAATATGAGGTTGGATTTCTAATGAGAAAAACCTGAAAAGGAAAAACAAATGCACATTGGTTATACCTCTCCTAAGTGAGACAGCAGCTTGCGTAGTCTTCATCTGCTGGCTGAGCACAGGGAACAGTAGGTGTCCAGCAGTCAGCATGAGGAACATGGAAAGGGAAAACAGTTCAGTAATGTTCTGCCTAATGTATCAGAACTGTTAAAATCATAAGTAGCCGAGCATAAGAGCTGCAAAGAACTGAGCAGAACTGAACTGAACAGAAACTGAACAGAATCGGACTGCATAGAAAGCTAAATAGAAACTGACTTAAATCACCTAGAACTTTGCTAAAGTAAAGTCCCCAAAATACTAGCTATGTTTCTATTGGACTAGACTATGAGGTGTTATAGTAAGCAGCCAATTAAGCCTTTTAATACACGTTATGTGTTAAGTTTTAGTAACTCATATTTTATTCATAATGTTTGTTCTCTAACACCCGCCAGAGCTAAATGTCTTGTAAAGGTGTAATTGCTTAAGTAAATGTGAGATGGGAGCCATTGTGAGGAATTTCACAAGTTTACAGTTTAATTGCAGGTCATCAGGGTTGAGGCTTGCTATTATAGCTTCTCTACATGATTGACTGCCTCTGTCATTAAATGTCTGAAGAGGAGAACCACGTGATTTTCTTGTAGGCGCTGAACCTGTAACAAAGCCTCACGTGACCTCACAAATGCACAATACTTAACTATGAATTAGTGTATTTTGTTGATCAATCATGTCTTAGAAATGATGAAGGGGAGCTGGTAGAATAATACTTTGTATGCACTGTTCATCAAATTGTTGAGGGCAATGTCCAATGTGATATCTGCCCAAATTGCTGAAATGGTTGCTCTTACAAGAGCTGTATTCAAGCTGAGAAAAGAAATGTATCCGTGTTCTGTACTCAAAGTATGTGTTTGGAGTGATGCATGGCTTTTGGCTCCTCTTGATGCAGAGGGACTTTCTAGCCTCTGTCAGGACCACTGCTAAGGATGGATTGTCGAGTTAATCTGCTAAATACTTTAGTTTTACTGCACCAGATTGCTGTTATTAAGTATGCTGCCCACCAGAATTATCATGGTGAAGTTTCTGAAGTGAATACCCTCACTGTTTCTGTGGCTAAAAGCCTGCTCTGTCTCAAACCAAAGAAGCTGCTATGCATGCTTTACAATTTGATTTATTTTCAGTACCTTTGCTGAAGGATCTGCGTTTGTTACAGGAGCACGCCTCTGACATTGAAAAGCACCAGTGAACAAAGCAAAATTGTGCTAGCAACCCAGATGGGATGCAAAAAGACAGCTCAAGCAGTGTGGTTTCACCAAATTTTCTGCTACCCACCCACACCTAATGTATCAAGGAGCCACTCAAATCAGAAGATAGGCTATGGGGTTTGCAATTCAGCAGCCTACTAGAATGCACTTATCTATTGCCCAGAACTATTACCATTCATATGTCATCTACCAGTCCTATGACATAGGTGTGTGATGCTCACTCATCTCCTTGAGACTGATTTGTCACTCTCCAAAATGGACTTTTTCAGATGCTCAAATGTGCCATCTATTGGTATGTACTTGTTGTGGATGAAAGTACATCTCTTTGCTAGAGCGAATGTCATAATTGTAGCTACCAACTTACTTAGGGATTTCTTCTAACGGTTTGGAATCCTCTCGAGTAACCGAGGTACACACTTCCTTTCAGCAGTAGTAGGAGATTTGCAGGGCTTTACGTTTTTATCAACACTTCCATTCTGCCTATCACTATGAATCAGTAGGAAAGGTAGAAATAAATAACATAATGACTAAGAACAAGATACCAAAGATTTGTTCTAAAATCCAACTGAAGTTCCCTTTAACTCTATGGTCCATTAGGGCCATTCCAACCCAGAGAACCAAGCTGAGTGGAATAGTTATGGGGTGCCCGTTGATGTTGCCTTCAAACCCATAAATCCAAGCTTCAGGTCTCTAATACTGCAGAAAACATACTCAGTATCTTCACTGGTTCCATTCTCAAGTTTAAGTTTCCTTACCTAACTGCCCGTCTGAGGTCTGCAACACCGTCCAGCTAGGTTACTGTGTGTTCTGCTCTGCAGTCGCAATGGATAGGCCTGCACATCGTTCTGCTCATCACCAACATAGCCGTGAAGGGTCGTTGACTGCCGAAGTGGGTCCATCTCTGCCAGTGAAAACGTTCTGCAGCCCCATAAGATGCCTACCCACTAGTGCCAATCTTTGCACTTGCACCAGACCCTAGTCTAGTGCTGCCTGCTGGAACTGCTCCTGCATTCTCTCCTGCAGTGGAATGTCACACCCAAAGTCAACAGACGTTGTTGGTTCCTGAAGGGAGACAGACCACCTGCTTTTCTTCCTTGCAGCTGTGCAATGATGCAGCAATCGACTCTCAGCATTACGACATCAGTCCGAGGTGAGCAATTGCCTCCTTGATACTGTATTCCTCTGTGGGTCTGGACTGCTCTCATTGTTGCTGCCTTTGGCTCCTTAGAGAATATTTCCTGTTTGTGGGAGAGGGAGTTGTTAGATAGTTTAACTTTACTGCAACTGTCCTAGAAAAGAGCTGGAGCTCTTTGTATGAGAACATCATCTACTTCCTATTACTAGAGAGGTACCAACAAATGATAAATAGTTCTTCCTGGTGGTAAACTTTATACAATTAATAAAATCGGTTGTCAAAAAAAACAACACTTTGCACTCACTTGTCCACCAACATCATGGGGGGAGTGCTTATGGAAGGTGTGTCTCTCAGGAAAAACAAAGATGCTATTAGTCCAACATTACATACCTTGCAAATACAAGAGACCTCTAAATGGTGCATATTTGCAAACGTTGTTTCTGAAAAGAATATGCTAATTTCATCTGTTGTGAGGAGCTTACAATTTGTTTCTGGAGACTGGTATCTTTCTGCTATTCTTAGGGGCATATTTGAGAGCCCCTAGCACCATTCCAATGCCACATTAGTGTCATTTTTTAATGCTAATGTGGCATTAGAAGGCTAAAAACGCCACGCCATATTTACAGAGTGGCGCAATGCATGCATTGCACCACTTTGTAACCCTCTGTGCCAGACATAATGAATGCAAAGGGGGCGTTCCCCCTTTAGGGAGACCAGAAAAATGGCACGAGGAAATCTAGGAGATTTCCCTTTCCTTGCACCATTTTTTTGGCACTTTTAACGCCTGCTCAGGGCAGGCATTAAAGGGAGGCTTCCATTGGTTACAATGGGCTTGTGCGTGCTTTGCAGGACTAGCGTAAAAAATTCTGACACTTGTCCCCTAACTACTGCCATGGTGCGCTGTATTTTAAATACGGAGCACACATGGTGGCGTTTGGGGCACAAGAAAAGTGTCCCTGCACTGTGTGCAGCTCCATTTTTCCTAAATATGCCCCCAGGTATCCATTCCCTGCTATCAGACTTTTGGCAGAACATTCCATTGTCCATCAACTTAGATGCCATGAGCTGTCCGAAACAAATGGAATTCTTCTCCATGTTTCCCCCACCTATGGGATACAATATGCCATCGGAGAAACTAAGCACAATGCCAAAATACTACAAGTAGCAGCTAGTGCTACAACCATCTCTATGAGTTTGGTAACTGATCGCCGAGATGCCCAGAAATCCATCCCAATACTGAATAGAATGGCACTGGACATAGTCTTGGCAGGAAAATGGTGGTCTGTGCTATAAAAGGGTCAGAATGTTGCATTTACATATCCAACCCTTATCTCAGTATCCCTGAACAGATAGATCATATCAAGAGTAGTATTAATGAACTATGTGAAATGAAAAATGACTTCGAAATAAACTGGAGAGCCATCTGGTCTTGGATTTCTAGACTATTTGAAATATGAGAATTTATGGTTTTTGAAATAGTCGTATCAGTGATCCTAGTAGGACTGACTATTTATATACTTATTAAACGGAATCTATGCATCATCCAAGGTGCTTGCAAAAATAAAGGTGCTGCCTCATGCTTACCCAATTGTTATTACTGATAGTGAAGGTTATGTAGAAAAAGAGAAATGTAACAATTTGGAATGCCACAGTGAAATGAATCAAATGCAAGCCAAAGAATTTCTGTGTGTTTTCAGTTCACCACATGATTAACAAGCATTTGCAATGCAATGAGTCTTGCATTTGCTCAAGTTAGAGCTATTAGCGTTGTAAACTCCTAACCGGACTTTTGTTGCCACATTAACTGAAAATGAAAAATAAAACAGTTTCACATAAGCGAGCCAATGGCTGCCAGGAGCATGAAGAGACACACAAAAGGATGCAGAAGTTCGCTCGCAGTGTAACATGTCAGCAAAAGTGCAATTATTCATGTAACCAGAAAAAATGCAATTATCCATGTAAGAAGGTCGATGTTGTCAAAGCGCTTGACTACTGCCCAGTGAGATCGTGCTGCCTACAAACTAAAAAGACAAAGTAGCCCAGAAACCATACGGAAAACATGGAGCCTTGCATGTTTTCAGTAGTTTACTGGTGCGCTCAAGGAGTGCTAAACACTGGAAAAGGCATGACGTATGCATGCCTTCCACTAACAAAATCAAGAGAATTTTAAAAGGCAAGCCCATGAACCAACCAAACTGATGGGCGTGCGGTGGATGTGGTTAAAAGCCCACAGACAGATTACAACAGGGGCCAGAGCGCTTACGTGCACTTGACCCTTATAAAGGGAGGACTGAATTCGTATTTTAAATTTGAGTACTTACATATGTGCTATTGTTTTCTACCTGCTTAAATTGCCACTAATATCTTTTCAGTATTGCACAGTGACATGTATTTTAAACTAACTGCCAGGTTCAATTTCAATGTTGTATAATGCACATAAATCCTGATTATCCAAGTAAGTGCAGCATGGTTTTGATGTTTTGACTGTACCGCATTGCATATGTCCTGAGTGTCACATTCTTCCCACAAGAAGATCCAAGCACTTGCACGTTTGTGTCTGTCTGAGGTTTCTGTTTGACCATGTCTTCTGCACTTCGTTTAATACCCTGAGAAAAATTGTTTGTATGAAGTTGGCATGAACATGTATAGAATTTAGTGTTATGTGCTCCGACTGATCAGCCAGTAGAATAGTGGACTATTGAAATTGCAACCTGCATTTAAAATATTTTTGAGACTTGCTTCCTATGTTTACATTAACAGTGTTAGATTTCCATCAGCTTTTCTGCCTGCCTCTTTCACAATGGGAAAAAGAACAGATGATGTACGGAATGCTGAACAAATCAGATCTGGGTTTAATCCATAATTGTTTTGCTCACCACGCCACCTCAGTTTGGACCTAGCCATATGCAAATCATTCTTGACCCTGTTCCCCATGAGAACACTCCCTTGACTGGAAACAAGCATCCTTAGACCGGTTTTAGGGTATCATCCCTCATCAGCCAGGCTAGCTTGAATCCAGTGGAACATTGAGCATGGGACCCAAGTCTGGGCATTCCTTTCCCACTTACGGTGAAAAAAACAAAAACAAAAGATGATGGATGGAATGCTAAACAAATCAAACATTCACTCACATTCACAGATCTGGGTTTAATCCATCATTTTTCTGATCACCATGCCACCCCAGTTTGGACCCAGTCATATGCAGATCAGTCTTGACCGTGCTCCCCAGGAGAACAGTCCAGCCTGAACTGCCAGGTTCTCCCTGGATCAGAAACAAGCATCCTGGACTAGTTTCAGAGTATTGCCCCTATTCATCCAGGCTATCTGGAAAACAGTGGCACAGTGAGCATGGGACCCACCTCTGGGCATACCCTTCCCATTTAGGACGACAAAATCAAAAAGAACAACGATGGACAAGATGCTGAAAAAATCAAACATTCACCTCTTGTCACAGATCTGGGTTTAATCCATTGTTTTTTTCATCACCATGCCACCCAGTTTGGACACAGCTTTAGGCAAATTAGTCTTGACCCTGCTCCCCATGAGAACAGTCCAGCCTGGCCGGTCAGGCCAGGTCCTCCCTGGACCGGAAACAAGCATCCTGGGACAAGTTTCAGGGTATCACCCATCATCAGCCAGACTAGCTTCAATCCTGTGTCACAATGAGCATGGGACCCACATCTGGGCATACCCTTCCCACTTAGGTCGAAAAAAGCAAAAAGAACAATGATGGACAGAATGCTGAACAAATCAAACATTCACTCCTTGTCACAGATCTGGGTTTAATCCATTCTTTTTGTTCTCACCACACCACCCCAGTTTAAACCCAGCCGTGTTCACCCTGCTCCCCACGAAAACCGTCCAGCCTGAACTCCCAGGCCAGGTCCTCCCTGTACCAGAAACAAGCATCTTTGGATTGGTTTTGGGGTATCAGCCCTCACCAGCTAGGCTAGCTTGAATCCAGTCGCCCAGTTAGCATGGTACTGGACCACTGACACCACCAACTCTGAGCACTTCTGGACCTCTGAAGCCTCTGTAGGAAGAATGACTGCTGTGCTGCTGAAGGACTGCAACCTGCTGACTGCTGCTTTGCTTGATTCCTGCCTTACTGTCAGGAAAACTATTGCAAGTGTTGTTAAGTTCTTCCCTCAGCAAAAACGATTCCCCTTTTCCTTGTACCCACGTTGGTTGCAGCGGCGTCCTCACTCCCGGTGGCTCTTGCGGAGGCTGTTCTTAGAACTAGCTTCTTCACGTTTAACTGCCACTCAAGATGGTGGCTGCAAATCTTTGTGAGGTCAGCGCTCTAGTGTTTCTATCCTAGTCTTGTGCTGAAGCTTCCCTCCAGCTGTTTCTCTCTGGGAGCTGTGCACTTCAACTGTCACCCTGAGGAGAATAAGCAGTGTTCTTGAGGCGCTTCGTTTCATAGAGAATTCTTCCAGTTTTGAGTAAATAATTATTTTTCTTGTTACGGTGTGCACACCAGCTACTTTTTCCCTTTTTGAGGAAGCTACTTTTTCCCTTCTGGCGAAGCTGAATTTGTTCCATCTTCCAACAACTAGCTATCGGCTTTCTGAGGAGAATTTGTTTTGGCTTAACAACTTCATGCAACTGCAGTAAGGAATCCTTTTGTGTGATTCCCAGACTAGCCAATATATATATATATATATTTACACAGATATATTCAAAAACTCTTCACCTTGCAGACTTGCCAGTCTTAGAGACAAACCTCAGTGTTCAGACTAAATCCTAGAGACTGTGTTTGAGAAAACTGAACCTTGAGAAGGAGTTTTCGTTTCCTGTAAAAGACATTAGTAGATTGTATATTTGCGAACCTTTGAACTGTTCTGCAGAGAACCTTGGATACCTCTGACACCTGGAGAAAAGAAGATATTAATTTAACATTGATCTCTTAGAGAGAGGATAGTCTCTCAAAAGATCCAGGTTAGGAGAATTATAGAATTGGGTGAATGTGAATTGCTGAACAGTTGAATGCGCAGTAGGAATGTACTTATCTATGCTCCTATCACCCGACTGCAGGTCCTTCCTTTAAAGAAATCCCAATAAGAAGAAAGGTGCAGGTTACAGAAGCACACACTAAATATCCTATCTTCAAGTGGGAAACACAGGCTGGAAGTGGATCTGGAGGCGGTCTCTCTTTTCCTATTCCCATTCCCCTTTCCCCCTAGCAGATGCAGGGTTCAGATAATCAGTAAAGACTGAGCACACATCTGTTGGAGGGAGGTGGGTAAAAGGTTTCTACTCCCGTGGAAGTTTGATTTAATGGTTAATCTCCTGACACTTGCTCTGCTGCCCTGATACCTGTTGTTCCCCTGCCTGGGTGAGAAGGGGAGGGCCTGCACCACTTGAACCCACAGTGACTCCAAGAGCTACCTGGCTGATCACCTGATCTGAAGTCTCAGGGACATAAAAGACTTCCAACCACCCTGTTCCCACACCTGGACTCTGCCATCTATGTGTCTGCGCTGCCAAGTGGTGCCACCCTAGCCCTGGACCCTTGAAAGTCAGTCTCAGGTGTTTGCTTCAGCTGAATTGATGCATCCTTTGTTGCCATAGCAGAACCAATGCATTGCTGATGCTGCGTGGATCAGAAATGATGCATTGCTGCTACTGCAGAGGTTGGAACTGACACAACAGACTTGCATCCCCGCAGCCTGGGACCGGTGCATCACCTACAGAACCGCCACTGTGGGGCGCTTTCCTTCGCGCCAGCTCCTCAAATCCCTTGTCTACGGCAGCCTCTACGATGATATTATAGCTCCACATCGCGGCCTCAGCACTCATCTGAACCAATGCATTGCCTCAGCTGTAAAACACATCCCTGACACCAGCCTTGGTATTGCAAGCCCCGTCACACCACAGCTTTGCCGCAACTTGGAAATGACGCATCGCATCAGCAGCATAACACATCTGTGTTTCGGACTCATGCAATTCTTCACAACCAGGATTTAAGGTGCTGTGGTTCAGTGGGCCTACCTTGGGTCCCTGTAGTTGGCCTGCGCTTCATTGTGGTCAGCCTAAACTTTGACTTTGTCCACGGTCCATGCGACCTGATATCCCTGGCTGGTGCTATTTTACAGTTTATTCTTTAAAAATTCATAAGTCAAGTTCTACATATTGGCTTTTTGTTGTTTTGGTCTTGTTTTATTTATTAAATTCAGATCTACTTCTTCTAACTTGGTGTGGAATCTTTTTATGTGGTGTTTTCACTGTTTTACTGTTTTAAGTGTTGCACAAAGGCCTTAACACATTGTTTCTAAACATGATTGTGGTTGCTGCTTGACCAGGATTTACACCTCAGTCAATCACCAACCTTATTTCTAAAACAATCCTAAGGGGCCTATCCCAGCTGTAGGACAAGCATGAACTCAAATTGAGAAATAACAACATCCTTTCCAACTGAATTATATGCCTCTGCAAGTTGCTTCATTAGACCTTCATGGTATGTAACATCATGAGGAGAGGTGGGGAATTAGTAAACATGTATGTTGGGCATCAGAGCCATAGTGGAATAGGGAACTGCAAGTCATGTGATGCACAAACAATTAAGCCTTTCTCAAGATCTTCATGCACCACCACCTTAGTTTAACACAAAACTGATTTCACTGTGACATTATTATTCTGTAAATTGCTCACTACAGGGTCAAGTTAGACAAAATAAAATGTAAGGATGCCCCTGCAGAACAGCACTTGTATTGAGTGAGGACAGAAATGATCTGGTAAGACCACACAGTGCTTGGAAAATGCAGTAATTGGAGCCCTGATTGGTAAAACAATACCCTGCAAGATAACCTGGTGCACTTTCAAAGGTAAACAAAACTGCATATCTCATAAGTAAATGCATATCTTTTCATAATAATTTACATGTGTTTTGCCACAACACCTTTCAAAGGGCTATGAGACAAGCTGGGGTTACTGGACCCAAACATGGGGGTTGACTCCTTTTATTCTTGTTGTCACAGGGCCTGTCCTAGTATGGATTCTGGAGCACTTGTCCAAGTACACTTTCAGCACCTGGCTCTCCCTCCACAGTGACTGGAGGTTCTCAACAGGTAATTTTCACCATGTAAATCTTTGGTTCCTTCTGCAATGTGGGGAGGAGAGATAAAGATAGATAGCTCCTGGTGCAAATCCTTTGTCCTGGGCAGATGTGCAGGATCCACAGCAGCCTCACTCATGTCGGTGAAGACACTTACCAGGTTTCACAACTTGCTGGTCCTCGTGTCCCCCCAATGACATATGGATCACCGTATCCTCACTGTGCACGGACTCCGGCCCAATCGGTACAGAGAAGTCCTTGGGGTCACGGACAACTACAGCACCTGCTGCATGGCAGTCTTCTAGGGGTTGCCCCTACTGACACATGGGTCACCATTTTCCCAATATGCATGGGCAGTGGCCCGATCGGTGCAGCGATGCACATGGCTCAATTCACAGCAGTAGCAACACAAAAGGATGGTGGGCGGAATGCTGAACAATGCAAACACTCACCCCCAGTCACAGATCTGGGTTTAATCCATCGTTCTTTTGCTCACCATGCCACCCCAGTTTGGACCCAGCCATATGCAAATCAGTCTTGACCCTGTTCTCTCATGGGAACAGTCCAGCCTGAACTGCCAAGCCAGGTCCTCCCTGGATTCAAGCTAGCCTGGCTGATGAGGGGTGAAACCCCGAAACCGGTCCCAGGATGCTTGTTTCCAGTCCAGGGAAGACCTGGCCTGGCAGTTCGGGTTGGAGTGTTCCCATGGGGAACAGGTTCAAGACTGATTTGCATATGGCTGGGTCCAAACTGGAATGGCATGGGCAGCATAAAAAAACCGATGGATTTAGGCCCATATCTCTGTACTGGGGGTGAATGTTTGACATTGTTCAGCATTCCGTCCATCACTTGTTCTTTTTTTTCAATTCACAGTAGCCCTACTCTGGCCTACATGGGTCGCTGACTTCGTCCTGCACACAAGCAACGACCCGATCGGTGCTTGTTAAACCTGACAGCCTTAGGGTGGTCTTCCCCCAACTTTTTACCTGTCTCCCTCCATATTTCTGATCTCGTTTTTGTGGTTTTAGGGCTCTGCACACTTTACCACTGCTGACCAGTGCTAAAGTACTTGTGCTCTCTCCCCTAAACATGGTAATATTGGCTCCTACCCATTTGGCATATTTGATTTACCTTTAAGTCCCTAGTAAATTGCCCTGCAGGTACCTAGGGCCTTTAAATTAAATGCTGCCAGTGGGCCTGCAGCACTGATTGTGCCACCCACATAAGTTGCCCCTTAACCATGCCTAAGGCTACCATTGCAAGGTCTGTTTGTACAGTTTTACTACCCCCTTGACTGCATTTACAGCCCCTTGCCAAGTCTTCAACTCCACTTTTAATACATATAAGTCACCCCTATGGAAGGCCCTTTGTGACATATAGGGCAGAGTGCAGTGTATTTAAAATGCAGGACATGTACTTTTCAGTTTTACATAGTAGTGAAAAACTCCCAAGTCCCAGTCACAACACTGGCCATGGGAATGACTAGAGTTCACACCTAGGTGTCAGCCACACTAATATATGTTTTGAAAGGTTAGCCCAGGGCCCCAGTCCTTTTGTGATTCCTTATCAGCCCCATCTCCTGCCTGAGATCTGCCAGGCCCCTTCGTTGTGACTTCTCAATGAATCAAAAACCACATTTGAAGTGTACAAGGGAAGCCTGGTTCTCCCCTCTCCAGTGTGTGTCCCACCCAGCTTACAGGAATGCAGCACTACACAAATCTGTCTAGGGTGATTTATCTACCTCCTCTCCATGTTTCACCATGCAGGTCTGGGTCTCCTAAATTGGAACCCATGGATCTCAATGTATTGTCCCATCCACAAGCACATTTACACACAGTGCATGCATATAGCCTACACACAGGCTGAGCACTGTCTTTCATGTACTGTAATATCACACTTATGGTGAAGTCAGATTTTAAATTGCAATTCTGAAAAGGCCACTTTTAGAAAGTTAGTATTTTCTGGCTTTGGCCATTTGGTGCCTACTGCCTGTCCACAATCACTTGTCTGGGGTGGGTGGCAACTGGTCTTTGGGTATTCCTTCTAGACAGCCAGTCACAATGGAACCTCAGAGTGACTGGATAGGCCATCCTGTGAGGACAGGAGGGAGGAGCTGTGCACAGCCTCGCTTACACCTGAATAGGATGTGTCCTGTCCCCACGCAAAGGGGTACACAGCACTGTATCTTTCCTGTACTGTACCACTCATAGGCACACATACATCCAGGCATGTACATTTAATATACATAGACTGCGCAACACTGCATTCTTCATGTAATGTATCATAGGCACACATACATCCAGCACATGCATTAACCAAGCATGCACTGCACAGCCCTATATCCTGCAGGTATTGTACCACTCGTAGGCACACATGCACCCAGCACATGCATTCATCACATACCCACTGCTCAGTACTGCATTATCCCTACATAGTAACCTTCTCAGGCACATACACCCATCACAGACACACCATTCCTGCACTACGCAGCACTTCCACAACATACCAATTTAGGCCAAGGGTACGTTAAGCACACAGCAGCAGAACATTAAAAATGAGTAAGCCTCTAGGCCTTACTCTGGTGACACAAGTTTAAAAGGGCCTGTTTACTCCTATCACTACATGCTATGATGCAACACCACGCTTGTGCTACTAATCTCTGGGTGAAGACAGTAGCTTTCCACCACTATGAAGGTAGCACTTTGGGGCACCATCTCGGGGTCCAACAAGACTGCAATATTAGAGACATGCCTATGTCATGGTGCACACGCATGATTTGTGTTTGCCTATGACAACAAAAACTAGCATTAGGGATTCAGAGAACAGTACTATTTAACTATTTTCTGTGCAGAAACACGCTCTGTAAAAGAGCAGAATATCATAATTCACAGTGAAATTAGCTAGTGGATGACATGGGCTGACACACTGCCCCATGCTCTAGTAGGTGGAAGAAGAATGTGAATGACACAATAGCATACCTATGGATGAAGAGGGCTGTCTGAAATCCCTTTTAAGTACGCATATTACATATATAATTTGAGAAAAACCAAAAGGCCTTGGCTAATGGCAGGCCTAAAAAATGTCCGAAGAATTAATCAGATGAATTCCGTGTTTTTTAAGTCCACGTGCAGAGGCAACATTGGGTCAAAAAACAATATCTGATCTCAAGACGAAATTGAAAATCAAGATGTATTTCAAGAAACCTTGACTGTCTATCTTTGGGCTGCCTGTGATGCCCTGGCCCGTAAAACGCAGTCCAAGAAGATTTGGACTTCTTTCCAGGATTCACATGCTTATTAACATGCTCCAAACACAGAGCTATTTTGATTGGGTGAACGAGCGATTACCCTTTCAGTTTAGAATATGGTCTGCAGTAGGATGTGATAACATCACTATGAGTGAGTAGTGGCCCTTAGACAACTTTACAAAATGCACGTTGCTCGGACTAGGTTTGCAGAGATCTGTGGATTGCTATAATTTACCCCTTGCAGATCCCCACCTCTTTCAGACCATTCATCCTATGAAAATGGCAGATATGCACTGGCATTAAGCAACAGCAAAACTGAAACAAAACAACCTCAAATAAGTTCTGGCCTTGTGAGCGTTCCAGGTGTTAATGCTTTTAATTATTGATGCAATAGGAGGTTACAGTTCCCTTTGAATTACTATAACGTGAAGACATAGGTTAAACACATAAGGATGACTTAAAAAAGGTTAAAAAATAGAAACAAACCAGCATTGGTAAAGTTAGGAATTAGCACACCAGTCTAGGACTGAAGAGCACTTCTTTTTAGGTGCATGCGCATGCATTATCCAGCAAATTGCTATCACTGCAAGAGAGGTGTATGCTTTGGTGGGTGAAAGTAAAATGCGTATGACAGGTGGAGAGGTGATTGGATGAAAAGTACTGACCCAAAGTCCTTCTAAATGGTAAATCCTCAGTATCCGTTTTTAACGTGGCAATTTAGAGTCCGTTTACCTTAAACATCAGTTATGGGGTGTTCTGTCCTGTGAGTATAGATCAATTGATAATTAAAAAAAGAAGATTCTGCATTTAACCACTAGATGGCAGAACAATGCAAAATATGTGACCGTACTATAGAAATTTACCTTCGAATACAATGCACGGCTCGATCACGCTTGTCGGATATCTTTGTTACTGTTATTGTTCCACACTCAGAGTCGACAGTGAAGCATGCATGGGAAGTGTGGGCAGCTGCTCTGGGCCCCGCAACTAAGGGACCTCGCACCACCTTTAAAAAACACTTCAGAGTACAAGGCTCAGGGAGCAGCAGTGGATCAGCGTTCTGAGGCCCAAGGGAGGGACCCCACTCCCCTGGTTCTCACATCCATGGGGTGAACTGGCATCAGAAATCTCATGCTGTATCTGCATGATAAGAGCCATTAGATGGGGCGCCCTTAGGTGTGAAGTAAGCCCTTCCCTTGAATGAAAAGCAGGATGTCTGGCAGGGCTCACAACAAAAGAGACAAGCATTTGCAATGTAATGAGTCACATTTGCTTCCGTTTGAGCTATTGGGGTTGTAAATTCCTAAGTGGACTTTTCTTGCCTACATAAATTGAAAATGAAAAGTTAAACAGTTGGCATAAGCGAGCCCATTTAAAGCGCCATATGAGCAGGAAGGAAAGACACAAAAGGAAAAAGAAGTTTGCCCGCAGTCAAACATATTGGCAGTAGTGCAATTATTCATGTAACAGGGTCAGTCTGCAAGGTGGTAACAAAACATCCTCAAGGAGGGACAAAGGTTCAGCATTTACCAATGATAACTAAGGATTTTTGAGAGGGAAGCCCACGAACCAGTGAAAGTGAAGGGCATGAGGTGGGCATGGTTAAAAGCCCACAATACTTACAACCGGTCAAATTGTTGAGCGCTCAACCTAAAAATGAACATCTCCCAAGTTCCAATCATGGAGGTAATGATGATGGCTGATACCATGTGCTGTTATCTGCAGATTGCTGTTTGAGTTAGGCTAACCTAACCTAACCATACATGCACACATAGATCGTCTCACTATAAAGGTACTAGTTTTGATGTTGTCTGTCTGTCACCTTTCTTCCTCCTGAGTTTTTTTTCGGTGTAAGGCATTTCCAGATAATACATGAAAGCAATTTTTGTTGACTGATTGCAAGGCGTTCAGGCTGTCATCATATCAGACAAATAGCATATTCTGTAACATTCAGGTAGCAGGAAGCGATAATCGTATAACGTTAATATGATAAGCACATACTCTTGCGTATTTCATCAACAACAGCATTTCTTTTACAAAAAAAAGACCAACGTATAGGGCATTCGATCAAAAACCTGTATTGTTTCTCCACGGGCAAAAGACAATGTGACCAAAGCGCTAGACAAAAAACAGGTAACAACACGCATCTTATTGGTGGAAAAGTCACCCTCTGTTGTGTCAGTAGCAGCAGGGTGTCAGAGAACAGAAGTGGTGGCAGGCATCGTCCCCCTTTCTCAACACCCTGCGTGGTGTGCGGCCACATTCCTCAAATATTTTTTTTGGGGGGGCGCCACAATTTAATTAATTTCACTGAAAAATGCAAGATCTGACACAATGTGTAGCGTGTTCTTTAACCAAGCAGTCCCTCTCGGATCACTGCCCCCTTCTCTCTCATGGTGGCTCTTGGGGGGCTGCTATGTAAGTCTGCTGTGATGGAAGCAAAGTGCATAAAATATACGCAGCTGGAAATATTTTCTGAAGTCCTCGTCGAGAAAGTGCGTGAACGAAAACAACGCATTTGGGCCTTTGGTCACTGCACTTGCGCAGAATTTGTGTTGACTACTCGTCAACGTGCGTGCGATTTTATTAGCTTTAATTGTGACGCAGGAGCACACTATTGTGATTGAGACATATAAACCTACGCCCCAGATAAAGTTAGTCAAACTTTTCTTCACTCATTACGCTACCCTCACTCTCGCACTGAACAATCATATAAAACAATGGCAATGCAACGTTGACACAGCTTCTTGTGTTCCGCCGAAGGAAATGAGCCTAGAGGCACAACATGGTCCTCGCAACCTGCCCAAACTCACTGCAGGGCTGCCTGTGCCGGAGACAAGTTAAACATGCCTTTCCCTCTATCTCGACAAGCTACACGGTGATAGTAGATCAAATTCCTCCTCCTCCCTCCTACCCTCAGGCTTCATCTCAAAGAATGAGGTACACCAGGAAGAGGTACTACATGCAACTGCTGGACTTCGGCAACTAACAGGTCAATATAGACCGAGCTAGGCAGCGGTTCAAACCAACGCGCGCTCCACTGAGAAAAAAACTACAACCGACCAACCACCGCCTGACAAAACAATGCTGACACCCTTGAAACAATGTCCACTCTCCAAGAAGACACTGAAAGGTACCAGGTATCCTAACAGAAAGAAAACGAAACAAGTTAATTGTCATCTTTTCACAACAGCACCCACGAGCCAAAAACAAAACAAAAAAAACATGAGTGGAAACTGAGAAAAGACAACTTAATCAAAGAAAATAAAGTTAACTTAAAAAAAAAAAAATTGCAATTTTGTCTGTGCTGCTGCACACGTTTTTGCCAGTCACAAGCCTTCTGTTTGGGGGCACTGGAACTTTGAACAAAATAGTACCTTGAACACCAGGAGCAGAGGACGGGCACTAATTAAGTTGAAATCAGTTAGTGCTTGATCACTGCTCCACACAGAAGAATGGAAATGATGCCCGTCATGCCTTGAATCACAAGGCTGTAAAGAAGAGTGCCACACAAAGCAACAAATGGTGAGGGACAGGCGGGCTCCAGGCCCTTTACTGAACACCACAGTGTCTCGCATGCAACACTAATAAAAAATGTCCCATTACCTAGGACGGAAGAAAGGGAGTCAGGCACCATCAAAATAAAAAAATAAAAAACACACACACTTCTTTAACACAAAGAAGCGTTTTACTTTTATGTTGGTACATGGAATTATATCACTGCATTGAGATGAATTTAGTAAAAGTGAGAGTTTTTAAACATGAACTCAGAAAAATTGCTGGCCCTTCCCTGACGATAATGGTATTAGTGAACTAAGAGGAGGACCACTGGAATTATGTGGCAAGAAAGTAGTAAATTAGGTGGCTGGGGTTACAAATGTATGTAGCAAGAAAAGCAAATTATGTTGCATAATATGGCACATTTTGTGATATTATTACCCCATTATTTTGTCATTCATACAAATACAGCAATAAGCAATATAAAGGTGACCAGTTAACCTTTTCAAAGGATTTCCACTGTGCAGCGACACGTTTTGCTGTGTTTTAGTGACATTTGATCAGTTTGAGCAAGAAACAAAAGTATTTTTTTTATTAAAAAGGTGCAGATTAGGGAGCAGATGGCTTTTGCTGCAAATGCGACAAATCTATAATGATGCAGAAAAAGCAGCAACCATAAAATCAAATAGTTCCGGTGGCACTGGCTAAGAGGCATGTCAAGGTTCATGTGTACCCTGTTTGTGAGCTACATTCTTATTAAACATGCAGAAAAAGTACAGTCTATTACCTCAAACTAATGAAGTGTTGTACGGCACACACCCTGACTGCATGCATTTGAGTGTTTTCTGATGTGTGGATAATAGAGGTTGGTGAAATAAAGCATTTCCCTCGGATCACACAAATTGGTCAAGCAGGGAAGCCGAGATTTATCCGCGATTTTCCAGTTTCTCACTGTGCAATTCAGCCACTACATGGGTAACTCTCTGTGGCATTAAAATGTAACGCTTCACCTTTAAGTCTTGGAGGATGAGACTAGAGTCTGGCTGACAGGCAGCGTCCACATTGTATTTTTGGCAGTTTTACATAGCACTGACATTGGCCACATACATAAGTGCGCTTCACAACAGATACGGGCTACAGCAACAAGCCACATTGTTTTACAGTGGGCAGCTATCTGCTCTAGGCCACATCTCCTTCGGTGAAAGCTAGGATCGTTTTGGGCTTCCGTTCCAAGAGCACCATGAAACAGAGCAGAACCAGGCCTCTGGCTCCAGTTTTCAGTGCCTTGCCCAGCTATAACAGCATACAAAAAAGAGTGTTAGGAGGGGCAGAATCTATGCACAAATGAAAAAAATACATTTAGCGAGCATGAGGGTGGAAGGGGAGAGATGGATGCAAAGGAAGAGAACAGCTGAAATAAGGTAAGAGGCTGGCGGGAGAAGAGTGGAAAAGAGCAGCAAATGAAGATGTGGATGTAAGAAGGGTAGAACCAGAAAAAGAGGCTGGGGGAAAAGGGAGCAATTGATGTAAAGCGGACAGAACTAGCAAATAGGTTGAGGCAAAAGAAGGTGAGAGGTTGGGTGGAAAGATGAGAGGAAGGGAGAAGAGCATTGAGGGGAAAGATGGATGCAAGAGTGGCAAAATCAAAGAAAGAATGTAAGATGCTTGTGGAGAGATACGTGAACAGGAGGTAATGCAGGGATCAAGTGGATATAAGAGGGAGCTGAAGCAGCAAGAGTAGGTAACAGGCTGGCAAGAGATTAGTTGAAAAGTAGAGCATGGAGGGGTGAGGTGGATGTAAGTGTCAGAATCAGAAAAAAAAGTAAGAGGCTAGAGAAGAGGTAAAAAATCTCTTTATTTCCCTGTAAAAAATGTAAAACAAAGTCTTAGTTTTTAGATGCATGTATTATCCTTCATAAAGGGTTGTGTTTTTGAACCACCATCAATGTGAAAGCTAATTTCAGCCTGCTCTCTGTCTACTCTATTACTCCTCTTGACCTTTCTATCAAATCTCACTCCCAGTGTGACCTTTTCCTGCACATGTTCTGACTAGAGATCTAGAGATCATAGCTTCTGCCATCACCTCCCTTTGCAATATCATGCTTGCCTTGTTATACGTTCCCACCAATGTAAAAACTGAACAAGCTGTGGTTGTTTCTCTGCTGAAAAGGCCTTCAGCTGAGTCCAGATCTCTGACATTTCTTTGCCGCCTTACGCAAAAGGAAAAAAGCAGAAGTATATTATGAGACCTTTTCTTAAGGTCAGGGGCAATAGGTGATTAATTGTCATCAGCTGCGATGGATACAGTGGTTTACGATTGCTCTTTCAGAACTTAAGACCATTTCATTTGACATGTTTGAAAGTTATTCCTTTTTCAAAATTTGCCTTTCCAATGGCAGAAATTGCGAGCAGTCAAAGCTTGCTCCAGGAGGTGAGTAAGGTATTGGAACATAAATATGTATGTCATATTTATCATAATAGATTAGCACCTTATTCAGCCAGCCTGGCTATGTCTTTTAAAAGGGACTTATTTAGAGCAGGCAGTAATGGAATGAAACAACAAAAAATGTGTTCTGTGACTAATAGTCCACTAGTACCAAAAATACATCTCACAATATCTCTATGTGTGCAAAGTACCCTGCAAGTGATAATAAACAGCAGTCACCCTGCAAGACTTAAGTGCTGCGAGGCTCAAAAAAGGGGCTATATTCAAGAAGGAAAGGCAGAGAATCCACATTTGACTGACAGGCCTATGGCCAGACCACTTGGTGAGAAGATGATTTTATTACTGTGGGTAAACTCCTTGCTTGGGCTGGCTTGGTGCTGGTGCAGAGCACAAAAAGATGCAACAGTCTTAAGGCTGGTGTGCACAGAGTCAGTCTGACTGTTCTCACAGAGACACCTAGCTCATCGTCATGTGCAGAATGACAATAGGTAGGTCTGGGCAAGCAGAGTATGATGTGCGCCTTTTCCCACAACAAATAATCCTAAACCTAAAGGAGTGACAGTGAGGCCTGGGGAAGTCACTGCTTTTCATGGCACACAGTTAAAACTGGCCTCCTGTGAGAGGTGAAGAGAAGAGGGAGATGGGTGCTGTGGGGGAGGAGAGCAGCTGAGAAGCGAAGGGGCACTCCATAGAGTACATAATTGCACACTGAGTTAGCTGCCAAACACTGAGCCTCTGCAAGTAGGTAACCAGTTAATTCAGGAAGAGAGATCTTTCATTGGAGGCTGAAAAACCAAAAGTGTTTGGTTAGATACTTGGAGAGTGAATAGATTGACTTATGGAAAATGGAAATGGTTTTACATTCAATTATCTCTTTAAACAAGATCCCATGGTTTTACGAGAGGGCAGGCACAATTGCATTATTATTTCTAAGGCATATTAGTCGAGTGGCATTGTTCTGTCCCTTTGGATTTGGCAAGTGTCTTCTCAGATATAAAGGACATGTGACAATTCTTTTTAAACTGTAAGTCTCTGGTATTACTTTAGCGTTAGTCTGCAAGTCACACACCACTGCCCCCAAACTACCTATTATGCATTGATACATTTCCTTTCCATTTAGATTAGACTGTATAACGTCTACTTTAGTAGGCCCTTTCTGCTTTGTTGCTTTAATATATTCTTTTAGTGACTGGCTCCCACTATAGTTGTGGTAGTCTTTTTGTCCCAGGTCACAAACTGCTTTTCCTTTAAGCCATCCATTTTCATATATCTTCAAGTTATTTCAGTTCCTTGCATCTTTTAAAAATGGAGTTAGAAAGTAATTACCATGGTTAAGTGCTCTGTGAGCAAGGACGGGCCAGCCTTTGGTGCTTATGTCTACCAATATATTAGCTACCCCACCCGTCTGTGACATTTGTGTTGTCTGCTCTTCTTACAATTGTGTTGGCTGCAGTTCTTCCAAGTCACTTACCGCATCTAGCATCTAGCTGTTTGTGCTGATCTCCCATGCCTGCTGAAACACAAATGTCTTATCCTGAACTTCACTAGCATAAAGGGGGGCTTGGATGTCACTTGAAGTCCCATTGTACAGTTCCAGGACACTCTGACTTGGAATTTTAAACATACCCTGATCTGGACAAAATGACTGAGCAATGTAGCAATCATATCACTTTTGGAGAGAACTGGGTCTAGCTGTTTCAGCCAGTGTGATTAATGTTATGCATTTCCATACGATACAGCTTTAAAAAATGTATAAATTTTTTATTAGGATTAATATTTGAATTTTTAGCCATTTTAGTGATATCCGTACTAGGTAGGCAGTTTCTAGCAAAGCTGCCTCAACAATTCTAGAACATTAATGTTAAATTGATGCCACTTCATATGTTGTCACTTCCTGTGATGTCACATCTTACAGGGACCTCGCATGTTCCTTTTCTGCCCAGGGCCCCACAAGCCCTAGGCCCTGCATACGGTTGATACAAAAAGGGTTTTAAAATATATGAAAGCAATGCATGTGTTGCAGCAGATTAGCAACAAGAATGGGTTGTAGATTAACATGCTTTGCACAATCCTGTTATGTAGTCGTTGGTTGGAGCAACTACTTCCTTTTTGTTTTGTTGTTTAGGTTTTGACTGCATGCATGCGCTTACAAAATCTTTTGTGGATAAAAAAATCTTAAAAGGGGTTATATCCCACACCTTACTTACCTGAACTTACCACTGGCTTAGTCCGATGTTGCTCTTATTTACCTGCTTCTGATAGGCCTGCATGTCATCTACTTTATCTGCTTTCACTTCCTGCTCTCTCCTTTGCCATCGGACCAAGTACTCCTTCTGGTCACTGCTTACTGGCTTTTGCCCAGTGTCCTTCCACTGACCACATGCTTCGAAAGGTACTTTTTAAAAACGTTTATAGATGCACTCTCTCAGAATGCGCATGTCTGCAGTCCGCCTGCTTTTGTATTATCTTAATTGCTTGCCCTACTCTCCCTTCCTGCTGTAGACCACCCACCAAAACCCCTCTGGCTCTTCCGTCTGCTAAACGTGTTTTTTTGTAGTTTCAAATAGGGCAAGCTGGAGCAGACGGTATCTGAGCACTTTACATGGCCTCTTTAACAGTTTTTTCCAGAACACACAGAGCCTGCCATTCGACTGTCACTTGGGGAAATTTGAGATAGCGGCTTTGAGAAGATAACGTGTTATGGCAAGAAAGAGGTTTTTAAATTAATACAATTGTGAGCTTTCCTCTAGTAACAATGCTTCTACTAAGCCACATTGTTCCTTCCTTTCACTGGCTGATATTTTAAATCATGGCTGTACCTTATGTTTTTTAAAGATCACAAGACAAACCTGGCTTGGTTAGCACTGCTGCAGTGCAACATGTTCTAATGTGACGGGAGGCGGTGTTGCTTAGTGGCTAGAGCTACCTACCTTGGAACTAGTGAACTAGGGCCCATATTTATACTTTTTGACGCAAAACTGCACAAACGCAGTTTTGCGTCAAAAGGTTTAGCGCTGGCTTGCGCCATTTCTCAGCACCATCCCGGTGTCATATTTATACTATGACATACAATGGCGCTAAGAAATGGTTAGATGCAAAAATTTAGACGTAAACCATTGCGCCCTGTCATAAGGCAAAATGACATTAATGCTGCAAAACTGACTCTAACCCATTTTGTGGCATATAAATTGGTTGCAAATGGAAATGCACCATTTTAACCCCACATTTGGTCAACTTCATACGCTAAAGCAGCAAACAGTGCAAATCAAAGGGAAGGTGGAAGCAGCTGGCCAGGAGACACCACAGGGTGACCCCATACACCCAGGAACCAGCCGAGACTCAGAAGTCCCAGGAGAAGGAAAAGAAAAAAACGCAAGTGTCGGTTTAGTGAGGAGGAGCATGAGATCCTTGTGAGAGAGGTGATGGAGCACCAGCACCAGCAATTTGTCACCACCAAACTGCCAATTGGCAAGAGAGAAGCAATATGGCAGCAAATAGTGGACAAAATACAGTGTGGCAGAGGTGAAGTGAACTATTACGGAGTCCAAGAAACACTGGCATGATTGTAAGCGAAGAACTAATGAGAAAATGGCAGGAACAGAAAGGCAGCACTGCAAACCGGAGGTGGAAGTCCTGCACCACCGGAGGACCTGGATGAGATGGAGAAGATAGTTGCAGCGGTCATCCCAGAAGAGCTGGTCACAGGAATACAAGGACAGGACAGCGCAGACTTTGAACAAACACCACAAATGCAGGGTAAGTTGCATGGGGTAAATTACTGCCAATTTACAGTCAAACCTACCCTTCCCACACAAGTGAGACATCAGAGACTAGGAGGTAAGTCAATACCATTCCTGGGGTTATGTCATGGTGGTGTCTCTGGTAGGAACACTTCACTATTGCCATGTCCCATTGCTGAAACACGTGTGCTGTATCTTACAGCACACATTAAAATGGCACCTTAGCTAACATTACTCATTCATGTTCAGGAAGCAACACCACCCGGCACATAAACAACACATCCTCATAAAGCAGCCACTTCTCCATCCTGCTGCAAGAATACCTGTCTAGGTGCAGGGAGAACTAATCAGTGCAGCTGCTGGGGGAATTGCAGGGTGGTCCCATATCACAGGAAATATGGCACTACCCTGCGTAACTAACCTGGTGCAGTGTGGAGCCCCACATATTGACACTGATCAGAACTGTGCCACTAGAGAACATATGCACTACATATTGCAATCTGTAGAACACATACAGGCTGAGTCCACAACAACTCTGACACAACCATGTGAGCCACATAGGAATGGGGAAACAATCACACAGACACAACAAATGGTGCATGTCTGTGTTCATCATGGTGCATAATATCACAGTGACGGGCAGGGGTGGCGCATGGGCAAGTCTGGTGTTAGTAAGACAGCCAGTCCTGTTTATCCTCTGCGGTTGGCAGTATGAGTTACACCAGAGGTCTTCAAATTGGGGGACGGCCCCCCCTAGGAGGGCCCCAAGTGATCCCAGGTGGGGCACCAGACTCTGGCCAAAAGAAGCATTATGCAAATAACAGGCCTTTATTTTAAGCAGAAGCATATTATTGCATTTTTAAAAAGGCAACAGTACTTAACTGCAATGTTAAAATAGGTCTAGACATATTTAAACATTGCCATTCTTTATAAAATAATTGTGAAAAATTCTGAAGGGGGGGGGAGCCCAATGATTTTTGTTTTTCAACTGGGGGGGTGCGACATTACACCGTTTGGAGACCACTGAGTTACACGCTGAGATGGCAGGTGGAAATCTGTCTCCTCATGTCAGTTCTGTGGAGCAGTTACCACAACACTGTTGCTGAATCAAATATAGCCAGCACCAATCTTGGGGTGCATTGGGCATGACAACACAAGATGCACTTGTCACTGCAAATCAGGCAGTGGAAAGCGCAAAGGGCCTGGGCAGGGGGCACCTGCTGTGCCCATGCCAGGTGCATGGGCTGTGCAAGGGCACCCAGGGGCACACCACACCACACCACATTACCACCAACCTTTGCATGGCGGTTGAACCGCCATGCAATGGCTGGTGAAAAAGCGGGAATATACCTGGAGGGTAGCGCTGATCGTAGTGCTGGGCTGGTGTCACAAGACAGTTTGCATTACCAGTCTGTAAGCTGCCGGCAACCTGCCAGTGCCAGGCCATTGGCCCATAGGGCATTTCCCATGGTCAACATGTGCCACTTCCACCTGAGCTGTTGGCATTGGTCATATTGCCAATGGCACACTGGTGGTCATAGGACTGTCAGACTTGCAATGAGGGTCCATGTATGCACCAGTACAACTAGCTGCAAAATCTCCATCAAACTAGCTTGAGGCCCTGATCAAAGTTAAAAATGAGTCAACTGGGTAGGGCCATAATTTAGTGGAATCATGCACTGTCATGTAGAAAATGATGTTCACATCAGCAAATGACACCCATGCTGGCCATCCCTGGGTCCACCCCTGTGCCAGTGTTAAATTTGCTGCACTGCCACAATGCTGCATCCTTTGCCCCATAGTGCAAGTGAGGCTGCATTGAGGGGGGATACAATCGTAATGTAGGAGGAGCACCTTCCAGCACAACCCAAAACTGAAATGGCAATCTGCTAGGTCCATTTATGCTGTGGAACGTAGCACACATACACATACAGCAACATGAGGAGCAATCAAAGGAAAGTACAATATTGCTCCTTGGTAATGCCATCCCTCGGGTGGTGTAAGGTTTTGGTGCCACCCTGGTGCATGAAAACACGTAAAACAGGGACAGGGGCGAATTGCAATGTGTTTTGGCATGGCTCGATCACTGCAACAGCCATTGCAAGCCCTACCATGCAAACTGATGCATGGGAAGGGACCACAATAACAAGATGTTGTCAAGCCACCAAAAGGGAATACATCACACCTTGTAAATATGACACCGCCTATTGCGCCACCCGAGCTTCCCTTTACGTGACACTCAGGTGGGGCAAAGGGCTTTTAAAATGCACCCATAATGTACAAGAAAAGAACAGTGTTTGGAGTGTAAGTTGTCACTGAGCCTCCAATAGCAATTCAATGACGTGACATGTCAACTGCCACAACATAGAAATATTGATTTTACACCATCTCATTGCAAAGGATGATGGCTCTCCTGCTAATCTGCCTGTCCTGGAGTTCTCCAATGACCTGGAGGCCAGATGACAACCATCAGCCAACAGACTCTCCAGGATGTCTTGGTATCCCTCCAGGCACCACCTCCAGTTGCAATGAGGACAACTAATGTTGCAGCCATCCCAGATGACACACCCAACACCCATAATTTACTCCCTGCCAGTACAAAAACAGCTCAGGACTCTGAGGACCAAGGGACAAGGGGCCAGATGTAGCAAAGTTTTGCGAGTCGCAAATGGGCCGATTCGCTATTTGCGACAGTGCAAAATCGGAAATGGGATGCAAAAACCCCATTTCCGACTTGCAAAAAGCGATGGCACCCGTTTGCGAGTCGCATCAGTTGCGACCCCATTTTGCGACCCGCAAATAGCAAGTCGCAATTTGCGAGTCGCAAACCATATGCAATTGCAACTCGCAAATTGCGACTAGTCGCAAAAAGCCCATTTTGCACTTGCAATTTACCACTAACTCAGAGCAGGTGGTAACCATAACCAAAGTATAAAAGGAGACCCAGAAGGCATCTGGGTTACTCAAAATGACGGAGATATACCTGATAGCAGTGAAAAGGAGAGTCCACGCAGCCCAGCAGAGGAGGAGGAGGGGCCAAAGACAAGAGAAGATATATAGAACAAGGCAGACTCTTTTTCAGCAAACTGAGGATGAGATATACGATAAATACTGCCTTAGCAGCGCAGCCATACTAGAATTAATTGATTTACTGAAACCACAGCTAGAACACCAGACTCTGCGTGGCTGCGCCATCCCTACGCATGTGCAAGTGCTATGCTCACTGCACCTCTTGGCCTCAGGGAGCTATCAGGGGGTTATTGCTGTGGCAGGTGGGGTATCCCGAAGTGCAGTGTCAAGGTTCCTCAGGGCATTCCTAGATGCCATACTCACACACAGGTCTCACTTCATATACCTACCCAGGAATGAGGCAGAAATGAACAGCACCAAGCTGGACTTTTACCGCATTGCCCACTTTCCCCATGTCATAGGGTGTGTAGATGGGACACACATTCAAATATGCCCCCCTGCAAACCTGGAACATCTTTTCCGCAACAGAAAGTGTACCCACTCACTGAATATTCAGGTTGTTTGTGACGCCCATTATGTCATCACGGACATTGTAGCTAAGTTTCCAGGCAGTACCCATGACTCATACATGTTTAGGCATAGTGGGATACATCAACGCCTGGAACGTGGGGAATTTGGAGACGGATACCTCCTAGGTAGAGCTACAGACACCTTGCAGACATACACACAGGTCACTGTGCACAACAATCAGGACTTCCTAACAGTGTACTTTTTGTGCCCAACAGGTGACAGTGCATATGCTCTAAGGCCATGGATCATGACTCCGTTTTTAACACCCAGCAATGAATGTGAGAGGCGATACAACAATGCACATAAGAGGACCAGGAACCTTATCGAGCGCACCTTCGGACTCCTGAAAGCAAGATTCAGATGCCTCCACCGCAGTGGAGGTGCCCTCCAGTATACCCCCCATTACAGCATTCAAATTTGTGGTCGCATGCGCCATCCTCCACAACATAGCCACCCGACGTGGGCTACCTCTCACCCCTGCAGACCCAGATCCTGATGATGAAGAGCAAGAACAACCACATCGCCATCATGGGGATAGGAGTATAGCTAATCAAGGCAGACTGAGACGGAAACACATCACAACACAATACTTTGGAAGGTACGTGTCAACTCCAACCATACTCACCTATTGACCAAAAACTCCATTTGTTAAGTGGAACCAAAATAACTATTTTATTAGTGCAGAAATGAAACTATTTACAAGTAATGAATGTCCATGGGCATGAAAATGCACACCAGGCATGTGGCACATTGACGTCATGTGCCACTTCTAATGGTCCAGGGTGATCTCTACGACCTTCTGCCCCTCCTGCCAGCCTGGCTGGTCCCTGGTGCTTCCGTGGTGCTCTGCCTTCTACTCCTGAGCACCCTGCTGTCAGTGGCAGAGACACTGCTCACTGTCGAGCCCTCCTCACTGTCCTGGGGTGTTTCCCCTGTGCCTCTAGACATAGGGCCTGATTCTAACTTTGGAGGACAGTGTTAAACCGTCCCAAAAGTGGCGGATATACCACCTACCGTATTACGAGTTCCATAGGATATAATGGACTCGTAATACGGTAGGTGGTATATCCGCCACTTTTGGGACGGTTTAACACTGTCCTCCAAAGTTAGAATCAGGCCCTTAGTCTGTGTCTCCATCAAGTCAATGATGTGGGTCAGACGTCCCAGGCCCCTAGCCACATCCCCAGCGAAATGGGCCATTTCCACCTGCAGCCCAACTGTCCTCCTCGACAGGCCTGTGGTGTTCATGGCGAGCCTGCCGATGGATGTGGCCATCCTGTCCAGTCTGTGCAGGAGCCGACGGTCCCTGCGCCGCCCACCCTTGGACTGGGCCAGTAGTCCTCCCGCCAGTTCCCTCATGGCAAGGGCAAGGTCCCCAGTGTTAGTGCAGATCATGTCCATCCTTGAGTTCAGGTGCTGCTTGCTGGCATGGTTATTGCGCACGAAGCGGTGCAGCACACCACTAATCCTCCCTAAAATTTGATTTTGTAGGTGCTGACCATGCAGCAGATGTGCCTCACTGGTGCTGGGAGGTAGTTGCCCGGATGCAGACTGCAGCCCTGATGTCCTGGACCTGCGACGCCTGCGCAGCGGTGGCTGCCCTGTGATTTCACCTGTCTCATCCCTGCCTGTTGCTGGGGCAGCCTCTTGGGATACTGTTGCAGCAGGTGTGGCTACTGCAGGGATGCTGTTGACCGTGCAGGTGGGGGTGCTGGCGGGTCCTGAGGTGTCCTCATGGGGCTGGCTGATTGGAGTAGTGGTGGTGTCTTGTTGGAGACCTGTGGGACATGGGGAACAGACTGTCAGTGTCTACTATCTGTTGCACACTTCCTAATAAACATTTGCCTATGAACTGCCTACTTGACTACATTTCCCATAATGCATCATTCTGGCGTTTGCCACCCTGAAATGGAGCTATCTTGGTTGTGCATGCCCCTGTGTACATGGTGGGTGGGGGTATGGCATTGATAGGGGTACAGGCATGTCACATGGTACTCACCGGTTGATGTGCTGGGCTCTGAGGTGTCCAGGTCCCCAAATCCAGAAACTGCCTCCTGCTCCAAGGTTTCCTCCACCCTTTCTTCCAGGGGTGTGGGTGGTGGCACAGACGATGGTCCCCCTCCTGTGCCTCTCATCTCCCGGAGCCTTTCAGCCACCCTCTCCTTGGTCCGGGAGCAGAGGTCATACCACCTTTTCTTGATGTCATCTATGCTCCTGTGGCTCACCCCCAGGGAATTTATCTTGTCCTGGATGTCCTGCCACAGCTGTTTCTTGGTGGCTTCAGGAACATTGAGGGCTGATTTTCCAAACAAGTCATCATAGTGCTGACAGCATTCGTCTGTCAGCACCTCCAGCTCCCTCTCTGAGAATTTCAGCTTCCTCTTCCTTGGTGTTCCTTCCATGGCAGCTGCTGTTTGTCCTGTGTGTAGTTCAGCAGTTATAAAAGGGTGTGGTCCTCCCTCCTCCCAGGTGTATTAGTAAACTTCCTGGCTGTGATGTCATCATCATGTGCCAGGAAGTGTTTCCAGAGTGTTCTGGAGTGGTTTCTGGAGTGTTCTGCTGCACCTGTTATCAATTAACAAGCTAATCGCAATTTGCGACATCCACTCGCTAATTGCGAGTTCGTTTTTTGCACACTCTCAAAAAGCGACCTCGCAATCGGCGGACTCGCACACTGCGTTGCGAGTCCGGGTGCGAGTCGCAATTTCTGCACTTTTTTTTGCGTGCATTCCAATTTGCCACTCGCATTTTGCGAGTCGCACCAACTCGCAAAATCCGAGTCGCAAATATTTTGTTTGCTACATCTGGCCCAAGCTTCCAGAGGACAGTGGTAGGAGTACAGCGGGAGCTGGGCAAGCAGGTGCGGGTGGGGATGGAGACTATGGCAGACAGCCTAGAGGGAATGGGCATGTGCCTTGTGGCAGCTAATGAACACACAGCTGCCAACCGAGGCACACACTCCCCACAGCGTGGACTCCAGTAGTGTCTGGTGGACATAGCTGCTGCCATGAGGGGAGGCCACAACAACTGCCCCCCCCAAACTGGTAGCAGCATGATAGAGAACAAGCTGGACTCCATTCAGCGTGAAGTGGCCTCCCTCAGGGAAGACATGGCTGCCTACCACTGGGATGTTGCAGCCATTTTGAAAAATCAGCAGTTCCTCCTTGCTGCAATGATGCGATATGTCATACCACAAATGTCAGCTGCTGAGAATTGGGATTCCACATCTTTAACCACTGAAGTGTGTATGGCCCCCTCTACCTCTCCACCACCAATAGCACAGGAGCCACCACACACATCAGAGGATTAAGATGTGGAACAGATCACTTTTACTCGGAAAAGTACCCGGTAGCACCAGTCTATGCCACATGGGCAGTGTTCTCCTTAGTTCTGGGCTAAAGATCATGCCAGTGTTATCACAGTAGGATATGTGCACTCTTCATCCACCCACTGTTGACCTGTCTGCTATGGACTGTCATTGTTTCTCACTTACCAAGTGGCAATTTTTGTTCCTCCACACTTATTGACACTAATCTGAAGCATGTCTCATGACATGTCCCTCAACCCTGGACTCTGATTGTGTCACAAAACTGTTATTCACAAATGGGGTAGCACATTGTTGATATATCACTTACACACTTTCACCTGTAAATAAACACCTTGTACACATTTTCCATGTCAACGTTTTTTGTGATCCATCTACTCAGTGAAATGATAGTATTGTGTGAATCCATGTCAATGACTTCAGAAGATTAGTACATGAGTGCTGAACTGTGGGGGTACAAAGCTACACACAAGGATCCGAACATGACAATGGTGTATGATGTAGACTCCTTATAAAGTGATGGATACATATAGACTGTGGTCAAGATATACTGCAGGTCAGGCAAAAAAACAATCAAAAGGCAATGTAGCCAGCTGGGAGTACCAGAATAACACATTGGTGTGGTTCAGAGGTAGCTAACCTCATCAGTGATGGGCACATGTCTATGTAGCAGGACAGAGTACCATTTGGGGCTGATGTCAGATCTGTCACAATTCCCAACATTGTCCAAACAGGACCCCCACAATGGCAGCTGAAGGAAGTCTTACCTGTCCAAGAGAAACCATACATAGACATAATAAATGGTGCCTATGCTGCATGACAGATGCATGCACTAGTAGATGTGATGTTGTAACCAATGTGACAGCTCCGTTGTCAGTAGATGACTCACATGTTAAGAGAGGGATTTGAAGGCAGGGCGGATTCCCTAGGCCAACCCCCAATTTGCCCATTGCACTCATGGGAAGACCCTAAGACTCAAGCAAATTACACAAATTGTATGGGAGAATGCAGAAATATTTATTTTAAATGCAAGAAACCTTAAAACAACTAAAACCTACCCTATTCTAAACTAACCTATACTAACTATACTTATCCAACAACTAAAGCTATCTACCCTATGCTAAACGCAACTTACACATTGAACACCACACTCATTGGCCCCCCACCTCCATTAAGACACAAGCAGGACAACATTTACTAATACTACATTTTTACTAACTAATCCTAAACAAATGTATATTCTTTTGAATGTTTTGAGTTTTTAAAATTTTGTTTAGCTATTTTTATTTTTTTTAAACACATATATACCTCACCATGTCCCACTACCCAACCACCCATCAATAAACACATTAGAAGAACAAATCTGCCCCAACTACACTTATCTTAACCAATATATAAACCTACACTAACCTAACTAATTCTCTAACACCCACAATAAAATGTATGGCAACTTCATAAGGGAAGGGAATGAACTGGGAGGTAGTCAAGTGACAAGTAAAGTCAAAGTTTGGTCTTCTTAATTTTTTTCTTGATGTATTTTGAAATTTTATTGTTGGCAGCTACTTCCCCCTCCAACTTGTTCAAGCGTGTTAGTATGAGGGACACGTCCCTACACAGATCCTAAAGTAACTGTGATGAACCGGTGGCAGGTGGTGTGGCCAGTTGTGCCTGTGTGGTGACTGGTGAAGCTGATGTGGTTGGTGTGGGGCCAGCTGTGCACCCCTGCACAGCTAAGGTGCTTGTACCATGGTGAACCTTTGAAGGCTGTGTGGGGGCCCCATGAGGGAATGCCTGCGATTCCCCAGTAGCCTTCTCTGCCCGGCAGCGGTGAGCCATGCAGAGGTATCCCGACTTAACTTCCAGGATGTGGCAGTAATGTACTGCCCTCTTGTGGAAGTCGTGCCTCTCCTCATTTGTCATGTTAGCAGCTGTAATATGAAAACAAGCAACCATCAGTGTCAGCATTGGGTCGAGTCTGTACAGATTACTAGCATACACTGCTACATCTAATTACACATACACTCCAACACAGATTCCAGAAATGACAAAATTCCTCCTCATCTGTGTCTATTTCTAACCATACATTACCAGTCTCTTGTACATGTCAGTGGGAGGAGGGGAAACCGTTGGTAACCAAAAGGAGTCAGAGCTGATAGGAACACATGCAAGCCTGATCAACATAACTGTCACCTACACTGTGAGCATCACGTCTTTCTACAAGTTTGGTATTCCTCTCCCCCTGAGTCTAAGGGGGGGATGGCCATGCTATCCATCATCTCAACAGCATTGCCACCAGATCTGCCCAGTGATGCTTGTTCTTGTGGTCATTCTGTCCTGTGTGATAGTTGTGCCTCAGGTGGTGGAGCACCTTACCCCAGCGCAGCCACCAGGCCTCCATCCGGTAGCCGAGGATCACCCGGCCACCCATCTGCAGTATCATTGGCAGGTAGTGGGCCACGAGCCATATAAACCCCCCTGGCTCATCCGCAGACATCCTGCTCATCCTCCCTTTGCCAGATATGGCCACCGGTGAATGGAGTTCACCAAAAATACAATGAGAAAAACTTAAAGGAAACTTAAACCCACTAACTAAACCCAACTATCCCAATTACTTAACTACGCCAGACAGACACCCCACAATACAATGACAACACCTGTGCAACCACTACACAAAATGCTACTTATTTGACAAAATCCACACAAAAAACACAGGACACACCACAATGGACACTACAAAAATGACAACACACTCCAACAATTGACCAGGGCCTTGAGACCCTCACGGGTGAGTAGCTGCGCTTTACAAAAACTGATGATTGATTGATTGTCCACCAGCTCCAAAACACAACCACACACATTCACAAGGGAACAGACTGTAAAAAGAAAGTGACACTACAACCACTGTACCATGCTTGTAGACAGGATTTCCTGTTACATTACTTTCTGGGTGTGTCTGTCATGTTTTTCAGTTATGTGTCTTTTTATTTGACACATTTGGCTTATGCGTTGTTTTATAGACGCATGGCGCCCGTGTGTCATTTTTATTAACGCGTGATGGTGTGGACGTCTGATTGTGTTTCTGGGGCTAGGTGTCATTTTGGTGATAGGACTTGTATGGTTCATGCGTATGCGTGAAAAATAACGACGCACAATGGTTAAGCATCGATTTCTCACAAGGGTGCATTAAGAGGAGTGTGAATGTTGAATTGCCGCTAAGGGCCCATGTGTAATTTTCTTCACGTTGGTGGATGTTTTTGATGCATTTGCGTCATATTTTTTGCCTCATTTCTTGTTTGAGTGTTTTTTGCATTGTCCTTGAGTGTACCCTGATTCACACAAACATATGACATGGGCTGTGCTGCATATATGGGGTATGGCTACATGTGGAAGTCCATGCAGCAATGTGGTAAGGGTGAGATTGGTTGCTTTCACCAATAAGTATGTTTCGGAGTCGCCTGCATGCAATCACTCTTACTTTGTGCATATATGCATGTGTACATAAAGTGTGTCCACATATATTTTGCCACATGTGTGCTCTATGTGAACATATGTGTAGGTATCTGAATGTGTGGTGTACTACATAGTTATCTCTGTAACAATAGTGTTTGGACATACCCATAACTGATGGTATGAGATGGCTTCACTCCATCACATGCTCAGGAATATGTCACCCATTACAATTGGGACTCAGAGTATGCAAAGTACTTGGACTGCTTTGACTGACAAGTTACGTGGCATTGTGTGTTGACTCTGTGGTTAGTAGTTGGATGTTCCGTCTTGTTGCTCAGGTACACATGTGCCATGTGGTTGCCCATGCATCTCAGTTGCTGGTGATGTAATGTACACCTGTGTTAGTGAAATATGTTATATGCTATGTGTGTGTAGAAGCAAGTGTAAGTGCATTTAGTAACACACTACGAGATTGGTGTCTGAAGGGGATGTGCAAGGTCACATTGCAATCTTTCAGCATGGACAGAATCTGGCAGTTAACTATTGCATATGCAGTCACATCACTGGCACCTATATATTTTGTATGTCAGAACACATGCGAAGATAATTTGTAAATGTCACAGGTTTTTGCTACCTATGTCATTTTTGTTCTGCTAGGTTCTCTATTGTCCTGAATCCTGACACGTTACTATGCCGGGGTCATTATGGTGGTAAATGTCTGCTGAGTTATGCTGTATGTGTGTCAGCCTCCAAATGGACACTCAGATTTGTCTAGTTTATGTTTGTCATTAGTGTCACATACACTGCTGTACTAAGGGGTACCAGTGTTGCAGTGCGGCATAGATTGCAGGCCTACTCTTCATCATCACTGTGTGGGTATATATGGCAACAGAAATGAATGGGTAGCTGCAGATTTCTGGTGCTCCACTTTGTTCTTCCCCCTCTGCAGATACATCAGGCACCTGACTATGTCATATATTTATGTAGTCAGGACAGTGGTCTGTAGCTTAATAAAGCTGGGATATCAGCCATTAATGATTGGAACTCAGCAGCCTATGCAGACTCCCCAGTGGTTTTACACATGGAAAAATGTGTTCATACAGGCCAGGATGTAATGCTTTGTTAGGCAGCACTTGATGTCAGGCCTTCCCCTCTCAGGCACAGTGCTCGGCGGCTTGCACATATAGGACATGTCCCATTCATAGGACTAATCATCTGTTTTCAGGTGCAGCATGTTTAGGGGTTGTATAACTGTAGTGATTTCAACGATCAACTAATGGCATAGTACAGATGATGTTGTACGTGACAGGCTCATGTTATGGTGCCATGTTAAGGCCAAATATCATGTTATGGTAGTGCCAAAGATGTCTGGGTCATGTATGTACCTGGCCAGCCTCAATATACATATGTGAAGGATAGACCTGCGGGCATTGATGTTGCACTGTCTGTTTTGGAGTATGTCTGTTAATTTCCCTAATATCTCAGACACTACGTTCAGATATGTACTGTGCCCTCCATTAATTCTAGATATTTAGCATCTACTGCTTTGTACGCATCTTCTACACCATCATTGTGTGGTGATGTAGGAATAGAATCCAACATATGACTTGGGTAATGTTGGGATCCAGCCTCGCCACGCACGCATATCATAACCTATGGCACAGCACTAGTGTAGTCTCCTGGTGACATGGGGTATTCTATTTGCAACTATCAGTGGGTATCTCTGAGCTGTCCATCCACACCCTCCATGGAACATGGTTATGCAATTCTACCTGCATCCCACAACCTAGCTATCTCTTACCATGACTAAATGATGTAAAGGTTAGAAATCATCTCAGTGCCGTACTTATCTTTTGGAACAACCTACCTACATGGCTAGGTGTACTCCGACTCAATGTGATGTTGGATATCTGATCGTACTGGACATTGCAACACATAGTAGCGCACCCACACCAGATTGTGCTGTTGGAAGTCCAAAACATGTATGGGATACACTGCCATGGGGCACAACCTTGACACAAATCAACGTTGTTTGGCTTAGTAAGTGCCAAAATGATTTTGTGTCAGAGCTGTGTAACAAATATGATGCAACCCAGTTACAAAATCTTAGTGAATCTGGGCCAACATATAGAAGATATGTGAATGAATGACATCTAAATACTTGTTTTTCTGCTATTTTTGTCTGTTGGCAGCTAAGCTCACTCTTCTCTCTGAAGATCTGTAGTCATGAGCAAACACTGAAGAGTATTGGAGTTCTCTTTTTTCAATAATTGATGCAATTGCTGTGATTTATATGCTGACCCTCTATGTCTTTAGTGTTTGTTAAGTCAGTAGAATGCAGTGATATTTACAAATAAAGAGGTAACTTTATCAATATTTCTTGCAGCAAGCCACCTTACTGCAGAATGCAGCACACCTAGAAAGAGGAAACAAGGAGGAGAAATAAAGATATGGTAAGGCATAGCATTTTGGCACATTCGCAGGTTTACCAGTGTTGTTAAATCTGGGAATGCACTAAAATACATGAGTTGATGTCTGGGAACACTTACGATCAACCCATGGAATTCCTCCGTGGGGCACATCATTTCAGACTGAAGAATTGACAAGAAATAATTGTATTTATTGAATATTGTGTACTAATTTAGCTCATGAAATAAAGACAAAACAGTGGGCAAGATGTACAACTACAAGTTTTGCGGCTCATTTGCGAGTCGGAAAAACAAACGCACAACAGTATAACACATTGTTTGCGAATCCCAATGGGGTCGTAAATTACCTACCTCATTAATATTCATGAGGTAGGTCCCAATTTGCGACCTCATTGGGAATGGCTTCACTCATAGAAATGGTGGCCTGCTGGGTACAGCAGACCACCATGTCTGTGACCGCTTTTCAAGTAAAGGATTTTTTTTTTTAATGCAGCCCGTTTTTCTTAAAGGAAAATGGGATGTATTTCAAACAAAAAAACAAAAAGTTTTCTTTTAACTTTTTCAGAGTAGGCAGTGGTCTGTGGGACCACTGCCTGCCCTGAAAAAATAATTTTGCATCCATTCACAAAGGGGAAGGGGGCCCATGGGGACCACTTCCCGTTTGCAAATGGGTTAGCACCACTTTGAGAATGGTGGTAACTGTGATTGTTTTGTGACCGCAATTGTGGTCACAAAAAAGCATACATCCCCCTGCGATCCGCAATTAGGGAGGGACACCCTTGGCACACCTCTTCCTAATTGCGAGTCGCAATCCTTATTTTGTGAGTCAGTGTTTGCATGCCGGATAACAAAATAGGGATTGTACAAACGGAAAAGCCATTATGCAGTCGCAAAAGGCAAAATGTCTCTTTTGCAACCGCATAATCATGTCCTACATGGGGGTCCAGTATCCTTTGATGGTAATAGCGAGAGCGTTCTAAATATGTATTCAGAGGCTGAATTGCACAATTTGCAATCAGGAAAGCCTAAGTTCGTACCTCAGTTTTCCCACATGCAGAAATTATATGATTCAAGGCAAATCACTTCCTTGTGCTCTATTTTGACTGCGTCAGATCTCGGTACACCCTAAAGGAATTCCATGCAGTATGTAAAGCTTAAGTATGTAAGGTTTAATATACAATAATGCTGCACATATAAAATTAGTGTCATATTTACAGTTCACATGACAAACTTATGATATTGTTTATGGGTAGTGTTGTAATGATTATTTTAATAGTGTATATTCCATTTATATATTCAGTTCTATTGGTATATGTGTTCATTTGGTATGTTCTTTTCTCCCCTTTCCCCCCAGTACTATTGTATTAGGCCAGAATGTGGGGGTTCTAGAATATGTGGAGCAGTGGAGATGTTTTTAACCTTAGACGTGGATGGAGTTTCTTTGTATGCATATAAACCAAAATAAATTCCTTTACAACTGATCCAAGACTAACTGGATTTCTTTCATCTGCGGATTTTAAGTCAGACACTTAATTTTGGCGATGGTTTGGCTGAACCTGTGCAGCGATCCTCGTAATTTTAAGGAAACTTCAACATTCAATTTTTTTTAAACAATGAAGAATAAAGGAAGATGAATCTCACTACAAAAGGTACTGTGATTGCTTCAACTATTTAAACTTTTTCTTTTTTTTGTAACTGGAGTTACCCTATAACTTCAGATAATATCGTTGAAGCACTGTATTAAAAGTAAACATTTCCCGAGCGTACCGCCTCGCTCTTCTTTGAAGTTAAAGTCTTTGTTCTCAGCAAGCCTCGCTACTCTGGAAGCGCGTTACCTAGTAATAGTTGCCATTAGTTATCAGACGCTCCCAATCATAGCATTTCTCTTCAGCTCTGAGAGCGTGTAATCCACCACGGTTGCCATTAGTTACAAGACGCTTTGAACCAAAGCGTTTCTCTTCGGCTCTGAGACCGTTTTTCTGGGCGTCTCATTTCTTCGTTCTACATTAACTCTGCAGTGATTAAAGGATTTGTCTTCAATTCTGAGAGTGTTTATCTGACTGTCTACATTATCACCGCAGTGATTAAAGGATTTGTCCTGGAACAGACAGCATTTTATTCAGAATTTGTTTTCAACGTTTGGCATTGGGGCTTTTTATTTTTTATTTGCAGCAGATATCTCCACTCTACTGGTTCTTCATCGGCTTGCACTTCTACAAGGTGTATGAACATTGAATCCTAATAACAAATTTGCTGCATACAGACTAAGTTGATATTATTTTTTGGGTGAAGAAGAAAACATTTAATTGGACTGTAATTTTGCATTTTTTTTATTTTAGTTTATTACTTTTATTAACTGGTTTTTCTTTCACAGGTTGTGCTTCCTTTATTCATTCACAGAATGCAAAATATTACTGCACCTCCATTAAGTTTAACTTATATTCTCGTTTGCTATAGCAATTTATCTGCTGAAAGGAAGACGTCGGTTTTACAACATTGCCTAGGTGTAGAAGGACAAGAAATTTTGGAAACGTTACCAACAATTACTCCTCCTGATGGTGCTGAAGGTGATACTTCTTTAAATTAATTTGAGATAATGTTACATATATTAGACAGGCACTATTTACCAAAAATCTCTATTATTATTCAAAGATATTATTTCGGTAAGTGTAAACAAAATGAGGATGAATCAATAGAAGACTTTGTGACAGCGTTACATAAACTGGCTGCGTTATGCAATTTTGGGGAGAATGTGGATGAGTGTATTAGTGATCAATTTATGCTTGAGTGCAAAAGCGATAAAATTAGAGAGGCACTCTGGTCTAAAAGTGATCCAACGTTAGACGAGGTATTAATGGTAGCTAAACAAGTTGAACACTCTATGTCATGTACTGAAGATTTGAAGAAATCTATACGTATTTCTCTTAATGTTCAGACGCTAGATGCAAAATCCAAAAACAAGATTCAAATCAGTGCTAAAGCAAAGTTGTCATGCTTCAGATGCAGATCTCTTTCTCATCTGGCCAATTGCAAGGTGTGCCCTGCGCTTAGTATTGTTTGCAATAAGTGTGGGAAAAGAGGGCATTTTGCTAAATGTTGCAAGTCCTTGACAATATCTAAATTCAAAGTCAATGAAGTTGAATGTGAGGAGGAACATGACCTTATTCTTCAAGTTGTGAATGATGTAAACTGTGCATCTAGCATTCAATGTGAATATCCGTCTGACTTGGTTGAAGTGAATGGCATCAATATATCTATGATGATGGACTCTGGAGCAAATCTATCACTGCTCTTTGAAGTTGAATATACCAAATACTTTCAAGGAAAGGTAACACTTCGTGATCCAGATGTCACATCTTACAGTTATGGGGGTAAACCTATTGAATTGAGGGGGTATTTTGATGCCACTATTGTGTTTAAGGGGAACAAAATGTCTGGAAAAGTATATGTTTTTTTTTAAAGATGGCCTCAACAAAAATTGTTGAAAATCATCTTGAATCCAAATTCAGTGCTGCAAGTGCAAGTTAAAAAAATTAGCAATATAGGTGATGAGCTTATAAACGAATTTTCAGATGTTTTTAACTCCAAGATAGGGTGCATTAAAGGTTACAAGCATCATATTTGTTTGAAAGAGGGTGCTCAACCAACTGCTTGTAAGGTCAGGAGCATTCCTTTTAGTTTGCAAGATAGGGTAAAACTGGAACTCCGAAGATTACAATCAGAGGGCATCATGTAAGAATTTGAGGCAGCCCAATGGATTGCTCCAATTATGGTTGCTACGAAGAGGTCAGGTGACATCAGGCTGTGGGTTGATTGCAGACACCCTAATAAGGCAGTCATTGAGGACAAATTCCCATTGCCCAATCTCACCGAGATGGTCAGCTCTTTGGGAAATGCAAGATTTTCTACTACATCAGACCTAAGTTCTGCATATCATCAGGTTCAGTTGTGTGAACAGTCCAAATTGTTAATGTCTTTTATCACGCCTTTTGGACTCTGCTCTGCAGCGTCAGTTTTCCAGAGGCTTATGGATGAGATTCTTGAGAAAATTGAAGGGGTCAAGTTTTTCTAAGACAATGTACTTATCTGTACAGATACTCTTGAACAACACATTTTGAAAACTAGAGAAGTTTTAGAAATTTCTCGGTCGGCGGGCATTACTTTAAGAGGTGAAAAGTGTAAACTCACTAGACCAGAGATAACGTATTTGGGACATGTCATATCAGGTGAGGGTGTGAGACCTAAGGATGACTTGGTGAAGTTAATAATTAACCTAACCAATCCAAAAAGGAAAGAAGATGTTCAAGTGTTTTAGGATTGGTAGAATTTTATGCTAGATGTGTTCCTAATTTCGCCAGAAGGTTTTGTTCCATTAGGGGGTTGCTCAGGAAGGGAGTAGAATTTAATTGGTCGAAGGGATGTCAGGAAGAGTTTGATGATTTAAATTAAAACATGCTTTATCTTCTGCCCAATCTCTTAGCAGTTTTCAGCCAGGATTGCCCTGCTGTGTTATAACTGATGCTTCTGAAAAAGGTTTCGGATGTGTTCTCAAGCAGATAGACAATGGAATGGAAATCACTATAGCTTTTGCTTTAAGGGCGCTGAGGGGAGCAGAATTGAGATATTCCACTACTGAAAAAGAGGCATTAGCTATTTATTGGGCAATTAAGAAATTTAAGCAGTTTCTGTGGGGTGTACGTTTTGTAGTACAATCAGATCATAAGCCACTACAAGAGAGTTTTGATAAAAAAGGTTTGGATTGTATATCTTCTTGAATTTGCAAATGGATCGTTGGTTTGCAAGATTTCCATTTTGTGGTTAGATATGTTCCTGGTTGTGAGAATAAAACTGCTGATTGCTTGTCTAGAATGAGGGCTGAAAGCTGGGAAGTTGAAGATGAGGAAGCTTCATGGTGGATTGATGATGATATTTCAGTATGTAGTGTAACAGATGGCTGTATTTCAGAAAAGGAATGGATTGAGGAGTTAATTAAAGATGAGGAGTTGTTTAAAATCAGGGATTTAATGGTTTCAGGCAATATATCAGTAAGTCAAGGGAGAGACTTATTACAGTTCAAGAAAGTTTGGAGTGAGCTTTCTGTGGAAAATGGCTTGATTTTGAAAGGCGGTAGGTTAATACCTCCCACTAGTTTGCGTGAACGATTCATGAACCTGGCACATTTCGGTCATCATGGCATATGCAAAACTAAAGAAAGATTGAGGCCAGGAACAGATTTGGCTCTGGAGAGAAAGGTCAGAGACTGTGTGGAAATGTAGCTTTTTTTCTGTATTTTTGGGGGTATTTTTTCTTGTTTATTCATTGGGGGGTAGTGTTATATTGTTTATGGGTAGTGTTGTAATGATTATTGTAATAGTGTATATTCCATTTATATATTCAGTTCTATTAGTATAGGTGCTTATTAGGTATGTTCCTTCCCCCTTTTCATCCAGTACTTTTGTATTAGACCAGAATGTTGGGGTTCTAGAATATGTGGAGCAGTGGAGATGTTTTTATCCTGAGATGTGGATGGAGTTTCTTTGTATGCATATAAACTCAAATAAATTCCTTTACAACTGATCCAAGACTAACTGGATTTCCTTCATCTGCAGATTTGAGGTCAGTCACTTCAAAACTGTCATCAATTAGTTCTGTTATCAAAGGCCTTCACACCAGAACACGCCTCTGGTGCTGTGCACCGTCTTGGCTTAGGTACTTGTAGGTGACAGAATAGCCAAACCGTATTCTGATGCACTTACTGATTCCCAGACAGAGATTTGAAGGTGTACCACATCGTTGGTGACCGGCAAGGAAATGGACTCATTATAACCAGCACTGGATCAGCTGCTAAATTCTACCTTGGGACAATTTGGGAGTTTTGTGAACAACCTCCTCTTCAATCCCCAAATCTTCTACACATCCGTAGCAACATGTTCAGTAGCAATGCAGCCAGAGTTCGTAGTGATCACTTGGTCTAATTGCTGAGCAGCAGGCACAGGTTACCCTGACCTGAGCAGCCCTACCAGTTCTGCGCTCTTCTCTAGCCATAGGTTTCAAGATGTCCAATGTGTGACTCCAAATTCTATACACATTGCGTTTGAATTTCCTGCACTCCCATGCACAGTTGTTTCTGACTCACCACTCAGCCTCCTCCGGGCATCACCTCATGCCTTGTCTACCTCCAGTCACACCACTTGTGTCTGCTCCATGCGCGTGAGAGAGAATTACACCTACTGCTGGTTGTACTGATTTAAACTTGTTTTGCATAACCCTTATACGGCTACTGGCTGTATTGGACCTGTTTGTGAGTGTGGAAGCTCAAACAGTTCATGCCAGGGGGATTCTGGAGAGAAAGAGGTGGTATCCGCTTCCTTCCTGTGTGTTTTTTGTGATTGTTGGGGGAGGAAGGGTTCAATATAACGGAAGGGTAGCAATGTGCAAGCCCAATGCCAGCGTGGGGCCTGTGCATACTCCTCCAATCACCATATAGGAAAAGCCCTTCGTAGGTAGTGTCTTGGAGAATTAGAGTTTCTTATGATTGCACGCTCTTCTTTAGAATAAGGATTTTATATTAAAAGGTCTTTTACCAAGTTTGGGTGTGGTGAGAGGAAGAGATTCTTTAATCCTAGGACCACATGGGATAGTGTTAATTCACATATCAATGATGACCTGTGTCTACTGGTGCCCTGTGGGTTATGCACAGTAATGTGGTAATCCAATACTCTCCATTTATGTCACCATGTTAGTCAAATGAGAGTAAAGCTCCTTAGTCTAGGACATATTTATTCCTTTTTCATTATTCAGATAATATCATAGTAATGGAATATATACAATGTAAGATGTTGCCCTTGTGCTCTAATAAATGTAGGCACAATTTGGTAATCATTAAGTCAAACATCTCTATAAGTAAACCAAAGAAAAAACACAATTCATCCTGTTCTCTGTATAGTACGTATAGTACATATATAATCTCATACTGCAAGATGATCTCTCATTTCTCAAGGGTGATTGTGATATACATTTACAAAAACCTAAAAGATCAAAATAGGTGGTCTGAAAGATATGCATAAGGAAACTGTGTGGTCAGAACTGATTGTGCGAGTAGTGTCACAGTGGAGATCCAAGGAATCTATTTTGCCATGCTAAACACAAGAGGCCAAATCACAAAAGGCCTCTGCACTCATGACGGAGGTCCCACAATTGTGGCGGGGAGCCCACATGAGTAACTGCAGTATGGAGGTCTAGCCATTAACAAGTGCGGGCCCCCCACCACAACTGTTTGGAATCCATCACAAGAGCAGAGGCCCTGTGTGAATTGGCCCCTAGTTGAGGGGAGGTAAGAGATGAGCTGTAGGATGCAGGCACCAGGAATGTGGACAGTGCAAGCAAGGCTCTACTGAGTAGGGTCAAAGCTCTGGAGGCAAAATACTATAAATCTTATCTGTGGACAGGAAGAGAAGCATGCATGCGCTGGTCATCTTCTTGTTCTCTGCAGTAATAACAAATGTCATGTAAGAAGGTGGGGATGCAATTTTGCCAGTTTGAGGCCAAGAGTAGCATGTAAAGGTGCACAGTCCTCCAGAGTGGATAGACCATGGATGGTCACTGTTAGGAGAACACTACAGTCCACAAATGGGAACAGATGCGAGGCTTGTTTTTTTGGCCATTTCTTCGATCAGTTAGAATTTGCGATTAAAAATGTTGTGTAGCGTCTTGCTGAAGTGTTTGGCCAATTATAGCCTTTCTAACTGATTCTATGTTACATTTGTTTTCATACAAAAGGGTTTTTATTTTACATTCAGGTTTTCCACCACACTGCTTTCCAAAAGAACATTTATGAAGATCAATACAGTTGCTAGAGTCACAAGGGAATATTTTAAAGCATAAGGATTCAGTCGCAGGCCATGAATGACCATACTATGAGGGACACAACTAAGACAGGGAAAATTGCAAGCCAGTTCCATTGAATCTTTCTCCTGTTTAGGATTTCTCTAATGTCAACAATCTGTTTTTACACAAAGCTTCCTAGTCAAAAGATCCACACAGACATCTTGTTCTCACTGCATTTGAATACAAAATTAAAGGAAACATATTAAAGGAAAGATGATTTTGAGGAAAAGTCCAAAATTATCTTAAACTTGGGTTGTGGTTAGGGATAGTGGGGGTTGTTTATGTTTTAGGAGTGGTTAATGTTTAGGGGTGATGAGGTTTACTTAGGGGGTCAGGGATGGGAGTAGTTCAGGTGCAGAAAGGTTTTTTTTTTAGGTTCCAGGATGGGTAGAGTTTAAGGCTGGTGACAATTTTTAGGGATCAGGAATGGGAGGAGTTTATGGGTGTTGGTTTTTTTAGGTGACATTCATGGGTAGAGTGAAGGAGGGTTGCAGTTATTAGAGTTCATGGATGGGCAGAATTTAGGGCTGTTGAGGGCTTTATGGTTCAGTGATGGGTAGAGTTTAGTGGTGGTGAAGGGTGTTTAATTTTCAAGAATAGATTAAGTACAGGGTGATGATTGGTTTACAGGTTCAGTGGTGGTAGAATTTAGCTGCAGAAAAAGATTTTTTAGGGATGGGTGGAATATAGGGTTGTGTTTTTTTATGGGTCAGTGATGGAGGGTGAGGGTTTGTTAGAGTTCGGGGATATGTGGAAATTAGTGGTGGTGAGGATTTTAAGGGTTTTTGGGGAGGGCTGGGATTAAGTGTAGAAAGTGTTTTTTAGGGTTCAGTAATGGGTGGAGCTTAGCAGTATTAAGGAGTTTCAGGGTTCAGGGATAGGTATAGTTTAGGTGTATTTAGGGTTTTTAGGGTTCAGAAACATGTGGAGTTTAGGGAATAGGGATAGGTGTTGTTTAGGCATGGCGAGGGGCTTTTAGAGGGCAGGGATGGATTGTATTCAGGGGTTGTGACAGAGTCAGAGATAGATGGCGATCAGGGGTGACAAGGAGTCAAAGAATTAAGGTAGTTGTTTGACAGTGTAAAAGATTTAAACCTGAAGTAATGTCCCTGAAGTAAAGCACTGAAATAAATACCTCAGACAAAAATGTGTTTGAAAGTAATGCCCACAACCATTGCATTGACACCTTAAAAAAAAGCATTCAACAGCCAATTTTGAAAAAAAAAAAATTCTATAAAGTGGTTGCTATTAAATGGTAGATGGCATTCATCCTGCCAATTTCCATCAACAGTTTAGGTAAAATAGCTTCTCGGTAATTACATTAAATGAAATTGTTTTTTCCTATTAAATCACCAACAACCTAGAGAAGTGTCTGGATGTAAGAAGCCCACTTTAAAGAAATAACTAAACAGTTAAAATAGGGTACATTAAACTGAACATCTCTTGTGCATCATATATATATAAAATTCGACCTCCATAATAAAATTTGACAAAAAATGTTGTTTAATAAGTTAAAAGATAAGAACATTTTGTAAAGGGGCACTAGTGAGTTACAAATGATTGAGTAATACCCTGCCTTTAATAATGCAACAATTTTCCATAGGAAAATAACAACGTCTTTGCTACTTTTGCTGTACTCTACAATATTATGCTTATTCATGGAGATGACTGCCCTGCTGCTGGGTGTATTTTACCTTTTGTTTGTGAACAAAACATGCATTGCTTCACCATAAAATGGACCTTCCCAGTGTGGTTAGTGATGCTTGAGAAAGAAAAATAACTGCAGTTTTATGTGCAGATAGCTTCCCACCAAATATTTTTCTTGAGTGTAGTTACTGTATATTTGTGAGTGAGATGCAGGAAAATACATTTAGCCAGAAAGATTATTCAAAACTAGTCAGAATTAAACATGCTTGACTTGTGTGCTCTTGGGGGAAATAATAGCAACTGTACTGTAGATTTGGGCAATACCTATGGCCAAAATATAGTCCTCATAAGGTTGAAAAATTACATGGGAAGCAGATTTTTATCATGCTGCATCTAAGTCTGAGCCACCTGCCTTTTGCATATTTACCTATCGTTTTTTTTATTATAGTTAATTACTTACATACTGCTTGTTATGCTGACTAGTATGCAGGGAAGAAACAAAAATGGACCTCCACTACTGTCTTTGGCACGTTTATGTATAATGCCCCAGCTGTGGTTCAGGGTCTTCATTTATGTTTACTCAGTTCTCCTTCAAGTGTTCTTTGGCCAGACTCTCATCTATTTGCCTTCTGGGGTCCAGTGGGGAGCTGTTCTTGTGATGGAGTCTTGTTCCTTTTTGATGATGTGTCCTATCCATCTCCATCATTTTCTTTAAATGATGGTATCCATGCTCTCTCGCTTGCATCTGGTGAGTGGTACCCGGAGATGTCCATGGCCAGAAAATGCACAGGATTCTTCTCAGGTTACTTGTGTGAAAATCTGACGGTTGGATCATGTCACTTTTCATTTTCCGCCAGAATTCTGATCCATACAAGAACGTGCACAGAATGCAGCTTTGGAAACATTAGCTTGGTGTTGGTGCTGTACTGTATTGTTCAGCATCCCGAAGGCATTCCTGGCCTTGTCCAGTCTGCTCTTGATGTCACTGCCTTCCCTCCATCTTGAATGAGAGCACTGCCTAGGTAGGGCAACGTTTCAGTTATGGCTAGGTCCTCTTTATCCACCTTGATTGGTGAAGTGTTTGGGATGTTGAGTGGCGTGACGTCTGATTTCTTTCTGTTGAGCTGCAGACTCACATGTTATGCATAGATGTTAAGGCAAGATGGTGTTTGCTGCATATGCTTGTGTGTGTGAGAGAGCAAGGCTATGTCACCTGCATTGTCAAGGTCCTCCAGTGTCGAGAATTAGGTCCATCTGATGCCTCTGGCTTTAGTCATCATCTGTGAGTCGCATCAACAAGTTGATGACTAGTTTGAAGAGCAAAGATGACATCATGCATCCATGTCTCACACCAGTCTTGATTTCGAAGCTGTACTCAGTATCTCTACTTTGCAAGTCAAATTATCATGGAAGCTCCTGATGAGGACAACTGTCTGGTATCATATTCCATAGGCTCTCAGTTATGCCTGAGGTTGAAATGGTGGATACTGTCAACCCATTCTCAAAATCAATGAAGTTGATGCATAGTTGCCTTTGCCACTCTGTGCACTGCTCTATGATGAAGTGTATAGTAAGGATCTGATCAGCACACCTTCTGGCCTTATGGAACTCAACATGTTATTTTCTTCACTGCTTATCCACGGCATCAGAAATGAAACAAGGTTGCTTTCGTGTGGGATTGTGCATGTCAGGACACATTTGACAGAGTTAAACTGGAAATGACAAATGAAAGAGCATTAAGTGCATATGACCCCGGTATAGCTTGCACCATCACTGTGGGTGCTAGTAAATATGAGTTGGGTGCGGTTCTTAATCAAGGTTCCAAAGAAGATGAATCTGTCATTAGTTATGCTTCAAGAGTGCTACGAGAACCTGAGTTGAATTACTCTGTAATTAAAAAAGGATTTGCTTTCATGTTACTGGGTGAGTGAGAAGTTCAGGAGTTATGTGTGGGGCAGAAAATACGCAATACAAACAGATCATAAGCTCCTGATGTACATCTTGAGTGAGGACAAGGTTAAGTACACCACGCCATGCATTGCTCGTCTCACTACTAAATTGCTACAGTATGACTTCCAAGTGAAATACATTCCAGGTAAAGAAGTGTCACAGCAGACTTTTTGTAAAGGTTATCCATCTGTGAACAGGAAACAACAGATCCGGACAAAGGATAAGGAGGATTGTTTCATAGCAATAGTGGACGTTGATGAAAGCAATGTTTTGTCTGAAACTGTTGGGAAAACGGCAGAGAACAATAATACAGTTTTGGGGAAAGTCTAAGAGAATACTGTGAATGAATGGCCCAAATAAATGAGTTTATGTACCAAAATACAACCTTCCTCCAAAATCTGTGAATATCTCTCTATTGAAGATGGGGTGGTGACGAGGAATGATAAATGTGTTCCCTCAGATATAATTTGTCCTATGTTAGATCGATGCACATAAAGGCCATCTAGGCTCAACCATGGTGAAAACAAGAGTGAGGGCTCATTATTGTTGGCCTTCAATGGACAGAGATGTGGATATGGTGGTGAATAAGTCTGTGGTGTGTAGCAGAGCAGAGAAAGTGTTCAAGGCGATGACACCACCCTTACAACCCATACCTATGCCTGAGAAACTATAGATGAAAGTTGGCATTGACATGGTGGGACCTTTTCATTCCCCCCCCCATACCTTTTACACTACGTTTTTGTGTTGATGGATTACTGTAGCAAATGGACAGAAGTTTGTTTTTCTCTAATCCCATGGCTGGCAATGCTATACATTTCCTCAGAGACGTTTTCATGAGGGATGGTTTCCCGGAGTCCAAAGTCTCTGATAACAGGGTTCAGTTTGTCAGTCATGAAATGGAAGCTTTCCTGTAACAATCAGCTGTGACGTATCTGAGAAGTTCACTATACCATCCACAAACCAATGAGGTGGTAGAAATAATAGAGTGGAAGTTGAATATATAAAGTGGGCAAAGGAGAATAAGTATGATGTGGGAGAGGCAGTGAAGTCTATGTTGTGGTTTTATCACACAACACCTCATTCACTCACCAAAGTATCTCCTTTTGAGCTTCTCAGGGGACGCCGTTCCACCTCTAAACTATAACCTGCCTGGTTAGCTAAAGTGGTAAAAGGTAAGGTCACGGACAAGGTGGACCAAACAAAAATGTTATGTAGAGTAAAAGAAGCATAGAATATGTACGATCTAAAAAAAATCTACCAAACTTCAAATATTTCAACCAAGAGATATTGTACGTATTAAATGTCAAACCAGTTATGGGGAACCTTTCACTGTGAAGAGAGTGTGTGGGAATGCTGTTATGGTGGAGGGTGGTCAATGATGAAATGTTAGAAAAATTGTGAAGGTTAGAGACAATGTCTTGAATGAGTTTGGAAAAAGAGAAAATTTGTTATCCAGTCATTTGATAAAAGAGAGCAACAAGCTAATGTTTCAAGATCTGGAACAACACAATCCATGGAGATCCACCTGTGAAAAACATGTACCATGGAAACTCAAAGAGAGGTGCATATGATGGTGTACTTATACATTTATGATATTTTTATGATATGTATCCAGCATAACATTGTGAATGGTTTTATTTTATTGTGCTCATGTGCTTTCCAAGTGTGAGTTGCCCTTCTTGTGTCCTTACTTTAAACAGTAGTTCCTTAACTGTATAGTGTAGAGTTTACTAGTATGAATTTTGTGTTTGTCGTTATTATTGTGGTGGGTACTGTAATATGTTTATTTTAAAAAAAAGAGATAACATGTTATGTTCACACTATCTATTACTGTAGGATGTGGTGTGGTTGTGTGTTCCGCTGCTGTGCGTTCTTCATGAGCGTTCCGACTATGTCAGTTGGAGCGTGTCCAACAGAGGGCACAGTGGTGGATTCCGATGATAAAACCTGTGATAAATAAACTCACCGAAGAGGACATCCACACGTGTGTGATTCATTTCAAGGGATTTCAACATACTGTTGCTTGTACATCTCCGGCAGCCTCTCAGATTTGGCCCCCTTAAGTTTCTTTTTTGCTGCCCTTTTGTCTTAAATAGCTTGCCATGTGTCTTGTCTTATTCCTTCTTTCTGCTTCCTTCCGTTGGTCCCTAGGTATGTTTCACTGCTCTTCACATATATTGAAAAGACCTGTTCCCATTTCTCGTCAACTGCGTCTGCAGCTGGCTTAGACTGATCTTCCTTGTCTGCTAGGAGTTGGAACCTGCTTTTGATTTGGAAGAACAATGCCTTCTTGGTCTTGGACTTCTGTAATTTGGCCACATCAAAGTGCCATTGATCTGATGTTTTAATTTTTTTTTATTTTAAGATTTTTTTTTAACAAGTGTGACATACACTACACAATTATAGCTGCCAGATTTTACACAGCTGAAGCATGGGATATTCAAATATTTGCATAGCAGTGTCAACAACAATGCGTGGTAAAGCATGTTGTATGTCAAACAGGAGAAGTTAGCAGCTGAGTAAACGTTTGAAACGGTGATGGAGGGTAAGCTAATGGTAGGGAAGTGGAAAGTAAGGGGCCGAGTGCATATGAAGCAAATTGGAGGTCAGTTGATAAAGGGAAAAATAGCTCAGAATCTTATGTGTTATGGAAAAAGGCGATTGAAACCAGTATGATCAGGTGGGGAGGAGCATACGCTACAGGTGGAGGCTTTGTGTTCTGTTTTTCTGAGCTGCAGCTTCACAAGAGTGGTCACTAGATGATGATCACAGCTGATGTCGGCTCCCTTTTCACTCTGACATCTGGCAGTGGGAATCTCCAGGTGCATCTTATCATCAGGTGGTCAATCTGGTGTTGTCTCTACTATTGGGTGAGCATCAAGTTAGTTTGTGAATATCATGGTAGGGAAAGGGAGTCCTTCCTGTGACTGGATCATTTGTGGCACAAAATTCCAACAGTCTTTCTCATTGTCATTTATTTTTCTACAAACTTCTTTTCCCATAGTCCTGTCAAGGTTCAGTTTGTAATTTTCCACTTTAGCATTCAAGTCTCCCATCACAATCTTCAGGTTCTGGTTCAACACAGCTTCAAGCTCAGCTTGCACCTTTTGGTGTAATATGTCCTTAACTGTTTCCTCAGTGTCATTTGTTGGAGCCTAGCACTAGATAATGGTGTTATTGATGTGTCTGCCTTTTAACTTGGCTGCCATGAATCTGCTGCTGACTGATTTCCAATCAATCAGGCATTTTTCTGTCTCCTTGCTCAGGATTATGGCTACTCATGCGTGAAGTTGGTCATTGTCTCTTCCCAAACAGTTACTGTTTCTCCTGTGGTGGTTTTCATTCTGCCAGATCCGGTCCACCCACTTGCACTGATCACCAGGATTTGTAGGTTATTGTTCCTCATTTCAGATATTACTTGGGCAACGTTTAAGTGCCATACACAGTCTGCACATTCCAGAATCTGATTCTGGCCTTGCACTTGGCACTTTGAACTTCAGCCATCCTGTCAGTAGTTTCCTTGTGGTTTTGATTATTGTTAATCATACTTGTCCCATGCAGAGACTCTGGAAGTCCATTGTGCCCAGAAGATTTAGTGGTTGTTGCTGCTGTCCCATAACAAATGTTTTTTTTGGGTTTAAATGGGACACGTTTGTTAGCCTTGTGCTCAGTCCCTAACCTGGGCGACCAGTGGATCACGCTTCATCTGGTCTGTACCCTTTGACCTGACTGTCTTGGACGACGATGGAAGGAGACTATGGGGTAGATTTAAGAAAAATGCTGATGCATCTAGTGCAGCGCCACTTTCCTTGTGCCCCTTAGCACCCCCCTACCACCACCATCTGTGCGCAGTATTTAAAATACAGTGCACAATAGCACAGGGTAGGGGGCAATAGCATCAGATTTTGTTTGTCGCTACTCCTGCAGAGTACATAGGGGGCCATTATGGACAATGGTATGCCCCCTTTTAAAGCTTGCTCTGAGCAGGCATTATAAATGCCCCAAAAAATGGCAAATCTCTTAGATTTCCTTGCACCATTTTTTTGCCCCCCCCCCCCCCTAACAGGGGAATGCCCCACTTGCATACATTGTGCCTGGTGCAGGCGTAAAGTGGCACAAGGGTTTACAAAGTGGTGATATGCATGCATAGCAGCACTTTGTAAATATGGTGTGGGGAAAATGCCACTTTAGCGCTGCCTTAGCGTAAAACAAATGATGCTATGGTGGTGCTAAGTTGATGCTGGGGGCTCGTAAGTATTCCCCACTGTTTCCGCCAGCATTGATCTCCAGTTAACTGAGACACACAAGTACCTCGCCCACTTCAAGATGGTGATCCTCAGTAGAATATATTTTCCAGGCGGAAGTGGATTCTATCATTGTTCCTCGCAATGGACCTGTCAAAAAGAGTGGCCGCCAAGGTGTATGATCAGAACGGCTGGTTTGGAATTCCTATATATTCAAAGTCAGGACAACTAGCATTTCTCATTGCTTGTTGCATTTACCATTCCATGTCACTTGAGAATTATTGAAGCTGAACATGTAATTTTATTTGCCAGCAACATGCACAAGTCTGTTGATGCGCTTGCCGCTAACATATGCACAACAACCAACACCCATATTCATGTTCTTGGGAAGAGAAGAAAACTTCATGATGTTCGTCAAATACAATGTTGTTGTTTCTGCGGTTTGCTCCTAAATTTCTGTTATTCATCAGTGAAATGGCCGAAAATAAAGGTTTACCCCCGAGTATTAGCAAGCATGGCCAAAACTAAGCATGGCAGTCATTAGGACCTCATTTGTTTTGTCGCAGGGCCCTGCCGCTCTCTATGGGCTTCGCCATGGAGAACGTGTCACACAGTTTGCCCCGCCACCACAATGATGTCAAGTAAGGCCCAGTCAGCACTGTTTCCCTTTACATTTGACATCATTTGACTCACTGAATGCTCCAGACAGGATGCTAGTGCAGTGTCTCCTTGGGTCATCCCTTTCCAACTAGTTCCGTAGCTTGGCCTTTTGGAGTTTTTTGCCTGTTGGACAACATGTCTGTGGAGTTTAGATTTGTTTTAACTTACTTGTATGTCTTTTTAAAAACGTTTAATCACAACGGTGTTGCATCTCCAAGACTGCAAAACACATGGAATGAGGGATGAGTGGCTAGTGCTACATTTTGCTAGGAGAGTCAAAGTCTGAAAATTATACTATGTCACACTTCAAGACTACACTTTAGTAGCAGCAGCAGTACTGTGACACGTGCGCAATTGTGAGCAGTGAATAATTCCTAGACTGGGCAGTAAACGTAGTATACATTTGGTATGCCTTCCAGCCATGGCTCATGTTTTGAATATCTATCGTGACTGTGCTCAGAAATGTGTCCTGCCAAGAAACCTCCTATATTACAAATGAGTTTCCTGGGAAAACATGAGAACATTATGTGAAAGACTCCTCCCGGTGAGAGGTTGAAGGTCAGGTCAGTCTATTCCCAGGAACAGTACAAATCATGTCCTCTCTATTCAGAGTTTAATCTGGCAAAGCAGGAAGGCGGGAAAGGGGCGGCCCCTGGGAGCAGGTTCTAACAGTGTTGGAAATTGAGCTCAATAAAAAAACATGTCATTTTCAGTACAGCAGTGACAGCAAGCAGTGAAAGGACTGCTGCTTCGCGCACTCGAAGGTACGCATGCCCTCAGGCACCTGCGTGTTGCGAAATAGCTGTCACAGACACAGGCCACTAGATGGCACAAGAAGTCACAAGATGTATGTTAATAAACTGTAACTCATAGATTATGTTTATTAATTCATCGAGTTATTGAGTTTTTATTAAATAATAGTTGGACTATACATGTAAAGCCTTCTTCTTGATAAGGGGAGTGTGAATGTGCTACAATCTTGGAGCTATATTTATCAACGTTTCACACAAAGCAATGCAACCGGGCACCTTGCTGTGCTACACTGTGTGAAAAGGAGAGGGTAGGAATGCACCATATTTCACATTATACAATGCATTCCTGCTCTTTGCCTGCTCTGGTGCATAAACAGTTGCCTAGCACCAATGCAAGGGTGTATTTGAGCAGGAAAGGACACATGCAGACGTGCAGAGCAGCGAGACGTAGAGTGGTGTGGTGTAGTGTAGAGTGGAGTAAGGTTTTGTACAGGTTGTTGTGGTGTGGAGTAGAGTAAAGTGAAATGCAGTGGAGTGGCAAAGTGTGGAGTGGTGTAGAGTGGAGGAAACTGGCATGGAGTGTCATAAAGTGGAGTGCATAGAGTGGCATAGTGTGCGTAGAGTGGACAGGTGTAGAGTGAAGTGTCATAAAGTGGTGTGTCGTAGAGTGGAGAGAAGTGTGATAAAGAGACATGGAGCAGAGTAGTTTAGAGTAGCATAGTGTGGAGTGTTGTGGAGTGTCGTAGAATGGAGCGTCATAGAGTGGAGTGTCATTGAGTAGAGTGATGTGGTGTGTCAGAGTGGAACATCATAAAGTGGAGTAGTGTAAATTGGAGCAGCAGAGAGTGAAGTGGGTAGATTGGCCATTAGAGACAACACACTGTCAGTTGAAATGAACCTTACATTTGAACATACAGCTTTCCTGATAAAACTATAAAGTACACACATTACAGTGTGCGGAAATAGTATCAGTGATTGGTTTTGATCATATTAAAATATTTGTTTCCACCACACTTCAGATTCACAAAAAATGTGTTTCATTTGTTCTTTCCTAATTCTAGTATATTCTGAAATATTTTCACAGTTCTTTACCAGACATTTCAATTTTGTGTGCTTTCTCTTCTCACCCACAATATCAACAAGATTGTCACATAAAACATGTCACTTTGAAGTCAGAGAAAGAGAAGTAAACACCAAGCTTCCTCTGAAGACAGAACCTGATATTTGATCTCTGCCTTTGAATGCACAGTAAATGTGACAATGCAAGAACCAAATTTAGAGGCTTGTTTACAGAAAGTGAGCACTCATGAACAAATACAAGGAGCGAGGTGATAAACAGGCTATGCTCCACAGGAGTCACAAATACATGCTGAATAGCTTACAACAAATAAAGCCAGCAGATAGAAAGCAAGCAACTGTGAGTTACAAAACACAAAGGCAATGATAAGCAATCAGTGGAATACATTTCCAGGGAAGCTTTCAGAATGTCCCCAAGAAGTCTTTTTGCAATCAGACACCTACACTGTCTGGTATGCTTCAGCTTAAAAGTGAACTGCAAGTTCCTTATAGTTGGTTAAATACTGATAACACATTGCACTCACACAGCAAGTAAATATTCTCAGTTTTTAATTACACTGGCACTGAGCATTACATTGGCATAAAAATAGCTCAGATCACTGATCTTGACTTTGGTGAAAAAGTTGAAATACCCCCTCTCCTGTTAATCAATCTGGCTCCATTGTTTATGCCTAGTGCATAGAAGGATAGTAAACATACATATAGACACCCTGCATTTAAACAGGTGCTGCTGCATGAGACCTGTCTAACTAATCTGCTGTATAACATATCACAATGAGGGGTATATCTATCATTGGTAAACAGCAGGTGCAGTAGCAACCAGGTCATGAGGAAGGGTGGAGCAGCAAGACGTTTCCTTGCTTGCATGAGGTTCTATGACACCCTTATTAAGCTACTGGTTGCTAAATGCGATTTAGAAAAACAATATTGATTTCTGCAATTCCTTAAAATTTCTCATTTCTGACTCACCTGCTAGCACACTTTAATTTTCCAAGTCAAGAAACCGCCGCACAATACAAAAAAATGCCAAAAAACCTACTAGTCCCTATGTGAACTTATTTCACTGTTGCATCGATGAAACAACCATACACTCAGTGCTTTAATAGGTGCTCACAGGTACTGAGGAGCAGTACTTCTTATTTTTACCGCTGTGAGTACCGGCACTTCTCTGCAGTCAAGAAGAGTACTGGTACTCATAAAAGGTAGAGGATCACTGCTGCTCTTGCTGCTGAGCTTGAGGCTAGCAAAGAGGAGCCTGCCTGGAGGACACTGACAGCCAAAGTGTCTCTGTAGCCCCAAGCTGAGCCTAAGATGAACTATTCAGCATGGGCTCATTTGCATAGTGTCCGGGCACCCAGGATCACACTGTTTTGGACAGAGCAGGGCCCATTCAGGCCCTGCACTGTCAATCTCATTCACACTATCTTGTGAATTTGTGAACACACTGGAATCCAGCAGCCCACTAACATCTGCAATTAAGAAAGCCACAGAGGTAGGGAGTTTAAAATGGCTTTCATCCCACCTGAGTCTTTTGCATGAGTGTCTGGTTGTGTCTGTGTGTTGGCTTGCTTGTGTGTTTTAAAGAAAAGATGTGGAATTCTTTGTGTGTGCATGTCTGCTTGTTTCTTTCTGTATTATAGGTGCTTTCTAGAATATTTAAGTATTCTGCCAAATGCAAGCATAAAAGAATATGGCCTTAAGAACCTGTCAATATTACAAAACAAGGAATATAATCCTGTTTGGCCTTCATTTTGTGCGACGACTTAACCTGTTTTGTTAATATTAATACATTTCTCACATGTGCTGCAAGTGATATTGACGTCATTATTAATGCTGCTATTCCAGTCAGTTTCCAGTAGCACACAGATTATTAACTTGCTGGGGCCGATAGTGATGCTGTCGATGGCTTGGCTGCATTCATAGTTCAGGGGTTCTTCCATTTTGATTTAGTGCTTATTCCCAGCAAGTCTTCACACCACTCACTTTTAACACATGTAAAGGTAAAAGGCTTTCCCCATTTCACCTTGTAAAGAAAAGTTGGCCCCTGAAAGGCACTCCTATCACACCTTATTTACAGTGTGCATTCACATCCAGTCTGGGCCTCTTAAGGTGTTTTGGTCGACCCTTGAAGTGTACTTTCAAATTCAGCAACTAGAGGAAAGAAATAGGGGCACTTTCAGCTATTTTTATTTATAAATATGCTTAATAATATACCAGTTGAGTTGAAACTTAATAACAATCACTAATACAATTACTACTATCTGGCTATCTGTGAAAAGCTTTTCTGTCTTGTGTTGAGGATACACCTCCCTCGACATCAGGTACAGTCAAATCTACTTCTCAGCGAATCTGATAAAACTTTACTAAGATGTATGGACAAGTCTCTGTACATAATGTTGGTATATGAATGCCACTTATCTCAATATACAGTGCTGGTCCAGTCCATCTAAATAGAAAGTGGTAGGCAAGATCACTCAACATTGTGGCATTAGCACAAAAATGTGTCCTATTATAACAAAGCGCACATACAATATGACAGTGCTTGTCCAATATATAGCAATGGTATACATTTGCATACTGTCCTGTCAATGCCCAATATACCACAGTGGTGGGATCACATAATACTGACCTACAACACTGTCCAGGCCTAACATCACAAGTGATGGTGGGGGTGCACCTATAAAAATCTGTTGAATTTGTTCCAAGAATTTTTGCCATGGTCTGGTGTGGCCTGTCCATATATATGCAATGTGCCTACTGAATATGCTCCTTACTTGCAAGAAGAAATGGTGATGAGACCTTAACATGAGGACCCCTTGAAAACTGTGGTGCTGAAGGTGGGTTGCCCAGGACTGCACAGGTATGAAGTGGTGTTACCTAGAAAAGCAAAAACAATAATCAGAAAGCAGTGATGGGTGACTGTGTGTTGAAACTGCTCTGGAGGAGCTGCACTCTCAATCTCCTTCTATGATGGGGAAGATAGGGGAAAGGACCATGACCACTCATATTACAGACCCTACTGTATACATGGCAACATGTTGGGAATACCTAATAGTTTTAGAGACATATACATTGCAAAAACTGTATTTCTTCTTAGCTTTCATCAGAATGAAGGCAGCACGAGAAAGTTAAAATATCATTTTAGCTTCAATGTCACCATCATGAGGTTTTGTGTGCATGACATTAAGAACTAAATGCTGCTCATCTTGATCTTTTTCATTACATGTCCTCTGTGGAGAACAAAGAACTGAACAAAGATCAAAAGTGACCGAGCCACGATCAGACAAGGATGAGCTAAGTCCCCATGTCACTGGCACAAGATAGTACATCGATAGTTCAGTATTAGTACTGGCCTAAATCCCAGCAATAGCTTAAAATCAAATAAGAATGGCTTAATTACAAACTGTTTTGAGCCATGTTCACTCATTACTAGCCATGGACAACACACCATGGGTCAAGATAACACAGTGCTGAGCCAGTTTCACACACTGTTGGGCCAAACTACTCAATGGTCCCAGACAGTACAATACTGGATCAACATAACACAGAGTTAAGCTAAGATCACATGCTGGTGGGTAGAACTCATCATCAAGATCCTGATGACAACTGTGCACAGTTCTAAACCTGGTTAATTGCTACTGAAACTTTTGGGGAATCGGGTTGATCATTCAGCCTAACTTTTCCCTTTAAATTTAATGGGCTATATTCATATTTTTGAGGGCCATGGCATCCTACTAGCTGTTAATTGCGATATATGTCTTGTGCCACATGTGCAGAGGGAATCTGCACATAGGGGGTGGTTCCCCTTGATTGCTGTCGTGGGTAATGCAAGAGAAATATGAATACTTGATAGATGTCACTTATGTATCATCACGTCTCATTCCTCCCTTTCCCTAGACACGCCCACCAGCCACACCCATAACTCATTTTAATGGGTACCTGCACTTATATGTTACCATTGAAAGCACTGCACATACTGATTGTTAAAATCAATCAATGGATAATGAATGTGATGATTGATTGTTGCACCAACCAACAGCTGAGGGGTGGGTTCTATTCCACTCAATGTATAGATTGTCTGAACTCTGCTATACCCCATTAGCTTTCTCTCTCAGACTACAACCTAGAGCTTGTGAAGGGAAGCAGAGGAAAAATACAGGTTGCTACAAGCCGCCGTGGTTTCAAATACTGTTCATGGTTACAATCAAACGCGGCAGCGACATGAACTGTATTCGTAATGACAGTAAAAATGACAAGGTCTGGAGTGCACACAACAAGACCTTGCTATGTAATTAGGACCAGCACCTGAGTTGAAGAAACAGGAGTATCAGTAAGTAGATCGGCGTTTGAAAGGCCCCAATCAATCGAAACGAGAAATAATAAATTAGGCACAGCAACGGCCTCAGTCAGGACCCTTAGCAGCCGCAACGATTGACAATAGAATTACTGTATGCCAGCCATGAGTCATAGACGGACTACAGAAACAACTGCTGTGACCACGTCAAATAACAGAAACAGTTGAGAACTAACAGCCATCTGACACTACACACTGCAAGTGTTACTATATCTTTCTTAGTTCATACTCCAACAATTGAACACAGTGTATCAATGAGCACATAACCTCTTTCCAGGGTGTCTTTCCGGAGTTAATACATTTTAACTAAAGTTGCTGTGTCTTATTGGTATTGCTTTGAATGCAGATGAAATTCACAGAAGACAAAATTGCGTATTACAGCACGAAAAAATGCACATGCAAAATATGGCTCGAGACGCTGTTTATGTTAGGATGATTGTGGAAACATTTAGCTTGTGCATCCGAAGGATGCTAGTCATGTCTATGAGCTGTATTTGCTCCCACTAAATGTAGCCTTTCACACTTTACAATTGAGTCCATCAGTGGTAGAGATAGTCAGACTGGCGATGCTCCCCGGTAGGAATAAGAATGAAGTGATGTGTGCACACACGCCTGGTGCCTCTCTGACTCCTTCCTGCCACTGGAAATGAAAAAGTCCCAAGGTAATGACTAACCTAGAAGCTGCACTTGTGTGCTTTCCCTCATGGACGTAATGAAACCTGAAGGGGTCCCTCTTCAATGTACATGGTTGGAAGTCGTGAGCATACCTATATTACAAAAGGTGAATGTGAGCTGGATGTCTTTTGAAAATAAATGAAGTGTGTGTAGGGCAAAAATTAGTCCCCACCCCCCACACAGGATAAGAAGCTTGGAGATCACCACAAACCCACTTTCACTGACTAATGCAGGGGCGGCTCCTTCGCTATGGTGAAGGAGCGCCGCCCCCTAGCCAAGAGCCAGGAGATGAAAAATGAAACAATAGTTCCACCATTGTTTTATTTTTCATCTGCTGACTCAGCCAGCAGTAAGGGGAGGGGCAGGGCTGGGCCATGGGAGATGGTGAGAGTGCACTAAGTGCGCATGTGTGCTTGGCCAGCCGACTGAAGCTGGGCAAACAAACATGCGCACTTAGGTTTCTCCAGCCGGCTGTATACACACCCGCACTGGAGAAACTGCATAGACCCCAAGGCTGTGTCTGAGCAGCAGTGACTGCCACTCAGACCAATCTTGATGCTGCTTACATGCTATGTTTAGCATGTAAGCAGCACCAGGATTGCTGGGGAGCCTGTGCTGGTGTGCCATTGAATGCTGGGACACCACATGGAGGGGAGAGGAGCGTGAGGCAGCAGGAGACGGAGACGGCGATAAGGTTAGTATTCCCCCCCTCTGTCCCTTCCCCTACCTCGCTCCTCCCCTTGAGATTTGCGGCGGCCTCCGCTGGCCTAAAGTAGTGGTCTGATTATCAATTATTAAAGGATCATCACTTAAAATACATTGAATAGATGAAAAAATATATTTGAAAAGAATAAGCCAAATTTAGGCGAGTGAATGTATGAGTGAGTGACCATTTTAATATTTAAAAATAGCTTAATGGGCTACTGAGCGACCATTAATCAAACTCCTGTTCCCTGGAGTGTAAGAGTCTTGTCTAGAAGCGAAAAGCAGCTCTTCTTTGTAATTAAGGAGAGACAGGTTGAAATGAGTTTTACCATTTCTCAAGGCTTAATGCAACCACTTAATGGTAGGTACAGGTATACTGGTATGTCGAGGGGTTTGAGGTATCAAACAACCCAGAAAACATTACCTGTACTCGTGCTTCAGTTGGCATTTATTGTCTGCTTACTTCATCACAAATGCTGCTTACTTTCCTGCCATTAAATCTCTCAACATGACCTGGTCTGCTACCAACAGGTTGCATAAAATGTTAGGTGAGAGAGGCATGCACCCTGAAGAGAAAGGACCAAAAGTGCTGTGTGAGATGTGGCTTAATTTTCCAATAACATTCGCAAACTGATGAATGTATTTCAGTAATTGAAGTCTGTCACGCAGGGGATTTCAGGCATTATAAGGCATGCAATACTTTCATGGAATATATATATATATATTCTTATGGGTGGAATGATACTGAGCCCCCCTTTCTAGCAGAGGATTTTATGAGGGTGCGTATCATTTATAGTTGCCTCGAATTGTGAGTATTAGGAGCAATTAACAGCTGTTTATGCTGGACAGCGTGTAGCATGGGCAATAGTGGTATTAGCATCCACCACCCTCAATCTAATTAACCACAGGAGGACACAAGTCCACTTATCTGTTTGCGCTCATGTCCCTGCTTCCCACTCTCATTGCTTTATTTGTGCAGATGGCTGCAAGTGGTGGCTACCAGCATTCATTGTCTCTTCTTCCCTTATTATTGCTTTCTCTCTACCTTTCTCGTCTCTCCCACTCTGTTGCTTGAAGCCTCCATGTGCCTGCTGCAATCCACATCTGGGAGTTGAGTAAAGTGACAGATGCCCCAGGAGCGGCCCTGGGCTTTCAAAACTGGCCTCCAAGGGCTCCAGCCCTTTGGGGAAAATGACTGGTACAATAAACGGCCTGTCCGGGCCTGGAGACAAGTGGATGGATGAAAGAGGAATGAGTGAAATCAAGACTAGGAAACTCTGTTTTGGCATAGAGGAAGTTGGGGATGCCTCCCTGCAAAATACATGGAGGGGCCCTCTCTGGTCTCAGTCAGGTGCTATCAGGCCCAGGAAGTCGGCTGAGGGGGACCCCTGTAGTGCGGGGGCACCACCCACCACAGGTGGTGTGGGGGCTTTTGTTACGCCACTGAAGCTTTGATGTTAAGCAGCCCGCCATTCAATAGTGCTGGTGTGAGACTTTTAAGAAAATGTTTGGGCTGCTGCACACATTTTTTTCTTTCGGGCATAGAGATGGCTACAGAGTAATACTGGCTCCGTTTTCAGTTTGGAACTACTCAAGGCAGCATATCTGGTTAGTTTTGCTTCTATAAGCAATCCTGCTCACAAAACTCTTAGCAAAAAAAATTCTGTCTGTACTAATGCCCTCATTGAATTTTGGTAAGTTATGTGCACAGCAGTACCACCAACCTAAAAATGTTCATCCACATGGTGTTTCCATGTACTTTCTTACCTTTAATTTGAGCATCATTTTTAGGTTGAGCGCGCAAGCGCTTTGACCTATTGTAAGTATTGTGGGCTTTTAACTACATCTACCTCACGCCCGTCACTTTAATTCATTCATGGGCTTGCCTTTCAAAAGTCAATTTATGTCATTGGCAAATGCTTTACGTTTGTCCCGCCATAAATTGCCATAGTTATTTTGACATTTTTACATTACATGCACTTTGTGATTTGCTGACTACTTTGCAGCAGGCACATTAACCCTCTGTGCTACTTTATGACTTCAAGCTTCTACTAGACAAAAGTACGTTCTATCTCCAGAAAGGACATACATTGCCAGAGTTATTTCCACATTTTAACATTATATGCAGTTTGTGATTTGCCTAGCAGATGTTCTTTGCAGCAGGCACAATAACCCTCCTTATAATGAGTCCAAGTTTCCGCTAGACAAAAGTATGTTCTCTCTCCAGAAAGAACATACATCGCCAGACTTATTTTGACATTTTAACATTATATGCACTTTGTGATTTGCCTAGCACACGTTCTTTGTAGCAGGCACATTAACCCTCTGTGCTACCTGCCCATACTTCCACTAGACAAAAATACTTTCTCTCAGCAAAAAGAACATTAATCACCAGAGTTATTTTGTCATTTTTACATTATACGCCTTCGGATCTGCTTTTAGTACAAGTTCTTTGCAGCACACATTTTCATTCTGGGACTTGTAGTTTTATTTTTGCAATGTGATATGAGCTGGAAACCAGCCCTTGGAGTAGCATTCATAGAGTTTTCCAGCTCCCTAGTTTGATGTATGATTCACTCGTTTAGTTTATGTTTCTGCTTTGCATTCTGGAACTTGTAGTTTTATTTTTATAACATGATACAAGCTGTGAATACAAAGCAGAAACCTGACTAGATAAACTACACACATTTGAGTCTGTTAAACGTGAACTGTGTGTGCATGTATTTATAAAACTAACTTCGAGGAGAGCTTATAGTTGATTATGCTGTACAATGGCCAATATTTCATAACTAATATTTCAGTTCAAGACTGACTGAGGATCATTAATATCATGTGAGGTGGGACTCCTGAAGCGTGTGAAAACGCATGGGAGATTTGTTTGACTCCCCAGACCGCAGCAACGGGACAGTGATCCAGTAAGCACGCATTCTTAGAGAATAATTATTTATTTGCTTCCCGCGGGCAATGTCGCCTGTACCAACTGCCAAGTAAATATGTTTTGCACCTAGGAGCAGTTTATGGGTTTAAGGGCCTTGTTTAAAAATATATCCAGTAGGACTACTAGCCTTTTAGTTATATGCAGAGCCAATGGAATTATGTGGCAGAAAGGAACAAAATATGTAACAGAGTTCACCAATTAATGTGGCAAAAAAGGTCCAGTTATGCATTTACAATGTCAATAGCTCCAACTTGGGCAATTGCGATACTTATTACATTGCAAATGCTTGTTATTTTTAAGGGCTATTTAGCACTAGAATTTTGCTCGTCCTAACAGTATGGTGCTGCACTCTGATACTGAATCACAAATGCGATATTTCTGCATTCGCAATTCAACAATATAGCACTTTAAATCGGGAAAAAGGTGATGTATGTCAATCAGTTTCTCATATTTATCGGTCTCTGATAGAGGGATAAGTAGCAAAACGAGATTATTTCCCACTACTGAAAAATTTACCAGGCTCGGGGAAGATGACTGGAAAAAAGAAGCACCTTATTCAATTGTCCTCGTGGGGGCAGTGTTCTTTAATTTTTTGTGTCTTTCGTATTCTCGATTCGCTATTCTGCACTTATTAATGTAGTGTGAAGTCTTACCATCGCTGGAATGCTGGGCAGCCGGGGTGGAGTTGGATAAGCCAGTGTATTGCTATGGTGTATAGAGTAGGGGGGTTGACCTAGCTCTAAACGCCAACGTACATGTCCAGCTATCGAAATATTGAGCAAACAAGCATCATATTAAATAATCTTTACAATTAAAAACAAGTGTATTTCTTTCCATTTGTGTGTTATTTAAATACATTTTGTTTATATGCCTGCAGTTACTGAAAGCTATTACAGGTAATAGTTTCTATGCAAGAGTTTGGAGAATTCAAGCAATCAGGATTTAATTTAATGACAGTTTTAAAAAAATATATATTTTCACGTGTATTTAAGCCATTGGGCAGAGACCTACTTTTTCCTTTTGTTTACCACCTAAGGATAATGTTTCATATTTAATTACATCATGAGCCAATTTAATACAAATACACTTTTAACCGTTTGATAAATAAATACAGCACACGATAAATGAATCTAAAATAAGAAATCTTTCTGGAATAACAGTATACAGTTTAGTATATGGAAAAACGGTACACATTTTTTATGTGTCATCAACTCCCCTTGTCTTAACAAGCAGCTCAAAGCAGGATTAGAAGCACAAACAGGCCTCAGAGAGAACACACAGAGCACACCGGAAGTGCAGCTCCTTCTCCAGACAGACTACCATGTATGTATTTTGCACTTAAGCACCGGAATTTTTCAAATAGAAAAACGTCCTTTCAGATTTTATGTATGCATTCTGATGTTCTCCATTTTTCCAAGGTAAACAAAATGAATTAGGCAGTAAAAGGAGCATGTCTTGGACACCTGCCTTATGTCTATTTGCACTACACTACAAGGGTGTATGTGATGTCTGGCATAGGTTTTGCACTGAAAGACTGGGGAATCCCAGGCTTTTCTTTTGACTTGGCAGTCTCTACCTGATTGTTAGGCATCTTGGCAACTTTGATCATGCTGCACAGTGTTATATCCTGCGTGGTTTTAGCATTTAAATACTGGTGACTTATTTGGTACCAAGTGTCTGTTCACACCCTAGGTCTCAGCCCTAAATCCATCTAGGAGCTGCCTGTGTGCGTTTCACGTAATACTCACATCATCCTTTCAGTGGGTGACCCTGAAATTATTTTGCTCCCATTTGTTCTGTCCAGACAGATCAAAGGTGCACATTTCACGGTCTCCCATTGATCTAACCACAGCATTTCATGTTTTGCAATATTCCATGATTTTTGCTGCATTCTTCATGGTGATTGCTGCCTTATCATTGATGCGGGCGCACCAAAGGCAAGCCCGTCTACACCCATCTGCGCGAGACCGAGCCATAGGGCCTGTCCCCCTGGCCAAATCAGTGAAAATGGGTCTGTTCCTTCCCCTACCTTTTACTCATCAGAAGAGTTACAAGCTTTGAGGCCCCCTTTGTCATTGGAGTGTCAGGTCTGTACAAACTGGTATGGGAAAATCTGGAGGTGCCCTGCCTGTCAATGGAAGCCTTATCTTAATGAGCCACTACCTCATGTAGACAAAACATGTCATAGCACTCTCTTACTGAGTAATGTTAGATCAATACCAGCCCATAAATTGGATATAAACCTATTATTAAGTGAAGTGGCACCCTCAGCCTTATTTCTTGCTGAAACCTGGCTGCACGAAGGGTCAGGGCTGGACATTTCTCTGGCTCTACCCCTGGGATATCTAATAGCCAGGGTAGATAGGACTATGTTTAGAGGGGGAGGAATCGCCATTATCTACAGGGACTCCTTGAAAATTCAATTTTAGCCTTTTCAGGTAGTAGAAGGGGAAGCTATGGTCTTCTCCTTGGAGCTCAACCCCTCATTTACAATCTCAGGACTTCTCCTCTAGCGCCCCCCGGGGCCTCCAGAGGACTTTTTAACTTCCCTTTCTAGTAATATTGTGGAGTTGGTATGTAGGAGACCTAAATTTACTGTCCTAGGTGATTTCAACATTCATGCCGAGAATCTAGCGCAGCTAGCAGCAAGACGTCTTTTGGGAGATATGGAGGCGCTGGGTCTAAAGCAATTGGCGAAAGGCCCTACACATGAACATGGGCACACAATTGACCTAGTGTTCAGTAACTTGACCTCCCTTACCACTAAACCCCCCACACCTTTGGCTTGGGCAGACCTTTTCCTAGTCACAATCGATTTAGCCAGCGGTACTATTTGGAATAGCCACAAGCCTCCTGCTCAGGTGGGTAGATGTTGGCATAAGCTTAGTATCATGGATTGGACCAGGGAATTGGAAAATAGTAAACCTTTGTCACTTAATAACATGAGCCTCGATGTAAAGACTTTTAATGATTGGATCATCGAGAGTTTGGATGCAGTCTTGCCTTTAAGGGCTAAAAACGGCCCGCGTAGGAAAGACAGTACCCGGTGGTACACCTCCAATTTGCACCTTCTTAAGAAAAAAATGTAAAAGGCTGTAAAGAAGGTGGAGAAAATCCTATGCTTTAGAGGATAGGGACAGTTATAGGAAAGCTATCAGAGTGTATCAGAAGGAGATAAAAATAGCTCAGAGCTCCTACTATGCTGATAGAATTGGAGAAGCTGCCAATTCCCCCAAAGAGGTGTTTCAGGTGCTAAAAGAAATTCTCCAAGTCCCGGTTGAAGAGAATCCTACTAAAGCCTCTGCAGTATATAGCATTCAGTTAGCTAGGTTCTTTCAACATAAAATTCTGAATATCTACTCCAACTTTTCTAAGAATACACCTACGGATCACGAGCATAAAGAAGGGTATAGGTACGATTGCTCAGTTTACTCCCCTTCCTCAGGAGCAAGCGGACGTGTTGCTCAAGTCACTTAAGTCGGGATCCCCCTTGGACCCAGCTCCCCCACAGATAATTGCGCGGGGTTGGACAGTTATTGGTCCAGCTCTGACGGACATGCTGATTGCCTCAATATCCAAAGGGTTCATTCCAGATCAGTGGAAGCACGCCGTGGTCAAACCATTATTAAAGAAGGCTTCCCTGGACATGGCAGATCTCAAGAACTATAGACCGATATCTCTACTACCAACACCGGCCAAAATTATAGACAAACATATCAATACTCAACTTTCCACTTTTCTGGAAACACATAACTGTCTCCATCCCACACAAACGGGTTTTAGACCCCGGCACAGCACAGAAACGGCATTGATTGCAGATATGGAAGAGGCAAGGAAGGCCATGGATCTTGGCCATACAACTGCAGTTATACTTTTGGATCTGAGTGCGGCCTTTGACACAGTAGACCATCAAGTGTTGAGTATAAGGATGAGGAACACGGGAATAGAGGGACACGCTCATGCATGGCTGACCTCCTTTTTAGAGGGCAGACCTTTTTAGGTCCTTGATCGATCTTATTATTCAGACAAATTTTATTCCAGTTGTGGTGTACCCCAGGGCTCTTCGCTTAGCCCTACGCTTTTTAACATATATATGGCCCCTCTGGTGGACTTGTTCAAATCCTTTGGCCTGTCTATGGTATCTTACACGGTTGACACCCAACTGGTGGTATCCTTCTCAGATAACACCAATACGGATGGCTCTTCACTGACTTCTTGCTTACAGGCAGTTACAGGTTGGATGATGGATAGCAGACTACAACTTAACGGTGACAAGACAGAACTTATGATTTTGGGGTATGACCAAGGCCCGAGTAAGTCACTCATGATTCCTAGTGCTCTAGCTCACTTTCCATCCCCAAAGAAATGCATCAAGAGCTTAGGGATATGACTGGATCCCGGGCTAATGTTGGACCAGCATGCCAAACATATATCGGCCTCTTGTTTTGGCATGCTGAGACTTCTGAGGAAGGTTTTTACAGTTCTTCCTTATTTGGCAAAAAGACTTATCATTGAAGCCACCATCCTTTCGAGACTTGATTATGGTAATGGCATATTTCTTGGTTCGCCCCTATATGTGATAAAGAAGCTGCAGCGGGTACAAAATGCAGCGGCACACCTTCTGTTAGATATCCCTAGACATACCTCGGCGAAACCAGCATTAGTTTCACTGCATTGGTTGCCGGTGGAACAGCGGGCTAAATTCAAAGCCTTGTGCCGTATTCACAGGTGTCTTCACATTTCTGGGCCACCGCTCTTAAGAGCCCTCGCCTCTTTCTACAGGCCAAATAGGACTCTCAGATCAGCCTCCTCAGCTCTGGCCTCCCTTCTAAGATTTAAAAAAGTTAGATGGGGTGGGGCCAAGATGGTCTATCTGGGGGCCAAGCTGTGGAATTCCCTGCCTCTTAGACTCCGGCTCATAAGCCAGGAATACAGCTTCCGTAAGGAACTTAAAACTTGGCTGTTTTAGAACTTACTGTCATTTATGTTAACCTTGATCTTTGATCTAGTCCGCTAGCGCTGGGAAGCCTCAGGGCAGCCATGCGCTTTACAAATAGCATAACATAACATAACTTATAAGCTGCTTGACTGACCCAGGGCATTGTGACAATCTCTTTTATTTGAAATATTCCTCCATACATCTGATCTCCACATCTATATGGCTGCGCCTTTGACACTTCACGTATGTTCAGCTGAATCTGTGAAGTACAAGGAGGGGCCCCCTGCCGGACTCAATTCAGAACTCTCAAGACAGGTCACTGTGCTGAGAGGGCCCCCTGGAGCGAGCCCCCTCACCCCCCCACTGCTGGGGCTGCGGAGGCCTTTGTAATGCCACTGCATCTGCCTTGCAGGCCCACAAGTTATTTTAATTTCTATTTTCACCTCTATCGGTGTGGGGTCTACGAGCCCTGTGTGCCTTTAGGTCCAGTTCAGCCTAGTAGTGAGATTAATTTTGGGTAGACAGTGATGTTTTTGCTTGCATGTATACACTGAAAAAATAATGTTTTTGGAACTCGGTAGCTTACTATATATGTGGTCAGTGCCGTGGATATGTGTTTACGTTTGTCCATGCACCATGTTACTTTTTTACTTTAATCTGTTTTGTATTAGTCACTTTTAGGGTTGGTTTACTGTTCTTGAAGTAGTGTAGCTTAAGCAACGATGGAGGGGGATCATTAGCTTAAGGCAGTGATCTTCAAACCTTTTAATGCCACGCCCCCCAGTGAAAAATATATATATTGGGCCCCCTTCGAATTTTTCACAATTGTCTTTTAAATTGACAATGTTTAAATATGTCTACACTTATTTATACATTGCATTTAAGTTCTGTCACCTTTTTAAAAATTCAGGATGACAAACATACTATTCTGGTCAGGCGGGCCTGACTAATGTGTAAAAGCATCCACAGTGTGATGATTAGAAGGCAGGGGTTTTGAAGAGTATTTGAAGTCCCTTTCCTTTCGACACATATTCCCAGACTGGATATAAATGACAAACAATGTAAGTGATGACATATTACAGAGCAGTTTACTGCTGCTTATTTTTTCAGCTTAAAACACAGCCCTGTTATTAGCATAATGCTTCATTTGGCCAGAGCCTGTTGCCCCCCTGGGATCACTTGAGGCCCCCTAGGGGAGCCCACTCTCGGTTTGAAGAGCCCTGGCTTAAGGCATCAGGGGGGACTTATTTACAAGTCCCTTGCGCTGCTGGTGCCTCACTTTTTATGTGGGAAAAAGTAAAAAGTAGCACTAGTGGCGCAAGGAGCTTGTAAATAAGCCTCCAGGTTTTATTGTTTGTCAAGGTGGCTCACTGACTTTTTAGAATCGGGCACTGACTTTTTAGAATCGGGCACTGGGGTTTTCTTTAGGTTTCAGGGGTTGGTGCAGTTTTATTTAGGAGCGGTTGAGGGTGGAGGCTTTTAGTTTTCAGTCCCCAGGTTTTCTGGATTCTTAAGAGGATAAAAGTATCAATATTTTATGCAATACTTATTTACCCATACTAGTTTATATTTATTCAGTTGTCCTGCGTTAATAGTCAAGATTCTAGGCTAACATGTTAAGGTAGTGTATCATTCTTAATTGTTGCTTGAAAGGAATTATTCCACCCGTCAACAAAATTGTTTGTTTTTCATCTCCTTCAAATGAACTCTAGAAGCAATTCCACAAAGCTATTGAAAATTTTGGTGGAAGTTTTTTCTTTATCTCTCCAGTGTAGGCCTCTATGCAGTGCTTTTGGGCACAACGAGTTCTATTTTTCAAAGACCTAGACTTATGACATTGGTCATAAAAGTTTTAGGTCCAGTTTTATGAAGACGTCACGCAATGCAGGGCAGCAAGTACAGGTTCTACTCTGCATTGTGTAAAAGGGAGAGAGCAGAACAGTGCCTTATTTACTAAGATGTAGCCCTATTGTGCTCTCTTCCTGCTCTGGCGCACTTTAGGCAGCCATGCACCAAGTCAACACCCTTGCACTGTAGTGCAAGGGGGCCTGTGTTGTTTGAAGCATAGGTTTTGTACTGGAAAAAGCTCCTTCCAGTACAAAACCTATGCTTTAAGGCTTTTCCCACTTCTTAAGTGCACTGTACAATGCAGCAAACATGCAAAGTGAGTTAAAATGATGAGAAATGAAAACATTTCTCCTTGTTGCACCTGCCTCGAAGAGGTGTAGGATTTTGGTGGAAATCCCTGTCCAAAATTCTTTGTAGACAGGTATTTGTGTAAAAACTCACTGGTGGTTGCATGGGAACATCCAGGTGCCTCCCATAGAAAGTCACCTTGATGCAAAGTAACGCATAGCAGTGCTTTGCATAATTTTGTATTACTTTGGGTTACTAGCCAACATGTAAGAAATTGGATTACTGATTGAGAGGGTGAAAACCCTACTCAAGTAACAACCACAATCCTTGCCAAGGAGTACCACAACAGTCACTAAATTAACTTGTGCTCCCTCTGGTAGCTTGGTACAAAGGCAGACAGGCTTAATGTGGAGGCAATGCCTGAAGCATTTTCGCAGTACACACACAGTGAAAACACAAGAAAAATCACAAACCGGTTTAGAAAAATAGAGCACATCTTAATGAATAAAATGACACCTAAAAAGGAATTAAATCCAATTAGCAGATTTGGGGTTCTGAGTTTTTAAAGTTTTTAGTGCAAAATAGTACCTAAAAGATAAAAGCGCCTACCGTGGGTATCTGGTTGCATAAGACTGTGGCAAAGGAAAAAGTTAAGGTCGACCTCAATGGAGCATGGGTCGGAAACGCAAGGTAGATTGGGCCCAGTCTCAACTTGCTTTTGAACTTAAAAGACATTTTGAAGAAAAGTTCATGAGAAACTAGTGTTCAGTGGGACAAAGAAGCATACAGTGTCTGAGGAGGAGGCGCTGTCATTGGAGAGCTGATGGAGACAGTCACGGTGAAGATTTTTACCTTTGAACTTTGTCACTTTATGGAAGTAAAAAATCTCTAGCGGGACAAAGCTACAGGCTGTAGCCAATGAGGGCTCTGAAGTCAAAATATCTAGAAGGACGAAGCTACAGGCAGTAGCCAATGAGGACTCCAGGAGGCCAGATACCTCCGTTACAATGGCCAGCTGAACAATATTTGCTGCTTTAGAGAAGAACATAGAAGAAGCTACTGTGGTCAAACTGACTAGCGAAGCACCTTGGGTGGGTTCGCTGGCAGGTAGGTAATGGTCTTCTGTTTTTTCTCAGGACACCTTTTGGTGAAACAATGTTCTAAGTCCCAAGTTTTAGAGTTTGGCAGGAGCGGCACCTCTAACAACACTTCCAAGAGGCCAGGATCTGGGAGACACTACTTGGTGGGTTAGAACTCTCTCCAGAAGAGGCCGGGTGCAGGTTTAAAGGGCTTTGGAGCTTGTCTTGTCCCTGTAGCCCAAGCAAGAGTCCAGGCAACCAGCCTGTGTGATCACTTCTGGTGGTCCTGGGTTTAAGGAGATGGGTCAGTTCTCCTTCAAGCAGGAAAGGCAGGTGAGAGGGCAGCCCTCTGGTAGCATCAGGGCAGTCTTCTAGGGATTTGGCAGTCTTTCTAAAGTCTACCACCGGTCATGGAGTGTACTAAAGAGGTGTTCTGAGGGTCCAATACATATACCTCATGCCAGCCTTTGAAATCAGGTGACATCCTGGGCTGCCACCACATCTGATTCTGTAAAGTTCTTCTCTTCTCCTGCCAAGGATCTAATAAATCTGGGGTGACAAAAGACTGATGTCAGTTTCCTATGTGTGTGCTGGAGGCAAGTGTAAGTGGGGCAGGGAACAGCTCTGCTTTCAGCCATCCTGGCAGGAAAGCCCATCCCAGTCCCCTTGGTCTCACTTCCTGGAAGAAATACACAAACCTAAACAGCAGAGACATTCATAGTCATGTGACCCAGCACACTGGCAATAGGCACCAAATGGTAAGGGCAAGCAAATGGCAACTTTCTAAAAGTAACTGGGCTGGACTGTTCTCAATGGAGCACGATCAAGACTAACTTGTGTGTAGCTAGGTCCAAACTGAGGTGGCATGGTGTGCAAAATAATGATGGATCGAGATGCGGCCCAGGTATTTACCAGTGTCTGAGAGTAATTCAAGAATTCCACCCATCACTATTTTAAAAACTTTCTACCAGTGGCATTTTTTGAATTGTGACTTACAGTCAGACTCTACCATCAAAGAGGGCTCTCAAATACCAATCCATTTGAGTCCAAATTTTATACTTCTACCTGCTTCCAAACAAAAGTTACCACTTATTAAATTTAATAAGGCAACCCAATGTTATCCAATACAAGAAGTAGACCTTGCAGTAGTGAAAACCAAATCAAGGAGTTTTTCACTACTGGGGCATGTAAAACTTAAACACACATGTCCTCCTTTTTATATACAATGCACTCCACCCTGTGGGTCTTTAGGTCCTACCTTAGGGATGACATATAGACTCAAAAGAAAGGTGTAGGCCTGGGAAACATTTGTTTTGCTAGGTCAACTTGGCAGTTTAAACCTGCACTACAGGCTGCAACGGCAGGCTGGATACAAGTTTTAAAGTGACACTTTTGTGGGTGTCACACTGAGTGCTGCATGTCCACAAGTAGCATTTAATTTCTGGGCCCTGAGTACATGTAGTACCATATACTAGAGACTTATAGGTAAATTATAGGTGCCAATGAGGTGTAGGCCAACTTTACCATGTTTTAGGGAGAAAGCACAGGCACATTATCACTGGCTAGCAGTGGTGAAGTGCACAGAGTCCTAATGCCAACAAAACAAATTCTGAAAACCAGGAAGTTTGGAGGTGACCCTGCAGAAAGGGCCAAGTCCAACGCAAGGCAAATCATGATATGTGTTGTATAGTGAATCCCACCTGAAAGCTTTGTATCAGGTTTCTGATAGAAAAGTAACACAAAGTTAACTCAAACCATTTGTAAATCTGGACCGTAGTTTGTTCGTACAAAGTCTAATATAATGTTCTAGGGCATTTAGTATCAGATGGGTCTGAAGTATTTGTTTCTGTGCAAGCTTCTCAGCTCTATTGCTGGGTGGCTAAGTGGATTCTGCACCTGAAAAAAGAGACACTGAGCCATTGCAGTTCTTCAGTGCGACAGTACACTGTCTTTGTGGCATCCAAAGTTACAGGACACAAGGATGAAGTATCATCCAGGGAAATCAGCAATGGAATATGTGTGTGTGAGGGATAATTGTGTTCTGCAGTAATATCTCACTGAAACTACAAATGGCAGATTCCTGGCATGGTATACTTCCAGTATAACAAGTGCCAAATATCATGGCATAATGTAGCCAAAATATCAACAACCAGAATAATATGGAGGTAGTAAGTATTTATATTACGTAAGTATAGGTTTACTCTACTTTACTCTACATATATGTACCTTGATGATATATATTCAGGGTATTCAGTTGTGGAGTTAAAAATAGTAAATGTATATATCTACACAAAAAACATTTTAGTTGTCGCTGTTTTGGCTTTGATGCTATTGTAGCACAATATTTTTTATCATTCCTATTACGGTATGCTACCGAAAGGAGAACATCTCAGTGCCTTCCAAGTCTTTTCTTGGGAACTGCATCTTGTGATCAGAAGCCATTTTCAACCAAAACACTCTAGTGCAAAATTTTAAACAGGATAGCAAGGCTTGTCTTCTAAAGTGCACTCACTTTTAATCTCTAAATATTTGAAAACTGAAGTGAAGGTGCATGGTTTGCATCCAAATGTGCAAATAAAAACTGTAAAGGTGCACTTCTCAAAAACTCAGCCACACTTACTAAGTTGCTCCATGTCATTTGTGAACCTCTTTTAGGCAGACCTTGTTGTTATGGCAACCGCTTTATGTCAGTCCATTCATATAATAGCCAAAGTAATGCTCAAACTTGAGAATGCAAGGCTGTACTGATGGATAACACTTTTTTATTGTCTGAAGGTGTCTTATTTCACACAATGTGGTCTGAATTGCTATGTTTAAGTCAAACTAACTGTTGGAAATTAGCCATGTCTGCACAGTCACACCATATTTTTGCCTTCTGTTGTTGAACCCGTTTTTAGTTGGCCATGGGACTCTGTGGAGTGTACCCTCGCTAACTGCGGTTGGCTTTATTTTTTATTCTCACTTTACATATTCACATCTCCGGTTCTACTTATTAGATTTTTGTACTTTTAGTGTCATGTTATTACTAAAATGTACTTTATTTTTTTTAATAGATTTGGGATTTTTCTCTTGTTGTGTTTTCACTTTATTACTGTTTGAGTACTGCATAAATAGATTTCGAATTGCCATCATTTCAGCTGTATAACATTTGTCCCAAGCTACCAGAGGTTTAAGCACAGCTTTATTTAGTGACTTTTGGGGTTCACCCTGACAAGGATTGTAATTATTATTTGAGTAGAATGGTGTTAACATGCAAAGACTACAACATCTACAGACTGTTACCTACCTTTCTCTTGCTAGCTAAGAAGGTGCTGGATATGAAGGCTTAGTGGACAAATGCATCTACAGAAGATAACTTTGCTACATCTATTCGTAAAATACATTTTGTTCATCAGCTATGAAAGGATATTTTATTTAGATAAAACACACAATAGGAGGAATGTTTACAATAAGTCTACCTACTGGCAATCGCTATGAGTAGCATTCCAACCTATCATTCTTTTGCCCACCATGCTACCTCAGTATGGACCCAGCCATAAGCAAATCAGTCATGACCCCGCTGCTGTAGGAACAATCCAGTACCAACTGCCATGGCAGGCCAAGCCCTCACTGAACCGAAACATAAGCAACCCAAGAACTGTTTTGCCCTGATTGAGGCTCATCAGTCAGGTGTAACTTGGCTCCATTGGCACAGTAAGCACTTTCCCCACGTTACGGGGCACATCCTTGCCACTTGAGGTGGTACATCAAACACACAAAAGGAAATAGTAAGAATAGTAAGAATGCTAGCATAAAGTCAAAGAGTGATCTGATTGGATGAGGGGGCTTTTTTCCTGCCAGTTGCCTTGCTTTCTAGGAGTTCTGTGGGAGCTCATGTTCTGACTGGCTGGTCACAACATGACAACAAATGTTGAGGCCACCATTAGGGGACACAGAAATGCAGTCCCAATGTCCTGAAAATGAAATAAATAATCTATAAAGGGACAGGGTAGGGGTACCAAGACCTCTCTAACCACGTGGAGGCCAACTTTAAACACTTTTTGTGCAGTGCCACAATCCCGTGGGAGTCTCACAGGAACCAGTACAACCCTCCTACTCCTGCAAGAGTCCTCTGGGTTTGGAGAACATTTTTTTTTTTTAAAGTGATGTGGATACCTGTTGGGGCAGGCTGCTCAACCCCTTGCCTCGTATGGCACAGATGCCACATGCCACTAACTATGACTGGTACATTTGAGTTTTTTTTTTGTTTAAAATGGCATTTTAACTGAAGTTACACCCTGAGTGTAACATCATTTTAACCCTTTATTTTTTCAATGAATATATATATATATATATATATATATATATATATATATATATACACACATATATGTATTACTGTAAAGTAATTACAATTACTGTATGTTAAAAAAACAGAGACATTCACTTGAAAAACCAAAGGTTATAGGGATGTTATAGTTAGACTCACATTTTAAACATGCAAAATCATAGAAATTCAGCTGTTATTTCAAGTAACTATAACTTGTGCCCTAAGATAGTTATAAGTCGTGCCCCCGCCACGCACAGTTTTCTCATCAATAATGTTACTGCAAATGTTACATTGATGTTATCAATGGTGTTATAAAAACTGCATGAGTGCTGTAATATCTGGGGTAATTAGCAGTGCATGGTGAGGGCGCAAGTTATAGGTACCTCAGGGCACTCATGATGTGCTTCTTTGTTTGGTGAAGATTTGATCATACTCCTCTACATCAAGAACGTGTCTTCAAAATTGGAGCGACAAGAGCTCGGGGTCTTTTTAGTAAGCTATCCCTCATTTTGGGAAAATGGCGGGAAGACGTTGCACACTACTAATGTATATGGGGTAGGGCCAAAAGGGCAGGATTTTAGGCCATTTTACATACTTGCAATTTTTAAAAGTGAGAAGACGATATCTGGTCTCATCAACATATGACAAGAAGGAAACCATTCGTCACAGTCACTACATGAAATATTGCACTAAAAAAAAGCAAGGATGCAAACACCTCCATCAAGGATTACAGATAACTATTCAAGGTGGAAATGCAGATTAAAAACACTTGCTTTGCCTTGATCATGCATACGCAATTAGGATGATTAATACTTTACAGTAATGGACCTTCAACTTAGGCACCTGCTTATTAGTAAATGCGAATTAGCAAGTGGTACATTGTTTGGTAAATGTATAGTGCCTCTCCTACACAGCAGCTACGTAAAGGGCACTAAAGTAATGTTTCCAGTGACCTTGTGTGTCTGTGACTTTGCCAATGTAATTGTTCCTCAAGCGTTTTTCTCAGATTACTTTTTGATGTGCAACTGCAGAGAGAACACCAAAGTGTGTTTTCTCTGCAGTTGTCCCTCAAAAAGTTTTCTTTTCATTCTTGTCTGGTACTGCAGGGGGAGCCTCAAGGCCACTGTGGTCCCAGCAGCTCCCCGCCTCCTGCAGAAGCCGGCATTGTTCCTGCATGCAGGGTTCTGCTGAAAATGCTATGCAATACTTTCATCTTTTACACCACCCACAGGGAAAGAGATGAAAACTCCACTTCCAGCAAGCGGGAGCATATTGACAGCTCCTGCTTGCTGGAAGTGGAGTGTTTCCTTTGCTTGGGGGGAGCTACAACAGCTCCTGCCAAGCAAAAGCAAACAGCTATTTCCCAAGGGTGGGCACCTCGGGAGGTAGCAGGAGCTGGCCATGGGGGTGACGCTCCCCAGGGGTATATATGGCTCAAGCAGAGGGGCTGCATGGCCCGCCTCCTTTGTTCTGCCTGTGGCGGCCCTGAGGAGGTGGTGGTCCATGGACCCTTGGGTATTCGTGCGGTCCCACATCTTTTTTAACCTGTAGCCCCAAGGAGGTGGTTGTCCCCGGGCCTGGTTGGGTCCATGCGGCCCCTGTATATTTAGCAAATATAGCCCTGGGGAGGTGGTGGTCCCTGGGGCTTTTAAGAGCCCTAGGAGAGGGTCGGTGTGCACCCCTTCTTTTTTGTAAAAGATACAATGCCCCCTGGACCTGAACCACCAGGGGGAAAATGAATAAAATATATTTATGTATTACCTACTGGTGGTCGCAAATAGATAGTTAAAGTTAGGACCTAGTTTCCATAGGAAAAGCTCATATCTTTGGCACCGTTTGATGCATCTTCATGAAGTTTTCCAAACAAAAGTGTCTTGTTGGGTCTTGTTGTACATGTAAAGTTTTAGGGTGATCCGTCAAACGAGGGCAGAAAAAGAAAGTCTATTTCCATTGTTAATTCCGTTCAGCGTATCTGGCTGCAGCAGTGTCTAAAATCTCTAAGGGAACTAACATATATATATATATATATATATATATATATATATATATATATATATATATATATATATACATATATATATATATATATATATATATCTTCACAATGTGATTTTCTATTTGGAGAGCTCTGGCACTGGTGTGGTATGAGGAGCAGACCGGGCTCCTCCAACAACTCACAGAGCAGAGATACCACTACACTCAGTGAACTGGTGAATCACTCTCCTTTATGTAAGACGTGGCAAAATCACACCAACGCTTTCTGACTACTTTGTCATGGTGACAAAGACCACGAAATTAAAAATCCATTGGTGTAAGTTTGTTGGGCGGCAAAATCACACCAACGCATTCCGACCACTTTGTCATAGTGACAAAGGCCACGAAAGTCGAAACATGTTGGCGTGATTTTGTTGTGCATAAATAAAGGAGAATGATTTACTAGTTCACGGACTGCAAGGATTCCTTGCTCTACAATAGGAGTGTATATATATAATATATATATATATATATATATATATATATATATATATATATATACAGATATATATATATATATATACATATATATATATTTAAATATATATATTCCTTGCTCTACAATAGGGATATATATATATATATATAAATATATATAGTATGTATTTATTGTATCTATACATGTGTGTATATATTTACATTCACTGAAAGAAACAAAGATTAAGTTAGAGTTAGGTAGTAAGGTACTAAGGCCTGTATTTATACTTTTTGACGCAAATCTGCGCTAACGCAGTTTAGCGTCAAAAAAATTAGCGCCGGCTAACGTCATTCTGAAGCGCCATGCGGGCGCCGTATTTATAGAATGGCGTTAGCCGACCGGCGCTGCCTGGTGTGCGTGAAAAAAAACCACGTACACCAGGCAGCGCCGGCGTAGGGGAAAATGGCGTATGGGTGTCTAAAAATGGGGCAAGTCAGGTCGAGGCAAAAAAATCGTCTTAACCCGATTTGCGCCATTATTTTACGACGCCATCCCCCATCAACATGACTCCTGTCTTAGCAAAGACAGGAGTCATGCCCCCTTGCCCAATGGCCATGCCCAGGGGACTTATGTCCCCTGGGCATGGTCATTGGGCATAGTGGCATGTAGGGGGGCACAAATCAGGCCCCCCTATGCCACAAAAAAAAAAAAAAAAACTTACCCCAACTTACCTTTTCTTCCCTGGGATGGGTCCCTCCATCCTTGGGTGTCCTTCTGGGGTGGGCAAGGGTGGCAGGGGGTGTCCCTGGGGGCAGGGGAGGGCACCTCTGGGCTCCTTCAGAGCCCACAGGTCCCTTAACGCCTGCTCTGACCCAGGCGTTAAAAAGAGGCGCAAATGCGGGGTTTTTTGCCCCGCCCACTCCCGGGCGTCATTTTTGCCCGGGAGTATAAATACCATGCACATGCCTCGGAGTCATTTTTTAAGACGGGAACGCCTCCCTTGCATATCATTAACACAAGGTAGGTGTTCACGCCAAAAAATGACGCTAACTCCATGAACTTTGGCGCTAGACGCATCTAACGCCAAAGTATAAATATGGAGTTAGTTTTGCGTCTAATTTGCGTCGAAAAAAACGACGCAAATTCGGCGCAAACGGAGTATAAATATGCCCCTAAGAATTTAGGTTACATTACAAAAAGCCTTGAAAATCTTTGAAAAACCCAAATGTTACACTGAAATTACATATTAAGACGTGTAATAATATAAAACAAAGCATTTTAAAACATAAACACGAAATTCAACAGTTATAGTTTACTGAGCTAACCATAACTTGCACCCCTCCATGCACTGCTTCTGCTCTCACATATTATATCACTCATGGCATGTTCAATGACATCATTGACGACACCACTGATGACATTATCTGAGTGTAACAGTTTTCTATACTCTTGAATTTATTTAGTAAGGTACAGCTACAGCAAATTTACTATACCTTTTATATTGTTAACAAGTGTATGTTTTTGCTTAATGAGGCCTGGGTGCTTGGAAGGAATGGGCTCTCCATCACAGTTCTGTACAGGGCAAAGCTGTGCACAGTGTGGGCTTGGTCAGCTTATGGAGCTTGGTGATCTTGAGGGAGTGGGTTGCCATGAATAGTTGTGCAAAGGGCAAACACTGTGTATAGTAGGTGTTTGGCCACCTAATGCAGCTTCAGTGTCTGGAAGGTGTAGCCTCTCTGAGAATTGCTGTGCACAGGGCAAAGGCTGTCTTTAGTAATGACTTGGCCAGACTAATGGGGCTTGGGTTTCTTATAGGAGTGGCCTCTCTGTGAAGAAATGTACTGCTAGGGTGTTAGATGCATTTACTGGACAAAGGGCCTGGACCAAGACCCTGTAGACAGCCAACCCGCTGTTGTGCATGGCCTTTGCCCATGCTCAGTAGGGGGTTGGCTATAAGGCCTCGCTGCACCCAACAACCCGTGGGTGGCCAAGCCCCGCAGTAGGTCAGCTGCTTGCTGCACATGGATGTCAAGGGCATGGGCTTGGGCACAGGGTCTCATTGGTTGTAAAAGTTATTTATAAGTCCTGCTTTACTCAAACTGTAACTTCTTGGAAATACATGGGAGCCACGCTGGATTCCATGGGACTTTCCGGGACCTCACCAGTGAGTCCTTCAACAGTACAACAGGACCAAAGGCCCCAAATTTAATTTTTTGTATTTTGACCCCGTCCCCTACACATGGACCAAGGTGTCCCTACTCTGCTCCCACCCAATGTTATTTTTTTATCAAAGTCAGCGCAGAGGGACAGAGTCCCTGTGTCTTTTGATGGTAGCACAACATTTCTCTTGATGTTGCAGACAACCAATCAGATCGGTACCATGGGACCGTGCAGGACCCATGGTACTGTAGAAGTGTTTTGTAGATTTATATTTTTGTGCATCATTAATAATGTGCAATATACATTTGCACAAACAATTTCACATCAGCAGATTGATTTAATACAACTGATTTTAAAAACGAATTTTCTAGGATGTGCAGAACTGTATATTCCTGTTTATTAGTCCACATTTCTGTGTATAACCCTATGTTCAACAAGCTGAAAGTAATCTTTCTTACTCATTCATACTTCCTCCCCTGCACACATCCTCTCCCTACAGACTCCGCAGCACACAGTCAAGCAGCAGTCATAATATTTTATGTTCATTTCTGCTACTGTTCTGCTCACAATGAACCTTCCACTGGTAGAATGTAAAAATTGTTATATGTAACTTCCTCCGTTTCTTTACTGGATCTATTCATGTGAAAAAAGATTTACTGTCAATGTTTCTTATTTGTTCAGCATCTCTGCTTGATATTAGCATAGAGGGTGTTGTATGATTATTCAAGAAAATGGGATAGTGCTTAAGTGTTAAGGTAACGTGGATTATTTTTCATGTGCTCTGATTTGTGGAAGAAATTATACATTTGTTCACAGCACGATGAATCTACAGAAATGTTGATTTATTACACATGGAATTTGGGGCGAGAGAGAAGCCGTTCCTGTTCTACTAGGGATGCTGTTCGTTTATTTTTTGGTTTTGCTGCCCATTGAGACTTGGAGCATTTTCTGACCTTTGCCTATTCTGTATAAATCTGAATCTGAGAGGCTTCATATCATTGGCTCTGTACTGCATGTAATAAAACCCTTTTCATTGATCTAGAACTCAGTTATTGATTGGGCCCATTCAATATAATCATTTTATTTGAGCTGTATTTTGAGGTTTAACACTGTCTCCAGTTCAGTAAATTTTGGGTGATCCAGTTGAGGTAAAATTTGGGGTGTCTCAATTTTGGGAGTTCTTAAATTTGTTCTCAGAGTACCAAAATAGTGATGTGAAACAAAACCTTCTCAGTCATCTAGATTATTCTATTTTGTTAAATTGCAATCCTGCAGGGCACTTCATGAATATCAGATATCTCTATTTGTTAACCTTATTTTTCTCACAAATGGCTTAACAGATTTACATCAACTCACAAAAAGCATGCTTTCTGTGTAAAGAACTAGGGCCCAGATTTACTAAGCCTTGTGTTGCTATTGTGTCAAGCAAGGGCTTAAGGGATATTTACTAAGTCATGTAGAGCCACGCTGCATGGCTCTGTGTAGCTTAGCAAATACAGAGTAACGCAAGGCAGTGCCAATCGCTTCCTTGCATTACTCTGCATTGGGAAGGTGTTCCATGTGTGGAGTGTTCACCCATTCACCCATGGATTTTGGTGCATTCCCAGATTTGCTAAGGGTCAAAATGCTACATATCCCAACGGAGGCGTAACAAGGAGAAAATACTGCACACATAGAAAGAGGAAAAAGAGGACAAGGCACTCCTTCCTGCACAAAAGCAATACTGCCCGTAACACAGACACCCTTGCACCATGGTGCAACGGTGCTCAGTTAGTGCGAGCCAGCAGTCAGTGCGCCACCAAAGAGAGAATGCAGAAATGTGCTATATCTTAGTAAATATGGTACATTCCTGTGCTCTCCTTTTGACTCAGTGCAGAAAGTTATCTTGCTGCATTGTGTCAAATGTCAGTAAATCTTGCCTTACTTTCTGACACATTCTTTTCACCAGGGGGTTCTGAGAGACATCAAACAGACAATGAAAATGAAGCTCGAGTTGTCTGTGATGTCGTTCAGTACCCCGAGATGCAGCCATTCTTAACTGTTTTAAAGGAACGATATCTAAAAATACAAAGAATTAAGTGCGTGTGTTTGTGGCAACATCCCCATCTGAAGGAGGGGTATAAATGTATTACCTCAGCGGCACCAATTGCAAGTGTCAAAAAGTGTAATTATAGCTATACATATGGTTCCCCTATTCCTTCAAAGAAACTTCTTATTTGAAATTGTGTGTATCATTATCATTAACTGGGTTATTTCAGAAATGAATCCATAAGAAATCACAGACAAAATATTACCTAATTACTATTAAAACACATACAAGTATATGCAGCGTTTTTGTGTTTGTATTGTTAGTGATTATCTGATATTTTATATGAGATGATTTTATTGATTTATTTCCGAAATATATAAACTATTGATGGTGAAATTCGGTTTAAATACAAGGTAAAATATATAGCACATTATATAATATTAAACATGCTTGCCACTGATACATAGTTTGCCCCCATGACGCTCTAACGACACATGAGGCCAGATTACTCGTTTGGCGGTGAAAGGCCCACTGGGGAATGCGAAATCAAACTTCCGTTACCGTCACTCTCACGTAAGAGTATATTTCATGCCTTTAAACTTACCTATGAACGTCTCTTTGCAGAAGAGGCGTTCATTAATGGGCGCCTGCACGTGAAACTACCTGGAGGAGGTCACGCGAGGCGGCTTGACCCCATGATTTCCCATAGGACGTTCCACCTCTGTAGGTGTCTAGGGGTGGTGACTGGGATACGAAATCTGCTGATACAAGTAAGACCTGCTTTGACTCCATTAATTTCAGGTGCTCTGTGTGATTTAGATCAAGGTCTCCGGTTGAGGGAGCAGGGCTTGGGCCTGCCCTTGTTCAACCCTTTCCGCAGCATCTTACATTCCAACTTCTATAATTAGCACCGTTGCTCGCCATATATCAAAGCGACATGCACTGGAGAGGTCAGCGATCACTGAATATGCATTGCTAGGGCGGCATAACCCACTGATGTACTGCTGTTTCAGTCCACGGTGGGAGCTTTTGAAAGCACGGTCCCTTTTTCAGCTGTAGTATAACTATAGTCTCGACGGGACTGATAACTTATTTTTTCACTTCGTTTTTTTAGGGCTGACCTGAGACAGCTTTTACTGTTTTGCTAAACCTCATGTAAATAAAAATGGTCATAAATAAAAATCACATGAATATATATAAATGGAGGGAGTTTGAGTCAACCTTTGTCATCCGTTTAGATGTCATTCACATTTTGCTTCTGCCTTCCAAAGCATACAACACTGGCAATGGCCTGTCCACTTAAGCCATTGTCTCTTTTCCACTGAATAATGTCATCTAAAAACAACTACAAAATGTTTCTATACCTGTTCTAAGTAGCCGTTTCCTGGGAAGCACGTGTGCTATTCTATTAAAATTATATTCACTGCTTATTTTTTTCATTTAAACATTTTTTGCAAGCATATAGCCGGAATGTTTAGGCATTTATGCAATTTTATTTTTATTTTATTTAGCATGCGCTTGTAACAAACAATGAATTGCATACAGTTTACTGCACCAGGGCACTATTCTTTTTACCCCCTTGTGTTAAGACAATCAATTCTGTTTGTTTCTTCCGCTCATGCATTCTTCATTTAGTTTACCCTTCATACCTTTCTTGCCAGGTGTTGTCATACTTTCAGGTGTTTGCTCATTACTTTGGCCCCAGTTGATCCACCTCTCTGTAGTAACATTATCTTTGGTAGTGAGACATGCTCTTCTCTTCTGTGAAACACCAGGCATGGGAGGGGAACCCTACGCAACTTTCTAAAAGACATTACATGTTCGACTCTTATTTTAAAAATAAGGAAGCCTATACCTCACTCGGTCCGAGTCTTCCTATGAAGATGGCATAGTTATTTGCCCCTGTAATGCCATGGACATCTAAATACATACTGCACATTTATTATGATTTTCAAACGTATCCCCTCTTTAAACCTTAGCCTTAGACACAGCATGCTGTGTTAACCAACACCAAGATTCACACCATAGGGTAGAACTGACTGGTCAGCTATTCTGAAAAATACACAAGGAGAGTCCACCACTAAACGTGCACACTAGTCCCTGTGTGAACACATGCCACATGAAACAGTTACTTCAAATGTTTTTTATGTGCATGTGCAACAGGCAAGAAGATTACATTTTCACATCTTCCTGTATTGGCCACCACAATCCTGTTATATCTCAAAAAGTTCCTTTCATTCAGCAACTTTGTTTTCATGCGGCAACATTTTACTGTATTGGTACCCAGTACTTACTTGGTAAAAGAATGAGTGCCACTTCCAAAAGTTCTGGTGATAGGCCCACAGAAAGTGCTAAAAATGTCGGTGCACTGAATACCAAGGCCCATATTTATACTTTTTGACGCAAAACTGCGCCGACGCAGTTTTGGGTAAAAAATGTTAACGCCATTTCATTGCACCACCTGGGCGTCAAATTTATACTTTGACGCACGATGGCGCAAACCACTTGGTGAGAGTCATTTTATTTTACTCAAACCAATGCGTCACGTCGTAAAGAAAAAGGACATTAACGCGGCGCAAATTACTTTTATCCGGTTTACGACATCGCAATAACGTCTAAAAGCGGCGCAAACACTGCAAAATGTGCAAAGGAGCCCCAAAATGGATTCCAGAAGCTATGATAGACACCAGGAAGATAGCAACCGACCAGGAACCAACCAGGAGTACCCACACAAAACCCAGGAGAGGGAAAAGAAGAAAAGGAAGTGTCAGTTCAGTGTAGAGGAGCATGAAATACTGGGTGAAGAGGTGACGGAACACCACGACCAACATTTTGTCACCTCTAAATTGCCAATTGGGAGGAGAGAGGCAATTTGGCAACAAATTGTCGATAAGATCAACAGTGTGGCAGAATTACGGAGAACAGTCACCGAGTGCAAGAAACGCTGGCATGACTGCAAGCACAGGACCAAGAAAAGATGGCCAAGAACAGGAAGGCAGCACTGCAGACTGGAGGTGGAAGTCCAGCACCGCAGGAGACACTGGGTCACATAGAGGAGATGGTGGCAGCCGTCATCCCTGAGGAGATCGTCACAGGGATTCAGCGCAGACTACCAGGAAACAACACAGATGCAGGGTAAGTAGCAAGGGGAACTAAAATGCCTAATTGTAAACTGCAAGCAGGGGGAGCATACCTACTACACAGTGCATGTAAGCCATGATAATCAGGTAGTGGAAATGGCAAAGGGACATGGGCAGGGGGCATGGGCTGTGCAAGTCAAACCTGGGGCACAGCACAACACTACACCAACAACCTTTGCATGGGGGTATGCTGCCATGCCAAGGATGTTGGAAAAGCAAAGCCATTCCAGGAGGGTAGGGTCCAACGTAAAACTGGCATGCTGTCACATGACAGCTGGTATTGTCGCTACATGAACTAGGGCTCCATTAACAGTCTCAGGCCATATCCGCAAGTGGAATTTAACATTGACAACAGTTTCCACTACCACCTCTGCTGTGTGTGCAGGTCAAGTAGCTAATGGCAGTTACGTGCCCATGGATCAAACACACCCAAATTAGAGGGTTCAGGATGACAACGTTATCAATCCCCTGTAATCAATAAAAATGTGCTAATCCTGTCAAATGTTAATGTCCATAGTTGCTACAAACATCAGGCATTGTCATAAACATTATGAGCTACACAGCAGTAATGTCATACCCATGCTGCACATGTCAGGGTCTACCCTGCGCCTGGGTCACAATAGATGCAATGCCACCATGCAACATCTAAAGTGTCATAGTGCTAAGACAACAGCATTGAGGGGGAGGACATATGTTTCCGGCTAGTGAAACACACCCGCACAGTCAGAAGAGGAAATGGAACACTGCTAGGACCATCAGTGCAATCCAATGTAGCACACATTCCCCGACATCAGCATTACACACTACCAATGTGCCAAGCCAATGCTATACATAGTATATGCTAGGTTGCTAGGTCTCAGCAACATATAGCTGATTGTGAAATATCTGAGACTGGGTCAGTTCCATATTGTTAAGTATGGTGCAAGTGCCAACAGAACACCCACAGCCATTGCAAGGCCACACCATGATAATGGCAGGAGACGGAGGGTTAGATAGGACAAGAAGGTGGCAACAAACAATTTGGGCAGAACCTACACCTAGAGAATGTGACACAGACATTTCCCCAAACTGCCCACACTACATGTGACATGCAGATGGGGCATAGGCCTGGGAGAATGCCAATATTGATGACAGGAACAATGAACAGGAACCAAGATCACAATGTGTAACTAATAGGAAGTCAGGAAACTCACCTAACAAATGCCACAACACAGACACACTAATTGTACAATATCTCATTGCAGAGGACATCCTGGGAATATGCCTGTCCTGGACTTCCCTGATGACATGGATGGTGAGCTGACAAACATCAGCCAGAAGACCCTCCAAGATGTCCTTGGAACCCTTCAGACCCCACTTTCAGTCGCAAGGGGGAGCACAGAAGTAGCAGCCATCACAGAGGACCCATCCACCACCCCAATTGTACAACCTGCCAGCTCCAACCCAGCTGAGGACTCTGACCACACTGGCACCAGCTTTGAGAGGACTGTAGTTGGAGTACAGTGGGAGCTGGCCAAGGAGGTGCAGGCAGCCAGCCTAGAGGGGGTGCGTTTGTGCAGAACAGGCCGCATCCATGCAAGGGCGAACAGCTATCTCGCAAGAACTTCAACAAAGTGTGAAGGAAATCAGCACAGCAATAAGTGAGTTTGCCACAACACCTCGCACACCAAACCTTTCACTGCATGCACAAATGCAATATTGACCCCCTCAGGGCCAACCTGGCTGCCTACCACAGTGATATAGCTGCTATACTTAAGAACCAGCAGCTCCTCCTTGCTGCAGTACTGCCCTTAATAGCCCCACAGTTGGTAGCTACCGGGAATTCTGACTCCACGTCTTCAAACACTGAAGTGTGTGTTGCCCCTTCAAACCCACCACCACCAAGGGCAGAGGAGACGACACACACATCAGAAGATGAAGACGTGGAATGGATCACCTTCACCCCTAAGAGTACCCGGTAGCACAAGTCCATGCTAAATTGGCGCTTATATCCAAGGTCCTGTGCTCCGTAACATGCCAGTCTTGCAACAGCTGCTCACATTCACTGTTCTCCAGCCCACTGTTTACCTTAACACTATGCTCTGTGATTGTCTCTCACTGCCTCATTGGCAATTCATGTTCCTCTGCACTGTATGACACTTCACCCCAGCATGTCCAATGACATGTCCTTTTGCATTTGTGTAGTATCACAATAGAAGGAGTCACACTAATGGATTCACAATCCTGGACTATGTAAATATAGCACTACAGCCCTTTAAAATAAATAGCACTTACACAACCACTTTGTCTCTGTGTAATGTGACACATCAACTGTGTAGGAGATTAGTGATGTTTGCCTCATGTCAATGGCCATAGAATGTCAATTCTGCCTTGAAAGATTGTGGGCTGATAACTATGCACTGGGGTCTGGATTGCACCATCATCTGCCCTTCCTGAGGTTTCTTTCTGCAATAAATAGAAAAATTACAGTATAATGCTGTGTTGGACAGAATAAGTCTGCTTCAAGGGATGTCTAAGCAGAAAATTAATGTCTTTAATTTTTTCTTCTAGACAATCTTTAGGTATGTGACATCTGACTCTAAAATGTCATCATACACACACCATACAGCAGGAATGGATGTATATGAGTGTAAGGACAAATATGTAACCTGGCAGTACAATGTAAGAAATGATAGGTGTGAGTTATGTATACAGAACTACATAGGATTATACCATCACTCACCTTATCAGGGTTCACATGTACATCAGGCTGCAGGCAGACGTATCACAGTGCCCAAGATTCAAAATCTGGTCTCAAAGCATGGCAGATTGAAAACATACATCCAAACTTAACAACACACTGGGAACCATAGTAACCTTGAGTGGTGGGTGTAATGGATGGCAGATGCATAGAGAAGTAGCTTTGGTGTAGCTGCCAGTGTGACAGCTCAATTGAGATTTGGATGCAGGATGGAACACAAATGCAAATACTAAATTGACACTGTTCACCCATGCCAAGGTCCTGATCCCCAAGCATATGACACATACTGTAAAGGAGTACCTAAATATGTATTTAACTGTAAAAAAGGATAATAAAACTAGGGGAAACACCTTAACTAACCTAACCTATCCTAACTACATATTAGCCACAACTGGCCCTAACTACCCTAAGCTAAACTTACTTATCACATTTAACTAAACAATCTAAACATCAACCCCCCACCCCCCTTATATGAGGGGACACATGGAGGACAACATATACTAACCTAAACGTATTTTTTATTTTTTAACATCATCCCCCACCCACCCACAAAAAAACACATGTCAAAATATCATACCCTCCACCTCCCCAACCCACTTATACTAACTAAACTAACAGCCCATTCTAACTTAACACTAAGCCCCCTAAACCCTCTAAATATAAGAACCAGGAAAGAGGAGGGAGGGGAGGGAATAATGGCTGAGGGTCCAACAGTTATAAGTTTGCCCTCCACAGGATCTTTTTTATCCCACGCACTCTCCTGTTAATCTGGGACACCTCCTGCTGCAGCCTGTCCATTCTGCGCAACATCCGTTGCATGTCACGTTTCATGTTCCTTAATTCAACATTGTCAATGACAGCAGCAGGGGTGGTCATTGTGCCAGTTGTGCAGGGTTGTGCTGTTGCTGGTGCCATGCTTGGAGGGGGAGGTGTTGTGGCTGCTGTCAGTGGTCCAGGAGCGGATGATGTTGAGGGACATACAGTGGTGGCTGTCATCCTTGGTGCCACTTGGGTCAGAGTGCTGGTGCTGGTAGTGGTGGCTGTTGTGGACAGGGATGGGCCCCCTTGGGCAAATGCCCTCCAGACCCCTGTGGCTCTCTCATGGCGATAACGGTGTGCCATGTGGTGGAACCCAGACTCAACATCCAGAATGTGGCGGTAACGCATCGCCCTCCTCTGGAATTCGCAGATCTGATTGGCATCCATATTGGCTGCTGTTAAAAAAGATGAACCCAAACATTAGTTACATCCTTGTGTGATACAGCTACTGATGATATTAAAAAAAATCCATCCAAATGAGCTTAAACAGGCCAAATCACAGTACAGATCACAGATTGTCCCTGAGGAAGTACATGCTAACGCAGCCTACACATGTCCTATCTAACAGCACAGCAATGCTCTAAAAGATGTGTACCTACTTAAATGATCTAAGCATCATTGTTGTGCCATTAGTGACATAACAAATGCTGCAAGTCCTCCACATGTGACAGGCCAACTAATTACTATCTTCTGGATGACAATCAAGGGCCACAAGATATGTGATTTGTAAATAGAATTGCCAGGATGGTATGCAGTTGCTAAACATGAGTGGGTATCCTAGGTTGGAACAAATGAATTTCTGAATTACATGTCTGTGTACTACACTTGGATCCTCACATCTAGGTACACATATTTCTTAACCCTAAGCCTGTGCCTCAGGGGGGGATGGACATGCAACACATACTTTCAAACATCAAGGACAGCCAGAAAGCTTTGGACAGCTGTCCATTGGTTTAGTCAGTCGCCACACAGGTAAGGAGGGTGTCCAACTAGGATAGACACAAACATTGTACAATCACATCCACATTTATGTTCCTAATTGTGGACAATTGTTAACATCATTTGATATCATAAAAACCTGTCCTACAACAAGCACATAGATGCAAGCACCCATCTGGGCTTGAGCTGCATGCACACCTAGGACATTGTACTCAACTGCCACATAAACGTAGCACAACATGTGGAGCTAGATGCTGCTAGGAAGTCAAACATACAGTTCATTAGTTAACAGGGAGGCTCAAGTCTGTGGGTAAATCCCTGCTCTGTGTGATTCAGGGTATGACATGCTGACTAAATCATGAAAATGGCTACCTCCAAATTTTTCATTACAAGAAATGTAACAACAAATGTCACCCTATTCACATGGCCATGCCTACAGCGCTGCACTACAATCCCAAATGATGACTCTATGCCACTGATTGTCCAACTCAAATATGGAAAAAAAAGTCAAACTACAGTCAAGTCACATATCAGATCATGTGCCAGCACATCATACCTTGCTATGTGTCCAACACAAGGGAGTCAATCACACAACAGCTGCAAACACAACACAGAACTGAAATATCAACACTTACTGGATATGTCTGGGTCCACAAATCGAGCCACATCTCCAATTGTGTAGCAGGCAGGTCCACCTGTAAAGTATGGAAGGGTGAAATTTGCTCAATGTCTGTTCACTGTATAACACTTTGAAGAAAAAATGACTGTGTGTGACATTATATCTGATAGTCCAGCCCCTCAGGCATGATGACACTCCAACAGACATACCACTGCAAACATGTATTGACCCTGTCACTCCAGTGAGTGAGACACACACATATGCACACATGCAGTGACCCATGCATTCATGTGGTGACAAACATGATTCCTCAATTGGTTGCAGATTCATTTATAGACTGTACTCCATTTATTCATTTGTTGTTATGAGAGACATGCAAAGCCACATTCCTGGTGCACTGCAATACCAGTCACACAGGTATTGTGGCTTGTGCATTAAGGGACAATCAGTTACTGTGTGATGCTCATGTGGGTTGAGTTTAGCTCATGAATTATTATGCTTTCTATGGTCCATTACATGTGGGCCTGTGTTGTCTGTAGGTTACATATGCTACATTGACAGTGTACCCTGAGCCAGATATGCCCCCTATGACACCATAATGACACTAAACATGGATTGCCCATTTATCTAAATTAATACAACAAAGAAATATATGCTGACAGTGTCTATTTTGGTCATCCGTGACAGAATGCATGGGCACAGGTGTAGTCATTGCACCTGAAATGTGTCACTCATTGCCCTGTGTACCCATATCGGGTATTGGAATTCACAGTTAGCCACATTAATCATCTTACATTAGCCAAGTTGGGTGACCTGCGGGTATACAACAAACTGACACTGTCCCATTATTGAAACATGGTTTAGCAAATGTCCTACTGTGGCAATCTTCATGATGTAGGTTTCAATTGGTATGCATCTTGGGAATGGCAGCAGTCACAGGAATGATGGTCTTCTGATCTTAGCATGCACCCATGTCTGTGGTAGCCTTCATACTGGGAAGTTAGCTATTGTACATATGCTGCACTAGATCAGCAGGGGTGTACCAAACATAAAGTAGCAAAGTATTTGGGAACTTTATATGTATGATGGAATCGGTCAGGGGTCCCTTGCACAACATCATGCAAGTAATAAACTGTGACCGTTCAATCACCAACTTCAGGTATCCCATGATGACCCAATAACTTATGAGAATTGCATGGCTATAAAGTGGCACAGATGGCAAATGCATCAGCTCTGTTCCAGCTATTGTGCCCAAGGGAAATTAAAACACACAGGAACAATGAACAGAGGGCCAGATATATTTTTTATTCCTCAATTTGTAGCATTTGCTTCATGTATTACACTATAGCTATGGAAATTAGCACCAAACATTTAGATATGAAACCGTGTGCATTACTTTGGCATCCATTTCTAATTTAATTGTGGCACAAACCAAGTCAAAGTATCAGCCTCAGATATTACTTGGGGTTAGGAAGAACTTTGTACATATGGCAGGAATACAGTTCAGACATGTATTCCAAATAATTGGGGACCACATTAATTCCTTTCTTTAGCTTGTGAAATACATCTCATTCCTGGTACACTCACAAACCATGAATGAAACATATGTCTGAGCCGCATTACCATCAACTATTGACGTCAAAGCAGCACTAATTTACAAGATCAAGTTGTGTTTTGTAAGTTTGTGCAGCTGTTGCGTATACATCAGGGCCACTGTACATTTAACTTGCATTCCACATGTCCAAAAACATTGCATGCAGCATATCAACAGATCCGCTACTGTCACTACAGAGCATTTAAATTTGCACATTAGTGTGACTTGTACTCACCAACAGGGCCACCAATCACCACACCCAGGTGGTCCAGCAGGTCTTGCTCTCTGGCAACAAGGTCAGCCCAGCGATGCTTGAGTTGATGGTCGTTGCGCGGTTTGTTGAAAATTCTCCACAGATGGTACAGCACTGTAGACCACCTGAGCCTCCTCGCCTCCGTGTGATTCCCCTGTATTACCCTTCCACCAGCCTCAATCATCAGGGGGAGAAAGTGGCACACCAGCCAAATGAATGCCCCCAGCTCCTCCTCACCCATTCTTTCTCCCAGACGTGGTCTACCCAACATGACCAAAATAAGAGATATAAGAAAGGGTACAGAGGAAAATACAGGGAAAGGAGGGAGGAAAATGAAAGTTAAGTAACCCACAAGCAGTCCAACAATCCCCAAACTAACAATACCCACTACACACTCCCAACAGTACAAAGACAAAATTAGACACCAAATATGACAAAAACACACTTACACTGAACAACTGAGACAATTACAAAAGCACAACTTGGACAGACAAAACTCTCAGCACAGCCACACAGTTTAGAAAAATCACAGACTGCAAAGTGAAAGTGAAAATACGCCCAATGTACCATTTCTGTAAACAGGATATCCTATTACATCACTTCCTGTCTCAAATGTGGTACGTTTTTATTACGATGCGTGAACATTTTATGACGCTTACGGGCTGTGTGTCAATTGTTTTTTACGCGAATGCTTCAAAATTCCCCCGCATTCATAGTTCCATATATTTTTCATTGGTAACTCATTTCATGGGGTACAGTGTAGGAATTACCGCTCGGGCCCAATGGATGTATAATGGCTGTGAGCATCATTTTTCAACGCATATGCAGCGAATATTGACACATATGCGTCTTTTTTGACATGTTTGAGTCAAAATATCTGTTTTTAACTGTGTTTGTGTAATTTCTCTAATTTTTAACGTACATGAAAGCTGTAACGTACAGAGATAGGCTGTCTAGGCCTCCATTGTGTGTTCCAGTGTTTGGACACATGTGGCAGACCACACTACTGCGGACCGTAATACTCATGTTGTTGTACCGGATGAGCACTCTTAACTCACGCAACAGCTACCCAAACATTTTGAATAAAAATTGGTATTACCTAGTTTGAGCAGGTGGTGCGTCAATAGAGGATAGCAAGGCTACGCAACTTAATACATTCATTCATGGCCTGTGTGTTTATGTCTGTGAATTGGCTATTTCAATTGTTTTTGAGCCTCTGTGTGAACGTCACAAAATGTGCTTGTATGCATGTGTTGTATATGTGGGTAACCATCAGATGCTATTCAGTGTGGAAATGAGTCAGGATATGTGTTTGTCATACACGTAGCATCTAATGCTGTGTGAACTTCCCTGACTTTTGGGACAAAACATCTCCCATGACAAACTATGCACAGGATAGATAGAGGACGGTGGATAATGGCAATGTTACAAGAGTAAGCCATCACATGTACTGGAATGTTGGATACCACTTCCTGGTCACTTGTTTGAATACTACCCATGAGTCAGGCATTTGAAAATGCTATGTAGGTACAGTGTTTGTGACACAGAGTCCCAAATCCAATCCAAAAATGTAATGTCACTCCACAGTTTGAGTCATATAAATGACCTATGTTTCTCTTGTGGCAGTGGAGGACCAGGAGACCAAGCTGTATGTGTTCACATATTTCCAGTGGTTAATTGCACAAAGGTGTCTAGTTCAAGTGTGTGGCCATGTGTACCCTGTGCCATTATTGGCCTCCATGTTGTCAGAGTTACGTGCAGGTCTAGTCATGAGTCTGTGGAGCCACTACCTGCATTAACAGAGTATACTTCAAAGCAGAATTGACCGAAAGCCAAAGAGGAATTGACAACACACATGGGGATAGTCCAGCTATGGCACTGCAGAAGTTTTATGAGGCTGACAATAGGGCAACCTTCGTGTGCTCACAAACTTAATGGATCAGTAAATAGAAACCAGCAGGTTTAATCACAACATTTGTACACAGGGTGGCCTCTAAGGTTCCCACTGCAACAGGGAACATCAGTGCCTCTGTGCTGATTAATCTCACAGCTAGTCACCACGCAGACACCATCATTGGGTTGCAGCCAATGTGAATCTGTGTGTGGACCATCAGGGCACAAACATGTTTTGTCGTTTCATGCACATTAGCAAACGTTGTTTGTTGTGCTGGAGGCACCATACCCAATCCATGCATACAGCCATAGTACACTGTCACTGTTTGTCACTGATGCATACATGAAATCCAGACAAGGGATAGGGCTAGGATTAGGCTATTTGAATACATGTCCCAGACAATGGTACGATAAGTAAACTGATTACACTATACAATCTATTTGAGGATTCATCGTAGACCTACCAGACACAATACCCCAGGAGGAAAGTGAGGGCATGGAAAGCAACTATAAGACAAATGTAGCCACAGAGAACCTCTATGATAACACAAAGACAGGAACCAATCAGGCTAACAGGATGCAGGCTCTGTCAGGAACTAACATGAACAAGGCAAATGCACAGTGAGCAGCCTCTGACTGGGAAAAGCTGGAACAACACTGTGGAAAATAAATACTGTATTTGTGATGTGGGATGCCACAATACACAAGAACCCAAGACCTGTGTTACACAAGTGATTTATACGGCAATGCACAACAAGAATATACATAAAATGGCAGCTTCTGTTCCAGACAGCAGCAATGAAGTCCATGCAGACAGATGACTCAGAATGTGAGTCTCGTTTTGTGTAGATGAAGGATTATCACGGTACAAATAGTCCAGTTACAGGGCCTCCTAGAGAATGGTGGGGAGAGACTGAAAACATGCCTGTGGCAGGACTTATAACCTGGGATGGCATGCGCAGGGCATGTCTTGTGAGCAATGCTTGTCATACATGGGGCACTCGTGCTATCCATTTGCAGCTTACATGGACTTCTTGTCACACATGCTCCTTGCAAAGATAGCTGATGTCACACTTACTGCTGTCAAGGGTCTGGTCATACATTCCTGTTACCAATGCAATAGCACATCCACTGCCTCATGTATGAAGCAGTTTTATAACTTATGATTGATGGTGTCTTAGTTGTGTGCCATATGCTGCAATGAACCATGTTGCCAACATGGATGTGTGCCATAGCTGTGCTACTCTGATATTGCCCTTCAAATGTGAAATGGACAGGATATATGTCATTTACACTGTGTGTGAAGTTGGGTGTACATTCATACCCATCAAATGTGATGTTGCTTTTTCAGTATCCTAATCTGTATATCTGCAATGCTCCATGAGGCTAAACTCTGATTATGATTCCCAGGGATCATGTGATGCATAAATAATTACCCAGACCATGATTTAGTGATGAAGTGAGGTGTTTAATGACATATGGTAAGACAGTGTTGATGGTGACTAGAGTTAAAAAAAGGTTTTGTACAATGTGTTGTCTCCGACGCAATCCTGCTGCAGTGTTTGGATGGTCCCCCTCATGTTGATGGACAACATCCTCCTCTTCCTCCTCTTCCGGTGAAACACATTACACACCCCTTACACAGTACGTATTGCTTGGAAGGGTGTGTGATTGAATGTTATTGATGTGATATTGGAAGATTAATCTTCCAAGTTGTACTGCCAGTTAAGGCCATGTCATTGTCACTGTGTGGTTTTAAGTTGGTCCCTTGTGGCTCTGAGTGGCATCTGTTGTTCTTTGCATCTGTCATTTGTCATAGTTGTGTATCCCATTGGGTCAGGATATCAAACATGACTAGCAGTGTCACAACCTCAGTGTCTTCCTGGCCACTTGTCAATGTAGTGATGTATGTGTTGTGTGTCCTACAGGGTTGTTGTGCAGTGTGTATATAAATGGGTTTCTGTACTTACCAACAAGTAGGCCATCCTGGAAGTGTTGATTAATGGTGCATTTGCGGAAGATGAATTAATCATGTACACTCTCAGGATACTTTGCCACGATGTTGGTGATCAGTCCCTGGTGATCCACAATGGCCTGCACAATGATGGAGTGTATGTGCTTCCTGTTGCAGCATAGATGCTCAGCTGCAGGAGGTGGCACAAGCTGTACATGTGTGCAGTCAATGGCACCAAGCACGTGTGGGAAGCCGTTGATTTGGTAGAACCCCTGTTTGGTCTTCTGCTGCTTCAGCTGTGTGTTGGGGAAGCTGATGTGGCGGGGTGTGAGGGAGATCATGGCATCCAGTAACTTGGGTAGGAAGGCAGAGAATGAGGGCTAATGGGATCCCGGCAACCAGGGCATCAGTTGTTTGAAAAGAGCCACTTGCCAACATGTGGAGGACAGCTAACAGCTTGGTCTCTGGTGGAATGGTGTGGGTGTCTGCAAGCTGGGTGCCAACTGTGGCTCAATGTTGCGCAGCAGATGCTGTATGGCTTGCCAGTTTAGTCTGTACCTCTGGATGATGTCATGTTCCCTGAGGCCTAGAAGGGTTGTCCTGGTCTGGAATATCCTCTCCTGCCTTCTCCGTTGCCTTTGGGGTCCCTGTTGGTGTGGGGGAAGCTGCTGCTGTTGGTCCTGTGCTCTGCGTCTTCGTGCATGCTGGATGAATAGCACCTCCATGTCTTCCTTTTTGAGCTCTGATGTTGTTCCTGTGTGTTTTCCTGAAGTACTGGCGTCTTTGCCCTATTTTAACGCGTGCCCTGACCTAGGCGTTATTTTTTTACGCAAATCGGGCTGTGCCCCATTTTCCGCCTCCGTTTTCCAGCCATGCAGGATTTTTGCACGGTTGGATAAATATGGCGCACGGGTGTTTAAGTAATTTTTGTCATTAACGCAAGGTGGTTTCACGCATCCAGAAAATGACGCACACGGTGGAATTTGGACGTTCGCGGGGTCGGGCATCAAAGTATAAATATGTTGTTAGGTTTGCACCGAATTTGAGTTAAAAAAAAAGATGCAAATCCGGAGCAAGCAGAGTATAAATATGCCCCCAAGTCTGCAAAGTCTTTCATCCACCTCATGCCTCTTTGAGATAATCTCTGTCCCTTCAACCCACTCTTGCAGGTTCCGCTTCTCCATTTGTGACAGTCTTTCGGTCTTTCTCTCACTGGCACGATTCACCAACATGGCCGTAGTTGATGTGACATCACATACCCTTTGACAACTTGACTGGATGCCACACAATTGTTGACCCTGGTAATATCATAGAAAGTGGTGCCATGTGGCCTTTGACCCTACTCACATTACAGGAGGAGCTCACTCAACTAAAGCGTAACGTTATGAAAAAATAAAAATATTACGAACGTAAGTAAAAAACAAACATTATTAAGAAGGGGTGAGGGTTTGGATAGCAGCTATGATATGCTAGTGGTGCAGCCATTATATGCCATTACTACATTCGCAGATAAAATGTGCTATAAAAATACTCTTTTGTGTAGCTGTTTTGGAAGACCGGTGCTGGTATGTACCAGGCATTCTGCATACTGTTTTAACGAGCATAAACTGATACAAATTTGTAAAGTTTGATGTTTGTTATTCTGTGTGGTGCTGCATCTGAATGTGGACCCTTACACCGACAATTTGCATATGTTTCACTGCACTGTATTCTTTTGAATTTGTACTGGTGTTCTATGATACTCTGCAACGTTATTTTTTTAAACCTTTTTAGAGAGTAGATGGATCATCCCTAATTCCCTGAATAACGATTAGAACAGGCATCTCTGGGATTTTCTGAGTATTAAGTGCTTTTGCTATACATTCTTAAATGTTCAAATACAATTAAAACAAATACAATGTATTATTGGAGTGGGTGTGAGTGAATTGAACAGCGAGACCATAGTTTCCAGAGGAATTTGCCAGGTATGCTTTCTTATTTTGACCCCTTGCCTCTCTGATGATAGGCGTAACACGAACAGTGCCAGGGGTCGCAAAAGGCATACCAGGGGTTGTAGCTGCGACCCCTGGAGACCCCAAAATAACGTCCATGCTTTCTTTTCCTCTGTCATTCCACTATGTGTGTTTTTCCCTTAGTGCTCTCAGTAAACCTCCAGCTCAAATTAAGCACTATCTGCAACATCGGAACCAGGAATACCTCTGTCGGAATCTTGCACTGCTTGACTTTAGTGTAGTGATTATCAATTTTTTTCTTCGTTTGAATCTTGTATTCAGAATTCTTTTAACCATGTAATTCTTTTTATCTTCCTATCACTTACTTCCCTGAGAAAAAGTCACGAGCTGTGCCTGCATTACAAAACAAGCATTTGCAATGCAATAGGTCTCACATTTGCTTGAGCTAGAGCTATTGGCATTGCAAATTCTTAAATGGACTTTTCTTGCCACATAATTGGACAACCCTGCCTCATAATTTCATATATTCCTGCCAAATAATTCCAGTGGCCCTGCGTATGACTAAAGCACTTCAATTTACCTTCTTTCTCTATAGCAAGGGAAGCTAAAAAATATTATTCTGCCACTATAGCTTTCTTTTTTTAGTAAATATAAATTTGCTGCACACGGGGCATCATCCATCACATGCTTTCATTCTATTTCTAGCTCAAATAGATCAAAATCTTTCCAAATTCGAGTACATGGGCCTGAAGTGCTGCACCAGCCACTTTGCAAGACTTAACCTTTCACCTCTCTGCTGCTGACGGCTGTATTCAACTATGTCCAGAGGTTAAAAAATATCCCAGATGGTTTAAGCATCTTCACTTGATGTGATAGAGTGAAAGATAATATCTTCTTTGTCATGAAAATATTCAGTTTTACTAGTCACAAAAATCCATGCTTAAATTTCAGACTTGCTCCTAAAGTAGCATTTTTGCAGGAGAAAACTCAAGACTTTATTCCAAAACATGACCCATCTATTTTTAAAATAAAATTCAGTACCTTCGGTCCTAAAGGGCTACTTCCTAACATAAAGAGTGGGTTTATGTCACAATGTTATGGTGGAAATATCCACCTATGTCACATTCCCATTATCAACAATGACTATACAATCAAGGTAAATTTATATGGGAAAGTACAGCTCTACTATTCCTAACATCACAGCTCCCTCTCTTCACAATAATGTGGTAGATGATGCTGCGATCCAGGCATGATTGTAGGTCAATATTTCAGATTAAAATATCACAACAGCAATATAACAGTACCACATAAATAATTGTATAGCTTATCTTTAATTGTATGGTATGCCATATAACTGTTTTTCCTTGCTGTGTCATGCGCTTTTCATTACTGAATAATTAAGCGTACCTGCTACATTAATTGGTCCTCTGTTGCCCCATAATTGAAGTGCCACTTACTATTTTGCTAAATGAATTTAATTACTAAGGAGGACTTTCTGAATCGTACGTTTTCTATCTAAATTCAAAGGGGCCTAAAGAATACTTTCCATGGTGTGACCCGACCACCAAGACAAATTCGGAGCCCCCTTTCTAAACAAACTTTCTTTCCATCCTTTCTTACACATTGTTGAAAGTAGCCCAGAACCTACTTGCATGAGAGCAAACTCAGCAAAGGCCCAGTCAAGATCGGCAATCACAAGATCCACTGGAAACTCCATCTCATGATCTGTTTTCATCAAGCTCAAAGAAGAAAACGATATTGGTGAACAAATTCCCAAATCAGCACAAGAGCACAGATCACCCTTGTTATTATGCCCCCCCATGAATTAACAACTTGTAAGTGATTTACTGTCCTACGCTCCTTCCACTGCAGACTTATGCTAATGAAAGGCCTGACATATGCACACACACACAACACACGCACGCACACACACAAGCACACACACGCGCAGGGACACACATACACAAGCACACCAACACACTCACACAAGCTCCTGTAAACTGAACATGCACGATCAGAGCGTGGTGCCCCAGTGTGCCCCCCCCAAACACACACATATGCACCATTCACATTAAAAGGTTTCATGTACTATATACCTCACTTTCAGCAAGCATCTTAAGGCTTCCTTTATTTGATAGTTCATTAACTATTATCTTACACACAAACTGAGTTAAACTCTTGGCGCTACCAGTGAAGTTAATGGTCCTCACGGTTCCTTTTTCACTGGTGATTAGCTGATTTCTGGACTTTTCCAACTTCATGTGAAGCACCTTTTCATCCATCAATCCAGATGAGCTGTATACCTAGACTACAATAAATAAAAACAAGCCGGATGCAACATCCACATGATTCCCCCACCCCTAAAAACACACATGGATGTTATTTTAAGAGGGAGAAGTGCCAGTAACACAGTATGTACTGTTTTTTTTTTAGACTTTTGAGGGTTAGCAAACCAAGCAGGAGAAAGGACAGAAACAGATACCGATTGCAAATTCTTACTCAGTTTGGTGCTCTGGATCATACTAGTGCCTCCATAAATATCAGATGCAGGGAGGACGATGAGAAGCTTCTTCCGGGGGTCTGGGCAAATCCAGCATGGGAGAGAGGAAGAGGGAGGGGTGAAAGCGGAGCAGCTATATGCAAGCCAGGATTTATTTAAAGACACAGGCAGTTCTAAGAAGAAGTGCTCAATGAAAATAATAATAAAAAATAGTGATACAAAGTATAATGGGAGGTGGTGGAGTAGGGACGGCACAAGGAGAGTAAATAAACTGGGACCTGAGCCCTGGCCGGAGGTGAACCCAAAGCTAAAAACTCACCAATGACACGAGAAGAAATTGGTGCTGAACGAGCAGGAAACAGTTAAAACAAAACCAGTTCAAAACGAGCTGCAAGAGGTCAAACAAGTGGGAGGGGTTTGGTGCATGAATAGGCGCACTCGGAACATCTGATATTTGATCTCGCAGGAACCAAAGCAATATTGTAAGTATGATCCCCAGGTCATAGTGTACAGTGTGTATGTAAATAATGCCATCAGGGAAGTGCAATTAAAGTAACCTGTTGGCAATCAAAGTAAAACCAGTGTGTTTCTCCATGTGTCTGAAAACATCCGCTGTGCTTGGTGGCCTCAGAAAGCCAACAAACACAGCATTCCAAACACATGACTAGAGGCAATCTAAACAAGACAAAGAGAGCGGGGGCGAGCTGGCCCTGGAAATGCCCCCCACTGCTGTGTTTTATGTTTGCAGAGGTTTGTAAAGGGGGAAGGAAACTTGCTTGAGGACTTACCCGCAGAAGCGTGGCTGCTCTGAAGCACACACTCACAGTGTAAGACGACAGGCAAATACAAAAAAAAGTCCCCTATAGAAAACATACACAGGACATAGCGGAATTGCACAGTAGTTTGTGCTGCTCCCAGAGTGAAAAAGGCAGGACAAAGAGGCAGAACTGACCACTAGCAACAAGCATTTTTAAAGGACACTGTAACAACAAATGAAATCGCTCGAACCCACAGTATAAGTATACCTAAAAGTATACAACACGTCGAATGCTTATGCTCGACCTAAAAATGAACCACGTTTTGTAGCTACTACACAAATAAGGTCTTTAGCTAGATTTGTCACTGTCTAGGGAGTTTAAAAAATACCTCCCTTATGTGTTAATGTTTATAGAAACTGTTTACACTACACAGAAGCACTTGAATATGCGTGAATGTGAAGATTTAAGATCATCTACGCAGGTTGGCAGAGAAAAATAAGTTAGTGGCACTTCCATTACACGTATAGCAACACATGAAAATATCAGTTTGCTAAGTGAATGCAATGAATCCCCTGAACAAGTGTCCGGTGTGGTATGACAGGATTGGGCGTACTGGTTTGCAGTAAATTGAACCCCATCTCAATAACTCGCCAGAGGGGTGTAGTGACTGGTGAGTAAAGTGATATGAGGCAGACATCTGAGGGTAATGGGCACACCAGATGAAGAGGATAATTCGGCAGACTTCATTTGCCTGACAACTTGGAGTTAGAAGAATGGCTATCATTTCTAACCAGTAGACAAAAGAGTGCTTGACTCCTCAGCCCTGATTAGCTGGAAGATTAAAGACAAATAAGAGCAGAGTGATGGCTAGCTCTTCCTCACATGACATAGAATGAGCCACAGGGGATCATTTGATGAAGAGGAGCATTCAATAACACACCTCTCTCCCTCAATAGTCTGCAAAATTCTTAGAGGCCACGAGAATGGCACCTTTTTCACCATGGCTCCCCAAATGTCAACGTCTCTGCGTCACATAAACTGACTGTTGCACTTTGTTCAACTCAGTTAAATGTAAAGTGTTCCAAACTGCTACATCTTTGCACTGAAACAGGACTGCTGATCTGGGTGGCCTAAGATAAAGATTCAAGGAGTAGAAGCAGTAAAATTCCATGCCTAAAGTACTTGGAATGCATTTCATTTTATGGAAGTCTAAATATTTGAAAGTTATAGTTTTTAGGAATAAATGGCCTCCCTGGCAAAAATGTCAGTCAATACTTAAGTCAGATATCAGGTAATATGCTCTAGTCAAAATTTAAAATCACAGTGGTAGGTAGATCAGACACATGTGTAAGATCCTCAAACTCAGCAGGTTGAGCAGAGTTAGGAACCAAAGAGATATTAAGTGAAATAAATGTGCATCAGGGATTTTAAGATTACTTCTGGTGGGCCAGTAATTGTTCTGAATCCTTTTGGGATAACACTTTCTGATTGCTATATGGAGTTGAGAGCCTAGGGTAAGAATTTACCTCTCGGAATGCCTATGGTAATGTCCCACAAAGCTACTAATAGTGGCCTTTAGGGAGCCTGTCTGTGGAAAACATTGGGTAATAACCACAGTTTACCATTATCTCTGTGGGAATGTCTTTGTGATTTGTTTTGTTGCCTTTATGCTATCACGACTGGCACCATTCTTGCTCAGGTCTTCTGTCATTTCCATCTTGCTGTTAGATGCAACTCACCATTTTAATATTTACCTGCTGCCACTGCCAGGCCATTGCTCTTTGACATAGACTTTAAACTCTACACTGACTGAATCATAGTGTAATTATGCTGTCAATATTTATGTAGGACTCCTCCTCTAATCTCAGCTAATGTCTCCTGCCCATTGGGCTCCTGCCCAATCATGAGTACTAACAAATTTGAGCTAAATTTATCAGAAATGGAGTTTGGATCATTTGCCCTTATCAGGAGCAAAAGTCATCCAACTTCTATTTACCCTCATCTCTATCAGCTTGTTTTGTTTTTAAACTTTCTTTATTGAGTTTAGTTGCTCAACGATAACAATAGTGAGGAAAATTAATTTCTTGTACAGTTTAAACATCTCACCCCAACAGGCTTCTCCCCTTCACCCTCCATGAGTATGGAGCTTAAAAAACACAAAAGAGAGAGGTATCCCTCGTCACATCAAATCACGGGTCAGAAAAATATTACATTGTAAGATATTAAGGGCATCAAATAGTTTCACATAAATACATTCGGCATCCAATAGTGTAGGTGATATATTTATGCAGTAATAAAGGTAATATCGAAAACAGAGTTACAGTCTTCACAGAGTTTGTATATAGTTGTGAAGGCACTGATTTCACCTCATCGTCAGTTGATGAATTATGCTGAAGCAAATAACTATGCAGCGGGTCCCAAATGTCCTGATCTCTAGACTGAGGAGGCAACAGTTCAGCATACAAGGACAGTTGTTCAGTGAAATAGATTAGGTTTGAGAGCCAATTCTTGAATTTCAGCACTCTCCCACACCCCCATCAGCAGGCAATCCTACGTTTGCCAATAGGAGAGCAAGAGACACATATTTCCTAAATCCTACATCAATGTTGCCCGTGTGTCCCAAGTGTACCAAAAGTGGAATATGTGCCAAGGCCTGTCCCATCATGGCAGAAAGTGCTGTGGATACCTCACACTTAAAAGCCTGAATTGGACCACATGACCATGCAAGATGGAGAAAGTCTGCTGCATACAACACACATCTAGTGCACTTATTATCTAAGCAGAGCTGATAATGATGAAGTCGGGAAGGCGTATTGTAAAGCCCATGAGGAAATTTATTATGAATAATGCGGAGGTGACTTCTAAGGGCAATCTGCTCAGTTTGTGCACAGCAGTATGTCCAATGGTCATCTGTAAGGTAGCCCCTATGTCTATTTGCCATTGTTTATGAGCCTGTCACCAACTGCACTGAGCCACGGTCTGTGCAGTAGATATAAAAGAAAGACTAGGTGACGTGGAGTATTTACTTGAAGCATAGTATGTAAGGAAGTCCCAGGTGGCCACCTTATCATTGTTAACGCAGCCTAATGTCAAGAAAGATGTCTAATGGGGCTGTCGGTTCGCCCCTGAAAAATTTTATGCAGGATATAAAGAAGCCTTCCCGATGTAGATCCCTCCAATATTTAAGGCAACTCCCTAACCATCAGCCAGCAAGAAGCCTCATGTGTGATGGGGAACAACAGGTGGTAGGGAAGTGGTATGAGTCTATAACATATGAGGGGCTTGCCTAGTTTCTGGCCCAATTTGTTCCAAGCATTCGAGGTACACTCTACTGTGGATTCAGCCAATGTACACACAACAGAAGAGATGTCCAAAAATAAGGAAGGCGGGATGTGAGCCATATAGATCTGCTCCACTGCCAGATGAGGGAGGAATGGAACAGGTTTGTACCAATATATGGCATGATGAGTCTGACTACACAGATAGTACAACTCCATGTCTGGGGCTTCAAACCCTCCTTTAGCAAATGGCAATGTTAGAGTATTCCATTACAAATGGGGCTGCTTGCCTACCCAGGCCAACCATATCATCTGGGTTTTCAGAGCTTTGAAGAAAGTTTGTCTCAGTGGAAGATATAAGTTGAAGAATAGGTATAGCAATTTAGGTAGTATCACCTTTTTCATGAACGCAATGCAGACTGCCAGTGTTAGAGGAAGAGAAATCCAGCGATCAGTATGATCAGTCAGCGCAGACAGGGCTGTGACACTGTTAAATCTAATTACTTCCTCTCAGTCTCTCGAAATCACAACCTCTAAGTACTTAAGGTTGGACTGGCACCACTGCAGAGGAAAGTCTGGGATGAAGGGCTTCATAGTCAGTGTTAGAGGAAAGAGGTGTGATTTTTCCTAGTTGATCTGCACTCCTGATAGGCCACCAAACTGGACAAACTCTCAGAGGATCCTATTAAGATTAGTTTGAGGAACAAGCAAAAAAAAGGGCCATGCCATTCACACAGAGGGAGATCAAGAAGTGACTTGTACGGTAGAGGAGTGCATAATCTTGATGACATTGGCATAGTGATGGCAATGGAGAAAGAAACCGATCCATTGATCCAAACCCTAACTACCAACTGTGAGTATAGAGGTGCCACCCAAGCCAGGAAGGAGTTTGGAAAATCCATCTGAGGTAACACGGTCATTAAAAAATCCCATTTGATGGAGTCAAAAGCTTTGGTGGCATCTAAAAAAAACACCACTGCAGCGAGGTCAGTGTCTATGTCCTGCATCACTGAGAATGAAGTCCACAAATTGTGAGATGTGATCATCCAAAGACATGCTAAAAAGATCATAAGGAGAGATAGAAGATTGGTGAGTGCTTTGGCTAAAATTTATACATCACAATTAATTAGAGGCAATAGGTGGTAGGATTCGAAGCTATTAGGTGTCTTACCTGGTTTGAGTAGAGCAATGAGCAGAGCCTCCTTCATAGAGGAGGGGAGTTTGCACTCCTTTTTGGCTTCCTCTAAGCTGGGACCTAGCACATGCACCAAAAGGTCAGCATGGGTCTTATAAAATTCAGCTGGCAGACCACCAGGCACCATCGACGTCGGAGCCTGCAATTGCATAATAGCCTCCCTGATCTCATCACTAGTAATATTGTGGGCCAGGAAATTTCTTTGGGCATCACTCAAAATCCAAGACGATGTACTCCATGTAGGAGTTTGCGTCAGTAGGCTCCGACTTCCAAGTAGTACAGAGGGAGCTATAGAATGATGAAAAGGTACAGTGTATATCCGGGGTATTTCTATGTGGTTGCTCCATATCATCATTAACAACCAAAGTATAATTTGCAGAAGGTGTTTTTTTTGTCAATGTGGCAAGAGTGTGACACGGCTGCTCCACATCCGTATAACTCCACACCTTTGCATCCATGCCTAAGTATAGGCAGTCTCTTTCAGCTATCTCATGAAATTCAGCTAATGCCCTAATTTGCTGAGTAACTGTGGGATCACTGACACCTCCTAACCATGCTTCAAGCTGTTTCAGTTCTCCCTCAAGTCTGCACAAATGATTACGCAGTACAATACACCCACACTCCTGGCCAGACACATTCCATGGAGAGTAACGTTAAATGCCTCCAAAACAGTGCCCATCTTAGACAGCAAGTCTCTATTTCTCGAAAAGAAATCAGAGATCTCTTGTAGAAGTTCTTCCTTCAATTGAGTATCTAGGAGTGTACAGGTTAGAGTTGCTAGTCCATTCATGAGGGATCCTGGCCAGGAATGATGGCACAAAGAGGCCAAAAGTCCAGTCGAGACCAACTGCCATGGACCCCTGAATGGAAGGTGCCCTCTCTGTCAAAAGGGTGGAGAGTCCTCAAGGCATCAAGTAAATCATGCTCAACCATGATATCCCTAACGTGATGAGCAGTGATGCTGCGATAAGTGGGTGGGACATAGCAATGAATTTCTGCCTCTGGGATGATGTTAAAATCACCTTCCCACAATAGTACGGAAGTGCCTCTATCTATCACTTGGCCCCACAGGCAGTTAAAAAAAGTAGGGTCTTCTGTATTGGGGCCATAGCAATTCACCATTGTTATCGCGTATGAGTGTAATGTACCCCACATGATCGAATATTGGCCTTGTGGATCACATATTGGCCCTCGTGGGATGCATGGTACCCCTTTGTGAAAAAGTGTAACTGTCCCCCTGGCATTGTGTGGAAAATTGTCTATGGTAGGCCCAACAAGCCACAAAGGTCATACCAGAAGTGTAATTTAGATGAGTGTCTTGCAAGAGGGCTATGTGAATCCCATGTTGATCCACGTAGGATAATATATGCCTGCATATGCGTGGATTCCCAAGACCCCTAATATTCCATGTGATGCACTTATATAATGTGGGAGAGGGAACACTGTTGGCGGTAGTCATGTCGGACATGCTAAGGTGGGAGTGGGAAGCCCAGGCAAGATTGCATAGTCAGGGAGTCTATGAGCACAAGATAGCAACACTGCATCAACAATATCATACAAGTTTCAGCACAATAAGAAACATTAAACAAGCCCATTACCCTCCCTCCCCCACACTGGCGGCACAAATACCACCAGGAATGCACCCCTCCCCATCCCACCCTCTGAAAAAAGCTAATCAAGAACCAACCATAGCTGGTTCTTAGTGGGGCTACCACCAGAGTATGAGTAACATGAGAACAAAATAAATTACAAAAAAACACAGAAAAATAAATAAATAACCAACCCAAATAAATCTCTACAGTAGAAAATACAGAAACACTGCCAATAAGCGTAATAAGGGGTAACCTGCATAGGCCATCCAGAGAACCAGCAGGGGTCATCCTTGTAGGAAACAAGGGTGTGTGGGGATCCCTTGTGCAGACTCACCGGGTGCAGCGCGTTGAGAGGTTAGGCGGGTGCAGTGGCTCCAAAGCAACTGTCATTCAGGAGTTCATTTGATGAGAAAAATATATGGCCAGTCAACAAATCTGGTTGCATAGGTATGGGCTTATTATTGGAAAGAGCAACATCAGCCTCGGTCCGATGTTGGAGAGGATGACCTAGATAGTGCAGCAGGCATTTTCATTGGTGTTGTGCCAACAGAGTGCCGGCGTAGAAAGTCTTCCACCAATTGAGGGCGGGTGAAAAATGGTCTTTTCCCTGACAGGTGAGATACAGGCCAGCTGGATACAACATAGCGTAGGGAATTTCAGCCTGTCTTAACTTTTTCCTTATTGGTTCAGATTTTCACCTAACCTCCTGGACAGCCATGGTAAAATCAGGATATAGGGTCACCTTGTTTCCATCAAATTGTAGATTATGTTTTTCTCTGGCGAGGCATTGCGAAGTGTTATGATCACTGTAATTTAGGAGTCTGGCTATACCTTGTTGAGCAGGAGTGCTAGGCGGTAGACGGGCCATTAAGGCACAATGTGCTCATTTGAAAATGAGGAGTTTGGAGAAAGAGTCCTCGCCAAACAGAGTGGTGAGTAACCACTTAACATAGACCTCCATTTTGCCTGTGTTTACAGACACTGGCACTCCTAAGATACAAAGATTGTTGTGGTGTGACCTCACCTCAAGATCCTTGTTTTTTGCCAGAATCAGTTTTTCCATGTTGAGCAGTTTATCACCTCAAGATGAAACAGTGCCTTCTATTGTGGAGAGGGATTGTTCCACCCCTGGTGTCATCCATCGTGTTTCTTGAGGATACATGTGATAAGAGTCCATTCTGCTACACAGTGTCCATTTTAGACTCAATAGAAGTCAGACTTTGTTGCATGGCTACTAGCAGTGTTTTCATGTCCACTAAGTCAGAAGGCTCATCCGAGGAAGGGCACCTGGCCATAGGCTGCTCAGATCCACCCTCCTGTTCGCGCAGGCCACAGCAGGAATAGAATTGTAACTTGGCTTGACAGCCATCGTTTTGCCCATGGTGCATACAACGTGAATTGACCAGTGGAGAATGCAGGTTCAGTCAGAACAGTCATACCGCTAGTGCCAGGTGACAGCACCCAGACGCCGCTTTACTGTCCTAACTCATAACAAAACAGGGAGTAATGTGGATAGGATTCTCAGATATGCATGAATGAGGTGCCAGAATAACTCACACACACAGATAGCCGCCAGTCCACCGCACGAGGATTCTTTGTGAGGCAGTTATGTGAAGCATAGGGCTTTACACAGTCTTTCACAAAAACAACAGGAAAATGGCTTCAATCGTTTAAATGAGTCGTATGGTGGGGTGAATGCAAAGTTTGTGCATTATGAGGTTGAAGAGCCTGTCTAGGTCAATCGTAAGGGGCCAACCATAAGCCTGGTTCTGCCTCACCCCTGCACGTCCATTGCAGATGGTCATGAGCAGACTCAGGACTCTCCTGCAATCTCCAGAAATAGGCATGCACTATCGTATAGTAGGCATTGGGGATTTAGCCCAATAGTATCACAGGCCTCTCAGCCACCACCACATCCAAGGCAGGAAAAATCCCTGTAACTGTATATGATGAGGGTTGATATCTCAGTGCACCCCCTCTAGGGGATGGTGTATCAATGGGGATTCAATCAGCACAGAAATCAGCAGCAGCGGTCATTACCACCATCCATCAACAAATATGTGACTTCCACTGCAATGTACACTAGATCTGCACACCCCAGCACACAGTTAATGATCTCCGCTGGTTTATCGCGATTATCAAATCATCCGGTGCAGGCTGGTGATCCCAATTCCCCCAGCAACTCCAGAGGGAAGTCCTGTAGCTGTTTAAACAATCCCCTGAGCTGCCAATAAAACGGGGAAGAATCAGGCACAAACCATGCGCTCAAGAGCTAGAGTAAGTCTCCCTGTACCTATTCAGCTGACAGAGGCAGCCGCAGGAACCCATGCAGCCGCACTTTCAGCCGCGGTGCCCCTGTCAGGGAGCACCTAGCCCCCGGCCAGCCCCACACGTATCATTCCTCTCTGCAGCTGCCACCAGAGTCAGCTGTTCCCCTCTCAGGTCCCAGTCCGTGGCCCACTGCAGGAGCAGGGGAAGCACTCCTTTCTTCCCCAGGTCCTCTGTGGGAGGAGAAGGTAATCAGCAGCTCCGCTAGGATCAGCTGCATAGTGCCACCAGGCTACACCAGTTGTTCAGGCAGCCTCCATGTTTGCCTTGGGGCACAGGACGCACAGTGGGATCACTATGGACAGAGTGGCAATGGGCACCAGAAAGGGCTGAAATCAGTGCTTAATTTGTGCTTGTTGTTTCCGGTGCTGAGCACCAGCACTTATTTTTGAGGGCCAGAGCTTGTTCTTCTGCCTCAAGCATTTGCTGCGAGCAAAAGACACATTTAGGAAAGACGGAGGACGAGAAAAACGAAAAAGCATCACAATGGGAGAAAGCAGAAAGCTGCAAGAGTGCGCTGAAGGGGCAGGGAGCGGCTTTACATGTATTGAAGAGGCCTGACATGGCTTCAGGATTACGCTGCTTCAGTATTCCGTGTTCCCACATTTAATTGCAGCAGCTGCGTGTTTAAGAGGAGGGCTTTGGTCACTAGCACGTTTGTATTTACAAACTGCACCCGTCGCACCCCTGCAACTACGCCGGCTCAATTCTGAGCCGGCGTCCTCGTTGCAGGGGCATTTCCTCTGGGCCGGCGGGCGCTCTTTTGGAGAGCGCCCGCCGGCCCAGAGGAAATGTCTGAATGGCCGCCGCCGTCCGCCAAGGTCAGAATCAGGGCCTTAATGTTTACCAGATACTACAGCCTGACCGCTGTTACACCTGAGTTGCAGAGCCCTTCTGACACCAGCTTGAGGTTGCTGTTAATAACCCTGTTGCCTATAAATGCTGCTAATTAAGATCCATCCCAAACTCCCTTTATTCTCACACCTCCCACTGCCCCGCTCTTCTCTTTACATTCCAATGCATCCGACCTTGGTCTTCCTGTTTTAGTTATTATGCCAGTGTAAAGTACTATGATGATCACAGCAGGAAGGAAGCAGAGGCCAGGAGCCAAAATATTTCAAGGAACTCTTAAAAAAGCCTTCATATAGATAACTCGTGAATTAACATAATTTGAGAGTTCTTCAGGGCCTCTATCATGCTTATCCCTAAAGAGGCACATTGTTCCTAAAAACACAGATGTGTTTCAGTGAGCCAAGAACCCTTTCTAAGTAGAATCACTGTGGGTGAGAAGGATATCCTCAGGTAAATAGTATTTCAAGTGCTTGGATTTTCTTTAGTGTAGTGTCTTAATCACATGCTGTATCATAAATGGTGCACCGACCACATCACTTACAGAGGTGGATTTCCTTCACATAATTGTTTATTTGACAGCATTTGAAAGCCTCGTCCAAGGGTGTCTCTTTTATATGGTATTCATGGTGATGGAGGCCTAAGCTGTATTGAATGTTATGTCATGTCGTGTATTTGTATGGCAAACATCTCACCCAGGAGGGTATGTGGTGCCTAAGGAAGGACGGTGCTGCCCTGGCTGGGGTTTATTGTAAGTGCCAAGTTTTCAGCTTCTTTCGAAATTCGAGAAATGAGCTGGTGACTTTTATGTGCAGGGGGAGGTGGATGCAAGCTTAGGGAGCGAGGTACGAGAAGGTGTGCCCGGTGGCTGTGGTTCTTCAGATGAGGATGCGGGGCCTGGGGAAGTTGGAAGCCAGCTGAAGTGTAGGCTTCTGGTTGGGGCATGAAATTTGATGCAGCAGTTCAGATAAGTGGGGCCTAGGTTGTATAGGGCTTTGTATAAAGTTAGAATAAGAAGAAACATTTTGACTATGCATTGGAGTGTATTCCATACACTGAAGGGCATATTTAGGAGCCCCAAGCACCACCGAAGCATCACTTTTCGTGACACTCCATTGGCGTAATGCCCTGCGCCGTATTTTCAAGGTGGTGTGAAGCCACTTTTTGTGGCTTAACCCCACCTTGTAAATACGGCCCCTTCACATGCAGCCCTTTGCGTGAAAGGGGCGTGCAGTGGGTGTTGCTGTGGGCATGCAACAGCAACACCCATTGCATTTTGACGCTGCCTCAGATTTATGAGTCTTTGTAAACCTGAGGCAGCACCAAAATCTAATGCCACTCCAGGGGTGGTGTTAGCAAAGCGTGACGAGGAGGAATACTTGTATTCCTCCTCATTTTTTTCTTTTTCTATGTGTGCTGCGTTTTGCAACACGCATAGAAAGAGCAAAATGCCAGACATGATTGTTTATGTGTGGTGAGGTGTCCCTTCCTGCACATAAACAATCATTTCAAAATGATGCTTTGGAACTTCTGTGTGAGCTGCATTCTGTATTGTGTATGTTCAGGAAGGGACAGCTTCCCACACATAAACAATCAAATCCCTCAACGCAGACATCCTTGCACCATCGTGCAAGGTTTTCTGCGTCGGCTCTAGGCAGCTCAATTTAGATCCAGCTCAGGGGACAACACAGGGCTGCATCCCTGCGTTGTGAAAATGACAGAGCGTGGCACTGCCAGTTTTGGCGCAGCTTCGCGCTCTGTCATTGTCTGTTAAATATGGGCCTATGGGTGGTCATGGAGTCACTGAGAGAAGGTAAGCAGGGCTACTGGAGCTTTGTTAATTTCCATTGTTTCCAATCCTTGCACATCCACTAGCCACCCACGACATAGAAGGGTATAGTAAGAGACTAGAAGGCAATGCTGTGATGTCGTCTGAGGTCAAAGGCAGAGTGACGTCACTACCATAATCTCGACGATTCTTCCAAAATAATTCCTTATCGCTCAGTACCACACAAACGAGTCAGGCAATCCAAATGACCTTCTCTCAGAGAATCAGATTGTGACATTTTACATCGGCTTAGATCTCTGGTTTTATAGTGTTGATAATTTGTCTTAAAGACGTGGTAGGTTTTTTGCTGCCATTAAAATGTGAGCCGGTAGGTCACTTTCTAGGCTTCAAAGAGACCCACTTAGTTATGCTTTGCTGTCACACTGCAGAATGCAAACTTGTTAGAGTCCTCACAAAGTGGACTCTGTTCACTGACCTTATTAATAAATATGAGGGGCGTTTTAAAGAACTTATTTTAAGCTCCAGATCAAGCATATGGGAAAAGCTGGCAATCCAGGAAGCAGCAGGGGAGGAAGGACAGGTTCAAAGAAACTCATGTACATTGCAGGAGACCCTTAACTAGCACTGACAGGAGGGTGCCTGGCAGGGTTTAAAAGAGAAGGTTAAACGATTCTTAACTGGAAACAGGAAAAAGGAATGCTCCACACTAGTACCTCAATATAACTGGCAGAAGGATCTAATAAGTGTTCGTGATTTCAGAAAACAGAAGCGCCTTGGACGCAGTATGAGGGCAAGTGGGAGCCCGAGGATGTGATGTGTTCTGCCGTACATCAAGGGTCCGTGTGCACGACTTTCTTTCATATGTCTTAGAGGCCCTTCATGAAGCCTGAAGTATCATCCATTTAGAACATCTCATGGCGCTATCTGATGAGGATATTGAAGAAAAGCTATGCAAGGAAGGTAGGGGTCAAAACAGCAGGTTCTAACTGCATTTCAGGAGGTTTGATTCCTCTCTCCACTGTAAGAGCAAAGATTCTACGGTTTTGCATCACTGAAGTTCCCTTCAGATGTCCATATACTTTCTTAAAAGAACAACAATTGATGGACGAACTATTTCAGCATGATTTTTAGGGTTCATTTAATCCATACACTATAATTTGTGAAGCCTCAATTTTTTATTAAGTGTGAATGTTAGCATAGAGGTCAGATTCAACCAAATTGTCATGATAACCACTGGCAATGCAATTGTTTGTACATTTATTCCATGACATTATCCTAAAAGTCTGCCAGTGACACTGCCTGCTGATATGGTATGGAAATCATGCGGCAGAGCATTCTGTACCCGCTGGTTCATTACAGAAAACTTGTGACTGCCAATCCAATTGGAACAATAAGGACTATGAGTAGTAGGGTGGTAGAAGATCTCAACACAGTAAGGGCCAGATTTAGCAAAGGTTTGCGAGTCGCAAATGGCCGAATCGCTATTTGCGACTGCGCAAAATCGGAAATGGGATGCTAAAATCCCATTTCCGACTCGCAAAATGTGCGACCCCATTTTGCGACCCGCAAATAGGAAGTGGCAATTTGTGAGTCGCAAACCATATGCAATTGCAACTCGCAATTTGCGACTAGTTGCAAAAAGCCCAGTTTGCATGTCCCATTTACCACTAACTCAGAGCAGGTGGTAATCATTACCAAAGTATAAAAGGAGACCCAGAAGGCATCTGGGTTACTCAAGATGGCGGAGAAATACCTGATAGCAGTGAGGAGGAGAGTCCACACAGCCCAGCAGAGGAGGAGGAGGAGCCAGAGACAGGAGAAGATTTACAGAACAAGGCAGACTCTTTTTAAGCAAACTGAGGAGGAGATCTACGACAAATACCGACTTAGCAGCGCAGCTATACTTGATTTAATTGAATTACTCAAACCACAGCTAGAACGCCAGACTCTGCGCGGCTGCGCCATCCCTACGCATGTGCAAGTGCTATGCTCACTGCACCTCTTGGCCTCGGGGAGCTATCAGGGGGTCATTGCTGTGGCAGGTGGGGTATCTCAAAGTGCACTATCAAGGTTCCTCAGGGCATTCCTAGATGCCTTACTCACACACATGTCTCACTTCATATACCTACCCAGGAATGAGGCAGAAATTAACAGCACCAAGCTGGACTTTTACCGGATTGCCAACTTTCCCCATGTCATAGGGTGTGTAGATGGGACACATATTCAAATATGCCCTCCTGCAAACCTGGAATATATTTTCCGCAACAGAAAGTGTACCCACTCACTCAATATTCAGGTTGTTTGTGACGCCCATTATGTCATCACTGACATTGTCGCAAAATTTCCAGGCAGTACCCATGACTCCTACATTTTTAGGTACAGTGGGATACACCAACGCTTGGAACGTGGGGAGTTTGGAGACGGATACCTCCTAGGTAGAGTTGCATACACCTTGTAGACATACACACAGATCAATGTGCACACCAACCAGGACTTTCTAACAGTGTACTGTCTGTGCCCAACAGGTGATGACTCCGTTCTTAACACCCAGCAATGAATGCGAGAGGTGATACAACAGTGCACATAAGAGGACCAGGACCCTGATTGAACGCACCTTCGGATTGCTGAAAGCAAGGTTCAGATGCCTCCACCGCAGTGGAGGTGCCCTCCAGTATACCCCTATTACAGCATTCAAAATTGTTGTCGCATGCGCCATCCTGCACAATATTGCCACCCGACGTGGGCTACCTCTCACCCCTGCAGATCCAGATTCCGAGGATGAAGAGCAGGAGCAACCACATCGCCATCATGGGGATCGGAGCATCGCAAATCAAGGCAGACTGAGACGGGAACACATTGCAACACAATACTTTGGAAGGTACGTGTCAACTTCAACCATACTCACCTACTGACCAAAAACTCCATTTGTTAAGTGGAACAAAAAAAACTATTTAATATGTGCAGAAAATTGAACTATTTACAATGACAAACTGTTCAGGGACTTAAAAAAGCCAACCATGCATGGGGCACATTGCCGTCATGTGCCCCAACATCAGGGACAGGGTTTAGTCTATGACCTACGGCGGCCTCTGCCAGCCTGGCTGGTTCCAGGTTGTTCTGCAGTGCTCTGCCTGGTACTCCCACTCCGGAGCACCCTAGTGTCACCAGCAGAGACACTGCTCACAGTGGAGCCCTCTTCGCTGTCCTGGGGGGTGTCCCCTGTACCCCTGGACACATGCCGTGCCTCCATTAGATCAATCACATGGGTGATCCGGCCCAGGCCTCTTGCCACATCCCCTGCAAAGTGGCCCCTTTCCACTTGGAGGCCGACTGTCCTTCTTGACAGGCCAGTGGTGTTGACTGCCAGTCTGCCAATTGATGAGGCCATCCTGTCCAGCCTCTGGAGCAGCTGGCGGTCCCTGCGCCACCCACCCTCGCTCTGTGACAGTAGTCCAGCCACCAGTTCCCGCATGGACAGGGCTAGGTCCCCAGTGTTCGTGCCTATGACGTCCAATTGTGCATGGAGCTGCTGCATGCTGGTCTCATTGCTCCTTACAAAGCGGTGCAGAACCCCACTAATTCTCCCTAACATTTAGTTCTGCAAGCGCTGACCACGTAGCAGTTGTGCCTCGGTCATGGTGGTCGATGGACGCCCGGACTCAGCCTGCAGCTCTGCTCTCCTCAACCTGCGTCGCCTGCGCAGCGGTGGATGCCCTGTGAGCTGTACCGTGGCACTCCTGGCTGTTACTGGCGCAGCCTCCGGAACCACTGTTGCAGCAGGTGTAGTCATCAAGGGGATGGTGTTGGTGGTGCAGGTGGGAGTGGTGGCAGCTCCTGTGCTTTCCTCATGGGGCTGGCTGACTGTTGGCACCTGGCTGCTGTGGCTTGTGGTGGTGTCTTGTGGGAGACCTGTGGGACATGGGGAACAGACTGTCAGTGTCTACTAACTGTTGCACAATTCCTAATAAACATTTGCCTATTGACTGCCAACTTGACTACATTGCCCATAATGCATCATTCTGGTGTTTGCTACCCTGAAATGGAGCTATCTTGGTTGTGCATGCCCCTGTGTACATGTTGGGTGGGGGTATGGCATTGATGGGGGTACAGGCATATCACATGGTACTCACCGGTTGATGTTGTGGGCTCAGAGGTGTCCAGATCTCCGAATCCTGTAACTGCCTCCTGCTCCAGGGTCTCCTCCACCCTTTCCTCCAGGGGTGTGGGTGGTGGTACGGATGATGGTCCCCCTCCTGTGCCTCTCATCTCCCGGAGCCTTTCTGCCACCCTCTCCTTGGTCCGGGAGCAGAGGTCATACCACCTCTTCTTGATCTCATCCACACTCCTGTGGCTGACCCCCAGGGAGTTCACTTTTTCCTGAATTTCCAGCCAGAGTTGTTTTTTTGTTGAGTCTGGCACATTGAGGGCTGCCTTCCCAAAAAGATCATCATAGCGCTGACAGCATTCTTCTGTCAGCACCTCCAGCTCCTTCTCAGAAAATTTTAATTTCCTCTTTCTGGGTGTTTCTGCCATTGTAGCTGCTGTTCCTCCTGTTGGCTGTTCAGCAGTTTAAAATGGGTGTGGTCCTCCCTCCTCCCAGGTGTATTAGTAAACTTCCTGGCTGTGATGTCATCATCATGTGCCAGGAAGTGTTTCCAGAGTGTTCTGGAGTGGTTTCTGGAGTGTTCTGCAGCACCTGCAATCAATTTACATGGTACTCGCAATTTGCGACACCCACTCGCAAATTGCGAGTCCGTTTTTTGCGCGGTCGCAAACAGCGACCTCGCAGACAGCGGACTCGCTATCTGCGTTGTGACTCCGGGTGCGAGTCGCAATTTGTCCACGGAAATTGTACCTGCATTCCTATTAGCGACACGCAATTTGCGAGTCGCACATGCTCGCAAATTGCGAGTCGCTAATTTTTTTATACCTACATCTGGCCCTAAGTGAGCAGTAGATGGGGAGGGGGGGTTTGAGTATGAGGAACATTGAACTGTGGTCAAAACCTCAAATTTACCAAATGTGAAACTGCAGCCTCAATTCAGGTGTCAAAAAGGCTCTGCACCTCAGGTGTAGCAGCAGACAGATTATAAAATCGAAATTCAAACTGAAAATACTTTATTTCCAAGGAATACATTCTTAGAGAACTATTGCACATTGCCCAATTCAGTAATAGGAAAAATTACAGATACCCTAAAATCAATAATGTACAACAGACTTTTAAAACAATTCCTCCAAACGCATGTTCAGCCTTTAACTAAGAGAAAAAAACATAACAGAATAAACTTTTAAAACTTCGCCACCCCAAAGCTGAGTAAAAGCTCACAGACCTAAGACTCACATCCATTACAACATTAGGGAAGGAAAGTAAAACAGTGGCTAGCAGTGTACAACTCATTCTGTCTTGGTAAGACTTTTATAAAGTGCAATGTGCCTCACTACCTAACACGATCACAGGTGGCTACTCCGTCAACCTTACTATGTATTTCAAATTGCCCGGGATTGCCAGAGCATTCCATTGATACCGTCAACTTTGATTTCCTGTTGGGGACCCCACGCCACCAACCCGAGGGAGCAACCAACCCAGAACTTCAAAACGTAGTGGGGGGAGATCCTGTCTTGAGAGATTATGATTTTACTCAGATGTTGACTTATAGCAATGGCCACTTCTCGATGTCTTAGGCCACATATTAAACTTAAACCCATACTTTTTGAAGATAGGGTGGAAAACCTTCTTTCTTTCATCGAGGAAGAGAGCACAGTCCATCAAAAAGTGGCTCACTGAGTATTTCCTACCCTGCTTACAGGGGCTTTAAGCATCATTCTCAGCTGTTTTGGGCTTTAACCCTGGTATTTTCCAACCTGGGTCCATTGCCACCCTCAATTGCAGGATTTCATTACAAGGAGACTTACCTGAGATTTCGTTTAGGAATGGAAAAAAGTCCACACTCTTATGGGAAGCTAAGAAGGGGCAACTGAACTTTTGGCTTTGAGATGCTGAAGGTCCTCCTTCCAGCTAGTTTCAATAGCACATTGCCTACGGGTAATCTTTAATTGGCTAACTTTAACTGCCTCACCTCCTTTCAAATGCAAATCAGGGACTCCCAAACGCTTTAACATTATTATCACAGGATTTCTCTTACAGGAAAGTGGTGAAAAATCTCAGGCAAAATCAAGACTGACAGTTTATCACCAGGGACCCCATTCTTGATCCAAAAATAAAATCGCAGGGCTCTGGCATCCACCACTGCACTCCATACAGTGGTTCTCAGCCCCCGCCTTACAGCTTGGATCATTATATTTCTGAAGCAACTTCAAGACACTACCTTCAAGGCCTTCCTATGTGACCTGTCAGTCCATGGCCAGCACCTCTGCTCCATAAAGAGCTTGGGGAATGAATTTACCCTGTTTAACCCTACTTAGAGGACCAAAGGCATAACTGCCATGTTTGCGATCAAACCTTTTTAAACCATTCACCTCTGCTGGCAACACTAGTCTCCAAGAGGCCACTTGTTTATCCCATCTTAATTCCTCTGAAAAACAATCATGCCCAGATACTTATACGCACTAACTTGCTCTCACCGTGCCTTCCCCAAAAACCAGGCGAATTTATTTTTCTTACTAGCAAAAAACAGGGTTAATGTTTATCTTTAACTTATTTTCAAGACAGCAGGAGTTTAGGGCATTTAGTTTTAGTTGTCGCTCAATAGGCGTAAGGTCCATCATCACCAGATAGTTTGCTTACATAAGACAGCTAATATTCTACCCCCAACTTTTGGATAGTAACTATGTGTACTACTTAGGCCCTCATTATGAACACGGCAGTCAAAACCGCGCCGCTGGCGGTAAAAACCGCCAGCAGAGGAGTGGTCCGGACCACCAAATAATAAACCTACTGAAACACAGGCCTCCTGAAAACCACCCACTGCCAGTAGAGGAGTGCCGACAACGACGGCAGAGGCCGCCCACTGGCCGACAGAAAGGCCCAACCTGCCCATCAAATAATGAACCACTAGACCACCATCAGTTCCGGGGCGGGAACCACTGCCACACAAAGCCAGGCAGAAATGAACCCAATATAAGGAAACACTCACCGGAGGCACTCACAACACAGCGAAGCAGACATGGATAGAGAGCTGCAGATCATGCCAGCCCTGCTCCTTGCTATATACCTCCACGACCGAGACCGCCGACGAAGATGACGTCGGTAAGTACCTCAACCTACTAAACAAGGGAAGAAAGGGCACAGTTACATACCCACCCACTCCACCCTCCCTGCAACGCTCCCCCAAACCTTCACAGCAGCACAGGCCATACACTCCACAGCAAGAGGTACTTACCCGACACAAGGCAAATCCAACCTGACCATAGTACATACAAATGCCCCACACCCACAAACAATGAAAAGAGAGACCAGGGTTCAAGAGTGTGCCGCCAAAACACAGGCACACATAAACTTTTAATGCAGCTCACAGAGCTACCTATTCACATTAAGGCCAATGGCCAGTCTATAGTGCCAGATGTTTTTGGGATACAATGACCCCAACCTGACTCACAAAAGTGCTACGGTACTCCACCTTATGGGGCAACAATGGGACATCCAGGTACCTCAGGGAACAGGGGCAGGGGTTGGTGGGGGTGGGGATTTGCAACAGGGTGGGGTTTGGACTTGCGTTCGGAAGGTGGAGGGGGTTTGGGTTTGGCCTTGGAAGGTGGGAGGTGTGCTTTGACCGGGTGGAGCCAGATGGAATTGGCTCTGCAGGGGGCTTCTTCCTCTCTGGGGAAGGGGCTTGGGAATGTGATGGGCGGACAGGGGCGGGCTGTGAAGTGGAAGGAGTGGAAAGGGCTAGGAGGTGCACACATTTAGGGACAAGACGGGGTGGGCCAGTGGGTTGGAAGAGGCCAGAACGGGAGCTGAAAGTTTTTTGGGGAGTAATAGGGTTGGGCCTGGAGGAGGGCGTGGGAGTGGAGGCAGAGGGAGTGGACGTTAGTGATGTAGGGGTGTGTGTTTTGGGTGCATGTGACTAGACAGTCTGCTGAAGTGTGGTGGATGTGTGATGGGTGGGTGTCTTGGTGCGTTTGTGTGTTTTTGGAGGAGGGGGGTCGCCACAGTGGGAGACGACAGGCTGCCAATGTGGATGTATGTTGTGTGGGTGTCTGCAAGTCTGGTGAGTGTGCTGCATGTGTCAACTACAGTAGTTGTGGTGAGTGCAGCTGTGGTGTCTGGGGTGCATGTATGAATGTCTGCTATTGTGGTGAGTGCAGGAATAGGCTCAGCAACAGTGACTGAAGGTGCAGTGCCTGGGGGTGTGAATGTAGAGGGGACAGACAGGGAGGCGGAAGAAGTCGGCACACTAGGGGAAGTGGATGTTGCTGTGTGTGCATGTGTATGTTGGCTTTGTGAATGCTTGTGGTGGGAGGTGTGGTGCTTGTGTTTAGAAGTGTGCTTCTTGTGTGTTGAGGTGCTTGACTGCGTGTCAGATTGTGTGCTTTGAACGGGTGAAGGGAGTGGGGTGCTGGAATGGGTAGAGGAGGTTGGAGGGGGGATGGAATGACCAGGGAAACTGGCTGCCGTCAAAGAGGAGGCCAGAGCCTGAAAAGATCTCTGTAGGCCAGACATGGCACCGTGAATGCCATCCAGATAGGCATTGGTCTGCTGAATCTCTGTTGCTAGCCCCTGGATGGCATTGACGATGGTTGTCTGCCCTACAGAGATGGTTCTCAGGAGGTCAATAGCCTCCTCTGTGAGGGCAGCAGGGCTTACTGGTGCAGGGGAGGAGGTGCCTGGGGTAAAGGAGACGCCCACCCTTCTGGGTGAGCGGGCACAGGCAATTTGTGGGGAGCAGATGGGAGAGTGGTGATGGCATGGGGGGTGGTGGAAGATGATACTGTAGGGGTGTGCCCACTAGGGTCCGCCACCGCCAGGTAGCCCCCATCGGAGGAGGTATCAGAGTCACTACATCCAGTGGTAGTTGCCTCCCCGTGGTATTACCCTCGCCCTCCAACCCACTGGTCTCCTTGGCGTCGGATGACTCTGTCTCCGAGGATGCGTGGGCCGCTGCATCCCCACTCGCCGGTGCCTCAGCTCCCTTGCCAGATGATGCTGATGAACACAAACAAAACAAGAGAACAGGGATGGGGAGACAAAACAGGAGAGACACTTGTAAATAGCTGAAAGGAGTGAACATAGTGGCCAGACATACACCCATCCAGAAGACCCTCCAACAGGCAGCACCTTCCACTATGCCCATGGCCATGCCCCTGACTAGTGACCAGTACCCTGCTCCACACCCATTCCCTGAACTACCTAAGGATCCGACGTGTAGGAGACCTGACCCAAACACCTCTGCACCCTATGGGGGCCATCATGTAGATGGACATCAGTCAGAGTCCCTGCAACTAAGCAGCATAAATCCTAATACACACACAGACATCCATCAAGAGTTAAGATTGTGATATGTGTACTCACCCCCTTGTAACTGCTGTGCAGCCTTCAAGCGCCCATCCAGGTCTGGGTTAGCCACCGCCAGGATACATAGCATAAGGGGGGAGAGTGCCCGACGAGCACCCGTTCCCAGTTGGGAGAACTTCCCCAGCTGGGCCTCACAGATTTTTCGCACCCAGCGCCGCAGGTCCTCCCACCTATTCCTGCAGTGGGTGCTCCGCCGATTGTAGACCCCCAGGGTCCACACCTCCTTGGCGATGGCATGCCAAAGTGCCAAAGTGCCCTCTTCTGGTGGGCGCTGACCTAAAAGGGACACACAGGATTGTAACACAGAGGTCAGGCACTTGGAAAATATGTACACTATGGGATGGACAGTACTAACAGACTTACAGGACATACGCACACAGCATGTCATGAACCATGGCCCATGCAGGGTCAGAGGTGCACCCATATGTACTTCCAACACCATCCGTTACACACAACCATTGCGCCGAATCCCCCTGACTCACCTGTACCTCTAGACGTCCGTAGAGCTTGGCGTACAGGGGCATGACCCCGTCCACTAGCCTCTCCAATTCCTCCTGGATGAAGGTCGGGGCCCTTTCCCCTGCAACACGAGCCACTTCCATGACCAGAGGCAGGACACAGCAGTACATTCAGTGGAGTACCTGCTTGCACGAGATCAGGGAGTCAAGTGAAGTTGGGGTGACGAATTTGCGTACGTACCTCGGCGGTGTGCACCGTCACTGCCGGCGGTGATCATGATACACCAGGATTCCCCATTGGCATCCATGTTAACCAATGACTGTGCGAACGGCGGTAAACACTGCCTTATGCTGTTATGTCAACCGCTAGCAGTATGAGGTCACTTCCACCACGACAGTTCTGGATAACAGGGGGCAGACATTTTGGCCTTAACTACGCATTAATTAAAATGATATCTGCACAATGCAGGCCCTATTGTTCACCTAACACACCTATGCATGTGAACATTCACAATACCACACATGACAAACCCTGTTCTATCATTATGGTCTAGATGAAATTCTGTCAAAAACAGCTTATGATTCCTTACAATCAAGTCAACAGTGCTCAATGAATGATAATGTGTGCCTATGTATGTGTGTTCCTCACAAGTGTTTCAAATCACTCCTAGGTACCAACCCTTGTGGCGAAGAAGGGCCCCATTGGTGTACAGACTACTTGTTGATTTGCGGACCATGGTGGAGCGTCACATCATAATCAATTACAGACGCACCCGTGCAACTATTCTCGGACTTTGTGCATTACTGGATCCTGCACTGACTCTAGCAAATCGTAATCAGCATGCCATCCCTACTGAAGTGCAGGTGCTCTCTGCACTCCATTTCCTGCCCACGGGCTCATTTCAAGTGACAGTGGGCATGGGTGCAGGATTTTCACAGCAAATGTTCAGCATGATATTGACAAGATTTCTAAATGCATTTGTACGACACCTGCAGTCCTATGTGAGGTTTCCCCAAAGTACTGACCTCCCTGTCATCAAATCTGACTTCTATGCATTTGCAAACATACCCCATGTGATAGGTGCCATCGATGGCACCCGCATACCTATCATAGCCACAAGAGTCAGTAAACAGGTGTACAGAAACAGAAAGAACTTTCACTCCATGAACATCCAACTGGTATGTACTGCAGACCAGTACATCTCACATGTGAATGCCATGTTCCCCGGTTCAGTACATGATTCCTTTGTGCTGAGGAACAGTAGTGTGCCACACAAGAGGGAACAACTACAAGAGGACAGAGGGTGGATCATAGGTAGGTGTTTCTGTCACTAACTGCCACCTAGCAGACAGATAGGCTGTGTGACTCAGAGGCTTGACAATGACTACTCTGTTTTGCACCTTTTACTAGGTGATTCTGGCTATCTGAACTTGAGTTGGCTCCTGACACCACTGAGGAATCCTGGGACAGATGCAGAGAGGAATTACAATGAGGCCCATGGACGTACTAGGAGGATGATAGAGCGCACAATAGGTCTCCTGAAGGTTAGATTTCATTGTCTACATATCTCTGGGGGTTCCCTGGCCTATGGGCCTTAAAAAGTGTGTAGAATAGTGGTGGCCTGCTGCATGATGCACAACGTGGCAGTGCGAAATTCTATCCCCCTGTTGGAGGTGGATGGTGCTGTATATCCTGACCAACATCCTCAGAGAGGGGACGAGAGTGATGGTGATGATGAGGAAGGGGAAGTTGTCAATTCCAGGACCCAACTGATACAACTCTACTTCCAGTAACTATGTGGGACTAAGGGCTGACATTGGTGTTTGTGAAACAAACTGTCAGTGTGCTTTGCCATCTGGGGGGGTTGAATCTACTATTTGCAACTGGGTCTAGGTCTGCATGGGACCTAATACAATTTAGTGGTTCTTTTTGTTCCAATATTTAGGCACAACAACATGTAAGGTGAGTGCAAAGTATTTATCGGCCAGTTGCATCCATACTTCACTTTGTTCACACATTACGACAGGGGATAGTGTTACAGGTGTGATATGTGTTTTATTTGGTGCAGGGATTGAATAGTGCAAATTACATGGATGGCAGTTGGTCATGGGTGGTTGTCCTCAATGCCAACATGGTGGCAGCCTTGTTGTAAGTATTGATGGGTCCATCAATGCTTACATGAGTTATTTTTGATTGTTAGCACTGTTTGTTGGCTGATTGTGTCGGATGGTTGGTGAGCAGATTGTTGCAGTCACTTCTTTGAGGGGGTCTTGTTTTTGGCAGGGGTTCCAGTCCCATATCTTGGCCTGAGGGTCCGTTTGTGCGGCTGCTGTCAACCTAGAGGGGATGACATGGTTGTTCCTTGTGTTTCCTCTGAGGGTAGTTTGTGAGATGTTGCTGCTGATGCTGTCATTGTCCGGTCTGTCTCCTGTGCTGTAGTGAGGGCCTCCTTTCCTGTGTGGGTCTCAGACTGGGTTTGTAAAAGCTTCAGCAGTGCTCCTGCTATGCTGGCCATTTTGGCATTGTGCAGTTTCCACTGCTCCATGGCCTGTTGGTGGTGTTCCTGCTGCATCCTCTGACTATGCTCCAGGGTGGATACTATCTGGGCCAATCTGTCATGGGTATGCTGGTAGGCCCCCAGAACCTCAGAGATTACGTCTTGGGCTGCAGAATCCATCCTGTGGCCTCCCCCTGGGCCACTGAGGCCCTCCCACTGGGCCTAGCCCCCTGTGCCTGTGTCCCCTGCACAGGTCTCGCTGTATCACTTGTACTGGGGCCACTGTCTTCCTGCCTGTTGGTAGAGGGTGACTGTAGCCTGTGTTCCACCAGTCTGTGACCTGGATACACAGGTGTGTGGACGGTTGCCCTGGGCTGATGTTCTCACCTGGGTGGTAGGGGTGTCAGAGGTATCCTGGGTGGGGCTGCTGGATGTTGACAGTCCAGGACTGTGTGAGGGGCCAGCCTGCTCATCAGTGTCCAGGGTTCCATCCCCAGTGTCCTGTGAGGTGCCTCTGTCTCCTTGGGGGGCACTGGCACTCCTTGTCCTGTCCGTCAGGGTGGCATGGGTGGGGGCAATGGACAAGTCTGCTCCAAATGCATAATCGGAAGAGGTGCACAGGGCTGGGCTGTTTTGTGCAGGTGTTACACTTTGGGGCCATGCAGGGTGCCTTTGTGAGGTTTGCACTGCATTTTGCTTAGGGTGTGGTGTTGCATTGTGGGTGGTGTAGTGCCATTGTGAATCCTTGCAGGGGTAGGTGGCTATGCACAGGGGGAGGGATGTGGGCCTATTAGTGGGTTTGTGGGCATGCAGGGTGACTGGATGTTGTCAATGTGGGCTGGGTGGGGTAGTGGTCCTGGTGGGTGTTGGAGGGGTGGGGTGGTGCATGCATTACTGGTGTGATGGATATGGGGTAATTGTAGATGACTTACCTAAGTCCATTCCTCCAGTGAGTCCAGTGAGTCCCTCAGGGTGCAGGATGGCCAGGACCTTTTCCTCCCAGTCAGTGTATTCGAGTGGTGTTGGTGGTGGTCCTCCCCCAGTCTTCTGGACTGCAATGTGGTGGCTGGATGCCATGGACCTTACCTTCCCCTGCAGGTCATCCCATCTCTTGCGGATGTCGTCCCTGGTGCGTGGATGGTGTCCCACTGCATTGACCCTGTTGACAATGATCTGCCATAGCTCCATCTTCCTGGTGATGGGTGTGTGCTACACCTGGGCCCCAAATAGTTGTGGCTCCACCTTCAGAATCTCGTCCACCATGGTCCTTAGCTCCCTTTCTGTGAAGCGTGGGTGTTTGGGGGGTGACATGGTGAGTGTGGTGAATAGTGTCGGGGTGTGATCGCGGTGAGGGTGCTCTTCTGTGGTGTGGTGTGAGTCTCATGTATAGTGGCATTCGGTGTCTGCTTCTGGTGATCTCTGTCTTCGTTGGCCTACTTTCGTTGCAAAGGATTGGGGGGTGTGTCTTTGAGTGTTTTATGGTGTTGTGAATGTGTGTCAGGTGTGTGGGTTTCTAGTTTATCCAATGTGTGCACTTCTTGCTGTTGGGTCCACTTGCCACCCGTGGCGGTCTGCACCGCCAATGGTCATTCGGCGTCCAATGACCGCCAAGGGGATTTGTGCATCATTATTTGGAGGGCGGGATGTGGGTGTGCTCGGCGGTGGCGGGTGGGAGGTCCAGCTTTTCCGCCGACAGGGTCCTGGCGGTGACTGGTGGACTGGTGATTTATGGCGGATTCGGGATTTTGGTTCATTATATGGCGGGTTTCTATTCACTGCCAATGGCGGTCTTCTGTTCACCGTTGCCACGGCGGTCAGCAATGTTTACCGCTGTATTCATAATGACCGCCTTAATGTCTGGGGGAGGTCTGCAATGAAAAGACTGAAAAGCAAAGGGGCTAAGACACACCCCTGCCCTAAGCAGTTCTCTACCAGGATTTTGCTTGATAGATTGCCCAACCCATGCAGATCAACTTGAATCCAATTTTCACTGTGAAGCTTCAACACAAGGCTTAGCAGGGCTCCTGGCATTTCCCACTGCTGGAGTTTTCACCAGAGGGTACTTTTGTTTCCCCTGTTGAATGCCACTTGGAAGTCAATGAAGCAGCAGCAGAGGCCACCTACCGACTCCAGTGACTTCCTTACAACACCTCGCAGAGTGAGACAGTGGTCCATCCTAGAATGCCCTGGTCTGAAACCTCCTTGCTCAGTAGGGATCAATCCAGTATCAAAAGCCTAGATGGCTAGGTGTTTTAATAAAGTTTGCACGTAAAGTTTAGAGGGAATGTCAAAGAGGGAAATCAAACGGTGATTGTCAGGCTGATCTGTATTACCTTTTTTATGGATTGGCTTCACTATGGCTCCTTTGCATGAACCTGGGAAGGAGCCTGTAAGCATTACCTATTTAAAAAATCCACTCAGGATTTGTCCTGATTTCCCGACATCTTTCTTAAAGATCACTGTATGGAAGGCCATCTGGGTCACCAGGCCTAGAAGCTTTCATTTTCCTAATTATTTCTATCAGCATTACTGCCGTCTGGGAATTTGCAATGACTTCTAGCTCCAACTTCGAGCCATCCTGGAATTCTATCAGGGTACCAGAATTATCGCCACTATAGAGAGAGTAAATATAGGAATACCAGGGCCTAAAGGAAGGATGGTGATGATTCACAACCCGCCAGAAACACTGTTCTTATTGATGATGGCAGTTGGCATTAACTCCCAGTTTACCCCATAGAACTCTCTCTTCTTATGGGTGCATAAATTACAATAGGCAATTTTCAAAGTCACCAGAGCTGATTTTAAACAATCATCACTTGGGTGTAGCTTTGAACAATGGTGGGCCCTAATAACCGCTCTTCTGCCCTCCCAGCAATCTTGGTTGAGCCACCTATTCCCCCTTGCTCTTGTGCCACTAGTTGGACAAGCGCCCTCTCTTGGCAGCAGGAAATAAGCTTATAATTGTTTTATTAACCTGTAATATCACTCCAGTGCCCCTTGACTGGTTCCAGGTCTAGCTGCTCAAATTCAATTGAGGAGAGTGCTTGGAGGAGATCTTCAGTAACCACTACTCGGATTCTCTTATAATCAACTACCTGAAAAGGAGGGCGGTACTTGGGGAGGACAAGGAGGCACCTTTCAGCTCCAAACTAAGTCCACGGTGGTCACTACACCCCACATCAGGAACTTTAAAGTTTTTCACCTGGTTGCATTGGTGTACTGGAACCAAGACATAATGGGTAGATGGCTATTACCATATTTAAAGGTTCTTGCAGCAGGAATGTCATCATACACTGGCCATTCATGTTAAGCAAGGTTAATTAGGCTAAGTGAGGTAGGACCCTACCATCACCTTCCTTAGGACTATGAGAAAACACAGTTGGGGATATTTAATGCTAGTCGCAGCTCTTTCACAGCCACTCAAACTCTTTGAAATCCATTTTTTCATCAATATCCCCCTACCACCAACAAAACCTCTGGATATTCACACACCACGTTTTACACATCGTTGACCAGAATCTGTAGTTCACACTTGGACCGGAGGCGGATTGGTGGAACATACACATTAAGGCACATCATTTGCTTTACCCCCTGAGGGTTGATAAGCAAATCAACTAAGCAAGCAAGGATCCATACACATGAAGTCTGGAGCTTTGTTACCTTCCTCCCACAGCGGACAGATACCAATATTACTACCCCCCCTCTACACTTCATCTTGATGAGGCCATGGCATTTTGAGCTATGGCAACAAACTCCTCCACTACAGGGCACACCAACAACCAGGTTTCCTGGAGGAACAATACTGGATGAATCGTAAAAACCTCTCTGTAATTTTCCATTTCTATAAACAATTTAAAACCATGTATGTTCAATACCAGGACACAGCCCAGGAGCAGATGCCCTCGCTTTTACTAAATGATCCATGGAGGCATACAGTGATCATGGCTATCTTTAAAGGAGTGACTCTTCATTCTCAGTGAAAGATACCCCTGTGGACTACTACCTCGTTCCCCCCTTGCTTCATCGAACTCTAGGGGAGGAGGAGGCTTTGATTCCACCACTTAGAGACTATGGGGGTCATTCTGACCCTGGCGGCTGGTGGCCGCCAGGGCCACCGACCACGGGAGCACCGCCAACAGGCTGGCGGTGCTCCCACGAGCATTCTGACCGCGGCGGTTCAGCCGCGGTCAGAAGCGGCAAGTCGGCGGGCTCCCGCCGACTTACCGCTGCTCGGGGGAATCCTTCATGGCGGCGGAGCGCGCTCCTCCGCCATGAGGATTCTGACAGCCCCTACCGCCATCCTGTTCATGGCGGGAAACCCGCCATGAACAGGATGGCGGTAGGGGGTGCCGCGGGGCCCCTGGGGGCCCCTGCCGTGCCCATGCCAATGGCATGGGCACGGCAGGGGCCCCCGTAAGAGGGCCCCGCAAAGTATTTCAGTGTCTGCCTTGCAGACACTGAAATACGCGACGGGTGCAACTGCACCCGTCGCACCCCTGCAACTACGCCGGCTCAATTCTGAGCCGGCGTCCTCGTTGCAGGGGCATTTCCTCTGGGCCGGCGGGCGCTCTTTCGGAGAGCGCCCGCCGGCCCAGAGGAAATGTTTAAATGGCCGCCGCGGTCTTTTGACCGCGGTGCGGTCATTTCACGGCGGTACCTTGGCGGACGGCCTCCGCCGTCCGCCAAGGTTAGAATCACCCCCTATATCATTCTGAAATGTTACAGTAACTATTCTTTCTTGCAACCCATCTTGTTCCCTCCAGCTCCTTCAAGCATCTGTTTGCTGCTTTGCACCCTGGGCCTAACATGAGAAACCTGGTTGTGTTTCAACCCACCATGTTTGCATTAAAATTGGGTTGCCTGGGTCTGTGACTCTCTCCTGATTTATTATTGGTTACAGGACTTGCCTCACTACCCTCACAGAGGCTAATGCCATGGGCCGCCACGCCTGAACCAGAGGCTTCCACTAAGCACTTTGTCTCCTCTAAAGCAAACAATACACAAGTTCTTTCCCAGCCACTTTTCTAAACCCAACTAGAACCAGATTATTTTGAAGAGATCTTGCTTGACTTTTTAATGTTTGCAAAAGCACTTAGCAATCTGGATCTGTTAAGGGGACAATTGGATGACTGACACAATTTCATTTTGGACTGCAGCTTTAAGAACAACACTGGTGGAGCCACAACTTAAAAACATCTCTTGCTTTGGCTGTTGTACTTTGAGTTGAGTTGGCGACATTAGAGACTTTTATAGGCTTGTTACTTCTACATACAGACTCAAGCTGCCCTGCCTCCTTAGAAAATTTGATGTTTTCACCTCTAGTGTTCACTTTTACCACTGCTCATCCTTCCTTTGCTCCCTGAATCACTTTTCCCTGAAATATCCTTAACCCCCTGCATCTTTCTTGCTGGACTTCCCCCTACGAGTTAGCCCCTTACCTGCCTTAGGGGGCACTGGTGGGGTAAAGGACTTTGGAAGTTGGCTAAGGGGAACTACTTCACCCTGCTTGACTCAACCCAAATGCTTTGACCCTCCCCTTCCTTCTTGCATTTTCCTGCTTCTCCCTGATCTAAACATCATGCTAATACTGAACTTGGATAGCACCCTTTTCTTCCCAAAAACACTCCCCCTTTTAAGAAACAAATAGGGAATTTTTGAAACAAAGATTCTATTATTCACGTTGCTAGCAGCCAGTTGAGCCCCAACTAAGGTGACAGGGGGAGTGCTGATCTCCACCCTCTCCTCATCTTGCAGTGATTTACTAATGGTTTCAAGCAGTTGGATAAGCTTGACATTTTGAATGATATTCAGTACCTGTGCCTTAAACATTCCCTGAAAGGCTATTTGCTTTAGAGAAAGGAGGTTCAACATTGACATATCTTGGGCAAAGTCAGAGGCCATTTCCCAGCAAATTAGTCTAATTCGTGTTATCATCAGGGATCCCCCTCGCTTGATCCACAACTGGCTCCTCACAGTCTCCATGCTCAACTTTTAGGTTTTGTGCTGAAAGTTTGTTCACCGCATGACAGTTCAATAAGGGCTACATCTGGCCCAACTCCCCTCCAAGCTATGGGGGGAGATGAAGAATGTGGGGCGCTAGCCCCCCCTTCAGGGTTTGAGCTCCCACAATTAGATTTAAGAGGCTTGACAGCTCCAGCTCCCCCAAGTCTTGCCTGGCACACTCCAAATAAAAATTGTGGCACTGTACATCAATCTCCTCCTCTCTTTTGCTCTTTGAAAAAGCAACAATGCCACCTACTCTGATATAACCACCAGCGTTACCCATTGGTTAAGCACCTTTGAAAGACTGCATCTTTGCCAGTTCGTTAAAAAGAGGATACCCAACTAAATGGGCTTCATTCCGTAAGGGTCCACCTTCTAACTCACATATCCCATCAGAACAGTACAGCCTCTACACACTAACAGATCTGGGGCCATATGTACCAACAAATTTTCCCATAGACACAGAATGGGTAAAACCCTTAGCTACATCTGGCCCCTTATTTCAGAGTCAGGCATGGCATATCTATTCGCCCCCACTGAATTACTCTCCCTCTCATTCTGATTAAGCCTTGGACTTCTGACTTTAATGTGCTTTGTGACAAAGTCCTGTGAGGATGATGGTAAAGCTGCTATCGATCTAATAAATTTCCACCCATGCTCTGGAGGTTGAGCCCTTTTTGTCCTGGGGGGCAATATCAGAGGCCACAACGGTCATAACAGAAATGGCAGCCATAGGGGACTTAGGGACTGTAGAAGTCTCAATGGTGAATGTACTTCCTGGCAAGTCCAATAGTTGCCCCACCATTAGCTCCCCCACGGGGCCATCGACAAATGCTAGAGGCCTTGATGACCTTGATTTAACCAAGGGAAGGAGTTATTATAAACACTTGTCATGCCATACCCCCCTTGTGACCACGACAACCCAATCTATGAAGACACTTCCAGACACCTCTATTTTGTGAGGAGTGTATAGAGAGAGGATGGAGACCATCAACACCCAGAGCATCAACCCCCCACCCGCTTCATAAGGCTTCCCTGATTGAAAAGCATCCAGAACAGCAGGAACGATAGACAGGGGTACAGGTGGTGGTTTTAATGGCTGGAAAGGGGACAGGAGTCAATTTGAGAGCCCTAACCGGTGCACTATACCCCAACCCAATACGTTCCTCAGCCACATTTCTTTCTCCCCTACGTTGGTATCAGCCCCACTTCCCCTTCCTCTTGGTCTAAGCATGTGCTCAGCCATCATTACAAATGATATAAAAAGCAGTATTAAACATTAGTAAATATTATTAAATATTGATCATTAATGTGTTGAATGGCAGTCGATGAGCAGCCGACAGCCAAAAGCAGCCCCAATCCAACTATTCAACCACAAACACCGTGGGACTAAGAGGGTACACAGCGTTTGCTACTAAACACAAGCCACACCTACTTTCTAGAGAGGCCACCTCCTCACCCAGGCTATCAGCACTGTGAACGTCTAATGAGTCCCTCCACAAACCGAGACCACAAATAGGAGCAGTGAAGCAGAAGTGCAAAACAGAAAGCAGCAACAAGTGCACCAAAGCAGCACCAAAGCAACAACAAAGAACAACAAGTGCAGTGGTTCAAAGATACAAGAACAAAGTACAAAATGCAGGTGTTTTCTCTGCCAGCAACCCGCTTCTGCTAAGGGCTATGCAGAGTCTCCTACTCCTCCTAGGTTTGTGCATGCGTGCAGCATCTTCACTTTCTCTGTAACTAACTCCTTCCTCTATCACATACCCCATCCCCTCTCAGAAAGATTGTAGTATCTTGGAGACTTTAAAAGGGTAACACTATTACAAAAGATTTTTCTGAGTGCATGAATGGCGGAAAATGCCTGAGCAGAGATGCTAATTGGGCCAGATAATAATGGAGTTCTCTACATCCCAGGTGGTGAGTGGGCACCCAAAGGAGAGGACTGTCTCCAAGGTAAAGTGCTAAGAATATCTGTAAGATGCTGGCTCTCCATTGCCTCCCACCCAAGCATAGGATATCCCATTGTGAAAATTACAAGAAACAAGCCTTTTCTATGCAGTCGGTCTCACATTTGTGAAAGTTAGAGCTCTTGGTGTTTAAAATGGCATTTCTTTTTACTTTCGTTTTGTTTTATGCAGTGGAGTGATCATATTTGCTTATAGCTATTGCCATTCATATGACCTTTCGGCGCTGGAGAACCAGAAAATGGGATATAGGTCATGAAGGAGGGGAGACAAGAGTAATATGCTGGCTGAGAAAAAAAAGTAAGTAACAACATCCTGGAAAAGGCAAACACTCATAGAGAATAAAAGATTAAGTAAAACAAGTGAAATGTAAGCAGGAATAACCTGGTTACGTTAATGATTTTACACGTCTAATATGCTGGCGGAAAAAAACCTGCAACATTTACGTTTCTAATGTGCATGAAGCAGGAAAAGGGCGAATTGAACATATCCCCAATGATGGCTATGGCTAGTTGGATCATCACATAAATATATTTATGGACAATGAGCGTCATGAATAAATAAAGATTTTTCTATGAAGATTTGACTGGTAGAATACTATAACATATGACATCTCACAAGGATATGTGATATACAAGAAAATACTCTCTCATAACATTGAATACATATGAGTGCTGAGTCCTTCATTAACATTTACACTTATATTATGCTGGCTGAAAAAAACTTGCCACATTTACCGTTCTAATGTGCACAAAGCAGGGAAAGGGTGCAGTACCACAAGCTATTCCTAGGTGTCCTTTGGGACTTCTTTTGGGCACATAAGGTTCTATGTTACAGTGATGCCAACACAGAAAAAAAGTGTTCATTTTCCATTGGAATTTAACATCCAAGTGCTATACTTTGTAAAACGCCCTGTTTCTGAAACTGTTAAATCCTAAAAAAAAAATAACCAGTAGAATTTATTTGCAAAACACAAAAGTTAAAATAAAAACAGAAACAGTCTTAAAAAAGCAATTTAGACTAAAACGCACATACAACACAGGCAGGAAGTTCTAAACACAGCAACATGTTTTGAAAAAATTGCCTACTGAGGTGAAAATTCTATGTAAAATTTGAGCAAAAGACTGCTAAATTCCTGTCAATAAATAGGCTGTACACAGGGCTGGCTCTAGGGCTGTGCAACAGGTGACACCGCACCAGGTGTTGACTTTGGGTGTGGCATAGTTTTTGTAAGTGTATTACAATTCTAAAAGCACCTGCTGTTGGTGTTTCTTGACACCAGCTATTTTCAGGCAACCATAAAATTGTGCACATAATTCCATGATTAAGGTTCTTTCTGGAGAGAGGTCAGAAATCTGTCTGGTGGAAGTTTTGACTCTATCGATAGGTAGCGCAGAGGGTTACTATGCCAGCTGTAAAGAACAGCTGTGCGACCAGTGCCACCACACCTGGTGTTGACTTCAGCTGGGGATGGAGTTTTTGCAAGTGTATTATAATTTTAAAAACACCTGCTGCTGGCGGTTCTTGACCACCAACTATTTTCAGGCAACAATAAAAATGTCAACATAACTCCGTGATTAATGTTCTTTCTGGAGAGAGATTGGAAATCTGTCTAGTGGAAGTTTTGATTCTACCGCAAGGTAGCACAGAGGATTACTTTACCTGCTGCAAAGAACGGCAGTGCAACTGTTACCACCGCACAAGGTGTTGACTTCGGGTGGGGGCACAGTTTTTGCAAGTGTATTATAATTTTAAGAGCACCAGCTGTTGGCGTTTCTTGCCACCAGATATTTTCAGGCAACAATAAAAATGTCAACACAACTCTGTGATTAATGTTCTTCCTGGAGAGAGATCAGAAATCTGTCCTTGGAAGTTTTGACTCTATGGTAAGGTAGCGCAGAGGGTTAATACATAAATTCTGAAATAAAGCAAATCAGAGAAAAACACAATGTTGTTGCTTGGCTTGATTAGAGTGCCGGAATTGTAGCAACGTGAGCACCGACAGACTGGAAATTCCATCAATATAAGCACAGAATTGGAATCCCAGCAAAAACAAAACGTTCCGAAACCAGTAATAAAACTGTTTCCAAATGTGTAAATTGAATATTTAAACAAAATAAACAATACAAGTAAAATGTGAGCCCGCATTTGTAATCCTATGCAAAAGCAAACAGTCATGAAAGCAAATGGCTGAAAAAAAACTGGCACATTTACCGTTCTAATGTGCACGAAGCAGGGAAAGGGTGCAGTACCACAGGCTGTCCCTAGGTGTCCCTTTGGACCTCTTTTGGCCACATAAGGTACTGCACCCTGCAATCGTGAATTGAACACATCCCCAATCACTTTTGGGCACTGTGCTGAAAAATTAAGTGCGGCATCCATTTTGTGAAAAGTTTTACGCTGTGCCTTCAGGATATGAGGAAGGGGAGACCAGAGAAATATGCTGGCTAAAAAAAGCAAGCACTCATAGATAATGCTAGATTAAGTAAAGCATGTCAAATGTAAACAGGAATAACATTGTTACGTTAGCTGAGAGCAAGAATGCTGTGGGTAAAGTCCCCCAAAGAACAGATAAGCACAGCAAAGTGTAATCATACAGTAGTTAGTCCCTGCTTCCAAAGAAAAAAGGAGGGACAAAGAGGCATGACTGACCACTAGCAAGCAAGGATTTTTAAATGACACTGAAACAAACAAATGAAATGGCTTTAAGTTTACAGAAGTATACTAAAAGTATACAAGAGGCTCTACGCTTCTGCTCAACCTAAAAATGACTGACATAATAAAGGAGACTGAAGCTATTTTAAGCTGTCAGCACACAACAGACTGTAAAAGTCAATGTCTATCTCTCACGCTTATTGAAGAATCACACCCCTAAGAGTTTCACCCCATAAGACGATAAATGCACTTCAGTGGCAAGCATAGCATGAAAACATGTCCTACAAGGTTCAAAACAAAGACAGTGTAGTATTTTATGAGTGTGAATGGCCCCTTTTGGCTCCTGAAAGATTCTGTAGAGTGATGACATAGATGTTAGAATGTGGTGAAGCGAATGGAGGTTTAGAATGTAGAGTTCGCGATTACACACAGACAAATAAAGACATGTAATACAAAGCTCCATGTGTGGCATATTCTTTGGCAGGTGCCCAGACTGGGAAGGGCACTACAACTGGCCAAAAAATAGGGGACAAGTAACCCGAAGCTTGACAGTGCTCTCCCAGAGATTTTGCCATGGTCCAAGCAAACTGCTTGTGCATGCCACATGTCCCTTCGATGAAGTGCAGAATTGACATTTGGCGTATGTGGAGTCAAATCGCAACTCCAGCCGGTGTGAGGAGTTTGAAGAAAAAGAAAGCTTCACTGAGACGTCAATGCATCATTGGTCAATAAACTATGAGCATGGCCATACTGGAATGTACCCGTCCACTGTACAAAAAAAAGCTATACAGTGAACGGAGCGATAAAGCTAAATGCAGCCACAAACAGATACAGCAAATATTGTGAAGTGACAGAGCAGTTAATAACAAAGCATATTGTAGTTACACTTACCTGAGCCTTGAGAAGAAGAGCTCTACAACCTCGGAGCAGTGGGCAAGGAGACCCCAGAAGAAGCACAGGGGTTGTGCTAACATGAAATGCCTATACCTGAAGAGGCACACCACTAAAGCTGCTGGTTAGCTCCAATGAAGACCAAGAAAGAGGTTACAGTTCCACAGACTGTCCAAGATGACTCAGAGGCCAGGATGTCACAAGGCCTCAGAGATAGACAAATTCACCAAAACTGCCAGATGAAGTAACTGAAGAATCATGCTGATAATGGTGTAAAAGAAGTCACAAAGAAAATGTGGCAAACTGATGAACGTACATACTGTCAAATTAAAGAAGCTTGAATCTCAAGTTCCATCCAATACCGCATGTAGACTACGAAAGGTATATTTTCAGTCAAGAATGAAAACGAGTTGGTGAAACCATAGATGAATTTGTTCAGAGACTGGATAAGCTCATAAAACACTGTAGATTCCATTAATTTAATGACTAAGAAGCAATACGTCTCTGAAGTTTTTGACTCATGCCTGTGAGATTCATTCAGACAACGAATGCTGAGAGAAACTCTTCGTCTGGAGTGAGTTCTCATGGCTGCCAGAACTGAAGAGCGTGCTGATGGACAAGCTGCTGACATGGAGGCCGGAGGTACTAAAGTGAGTCAGCCATGGCCATGAAAAGCAAGCTGAGACACAAAGCTGAAGGACACAAGGTGATGTCTCCACAGAAAAAGAGGTTGTGTTTCAGATGTGGACTATTGTTTCCACACGAAAGTAAATGTCCAGCCATTGGACAGATATGCAAAAGCTGTGGTAAAGAGAACCATTTTGTAACCATTTGCAAGGAGAAGGAAGAAGTAAGGGCATCATGGTAAGAAGACAAAATGAGTGACCGAACGTTCCAGAAGCGACGATCGATCCATGCCCACAAGGCCAAGCAACAACATCAGTTGAGACAAAACGACACCAAATGAAGTTGATTGTCATCTAAATCATCGGCAAAAAGTTTGTCAGTGTTAGTATGAAGTGAAAGTGAAGAAGATGTTTGTACAATGTCGATGTTTACATAAGAAAAATTAGCACATGTTGGACTGGCCACATGCACAGAAAAATACCAGTCAAACGAAAGTTGACATCAAAAAGCACCCAAGTCCTTCAAACATTGTCTGAAAATCACACTGAAGATAAATAGTTGTTCAATACTTTTCATTATCACCAGTGGTGTGTCAATAAACATTATGCCTGGGGAGAAATGTAAGAAACTGTCTCCATTGTCACAACTGATGCCATCGAAAACCAAAGTGTACAAATGCGCTGCATTGACATCCTTGAAAAGTAAAGGTTCATTCGCAGGGATCTTCAAACACAAGAAAACAAAAGTGCAAGAACCTATTTATGTACTTCAAGGTACAGCGTCAAGTGCCTATTTACTCAGTTTCAGCACACCTGCTTATGTGGGACTGATCACAGTAAACTACAATATGAATGCTCATAATGAACTAGCCAGTTCCCTTCATTGTTCCATGAATTTGGAAAACTTAAGACTATGAAAGTACAAATGTCTGTCCTGTTGCTCAAAGTCACTGAAGATTTACTTTTCATTTACAAGAAGCTGCTGAAAAGGAACTCGATTCATTACTTAAGCATGACATAATTGGGCGTTCTACTGTTGAGATGCTATGGGTTTCTCCCATAGTGGTAGTGCCCCAAAACGACAGAGAAGAAGCTGTACATCATCTGTGTGGATATGCATCAAGAGAACAAGGCAAGTGAAAGGGAACGACATCCATTGCTGACATGATAACACAATTGAATGGTGCAACGGTCTTCTCTCGACTTGATTTTTATACAAGATACATCAGTTAGAGCTTGAGGAGAATTGCAGGTACATTAAAACCTTTTCTACACATATTGGTCTGTTTTGATACATAAGACTAAGGCCCTCATTATGACCCTGCCAGTCTTTGACTGCCAGGGTCACAGTCGTGGTCGCACTGCCGCCAAAGCGGTGGTCCGACTGCGACATTCTGACTGTGGCCATACCGCCACGCTCAGACCGCTAGCACTCCCACTTTCGAGCTGCCCGACGGCCTGGCGGTGCCGATGGTCCCAATCTGCCAGGGTAGCACTGCAAGCAGCGCTGCCCTGGAGATTATGAACCCTCTCTCCGCTTGCGTTTCCATGGCGGTTTCATGGGCAGTGCAGGGACCCCCTAGCCAGCCCTGTCGTGAAAATCACTGTCTATTATGAACCGGGGTCAATGTTGTGCGTTTCCTGCTGTGCCAGTGGGCAGAAACTGTGTTTCCGCCCGCTGACTCAGGGGGAAACTCATAATAGGGCTGGAGGGAAGGAGACCACACTGGCCTGCCAAACTCGTAATTAAGGCTTAAGTTTTAGTGTGGTATCAATTGCAGAGATTTTTCAAGATGTCATTAGATGTAGCAGACAGTTTTGAATGCTTTCAACTATAGCAATGACATATTAGTTTTCGGAGCTACACAGAAGGAGCACGATAAAGCTCTCAGGCAAGTGTGTTGTTTACTTGTTGATGCAGGTTTAATTCTAAGTGCTGAGAAATGTGAATTCAATAAGACAAAGCTAATATCTTTTTGACCATATCTTTTCTGATGGCGGTATTTTACCCCAGATCCAGCTAAAATATGAGTGTTGTCAAGTGCCAGTCCTCCACAAGATGTTTCCATGTTATGCTCATTTCTTGACATGGCCAATTATTATTCTAGATACATACAAGACTTTGCCACAGTGAGTGCTTCATTGAGAGAGCTAATGAAAAAGAAAGTTTCATTTCACTGAGTCAGTATATTAACATGTTAAAAGTGAAAGACATTATTACACATCAGTCATGGCACCAACATACTTGACCTCTTATCAGTGACAGTGAATACCAGAAGTTTTAAAATGCCAAAGGTGAACTGTCTGTGACACTGGAAGGCATTATCCTGAGAGGTTTGAGAACTGTCATTCCGGAGCGTCTGCAACAACAGATAATCGAAGTAGCCCATGAAGGCCAACGTGGAATCGCTGCCCCACAATGAGCTCCACAAGAGCGAGTCTGGAGTTGAAAGAGTTGAAGGCCTGTCATTTTTGCAACTGCTTGTAATAACAAACTACTCAACACCCCTAAATATGTCAGAGTTGCCAAAGCGTGCATAAGAAAGAATTGCTAATGACTTTTTCGGTCCACTTGACAATGGACATCACTTGATGGTGATTGTGGATGAATACTCCTGCTTTCTATTGATAGAATATCTCTCATCTGTCACTCAGAAAATAGTCATCACATGATTGGATGGCATCTTTGCAACAATGGGCATTCCTGCAGTTTTAAAATCTGTCAATGGCCCACCTTTCAATTGTCGAGAATTCAGAGACTTTTTCAATCTGCTTAATGTGAAGCATCAGAAGAACACATCTCTGTGGCCAAAGGCTAATGGCGTTGTTGAATGTTACATTAAAGAAAGTTGTTCAACTTGCTGCATTAGAGAAGTTTGACCTTGAGACTGTCTTGAATTTTACCCTATGGGCTTGCCATTCAACTCCCAAGTCATCCACAGGTGAATGCCCTGAAATGTTGATGTCCGGGAGGGCAATGATGACCAAGTTACCTCAGTGGACCACCACAACATTAAGACTTGATGAAGAGACCCTCACAAAAGACTTGAATCATTAAAATAAAATCAAGGCCTATACTGACAAGATACAACATGCCAAAGACATTGGGGGTTATTCTAACTTTGGAGGAGTGTTAATCCGTCCCAAAAGTGACGGTAAAGTGACGGATATACCACCAGCCGTATTACGAGTTCCATAGGATATAATGGACTCGTAATACGGCTGGTGGTAAATCCGTCACTTTTCCGTCACTTTTGGGACGGATTAACATCTCCTCCAAAGTTAGAATAACCCCCATTATTTCCAAAAGAGGCGATCAAGTGCTCGTCCATCAGCTGAAAGACAACGCAAATCTGATGACCCATTTGATGCAAGTCATTCCATGTTGTAACCAAAAAAGGACGTATCGTAACTGCCCAACGTCTTAGGAGATCCATCAAGTGAGGCTCCTCGCATTTCAGACATGTGGCTCATTGCTCATCAGATAGTAATGTCAACGCAGAGACTGGTTCAGAAAAGACAATTGGAAAACCACAGACTGCTGTTGCTCCTGTATTCACAGAGAATGGACATGGGCCTGCTATAGCCATGCCTACTCGGAGGGAAAGGATGATATTTCAGTTGAAAGGCCCAGAGGATGCACTCTCCCTGTAGCAAGAACCCAGTACAAAGGATATGCCTGGGCAACCTAAAGTAACTTCCTGTGCAAGTTCCTGGTCTGATGTATAAAAGAAAATTATTTCTTTGTATATGTGAAGCTCCTCCACTCCGGTATTGGCATGCTTCATCATTGGGCCCACCCCGGCCCCTAAAAGCCAGGGTGGGTCAACCAAATTCCAGGGAGCACTTTTGATATTATTACTACTGGGGGGACTATAAGAATAAAAATACCTCACACAGGCCAAGGTATCTCTTTATTAGAGGTCAACGTGGGTAGGGGTTCAAATCACCTTATTGGGGGTTTCTAGGATATAATAGTCCTATGACCCTAAACTATGCCGTCAACATGTTTCCGCTCCTATCCTATAGCCTACACAGTCCAGGGCTTTCCTTGGGATGTATGTGGAATCTGTTGCCCCGGTGCTAACGTGCATTCCGTGTCCCATGTGTTGCATGAGTTTTCCCAAACAGACACCCATGTTTTTGGCACATTCACAGATTTACTAGATAGACTAGTAAACCTGGGAATGCATCAAAAAGGTATGTCTTCCTAGGTGAGACATAACAAAGAGAAATATGTTTCTCATCGCTATTTCCTCTTTGTACGTGTGCTGCCTTCTACAACACACATAGAAAGAGGAAAAGGCCTCTGCGATGTCCCTTCCTGCACATAAAATAATCCTGGTTGTAATGCAGACACCCTTGTACCATGGTGTTAGGGTGCCTGCAGTGGCGCTTGGATGCCACATGGGCACCAGCACACAGAGAGAGCAAGAATGCGCCATATGTTAGTAACTATGGTGCATTCCTGCTCTCTCAATTTGACACGGCACAGAAAGTTGTGCCAAATGATGATACATCTGGTCCTTATGGTTTAGACAAATTCATCTGTATTCATTTGTTACATCACTTTTCTGTCTTTGTTTACTTTATTAGTCAGGGATCACTAATGCAGCTCTAGACACCAATGGACCCATACCCCTGCACATCTACAACCTGGGAACAAAACTAATCAGCACCACCCTGACCCAAATCACCAACACCTCTATTGTGTCCAACACTTTCTCGGATGAATGGAAACTTGCAGAAATGAATACCCTCCTCAAGAAGCCCACAGACAAACCTAATCAACTGAGCAATGTCTGATCAATCTCCCTGTTCCCAAATTTAGCCAAAGTGACTGAGAAGGCCATTAACAAGCAGCTCACAACCCACCTTGAAATTCACCATCTTCTAGGCAAGCACACAATCAGGATTCAGAAAGAACCACAGCACTGAAACAGCATTCATCCCGGCCACTGACCAAGGAGAAACAGCAGCCCTCATCCTGCTCAACCTCTCTGTGGCCTTCTACCCTGCCTCCCACAACACCCTCAACAGAAGCCTCCACGAGATCGGCATACAAGTATCCACACTCAAATAGGTCTGTTCCTTCCTGATTGGAAGAACCCAAATTGTCAGGCTGCACCCTTCACATCAGACACCAAGAAACTGATCTGCAGTGTCACAAAGGGAACATCCTGCAGCCCCACTCTTTTCAATATATACATGACACGGCTCACCAACATCCTCCAATCACAAGGCAGCACCGTCATTTTCTATGCCGATGACACCCAACTCATTCTCTCCATGAAGTATAAGACGAACACTAACAGAGCTAACTTCATCAACATCCACAGACCATGCAAGATATTTAGGGATCATCCTTGACAGCTCAAGTAAACGCAGTCTGCACCTCTTGTACATGCTTAGAAAAATCTTCAAATGGTTGCCTCAGAACACCAGACAGACCATCATATAAGCTCTTATCACCAGCAGGCTGGATTACGGAAATACTCTGTAAACCAGAATCTCCAAACAACTCATACACAGACTCCAGACCATCCAGGACGTAGCAGCAAGTCTCATACTCGACCTCCAATGCTGCATCCACATCACAACACACCTCAGAAAGCTTCACTGGTTCTCCATTCACGAGCACAGCCAAATGAAACTTCTCACGCAAACATACAAAGCCCTACACAACACAGAACCTGAATACCTGAACAGCCACATACACTTTCACCAGCCCACCAGACACCAATGCTCTGCCTCACTGTCTCTCACACACATGCCCAGCATCCATAAAAGCAAAACTGGAGGTCACACATTCTCTTACAGTGCACCCAAGACATGGAACAACCTCCTTCAACACATAGAGCCACATCCTCACATATTGAGTTCAGCAAGTAGCTGAAGACCTGACTCTTCATTTAGGCACCTTGGGACCACACACCTTGCTCAAGCACCTGGGTACCATCTCTGGTATTAGTGCTCTCTACAAATCAACATAACATAAGATAAGGTAGAACGCATTCTAAAGAGCTTTCTGTTTGAAGAATCTTCAGAAAGTGGGTAAAAAGCCCACTTTAGGTGATTTTTCAAATTTTTAATTGGGCCAGTATATAAAAATATTAGTCATGTTGGTAGGAAACTGGCCAGCTGGCAACCCTAACTCACACTGGATGCTTTATTGACCAAAAAGAATAACAGCTTTGGCTACTCCTGGAAGTACGGAAATGATCCATTTGTCTCCAGTCCTGCAATCCTTTCTCTTGTGACATTGCAGTCCAGACTCATGTATGGATCTATTAAGTACTGTTTAATACACTGACATTTTAATGATAGGCCCTGTTTTATTCATCATACAACTGTCACGTGCATAATTGTAAAAGACTGCCATGTTTAAGACCCACTGTCATTCTTCCTAGCAGTCTTGGGGCACAATAGATACAGAAGACCGTGAGTAGCCAGTCACTGCTCTTCTTACATACATACTGCAGCACATGAGCCACTGATTCATGCTCAGTTCAGAAAATGTTGCCAACCGGTGAAAAGACTGTGCTAACCCACAAGTTAGATATAAAAGCAAAGCAGTAGCTTTTATCCTAAAGGAAGAAGAATAACATATATATATGCCTTTTATGTGAATCTGTGTTAGATTACCCACTTTATTGCAACTCAATGGAATGTTACATTGACCTTGAAATGCTTGAAACCCATACATTTTCAAAGGCCAGCTTCCAACTAATTGAATCTTCCTTTGAAATTTAAAGTAATATTTAGAGAGAATACGCTGTCCTGGTAAGTGAATACCACCCTTTTCTTACAAGTACGATGTAGATTGCTAGCCTGTTACACATATATAATCAATTCATTAATTATGCCACCATGTGGCTGGAACTATTGGGAACTCCAATTGTCATTGATTAACTTTAGATCGAAACATGAATTCCCCACATCCCACTAGGCCCAAGAATTTGGACTTTTGAGACAGATAAGAATACACTGCAGGTCAACAATTTATCAACATTTAAAATAATTTTAATTTAGATGGAAGTCAAGAATGAGAGCTGGATTAAGGTTCAAAGTTTTTCTTAAGTATTTTAATATTTAAGTTCTTTTATTAGCAATTCATCAGTTTTCAATACAATTACAGAACAATGCATAAACCGTGTTCCATAAAATCGAATCCCCATTTTATTCTAATATAAAGTGAAAAGAAAACATCAACAGAACCCAGAAAGAGCACTAGTTTCGAGAAGTGAAAGCATACAAGGTGTAACAAAACTGAGAGGTTCAGGAAACTCAGTAATGTCTCAACAGCATAAATTCAGAACAGAATTAAGTAGCTCTCGGAGTGAATCTGAGATGAATCAGCAAAGAGTCAAAATTATCTGAGTAAAGAGCTCTCAAGAATGTCTGAGATAGGGACTCTCATCTAGCATTTCCACCTGTCTTCTCTCTATATTTTTCCTCATCTAGCCTGGGAACACACATTTATACAATATTAAAAGGGAAGTAGTTGTGAGTTTTCCGGAGATAACGTCTGGTTTCAGCCAATGAGCATGTCTTCATGAGAACAGGAAAGCTTCCATTGATTTTGCAAGTTGAATAAAGAAAATCTTAAGCACAAGATACATTTATATATATTCTCCGCAGCATTAGAGATATTCTACTCTTTTTCCCCAGCATCTTACTTTACAAGACAAAAAGAAGTCAAGGTAAGTACAATACATTCCACAATGAGATCACTCCAGTTATCATACGCCGTCACTGACAGAGCGTATTCATAAAGAAATTACTTTTAAGATTAATCTAACATTGCAGTACTTTTTGCATGGGTCAAATGGGTAAAAAGCTAAAACCTAACACTCTGTCTATTCATTCTACTGTTGCAACAAGACATTTGGGTCATGAAAAGATATACACTAAACTAAAACAGTTATTGTTAGAAAAAATTATTAAACAGGGCAATAGATTATTTGCATGATGAGCAAAGCAGTAGCCGAGGGAACAATCCAACGGCAGCTGGGTGGGGCCCTATCAGATGCATGGGCCCCTTGACATGGTGGGTAACATTGCAGAGTTGTATTGTCTTTCCCTGGGGGAGAGAAGTCGAGTGTGGTGATTCGATTAATTCTGCATGTCCTGTGTGATTTATTTTGCGCGTATCTGTAGGAGTGGAAGACCGAGGCTTCCAGTTGAACAGGCTGAAGATGGGAAAGTGCCCTCCCCTCTTATCCCTCAAACCACAGCAGCGGTGCTGCTAAAGCTGTCCTCAGCTTGTGAATTGAATTAACACCCTGCTCAGGAAGCCGTGCAGGTGATTTTTATGTTGAACCAGTTCTTTTCCAGAAGACGTGGCAGGATAAACATCCCCTCAGAGACCCGTCTTCTGCAGCGAACAGGAAGATCACATTGTTCACATAAAACCTGCTATAGTTTGGCAGTATTCCTGTACAATATGAGGAGAGAGATGACACACTTTAAATGTAGGCATTGTATCATACCCCCTTATATGTTCTAATGAAAGAAAAGAAAGGATGTTATGGAAGGGGACAGTTTTGGTGGCAATATCAGTGACCAAAGATGTCAAATGTCCTGGGATTACCTTTGTTTGTTGTATATCTAAGACATTCAGTGCACAAAATATTCATAATGGTGCTCAGAGAAGGTGGGTTTGAATTCGATGTTAAGATGTGTGAAATTAACACTGGCACACAGATAGAGTGGCAATTTTCTTTTTCAGTTTTTTAAATTATTTTGCAGTTAATAACACAACATAATTTATAAAACTGTTACTGATCCATACACTGTCATCTTGACATTGTAAATTTTTTTGTGTTTCCCACACGCAGAGCTATATGCTTTGAACAGTGAGAAGCAACAATGTTGCATCTAATATCATTCTATCTTTTGCAGTGTATCTTTATAAACATACAGCTACCAGTTATTAACAATTAACAGTTCCAGACCATTATAGAAAGAGGCGACCAGCATTAACCCATGGACATAGGTGACTATAACCACTGCACAAGGCTGACATGTAAAAAGCCTAGTGTGTATATCGTAGGAATTGTCGAGGGAAAGTCCTGCTACCCTACCTGAGATCTTCCCAAAGGGTCTTTCAAAAATCAATAGGTTTTCATCAATCACATCTTATGCTGGCCACATCTCACCATATTACTATTTTGTCAGGCAGGCATCTAAAATTGCATCCCAGTTGGTTGGTGCAACCCTCTCCTCAACTTGCTTTTAAGTGTATACCCTTCACACTCTACCCGCTTATTGAGCTCATCACCCAATGTTGTATTTCTTCCACACCTTGTGTTTCCAGCTCATGGATATAGTCCGTCTCGCCAACCTGAGTGCCTAACCCATAAATCTATTTGTTACCATGTGAGTCCAGGTAGATGTGTGACTCTGTAATCTCCAATGGTTACGATCTACCAGTATCATGGTGATAGTGGCTATTTATTCTATTTACAAAACACTTAAGTGTTTGATATGTATCTTAATTATTTTGTACATGGAATAATTATTGCTGAGCAGAAATATGTGAGCTGTTCAGTGCCCAGAAAAATGAATGTTGGTGCACAGAGAATGGGCGTTTGATATATGATTTAAACATTTGTTAAGCAAAAGTGAATATTAGTGTGCAAAAAAGCGGTCTTTTATTCCTAGAGAAATCTTTGTAGCACAGAGTAACAGTGCCCAGAAAATGAGTGTGTCACGTGTATCTGAAATATTTATCAAACAACCACCCCAGGCTCATATTTATACTTTACTATACTATACAAAAGCTGTGCAAACTTACAAACTATAATTGTATTTTGTAAGTTTGCGCTGCTTTTGCGTAAAAAAATGACACAAATGCGGCACAAAAAAAGTATAAATATGGGCCCCAGTGTTTTGGCGTTGTTTGTAAAATCTCAGAAAACGAAATGAAGTACCTACATTTGAAAGAAAGTCTGTCATTGAAGACAGGACTACATGTTAGCTGGTTTTCTGCAACTGTGCAACGTGTCACACACAGCCCTGAACCACAGAAGCACTATTTGGCAAATGTTGCCTTTTAAAGCACAGCAATAAAATCCAGGAATAAAATCGCTGTTCTACAGGGTAGAGATAGGTGAAACTGCCAGCAGCCCACACAGGCTTTTTGGGCCAGCACTTCTGGCAACTTTTATATTGCCATTCAGGCCTAACATCACAACTTGCACTGGATAGTTGCCAGACATAGGTGCAAGTAATGGTCGATTTCAGTTCCACTCTGCCACCTGCAATTCTATTGGAGCTAGGTTTAGCCAGGTACAACTCTTTAGGCAAGGATTTTTTTCAGAACAGATATTTGATTACGTGGTCTTTAGCTTGGGATGTCAGTGACAGTTTGTCCAGATTCAAATGTCAGCTAGGGTGTTTTCTCTGAGCAGAGATCTGATGATGTAATTTTTAGCTTGGGATATCAGTGACAGGGAACAGGGGGGCTCATGTACAGAGAATGCATTTAGTAAAAGTGGTCGCAATATGCAAACTGACTTTTACCGAGGACATTGGTATTTTGTGAGAGAACTTATGTAATGATAGGTTGTTTCACAAAATACCAAATCGTAATGGGTTGCAATTTGACCTACCTCATGAATATTAATGAGGTAGATCGCAAATTGGGACCTACTATGATTTTCTGCCACGACAGGTAGGATTAGGTACTCTTAAAAATGCTTTTTTCAACATTCACAAAGGAGGAGGAATTCCATTTGCGAATAGGTCACCACTTCCTTTCAATAATCAGTATAATATTCAGTGGCGGGAGATGGATTTGAAAAGTGGTGGGGCGAAATGGTTCGACCTAAGTATAAGGAGCTAGCTAATGCAGCAAGAAAGCCTGAGTTGAAAGAGGAGGTGTGAGGGGAATTTTCTAACCTGGGTGCGAATGGCACACTCCTGCGCTCACCACACTGCACATACAAACCCAAGACTCACCGTGCACTCAGACATTCAGCTCTCTCTCCCTTACTCAGGTGCACAACACACCCTCCTCTCACATCGCAGCCCTGCCCTGCTTGCACTTACACAGCTACCCAAACTGACACAGCTTATCCTGCTCTCACACAGGCACACATCTCACCTATTTACAAAGGCACATCACTCACACAGACACCACTCACCCTCCTCCCACACAGCAACACTGCTCCACCTGCTTTTACAAAAGCACATTGCTCACTTTGCTCTCTCACTGACACAACACTCAACCACCAATCACAGGTACACAGCACTACCTAAACTCATAGAGGTGCACCGCTCCCCTTGCACTCACAAATGCCCATTGTACTCACATAGCACATCACTCATCTTGCACTTGGAAATATACTACTCACCCTGTGCTCACACAGACATATTATGACCCTGGAGGTCCATGGACTGCCAGGGCTGCTGTGGCAGTCTCACCGCCGCGGGACTAGTGGTGAAGGCTGCCATATTACAACGCGGCTGTTGGGCCACTGCCAAACCGACGCTTCCCCACCCATCCTGCCGCTTCACCGTGGCCTGCTGGGCTGGAGGTGGAAACCTCCAGCCTGGTGGGAGTCAAATAACCACCGAGGTTATTTGGACTTGGGACACCACCAGCATTTTCATGGCAGTCCGACTGCCATGAAAATGCTGGTGGAAAGGAATCTCAGTAACAGGAAATTGCATTTCTGTCAACCGGAATACCCTCCCAAACACCTCTGCACACATGTACGCATGCACCCACACATGCACAATCGCACACAGACACCCCCCATGTACGCATAAACTCTCCATTCCCCCACCCCCTTCCCTTCAAGTACATACATACCCAACCCCCACCCCCTCACTCATCTTCACACAACCGCACCACCACCTCCAGTCATACCTCACCTCACGCACACGCGCACACACACCAAATACACATACAAACATACACGCACCAGCATGCATGCACTCACTCACTCACACCCCATTCCCCCTTACTCATTTACCCATTCACACTCCCCCACCCCTGTCCCCTTGCAGGTGACACTTACCTCATCTGACAAGGTACTACTCCATGAGAGGACGGGACCCGGCACTTCCACCACCGGCAGCGCCCCGCCACCAGTAATCTGACACACAGAATTACAGGTCGTAATTCTGTGGGCGGTCTATTTCTGGTATGGCGGTGCTGGCGGTGGAACTGCCTAAGCACCGCTGTCGCAAATGCCACTGGATATCCGACTGCTGGCAGTGCAGATTTCCAGCTGTAGTCGTAAAACGTCGGTCTGAAGACTGCCAGCACTTCCGGCGGCCGCGGTGGTCTTCAGAAAAGACTGCCACAGTTGTAATGAGGGCCATTGTTCTCCCTGAAAACAGGCACAGATCAGGCTGCAGGCGCACTCAAGGCCATGGAGGCAGCCAGTCCAGTTTGGCCAGAGAGTGAAGGTACTTTCCAGCTACAGTGTGTAGGAGAATCATAGATGGGTGGTGTGGGATGAGGGGTAAAGGAGGCCAAGCAGAGGAAGGGGCAGTCTGCAGCAACTTGGTAAACCACACTGGTAGTTACCAAATCATCAACAGGAGAGTAAGGCTTGGGGCAGTGCAGGAACCGTGTGACTCTGGCAGTATTAAAGAAGGTTGTAAATGCGAGGCTTTAGCTTTTCACAAGGTTGCGTACCATCAGTATAGTGTGTCCTTTGGCTGTCGGTGAGCTTATGCTTTCTATTAAAAATATGGCCTTAGAAATAACTCTCAGAATGCAATGGGTTGGTTGGAGGTTGGCTAAAGAAAGGAATGGATGGAGATGTCACACTTGGTAATGGAGTTAAACATTGGACATAAAAACGAACAATGAAAGAAGAGGTTTGGAAAGCTACAATTAAAATTAGATTTTATTCCCCCCACCTATATAACATGAAAAATTCCTCTAGCCCCTTTACCACTTCCCTTGCAAAAAAACTATATAGAAATTTGCAGGGCAAGTGGTGGAGGGGAGCAGGGAACTGCATGTAAATTGAGACATATGCAAAAAATGGCAATGAAAGCAGAAAAGCAAAAAAAAAACGGGAGGGTAATGGAAGAAAGGGCAGCACGTGGGTGTACCATTTCACTTTTATAAAGTGAACTAAACTCTCCAAGATATGCAAAGCTAAATGATTTAACTCTTTCCGTTTTTTGCTTTTCTGTCTTTTTATTTCAAATGCACCACAGAGATTTTCACTCGTGACTTGTCCACTTGACAGCAATGAACCTATGTGATAAAAAATAAAGTGACTCCTATTCTTGAACTTGTGAGCTCACGTCATGTGATGAGGATGAAACCACGTTTACAGCAAGGTTAATTGGCACGTGTGATAAGAATGGTCTCTAGAAGGGAACTCAGGACTGCAACCACGACATGGGTTGAGTTGCTCCCCCTCCCCCGAGGACGGAAGAACTATTCAGAGCCAAGAATGAGAAAAATAGCCTTGGTGCCACTCACTGCCACTAAGAGTGCGGGCCTTGAAGGCAGGGGGTTAATGTAAGGAGTAAGGGTTACAAAAGTAAATAGAAGACATCGCACTCAAATGAATGAGTGATGAACAGCTGACAAACCGTGTGAAATGTCAAATAAACTAGGTCCCCAGCACCCAGACAAAACGCACGCACAAAGTAAGAAAAAACACAGTTTACCCGGGCAGTCTTCTTCAATATGAGTATGCATGATATTTGACTGCATGGCCCAGGATTCCCAACTCTACCCTTCCCTTCTTCTACCCTATCAAATGTTGGGATAGAGTTGGAGGCAGACCCTTTTTCTCTATTCCAACTCCTGGTAGGGTTAAAGGACGCATGATTGACAATCCCTGAAGCTACATTATCTGGTGCTGTAGTGCCTCACGCTAGTGCAGCATGTCAGATATGTATTGTGTGAAGGCTGGGCTGTAACAGCCTTTGCCTGACACATGCACAATGCAGCTAGAGAAGCCCTCTTCTGGCACCTACCTGACATTATAGCTTTTACATGCAAGCTAACGATCTATGAAGTCATTTGTTTTGAAGTAAAAGCTGTAAAAGGTAAAGCAATTAGTGGCAGAGTGAGGTTGTGGGTCGATGCCCTGATGCACTCTATGAAGGAGCCGCTGCTGAAAATATTAATGTTTTGTGATTGGATATTGGTCGCAAAACTTTAATACATGCCATTAGGAATTGGTATTTGGATGCAAACTCTAAATATACCCATTCCAAATGTCAATTTGGTATGGTTTCTTCAACCCATTTAACAAATCAGTAAGTCTTGGTCTGTTACGGACCACTCAAAAATGATTGTATCACTCACTAAAAACATATCAAAATCCATGTCATACTCCTGAAGATAGGATCCTGCTGTGTGAGGGATTGGGCATGGAGGGTGGAGGTAGTTCCACACATACCCTCTTTGCTCTTACGGCAATGTAGCACTTGTAGAACTACCCAGTGACTGTACTTTTAAGATTAGTCCTCAAAATAATCTGTCTTTAACTTTCTCCCCTGTGGTGGTATGATGTTCACAATAGATAAAAGTGAAGACTAACCATTTGACTGGGCTTCTTCTTTCATAGTCCTGTTGACAACTGGGAGGCATGTGGCTTACGGATGTTTTTCATAATCTTGAAAGCCTCTGATATATTTTTACAAGTCGTTTTGTAATTAAGAGAGTGTGCCACTGGTCTTTAGGTTCATGCCCATACCAGTACCTCAGAGACCCCGCATGTTGGGCTTTTGGCAGAGTTTCTCTGTAGGTCAATGAGCAACTGTGGGACTTCCACCCAAGCTCCTACGACTGGTGGATGTTTAATATGGAAGGGGTTATTAAATCTTTGATGGATGCAGAACACCTGCAAAGTATATGGAAGATGCCCCATATCTCTGCCTAAGGTATACACTATCAGTAGGGTGGATATGGGACATCCATTAATTTTTGGATGATGCCCTGCATCAACCCTATTCAGTATATATACCCAGATATACACTAAGTATGGCAGAGGGCACATGAGGCAATTCTAGTTTTCAGTGATGTTTTCTGTTTATTTTCTGCCTGCTTTGTGATATAACCTTGGCATCTAAAACTGGGGTAGCAACAGTACAAGGGTTGGGGGGTGTTTGAAATACTTTACAGAACCATGCAGGGCATGTTGCAGTACTAAACATGCATGGTCTGCTGACCCTAGCAGGCCACCATCCCTGTGATGGCCTCAAATCCAATTTGTGATCTACATCAAATCAAATCAAATAGCATGTAAAGTGTGTGGCTACATTATAGAGTGTCCCAGCGCTATCGGTTAATTGACCACTGATCTCCCAAGAGAGGAGCAAAAGCTAAAAGGCACAGTTGAATAGCCAAGTTTTCAACTCATGTTTAAAGGAACCAGCATCCTTAATGGAACAAAGGTGCAGGGGAAGAGCATGCCCGCAGTAGTTAACACAGAAAAAGAGGTACCTCCCATCTCTTCCTCTTTATCCTAGGCACGACTGCCAGCAATGCTTCAGCAGAATGTAAGGTCTTGGATGGGTAATCGTGGGGAAGTCTCTTAGTTGGATATCTTGTGCCTAGGCCATAGAAAGCTATGTTGGCTAACATGAGTCCCTTTAACTTCTTTCTCGTCCAACTAGGCATCCTGTGTGGCTCATTGAAATGGGCCTGAAGAGAGATGTTCCTCTGTATGTTAAGCATGTGCCAGGCTGCAACATTCTCCACCAACTGGAGTCTCTTGATTTGATACAGAGGGAGACCTCAGTATAATGCATTGGCATAGTTCAGCTGGGAAGTTATGAGGGCATAGGCTACCATATTCTGACAATGAGCAGTAACAAAAACTTGCTCAGAAAACAGGGGAGGCCAAAATAGGTCCCAACTCCACTCTCCACCTGTTGTTTGAAGGACAGGTTGTTATCAAACTTCTCTCCAAGATTTCAAATCACTGTGGCAGGAGTCGGAGGAGATGGAGTCGAACTAGGCCAAGCCTCTCCACCCAAGATGGGGGTGGTCCAAAAACCAACACCGCTGTCCTACCTGTGTTGCACTGGAGATTACTCAAGCGCATTCACTGGGACACCACTGACAGACACGCTTCAAATCTATTTTGGGCAATAGAGATGTTCCGATCCCAAGGTATAAGGATCTGTGTGTCATCAGTCTAAGAGATGATCTGCACTTCTGGAGAACCCCAAACTTTAAGGGTTTGAAGACACACGCTAATGGCGGCATCCACACAGACTGAGATCTGCTTGATAAGAAGGAGCTCAGCCAGCCTAGCGCAGTCCCACCCATCCCGATATCCCGCAAGCGTAGCATCATGATAGGATGGGAACCTGTGTCAAATGCCGCAGAGATATCCAATAATAATAAGGCGATATTCTTCCCATTATTCACAGCCAGTTTAATAGCATCAGAAACCTCTACAAGAGTGTATTCAGTGCTGTATCCCAGGCGAAATCCCAATTGTTAAAGATGCAGCAACTGTTTGGCGTCAAAATAACTGTAAAGTTGGAAATTGATCAATTTTTCAAGCATCTTTGAAAATGCTGGCAACAAAGAAATCAGCCTGTAATTGGCCAGGATGGTCTGGTCTGCAGAGGTTTTTTTTAGGAGTGGAATCAGCTTGGCATTCTTCCAGCAAATGGGAACAGTGGCCTGGTGCAGAGAGTTATTTAGCAGAGAATTCAAGGTGTGATTAACGGCTGTCGTGTTAGAGACCAAAATCTGGGGGTCAGTGGTCGTCCGGAAAGCCAGACTTACAAGCTTTGAAAGCTTTCTCAGAGTCTTTCAACAAGATGGTGGAGAACTCTGTCAGAGAGCAGGAATGTGAGGATAGAGCTATCAAGGGTGAACCCTCAAACCAACTGAGCTCACTGCTAATAATAGCTGTAGGTACATTTTGGCCCTCTAATCTGTGTACATCAATACATTTGCTAGTACCTGATGCCTTTAAAGTCTCTACAGCGCCCAGAATCTTGTTCTTGAAAAAATAAGGTTGAGAGTACATCATGTATGATAATGAAGTAGATCGAATTGCGACCCACTCTGAATCCTTATCTTGCTGAATTGACCTATTACTACACAGTCGGTTCACAAAATGTTATTTCATTTGCAAAAAGTCAGTGCACAATATCTATTCTGCCTGTGCCTTGATTCTGAAATGAAATAATTTGTTACGGCATCAAGAGTCTGGCAGAAATATGTGTAGAAGATGGGAAATATTCTACTGCCCATTTCATTTGGAGGCACTTATGCCCGTTTTTCATACCCTATGGGCTAGATTGTGTACATTTGTTCTGGTACTGAACAATTTTGTGCTGACATTTGTAGTGATGTTCCAGTTCATAAGCAATATCTACTCCCACTGTGGTGAGGGAACTCTGCCTGCCAAATTTAGAGATGTCTGCCAGCCCGGCAGAAATCCCTTGCTTTTAGAGGAACCGCCAATACAGTGGTTCCTGTAAGTGCAGTGAAAGTGTGTGTGCAGCTCTGTCAACATGCAGGATTTTGTTATTGAAAATAAAAGAATCAGTGACCCCCCTCGCCAGGGGAGTTTTCTTCCCTGGCATGGGAATCATTGAAAAGTGTTACTTTTACCTACTGCCATGTTTTGGGTAGTGGTTTGTAAAAGTAAAAACTGTGCAACCCCTCTCAATTGCATTGGACGACAAATAGCAAATTCTCTGACTGCCCTTAATTTATCAGCCCACTAGAGGAATTTGGAGGTAGGGGAGATGGAGTAGTCTCCACTGTCTACATACAGATGGTCCGCCCGTCCATAAATCAGGTGGGCAGGTATTCAGTGTGGAAGGGAGGGTACTCCATTGACTTTGTGACAAATTACCTTCTCCACTAAACTCTGAATCAACGCCTTAGTGTCTTACTCTTTCATGTTCACTGCAGGCACAAACAAGAAAATCAAAATCTGTACGTTGAAATCCACAGAAAACCAGTTAGTATTTTTGCCAAAAGATATTAGGATCAGTTTTTAGTGAAGAAGATAAAAATACTGTATTGAAGCATGCAGAGATTATCTCTTTCCAGTAGTGGCCTAGTGGCCTACAGAGTAGAAAAAAACGTTGCAATACAAAACGTCTTTCTGCTGAACTTTTGTTTTTAGAAAAACATATTAGAAGAAGTGAAATGCAGTTCCGAACTGCCTTAAGTAAATCGCAGCCGTAATTATGCTTGTGACCTGCCTTTCACCCAGGCTGCTGGCTCTGGCAATAGGCATTGTGATTTCAGAACGCAACTGTAATAACTTTTTACAGGTGAGCGACTACATGATTTCTTCATGTGTCACAAGTAGCCTGTAATAAGGCAATTAGAGCCCATCCTTCAAAACCGCCCATGCAGAAGATAATTCACCTTAAGACTTTTTGCCTGGTCCATAAATAAGTATACAGACAAGTTCAAGTCTTCCTCTCTCAAACATTTGGAGCAACAAAGCACAGTAATGCCTATGAATGTTTACCTAATTCAAAATGGATGCCCCACCATTCAGCAAATCTCGATTTACCCCAAAACGTCTGAACGCTCTCTACAAAATATTAATAGCTTCACCTTCCATACTACTTGTAGTAAAAACCTGAAAGCTCGTCTTTATACCAAATGAACTGCCTCCTTTTTGTTAGCGCCTTAAGCTTTGCGATGTCAAAAAAAGTCCCAATGAAAGACCACATTACAAATTCACTTTAACATAACGTAGCATAACATAACATAAGTAGTGGAAAAATAGGTATGTTGCTATTACTATTTACCACGCATTAGGAATTCCTGTGTGGCAAATACAACTCTTCTCTTTGCTCACCCAATGCTTCTCACCTTTTTCAGGACCCTATGTTTGCTGTATTAGTACTATGCACTGTAACACTGCTAGCCAGTGCCACAGTCTGTATGCCAAAATGATACTGGTAAAATTGGTTTTGCTTAATTTGTTTTTAACTCTAACTTTCTGTAAGGCCATAGTGTAGAATCGCACCAATGTCATGGGATTTCAGTGAAATAGTTACTTTTAATGCATTTCTATTGTAGTTCATGTAAAATATGAAAGAGTAAAGCAATTCCCAGAACTCCCCTCTCTCCCAAACAAAACGTCGTCAGTAGTAGGAGGGGATACCTTTCCTCATCAACTGTAAAGTGACAGTTATCCCGCCCCGGAAGTGACATAGGTGTAGAGGTGTCACATGGTTTGTGACCTCTTGGTGTCACGTGTTAGCCATGTGCTAAGGTCCTAGCCGCTGGGTATTGGTCTCAGGACTGTGTAAAATGAATGCCTTGGTGTTGTGCAAGCAGTTTCAGAGCCTAAGAGGACAGGTCTGGACATGTCAGACATTCAGGACCAAGTGGCTGTCTGGGGATGCCCTCACAGGGCGGCGAAGTGGGCGGGCAGGCCTGACCTCCTCACTGTTGGCTAATCCAAAAAGAGGGGGTGGTCAAATGGTGCAAAAGCCGTGACATGTGGTTAGCACCACGGGTAACCCGGCAGCGTATTAGAGCAGCCAATGTGAGCATGTGGTAGTTATGGGCTATAGAGGCGTACACCCTTTTTGAACCGCTGAATACATATAAGGGGCAGTTAGAGCAATATGTCAAACTGTGATCTAGCATTGGAATAGGGTGTCTAGGCAACATGAAGAGATACAATCTGATAGCCAGAAAAGCCACAGCCACAGGAGTCCAGAACCCTCTCAATAGATACTATCGGACCTTCGCACCGTTGGTGATGGAAGAGAATGCCCAGCAGACTCCACCTAAAGACGGTGGTTCCGACGTTACTGGGTTGCATGAGGAACTCTGCCAATGGCTTGAAAAGCTCAGCCTCAAGGATTTGCCGCAACTGGTATCCCCCATCAATATTGATAGCAGCGACAGCGAAGCCTCAAAAGATGAACTAAGTGATGCAATCAACTTCAACAACACTGAAGATGTTGAAGAAAGTGTAGCACTGCCAAATTTGCCGATCTATGAAGACATGGGTTTTCAGGAGGGCTCAGATCCAGAGGCAATCCTGATGCAACCAGCAACTGTAAAATCCAAAGTCACTTATACACCAATGGACCTGTGCGACTCGCAAGATTTCAGAGGCGCCGCTGAGGGTGGCGAAAATGTTGAGGTTAGTAAAAACTCTATAGACTATTATCGTGTATACATCATTATCATACTTTTAACTAATAGTATGTCTTTTGCTTTCTGTTTGAACTGTAGAAAACAACTGCAGAAAGTGATGCACTAGAGGGGTCTACACCAAAGGTTAACAACATAAATTTTTACTGCTTATGCTGTCCCAGACAGTTTGAAAGTATTACAAGCCAGAACAAAGAGCAGCATAAGAAATGTGTCAGCACTTACATTAGCACTGATTATGAAAAGGAAATGCCGGGCGTACCCTACGACGCCATATGGCCTGTTAAAGGTTTTGCTGCAGCAGTTGTGAACACATGTGTTAAACATGACTATTATAACCTGTGTTACGGGCATAAAATTAACGAGCCACAGCAGGAGGCAAACGACTGTATATACGAGTCGTACACTGCCAGAACAATTTGGAACATATGCAGCCGTTTAGACCAGCACAAGGTATATAAGTTGTTAAGGGTGGTGTACGGGCTGTCAGCTGTGAATAAAGGGGTCCAAGTCGATATGAAGAAACTGTCAATGAGATCTGATACGCTTCTGAGCCCTGCTCAAAACTGGAGTGCATGTACCTATTTTGACAAACGTTTGATGGAAAGGGTCATAGAAAGACGAATGTGTGATATTTGTTATAAAAACTGAAGAATAACGTCTTTAGTCCCCTGAAAGTTGTTTTAAAAAAAAGAAAAAGAAAAACAGAGGTCATGGATAACAGACCATAACGGTGTTACTTAACGCTCCATACTTACTCACTTTTAGGACGAGAATCAGAGTGTCGCCGGGCAAGATGTCCATGAGTTACACCCAGGCTACATCTGTATCGGGAGATTGATATATGTGCTGGTTAAAGACAGAATAGCTGACATACACCCTGTGACTCTATGCTATCTGAACATTATGGAACTGGCTGCTGCGCTGCAGTGCAGCAGTCCTGTGTGTATCGCCAAAAGGTGTATCAACGCGTGGCTTCCCGCAGCGGATAAATACTGGAGCACGGCCTGAGACTGGACATGTGAGTTAAGACTTTCACCACTGACAGTGCTACACAGTGCTTTGGAGCTCATGACTGAAGATTATTTCACAAATAAAGGTCCTATACTTTCTGACCTAGAACTGTATGAACTGCTTAATGCTGTCAGTATCCTGAACGTCCAGAGTTAGAGGCGGGGGGAGCGGGAGGTCATGTCTAGAGCTATTGAGAGTATAGCTATAAAAATATCAAAGCTTGTAGCGCTGAGACCTGGTAAAAGGAACAACTTGGAGAAATATGTGTAACCTGTGTCATGCTATGTATACGCTGGCATATGACCTCAAGGTAATCAGCAGTCTTTTATGTTTTTTATGTTTAATAAAATGAGCTTACACAAAACAAACGACTTTTATTTCGTGGTTGATGTGTGTGACAGCATGACGGGGGTGCTTTAAGGAGGCTTTATTACGATGCACGCGGGGTTGGAACCTTCGGTGGCACCAAAGCTCTATTTAGAAGGACTCAAGTTGAAAACGAGTCTTTGAACCGCTCAAAAGTGAAAACATGTTTAGCTGGGGCAGAGGTCTATTCACTCCACAAGCCAGCCAGGAGACGTTTTAAGAGGCGGGCCACAGTCGTTGGTGCTCAGCTAGATTATCAGTGGCAGGCGGACATAATCAGTCTTCAAGATCTAGCAAAACATAATAACGGTGTGATATATATTAACAGTCATAGACATATTGTCCAAGTATGCCTATGGAGAGGCGTTAAACCATAAAAGTGGTAACATCGTCACTGCCGCCTCTGAAGACTTCTTTGCGAGAGGTTGAGTACCTCAAAAACTACAAACAGACGCCGGAAAGGAATTTTTAAACAAACCTTTCCAGAAATTATTAAGACAACACGCTGGTCAGCATTTTGTAATGCACACAGAGGTAAAAGCGACGGTTGTAGAGTGTTTTACCAGAACTTTAAAATCAAAGATGTGGTAATATTTCACAGCCAACAATACCAACAGATATGTGGATGTTCTACAGGCTTTTATAGATGTTTATAACGCCAGTTACCATAGAACAATCAAATGGCCCCCGTGGAGGTAACAGCTGATAATTCGTTAATAGTGTGGAGAACCCTGTATGGCAGTCGTCTCGCATCAAGGGTCAAGAAACCAGTTTTAAAAGACGGGGATCATGTCAGGGTTTCAAAGTTGAAGGGTGTCTTCACCAAAAGCTACCAACAGACATTCAGCGATGAGATATTCATAGTGGAAAGTGTGGAGCTTAAAGAAGGTGTATATATTTACAAGGTGAAGGACTACGCTGGGGAAGAGGTATCGGGTGTCTTTTACACTGAAGAGTTACAAAAGGTGCCCTACGATCCGAACAGGGTGTACAGGGTTGAAAAGGTTCTGAAAAGGAAAGGCATCGGAGCTAAGAGACAGGTGTTGGTCAAATGGCGGGGGTGGCCTGAGAAATTTAACAGTTGGGTGTTGGACAGCTCACTGCACAGGGTGTGAGGTTGCACTGTAAGCGCCGCTATGGAGAACTCACCTTTTTATATTACGCTACCGTTCAACGCTTCGAAGGGCATGCTCCCCAGCAATCAACAGTGAAACTGGCAAAACCTGTGGACTTGAAAGGGCCATGGGAGTTGGCCCTAACGGATATACATTACCCTAGAATGTGGAGTACATTTACAAAGCACAAGGCTAAATTTAGTATCAACCGTGAGCAGGACCCTCTGAGCATCCATGTGGGATCTCTTCATGTCTATTACCCAACCGTTTTCTTGGTGGTCGACGCCATCAACAAATCTATAGGCAGCAGTGAAACGTATGCGAATATACATCTGGTGTCGGATAACGTAAGAAGAAAAGTGTTTCTTAAAGCCTCGGAGCTCAGTACAGTGTTTAACTGTTCCGGTAAATCACAAAGGGTTTTAGGGACTGTACAACATGTGAAAAGGCAGGTGGATCCAGACCCTACGTGCCCTAATATTAACTGCAGATTTTATACACCCTACGTGTATAGCAACATTGTAGAACCACAGAGGATTGGGGACAGTTATTCACCGTTGTTGAGATGGGTCCCTGTGAAGGGGGAAAATAACACAATGGTTAATATACAAAATCACAAACCCGACTACGTGGCAATTTCCAAAAAACATTTTGACACTATTACCATCATGATCTATGACGATCAATCAGAGCCGATGGGCTTAAAATATGGGAAAGTTATTGTTAAGCTTCATTTAAGGCAGCGCCGTGACTGTGACTATTAGGCAGGCACAATGGTCCTTATGAAAACATACGGGGATCCCTCGATGTACAGGGATTATTATAGAGTTCAGGCCATTTATGGGGGCCCACCCCCCTACTTTCAAGGGGCCCCGTTATGTACGGTGCCGGATTGGGGGGCTTCTTTCGGAGTTTGTTTAGAAGAGCCATGCTGTTCTTGAGACGGGGATACGAAATTGCAAAACCTCCCGTTAAAACTGATGCCTCGAACATAGCCCATGACGTTGTGGGCTCTGTAACGTCGGCTGTCGAAAAGTGCTGAACAAACAACCCCAGGAAGAAGCAGGGTTGTTGTACAAGGCGTGCGGGGTGTTAAAAGGAAGCTAAGGGCTTCTAGGCATAGGGGCCCGCCAATGCCCTATAAAAATTGGAGGACTTCTTCAAAAGGCCCACACAAAAGAAGAGTCATAAGATGGAGGAGATCTTCCAAGAAGAAGAAGAGTCTGCTTCTAGTGCAAATATGATTTAAAGCCGCTATCATGGCCTTCGTACACTGTGCCTCGGGTGACTGTGCCAAATCAGAGATAGATCTGTTTTCTCTTAAACCCACACAGACCGACATCGAGAACAGTTTTTTCATGGAAGTATCGCCTCTAGCCGCTCTGACACCTCTGGCGCCAATAGAGTTTTATGCATCAGGGTCAACGGATATGTCTCTGGATCTCAACAACACCCTGTTACACCTCGTATGTAAAATAACCAAAGTGAACTGCACCAACCTCGAGTATGATGCTAAAGTGGCGCCGATCGCCTATCCCATCTCAACCATGTTTAATCAAATGGACATTAACCTGGGCGATGGACTCGTCACGCAGAGTGATAACATGTACGACTACAGGGCATACATAAAGAGTATTCTAAATTACATTTGCGAAGCCCTGGACACACAACTTTCAGCGGGACTCTTCTACAAAGATACTGAAGATAATTTTGAGGAAACGACGTTGGACGGCTCCAACGCTGGTTTAAAAAAAAGAGCCAGTTTCACAACCTGCAGTAGGCAATTTGATCTCCTGGGGCGCATACATTCAGACCTTTTCTTCCAAGATAAGCTTCTAATCAATGGTATAGATCTTAAGATCAAACTCAACCGCAACAAGGATGCATTCTGTCTCATCAGCGGTGATGCGGAACAGTATAAACTGGTAATATTGTCTGCGAGTCTGTTTGTAAAGAGAGTGAAAGTGTCACCGAGTGTCAGACTGGTCCATGCTGAAGCTTTACAACTATGGAACGCAAAGTACGCCACTGACAGAGTGGCTCTGAAGATATTCAGCATCCCCGCCGGTACTAAATTAACGCAGCAGCAGAATCTATTTCTGGGCCAGTTACCAAAACTCATCATCATCAGGTTGTGGACAATACAGCTTTTAGTGGACTCTATACCTCGAACCCTTTCAACTTCAAACACTACGATATCAACTACGCCGCTCTGGTCCACGAGGGCACTGTTATCCCTGCAAAACCATTCACTCCGAGTTTTAGAACATCCAATTTTGTCAGGGAATATCTCGGACTGGTCTCGATAACGGGGAAACATCTGCGGGACTCAGGAGTCATTGTTTTAGGAGAGGGGCATGGGGCTGGCTATACGTTGTTTGCCTTCGACCAGACGCCTGATATGGAAGATGGTTACCACTACAACTTGATCAAAAACGGAAATCTAAAAGCTGAAATACATTTTACACAGGCCTTGGCTATCAATGAGAATATGGTTGTATTCTCGGTATTCAACAGCGTTATCCAGGTCAATCACGCCCAGCAACTTATGTTTGCCCATCATTAAAAGCTTGTAAAATGGACACTACTGAAATACGTGACTTCTTAAGTAGGCATAGATACGCTAAGAAATACTTTTTAGGTGTATTTTCGAGTGATGGGCTACCTGAAAAGATAGGCCCTGAAAGACCCTGCACCCTAGTGTTTAACACTGACCCGCATTACAAGGATGGTACACACTGGGCTGCAATGTTTCTCGATGTAGACAAGGTTATAGTGTTTGACAGCCTAGCGGAGTTCCCCGAGCATGACATTTATACAAAACCAATATTCAAATATGTAAAAAAAGCATCACCCACTGTTGTGTATAACAAACTGCTTGTACAGGATTCTCCAGCCATCACATGTGGGGAACATTGTATATATTTTGTTAGTAAAATATCTGAGGGTATGACGTTTAGAAATTTTAAAAATCTGTATTCCGCATGTCCTGGTAAACAACAACGGTATTGTTGTGAAATATGTGAATGAAAAGACTAGGCCCATGTCGAGCATTGTTAAAAAAGAATATGGTGTATGCCAAAGGTGTAAGGCTTTGTAAAGCCTCTATTGTACTGGTGACTGTCTAAAATAAAAAACATTGTAACCTGAAAACATACTATGCATTTTTATTCCCCCACCACACATTTTAAAACCATTTTAAAAAAAAGATGTCGGACTACTGATGAAATGTTACACGCATTTATTAGAAACAGTTTTCACCACAAACATGTACACGGCTAAAAAATAAGTGAAGTTTCGACATGCAAACCTTTTAACAATACTGTACAATGGTTCAAATTTCCGGATTACATTAGAGCGGTAACCAGGTGTCCATTTTGAACAGTTTCTTTTTAGGTGCCAGTTAAAGAGCATCGATGCTCCTAGATGGTGTTAGCTGAGGGAAGAAAGACGATGTCGGCACGAGGGGCCCCCTGGTAAAAACACCAGGGATGTAACCTTTAAAACTTTCAAGCCTTCGCCGATGGTCGGCGTTGCTGATGGTCGTGGAGGGGATATTGAGTTCCTCAGCAGCGCTTAGGAACTGATCCAAACCTCTAGGAGCGCCTTGTGTCGATAGGGTTTTACCGTGCGTGAGACCTCTGACTAGATCGTACATGTGTGATCCAGCAACCGGCTGCCCCTTGTAAACAAATTCACCCCTCTCGTTCCAAGAGGTCAAATCTTTAGTAGCAGCCATTTTACTGAGCAATATTTGAGCAGCCCCTCTATACTTCTGAATTATATTTTTTAAAAGGTCTAGGACAAATGCGTCCATGGTGGGTGATGGTCCATGGTCTTGAGGTGCTATTGGGTCAGCTGCTGGCTGTTCCTCGGCGGGGGCGTACAGAGTTAGTTTGTTTTTTTCATCGTACAGTTGCTTGTAATACTGTAAAAAGTTTTTAAGTGCTCCCGAGTAAAGCCCCGCTTTGTCGTGTGGTTTTAAATCAGTTTGGTTCAAAATGGTTTTGATCTCAGCAACAAGACGCTGTGTCTCATTTCTGCGGATGTCCCAAACGTCGGCGGTCGAGGGGCCCAACTGTTCCAGCTGATGGCGAGGCACCAGGTACATTTTTTGGGAGTGCTCCATCATGTCCTTGACAGGAGACCTGTTATTAAGGGTATAGCTATACCCAGCAGCAAACCTATAAAGCCTCCTGACTGTTTGACCTGTTTCCTTTTAGAAAGGAGCAACGTCCTTTTATTGCTGAGCTTCTTAATAATGTGCTGCTTCTTCTTCAGCACACGGAACTGGCTCGTCGATATCGTAACATTACCTTTTAGGGTGTGTAGGGCTATTTCTGAGATGGCTGCAACTAAATCATTCGAAGCAGCGCATAGGATAGCTTTTCTTTTCATGGGGCTGGCAGTGACCAGCATTTTTAGGAGGTCTAAATTTCGCCATAGCCGTGCAGACATTTTGGTGAATTTATATTACAAGGTTTAGATTATAAATGTTATAAAAGTCTTCTTAAGGGATCGTTTTATAAGCTTTGGGGGCTGTTTTCGGTATATAAGTGACTGGAAGGTCCGGGGGGGAAATACCGGTGCATAGTCTGTAGTCTTCTAGAGTGTTGGGTTTTAAATCGACCAGTAAATAGCCATGGGGTTTTACGGTGGCATTGTTAAAAGCTTCCATGAAAAACTGGCTGTTTCCAGGGTACATCTGTTTAGCTATAATTGCTATCTGTAGTGTGTTGCAGGGGTTTTGAAATAAGACCAAGTATGAGGCGTTGAGAGTTATAGAATGACTGCTTTTGCCCTTGTAAAAGAAGTTCTGCACGATGTAGCATATACTCAGATTAGGATGATACAAATGTTGAGTAAAAGCTCTCTTGATCTTGGGGTGGTCCCCTCCTTCACGCATGAGTTCATTCACAACGACCATGTTTACAAGGTGTTTAGGTAACAAGTCGTCGTCGTTGAGGTTATCGGGGATACCTTCTGTAAATCTGATGTGCGTGAACTTTAGGGAGAGTTCCATGTAAAGATCTTGCCAGCAAGAATAAAGCCATACAATGTTGTTAGGGGTCTGAGATAAAACACCGGGAGCATTTTCAAGCAGTTTCTTTATAAAATAACTTTTACCGCTATTTGAGGGGCTGGCTAGAATGCATGAGAATGGATGTTGAAGCCTGGTGTCCAATGCGGTTGGGGGTCATCACTCTAATGTTTTTTAATAACCGTACAGTAGTGTTTTGTAGTCCTCAGCAAGGACCTGTTTATCAAACACTACGCGCAGTGTTTTATACAGTGGTTGTGTTGTAATTTCCCACCTCTTTTTGGACCTGACTATGCTGGGGTGGTTTACGACTATTGTTCAGCTATTTTCATGATCGCTCGATGCATAGAACTCATGCACCATCCCCTTCAGACTGTCAAAATTAATTTTAAATGTATTGTTAACGTTTAAAGTGATGCCTTTGACCTTCATGCAGACCCTGTTGTTAGAGTTTTTGTAACTGTAGGTCTTGGCCCCGAGGACGTGTATTCGAGTATGTACTCATTCTTTTTGAGTTTGCTGGTCAAATCCCCTACATAATCACCCAACGGCGGATCTTCATCACCCTCTTTACTAACAAAAATAACGGAGTCTGTGTCATGGTACAAACATCGATCCTGAAGCTTATCCAACAGTCTGTAAAGCTCTAGATGAGCGTGAGCGGTTGTGAAACTCGCTATGAAGATGTTTATATTGTTACAAGATGTGGGGTACTCTTTGGCGTATTTTCAACGTAGAACAGCCATCTCATTGTCTATACATTCACAACTGGACAAGTCATAAGACGGGGCAAATAGATACTTAAAAAGCTCATCTGGGTCTGTGACAATGGATATGTTTGACAGATTTGTGCACTGTGCGAATTTACCCCACAAGGAATTAAGACAGAGCTTGGCCAGCTGAGGTCTGGCGGGGTTAACCTTGATGAACTCAGATCTCCACGTAATACCCTCATGAACATGGTAGTCAGCGATATACTTTTGCTTTGATGGTTCATCGATGCTCCAATCGGGATACCCCGATGCCTCCTGTTTGTCTCTGAGAAACAGGTTGATGTACTCAGAAAAGAGTTGAGTTGTGGTGTGTGGAAAGTGCCAAATCTCCAGTATTTTACTGAGATGGCAACCTTTCTCGAGGGCTACTTGTACCTCAATGGTACACCAGGTCCCATCCAGCAGCATTTGCTCATCACTATGTCTACACACGCTGGTCTGTTTACTTTCAGTGCACGTTCGACACAGGCGGAACATTAGCTTGCCGTCGACTCTGTACGGAAGTACTGGGAAGTAAAGCTTCCATGGAGGGTGAATTTGACACTTAACGAGCCCTCGTTGAGGGGCTTAAAGTTCCTATATATGATCCTAGGTTGCCCCATTGGGTACAACTTCACTTTTTTCACATAGGGATACAGACTGGTGAAGTCATAGTAGTGTATTTTCCCACCCTCACCAGCGACACGGTACAGTTGTATGGCATTTGTACGACTGCTGAATAAGGCGTCGCGGGGTTCCAGAGGTGGTAACTGTTGACTTTTAATAAAAGTGCTCAGTTCAGAATCTTTTGCTAACTCATCTAATCACTCGTGCTCCCAGAGGGTTCTCAAAGCAAAACCACTGTTCTCAATATATTTCGCCTTGGCCAGAGTACGACGGTGCAGATGTTCAAATGTAGTGCCCTGCAGTCTATTATACTCATGGGGCTTGTAACCACGCGGGCAACCATGATGAAAACAACCGTTGAACTAAAAGGCGGTTGGCACCCCATTAATTAGCGCAGACCCGTCTAGGTAGTAGCGGCCCAGGCGGTATTCACCACCCTGCAAAGCGTGCTGAATGAAGATGTTCTCTTTCTCCGAGACGTACATGAGCCACTGAATAGATGGGGTGGAGTAGTGTTTCTGTTTATCGTTATAGAGGTCGGGTGGTACTAGAGCTATGGTTTCAGGTTTAAAAACATGCGCTGATAAATAGACATGCACATCGAAGCCAGAGTCCTAAATGGGTCTAGGTATTCAATGATTTTTTTTCTCTTGCGGGATTTGGTTTTAATAATCCTAACCCGCTTTGTCATCTCCACCACAACATCTCTGAAAAGGTTGCACGATTTCCGCAAAATTATGACATCTGCCTTACAGTAAGCTTTCAACTCTGTTTGAAAATGAAACCGATTTTCACGGTTTTCATCGTACCATTGTAGAAAACTCTCTTTTTCAGACGGCATCATGTACTCAACGCCATAACTGTCTGGCGGAGGCATAGGACCGCTGTAATTCTGATTAGCTCACATGTTGAAAAAAAAAGGGAAATAACCTTTACAGCCTTCGAAACCAAAGGCTTTTGGCAACTTGCTCAACTTCATGGGCAAAAACTTCAAGGTGTCTATGAATCTAATTTCAAAAGGCACAACCTTTAACAGCATTAGTTTGGAACCCTGTGTGATGAGGTGCACAGCCAACTTTTCACGAATCAGGTCCCGGAGAATAAAGAACGAGTCCTACGCTTTTGAGTTGTGTGCTAGCATTGTATACTCGTAGTATTTTGGTTGCATGAACGTGTTGAGGAAATCGTTCACGCAAGACCTGCCTTCACACTCCCAGTTTTCATCAGATGTTAGATGATGGGCGTAAATGTAGTTAGGCTGGTGCACACCTGTCTCCTGTGTACACTCTATATCGAATACAATATAGTCTTCTGTTTTTTTCAGGGGGAATCCTACAAGCATGTAACATTCATGCGACATCCAAGCTATAAAATTCGCTTTACACCGGGGACATTGCATACCTTTACAATCGTGGTCTTTGGCCTTGTAACGACCGCAAGCCCCACAGTCTGATTTACAGACACACTGTGTGAGGTTTATGTGCACGTTCAAGCAGGCTTGCGATCGACAGAACATCTTGCACGTCGAACAGTTCACCTTCTGAGTGTCACTGGCGATACACCCGTCCCTCTGACACATTTTACATTGCATTTCACACTGGTGTCTGGTCCGGTTGTTGTATATGTGGCCTAAAGGTCCCATACACCAGTAATTCAGCTTTGCTCTATAAAAGCTTTGACAGGTTTTCTAGAAATGTCACAGCGTCAAACACATCTCAAGACGACCGTCTGGTGAACAGAGGACTATTGAGACCCTGCCCTTGAAAACGCATCTGAAAGAAATTGTCAGGCCCCACATCTTGTAACAATCGTTCTATGAGCGTTTGCACTGCCTGAAGTTTAACTATAACACCATGATTGGAGGAGTTTAGGCGGTCAAGGCTAAAGGACCTAAACTCCTCATAGTGCTCTGTAGCGTTAAACCGCTCTACAGTACGACTATACCTTCTCACACTTTCCAAAAACACCTGTTCTGCAGCCTCAGCATGTCAATTGTTGGTACTTGGAGGGCCCCCCGGGGTATCATCCGCATGTAGTTGACTAAGGTTAGCTGTGGGTGTGTTTTTATACCCCCTTGTAACGCTTAGTCTGGCTTTCTTTAACTTCCTTATTGAAAGCTTGTGGTTTCTAGCACTACCATCCCACTTCTGTTTCTTACAGGCAAAATTGGTTTTTGGCAGCCGGCCACAGCCTGTCTGAACAACATTTGGGATATTTACAAGTGGTGACCCTTACCTTTCACCTAATAAGGGTGGTGATCCTTCAGATTGTTCTGGGTTGAGCTGGGTCTGAACTTTACCCCCTGAGGACCTGTAAATGCCTATAGCATCTCCTAACGTTATATTTTGAGGCCTTATCGGATGTGTTTTAGGTGTTGAGGGTTCTATTTTTATGACTTTTAAACCGTTAGGGGCTGACTCACACTGCTTTTGAGTTTTTAGTGCCCGTAAAACACTTAGGGCCAGATGTAAGTAGGTTTCCTTTTGTGAGGTGCAAATTGCGAGTTCCAGCACTCGCAATTTGCACCTCGCAAAAGGAAATGCAGAAAGGTGTCTCAGACACCTTCTGCGACTCGCTATGGGGTCGCAAAGACCCACGTCATAAATGTTTATGAGGTGGGTCGCAGGTTGCGACCCCATAGCAAGTCTAGGCACTCACGGGGATGGTGGCCTGCTGGAGACAGCAGACCTCCATGTCCGTGACTGCTTTGCAATAAAGCAGTTTATTTTTTTTCTCTTTACAGCCCGTTTTCCTTAAAGGAAAACGAGCTGCAAATAGAAAAAATACCGAAACCTTTTAGTTTCGTTTTTTTTAAGAGTAGGTAATGGTCCATATTATTGTGAGCATTCACAAAGGGGAAGGGGTCCCATAGGGACCCCTTCCCGTTTGCGAATGAGTTACCATCCACTTCAAGTGGATGGTAACTGCGAGTTGATTTGCGACCGCTTTTGCGGTCACAAATCAACTTACTTCGCGGTGCGACTCACAAATAGGTAGGGAACACCCCTTCCTATTTGCGAGTCTGAAACACATTTTGCGAGTCGGTACCGTGTTTCATCGCGTAGGGGCTTTTGCGCCTCTCAAACGGCGTTTTTCGCCGTTTGCGAGGCGCAAAAGCCTTCTTACATCTGGCCCTTAGAGCTTTACTGAGCACATACTGTGTCGTCTTTTTATATTTAGACCTAGGGACAGGAGTATTAGTAAATGCGGGTCTTTCAGTCCCTAGGTCGGTATGCATGCATAGTCATGCAGGTATGTTACTCATGTCCGCTACCGCTGAATCGCAAGCTTGGACCAACTCGCTTCTACATTGGGCCAACCGCTGTATTAAAGACCTTACTGTAGCTCTGGAGGCACCAGTATTGTAACCGTTCTTAACCAGTTTTAAAGTCTTTAGACGGAGTCTGAATTTTAACTGTCTAACAGACTGATGTATTTCTTTTATAGAGGTGTCCAGGACTCTAGTACGGTCCGTAGGGCCGGTTTCTAGGTCATTATTTGAGACGTTATATGTATGAGTGACAGCTCCCTGAGCAGCCCCAGCTATAGGACCCTGGTTAACATTGTGACCCTCTTTTTGAGTGGACAGACTGACGTGGGACATAAAAACAGGGTTCAAATGTGAACACCCCGGGGTTTGAGAGGCCTGATTGTCGCTAGACGGGGTTCCAAAACTGTGACTTTGTGATCTGTTACATTCTATACTGCTGGCGGGGTATATTGAGGAGGATGGTGAAGACCACTGTGCACAGGCACTTGGTGCAGGGCTGCTGGGGTCGTACGCCCCCGGTGGTGTAACTGGTGACATCAGACATGGGGAGGTTAAATACTTATCGTAATAACTCAGGGCCTCGGATGCACTGGAAGTGCTGTGGGTGGGTGATGATGATTGTAACCCGGCTGACTGCAACCGTGAAGGGGACACATTAGAAGTGTCACGGGGTGCTGCTGTGGCTTCGGAACCCACTGCAGTACCAGATAACACCTTTAGAAGCCCTATACAATGGGAATAAGGATCCTCTATGTGATGCTCATTTTCCAAGTCTGTGCCCCAAAGACTGTGATGGAACTTTACACTGTTTGTTGGTGGTAGGTCGCTGACAGTCCATCCCATATTAGACTCTGACTGTGTTGCACATTTAGAACGTTGAGGACCTGGTGGTGTAGTCTGAGCCTTAACAACTTTTTTAAAAGACAGGTCTATAGGCATGGCCAGTAGCTCAGGGGTTTGCAACTTCTTCTTATGATTCTTTAAGGACAGGCAATTTATTTTAGGATTGATGCAGTGCTTAGAGGTCCCCTCTGAGGTTTCACAGGGTACAAGCTGCTGTGTGTCTGGGATCGTGAGCATGACAATGTCAAAGTGTCCATGTCTCTGCCCGGAGGCAGGCGGTGTAGCGGCGTTCGTGGTATTGGACATACCCTTTACGATGGATGATGTGTTGTAGTTAAGAGCTGTACCTGGGTCATGACCGATGTCTGTAGAACTGCTGCATGGTAGGTCCTGGGTTCCTGCGCTGTTCACGAATACGGATGGCGCCATGGGGTTTTGAACGGCCCCGTTGTTGACCTTTAAAGATGACTTTGACCATTTAGTCCGATGACTGTCTCCTCCCACTCTCTTCTGTGATGACCCAAGGATGTAAAGATAGCAAAATACATATCAGGGGCGGTTATAGCCGCTATACCGCTGGGGTGGAAGAGGTTTGAGACACACTGAGGATTGTAGTTATCTGGCTATACAGTTTCTAAAAAAGCACCTGGGGTTTCCCGGCGTGAGGGGCCATTCTTAACAGGCGGTCTGTCGTTAGATGCTGGGGTCTTCCTCTTGCGTAGTGTTTTTAACATTCCCATCCACCTTCTGGGGCATTACCCCTGGAGTCGCATGCCCCGCAGGGGGACCTCAGGATAAAAAAAATAATGTTACATTTACAATAAAATACATAGACTATATGAGTTCTCTGTGAGCTCCAACGTTGCGGGGTTTATGGGGTTTTTCAGATTTTCAAGGCGTTTACACAAGGACTCTTTTATTTACCTGCATAAGCGGGATCCTGAGACAATGTGCATGGACCGTCTTTTTCAGCCACCATCTGGTGGCACGAGGGCGGCTCTCAGAGACCGCGAGGGACACCCGCATTCTCTGAGAGCCGGTCGGAAGGTTTATTAATCCTTCCGACCGGCTCTCAGAGGTCGCTGGTGTCCCTCACGGCCTCTGAGATCCATGCTGCATTGTACCTGTAAACAGGGGTCTCTAAGTCGTTCAGCGCCCGGAGACCTCCGTAATTAACTTAACAAAGTCGTTCTCAGAGATCGCGTGGTCTCTGTGAACGGTTTTGTTAAGTTAATTACGGAGGTATCCGAGCGCTGAACGCCTTAGAGACCTCTGTTATCAACAAAGCCGATCAGTTCTCAGAGGCCTCGCGGCCTTTGAGGACAGATCGGCTTAGTTGATAACTGGTTCTCCGAGGCGCTCAGCGCCCAGAGACCCGCATAATTAACCTTCCAAATCTGCTCTCAAGAGACCGTGCGGTCTCTTAGGAGCAGCGCTGTAAAGTTAATAGCGAGAGTCCCCAGAATGCTTGACTTTTCTGGGCACCGCTGTTATTAACTTTTCAACACTGCTCTCAAGAGACCGCGCGGTCTCTTGAGAGCAGCGCTGAAAAGTTAATATCGAGGGCCTCCAGAGTGTTGGCCAGCTCTGAGGAACACAGTTATTAACATTAGAGTTCTGCTCACCGAAACTCGGAGAGAAGAGCTCTAAAGTTAATAACTGTGCACCCCAAGCTCTCCTCTTAAACACATGACTGCGGCAATTCATTGTGTAAACACAGAATACTGAGGCAGAGTGCCGCTAGCAGTGACACCTCGGACCTCTTCATACCATTTAGGGCCCCCTCACTCCACCTAGAAGCACACTCTTATAGCCATATTTATACTTTTTGACGCACAACATTTTTACCGACGGCTAACACAATTCCAACGCGCCATGCAGGCGCCTTATTTAAGGAATGACGTTAGCCGGCGCTGCGGACTGGTCTGAGTAAAAAAAATGACTCACACCAGGCAGCGCCAGCGTAGGGGAAAATGGGGGTTGTGCGTCAAAAAATGGTGCAAGTCAGGTCTGAGGCAAAAATCATGCCTCAAACCGGACTTGCGCCATTTTTTGACTCACAACCCCCATTGCAATGACTCCTGTCTTAGCAAAGACAGGAGTCAACCCCCCTTGCCCAATGGCCATGCCCAGGGGACCTCTGTCCCCTGGGCATGGACATTGGGCACAGTGGCATGTAGGGGGGGCCCAAATTAGGCCCCCCTATTCCACTTTAAAATAAAATAAAAATATACTTACCTTAACTGGTGTCCTCCAGGGGTGGGTGGGGGTGGCAGGGGGTGGCCCTGGGGGCAGGGGAGGGCACCTCTAGACTCCTTCCGAGCCCACAGGTCTTTTAACGCCTGCTCTGACCCAGGCGTTAAAAAACGGTGCACATCAGGCTATGCGCCGTTTTTTAAGGCCCATCCCCTTCTGTGCGTCAAAATGATGCTGGGGTGTAATAAGGCGCACAGGCCTTAAAGTCAGTTTTTGGAAGGGAACGCCTACCTTGCATATCATTATGCAAGGCAGTTTCCTGCATCCAAAAAATTACGCACACAGTGGAATTTGGACGTCTGCGGGGTCGGGCGTCAGAGTTTAAATATGGGGCAAAGTTTCCGCCGAATGTGCGTCAAAATTCGGCGCAAACAGAGCATAAATATGCCCCTTAGAGTTTTAAAATTTTCTCCACCCATTGTCGCGCTTTTTCGTTTCTCTCAGCCCATGTATTTCCTGTATGTACCTTTTGACCACAGTAAAATGTTTGAGGAAGAACAATAAATGCATACTCAAAAAAAAAATACATACACAGCAACAGAACAACCATGTACAAATTAAGCATGGGCTCCAACAACCCAAAATAAGCGCAGACCAACAAAAATACGAACAAATGCGCAGCAGCAGAACCACCAAGTACAAATTAAGCATGGGATACACCCTCAAAATAAATGTGGCCCCACAAAAATACAAAAAAATGCACAGCCCCGGAACCATCAAGTACAAATTAAGCATGGGCTCCACCCCAAACAAACAGTGCAGACCCTCAAAAATACACACAAATACGCAGCACCAGAACCTACAAGTACAAATTAAGCAATGGCCCCCACCCCACAAATGAGTGCAGACCCTCAAAAACACGTACAAAAACACCTCACCAGAACCTACAAGTACAAATTAAGCATTGCCTCCACCCCCACAAAATTAGTGCAGACGCTCAAAAACACATATAAAAACACAGCACTACAAGTACAAATTAAGCATGGCCTCCACCCCACAAAATAAGTGCAACCCCACAGAAATACATGCACATATATAGCCCCTGAACCTACAAGTACAAATTAAGCATGGCCTCCACCCCACAAAATAAGTGTATCCCCACAGAAATACATGCATATATATATATAGCCCCAGAACCTACAAGTACAAATTAAGCAGTGCCCCCCACCCCACAAATGCGTGCAGACCCTCAAAAATACATACTAATAAGAAGCCCCAGAACCGGTCAGTACAAATTAAGCATGGCCACCACCCGACAAAATAAAATGTAGACTCAAAAAAATACAAACAAATATTCAGCATCAGAACCAATATGCACAAATTAAACATTGTGTCACCCAGAAATACATACAAATATATAGCCCCAGAACCTACAAGTACAAACTAAGCAGTGCCCCCACCCCACAAATGAGTGCAGACCCTCAAAAATACATACAAATACGAAGCCCCAGAACCTGGAAGTACAAATTAAGCATGGCCACCACCCCACAAAATAAAATGTAAACCCACAAAAATACAAACAGATGTTCAACCCCAGAATCAATATGATTACTGCCATCCCCCTCCAACAGACATTAATATCATTTTAAAAACATGTGCATTGTACTCTGCTATGTATAGTTAAACAGGCTGGGGCTAATGTCAATGTTAAACTACCTTAGGACACATACATACACCACACTGTTACAGACCTTAAGTAGAAGAGGTTTAGCAGCACCAGTCTGGGCTCTGCCCTTCATGTTTTCAGCCATGATGTCCTGATGATGCCCTGCTTGCCGCAAACTTCATTAAGTAGTTCAGAAAAAAAGAGGTCTGTGAAGGTGGGGGCTTTTATACCAGACTCACTGTGCTAATTATACCTATTCTTTGTGGTGGGTGTGGCCTGGAAATAGACATCTGTTTTAGATGGCACTGTCTATCCCCTGCTTGTTTCAAACTTTTAATTGTATGGTCAGTTTATAATCTGACCACTGCTGAACCCCTTTGGTGCATGTCCTGGAAAAGGCCTGGGGGGTATACATCTGTTTTAGATTTGCAATGTCTGTCATCCTTTGAGGCCAGTCCTCGGGGGGGGGACTACATCTGTTTTAGATTTGCAATGCTTGTCATCCTTTGAGGGCTGTCCTGCTAATTCATTAGAGAGCATACATCTGTTTCAGGTCTGCATTACTGGTCCACTGTTGTGTTTCAAACTTTTAATTGCATGGTCAGTTTTTAATTTAACCTTTACTGTATCCCAGGGAAATCCTGGGGGCAATCATCTGTTTTAGATTTGCATTGCCTGTCACCCTTTGAGGCCGGTCTTGGGAACACTTGGGGCTACATCTGTTTTAGGTTTGCAATACTAATCCATTGATTTGTTTCAAACTTTTAATTGCATGGTCAGTTTATAACTTAACCTCTACTGAGCCCCCTTTGATGGCAGCCCTGGAAAAGGCCTGTGAGGTATACATCTGTTTAAGATTTGCAATGCCTTTCACCCTTTGAGGCCTGTTTTGGGAACACTTAAGGCTACATCTGTTTTAGATATGCCTCTCTAAATTGATAGGCTGGCTCTAACAAAAGCATCCTTTGACCACCCCCTCTAATTGGACTAGCCAACAGTGAGGAGGTCTGGCCTGCCCTGTGAGGGGATCCCCAAACAACCACTTGTTCCTGAATGTCTGACATGTCCAGACCTGTCCTCTTAGGCCCTGAAACTGCGTGCACAATACCAAGGCATTGGTTTTACACAACCCATAGACCAATACCCAGGGGCTAGGACCCTGGCACATGGCTAACACGTGACACCATGAGGTCACAAACCATGTGACACCTCTACACCTACGTCAGTTCGGGGGCGGGCTCTCTGGGGAACCGGAAGTCCTAGTAACGGAAGTGACGTCACTTCCGGGGCGGGATAACTGTCACTTTACAGTTGATGAGGAAAGGTATCCCCTCCTACTACTGTCATCCACACTAACAGCCACTCTAACGCCCTAATTCAACATTTTCATTCATACACCCAAATTATAATCTGATAAATTGATTACTGTTTCAAATAAAAACAAGTTCTTGTCTTTTTAAGTCCCCTGTGTCTTTCTCGTCATTGTAGTAGTAGAGGTACGGCTTGGAATCTTCTAGGATGTTTAGGCCTCTTAGTGTTCTGGGCCATTCCAGTACTCACACATCTCTGGATAAAAATGTTAAAAGCATCTCCCATTCTGTCCTAAACTTAGATTCCTTCCCTTTCACCATTTTTAATAGTTTTTCGGTTGCCAAAATTCACTAAGCCCAGCCCATCCAAACCATTTCGCACAGAACCCTTGTAGTGCCCCATAATGAGAGAATATGTTATATTGCTGCTAAGAGTAGGAAGGAGGTCATTTCCCCTTTTCTGCTTTTGCTCGGAAGAGGGTCAACCAGGACCACCTCGGGCCAAGGAACTAAGTGAAAGACAGTTACATTCTCAATTGTTAAAGGAAGTGACTGACAGACATGCCAGAACACATGAGTGAACGAGCCCAAAGCCCCATGTTTCTCTCTTACGGTGGGCTCCCTTCAGGTGACCCATAGTTTCCAATTTTGTGGTTGTGTAGCACCAGCAGTATAGTATTTTCAAGAATGTTTTTCTAACTCCAATAATGTCCAGTTAAGGAAAAATCAGAGTTGAGCTGCATAGTAAAAGTTGAGGAAATTAAGTACCCCAATCCCTTCTGTTTTATAAGCATCATGCATTACCATTGACTGAGCCTCCTGTGATATTTTGGCAAACACAATTCATATATTTGAGCTGCATGTCATATATATATAGCCCTTAATGTGAAAGAGGAGTGTCTGAAAGGTACATAACACATTCAAGAGCAGGGACATTTTAAGGGTGCGATTTTTGTTTCTCCACCTGTTGAGTTGAGTCTGCATTCCTCAGTTTACACAAATGTGCCTCTCTAGTCACCCATATGTTTTTCAACAAATCTAGACTGCAGGATCAAATTGTCAAGCTGGACCACTGTAGCTTGCTATCTTTTCAAGTGTGGGCATCATCGCAAGGAGAGAGGATGTGTTTTGATCCTCTGATTTAATCCAATATATCTTAAATTCGGATACCCTCTGGAATGCCTACAATTCCTTCAATAGAGGTAGGAGTTATCCAGTTAGAGCCATCAATAAGACTTATGAATCATCTGCCAACATTGTCTCCAGCTAGACCAACCACCCAGATCTATGGACTGTTGGAGATTTTTAGGGCAAAGTGTTCCAAATATTAATTAAGGGGGGGAGGTGGGCATCTCTCACCTGTTCCTTGTGCTTTTGTACTCTACTGTAACAGTCTCCATTTACCCCAACTCTTTTATTGAGAGCATGATATCTGGCCATTAACCACCCTCTGAAGGTCTCCCCCAGGAAAGTCATGTCGGGGTAGCCTTTATGAAGCCCCGAATCAAATGTATTTCTTCCTCCCTTGTTGATGATATCTATAAGGTGGAAAGTTTTTTGTATTGTCAGTAACGTATCTTTCAACATAAAGCCAGATTGGTTTGCGTGTATAAGTTCCCTGTGGGTAAATTGAAGTTGCATTGCCACTGTTTTAGTAAGGACTTTGATATCTAACCGAGGAAAGAAATAGGCTTAAAAGAAGCACAATTTTCCGGAGGCTGTCAACCCGTCTAGGCCTGGGGCCTAGTATGGGCACCGTTCTGATACTTTGCTTAGAATGTCTGCTGTAGAGATGTGTTGTTCAAGGTTTTCTCAGTCTGCTGCTGAAACAGAAGGGCTTTTTGTGCTTTCTATATACTGTTTACAAGTCTGGGGTGTTCTTTTACATACAGCTCTAAATAAATCTTGAAACCAATCAACATTGTCTACCTCTATTGAACATATAGAGCCATTTCTATCTTTAGCCTTTACCATATAACTTTTAGCCTTTTGTGCTATGAGAAGGTTTGCCAAAAGTTTACTCAGTTTGCTGTTGAATTTGTTGAAGAGACAGTCAAGGGTTGTTTGTAGATAATTCTCCCTATCTGTTTCTACCATTAAAATCTGCCTCTAGAGGGTTACTATCTTCCTACATACCTTCTGGAACTGCTTTAATTTGTGGCCTTCCTCAGCATTTCTTAAGTCTAATCTTGGTTGAAGGGGAAATGCCTCCTCATTTTTCAAAGTCTAGTGTGCTCTGCAGTGAGTGCCCCTCTAAGAACTGCTTTCATTACCTCCCAGAGCAGGCTAGCACCTACTTTTCCATTATTGTTATGTATTATGTATTCCATAATATGCATGTTTATATTATTAATGACCAGAGTGTCGTGCATTAGAGCTTCACTATGGCACCAGGTGTTCCTTTCATTGTCTGGGGGATAGCTCTAGCACACAGAGCAGTGGAACATGACGACAAATGGTTAGGGAGTTGTTTCTTGTCATGGAGGATGTGCTCAAGTCACGTGTAGCTTTGATGGGTGGATGGCAATGGAATAACTTCTGGCTGAAGGTTGTCTATAGCTCTACCCATCAATCAGGCCTAGGTCCTTGTGTCTAATTCACCATCCACCTTCCAATGCAAGGTAATCCTCAGCCCATTCAAAAAAGAGGACCTAATGCTAGAAGCCGGATGTTTTCCTGTCCTTCATTTGTGCAATAGATTGAAGTGCAAGATCGTGAGTTTCCTTTGAGAGCAAACAAACTTCCACTAATGTACCTTCCTCATCTTTACAGTGATCTTTACTTGTAAAGCCACATCCCTTTCTTAGAAGGATACCAACCCCTGTTGTCTTAATTCCAGATGAGGAGAAGACCTGAAAGGGGAAGGCAGTAGAGCTGAAGCAAGTCAGTGGGAAGGAGATAGTGTTGTGTAGCTATTTTAGCCATATTTTAGACACGTTAATTTAGCAAACTAGGCCTGATATTGTGTACTTTAGCCCAGTTACATTTTATTTAGCATCGCTTTGTTTTTCTAGCAATATCCACATTTGCAGTGTTGTTTTATTTTTTCTCTATCTAATTGTTCTTTCGTCTAGCAAAGCATTACGTTCTCATAGGACTTTCATTTCACTTTGTGCTTTCTTCAAGGCTGCAGTCAGATAGGGTTGCGGCAAAATGGTGCGCTGTGTCTCTATCATTCACAGAAACATACACACTCATACGGGGGGACCATTTCTTGGAATGTCGACTGTTTTATTATAAAAACACTCCTTTGTCCCATGCATGTTAGACGGAGATTCCAGCCAGATGACCACAATTGCATGCTGATTGCTTCGCTACAGCTGCCTGCTTAGACTGCCTAACCCCTGGCCTACATGGGGACGGTGTCTTTCTAGACTACAGGCTTCCTTACTCAGGTATGAGGGATGATGCTTCCCCAGGGGGAAACCTGAAGGGCAGATTAGGCTTATTATGCTGTGCTCTAACATATCATAGGTAGGAGAACTATATATCATTCCTAGTGACAGTATGGTGTGACTGTTATTGAGTTTCACACTCCTTGTCACCCTTTGGCTTTTATTGTGTTTTATCATCCTGGTTTTTGCAATACATGCCATTTTACCTAAGATGCAGTTACTTCAATAAACCCTTACTGAACTATATTCTGCCTCTGTTGTCTTTGTCTGTGTGAGACTAATGCAACTGAGAGAAAGGGACGAGATCGGATCGACCACAATTCCCCTGAAGAGTATTCCTTGTCATGCGCCCAGCTGCCACAATCATTCCTGCTCTTGGGTGGAAATGAGGCACTGCTAGTTAGCCAGAAAACCAGTATTATGCTGACAGGCATCACATGGTGTGGAATTGTACTTAGAGCCCCACAATCTATGCGGTCTATGATATTCTGCTGCCCAAATCCAGTAGCCTCATTAGGATAATAAGAACCTATGCAACAACAGGTCTCTTCTAATAAGGCCACATCTGTGTACAGAGGTGTGACTTCAAAGAAGAGGACTTTAAACCTCTCACATTATGGGGGTCATTCTGACCTTGGCGGTAAAAGGCCCATACCGCCGGTCAGAACTCCGCCATACTACCGCTGCGGCTGCGGTAAACCGCCACGGTCATTCTGCCCACCAACTGTGAATCCGCCAAAAACCCGACATCCAAGGAAGGCCGCCTCATCAGCGGGCCGCGGAAAACTGGAGATGACCAAACCTCCACCACCACGCCAACACAAACACGCCCATGCCATTCTGACCCACCAATCCACGCGGCGGTCTTTCAACCGCGGTATTCCATTGGCGGTACACACCGCCGCGGTCAAAATACACACACACATACAAAACACTGCCACATTGGGCAATTTGAAATACACACACCTGACACACATACCAACAACACTCCCACACATCCATACAACTATAAAACACACACCCACATCACCCACAAACCCCTACGACCGAAGATCAGAGACGAAGGAGAGAGAGACACATCACAGAATAGAGAGCTACATCACACAGAGGCACACTACACCATCACACACACCACATAGAAGCACAAAGCACCACACACCAACACACTGTTCACCATATACACCACCCCACACCTCATCCACACCACCCCATGGCACCCCAAAGGCACCCACGCTTTTCGGACCAAGAACTCCGGGTCATGGTGGAGGAAATCATAAGAGTTGAACCCCAGCTCTTCGGCTCACAGGTGCAGCACACCACTATAGCCAGGAAGGCGGAGCTATGGCAGCGGATCGTGGACAGGGTCAACGCGGTGGGACAGCATCCCAGAAATCGAGACGACATCCGCAAACGCTGGAACGACTTAAGGGGAAAGGTGCGCTCGATGGTCTCGCAACACAACATCGCAGTGCAGAAGACTGGCGGGGGACCCCCACCCACTCCACCCGAATTCACAGCATGGGAGCAAGAGGTACTAAACATCCTGCATCCTGATGGCCTCGCTGGAGTACACGGAGGAATGGACTGTGGTAAGTACAATCTCAACTACTTCACCCCCCCCCCAGCATGCTAACCCCCACCACCACCCTCACCCCCAACCCCCATCACACATCCTCCCTGAGAATGTCTCTCCAGCACAACCCACCCAACACCAACCCCTGCATGCCACCACAAACTATGGACACCCATCACCCAAGCATGACCACTGCACATACCCCCCCAAAACACCCCCACAACACCTCCCCCAAGGGAATGGCAGCACTTGGGGACAAGGGCACCAATCAATGGGACGCAATAGCACACACAGAAACAATAACCATACTCTCTTACCCCATGCAGGACCCGAACGCCAACACGCCGGCCAGGAGGGTCCAGAAATGTCCATCCCCCCCCGGAAGAGGCCCCCAGTGAAGACAGCAGCTCTGTCGACCTGGAACCTGATGACCAGCCCGGACCATCGGGGACCTCTGGACAGTCGGTTCCCCACACACAGGCCACAGCAGACCCAACCCCCTCTGAGACCAACAGCACAGCTCCCACCCAGCGGGCCCATGCCTCTGTCTCTAGGACAGGTCAATCAGCGGTGTGTCTGCCACTTCAGGGCACCCAGGCTAACCCACCACCCCAACAACAACAGGGACCTGGGGGCAGTGGTAGTGGGCACACCGTCCAGGGGACAGAGGCCCAGGGAAACAGGGCAACTCGGAGGGCTGCTGTGCGACAGGGGGGGGAGGAGAGGCCCAGGGAACCCACTTTCCAAGAGGCCCTCACCACCATCATGGCAGCCTACCACCACTCCCAAGAGACGATGCTGACGGTACTGGCCAGGTTCCAGGAGATCCAGGCACAGCAGGAGGAACGCTACATGGGGTTCAGCAATCAACTCACCAACATCTCTACCGCTATGGGGAGCATAGTCCAGGCCCTCAACCGGATAGAAGACACGTTGCGGTACCATGTGGCACCACACAGGGCCCCTGTCACTAGCCAGGAACAGCCTACCACCTCCGCCGGCGCTAGTAGACAGGAGGCCCCACCACAACGACAGGCCACCAGAACCCCACCTCCTGCTGAAGAACAACCACCCCGCAATAGGAGCCTGAGATCAAAAAAATCGACAGAGTAGGATGTCAAGACCCCCGCCAGCATGAGACACCCCCTGAAGTCATCCCACTGTCCCACATTGCCACCCTGTCCAACCTTGAACTGCCCCTGCTCCATCCTTCCACAGGCATATGGACAATGCACCTGTGAGACTGAGAACTGGACTCTGCCATGGCCATTACTCCACCCCCACCCATCACCGTGTTTATATCATGTACCATTATCTAGCAAAAAAATAAATCACTCAATGCACTGAAATCAAACAGGAGTCAGGCTGTATTATTTACAAATGTATAACACATTAACGATCAATTATGTTCTGTTAACTTTGTGCTGAACACATACCGAGATCAATAAGCATTAGTCCATGGGCTAACCAAGCAGTAGTCACGGAGTGGGTCATACAGCACTGAAAAGGGAAGGGAAAATCAAACATCAGTTTAAAAGAACTGGGGGGTCATAGACAAAGTTGAGAAGCAGGAGGCTTGCAGGAAAAGTAAAATGGCGTGGGTGATTCTTACCTGTGTGCTACTGAAAATACTGTTGGATAACTCTGTCCCTGTTGTCTGTGTCGTCCTCTGAGTCTTCCTTCTCTTCACTCTCCGCAGGCTCCACAGCTGCTTCAACACCACCATCTGGACCATCCTCCTGCAGGAAAGGCACCTGACGTCGCAATGCCAGATTGTGAAGCATACAGCAGGCCACAATGATCTGGCACACCTTCTTTGGTGAGTACATCAGGGATCCCCCTGTCATATGCAGGCACCTAAATCTGGCCTTCAGGAGCCCAAAGGTCCTTTCTATGATCCTCCTAGTTCGCCCATGGGCCTCATTGTACCGTTCCTCAGCCCTGGTCCGGGGATTCCTCACTGGGGTCAATAGCCAAGGCAGGTTGGGGTAACCAGAGTCACCTATTAGCCACACACGGTGTCTCTGTAGCTGTTCCATCACATAAGGGATGCTGCTATTACGCATCACATACGCGTCATGCACTGACCCAGGGAACATGGCATTCACATGGGAGATGTACTGGTCAGCCAAACAGACCACCTGGACGTTCATAGAATGGTAACTTTTCCTGTTTCTGTACACCTGCTGATCGTCTTTTGGGGGGACTAAGGCTACATGGGTCCCATCAATGGCACCAATGATGTTGGGAATATGTCCAAGGGCATAAAAATCACCCTTCACAGTGGCCAAATCAACCTCCTCAGGGAATATAATGTAACTCCGCATGTGTTTCGTCAGGGCAGACAACACTCTAGACAAAACTTTGGAAAACATAGGCTGAGACATTCCAGATGACATGGCCACTGTTGTCTGGAATGAGCCACTTGCAAGAAAATGGAGGACTGACAGAACCTGCACCAGAGGGGGAATTCCTGTGGGTTGGCGGATGGGGACATCAGGGCTGGCTCCAGCTGGGCACACAGTTCATGGATAGTGGCACGGTCAAGTCGGTATCGTAGTATGATGTGGCGTTCTTCTATTGTCGACAGGTCCACCAGCGGTCGGTACACGCGAGGATTCATCCTTCTCCTCGCAAGTCCCAGCGGACGGTGCCTAGGAATGACAACATGGAGCACAGAGTCAAGCCAATCACTGGTACGTTCACCACAGCTTGCATAGCACACGGTTATCTATGTTTTGAAAGGCGTGTATGTGTGGCAATGCAAGGCCTAGGCCTGTGTGTCGCAGTAGAAATTATGCCATGTGGGCCCTTGAAATGGCGGCTGCCTGACCTGTGAAGTGGGACAATGGGATGTGAGGTCAATGCGCTGGCGGAGCACACCGTGGCGGTAGGCGGTCGAAGACCGCTACACGGAGCCGCATTGGTTAACATTGAAGCCTATGGGTTTCAGGAGCCAATGACGAGGTGCGCCGGCGGTAGCGGTACGCACCGCCGCGGTACGCACCGCCGGGGGCGTGACCGCCATTTTCTATCTGCCTAATCACTCAAGACCTGATCATCCACAGGAGAGGACCTATACTGCAAGTGCTGCTGTGACCTCGGTCTGGAAGTGACAATGGCTGCTGCGACTGGGGAAAGGGCCCCTGCCTTCACGTCTGAAGAGTTGGAGAAGCTCGTGGATGGGGTCCTCCCCCAGTATGCGTTACTCTACGGTCCTCCAGACCAACAGGTAAGTACACCGGGTGCACATGGAATGGGCGATGCCTGTGTGGAGTGGGGTGGATGTAAGTTGGTGGGGTGGGGGGCGAATGAGGAGTGCAACGCACGACAGATGAGAGCATGTGCCATATGGCAAGGTTGGGGAGGGGGGGCCAATCACATCTAACATGCAGTAAGTTGATGAATGTTTCCTCCCCACCCTGTACATGTCACATAGGTCAGCGCCCATCAGAAAGTCGAGATTTGGCGTGCCATCACCAAGGAAGTCCGGGCCCTGGGGGTCCTCGTCAGACGGGGCACCCACTGCCGCAAGAGGTGGGAGGACATCCACCACGGAACCAGGAAGACCGCCGAGTCACTGCTGGGGATGGCCTCCCAACCTAGGAGGGGTGCCAGTCGTACCCTGACCCCCCTGATGTCCCGGATCCTGGCGGTGGCCTACCCTGATTTGGATGGGCGCTTGAGAGCATCACAGCAGACACAAGGGGGTGAGTATCAGCACATTCTGCTATCTTTCTGCGCAGTGGAGGCGTCTGGGTGGGGGAGGAGGGTTGTGGGTGACATTAGGCCAGGGCGCTTTCTGTAGTGTAGTCCTCTCCCTTAGGCATGGCCCTGTGCTCCCGGCCCCCACCTCTGTAGGGTGACAAGTACAGCTATTGATGGTCCAGCCTCACACATCTGCGCGTTTGTCCTCTCTTGTCTTCTTTTTTCTCCCCCCACCCTTCTTCTTCATCTTCTTGTGCATGTGTGCATTAGCATCATCAGGCGGAGGAGATTTGGCATCGGAGCACGAGGGAGCTGCAAGTCACAAGGCCCCGGTGGGCCCAGGAACAGACACCGAGGGCACTAGTGATCCGGAGGGCGAGGGGAGCACCACAACGGGGACCGGTGGTGAGAGCAGCGACACAGACACGTCCTCGGATGGGTGCTCCCTAGCGGTGGCGGAAACATCCGGGACCCCCGCCTCTACAGGTACAGCCGCCACCCAGCGCACCAGCCCCGCCCTCCCTGCAGCCCCTCAGCCTACACTCCGTGCCCGCTCGCCCAGGAAGGCGGGCGTCTCCTTCGCCCCAGGCACCTCAGCCCCTGCCCCTGTCACCCCTGCTGCCCTCAGTGCGGAGCTCATTGACCTTGTGAGGACGCTCATTGTTGGGCAGACTACCCTTTTGAATGCCATCCAGGGGGTTGAAAGGGAGGTGCATCGGAGCAATGCCTACCTGGAGGGCATTCATTCGGGTCAGGCTGCCCATCAACGATCGTTCACTGCTCTGACCTCAGCACTGACGGCAGCCATTGTCCCTGTTTCCAGCCTCCCTCTTCTGACTGCCTCCAGCCTGTCTCTGTCTGCTGCTCCTCAGCCTATCCCATCCACACCATCTGACCAGCCTGCACACACCTCAACACCCAAGGGCAGCTCATCCAGACACAAGCACCACAGATCCCACAAACACTCACCCAAGCAACACCCAGATGCAGACATTCCAACAGTCACTGCCACCCCTGTGTCCCCCTCCTCCTCGTCTCCCTCCTCCCTCCCTGTGACATCTACACTCACACCTGCATGCACACCAACATCAGCCAGTGCTTCCATCACCACCACACCCTCCTGTACAGTCCGCACGCGTGCAGTCACCACCCCCACTGCCATTTACACGTCCCATGTGTCCTCTCCCACTGTGTCTGTCACCCCCTCTTCCAAGACACACAAACGCAGGCAGCCACCCACCCAACAGACATCCACCTCACGACAGCCTACAGCACCAGCACCTTCACCCAATGACAGCACACCTGACTCTCCTACAACCACATCCTCTTCCTCCACTCCCATCACCACTTCTCCTACCCTTTACCTTGGCCCTAAAAAACTTTTCCTGGCTAATCTTGACCTCTTTCCCTCCGATGACCTACCCCCTCCATCTGCAAAGAGTCCCAAGAGCACCACAGCCACCACCAGCCCAGCTTCGGGTGTCACTGTTGTGCATGGGTTCTGGAGTCCACCCTTTGCCAGCAGTGACACCTCAATCAGCAGCAAGGACACATCCAGCCCCCCCCCCGGCAAGAGGACCAGGAAACACAAGGGCCGCCGTGCGAGGACTGACACGGCTGCCCCCAAGGAGCAAACTTCGCCCACTTCACCAGCCACATCATCTAGGGGAGGCAAGGGCCCGAGAGCCCCATCTAAGGAGCGTAAGGGCAGCAGGGCGGAGAAGTCAGGCAGCAGGAGCGCGGAGCAGGTGGGCCCCACATGCCACATCCCAGCTGGAAAGGAGGACTCCAAAGGGCCCAGGACTCCGTCCCCGAAGGGTCCAGAAGCATCACGGTCGGAGGGCGACTGAGCAGGGAGTCCAGGCCAGGTCTGGCTCCCTTGACCTACTGGATGTGCACCGCTGAACAGGGCCCGTCGTGGAGAAGAGCACCGCTGAACAGGGCCCGCCGTGGAGAAGAGCACCGCTGAACAGGGCCCGCCGTGAAGATAGGCACCGCTGAACAGGGCCCGCCGTGAAGATAGGCACCGCTGAACAGGGCCCGCCGTGAAGATAGGCACCGCTGAACAGGGCCCCGCCGTGCAGAAGAGCACCGCTGAACAGGGCCCGCCGTGGAGAAGAGCACCGCTGAACAGGGCCCGCCGTGGAGAAGAGCACCGCTGAACAGGGCCCGCCGTGAAGATAGGCACCGCTGAACAGGGCCCCGCCGTGCAGAAGAGCACCGCTGAACAGGGCCCGCCGTGGAGAAGAGCACCGCTGAACAGGGCCCGCCGTGGAGAAGAGCACCGCTGAACAGGGCCCCGCCGTGCAGAAGAGCACCGCTCCGCTGGGCCCCGCCGTCTCAAGCACCGCTCCGCTGGGCCCGCCGTCTCAAGCACTGCTCCACTGGGCCCTTCCTCTCAAGCACCGCTCCGCTGGGCCCAGCCATCTCAAGCACCGCTCCGCTGGGCCCTGCCGTCTCAAGCACCGCTCCGCTGGGCCCTTCCTCTCAAGCACCGCTCCGCTGGGCCCAGCCGTCTCAAGCACCGCTGGGCCCCGCCGTCTCAAGCACCGCTCCGCTGGGCCCTTCCTGTCAAGCACCGCTCCGCTGGGCCCCACCGTCTCAAGCACCGCTCCGCTGGGCCCCGCCGTCTCAAGCACCGCTCCGCTGGGCCCCGCCGTCTCAAGCACCGCTCCGCTGGGCCCTTCCTGTCAAGCACCGCTCCGCTGGGCCCCGCCGTCTCAAGCACCGCTCCGCTGGGCCCTTCCTCTCAAGCACCGCTCCGCTGGGCCCCGCCGTCTCAAGCACCGCTCCGCTGGGCCCCGCCGTCTCAAGCACCGCTCCGCTGGGCCCCGCCGTCTCAAGCACCGCTCCGCTGGGCCCCGCAGTTTCAAGCACCGCTCCGCTGGGCCCCGCCGTCTCAAGCACCGCTCCGCTGGGCCCTTCCTGTCAAGCACCGCTCCGCTGGGCCCCGCCGTCTCAAGCACCGCTCCGCTGGGCCCTTCCTCTCAAGCACCGCTCCGCTGGGCCCCTCCGTCTCAAGCACTGCTCCGCTGGGCCCTTCCTCTCAAGCACCGCTCCGCTGGGCCCTGCCGTCTCAAGCACCGCTCCGCTGGGCCCCGCCGTCTCAAGCACTGCTCCGCTGGGCCCTTCCTCTCAAGCACCGCTCCGCTGGGCCCTTCCTCTCAAGCACTGTTTATGGTTCACTGTGCCCACCATGCCTCCTCCTTGAGCAGTGGACACTGTCATCCACCAGATGGACTGTGGCTTTGCACTCCCCAGGATGGTGAAGTGGGCAAGCCACCCACTGTAGAGACTTGAGAGACTGTGGCTTTGCACTCCCCAGGATGGTGAAGTGGGCAAGCCACCCACTGTAGAGACTTGAGAGACTGTGGCTTTGCACTCCCCAGGATGGTGAAGTGGGCAACCCACCCACTGTAGAGACTTGAGAGACTGGCTTTGCACTCCCCAGGATGGTGAAGTGGGCAACCCACCCACTGTAGAGACTTGAGAGACTGTGGCTTTGCACTCCCCAGGATGAAGCAGTGGGCAAGCCACCCACTGTAGAGACTTGAGAGACTGTGGCTTTGCACTCCCCAGGATACATCAATGGGCATGGTAGCCCCTTCGTGGATCTGGCGTCGTGGACTCATGTGGCTGTGGTGCCTCCCCCTTCCCTTCCCCCTGAGGTGCCTGTCATTTTTTCATCAGATGCCCCTGCAGTGTTCTCTCCAAAGGACTCAGGTCTCCTGTGTGGGCTTTGCCCTTGTGTCGCTACACTGTAGCCCACGGACTGTTCCATTTAACTTTCATGTACAGGACTGATTGCCTCGGTTCTCCATGGCAGTGTACATAGTATCATTTTGTTATGGATATTTTGCATAGTTGATCGCTCCATATCAGAGTCTATTTTTTATATAAATTTTTCGGCCCAATTTATTTCTGTCTTTGCATTCTTAAGGGGGGTTTGGGTGGTGTCACTGTGCATTGTTGCTCTGCATTAGTGTGTACATAGTTTGGGGGGGGGGTCGCATATGTGTGTGCCGTAAGCTTCCCTCCTCCCCCCTCCCGTGTGTCGTAGGTGCAGTACTCACCGTTGTCGTCTGCGCCGGAGTTCGTACTCGTGGTAGATGAGAAGGTAGACGAGAGCAGGTAGGATGTTTAATTCGGGTTCCATGCTGTCCTCCTTCCTCGTGGAGTGTGTTTTGGTGCGCGTTTTCCCGTTCGTAGTCTGTTTCCGCCGTGTTTTTATCGGCGGGGCTCCCGCCCCGGAAAAGCTGGCGGATTGGTGAGTTGTGATAGTGTGGGCGGTACATTGTCTGCCGCCTGCCTGTTGGCGGTGACCGCCAGGCTGTTTGTCTGCACCGCCGCGGCGGTCGGAGTGTTAATGTGGCGGGCTGTGTTGGCGGTTCCCGCCAGGGTCAGAATTCCATTTTTTTGACCGCCGGCCTGTTGGCGGGTTGGCCGCCGCTTTATCACCGACCGCCAGGGTTAGAATCACCCCCTATATGTGGTAAGTGTCAGTTGTGTCAGGTGAGTGCATATCTGTGAAATCTCAAGAACTATGCCAACAACCCAACTTCTGGACTATGCATTACCACACTTACCTTATGGATAAGAGTCTAACCTGGCCAGAGGATAGTAAAAAATATGGGTGGCAAACAGTTCCTTTAGAAGAATTTGTACATGGCTGCGGTCACTTGTGTTGGCTATGTGTTGGCCTATTATTCTCTATTCAGGGCACAGAAACTCTGTGGCATACATAATGTGAACTATTCTGGATCCATGGATTCTGGAATCATAAACCATGGTCTATGTTCAAACACTAATTCTTTCACTTAGCCATTGTTTAGTACAACCTTATAAGTAGAAAGTATTATATTGTCACTGTGGAAACAGAGCAAGGTTGTAGACTTGAGGCTCTTGCAGTGGCAAACAGGAAGATAATAATAGCAAAGTGCTGGCTATTGATGGAAAAACTATCGGGCTCCATCTCAGTCACAGATGATATCCCAGAGTCTGAGAGAGCTGATTTGAAAAGGACAGTTCGACTGGAAAGTACACAGAACCAGGTAATGCTGTGAGTGGGGTTTTTGCAGTAAGCAAACATATAAACTAAGGACGAATGCAGCACAACAGTCTGAAATCATTGATGCTTCAATTAATTCTCTGCTGCAAAACTCAACAGTCTTGTAGGACCTTGGGTCTCAGAATGCTCACTGGGATGAATGGCCTTTTTCACCATGGGTGAGAAACTAAGGAGGGCCTTCCAATATGAAACAGAAGGAAATCAGGGAGGTTTTGTAGTCTCTGAATGTCCTGCAGCATAAGCACTCAGGATTTACAGCACACGTGGATTAGGGAACTTAGGTGAAGGTGCACAGTGATCATGATCCCCTAAGCACCCTTTGGGTTTTTTGCCTGTCTCCACAAAGTAGGCCTCCAGGCTTACAAAGGAGCAGCATAGGTGCTGGAACCAGAGCTACTGCTGGTGTTGTAGCACCCCAGGTAATCTGAAAGAAGTTCAGCAGGACAAAGCAAAATAATGAGGCCTTTTGGAGTGTTGATTTTTGCAGCATTTCATGTGCTTATAAAACACAATAACAAGTCAGCAGAGTTTGGAGAAAGGTTTCATCCTACATGTTACTGCCTATGTTTTGATCCACAAATCTATGTGTACTATGGGCATTTGTAACTTGAAATTAATCACAATCTTGCTGATGCTATTAAGAGAATGGAAGAAACAAATGATTTGTCGTGTTACACAAAACAGACACACACTGTTGGAAATCGACCTCTCTGCAGAGTCACCTCCAAACTGTTTGCCTTTTTTCCTCCACTTTCTGCTGAATTTGTTTTTGTTGACCTTAGGACTACTGCTAAACAGTGCTAGAGTGCTTGTGCTCTCTTCCTAAAACAGGGTTTGATTGGTGTATACCTAATTGGCACATTTAATTTACTTATAAGTCCCTAGTAAAGTGCACTGAATGTGCCCTGGGCCTGTAAATTAAATTCTACTAATGGGCCTGCAGCACTGCTTGTGCCACCCACTTGGTTAGCATTTTGAAAACATGAACTAGGCCTACCATTGCAGCCTGGTGGTAGTGTTAGACTGCCAAGTCAACTTAAGGCATTTAAAACCCCTTGCCAAGCCTTAAACTACCCTTTTATTACATATCTGTCATCCCTAAGTTAGGGCCTAGGGCCTAGGTAGCCCATTGGGCAATGTGTTGTGTAAATTAAAGGCAGGACATATACTTCTGCGTTTTACAAATCCTCTCAAATTAGTTTTCACTATTGTTGGCCTACCCCTCTCCTAGCATAACATTGGGGATTCCTTATTACATTTAATAAGCTGTAATTCCAGATCAGGAAGAGGCAGATCTGTCATGTTTAGTACCTATGGAATTGTAATGATAAATCCTCTTTAATGGTAAGGTCGGATTTATTGTTACAAATTTGAAACTTCCACTTTTAGGAAGTTGCCGTTTTCCTGCCCTGTGGGCCTGCAGCCTGTCTCCAATACACTTCTGGGGTGGGTTACAGATAGGCTTTGTGCATTCCTTCCAGATGACCACACACAAAGGGAGATTACGTCTGACTGATAGGCCATCAACATACTCATGGGTCATCCTTGGCAGGACGGGAGGGAAGATCTGGGCACAGACTCACACTTACATCTGAATAGGCTATGTCCTGGCCCCGCACAAAGGACTGCTTAACCCCATGTAGTGAGTCTGGATCCCGGGCAGTAAGGGAAGGACCTCTGTGCACCTCAAAGCCATTCTTTGAAGTCTCCCCCACTTCAAAGGCACCCCTGGGTATAAGAATTGGACTTCTGACCCTACCAACTAGGTACACTTCTGGACTTGTGGATACTCTGCTAGGAAGAAGGACTGCTGTGCTGCTACAAGGGCTGCTACTTTGCTGGACTTCTGCACCTGAAGCACTGCTTTTTTGCTGTGCTGACCTGCTGCCCTCCTTACGTGGGTGAGAGGGTCTGATCCCACATCACTTGCACGCAGAAACATAGTGACTCCAAGGACTGGTTGGCTTGCCTCCTGTTTTCTGAAGTCTCAGGGACACAAAAGACTTCCAACTCATCACCTACATCACCTGAACTCTAGCAACTGTGAGCCTTGGCTCCAAAGTGGTGCCTTTCCAGCCCTGGGCCCTTTGAAAAGGGTATAAAGTGCTGCTACAGTCATAACCAATCCATTGACGCCATTGTGCCGCTCAGAACTGGCACATCTCCATCTACGCTCATGCATCTCTGCTGCTGCAAGTATTGAGGACATCGTATCACCAACAGTGCGGTGCATCACATCCATTTCGGATGCATTTCCGACTTTGCATGGCTCAGAGCTGATGCATCATCTCCATCCTAAGCATCAATGACAATGCATTGCCTCCTCTGATCGCATCTCCCTCGACATTGACACAAACAGCATAAATTGCAGCACACCAAGGCTGGTCCCTGTATCCTACCCATGCTCCACCAGAGTCAGCCTGAACTTTCAAATTTGACCCGGTCTAGTGCAACCAGATAACTCTGGTTGGTGCTTTATGCCCTTAAGCACTACATTCCAATGTATTCTTTAAAAATTCACATCTCTGGTTCTACTTATTAGATTTTTGACATTTTGTTCTTTTTTCATTAAATTAAGCTCTATTTTTTACCCAGAAGTGGTATCTTTTTGTGTGGTGTTTTCACTGTTATACTGTTTAAAATGTTGCACAAATACTTATCACATTGCCTCTTAAGTTAAGCCTGACTGATCTGTGCCAAGCTACCAGGTGGTGAGCACAGTTTAATTTAGGGTGTGTTGGCGACTTACCCTGACTAGAATTGCGGTTCCTGCTTCGACAGGGTGCATACCTCTGCCAACCAGAAACCAAAATATTTGGACAGAGCTTGAAGTACTAATTGTTCCTCAGAGTCAAAGTGTGATGGAAACTACAATTTATAATAATAGTGATTTGATGTTCGTATAGGGTTCTGGATCTTTTTGCTGCCATTTCTAACTGTTGTAAATAACAGCTGTGATTATTACTTTCAGAAGGATGAGAGGTTGAGTTCGCCTTGCTAGTGTTTGAGCTTACAGCATATTTCAGGTACAAATATTTAACTCATTGAGCCATCCATACACCAAATTAAATTATCTCGACTTTTCTGTTATGCGCACAATACTCAAACCACTATATATTATTGCTATTTTTAGGTCAAGCCTACAAGATAGTGCACGCTGTTTGCGGGAAATACTTGTGAGCTTATCAAAACTTTCATTGGGCTTAAAGCCTGCCCATTGCTAACTATTAGTTGGCATTGTTGTCACTTTCATTTGCTTGCTTTGTATTCAATGACTTGCCTTTCCCATCTTGTATCTGCTCCTCTGACGCTTAGACTCTTTACTTGTGTCCTTCCACTGTTCACGTTTATGGAACTTTTTTTTCTCTTTTCCTTAAGCACTTCTCGAGAGAGCATGTCTTTTCCAGCTGTCTCTCTCATGTGCTCTTCCTCCCATTCCACAATCTCGCTAAGCTCAGGTGCTTTTCTTCCCCTACTGTGCAGCTCTCTTTTGTTTCCTTTGTGTAAGCATTCTATGGTGCATGTGCTTTCCAGCTGCATTCTTTGTGTTTTTTCCCCCTTCTCAATTCTATGTTGTTCTCTTTCATCTGTGTGCTTACCTCCCACCCCGATGTGCTGCTCCATCTCATCCGTGTGTGTTTGTCCCCCCAAACCTGAAATCTGTGTTCCTCTCACTCTAGTTTGCGGTATTATCTTCCAGTTGTGCCCGCCCCTCTCTGTGTGCTGCTTTTCCCATTCCGCCCCTCCCTATCCACTTCTCGGTTACTCCTCCCCCCAATACCCTACTTTCACTTGGGTAATCTCGCACTCTTGAAGTGGCTTCACGCTATTTTCGCATTATAGGTGCCTAAATCGTGGAGGTGGCTACAACAGAGGACTGAGGAGGAAGTGATCATTTATATGCATCAAAAGTTAGCGCACATCCTGCAGGTAGCAACACACAAATGTTAGAGCGGAGTTTTATAGCAAATGGAAAAAGGTGCAGGCAAAGGACTGTAAGTCTTTGGTCACGTGCATACCAAAGTATAACCTTGTACTTGAGGTGACTGTACATAGAGGCTTGTGGTAATCTGGTCCCGTGTTATTTTTCTTATTACCCGTGTAGCAGTAGCTAAACCTGCACAGTAGTTGTTTTTTTGGTTCATAAAAATGCAAAAGAATTCTAACCTGACGAATGAAGATAGTTTCACATAGATGATATAATGGGACAGGGGATGACACAGTGCAAATCCCATTTATTTTCTTCATACGTTTCATACTGTCAGTATTTATTTACTTTACAACTCATTGATGACCAGAATAAGCCAGTACAACATATGCTGCTGTTACTGACTGAATTATATATATATAGAGTAAACAATGAAATAAAGGTATCTTTATAATTCTTGATTTGTGTTTGTGGGTCTTCAAAAATATTAAAAACTGTACACTTCTAGGTGGTACACAAAAATAATGCCTGTACTTATATCAATAATTTATATTTCAAATAATATAAACTCAACCTCACGGTAAATGTTATCTGTTATCCATTTATGCCAACTTGGCTATATTTAATATTGGAGGGCAGGTGGAGATGATGGGGAAACTCTCTGGACTGGTCAGAGACATGAAGGGCTCAGCTTTTATTCCAGGGCAGGTTGGCTCACCCTGGGTTTCACAGGCACCAATCCTGGCCAGTGGGTGCTCTTAGTAGCAGAGTTCTGAGTGCATTTCAGTATCACTTGTTAGTGACTCGGTATGATATGGCGGTGCACAGTGAGTGGATGTACGTTTTTGAACTGAGCAGCTCTCTCTGTGACTCTGTTATATGAAGAGCAAGATAATGAGAGAACATGGACGTCAATTCACCAAAATGCCAGGGGTAGCGGAAAATAGATCAGATACCCAATGACATTGCAAGACTGGCCCATTATTCCATCCTTAGCTCTCCAATAGCCTCCTCTTGTTGCTGATGCGATCGTGGAAGGTAAAGGAGTGCACTACAAAATGTAAACACGGAGTTCTGTTTACTTTCTCTTCCTGCCCCAGCCGACATAATACCTGGAACCAGTGCGATCAAATCATTGCCTTGGTTATCAGATTGCTAATCTGGATTTGTTCCTGCAAACCCTTAGTGACCCTAATTGATGTCTATGCGAGCAATTGTGCGCATTATAAAAAAAGCAACTTTAGGTAAAAGTATCAAACAAGAATACTGGCATACACACTTGCAGTGCGCGCCACTGCAGAGCCTAAACATTTCACCAGCGCCTAGATAGAATGACCACAATAATCGGCCAAATCTGAAAAATAAAGTCTTCTTTAATACCTTGAAAAGTATGACAGTCTTGGTATCATTATTCAAAATGCTTTCCTGTTCCAGGTTGCAAGGACTGTTGCAGGTACTTTCTTGAATCTCCCAGAAGATATCTTCAATGAAACTATTTCTACCACACAGTATTTCAAAATATTTCAAGGTCAGTTTCTGAGGTCCAGTAATTTGAAGAAATCATCTTCTCGGTACACTGTTATAAGGGGGCATTTTTGTTAATAGTTGCATGTTAATTACTGTGGTTGTAATTTTCATAAAAGCGCACCTTATGTTCAATTTTACCAGAATACTTTTTTTGAGGGTATTAAATGATATTTTGCCAATCTAGACACTCATCCTATATGCTATTTTCACATAAATCACTTTTGCGTATCTCATTTATGAACACTCCCCTAGGGAAATTCGGTGGTCCATTAGCTTTTTTGAAATTAGGAGTTTTTAATGCCCCATGATTTTAGTGAGCTGGCACTCCTGGAGAGTACCCCCACTTTGAAAATTGTTCCAGCACAATAGTGGAGCAGCACACCATCAGCACAGATGACCTGATGAGCACGGACAGAGAGTGAATCCCTTGATGCATTAATCTATATGTTCTCTCAAGGTGAGCGCAAACTGTGATAACCAGTCCTCGTGGGTGCCAGGTTTCTCCATCCGGTGATGCTGGAGTCACCTCAGGGAGCTTCTTTCCCATCCCACCAGGAGAGAGTTTTGAATTCTTCTAGTGAACCCAGGAGACCATAGGTGTTTTTATAGGCGTGTTTAGTACGTCCTCAAAGGATCATGATGAGTATGGGTTGAAAAAGAGGTAATGCCTAGATTGATTACTGGTAAAATCAATCAACTAAGGATGGGTGTAGGAGATGGGCAGATAAAGAGGTAAGGCGTTAAATCCAATATATTTTATATTCAGCAATTTCCACTGATATCAAAAATGTTCTACAGCTTCTTTTGCTCAATGTCTCAAGAACCTAACTTACTTTGATATTCGGCTTTTACGCCGTGCTTGAAGTGGGACAGTGGAGTAAACATGAGACGAGATGGGACAAATACATATACTGATATTGTGCTCAGTGGTACTGTACGTGAGGCATGAGCAAGGAAAGACTAGAGTCCCATATGAAACATTCATTTTTTTATTATTCATATTACACAGCGTTGGACAAGAGCAGAGCTGCTGTATGTTTTGTTGATGTTTGTTGATGATTCTGGGAATATGCCCCCGTTTTGTTGTGTTTTTTTCATTTGCCAAAAGAAAAGAAAAATGTATTTATATGAAAAATTGCCAAAAGGAAATAAAGATTTCTTCATATGAAAGCCACATGTTCTTTATTTTCCCCTTTCAGACTCAAAAATTATCACAACCACAGTGTGCTGAGGGCTATACCACTCGTTAGTTGGCCCCTGCCGGTAGCCATTGCCTTCAATGAATCTGAAAGCATTGTAGTAACAGACCTTTGTGAAGGGCCTCTTTTATTGAGTTCTCTTTCTGCTGGTGCCCCTGCTCAATTCCCAGATGCGTTGGCGGTGGAGTACCGCCTTCTGCTACCCCCAACACTGACTAAGCAATTGTTAAACTGAACTGTGGCCGTAATTGTATGACAAAAAGGCGGGGAATGACATTCTGAAAGATCCTGGTGATCTTTAATCTACATTAAAATTATAGTACTTTGTCTCTCGTGGCACTTGCTATATCAGTTTTCCTCGGTTCCATTTTGCTATTAGAGCAAGAATTTCCAAATACCGGCCCAAGGAAACGCTGAAAAGGACGAATCCCGCTCTCGCATTTTCCCCACCGGTTCACTTGAGTACTTTATTGGATTTACATGAAGGTTAGTTTACCAATAGCTTTAGAAGCATGTAGGTGTGAAATTGGAAAGTAGAAAGGCGCACCGCTGCCTCGCGGCCTGCTGTCAGCTACACGAGCGGGTGAGAGACCCGATCGCTGCTTAGCTTCCTGAATCGAAATGAGCTTGGAAGTTGAAGGGAACTTTCTAATGAGAGCTGACTGGCATTCACGCTAACGAGTTGGTATGCCATCACCATGATGGTATAGGGCTGCAGGTCGCTGAGGTGCCGGGTGTATAGCATACACACTGTAGTAGGTGAATGCGTGATTGGCGGCCAGGGGCAAGGTTTTCAAAAATATGTAAGATTGATTTTCCTGCGAGACAGGGAAAAATTAACGATCTCAATGGACAACAGCTCTGCACCCATAACTTGTCAAAATACACAACTACACGATATTTACATTTTTCACCTGGTATTCCTTTTGCAATCCAGTGGCAATAGTACCGAATAGGAAGCCACGCTACCTAAAACAGAACAACTTAAGACAGTGAGGTGTGCGGCATAACTTCTTTAATGTCTCTTTTGATGCTCTATGTTAACATAGTCAGGGACATAACAGGCCCCTGCAAGCCCTGCGGCGCAGCTACCCCTTCTCAACTCTTCAAGCCCCCTTCCCCCAAGACCCTTCAGAGAGACCACATGACGACCAAAGTCCATGAATATCTGTGTGAAGTGGAAGACTCAGGGACACCTCTTCACATTCTGTGGAGGGGGATCAATTTACGTTACGACACTGAACATGGTCACGCACTGGGGCGCAATATCGAAACAGAGCCCTGAGAGCAAAGTCTGCTCGTTTCTAACAAGAGCTGCTTAACATTGTGCAGCTAATAAACTGTGTGCGTGACTTCCTTGGTTTCTAAGGCTCACATTCATTTAAATCCTCTGATGTCTTTTAATATGCAGGCAACTGACATGTGGTTACAAGGAGCGATGTAAGTTCCGTCTGGTAGGAGGGCAGGATAAAGGTAGCGGTAAGTGGCCATGTACATCCTATTTTTTGAATAAGAAGTATTGTTCACTGTCATGTGTAACAAAACAGAAGCCAAGTGTGAGCTGACACCTCCCTGCTGTAAAGGGCACCGTGCATAAGAAAGGTGTATTTGATACCACTGTGTTAGGTAGGGCTATACACATGGACCAAGCATATTATTAAGTTTAAGCTTATGAGAGGTGGCGGTCCCTGGAGAGCCCGAATGTGTTTTTTAAAATCCCAGCAAAATGTGCAGATGTGCCATGGTTTTGGCAGTGATTTAAAAAATACTTTAATGCCTGGTGGGGCGGTCCCAGGGGAACCCCTACACCAAGACTATGGGTTTGGGTAAAAGTAGCTTGCTGCCTTTTCTATTTTTTTCTCATTTCGTTTTGAGACTCGGCTGAAGCTGAGTCTCAAAATGACTGTCAGCGCTTCCTGGTTGAAGTGTACAACAAGATTCTTGGGTACACTTTTTTTTGGAAAATTTTGTGAAGATTCATCAAACAGAGGCAAAGATATAGTCATGCCAAAAAACGCTTTTTAAATGGAAACTAGGCCTAACTATACCTACCTACTGGTGACCGCAGTAGGATATATATATCAATGCAAATGGTCTAAAACAGGAGCACACTCTTACTGCTGGTGCAACATTAGGGTTAAGACCACAACCCTCGTAAATTGCAAACCAAGATAAAAAATGCTGCTCTCCCAGAGACTTCAGTACACAATCTTCATTTCATTATCATGACAGCTTTGCACCAGACCCCATGACGCATTTCGACATCTTGTCTTCTTCTAGTGTTTTGGACTGTTATTCCCTAATCTTTCCTGCCATCGGAATTTATATTCTGCATTCTGGGATTGGTAGTTTCCAACTCTTCACACCTGAGAGTCATTGCAGTATTTTGCATTAATTATGTACTTTCAGCACAATTCCTTTACTTCGATTTAAAATGTAATGTACATTTGGAATTTTGCCTTCTCATAAAGTGTCATGCTTCTAGCAGCTTGTGCCTTTTAAACAGGTCCACAAACCACAGTCTCTTTTTACATACATGATTTTCGTTTATATCCTTCCCAATACATTTTAGTGCTTGATGTGATTTCATCCACTTGCATCCTAAGGTAACTATAACTCGTGCCCTTGCCAAACACAGTTTTCTTGTCAATAATTTTATTGCAAATGTTGCAGTGATAATTGAGCTCATCAGTTATATATAATATGTGGAGTAATTAGCTGTGCATGGCAAAGTCGTGAGTTATAGTTACCTTACGGTGCAAGTTATTGTTACTTGAAAGAACTCTAACTCTAACTGCTGAATTTCTATGGTTTTGTACGAGTAAATTCAGAACCTAATTATAATGTTATATAATATAATATCCCTGTAACCTTTCTTTTTTCAGTGAATATATATATATATATATAATGCTTGTTTTACTTGAATGGAAGAACACATCCGTGTTTGTATAGCTTTTCTTGCATCTCAGCTATTGATAGTCTTACAGTTCTGTTTTAACACCTAGAGGATCTTGCGTTCACACAGCCGATACCATGCAACCCGTAATGAAGTCCTATGTGTTTTCACTTCCTCCTTCACCACCACACGCAATGATCTATTTTTACACACTAGTCAGGGATGTTTTAACAACTTCAAGCTTCATAAAGTTCTCTATAAATATTTACCATTCATTTAGTGTTTAAATGCATCATTAGATAAGAATTAAATACGGATGGAATTACGTGATATTAAATGGTTTGTTAAACAGATACACAATGCAAGTACTTTGCCCTGCTCTGCAAATTTATTTCTGTCTCTCTCTACACGCTCTCAGCATTCCTCTCAGTGCTTCTCTTTTGGTTTTACTCTAGCCCCTTTGTACTTTTCCCTTCTTGCTCCTGTCAACATTCCTCTCTCTTATTCACCCTTTGTCCACAGGTTTTTTCACGTTTCTCTCCGAATCTCTCTCTAAATTGCTCAGTGGCACTTATCTAAATTCTCTCTGTCCCTTTCTAGATTGCAGGTCATGTCCCCTTAGTATTTCAGTCCCCGCCTCTGTCCACATTTTTACAGTGTTCTACCAAGGCACACCACAAAGGTCCATATCTTCTTGTTGCATCAGTAAAAATTCCAATTCAATACAGTATGAGTGTGAGTATGAGGTAGCGTTTTCATTCATCCAAGTGATCCATACAAAAAACTCCATCATGAATCCAGAGATACAATCCACATTTCTATCAGCGCATTCCTGCACATTATTCCTATGCCCACATATCCCCACACATATCTCTGTTCCAGTAACAGAATGTAACATAGTGGGATAACGAAGCAAAGAAGTTCATTGTTCCCGAAAGTCCTACCATGCAGAGTGCAACTGTTCAACAATAAGAGTGCTGCTCTGAAACCCACAACGTTTTAATGAAAGTGTAGTTCTGACCGGCTGCCCGGTGCCATGGTCTCAGTTTTAATAAGCGTGAGTCTGGCTTGCACTGCTCATAGCCCATAATCTACACTTTTTCCTGTGGATCTCTTTGCTTTTGACACTTTTGCGTTTATCAATATTTCTCTCTATGTCTTGAAACATTTTCCAGGAATATCTGCATTTTTCTCTGCTGTGCTTTCAAAAGTTTTTTTTTACCCTCCAGGCTTCTCTCATTTGCCTCCCCCCATCCCTGGCCAATCAAATCATCAGTATCGCTGCATGCCGCTCTCCTCATTCCGAACGAATGAGTCATTTTACATTTGTACAATGTTAACTGCTTTTTGGCATTGGTCATTTTTCTTTACTCCACTCACTATTGTAGGTTTATTAGTTGATGATCCCAGGTTGATGTAACCATTACTTTACTAATATGACCAAAGTAAGTGGGTGTGGCCAGGGCCAGAGATAATTTACTCAGGAATTTACGTTTTGCGGGCGTGGTGCTGCAGAAATAGAGTGTGGAGTCACGAGAGACATAGCCAAGTATAGCAAAGGCAATGACAGCTTTCATGGGAGAACTGACCATGAACTCAGTCTGCCTACTGCTTGAACGTCCCACTTCTAAAAAGATAGGTTCTGCAGCACACTCCTTTAATCAAGGTCAGTGCTGAGGCCACCAGATATATGGCTTTACACAGAGTGGTGATGGGCTACTTCTGCGGTGCCAGAGAAGCACAAAGGTGACTGCTGCAACTTGTTTTGGAGTGGAGAACTGCTGGGGTGATGGTGTTGGAGCTTGCCTATGTGGATTCCCTGAGACCCATTTGTATGTATCTGGGACCATGCCTGGATGTGCTGCAGGTATACTGATATGGGACACAGGAAGGCAGTCATTTTGGCAAGGGTCAACCCCTCTGGAGTCAGCCCTCTGACAGGGTATATGTTGTTTTTCCACCAAAACTAATTTCAGTATTGACTATTGGAGATGCCATGCAGTGCCCTTATTTGATTACAAGATCGGAGGCTGCCATTAGGTATAAATCTTTTATTGCTGCCTCAACACACAGCCCTTTTATTGCCTGCTCCTGACAAAGATACGTATTATTGCTTTACTTTTAGATTTATTGTTTAGCATTTATAGAACCTTTTACTTACATGGTAGGTAGGTGCTCTTTATTTAGCCCCTCCAGTTTATGGTTGGATTTCTTTCTTGCGTTATTGTTTCAGACTTGCTTCATTTATTGGCTTGTTCCCGTTTTTACAAAAGGTATGTACATTATTGCTAAGCCTGGGCCTATACACAACTCTCCAGTCTAATGAGGCAGCCTTAAGGGAGCATATAATACTCCCGGTGATTCGGGTGGGTACGGAGAGCCGCTCGCGTACTGTGGATATGATCCCTTTAGCCCATGGATGGGGTGCTCTTAATCAGCTCTCCATTTTTGGAGCCAAAGGGGCTGAAGGTGCGCTCTCCTTCAGTTCATTAAAGAGAAAGGGAGGGTGCGTCTACCTTCGGGATCTATCCTGCATGCTCCTCAAGTGCCTGGCCGCCCTTTACGGCAGAGTCGTCAATAACAATAGAAAGACGACTCAGCAATTGACCACCATTTTCCCTTGTGCGATTATTCATTCCTACAATCCATTGGCATGCACATAGCGTTGCTATGGCAACACAAGACTGCAACAGTTGCCAGTTGGATGCAAAGCAACATCTGCTGAATATTTCAGCCCCTGAAGCTTATATTGATCAAGGAGTTTTTTTCACCAAAGAGGGTGATTATTTTCTCATTATATGGCAGTTGATTCACCACCATAGGGTCTCCTTCCTCCGTCATCAGAGAGGGTATTTTCAAATGATAATTTGACAGAGAACTCTGATCTTCCTTTAGAGATGTAGTAGAAGCAGTTTTTGCAAAAGGGAAAAGAGATCCTTCCTCTGAAGAGGATTTTTTCTCATTATCTAAGGAGCAATCTCCTGTAATTTCCAAAAAGGGAGTTCGGGTGTGAAGTCTAAAAAAAATCAAAACACCTGGAAAGGGAGAAATCCATGGTTGATAGAGACTTGAGCTAGGATAGCCTTAGCAATGTAACAGACCGTGGTGTCCATGGTGACACAACAAGCAGGAGCGACCATGGGGGTGTAATGGAGATGGGTGCCAGTCGCCGCACAAATATAATGAGTGTTGTTAATGGCACAAGAGATGGTAAATACTCCCACAATACAAATGCCAATGACAATATATTTGATGAAGATCTAGATCTAATGGATGAATATGTATTTGACCCAGAAGAAGCCTTGAAGACTGAGTTTCTCGATGAAGACCTAGAACAACCTTCAACCTCAAAAGCTGTTAACCCATTGGGTACGGATATAGTTAACCCCAAACTCATTACAAACCCTTGAGGTTCAGACTGGTGGCCAATCAATACGTGACTACCTTTATTAAATATTGAATATGGAATATTCTTGATAAGGAGACTCGCAATCTTATGAGGGCTGAAAGTCCAAGTCCATTCCTGGATAGTAAATCAGGAGCTACCCCCAACCTGGATCCTGAATAAATAACATTCCTTTTAAAATCAGGAAAGGACCCTAGAAAAGGTCTAGAGTGGTGCCTTAACCAGTGCCAGGACATGTTATTGGATGTGCTGGGTCAGGATTTTAGAATATGTTGAAGAAGCAAATTACAAAGATATGCCTGTAGATGTGAAACTGCTGAGAGGTTGGAGCCAAATGGCTTTTTTTCTGCTTGGAAATGCCAATGCCCGGCTGATAGCAGGGAGGAGAAAGTTTATCCTCATGAGGATGAATCCTAAATTGGGTGATGTAACCAATAAGGAAGCACTAGGTGACCTGAATTGCTTGCTTTTTGATGAAAGTTTTGTAAAATCTCTGGGCAAGTACGTGTCCACATTTACTGCCTTTAGCAGAGCCCAATCCAGTATGCAGCATGTATTTAACGCAGGGGTTTTTGGAAGGACTGACAGGAGGGGACTGGCTGTCAACTGAGGGTCACAAAGGTCCCAGTTCTACTATCAAAGCCATGGGGCTACGGAAGAAACTCACCTTCCAACATGGGTTACTTCCCACAGAGAGGACGAACCCCTCTCTCTTCTGGAAAAATGGGTAGATCTCATGGCTCAGGCGATCAAGGTAAGCTTCAATCTTTGGCTTGGGTCTTCCTATACAAAAGTAGGGGGAAGGTTACTTTCTGTTCTCCACAATTGGTAAGTCATAATGAAAGATTCATGGGTTTCACAAACTGTCAGAGGTTTCAAGACAGAATTTTGGGAAACTCCTTACCAAAAGATTCACAAAGGGGCAATTTCCAAAGTTATGTATTTGGAAAAGGGTTTTGTAAGCACTGTTTTCCTGGTTGGCAACCTGTAAAAAACTTGAAGGAATTAAACACGTTTTTAGCATACAAGCACTTCAAGATGGAGGGAATTCACCTTTTACAAGATGTTTTACAGGGGAACGGCTGGCTGGTGAAGTTAGATCTGAAAGATGCTTACTTCACAGTCCCTATGGAAGGACGGTCACAGAAGGTCTTATGATTCAGAAGGAGAGGTATTTTGTACCAGTTTCCTTGTCTTCCCTTTGGCCTGTCACCAGCTCCTTGATGTTTCACCAAGGTAATTCTCGATGATATATTAGTAATGTCTCAGGATCAAAAGGAGTTGTTGGAACACATGAGGTGGACAAAGGATCTCCTAGAGGCGGTAGAGTTCATCATCATCATAGGGAAATCTATCATGACTCCAACACAAAGATTTGGAATTTTGGGGTTTTCAAGTAGATACAAACATGGCCCAGTTATATCTCCCTCAGAAGAAAATGACAAAAATAAAGAAGGAAGTAGGCCATGTCTTAGCAAAGGAAGTAGTGACTTTGTAGGATCTGGCAAAGGTGGTTGGACTTTTATCGACCTCTGTTGGACCTGGCTTTTTGACAGGGTCATCCCCAAACTTTTTGCCTCCTTCCTCCTATTTTTTCTGACCTGTTGTTGTTGGCTTTTGACCTCTGGGCACTTTACCACTGCTAACCAGTGCTAAAGTGCATATGCTCTCTGTGTAAATGGTACTATTAATTGGTTTATCCATGATTGGCTATTTAATTTACTTATAAGTCCCTAGTAGAGTGCACTATATGTGCCTAGGGCCTGTAGATTAAATGCTGCTAGTGGGCCTGCAGCACTGGTTGTGCCACCCACTTCAGTAGCCCCTTAACCCTGTCTCAGGCCTGCCATTGCAAGGCCTGTGTGTGCAGTTTCACTGCCACTTCGACTTGGCATTTAAAAGTACTTGCCAAGCCTAGAACTCCCCTTTTTCAACATATAAGTAGAATGTGTGCCCTACGTAACCCCTAGAGCAGGGTGCTGTGTAGGTAAAAGGCAGGACATGTACCTGTGTAGTTATATGTCCTGGTAGTGTAAAACTCCTAAATTCGTTTTTACACTACTGTGAGGCCTGCTCCCTTCATAGGCTAACATTGAGGCTGCCCTCATACACTGTTGAAGTGGCAGCTGCTGATCTGAAAGGAGCAGGAAGGTCATATTTAGTATGGCCAGAATGGTAATATAAAGTCCTGCTGACTGGTGAAGTCGGATTTAATATTACTATTCTAGAAATGCCACTTTTAGAAAGTGAGCATTTCTTTGCACTAAAATCTTGTTGTGCCCTTCAATCCACGTCTGGCTAGGTTTAGTTGACAGCTCCTTGTGCATTCACTCAGACACACCCCAAACACAGGGTACTCAGCCTCACTTGCATACATCTGCATTTTGAATTGGTCTTCCTGGGCTGGGAGGGTGGAGGGCCTGCCCTCACACAAAGGACTGCCACACCCCCTACTGGGACCCTGGCAGACAGGATTGAACTGAAAGGGGGCTTGGTGCATTTCTTAGACACTCTTTGAAGTCACCCCCACTTCAAAGGCACAACTTAGTATAAAACAGGGCCTCTGCCCTACCTCATCAGACACTTGCTGGAGAAGAAACCTGAACCAGAAACTACATCCTGCCAAGAAGAACTGCCTGGCTGCTCAAAGGACTCACCTGTCTGCTTTTCTACAAAGGACTGCTGCCTTGCTGTTGGCCTGCTGCCTTGCTGAACTGCCTGGCTGCTCAAAGGACTCACCTGTCTGCTTTTCTACAAAGGAGTGCTGCCTTGCTGTTGGCCTGCTGCCTTGCTGAACTCTTGTCTGGCTGTAAAAGTGCTCTCCAAGGGCTTGGATAGAGCTTGCCTCCTGTTCCCTGAAGTCTCAGGACCAAAAAGACTTCTCTCTTCCTCTTGGACGCTCCGTGCGCTGAAATTTTCGATGCACAGCTTGTTCCACGGCAAGAAAAACGCTGCACACCAACTCTGATCGACGCGACGCCTTCGGGATGACCGAAACTTTGACGCACGGCCTCGCAAGGACAACGCCGCCCGACTTCCCGGGAGAAATCGACGCGACGCCTGTCGTGAGATCGAAACTTTGACGCACGATCTCGCAAGGACAATGCCGCCTGACTTCCCAGGAGAAATCGACGCGATGCCTGCCATGAGATCGAAACTTTTACGCACGGCCTCGCAAGGACAACGCCGCCCGACTTCCCAGGAGAAATCGACGCGACGCCTGCCGTGAGATCAAAACTTTGACGCACGGCCTCGCAAGGACAACGCCGCCTGACTTCCCAGGAGAAATCGACGCGACGCCTGCCGTGAGATCGAAACTTTGACGCACGGCCTCGCAAGGACAACGCCGCCCGACTTCCCAGGAGAAATCGACGCGACGCCTGCCGTGAGATCGAAACTTCGACGCGCAGCCCCGCAGAACGACGCGCAGCCGCAAAACAAGCAGGAAAATCCACACACAGACCCGGGACATCTGGTACTCCCCGTGAACCACAGAAAGAGACTCTCCGCGCGCCGGAAAACTACGCACGACTCCCCGCGTGGAAAATAACGACGCAAGTCCGTGTGTGCTGAGGAGAAATCGACGCACACACCAGTTTTCCACGTACCTCTTCTCCTGTGGCCCTCTGAGGAGATTTTCCACCAGAAACCAGGAACTTTGTGTTTGAAAGAGACTTTGTTTACTTTCTAAAGACTTGAGACACTTTATATCACTTTTCAGTGATATCTTTACAAATTCATATTGCAACTTTGATCGTTTTGACCTGAAGATACCCAGGTAAATATTATATATTTTTCTAAACACTGTGTGGTGTATTTTTGTGGTGTTATGCTATGGTGTTGTATGATTCATTGCACAAATGCTTTACACATTGCCTTCTAAGTTAAGCCTGACTGCTCGTGTCAAGCTACCGGAGGGTGAGCACAGGCTGATTTTGGATTGTGTGTGACTTACCCTGACTAGAGTGAGGGTTCTTGCTTGGACAGAGGGCAACCTGACTGCCAACCAAAAACCCCATTTCTAACAACCTCCATTCAGGCAATTTCCCAGGATCCACTTCATTACAGGGCTCTCCAGAGACTAAAATTCCTGGGCTTGAGAAAGGGTCTGTGATATGCAGATGTAATTCCCCGGTCCCGGGAAGTTCGAGAGGACTTAGAGTGGTGGCTGAGCAATTTGGAATGGCAAAGCAATATTCAGAAACCTTCCAGAATTTATTGTAGAATCAGAAGCCAGCAACTTTGGTTGGGGAGCATGCTTGGGGGATCTAGAAACTATATGGAGATGGTCCAAGTAGGATCAATCTTTGCACCTAAATTGTTTGGAGATGCTAGCAGTTCTGAATGCTTTGACAGGTTTCAAGACTATCCTAGCAAACAGCGTAATTTTGCTTTGTTTGGACAACTTCTTGGCTGTTTCATACATCAATCGCTAAGGGGGAGCAAGATCAAAACAACTAGCAGATGTAGCCAGTGTATTTTTGTGTGGAACAAAAAGTATTTTTAAAAGGTGAATTTATCCCAAGCCAGGAGGACCAGAGAGCAGATTGGAACTCAAGGAACTTGAAGGTTTCCAGCGACTGGAAGTTGATTTCAGAGTTTTGTTTTAGAAGATTCAGGACTTGTGGGGTCTCTTTCAGATAGATATGCTTACCAGCAGATTAACATTTCAGGTAAAAGGGTATTACAGTTGGAGGTCAGACCCCAGTGCGATTGCAGGAGATGCATTTGTGAAAACATGTGGGAGAGAGAGTTAATACGTGTTCCCTCCATTTGCTTCGATTCAGAGAGTGTTGTTAAAGGTTCTAAGAGAATTCTGCAGCATCATTCTAAGAACTCCATTTTGGAGTTTTGCTCCCTAAGGTAATGGAACTAGCAGTAGACATTCCCCATTTAATACCAGTGATCATAGGCCTTTTAAAAGGACAAGAAGGAGAGGAGCAGCCTTTAGTGCTAGAGGGGACATGATCCTTCTTGCTTGGAGGATTTCAGGAGATCAGGTTGATACTTTGACCTTTCGGGAGAACCTAAGAAATTATTGGATGAGTCATAGGCACCAGATGCAAAAAAGTACAAAGGAATTTGGAGAAAGAGATGTAGGTGGTGCTTGGAGAGGAGTTTGGATCCGGTGGAGGCTCCTGCAATAGAAGTGGCAAACTACCTTTCTGAGCTGTTCAACTCAGGTCTCTCCTATAGAACAGTTAATTGTGACAGATCAGGTGTCTCAGCAGGACATACTTGGTGAATAGTTTTTCTAATTTTCTATTTCTAATCCTATGGGCCGCAGATTTATGAAGGAAACAAGGCTTAAACAACCACCTAGTCTATGTCTTTTTGTGGAATGTTAATCTGCTGTTTGATATTTTTTTCTCCTGTCCAGATAATATCTGTCTTTCATTGAGAAAAATAGCGTCGAAATTAGCGACCTTGCTCTGTCTAATTTCTATTAGAAGAGATTCAGATGTTAATGATCCAGAGGTATGCAATAGATATTATTCCCCGGATGGAGTCAATTTTGATATTTGGAAAAGAACCAAAACCATGTCTGAAAACATTTCTATCCTTCTTTCAAGGACTGCAAGAAATTGTGTGTTGTGAATTGCATGAGAGTTTAGGAACAAAGAATGTTGGCATACAGAGCAGATGGGAAAAATCAATTGTTAATTTCCTATGGGCAATACCAAACAATTTCACAGTAGGTAAGAGCAGTGATGTCTGAGACTGGAATTGACTTGTCTGAATTTGGAGCACACCCCTTTAGTGGTGCGAGGGCTAGTAACAATTTTTGGGCAGAAGGTACACTTGCTGACATTCTAAAGGTAGCTGACTGGTCAAGTGCTAGTACTTTTGCAAAACTGTATCTAAAAACAGTGGAACATGTCAGCAGCCTGAGCTGGAGGGCTTTAAACATGCAAAAGGTAGACTTCGGTCTTGTAATGAAAAGGTGATTCTCCAATTAGCACAGAGAGACAACCTTGATTTCATTAAAGACAACAGAGGCTTACATTCTCCCACCTGTTGTAATTTAGCAGTGATTAGATTAAGCATTAGCAGAAGACATCTTGTATTTAGTTACTATTGTAAACATTTTGCGGAATCCATTTTGTATTCATGGCAGCCATTTTCTTTGCTACATGCTGCCATGTGTTCACCATGTGCTCTGTCCTACCTTTCTTTTGACTGCTCTTGAAATCTGCCTAGTGACGAGTTATATTTAGCATCTCTTACCTTCGCACATGCTCAGTAAGGTCTGCAGCTGTTAGTCCTTGGAAACTGTTAGCTCCTCCTACCTGTCGACTGTGCATTTTCCACATGACCTTACATGTATACAAGTCTTGTTTCCATAATTGTACCATCTCCTTTTGGCCCCTGCGTGGGTATAAAAGGACCATGCTCTCTCAGTTCAGTGTGCTACTTCAGACATTACCAAAGGGTGCTGTCTGAATTGTAGTACCACCTCATGAGGTTAATAAACTTATGTCTTTTATTCCAGTTTCCGTGCCAACTTCTTCCTACATGGTCTGAGGACTTTGTGCAGAGAAAGGTGAACCCCTTGCACTAGTAGGCCTTGCTGAGGCTTACTTCAACAAATTGGCGCCCGAACAGGGACTCATCGGCGACTCGGATGCCCAACGGATTGGTCGCGACGAAGGATTGGGATCTCGCTGCGGACGATCAATGCCTGAGGAGACCCGAGTCTTGGCAACCACGGCGTTTTTCCCTTCTTTCAGATTTGACCATCCAGGTGGCGCCGGTCCTCGACTGAGATCCTTTTTTTTGTTCATTCGTCATGCAGTGACCATTTGGTCGATTTTAGAACTTGGCAGTTGGAACCTGGACACCCTGTGATTGGTAAGAACCGTTTTTCGGCATTTGCTGTGGGTTTTGATGCCTGTGTTTGGTAATGTAGTTAGTACTACTTACTGTGGCTTTTGTGATTTGGGTGACTAGTCAATTTGTATTCTTTGGATTTGATATATAAATTGCAATTTATATATACGCAGGTAATGAGGAGAATTCTCTCCAATTTGATTTTGATTTGAACGGCACCTTAAGTGCTACTTTGATTATAATATTGCATATTCTGCACTATTTTTGGCATGCCTGTTTTTAGCGCACTTCGTAGGATGTGTTGCTTTTGTAAAGGTACCAATTTGAAACTGGAAGAATCGCAACCGGCACCCCCAGAGGGGACGCCAAATAGAGATATGTATGTTAAACATGGTCTTTCTTCTATAATGTACAGCACATTATGGAATAAATACACCCGCGCGGATCCTGAGTTACGTTGGCCTATGCATGGGTCATATGATTTGCGAAAGATTGAGTATGTGGAACAATGTATGCGTAAGCGAAAGTCTAGGCAAGATATGTTTGACTGTGTACGAATGTGGGAGAAAGAAGCGCGTGGACGAATGAAGCGTGAGCAAGCCTTGCTTGAGAAAGAGCAGCGGAAAAATGTATATGTGAAAGCATTGGAAATGAGAAAGAAATAAATAAATGACTTAAAGGAGCTAGAGGAGAAAGAACGCAAGCTACAGGTAACTGGCCAATACACTGTTAGGCAACCCCTCTATCCTATCCTTAATAAACCACATGATGATTTATTGTTACTGGATCGCCCTCCACCTCCGTATGTCGTCCCTTCTGCCCCTCATGAGTTACCTAAAGTCTCCAGTTCGGAGCAACAGAAGATGCGGGACAGTCGCTCTATGCTGCCTGCTGACCGTGCGGCTGAGCTTAGATCTATTGCTCGTAAAACAATTCGTAGCGTTGTTTCTGCTTCTGAATTTTTAGACAACACGAAAGGGTGGACGGAAAAAGAGCAGCTATATTTTACTGAGGCATTTGGCTCAGAAGTGATTGAACTATACCGGAAATATTCTGATGAGTTAGAGCCCGATGATGTAGCAGCTGATTATAAGCAAATGCGTGATGGTCTTTTTGTTTTCTCCCAGGTGGCTGATGCAATCAGGCGTTTAATGAAATTACGTATTGAGGCAGTCCGTTTGCAAGAAGAGAAAAGGGCTGCGGACGCAGTTACACGAGCATCTCAGACTGAAGGGGCGCAAGCTTCCATCTTTGAAACAGATAAGACTATGATAGTTCACGCGAAACCAATGCGGGAGGCCGCGCCTTTGTAAGTTCCTCCTAAAGGATTGGGTACAAATGATGATAAAACTTCTGTTGATGCTAAGGGTTATTTTATTTATAATTGGGTGTATACTCCTTGGAATAGGGCAGATGTAATGGCACTTAAAACAGCATTACCTGACCCGCGGAAAAATCCGGCCGCCTTTTATGAGGAAGTTGAGGGAGCAATTAGTTCTTGTACGATGACTTTGGCTGACATTGATTTATTTTTCGGATTGATATTACCGCCAGATATGTGGAGAACTGTTCGTAAAATTGATGATCGTACAGTTTTCGGGGCATCATGGAAAGAAATAGAACAGATGGACAGGGATAGGGAACCTGCAAAAAAGCCATATCAGTTGATCCTAGATCTTCCTGCAGCCATATTAGTTAAGTTGAAAACGATTATTCCCCCTAAAAAGATAGATTGGACGGTTTTAGCGTCTTGTAAACAAAAGGCAGATGAATCGGTCTCTGATTTCTTTACACGCTTTGAAGAAGCATTTCATGATTTTAGCGGTCAGTCATTGTCAGATTATACGGGCAGACATTTGTTCGTCGATAAATATGTTGCAAATCTGTTACCAGGAATAGCTAGTCGTTTAAAAGCTAGTGAAAGTTCATGGACTACCTCTACTCCGGTTTCTCTTTTGACTATGGCTCAGTATTATGAACAACAGGAATTAGAAGCAAAAGGTAGCGAGGAGAAAAAGATTAAAGAATTAAAGACGAAGATTATGTTGGCTCAAGCTTATGGTCCGCATTTTAGAGGCAGTGATAGAGGTGGACGTGGATCTTATGGTTCTTCTTACACTCGTTCAAATTTGTCTGATGATCAGTGTGCGTATTGTAAGAAATTTGGGCATTGGGCTGCCGATTGTCCAGCACTACGTGTTCAGCAGTGTCCACGTGGTCGGGGACAAATGAGAAATCGCTCAGGATATTCAGGACCTAGAAGAAGTACGAATGATCATGCTAGGGTTGATGCTATTTTGTTGGCAGCTGATACCCCGGAGCAATGTGAAAAGTGCACTTTGTCTTACTTTCTTTTCTTGCTTCACACCATCATAAAGTGTCACGAAAGAAATTGCAATATTGTAGACCAAAGGTAACCTATTTAGGTCACCTTTTGTCTAAGGAGGGCCGTGCACTTACATCAGATCGTATTCAAGCAATTTTAGACACACCAGTACCCTCTACTCAGAAAGATGTTCGTACATTCCTTGGCCTTACTTCTTTTTGTAGGCAATGGATATTAGGGTTTTCACACATTGCCAAACCTTTGCTAGCACTTCTGACAAAAAAATACTCCAATGCCCCTCCCATGGACAGATGAATGTGAGACTGCTTTCCGACAGCTGCGACAAGCCCTTTGTTCTGCACCAGTGTTAGGTACTCCAGATTACATGAAGCCTTTTGTACTTTATGTACATGAGAAGGATGGATGTGCATTATCAGTTTTAGTACAGACACATGGCGATAAGCAGCGTCCTTGTGCATATTTTTTAGCAGTACTTGATCCTGTCGCTCGAGCGTTGCCCGGGTGTTTTCATTCAGTTGCCGCAACAGCTGTCTCAATACGTCAGAGTGAAGGGATAGTTTTGTCACATAAGCTGTTGGTGCTAGTACCCCATGCGGTTGATGCTCTTTTAAATCAAACAAAGACACAACATTTAACTAGTGCCCGCATGACAGGTTATGAGCTGACATTGTTGGCTCCTCACATTACACTGAAGAGATGTGCGACACTAAATCCAGCTACTTTGTTGCCATATCCAGTGACTCAGCCTCAGTCACAAGAAACACATGATTGTATATTCCTTACCGAAGAACAGACAAAGGGTCGTGTTGATTTACAAGATACGCCCCTTTTGAATGTAGATGAGGAACTGTGGGTTGATGGGTCTTGTTTGAAGTTGCCAGATGGTACAACCTCAGCTGCATATGCAATCACCACAATACACACGGTAGTGAAGACAGCTCGTATACCGCAGAAGTCAGCTCAAGCAGCTGAACTAATAGCTTTGACACGAGCATGTGAGCTTAGTACTGATTTAAGTGTGAACATTTACACAGACAGCCGCTATGCTTTTGGAGTGGCTCATGATTTTGGTTTGCTTTGGAAGGAGAGAGGTTTTCTTACATCCCACGGGATGCAGATAATGCACGGAGAATTAGTGCATAACCTCTTGACTGCATTGACATATCCAAAGAAACTAGCTATTGTGAAATGTAGTGCACATAAGAAAGTGACCGATAAGATAGGGCAAGGTAAGGCTCTTGCAGACCGTGTAGCACGTGAGACTGTGATGCAGCGAAGTACTACTTCTATGTATGTAGTGAAGTCACAAGCTGAACGCTGGCATAATGCAAGGCAAGACGTATTAGATATACAGAAATCTGCTTCAGTGAATGAACGTGAGCAAAGGTCTAAAGATGGAGAATTGGATGATGAGGGCTGTTGGCGGAATAAGCAGATGGATAAATGGAAATTGCCTATAGCTTTTGTACAACCTATGGTTCAGATGGCACATGGACTGGCACATGTTGGAGCTTCAACAATAACGAAGTTGCTTACGCAAGTTTGGGAGCATCCAGAAATTTCCAGTACAGCTAAGAGAGTAGTACAGTCTTGTTTGATCTGCTTACAATACAATCCTGGAAAAGGGACACGTACTCCTGCGGGAGGGTTTGCTACACCAACTGCACCTTTTGAAGTTTTACAAATGGATTATATTCAGCTTGAACTCTGCAATAATTTAAAGTATGTCTTGGTGGTGGTTTGTGCCTTCAGTAAATGGATAGAGGCGTACCCCACAAAGGATAATACTGCCATTACCACAGCGAAGGTGCTTTTGAAAGAATTTTTCCCTAGGTTTGGTGTTTGCAGACTTTTATGGAGTGATAACGGACCTCATTTTGTTGGGGAAGTTATTAAGTATGTCCTGAAAGGATTAGGGATCAAACAGAAGTTCCATGCGGTTTTCCACCCACAATCAGCAGGGTTGGTGGAAAGGTATAAGGCTACATTGGAGCTGAAATTAGCAAAGATACAGGCTTCCACATCCTTAACTTGGCGGGATGCATTACCATTGGCATTATTGTCTATTAGGTCAGAATCACACTCCCGACTTGGCCTTAGCCCCTATGAAGTAGTGTTCGGGAGGCCAATGAACATTTGGGGAGTTCCTAAACCAAAATCTGTATATGATGTACCTTGTGTCATGATGAATGATTATTTGGCACAGTTAACCGACAATTTGGTTTCTATTCATCAACAGGTTCGAGAAGCACTTCCTGACAGATCCACAGGTGAAGGCCATGAACTCCAACCTGGTGACCAGGTGATGATTAAGTCTTTTGAAAGATCAAGCAGCTTGGAACCAAGGTGGCGAGGCCCAGAACAGGTGCTCCTTGCGACAAGGACAGCAGTTCGAGTGACGAACCGAAAGAATTGGGTCCATAGTACTCACTGCAAGAGAGTGCTACCTACCTTGGTGGAACCTGCTGTGCTGACCGATCATCGAGAGATTTTGACTACGGAGAAAGGCCGTGCTATATCACCTGACGAATCTGCAGAGGACTTCTTGGACCATACGACTTCTGGAGTGTCACGATATAATTTGAGGCCAAGGAAAGAATCTAAAAATTGTTTTGAAAAGACTGGTTGAGCTACTGCCCTGGGTTAGTGAAACGGAGAGCCAATGTGGCAAGGGGGGTGGATCAGCTGTGCATTAGAGTAGTGACACCTGTCTTGGCCCGTGGTGAAGAAATCAGCGGCTGCCCAGGGATAAGAGCTCCAACGATTATTTTTAATTCATTTCTGAAAGGGTTGATTATCACTGTTGCTAAAATGAATAACAAATTGATCATTAGTATTATGGGGTTTGTTGTTGTTTTGGTGGTTACAGCAACGATCACCTGGTTTATTGAAAAGAAGTCTCCTGCTCGTGAGTTCTTTGTTGCCACTACTCCGGTACCAGAGGATCACTATTACTTTACGCTTCCCTATCAGGAGCAGAAGCACCGTCAATCGTACTTTAATAATACTTTCATTCAGATGTTGCATCATACTCATAATGCTACAAATACTACTAACTGTTGGGTATGTGGAATGATACCTGCGCATCAAAAGAAAGGAGGAACACCTTTCATTCCTCTTCCTTTTTCACACAATGGTTCTTGTCAAGCTTGGTACATGCTTTTGTTTGCATCTGGAAAACGTACGGAGGGCGGACTTCTTTTTCGCCTTCATAAAGTATGCTACCAAGACAAAGATGGGTATCCCCAAGCTAAAGGACCTAATGGGAATCAGAAGAGTATCAGCCGGACAATGTTTCAATACCATACATCTTCACAAATATACGAGACTCTGACAAGAAAGAACAATTTGTGATTTCTATTACAAAAACTAAAGCAGATTTATGTATACGAAGCATTGGACGAATTCCAGTAGGGATAAGCGATTGTACCTTGATTTTAACTATTGAGGGTCTAAATAATAGTAGTTTTACAGCGTCACATAATACATATTTTGTTTGTGGTAACTATGGATATTACCAACTACCTGTTGGGTGGTCAGGTGTGTGTTATGTATCTTTTCTATTACCTCCTGTGTTTTTGGCTCCTGCATCATATCACCGAGATTTAAAACTGTTCAATGACATCATTAACAATAGATATAAAAGGGAAATAAGTACAAATGAGGTAGACCAAACTGATACTAGCCTGCAACAATATGTTGATTTTAATTTAGGATTGTTCCCCTTTGTAGGTGTTGTATTAAACAGTAGGAAGGTGAGACAATTGACTAGGGTTGTGGAAACTGTTACCAATCAGGCAGCTCTGGCACTTGGGAATATTACTGAAGAGCTCCAAATTGCAAGAATTGTAGCGCTCCAAAATCGTATGGTATTAGATGTGATATTAGCTGATCGAGGTGGTGCATGTCGAATCATCGGTAGTAGTTGTTGTGTTTTTATCCCAGATCACTGACCTTCAGTCTATGATTCAATATCTAAATTGCATAAAATTGCTGCAGAAATCCATACAGAGACTGGTACTTGGACTTTTTCTGGATGGTTTTGGGCTTTTGTTTCCGTCTGGGGCTGGAAACTATTGACTAACCTGTGTGTAATAATTGCAATATTTTTTACATGCTGTATCTGTATTCAGTGTGGTCCAATGTTCTGCTCCATGTGTATTACTGCTTGTATGCCTACCAAAAGAAATATTACCAAAATGAAAGCACAACATATGTTAGATAAGGAAATAGCTGAAATGATGAGCATAAATATACAGGATGAATATTTAGATTATCCCAGAAAGACGAATGTCTTCAGCTAATGCTGAAAGGGTCGTCTGTTGTGATTTAGCAGTGATTAGATTAAGCATTAGCAGAAGACATCTTGTATTTAGTTACTATTGTAAACATTTTGCGGAATCCATTTTGTATTCATGGCAGCCATTTTCTTTGCTACATGCTGCCATGTGCTCACCATGTGCTCTGTCCTACCTTTCTTTTGACTGCTCTTGAAATCTGCCTAGTGACGAGTTATATTTAGCATCTCTTACCTTCGCACATGCTCAGTAAGGTCTGCAGCTGTTAGTCCTTGGAAACTGTTAGCTCCTCCTACCTGTCGACTGTGCATTTTCCACATGACCTTACATGTATACAAGTCTTGTTTCCATAATTGTACAATCTCCTTTTGGCCCCTGCGTGGGTATAAAAGGACCATGCTCTCTCAGTTCAGTGTGCTACTTCAGACATTACCAAAGGGTGCTGTCTGAATTGTAGTACCACCTCATGAGGTTAATAAACTTATGTCTTTTATTCCAGTTTCCGTGCCAACTTCTTCCTACATGGTCTGAGGACTTTGTGCAGAGAAAGGTGAACCCCTTGCACTAGTAGGCCTTGCTGAGGCTTACTTCAACACACCCACCACACCCAATTTGTTTCTTTTCAAATTGCATGAACTTGATTTGTTGACTTGTTTTTTTGTTATTATATCATTCATTTGTTTACTTACAGATTGAAATAGTTGCGATTGGAATGGTTCTTTACTTCGTTTAGATTTTTCTTTCAATTTGTTTTGCTTTTTTCAGATAATTCTTTGCAGTAAGAATTTTTTCCTATCAAACCAAAAGAGCATTTCATGTTTCATCGCAGCCTAAAGAGAAATGCTTATATGACATGGACTTATATGTTGTTGTGGAAATTCCAACTTGGAATGTATGTTTATGATGTGTTTAATGATCTTTAAAGGGCGGCATGTTGGGGAATCAATAAAAGGTTTATGCATAATGTTAACATCCGTTGTCTTCAATGAAATCAAGATTATCTCTGTATGCCCATTCAAAAATCACTGTTCCCCTTGGAAATATCATGTCTGCCAACCCTGTATTTTGATCTACCATATCTAGGCATATTCCTGGCGACCATTTTGCTAGTAAAAATGGCCACCCACTTGTCTTGCCTGACTAGGATATATCTCCATAGCACAGAATTTATAACTGTGATAACTTGTGTGTGTTTCTATTTTTGTAATTTTGTACTTTCATTTTTGTAACATAACTTATGCAACTGTTGTCTTGTAAGTTGATTTTATGTAGTAGTAACTGTTCTCAAGTAAAGCAATCGCATACCCTTTATTTCTTGTTTATGTTATCTGGATTCAAAAAAATTAGTAAATAAAAATAAACCCAACCTCTGTTTGCTTGTGGGCGCTGTTCACAGTGGGCCCTATAGTGCTAATTTTTACTGTATTTAGTAATAATAGTCACTGTCTGATATATTGATGGCTATGAATTCCCCCTACAAATGTCAAGTTCATTTAGTTTGAAAATGTGACAATAACAGGTACATTTTATATTATACTCTGTATGTGGTAATGTCTCACGTATGAAACTTAGCTGTATGTAGCATGCTTTCTCCAGATCCTGGTATCGGTATGGGGTACTTGCATTTCTAAAGGAACCATTATTGGTACTTCTCAGAGTATTGGGTGCTAAGAATGCTAATGTATAGTATTGCTGTACAAACAGAAGGAGGACAGATACCAGGGGTAGTGCAGAGTACACCAGTTACAGGAATGAGAGCAGAAGCTCAAGTGCAGGTGCCTACGCCTTCTGCACCAGGAATGTACCCGAATGTACCAATTCTTGATACTGTCTCAAATATTGTGGTGCAGAGGGAGCAGGTGCATTCTCAACCAATTCTACTTCAGACTGACTGGACTCCAGTGTTACTACCGACAGCACAGACACAAAATATGCCAAGGCCTAATCGTGGCACTACCAGATGCAAATCAGAGTATGAAACTTTTGACACCACAAGCTGTAGGGACAGGGATGCAACAGCTTCCGGCGACTAATGCGAGTAACATTTAATTACAAGGGTTAACAGCACAGCAGTTAACTAGTTGGCTGGATAGCTTAAAGTCTTCGCAGGGTGCCTCAAAAGGGGAAGAGCAACAGAATCGAGTAGGACTAAATATCGAGGCAAATGAATTAGTTGAGGGAACAATAGGATGGAAGAAGAAGAGCTAAGATATTTGTGTCCGAGGATTACAAAGGAAGTTGGGAAAATACACCAAAAACTAGCGGAAGTAGCGGAGAAGCATGGCATTGATCTTAAGACAACGAAACATTTGAGACGGAGCTTCAGATTAGATTTTGAGGCAAAAGATTTCGAACACATGAGATCGGCAGTAATGAAAGCACATCTAAGAGACTTACTGCAGAGTGCGCAAATTTGGGGAGCACTAGAAAAGTGGGAAGGCAGATGGGCGAAAAGGAAAGATAAACGGAAACAAGACTCAGAAGGGGAAACAGAAGGAGTAGAGAAAGGAGAAGCGGGCAAAATGCTACCAATGAGGGAAATTCCATGAGGGCAATTTGTTCATGTTCCATGGCATCGAATTGATATATTGTCCTTTACCAATGATTATCCTAAATTGAGAGAAAAGCCAGTTGAATGGTACCAATAGACAGAGAGGTTTGTGAAACTGTCCAAATGTCTGTGGGAAGACTTGAACACCTTGTTCGAGATAGTGGTGCCAGACGACTTATGGGTCGAATGTAAAAGAGCAGTAGACTGGCCAACAAGTGAACCTGAGAGGCATTAGATTACAGGCGCACCATCACCCGAATTTATTATAAGGTGATTGAATTTCTCAAAACCAGGATTTCCCCGAAAAACATTGATTGGCAGAGGATTGACAGGACAGTTCAGGAAACCAAAGAGTCAATACATACCTATTATGAAAGATTGTTAAAAGCATTTAAGGAATACAGTGGTAAAGAAGCAGTAGAACCAAAAGACATGTGGTATTTCGTGTTCAGATTTGTTGTAGGGTTGAGACCTGAAGAAGGACAGATGATTAAGAATCATTTGATTTGTTGGCAGGCAAAGCCGATTGATGAAGTGTTGCAGTATGCTAAATATTGCAGCGATGAGATTGAACTAAAGCAAAAGAAATTGAAGGAAAAGGCAATGGTGATGCAGATTAAGGCAGCACAATCAGGAGTGCAAGGAGCTTTAGTGCCGCCGATGCCGTCGCAACAAAGATCTATTGCGTTTCAGCCACAAGTGAAGGGTAGAGGACGTGGTATGGATGTGATGCTTGGTCCGGATCTGATTACGGTGGTTGTTCAGAATGACATGCAGGGCATGAAAAGGATGTTGCCATGTCACCTGTGCGGAAACGTGGGACACTGGAAGCGGGAATGCCCATTGATGGTACAGGAAGGAATAATTCAGCAAGGTGATGTCAGTCCAGTCCAGACAGTGAGTGTCCCCAGAATGAGGGGCAAAGTTACGAATGTTCAAACCCGAGGTCAAAACTTTTTGCCTGTACAACAGATGCAGGTACCTTGAGCACATTTTACTTCCTTAGCACAGGTACAGCAGGAGATTCCTCTAGTGGCTAGACAGCAAATGCATATACCCCAATCCCTGTTGGAGCAGCAACAGTTTATGCTTACTCAACAGGTCATTGGTCAGAGATCAGACAACAGTAACAATACAGTACACCAATTCCCATTTCACAGTGAGGATGAAATAAACGATGAATGGATGAGTGACAGTTCGGATGAAGGAGCCTGCATACTTGCTGCATCTCTAGAGGAAGATCAGAGGGGGCCATTCGTGAAGGGAAAGATAATGGGACATAAAGTGTCATTCTTGGTCGACACTGGAGCTACACGCTCTACAGTGAGGATTGTAGAAGTACCAGATTTACCTCTTTCTGGAAGAACAGTGCAGGTTGTGGGAGTGGAGAATAGACAATTAACAAATCCTATCACAGAGCCAGTACAAATTTAAATTGGAAATTATACAGGACTGCATAGATTTGTGGTGTGTGACTCAAGTCCCGTATCCTTGTTAGGTAGAGATTTATTGTGCAAGCCTAAATGCTCCATAAATTGTGCAGACACAGGAATAGAAGTTCAGACAAATAGTGATGATGAGGAAGAGCAGGCATCAGCTATGGTTCTTAATGACGCATTTGAAGAATACCCTTTGATTGAGATTTTTCCAATGTTCACAGTGAAGGAATTGCACGCAGATTTACAGGGAACAGTGAAGGAGAAAGTGTGGGATTTGACAGGAAAAGAAGTAGGTTTGATCAAAGGTGTGGAGCCAATAAAAATCACCTTGAAGCCAAATGTTGAGTTCCCAAAACTTCCACAGTATAACATGCCACAGGATGTGTTGATGAAGGTGGCACAAATAATTGGGGATTTCCTAAAGCAGGGTGTTTTGAAAGAAGTGTTGAGCAGTCCATGTAGTTCACCAATAATGGGATTGAAAAAGACTTGTGGAAAAGTGCGAATTGTGCAGGATTTGTGGAAAGTCAATGACATGGTAGTTAAGTGTTGTCCGATTGTGCCCAATCCAGCAGTGATACTGTTTCAGATTCCATGTAAGGCAGAGTGGTTCACAGTAGTTGATCTGTCACAAGCTTCCTTTTCAGTACCACTTCATGAGGATAGTCAGTTTCTTTTAAGTTTTAAATCCCTAGATAAAGTCTATAGCTGGTGTAGGCCTCCACAAGGGTATACGGAATCACCGTCCTTGTTTAACCAGATTTAGAAAAAGAATTTGGAGTCATTGGAATTACCTTCCCAATCGACTTTTGTGCAGTACACTGATGACGTATTGATTGCGTCCAGAACGAGGGAAGAGTGTAAACATGATTCGATTGTCCTACTTAATCATTTGGGAGACTTCGGTCGCAAAGTCTCACCTGCAAAACTGCAAAACTGTCAGAAGTCTGTAAAATACTTGGGTCGTCAGATTGAGAAAGGGTTGAGGAGAATTTCCTGAGAGAAGATTACAATGATACTGCAGATAAATCCATTGACTTCACAGAAAGATGTGCGCATGTTCTTGGGAATGGTAAGATATTGTAGAAAATGGATTCTAAATTTTGTTGAGATTGCCAAGCCTTTGCAACAGTTGACTCATAAGGGAGTTACAGATCCCATTACTCTAGATGAAGATCAGGTGAGGGCTTTCACTGAATTGAGAGAGAGTCTGTGCAGAGCTCCAGCGTTGGGAATGCCTGATTACACAAAGCCTTTCACATTGTTTTGTCATGAACGTGATGCTTGTTCTTTGTCTGTCTTGACACAGGTCTATGGAGGTACTTATCGTCCAGTAGCCTATATTTCAGCTCCCTTGGACCCAGTTGCAGCAGCTTTACCAGGTTGTCTGCGAGCAGTAGCTGCAGTCGGTCAAAGTCTTTCCCAATGTCAAGGGGTAATTATGGGATACCCAGTGACGGTAACGGTGGCACATTCAGTTGAAATTTTGTTGACAAGAACAAAAACTCAACATTTGACGGGGGCACGACTGACAAGGAATGAGACAAGCATATTGGGAGCTCCAAACGTCACTTTGAAAAGATGTACAGTGTTTAATCCAGCAACATTATTGCCAAGTGATACTGTTGAAGTTGAAAAAGAGGAAGACATAGAGCATGATTGTCTTGAAGTTACAGATCTCTGTACAAAACCTAGACCTGATACTAGAGACAATCGATTGGAAGAAAATGATCAAATTGTTTTTGTTGATGGTTCATGCCTTAGAGATGGGACAGGCACATTGAGAGCAGGATATGCTGTGTGTACAATTACAGGCACACTAGAAGCATCTTGGCTTCCTGGTGTATATTCAGCACAAGTGGCAGAGTTGGTGGCTCTCACTAGAGCATGTTTTGTTTCTACCAGGCTGCGAGTAACAATATACACAGATAGCCAATATGGATTTAGAATTGTTCATGATTTTGGTCAATTGTGGTCACAAAGAGGGTTCATGACCTCCAGTGGAACCCCAGTACGGAATGGTGACAAGATAAAAGAGTTGTTGTATGCAATACAGTTACCTGAAGAAATTGCTGTGGTAAAATGCAGTGCACACCAGTAAACACCAGACTACATTTCTTTGGGAAATGGGTATGCGGATCAGGTAGCAAGATTTTGCGCCCTGAACTGTATATCGTTCAAGGATAAGTGGGAATTAATGCAAGAAGACCAGTTGTGCAAATTTAGGCCCGTATTTATACTTTTTTTAGCGCCGCATTTGCGCCGCTTTTTGACGCAAAACGGCGCAAACCTACAAAATACAATGGTATTTTGCAAGTTTGCGCCGTTTTTGCGTCAAAAAACGACGCAAATGCGACGCAAAAAAAGTATAAATACGGGCCTTAGCTTTAAAAGTATTTGACACTCTAGAGGAATTGAAAAAATTGCAAGAAAATGCAGACAAGGAAGAGAAAAAGATGTGGATCAAGTTGAAATGTGTACAAAGACCAGATGAGATCTGGGTATCTGAGGAGGGCCAGATGGGTTACCGAATTGTCTGTTATCTCAGATGACTCAGTACTACCATGGGCAGGCACACATTGGAAGGGCTGCCATGATTAGATTGTTCAAGGTTGATTGGTTCAATCCGAAATTTAGACAAGCAGCTGAGGCAGTGTGTGTCATAGATGTGTAATATGTCAGCAATTGAACGTGGGAAAAGGGACAGTGGTAAATCTGTGCCACATTGGAAGAGCAGGAGGACCATTCAGCAGAATGCAATTGAATTTCATTGAAATGCCTGCATGTGGTGGATTGAATTACATGTTGGTGATTGTATGTGTGTTTAGTCATTGAATTGAAGTATACCCCACACGTAGGAATGATAGTCTCACAGTTGCAAAGCTATTGCTTAGAGAACTAATACCAAGGTTTGGATTCCAGATCTCTTTAGAATCAGATAGGGGAACACACTTCAATAACGAAGTAATCAAACTCTTATGTACAGCACTAAGCATTGAACAGAAGCTACATTGCAGCTATCGTCCAAAAGCATCAGGATTGGTAGAACAAATGAATGGTACCCTGAAGTCAAGAATTGCCAAAATGTGCGCAGCCACAAATTTGAAATGGCCAGATGCATTACCTTTAGTGTTAATGTCGATGAGAAATGTACCTGACAGAAAGACAGGACTGTCTTCACACAAGATTCTTATGAGGAGAGCAATGAGACTGCCAGCAATACCAGCAAACGCTCTTGTCAATATAACAGATGATGTGGTGTTAGACTACTGCAAGGGTCTAGCTGATGTGGTTCGATCTTTTTCTCAGCAGGTACAAGCCGTTACCCTGCCACCTATACATGACCCAGATCACTACTTGAGAGCCGGAGATTGGGTCGCAATCAAAAAGCATGCGCGAAAAACCTGCCTAGGGCCAGGTTGGAGAGGTCCATATCAAGTGGTGTTGACAACTACTACAGCTGTAAAGTGTGCAGGGTTGCCTAATTGGATACATGCAAGCCATACGAAAAAGGTGGTGAGTCCCCAGGATCATGAAGAAGTGTTGCTGAGAACACCAGCAGCAGCGAAGTGAGTAATTCTGCCTGAACCGGAACCAGAACAAGTTGAGCCAGAGGTGGACCCAGAACAAAGGGAAGAAGGATCAATCACCCCAGTAAGAGATGAGGGTGTGGAAAATCAAGAAGCAAAACGTGCAGACAATGCAGAAAATATGTTAAAGGATCCAAGCACAGGACAAGTACTAATGCAAACTAGGGGGACCGAAAAGCAAGGAGACTCAGTGCCAGAGCCTGAGGGGGAAAGAGTTGAGGCAGGTCAAAGCAAAGGTTGACTCCTCCTGAACCCGTTGCAGGTCCATCAAGAGAAGACACACCAGACAAGGTGAAGGAGAAAAGTCCTATCTTGAAAAGATTGCTGACAGAAGGTATAAGAAAATGGGATAATTGGCCTGAATCTCAGATAGGCAAGAAGAAAGACTTGGTGATAAATGAAACAATAGAGGAAGAACAAGACACCACAAGAAAAGATGAACTGAGTGATGGGGAACTAACAGGGGAAAGGAGATTGAAAAGAAAGAGAGTGGCAAGTTGAAAATGCGCAGGAGCAGAGTGGGCATACGCCACAACAAGTGATTGCCAAAACGAGTTTATGTCCTTTTGTTTTGACAGAGAAGTCCTGAATCAGTATTTTGACGCAACCTGAAGGAAAGAAAAGGTAGACTGTGTTGTTGAATTAAAAGAGAAGATTGAAATTACTTGCCGGAAAAAACGTTGATAGCCTGATAAGACACCTAAACCCTGGAATTGACCAGCTGCTAACCGATTTTGACAAAGGAAGAAGGGGTCTTGTCGTGTGAAATTAAAAGTGTGAAGAAAGAAATATATATTTTTTTATTTTTGAATGTTTGATTTTTGTGTTGCATATTAATTAAGAGTTGAAAACTCTGCTTCAAGATTCTTAACAGATCATGGCTAATTTAGATAATAATGCAAGACATATTAGGTATTGTAGATATTTGAGTGTAGGTATGGCGATTGTGTGTGGAATATTGTTTGTAATAATGATTGTGGGTATATCAATTCATGAGATGAAAGAAATGAGAGCTACATCTGTGCATGAAACTACTACACTAACAGCTATAGAATGGTTTAAATTAGATGAGCAATATTTGCATGATTACACTAATGCAAGGGGAGAATCGTCTTTTAACGTCTTTTATCGTCTATTGAGTGAGTATGTGGAAATGATGGATGCCAAAGATTGTCTTGTGTGTACGCAAATACCTTCATCTGTAGAAGAAGGGGTTACTTATCATAGTTTACCTTTGACCTATGGTATAACTTGTAGTCTGTTACTAACACGTTTCTATAATCAGGAATACATTCAATACTTTTATTCTAATTATGATTTAGTATTTACCTTTGTTCCTATAATTAGATATTTGAGTAAGATAGCTAAGGATCATTATGTAGTATTAGTTAGGGCATTCTTTGAGCCTACATTAACATTTGGCACAGCTTATGCACATCGTAACAATCCGATTTGCTTATTAACTCCCATGGAAAAGAGCTTCATAGGGCATACTGATGATAGGAGAAAAGCATTAAAAGAGAAATTAGAAAAAGGATTAGAGAGAAGGACGTACAAAAATGATTATGCTTACACTGCTATTAAAACACTAGGATATTGTGGAAAATCGGTCAAGGAATATTAATTGTGATCTCTATTATATTAGGATTGTGGGGGGCATGCAAAGTATGGCACAAAAGTCAGTAAAAAGAGCTGAGAATAAACAGAGGAGGGAAGAACAGCCCAGAAGAAGAATCTATAGAGAAAATAGAAATGGAAGAAATCAAAATGTAACCAAAAGTAACTTGTAATGATTGACAGGAAGGGTGTGATTACATATTTAGTCATCAGAGGAGGGACTGTTGCAGCAGTTATGCTAATATGAGAATATGCTAATGATTTGAGTATACATACTAATGAGAAGAACATTTATTAATAAATGGAAATAACGTGAAATGTCCAAAATGTGCCCACGGGGAGTGGTCACCATCTGTGTTAACAGTACTAAATAATGCTAATTTTTTAAAAAGTGTTGTATTCATATATCATAAATAACTATATAATCTATGTTTTGTAATGCCAAATGTTGTTAGCTTAGCCAGAGGCCTAGTCAGCGCTGGGCCTTGCCTGCTTATACATGGAGACACGATGAGCTGCCGCAGACTGGAACTGGAGAAAGGACCTTGAACTGTACAGAGTTCAATGATGAGCTCTGCTAGAGGAAATCTGCAAACTCACCAGCAGACAGGAGACGATCAGAACAAATTGATACAATTATGTGTAGAATAGGCTAAATGTATTTTCCAGGACTTGAACAATGGAGCTACAGACTAAGAGCTGGGAGCAACAATTTTGTTACCTGAAGAGCCGGATGATGTCCTCATCGATTAAAGGGCCAATCATGTTAATGGAACTTGATTCTCAAAACAATGTAGATGAGGGGTAAACAAAAATCATAGGTTAGAGTCATAACCCCTGATAAGGTTGACCAATGCGCAATTTGTGGGACGGACTAAGAGACCCTAATAAAAAGTCATGACACGAGGGGAAAAAACAGAACGGAGAGGCGAAAGTTGATGACATCAGGAGACGCTGTCCGAAGTGCGGAAACTTGGGCTTGCTTCTGTGAGCCTGAGCCTTGCTGATGACTGATGGCCTGGAGACGAAGACTGACTTATCTTGGATAGGTAGCTATAATCTGACTGACTAATGAATGCTTTTTCTTTCTAGGTAGCAATGGCGCTGTTTAAAAGTTTTATTCCTAATAATAAAGTTTGGAAATCATGGTTATTGCTGAATAAAAGGGTTTTGATTAGAATTGTAACTAATAGGGAATAAAAAGAACTAACTTTCTTATGAGTGATGGTGGTTTCTGATTAGATTAGTTCATGGTATTTAAAGTTGATTGGTTTGAATTTTTATGAAGGTCTTTTACTCACTATACCTAACTAGGATACTCTATACGATCCAAAAGATTCATTGACCTAGACGCGTCCCCTTGTAAGTTTACTTACTAAGGGCAAGGCGCGCCACCAATCAAAATGAAGGCCTTGAGTGTGAGATTAGATCAGGTTGAAGATTCTCTCCATGTCTGTTTGGAGCTTTTAAAGGGGGGCCATGCTGTAACTGTGCAGCCTGTTACACAGAGTCTAAACTAGCTAGTAGAGAAAACTGCTTTACCCCAAACATCAGGCACTATAAATCAAGGAGAGACTACTAACTTAGGCCCCTCTGCTAATACTCCACATAATGATCTTTTTACAAATCAATGTACTAAGAAAGCTTCTGGGAGAGTTGTTCCATCTTATGGGGCAACAAGATTAAAAATAACGGTGCTTGCTACCCCTCAGACCCACCCAGTACATCAACCATACCTTCTAGCTCTAACTGTTCCACCCATCATGTAGTTTCATGATCTTCCACGGGCGGCGACACCCTATGTAGTAGTTTTAACCAACAACTCCACTTTACCATCGAATGGGTGAGAGTCTTGGGACTCATTTGGGACTCATTAAGGAATAAGTTGCTGCATTGGGTGGGGCAAAAAACTGGGTTAACCCAAGCCCTGTTTTCTGACATTAAGATTTTAGAAGAGTTAAATGGGTAGCTCAAGGAAGGAAAACTTTACCAGGGGACTGTTTGTCTTATCTTTTAAATCTCCACAACTAATTGAAATGATCTTGAAACGTGCAATGGCACCACTGGTATTAGGTAACCACATAGTGGTGCTTCCCCTTGGATTTTTTTACCAACTGCCCACATTGCAGGGACATTCAGGTGTAAAGGAACCCTTGATTTCTGGGCACCTACAGGGTCTGGTGTATGCTGTACCAACTAAGAACAGTTTTAGTAGCTTGGCATCTCTCTATGAAGTTGATTGACTGAACCATACTCCGACTTTGGGATCTCCGGGTACTCACAATGCTGCTATAAGTTCGCCCAAAAAAGCTATTTGTGTTTTATATGAGAATTCTCAGTTAAGGAGTTTGCCTTTGGTTTCCCCCTCTATTCGTGGAGTACCATTATCTCCCCATAATTATACCCCAGACGAGCAAATCCAACACGGAAGAGCTAAAATGTTTTTTTGAAATACAGCAGGGTTAAAAAGCAAACTTCTGTCAGCTGAATAGGTTGAGTTTATTATGGGATTTGATATTCTGTGTTTCCAAGAGACTTGGTTAGTGGAACCATTACATCTAAACGGGGTTAGGACTTATCATACCCCTGCCATTGCATCTACCTCCGGCAGATAGAAAGGGGGACTTTTTACATATGTATCGATCCGTATGCCTTCCTTCGAGGTGCGCCTGGCTGTGTCAAACATGTGTTTTAAAATCGTCAGAATTAAGTTACCACCCCAAACCCTTATATCAGTGGTACATTTTTATAATAATGTGAGCTCGGCTGAATTATGTAGCATTCTGAGGCAATTAGTCTGTGATCCTGCTACACTGTTTAAGAGAACTAACAGGGATTTGTTAATTCTTTAGATGGTGATTTTAACATTAATTTGTGTTCACATCAGTCGGCTATGATCTGTGGTCTGTCTAATCAGGATGACATGGTAATATCACTAATATCACATTTTACACATTCTACATATGGTGAAACTCTTAATGACTTACTGTGCCAGTACGATTTATGTTTCTGCAACAAATCCTGTAGTCCATCAGTTCTGTTAATGGGAGAGGGGCTAATACGGTCATAGACTATGTGTTATTTTCGGCATGTTATTCTTGTATAGTAAGGGAGTTTGTTATACATAGTAATGCAATGAGTGGCCACTTCCCACAGAGCATAATTTTTGTTTAAGGGATAGTGCTACTTTGACACCGAGTATTAAACCACATATTGTGGATAATATTGATATTGTTGGCACTAGTGTCTGCGCTTTGATGTGGTCTCAAATTAACCCAGTAAAATTTCTTGAACAATTGGTGACTACACAGAAGGATGCATTTAATACCTATTTAGACAAGACAGCTGACTATGAGGAAATTAGACGTATTTGCAAATTACAGAAGGAGTTAGAAACACCATTTCTGTGTCTACTAAGTACCGTGTTAAGAGAAGAGAAGACTGGTTTTATTCATTGTGTTCACATGTCCATAAGAGGTTAAAATCTGCTTTTCAAAAAGTTCCCAGGTGTAGGTCTGAGATACAGGTTCTCAGAAGTAAGTATAAAAATCCCTGAGACAGAGAGAAAGAATCTATAAAAAACCCATTGAGGTGCTTTGCCATCTGGTCTTTGATATGGCTCTGTCCACAAGACCACTGCTTAGTCTTATTAACATTTTATTTACAGTGGAGGAGGTCACTTTGGCATTAGGAGCCAGTAAATGTGGAAAGGCCCCCGGCCCAAACTCAATTCCTGTGGATCTTCATAAGAATAACGTCTCTTTGTGGGCACCTCGGCTAACATTAGTCTAACATGCTTGTTTTAGTGCTGGCTTTTTAACTACATGGTCAGATTCTCTTATAGTTCCAATATATAAGAAGGGGGTAATGCCTTAATCCAGCCTGCTATCATCCAATATCTTTATTGGACTCATTGGTCAAGATTGTGGGGAATGTGTTGTTGAGCAGGTTAGAGGATTGGGCTGAATCTAAGGGAATCATATCAGACCTTCACTGTGGATTTCGAACCGGCATTGGCACGATTGAACAGGACCTCAATCTGGCATTATTTTAGGGAAAAATACTCAGATTAAAAACTGTAACCCATATCTGGCTTTTGTAGATTTAACATCAGCTTTTGATTGTGTGGTCCACGATAAACCCTGGAGTATAATGAATGTTTTTGGAGTGGACTCCCCACTAGTTGATCTTGTGAGACATTTGCATGCAGGTAGTACGGCCATGGATAGATATTGGATCAAGGGAGAGTGTACACCTAAGTTCCGTATAGAGAGAGGAGTCAGGCAAGGATGCATGTTAACACCCTTTTTATTTACAATTTTCATCAATAACCTGAGACAGGTTTTGACTGAGCACTTCAATGATCTCCCTCAAGTTCACCATCACCCAATTCCGGCCCTCCTCTAAGCGGATAATGCTGTGCTTATGGCCCGTACCCCTGCTGGTTTACAATGATTTGTAAACACTTTAATTAATTTTACACAAAATTTGGGGCAATCTATTCACCAAGGGAACATTTTGTAATGAAGTGCTGTAGAAGGCCAGTGAAATGTAGGAATTTGACTATTGAAAGTACTAGCATTGATTTCACAAAAAGATTCTCGCTTTTGGGCATAATGCTTGATCAGAGGAGCAGTAGAAGGCAGGCTGTTAACACCAGGAAGCTTCAATTTAGCAAAACCATTGTGGCATTATGTAATTTCACTGGTAAATTGGGGCAAAAACCCGGAAAAGAGTTATTAATTATTTATAACTCAAAGTGCGTGTCAACAGTTACATACTGGCCGGTGTGTGGGGCACTCAGATTTCAAACAGCTGCAAGTAGCTGAGAACTTTTTCTTGAGATCTGTACTTGCAGTGTCTGACAGTTGTCCTACCTATGAGTGTCATGCTGAATTGGGCCTTCCATATCTTAGAGATTTAGTTAAAATCCAACCCATGCTATTATGGCATAAGATTTGGACTACTGAGCAAGCTGCCTTAAACCGCGAAATCGTCTTGGATTGTTTAAAGTCGGATATGGCCTCCCAGCTTATTTGACTGAAATATGTCAAAAACAATGTGGGTGACTTGTGGCACCAATACTACTTTAATCATCCTGAGTTTTTAATGGATATTAGCGGAAAGCAATTTAGAGCAGGTTGTCTTGCCCCATGTGAGGATCGAAGGCTTTCTTACAGGGTGATGAAACCTAATGTTTGTAGGTACATAACTACTTTGCTTACGTTTGATCCACAGCCTAACCTACAGCATGCACATAAAGTTCAACATAGATTTATCTTAACTCACTTCAGGATGGATATATTCCACCGCCTAGTTAGCTTTATGGTGTTTAATGATTGGTCCAGGAATTTAATTATCTGTCCCTGTGATTTTGTCTCTAATCAGTCTAATGTTCATTGTGTTTCATTATGTAAATATTACATAGATTTCAGGAAGTGCTGGGTTTTGCCAATTCTGAAGCCTTACGGCTTTAGGCAGTGTCCACCCACTTATCTATTTTTACAGTCTCTATCTAATATTCACATATGCTATAGTATGGTGAGGTTTCCGTTGGCTGTGACTAAGCATAGGAAATTACTGATGACTTTTTAGGATATTTTTAATGGTTTCTCTTGTTCTTGCACTGATGTATATCATATCTTGACATATGTTTATAGACTGCTTTTATGATTTGTTGATTGTTGGCTTTAATGATTTTTTATACAAGAAATCGGATAAAAAAGCTTTCTGATTCTGACTAAAACAAGAAGCGCCACTGCATTTTGAATGACCAGGAGGTTGTTAAGAGAAACTCTGTTGATATTCGGGTGAAGAGCGATACAGTAATCCATGCACTAGGAGATCAAAGCAACAGCCTCCAATTTGTGGAGCTCTGTTGGAATAAATGGAAATTGACTTTTTTCAGAGATCTGAGAATATGAAAACAAGTGCTGGTGGTACGATTAACCTGAAGGTTAAAGGTCAAAGTGTTGCCCCGGAGTGGGAACAGGACCACAAGACTCTGGCCACCACAATTGTGACTGCTGTGCTCTAAAAATCAACACCTCAGGTTTATCAGATTCAATGTAAGAAAATTGTCTTTCATTCAATCACTATTTACTGCCATCCAGTTCTTAAACCTACCTGCCACCAAGAGTACACAGTATGTTATTGACACAATAATTTGGGTGCCGTGTGTGTAAGACAGCACTTGAAAACCAAAGGAGCGAACCACAGTTGTCAGTGATGAGACATACAGATTGAAAATACTAGGGCTCGTTGAGGAGCTCTGCGCACCTCACTCAGAAGACCAACAGCCTTAGCCCTAACATGTCCGCAACTTACAACTTGCACCATATCCACAAGGAAAGAGTGCAGAATACTGAGCCCCTTGCCTACTACCCCAAGATACCATAGGTGATTGACCATCCGCTTGGGGGAGACTATATCAAAAGCTGCAAACAAGTCACACATGGCCTGTCTGATTTAGCAATGGATAGTGTTCACAGTTAGAGAACTAAGTTGACAGTGCTGGAGCTCCTCTTCTACCTGTCAGGGGCTCTTCTGATCCTTCAGAAGAGACATTGCTGGATCTGCGGAGCCCATGGAAGGTGGCTGTAGCAATTGGGCAATAAGCATCTTTGACAATGTAGGATGGTGCAGCACTGGGCACCAGCACTAAATGTTTGGCTGTGCCAGATGTCAGTTCAAAAGACTGGGCACACCAAGCATGGATTGACACAGCAAGTGGCTATGACCCCATACTCCCTGGCACTTAGATGGACTACTCTGTGACTTGTGAGGGCCTGGAGTTAACATTGGCGGGTGAGTGGGAGATACTGCAGGTTCCTTCAGAGTGCTGGGTGAGATCCTAGGGCGTAGTTAAAATGCCAAAGCAGTGCTTACATGTAACATGTGGGGAAGATCTCTATACAGTTCTTCTGGTCAACCTATCATGTGGTGGGCTGGACTCACACCTTAGGGCCCTTTTTCAAGATGCTTTGAGAAGGTCAAGTGATGTCTCTTGACTTGGGCAGCGTGTTATCCTTTCACTGGCTGGTCAATTTATAGATCAGTCAGAAGCAGGTGCTCCCTGTCTGAAAGGTAACCAGACTGTCTTTCCTGGATAATGAGGTGGCCCCAGTGCAGGACACAGGGGGCAAGTGAAACTTCAGAAATGTTTAAGAGGACTGACTCTGAGGTCTAGTTCTCTTAGCATTTTTAGTGCTGGGATGTGTACCACTTTAATCACAGCAGATTGTGCATTAGTTCAATTTCAAGGGCTTACAGCAAAGAGTACCGAATGAATGTGATTCCAGTTTTCCCAGGTAAGGTGGATAGGATAGGATTGTGTTGACATGTTGTGATGTGTGTATACTGTCACTATTCCTGAGGATTTTAGGTAGACAAAAACAACTCCTTTTATGGCCTGGTCTTGCTCACTATTGACTCTATGTATGGGTCCGTAGTGTGATTCAAATTGGTCCATAAAATGGGGCAGGGCTTCTTGGCATGAAGTACGTGATATAATCAGCTAAGATGCCTTGGAGTTTCCCCAAAAAGAAACAAATCCACTTATGGCTCTAGCTGAGGAATGTCACTGTGGAGGTGCCCATTGTCACAGAAGGTTACATGGTCATATAAGGCATGACAGGTCTCTTAAAGGGGAGCAGGCTTAGCTGATACATAACATGGAATTCAGGCACACAGTGAGATCCACCACAAATTCCTAGTTTCAGAAGTAAATAAGTTGTCATCCACGAGGTAACGGCCATGCAGACAGTTAGTCAAGCACACTTACCTGAAAAAAGAAAGCGCTGTGTACACCACCACCCCCAGCATCAAGCAGAAATCTTGAGCTTCTGTTTTGCTATCTTCATAGGTCTCTGAAGATCAAAGGTTTGATTTAAAAAATGATGAATCAAAAGAAAAAGAAAATACAGGAGTGCTGTAAGATGCTAACATTTTAGGGATTGTATATTCAGATCCTGGTTCTCAGCACTCTGTTGCTTCCCAGCTAGGTTTGCGTTATACAAGTACAACTATGTACATGCATAATCCCGAGACACTCAAGGCCCCCAGATGTGCAATCCTGGAGTCAGCCAGGCACATTTTGTGAGTGTTATACAATGAATGTGATAACTAAGGACCCTGGTTCCTTACCTCCACTATCTCCATGCCAAGGTAGGGCAGCAGATGACTAGGCTGGTGGTTTGATATGTTTTTTGGTGAGGGCAGAGTGTATGGAACAGGGGCCCCCAACAGTGCTGACCTTGTCAATGGCCTGTAAATTGCAGCTATGTGGTACACAGAATACAACAAGATGAAGGACAAGCATCTGCCCAGTTCAAAAGCAAAGCTTGGTGAGCTGTGCTGCAGAGAATTGTCAAGAGATTTGTCTACAATTTAGAGGTCACTGGATTGAATTCTGGTAATGCAAACTAATTCCTTAATCATTTTGAAATCAATATAATGAATACTGTGAATATGGCTAATGATGAAGCTAATATATAAAGCAAAGGCACTTCGGCCCATATTTGAGAAAAAGTGATGCATCAGAGCTGATGTGCCACTTTTTTTGCACCCCTTACCGACGCCTAATGACACCATGAATGCGCTGTATTTATATTACGGTGCACCATGGCAGTTGTTAGCACAATAGCGCCAACAATTTTTGATGGTATAGTGGCGCTTTGCTACACTAGCATCAAAACTTTTGATGCTTGTGTAGCAAAGTGCAAGGAAGTCCATAGGTTTCTATGGGAGCATCATTTTAACGCCTGCTCTGAGCAGGCATTAAAAATGATGCCAAAAATGGCACCGTGAAATCAGTTAAAATTCACTGCATCATTTTTGCAGCCTCCCTCCTAGCGCCGGAATGCTCCCCTTGCATATATTATGCCTAGTGCAGGCATAATGTGGTGCAATGATTTACAAAATGAAGCAATGCACGTATTGCACTGCTTTGTAAACGTGGCACATGGAAAAAGTCAATTTAATGCCACCTTATTGTCAAAAGATTTATGTTATTGTGGCGTTAAGGTGGCGCTTGGGACTCTTAAGTATGCCCCTTCATTTTGTGATGTGTGCAGTAATAATAGTCACCATTATGTTGAGATTTAGACCCAATTGAAGCAAAATGTGAAGGGCACCAAGAGAAGATTCCATACACAAATAGGTAATATTTTCATCTCTCGAGAACGAACATTCTCCCTGTGTATTGAATGTTTCTAGTAAAAGCAACCTGTGAACACACCTTCCACTGTGTTTCATTGATATCACAAAGAGACAATCAATGTATGACTTTTAAATTCCGCTCTAATGAGTACAGAAACACAAAATACAGCTAACTAAAGAAAGCATTATAAGCAGAATAGAATGGTCTATTAGCAAAAGCAATCATTAAGTGAATATTCAGCTATCTGTAACATAAAGATTGTATTTGGATTGGCATGAAGATGTATCTGACAGATACAGGTGGATATGTTTATGCGAGCCTGTATGTGGGAAGGCAGGGTAAGGTTTACAGAAGATGCAAATTTATTTGAACTCGAGGTTGCTGCTGGAACAAAGCCCAATCTGCTGCTGTGCCCTGGCACGAATACATGAAGCACCAGCTGGGATCTCTCCTTTCGTTTATTAAGCACAGTGTTGGAAATGGCAAAGAATTACTCTTGCAACCCATAGTCTGTGGAAGAAGAGGTAGTGTCACAGTGGGCAGAGTCCATGACGCTCAGCCCAAGCATTCATTTTTACAATCACTACACAAAAAAATTGCAGCAAGAAGTAAGAATCAGCAAACCCATTCAACCTCACTTTTAGGCTACAGCCGCAGAGCTATTGGTTTTGTTAATAGTTTGGAATACTTTATGGCAAAAGTCACTCAAAGATGGCCACACGTGTGTTCACACATGCATGGGTGGTATCCTGGATTTTGTTGTCATAAAACATGACAATAACCTTTCAATGTTGGTTTCCCTTGGGTCCAGGTAAATGAACATGCACACGGCGGCCTATCCTGGAATAGTTTCTGTCATAAATATGACAAAATTCATTCCTGGGGGGTCACCTGCGAATGTGCATGTGCCGTCAGATGTATTTGAATGGATTTCGTCAGAGTTTATCAGAAAAATATATAATTCCTTCACTCCAGTGCAGTGAAGAGGAACAGTGGAAAGCCGGGAGAGAGAAAGTAGAGACAGAGCTAGTAGGGATGGTAAAGGGAGGGGCAGAAAAGCATCAGGTGAGCTGGGGTTGGGGTTGGGGTGGGTGATGCGTGAAGCCAGGAGAGAAAGCGCAGGGGCTGGGGAGCACTGCTGTGAGGCCTTAAGCCACAGATACGCGGGGGCACAAGCAGGAAGAGGGCCATAAGGGAATATACAGTCCCTTGTGAGCTGCAATGCAAACACTGCATAGGAGGTGGAGAGACACAGAAAAACAGCCAGTAGCATTTGGCAAGCAGTCCCTAGCCTTTAGCTGATCTGAGATGTGATAGACAATGCCTGAAGTTAATGGCTGTAAAAAGCTAACTGTAAGCATGTTGGTAACAACAGGTGTTTCGACAACAGATAGCTAAGGATATCTGTAGGTGGAACATAAATATGGGAGTATAAAGGTAGTCTAACATACTTAAGCCCATATTTATGAAAAATGGCTCAAAACTGCGCTAATGCAGTTGTGCGTCCTTTTTCTTAACTCCGACTAACACCATCCCTTAAAGCCATCCATGTGTCGTATTAATGGAACGACACACAATGGCGCTAAGGAATGGCTAGCGTAAAAAAAAAAGATGCTAGATGGGGGGGGATGGCGTTAGGGAGAATGGCGCTATTAAGACAGAAATGAAGTTAGACTGGTTAGCGGGAAAAGTTTTGCCACTAGTTAGCCTAGTGTCATTAACTGACGCACAAGCAGCAAAAAATATGACTCCTGTCTAAACTTTAGTTTAGACAGGAGTCATGCCCACCACCCCAATGCCCACCACAGGGGATCACTGTCCCCTGGGCAAGCCCAAAATACCAAGTGCCTGGCAGGGGGCGCCATGTAATGGGCCCCCCAATGGCACTTTACAAATAGAAAATATGCTCGCAGCCAGGACATAGCTTGCATACAAAGGATGAAGCACAATGAATGTATGAAGACAACACTACCTGTGTCCTACTGTTGACAATGCACTGGAACACAGTTGGGATGATGCCCCGGCTCAAGAATAGCTGCTTGCACCAGAATCCAGCTGTTTGTGCTCTCTTCCAGCATTAAGAATCCAGCCACACAGGTATAAAAAAGTGTTCTGCCGAAGACCCCTTCACCCCAATGCAGGGGTTACCTTTCCACAGCAACCTCCTGCTTTGGGCCTCTAAAGACTTTTTCAGGGATGAGGAGGGTGTTCTAAGAGCTCTCTAAAGAGCAGTACCATCATTCATCGCATTCCTCCCCCTAAGCAGAAAACGGGAAAAGGATGGGGACGAGCAACTTGCTCACTCTCACAAATGGGCAGCTGAGAGACGCCTGACCTCAATACATGGGATTATGTAGGAATTTAATCACTGGGACACAACTTGCCCACTGGTGGTCCTCACTCATTAGTGCGAGTCAGTTGGTCACTGTAGAGCAGATGCTCAAGTGTCCTTTGTGCTACATGCTACACCCTTGCCATGCAGGTTTGCTTAGCAGTTTAGCACTGAAAGACTGCCATTATCGCACTAGCATTGGCAGTGACCAACAAATGAATGCTGAAGTGACATTTGTTTTGTACACACTCCCCAGTGCAGCAATATTATTTTGTACCTTTCAGTCCGTAACAAATTGACTAGCACTGGTACAATTTAACTTATCTGGCCAGAACCGAGTGCAAATGAGGTGTTAAGCTTCTAAGAAGCTGTATAGCTTGGCTCAGATTGTAAATCCGGGTCCCCGTGATCTGTGGTATTCCTCCATACCACTCCTGAAGTAGACGCATTGCTTAATTTGTAAAAACTATAAGTGTGGTTGGCCAGATATTTATTTTACAGAGCTTGTCACCCACTTCCACCACAGGCAAGATGGGGTTTTCATAGTTAGCACTATTTACTCAGTGACAAGACGTACCATGTAGCATGCATCCTGCTTCTCCTGGTGACTACAGCATAACTGTCAACTTACCGTCATTTGGCAAATGTTACCCTCTTTTTACTTCTGTTCACTGTCTGAGAAACAAAAAGGCCTTTGCAGACTTCAAAGGCGTCACATGCCTAAAATGTGTTCATTTTTCATTCATCTTAATGCAGTCACCATCTGAAAGGCCTAACTTCGCCCACATCTTTAAGTGGGAATGGTGTCTGGTATTGTTGTATCTTTAACGTATACATGAAGAAGGCTGGGAGGTTCCCAGGTAACAGTGTTGGAATTCTAGATTGTGAATAGTCTGTAAGGCAGTTGCTGCTGTTACTTGCCAGGGCTGAGATGTCTTTATCCTTCAAGAAAAATAAAGCTGGAAAATAAGGAAGAAAGAGTAGTGTGCTTCTTTTCATTGGCGACGAAGGTGGGATCCGAGTCTCTGGACAACCCTGGCAATTAGTGAAAGAAGGCCACAAGATTTTGATGCAGAATACGAGGAAACAGTTTAGGTTACAGCAGCAGTAAGTTAATGCAGATGATTGGACCGTTGTAATGGCACTTTCCGTGTGGTGTAAGGCGTTGTGAAAGACTGAGCATTTCAACTTATTGTGCCTGTTGATTGTGTACTGCGTTCTACATCCATAGCAGATAACGTGTTTACGACACTTGGCATGAACAGAGAGGAGTTTTTTTCGTTTTTTTATGCCAAGCAGGAAAGAAGAAATCTGAATTACAAACTGAAGAGTGTATCTGTGAAATACCGTATTTCAGATGTTGTTGAACTTTAAACTGATGTGGAACGTCAGCGGCGCGAGTTGGCACGAGCACACTAACGCTCTCATCAGTGCTGTGGCAATAAGGAAGTAGTGTTTATATGCACGGCTGTCACGGCAACACTCACGTCAGTGCCGTGACAACAAGGAAGTGGCGTGTGTGCGTATAGGCACGTAATCTCATGTGCGTCCACTCCACAGGCCATAGCAACGTGATCTTCTGAGGACTCTAGTTGTGGTGCGCAACTGCACGGCAGCAAACAATTAGCACTGAAGTACTTTGTTTTTTTTGTTATCAAATTAAAGGCAGATTTGCAAACAGTGCGATTTCAACAGCTCCCCACTAAGGAAGGGAAACAGAAGAATTGGAGAAGGGAGTGCATATGACTGGATGTATTCGAGTTTGGCATCGAAATTTGGATACATTTTTTCTCCATCATGATTGCGCATAGACAATAGTGACTACTTTTGTTATTTAAGTTTATTATTTAGGGAAAATATTTCATGTGTGAACCTTCGGATCCTGTAATTTAAAGCTTCGCCATGCAAGCAATATTACCTCCATCCACATTTTTGCCTGTCCCAGGGGAACCTTGCATGCCTTTGGAGGACTGGCAGGAAGCATTTGAAACGTATTTAGAAGCATTGGGTGGAGCTATTCTTACGGCTAAAAGGAAACTAGCATTATTAAAGCATAATTTGGGGGTTGAAGGGAGGAAGGTTTTGAAAACATTGCCAGGTGGGAATATTCTTGTGAATGAGAATGAGGGGGAAGATGAAGATGGCGAGGAAGATGATGTATATTTTAATGCGATATCAGATTTGAGAAATCATTTTGGTCTCATGCTAAGTATAGTGGTGGAACGTCTTAAATTTCTCTCCAGAGCGCAAGCATTGCATGAATCGATTGATCAATTTGTCAGTGCACTAAGAATGTTAGCAATTACTTGTAGGTTTGGAAGCTTGCATGAGGAAATAATTAGGGACCAGTTGATCAATCGCACTAAAAGTTTACGTATCCAAGGGAAGTTATTGAGTTTGAAGGACCCATCATTGGATGAGGTTATAACAATAGCAAAGCGAGTGAAAGATACTTCAAGGTATGTTAAGGAACTGAGTGTTAATAATATGGAGGATATGTCGGTACACTCAATTAATGAGTTGAAGCACAAGACTAGTAACAAGGTGGATGGGAAAAAGAAATGTTTTAGATGTGGAAGTATGAAACATTTGGCTTTTTCTACCAATTGTCCTGCTAAAGAAGCCAAGTGTTTTCTGTGCAATAGAATAGGTCAGTTTTCTAAAGTATGCAATCAAAAGAATGCTTCATATAAGAAAAAGAGTGTGAACTGTTTATGCAATAAAATTCAGGAACATTATGTCTCTGAGGAGAATGAAGATTGCATAGTGATACTGATGATCAATGAGAGTTCAGCATGTATAAAGGAACAAGAAAACAAAATTTGCGAACTTGAAATAGATCCGTACAATCCCCCGAAGTGTGAAATCAGTGTGAATGGAGTGATAGTTATTATATGGGCAGATTCATGTTCCTCGTATACACTTATTGATAAAGCGACATGGGTCAAGTTGGGACAATGTGACCTCTCTGACTCTGAAGTTGAATTGGTGGGGTATGCTGGAAGCAGGATATCCATCAGGGTACTTTTCCGGGGAAAGGTGATTTTTAAGCAAAGGGAAGACTTTGTGTTGGTTGTATGTTGTAGAAGGAGGTTGCTGTTTGTTAGGTTGGAAGGAACAAAAAGCTTTGAAGATTTTATTAGATTCCCAACAATGAGGAGCAAGTGTTGACTGTAGAACAGGACGAGGTGGAGGGGTGGAAGGTGGAGTTTCCTAATTTATTCAAAAGTGAACTAGGGTGCTTGAAGAAATTTCAACACAAAATTGTGTTAAAGAAGGGGGCGCTACCTAGAGTGCATAAAGTAAGAAGTGTGCTGGTGGTTTTGAAGAATGCTCTGAAAGAGGAACTTGCCCGTTTGTTGCAGTTAGGTGTGATAGAAAAGATTGAGGCTTCTGAATGGTTTAGTCCGGTTGTTTTGGCCCGTAAACCTAATGGAAAAATCAGAATGTGTGTTAGATTTAAGAGATTTGAATGACAACATATGGGTGGACATATGGGTATCCCAATATTATTGAGTTATTAGCTGGTGTTTAAGGTGGTAGGATATATTCAACTTTAGACTTGTCGAATTCATATCACCAGATTCTTTTACATCCGGAATCTAGGCATTTAACATCTTTCATTACTCCAGAAGCAGCATTTAGGTTTATCCGCATGCCATTTGGCCTAGCATCGGCGTCAGCTGTATTCCAAAGGGCTATGCAAAGTTTATTAGGTCACTTGGAGCATGTGAGATGTTTCCAAGATGATGCGCTAGTGTGGGGGAAAATGTGAAGGAACATGATGGTATGTTAAGGAAGGTGTGTCAGATCTTGGAAGGTGCTGGATTAACAGTTGAGGTGAGTAAGTGCAAGTTTGCACGTCAGAATGTGGACTATTTGGGTCACACAATATCCTTGGAAGGAATAAAACCAAAGAGAAATTTAATGGAGGCTATTGAACAGGCGCCCAGTTTTGAGAATAAGGACCAGTTGAGGTCTTTCTTAGGTTTGGCAGAGTACTATGCAAAATTTGTAAGACACTTTGCAGATTTGGCACAGCCTTTGAGTTTGTTATTGAAGAAGAATCAACAGTATGTTTGGTCAAATGATTGCCAACAGTCTTTCCTCAAATTAAAAAAAATGTATTATTAATGCGGTTGAGTTGAAACCATTTGAGGTTCAAGACCACACTATAGTTTCAACGGATGCCAGCATGTATGGATTGGGTGCAGTATTAATGCACGTTCGCAATGGAAAAGAACATGTGATAGCCTTTGCATCACAAACATTGAGGGGCGCAGAGGCATCGTATTTGGTGATTGAAAAGGAGGCCCTGGCCTGTTGGTGGGGAATACAGTATTTCAGAAATTACGTTTGGGGAGAAGATTCGAGTTGCGCATGGACCATAAGCCTTTGGTGGACTTATTTTCTACAAGGGGTGCAGGTCGTGCATCATCGAGAATTGCGAGATGGTTGTTTAGATTACAAGAATACACGTTTAACGTGAAATATGTGCCTGGTATTACTAATGTAAACACTGATTGTTTATCAAGGTTACTGGTTGAAGTAGAGTCTGCGGAAGAAGATGAATAATGGGTGGTGGCAAGTTTGGAAGATAAAAATGACACAGCTATAAGCGAATGTGTGTGGAAAGCGACAGTACAGGATGATAATGAATTGCATACTGTAATGAGTAATGTATGCAAAAGATGGTCAGAGGTTGGAGAAGTATCAGGTTTGATAATGAATTTTAAGAATGTATGGTCAGAGTTATCTGTGCAAGATGGTATGTTCAGAAGAGGAGATAAATTGGTTGTACCGTTTAAATGGAGACAGGATGTGCTGGGAATGTTGCATGATGGGCATGGAGGAATGTCTGGCATGAAAAGAAAGGTGAGAGAAGATTTTTGGTGGCCAGGCATGGATGTAGATGTGGAAAGGTACGTGAGAAATTGTGTGTGTTGTGCGAAGAGTGACAAGACATGTATATGTGAGAAGACACCAGTTATTCCTGTTCCTTTTCCGTCAGACCCTTGGCAGAAGGTAGGCATGGATGTTTGCGGCCCATTTGATTTGGTTGGTCATGGAAGGGATTATGTGATAGTCATGGTGGATTATCATTCCAAATGGCCAGAAGTCAGTGTAGTGAAAGACATTAAATCATCCATGATTGTTGCGTTCTGTGAAGAAGTTTGGAGGAGGGAAGTTTATCCTGCAGAATTAGTGATGGATGATGGACCTCAATTCACTTTGAGTGAATTTGAGGAATATTTAATTAGCTGTGGGGTTAAACATGTTAGAACTGCAGTAGCACATCCTAGAGAGAATGGTCTAGTTGAAAGATTCAACAGGGTTTTGGGGGAAAATATTCAATTGTCCCTTCAAAACGGTTTATATTGGAGGATAGAATTGAAGAATTTGTTATGGAATTATCATACAACGCCTCACTCTTTGACTTTAGAAATGCCGTTTATGTTATTAAAGGGTAGGAAACCATGTACTAACATTGTGTTAGGATGGATGGGGAAAGCAGGAAGGAGAAGTGTGGATGAGAAGGGTTTGCTATGCCGGGTGGAAAAAATGCAAAAGAAGTATGACGGAAGATTGAAAGATAGGATAAGGGGATGTAAGATGAAGGTTGGTGATTGGGTGCGTGCCAAATTGATCCATGGTGTGAGGAAGGGTTTGTCCAAATGGTCAGATCCTAAATGTGTAGTGAGAGTAAGAAGATATAGCGTAGATTTTGATGATGGTAGGAGGTGGAATATGAGAAGTGTGGTTAAATGTAATGATCAAGAATTGTGTGTTTGGTCGAAGATGCACCAGGAACAATCTGAAACAGTGAATAAGAGTTTGTCAGGAAGGATGTGTCTGGATAAAAGGACGTTAATAGGCCGGAGTATTTGAAGGATTATTATACAGAGTAATATAGGTAGAATGGTTGCTAAATATTTGTGTTGGTTGTTGTGTGCATGATTCATTGTGTCATGTTATAATTCATTGTGTTATGTTATCTCTAATGGTTTTTTTATTTTTATTTTTGCATCATTTTGTTGACTGAAATTGTAAGGGGGAAGATGTGTTGTATCTTGAATGTATACATGAAGAAGGCTGGGAGGTTGCCAGATAACAGTGTTGGAATAGTCTGTAAGGCAGTTGCTACTGTGACTTGCCAGGGTTGAAATGCCTTTATCCTTCAAGAAAAATAAAGCTGGAAAATAAGGAAGAAAAAGGAGTGTGCTTCTTTTCAGGTATACTTGCTTCTGTGAAAGTTAGCAACACGAGGCGGTGCTGATATTCCTCACTGCCACGTGTGACCTGTGTATATCGGCACACATAGGCCCAGATTCTCAAAGGTTTATTGTTGGGTTAGCGTTTCTTTTGTAATGGTAAACCGACCAAATCTTTTTTTGGTATTCACAAACCAACACAAACTGGTATTTGCGTTGTTTTGTATGACACTTTGCTTCAAAGGGGCGTTGCATGGGTAGTACATGGGTGTAACCGTACTACAACCCATGCTTTTTTTATGTTAAACCCTGTCTCGAAACATCAGAAGAAAGGGTTTAGCGCCAAAAATTAATGCAGCTGAAAAGCAGGCGTTAAGTGGAGAAATGTTTTTATTTCTCCCTGGTTTTCTGACTATGCATGTGTGCTGCACCGTACAACACACATACAAAATAGGAAAACAAATTCTACTTGTCAAGGCATAGTATTTTGTACAGGAAGGGTACACTTCCTGTACAAAACCTATGCTAGACTCATGCACACACCTTAGCATTATGGCGCTAATGAGTGTGTGTGGCGCACGACAGCTGAAATCAGCGCCGGCGCAAGGAAGAAGGGAGGAGAGTGCTATTTCCATGTGAATATGGCACGCTCCTGCTCTCTCCTTGTCACGCAGCACAGCACAGCATTTTTGCTTCTGTACTGCGCTGCATGACACCTTTCAGAATCTGGGCCGAGGTGCGGGTTTTAGAGACATTCACACATATCTCCTGGTTACGCCTGCTTAAAGGAGGCATTATTTTTTTACTCAAAGGCTAGTGTGGCTTTCTTAGTAGATCAGGCTGTGCGTCAAAATCTATGTATGTTTGCATTGATCTTCCTAAGTTATGCCTGAGTAATGCCTTCTTGACACAAAGCAGTATAAATCACTTTTTGCACCAAAAGAAGAGCATCTCTTCAGTGCAAAATACCTTTTGCTTTGGAAAGTTGTTAGAAATTGGGGGGTTTATTTACAAGCCCTGTGCGCTGCCGGTGCCTCACTTTTTGTGACACACTGGCACACATAGTGCAGGCCCATTTCTCCAAGGCTGCGAAGCCACAAGACGCTACATTACCTTACACTGCATCAGGGAGGCGTTCCATGGGCATTGCAGTGGGTTTTCCCATGCAACACCTACAGGTTTTGACACATTCCCAGATTTACAAGAATCTGTAAACCTGGGAATGCGTTAAAATCTTATTCCTCCCCTGGGGATATATATTTCTCCTCATTGTTTCCTCTTTCTCTGTGTACTGCATTCTGGTGCACACATAGGAAGAGGAAAAAGCCTCCATGGATTGTTTTTTGTGCAGAAAACTGTCCCTTTCAGCAAAAAAATAATCCTGTCTGCTAACCAGGCATCCTTCCACCATTGTGCAAAGGTGCCTGCATTGCCACATGGCAGCAATTTGTGCACCAGCGCAGGGGGAGAGGACAGAAATGCACTGCATCTTGTAGATATGATTTATTTATGTCCTTTCCCTGTGGTGCAGGACAGCGCAGCAAGGTCGCTTGCTGTGATGCACTGTGCCACGGGGCTTGTAAAAATGCCCCGGGATTTCTGGTTGACAGAGGTATGCACCCTGATCAAGCACAAAAAGTCACAAACACATCCTAAATTAAGCTGTGCTCACTCTCTGGTAGCTTGACACGGATCAGTCAAGCTTAATTTAAGAGGCAATGTGTAAAGTATTTGTGCAAAGGCTTCAAACAGTAAGACAGTGAAAACATCACATGAAAAGATACCACACCTGTCTAGAAAAATAGAACTTAATTTAATAAATAAAACTTGAACAAAATGACAAAAATCCAATAAGTAGAAGAATAAACTATAAGATAGCGCTCAGAAGCAAAAAGTGCCAACAAGCGATATCTGGGCTCGCCGGACCAGGACAAAGTCAAAAGTTCAGGCTGACCGCAGTGGAATGCGGACGAGCTACAGGAACCCTTTTGGGCCTGCTCAACCAAAATACCTTAAAAAAATCATAGTGCTGGAGCATTGCGTTGGTACTGAACCACACCATCAAGGAGATACGTCGATTTTCACTATGCAGTGGAGGAGATGCACCAAACTTCCCTACCGAGTGGTGGGATGCATTGGAGCCAAGATGCAATGGAGTTTGGGTGAAGGTGCCAGCCGTGTCATGGTGATGTGCTGATTGCAGTGACTGCAGTGGCTGCAATGTAGAGTTTGGTGTCATTGTCAAAATTGTCATCAATGGGGATGCAGGGACCATGCACCCAAGAAAGTGTTGCAGGGCTGGTTCCAAAAGCCATGCACCAGTTTCATCCATGCAGCAGCAGAGATAAACCAGTTCTGTCCACACAACAGCGGAGATGAGGTGGTTCTGCTGGAGCAGCACCTGAAGATCTATTCTACACTCTTTTATAAGAAAGTATACCACATCTCCCACCTTAATGTGAGTGGTCCGTGATGGCCTGTCTTTGGGCAGTTTATTACAAGGCATCTCTAGTGCTCCTACAAGAATTTGGAATGAGGTCTGCATTAAAAAGGAGGACATAAAAATATGAAACTGGAGCACAGAATTGAGCAGGACCATGAGCAGATTTATGCAGTATTTCCAGGACGGCACATGCATTAGAGTGTTTAATAATGAGCTCTGAAAAAGAAGGCCTTTCATTGCCTCTCTCACACCAAGTGTGGCACCTCATGCATAAAGAGCAAAGCCGCAGTGAGGAGCTCTCAAAAGCAACTGAAAGCAGCTCTGTTGTATGATACATGTGGGCTGCACTCCATTATGCCACAGTGCAGACAGCCATCCCACCACATACAAATTATTCTTAATTCAGTTTTTCATGGCATGATTGTATGCGCAGCATCTTCTATCAGCAGCAACCAGCTGTGACGAGGTACATTGGAGGTGACTGAATAATACAAGGTGGGTCCTCCCGTTCTAGTTCACCCATTGGGGGGAGACTGTAACTGACAGATCCAAGCATTTTCAAAGTATTGGCAATATGAAGGTCTCTTCTATTAAGCCAAGTACCGCACAGTACAATATAAATAATCAAATGCACAGATCTTCATTTTTGTCTGCCAGAACGTTGTTTTTCTACCTCGATCCTTCTCTAGATAGAAACACTCATATGGCTATGTAATAACTCTTCCTTGCATCCTTTTTCTATAGGCTCCCCAGTTCAATATCTAATTACCTATAACTCTCTTTCTTAGCTCCATATTTACAAAGTGATGCTAGAGGCCACTAGTGTCACTTTTTCTCCCCAGTGCGTCAATTTTAACTTGCTCCTGATCCTGCTATGTCAAATAAAGACAATGATATGCAAGTTAAGCATTCCTTCTTAAAAAAAATAAACAAACAAAACTGATGCAGCTGTATCTACATGAAAATAAAAAAAATGACCCTTCTTTGGCAAAAGACACGCAGGGTCTAAATAACACATCGTCAGCCTAGGGGTAAAAATTATGCATTTGCACTGGTACATGAGAAGAACATACCCAAATCACTTGTGCAAGCTCTAGGACATCATGGACCTACTCCTTCTGCAGGATGGAGCCCCAAGAAGGCCACCATCACCACCACCCCCACCATCACCACCACTATCACCAACATCTGCACCAAAGAGGCAGCACAGGAGAAGGGAGAGGACATACCGGCAGAGGATTACCCTCATTGGCCTCAGAGAAGAGGTGGCCACTGCCCAATACAGGCCTAAGAGGGAGTTCACTATCCAGCTCCTGCACCATATTGCAGCAAGTCTGCAGACACCATCGCAGAGTTGCACCAACATCCATCCACAGACCAAGCTATGGGCTGTACTACGCATACTGGGTCTGGAACATTCCAACCCACCACAGCGAGAGTGGCAGGTGTATACCAGCCATTCTTCTCAGCATTCCTCCCCTCTGTTCTGGATGGAATTATAAGCCTCACGCCCCAGTACCTCATCTTCCCCACAAACTGCAGAAACAACAGGAAAATAAGCAAGGCTTTTATGCCATTGCAGGATTTCCACATGTGTTGGGGCATAGGACTGCACCCATGTGCAACTGGTGCCTCCTGCTGCTACATCCCACCTGTACCACAATCGAAAGCCATACATTCCATTGTTGTGTAGCCATTTTAGTTATAGCTACATGCACATTATTTTAGTAAACTAGGCATGCAGCTGTGGACTTTAAACTAGATATATTTTATTCAGCTTTGTTTATTATTTTAACATTAGCCACATTTGTGGTCTTGTTTTATTTCTCTCTATGTAGCTGTTCTCTTGCCTAGTCCAGCACTGCTTTCTTAAGCAAGACATTTCTTTCACTCTGTTCTTCTCTCAAGGCTGCAGTACGATAGGTTGCCGGTAGACGTGGTAACGCTTTGTCTCTGGCATTCATAGAAACATATACATCCTTACATACGGACATTTTCTCACAACATTAGCTGTTTTATTATAAAAAAACTCTTCTCTGTCTCATACACGTTAGAGGGAGATTTACGCCAGATGACCAGGACTGTATGCTGATTGCTGAACACTTCGCTACAGCTGCTTATGCAGACTTTCAGGCCTCTTGCTCAGGTATGAGGGATGATGTCTTCCCAGGGGAACCTAAAGGGCAGAACTAGAGCTGAACATGCTGTGCTCTAACATAGCCTAGGTAGGAATTATATTAGTGACTCTAGTGACAATATGGTAACGTTATTTTTATGCTACACTTTCCTTGTCAGAATTTAAACCTGTCATGCTTCATCGTCTTGGTTATTGCAGTACATGCCTTATTATCTAAGATGCAGTTGCTTCATTAAAATCCTATTGAAACATATACTGCCTCTGACTGTCCTTGTATATGTGAGACTAATGTAACTGAGAGAAACGGATGTGGTCTGAGTGAACACGTTTTCCCTGAGGAGTCAATTGAGTCATGCGCTCGGCTGCCCAATCATCCCTGCTCTTGGGTGAAGATGAGGCACTGCTAGTTAGCCGGAACAAAACTCGGATTAGGCCGACAGGTTTCTCTTGTAGTAGGTTAGACTCAGTCCCCCCACACCGCAGGTGATTCTGCTGCTCGAATCCAGTAGTCTCATTAGAATAATGAAAGCCTACACTACACCATGAACGTGCAGACAATCGTGGACAATCAGGGCCTCTTCAACAATGCCCCTACAAAGTACCTGGGGAGTGCTCATGATTCCTTCATCTTCTGGAATTCCATCATCAATGGGCAATTCCAGAATGGAAGATATGGGAATTGCCTACTGGTTGGTAAGTAAACTGAAAAACATGATTGATCTATGACTAGTAAATATTATACACACAAAAATGCCCATCTCTATGTTTGGTGACTGAGACAGTGCATACTTAACAGTTCTGGGCCTGCATACTTGCACCATACTATATGGCATGTGTGTAACACAACCCAACAAGCCATACATGTTGAGACTGCCTATGCCACTGTGGCCTACATGTACAAGTGGATGACGCTGCTGCAGCATTAATATCGATTACACTCTGGTGAAGCAGGTCCCCAATTCACATCTATGAGCCAATGCAATGTCAGCCTGCGTGCCCTTGGATGGTCTCATAGATAGGGAGTAAGACAAGCCAGAACAGATTCCAACATTGACTCACCCTATGTCAAGGATGTGTTCCATGGACCTTGCATTGGGTTTTACCATGCAACACCAATGATGATCTTACACATTTAACCAGAACCAGTGAGCATGGGACTATTTGCAAGTAGTGTGCCTCCCAAGGAGAGGTGTAATTAGGAGAAACAATGGCAAGGAGACATTCTTGCATTCTGCAGAACATGTAGAATGAGGAAGTTGCATAGCTTGTTAGTTTTTGGTGTGGGAATCTGTCCCTTAAAGCGAAAATTATTTGAGGGCACAATGCTGATATACGTGCACCATGGTGCAAGGGAGTGTGTGTTGGCGATAGTCATCAATGTGTGATGGTGTGTATGTGGATGGACCATGGATGTTTGGTATGTCAATAATATTGCATGTTCCTGCACTTCCATTTGTATGCAGGGCAGCTCCGCCAAGTGACATTCTGTGCTACCTTGTGGCAACAACTGGTAAATGACGCCCTGTGTGTGCATTGAAATGTTTGAAAGATCCTCACTAATGCTGCCTTATGTGAAATGATTTGTCCAAACACCCTGTTGAAGGAAGGGACTACTTTTCTGTTCTGAGTGTACACAGGTAACTCCCAAGGTCATGAGGAATGTGATGTATCCCAGACCGGTGAAGCTGAGAAATCTGGTACTATTTTTATGTTTCAAAATCGTGTGTATCATGCAAAATTACATTAGTCATCATATACGCACATCCCATCCAATGTGCACACCATTTAGTGGCACACAAATCACTATCAGTCCTCCAAGGCTTCAGACTGATCAGCAAGGTGTAGCTCACTGGACAGGCAGCCACACAGTCATCTTGGGAATAATCTGCATGTCTGCACATTGTCTGACAGTGCAGGTGGCAAACCCAGAACGCTGAATCATTAGGGGTGGCTCCTTTGCAATGGCGAAGGAGCGTTGCCCTACTGGCTGAGCCAGCAGCTGAAAAATAAATGATATTTTACTTTTGTTTTATTTTTCAGCTGCTGGATCAGCCAGCTTGAGGGTTGGGGCTGGAAGGGGGGAAGAAAGAATGGAGTGCACCAAGTGCGCATGCCAGTTTGGCCAGCCGTCTTACGCCGGCCAAACTGACATGCGCAACTAGGTATCTTCAAACTGGTTGTGTTGCACAGCTGGGTTAGGGAAACTGCACAGACCCCAGTGCACTGTCTGAGCGGCAGACCAATACGGTCAGACCAATCCTAATGCTGCTCTCATGCTAGGCATAGCATGAGAGCAGTGGCAGAGTTGCATGTGGAGCCTGTGCTGGTGTCCCAGGGACTGCTGGGACACCAGAAGAGCAAGGCGGCAGGCAGCAGTAGCGGCATCCGAACGGTAGGTTTTTAAAAAATTATTATTTTATACCCCCATCCCCTTCTCTCCCTGCCTGCCCCTCCGCTTGAGATTTGTGGCAGCCGCCACTGTAAATCATGTGGAAAATATTTCCTACACTGCCCCAAGCAGTGTGGCATTATAGTGTGGTCAAATCTAAATTCAACTTGTGTGCATGCCAAACAATGTCATAGCACGTCTCATACTGTTGGCAAAGTGTATGAGTCAATCAGGACGCATAACGTATATGAATGTGAACCATCACCCGTCAAAGCTGTTTACTAATTTTACCCCTCCTATCTTTGCAGCTGACCAAGGATATTGTCTGCAGCCATGGGTAATGACTCCTTAAAAACACCCCCAAAGTAAGCCCAGCATAGCTTTAATCATGCCCTAGGTAGGACCCGGTCCACAGTAGAATGCTCTTACGGAGTCCTCAAGTCCCGCTTCAGGACTCTGGATATGTCTGGGGGCCGATTGCTCTACTTGCCACCAATTGTATGCAAAATCATACTTGTGTGCTGCACATTGCACAATATTTGTGTGTGGTCAAGTGTTCCATGGCCAGATGCCAATGAGGTGCAGGAAGTGCCAGGCGAGGAGGATGAGGAGCATCTGATGACTCATATAACGTCTGCTAGTAATTGCCACACAGAAAACGTATGTAGCTATGTAGGACAAACAGCACTGAACAAAATCTGATACATCCAAAATATTGTGCATTGCAACAGTTTGTACCAAATAGTCCTCCATTGCGAAACACAATGAACATGAAGTGTTAATGTAGATAGTGTGCTGTTACTGTGCGTGCCTCTTGTACAGCTAGCCATTTGTACTGCCTCATACTTGTGGAGGCTAGTAGAGTGTACTCATAGTATGACGACTGTGAAGTGATCTGCATAGAATGAGTATGGGAACACAGTCTAACCACTACAGTCTACGTATGCAACATACAACTCTGCAACATTATATCATATCCATTAGAAGACCTCATGTCACACATACAAATGCTAAATACCATACTTGCCAGTGCAACAGTGTCTACCTAGTAACAATATGCCCACATTTGCCCAACTAGGCCAAGATGCCAATGGAAAAAGCAGTGATGTAGCCAATCATGTTGGTGTGACGCTCTCAGATACAAACCATGACTTTGCTCCCATGAGTACAGTCTTAGTGCCAATGTGAAGACACAACACCAAGAATATGAGTATGAAACAATTGTCTATCAGAAATCACAAAAATAAAAGTTCATCCACCCAAGGTACCAGGCACTGATGAATCACAAGTGATAGTGGTTGAATGTGGCTGGAAATTTGCAGGTGAACATTGTGTCTAAATGCATACCCATCCCCAACTTCGAGTAATCACACATTATAGATACATATTGTTATGGGTGCCAGTGGCAAACATATTCACGATTGGACTACACCTGACTAGTTGTGACTAGACAAGCTGGCCTTGTGATCCACAAATTATAGAGTAAGCCTGTGGGTAAAGACAAGGAACTTTTGCAATGTGATTGTGCAACACATATCCTCGAAAACACAAGGCCGTGCAGCCAACATATATGTAGTACAACATGTTATGGTGTGTGTTTCTGAAGGTCTCTGGTTTGTATGCACATATCAATTGGGTCATTAATGCCACCACACATACATAGCAAATGTAGAGAGCCAGTTTGTCCCCTGCATGCCACTTACACTGTAGAGTGGATGAAACACACAATGTTGGTTACTCCCTGAGTGGGTATACTGCAACCATAAGGCATCCCAGGATAGCAAGTTATACAGATATGGGCCTATGTACCAAAGGCCAGTGGTGCTGGTGTCACATCACTCTTGGCCCCTCTGCTGGCACAAGCCGCTCAACAATATCCATGGGGCCATGCAAAGTCTAGCCGTGTGGCTCATCCTAGACTCATTGCTATGGAGTAAATGAAGGTACCCCAAGAGGCTCCCTAGTGTTACTCTGTGTAATGGATGTATTTCAGGGACCTTGTTGGTGCATTATTACTGTACAACTCCCATGGATAATCAGGATGACTCATGTAAACTTACGGATGCCAACATGGGGCTGTAGAAAAGGCCCATACATGCACCCAATCTGCTGTCAACTTGCAATACAGTTTTCTCAACACTTTCCTGCACATAAACCATTCATGGAATAATACTACTTGCCTAATGTGAGAAACAGAATGCAGGACACATGAAAACAGATGAGCCAAAGTCACATCAATTTATACGTCCTTTTTCTGGCTCTGTTGGGGATGTCTGACAAGTTTTGGACTGTGCCAAGTCCACGTGAGTCTCATTGCCTGTCACAGTGTCAAACTACATGAGCGTTGCATGTGAACACCCACTGCTACCCACAAGCAACACTGCCTTGGTGCAAATTGTCCTAATTGTGTGATGTACGCTGCCTTGCTGTCCTCAATATTTTGGAGGTCATGCCAAGGCATGCATGGTGGTGTAGCATTGCACCATCAGCATGAGTGAGAATCATGTGCCCCCCAAATATTGAAAATTTGACTATCCTGGGCACCTTCACATTCTAGTCAATTTGAAAATGGCACCTGAAGTGCCACAATATTTACTCCAGGTGCTGTTTGGTAGAAATACTGCAGGTGCACAATGGGTTTTTGCACACACTTTGGGGTCCTCAGTGGTCCCTGGAAATGCCTGAAGGTGTTGCACATACTTGTGCAGACATTCATGGCAAAGCTGTGAGGTAGGAACACTTATACTGGCTGTGGCATCAACAGAGGGTGCACCCTCTTGTGCAGGGAAGTGTGGACCCATGCTTAAGTGAAAATCACTCTGATTTGGACTGTATGCCATATGTAAGATGTGGAGCTAGAGGCTAAGTCAATCTCCAGAGGTGTACTTGCAGTGCGTCACCTGATGGAAGCCCCCTGGAGGGTAGAATCTGTACATCCCCTTCCTGGTGGGTCCAGCCAATTACAGCACTTGCCTGCAAGGGAAACTGTAACCCCCCCCCAAGTTGCCGAACAGCCTGCTGCCTGCACTGTGGCACACAGCACAGACTGGCATAAGGCAGCGGTGTCTTGGATGTGGGTGCGCTGACCCTATGCCAGTGCAGGTTTGCTGCATCCCTGGAGGTATCTCAAGCACTTTAATCAGGTGCTAATACTTATTTGGCACATGGGGCACCTCTTGTAAGGTGTGCTGTTTTGCTAACAGAGGGATTGGGCCCTATGCGTAGCATGGTTCAAGTAAAGCATGCAATCTCACATTTCTACACTGTCAATACAAACATTACACACATGCAAAGACAGTAAGCAGGTGACATCAACTATTCACAGGCAACACAGTAATCCCTGTAAATGTTTGCATGCATTGCACATAACACTACACTTAAAAACACACATTTACACCATTGCATCAAAAATAAAGATGCATTAACCTAATGTGTGTTTTTTACAGCCATTGTGTCAGCTAAAAATGGTGCTTCCCACCCAACACGTCTGAATTACCGCATGGTGCTTTGTCAGGCTTTGTGTGAAATTCATCATCCAAAAAATAGATGCATTCGCTGAAAACTCAGTGAAGCAATGGATCAGCCATGCTATAAACCAGGAACTGTGAAGTTATTTTCATTTTCGCTTCTACTCACAGTCTACGTGTCTGTGCTTGTGAGAATATGTGTTTTGGTTGTGCTGGAGAGAGGAGTGGTGTTTTCGGAGATTATTGTACTGTCTGCTATCCCTTTAGTGTCCCTAAAGTGTCCATTGTCCTTTGTAATTGTGTATTGAATTATTTTGTGCTGTGTTTTGTTGGGTGCACGTCTTTAGGGTTATTATTGTTGTTAGAGGTAGTTCTGGGTAGTTTGGGGTTTTTGGGGTTTGTTTTGCTTCAAATTGTGTTTGGGAATGACATGTCGGGGAAGGGAAGGGAGCGTACCATGACTGCTCAGGAGTTCGGTGGGTTCCTGTGGCTAATTACTCACTACCTGCCCAAAGTGGCAGTCAGTGGTGGAAGGGTCATTCAGGGCTACAAGACAGAGGCATGAAAGCTAAGGTGGAAAAAGGTCTGGTACCACATGCAGAGGCTGTTTGACATAGACCTGATAACCCACCAACTTAAGAATTGCTGGGCAATTACACCAGCAGGGAACATGACCTCCTGGATTACATCAGAATCGAAGTTGGTAAAACTGTTGGGAAGGACACATAGGCCCTCATTCTGAGTTTGGTGGGCGGCGGAGGCCGCCCGCCAAAGTCCCGCCATCAGAATACCGCTGCGCGGTCAAAAGACCGCCGCGGTTATTCTGAGTTTCCCGCTGGGAAGTGGCCAGCCCAGCGGGAAACCCCCTTCCATGAGGATGCCGGCTCCGAATGGAGCCGGCTGAGTGGAAGGGGTGCGACGGGTTGCACCCGTCGTGATTTTCAGTGTCTGCTTGGCAGACACTGAAAATCATAGTGGAGCCCTGTTAGGGGGCCCCTGCAGTGCCCATGCCATTGGCCCAGGGGCCCCACGACACCTGTTACCGCCATCCGGTTCCTGGCGGCGAACACCGCCAGGAACAGGATGGCGGTAAGGGGGTCGGAATCCCCATGGCGGCGCTGCTAGCAGCGCCGCCGTGGAGGATTCCCCTGGGCAGCGGGAAACCGGCGGGACACCGCCGGTTTCCCGTTTCTGACCACGGCTGTACCGCCGCGGTCAGAATGCCACGGAAGCACCGCCAGCCTGTTGGCGGTGCTTCCTCTGCCCTCTGCCCTGCCAGTGAGACACCGCCAGGGTCAGAATGAGGGCCATAGTTTGTGAATTCTTCCTTGGGTCTCATTTGACTATAGATGGTTTGTGTTCATAGTATCTATTGCTCACATATGTTTTAGCACAAAAGTGCCATGCTCCCACAAAACATTTTTTTAAAGATGAAACATGCCAGATAGGCATTCAAACACGTACTGTCATGCACCCAAACTGACCAGTGGCCCTATCATAACTAGTGAACACTTTCTCAGTTTGCACCATGGTGCGCATGTAAACAGGCGTGCTGTGCACAAACTGAGAAAGTGAGCATCTTTACTTTTCATAGCCTTCCCCCAGGGCATCTGTTACCTTGCACTGCCCTGGGCTACGATCTCTTTCTTTAGATGTTCTTATTTGAAACACTCCAGTTGTTCCTGTCTCATATAAATGAGGCCTGATTTATGTTACTTTAGCCAAAGGTTACACATCTGAAAATATCTTATACTTGTTGGTGTTCAATGTCCAAAAATTAACCTTTGAGGGGTTCAATGTCTAAAACTATGCAACACTAACAGTTACTCATCTCCGTTAAATGAAGGAACAAGGATGACTAATGTGTGATGTATATAGTGTAGTCATGTTCAGAAATGAGTGAGGCATGGGTATTGCTATTCATTACCGAGTGTAGTTTGTGAGGTATTTAGGTGTAAAGAGCCATGAAAGTCTGCTACCCTTGTGCGATTTTGTAGTAGTGAGTTATTTTACCTGCTTCTGCAATGTGCCCATCTGATGTATGTTTTGGCTCATCATATATGTGTACACATCAGCCTGCCTTACCAATGTGTATTATTGAGGCATGTCACATGATTCATTTGATTCATTACAATAAGAAGGGTTACATAGCCAATTGCTATTTACATGTACTGTGTTACACTTTGACCACAGTGTATGTGTTCTACAATCACAGCCCAATATATCATGTTACGTCTTGTAGGTGGACCTGAGCCATACACAGCTGGAGAGGTGGAGAGCTTCAGGGGTCCGGTTGTTACCAGTGAGTGTCATCCTGAATGCTTATTGTGTAGTGCAAGGATTGTGTGTGATGTTGGATGCTTTGTGCAATGCCATGTTCAATGTGCATCCCTTGCACTAAAAAATCAATATGTAGCATAACGATATAGACAGAAATGTAGATTTTAATTGTTGGATGTGCAGTCGTCTCTGACTAATGTCAAGGTAGATGTATTTGCTATCAGTGAGGAACCACAGGATTGAAGGTCTGACCGAAGAGCAATGACAAAAATGCCATAGTCTGTGAACATATGTTGTAGTGGATTCATAGGTGCACATGGCTGGGGATTGGAAATGCATCATAGATGCACGGATCTACAGTTGTTGCTCACATTGCAGTCTTTGTCCGATGTGTATGGTTACTCTACACAGGAGGGGGGATTCACATCACAGTAATGACAGAAAGACTATGTGCAATTTTTACAAAGTCACGACAAGCCATGTCGGGAAGCTTTAAGTAGTCTTTTTAATATGGCCTGCTGGGAGTGCCACTGTTACCCTCAGCAAAAGTGAAGTTCTGCCCTGACTGATTGACTTGTGAATAAGCCCCGAAGTGTAGCAAGGAAAGATGTAAACATTCCACACATGGAAATGCATTTGAAGATATCACTCATGTTTTGCAATGCCCCATATTCTATGGTGGATACATCAAAATTCTTAACCCCTGTCATCTTCTCTAAAATGGCAAGGTGTGTTAGACCAGAGGGATGTCTGCACAGAATAGTCATCCAATATGCCAATGCCCAATCCATCTTCAGATTGTGTGGGCCATGGTAGTCTCTACAATTTATCACAAACAGGATCAGACTTTGGACAGCAATAGCTATTTACATCACAAGATACCTGTGCAGATGAGATTTAGGGAATGCATGCACACACCCATCAAATGGATGCGCTGAGTGCTGTGTGCAGAAGGTGACATTAATATCTGATATGTAGGGACCGAGTATCAAAGAGCCGTGGCGTGGTTGATCATGGACCTACAGGAGTTCAAATAGGAGATGTTTCATATATCTCTGTGTGATGTGAGTGAGCTGTCCATCCTCCATTTTTACATCTAATTCCTGGCACAGGTTAAGTCTCAGTAACAATGTATCCAGATATGTGTCCTTGCCATATCGGGCACCCAATGTTGTGACACAATACATGTACTTTGCAGACCTTGCTCATCTTACTTTGGCAAGTGCCGATGGAATCAAGGCCATTGCAGGATGCAGAATGGACACTAATGATCAGTAATACAAGACATGTGCACCATATCATGGTTACAAAACAGTATTGTTCCTAAGCATACCCAATACTGACATGGTCATACTTATATTTGCCTAGAGGGAGCATTTGCATTAAGTAACATTTAAGTACCCTTGGTACTTTGGCTGTAGTAAATTAGGAGATGATAGATATTAGGCAGATGTATGCTCACTTTGACCTTTGAGATATTTTTGGGGTTTAGGAAGTGCAACATGTGATGTTTGAAGATAGAATTAACGTATCTTGATTATTGTACTAGTTCCTAGTTACCCTTTGTATGACAGTTTTTGTTTCTGATTAAAAACACAACATGTCCCAGGAGCAGAAGAGGCATCACTTGATCCAAGAGGAAAGGCCCTGCCACATCCGGCTTGTCTACAAAGCCTATCAGGCTAGGGCCAGCAGATTTGAAATGGAGAAGGCATCCAGGAAATGGAGCATCTTTCCACAGGAACTACCAAGAGTGGACAGGCCTACCAAAGGCAAGGCAGTAGTAGCAGACCAGCGTGGGTCTGCAGAACCAGCTCCAAGCACCTCCACTGGAAAACGCACAGGACAACATGTACGCCACACTCCACAAACAGGACTCACTGGCACCTTTGAGGAGGATATGTGCAAATACATTTTGGACCTGAAATTCAGATTGGCAGGGCTAGAGCATAAAAGAGACAATGTTATTCCGCTACTCACTGAAATCAAGCAGGCTGTGTAGACACAATCACACCACAAATGAGCCACAGGGACCCTTTCTTCCATTCCCCTTGTAGATAGTTGTTTATAGTACAAGATGTTTTTATAGCTTAGTTTAGGTTAGTTGTTGTAGAATAGGGTAGGTATATTTGTTTATAGGTTTAATTAGGGGTGGGTACAATTTATGGGGTTTGGGGTATTTAGGTTTTTATGTGGGTGGGGGTTGGTGTTTAGTATATGTGAATATAAAAGAACATACAAAAAAAATATAAAAAGTTCAAAAAGTGTATACAAATATATATTTGTTTAGGACTATGGGGGTCATTCTGACCCCGGCGGTCTAAGACCGCCGGGGCCAGGGTCGGCGGGAGCACCGCCGACAGGCCGGCGGTGCCCCGCAGGGCATTCTGACCACGGCGGTTCGGCCGCGGTCAGAAGAGGCAAACCGGCGGTCTCCCGCCGGTTTACCGCTGCCCTTAGAATCCCCCATGGCGGCGCAGCTTGCTGCGCCGCCATGGGGGATTCTGACACCCCCTACCGCCATCCTGTTCCTGGCGGTTCGCCCGCCAGGAACAGGATGGCGGTAGGGGGTGCCGCGGGGCCCCCGTAAGAGGGCCCCGAAAAGTATTTCAGTGTCTGCTAAGCAGACACTGAAATACGCGACGGGTGCAACTGCACCCGTCGCACCCCTGCAACTACGCCGGCTCAATTCTGAGCCGGCGTCCTCGTTGCAGGGGCATTTCCTCTGGGCCGGCGGGCGCTCTTTTGGAGAGCGCCCGCCGGCCCAGAGGAAATGTCTGAATGGCCGCCGCGGTCTTTTGACCGCGGTGCGGTCATTCAGCGGCGGAACCCTGGCGGACGGCCTCCGCCGTCCGCCAGGGTCAGAATGAGGCCCTATATGTGTAGATGTATAGATGTAGTTTCTGTTGTCTTTGTCTGAAGATGTGTTTTCAAGGGGAAAGGATGGTTGTTGTTTATCACATGATGTTAAATGTACAGAGTAAGGTAGGTTAAGTTAAGGTAGTTGTAGTTAGTATTTAGGATAAGGCAGTATAGGCTAGGTTAGAATAGTTAGGTGTTGTAGGTTAGGTACTTTTAGTCTTATAATATTTTAAGGATTCATTAAATATTATTGTTTGCTTCATACAAAACTACCTCATGATTTACTGTGTAGGAGATAGCATGTCTGCTCAAGTGATGTTAAGTAAATGCCTTTGGCTTTGCTGGCAGTGTTTCTTAATATGCGAAGTATTTTACCTATGGACAGGTACCTGTCAGGTTGGCCATGGAATCACATGAGCTATCTGCAAACATCATTGAGCAGTGTACATGGCAATCTGGATGTGAATGGATACATAGCCCAATAAAGGTATTTACATACAGTTGCTCTATGTGGGTATGTCATGTGACATGCATTGAAGAGATGTTGTTTTTAAATCATTCTTCTTAGTCCAAGGATTTTCAACTCACACACTGATGCCTGCTCCTTACACACTCACACTTGCATCATTTGCTTGTCACAGCAATGTTGTTTTGTTGCTACTATCCATGGATAAGGCAGTAACCTATGGTGTGACTGAAATCACCTTCAACATTGACTGCATGTTACCTGTTGCACTTCATGCTTGCAAGCTTGAGTAACTGCTTGCTAATCAACATACACATTGTGTTTACCAAATATCTTTCACTCTGTCCATGTAGCTTTGTCCCTGGCTCCAATCCACACGTTTCTTTGGCACCTAGTTGGTGTATTTGATTGACACAATGCACCATGTTCAACTTAGTCCTGACTTAAACACACATATACCACACAGGTTGTACTAAGTAATTTTATTTACATGTACAAATAATGGTTCACAGGAACAGTTTATGGGACTACAACCCCAAAATATGTATTGATCCAGTGGATGTCCAGAATGAGTCCAAGGGCTGAACATGTCATGGGACATGTGGAGGAAAGGAGTGCTTCAGTGAGGAGGAGGACCACATTGCCATTAGTGTAAATTGCCCACATTGACTGTCCACAAATGTGAGAGGTCAACAGGGGGAGAATGAAATTGAGGACAGTGCCAGGTAATTTTACACTGGCATGTTCATAGGCACAGGGCAAAGGAGAAATTGGGTATGTGGCACAGAGAAATGCTATGGGGCACCTTTATGGGTGAAAGAAGTGCAGTTCACATCTTTCTCCTCTGATGTGTGCGGTACCTCCAGTGAAAGGGGTGTTATAGGTTCCGAAGTAGAGGGAGGCACACACACATCAGAGGCTAAATATGCAGATCCCCTGTCCACATCAGTATTCCTCTGTGGCAGCAAATAACGCAGCACAGCACAAGGATGATCTGCTGGTTTTGCAATACGGCAGCAACATCATGGTGGTAGGCAGTCATGGTAGCAATGAACAAGCCATTCTTCTGCTCCATGGACTACAAGATGTTTCTGATTACCCCCAGCTGGCTGCAACCTTGCTGGTGCCAGGTTGGCAGGGCATTTGCTCATGCCTTATGACACCATCGATGTCAGCCAGGCACTGCTGGAGGCCAGGGAGCGGAGAGTAGGTACCTGTTATGGCTGCAGAGTTGTCCTTATTTGGACTGACACCTATGAACTGCCTCTAGGGTACCCTCCGTGGTCTCAATCCCCACCCACACGTGATCTGCCAGCTCCAGCTGGACTCCTAGCTCAGTCTGTTGGAATCATATTTGTGGGTCCTGGGAGTCCAGGGCTCTGGATGGGGAGACCCTGCAATGCTGTTGCGCCTCCCTGCAACCGGAGATGATGTCTGCATGGAGGTCAGGATTTGCTGAAGGGTGTCTGTGTTTAGGGTTTTGCAGCTTGTCATTCACATCATCGCTGAAATCCAGGACAGTCTGCCGGCCAGGAGGTATGGGTTCATCCTCTGCAATGAGATAGAGAAATTGTAATGGTAATCTCTGTTAAATATTGACATGAGTAATCAGGTTGACAATCAAGGTTTCAGATTTAGCTATTTCAGTTCAACAGTGATTCATAGGACACCTGTTACACATAGGTATTGATGGCAAATTGCACTGTAGTTCCCTTACAGATGCCAGTATCTCTGCATTGTTTCTATGTGCCTATCCTGATAGGATGGTCCATGTCCTACAGGGTAGATTTTGATCCCCGACGTTCACCCCATTTCATCATGATCTGAGTTAGTTATCTTCAGGGTGTCACACATCACGTGACTCAGGTCACGCCAATGTGTACATGCCTCCTTTGGTTACCCACTTTTGGGTGCTGGGACCCAAGCTAGTGCCACACAGTGATCTTACCCAGATCATACATTCACTCTCAAGTGCCTACAACACATAGATTAGGTGGGACAATAACAAAATGTACGTTTGTTATTGAGGAGTACGGGTCAGGCATCACCCCACATGGAAGTAATGCTGTAAATAGTGCCAAGTACCTACCTAAGTTACCCACATCACTAGGCCCACCCACTTCAGTCTGCGACCTTCCATGACCCTTTTCAGTTTTTGGTGGCTAAGTAGTTCTTAGTATCCCTTTTCAGGTCCCTGTTTGACATCCTCCAACGTATACACGTGGCACCAGGAGACAATATTGCATCAGGATCCCTCCAGGCCCATGCTACATCTTCCTCCAGGTCCTCATGCCATGTAGAATGTACTACCCCAATGGGATGTTCTTTGCCTCCCCTACCCAGCTGTGACACAAGTGTGGTACAGTCAGACACAGCACTGCATGTGTATAGGTGAGGCTACCTTGCAGTACACTTGACCATTCTCATCTCCCTGGTATGCATAGTCTCCTTCATTCAGTTTTACGTGAACAGCCAGCGCCTACAATGCACAGCAGTAGCAGTGGCCCACCATGCCCACAAATCATCATTAGTGTGGACACACATGGTCCTCTGGTGTGCATCTCGTGCATTCCCCTCCACACACAGTCCAATTAAGTAGATAAAAGGAGTTCAGGTGGCTCCTTCCATGGCAGCTGACACCTGTGTGCTCTCACGCTGCACACCGGGTCTTCTAGGTACAACATAGTTTCATGCAGGGTACGTTTTGTGTCTGTTGCCAGGTCCCTGTGTGTTGGTGTGTAGGAACTTCCCATGGCCCACACCTGAGCCCCCCCCTCAGATGAGTGGTTTCTCCTCTGAAATGGTCCTTGATATGTTGTCTGTGTTGGGTTCACTGCTTGAGTCTGCAGTGTTGTAGGCATTCCACCCCCACATTATAAGCTGTCACGCTAAGGTAAGTCATAGCCTTTAGTGTGTTTGATGTACTATGACATCATCAACTTATCCCACGTTGGCCATTTTGTGGGCAATCTGCATCCTAAACAAATAAGCATGCTAATAATGTACAAATGTCAGTTCGTCACTGCAGCCCTCTATTGATAACATGCATGCTGCAAGACATGCTAAATGTTATTGAAGGGTGAGCGCTTGCAGGATGCTCTGGCCTCCCAAAAAGTATTAGTGTATGGTGCATTGGCTGGACTGCCAATAAAAATCTAAGCACTCCACTCCACTCAGCCCTAACTGTACAATTAGGGGAATGGGTGTGAGTTGGGACTCTGGGAATAGGCAGTTAAAGCAAAATTGGCCTCAAAATACAACCTGAGTAATAGAAATATACTATATATCAAGAGTAAGCAAATAATATGGGAGAAGGGAAGGCGGTCTTGAAGGGTGCTATGCCCTTGACACAACCCAGTGCTTAGCTAATCTATCGCTATGGTGGTGCGAGTCCTTAGTGCATGCTGCCCTCTCCACCGTACATGACCTAGAAAAACAATCTTAGTGTAATGGGTCAGTGCCTAAAAGATTCATTGCTCCCCTAAAATTTCACATTTTGACAGCCAATATAGAGTTGCTAGGGCAAGTGTCTACAGGGAGCTGAGACCTTCACCACCATCCAGTACATCACACAATGTAGAGGAGTATGGAGACCACTTGTGGGTAAGCATATGGAATATTTGTTGTGGCTCACTTATGTCCCAACCAAGAAGGAGGGGAACCACCAACAATTGCAGTTTGCAGAATCATTCTCTTGGAAACCCAACACAAAAATAGTTCAGGACACTACAGGTTACGATGGTGTGAGAGCTCTCTTCCATATTGTGGATCATTATATTTCTCTGGCCCACGGTGCAATGGCACACATGCTTCATCTCCTGAGCGGAATATTTTGAGTTTCAGAATGCAGAAGAGAGGATGTTGTTGTTGATCTTTCCTATAAAGAACTATGTGACGATTCAGATCAGGTGAACCAACTAGAATTTAAATTCAATACTAGGGTCGGGCATAATTTCCATAATTCCATATAGTATAATCACATGAAATTACCTAAAACGTCTGCAAGATTACACGAAATTATGCAAGAAGAGTAGTTCTGCATTAAGTGCAATTTTAGTAGTGCAAAAATGACCATTTGATCCAAAATAGATGCAAGGATACATTTTGCAATTTGAAATAGCATTAAATGGAGTAGAACATGTATAACGGTTGTAAACAGCCACTTGCACTTGTTAAATGTGCATTTGGGATAGAATTTGCCTCCAATTTACTTCCAGCATTTAGCACTAAATTCTTAGCGCAAAATTGAACCCATGTGTCCAAAATGTATGCGAGGATACATACTGCAAGAAGAAAATAGCACTAAATGCATCAGAACAGATACAGTAGTGCAAGCAGCCACTCATGTTCACTAAATGTGCTCTCACAGTAGGCTTTTTTTCCTCACAACTACTCTTAATTAGGCGAGCAGGCTTAATGGTGTTGTTATCAATAACTCTGTGCCTGACTAACGTGGAATTACCGAAATTATGCTGATTACTCAAGTGTGCTTAAAATTCCGCCCAGGCCGATTCAATACACAATTGTGTTTGCGAATCGAGTCAGTTTTTAAAGTAGAAGAGTTGCTACTTCAACAGAGCAGCTATTGAAGCACTTAGATATGTGGCCCTATAATCATTTGAACACCTGCTTTCCAAGATGAGAACCATGTTTCAAAAGAAGTTTATGTACTAGAATGTGTTATCAGAAATATCATCAACGTTGTAAAGAGCTATCAAGATCAGGGATCCCAATTGCCTACTCTGCCTAAACGTACCTTTGTGATAGAAACATGGTGGTTTGTGCACGCAGATGGTTAAAATGGGAATTAAATGAGAGAGAGAAAACACATTGTTTCTGCTGTCTTCAGGAATTATTTTGGGACCTTTGTCTCTTGAGGTGTTCACTTCTGATGCTAAAACAGAGTTTAGTGGGCCTAACTGCATAACACAAAACAATTTGCAATCAGAAACATTGTTCATTATCCATAATGCTGTTCATAATCCATGTCATCAACCTAGTTAGATTCATTTTCAAAATGTTTTCCGACTGTCATCGATGTAACTAGTTGATAGATAATTCAGAGGGTCACTGCAGTTGCCCTTTTAATAAACTGGACAATTTCTGCTTCCAGCCAAGAGGGATGTATAGAGGCACTCACCATGATTACATTGGCCATCCTAACAGGCCAAAATTAATGGTTCAGATATAAGCACATGCACTGGTATCTTATATGGGCTTGGACCATCCAATCCCTCTTGAGAGCCAATGGAGTTTTCATCCAAGATCAATGGTGTCCGCAGACTTTGCAGCTGGAGTAGTTTGTGATCTAGAACATTTCTTATAGGTGTTAGTGCATTACAGACATATATCAATGCAAAATGTGTAAATCATCTTTCATGATGTTGGATATTGAAATTGCTGTCTTAGTGCCATCCACTAGTAAGTGCCAATGACAATTTACACTCTTTCAGCTTTTCTCCTTGGACCATTTTTGCTCTCCCTAATCCACCACTTCTCTTTTCAGGTCTTATTGTGTGCATTGCAATACAAAAAAACAGCTTCCTTACATTTCTCTTTTACTGCATCCAGTAGCTCTTTTGGGGCCTTCTGTCTACATTATGCCATTGGTGTGTATCCAAATCCTGCTTATGGTGGATGGAGGATTTGGTGACCGGAGGAAGATCAAGGTTATCGAGGAAGTGAGAAGATGGAGCTCAGACGAGGCCAACTGTTCCTCCTCGGTGGATGAAAGGAAAGGTCTGGAGGCTGGCGCCTGGGTCAGTCTAAGCCTACCTGAGAAAAGGGGGTTTCACTTCATCATAAGCCTTGTGCATGTCAATATTTCATGGTTCACCCATTCAGCATGGGATGAGAGAAGGAAGAAGGAGAAGCTGCAAACAGCCAGCTGAGAGAGGATGACAGGGAGCTAAAACACAGACACAACACTGGAGGACCGTAAAGACATCGATGTAGGAGCAACAAACACAGAGGAAGCTGATAAAGATGTGCTGGAGGTAGAAAATGGGGCCTCATTTACGAAGCCCCAGCTGCACACTGCGCTACCGGAGGGCTATTTTTCTTTATGCTCCAGTGGCACAGAATGCCAGCCCATATTTACCTTGCATGGCTTTTCATGGCCTTGTAAATATGAACTACTTTCATACATAACACTGCGTGAAAGGGGTGTTCCATGGATGCTGCTGTGGGTGTTCCCACACAACACCCATGGAACCTGAAGAAATCTGATGCATTCCCAGATTTACAAGTCTGGGAATGCATCAAATTCCAATGCCACCTCAGGGCTCTGTTTTTCCTCTTTCTATGTGTGCTGCGTTGTAGATGCAGCCCATTTCAGCCCTTTCCCGGTCGCACAGGGATCCGCACCAAGGAACTTGTTGCGCCGCCCTGTGCCACGGGCCTTGTACATGATGCCCTTAATGTGTTCCTATCCTCCATTATTGAGGCTGGGCGTCCAGCCATGGTTCTAGAGAAAGATCAATGGCAACCGAAGTTCACCCAAGGCAGGGGGAGGGAAGTTAAAGGAGAGTCTATTTATTTGGTGTTTGGGTGATGTTTTTCCTGTTCTCTTCTCAAAAAAGTATATGTTGTTTGTGTTTCATACTTGTACACTAATTTCAAGGCTTTTGCTAGTGGAGTAGAACATCGGAGGGCCGATGAAGGTGATTGCTAGGGGTTGAAAGTGAGGAGAAACGGAGTGGGGATTCTTTCCCTGGGAAACAAGATAAGTGAGAGGTCAAGGGCTCAGCAGCATGCTCAAGTAGAAAGCTGATGTTAGATGCAAAGAACAAACACAGTGAATTGGAGAAATAAGAAAAGCGGAGAGGAAAGAGTCTTCAAAAAAAAAATGAGGAAGAAGAGAGAGAGGAAATCCTAGAGAGAGAGACACGATTTTATAGGTCATAAGAAAATCTCCAAGGTATTATTTAAAAGAAGTATGATGCAAGAGCATCCACAACAGAAGTGTTAAGAGAGCTACAAGCTAGCTTTCTAGTGTTCATATTTTGTCCCCAGATTTACTAACATGTTGCACTTTGGTTGTGCCACATTCTTGGTGCAGCCACTGCGCAAAATGCTAGTCGGGATTTACAAGACTATGCAAGGGTCGATGTGTATCGCCTTGCGTTACATTGTAAAAAAAAGGTAATGCAGCACCTTGTGCTGTTTTCATTAGACTGCGTCGGCTAGGCATTATATGGGCGTTCCTATGTATCCACACATGTATTTTGACACAAACACAGATTTCTTAAAGGCAGTAAACCCTAGTTTGCATCAAAATTGAGGGCCTATCTGAGAGGGGCTTAAGGAGGAGAAACATCTTAAATTCTTCTCATTACTTCTTCTTTCTCTATGTCCTGCATTTTGCAGGACACACAGAAAGAGGAATGCACCTATACGTATTGTTTTGTGCGTGAAGGTATATCTTTCTGTCTGTGACAATACAGGCACCCTTGTGCCACCGTGCAAAGGTACCTGCATAGTCTTTCTGAAGTGTGCCAGCACAATGAGAAGCAAAAGTGAACCATTTCTTTCTAGTTCTTCAAAATTTTCATATTAAGGAAAAAAGAAAGACCAAGAGGCAAATGCGACTGTTTTACACGTAAAAATGTTTCTTGAGCTCTAAAAAATGGCACTATTCTTCTTTTACTCGACTGGGATTCTTCCGCATAAAATTCTACTTAAAACTCAAAGGAACTAACCATGTTTCTTATAAACACAAGTCTGGTATTGAAAGGTAAACTCAGATCACAATTGGTCAGATTGCTTTTGTGCCAAATCCACTATGTTCCAAGAGACTATCCTTTCCTTACAATTAGAAGTCTCACCCAGTGGTGAATCAACCTTCTGGCTTTTTGTGTTACTTAGAGGGAATCTCACAGGGCTCACCCCAGGGATGATAGATATGATAGATGGTCAACCTTCGTGAGAAGGGGTAGTACGTCTGCTTGGTCAATACCACCTGTAACTGTGTACAGAGAGTTCGTTATACCATCAAAACAAGTCTCCCCATCTCAAATTGGACAAACTGGACTGTGCTGGCCCCACTCCTCTTCATGCAGTTTAACACATTCCTCACCACTGGCACTACTACTCACTAGTTTAAACACTCCATTGTTACACTTCTCATAAAAGGCTGCAGTAGGTACAGTTATAGGACCCAACTTTTCACCATTTGTCTAATGCATATTACCCACCTCAAGTCTTCTAATAGTCTGAGTGGTTTCCAGTAAGGATAAACCAAGGCAATTCATGTGAATGAATACACATGCCCCTCTCACCAACATTTGTTGCTATTGACCTCATGCTGCTGATCAATAGCCTGTTCATGCAGGTCTGGATGAACAGGCAATTTCCTATTTATATGTTCAACTAGTTTACCTCCATTATGTGAAAATGGAAACTCAAGATCTGGAATGGGACATTCATCTTTTCTAAAAGTATTACTACCACTTGTGGGGTGCTAACTTGATCAGTACTCTCCTGTAACCTAATCAATATCTAATTGACCCTTTTGGCTCAAGTCCTTGAAACGTACAACACTGGATTGCACAGGTACTCTTACCACACGGCTACATTTGAAGTAATAGCATGCATCTGGCAATCAATGTGGTTTGGTCTCTGCTTATCGAAGATACAACATGGTACCTGACCACCATAATGTTTCTCACACACTGGTCAACCTCTCTGGAGGCTACACCTCAGCTATCTATCCAAGTGCAAATCCTTGGGGCCACTTTTTATTTTCATGCGTTTTTTGGTGCCCGCGTTTTCAACTTTGTCAAAAGTGTTTTTCAGCACTTCTGCCTCCTACCTCTACGGCATTACAAATTTACCACTATTTTTGAGCATCTGAAATCACTTGACAACATGGACCTGACAAATGATATATATGCAGCCATCAACACAGACAACACAAATAATATTTAGTTCCCTGTCCAACAATCACATTTTTCAGTCTCAACACAGTGACATCCGTACAGTACCTGACTACAAAACTGAACTCCTCACATCACTACTTGCTACCTTCTTTGACTTACAACAAGACCTTCCCACATCAAAACCTCCTAAGAGAACACAAAAGATAAAAAGCTGCTTCATGACAAGTCCTATTTCATCCATGTGGTCCAAAGAAGTCCCTCTGTCAAAACCACTGCTAACTTACTCTCATCATCATAGCAAATCAACATCTATCCTCATTACATCGGTATAAGCAAAACCTTAGCTCATTTCCCAATAGTTCACTCACTTACATTGCTCAATGGGCAAGCTCTTAAATGCCAGCATAAACCCGGATACCAAACCACTCCATAGTAGAATCTCATATTTCAGTGATGTATTTTACCTTCAAATCATTTAGGTAACCCAGAGAAAACACAGACAAACCAATCTTATTAATGTGAATATCACAAGCACATCCTCTTCCCCCAACTAAATGAAGAATCATATTTACAATGTGCACCCTAAACCGTAGGTCTACACACGTTAACTGTGCATGTATTTCAGCCCTTATTGTGTAAAAGCACCACAAGCTTCTCATTCATACAGAGTTGTGGTTGAGTCACACATTCCAGACTTTTATTAAGATTCGTCAGCCACACAATTTGTCTTGCCTCAGAAAGAATTGCCAGGATAAGCATAACTCCCAGCTTCCACAACTCCCAACACATGGGAAATTCTCCAGGTTTTCCATCACTTCAACCTCTGTGCTGAGACCCATCACCTTGTATCACCCTGAAGGAAAGAACTCCACATTTACTGGTGAATTTATTAAACTTCTCATATTGTGCTTCTTCAATGCAGTATTTGTCATTGCTTTCAATACAAATGGAATAACTTCTCAGACCCTGTAGTGTCTGAACCCCCAGTAAATCTAAGGAGGTACAGGTGAGGACAAGTAAGGCATGGATCTGATTAGTCCTATAGCAATTTATGAACAAGAGAGTTGACCACTTGTGCCATGAATGTATTGTCAGTTGAATTTTTAAAGAAACATAAAGCTGACCTGGTCGCTTGGGTAACAATAACATATTTGTCTTAATTATGTTACATTTTAAAGTAGCACACTGTCACAAATACAATATGCAACTTGCTTTGCTACTTGTGTGATATCATTGGCATATATATAGTTTTTCAAACGGAAATAGCATGAGTTTGCGGTGGTAAAGTGATAAACGTGTAGGCACAATCACCATGATTATTTACAATTACTTTTAAAAATGGTTGTTTAAAGGATCTGTAGACCACCCTCAAGTTAGAGACAGAAATCCTTTTGTTACTTGCAGTTTATAATTTAAAATCCTAATATAGAACAGTGACCTATTAATTGTCATCAAAGAGCTGCATGCAGACTAAAAGGTATAGGTTAGAATGCTATATTTTCTTACCCAGCCTTTCATTATCCTAATGTTGCGAAAAAGATTAATTTGGGTAGAAATCCATTCTTATTAGTAAAGACAACCCCCAACTATGGTGTTAAGTTTTAAATTCTGAGTTTGTGCTTTCCAGACAAAGCACTGTTAAACTATACTTCCTACCAGTATGGATGGCATGTGATTCCTACACATTGTAGTCCTCTTTATTATATAACAATTCCTTTACACTGATTTACACACATAGGATTCCTTGTCTGTGTAATGTGTGTGCAATGTAAAGTGCTCTGACACTCTACACTAGAATGAGTGGTGCTATACAACAAAAGAAATGCTTGTGAGAGAGAGTGGCTTGGGAGCCTTGAGGAGCACTGTTAAAGGGTGGTAGTGAGGGAATCCGTAGCAAAGGATGTCATTGGGGGATGCCGACAAACATTGTCACACTGGGCACCACTAGCGCTAAATCTGGCCATTGTCGTAGTCTTTATCTTATGAGCAGAATGTCCCTACATACAGACATTGTCCACCTAACCAAGCCAAAACTCAACACATCCCACAATTCCCATATGGCTCCACCTGTAATCAGGCACCCCACCTGATCTAGAGAACGAGGAAGCCATTTCAACCACTTCCTGTAATAACAAGAAATGTAGCTGACATGGAGATGATTTCTAAACCCCCCTGCCCACCCGGGATGAGAGTGTGGGTTGTAACGAGGAAGACCAAGACTTGGAGTAATGAAGATTACCAGTAAGTAAACACTCTATTAGCTCCTCATTCGTTTTCCCTTCCCCAGTCCTTTCCTTATGAGCTCATTCCCAAACAGAAGGTATTTGGTGACCATTAACTAAAGTGTTCTGCTGCAGTGCTCAAGATTTAGTCAAGGAGGCCCCCCACTAGCTCCACCCCAGGAGACAGCTTGCCTTTTCTATGCTCTCTGACAATGGGCATTAACATGTACAAGGGCAGCTGGACATGCAGCTAAGTCCAGACAGAAAGGGATACTTCTAGGTCCTGTTCTCTCGAGCTGTGCTAGATAGCTGGGAAATAGACACCTTAGCTCCCTTGTCTCTGTTGGAGTGGACGGTTCCCTGCCCACAGCCAAGTGGTCAAGCCTGATGCTGCTTTTCATTGTAAAGAGTGGGACCGTAATTGGCTGGGTTGACAGTGGCTCTGATAGGAAGAAAACTCCACAGCACACACTCGAACTGTACTACCTGTAAAGGACAGTAGGGAGCAGGAGTAACAACAAAATGGCCATTCCTGCGAAAAGTTAACTTTAAAAACACAGGCCCATATTTATACTTTTTGACGCAAAACTGCGCTAACGCAGTTTTGCGTCAAAAAAATTAGCGCCGGCTAACGCCATTCTGAAGCACCATGCGGGCGCCGTATTTATTGAATGACATTAGCCGGCGTTAGCCGCCGGCGCCGTCTGGTGTGCGTTAAAAAAAACAACGTACACCAGGCAGCGCCGGCGTAGGGGAAAATAGAGCTTGGGCGTCAAGAAATGGGGCAAGTCAGGTTGAGGCAATTTTTGCGCCTCAACCCGATTTGCGCCATTTTTTTTTCACTCCCAACCCCCATAGAAATGACTCCTGTCTTAGCAAAGACAGGAGTCATGCCCCCTTGCCGAATGGCCATGCCCAGGGGACTTCTGTCCCCTGGACATGGTCATTGGGCATAGTGGCATGTAGGGGGGCACAAATCAGGCCCCCCTATGCCACAAAAAAAAAAAAAAAATACTTACCTGAACTTACCTTAATGTCCCTGGGATGGGTCCCTCCAGCCTTGGGTGTCCTCCTGGGGTGGGCAAGGGTGACAGGGGGGGTCCCTGGGGGCATGGGAGGGCACCTCTGGGCTCCTTCAGAGCCCACAGGTCCCTCAACGCCTGCCTTTTGCAGGCACTAAAAAACGGCGCAAAAGCGGCCGTATGTCATTTTTTTTGACCCGCCCACTCCCGGGCGTGATTTTTGCCCGGGAGTATAAATCCGACGCACATGCCTCGGAGTCGATTTTTTAGACGGGAACGCCTACCTTGCATCTCATTAACGCAAAGTAGGTGTCCACGCAAAAAAATTACGCTAACTCCATGGACTTTGGCGCTAGACGCGTCTAACGCCAAAGTATAAATATGGAGTTAGTTTTGCGTTGAAATTGCGCCAAAAAAACGACGCAATTCCGGCGCAAACGGAGTATAAATTTGCCCCACAGAGTGAAAGAGCAGGTTTTGCACCCCTGCAGTTCTGCTTGCTTTGCTGTCGCTCACAGATTACAGTAAGTATGTGCACAGGGATAGTCATGGAGATATGAACATTGGGTGATCTCTCCATTGTGAGCTGAGCAGTGGGGCTGCATCCTCCTAAACTGATCCAACACCAGTGACCTTAAGTACAAGTTAATCTCCATCTGCATGAGGTAAATAAATAGAAATAGGCACCACATCCCCTCCTCACAGTGATGAAATTGCACTGCTTTAAATTAAGTTTGCATCCCACAATGAGGCATCTGAGTGTGGGTTTTCTGAGTGTGGGTTTAAAGCAAATACAAATCTTTGCGGCAATCATAGCACTAAGCTTTAATATTGGTATTCAAATACTGTTTATAAACTCCATACATGTCTCATTGCCCCTCAAGTATCACTACATCGTTCCCTTCTGTAAATGTGTACAGGTTGTCTCACGTGTAGAATCCCCTCTCTTTCTCCGTCTGTCTATCTTCATTTTGCTTCTCCATTTCTGTTTACCTCTCCACCTCCCCCATCTCCAGGCTATTGTTCTAGTCCTGCATGTATTTTTTTATTTTCCTTCCTTCAATCACTTTCCTTCATTTTCTCTTTTTTCTGCCAACTGTTATACTGCCATATTCTTCTCGCTCTTTCCTTCCCACACATGTTATCCACACTGGTTTTTGAGGTCTACATGAACTGTCCTTCACATAATGATGTGCTGTGTGTGAACATGAAGTGCTGTGTGTGAACTTGCAGTGATGAGTTGCACAATGGGCACAAAGTAGCCATTCCATGAGCAAACAATGGTCACAAATTGTGTAATTGTGTACTGACTCTGTACGAGTTGAATCAGATTTGGCAAACTGACCTTTATAATCACATGTTGGTTTGCAAAATACCAAAATATAGTAGGTCACAAACCAACATTCCTAATTAATACTAATTAATCAGGTCACAATTTGCAACCCACTACAATTGGCTACAGTAACAGGTCAGGGTCAGCAGACCATGATTCCTGGGATTGCTTTTCAAAACTGAAAACACTTTTTGAAGCAATCCAATTTCCTTAACGAATAGGGGTCTGCTTTTTTTTATTTTATTTTTTATTTAAGTTTTTAGTTTTGAAAACCCTTACTGAAAGTTGGCTGTTGTCCACTGGAACACTAACACCTTCCCCTGACGCTAGCACCCCAATCCTACAAAGGGAAGGGTTCTGAAAAGTATCTCAGTATGTCAGTTGGCAGCATATCAATGGTTAACAATAGGAATTGCAGTCACAAGCCATTGATCCAAAGGGTGTCATCTTGCAGTTTGGAAAGGATGCCCATAACACACCCATTCAAAACTGCTATTCTGTATCATTTTCCACTCCCATTTTAAGAGTCTGCCAAATGTTACCAACTTTAAAATGGGTTGGCACATACCAAATAACTTTTTAGCATTTGAAGGCCATCTGAGTTTGTGACTCAGAGTGTTTGTGACTGCTAAAAACTTTAGTACACCTGGACCTTAGTAAGAGTTGCACTAAATCTGGTTGTTCTACCTCTATAAAGAACAAAACATTCTGCAGCTATGCTGTTGGCCTTTCACCGTCAGGTAAATACACATGAAATAAAACCCACACACTTTAGGTGCAAAATGAATACAAGTTAAAGTAATTGGTGGCAAATATATTCTTTTATGTTGTGAAGGTTCACTTGATTAATGCAATCACTGCAGCTATCTGTGTGTGCAACCAGACAGTCACAGAACTAAATCCTCGTTGGTGCAGTGAGGATTACTGATGTGTATTCATTGTGTTGCAAGTTCCCAGCCTGAGACTGAAAGCACTGTGAATACGCAAGTCATTATTGTGAACTGATATTGCACACAATAAGATAGGGTGTCAGAAAATGATTCAGTGCCTTACTTAGAATTTGTCAGATGGGGCATTCTGTCAAAATACAGTGGTCATCCCATCAGCCGTATTACAAGCATCATAGTTTATAACGCCCTATAATATGGGGTATGGGAAATCATATTTGTGACTGACTATCTCATCCATCAAAGTCTGAGTATGGCCTGCAGTGTTTAAGATAATACAATTATGTTAAATATACATATATATATATTCATATTGTAACTAGTGCAAACATTTGCTTTAATTAGAAGAATGACCTCCAGAACTCTGGTGATAGTACTCTTAAAGATAAAATCTTTGTTCTCATGAAACCTAAAATGACTCCATCAAATAAAGACATGTACTGGTTCCCACGCAGCTTTTAGATCTGCTGATTTAGCAACTGCACATAATTACATTTCTTTCAGGTAACATGTACCCTGGCGAGAAAACTTGTTTCCTCTCTCACTGTCTGCCTTTCAATTGACTCTACAGAAAAGGAAACCCCCCTCCATTTCCTTTCAGTCAGAGGAACCTGAAAATTGGTATTATGCTCTGGAACGGTAGTTTTTAACAAAAAGTATGGAAAATAGAAAAGATTGGGAACGTAATTTACATCTCACCCACTTCAACAGCTGAGGTCACCCTAAAGTTATTTACAGGTGGAGGAGGCTTTCTTTGTTTTTCAGTGTTTCTCCTGCCTTATAGTGCCGTTCGCACTTTGCCTATTCCGCTCACTTTCAGGGTGTCTTTAAAAGACACGGGCCCCAGTTGGAAACTGTGCGGAGTGGAATCCTGTATGGAATTTTACTGAGGGCAATTGTAACAGTTTTTTAACTGCATTTTTCTCCTGATAGGTTTCAAAAGAAAAAGTCTGAGGATTTCAATCAGGATACAGTGCTAAGACATAAATGCCAAACATGTTGTAACCAGTAAATACCAATCCCACATTTTAGGCACACTTCTGAGGTGGGGAATGCAGGAGAAGGTAATTGTGTTGTCCATTAAACATCCCAAACTAGGTTAGCAACAATTACAGTGTGCAATAATTAACCCCTGAATTCTAAGTAACTGTGAACCATGGCCATAGTCTCTGAATCTATTTTTGTGTTTCTGACATGGTGCTATCCATACTGTCAGGTACATAGCTTACAAAATAATATTCTCGGTTTGGGGACACCAAGCTCACCTAGTTTGCCCATTTTTGTACCTACTGAAACCTCATTCCTCTAATAAATCTCCATCTCTGTCTTTGCCCTGATAATACAATGACATATTATAAAAAGAGGGGGAGTGGGCTGTGGATGTGTGATTGTGTGTGTGGGCATGTGTGTGTGCGTGTGTGTGGGGGGGGGATTTGGGGGTCGTGTGTGTGTGAGAGAGAGAGAGAGAGAGAGAGAGAGATGGGACACATCTATTCCATCCATATTCCTGCAGTTAGCAGATCTGTCTCTGCTCTTGCACAGTGATAACATCAGAGAGGATAGCTAAATAAATATTCCAAATGATGGATCAATACTGATGATACACGAGGGCCACCAGACTAACCTGATATGTCAAATGCTCTGCCTACTATAACCTTGTAGACCATGCTTAGGGAGACATTTAGAACCTGGTGGATAATCAGATCTGCCGGAGGCATACGCCATTGGCCTCCACAGTAGGGAAGATGACAGCTCTCCCTGTTTAAGGATCCCTGTCTACCGGTCTGGGATTTCTGTGCTGTAAGGACAGCAGTCACGGCGGCACCTAATTCAGAGCACAGCAAGCATCCTGAGAGAGTAACTTTTCCAAAGCACCTGCTTGGCAATATCCTTTGTATTAAGAAAATAAACTATCAAAGCAGGAGTTTGGGTTTTCTCAATACAAACAAACAAACACATAAGGCCTGACGTGCATGGCCATTCTACACTTTCCCTGCTTCTATCCACTATGTCATGGCTCTGTTAGGTTCATTTTGTTTTGTTGCTACCTCTATTTGCAATGCAGTCTGATTTGGCATGCTCACAATAGAGGACTATACTATGATTAGAAAGGATCTTAAAATTCACTTGTTTTATTGATTATGTTCATATCTTTACTGATGTTGTTAGTCAGTTCAGTGCCAGGTGCTTAAGGGTGCCTGTTGCTCTTTATGAGCAACAACACAACTCAACTTGATCTTGCATTTGTAGGTATTCATTATAGGCAGCCCACAGACTCTATACACAGTGACGTTTTTGGAAGAAATCTAACAGAAATGATGGGTTGTGGCTCTTGTCCTTCGATAATAGATCATTGTCACCTGAGGCACAGCTCAGGTGTCTGGCACCTGACCAATGAGTAGACTGAGAGATAGATCACCTATGTGATGCCTGAACATATACAATATGTCTAATCAAAGGCATATCTCTGCCACCTAAAACAAATGCCTCTATAATCATGTTCTCAGAGTGCATTTCAAGACAGATGTAGAATTTGCTTTAACTTAAGTATTCTATGTTTTTTCTCTGGGATGTGCTCTATGAAAAGGAAGGACACCAGCACTCTCCTTGGTTAGGCATTGCATCACCATGTCTCACCTCTGCAAACTAGTGAATTTTGGAAACAAAATGCTTAAGTAAACGTATTCCACTCTCAAACTAAGCCTGGCCCTGTCAAAAGCAGCAGAACTACAATATTAGATGTAATAAGTATTCACTGTAAAAGAACTGCTCAATGAAACACTTTGTGCACTACGTGTTCCAATGTTCCAATGCCAAACTGATACCCTTGTTGTCTGATTGGTGTCTTTCTTGTTCCCAACTGAAGGTTGCACCTTACTGTACCCACACCAGGCTATAATTATTATTATAGTACCCACTAGCTATAATTATTATATACTTTTAGGAACAATCGATATAGGGATTCTTTGCAAACCGGATTTGGAGAAATGTGTTACAAAAGGTGCATTTTATGATGCACATTGCCCCTGCAGCATTTAAAAAGAACATTAATTTGTTAGTGGATTTGACGCTTTCTGTGCTGTGGGCTTCAACACAGAATTGAAAGCATGGCTCTTGTTATATTAACAAATGCCACTAAGAGGCACTGTTGAAGCACCGGATCCTTGTACTTCCGCTGAGGTCAATATCCGGTGGTAATGATGTGGTGCGTGACTTCACAGGGTCGCGGTCAACTCACAACACTGCAGGCGCCATGGCAGAGTCAGGTGCCATGGACGTCGGTGACACAGCACTTCGGAACTCACGGAGTCGTGGACTTTGCTGAGGCTTTGGCGGCATCGGGCCTGCAGGGTCGTTGCACTCCAGTGGGGACCACACTTCAGTTGAAGGAAGCATCACGGGATCTGGCAGGGGCGTCAGTCCGGGTATTGTCCGAAGTTGGTGCACTTGGTTTTTCACCAGCTTCTGCTTTCAAGGACCCAGGTACTGGATTAGGCACCACTTGGCAGGGTAGGAGTCTGAGCAAGAGAGTCCAGGCGCTGGTAGAGGAAGTCTTTGATGACTCTGAGACTTCAGAATAGGGGCAAGCTCAGTCCAAGCCCTTGGATAATCTTCTCAAGCAGGATACACAGCAAAGTCCAGTCTTTGCCCTCTCTAAGGCAGACGCAGCAACTGCAGGCCAACCCAGCGAAGCACATACAGCAAAGAGGCAGTACTCCTCCTCCAGCTCTTCAGCTCTTCTCCTTAGCAGAGGTTCCTCTTGATCCAGAAGTGTTCTAAAAATCTGGGGTTTCGGGTCCACTACTTATACCCCTTTCTGCATTTTAAGTAGGCAAACGTCAAAAGCAAGTCTTTGTTGTTGACAAGATCCTGCCTTAACCAGGCCTGGCCCCAGACACACACCAGGGGATTGGAGACTGCATTGTGTGAGGACAGGCACAGCCCTTTCAGGTATAAGTGTCAGCTCTTTCCTCCCCACTCTAGCCCAGGAGACTCATCAGGATATACAGGTGACACCCCAGCTTCCTTTGTGTTACTGTCTAGAGGGGATTCACAAACAGCCCAACTGCCAGTCTGACCCAGACATGGAATACACAAGCATGCAGAGGCACAGAATGGTTAAGCAAGAAAACACCTACTTTCTAAAAGTGACATTTTCAAACTGACAATCAAAAAAATAACTGCACTAACAGATGTACAGATGCATTTTTAAATTGTGAGTTCAGAGACCCCAAACTCTGTATTTCTATCTGCTCTCAAAGGTAATCTGCACTTTAATAATATTTAAAGGTAGCCCCCATGTTAACCTATGACGGAGATACGCCTTGCACAGTGAAAACTGAATGTGGCAGTATTTCACTGTTAGGACAAGTAAAACACATCAGTAAATGTCCTACCTTTAACATACACTGCACTCTGCCCATGGGGCTACCTATGGCCTACCATAGGGATGCCTTACTTGTACAAAAAGGAAGGTTTGGCCCTGGCAAGTGGGTAAACTTGTCAGGTCGAATTGGCAGTTTAAAACTGCACACACAGACACTGCAGTGGCAGGTCTGCAACATGTTTACAGGGCTACTCGTTGTGGGAGGCAAAATCAGCACTGCAGGCCCACTAGTAGCATTTGATTTACAGGCCCTGGGCACCTCTAGTGCACTTTACTAGGGACTTACTAGAAAATCAAATATGCCAGCCATTGATAGCCAATTACATATACATTTTACTGAGGAGCACCTGCACTTTAGCACTGGTTAGCAGTGGTAAAGTGCTCAGAGTATCAAAAACAGCAAAAACAGAGTCCAGCACACATCAAAAACCTGGGCAGAGGCCAGAAGTTAGGAGAGACCACGCCAAGGATGCCAAGTCTAACAACCATTATGTTTAAAATGCACAATTTATCTCTCCATTTTCTTGTATATGAAGTGTACCCACACCCAAAAAGTTCAGGTCTAGGTATGCCCTGGAGCTCAAGAGTCAGCTTTTAGTACAACATTGCTTTTGAACATGAAAGTTGATCATGGCTGCGATTTGTGCTGCTCAGTGCAACTTTATACTGCTTTGCAATAGTGAGCAGCAATGCAAATGTTTAGTAAATCCTGGCATGAATCTTAATTTTTACCCTTGAACAATTTTGCCACACTCTTGCCTAACCTCTGTCAATCTCCTTCTGTTTTCTCTCCTTCCCTGTCACTCCACCCCTTTAGTTTTCTGTGTCCTTTATTTTTCATCTACCAGGTCTCTCTGCCTCTGTTCCTCTGGCTCTCCTATGTTCTCACCTCAACTCATTAAGCATGTGTAAATCACAAAGACAACTCCAGCAGCTTTTCATAATAGCTCCAGTGCCATATGATGTTATTCATGTGGGTTAAGACCAACACAACTAAAGCAGAAGACAATATAATGGGTGTGAGATCATAAACACAAGAAAGCACGTTTATATATAATGTCGCCTTTTGGCACCAAGTTACATCCGAGAGACTCCCTTGGTACACGAAGGAATATTGGTAAACCAGTTTTTGTTTTGAGTCCTCTGTTCAATTGCGATCAGGGCTCAGTTTGTACAATAATACGTGCTGGATCACAAAGTTTTGCTCAGGGGGAGCAGAGTACAAAGATTGAGTAATCTTGATTCCAACTCATGCATCTTTCATCCACCTCGAGGCACCCCTATCTCTTTAACACATTCTTGGGGGTTCTTTTTAAGTCTTGCATTCTTTAGTTGCCATTGTTGTTCAGTCTTTCACATTCTTCTTCTTTCCTGCCTTTAGTGTTTTTCTCTCTTTTGCTTTGGGTCAAAGTCTGATGGGAAGAAATAATTGCTTTTTGCCAAAGATAGGTGGCAGTGGGCCTCTTCTGAAACAACCGGCTCAAATTAAGCACAAATTACCTGTAAATCGATTATAGACTGGAATGTAGTCTGTGCAAGACATTTCCCTGTGGCCTCTCAGGGGATACAATAATTGATAGTAGCCGTGGTTTACTCTATTATGGACCACAAAAAACTCTATTGGTCCTCTTGTGAAGTTCTTTGATTTTTACAAACTGCTAGTTAACAAAGTTTGCAAACTGTTTCAAATACTTTCAAAGATTATTTTATTATATAGCGTTCACACATTTTCTTTTTCCATTCCATTCATAAAGCATTATTGCTTCTTTCACAAAGCAAAAGGCTCAGTAACACTTCTTAGGATCATATAATGCTTAACAAATTATATCTGTTAACCGTAAAATGACTATATGATCAAAGTCAGAAATCATATTGCTCATTTTTAAGCACAAGCAACATAAATCACTGTTTCCTGTATCAAGAGTTTCACTCCTGTTAACTTAGAAAGAACACCAGCATCCATGTCTAGTTTACTGATAGATTACGCTCTGCCCTACTTAAGGACATCACTATCCAGATGAATATTTCAAAATACATGATGTTTAATTTGCAGTCATTGGCCCTTTTTCTATAAGACTTTCTACACCTTTCCTAGTAACCTCAGTGATAGGACATCAAGTCTTCTCTTCTTTTGATACTCATCATTTATATAAACCTTGAGTGTGTACAGTTCCTAACCTGTATGTCCAAAATCAATCATGCCTTCACAGTGTTGCTTCTAGATACCCTTCTTTTCATGCTTTCAGTATTATTTTAAAATTGTACATTGAATCCTTGTGATTAAAAGTTGAAATAAGGAACAGATGGGAGCACCCTGCCGCACACTCCAGCATGCAGTCAGCCCCATTGCATCATGGTAAATGCAGTAGAAATTTGATTTTTACTCCATAAAGTACTCTGTAGTTTATCACCTTAGTAGATGCAGCTAGTGCTACATATCTCTGGGCATGTGTTTCTGAGTTTAGCAGAGACCAGCTTTGTCTGTGGGTTGTTGGAAATGGTGCTAAATGTCCTCTCAGTTTTCTGTACCACTCACTGGCACACAGGTCCTTCAACCAGAGTTTGTCAACTTGCTGGCTCAAGAGAGCCTTCTTAAACAGGACACAGATGGGAGCACCCTGCCTAACACTCCAGCATGCAGTCAGCCCCATTGCATCATAGTAAATGCAGTAGAAATTCAATTTTACACCATAAAGTAGTCTGTAGTCTTTCACCTTAGTAGGTGCAGCTAGTGTTGTATATCTCTGGACATGTGTGTCCAGGTTTAGCCCTTCATCAGCAGAGAGCAGCTTTGTCTGTGGGGTTGCTGGAAATGCTGCCAAAAGTCCTCTCAGCTTTCTGTACCACTCACTGGCACACTGGTGCTTCACCCAGAGCTCGTCAAATCGCTGGCTCATGGGAGCCTTCTTAAACAGGAAACAGATGGGAGCAACCTCCCTCACATTCCAGCATGCAGTCACCTAAGTAGGTGCAGCTAGGGCTGTATATCTCTGTCCACGTGTTTCTGGGATTAGCCCTTCATCAGCAAAGAGCAGCTTAGTCTGTGGGGTTTCTGGAAATGCTGCCAAAAGTCCTCTCAGGTTTCCTTACCACTCACTGGCACGCAGATGCTTCAGCCAGAGCTTATCAACTTGCTGGCTCAAGGGAGCCTTCTTAAACAGGAAACAGATGGGTGCACACTGCCTCACACTCCAGCATGCAGCCAGCCCCATTGCATCATGGTAAATGCAGTTCAAATTTGTTTTCACTTCATAAAGTAGTCTGTAGTTTTTCACCACAGTGGGTGCAGCTAGTGCTGTATATCTCTGGACACATGTTTCTGGGATTAGCCCTTCATCAGCAGAGAGCAGCTTTGTCTGTGTGGTGCTGGAAATGCTGCCAAAAGTCCTCTCAGGTTTCCATACCACTCCCTGGCACGCAGTTGCTTCACCCAGAGCTTGTCAACTTGCTGCTTCAAGGGACCCTTCTTAAACAGGAAACAGATGGGAGCACCCTGCCACACACTCAAGCATGTAGTCAGCCCCATTGCATCATGGTAAATGCAGTACAAATTTGTTTTTACTCCATAAAGTAGTCTGTAGTTTTTCACCTCGGTAGGTGCAGCTAGTGCTGTATATCTCTGGACACGTGTTTTTGGCTTTAGCCCTTCATCAGCAGAGAGAAGCTTTGTCTGTGGGGTTGCTGGAAATGCCGCCAACAGTCCTTTCAGGTTTCCATACCACTCACTGGCACGCAGATGCTTCAGCCAGAGCTCGTCAACTCACTGCCTCAAGGGAGCCTTCTTAAACAGGAAACAGATGGGAGCACCCTGCCTAACACTCCAGCATGCAGCCAGCCCCATTGCATCATGGTAAATGTAGTACAAATTCGTTTTTACTTCATAAAATTGTCTGTAGTTTTTGACCTCAGTAGGTGCAGCTAGTGCTGTATATCTCTGTGCACGTGTTTCTGGGATTAGCCCTTCATCAGCAAAGAGCAGCTTTGTCTGTGGGGTTTCTGGAAATGCTGCCAAAAGTCCTCTCAGGTTTTCTTACCACTCACTGGCACGCAGATGCTTTAGCCAGAGCTTGTCAACTTGCTGGCTCAAGGGAGCCTTCTTAAACAGGAAACAGATGGGAGCCCACTGCCTAACACTCCAGCATGCAGCCAGCCCCATTGCATCATGGTAAATGCAGTACAAATTCGTTTTTACTCCATAAAGTAGTCTGTAGTTTTTCACCTTGGTATGTGCAGCTAGTGCTGTATATCTCTGAACACGGGTTTCTGGATTTAGCCCTTCATCAGCAGAGAGCAGCTTTGTCTGTGTGGTTGCTGTAAATGCTGCCAAAAGTCCTCTCAGGTTTACATACCACTCCCTGGCACTCAGTTGCTTCACCCAGAGCTCGTCACCTTGCTGCCTCAAGGGAGCCTTCTTAAACAGGAAACAGATGGGTGCACACTGCCTCACACTCCAGCATGTAGTCAGTCCCATTGCATCATGGTAAATGCAGTTCAAATTTGTTTTCACTTCATAAAGTAGTCTGTAGTTTTTCACCACAGTGGGTGCAGCTAGTGCTGTATATCTCTGGACACATGTTTCTGGGATTAGCCCTTCATCAGCAGAGAGCAGCTTTGTCTGTGTGGTTGCTGGAAATGCTGCGAAAAGTCCTCTCAGGTTTCCATACCACTCCCTGGCACGCAGTTGCTTCACCGAGAGCTCGTCAACTTGCTACCTCAAGGGAGCCTTCTTAAACAGGAAACAGATAGGAGCACCCTGCCACACACTCAAGCATGTAGTCAGCCCCATTGCATCATGTTAAATGCAGTAGAAATTTGTTTTTACTCCATAAAGTAGTCTGTAGTTTTTCACCTTGGTAGGTGCAGCTAGTGCTGTATATCTCTGGACACGTGTTTTTGGCTTTAGCCCTTCATCAGCAGAGAGAAGCTTTGTCTGTGGGGTTGGTGGAAATGCCGCCAACAGTCCTTTCAGGTTTCCGTACCACTCACTGGCACGCAGATGCTTCAGCCAGAGCTTGTCAACTTGCTGGCTCAAGGGAGCCTTCTTAAACAGGAAACAGATGGGAGCACACTGCCTAACACTCCAGCATGCAGCCAGCCCCATTGCATCATGGTAAATGCAGTACAAATTCGTTTTTACTCCATAAAGTAGTTTGTAGTTTTTCACCTTGGTAGGTGCAGCTAGTGCTGTATATCTCTGAACACTGGTTTCTGGATTTAGCCCTTCATCAGCAGAGAGCAGCTTTGTCTGTGTGGTTGCTGTAAATGCTGCCAAAAGTCCTCTCAGGTTTCCATACCACTCCCTGGCACCCAGTTGCTTCACCCAGAGCTCGTCACCTTGCTGCCTCAAGGGAGCCTTCTTAAACAGGAAACAGATGGGTGCACACTGCCTCACACTCCAGCATGTAGTCAGTCCCATTGCATCATGGTAAATGCAGTTCAAATTTGTTTTCACTTCATAAAGTAGTCTGTAGTTTTTCACCACAGTGGGTGCAGCTAGTGCTGTATATCTCTGGACACATGTTTCTGGGATTAGCCCTTCATCAGCAGAGAGCAGCTTTGTCTGTGTGGTTGCTGGAAATGCTGCCAAAAGTCCTCTCAGGTTTCCATACCACTCCCTGGCACGCAGTTGCTTCACCGAGAGCTCGTCAACTTGCTATCTCAAGGGAGCCTTCTTAAACAGGAAACAGATAGGAGCACCCTGCCACACACTCAAGCATGTAGTCAGCCCCATTGCATCATGGTAAATGCAGTAAAAATTAGTTTTTACTCCATAAAGTAGTCTGTAGTTTTTCACCTTGGTAGGTGCAGCTAGTGCTGTATATCTCTGGACACGTGTTTTTGGCTTTAGCCCTTCATCAGCAGAGAGAAGCTTTGTCTGTGGGGTTGCTGGAAATGCCGCCAACAGTCCTTTCAGGTTTCCGTACCACTCACTGGCACGCAGATGCTTCAGCCAGAGCTTGTCAACTCACTGGCTCCAGGGAGCCTTCTTAAACAGGAAATAGATGGGAGCACCCTGCCTAACACTCCAGCATGCAGCCAGCCACATTGCATCATGGTAAATGCAGTACAAATTCGTTTTTACTTCATAAAATTGTCTGTAGTTTTTGACTTCAGTAGGTGCAACTAGTGCCCTATATCTCTGGACGCGTGTTTCTGGGTTTCCCCCTTTATCAGCAGAAGAGCAGCTTTGTCTGTGGGGTTGCTGGAAATGCCGCCAAAAGTCCTCTCAGGTTTATGTACCACTCACAGGTACGCAGGTGCTTCAACCATAGTTCGTCAACTTGCTGGCTCAAGGAAGCCTTCTTAAACAGGAAACAGATGGGAGCACACTGCCTCACACTCCAGCATGCAGCCAGCCCCATTGCATCATGGTAAATGCAGTACAAATTCGTTTTTACTCCATAAAGTAGTCTGTAGTTTTAGAGAGCTCTGGTTGAAGCACCTGTGTTCCAGTGAGTGGTACAGAAACCTGAGAGAACTTTGGGCGCCATTTCCAGCAACCCCCAGAGAAAGCTGTTCTCTGCTGATGAAGGGCTAAACCCAGAAACACGTGTCCAGAGATATACAGCACTAGCTGCACCTACTGAGGTGAAAAACTACAGGCTACTTTATTGAGTAAAAACGAATTTGTACTGCATTTACCATGATGCAATGGGGCTGACTGCATGCTTGAGTGTGAGGCAGGGTGCTCCCACCTGTTTCCTGTAAAAGTTGAAAGAAGCACAAGTATATTGTTGGTTTCTATAACACACCACTTAGGGCCAGATGTAGTAAACTCCAATTTTAGGGTTAACTCAGCTGGCTCCTCTTCTCAAACTGGGGCCAAATTCTCTCCAAGAGCTATACTGGCCACCCCTAGTGTCTACCCATGCCCACCAGTGGGGGGCTGTGCCCACTTGGGACACTTGGAATACCTCCTTAAATGCCGGTACCGACTCGCAATTTGGGAATGAGCATCGCGTTCGGCCTTTTGCATGCCGCAAACTGCGATTTTTGCAGTTTGCGACATGCAAAAGGCTTCGTACATCTGACCCTTAGTTCCTTGTGAATGTGATGGTTGCACTCTGTAATCTTCTCTTAGCCTGCTGGCTGAGCGCACTCTATGTTCCAGAATGCAAATGCTCATAGATGTCCATGCTAACTCACATAGGCCAAGTAGTCCCAAAGACGCATTGACATAGTTGCAAAATTCTTCATCAAAATATTCAATGTGATCAATAACTTCTCTCAAATACTTCATTTATCATTGGTTCACCGTTTAGTTAATAGTCACAACATGGTACATATTCTATTTGCTCGTCGCAACTTTCTAAATTAATTTCAATATGAACGCAGTTTTCAGTATGTTCACTCATATGCTAATTTGTCTTATTATCCCCAATGCATTTAAGACAGAACATATCCAGGGGTTATTAATCATCCATTTTAGTTCCAAAATGCAATGTCTCAAAACGTCAAATCAAAATAAACGTATAAACAAAAAGAGATGAAAAAATAAATTCATGCAGTTATCAATCAAATGGTCCTGTGCCCTTCATTGGATCATTGCAAGAAACATGAGGAAAATCATGACTGCCTAACATCATTGCTAACCATCAAATAGAACATGTACATCACTTTGGTACATGATTAATATGGTATTCTTATATGATAAAACTGATCATACCTATAAACCCTTGTACTACACTTAAATTGCACCCAATATACAATAGACACACAAAGAAGGTATCTTTTGTGATGAGATTAGTCTTAGTGTTGGCAACCCCGGAGGTATGTGTTTACAAGTAGTCTCTACTATACAAATCAAACAAGGATGACAACAACTAACGCGGAACATGACGACACGTGAAAGATGTAATCATAAAAATACGGAGTTGATGTAAGTGAAAAAATACACGAGCAACATCAATATTGAAAACAAGTACAACTCTCTCCTGTTGAGGTGGTGAAACAAATGGGGTTAACTTTTTGGACCTTTGGAGCCTGACTGTTGAAAAGCACTAATGCTTCTCCATGCAATAATTACTTGAGCTACTCTGAGTGAATTGGATTACCAGATATATGTACATGGGTCTGCGGAGCTGGTCACTCACCCCTCATGACTTGTGACTGATTTCTATTGTGTAAGTTCCAGAGTCAAACATAGGTCCTTGGCGTTCTTGCATAGTTTATATCAAATGAGCATGGTTCACGTGATGGTGATTATATCCACATTAGTCTGCCAATGAGGTGGCCATCTTAGTGTTTATGCTGAATTGGAGACCAAGTGAGAAATCCATGATAAGAGGAATAGGCTGCAAATTAAACTAACTGCTAACAACTGCACAAGTTCCTGATTCAAACCTGGCTTCCTGACGTATTCGTATGTGCACGTGGATCCCTTGACAATATTTGTGTTCACACCAGTATGCCAATATGGTGACTGTCTTAGAGTATATCCCAAAATGAAGATCAGGTCAGAATCCCGCAATGTGAACAATGGGATGCTAATGATCATAGCATTTACTTATGTCACAACTCAGTGCCATTCATATGTGCACTTCCTATGCAAGTACCAGGTTGTCCGTACTTTATGGAAAGTGCCTTTGGTTATTTATATTAAACATCATAACAGAAATGTTCACTGTACCTTCTATTTGTTTTGCATAGGCAGCAAAGGCTTTTAGCTTCCTCAGAGGGAACAACTCTTCCTAGATAAAACTGACAGCAAGGATTCCAGGAATACAGGGTCCCACAATATTTATTTATTTGGATTAGGTGGACTGACATATAGCTCAACCGCCACCAGTTTGAATAGTCACTGCATTCGTCGAGCCCTCGGTGCTCCTGATTCTAAATCGGACACATGTACCATCATAATATGTCACCATCTGGACAGAGTTTCCTCTCCGTCAACATTTAAATCTGCCCCTAAATGCAACTGTTTGCATTGCAGTCCCCTTATCTTCTTAGCTTGATTTTATTGCTTTTATGTGGATGCAGGCGAGCTTGTCCTATAAAGCCAATGTTGCATTATATGCATTTGCTACATGGGAACATGAACGTTGTTCCCTTTTAGTGTTGGGCATCGATTTTGTGTTGACCATCTGTCTTATATGCAAAAAGAAGCCGTTTTTGGTATAATGTGGCAACATTTTGCTCAATTTGCCGGCTTTCCCACATTCTAATAGTGATTCTTTAGATGGCTGTACTGCTTGCATATAACCAAGCCACAAATGTGATTTTTATTATTTTACTGTTGTTCACCTCTGCTCACCCCACCTACCCTGATCCTCTAGATTCCTGAATATATGATTCTCGACTCCAAATTCTCCTGTGTCCTGACATAACCATGCTGACTCATGAATACTCTGACTGATACATACTCTGACTAATACACTTAACTTCCTCTGATTCCTGGCTCAGGTTTCCTGCCTTCTCTCATTTAATGTTTGATTTCTCTTGCCTTACTCCTCTACTGCCCTGCTTCCTGACTTTGCTGATTCCCAATTCAGCTAAAATCCAACTCTAATGTCCCGACTCCAAAGCACTGTTTCTATTAATTCTTAACTTCTTTCTCCTGACTCCAATAAGCCCTGGCTTCTCTCACTCGTGGTTACACTGACTTCTGCCTACGGTGACTAATGACTGACAATGTATATTTTAGTGCCCACTTCAATAGCTGTACTATTTGTTTATGTTAATGGGAAATACATAAAAATAAAAGAAATATGAAATAGTGACTTGTGACAGTGATGTCCTGACTCCTCTCTCCTGACTCCACTTACTCCTACTTCCACTCTCCTGACAGCACTTACTTCTAACATCTGACATCACCTCAGTCCTACAGACTGCTACCTCCATTGACCTCTGACTCCTCTCTTCTGATTTCACTGACTCTTTCTTCCACTGACTTTTGACTCCCCAACCCGGGACGCTATTCACAGCCACACTGGCTCTTGGCTTTACTAATTAAAGAATTATCTTGCCAGACACCACTGACTCTGAAACCACTATTGATAAGACTGGCTTTTAGGTCAAATTAATCCTGACTTCCCTCTCCTTCAACCGCAACTCCTGGCCCCACTTTTAATCCAACTAGCTTTTAACTTAATTGACTACTGTCTTCAGACTTGTGAACCCCCTCTTCTGACCCCATTGATTCTTGATCCTTTGTCCTGATGCCACTCTCGAGTCTGCTGGCTCTTCACTCCACTATCACCTGACCCCACTGACTACTTACTCCACTGAATTCTGACTCGCCTCTCCTGATATCAATAACTCCTGACTCCACTTGTACTGGCACAAAATGCCACAAGTGGTGCCAGAACTTCGTTCCACGTGAGGATGCTGGATAGGACCCTCAGTTCACTAATACAAGTAAAACTTACAGAAAACAATGCTTTACTCTAAAAACCTACTGGGAGCACGAGTAAAACTCCTCTAGTTGGACTGTGCCGAGCCTCCTGAAGGCACTTTTTATGTAAAATGTGACTTTAGAGAATCAAATGGAATCAATTTCTACATAATAAGGTAAGTATGTTATTATTTTGTCTGATCTGATTTAGTGAGCCAATTTACATTTGGATGCTAATAAATTACAAAATAAATTATTGGAAGGGTGGGCACAGGGTTGTTGTAATGCAAAAATTTACCTCATCAGAATGCCCACGGTTTCATGAATCGGAGACGGTGTTAAGCCTCAGTTTCATCAGGCAATGTGTTCCCTAGGGAAGGAACCTCCCCACACATAAAAAATACAGTTAATTTAATAAGCGCTTACTCAATAATTGACTTCTAGAGCAGGGTAAAAAATGTGAAGCACTTCAGAATGACAGATGTGCACAGTTAAATTGTCAATCTAAAGCATCAAACCACTGCAGACGTAATGTGTATCACAAATACAATGGCAGGAAAAATTATAGTGACAGTCATTCTGCGTTATGGTTGAAACACAGCAAAAGGAATACTGTGCCAGCAAAACGATGCTTTACTTTAAGGTATCCAGATTCATCGAAAGCACTGGTATCAATAAAACCTTGGGTTGCTATCACGCTTGCTAATGACAACATATGGACATTTCTTGCAGAAATAACTAATATTTCTGTCACCTAGTGTTCCCGTCTTGATAAAATCGAGAGTCATTCTATGCTCTATTCTTGTTAGTAGCGGATTCACTCTGAGCTCTGCTTTGAGTAAGACCCAGAGTTGCTGAGGTCTCCTCTGTTGATAAAACAAATGCTTAACTGTATATAGAATGTCTCAAACGTTCTCTTTTGACAATAACCAATCTTTTGGAGATCTCTTCTTTAATAACAAAACGTGATAATTTGGCCTGCTGACCCTTTTCACAGAGAGGCCAGAGCCAACTGTGCAGAATTGTGCACCTACTGTATATAACATTGTTGACCTAAAGGTGGAAAAGCCTTTCACATGCAGAAGTCTCAAAGCGTAAAGATCTCTCCAAGAAAAACCCTTTACATGTTGACCCTAAGGCTGATTTGTTACTTTGGAATATAAGAGTGAATCTATGAACAAATGTCAGAAAACCAGCAACCTGAAAAAATGAGCACAGCATCTTATTCAACAGTCAATAGTTGTACCTTTTTCACCTACTCTCCTTACTAACTGTATACTAATTTCTTAAAGTAATTTTGCACTGGGTAGTGACACTTGAACTTCAATTTAATGAGCCCTGTAATGCTGACATTCTCTTTAAATAACTTGGGTTACTTTGGCAGAATGTGGGGTTAGAATGTTATTAACCCACAAATCCATCTAAACTAGCACCTAAGGTAGCAGTTGAGTGTCATTTAATGGTATTGCAACCAAGCGGGTGACAATGCCTATTGCACAGATCCCACAAAACTAGAGAGGAAATGAATAATGTCCCTAACCAAACATTAGAGGACAGATTTTAGTTAGTTCATCTTTTTAGTGCCCGAAAATGTGATGAGTTGGATAAGCTCCAATAGCCATAGTCACACAGACATCATACACCTTCACTCAAGTTGTCTCCTCTGATGACTCTCGTCTCCCACTCCCGCTACCTCATTTGGAAAAATGATAGTGCAGGTATCCAAAGTTTTTCTTAAGAGCCTGCCTCTGGCACTGTCAAATGCTGGGGTTGCCAAACACCAAGTGCTTGGACAGAAAAGCCCTCTGCATTGTAATGGATGTGCACCACCATCCTGAGTGCCAATTGTACTGATGTCTGGATCCCTAATGCAGATTGTTTTTATCACAGGCAAACACGTAACAGGTTGCTTTTTGGACCAAGTGGAGGCTCCAAAGCGCTACCCTCATGGAATGCTGTCTTTTTTTACCAGGAGGTGCACGCAAAGAGCTACCCTGATGGTGGTTAAAGGCTACTTCCTTTACTAGCAGTTAGGCAGCATGAGTGTGGTAGTGACAGGACACCGTGAAGTGATGAGAAGGAGTGAACAAGTGCTTTTTAACCTGTGTCACTGGAGTGAGGCTTACAGGCTGACTTATTTTAAAGGTTCTGCTGCTGTGTGCTTAACTCACCCCTGGGCCTACATCATTTTGGTGCATTGTGCAACACATAAGTGTGGTATCTACGCTGGGTGTATGGGTGCCTGGCAAGGGTATAATACAAGGTAAATGCAGTACTGTGCAGTGTGTGCATGAAGAATGCATGTGTTGGGTGTAAGTGTGCCTGTGTGTGGCACAGTACCTGGAGGATGTAGTGCAGGGCAGTGTGTGCACGTTAAATGTTTGTGCTGGGTGTGTGTGTGTCTTTGAGTGGAACAATACATGAATGATGTAGTGCTGGGAGGTGCTTGCATGTTAAATTTATGTACTTCCTGTATGTGCGCCTCTGAGTGGTAAAATACATGAAGGATACAATGCTACACGGTGAGTGCATGTTAAATGAATGTGCTACGTTTATGTGTGCCAATGTGTGGTACAGTACATAGAGGGTACAGTACTGTGCAGTGTTTGTATGTGTGCCTGCGAATTGTACAATGCACGGAGAACCCTGGGTTTCATTATGGGAGATCCAGGCCTGCATGGCGAAACATGAAAAGAGGAGGTAGAATAATCCCTCCAGACAGTACTTAATTTGTAAATAAAAACATGCCCAAAGGTCTCCTCTGAAACATACAACTGCTGCAATTAAATGCGCAACCACGAAAAACGGAGATAGCATAATCCTGAAGCCATATCAGGGCTCTTTAATCCATTTACAGGCACTCACTCTTGCACTTTTCTGCTTTCTCCGTTTACGACACTTCTTCACTTTTCTCTTCCTCCATCTTTCCCATATGTGTCTTTTGCTCACAGTAAATGCTTGAGGCAGATAAATCAGTGTTGGCCCACAAAAATAAGTGCTGGTGCTCAGCACCAGAAACCACCAACACAAATCAAGCACTGCCTCCAGATGGATTTGTATGTTCGTGTATTTATTTTAAGCTAGGTGGGACACACACTGGTGAGTGAGAGAACTAGGCTTTCCCGCCCATACACTTCAAAGGGTGCTCTTTGTTTCAATGAGAGGTCACAAGGAAGGGGCCTGGGGACATATCAGGAAGGAGATGGGGCTGATAGGAGAATCATAGAGGGTAGGGCTGGAGCCATGGGCTAATCTTGTGATGTACATGTGGCTGGCATCAAGGTGTGAACTATGGCTTATGCTGTGGGGATATCAACTTTAGAATCACTCCTGCTGTGACAGCCTGCTTTCAAGAGGGCCGAGGAGTGGGCATCTGAAAAGAAACCAACTTCCATTATAAATTTCAAAGTCTCAGATCCTAATTCATAATTGGTGTTTGGGATGAGCTACAAGAAGGGGAGTTTGAGACCCCCAAATTTGTCATCTGCCAAGCAGTCAGATGGACTGTCCAGAGAGGAAGCTATGTAGAACATCTGCTTGTGACCAGGCCAGGGGGCCAATACCTGTAAGTCTTCCTGCTGGGTGAGGGGACATCACCCAGGGAATCCAAGACAACCATATCCTGGAGCAGCATTGCCTGACCAGCGTGCCCGGTGAGGAAGAGGAGAGCGTTGGAGGGTGTGAGCTCCAGTGAGGACTCCTGCTGACTGGACTATTGTTGCGAGGTGTGAAGAAATGAATCGAGCCATTGTGAATGCTAAGCTGATCAGGCCTCAGTGTGTGTCCAGCTATGGACCAGCAAGCCCGTATGCCAGGTGTAGCTGCTGTAGGTTAACCTTGCTGAATGCTGTGCCAGTCCAGCCTGAGGCTATGTGCAGCTAAGAATCTGCAACAGTATGCCTGCTGGGTCTGCTGTGCCAAGTGGGTTGGTGCCTATTATTAGAAATGGGGTCTTTGGTTGGCAGTCAGGTTACCCCCTGTCCAAGCAAGGACCCTTACTCTAGTAAGGGTAAAAGAGAATCACCCTCAGCTAATCCCTGCTTACCCCCTTGGTAGCTTTGCTCAAGCAGTGGGCTTAACTTCAGAGTGCTAGGTGTAAAGTATTTGTACCAACACACACAGTAACTTAATGAAAACACTACAAAATGACACAACACAGGTTTAGAAAAAATAGAGAATATTTACCTAAACAAAACTAGACCAAAACGACAAAAATCCACAATACACAGGTCAAGTTATCAATTAAAAAGCAAAAAGAGCCTTGATGTAGTTTTAAAAAATGTACCTTGAGTGCATCAAAAATAACCCTGCACGGGCGAGTGTGCTTCAAAAAGGGCTTGCGATGCGTCGATTTCACTCACGAGCGAGACCTTGCATTGTTTCTCCTTTCGTCAGGTCGGGCGCGTCATTTCTTCTCTCCACAGGAGAGCGATGCGTTGATCCGGTTGGCACTCTCGGGTGCGGGCAGGCCTTGCATTGTTTTTACACGCCCGCGGGGCTTGCATCGGAAATCCAGCCGCACGATGATCCGAAAAACACCCAGCACGGGTTATGATCTCATCAGCCTCCATCAGTGAAGCTGCGTGTCGTTTCTCCAGCTCCCTGCGTCGAATCTTTGGTCACGTTGCAGGCGAGCATCGATTTTTAGCCACGAAGCCGTGAAGACGGCTGGGCGTCAATTTTCCAGCCGCAGATCGGAGTTGCGTCGATCTTTTCTCCGCACAGCATTCTGTGCGTGGATTTCTTCCTCTTAGGCTGCCAGCTTCTCCTTTCAGGGTCCCAGGAACTGGATGGGCACCACAGGGCAGAATAGGAGTCTCTCCAGAGACTCCAGGTGCTGGCAGAGAGAAGTCTTTGCTGTCCCTGAGACTTCAAACAACAGGAGGCAAGCTCTAAATCAAGCTCTAAATCTTGACAAGATGGAAGGCACACAAAGTCCAGTCTTTGCCCTCTTACTCTGGCAGAAGCAGCAACTGCAGGATAGCTCCACAAAGCACAGTCACAGGCATGGCAGCACTTTTTCCTCAGCTCTTCAGCTCTTCTCCAGGCAGAGGTTCCTCTTGGTTTCCAGTAGTGTTCTAAAGTCTGTGGTTTTGGGTGTCCTTCTTATACCCAATTTATCCTTTGAAGTAGGCCTACTTCAAAGCAAAGTCACTCTTGAATGTGAAATCCAGCCTTGCCCCGGGCAGGCCCAGACACTCACCGGGGGGTTGGAGACTGCATTGTGTGAGGGCAGGTACAGCCCTTTCAGGTGTGAGTGACCACTCCTCCCCTTCCTCCGAGCACAGATGGCTCATCAGGAAATGCAGACTACACCCCAGCTCCCTTTATGTCACTGTCTAGTGTGAGGTGCAACCAGCCCAATTGTCAAACTGACCCAGACAGGAAATCCACAAACAGGCAGAGTCACAGAAATGGTTTAAGCAAGAAAATGCTCACTTTCTAAAAGTGACATTTTCAAACACACAATCTCAAAATCAACTTTACTAAAAGATGTATTTTTAAACTGTGAGCTCAGAGACCCCAAACTCCACATGTCCATCCGCTCCCAAAGAGAATCTACACTTTAATCAGATTTAAAGGTAGCCCCCATGTTAACCTATGAGAGAGACAGGCCTTGCAACAGTGAAAAACGAATTTAGCAATATTTCACTGTCAGGACATATCAAAAACATTACTATATGTCCTATCTTAACCATACCCTGCACCCTGCCCTTGGGGCTACCTAGGGCCTACCTAGTGGTGCCTTACAGGTAAGAAAAGGGAAGGGTTAGGCCTGGCAAGTGGGTACACTTGCCAAGTCGAATTCACAGTTAAAACTGCACACAAGAACACTGCAGTGGCAGGTCTGAGACATGATTACAGGGCTACTTATGTGGGTGGCACAACCAGTGCTGCAGGCCCACTAGTAGCATTTGATTTACAGGCCCTGGGCATGTCTAGTGCACTGTACTAGGGACTTACTAATAAATCAAATATGTCAATCATGGATAAACCAGTTACATGCACATTTTGTAAAGCAGCACTTGCACTTTAGCACTGGTTAGCAGGGTAAAGTGCCCAGAGTAACAAAAACAGCAAAATCAGAGTACAGCACACATCAACAATCTGGGAAACAGAGGCAAAACGTTAAGGGAGACTACGCCAAGGATGAAAAGTCTAACACCTATGTACAGTAGGGATGCAGTGACCTCTTCTGGCATAAGGGGTTCACTGTAACTAACCAGAAATGCGGAGTGGCCCAGAGCGTCATCAGACGAGTGAGGCCTCTGTAGGGACCCCCAATGCATGCCTCGGACTAGGGATCAGCACCGAGAACTTCTCATCATCTTCCCCCTGTCATGGAAGAGACCAAAGGACTTGCCTGCAACAAGGTACTGTGAGGGACCTCCAGCCGTCACAGGATCGTGTCTGCTCGCGAGGAGATCGGATATGAACGAGTGCAGTCTGGCTGGGCAGCATGCAGTGAACTCCCCCAGATCAGACAATGCCGCTCCAGAACACAGTCAGAGTCGACTTTTGAGACTCGGACCCCTAGTGGGGCATACTCTGGATGTTACCAATAGTGATTAAGGAATAGCCACTATAGAGTGAGGAGAAGTGGGCGGTGAACCACCAAGGAAACGCTAGAGCCTTCGCTTCAAAGGGGTCAGGTCCTAGGACATCAGTAGTAAAAGGCCTCAACCCCCACATTTGGGCCCAGTAGCCCCTGTGTTGCCCATGGCCCTCTGAAAGGGATTCTGAAATAAAGGTTACCTAGCCTTGATTCCATATCATATTCCTTTCATCCACCACCATGCACTGACTGCCTCTTCATCTCACTCTTCCATGTTCTTTTTTCATCTCTGCTTTCTCGATTTGCCTTTTTTTCTTATGTATCTCTTCCTTATTCTTTCTACCCTGGCTTCCTTTCTTTACATTACTGATGATGAAAGTTAAGTCCTGGTCCCCAAAAATGAGTGCAGGTGGGTACTCTTCCACTAATTAAAAACAACCTATTCCACTGACTCCCAACTCTGCTATCGCCCACCCACGTTATGAAATCCACTCTTTACTAATTACACTCTCCTGTCTTCATTACCTTAAGCACCTTTACCAAACTCTTTTTTTACCTCTCTAGGTACAAAAATAAAATCGAGCTTCTGCAATTTCATCATCAGAATCAAAAATATGAGATGAAGGAAGACTCACGCTGGGAACTATTAGAAATACATGAAAACTGATTTGAATACACATGCAATCAACAAAAGCGGAGTGATGGAAGTAATACTTTAAAAAAAAAAGTAAACATAGAAACTGTCAAATAACGTGCTCTGATTACCCAAGCAATCAGCCACTTAGTGAGAAGAGATCTAAATTTCACCTTCAGTATGGAAAAGAATGTGGCTAATTTGATGCGCCTGACTACAAACCTGCTCCATTAAACATTAACAGCTGAGGAAGTATTTAAGACTGAAACAAGAAAGTTCAACAGCCAAGAAATCTAGATCTGAGAATTAAGTGAATATGCTAGCACAGCACAGTAGGGGGGTGGGGGCGGGTGGGTCATATAGGCCGGATAGGCTATGCTACCCTACCAACATTCTCTCCAATGCAGTTTCTTTAGGACGTATAATCAATGCACATTCCTCCATTAGGGCGGAGGAGCGTTGCTCCCCGTCAGCAGCAGCAGCTGCAAAACCTTTACAAGAAAACAATAATAAACTGTGGCAACAGTACCTGTTCTCCAAGGACGCAACCGTGACAGGAGCGGGAGAGTACGGGCAGAACGCATCCCCTCTCCCTCTGCCAACACCGCACCCGGCACAGCTGAGCCTGCACAGGAAGTTGTCCCTCTGCTGTAGAACAGAAGACAGCAGACCAGAAGTGGTTGGCTTGAGCAGAGGTGGTTTGCTTGAGCAGCTCCAGCAAAGCGAAAGGTATCGACAGCATTTCCCGCTATTAAGGCATATGGCACACGCCTTGCTGTACCACGCAAATGAAGAATGTGCTTAAAATCAGTTTTGTATACGGGGATGTGCTGGGAAGAGAAACCAGTGTTGGAAAAATTCTGGAACAGCCCTGCTCCCTTCCCCTTCATTCCCGCTGATTCGCTCTCTCCTTACATGAGCCAGTTGCCATAAAGCCTGGGGGACTGGAGAGAATAACACAGGACGGGGCTGCCACTGACCTTCAGGGACAACAAGGCACAACAAGCGAGAAAGGCAACGCAAAATGACCTCCAATGAAATTTACCTAGCTCGCTTGAAGCTTTCAGTTGCACGGGATATTTTAAATCTTATCTCCGCTTTAAAGTTTGTTTTATGCTGTACAAGTGCAATAGAGCTTGTTTCCCAGAACTCCGGCATGAGGAATGAATGGGGTTTGTCTGGGTGCTGTAAGAAAGAGGAAGTGTTGGTGCCAAACATTTTGGGAGCCCTGAAACCTGACCTGGGGTGGGACTACGTCCCCCAGGTATACTTGCTGCAGAATTCACACTCTTAAGCGCTTCTCCCTTCACGCAGCGCGGGACGTGCTGGTGCCAAACATTTTGGGAGCCCTGAAACCTGACCTGGGGTGGGACTACGTCCCCCAGGTATATGTGCTGCAGAACTCGTGTCCTTAAGTGCTTTGCCCTTCATGCAGCGCAGGATGCGCTGGTGCCAAAACTTTTGGGAGCCCTGAAACTTGACCTGGGGTGGGACTACGTCCCCCAGGTATACATGCTGCAGAACTCGCGTTCTTAAGTGCTTCTCCCTTCACACAGCGTGGGACGCACTGGTGGCAAGTATTTTGGGAGCCCTGAAACTTGACCTGGGGTGGGACTACGTCCCCCAGGTATACTTGCTGCAGAACTTGCGCACTTAAGCGCTTCCCCCTTCACACAGCGAGGGACGCTGAAAGCCTTCACCCGTCATCGCCTGACAGAGGCTGGGCACCATTATCATCCAAGAAGAAAGTTAGGAACCTATCATTTTGAGACTGATTAATTTGGTTATATATTTTGCAGTTGGTTATCGTGCAACGCTGAGATGGGGAAACGGAAGGCTGTGGATATTCACATATATGCCAGTGGCCAAAGAAATCTAGGAAACGGCTGAAAAATAAAACAAGTATTATATCCAACCAAGGAAGTCATTCCCTAGAAGATATAGAAATCCTAATAAAAGAAGTTGAGACCATTTTAAAAGATAACTCAAAATCTTTGCCTTTACAACAGGGCCCCCCTGTTGCAAAAATACCAGATATATTTAAGAGAAAACAACGGCAACCTAATTCCGCTAAGGATATTGTACTAAAAAGGACTACTGAAACATTTGGGTTGGAATCACCCCAAATATCCTGTAGTGGGTCGGACACAGTGGTGGATATTACAGGACACCCTCTAGTAGGGGACGAGGCCCCTTGCCAACCCCTGAGCCCTGAGGTTGTGGTAATACCTATGATTCCATGTTCTAATCGATTTAAGCCCCTGGGGAATGCTGAAGGACCCTGTAATGTTACCACACATAAACATGCCGGGACATGTACGGAAGGTTGTGTTGACATCAATCCACCCCTGGCCTCAGATAGTTCGCTGAGACCTCATGACAACCTTGACCTGTCTTCTGTCCTCCATAAATTAGATGAAGTGAAGAATCTGGTGCTGTCACTGACTAAATTATTGATGGGGGATCCTAGGTTGGCATGTGGTTGTAGCTGTCCTCGACCAAGATTTGATGCACCCCATTCTGTCACGAGGGGCACATCCACTATTGCTGTTGAATGTAACCCTTGGTTCCAAGCAGACAATCAATACCTACAACCCAGTTTTATTCCCACCTCCATTTCGCCAGCTCCACATACCGAAGGACGACAGGTTCCCCCCGAGGTCATTCAGCATAAAAGTGTGATCAATGCTAAAGATCAGAGTTTTAGAAGACTTGGTAGATCTGGCAAAATTACATCCACTGATCACAATAAGGACCAATTAGGGGGAACTGGCCCACAGGTTTTGAGTGGAGCAGCCACTTCAACAACTCATCGCTTTGGGTCACCTGATGATGCTTTACAGTCAGTTGGAATGAGTTGGGTTGCACCTAAGAAGCAGGTCCAAGCTTTTGGGAACCAAGGAGACACATGCTTTTTGGTTGAAGTACCCAAACTGTCTCAAGGGGTTGTGGAAACCCGGGATTCTTTGTTAAACAAGCTTATATACTGGCTGAGAGTCCAGCAGAAATGCCTTTCTGTTATCCGTGCAGATATTGTGGAGGTGGACCGATACTGTCAGCCTGGATCCAAATTGAATTTTATTTCTATTCGTTTTGTGGATAGGTTGGTAATGAACAATCTTATTGACTTTGAACTGTGTACTTGCCATCTCAGAGAGTCTAGTGAAGTCGGTATTAGACTCAAATCCTCTCCACCCTCTGCCGGTCCACTTTATTGATCCACTCACAAATCATGAAGATGTAAATGGCAGGAAGCCCAACATTAGCCGTGGATGTGATCTGACTTTGACACGAAACAACTCAAATTTAATTCAGGGTATTGATTGAATATCCACTGATCCCAAGTTAATAACATCTACTTGGAGCCCGGTGGGTGGATCACCGGTTTCCAATAATTTTGTCGGCCATAGGGAAACCCAGTGTCTTGACCCCGACTTGGTAGCTTCTAGTAGGGGTTTGGTGGGCTGGCCTGGGGTGTCTACTGAGTTTGACGACTATGGGGAAGTTCAAGGCCTTGAGCCTAGTGATATGGGAACCAAAGCTGAACTTTTCATCATGTCTTGGAATCTGGCTGGGCTGGGTAGGAAATTGTTGGACCCTGATTGGGCCAATTATATAAATAAACAGGATATATGTTTATTCCAGGAAACATGGGCTAGGGACCCTGTTTACTTGGATGGGTTCCTATCTTACCAAGTGATGGCCCTACCTGTGGATGGAAATGCTGGTTGTGCCAAAGGAGGTTTATTTGTACTTCTTAATAAGAGGTTACAGTGCAGTCACTCGCTATTAAATATTGATTCCCGGACTTATTAGGTGTGCAGCTTGTATTTAACAGAGGTTTTAAGATTGTGATAATTAACGTTTATGCAAGGTCTGTGCCACTGGTACAGGAGTCTCAGACTATAACCCAGTTATTTGAATATCTAGATACCCTGCAACCTAATATTAAGGTAGTAGTTGCAGGGGATATGAACTGCACATTTGAACCCTCCTACTTAAGTAGTGACCTAGTTGATGAAGAGGATAAGCAATGGGGTATTCCTCGTTTGGTTAATGAGCAATTTTGTAGCCGCTCTTGTGTGGCCCTTCAGCAGACCTCATTGTGTCTTAAGTATGGTCTAAGGGTCTGTAGTGGTCGAACACTTTCCGATCCAGATATTGCATTTACCTTTAAACGAGGCAAATCGTCCAGTGTTATTGATTATTTTCTACTGGATGTCAGGCTATGGCCAACGCTAGAGGATATGAAGGTGGAATTCCGCCATGACAGTGATGATAATCCTCTGCTTCTTACCTTATATAGTGCTGTTTCAGGAGGTTTCTGAACACCCATCATACTGTTGTCCCTGAGCCACAACTGAACTGAATAGTCTCACCCATGTAAGGTGGCCAAAAGTTCTGTCCAACCCATATACAATCAGGGAGATCTATAAATTGTTCATTGGTGTTATGGCAGATTATGAGGGACATAAGGTTGCCAACATTCCAATCCTTACTATCCATGAGGTATTGATACATAAGCTACAAAATGTTTTTTACAAAAGAACTCCCATTAAGTCATTTGGTCACACATCAAAGAATAAAGAATGGTTTAACAAAGATAGTTCAAAGGCCAAACATCTACTGAAACAAGCTATTGTGTCCCACTCCCAGGGGGTGATTAGAACAGCCAGATTAGCCTATCATAACGTTATAGCACAGGCTAAGAAAACTCTTGACGATCTAACATGGAAGAACTTGTTGAATGCTGTTAGATTGAAGAATAATATGTCCTTTTGGAAAGCACTATCTGATAGGCAGAGAGGGGGCAAGAATATAATTTGTACCCATATTCAACCCGAGAGCTGGGTTGACCATTTTGCTAAACTCTATGCTATGCCATGCAATTCTTCCCCTTGTAACTTCTACTCCCAACAGCTTGCTGTAGTGAGTTCACCATCTGGGGACCTGGGAACGGACTCGTGTAAACAAGACAACTGCATAGTTTTTACCTTAGAGGAAACGTTAGCCGCAATTACCTCCTTGGAATCCTCCAAAGCCCCCGGCCCAGATAAGATACCAGGGGATCTATATAAGTCTGAGCCAGTGATTTGGTCTAGTTATATAAATATGATATGTAATGCAATAGCAGCGGGAGGCTTAATACCCAGTATGTGGAAAGGGGCTGAAATAGTTCTTATTTATAAAAATGGAGTGGTGAGTTCCCCTGGCAATTATAGACCTATTAGCCTTATTGATAATCTCCCAAAAATGTTTGCAAAAAACTTTTGGGAAGGCTTTTAAATTGGGTTGATTCCTGCTACGAGATGTCCCCACTTCAGGCAGGTCTCTGCCCCAAAACTAGCACACATCAGGTTTTTAGGTTGGCACTTTTATACTGGAAATATGTAATGCTTGCCTAACATAAACTGTATGTTGCCTTCGTAGACCTTTGGTCTGCGTTTGATATGGTCCCCAAAAGGAAATTATGGGATGTTTTATATAAGATTGGCACCCCAACAAACATAATTCACCTCTTACAGAGATTACATGAGGGCACATACGCTCAGGTGAGGTGGGGTAATCAGGGTGAATTGACAGACCTTATTGCTATTCAACAGGGGGTTCATCAAGGTTATGTTTTGGCACCCACCTTATTCACCTTGTATATAAATGAGGTGGTACAAGATGTGTCTTTCTGCCAAAACGATGCTCCATCCTTGAACAAAAGAAGATTCCTATACTGCTTTTTGCAGATGACAGCCTTCTTATTTTCAAGACCCCAATGGGTCTCCAGATCCTTGTGGATAAGTTTATGACCTTTTGTACTGACTATGGGCTGGAATTAAATGCTTGTAAGACCAAATTAATGGTACTTAGATCTTGTTCAGTCAAGAGATGTACTATTACTCTAGCTGTGGCTCTCTTGGGGGAAGTAAACTCAATAGGCTACCTGGGCGTGAGGATCTCTAACAAACTGCTTTGGGAAGATCAGGTTAACAAGTGTGTGTCCCTTCTTCAACATATATCTGGGGCCATTCTGCGTTTTTTCAAGAGTATAACTACCAAGGCGGTTTCCCCGGCCATAAAGATTTATTTAGCCAAAACACAGAACGCCGCTCCTTATGGCGCTGAAGTGTGGGGCTCTTGTAAGACTTCTAAATTAGCAGTGGGTGAGAATAATTTTGCTAGAGCATTACTTGCGTGCCCAGGTAGTACCCCGTTGATACCCATTTTTTAGATCTTGGTTTCAATCACATCTCTGATGTGATAGCTCTAAAACCATTACTCTTTTGGGTAAGAATTTGGACGACTCCCCAGCTTGTTAGTTATAGGGATTCTCTTCTTGATCTTTTAAAAAGACCCAATGTGACATCAATTCCATGGTTTAGGCATGTTTTTAAGTGGTTTTGTAACCTGGGCCTTGGGAATTATTGGGAGAACCCACAGGATTTAGAGACGACCCATAAACTGTCCTTGAAAAAAGCATATTGGTCTCATGTTAGAAACAATTACCTTCTTGGTTCATCACACTGACGATTGACTAATACTTTCCTTGGTTTTCAATGGTACCCTGAGTTTGAGCCCTTTTTAGATCTGATCCCTAACATTTTGGGGAGGAGTTTGTATGTTCAATTTGGTTATGGGTGTTAACCACTATCGGCCTTTGTTAACAGCCGGAGGCCATTGCTGGAAACTACATTATGTCCATGTTGTTAAACTGCCTTGGAAACAGTTGAACATTTTATGTTCTTCTGTACAGCGTACACCCTTCCCCGTCGTAAGTGGATTCGCCCAGCTTGTCAGATGTTGGGCTCCAGGCAATTCACTACAGCTCTTAGGATTTTAAACAGCGATACTTCTGTTACTCTGATCCATATAGTTAGCAAGTTTCTTGAGGCCGCATGGCATATACAAACTAATTTCTTAAAAACTGTTGTAGTCTATACTTAGGCACGTTCCGGGTAATGCACTGATAGATTTTATTGGTTTTTATTGTTAATAATTAATGATGTTTTTATTGCTGTTATTTATTATTTTCTTTTTGGATTTTATTTTGTATATGTATTATATGAATCATGCATTTTTTCCTTTTTGCTTTGATAGTTTATGACCGAATAATGCTTGTGGTAAATGTTATTACTGTTTTGTTGTAAAGGGGCGGGCCATGAGGGTGACGAGCAGTGAGGGGGAGTGCATAGTACTCCTCCTCAGTGTGCATGTATGTTAGGCCGGCCGTCTCGGTTGCCGGGCTGGGGAGAGCGTGCACAGGCTCCCAGTTTGCTTGGGTGCTCCCAGACAATCCTGATGCTGCTCTGAGCAGTGTCAGGATTGGCCACAGGGCAGGATGGCAGCCTGTGCCTGCAGCAGAGGAGCAGATGGAGTGATCGAAGGAAGTGTTTTAGTTTTTATTCCCTCCCCACGCGCTGCCCGGCCCCTTCCGAGTGCCTCGAGCTGTGACTGCATTACAGACTGAGTTAACAAGGGGGGAAGGGACCGGGAGTTTATATGGTCCTGTGTACAGTCTCCCAATAAAGGTGAATAAGTAAGAAATACACTGTTCCAATGAGGCTGTCAAACTAGGAGACCAGTGGTCTCAGGAGCAAAAACCCTCAAGCATCACAATGGATGACTAGCATCATCATCGGGAATTGCTCCTCACCAGGCCGGCACTGCAATGCCTGGTGGGCACCCCGATGTGGGGGCTCTGAACCGTACTACTCTGATAATGACTGGTAGGTTCAACCAAGATGCTTATAATTTGGCACCAGTACACAATAGAGAGGGAAAAAGAGGTTAAAATTGGTTATTCATCCAACAAGCACCATCGTATTTTTAATCAGTTAAACAGGGATGAAGACCAAGGTTAAAATCAAAAATTTAAAGTAACAGATTGAGATGTAATGCTCAATAACTTTAAAAAACAAATAAACTACAGAGGACTCTAGGTATTATAGGACCTCTGGGCTAGGGTCGACATGTTTCGCGTCTAGTGGTCCGACCGGATCCATTGACGCTTCATCAGGACCAAACATAAACAAAAAAAGTTTTTAATCACCTCTTCAACAAAAAGAAAATCTCAAATTAGGGTAAATAACACCGGTCACTTACATTTAAGTAAACTGGTTAGAACAGGTCACCCATCCCCAAATAGAGAACGGGTTCCTTGGGAGGCACGTTTCAAGGACTCAAAGTGACAATATTAATCACAGGTCCATAGTAGTGGACCTACCCTCTGAAATGAGCGACCCGAAATCCTGCATTACAGACCCTCATGATGACTCATTTTGGGATAGTTAAGCCTCACCTGTGACTATGTGACTCTGGGATTATCATACCCTACACTGACTATATTAATCTCAGTTCGCACCTTATCCCAGTCTTGGGGATACCCGGCACCCCACCCATGTCATCTTGGTGGAAGTCCAGGTCCTTCCGAGGTGCATCTTAGGCAGAGCCACTCATTACTCTGATAACTCTATTGTTGGAAGTCCATATATCATCTTGTTGATGCCATTTTGAAGGGGCCCAGAAACCACCAGATCGTGACATAATAGAGGATCCATACTCCAGCCCAATATGAAATTTAATAGATAATTCAAATACAAATATCCACCATGTCCTTCTGGGAAGGCTGTTTTAGAAATGGATGTGGTGCTTAGAAGAAAAGGTCATAAACTCCAATATTTTTGGGATTTGAGACTCTCTGGTGGGTCATACAGTAGTTACAGCCATCCAATAACCAGGGGTAGTTACCAACAGGGCTTTCAGTTATTTCCAAATCCATATTTGTTCTACGGCTCAACTAGAAGAGAAAAATTGAGCTCTACTGCCTCATCAAAAGAAAGAGGACTTATTGAGGTAGTAATTGTTACTTTTTCACAGCACCTGACCCTCCCATACGACATCATATTGAGAGGTCCAACTAGAACATTCACCAAACCCTTCCCTAAATGCTTTATACCTAAACAAGTTCCTATACCCATTCTACCTTTGTCTTTGATCATGCATGTGATGACTTACTCCTCCTCAAAAAGATTTTTGTGGTCTTTGAGCTGTACTTTCAATACTGTTGTTCAGTAATGCTCAGATTACGTCCTAATAAAATTAATTACTGCAAGCATGTTTTCTTGTCACACTCTCAATGCGTGAAACGCTCCAGCAGAGCTGGGGGGTGAGCTCCAGGGGGCCCCCTCAGTCCCGTACACTGTGCACAGAGGTCAGGCACCTGACTGGGTCCATGGGGGTAGGGGCCTTCTCCAGGTACTTTGCAGGGGGGCCCCCTCAAGTTTCGTAACACCACTGGTGAGGCCCTCACCTAAAGGACAGATACTCACTTACTCCAAAAACAAAAATATTTATTTCCAACCATGCCCTTTCCTCAGGTTTAACTCCCTGCAAGGCCCTAACAATATCCTGTATCTACTAAGCAAAAAGCACCACTGGGTAGGAGCAGAGGGAGAGAGGGCTGAAAGGATTATGACAATTAAATCTAGACTCTGAGTTATAAAGCTTATCAGTGCGTAATTTGGATATTACCACCTCGTCTTGGTTCCTCATTGCCATCCTAAAGTATGAGGATGTTGTTGGAGTGTTTCTTTTAAAACTAATATTAACATGAAAAGCTTGCAATATATTGTGTGATGAAGCTGCATAGAAAATGTGTTAACATAGTAAATAATGCATGCGTTTGAAATGTGCCCACAGGTAGTGGCTACCAATGTATACGAAGGCTAATGAAAGTTATTAATGCTAAATTAATTATGTACTAATGTTTTGAATTTGTACTAGCATACCATAATTAGAGTCATGTATTAGGAGTTTGCTCATTAATCATTAGGCCTTAGCTTAGCGAGGGCCTGGGCCTAGCTGCCTGGTCTCGTATTAAACTGCATTTTCTAACGTGCAATGTGCTGTTTTCCTGAAGGACACGAAGTGGTATTTTTCCAGAATTTATGTGTGTAGTCATAGTAAATTCTTTCTCATGAGACCCGACTTGCTCAAGGAGACATTCTTGCTGAAATGCAACAGTGTAATTCATAACAGGTGCAAGTCTGCATGGAGTAGGAGAAAACAATGGAGCCACTGACTGGAGCGTAAAGTGTAACTTTTCTTACTTGACATTCCAACCGATGAAGATGTCAATGACATGGGCCAATCAGCGACATGTGAACTGTGTTTTGTGGAAAATTCTGGTGAAGTGCGTGCAGAATTATTGGACAGAGATAACTATGCACCAATTATGAACCAATGAGGAATTAAGGGCAGATTAGACAGTTTTGATTTAACCGCACGACCCAAGGAGAAAGGGGCCATTCTTTTGAGACATTACCATTTATTCGTCCTGATACTCTAAACCATCCTCTACCTATTCCTTACCTGATACTTACTTCTCCTCCATGTGAGGGACGATCTTATTCCTTAGCTATGCCATACTGAGACTTTGCCCCGTCCTATCTTTGCTGATGATGAAAACGACTGATGTCCTGAGGATGAAGACTGACGCTGTTTGCTGATCTTTTAGATTGATAACTATCTGATGCAAAATTGTAATTGTCTGTTTGCCTTTTCTTTCTAAGTACCAACTGCTCTTTTGATAGAGGCATTAGTTAGATGTTTTCCAAATTTGTGTATGCTAAAATGTTTTGCATGAAGCCCAACATGCCGATGCTAATTTGTGGTTAGTAAGGTGTTCACAAATATCTGACGCAAATAGACAAATGACTGAGTTCTTGCTTTGTTGAATTATTCATTAACAAATCTTTGCTGAGTTGCTTCTTATTAATGATGTGCCTAACTGCTGAATGAATGTTCTCTATGCATTGATTAATTAGCGCTCTAAGTAATAATCAGATGAGTTTAATGAGATTGATTGCTAATGAGATCACCAGGGATGACATTAGATTGTAACCAATTGGGAAATAGGGGCCAGATGTAGCAAAGGTTTTTCCCCATTCTGTGTCTATGGGAAAAAGTGTTTGTACATATGGCCCTAAATATCTTAACACTTAACTAAATTGGTGTTCTTATTCATGGCTGAAAGGTCATGGTGTGTTCGACTATAAATTCTTATTAAATGTTATTGATTAGCTCATCGATCTGTTACTGTGATTATTGATTCGGTTATTGATCTATTGATTTGTGATGCTAAAAAGACATCTCATACTGGGAAGTCCCTGGACGCGGCCCAAAGGTTCGTCGACCTAAACGCGTCTCCTTTTAAGTTTACACATCAAGGCTCTGACACGCTAGCAATGTACCAAAGAGTGACACTGAATAACCAGAAGACCAAGATACTTCGACCACCCTGAAGAAATGTTAAAAATACATGCGGTGCAGGAGTGAGGAACAACTCTACAACAAGCAGGCTGAAAATGAGAAACACCAACGCTAAGCAAAAACTATAGTAGGAGCAGCTCCTCCTATAGAGCGCAGGAGCGTTGCCCCACAGAAATGCACCCAGAAAACCCCAGAGACAAAAAATAAAATGGTAATGAAGTAAATGCATTAGAATTTTATTTTTAGTCGAACCTGTCCTGAACTGAGTGCCAGGATGGGGTGGTGACAGCTGAGTGGCAGCAGCAGAAGGGAGGAGTGGCGGGCTCTCCGGGTACTAGTTTAAAAATGTGCATGTCTCTTTGGCCAGCCATCTTGTGATGACAGCCAGACATCAGCATTTCAAACCTCTCAAACCCAGCTGTCTATGACAGCTGGGTTAGAGGAAGCACAGACCTCCAGTGCTCTTGAGAACGCTGCAAGAGGCCGCTCCCCCTATTCCTGGTGCTGCTCTCATGCTGGATACCAGCATGAGAGCAGCTCCAGGATTGGTTAGGGGAATTTGCTGGAGCCCAGGAGCATGGAGGAGACAGAGCAGAACATGGACCGGAACGAGGAAATCAAACAGCACTCAAGGTAAGTGTCTATGTCTTTTTATTTACAGTCACCACTCACCTTTCATGCACCCACCACCCATTTGCCTGCACCCCCACTGTAATTACTTACCAGCCTCTGCTGAACTATTGACAAATGTGGTGGGTAAATCCCTAAGCATCATACAGCAAGAAAACCAACCTACTGCTTCCTAACCCAAGAAGGAGACCATAAAGAACCAAAGCAAAACCCAAAAGCGAGGAAACAGCCCAGTGAGCTAAATGGAAATGCAAATACTCAAGAAGAACGTAGGCCCCAACAAGCTGTGAAATGAAAGACATTCCAAAAGGACAAGAAAACTGAGACTTGCCTGTATAAGAAGTTCAGCACAACTTCAGTGTATTAGCCCTGCCTAGGCAAAAGATGGCATTAGAGTTGCAAGACTTAAAGCCAAAAAACGAACGCACACAAGCTGGATAGGAACAAACAACCAGCTGAACATGATATCTAAAAACAGAAAACCTAGCTGCACAGATCATGAAGCAGAGAAACACATGGGCACAAAAACAGCTGCAAACCAACTATTACAACAAAACATGGGCATCAGAAAAGTGGAAGCTAAAACGTTTGGCTTGAGAAAACTAGTGCAAAAATTGCATTTCGTTATTGCAATATATGCCACAAAAGAACAAAGAAATATACAAATAAAGAAAGCATGCTGCTGCCTAAGTGTGACGGACAAATGTTTGCAATAAAAATTTAAAAAATAAAATAACCATGCCACATAATTTAAATAAAACTTTGTAACAAGTAAGTGTCCTAACAACAGATATAGACAAGGGAGTAGGCAGAAAAATACAATACCCCCAATTTAAACTATATTGTGAATGGCAGTAAGCAAGAGAAGTATGCAGTCACCACAAGGAGGCTTTGAAAAAACAAGCCAGGTAATGCCTTTTATCTTATGTTAATATAGCGTGTATATGCCTTACATTCTTCCTTGCTGCTTTCCTTTGACCTTCCGTTGATCCACCCTGCCATCCTGTCATCTTTAATTCCATCCACCGGTCCTTCCATCCTTCCATTCTGCCATTGTTCCTCCCATCTATCTCTCCTTCTATCTTCCATCCATTTACTTTCCCTTCCTTCCTACTCCCCTTCAATCCTTTTACCTTTCAATCCTTTCATTCTTAAATACTTTCTTTTATTTTTGTTGATCTTTGTATACATCCTTCCTTCTATTAGGGCATCTTTCCTATTATCCTTCCATTGTTCCATTCTTCCTTCCAATGTTTCTTGCAAGCTATCATGTATCTTACTATCTTTCCTTTTTTATTCTCTTTCTTTCTACTTTATTTTCATTGTTAATCCCATCCTTTCATCTTTACTTTCATATCCGTCTTTCTACCCTTCCTTCTATATGTGTATCTTTCCTACCACTCCTTCTGCCTTCTTTGCTTTCATCTCTGCCTATTCTTCATCTTTGTTTTATGAGCTAACTCCATCTGCCTCTCTTGCAGGTTTTTTTGTGCCATTTTTATAATATCTGTAAGAAATGTGGTTGTTGGTTGGCTGGAGGGGAGGCAAGCCATGGTCAAGCAGCAACCACAATCCTTGTCAGGGTAAGGCACAACCAAAACCCAAATATAACTTATACTCAACCCCCTGATAGCTTCACAGAGTAGTTAGGCTTAACTTAGAGGCAATGTGTAAAGCATTTTTGCAACACTTCAAATAGTAGTACAGTGAAAATGCACCTAAAAAGAGCCCACAATGGAGTTACAAAATAGAGTAGAGTCTAGTAAATAAAACAAGACCAAAATCATTTAAAAAAATCCAATTAGTAGAACTGGAAATATTGAATTATAAAGAAAATAGTGCCAAAAGATGTAAAACTCCAACTGGATATCTGGTTGCGCTGGACTAGGAAAAAGTCACAATTTCAGGCCAAATGCAATAGAGCGCAGTATTATCATGTTTAAAGGAGAGAACAAAAGGTCTTTAGCCCTGGTTAGCAGTGGTAAAGGGTTCAGAGTCATAATACCAGCAACAATTAGGTCAGAAAAAGTGGAAGAGGAAGGCAAAAAGTTGGGGGAATAATAACCCTAAGGCTGGCAGGTTTAAGAATATCTCATTCCAGCTTCACTGTGCTTACATTCACTGGCAACTTTCAGCACTCACCCACAGTTCCTCAACTGTGTAATTTTGTATTAATTAAATTGTGAGTGAGTGAGTCATAGCTAAAAGTCCAGAGCAGCCATAAATTATATTTTAGTTGACTCAAAGTCAACACCTCTGCAGCTGGGGAAGCAGGTGGTTGACAACGCCCTTGGGTATAGAAACCATTTTAGTTTCATTAATTATTATTTTAGTAAGTACAGTTTTAAGCTTTGCTTTAAGTATTCTAACCATCATGCTTCAGTTTTCCCAGTGAGATGCCCTGTGTGGTGGGTATGTTCTGACATGTTCCCCATGTCAGTTTTGCTATGGGTCTCACACTGGACCTCAATGATGAAGTGCAACAAGATTCAAACTTGCTTGAGTTTGCAGTTTTCCTGTATAAAGAGGTGGTGGTCTGGTAGTTTGAGCTGGATTTTTACTGTTGGAACCCAGCCCTTGGTCTAGGTTTGGTATATGATGTATGGAAATGTAATTTTACATGACCTATTTTTTCACAGCATCCTTCTTCACTAATACATGTTAAATCCTTTCATTTTTTTCATCCATCTCTTTAACATGTTCAGACTGAGAATCTCATTGGGTTATTTTACAGGCATTTATCAACACACAAATATTATGATATAATAAAATAATTTCTGAAAATGCTGCATGAGGAATAAACATAGGAGAATAAAAAGAGAAAGACCCAAACCTACCCTTCCGCAATGAGAGATCCATGACAAAGTCCTTTATTCACACCTAGAAAGTCAGCAATTACCATAAATTGCACTGTGGTCAAACATGTCTAGATTCTCAAGTGAGTGCACAAAAGCACAGCATTAAGTATCTAAAAGACTACCAGACTTTCTTCTTAGCACCAAGCTCCCTTCTAGAACCTTCAAGACTCTGACAACACTTCCCAAAACACGTTGCTCAACAAGTGTACAATTGTAACCATTGTGTAAAATGTGGTGCAATGTACTACTCTTACCAATACGTTACGTTCCCTTGTACAGGCTAGGATGGCTGGGGAACAAGACTCCAAGGCACGATGCTCCGACAAGCATCTGCACTGTTGCATGTATCACTACAATGATCCAGATCACAAAACTCCATTCCTTCAGCATGATCTTTAGGTACAGGCAACATTTGTTTAAAAATACCATTAATTTCCTTGCACCATAGCCATTTCTTGATGGATCTTATTTAAGGTTATCACAATCAACACCTCCTGTATCTATGTCGGCTTTGATTGTTCACAGAAAGCTCTATACAGCTAGATTATTCTTGCCATGGTTGTGATTCCATCAAGATCCTTCTGGGTAGTCTAGCTTCACTACAGTATTTTGATCCTGTAACTGAGCAGGGAGCAGAAACAAAAAATAAATCTAAAGACGTAGACAGTAGAGCAAAACATGCTCAGGTGTCACTATTGCAAGCCATGAAGATTTACTACCATTTTAATGGTGTCAGCATTATGCCATGGGTAGATCTCATTATACCAAAGATGCCTTTAGCATGCCAAGAACTTCCTCCATTATGCTAAATTTACCATTATACCTCAGTTTGGCACCATCATGGCTTCAATGGGCAAAATATGCTAAGAATTACTACTGTTGTGCAAGCATTTGTGGGCACCATTATCCCTTGACTTCCTACTTCATACGAAGCATGTTCTCAGTTATACGAAGGACCACAATTACACTTAGGGTGTGCGCGTCTCACACACACACACACACGTGCATGCGACACACACATACAGCTCCCCCTCCACCGCATTCATGACTTTTTAATACTTAGCTGGTGAGGGTGTTATGTGTCCTACTGTGGTACAACATTTGTCCTTCACTCTCCGAAGCATGGATACCGGTTCTAGATCATGATACTAAAGTGGGCCCTGCATTGCTTTCACACTTCAGATGACTACGCAGGGTCAGTAACACTGCCAATCACACTGTACATTGATGCAGGACCTACATTGGTTTTGGGGTACTAACTTACCGCTGTCTACTGGAGAGTTGTGGTCATTTAATAATTTTCTAACTTTTAATCAACTTTTGCAATATGTATCTTAGACAATGATGTGTTTATTACTGCTAGCGCGCCTGGTCCTTAGTAAGTAAACTTACAAGGGGACGCGTATAGGTCGATGAACCTTTTGATTCGCATGGAGTATCCTAGTTAGGCTAAGGACTGTTACACTAATGATTTATACGCAATTCAATAAACATTAGTCACCATCAGCAATGAATCAAAAACATAACGCCCATGACCCTCCAGTCATGAATAACCACAACTCACTATACGTTTTAGCAGTTTTATTCCCTATTAGTTTCAATACTAATTCATGAAACTTGGTTCAAACTTTATTCAAATCAACAAATCAGTATTAATTCATTAAAAGGCCCCAAAAACATAGCCTAATCAAAATTGCATCAGAGTACATTCTAAAGCAGCAGCATAAGTCAACAGTAGAATCAGGAATAAATAAGTCAACATAAGTAGCAGAGTTCAGCAATTCAGTTCGTCAACCATTTGTCTCTGTGTTTGTCAATGTCATAGGGTAGGACCCTCACCTACCCAGATTAGCATCAGCATGGGGGACTTCATGCGAAAACAGTTTACAACATGAATTTGGAAAAAACATCTAGCTAAGAGAAAACGTATTCAAACAGAGCAGTTGGTACCTAGAAAGAAAAGGCACAAAAGTTAATTCAGTCACATTGTCATATCTACCTATCCTCGGTATGGATCAGCAACAAGTCAGTCTTCGTCCTCAGATCATCAATTGATCAGCATCACATCAGGCTCTCAAGAGTATCAGCCCAATGACAGAATCTTGAATCGCCTCAACATCTCTCTCCATCCGTCTCTCTATATCTCTGTCTCTCTCTCTCATCTGAAGTTTTCCCTCTTTGTCACAGCATTATATCAAAGTCACCCAGACTATCCCCCAATTCCTAATTGGTCAATTAATCACAAGATTTACTTTGTCCAACAGTTTTCACAATTCAAATCTCTGAATTCTAATATTCCACAGTTGTCAGATTGTTGATTGGTTCACTTTGCGATGTCCTCATCATCCGGCTCGTCAGGTACCGAAAATGTTGCATTTTCTTCTCCAGTCAGTGTCTCTATTGTTCAAGTCCTGTGAAAGTACACTCTGAGCGCTTTAAAGACTACTTGTTACATTTGTTCCATCGTCTCCTCTCCGTCGGTTCATGCAAAGGTTTCTGCTAAGCTAATTTTGAGCACTTCAAGGTTGGTCTGATTTGTCAGCATCTTTTCATTGAACGCTAATATTCAGCTTCTGCACGAGGCCTGGCAAAACTAGGCCACGACTTTGGCTAAGTTAAGCTCTGCAATATAATGCAAAACATAAGTTATATCTCTCAATATGACACACTACTACGTTATTCTAATACATTTTCAATATTCTACATATGTTAGTCGTTCTTTTAATATAATTCGTGAATCTTGGTGACCACTCTCCGAGGTCAAAATTTAAAGCGTACACATTATTTTTCTACGTTAGTCATTTTCTACAGTTTTCATTATTCAAAATACATAAACATTCATTAATAATTTGTAATTAAGACATTTTGCGTTAACATCACCCTTTCCTCTTTCCATTCTTCTTTCTCTTCTTTTTGAATTTCTCATGAATGTAATTTATCATATGCCATTGTTTTAGTAAGCTTTTTCGCATACTCATGCACTATCAAAATTACATCAACATTTTAAAACTGTTAGTATTCTACTATATACATTCTGTTTGTTTTTAAATGTATTCTCTGTGAAATTTGATATCTTAATAAAATGATCTGAGTAAAAAAATCAGGAGCCATTTTCTACAATTGGAACACAACTCTCAGACATCTCCTTAATAATATAATGATGAGTCGCATACTCTCCCTAGCACTTATAGAAAGAGCAGCTCTTAAAGTTATATTACCATTCTTACGTTTATAGGCGTCTTTTCAATGCCTATTGATTACTGTGAAGCCCTTTCAGAGGTACGTAGAAATCACTTTTCCCTACAAATTGAACGTTTAGGAACAACACTGTTCAGTCTTCCTTACTCACAGCCCGGCCTGACTAGGTCGGTGATTACATGTAGCAAGGCAAAGACCTCCTATTTTGAATAAATGCACAGAGAGCAGGTGGGTCTGGGTGCCATGAAGCAACACAGGCATAGACAGTGCTTGAAACTGAAATAAAGACATGCAGGTATCAATAAGCGAGAGTACCTGTTTCCTTCTGAGAAGTATTGGCACTCTTTCATTAAAAGTATTGCTGCTGAGAAGGGTTAGTAACCTCTATTTCACATAAAGAAGAGCAGACATTCAGTACATAGCCGGATCTACCGATGTAAAACTCCGTGCCTCTGATTACAAAAACATGGCAAAAACCTGGAAAGCATGGAAAGAGCTAGATTGCACAGTTGCACGTCACAGCCATTCTGTTCACGTGTACACACAATCGTTCTGTTCACGTGTGCACGTCTGTGTTTGCATGTGTTAACCTGTTAACATTTTAAGGCAAGACCTACTGGCTTCTTAAATTTTCATATGGGAACAAGTTATCCTAGGATCTTTTTCAGAGCTCACCTCTGAGCTATGCTTGCATTATTGTTTATTTACTTCAATGTCCCTTTTGCAGAAAGTTTGAAATAAGCTAGACTGTTTTGCCTTAGCTTCTTATTTTTATGGATTTGTGCCTGTTGCAAGACTATATGGAATGTTTGGGTACATGTAGAGCTCACTGAAGTGGGAGGTGACTCTTTATTGGCCTTAAGTTACAGGAGGAGGGACCACAGGTTTCAGGCAGTAGAACCGCAATTGAGAGGATGGTCTGTCCACCACAGAACGCCCTGGTCCCAGTGACAATTGCTTCACCCAATTCAGGGTGGGACAACCGCCCCCGATTTGCACTGCCTAGCTTTCATCATAGAGTGCTGTTGATCTAATCATCATCCCACTTAAGAGCCTGGTCAACAACTGTATACTAATTATATGTACTTCAGTACATTAGTTAAAAACATTTATTTCTTCATTAGCAACAATAGAATGCTTAAGGAAAAGTGATCGCACAGTGCAGCAAACGTGCAAAAGGCAGCAAGTGTGCATATGAGTAAAATGAATGCCTCCAGATTTGGGAAATTCATAAATAAACATTGTAATTTGAGTCTAATTGTATAATAGTCATTGGTGTTTCGACCTCTGTATGTAAGTAAAGGTAATCATAAGGACTAGAGATCCGTTAAGAGTACCAAAAATAGCAGGCCAGCTGTTCCAGTAAATTAATTACTCCTAGACGTAGAGGATGGATTGAAATAAGGGGTGTATTTACACATCAGAAGAAACATAATTCAATGCAAGTGGATTTCAATGGGCCTAGAGAGTGGAGTTTAGGAAGCAACTTCTGTGACTGAGGGGAAAGGCGATTCCACAACTATCATATACTCTTTGTTGGGATGAAGGCACTAGATAGTTGGAAAGCCAGCAAAATCATTACCAAAGGATAAGCCATCATGGTCGGTGAGGTGGGCAAAAGTAAATCTAAATACAGCAGTTATGTGGCTCAGAGAGAAGATTATGGGGGTCATTCTGAGCCTGGCGGTCAGTGTTAAAGCGGCGGCCAACCCAAAAAAATTGAATTCTGACTCTGGCGGGAACCGCCAACACAGGCCGCCACATTAACACTTCGACCGCCACGGCGGTACAAACAAACAGCGCGGCAGTCACCGCCAACAGGCAGGCGGCAGACAATGTACCGCCCACCCTATCATGACTCACCAATCCGCCACCTTTTCCGGGGCGGGAGCCCCGCCGATAAAAACACGGCGGAAACAGACATCTCCAATGGAAAACGCTTACTTCGACACACTCCACGCGGAATCGGAACAGCATGGAACCCGAACTCCACATCCTCCCAGCCATTGCCTTCCTGCTCTTCTTCCAGGATCACGAACGTCGCCGCAGACGACAACGGTGAGTACTGCACCTACGACACAGGGGAGGGGGGAGGAGGAAAGGTTACGGGCACAGACATATGCCACACACCCACCCCCACCCTCACCCCCACCGAAATACCTACACACCTATGCAGATTAAAAAGTCAGAGTGACACCCCCAACCCCCCCCCCAAAAAACAAAGACAAAAGGCAATGAATGTAAAAGTAGAACTATATTATTGCAACAATAAAGTATAGCGACCTTAGCAATATATGAAGAATTAACACACATCTAGAACTATATCCATACAAGTAGGAAAAGTCCGGCCCAGTCTTTCAAAGTCCAAATGTCCGTGGGCCAATGGGCAGCAACACATGGGCAAAGCCCACACACGAGATCGAGTCCATTGGAGAGAACACTGCTGGGGCATCACTAAAATAAAAAACAGGCACCTCAGGGGGAAGGGAAGGGGGGGCACCTCAGCCACATGAGTCCACGACGCCAGATCCACGAAGGCCCTCCATGCCCACTGTGCCATCCTGGGGAGTGCAAAGCCACAGTCTCTCAAGTCTCTACAGTGGGTGGATTGCCCACTGTGCCATCCTGGGGAGTGCAAAGCCACAGTCCATCAGGTGGATTACAGAGACCACTGGTCATGGAGGAGGCATGGTGGGCAGAGTGCGTCGTGAAGGCCTGCCTGACACAGAACCGGGACTGCCAATGGGCCAGCGGTGCTTGACAGGAAGGGCCCAGCGGAGCGGTGCTTGACAGGAAGGGCCCAGCGGAGCGGTGCTTGACAGGAAGGGCCCAGCGGAGCGGTGCTTGAGACGGCGGTGCCCAGCGGAGCGGTGCTTGACAGGAAGGGCCCAGCGGAGCGGTGCTTGAGACGGCGGTGCCCAGCGGAGCGGTGCTTGACAGGAAGGGCCCAGCGGAGCGGTGCTTGACAGGAAGGGCCCAGCGGAGCGGTGCTTGAGACCGCGGTGCCCAACGGAGCGGTGCTTGACAGGAAGGGCCCAGCGGAGCGGTGCTTGACAGGAAGTGCCCAGCGGAGCGGTGCTTGACAGGGAGGGCAAAGCGGAGCAGTGCTTGACAGGAAGGGCCCTGTTCAGCGGTGCTTCTCACGGCGGGACCCTGTTCAGCGGTGCTTGAGACGGCGGGGCCCTGTTCAGCGGTGCCTGTCTTGTGTTTCCAGTGAACCACACCTGGCCAATACTTGCCGCTCAGTCTGCATCGGACCTTTCCGTTGCGGGGCCCTCCTGTGATGGAGTCCTGGGGCCCTGGGTCTCCTCCGATACCCCCGGAATGGGGCTGGTGGGGCCCTCATGGCCAGGTCGGCTGCTCCCTGCCTTTTGCTCCTTGCTGCCCTTGCCCTCCTTGGCAGACTGTCCGTGGCCCTTGGCTCCCTTACCCGATGTGGCAGGTGACGGGGCAAGGCTACCCTCCTTGGGGGCAGGCGTATCAGGCCTGTCGCGCCTGCCCTTCAGTTTTTTGCTCCTCTTCCCAGGGGGGGGGCTGGCTGTGCCTTTGCTGCTGGACGATGTCCCAGCCCAAGGAAAGGGCGGACTCCAAAAACCAGGCACGACGTTCTTGGGAGTTGCTGGGCTGGTGGTGGCTGAGGTGTTTGTGGAACTCTTACGGGATGGAGGGGGTGGGTCAGGTGAGGAAAAGAGGTCCACTTTAGAGAGGAACATTTTCTTTGGAGCCATGGGAAGGGTAGCTGGAGTGGGTATGGGAGTGGAGGAAGAGGATGTGGTTGTAGGAGAGTCAAGTGTGCTGTCTTTGGGTGCAGGTGCTTGGGCAGGAGGCTGACGTGAGGTGGATGGCTGTTGTTTGGGTGCCTGCCTGCGTTTGTGTGGTTGGGAAGTGGGGGTGACAGACACACTGGGAGAGGACACAGGGGACGTGTACATGGCAGTGGGGGTGGTGACTGCACGTGTGCGGACTGGGCTGGAGGGTGTGCTGGTGATGGGTCCAATGGCTGATGGTGGTGTGCTTGCAGGTGTGTGTGGAGACGTCACAGGGAGGGAGGAGGGAGACGAGGAGGTGGGGGACACAGAGGAGGTAGTGACTGTTGGCATGTCTGCATCTGGATGTTGCTTGGGTGACTGCTTGTGTGTCCTGTGGTGCTTATGTCTGGATGAGCTGTCCTTGGGTGTTGAGGTGTGTGCAGGCTGGTCTGTAGGTGTGGATGGGATAGGCAGAGGAACAGGGGAGTGGGACTGGGTGGAGGGAGTCAGAAGAGGGAGGCTGGAGACAGGGACAATGGCTGCTGTTAGTGCTGAGGCCAGAGCGTTGAACGATCGTTGATGGGCAGCCTGACCCGAATGAAGGCCCTCCAGGTATGCATTGCTTTGATGCACCTCCCTCTCCACACCCTGGATGGCATTCAAAAGGGTAGACTGCCCAACAATGATGGTCCTCAGGAGGTCAATGACCTCCTCACTGAGGGCAGCAGGGGTCACTGGGGCAGGGCCTGAGGTGCGTGGGGCGAAGGAGATGGCCGGCTTCCTGGCCTTGCGGGCACGGGCCGAAGGCCGAGGGGCTGCTGGGAGGGCGGAGCTGGTGCGCTGGGTGGCGGCTGTACTTGTAGGATCGGTGGGCACGGATGTTGCCGCCACCGCAAGGGAGCTCCCTTCCGAGGACGTGTCGGTGTCGCTGAGGTCTCCACGGGTCCCCGTGGTGGAGCCCCCCTCGCCCTCCGTCTCACTGGTCATGTCGGAGTCCGTTGCATGGCCCTCCGGGGCCATGTGAGATGCAGCTCCCTCTTGCGCCGATGCCACTTCTCCTCCGCCTGATGATGCTAATGCACACATTCACAGAGAAACAAAGAAAATGGGGGGTGGTGGAAAACATAAAGACAAGTTGAGTGCATGCATTGGGGACACCGTTGGCGGAGAGGACAGACACAGAAGCCCCCTGCACTACGCTGCGCACTTGGGGTACACTACTCATTCACTGGGACATGCCCTACAAGCCTATGGGCGACAACTGCCCACACAGTATACACTGGTCCATGAATTGCGTTACTAGGCACCCTACAGAGTTGGGGGGCGGGGGCACAGGACCATACCTCACGGATGGGCCTATCCTACAGAAATCGCCTTGGCCTAGGGATACCCACAGCCCTCCTCCCCCACCCAGGCACCTCCACTGCGCGCAAAATAGCTGAATGTGCTGGTACTCACCCCCTTGTGTCTGCTGTGATGTCCTCAAGCGCCCATCTAAATCGGGGTAGGCCACCGCCAGGATCCGGGACATCAGGGGGGTCAAGGTACGACTGGCACCCCTCCTAGGTTGGGAGGCCATCCCCAGCAGAGCCTCTGCGGTCTTCCTGCTCCCGCGGCGGATGTCCTCCCACCTCTTGCGGCAGTGGGTGCCCCTTCTGTTGTGGACCCCCAGAGCCCGGACGTCCTTGGCGATGGCACGCCAAATGTCAATCTTCTGATGGGCGCTGACCTATGTGACATGTACAGGGGGGGAAGAGAAACATCATCACTTTTCTGCATGCTCGATGTGAGTGGCCCCCCCTCCCCAACCTTGCCATGTGGCACATGCTCTGATCTGTCATGCCATGCATTCGTCATTCGCTGCCCTCCCCTCCATCGTACATCCTCCCCACTCAACCCAGGCATTGGGCACTATGCATTGCCCCCCGTGTACTCACCTGTTGGTCTGGAGGCCCGTAGAGTAGCGCATACTGGGGGAGGACACCGTCCACGAGCTTCTCCAACTCCTCGGAACTGAAGGCGGGGGCCCTTTCCCCAGTCGCAGCAGCCATTGTCACTTCCAGACCGAGGTCACAGCAGCACTTGCAGTATAGGTCCTCTCCTGTGGATGCTCAGGTCTCGTGTGAAAATGGCGGTTACGTCCGCGGCGGTGCGTACCGCGGCGGTGCGTAGCGCGACCGCCGGCGCTCACCGCCATTGGCTCCTGAAACCCATAGGGTTCAATGTTGTCCAATGCGGCTTTGCGCCGCGGACTGCGACCGCCACGGTGTGCCACGCTTGCGCAATGACCTCACTTCACATTGTCACACTTCACAGGTCAGGCAGCCGCCATTTCAAGGGCCCACATGGCTTAATTCCTACTGCGTCACACATGGCTAGACCTTGCACCGACAATCATACTAGCCATTCAATCCCGAGAGATTTGTGTACTGTGCATGCTGTGGGCACTTACCTGTGGGTTGCTTGACTCTGTGCTCCATGTTGTCCTTCCTAGGCATCGTCCGCTGGGACTTGCGAGGAGACGGAGGAATCTTCCCGTGTACAGACCGCTGGTGGACCTGTCGACAATAGAAGAAAGATGCGTCATACTCACCTACAGACTCAACCGTGCCACTATACAGGAACTGTGTGCCCAGCTGGAGCCAGACCTGATGTCACCCATCCGCCAACCCACAGGGATTCCGCCTCTAGTGCAGGTGCTGTCAATACTGCATTTTTTTGCCAGTGGATCATTTCAAACTACCGTGGCCATTTCATCTGGGATGTCTCAGCCTATGTTTTCAAAGGTGTTGTCCAGAGTGTTGTCTGCCCTGATGAAATACAAGCGGAGCTACATCATTTTCCCTGAGGTGGGTGACTTGCCCACAGTGAAGGGTGATTTCTATGCCCTTGGACACATTCCCAATATCATTGGTGCCATTGATGGTACCCATGTGGCCTTGGTTCCCCAAAAAGACGATGAGCAGGTGTACAGGAACCGAAAAAGTTATCATTCGATGAATGTCCAGGTGGTCTGTTTGGCTGACCAGTACATCTCCCATTTAAATGCCAAGTTCCCAGGGTCAGTGCATGACGCGTACATCATGCGAAATAGCAGCATCCCTTATGTGATGGAACAGCTACAGAGACACTGTGTGTGGCTAATTGGTGACTCTGGTTACCCAAACCTGCCTTGGCTATTGACCCCAGTGAGGAATCCCAGGACCAGGGCAGAGGAACGGTACAATGAGGCCCATGGGCGTACCAGGAGGGTGATTGAGCGGACCTTCGGCCTCCTGAAGGCCAGGTTTAGGTGCCTGCATATGACTGGTGGATCCCTAATGTACTCACCAAGGAAGGTGTGTCATATCATCGTGGCCTGCTGCATGCTTCACAACCTGGCTTTGCGACGCCAGGTGCCTTTCCTGCAGGAGGATGGTCCAGATGGTGGTGTTGTGGCCGCTGTGGAGCCTGCGGAGAGTGAAGAGGAGGAAGACGAAGAGGACGACACAGACAACAGGGACAGAGTGATACTGCAGTATTTCCAGTGACACACAGGTAATAATCTACTCCTGCATTGTATTATATCTGTAACTGTAGTGGCTCTCTACTGTCTGACCTTTCACCCCAATGTATGGTAACTTAGTTGTGTATATCACTTCCTATTTCAGTGATCTGATCCCCACGGAGTGCCCTCTGGTTTTTTTCCCCATGGACTACCGCTGTGTGACACTGGTATGTTGTCATCACAATGTAAATAGAAATGTTTTGTTGGTTATATCGAATACATTTGGTTTAAATAAATAGATAGCAGAATCCAGTTGGTTTTTGTGCAATAATTGTGTTTATTGAAGTTTTCAAATAGGTGTATAGTTCAAAAAGGGTGATGGGTGATGGTGGAGGCATGTCCATGGAAGTGTCCAGACTGTCGTTCCTACAGGTCCATTGTCCATATGCCTGTGGAAGGTGGAGCAGGGGCAGTTCAAGGTTGGACAGGGTGAACAAGTGGGACAGTGGGATGACATCCGGGGGTTTCCGTGCATGGGGGGGGGGTCTTGACATCCTACTCTGTCTTCTTCCTAGATCTCAGGCCTTTCTTGCGGGGTGGTTCTTGTTCTGCAGGGGGTGGGGTCCGGGAGGGCCGTTGCTGTTGTGTCGGGGCCTCCTGACCACTAGCGCCGGCGGAGGTGGTGGGCTGTTCTTCCTCCATGCTAGTGGCATGGGCCCTTTGGGGGGCCACATGGTCCCGCAAAGTGGTGACAATCTGGTTGAGTGCAACCACCATTGTACCCATTGCGGAACTGATGCTGCGCAGTTCTTCCCGGAACCCCATATTCTGTTGCTCATGCAGAAGCAGGATCTCCTGCAACCTGGCCAGGACCGTCGCCATCGTCTCTTGGGAGTGGTGGTACGCTCCCATGATGGTGGTGAGGGCCTCTTGGACAGTGGGTTCCCTAGGCCTGTCCTCCCTCTGTCGCACAGCAGCCCTCCCAGTTCCTCTTTGTTCCTGGGCCTCTGTCCCCTGGACGGTGTGCCCACTACCAGTGCCCCCAGGTCCCTGTTGTTGTTGGGGTTGTGGGTTACCGTGGGTGCCCTGTACTGTAGACACACCGCTGCTTGACCTGTCCTGGAGACAGAAGCATGGGCCCGCTGGGTGGGTGCTGTGCTGGTGTTTCCAGTGGGGGGTAGGTCTGCTGTGGCCTGTGGCTGACTGAGGGTAACCGACTGTCCAGAGGTCCCCGATGGTCCGGGCTGGTCATCAGGTTCTAGGTCGACAGAGCTGCTGTCATCACTGGGGGCCTGTTCTGGGGGTGGGATGGACAAATCTGGACCCTCCTGGCCGGTGTGTTGGCGTTCGGGCCCTGCAGGGGTAAAATAGTATGGTTATTGATTTTGTGTGTGCCATGGCGTGCGATTTGTGGGTGCCCTTGTCCCCCAATGCTGGCAGTCCCATGTGGGAGGAGTTGTGAGGGTGGTTTGTGGGGGGGGATGGGTATGTGCAGTGGTCATGCTTAGGTGATGGGTGTCCATGGTTTGTGTTGGCATTCAGGGGTTGGGGTTGGGTTGGGTGGGTTGTGCTGGTGAGACATTAACAGGGAGTATGTGTGCTGGGGGGTTAGGGGTGAGGGTGGGGGTGTGGGTTGGCATGCTGGTGGTTGGGGGGGGGTGAAGTAGTTGAGATTAGACTTACCAGTGTCCATTCCTCCGCCTACTCCAGCGAGGCCCTCAGGATGCAGGATGTTCAAGACCTCTTGCTCCCATGCTGTGAATTCGGGTGGAGTGGGTGGGGGTCCGCCGCCAGTCTTCTGCACAGCAATGTTGTGTCTTGACACCATCGACCGCACCTTCCCCCGTAGGTCGTTCCAGCGCTTTTGGATGTCTTCACGATTTCTGGGATGCTGTCCCACAGCGTTGACCCTGTCGACGATCCTTTGCCATAGCTCCGCCTTCCTGGCTATTGTGGTGTGCTGCACCTGTGTGCCAAAGAGCTGGGGCTCTACCCTCATTATTTCCTCCACCATGACCCTGAGTTCTTGGTCCGAGAACCTGGGGTGTCTTTGGGGTGCCATGGGGTGGTGTGGAGGAGGTGTGGGGTGGTGTTTGTGGTGATGAGTGTGGTGGTGTGTGGTGTTTTGTGCGTAGATGTGGTGTGGGTGATGATGTTGGGTTCCTGTGTGTGTTGTGCTTTGCGTTCCCTGTGCTCTCTCTCTGTGTATTGCGCCTTGTCTCTGAATTTCGAGTTGTGGGGGTTTGTGGGTGATGTGGGTGTGTGTTTTATATGGTGATGGGTGTGTGGGAGTGGTGTGTGTATGTGTATCATGTGTGTGTATTTCGAATTGTCCAATGTGGCTGTGTTTTGTAAAGGTGTGTGTATTTTGAGCGCGGCGGTGTGTACCGCCAATGGAATACCGCGGTTGAAAGACCGCAGCGTGGATTCGTGGGTCGTAATGGCATGGACGTGTTTGTGTTGGCGTGACGGTGGAGGTTTGGTCATCTCCAGTTTATCGCTGACCGCTGATGAGGCGGGCTTCAGTGGATGTTGGGTTTTTGGCGGTTTGGCAGTTGTGGGTCAGAATGACCGTGGCGGTTTACCGCGGCCGCGGCGGTATGATGGCGGTCTTCTTGGCGGAGAGGACAGACACAGAAGCCCCCTGCACTACGCTGCGCACTTGGGGTACACTACTCATTCACTGGGACATGCCCTACAAGCCTATGGGCGACAACTGCCCACACAGTATACACTGGTCCATGAATTGCGTTACTAGGCACCCTACAGAGGTGGCGGGCGGGGGCACAGGACCATACCTCACGGATGGGCCTATCCTACAGAAATCGCCTTGGCCTAGGGATACCCACAGCCCTCCTCCCCCACCCAGGCACCTCCACTGCGTGCAAAATAGCTGAATGTGCTGGTACTCACCCCCTTGTGTCTGCTGTGATGTCCTCAAGCGCCCATCTAAATCGGGGTAGGCCACCGCCAGGATCCGGGACATCAGGGGGGTCAAGGTACGACTGGCACCCCTCCTAGGTTGGGAGGCCATCCCCAGCAGAGCCTCTGCGGTCTTCCTGCTCCCGCGGCGGATGTCCTCCCACCTCTTGCGGCAGTGGGTGCCCCTTCTGTTGTGGACCCCCAGAGCCCGGACGTCCTTGGCGATGGCACGCCAAATGTCAATCTTCTGATGGGCGCTGACCTATGTGACATGTACAGGGGGGGAAGAGAAACATCATCACTTTTCTGCATGCTCGATGTGAGTGGCCCCCCCTCCCCAACCTTGCCATGTGGCACATGCTCTCATCTGTCATGCCATGCATTCGTCATTCGCTGCCCTCCCCTCCATCGTACATCCTCCCCACTCAACCCAGGCATTGGGCACTATGCATTGCCCCCCGTGTACTCACCTGTTGGTCTGGAGGCCCGTAGAGTAGCGCATACTGGGGGAGGACCCCGTCCACGAGCTTCTCCAACTCCTCGGAACTGAAGGCGGGGGCCCTTTCCCCAGTCGCAGCAGCCATTGTCACTTCCAGACCGAGGTCACAGCAGCACTTGCAGTATAGGTCCTCTCCTGTGGATGCTCAGGTCTCGTGTGAAAATGGCGGTTACGGCCGCGGCGGTGCGTACCGCGGCGGTGCGTAGCGCGACCGCCGGCGCTCACCGCCATTGGCTCCTGAAACCCATAGGGTTCAATGTTGTCCAATGCGGCTTTGCGCCGCGGACTGCGACCGCCACGGTGTGCCACGCTTGCGCAATGACCTCACTTCACATTGTCACACTTCACAGGTCAGGCAGCCGCCATTTCAAGGGCCCACATGGCTTAATTCCTACTGCGTCACACATGGCTAGACCTTGCACCGACAATCATACTAGCCATTCAATCCCGAGAGATTTGTGTACTGTGCATGCAGTGGGCACTTACCTGTGGGTTGCTTGACTCTGTGCTCCATGTTGTCCTTCCTAGGCATCGTCCGCTGGGACTTGCGAGGAGACGGAGGAATCTTCCCGTGTACAGACCGCTGGTGGACCTGTCGACAATAGAAGAAAGACGCGTCATACTCACCTACAGACTCAACCGTGCCACTATACAGGAACTGTGTGCCCAGCTGGAGCCAGACCTGATGTCACCCATCCGCCAACCCACAGGGATTCCGCCTCTGTTGCAGGTGCTGTCAATACTGCATTTTTTTGCCAGTGGATCATTTCAAACTACCGTGGCCATTTCATCTGGGATGTCTCAGCCTATGTTTTCAAAGGTGTTGTCCAGAGTGTTGTCTGCCCTGATGAAATACAAGCGGAGCTACATCATTTTCCCTGAGGTGGGTGACTTGCCCACAGTGAAGGGTGATTTCTATGCCCTTGGACACATTCCCAATATCATTGGTGCCATTGATGGTACCCATGTGGCCTTGGTTCCCCAAAAAGACGATGAGCAGGTGTACAGGAACCGAAAAAGTTATCATTCGATGAATGTCCAGGTGGTCTGTTTGGCTGACCAGTACATCTCCCATTTAAATGCCAAGTTCCCAGGGTCAGTGCATGACGCGTACATCATGCGAAATAGCAGCATCCCTTATGTGATGGAACAGCTACAGAGACACCGTGTGTGGCTAATTGGTGACTCTGGTTACCCAAACCTGCCTTGGCTATTGACCCCAGTGAGGAATCCCAGGACCAGGGCAGAGGAACGGTACAATGAGGCCCATGGGCGTACCAGGAGGGTGATTGAGCGGACCTTCGGCCTCCTGAAGGCCAGGTTTAGGTGCCTGCATATGACTGGTGGATCCCTAATGTACTCACCAAGGAAGGTGTGTCATATCATCGTGGCCTGCTGCATGCTTCACAACCTGGCTTTGCGACGCCAGGTGCCTTTCCTGCAGGAGGATGGTCCAGATGGTGGTGTTGTGGCCGCTGTGGAGCCTGCGGAGAGTGAAGAGGAGGAAGACGAAGAGGACGACACAGACAACAGGGACAGAGTGATACTGCAGTATTTCCAGTGACACACAGGTAATAATCTACTCCTGCATTGTATTATATCTGTAACTGTAGTGGCTCTCTACTGTCTGACCTTTCACCCCAATGTATGGTAACTTAGTTGTGTATATCACTTCCTATTTCAGTGATCTGATCCCCACGGAGTGCCCTCTGTTTTTTTTCCCCATGGACTACCGCTGTGTGACACTGGTATGTTGTCATCACAATGTAAATAGAAATGTTTTGTTGGTTATATCGAATACATTTGGTTTAAATAAATAGATAGCAGAATCCAGTTGGTTTTTGTGCAATAATTGTGTTTATTGAAGTTTTCAAATAGGTGTATAGTTCAAAAAGGGTGATGGGTGATGGTGGAGGCATGTCCATGGAAATGTCCAGACTGTCGTTCCTACAGGTCCATTGTCCATATGCCTGTGGAAGGTGGAGCAGGGGCAGTTCAAGGTTGGACAGGGTGAACAAGTGGGACAGTGGGATGACATCCGGGGGTTTCCGTGCATGGGGGGGGTCTTGACATCCTACTCTGTCTTCTTCCTAGATCTCAGGCCTTTCTTGCGGGGTGGTTCTTGTTCTGCAGGGGGTGGGGTCCGGGAGGGCCGTTGCTGTTGTGTCGGGGCCTCCTGACCACTAGCGCCGGCGGAGGTGGTGGGCTGTTCTTCCTCCATGCTAGTGGCAGGGGCCCTTTGGGGGGCTACATGGTCCCGCAAAGTGGTGACAATCTGGTTGAGTGCAACCACCATTGTACCCATTGCGGAACTGATGCTGCGCAGTTCTTCCCGGAACCCCATATTCTGTTGCTCATGCAGAAGCAGGATCTCCTGCAACCTGGCCAGGACCGTCGCCATCGTCTCTTGGGAGTGGTGGTACGCTCCCATGATGGTGGTGAGGGCCTCTTGGACAGTGGGTTCCCTAGGCCTGTCCTCCCTCTGTCGCACAGCAGCCCTCCCAGTTCCTCTTTGTTCCTGGGCCTCTGTCCCCTGGACGGTGTGCCCACTACCAGTGCCCCCAGGTCCCTGTTGTTGTTGGGGTTGTGGGTTACCGTGGGTGCCCTGTACTGTAGACACACCGCTGCTTGACCTGTCCTGGAGACAGAAGCATGGGCCCGCTGGGTGGGTGCTGTGCTGGTGTTTCCAGTGGGGGGTAGGTCTGCTGTGGCCTGTGGCTGACTGAGGGTAACCGACTGTCCAGAGGTCCCCGATGGTCCGGGCTGGTCATCAGGTTCTAGGTCGACAGAGCTGCTGTCATCACTGGGGGCCTGTTCTGGGGGTGGGATGGACAAATCTGGACCCTCCTGGCCGGTGTGTTGGCGTTCGGGCCCTGCAGGGGTAAAATAGTATGGTTATTGATTTTGTGTGTGCCATGGCGTGCGATTTGTGGGTGCCCTTGTCCCCCAATGCTGGCAGTCCCATGTGGGAGGAGTTGTGAGGGTGGTTTGTGGGGGGGGATGGGTATGTGCAGTGGTCATGCTTAGGTGATGGGTGTCCATGGTTTGTGTTGGCATTCAGGGGTTGGGGTTGGGTTGGGTGGGTTGTGCTGGTGAGACATTAACAGGGAGTATGTGTGCTGGGGGGTTAGGGGTGAGGGTGGGGGTGTGGGTTGGCATGCTGGTGGTTGGGGGGGGGGGTAAAGTAGTTGAGATTCGACTTACCAGTGTCCATTCCTCCGCCTACTCCAGCGAGGCCCTCAGGATGCAGGATGTTCAAGACCTCTTGCTCCCATGCTGTGAATTCGGGTGGAGTGGGTGGGGGTCCGCCGCCAGTCTTCTGCACAGCAATGTTGTGTCTTGACACCATCGACCGCACCTTCCCCCGTAGGTCGTTCCAGCGCTTTTGGATGTCTTCCCGATTTCTGGGATGCTGTCCCACAGCGTTGACCCTGTCGACGATCCTTTGCCATAGCTCCGCCTTCCTGGCTATTGTGGTGTGCTGCACCTGTGTGCCAAAGAGCTGGGGCTCTACCCTCATTATTTCCTCCACCATGACCCTGAGTTCTTGGTCCGAGAACCTGGGGTGTCTTTGGGGTGCCATGGGGTGGTGTGGAGGAGGTGTGGGGTGGTGTTTGTGGTGATGAGTGTGGTGGTGTGTGGTGTTTTGTGCGTAGATGTGGTGTGGGTGATGATGTTGGGTTCCTGTGTGTGTTGTGCTTTGCGTTCCCTGTGCTCTCCCTCTGTGTATTGCGCCTTGTCTCTGAATTTCGAGTTGTGGGGGTTTGTGGGTGATGTGGGTGTGTGTTTTATATGGTGATGGGTGTGTGGGAGTGGTGTGTGTATGTGTATCATGTGTGTGTATTTCGAATTGTCCAATGTGGCTGTGTTTTGTAAAGGTGTGTGTATTTTGAGCGCGGCGGTGTGTACCGCCAATGGAATACCGCGGTTGAAAGACCGCAGCGTGGATTCGTGGGTCGTAATGGCATGGACGTGTTTGTGTTGGCGTGACGGTGGAGGTTTGGTCATCTCCAGTTTATCGCTGACCGCTGATGAGGCGGGCTTCAGTGGATGTTGGGTTTTTGGCGGTTTGGCAGTTGTGGGTCAGAATGACCGTGGCGGTTTACCGCGGCCGCGGCGGTATGATGGCGGTCTTCTGACCGGCGGTAAGAGCCTTTTACCGCCAGGGTCAGAATGACCCCCTATATCTTGCTCACATTAATCAAAATACTGTTACTAGCGTCCGAGAAAATGTATGTGGCAAACAAGAATGAACCGATGTTGGGGAGAAATGGACAGGAATAAATCCAGTAGTTATGTCACAGGGAAGGAGCTATTCCAGGTCTGCTTAATGAACTTCAATAGATTTCTCTGTTGCTTGTATCCTGTTGGCTACCCTTTGTTCCTGACTGGCATGCTGTGTATTCCTTGTGTTCATTTACAACATGTAAGATGTAAAAGCTCTTCTCTGCCAACCCACCCACCAACCATTAAATGCAATCCTTTTTTGCATGGTAGGTTATTCACTTACATTGATCCTGTCCAGAGTGCCGATTGAAAAGATGTTTGGGCAAAATATTGAGTAAAAAATATTGAGAAAATAAAATTTTGGAAAAAATAATGTCAGTCAAACATATTGTGATATAGAATATCTTTGACAAGAATAGTTTGTTAAAATATATTGGTTTAAAAAATATTTTCAGGAATGTGGCTTTCGTTAATATAGTTGTAAAAATATTGCTTTTCAATTACCTTAATGTGTTTTAGTTAATTTATTAATTTCATTTATGAGTATTGTTGGTATAATTGTTACTAAGTTTTTAAAATATAGTTTGTCATTTTAAGTGATTTTGTTTTTTTAATTGTTATTAGTAATTTACAGTGTTGTAGCAGGTTATTGGGATCGCAGGTAGAAAGTTTGAGATTTTGAGGTATTTAAATTAGAAATATAATTATTTTAACATTAGTTTGTTTTGTATTATTTATTAATTTTAAATCGATTATTTGTTATGAAAATTTTGTATTTGTGATATATTTTGAATTTAAAATTTTATTTTTAAAATGTTCTTAATAGGTTCTATTTTAGTGTCAGGTTGTTGGGGTTGCAGAGGTATAGGTTGGGAAGTTAATTAAGTTATAATATAATATTTACAATATTAGATTTTTATATCTCATTAATATTTAGTTTATGAATTAGTATTCAATTATGTATACTTATAATATTGTGTTAACATTTTGTAATTTATTTAATTGTAAGTGGCTGTGAATTTGTTTGTGCAATGACATTTTATTTAAATGTATTTGTTTTTTTGTATTAATTGAAATTAAATTATTCAGTATTTATTTCATAATTTTGTTTTTTGATACTGAGGAAAATTGGTAATATTATATGTAACTTTTTTGCTTTTTTTAATTCATATATTTATTTCTATGTACTGTAATTTAACAATGCTTCTGTTAAGTGTTTACAGGTTTTGTTTTTCCCAATGATAGGACTATTAATATATATAATGCTTTTGAAATTAAACTCTTTCTTTTACTGTTTAGTCTGAAGTAGGAATAGTAAATCTAATACCTTCAAAGCCCAACACTTTCCCTACTGTTACTTGGACCGCAGTGGGAATAACAAATATAAACACCTGAAGTCCAACTTGTGTCCCACTGTTGTTTAGACTGGAATGGGAATACTAAATTTAACTCCTCTGAAGTCCAACATTTTCTCTACTGCTGCTTACACTGAAGTGGGAGTAGTAAATTTAAGTCCTCTGAAGTCCAAACACTTTCCCTAGTGGAGAAGAAATAGTAAATTTAACTTCTCCAAAGTCTAATGCTTTCCCTACTATTGCTTAGACTGGAGTAGGAATGTTTAATGTAACCCCTCCGAAGTCCACCACTTTCCCTCATGTTGCTTAGATTGGAGTGGGAATATCAAATGTATCCCCTTGGAAGTAAATACTTTCCCTACAGTTGCTTAAGTGGAATTGGAAAGGTAAATATACCACTCCAAATTCCCACTATTGCTTAGACTGAAGTCAGAATAGTACATTTATCACCTTTGAAGTCCAAATCTTTCTTCGTTTTGCTTATTTGGATTGTGAATAGTAAAGGTAACCCTTCCTAATCCCACGGTTTTCCTAATGTTGCTTAGACTGAAGTAGGAATAGTACATTTAACCTCTCCCTTGTCCAAAACTTTACCTACTGTTGCTTAGTCTGGATTAGTTATAGTAAATCTAAATAGTGTTTCATTTGAGCTGGTGGTTGCTGATGGGGGCCACCAGCACTTATTTTTCCTGACTGGCCATTTCCCAAGAGCAAGAGGTGGAAAAACAAGCAAACCAGAAAGATAGGGGAAGAGATAGATGGAAAGCAGCAGACTGCAATAGTGAGATAGATAGTCATAGAATGCCTGGTATTGGATTAAAGAGGCATCCAGTGGTTTTAAAGATATGTAGCCTTGGTATTCTGCTCCCAAATTTTACTTGCACTGGCCGTCAGGCTTCTGAGCCAAGCTTCGAGCTTCGAGCACCGGCACTCGTTCTTTTACAAAATAAGCTCCGAGGGCCTCATTACGAGTTTGGCAGTCGGACCGCCAGACCGCCATGTTGGAGGTCCCAAGAAGACTGCCATGTTGGTCATCCTGCATCCTAAGGGCTTGACAGGAATACCTGAGGAATTGCAGTCTGGTAAGTCACACCACAAAAAATTTAACCAAAATGCAATGTCATACATGCTCACAGCCCACCATTACCCACTGTCTTGTTCATGTGCCTCACCAACATTCAATATCTAGGGTATCTGAGTGTAAACACTGACAATCTGTATTGTTGGACCCAACATCAGAATTACCAAGGCCCATCACATGCCATATGTTCACATTGGGCCTGGAAATCTCAAAATAACAACACATTCCAGGATCCATGGTATGTCCCACAATGTAAATGTATGCTCAAACCTGAATGCACCATGCATACATATATGTAATACACATTATTTAAATAGTGTGTGCAGTACAGAGAGTTACCTGACTGCAACTCCCAGGAGGAAATGTTTCTCTAAATCCAAATACCAGATCAGTGTTCACTTGTCTACACACCCCTGTTCCTAAACTCTCAATTGAGGTGTACTCACCTGGGGGAATGCCATTGGTCAAGTGTGGGAAGTAGAGGAAGTGACCTGACTGCAACTCCCAGAAGGCACTGTTTCTCTAACTCAAAACACCAGACTAGTGTTCACTTGGCCAAAGACACCTATTTGACAACCCCCAATTGAAGTGTACTTACCTGGAGGAATACCATTGTTCAAGTGTGGGAAGTCGAGGGAGCGAGCTGACTGTAACTCCCAGGAGGCACTGTTTCTCTAACTCCAAACACCAGACCAGTGCTCACTTGTCCAAAGTCCCCTGTTTGGCAACTATCAATTGAAGAGTACTGACCTGAGGGGATACCACTGGTCAAGTGTGTGTAGTAGAGAGAGTTGCCTGACTGCAACACCCAGGAGCCACTGTTTCTCTGACTCCAAACACAAGACCAGTGTTCACTTGTCCACATACCCTTTTTAAAATCTCTAAATTGCAGGGTACTCACCTGGGGGGGATAACATTTGTATAGTATGTGCAGTACAGGGAGTTACATGACTGTGCAGTCAGGAGGCTCTGTTACTGTTGCTCTACTCACCAGACCAGTGTACTCTTGTCCAAATACCATTATTTGGTAATTCACAAATGGGAGCATACAATGTGTTAGTGTATTTAGTATAGGGACTGCCCAGACTACAACTCCCAGGAGGCACTGTTATTGTGGCTCCAAACACCAGCACAGCTGTCACTGCCCAAATACACCTGTTTGGTAACTCTCAAATGAAGTAGACTCACTTGGGGAGATAACATTTGTATAGTGTAAGTAGTACGGGGAGTGACATGACTGCTAAGGCCAGGAAGCTCTGTTACTAATACTCCATTCACCATTCCTGTGTTCTCTTCTCCAAATATGGTTGGTTGGTAACCTACAAATGAAGCCTACTCATCTGGGGGGATAACATTTGTATAGTATGTGTAGTACAGGGACTGACATGACTGCTAAGGCCAGCAGGCCTCCAACCACCCGACCAGGGTTCACTTGTCCAAATCTATCTGTTAGTAAACTCTCAAATGAAATGTACTCACCTGGGAAGATACCATTTGTATTGTGGTGAGAAGTAGAGGCAGCAACCTGAATGAAAAGCCCAATGGGCCCTGATTCACTAATTCCGTCCACCAGCCCAGTGTCCACTTGCCCAAATACATCTATATATCAACTCTCTAATGAAGTTTACTCACCCAGGAGTATGCCATCTGACAAGTTGTGAGAAAGTGTCTCTTTTGACATGGTTACCCCCCCATGTATTTCCTGGTATTTGATGTGGTTTCAAAGTTGTTAGTGCCCAGGGCCCCTTCTAACCAGGTTCCCTGGGCCAGATCTCTTTCCCAAAACTTGATGCATTGGCACAATTGGCAACACATTTAGCTGCAACTGTAGGTCCCTAGTAAATGATACTAAGGTACCCATGGCATGGTGTATTAAGGGTAGGTCCTTGAGGGCAGCAATGCAGATTGTGGGACCATGCATCGAAGTGCACCCAGAACTGTCATTGCAGGCTGAGTGTACTGGTGCAATCCTAAAATGCATAACTGACCTGGCATACAGCCTGTTTGACCTGTTCTCTACACACTGCATGCAATATGGGTAAGCCACCCATCTGACAGGTCTTCCAGTCTTAAGGAAGGGTGCACTATAATTCATGTGTGGGCATAGATGCATGAGCAATATGCCTCTACTGTGCCCTTGGCAAACCTGGGACATAGTAAGTAAACAGAGCAGCCATTTTAAATGCTTGTGCTGGACACTGGTCAGTACCAGTTTCACAGTTACATGATGGCCACTCTGAACCCTGGGTTGTTTGGTATCAAACAACTCAGAACAATAAACCAAACTGGTGCCAGTATTTGATTTATTGCAAAATGTACCCAGGGGCCACCTTAGAGGTCCCCCTTGTAGAAGATATCTAACCCTGGCATGGTTGCTGGCTGATCATAACCAGCCTTCCACCACCAGAAAAGATTCTGGATCCCTGGGATGAAAGCCTTTGCTCTCTGGGTTCAGTAACCAAAGCCCCTCCTGGGCAGAGGTGTTATACTTCCTCCAACAGGAATGTGCACTGGCCTGCCAGCGAGCTTCACAGGGCTTGTCAGCTTTGAAACACTGACCCAGCCCTGCTGCTAACAGCAGATGGCTTCTCCCATTGCAAACCCCCAGCAATGTTGCAAAAATGTTCAGGAGGAGTAGCCACCCCCAGCCTGCACTACCCCTAAGGTGTTGCCACTAAGTGACCCCTCCATTTCATTTTCCTCCATCTTGGATAGAAGGAAAATAGCCAATCAGGGATAGGGAAGTGACCTCTGCCCACAGGAAGTGGCCACATAGTGGGTGTAGCCACCCTAAGGTAGATGACCCACTGGTCACTACTAGGGGTTCCCTTAAACGCCCACTAAATGAAGTATTTAGTGGGCACCCCTAGGCCTGGAGATCAGATTCCAAGGACACAAGAAGGCCAGCAACATAGAAGACCCAAGGTTTCAGAACTGCAAATCCTGCTGCACAAACGGAAAGGTTCCAAACCCTGCCTGCTGCAGCCAGGAGTCAAATATCACTGCTGAGGGGTTGCATGGACATCAGAAGGACTCTACAAAACTCCAGAGGACCTGCATTCTTCTGAAAATCACCAAAGATCTCCCTCCAGAGTGAAGGCAGCACTCCCTGCAACAAAGAAGCAAAGACCAGTTAAGGACACTTCACTGACCGGCTGCTGACCAAGGAACAGGAGAGCTAGCCCAAATTCCACCCAACAGACCCAGATGGCAAATCCTGCAAGTGTGCCAATTGATCTCCAGTGGCTGAACCGTGCAATGGCCGGGGGTACTGGACCCGCAGCGTCCGACACCCAGAAGGAAAAGTCCACTCTGGACTCTCCGAGGACCAGAAGCAAGCTCCTGTTTAGGGACTTCAGGACACATAAGAACCACCCCTCTCGAGTGGCCCTGCTGCCCCGCAAACCACCCTCAAAGCGACCTGCCACCTGGTTCCAAAGGCACCTTTGCGCACAGCTCTTGGCTCACTTATCTACTCCCAGCCTCCCTGGGCCCTGTACCAGAGAACCAGCTGTGCGTCAGGTATCCCCCACCCCCTGGGACCTCTACACTCCAAGAGGGCCCACCGACTCACCTTGAATTCCCCCTGTGCATTGCTTTTTCAAGCCCCCCCCCCACAGTAGGACTTTTCTGCAGCTGCTCCCGCCAGAACCGGGAGCTCCCTGAAATTCCCCAGTTGGTCCACAGGACATCTCGATAACCTCAACCAAAAAACGAGAGGAGACATTGGTAAACGCATTGCCTGGTTTTATATGCATTTTAAAAGTTTTCTCCCATTGATTCTTATGGTGCGTAATTAGGCACAAAAAGGCTATTTTTGCTAAACTTTGAAAAATCATAACATGAAAAGTACTTACCCGATTATGATGATCTTGGTCTTAAATATTTTGTAAAAATCTGAAGTATTTTTGTAAATTGGTCTCGAGTTACTCTTTTGAGTGTGTGTCCACATTTATTGAAACTGAGAGTACAATAAATGCTTAGCACTTCTCCAAGATTTGCCTAACTGCTTGACCACTCTACCATGAACATTAGAGCATTAGGTGGTCTAGTTTTTACCCCTGTAAACCAAGGTGGGGTTGCTTGGACTCTCTGCACAGTGCACACCATTTTTGTACACTATATAGAGAACCAGCCTCCAACACAAGTGGTGGGTAGTAGAGGAAGAGAGCTGACTGCAACTTCCAGAAGGCCATTTTTCTGTAACGCCAACCACCAGCCCAGTGGTCCCGTGCATGAATACACCTGTTTTGTAACTTTCAAAAGAGGTTTACTCACCTGGGAGGATAACATTTGTCAAGTGTGTGTATGATAGAGAGCGACATGACCGCAACTCCCATGAGGCACTGTTTCTCCAACTCCAAACACCAGACCATGGTCACATGCTACAAAATATCTGTGTGTCAACTCTCAAATGACTCACCTTGGAGTGAGCAAGCGCATATTATACCCGAACCACAGATGTACCTGACAACATAATCCATCTTGACTTGTTAACCTAAGATGAAATGCTTGAGGACAGAAATGACACCCTACCCAGTGTTCAGAACAATGATCCCTGAGGCCTCAAGATGCATAACATGAATGGTATTGGCAGCAGACACATTCACACTGCACGGACCACATGATGATTCCAGTCACATATATAACAAGTCCTGGGTCTGCCTGCATCACAATCAACTAGGCCTCAAAACGACCAAAGCCATATCTTGCCTAGCCACTGTTTTGTCTGCACTGGTGCCTCCCAAGTGCCAGTGATCCACACATTTCAGCAGCTGCTTGACTTAAATGGAATTTATATGCAACACAAATATCATGTCAATACAACCAACACCATGGGCACTTGCAACAATAGGATTAACTGCAAATTAACTTTGTACAAGATCTCTGTTTACTCTAACACTAACCTGTTAGATTTAGATGTCACACTACAATCAGTAACATTGTAAATTTAACATCAACAGGTCGAGCTTCCACTGGGCACACAGAGGCCACAGAAGAGACTGCTACTACCCCCTTGATAAAGACCTCAGTGAAGAAGACTCTCTTGAACATCTGGGCATGGAGGACAGTTCTGGCCCATCTGGGCAACCTAGTCAGATACCAACAGTGAGTCTCACTTTGGCCACATCAACACCTCCCAATTTGGTTGCCTCATCACCACATGCAACCTCCCCCCCCCAACCTGTGTACCTAGCACAGTGTCTACCATCTCTTGCCCCCCAGTCCTGGATTCTTAGTTGCAGTGTTACACTTCTGACAATGCGGGTCCAGGAACAAGTTGAAGAGGGCACCCCGTGGCAAGGGCACATTCCCAGGGTGGCAGGATGCATGGGAGGGACGCCCATCTGGGCAACCTAGTCAGATACCAACAGTGAGTCTCACTTTGGCCACATCAACACCTCCCAATTTGGTTGCCTCAACACCACATGCAACCTTTTGCCCCCCCAACCTGTGCACCTAGCACAGTGTCTACCATCTCTTGCCCCCGAGTCCTGGATCCTTAGTTGCAGTGTGACACTTCTGACAATGCGGGTCCAGGAACAAGTTGAAGAGGGCACCCCATGGTAAGGGCACATTCCCAGGGTGGCAGGATGCATGGGAGGGATGCTGTGGACTAATGGGGTGAGGCCACTGGGGCTGCTCTTGGCCAGGACACCATCAGCGACATCTTGGGGGTCTATCAGGAGTGCCAAGGCAGTGATGGGCCAAGTGTTGACCGAGCTCCGGGAAATCAAGCAGCTACAGAGGGACATGAGCAGAGACATGCGGGAACAGATGGAGGCCTACAATATCAACATGGCCACCCTAACAGGGGTGCAGAGGGATATTCACACCACCCTGAGCAGGGCTTTTCAACATCACTCTACCCCTTCCTTTTGCTCATCAACACCTGGCACATCTACATCTGTGACAGACACTGGAAGGGAGGCCCTGTCAGAGGAAAGACCAGCCCCAGACATCCTTGCCTCTGTAGCAGCAGACCTCATCCTTCACCCGCCATGCAAGCAGGAAGTCCAGCAAAGACTCCAGGAGGTGCGGATGGCAAAACACCAACCACTGCCAGTAATAACCAACTTCCTTAAGGACCTCTTTTGTGTGTCACACATTCACTCTGTTGACTGATTCTGAACCACCTACCAGTTCCAATTGGAGGAGTACTCTAGACTTTGGACTCCAAATGGTATGGAATTTACTCCATTGATTTCATTCACCATGACTGACCGCTTCACTTTACTTTTTGGCTTCTGCATGTCCCAGATCTATTTTCTGCATTAGCCTTGTAATAAATTCACCCATCACAAACGCATTGCGTGCTTGCTTCATTTTAAACTTTTTGCTATGTTAAGATGTGAAACCATGTGAACCATATGATGAAGACACAAGCTACTTGTGCAAGGAGGGATATCTTACAGATACACAGTGTCCAGCTCAGGATTACAACCTTTACACATAAACACATTAGTATAAATGTCTGGTCAAACCAAAAATTTAATTCCAGTGTACAGCACATAGGGCCAGATGTAAGAAGGCTTTTGCGCCTCGCAAACGGCGAAAAACACAGTTTGCGAGGCGCAAAAGCCCCTACGCGATGGTGAAACACATTTTGCGAGTCGGTACCGACTCACAAAATGTGTTTCAGACTTGCAAATAGGAAGGGGTGTTCCCTACCTATTTGCGAGTCGCACCGTGATGTAGAGTTGATTTGTGACCGCGAAAGCGGTCGCAAATCAACTCGCAGTTACCATCCCCTTGAAGTGGATGGTAACTCATTCGCAAACGGGAAGGGGTCCCCATGGGACCCCTTCCCCTTTGTGAATGCTCACAATAATATTTTTCCAGAGCAGGCAGTGGTCCTATGGACTACTGCCTACTCTAAAAAAAAACGAAACAAAAAGGTTTCTATATTTTTTCTATTTGCAACTCGCTTTCCTTTAAGGAAAACGGGCTGCACAGAGAAAAAAAAAAACTGCTTTATTGCAAAGCAGTCACGGACATGGTGGTCTGCTGTCTCCAGCAGGCCACCATCCCCGTGAGCGCCTAGACTCGCTATGGGGTCGCAAACTGCGACCCTCCTCATAAATATTTATGAGGTGGGTCTTTGCGACCCCATAGCGAGTCGCAGAAGGTGTCTGAGACACCTTTCTGCATGACATTTTGTGAGGTGCAAATTGCGAGTCGCTGGGACTCGCAATTTGGACCTCGCAAAATGTTTTCTACCTACATCTGGCCCATAGTCTGTCAATATTTTGGGACTTTTATAAACAAGATTGTGTGACTCATACTGAGTCTAAGTATACATTTCAAGGTACAGACCACAGAAGGAAGGGATTTGTCAGACATTGTACTGTAATATAGACATTAATTAAAGCAGTTGATATCACTTGCTTGAGCCTTCTCACATACCACATCAAAGGAATCACATTATCCATGATACAGACAGATGGCAGTATAACAGTCCCTGATCACAGGCCCATCATAATCCAATGACCATGCATCTAGTAGGTTGATACAAACATATGTCAGTGTTGTGGCTCAGGCATGTCAGTGTTGTGGCACAGGCACTATGGCCTACAATGATGAAACACATTTACAGTTATATACAGGTCATACAAGAAGAATGTTTAGCCAATGTAAAGGCAAAATGAATTGGTCAAAAGCTAGGACTACATATCTCATGAACACATGATTACACAAATGATGCATCAAGCCCACCACAAGACACAAAACAAGCCCAATACGCACTTCTGTACCTCCACCCAAACACTATGCAAACTCTCTTGGTACAGGACCAATACATCCCAACTCTGCACACTACATTACCTGGAACAATCCATTTCTACTTTGTAGGTCAGTACAGCATCAGATACCTGCCAATGTCACAAATCTGAAATGCTCACATGAAGAAGCCATTGTGAAGGAACCTGTACAAGGAACAAAGCAAGGAGTATAGGCTTGAAACCACACCTGTGACACAAGTCACATAGCAAGTAAGTGGAAAATCAAGTAGATTGCAAGGAAACTGACATAAACAAAGCAGCATCATCAAGGTGGGGATGTGCCCAAAGGTATCTTAGAAAGCAGCCTTTGGCTGATTATTGCAGAGTATCAGCTCCCTAGCTATTTCCAAAACACTCAACTCCACAAATTCTCACAACTGCAGTTCATTGTACAGTCACAGTCAAGACATCACATGACATACTTACACTCATGAAAAGTAGCTGTTGATGAGATCTTCTGTCAGTTTCTTCCTCTTCACCACTGTCATCCTCACTTGGCATTTCAGGAGTCTCACCGGTGGCACTTCAGGCTCCACTTTCCTTGTGATGTACAGGATATTCCTTTGCCGGGCGCTGTGGAGTGTGCAGCATGCCCCAATGATCTGGCACACTTTCCCGGGTGAGTAGAGGAGGGCTCCACCAGTCCAATCAAGACCGCGAAATCTGGCCTTCAGAAGCCCAAAAGCCCACTCCACTAGCCTACATATTCTTCCATGGGCCTCATTGAAGCGGACTTCCCCTGGCGTAGTTAGATTTTTCAGCGGCATCAATAACCAAGGATTGCTTGGATATGCTGAGTCTCCTGTCAAGGAATGGGACATAAGTGCAACAGTGAGTCATTCACTTCAAGATTGTAGCACCTGACATTGCTCACACACATGCAGGACAGATGTGTCTTACCAACCAGCCAGACCCTCTCTGGGTGCAGTTGTAATATTAGCTGGGGTATGGTGCTGTTACGCATAATGAAGGAATCCTGGACTGATCCCAGATAATTGGCACAGATATGTCAGATGTAGAGATCCCCCAAACAGACAACTTGCACATTGATGGAATGGACGTTCTTTCTGTTGTGATAGATTTGTTCAATGGCCTGCGGTGGCACCAATCCAACATGTGCCCCATCAATGGCACCCACCACATGTGGGAGGTGACCAAAACCATAGAAGTCAGCCTTCACATTAGCTAAATCCTCATGTCGGAAGAACCTGATACAGCTGTCAATGTGTTTCATCATTGATAAGAGGAAATCCTTCCACACCAGACTGAACATAAGTTGGGACATACAAGAAAATAGGGCCACTGTATGTTGTAAGGACCCTGTGGCTAGGAAGTGCAATACTGACATTACTTGTACCATGGGTGGGATGCTGTTTGGACAACTAATAGCTGTCATCAGATCTGGCACCAGCTGATGGCATAAGTCCATTATTGTTTGCCCAGTCAGATCATAGTCCATGATGATGTGGCTTTCTTCCATGGTCTGAAGGTCTGGCAGTGGACGGACGACAGGAGTTTGTCGCATCCTGCCTCTCCCAGGGTACCTGTGTGACAAGACATGAGTTGTGACATTAGTCAGTGTTCGCAGCAACATACATGATGCATGCCAATGATATTATGTGACAAATCATTTTTGACTTGAGAGACATACCATCACAGCTGCAAACTACACAAAGGACACGTATGACCCCCATGGTTTTCAACACGTGTCAAAAACATGGATTTGAACAATACTCATAGGTGTGCAACACAATTGCCCCTCGAAATGTGACCATATCTTCCAACCGCCAAAATGACCGTTGTGGTGGTGGACCATGCACTGCTGTAAATTGCCATCTGTGCCCTGGAACATAGTACAATGGTGGCTGAGTAGGAGGACCTACATGACAAGGCATGGTAAGGATGTTTGTGATGCAAGAAAGCAGATATTGTAGGTGTGGCGCAGTTTCGAAAGCCCAATACAGCATTTCAGGCCGCCAAAATTCCTGACCTACTCCACTGTATATTAAGAACTACCCATGACCGCCGGCGGAAGTCGTCATGGCAGTAGGTGGTTACAACAGAGACAGAGACAGCCATAGGCTAACGTTGTTGCCAGTGGTAGTCGCAGCCCAATGGCTGTGTCTGCCGATGTTGGAGACTGCCATGTTGCGCATATCCACCCACTTGACTCCTGACACTGCTCCCAGCAACACCGCCATGACCTGAGCTGCTGTGTGCCACCTCTGGGAGTTCATGCCATGTCCAGAAGGTGAAATGGCCCCTGCCTCCTCTCCAGAGGACTGGAGAGGCTTATAAATGAGGTTCTAACTCCGTATGGACATCTCTATGGCTCAGCAGGTCAGTTCCTAATACGCACAATTTTCTCTGTATTTCACCATCCTTTCCCTCCTCACAGGCTACAATGTGCACCTGTGTGCCAGTTAGACTTCTTGCATGCCTGTTGTTGCAGTCTGTGTGGCATCAATGGGATGTACAATGTGAAGGTATTGGTGGCCAGTACTATATGTTACATTCAGTCACATTGTGTTGTATGAGTTTTTTTTGGGGTCCTAGATCCTCCTTGTGTTGGAAGCACATAACTAGGTAAGGAGACTTTGATGCCATCCAATGACAACTCTTTCTTCATGATTGTTGTAAATGTTGGACAACATATATGTGCATGACAGCACAATCTGTGTATGCCTCTTGTATGAGTCATTTGATATTCTTTTCTGCAATGTGTATAGTACCACAAGTCTTTCATCCCAAATCTGGCCTTGCCAAACTGTTGTCTGGGATCCATATCCTGACCTACTCTGCCCTTCAGGTTGCCACACACACACCATGTGCTAAATTGCTGGTGGCCACGTGATGTACTATCTTTCATGGAAATGATGGAAATGGAGTGTCATGTAGGTTCTGTATACTCAGCCTTCAGACGCCAGGGCCTGCAAAATGTATCTGCTTCTCATGTATCTCCTAGTATGGGACCTAGTTTAGGCGGTGGGAAAGTCACATTGACTATGCAACTGTGGCACTGTGCCCTCTCCCTGTACACCAGCATATCCTGGCCTGTGGACAATATGATGCTCTAATGGCAAAACTCGACCTGAATGCATCAAGCCATTGACTAGATTAGGAATGGGTACTGAGGTAAATCCCTGAACTAGTCCATATGTTCATTTAGCATCATTGTCACTGTGTGTCTTTGACTTATGACAGGTCCCTTAGCCCCCTAGCTCCGTTGTCACCTTCACAAAGTTCATATTTGTCCTGTGCTGGCTCATTGCATAAATGACAGTCCCACAGTGCAGGCAGTGGGATTCCTGAGAGGCCATGATATGTGAGTCAGTAGCTTGGTCGCATAGCTGTAATTGTGCAATGCATGTCTTTTTATGTTGGATGCCATCCCTTTAGGATGGAGACATGTGTCAAAAGGAGTGTTCTGTGGCACAGGTACATACCACAGAACCCACCCCGTGAATTGGCTTGAGTGTGCATTTGATAGGCCACATGTCCACACATGGTCAAGGTAAAATACGTTCTGTACCCACTATGCCGCCCATCCATTGTCACTCATGTGTAACGATGAAGTCTGTACAAGGAAGTTGCCTTTGAGACTCTATGCAGTGAGTCAATCCCACTGAGGGTGAATGGGTTGGTTCATTCAGGACTAAAGAGTCCACCCTTCAGAAGCCACATATGTGTATAGGGTTTCGTTGTGGCTCCCATTACAGTACATGTTGCTGGAGCATGGGTTCTTGATGTCAGTAGGCTTGCTTAGTTATTGTGGGGCATGAACAGGGTAGTGGGTTACTCTGCAGATGGAAACACATACATCTATAGTCATGTCTCTGTACTTATTGGCTTGTGTGTTTCACACTTGTGGGGGGTTACCAAATTGAAAAGTTCTAACTTGGCATTTCTTACATGTATGTGACTCAACCATTTGGCTAAAAACATGTGATTGTAATCTCGTCATTTGTCTTTTGCATCAATGCAGGTTAACACCCATCAGAAGAAGGAGCCATCGCCTAGAAGGAGTGGACCCTATGGGTCTATACCTTGCAGAGTGCCCACTGTCGGAAGAGGTGGGAGGTCCTGAGACACTGGGCCCGGAAGATCACAAAGGTCCAGCTGTGGATGTCCTCCCAACATGGATGAGGAGCACGTTGGACCATGAACCCCCCTAATGGTTGGCATTCTGGCGGAGGCCTACCCAGACCATGATGGGCATTTGAGGAGGGGGTGCGCACAGGGCATATTCCTGACTGTCATATTGCCAAGTAAATGTTTTAGGTTGTGACAGCTCCCCCTGACAATTATAGATGAGCCATGTGTACCCCAGTAGTTGAGATTGTTTGTGTAGACATTTCATGTGGTGCATACTGATGTGCCTTACCTATTGTCCTAGTGACCTAGGACACAACTGTGTACAATACACAAAAATATGTCTGTTTACATTGATCAATCAAGTACATTTTGTTGTGTTTGTGTGTGTCAATTCTATGCAACAGACCTCTACTCCATAGTATTACAGGCAAAAAGAAAGATAGTGGTGGATCACTGTCCTCAGCCATGTGCCTGGTGAAATTAGTATATTGGTATCTGCCGCCCAGAACTACTTGTTTTCAGTGTGTGATGGGTCCTGGTGCCACACTGCTGTCTGTAATGTGAAGATGACTATCATATTTGTGACAAGGCATACTTTTTTTGGGGGGGGTGAGTACAGCTCCAGAGCAATACTTTTTCTTGGTAAGTGAGGAATGTCCATTGACATTATTTATGTGCCATCACTGTTGCCAACATTCCTTCTGCCTACATGTCAGCATGTGTCCCTTTCTTTTTTGGAAGCCATTTGTAAGTTGCCGTTTCATGCATGGCCTACCTGTGTTAATGCAATAATTTATATATACCCTAGCATATATATGCATGCCAACCTGTGTGTGGAATAGGACATTTACAATGGGGGTACATTTCATGTGGTGCCACATACAAGAATGTATCACCATTGATTATTGGCTAACACATACCCTCACCCATCATAGCATGTCATTTGGCATGTACAACTGCAGTAGCAATGAGGGACAAGACATGTATTACTAGAGATCATGGCCACAATATGCATTTCCATGCCATTGATGTAGCATCATGTAGCAAAGTCCTCTGCACATGTGTAATTGGGAATGTTTGTAACCTGACTGTTGGCATGCATCATGGAGTGACTTGCAGTTATGTTGAAATCACATGTGGTTGGGTACAACCATTCATCCACACACATCTGGGTTTGCATGACCAAAATGGAGACAATGGTGTAGCTTCCCATTGGGCAACATTTTGAGGGCCTTCTACAAGTACTTGTAAATCTCTGGGCCTCTCCAGCATCAAAGGCCGAATGGTGTCTACAGATGCAATAAGGGTATGTCATTGTAGAGGATGCCATATGTTAGAAATGGTTTCCCTGGGTCTTGATGATTCATTGTGTTGTGGATTTTAGGGACATATCTCTCTGACATTTGCACATGACGCCTACACTGTACATTTCCATGCCAAATGTGTGGCATATCTGCACAACATTGGCACTTCCTCCATGACTCCATTGGGACAAAGTTCACATGGTGAAGTGTGCATTGTTGATGTTTCCAGTGTGACATGAGTATTTCCATGTCACCTTCTCCAGGCCATTGTACTGTTGTCAGCAACATGGCATGTTCTGGAAGCATCATTCCACATTGTCGTGTTAATGTGTATGTGACAAATGTATGTTTGCATGACCTTGTGTGGAATCTGTGGGAATGCAGTTGGCATTGGCCTACTATTGTATGACAACAGGTAAGTGATGCATGCTCCATGAGGCAAAACATTGAAGGTGATGTAGTCTCCTACTTGTTCAATGGTTACTGTGATTGCACAACTTCAGCCAGGAAAGTTTAGTTGTTTGAGATTCAGATTTTTCAGTTAGCAACTGTTGACAGTTCAAATGGCATGCATACGTATGGTATGGTAGATGTATGTACCACTTAGGTGGAGTTTGTTGCTGGGGCCTACTAGACATCAAGGTAATGTTTGCTAACCAGAGCTGTTGTTCCAATGTGATCATGGACATATGATGACCCTATTTCTCTTGTTTTTGTGGCATCAGCCATGGGAAGCGAAGGAGACAGGGCACAGCCGAGTGGGGAAGCATCTGGCCACGACACTTCAGGTCAAAACACCACTGACACAGAGGGACCTAGTGGCCCAGAGGGTGAGGGGAGTGCTATGGAGGAGCTGCGATCTACATTGCCATCATTTGATTCTACTTCCAGTGGACACTGCCTAGTGATGGCGTACCCATCGGGCCTTACCCATATAGCATCTTTGTCTGCCACCCCAGTTCTATTGCCACCCTCCCTGTTGCTTCCCTCTCAGTTGTCTGTGCTGGATCACCCAAGAAAGTGGGGGTCTCCTTTGCTGCAGGCACCTCCACCTCAGCCCCTGTTACCCCTCCTGCCCTGAGTGAGGAGGCTATTGACATTCTGAGGAGCATCTCTGTGGGTCAGACTGCCAATGTGAATGCCATCCAGGGATTGGCTTGCAAACGTCAGCAGACAAATGCTTTCCTGGTAGATATTCATAGTGCCATGTCTGGCCTACAGAGATCTTTTTAGGTTCTTGCCTTTTCACTGATGGAAGCCAGTCACCCTCTACCTTCCGTCTCCCTTCCACCTCCCTATTCCTAATCCAAATCCCCATTCTCCTACCTATCCCATGTAGACGGACAGAACCGCACTCACCCACCTCAACACACAAAAGTAGCACACATAAACATAAACACCACAAAACACACAGGCATGCAAGCACTCAACAGACACCCACACACAACACATCAGCCACCACTTCCTCATACACCCCCACCATCCCCATGGCCCACACACCACATCCAGTATACCCACAGGCACCAAGACAACAGTCAGTGACACACCCACCACACCCACCATACCCGCAGACACCAACCCAACAGACACACAGACATCAACCACACCCAAATACCCACAGGCACCACCCCAACAGGCACACAGACATCCACCACATCCACCATACCTGTAGACACCACCCCAACAGACACACAGACATCAACCACACCCAAATACCCAGAGGCACCACCCCAACAGGCACACAGACATCCACCAAATCCACCATACCTGCATACACCACCCCAACAGACACACACATAAACCACTACAAGTATACCCACCTATACCATCCCAACAGAGACACACACATATACCACTCCCACATCACCCAGCACCTCTATCTCCCAGCCCCGCAAGACACGCAAATGCCCACACTCACACATGCACCAGACACCACCCAAAGACAGGCATTCCTAACACACCCAAGACATCGACACAGACACAGCAGACAACCACTCACTCAACCTTCAAATCCCCACCCCCTCCTAATGACCACCACTGTGTTCCTAAGGATAGTGTTTTGTTTGACCTTGCCCTTTCCAGTGTTCCCTGCACCCCATGTCTCAAACCCAAGAGGCTCTGACCCACCTCCCAACCCATTACTTCTACCTCCAAGTCCTCTCCTGTCACACCTACACCCCCTGCAAACACCCATACCCCTTCCCCCAAGAAGAAGTCTACCCCTCCTAAAAAAAGAGTCCACCCCTCCTAAAGCAATCCCAAACACACCATCCCGAATCCGATGGAGGATCCCTGAGGTGCCCACCTGCCTGCCCACTTGATGCCCCTTCCTGTGGAGGTTTCCTGGAAGTAAAAAGAGTCAAGTGTTTGCACAGTACTGTGCACTTTAAAAACTGATGGAGTTGCCAATGGCCTTGGACATTTCGCATTTCCTTTAAAATGAACCCAAATAGTTGTTTTTTGTGTGCACAGTTGTCCTACAATTCCCTTTCTATAATTATGTTGTTCCTGAGTAACTTGTGTTGTCTGCCTACAGTTGTGTGTGTTTCATCCTGCTTGCTGATCCATTTGCTATTGTTTGCAAGATGTGACTTTGTGGGCAGTGTTGGTGTCATCCAAGACAAAGGTAGATGTTGACTGTATGGGTATGTCATTGCATTGTGTTCTGTTTGATATGGAAAATATTTAATCTTGTGTTGTCCAATGTGAGCATGTATGATGTTAGACCTGTCCCGCTGATATGGATAGTACATTTGTCTCATGTGTGGGAGCCTGAGTTTTGTTTGTGCAGACATGGAGGGTCAATTGTACTACCTTTCTTTGCATTTGACTGAATGTGTGTCCATTTTGATGTGTGTACCTTGCATCTACTTCCTTTAGATGTCTGAACCATGCAGTTGCAGTTGTATGTGCTTTCTTGACTTGCACTTCCACATTGTGCAGATAGGCATGTCACTTGGCTCTAGTAATGATTTTTCCCTGAGATACCTGACAGGCCAGTTCCTGTGCAAATGTTGTTTTAGAGGTATGTGCAAAGTGAAATGTGTCCCAGTGCAGCATCCTTCCCTGAGTGTTCCTGGTGCCCCCATCCCTATTGTGCAGGTATTGTTTGCATAGTGAGTTTTGTATATTTGCCTCTCTGTCTATTGTGCATCCCATTGTCCTTCAGTTGTGTTGCAATGTGGGCGATGTGTGTGTTCATTTCAGAACTGTTTCGCAGGAGTGGTGTTTGTGTTCCATGACACATCCATGCATGTGTATGTTGAATCTGATGCCAGTCCATGGCATGTGTGCATTATGAGGGTGTCAGTTGTATTTGTAGATGTGATGTTGCTGTATTGTTGGTGTTGTGTGACAAAATATTGTGTAGACTTCACTGTCTCTGTGCCTGAGATGGTCAAATATGTGTTTTTGTGTAGTGTTGTGGTGCAGTGTGAGTGACCTGCCCAAACAGGGCATTTTGTGGCTGTGAATGTGTCCTTCTTTGTGAATGTCTCGGGCTGTGTACACAATGTCAAGTGTCCATAGCGTGACCCCCATGTGATGTTGCTGACAGATCGATGATCTGTTGTTAAGTGTAATGACACAGGTAGGTGTGTGTACTTATGGTCAGTTGCATCCAGGGTGGCATGGATTTTATGCTCCATCGATGAGCAGGAGTAGTGGCAGGGGGTGTGTGATGGGCTCCATGGCGGCACAGGACATGTAAGGCTGCCTACAGGTGAGTTGCTCCCTTTATACCGTCTATTTCTGCCTGCTGAGATGTGGTGGTTGGACTGCCATGGCACATTGGCGGTGTGCAGCCTCATAATGTGTCCTGCAGAAACACAGACTCTGCTGGTCTGTTTGTGCTGCCTTGTGAATACGAAGGTCTGTGCTGCCTGGCGGTGCCGGTGAAACTGCGGTATTCTTTGCTACATAGGCTTGCAGGACTCAAATTATAGTGGTCTGACTTCCAAGCCGATGGCAGTCAGACTGCCGACCACCGCCATGGCAGTGCACGATGGCAAGACTCGTAATGAGGCGCTTAATCTCATCTGTCCAAAGTCCAAAGCTTTCTCTATTGCTGCTTAGACTGGTGGTGGGAATAGTAAATGTGTCCCCTCCAAAGTCCGAACTTTTCCCGACTGTTACTTGGAGTGAAGTAGGAATAGTACATTTAAACTCTCCCAATTCCAATATTTTTTCTTTTGGGGTCCTTACTATTTTGTTTATATACTTATATATATATATATACCTGTGTATGTATATATAATATGTATATTAATTGATATGTTTTATATTACTAACTACAAAAAGTGTAAATATAGAATAAGTACATAATTGTCATTATATATATATATGTATATATACACACACACACACACAAAATCTGAGACTATTATATTGATGTAATTTGTCAAAGTACTGTACAAATGAATTTAAATACTGCATATCTGCATCCGCTAATTAGAGAGGGATAACAATGACCAGAAAGAAAATATCAATGAGTAGAACATTGCTTTCAGAAGTAATTAACGTTCCTTAGCCGTTGCCAGAGACTGTTTAACACTGCACTGAAAGGTATGCTGTGTATACTGTTTTAAATGTGTGGCTTGAAACAAGGCAATAGAAAGCTATAAAAGGTTCTTGAAATTTAAAATTGATTTTCTTCTCTTCTTTTAAGGACACATAGGGCGAAATCACAAACCTTTCCTGTATTTACCCCTGGCACTCTTTTCTCGCTTACATTGTGGCTCACTGCTACTCGCTCAACTGTATGTATAACTATGAAAAGGGCAATCACACTTCTTCCATTGTAGCAGATAGGAACCATAATTGGAGGGAGCATTTTAGACTACATATAAATGTCTTGTTCCTTTTGGCTACAGACAACAAACCTCAAGTTAAAAAGTCTTCAGAAAAGCAGAAACAAAATGTGAACAGAGAGAGAGTTGGCATTAGGTTACCCCTTTTTAGACTTTTATATGTTTTATGCTTCCTCATTTCTTGAATGGGCTGTCTGTTAAGGTCATGGCATTTCAAGGATGGTTACATTTTCCTAATTGTGTTCCGATGAGGTTTTGTTGATGTATGTATCAAGTAGTCCTTTTGTTAGACTGCAGCTGTGACATTTAGCTTGTAAATGAGATCCAGCATGTGCTCTTTGATGTATTTGATTTGCTGACACAACATTTGAATTTCCAGGCTCAGGCTGCTTTGTCTGTAAGTGTGTGTAGTTTGGATCTCTTACTCTGTCTGTCCTAAAGAAACAGTGCTAATCACTAATTACCTTGTCACACATTAATGCCCAGTGACTATGTAGGTGTTTCTAAAGATGAAACAAAAATAAAGGCTCTTTAAGAAAAGTATCTACTATGCAACATTTTGCTCTGAATGACCTTTGAGTTCACCACTTACAAACAGAAATTTTTTGGCTGACTCCTTTTTAAAAAAAATATTTATTTATTATTTTATAAAGATGAACATACAACATAAGGAGCCCGCTGAACGGAAAAGCAAAATTGATGCATTAAGTAGTCCCATACAGTATAAAAGAACCCAAGACATAGCTCAAAACCGCCAATAATAATCGCAGCGCGCGTTCAGCCCCATATCCATCTAAACACGTCAAGATGAAGCACCAGCAACATGAGTGTTAAAGCATTAAGAAGCACAAACCCAGGGACAAGGTCAATAGGACCAGATGTTCATAGGGCTAAAGAACATATCCACAACCAACAGAGAGAAAAAGAAAAGAGATGGGCAGAGAGGAGACGCAGGAGATCAGTGCAGCCTACCATTTTCGCATAGCAGCCATGGCGCATGAGAGTAGCAACAGCAAACAGCCTCACAGCAAGGACTCCAAGAAGGAATGCAGCAGAGCCCATATATTCCTCGGCCGGGAACCCTTGGGGACCAACTCCCAGAAGATCATTAATTGTTCTTGACAAAATGAGGCATCAAGCAGCCAATTAGACCCACGAGGAGTCCGGCCATGACCCCAGCACATTGTGACCCTGCGCTTAGCCAGTAGTACCAGCAGGCCCACCTGTCTCCTATGAGCCGACGGCACCTCATCAACATATCCGAGCAGTGCTAATTTAGGTGAAAAGGGCAGATCCAGGCTCGTCATCTCCTCTATCATATGCATTACCTCCACCAAAAAGTATGAACTCCCTCACAGTGCCACGCAAGATGTAGAAAGTCTGCATCCGGGGTGCAACACCGTTCACAACACGCATCCGCGCGGAGGCCCATAGCATATAAACCTTGTGGGGTGTAGATAAGCGATGTAGGAATTTGAAATTAATAAGACGCAGCCTATAGTTAGGTGACAGAACCCTCATATGCGCACAGCATTTCCTCCACACTTTCTCAGAAATGGTCTCACCAACATCTGCCTCCCATCGAGCCCTAGCAGACATTTTGGTTCCACTCTGCTGACCTTGCAAACAATTAAATATCTTGGTAATGAGCTTGCACGACGACTGCGCGTGACACAGCACCTCCAGAGCCTGGCATACCAATGGGGTCTCGGGGAGGCCAGGGAAGCACGCGCGTAACATCGCGCAAGCACGCAATACATACAACCGATGCAACGCATTAGCATGTCCATCCCCGAGAGCAACCTCCTGGGAGACCAACCGTCCATCCACAAACCAGTCACCTAATTCGGTTAGACTCGAGTCACCGAGGAAGTTGCGCAACCTCACATCGCGAAAGGGAGCGAAGAGCTCACGCACACCAGCACAGCACAATAGGGCGGTCCAAGCCCTGGCAGTACAAGCCACGATGTCCACTCCGCGCAACCTGGGCCCGAGGGGTTCCCAAGGACGCGAGACAGTCCATCCGGCCACACCGCATCACTTTCAGGTGCAAAATGCAGTAAATAACAAACAGGGCGTATCCAATAATACACAAAATGAGCCTGAGCACAGTGATAATAGAGCTCCAAGTCGGGAGCAGCAAGGCCACCCAACTCAAAGGGTAACGTCAACTTCTTCCAGGCAATTCTGGGCTGGCCACCTGCCCAAACCAGCCGTATCAGAGCAGAACGAAGGTGCCGCAAAAAGTTTGCAGTAAGAATGAGGGGGAGATTCACAAACAGGTACAGGAATTTAGGCAGCACTACCATTTTAGCAATAGCAATATGCCCTATAAGCGAGAGTGGCAGCGAATGCTATACCTCAACCCTGTCTTCCAGCCACGAGATAGCCGTACCGTAATTGGCCAACCAAAGTGTCTCCACATATCGTACTGGACCATCCGTCCATCCAATCAGATAACGGGGAGGAAAGCTCGCCGTTCCCGCAGAGAGGGGCATCTCTACTGATTTGGACCAATTAATCGCAATGCCAGAGAAAGCGCCAAATCGCACTATCTCTTCTAGTAGTACATCAAGATTTATGCGCGGCTCGCGAACATACAGTGCAATATCATCTGCGTACATTAATATTATTATAGACCGCTGCCGAAACGGCAGCCCTCTATTATTATGATGTTGTCTCAGGCACACCGCAAATGGTTGCATCGCAACTGCGAAAAGCAGCGGAGATAAAGGACAACCCCGGCGAGTCCCCAGAGCCATCCGAAAGAGGCCAGATATATTTCCATAGCGGTGGGTTCTGAATACAACAAGCGGATCAATTGCACAAATTGCACACTCATTTCCACTCTGGCAAGCAACATAAGCATGTAATCCCATGCCAACGAGTCGAAAGACTTAGTGGGGTCCAGAAACAACGCCGCCACATCCTCCTCGGCCTCGATTGTGCTTGCGACCGCGAAGTACGTGCGCAAATTATGAGACGTAGATCTACCTGGCACAAACCCAGACTGGTCCGGTAGCACTAACTTCGGAAGCAGCGGCTGCAGCCGTGCCGCTATCATCTTGGCCAAGATTTTATTGTTGATATTAATCATCGAGAGCGGACAATATGAGTCACAGCAATGTGGATCCTTGCCAGGTTTGAGAATCGTAACAATCAAGACCTCACGGAGGGAGGTGGGGAGAACCCCAGTCTCCATATACTCCGCATAAACCTCCAAGAGATGAGGACCAAGAATATCAGAGTATTCCTTATGAGACGCAGGAGTCAATCCATCCAAGCCAGGGGACTTATCTCCAGGCAGACTACGAATCGCCGCTTTGACCTCCTCAACTGAGAAGGGGGCATCGAAATAAGACCCATGAGCATCATCAAACCAGAGTAAAGAAATCTCAGAGAAGCAATCCTGTGCTGCCTCGACGTCCAACCGGGAAGGCTCTGCATACAGATCCGCAAAGAATTTGGTAAAAACCTGCATGGCTCCATCCGTCCCCACCACACGTTCACCCTCCGCACTGTCTATTTCAGTAATATAAATACTGGCCCATGGCTTGCGTAGCATGTGCGCCAGCGTGTACCCGGCCCTCTCTCCCTCTGCGTATCGCCTCGCCCTGGCAAACTTTCCCAAAAAACAAATCTCCTGCAGAGAGACGTCCTCGTATAGAGACACAGCACTTTGCAGAGCCGTAAGCGTAGCACCCAACCAGTCTGCCACCAGGCGCCGCTCCAAGTCCACTATCTGCTCCTCTAAGACAGCCAACTCCTGCCGCAGCATCCTTAATACGCCATGCTGTTTTGAGAGGCATACCCCACGAATTACCAACTTAAAAGCCTCCCATAATGTACCAGCCGAACTGACGGACCCACAATTCTCAGCAAAATAATGAGTAATGCCCTCGCAGACCTCCTCTCGAAATGCACCATCCCGAAGCGCCCCATGAGGCAAGCGCCACATATATGCGTGCCCAGGCCCACCAGGCACTGCCAGCACTAACTTGCGCCGGTGAGTGGTCCGAAAAGGTACGCGCCATGTGTTCCACCGACTGCGTCCCGAGCTCCACGTCACTCATACCCAGCCAACGACTGATGCAGGACCAGCTGTTGTGATCATAATTAACACACGTACCCTCTCTTGCAGCCCCATGCTTCGCCCTCCATAGATCCACCAAGGCACCCTCAGCCATCACAGATGACAGAGCCTTAGCAGCAGCAACGTGCTGCACCCTGGCCAGGCTTTCGCGATCCGCCCCGGATCCAAATTCACATTAAAATCCTGACCCCAGATCACAGCGCCGCTGCTCAGTGACTCAACCAAGCGCCACAATTCACAAAAGAATTCAGGGTCATCAGTATTAGGGCCATAGACTGAGAAAAGTCTGCAAGCTCTAACTAGCAGCGTGCCACTTAACAAGACATATGTGCCTTTAGGATCCACTATTACTTTCTGGGTACCCCAATGCAGCCCCTTACGCAGCAGAATCGCCACTCCCCTTGCATAGCGCGAGAGCACCGCACTGTGGTATTCACCAATCCAGCCAGCCTTCAGCCGATTCTGCGTAGCTGCCACTAAATGAGTCTCCTGTAACATACATATATCATTTTCCTGGCACTTTACATAAGCAGACATGAGCAGCACCTTACGCCCATCATTCAAGCCACGCACGTCCCAGGTGAGATAACGGAACAATGTCACATTCCCCAGCACCATTGCATCGTCCTAGCAAGGGTATAGCACATCCACAACATCCCACCATGCCCGCCAACCATATACAAGCCGAAGAAGGGAAAGAAAAGAAACGTAGGAAGAAGAAGAGAACAGAACATGAACAGACCCAACCCCCACCCACGCAGACCTCCCAAATGGGTCAGAGCAAGGAACCCACCCCCCTGAACAACAATAACCCCGTTCGTAACAAATAGCATAGGAAAGGGACTCATCCAAGGGGCGAGTGCCAAGCCGTCCATCCCACCATCCCAAACTGGACAGGGAAGGAGGGCAAAGGGCCCAAAAGGAAGTCAATAGTGCAGATATCACAATAACCGTACACCCCAACAGTTACGGAGAGCCAACCCCGGTCATCAGCACCCATTACGATTTAGTCATTGTCACTTTAAGCTGCTCGCTCAGCTCCGGGGGCATCCGGGTCTGCCGCCTCCGACATCTTAGGTACCGTTTTGGCAAATTTAGCTGCCAGTTCCGGGTCTGTAAAAAAATGCAGCTTACCCCCATGCTGTACCCTCAGTTTTGCAGGATACATAAGAGAGAATCTAGCTTTCTGTCTGACTCAGAGTGCGTTTAATCGGTAGAAAGGCTCTATGTGCAGCCTGTACACTGGGGGTGTAGTCTGGGAAAATGTTGAATTCAGAGTTCTTGTAGATCACCGGTCGCCGCTCCCTGGCCAGCCTAAGGACAGTATCCCTATCACGATAATTCAGCAAACGGACAATGATGGGACACAGCAGAGTACCAGGCAGAGGTCGGGGTCCCAAAGACCTATGAGCTCTCTCTACCACCAGAATCTGGGAAAGCTCACCAGGGAAGAGGTCAGAGAGCATGCCCTCCACAAAGTCCTCCATTCTACCCATGTCTGTGGACTCCGGGAGGTCAACTATTCGGATGTTATTGCGGCGCGCCCGTGCCTCCAAATTCTCATTTTTATTACGTAAAACTTCCAGCATGCGTTCCATTCGGAGCAATTGTTCCCGATCACCATTACGTTGATCCTCCAGCTACGATGTACGCGTCTCCAGTTGGTCAAACTGGGAGTCATGATCATCCACCATGGCCTTAATTCGGTCCAGCTGCTCATTCAGATGGTCAAGCTTAGCGTCAATGCCTGCAAGGCTATTCTTAAGGTCCAGGAACATAGCCTTGACCGAAGTATCCGGGGCCCCTTCCTCAACAGGCGCATCTCCCAGCTGAGAGGCAGAAAAGCCACCCCTCTTCTTTCCACCATCGAAGGTGAGCTTTGCCTGTTTATGTTCAGCTTTGCCCATTCTCCGCGGCTGCCAGGGCACAACTGGAAGGGAACGCCCAATGGTATATGTCCTGCCTTGCCTGGTCGATTATTTTAATGAAATATATTTTTAGTACGAAAATCATCGCTACATGGACAAAGGAGCTCTTGACAGGCAATAAAAAAAATGAACTACATATGTAAATTTGACCGGAATAGACAGTAGACGCAAAGGAATACAGAATTTGACATTATGATACTCTCAGAACAGTTAAATTTTCCGGTCTTTACATGAGGAAAATATGTTAGTGGTGAGACAGAGTTCCTCGGGCAAGGGTTCCAGCCTCTTGGCAATGGACAAAATAAGGCCTGGGTCAGCAGTTTGGAGGGGTTCCTTTCAGGAATCCAGGAAATAGTAATGATGTACTACTCTTGCTCTTTCTCATCTTGTGTGGAGCTTCCCTGTCAAATACCCGAGATTGCCAAGATGTAGGGGTTTGTGGGTCTTCAAAGCCATTTTAAAGCAGGTTCTGGCTTTAAGGGGAAAACATTGGGTGGCTCTTAGAATGAGGATGATGTGTTGAAATGTTTGCTTATGAGTGTTAATGAAAGCTATCATTTAAAGAAGATTGTTGTCAAACCCTTTGTGACTATTTTGGAGTATATTGCCTTTTGGGGTTATATGGCATCTTTATAGTGTTAATTGTTTATTCTGACTATCTTCTCTATGACGGTGTTGGTAATGGTGTTTGCAATTGTATTTGAACTTGAAAATGTCAGTTTTAGAGGTGGCTTGGCATAGGTATTAAGAGTTAGAAAGATCGTTCTGATATGGTATGAGGCCTCAATTATTACAAAGTGTTTGTCTTTGCAAATAGAAGTAGATCTTTGTGTTTTTTTAACTTTGATTTTCTGTGTGAGTGTGTAGTACTTGATAAGTCTGTGTTCTTCTGCAAGTTTTGTCTAGTTTTGTGGTTGTTGTCTTGCAGATCTCATGTTATTTGTATTTTTCCTCGTAGTCTTTTGTACCAAGGATCTAGTTTATAGATGGCGTTCAGAATGAGAATATAGTAGTAATCACTAAGATCTTCATTGCATTGGGGGTATGTTTTTGAATGTTTCTGATTCTTGAGATAATTGATGAGTACAGGTGGAGGGAGTAGAAATTGACGGAGAGAGAGTAGATTAGCAAAGTTTTGAAAAATGAAGATTTTGTAAGGCTTTCTGAGAGTGTGTTTTAGTTATATTGCAATATAAAATTGCTCTCCTGGAACATTGCTGGGCTCACTTCCAAACTAGTCTCCCCTGATTGGGCACAGTCCATTGACAGCCATGACCTTTGCCTTTTCCAGGAGACCTGGTGTATTAAGCCAGTACATCGAATGGGTTATACAGCAAAGCTGCCATAACCATGGACAAGGGCAGGTCTTCAGGGGAGGGGGGCTGAAGGGGTTGTCAACCTGGGCCAGTACAGTGCTCACCTGTGAGGTGGAGGAAATACCAATTACCACCCCTGATGTTTTGTATGTTTCCCTCACATTCCCTCAAGTTACCTCTTATATTTGCAATCTACATCTCAGGCCTGGAGCACGCAATAGAAATTCACCAATTTCAGAATCACTAAGTACAGATATGGCCTCTGCCTTAGTTGACGTCAGGAAACTTTTAGGAGGGGACCTTAATTGTCAATTCAGATCATTAGACAGTATTATTGAGGTAGTCATCGAGGAAAAAAAAGATTAAATCTGGTCCATACCCCCATTGACCATCCTCCCCATGTAAAGCTGGTCCCCCCTGGCATTACAAATTAACACCATTAACCTGTATCTGGGCCTGCATGCCGCCAATGGTAGAACTATCTCTGATAGGGAGGATAAGTGTAATTTCCACTGCTCTTAGAGTACCAGGCTCATCAATTATATCTTGGTGGATGTGAGGGTCTGGCCACATTTTGTGGATATGGTGGTATTGACGAGGCAGGATAGTGACCATAATGCCTCAGTTCTCGATGTAGTGTTACTCTCCTGTTTTAAAATAACCAGCTCCACCAAAACCTTTTGTTTGGAGGCCCTCTATTAATATATAATATGCGTAGAGTAAAGTGGAGCAAGATGGCCCTTTCTCAAGAGATGGTTGAGGCAATACAAACTTGTAGTCAAGTATGGAAGGTCTTTTATCCCTTGATGGGGCCTTGGACCTCAGGCAAATTAGGAAAACGTTCACCACTATCTATAGTATCATGTGTGAGGGGTTCGGGAAGCTCTTTTATGTTGAAATCAAAAGGGCTGTGGGAAGAATAACCCTGCTTCTTGGTACAACCAAACTTGTAAGAGTGCCAGAGCAGTCCTGATGTTTGCCATTAGGAGGAGTGTGATAAAAGAATAGTGAGTGGCATGCATAAAAAGTGAACAACCAAGCAAAAAGGGAGTGGGAGGTTGAGAAGTGGGAAGGCCTGTTGGAAGCAGTAAGACAAGGTGACCAGCGTGCTTTCTGGAATATCGCCTGTACTGGCTCCAAAGAGGATTATTGCACAGTTGAAACCTCAGCAGTGGAAGGGGTCACCCACTTCTCAATCAATCAATCAAAGAGATTTATAGAGCGCGCTACTCACCCGTGAGGGTCTCAAGGCGCTTGGGGGTGGGGGAGGGGTATGGGGCTGGGTGGATCACTGTTTGAAAAGCCAGGTCTTGAGGCTCTTCCTGAAAAGTAGTAGGTTTTGGATCTTGCGGAGGTGGTTGGGAAGGGAGTTCCAGGCCTAGGGGGCAAGGTAGGAGAAGGACCTGCCTCCGGTGGTGGTGGGTTCGATGCGGGGGACAGAGGCGAGAGAGAGGTCAGCGGAGCGGAGGTGGCGTGTGGGCGTGTGGAAGGTCACTCTTTCATTAAGGTAGGCAGGGCTGGTGTTGTGGAGTGATTTGTGTGCGAGGATGAGGATCTTAAAGGTGATCCTTTTGTCTATGGGGAGCCAGTGGAGGGATCTGAGGTGTGGTGATATGTGTTCGTGTCGGGGGAGGTCGAGGATGAGTCGTGCTGCTGAGTTCTGGATACGTTGTAGTTTGTACTTGAGTTTTAGTGTGGTGCCAGCGTAGAGGGCGTTTCCGTAGTCAAGTCTCCTGCTGATGAGTGCGTGAGTCTTTCTGGTCTCTGTGGGGATCCACTTGAATGTTTTTTTCAGTATGCAGAGTGTGTTAAAGCATGAAGAGGTGAGAGCGTTGATTTGTTGGGTCATCGAGAGGGAGGAGTCCAGGATGATGCTGAGGTTGCGTGCGTGGTTAGCGGGGGTGGGTGCGGGGCCTAGCATGGTGGGACACCATGAGGGGTCCCAAGTGTTTTTGTGTGGACCAAAGAGGATTATTTCGGTTTTGTTGGAGTTGAGTTTTAGGTGGTTCGCTGTCATCCATGCGGCGGTGTCGAGGAGTGCATTGTGTAGGTTGGATTTGGTGGTGTTGGGGTTGCGGGTGAGGAAGAGGATGAGTTGGGAGTCATCAGCGTATGAGAGGATGGGGATTCCGTGGGGTTTGATTATGTTGGCTAGAGGGGTCATGTAGATGTTAAATAGTGTGGGGCTGAGGGAGGAGCCTTGGGGGACTCCACAGGTGATTTTGGTGGCGGGAGATTGGAAGGGGGGGAGACAGACTTTTTGGGTTCTGTTGGTGAGGAAGGAGGTGAGCCAATCCAGGGCTTTGTGTCTTATCCCTGCGTCGTGAAGGTGTGTGCTGAGTGTGTGGTGGCAGACAGTGTCAAAGGCTGCGGAGAGATCCAGGAGTATGAGTGCTATGGTTTCGCCCATGTCGACTCTGGATCTGATTTCGTCGGTGCATGCTATGAGAGCGGTTTCTGTGCTGTGGTTCTTGTGGAACCCAGATTGGGAAGGGTCGAGTGTGTTGTTTGTCTCGAGGAAGTGGGCTAGGCGTGAGTTGACAATTTTTTCCGTAACCTTGGCTGGGAATGGGAGGAGGGAGATGGGGCAGTAGTTGGAGAGGTCGTCTGGGTCGGCTTTGGTTTTTTTTAGGAGCGCGGTGACTTCCGCGTGTTTCCAAAGGTCTGGGAAGGTGGCGGTTTCGAAAGAGCTGTTGATTGTGGCTCAGAGTATGGGTGCGATGGCGGGGCTGGCTCTGTTGTATATACGGTGGGGGCATGGGTCGGAGGGGGAGCCGGAGTGAATGGAGTTCATAGTGGTTTCAGTTTCTTTGTCAGTGGTGGGGGCCCAGGTGGTGAGTAGGTTGTGGGGTGTGTGTGGTGGGTTTGTGTTTGGAGGGTGCGTGGTGTGTGTGGTGGATGTGTGTGGTGTGAAGCTGTTGTGTATGTCTAGGATTTTGCGGTGGAAGTGATCTGAGAGGGAGTCGCAGAGCGTTTGTGTGCGTGGGGTCTTGGTTGCTGGCCTTGGGTTTGGAGAGCTCTTTGATGATGGTAAAGAGTTCCTTGCTACTATGGGAGTTGTTGTCAATGCGTTCCTTGTAGTATGCTCTTTTGGCAGTGCATATGAGTTGGTGGTGGATGCGTGTGGTGGTTTTGAGGGTGGCGAAGTTAGTGGTGGTGGGTTCTTGTCACCAGATTTTCTCTGCTTTGCAGCATTTACGTTTGGATTCGTGGAGTTCAGTGGTGAACCATGGTGCGTTCTTGATATTGTGGGTGGTGATGTTTTTTTCTGAGGGGCGCAAGATTGTCGGCACAGGTGGTGATCCATTCGTTGAGGTTGTGTGCGGCGGTGTTGGGGCGGTTATGTTGGGGGGGGGTTTGTGCCAGTTGGTAGATTAGGCGCTCCGTGGGGATCTTGTCCCACATGCGGTAGGGGGTGGTGTGATGGTGGTGGTGTTTGGGAGGTTTGTTGTAGGAGAAGTGGACGCATAGGTGATCCGTCCATTGGAGTTTGGTGGTGTGGGTGTAGGTGACGTGTTGGCTTGAGGTGAAAATTGCGTTGAGTGTGTGTCCGGCTGAGTGGGTGGGGGCTGTGACCAGTTGTTTGAGTCCTAGGTTGGATAAGTTGTCTAGGAGGGAAGAGGAGTTGTGATCGTGAGGGTTTTCCAGGTGGAAGTTGAAGTCGCGGAGGAGTATGTAGTCTATGGAGGTGAGACAGTGCGTGCTGATGGTGTCAGCGATGGTGTCACAGAATGGGGGGCGTGGTCCCGGGGGTCTGTATATGAGTGTGCCTCTGAGGGTGGTGGTGTTGTTAATGTGGATGAGGAAGTGCATGTGTTCTGCGTTGTTGAGGGTGTCGAGGGTGTTGGTGGTGACCTTGATGGTGTCTCTGTGAAGGATGGCGATGCCGCCTCCTGGTTTGTTGGGGCGTTCTCTGCGTTGGAGTTTGTATCCTTCCGGGGTGGCTATGGCTATGTCTGGCTTGGATGTGGGGTTTGTCCATGTTTCTGTGAGGAAGACGATGTCGGGTGAGTGTGATGTGATGAGGTCCCAGAGTTCTATGGCATGTTTGTGTAGGGACCGAGTGTTTAGTAGTAGGCAGTTGAGGTGGTTGCGGGTGGTGTGTGATAGTGTTTGCGGGGATGTTTGTGGTGTTGTTGAAAGTAGAGGTGGCCTTGGCGTGGGGCTTGTGTAGGTTGTGGGGTATGTTGGTAGGTGCAGGGTTGTTGTGCGGGGGCTGTTGTGTTTGGTATTGGTGTGGGGTGCATGGGGGGTGGAGCAGGAGAATAGGCAGGTGAGACAGGAGAAGGGGCCTTGTGTGTGTGTGTGGGGGTGGTTTGGAAGCAGTTGAGGCGGACTCCGGGGTTAAGGGAGAGGAGAGAGTGGGGGTGGTAGTGTAGTCTGGGGGGCTTTTGACTGGGGGACTGGCGCTGGGCGCGGTCCGGGCGCGGACGGGCGCAGACGGGCTTGCCTCTGGCGCGCCTCCGGCGTGGCCACGCAGCACCCGCCATTAAGAGGGGGAGGTGGGAGGGAGGGGCAGCTGGGAGGCGGGCGGGAACGGGAGAGCGAATGGGGGCGGGAGGGGGCGTGGAGTAAACAGAGCAGGGGGATCGCACAAGGGTTGAGATGGCCCGGCGAGGTAGAAACAGTTTAACATTTAACCCTATAATTGAAGTGGAAAATGCCCACATGACTGATTTTAGCAGGGTCATTATTGATACCAGGGCAGTAGAGAGAGAAAGGGAGGAAATCACCTTTATTATGACCCAGGAGGGGAGATCAGCGATTCTAAAGATCATTCCCAACAAAGCTCCGAAGCCTGACAAAATCCCTGGTGACTTTTTTCTAAGCAATATAGATGAATGGAGTTCATACTTTTCTCTGCTTTTTAATGCCATCCTAAAAGGGGCACCAATTCCTCCAACCTGAAAGGGGGATGAAATTAATCCAATATGCAAATAGGGTCCCCCTACACTGCGGTCTAACTACAGACCAATAAGCCTGCTAGACAGCTTGCAAAAGCTGTTTAGCAGAATTCTTTTGGAAAGTATTCAAGACTGGATGGCTTCAAAAGACATTCTTACTCCTTTATAGGCATGCTTTAGAGGTTGCACCAGCACTCTGGGCCAGGCTTTCAGCCTCCATCTCCTCTTTTGGAAAACAGTGACTCTTGGGGGCGGCCAGCCATATGTAGTATTTGTAGACCTCTGGTCGACTTTCAACCTAGTCCCCAGACCTTTGCTCTGGCAAATTCTGTCAGACATAGGTGTTCCCGCTTGTTTTTTGGCCATTATAGTAAGGCTGCATGAACACAACTATTCACAGGTGCGATGTGTCTAACTGAGTGAGATGACAGAGAAAGTTTCCATCACTCAAGGGGTTATGCAGAGTTCTGTCCTTGCCCCCACTCTTTTCACCATTTATGTCAACGGGAAAGTAGCTCATCTGAACCATTGTGAAGGCAATAGCCCAAGTCTGACAGGAACCAGGGTTCCCACCCTGATGTTTGCAGACAACACTCTGCTACTTTCTAAGTCCCCTATGGGGTTGTAGAGGATCTTGGATAGTTTTTACATTTTTTGTAGTTGGTGGGAGTTGGAAATAAATGTGGTAAAAAACAACTATATGGTTTTCAATCCCTGCTGTTCCACCAGATCCAGTCCCAGGCTCAAAGGCGTGCCCTTGGAGTGAGTGCACACCTTTGAGTATCTTGGGCTGATTCTTACAAAGCAGCCGGACTGGAATAACCACATTGATGGGGGTAGGGTCAGATTAGAGCAACATAATGGGAGTTTGATAAAAATGCAATGTAGATATCAATTTTGTCCAATTCTACCAGTGTTACTAATTTACAAACAGCCGACGTGAAGGTGCTGTCCTTTATGAGCTAGACCTCTGGGGTGACAAGGACTCTGCAGACCAAACAGTAGTGGAAAATAATTTGTTGCTATATGTGTTGAACCTACCTGTTAGCACCCCTCTTCTCCCACTAGAATTGATATGAGGTTGAGGCCAATTTCTGAAGGGATAGGCATCAGACGAATCCTTTTTTTGTAGGAGGATTTGGGCCACTGGAGCATCTTTCCTATCGCTAGGGGTTAGAAGAGATCCTGAGCCTTTCTGGCCCCAGCAATATACCATAGAACAAGTATGTCAGATAAATCCTCATAAAGTCAGGCAACAGAATACTTTGGGATGACCCGTCATCAGCTCTGTTTATTAGTAAGATAACCATCACGGACAACTACGGCCAGTATATACAAAGCCTATTAAAGGCACAACCCTCCTTTGGGTCCCTGACCGATGCCTTACTCCTGGTGAAGGATGCCTTTCTAGTGGAGCAGTTTCTGGAAGAGATAGAACCTACGTCCTCCTGGAAATTCTATCTTCAATTCCACTTCAGCACGATACTCCTTTATTCTTCTACCTATAGGTGGGTTCGGACAGGTGACCAAGTCAGACAGACGTCCACTCTTGTGAGGATATCAAGGAAACAGAGGAACATCCCCTGTTCTTCTGCCCAGCCTACTTGAAAGGGAGAAGAAGGTGGTTAGTCCAGCTGCGCCGTAATTTGTGGGTTAGGAAATACACTGAGGCACTCCAATTACTGTAATACAACAGAAGGCAAACTATTGTCTTTGCTGTTTCACAATATTTGCAATCAATGATGAGGATTAGGTAAAAGATGTGTCTGTTAAATACTGCCTCTGTTTCTCAAGAGTCCGGATGTCCCAACTGATCCTGCCCTTAAGGTAGCAATTGCACTTTACTGCCCTGAGCTACAATGTTAACATATGTATGTTTTTTTATGTTTTAATGTTACTCAAGAAAGGACCAGTTGTACCAATTGTTTTCAAAACTTTTATTGGTAATAACTGTTGGAAATCGCCATTTATGCAGGGTTATCCCCAGACGTTCTGGTTCAGACGTCCTGTTTTTGATCCTGTGCTGAATTTCATTTCTGCTGGCTTTAGGACTCTGGGCATTTTACCACTGCTGCCCAGTGCTAAAATGCAAGTGCTCTCTGCCTAAATGGTACTGGCAATTGGTTTATCCATGATTGGCATATCTGATTTACCAGTAAGTCCCTAGTATTGTGCACCAAGTGTGCCCAGGGCCTGGAAATCAATTGCTACTAGTGGGCCTGCAGCACGATTGTGCCACCCACAGGAGTAGCCCTGCAAACATGCCTCAGGCTTGTCATTGCAGTGTCTGCGTGTGCAGTTTTAAACTGACACTTCAACCTTGCAAGTGCACCCACTTGCCAGCCAAAACCTTCCGTTTTACTACATGTTTGTCACCACTAAGGTGGGCCCAAGGCAGCCCCATGGGCAGGGTACAGTGGATTTAAAAGGTAGGACATGTACTGGTGTGTTTTACATGTCTTGATAGTGAAATACTGCTAAATTCGGTTTTCACTATTGCAAGAACTATCTCTTCCATACGGTAACATGCGGATTGCTTTGAAATATCTGTTAAGTGTAATGTCAGCTAGAGATATGGAGTTTGGGGGTTTCTGAACACACAATTTAAAAATTCATCTTTTGGTGAAGTTGGTTTGTCATTTGTAAGTTGGAAAATGACAATTTTAGAAAGTGGGCATTTTCTTGCTTACCCATTCTGTGCCTCTACCTGTCTGTGAACTACACATCTGGGTCAAGCTGACGGTTGGGCTGTTTGTGAATTTACTCTAGACAGTCACGCAAAATCTGCCAGCACCTGGGCTCTCTTGGTTAGAGACATGACTTGCCAAGTGGTGCCAAATCTAGTCCCTGGGATCTTGGGAAGGAGTTGTGGTATAACCAAGAAGAAAAAAAGCACATCAACTCTAGAACGACTCCAGAATCAGCGCTGCTCTATGAATGCGTGCCGCTGCCTGCACCGGAGCTGTGGTCCCTCCTAAGTGCAACAACTACGAATGATGCCGCTGGCACATTGCCACTGCAGTGCCTCAGAATTCCTGCCACAGCGTGAGTCCTGTGTGCCATGTCACTGACGTCTGTGGCACTTGATTCCAACTCCACCACAGCACCTGTGGCTATGGTGTGATCACGCCACTTCGAAGTTGACGCCTCATATCTTTACCTGCTGGACTCATTGAGCCCACCATGTTGTAAGGAACCAATGCAATGCCTCATCACTGATGTCGCATCACCTTCCCTGCAACCGTGAGAAACCAACACCACACCTCCTCTGCCTAACAGTAAGGAAGCAATGCCTCACCTCACCTGTAGCAGTAACTAGCTGATGCCGCACCGGCTCCAGGGACGCCTCACCTCCCCAACTCCTTGCAAAATCTTTGTTTCCTCATCATTTTCCAAGGTACTATACCTGGGGTCCGTGCAACTCCATAACCGGCCTGCTCTCCCCTGCGAGTGATGTTGGACTGTTAGGAGTGACTCCATCAAGACGTTGTGATAACCCCAGTAAGAGCTATTGTATTTCTAAGCGCTATACTAAGATTTAGGGCCGGATTATGACCTTTGCGGATGGGATACTCTGTCACAAACGTGATAGATATTCTGCCCGCTGTTTTACAAGTTCCATAGAACATAATGGAACCTTTTATATGGTGGACGGGATATCCATCACGTTTGTGATGGAGTATCCCATCCACCAATGTCATAATCAGGCCGTTAATCTTTGAAAAATCGTATCTTTGCTTGTGTATGTTGGATTTTTGTTGTTTTGGTCTTGTTTTATTCGGATAAATATTGGCTATTTGTCTAAAGTGGTGTGGAGTACTTTTGTGGTGTTTTCACTGTGTTACTGTGTTTGTGTACACATACTTTATACATTACCTCTGAGATCAGCATGATTGATTGTGCCAAGCTACAAAGGGGTTGAGCGGGGGTTATCTCAGCTGTGTGGCTCCCTTACCCTGACTAGAGTCAGGGACCCTACTTGGACAGGGTTCAAACCACTGCCATCTAGAAACCCCATTTTTGACACTGGTGGCCACATGTGGAGGGTAGGACTTGTATTTTGTACTTTACATACAGCAAATGGTGTACACTACTTCCATATCCCAGACCATTACACCCCAACATACTGGTCAGATGTTTCTCTTTTTGCAACTTTTGTTTGATTCACAATCATGTCTCAGTCTGGTGAGCCATCAGTTGAAGCTACAGAGTTGGTGTTCGAACAGGAGAAGTTGGAAACCTGCCTCAGCTCAAAACATTCTGCAAGGAGCTCCAACATCCTATTAAAGGCCTCACTAAAAAGGAGGAGCTGCAAAAGGGACTGAGAGGTTGGTTGGTAGCAAAGGAGGCTGATGAGCACACAGGGGAGGAGAATGCTATTGTGGAGGGAGAGGAGCAAAAGTTGCATAATTATTTGATGGAGAATCAGGATCTGCCTGGGAGGAGGGCACCTTCCAAGCCAAGCAGTAGTCTTTTCTCAACAGGTCTGACCCCAGAGGAGCTGCAGAACAGAAGGGAGGCTAGGAGGCTCCAAACAGAGCTGCAGAAGCTCAAGATGAAGCATTAGGTGGAGTGTCAGTTGGAACTAGCCAGGTTCAAAAGAGAGGCAGAGAAAGAGAAGATCGCAGTGGAGAAAAAGAAAATTGCCACCCATTTCTAACAGTGACCAATTGTTTGAATCTTATAGTAGCATCTGCACTTTACTGCACTGGGTAAGAAAGCCAATACATGTATATTTTCTGTTGTTTTAATGTGCTTATGATAGCTCTAGCTGTACTGATTCTCATTTAAATGTCATTGATGATAATTTATTGTTTCATAATTATTTGACTTGCATTGAATTGCATCCAATTTTACCACAGGAAATTGACTGCTTTGATGCCAATTGTTTATATAATAATTTTATTAGTTTTACCCTGTATGTCTGTTATTTGTTCTTTTATGGTTCTTAGCTGAAATAAAGATTATGATGATGATATTCCAAGGTGCATTGAGGTCACCTATGCAGATGAAGATTTAGTAGAAATTCATCACGGTGGTGGGGAAATCAGTGAGTTGCTAAAAAAGTCTGCTTTATGCTCTAGGGGATGAAACATTATATGGTAGCAGATGATGTTCAGATGATTAGGTCAATCTAAAACTGACAGAATTTCAAATATGTAGATGGATAAAGCACTTGATATTCTGTAATTCTACTTGTTTTTTTGTACAACAGCTATGCCTTCTCAATTTTTGTGAATATTATCTCATTGCAGGAGAGTGTAACTAGATGCTACTACTATGTCACGTAATTTCGAGAAGGTGGTATAGAACCATATTTGAGTAATGAACAGAGTTAGATTGTGAGATGAAGTGGGATCAGATATCTCATAAGCATGTGCACAAGGTGACCTCATGCTGACTAACATGTATTTTAGACTGGGGAATAAAAAGAGGAAGAATGTTACCATCAATAATTGGAGGCAAGAAATACATGGAGATGCACAACAATGAGCCTCATCGTGGAGAGGCATACATTTTAGCACTGTTACCCAGCAGTGACTGAATAGATAAAAACATGTGCTGCTACCTTAAGAAACCTAGCAACCTATTTTGTCAGACTCCACTGTGTTGTTCTTGCCTCGTTTAGACTGAGGTTGGACAATAGAGGATGCAGGCCCTTCAATCTTCACAGACTGGTATAGAAGCGGGCATATCTATAGCATTTGTAACCTGTGTTCGGCAAGCCCTCATTACTCCACTTTTCCCTGCCACCATTCATTATTCACTCACAAAACTTGGAAGCAGACAGAAGAGAGGTGTGGGTGGCTTCATTCAGTTATTCTCAAACCAGTGGTATGTAATGAGTGGCAGTTGGAAGAGAAGCACTTGCCTCACAGTGCTTACAGAGAGGAAGCAGCAAGGGTGAGCATATGCACCTCAGTGTGCTGCCTCAGGAAAGAATATGGCAACATCAGACCATCAAGCACCACAATTCACACAGTTTAACAAATACAAGGGTGACCAGTATCACACATAGGCAGGCAAGCCTCAGTTCAGTCCTGTAACATTAGCGAAACCTTTATGTGTGCAGCAAGAGATTTTCAGTTGATCGTTCAATCCCACTATCATAGCCACATTGATAGAAGCAAAGACATGTAGCGCTCAGGGTCAGCTGTTGCAAATCTCAAGAGGAGAGGTGGGGAGAGGGATGGGGGGAAAAACAACAACAAAATAAAAACTTACCTTATGCTGTCGCTGACGCCCCCTGCCGCGTTGCTCCTCTTCCCTCCCTCGATGTGGTGTCCCAGCATTCACTGAGACACCAGCACAGCCTCCCCATCAATCTTGGTGCTGCTTTCATGCTAAACCTAGCATGAAAGCATCATCAGGATTGGTCTGAACAGCTTGGACTGCTGCTCCGACACAAACCTGGGGGCTGTGCAGTTTCTCTAGGCCGGCTGTTAAACACAGCTGGGCTAGAGAAACCTAACTGCACATGTGTGTTTGGCCGGCCTGAAACGGCCAGCCAAACACACATGTGCACTTAGGTGCACTCTCTCCTCACCCCCCTCACCTCCCGTGGCCCAGCCTGCCCCTCCCTGACCATGCCTGGCTGAGCCCGCAGCTGAAAGATTAAACAATAATTAATTATTGTTTTATCTTTAAGTTCCTGGCATAGCCAGTGGGGTGACGCACCTTTGTCATTGCAAAGGAGCAGTCCCTGAAAGCGCTGAGGTAGCGCAAAAAAACTGTGGTACCTTATGCATCCTGAACATGACAGTAAACAGCATCATTCCAGCTCCCCCTACTGCAAAGCTCTCTAAAACAAAGGATTTAACTGGTGTGAGAAATGAAAGCATGTGCCAGCTCACTGTGGACAAGAAGGAGAAAGTGTAAAAGGAAGGGAAACAAAATACATATTTTGTAAGGATATTCATAGCACCACATGTCCTTGTGAGATGTAGAGTGGGGTGTCAGTTTGAGTAATAATTAAATCTGTAAGCTCATGTCAGAAATAAATACGTAGGATATGCTGGTAGGTAACCCCAATTTTGCGATTTGTTATTCATTCGAGTCTCAATGGAGACTTTAAGAAAATGCATTCAGGGCCGTTTCGTACAATGCACACTCCTAGTTTTGTGTTTGCATAGCAGTTTGTGACTGGTTTAGGAATTGTTAAAATTTAATGTCAGGCCCTAGATTCTTTATGAGGGTGGAGCCAGAGGGTGAGTGTTGCACATTGCACTAGGGTCTGGTGGAAAAAAAGTATTTGCAAGCAATTGATCTTGTATTTCTGAAAGTTAGAGCTCTTGGCATATTACTTCTATTTTCCCTCCACTGCTGTGAAAATGGCATTTTTAAAACTTGTTTTTGTATGCAGTGGAATGATGACATTTGCATTGCGCTATTTCCATTCTTATAACCTTGCAGCACTGGAGAACCACAAAAATGGGAAATAGGTTATGAGGGAGGGGACACAAGAGTAATATTCAGGCTGAAAAAAAATAAGTAACAACATCCTTGAAAAAGCAAACACTCATAGAGAATGCAAGATTAAGTAAAGCATATGAAATGTAAGCAGGAACAACATGGTTGTGTTAACGCTATTACACTTAAAATATGCTTGCTGAAAAAAACCTGCAACATTTACTGTTCTAGGGCCTAATTTAAGAGGCCACAGTGCCATCTTAGTGCCGCCGTAGTGTGATTTTGTTTAAGCTAAGGTGGCGCTAAAGTGGCTTTTTACATGCACCATATTTACAAAGTTCCACAATGCATGCATTGCACCACTTTGTAAACCCATGCGCCACATTAAGCATGCACCGGGCATAATGTATGCAAGAGGGGCGTACCCCTGTTAGGGAGTGATGAAAAAATGGTACAAAGAAGTCTAAACGATTTTCTAGTGCCATTATTTTCTCTACTTTTAATGCCTGCCCAGAGCAGGCATTAAAAGGGGGCATGCCTTTGCATACAATGGGCCTCTATGTACCCTGCGGAAGTAGCACCAAAATTTTGCCTCTACTCCTGCAGAGTACATCAATGGCGTCAGGAATTCTGACGCTGTTGCCTCCTACCCTGACCCATGGTGTGCTATATTTTGAATACGGTGCACACATGGTGGCAGTAGGGGGTGCGCTAAGGGGCGTAAATCTGCCCCCTAATGTGCACGAATCATGGAAAGGGTATAGTACCACAAGCTGTCACTAGGTGTCCCTTGGGACCTCTTTTGGCCACATAAGGTACCGCATCCTGTAATCTTAAATTCAACACATCCCCAATCGGGCGCCATGCTGAAAAATGAAGCACCCCCAAGTTTTACGTTGTGCATTCAGGTTACGGGGGAAAAAAGACAAGAGTAATTTGCTGGCTGAAAAAAAAAGAAAATGTAACAACATCCGGGAAAAAGCTAAATTTCATAGAGAATGCAAGATTAAGTAAAGCATGTGAAATGTAAGCAGGAACAACATCGTTACATTAACACTTTTAAACGTATCATATGATGGCTAAAAAAACCTGCACCATTTATTGTTCTAATGTTCACAAAGCAGGGAAAGAGTACAGTACCACAGACTGTGACTAGGTGTCCCTTGGGACCTCTTTTAGCCACATAAGGTATTGTACCCTGCAATCTTGAATTCAACACATCCCCAATGACTTTGGAGTGCTGTGCTGAAAAACTGAGCATGGTGCCCGTTGTGAGAAAAGTTTTACACTGTGCATTCAAAGAGCATACTATTCATGACTAGGAGCACTTCCAAGTGGCAAAATGTAATGAACGAACAAAAAAAGCCTATAAAAACAGGCTGCAATGAGGGTGTTTGGTGTATGATCTCTGTCTTTGAATGCTTATTAAATATGACCAAGATGACAGCCTGATTTGCAGCGAAGCTAAGCTTGGAGCAAGAATGCTTTACAAATGAAATGGAAGCTTTACCGAACATGAGCAGGAAAGCAAGAAAACAAAAGTCCCCCAAATAGCAGATAAACACGACAAAGGGTAGTTATCCCATGCTCCCAAAGAGAAAAAGGAGGGACAAAGAGGCATGACTGACAACAAGCAAGCAAGGATTTTAAAAAAATTACACTGAAACAAACAAGTGAAATTGCTTCAAGCCCACAGAACTATACTCAAGTATACAAGAGGTTGTACGCTAATGCTTGACCTAAAAAGTGCAAACAGGGTCAGAGCCTGTCCTAATCAGAAGACCACACATAGTGAAGCTGAAAATTTGGATGGAAATAGAGGTCCCATAGAATATTATGAAAGTCCAGAGGGGCTTGTTGATGCTGGAAAGAAAAGACTTAAGGCCAGATGTGCCAAACCTCTTCTCGGAAAATGGCACCTGGTATGTGATAAACACAATGCATTTCTCTGATCCACAAAATAGTGACAGTCACAGGCAAGAAAGAAAATAGTCATGCAGACTTCATGAGGGGGTTTGTCTTGCCTTTGCACATGCAAGGTAGTACATGCACGACGCAAGCACCAAATATCATTTATGAAGGCCCACTCAGCCACTTTGTGAGGCCCTGAGTGGCTTCATAAATCTGGAGTACAGCAACGCAATGGAAATCACTGCGTTGCTTTACTCTGCCCTGGGAAGGCATTTCATGGGCGTTGCATGGGTGTTACCATGCATCTCACATGGATTTTAAATCATTCCAGATTTACCAGAACTGGTAAACCTGGAAATGCACCAAAATGCTACTCCTTCCCAGGGGAGGCGTAACAAGGAGAAACATCTTTATTTCTCCTTGTTACTTCCTCTTTCTATATGTGCTGTATTTTGCAGCACACATAGGCAGAGGAATATACCTCTGGGGATTTGTTTTAGTGTAAGAAGGTGATCCTTCCTGTACAAAAACAATCCTGCATGCTTCAGAGCCACCCTTGCACCATGGGAGAGTGGGAATATTTGGAAGTGATGCTTGATTTCCTGACGTGGTCTGGATATGCCATGACATGTATGTGTGACAGTGTTCAGAAGTTCTCTGGGAAGTTCTAGAGTATGCTTTATGCAGTCTTGATTCAACATATCTGATTATTGAGCTATAGCAGGCTGTGTGTTATCCTCTTCTTTCTGCTGGAAAGCAGGTTTTCTTACTGCATGCAGAGGCTTTTCCAGGGCTTCCTGTATGTTTTGACATCTCCAAGACAAGGTCTTCTAGAAAAAACAAAGATAAAAAATCTGAAGCCAATGTGAATTAAGAATATTACAACTAAGAACAGAGGGCCTGATTTAGAGTTTGGCGGATGGGTTACTCAATCACATACGTGACGGATATGCCGTCTGCTGTATTACGAACTCCATAGGCTATAATGGGATCATAATACAGCAGACAGGATATCCGTCACATTTGTGATGGAGTACCCTCCTCTTCCAAATTCTAGATCAGGCCCAGAACATTTAAAGGGATAATGACAAATAGAAACATCAATCATATTATCAGTATAATGTTATTTTACGTAGAACAGGGTCCATAACACTGATTTAGGGAGTAATGATGTTAAAAAGGAATTTCTAGCAGGCTGGAATGCTGCAGCCACTCAATTTCAGTGTGAACTAGGATGTAAAGGATTAATTTTTCTGGGGCATAGCAAGAGCTGAGGCAGTTTTGTGATCAATTCTGCTGATCGTAGTAAGGGAAAGTCCAAAAGTAGATATAGTAGAAGGCTACTTCCAAATAATGCTCATAGGACCTGATGACAAAAAATTTGTAAAATTGCACTTTTCGTGTTACCCATGAACATCTACTACTTACTATTTATTCTATTTGCAATTCACAAACATTGCCACTAGTAAACCTGGAATGCTGCATCAGTCATTGATTTCCCACTGTGGTACATAGAATGTCTCAACATTTCCACATCCTGCTATTTCCGCAATACAGAATTATACAAAACAATTTCTCTGTGGAGAAACTCCTTTCCCTATACCTGCAACAAACGTTTGGCTCTTCAGTCCTCTTCCCATTGCTAGCGCAGATGTTTTAAATAAAATGTATCAATGAGTGTTCAAGTATTCTGAGTAATGGATTTGTGTAGAAAATATAATAACGTAGAAAAATAATGCGCACATTTGAAAATGTAATTACGATGAGTGCCCACCAATGGTCATGAAGTGTACTTATTAATAGTCTAATGCTATGAAATGTTGAGCATGTGTTTGGCTAATGTAGTAATATGTCATATTAAAGGTTATGTATTATGTATTAGCTTTATTAATTGTAGGCCATATTTTAGCGAAGGTCTTGGCCTACTTGCCAGGCCTCATGTCAAGCTGTATTTCTTAACGTTTTAATAAATAGTTGTCCTAGAGAGTTAAACTGTGATTTTCCATTGTATTGTTTAAATGTGCTCGTAGCTGAGAAGTTTTCTCATGAGGACCGACTGCTAGAAGATGCTGTTCTTGCTAAATGTTACATTATGTGTGTAATGTGTGTGAGACTTACTTTCTCCGGAGAAGAACAATGGAGACACTGACTGGAGTAGAAGCTGCAACATTATTGTTACTTGACGAGCTGGATGATGAGGACATTGCAAGACAACCAATCAACGACATGTGAACAGAGAAATAGTAGAATTCATAGATTTGGAGTTGTAGTTTTATTGGACAAAGTGTGAACATGCGATCCCTTGACCAATACGAATTTGGAGAATAGTTTTAGTGAGTTCAACTTAATGAGACTGCACCGAGAGGGGAGGGCTCATTCTTGCCCATTTTGCGTCTTGACAAGAGACATGCTTAACTTTATTGCTTAAAGACTGCATTTTCTGAACTTTGATGCTGAATCCTGATGCCTTGCTGATCGACTGATGTCCTGATGAAGAAGACTATCTTGTCTTGCCAATCCAAATGAGGAGAGGTATAACTCGTATCTATGTGTCTGTTATGCATATTTGCCTTTTCTTTCTAGGTACCAACTGCACTGTTTTGATAGAGCCATAGTTAAATGTTTTTCCAAATTTGTGTTACTAAATTATTTGCATGAAACCCAACATGCTGATGCTAATCTGATGTTAGTTAAGGATCATTACTAAAGAAATTCTGATAATAATAATGCTTAATGAATTTCTCTGCTGAACTTAAACGTATGTGATCACATTGATGCAGTTGACCTTGTTATTAATTTGCACCACAACCTTAGAATGTGTCCTAGTTCAAGCTTTGATTAGATTACGTTTCTTCCATCGCTTTGGACAGCCAGTATTGTTCCTGTATGTGTTTCATTTGATTTTGAGATTAATCTACATGACTTTAGCATTGTTAATATAGGAAAATAAATATTCTAACTTTTACTAAGTGGTGTGGTTATTCATGACTGAAAGGTCATGGTGCGTGACATATTACTGACTCTATTGATTATTACTGTTATTGAATATTGTTGATTGTTGATATTGTGTATTGGTTATTGATTATTAATCTGCATTTACTTGAATTATGGTGGGAACATCTTAATTGAGAGTCAAAAGGTTCCTCGACGTATTTGCGTCCCCTTGTAAGTTTACTTATTAAGTTCAGATGCGCTAACAGTGATGGTAGCAGACTGATGGTTTGTCTCCTTAAGAGCCCATCATAAATGCCCAAGAGATAGTCACAGAGGTACCTCCATCTCTGGTAGATTGATGATTTGGTCCTTTGAGAGTTCATTATTACTGAGATTTGGACTGTATTTTTCAATGATGGTAATTGGAGGAAATGTTTCCCTAAGTCCAGAAATGACTTTCCAAGAATATTGGATCTTGCTAACGGTTGTTTGTGGATGTTCTCGCCATTCTAGTGACAGTGTGAATGAAGTAGGTTGCGCTTGCACAGCTTATGCAAATCGAAGGTGAATTGTGAGGTTTGTGAGGGTTTAGGAAGTCAGTGTACTCCAAATGAAGTTGGAGAAGGAGTGTGCGTACTCCGCAGTGTGAGAGTAGGGAATTTGTCGAACTTCACATGTGTGTGGCGCTTTGTGCTAACAAATTGTCCACGTGCTTGTTGATGTGCGGACCTGCGTAGTCTAAGGCTCCGGAGTATATTGAAAAGTATATTGAGAAGTGTATGAGACACTTGGTTTTATGTTGTAATTTGTCTGGTTTACTAGGTTGATTGGGCATGGTCGACAAGTCAGAATGTGAGTCAAAGTGAGTGAAAGAAAATTTTGACTGAGATTTAGCTAGTCCTATATGCACCAGGACAGACCCACTGATCAGTTGAGAGTAGAATTTGCGGGTCGAATTTTGCTTGCAAATCTGGGAGACTAAAAAAGAAGGAGTAGCTATGAGTGCGGAGAGGCATCAGTAAAAAATCCATAAAGTTTCTGAAGCGATTGCGTTACCTTTCGTGTAGTAAACCAGCAGATTTGGTTTTTGGGTTTTTGATTAGTGCTCGCAATTTTGGCATTAGTTTGTGTTCATCTGAGTTTTGGAGGACAAGCCGCAAGACTTTGTCAGCCACAGTACATGTGAGTGTTACATCATTGGAGCCACGCTGAGATAGGTTGGTTAGTGAGAAGGGTTGCGCACGGATTGGCAGCCATCCGTGAGAGGCAATTGGTTGAGAAAGTAGGTGAAGTGAATTCTGGGATTAAAAGTCACTTCCTGATTTGATTTTTAATAACAAAAACTGGATCTTAGCATTTCCTACGAATGGGACATTTAACTTGAGGGTTTTGGAGCATTTAAGGATGGTGCTATGTGAATCAAAGCCCCTTCTGAGACCAGCAGAGTTTGAGGCATTGGTGACTTGGGAGCTAGTAGCCAGACAGCAACAGCAACAGAAATTCAAGAGGAGGATGAAAAAAGGCAGAAAAGACTTTAACAGAGCGTTTGGAGGATGGAGTCTTTGTACGGAATTAAGCTGTTTCCCGCAATTACGCAGGACAATGAGAAGGAAGGAAGGAAAGCTACTAGAAAGACTAACAGAAGTCCGTCCAAGAATAGGGGGGCTAGAAAGTCTTCAACAGGAGAGGAAAAATCCAATGATGATGAGTTTATTAAACATTTATTGAGAAATCGTCCACCACAATATGCAGCACATGAGAGTGGTCCGAGCACCAGTGCTGAGCTGACAGCTCCGACACAGGTAATGGGACAATGAGTTTGATGCAGGTTAATGCTAGCCTGACACAGAATACGATGCAGAGTGGTCTTAATGTGCTTACTACTCCTGTAGTGCAAAATCAGATGCAACCGCCACAGTTTCAGAGAATTTACCCTGATGTGCCCATTATGGAAACAACTTTGAACTTAATGGTGCCTACGGAACAGGTTCTCCAGAGACCAATGTTGGTTGAGACTGAGCCAACTCCAATTTTACTGCCTCAAGTACAGCCACAGGTAATGCTATGATTCACTCTAGTAACAGGGACACAGTCAGAGATGTCTTCAATGATGAATCATAACATGGGAGTTAGTGCCAGACCAACCCCAGATGCTATATCGCTACCTATTACTGTTGGTCCAGCCATACCCTTATTTGCACAGAAGAAACCTACTGTACGTGAGCAGAGTGCAATGCCCCAGAAGATAATGAGGGGAGGACATGATGAAAATGCTCGGGAAGTCTCTCCTGTGGGGCAGACTTTTGACGGATCAAGATCATTGTTAGACCTTAGTCCATATGTAGAACTTCCAGATACTGTGGTAGGGTCAAACGTTAGCCAGAGTTTGAAATTATTGACACCACAGACCTTGAATGCAGTTGCACAGCAGGTGCCACGAGTCCAAGCCAGCAACATTTTGTTGCAAGGATTGGCAACTCAGCAGTTGGCCGAATGATTAGACAAGCTGAATACCCTGCAGAGTGCTCCTAAGGGAGAAGAGTGTTTGAATTATGCTAGGCTAAGCATGGAACCCGGTGTACTCATTGAGGGAACTATGGGTGTGAACAGGTTAGAATCCTACACAGAGGCAGAGTTGAGATATTTGTGCCCGAAGATTATGAGGCAAGTGAGCAATGTTCATCAGAGACTAGCAGACCTGACCGAGAAGTATGGCACAGAAATAGTAAAAACAAAGCATTTGAAAGGGAGTTACAGATTAGATTTTGAGGTTAAAGATTTTGAACACCTGAGATCTGCCGGAATGAAGTCACACCTTAAGGAATTGCTTCAAAGTGCCCTGACCTGGGGAGCATGAGACAAATGGGAAGAGAGATGGGTGAAGAAAAGAGAAAAGTGTCAACACCAGAATATTACGCGCTCTATTGGCAACTAGAATGCAAAAACCCAGCACTCTCAAAACACTGTAATGTATGCATTTTGTTGATAAGTTGTGGATTAACCTTTTGCATTGCAGAATTCAATCCTGAAGACTGATTTTTAATATGCTTACAAATACTGTTCCTTTGCAATGTATTGTTGCAGGTTTTCAAAGTGTGTTAGGGTGTGGTCCCTTTCCAGGGTCTTCCAGAGACTTCCCTGCAGCATGCCTGGGCGTGGTTGAGGGCTGGGCCAAGACTCTATGAAAGGAGAGCCAGCCCAACTCCCAGTGCTCACTATTCAGAGGTCCCGGTGCAGAACAGCAGCTATTTCCAGAGTTCCTGTTCTGGTGGCCTATTTGATTTTCCAGTCCTCTGATTTTCATGCTTCATTGGTGAAACTTGTTCTTGGGCGGTAAGACGGTATTGGGTTTATCCCAACACCGTTTTTTTCCGAACTCTTGTATTCTTGATTCTGATTGTTTATTTGATTGACAACTTGCTTGGAACTCGTTGAGAATGTGCATTTGAGTGTTTGTGGTACTTGCATGGAGGTTTTGGGAATCGTCAAGACGCGAGATTCGTTTTGTGGAGGTGTAGAGCTTGTGTTTCATTGCGCGCTATTGTTTTTTAACTTGTACATGGGTGCTTATGAATCGGCAGGTTTGTGGTACTTGCATGGAGGTTTTGGGAATCGGCAAGATGCACGATTCATTTTATGAAGCTTTAAAACTTGTGTTTCATTACACTCTACCATTTATTGACATTTACATGGAGGCTATGAATCGTCAAGACGCGCGATTCGATTCAAGATAATTTTAAAGCTTATTATTTATGGCGCGCAACCATTTCTTGACATTTGCATGAAGGCTTACGAATCGGAAAGACATACGATTCGTTTCATGATGATTTAAACCTTGTTGTTTATTACGCACAACCATTTCTTGACATTTTTGCATGGTGACATTTAAATCAGTAAGGCGCGATTTTCACATTGAGCTTACTTCATGTTGTTCATTGTATGCTACCATTCTAGGATATTTGTTTGGTAGTATTCGAGTTGCTAAGTGTGTGATTTATTTCCTGAACTCATATCATGCTAGTCATTGAATTACAATTCTTCCACAGTGTTTATTATATATTAATATAAATATCTGCAAAGTGTGTAATCTGTGTTGATAAATTTCTAGAAAACACAAAAGGCCAGAGTTTCTGAATGTAATATTGTATGCTTCTATTATGCATTCTTAAAAGATTTAAAATTTAGTCAGAATATTGTTTCTGATTCTCATGTAAAGGAAAATGCTTGAATAAGAAAGTTTTCATTTAATTAATCTTGATTCCAGTACAGGTATCTGGCCATCTCGAAACCTAGTCATTTAAAAACTTCATTCTTAGATTATTCACGTTTTTAGAATGAAACTGCTTAAAATCATAGTCTAATATTGTTTTCAGGAGATATAATTTTCATATTGTGTGTTCTAACCTTTTTTCTTACTATAGGTCTCCTTCCCAGCTGTTCCCTTCCTAAATCCCCTCTTCCCCTCTTGAACTCTCTTAGCCTCTGTGATTTAGCTATCAGAGTCTTGGAGCTGTTCAGTGGTGGACGTGTTGGGAACGTGCGCAGACCCTGAGGATCTGGTGACTCTGACAGAATAGTGAGCCCACAAATTATTATCCTCCTGGTTTGTGTATGTTCTCAGCATGGCCACGCTAGACGAGTTAGTCAAGGCTATCACCCAGCTACAGGCAGAGGTGGTATCATCCAAAGAATTAACAACTAGCTTAGATGCGAAAGTGAGTCAGTTGCAAGATAAGGTAGAGAAGAAGCAACAAAGGGCCAGATGTAGGTAGCTGTTTGCATGTCGCAAACTGCGAAAAACGCAGTTTGCGGCATGCAAACAGCCTAACGCGATGCACATCCCCAAATTTGGGGATGCGACTCGCAAATAGGAAGGGGTGTTCCCTTCCTATTTGCGACCGCATCGCCATGCTGAGTTGCTTTGTGACTGCGAATGCGGTCGCAAACCAACTCGCAGTTACCACCCACTTGAAGTGGGTGGTAACTCATTCGCAAAAGGGAAGGGGTCCCCATGGGACCTCTTCCCCTTTGTGAATGCCGACAAAAAAATTTTTTCAGAGCAGGCAGTGGTCCTATGGACCACCTCCTACTCCGAAAAAACCGAAACCAAATGGTTTCAGAAGTTTTTCTTTTTGCAACTAATTTTCCTTTAAGGAAAACGGGCTGCAAAAAGAAAAAGAAAAAACTGCTTTATTAAAAAAGCAGTCACAGACATGGAGGTCTGCTGTCTCCAGCAGGCCACCATCCCTGTGAGTGCCTGGACTAGCTATGGGGTCGCAAAATGCGACCCACCTCATTAATATTCATGAGGTGGGTCTTTGCGACCCCATAGTGAGTCTCAGAAGGTGTCTGAGACACCTTTCTGCATACAATTTTGCGAGTTGCAAGTCGGTATGACTCGCAATTTGCAACTCTCAAAATTTTACTTTGCTACATCTGGCCCAAAGTCCCACAGGTGTGTTTTGGCCAGGTACTTCTTCTCAGGCTTCTGGATGTAATCCGACAAACATTTCTCTAAATGTTCCTTCAGCAATTCCTTTAGCTCCCCCAGAACGTTTCTCAGGTGACCCTTCGAAAGCGCAATCTTTCCTCGTTCAAGTGGGACTACACTTCACCTGCAGACCACATACTTTCCCCAATGCCCAGTCCAAAGTAGCTTTCTTGTTATCATATTTGGCTGGGGATGCAGCTACTTGGGCAATTCCTCTTGTGCGTAAAGATAGTCCCTTGTTGTACAACTGGAGAAATTTTGGTCGTGAGTTTGAGAGAGTTTTGATCGTAGAACTGTAACTCAGTCAGCAGATCGTGAATTATTAGATTTACGCCAAGGGAATCAAGATCTAGTATCGTATTTAGCCAATTTTAATCGGTTGGTTGCCGAGACATCCTGGCCTGAAGAAAAACAAGCGGTTTGGTTTTACCAGGGACTCAAAGAGGAATTAAAAGATATCTTAGCGCAGATTGACCCACACCCGACAGACTGTCAAGAATTAATAAACCTTGTTTTGAGGCTTGATCATCGTTTAGCAGAACGTAAAGGAACGCGCAACAAAATTGAAAAATATTCATGGCGTATTCATGATAACAGAGACTCAAGAATTCAGAAAGAGAGAGCGCCGGAACCAATGGAAATTGGAACCATCAGAAGACCTTTGACAAAAGAGGAAAAGGATTTACGAAGAAAAAATTGACAATGTCTTTATTGTGGGCGGGAGGGTCATTTTGCCACCAATCAAACCAAAGAACAAGCAAGGTTCGGTTCAGAAGGTCGCAGCCAATACACCAGTCGAGTTGGAAAACTAAAACACCCGAGATGCAGAGAAGGGTTGCTCTTGGGTGTCACTGTGGACCCTTCACAATCTAGGCATCTTAAACTGGAAATAAGAGTTCAGGTCAAGAAAGAGAGTTATTTCATAAAGGCTCTAGTCGATTCTGGGGCTACTGGGAACTTTGTTGATATCCAATTGGTTTGTGCATGGGGGATCCCATGTATTGAAAAGAAAACCCCAGCAATCATCCAGGCAGTCGATGGAAAACTCTTGACTGGAGGCCCAGTAACTCAGCAGACTATCCCCTTGTCAATGATTTGTGAAGATAAAGATCAAAGAAAGAAACATAATGAGAAAATCATCTTTGACGTGATTCATGCTTCCCAATATGGGATTATCCTCGGCTTGCCATGGTTAACTCATCACAATCCAGAGATCAATTGGGCAGAACGAAAAATTGTGTTCTCATCTGAGCTATGTAACGAACAATGTCTCCAAAAGATTCAAGTACCAAAAGTTTGCAAATCTTCCATAGCTACTGCCGCAGAGAAAGAAATTTAATTGCCCAAACAGTATTCAACTTACAAAGATGTATTTGATGAGAAAGGCGCAGAGAATCTACCTCCTTATAGATCTTATGACTGCCAAATTGATCTAGCCCCAGGTGCAATACTTTCCAACTGTCGTGTATATGCCCTGTCAGAACATGAAAACCAACATTTACGAAAATACCTAGATCAATTTTTGGAGAATGGCTTCATTCGTCCCTCTAAGTCTCCTGCAGCTTCTCCTTTGTTTTTTGTTCCAAAGGCTAATGGAGAACTTCGAACTTGCATCGACTATAGAGGTTTGAACAAAGTCACCATCAAAAATAAATATCCTTTACCCCTAATTCCGGTTTTATTGGAACAAGTAAAGAGAGCAAAAATCTACACGAAGCTTGACCTTCAATTTGCTTATCATTTGGTCAGAATGAGAGAGGGTGACAAATGGAAAACGGCATTCAAGACAAGATATGGCCTTTTTGAATACACCGTCATGCCTTTTGGTCTGTGTAATGCTCCAGCAGCATTTCAATTTTTCTTGAATGACGTTTTTAGAGAGTACCTCGACATATTTGCCATAGTCTACATCGATGACCTTCTGATCTACTCAGACAATGAAAACAAACATGTCCACCATGTCAAGAAAATTCTCGCAGCCCTTCGAAAGCACCATTTATACTGCAAACTAACCAAGTGTGAGTTTCACGTTACCACAGTTGAGTTTTTAGGAGTTATTCTTACCCCTCAAGGTATGGTGATGCCAGAAAAGAAAGTGAAAGCAGTATCTGATTGGCCCACCCCAAAGACTGTTTGTGATGTACAATGTTTTCTGGGGTTTGCACATTTTTACAGGAGTGAACAGGTGTACAGAAACCGGAAGAGTTCTCATTCGATGAATGTACAGATGGTATGTTTGGCCGACCAGTACATCTCCCATGTGAATGCCATGTTCCCTGGCTCAGTGCATGACGCTTACATCCTGCGGAATAGCAGCATCCCTTATGTGAAGGGTCAACTCCAGAGGCACTGTGTGTGGTTATTAGGTGAGCACCTGGAAGCTAGTCAGTGGGAATGGTTGTGTGGGTCTGGGGATATCCCTCCAGGTTAGTGTGTGTCTAACAGTTGTCCCTCGCCATTTGCAGGTGACTCTGGTTACCCCAACCTGTCATGGCTACTGACCCCAGTGAGGAATCCCAGGACAAAGGCAGAGGAACGCTACAATGAGGCACATGGGCGAACTAGGAGGGTGATCGAATGCACCTTCGGCCTCCTGAAGGCGAGGTTCAGGTGCCTCCATATGACAGGTGAATCCCTATTCTACTCACCAAAGAAGGTGTGCCATATCATTGTGGCCTGCTGTATGCTTCACAACTTGGCTTTGCGACGACAGGTGCCCTTTCTGCAGGAGGATGGTCCAGATGGCGGTGTTGTTGCAGCTGTGGAGCCTATGGACAGTGAAGACGAGGAAGCAGGGGAAGAGACATGGACAACAGGGACTCAGTGATCCAGCAATATTTCCAGTGAGACACAGGTAATAATACAAACCTGCCTACTACATGTACTTATACACTACTACCTCTCTACTGTCTGTCTTTTTCACCCAGTGTATGGTCACTGAGTTGTCACTTTCCCTTACGATTTCACAGATGTGGGTCCCACTGTGTGACATCTGCTTTGTTTCCTCATGGACTAGAGCTGTGTGACATAGGTATGTTGACATTACAAATGAAAGAGCTTTTTGCCACAGTTAGTGCTAATACAGTATTCCGAAATCACAGACAGACTCCAGATTGTTTTGTGCTTCAAGGGTGTTTAATTTATTGATCAAAATTGGAGGGGGTAGCAAAATGGTGAGGGGTGATGGAGGAAGTCCAGTCTATTAGTCTCACAGGTGCACTGCCCAAATGGGCATAGGAAGTGGAGCTGGGGCAGTTTAAGGATGGACAGGGTGACATAGTGGGACAGTAGGATGACAATCAGGGTGGTCTCATTTCTTGGCGGGGTCTTGGCATCGTTCTCTGTCTTGTTCCTGGATCTCAGGGACCATTTGCGAGGTGGTTCTCCCTCTGCAGGGGGTGGGGTGCTGGTGTGGTGGTCCTGTGGCGGTGCCTCCTGTCCAATAGCGCCGGCAGAGGTGGTGGGCAGTTCATCATCCATGCTAGTGTCAGGGGCCCCTTGTAGTGCCACAGTGTCCCTCCTGGTGTTGAGTACTTCCTTCAGCACCCCTACAATGGTGCCCAAGGTGGAATTGATGGTTCTGAGTTCCTCCCTGAAGCCCATATACTGTTCCTCCTGCAGGCGCTGGGTCTCCTGAAACTTGGTCAGAACCGTTGCCATCTTCTCCTGGGAGTGGTGGTATGCTCCTTTGATGGAGGAGAGGGCCTCGTGGAGAGTGGGTTCCCTGGGCCTGTCCGCCCCCTGTCGCACAGCAGCCCTCCCAGTTCCCCTGTGTTCCTGGCCCTCCGTCCCCTGGACCGTGTGCCCACTACCACTGCCCCCAGGTCCCTGTTGTTGTTGGGGTGGTGGGTTAGCCTGGGTTCCCTGTAGTGGTGGACACAATGCTGATTGACGTGTCCTGGGGACGGAGGTATGGGCCCACTGGGTGAGTGCTGTGCTGGTGTTTCCAGAGGGGGGAAGCTCTGTAGTGGCCTGTGACTGGGTGTGGGGAACCGACTCTCCCGAGGTCCCCGATGGGCCGGGCTGGTCATCTAGATCCAGTTGGACAGAGGTGCTGTCATCACTGTGGGCCTCTTCTGTTGGTGGTGTGGACATGTGTGGACCCTCCTGTCCGGTGACGTTGGGTAGGGGTCCTGCAGGGGTATAAAGGCATGATTATTGCATCCGTGTGTGTCAAGGTGTGCAATGGGTGGGTGACCGTGTACCCCAGTGCTGGCATTCCTGTGTGGGACCTTGTGTAATGGGGGGTTAGGGGGGTGTATGGGTATGTGCAGTGGGCATGCTTTAGTGATGGGTGTCCATGCTTTGGTGTTGCATGCAGGGCCTGGTGTTGGGATGTGTCGTTTGTGATAGTGGGACATTTGTGAGGCGTAGGAGTGATGGGGATGAGGGCGAGGGTGGGGTTATGTGATAGCATGCAGGTGGGTGGGGGATGAAGTAGTTAAAGGTTTGACTTACCAGAGTCCATTCCTCCACCTACTCCTGCGAGTCCCTCAGGATGCAGAATCACCAAGACCTGCTCCTCCCATGTTGTTAGTTGTGGGGGAGGAGGTGGGGGTCTGCCGCCAGTCCGCTGAACTGCCAGGCGGTGTCTGGAGACCACGGAACGCACCTTCCCCCGTAGGTCGTTCCACCTCTTCCTGATGTCCTCCCGATTTCTTGGGTGTTGTCCCACTGCGTTGACCCTGTCCACTATTCTTCACCATAGCTCCATCTTCCTAGCTATGGAGGTGTGCTGCACCTTTGATCTCAATAGCTGTGGCTCTACCCAGACGATTTCCTCCGCCATGACCCTGAGCTCCTCCTCCGAGAACCTGGAGTGTCTTTGCCGTGCCATGGGGTGGTGTAGGTGATGTGTGTGGTGGTGTGTGTGGTGATAAGTGTGCTGATATGTAGTGGGGTGTTGTGTGAGGTGCGTGGAAGTTATGTGGGTGATGGTGTTGTGTGCCTGTGGATGCTAGTGTTGTTGATGGTGGTGTCTCTCTTTGGCTTTCATTCGTGATTTGTTGTCGTGAGGGTTTGTGGGTGATGTGGGTGTGTGTTTTATAGTGTATTGAGTGTGTGGGAGTGGTGAGTGTATGTGTATCACGTGTGTGTATTTGGAATTGTCCAATGTGGCTGTGTTTTGTGAGAGTGTGTGTATTTTGAGCACGGCGGTGTGTACCACCAATGGAATACCGCGGTTGAAAGACCGCCGTGTGCATTCGTGGGTCGGAATAGTGTGGGCGTATTTCTGTTAGTGTGATGGTGGAGGTTTTGTTTTCGCCAGTTTATCACTGACCTTTGGTGTGGCGGACTTGTGTGGGTGTCTGAATTTTGGCAGATTCCGAACTGTGGGTCATAATGACGTGGTGGAATTCCGCGGCCACGGCGGTGTGTTGGAGGTCTTCTGCACGGTGGTAAGCGGCTTTTACCGCCAATGTCATGATGAAGGCCTTAGTCATCAGAGAAGGGATTGCTAGCATTGGTGTTTTTAATAAATTGTATTAATGGGTGTTCAAGTATTCTGAGTAATGGATATGTGTAGAAAATACAATAACGTAGAAAAATAATCCATGCATTTGAAAATGTGGTTACGATGAGTGGCCATCAATGTTCACGAATGGTGCTTATTAATAGTCTAATGCTATGAAATGTTGAGTATACGTTTGACTAATGTAGTAATATGTCAAATTGAAGGTTATGCATTATGTATTAGCTTTATTAATTATAGGCCTTAATTTATCAAAGGTCTTGGCCTGCTTGCCAGGCCTCATGTCAAGCTGTATATCTTAACGTTTTAATAAATGGCTGCCCTAGAGAGTCAAACTGTGATTTTCCATTGTATTGTTTAAATGTGCTTGCAGCTGAGAAGTTTTCTCATGAGAACTGACTGCTAGAAGATGCTGTTCTTGCTAAATGTAACATTATGTGTGTAATGTGTGTGAGACTGACTTTCTCAGGAGGAGAACAATAGAGACACTGCTGGAGTAGAAGCTGCAACAATATTGTTAACTGATGAGCCAGATGATGAGGAGATTGCAAGACAACCAATCAACGACATGTGAATGGAGTAATAGTAGAATTCATAGATTTGGAGTTTTAGTTTTATTGGACAAAGTGTGAACATGTAATCCCTTGACTAAAATTTAGGAAATAGTATTAGTGAGTTCAACTTATTGAGACTGCACCGAGAGGGGAGAGCTCATTCTTGCCCATTTTGCGTCTTGACAAGAGACGTGCTTAACTTTATTGCTTGAAGACTTTGCGTTTTCTGAACTTTGATGCTGAATCCTGATGCCTTGCTGTTCGACAGATGTCCTGATGACGAAGACTATCTTGCCTTGCCGATCCAAATGAGTAGAGGTATAACTCGTATCTATGTGTCTGCTATGCATATTTGCTTTTTCTTTCTAGGTACCATCTGCACAGTTTTGATAGATCCATAGTTAGATGTTTTTCCAAATTTGTGTTACTAAATTGTTTTGAATGAAGCCCAACATGCTGATGCTAATCTGATGTTATTTAAGGATCCTCACTAATGAAATTCTGCTAATAGGGAATAATGCTTAATGAATTTCTCTGCTGAACTTAAACGTATGTGATCACATTGACGCAATTGACCTTGTTATTAATTTGCACCACAACCTTAGAATGTGGCCTAGTTCAAGCTTTGATTAGATTACATTTCTTTCACCACTTTGGACAGCCAGTATTGTTCCTGTATGTGTTTCATCTGATTGTGAGATTAATCTACATGACTTTAGCATTGTTGATAAAGGGAAATAAACATTCTAACTTTTACTAAGAGGTGTGGTTATTCATCACTGAAAGGTCATGGTGCGTGAGAATTACTAACTCTATTGCTTATTACTGCTATTGATTATTGTTATTGTGTATTGGTTATTGATTATTGATCTGCATGTACTGGAATTATGGTGGGAATATCTTAATTGCGAGTCAAAAGGTTAATCGACCTATATGCGTCCCGTTGTAAGTTTACTTATTAAGGGCAGACGCGCTAACACCATTCAGAATTACCATGTACTCATTGAGCACAACTAGCAGTACGAAGAATGGAAGGAAAAGCATGCGAAGATGCTCCTCCCGTCAGCCATAGTGGCACTACACAGCTCGGCTGCGCACTAGACCCTCACTGAAAGTGTGTCACCACAGTATTTACAGGGATGGAGCCAAGACTCCATGGCACGTCTGTGCACAGATCTGTTTCTCGGGCCACAACAGTTACACACCCTAAAAAATGTATTTTAAAAGTCCCAGTAATACAGGCACCTCAGATTTAAGGGAGGCCAAACAGACATATTCTTATGTTGACAGACAGTCTGGGATTGGGTCTCAGTCTCTGAACTCTCTTGCATTTCCAGTTGGGAGTTGTGCAGAGTCTCCAAGTCTGTCCCTCTCCACAATGTGTATTCAGAGGACGACAAGGTTCTGGCAGATGGGTGCGATGGCGGGGCTGGCTCTGTTGTATATACGGTGGGGGCATGGGTCGGAGGGGGAGCCGGAGTGAATGGAGTTCATAGTGGTTTCAGTTTCTTTTTCAGTGGTGGGGGCCCAGGTGGTGAGTAGGTTGTGGGGTGTGTGTGGTGGGTTTGTGTTTGGAGGGTGCGTGGTGTGTGTGGTGGATGTGTGTGGTGTGAAGCTGTTGTGTATGTCTAGGATTTTGCGGTGGAAGTGATCTGAGAGGGAGTCGCAGAGCGTTTGTGTGCGTGGGGTCTTGGTTGCTGGCCTTGGGTTTGGAGAGCTCTTTGATGATGGTAAAGAGTTCCTTGCTACTATGGGAGTTGTTGTCAATGCGTTCCTTGTAGTATGCTCTTTTGGCAGTGCATATGAGTTGGTGGTGGATGCGTGTGGTGGTTTTGAGGGTGGCGAAGTTAGTGGTGGTGGGTTCTTGTCACCAGATTTTCTCTGCTTTGCAGCATTTACGTTTGGATTCGTGGAGTTCAGTGGTGAACCATGGTGCGTTCTTGATATTGTGGGTGGTGATGTTTTTTTCTGAGGGGCGCAAGATTGTCGGCACAGGTGGTGATCCATTCGTTGAGGTTGTGTGCGGCGGTGTTGGGGCGGTTATGTTGGGGGGGGGTTTGTGCCAGTTGGTAGATTAGGCGCTCCGTGGGGATCTTGTCCCACATGCGGTAGGGGGTGGTGTGATGGTGGTGGTGTTTGGGAGGTTTGTTGTAGGAGAAGTGGACGCATAGGTGATCCGTCCATTGGAGTTTGGTGGTGTGGGTGTAGGTGACGTGTTGGCTTGAGGTGAAAATTGCGTTGAGTGTGTGTCCGGCTGAGTGGGTGGGGGCTGTGACCAGTTGTTTGAGTCCTCGGTTGGATAAGTTGTCTAGGAGGGAAGAGGAGTTGTGATCGTGAGGGTTTTCCAGGTGGAAGTTGAAGTCGCGGAGGAGTATGTAGTCTATGGAGGTGAGACAGTGCGTGCTGATGGTGTCAGCGATGGTGTCACAGAATGGGGGGCGTGGTCCCGGGGGTCTGTATATGAGTGTGCCTCTGAGGGTGGTGGTGTTGTTAATGTGGATGAGGAAGTGCATGTGTTCTGCGTTGTTGAGGGTGTCGAGGGTGTTGGTGGTGACCTTGATGGTGTCTCTGTGAAGGATGGCGATGCCGCCTCCTGGTTTGTTGGGGCGTTCTCTGCGTTGGAGTTTGTATCCTTCCGGGGTGGCTATGGCTATGTCTGGCTTGGATGTGGGGTTTGTCCATGTTTCTGTGAGGAAGACGATGTCGGGTGAGTGTGATGTGATGAGGTCCCAGAGTTCTATGGCATGTTTGTGTAGGGACCGAGTGTTTAGTAGTAGGCAGTTGAGGTGGTTGCGGGTGGTGTGTGATAGTGTTTGCGGGGATGTTTGTGGTGTTGTTGAAAGTAGAGGTGGCCTTGGCGTGGGGCTTGTGTAGGTTGTGGGGTATGTTGGTAGGTGCAGGGTTGTTGTGCGGGGGCTGTTGTGTTTGGTATTGGTGTGGGGTGCATGGGGGGTGGAGCAGGAGAATAGGCAGGTGAGACAGGAGAAGGGGCCTTGTGTGTGTGTGTGGGGGTGGTTTGGAAGCAGTTGAGGCGGACTCCGGGGTTAAGGGAGAGGAGAGAGTGGGGGTGGTAGTGTAGTCTGGGGGGCTTTTGACTGGGGGACTGGCGCTGGGCGCGGTCCGGGCGCGGACGGGCGCAGACGGGCTTGCCTCTGGCGCGCCTCCGGCGTGGCCACGCAGCACCCGCCATTAAGAGGGGGAGGTGGGAGGGAGGGGCAGCTGGGAGGCGGGCGGGAACGGGAGAGCGAATGGGGGCGGGAGGGGGCGTGGAGTAAACAGAGCAGGGGGATCGCACAAGGGTTGAGATGGCCCGGCGAGGTAGAAACAGTTTAACATTTAACCCTATAATTGAAGTGGAAAATGCCCACATGACTGATTTTAGCAGGGTCATTATTGATACCAGGGCAGTAGAGAGAGAAAGGGAGGAAATCACCTTTATTATGACCCAGGAGGGGAGATCAGCGATTCTAAAGATCATTCCCAACAAAGCTCCGAAGCCTGACAAAATCCCTGGTGACTTTTTTCTAAGCAATATAGATGAATGGAGTTCATACTTTTCTCTGCTTTTTAATGCCATCCTAAAAGGGGCACCCATTCCTCCAACCTGAAAGGGGGATGAAATTAATCCAATATGCAAATAGGGTCCCCCTACACTGCGGTCTAACTACAGACCAATAAGCCTGCTAGACAGCTTGCAAAAGCTGTTTAGCAGAATTCTTTTGGAAAGTATTCAAGACTGGATGGCTTCAAAAGACATTCTTACTCCTTTATAGGCATGCTTTAGAGGTTGCACCAGCACTCTGGGCCTGGCTTTCAGCCTCCATCTCCTCTTTTGGAAAACAGTGACTCTTGGGGGCGGCCAGCCATATGTAGTATTTGTAGACCTCTGGTCGACTTTCAACCTAGTCCCCAGACCTTTGCTCTGGCAAATTCTGTCAGACATAGGTGTTCCCGCTTGTTTTTTGGCCATTATAGTAAGGCTGCATGAACACAACTATTCACAGGTGCGATGTGTCTAACTGAGTGAGATGACAGAGAAAGTTTCCATCACTCAAGGGGTTATGCAGAGTTCTGTCCTTGCCCCCACTCTTTTCACCATTTATGTCAACGGGAAAGTAGCTCATCTGAACCATTGTGAAGGCAATAGCCCAAGTCTGACAGGAACCAGGGTTCCCACCCTGATGTTTGCAGACAACACTCTGCTACTTTCTAAGTCCCCTATGGGGTTGTAGAGGATCTTGGATAGTTTTTACATTTTTTGTAGTTGGTGGGAGTTGGAAATAAATGTGGTAAAAAACAACTATATGGTTTTCAATCCCTGCTGTTCCACCAGATCCAGTCCCAGGCTCAAAGGCGTGCCCTTGGAGTGAGTGCACACCTTTGAGTATCTTGGGCTGATTCTTACAAAGCAGCCGGACTGGAATAACCACATTGATGGGGGTAGGGTCAGATTAGAGCAACATAATGGGAGTTTGATAAAAATGCAATGTAGATATCAATTTTGTCCAATTCTACCAGTGTTACTAATTTACAAACAGCCGACGTGAAGGTGCTGTCCTTTATGAGCTAGACCTCTGGGGTGACAAGGACTCTGCAGACCAAACAGTAGTGGAAAATAATTTGTTGCTATATGTGTTGAACCTACCTGTTAGCACCCCTCTTCTCCCACTAGAATTGATATGAGGTTGAGGCCAATTTCTGAAGGGATAGGCATCAGACAAATCCTTTTTTTGTAGGAGGATTTGGGCCACTGGAGCATCTTTCCTATCGCTAGGGGTTAGAAGAGATCCTGAGCCTTTCTGGCCCCAGCAATATACCATAGAACAAGTATGTCAGATAAATCCTCATAAAGTCAGGCAACAGAATACTTTGGGATGACCCGTCATCAGCTCTGTTTATTAGTAAGATAACCATCACGGACAACTACGGCCAGTATATACAAAGCCTATTAAAGGCACAACCCTCCTTTGGGTCCCTGACCGATGCCTTACTCCTGGTGAAGGATGCCTTTCTAGTGGAGCAGTTTCTGGAAGAGATAGAACCTACGTCCTACTGGAAATTCTATCTTCAATTCCACTTCAGCACTTTACTCCTTTATTCTTCTACCTATAGGTGGGTTCGGACAGGTGACCAAGTCAGACAGACGTCCACTCTTGTGAGAATATCAAGGAAACAGAGGAACATCCCCTGTTCTTCTGCCCAGCCTACTTGAAAGGGAGAAGAAGGTGGTTAGTCCAGCTGCGCCGTAATTTGTGGGTTAGGAAATACACTGAGGCACTCCAATTACTGTAATACAACAGAAGGCAAACTATTGTCTTTGCCGTTTCACAATATTTGCAATCAATGATGAGGATTAGGTAAAAGATGTGTCTGTTAAATACTGCCTCTGTTTCTCAAGAGTCCGGATGTCCCAACTGATCCTGCCCTTAAGGTAGCAATTGCACTTTACTGCCCTGAGCTACAATGTTAACATATGTATGTTTTTTTATGTTTTAATGTTACTCAAGAAAGGACCAGTTGTACCAATTGTTTTCAAAACTTTTATTGGTAATAACTGTTGGAAATCGCCATTTATGCAGGGTTATCCCCAGACGTTCTGGTTCAGACGTCCTGTTTTTGATCCTGTGCTGAATTTCATTTCTGCTGGCTTTAGGACTCTGGGCATTTTACCACTGCTGTCCAGTGCTAAAATGCAAGTGCTCTCTGCCTAAATGGTACTGGCAATTGGTTTATCCATGATTGGCATATCTGATTTACCAGTAAGTCCCTAGTATTGTGCACCAAGTGTGCCCAGGGCCTGGAAATCAATTGCTACTAGTGGGCCTGCAGCATGATTGTGCCACCCACAGGAGTAGCCCTGCAAACATGCCTCAGGCTTGTCATTGCAGTGTCTGCGTGTGCAGTTTTAAACTGACACTTCAACCTTGCAAGTGCACCCACTTGCCAGCCAAAACCTTCCGTTTTACTACATGTTTGTCACCACTAAGGTGGGCCCAAGGCAGCCCCATGGGCAGGGTACAGTGGATTTAAAAGGTAGGACATGTACTGGTGTGTTTTACATGTCTTGATAGTGAAATACTGCTAAATTCGGTTTTCACTATTGCAAGAACTATCTCTTCCATACGGTAACATGCGGATTGCTTTGAAATATCTGTTAAGTGTAATGTCAGCTAGAGATATGGAGTTTGGGGGTTTCTGAACACACAATTTAAAAATTCATCTTTTGGTGAAGTTGGTTTGTCATTTGTAAGTTGGAAAATGACAATTTTAGAAAGTGGGCATTTTCTTGCTTAACCATTCTGTGCCTCTACCTGTCTGTGAACTACACATCTGGGTCAAGCTGACGGTTGGGCTGTTTGTGAATTTACTCTAGACAGTCACGCAAAATCTGCCAGCACCTGGGCTCTCTTGGTTAGAGACATGACTTGCCAAGTGGTGCCAAATCTAGTCCCTGGGATCTTGGGAAGGAGTTGTGGTATAACCAAGAAGAAAAAAAGCACATCAACTCTAGAACGACTCCAGAATCAGCGCTGCTCTATGAATGCGTGCCGCTGCCTGCACCGGAGCTGTGGTCCCTCCTAAGTGCAACAACTACGAATGATGCCCCTGGCACATTGCCACTGCAGTGCCTCAGAATTCCTGCCACAGCGTGAGTCCTGTGTGCCATGTCACTGACGTCTGTGGCACTTGATTCCAACTCCACCACAGCACCTGTGGCTATGGTGTGATCACGCCACTTCGAAGTTGACGCCTCATATCTTTACCTGCTGGACTCATTGAGCCCACCATGTTGTAAGGAACCAATGCAATGCCTCATCACTGATGTCGCATCACCTTCCCTGCAACCGTGAGAAACCAACACCACACCTCCTCTGCCTAACAGTAAGGAAGCAATGCCTCACCTCACCTGTAGCAGTAACTAGCTGATGCCGCACCGGCTCCAGGGACGCCTCACCTCCCCAACTCCTTGCAAAATCTTTGTTTCCTCATCATTTTCCAAGGTACTATACCTGGGGTCCGTGCAACTCCATAACCGGCCTGCTCTCCCCTGCGAGTGATGTTGGACTGTTAGGAGTGACTCCATCAAGACGTTGTGATAACCCCAGTAAGAGCTATTGTATTTCTAAGCGCTATACTAAGATTTAGGGCCTGATTATGACCTTTGCGGATGGGATACTCTGTCACAAACGTGATAGATATTCTGCCCGCTGTTTTACAAGTTCCATAGAACATAATGGAACCTGTTATATGGTGGACGGGATATCCATCACGTTTGTGATGGAGTATCCCATCCACCAATGTCATAATCAGGCCGTTAATCTTTGAAAAATCGTATCTTTGCTTGTGTATGTTGGATTTTTGTTGTTTTGGTCTTGTTTTATTCGGATAAATATTGGCTATTTGTCTAAAGTGGTGTGGAGTACTTTTGTGGTGTTTTCACTGTGTTACTGTGTTTGTGTACACATACTTTATACATTACCTCTGAGATCAGCATGATTGATTGTGCCAAGCTACAAAGGGGTTGAGCGGGGGTTATCTCAGCTGTGTGGCTCCCTTATCCTGACTAGAGTCAGGGACCCTACTTGGACAGGGTTCAAACCACTGCCATCTAGAAACCCCATTTTTGACACTGGTGGCCACATGTGGAGGGTAGGACTTGTATTTTGTACTTTACATACAGCAAATGGTGTACACTACTTCCATATCCCAGACCATTACACCCCAACATACTGGTCAGATGTTTCTCTTTTTGCAACTTTTGTTTGATTCACAATCATGTCTCAGTCTGGTGAGCCATCAGTTGAAGCTACAGAGTTGGTGTTCGAACAGGAGAAGTTGGAAACCTGCCTCAGCTCAAAACATTCTGCAAGGAGCTCCAACATCCTATTAAAGGCCTCACTAAAAAGGAGGAGCTGCAAAAGGGACTGAGAGGTTGGTTGGTAGCAAAGGAGGCTGATGAGCACACAGGGGAGGAGAATGCTATTGTGGAGGGAGAGGGGCAAAAGTTGCATAATTATTTGATGGAGAATCAGGATCTGCCTGGGAGGAGGGCACCTTCCAAGCCAAGCAGTAGTCTTTTCTCAACAGGTCTGACCCCAGAGGAGCTGCAGAACAGAAGGGAGGCTAGGAGGCTCCAAACAGAGCTGCAGAAGCTCAAGATGAAGCATTAGGTGGAGTGTCAGTTGGAACTAGCCAGGTTCAAAAGAGAGGCAGAGAAAGAGAAGATCGCAGTGGAGAAAAAGAAAATTGCCACCCATTTCTAACAGTGACCAATTGTTTGAATCTTATAGTAGCATCTGCACTTTACTGCACTGGGTAAGAAAGCCAATACATGTATATTTTCTGTTGTTTTAATGTGCTTATGATAGCTCTAGCTGTACTGATTCTCATTTAAATGTCATTGATGATAATTTATTGTTTCATAATTATTTGACTTGCATTGAATTGCATCCAATTTTACCACAGGAAATTGACTGCTTTGATGCCAATTGTTTATATAATAATTTTATTAGTTTTACCCTGTATGTCTGTTATTTGTTCTTTTATGGTTCTTAGCTGAAATAAAGATTATGATGATGATATTCCAAGGTGCATTGAGGTCACCTATGCAGATGAAGATTTAGTAGAAATTCATCACGGTGGTGGGGAAATCAGTGAGTTGCTAAAAAAGTCTGCTTTATGCTCTAGGGGATGAAACATTATGTGGTAGCAGATGATGTTCAGATGATTAGGTCAATCTAAAACTGACAGAATTTCAAATATGTAGATGGATAAAGCACTTGATATTCTGTAATTCTACTTGTTTTTTTGTACAACAGCTATGCCTTCTCAATTTTTGTGAATATTATCTCATTGCAGGAGAGTGTAACTAGATGCTACTACTATGTCACGTAATTTCGAGAAGGTGGTATAGAACCATATTTGAGTAATGAACAGAGTTAGATTGTGAGATGAAGTGGGATCAGATATCTCATAAGCATGTGCACAAGGTGACCTCATGCTGACTAACATGTATTTTAGACTGGGGAATAAAAAGAGGAAGAATGTTACCATCAATAATTGGAGGCAAGAAATACATGGAGATGCACAACAATGAGCCTCATCGTGGAGAGGCATACATTTTAGCACTGTTACCCAGCAGTGACTGAATAGATAAAAACATGTGCTGCTACCTTAAGAAACCTAGCAACCTATTTTGTCAGACCCCACTGTGTTGTTCTTGCCTCGTTTAGACTGAGGTTGGACAATAGAGGATGCAGGCCCTTCAATCTTCACAGACTGGTATAGAAGCGGGCATATCTATAGCATTTGTAACCTGTGTTCGGCAAGCCCTCATTACTCCACTTTTCCCTGCCACCATTCATTATTCACTCACAAAACTTGGAAGCAGACAGAAGAGAGGTGTGGGTGGCTTCATTCAGTTATTCTCAAACCAGTGGTATGTAATGAGTGGCAGTTGGAAGAGAAGCACTTGCCTCACAGTGCTTACAGAGAGGAAGCAGCAAGGGTGAGCATATGCACCTCAGTGTGCTGCCTCAGGAAAGAATATGGCAACATCAGACCATCAAGCACCACAATTCACACAGTTTAACAAATACAAGGGTGACCAGTATCACACATAGGCAGGCAAGCCTCAGTTCAGTCCTGTAACATTAGCGAAACCTTTATGTGTGCAGCAAGAGATTTTCAGTTGATCGTTCAATCCCACTATCATAGCCACATTGATAGAAGCAAAGACATGTAGCGCTCAGGGTCAGCTGTTGCAAATCTCAAGAGGAGAGGTGGGGAGAGGGATGGGGGGAAAAACAACAACAAAATAAAAACTTACCTTATGCTGTCGCTGACGCCCCCTGCCGCGTTGCTCCTCTTCCCTCCCTCGATGTGGTGTCCCAGCATTCACTGAGACACCAGCACAGCCTCCCCATCAATCTTGGTGCTGCTTTCATGCTAAACCTAGCATGAAAGCATCATCAGGATTGGTCTGAACAGCTTGGACTGCTGCTCCGACACAAACCTGGGGGCTGTGCAGTTTCTCTAGGCCGGCTGTTAAACACAGCTGGGCAAGAGAAACCTAACTGCACATGTGTGTTTGGCCGGCCTGAAACGGCCAGCCAAACACACATGTGCACTTAGGTGCACTCTCTCCTCACCCCCCTCACCTCCCGTGGCCCAGCCTGCCCCTCCCTGACCATGCCTGGCTGAGCCCGCAGCTGAAAGATTAAACAATAATTAATTATTGTTTTATCTTTAAGTTCCTGGCATAGCCAGTGGGGTGACGCACCTTTGTCATTGCAAAGGAGCAGTCCCTGAAAGCGCTGAGGTAGCGCAAAAAAACTGTGGTACCTTATGCATCCTGAACATGACAGTAAACAGCATCATTCCAGCTCCCCCTACTGCAAAGCTCTCTAAAACAAAGGATTTAACTGGTGTGAGAAATGAAAGCATGTGCCAGCTCACTGTGGACAAGAAGGAGAAAGTGTAAAAGGAAGGGAAACAAAATACATATTTTGTAAGGATATTCATAGCACCACATGTCCTTGTGAGATGTAGAGTGGGGTGTCAGTTTGAGTAATAATTAAATCTGTAAGCTCATGTCAGAAATAAATACGTAGGATATGCTGGTAGGTAACCCCAATTTTGCGATTTGTTATTCATTCGAGTCTCAATGGAGACTTTAAGAAAATGCATTCAGGGCCGTTTCGTACAATGCACACTCCTAGTTTTGTGTTTGCATAGCAGTTTGTGACTGGTTTAGGAATTGTTAAAATTTAATGTCAGGCCCTAGATTCTTTATGAGGGTGGAGCCAGAGGGTGAGTGTTGCACATTGCACTAGGGTCTGGTGGAAAAAAAGTATTTGCAAGCAATTGATCTTGTATTTCTGAAAGTTAGAGCTCTTGGCATATTACTTCTATTTTCCCTCCACTGCTGTGAAAATGGCATTTTTAAAACTTGTTTTTGTATGCAGTGGAATGATGACATTTGCATTGCGCTATTTCCATTCTTATAACCTTGCAGCACTGGAGAACCACAAAAATGGGAAATAGGTTATGAGGGAGGGGACACAAGAGTAATATTCAGGCTGAAAAAAAATAAGTAACAACATCCTTGAAAAAGCAAACACTCATAGAGAATGCAAGATTAAGTAAAGCATATGAAATGTAAGCAGGAACAACATGGTTGTGTTAACGCTATTACACTTAAAATATGCTTGCTGAAAAAAACCTGCAACATTTACTGTTCTAGGGCCTAATTTAAGAGGCCACAGTGCCATCTTAGTGCCGCCGTAGTGTGATTTTGTTTAAGCTAAGGTGGCGCTAAAGTGGCTTTTTACATGCACCATATTTACAAAGTTCCACAATGCATGCATTGCACCACTTTGTAAACCCATGCGCCACATTAAGCATGCACCGGGCATAATGTATGCAAGAGGGGCGTACCCCTGTTAGGGAGTGATGAAAAAATGGTACAAAGAAGTCTAAACGATTTTCTAGTGCCATTATTTTCTCTACTTTTAATGCCTGCCCAGAGCAGGCATTAAAAGGGGGCATGCCTTTGCATACAATGGGCCTCTATGTACCCTGCGGAAGTAGCACCAAAATTTTGCCTCTACTCCTGCAGAGTACATCAATGGCGTCAGGAATTCTGACGCTGTTGCCTCCTACCCTGACCCATGGTGTGCTATATTTTGAATACGGTGCACACATGGTGGCAGTAGGGGGTGCGCTAAGGGGCGTAAATCTGCCCCCTAATGTGCACGAATCATGGAAAGGGTATAGTACCACAAGCTATCACTAGGTGTCCCTTGGGACCTCTTTTGGCCACATAAGGTACCGCATCCTGTAATCTTAAATTCAACACATCCCCAATCGGGCGCCATGCTGAAAAATGAAGCACCCCCAAGTTTTACGTTGTGCATTCAGGTTACGGGGGAAAAAAGACAAGAGTAATTTGCTGGCTGAAAAAAAAAGAAAATGTAACAACATCCGGGAAAAAGCTAAATTTCATAGAGAATGCAAGATTAAGTAAAGCATGTGAAATGTAAGCAGGACCTAAAAAGTGCAAACAGGGTCAGAGCCTGTCCTAATCAGAAGACCACACATAGTGAAGCTGAAAATTTGGATGGAAATAGAGGTCCCATAGAATATTATGAAAGTCCAGAGGGGCTTGTTGATGCTGGAAAGAAAAGACTTAAGGCCAGATGTGCCAAACCTCTTCTCGGAAAATGGCACCTGGTATGTGATAAACACAATGCATTTCTCTGATCCACAAAATAGTGACAGTCACAGGCAAGAAAGAAAATAGTCATGCAGACTTCATGAGGGGGTTTGTCTTGCCTTTGCACCATGCAAGGTAGTACATGCACGACGCAAGCACCAAATATCATTTATGAAGGCCCACTCAGCCACTTTGTGAGGCCCTGAGTGGCTTCATAAATCTGGAGTACAGCAACGCAATGGAAATCACTGCGTTGCTTTACTCTGCCCTGGGAAGGCATTTCATGGGCGTTGCATGGGTGTTACCATGCATCTCACATGGATTTTAAATCATTCCAGATTTACCAGAACTGGTAAACCTGGAAATGCACCAAAATGCTACTCCTTCCCAGGGGAGGCGTAACAAGGAGAAACATCTTTATTTCTCCTTGTTACTTCCTCTTTCTATATGTGCTGTATTTTGCAGCACACATAGGCACAGGAATATACCTCTGGGGATTTGTTTTAGTGTAAGAAGGTGATCCTTCCTGTACAAAACAATCCTGCATGCTTCAGAGCCACCCTTGCACCATGGGAGAGTGGGAATATTTGGAAGTGATGCTTGATTTCCTGACGTGGTCTGGATATGCCATGACATGTATGTGTGACAGTGTTCAGAAGTTCTCTGGGAAGTTCTAGAGTATGCTTTATGCAGTCTTGATTCAACATATCTGATTATTGAGCTATAGCAGGCTGTGTGTTATCCTCTTCTTTCTGCTGGAAAGCAGGTTTTCTTACTGCATGCAGAGGCTTTTCCAGGGCTTCCTGTATGTTTTGACATCTCCAAGACAAGGTCTTCTAGAAAAAACAAAGATAAAAAATCTGAAGCCAATGTGAATTAAGAATATTACAACTAAGAACAGAGGGCCTGATTTAGAGTTTGGCGGATGGGTTACTCAATCACATACGTGACGGATATGCCGTCTGCTGTATTACGAACTCCATAGGCTATAATGGGATCATAATACAGCAGACAGGATATCCGTCACATTTGTGATGGAGTACCCTCCTCTGCCAAATTCTAGATCAGGCCCAGAACATTTAAAGGGATAATGACAAATAGAAACATCAATCATATTATCAGTATAATGTTATTTTACGTAGAACAGGGTCCATAACACTGATTTAGGGAGTAATGATGTTAAAAAGGAATTTCTAGCAGGCTGGAATGCTGCAGCCACTCAATTTCAGTGTGAACTAGGATGTAAAGGATTAATTTTTCTGGGGCATAGCAAGAGCTGAGGCAGTTTTGTGATCAATTCTGCTGATCGTAGTAAGGGAAAGTCCAAAAGTAGATATAGTAGAAGGCTACTTCCAAATAATGCTCATAGGACCTGATGACAAAAAATTTGTAAAATTGCACTTTTCGTGTTACCCATGAACATCTACTACTTACTATTTATTCTATTTGCAATTCACAAACATTGCCACTAGTAAACCTGGAATGCTGCATCAGTCATTGATTTCCCACTGTGGTACATAGAATGTCTCAACATTTCCACATCCTGCTATTTCCGCAATACAGAATTATACAAAACAATTTCTCTGTGGAGAAACTCCTTTCCCTATACCTGCAACAAACGTTTGGCTCTTCAGTCCTCTTCCCATTGCTAGCGCAGATGTTTTAAATAAAATGTATCAATGAGTGTTCAAGTATTCTGAGTAATGGATTTGTGTAGAAAATATAATAACGTAGAAAAATAATGCGCACATTTGAAAATGTAATTACGATGAGTGCCCACCAATGGTCATGAAGTGTACTTATTAATAGTCTAATGCTATGAAATGTTGAGCATGTGTTTGGCTAATGTAGTAATATGTCATATTAAAGGTTATGTATTATGTATTAGCTTTATTAATTGTAGGCCATATTTTAGCGAAGGTCTTGGCCTACTTGCCAGGCCTCATGTCAAGCTGTATTTCTTAACGTTTTAATAAATAGTTGTCCTAGAGAGTTAAACTGTGATTTTCCATTGTATTGTTTAAATGTGCTCGTAGCTGAGAAGTTTTCTCATGAGGACCGACTGCTAGAAGATGCTGTTCTTGCTAAATGTTACATTATGTGTGTAATGTGTGTGAGACTTACTTTCTCCGGAGAAGAACAATGGAGACACTGACTGGAGTAGAAGCTGCAACATTATTGTTACTTGACGAGCTGGATGATGAGGACATTGCAAGACAACCAATCAACGACATGTGAACAGAGAAATAGTAGAATTCATAGATTTGGAGTTGTAGTTTTATTGGACAAAGTGTGAACATGCGATCCCTTGACCAATACGAATTTGGAGAATAGTTTTAGTGAGTTCAACTTAATGAGACTGCACCGAGAGGGGAGGGCTCATTCTTGCCCATTTTGCGTCTTGACAAGAGACATGCTTAACTTTATTGCTTAAAGACTGCATTTTCTGAACTTTGATGCTGAATCCTGATGCCTTGCTGATCGACTGATGTCCTGATGAAGAAGACTATCTTGTCTTGCCAATCCAAATGAGGAGAGGTATAACTCGTATCTATGTGTCTGTTATGCATATTTGCCTTTTCTTTCTAGGTACCAACTGCACTGTTTTGATAGAGCCATAGTTAAATGTTTTTCCAAATTTGTGTTACTAAATTATTTGCATGAAACCCAACATGCTGATGCTAATCTGATGTTAGTTAAGGATCATTACTAAAGAAATTCTGATAATAATAATGCTTAATGAATTTCTCTGCTGAACTTAAACGTATGTGATCACATTGATGCAGTTGACCTTGTTATTAATTTGCACCACAACCTTAGAATGAGTCCTAGTTCAAGCTTTGATTAGATTACGTTTCTTCCATCGCTTTGGACAGCCAGTATTGTTCCTGTATGTGTTTCATTTGATTTTGAGATTAATCTACATGACTTTAGCATTGTTAATATAGGAAAATAAATATTCTAACTTTTACTAAGTGGTGTGGTTATTCATGACTGAAAGGTCATGGTGCGTGACATATTACTGACTCTATTGATTATTACTGTTATTGAATATTGTTGATTGTTGATATTGTGTATTGGTTATTGATTATTAATCTGCATTTACTGGAATTATGGTGGGAACATCTTAATTGAGAGTCAAAAGGTTCCTCGACGTATTTGCGTCCCCTTGTAAGTTTACTTATTAAGTTCAGATGTGCTAACAGTGATGGTAGCAGACTGATGGTTTGTCTCCTTAAGAGCCCATCATAAATGCCCAAGAGATAGTCACAGAGGTACCTCCATCTCTGGTAGATTGATGATTTGGTCCTTTGAGAGTTCATTATTACTGAGATTTGGACTGTATTTTTCAATGATGGTAATTGGAGGAAATGTTTCCCTAAGTCCAGAAATGACTTTCCAAGAATATTGGATCTTGCTAACGGTTGTTTGTGGATGTTCTCGCCATTCTAGTGACAGTGTGAATGAAGTAGGTTGCGCTTGCACAGCTTATGCAAATCGAAGGTGAATTGTGAGGTTTGTGAGGGTTTAGGAAGTCAGTGTACTCCAAATGAAGTTGGAGAAGGAGTGTGCGTACTCCGCAGTGTGAGAGTAGGGAATTTGTCGAACTTCACATGTGTGTGGCGCTTTGTGCTAACAAATTGTCCATGTGCTTGTTGATGTGCGGACCTGCGTAGTCTAAGGCTCCGGAGTATATTGAAAAGTATATTGAGAAGTGTATGAGACACTTGGTTTTATGTTGTAATTTGTCTGGTTTACTAGGTTGATTGGGCATGGTCGACAAGTCAGAATGTGAGTCAAAGTGAGTGAAAGAAAATTTTGACTGAGATTTAGCTAGTCCTATATGCACCAGGACAGACCCACTGATCAGTTGAGAGTAGAATTTGCGGGTCGAATTTTGCTTGCAAATCTGGGAGACTAAAAAAGAAGGAGTAGCTATGAGTGCGGAGAGGCATCAGTAAAAAATCCATAAAGTTTCTGAAGCGATTGCGTTACCTTTCGTGTAGTAAACCAGCAGATTTGGTTTTTGGGTTTTTGATTAGTGCTCGCAATTTTGGCATTAGTTTGTGTTCATCTGAGTTTTGGAGGACAAGCCGCAAGACTTTGTCAGCCACAGTACATGTGAGTGTTACATCATTGGAGCCACGCTGAGATAGGTTGGTTAGTGAGAAGGGTTGCGCACGGATTGGCAGCCATCCGTGAGAGGCAATTGGTTGAGAAAGTAGGTGAAGTGAATTCTGGGATTAAAAGTCACTTCCTGATTTGATTTTAAATAACAAAAACTGGATCTTAGCATTTCCTACGAATGGGACATTTAACTTGAGGGTTTTGGAGCATTTAAGGATGGTGCTATGTGAATCAAAGCCCCTTCTGAGACCAGCAGAGTTTGAGGCATTGGTGACTTGGGAGCTAGTAGCCAGACAGCAACAGCAACAGAAATTCAAGAGGAGGATGAAAAAAGGCAGAAAAGACTTTAACAGAGCGTTTGGAGGATGGAGTCTTTGTACGGAATTAAGCTGTTTCCCGCAATTACGCAGGACAATGAGAAGGAAGGAAGGAAAGCTACTAGAAAGACTAACAGAAGTCCGTCCAAGAATAGGGGGGCTAGAAAGTCTTCAACAGGAGAGGAAAAATCCAATGATGATGAGTTTATTAAACATTTATTGAGAAATCGTCCACCACAATATGCAGCACATGAGAGTGGTCCGAGCACCAGTGCTGAGCTGACAGCTCCGACACAGGTAATGGGACAATGAGTTTGATGCAGGTTAATGCTAGCCTGACACAGAATACGATGCAGAGTGGTCTTAATGTGCTTACTACTCCTGTAGTGCAAAATCAGATGCAACCGCCACAGTTTCAGAGAATTTACCCTGATGTGCCCATTATGGAAACAACTTTGAACTTAATGGTGCCTACGGAACAGGTTCTCCAGAGACCAATGTTGGTTGAGACTGAGCCAACTCCAATTTTACTGCCTCAAGTACAGCCACAGGTAATGCTATGATTCACTCTAGTAACAGGGACACAGTCAGAGATGTCTTCAATGATGAATCATAACATGGGAGTTAGTGCCAGACCAACCCCAGATGCTATATCGCTACCTATTACTGTTGGTCCAGCCATACCCTTATTTGCACAGAAGAAACCTACTGTACGTGAGCAGAGTGCAATGCCCCAGAAGATAATGAGGGGAGGACATGATGAAAATGCTCGGGAAGTCTCTCCTGTGGGGCAGACTTTTGACGGATCAAGATCATTGTTAGACCTTAGTCCATATGTAGAACTTCCAGATACTGTGGTAGGGTCAAACGTTAGCCAGAGTTTGAAATTATTGACACCACAGACCTTGAATGCAGTTGCACAGCAGGTGCCACGAGTCCAAGCCAGCAACATTTTGTTGCAAGGATTGGCAACTCAGCAGTTGGCCGAATGATTAGACAAGCTGAATACCCTGCAGAGTGCTCCTAAGGGAGAAGAGTGTTTGAATTATGCTAGGCTAAGCATGGAACCCGGTGTACTCATTGAGGGAACTATGGGTGTGAACAGGTTAGAATCCTACACAGAGGCAGAGTTGAGATATTTGTGCCTGAAGATTATGAGGCAAGTGAGCAATGTTCATCAGAGACTAGCAGACCTGACCGAGAAGTATGGCACAGAAATAGTAAAAACAAAGCATTTGAAAGGGAGTTACAGATTAGATTTTGAGGTTAAAGATTTTGAACACCTGAGATCTGCCGGAATGAAGTCACACCTTAAGGAATTGCTTCAAAGTGCCCTGACCTGGGGAGCATGAGACAAATGGGAAGAGAGATGGGTGAAGAAAAGAGAAAAGTGTCAACACCAGAATATTACGCGCTCTATTGGCAACTAGAATGCAAAAACCCAGCACTCTCAAAACACTGTAATGTATGCATTTTGTTGATAAGTTGTGGTTTAACCTTTTGCTTTGCAGAATTCAATCCTGAAGACTGATTTTTAATATGCTTACAAATACTGTTCCTTTGCAATGTATTGTTGCAGGTTTTCAAAGTGTGTTAGGGTGTGGTCCCTTTCCAGGGTCTTCCAGAGACTTCCCTGCAGCATGCCTGGGCGTGGTTGAGGGCTGGGCCAAGACTCTATGAAAGGAGAGCCAGCCCAACTCCCAGTGCTCACTATTCAGAGGTCCCGGTGCAGAACAGCAGCTATTTCCAGAGTTCCTGTTCTGGTGGCCTATTTGATTTTCCAGTCCTCTGATTTTCATGCTTCATTGGTGAAACTTGTTCTTGGGCGGTAAGACGGTATTGGGTTTATCCCAACACCGTTTTTTTCCGAACTCTTGTATTCTTGATTCTGATTGTTTATTTGATTGACAACTTGCTTGGAACTCGTTGAGAATGTGCATTTGAGTGTTTGTGGTACTTGCATGGAGGTTTTGGGAATCGTCAAGACGCGAGATTCGTTTTGTGGAGGTGTAGAGCTTGTGTTTCATTGCGCGCTATTGTTTTTTAACTTGTACATGGGTGCTTATGAATCGGCAGGTTTGTGGTACTTGCATGGAGGTTTTGGGAATCGGCAAGATGCACGATTCATTTTATGAAGCTTTAAAACTTGTGTTTCATTACACTCTACCATTTATTGACATTTACATGGAGGCTATGAATCGTCAAGACGCGCGATTCGATTCAAGATAATTTTAAAGCTTATTATTTATGGCGCGCAACCATTTCTTGACATTTGCATGAAGGCTTACGAATCGGAAAGACATACGATTCGTTTCATGATGATTTAAACCTTGTTGTTTATTACGCACAACCATTTCTTGACATTTTTGCATGGTGACATTTAAATCAGTAAGGCGCGATTTTCACATTGAGCTTACTTCATGTTGTTCATTGTATGCTACCATTCTAGGATATTTGTTTGGTAGTATTCGAGTTGCTAAGTGTGTGATTTATTTCCTGAACTCATATCATGCTAGTCATTGAATTACAATTCTTCCACAGTGTTTATTATATATTAATATAAATATCTGCAAAGTGTGTAATCTGTGTTGATAAATTTCTAGAAAACACAAAAGGCCAGAGTTTCTGAATGTAATATTGTATGCTTCTATTATGCATTCTTAAAAGATTTAAAATTTAGTCAGAATATTGTTTCTGATTCTCATGTAAAGGAAAATGCTTGAATAAGAAAGTTTTCATTTAATTAATCTTGATTCCAGTACAGGTATCTGGCCATCTCGAAACCTAGTCATTTAAAAACTTCATTCTTAGATTATTCACGTTTTTAGAATGAAACTGCTTAAAATCATAGTCTAATATTGTTTTCAGGAGATATAATTTTCATATTGTGTGTTCTAACCTTTTTTCTTACTATAGGTCTCCTTCCCAGCTGTTCCCTTCCTAAATCCCCTCTTCCCCTCTTGAACTCTCTTAGCCTCTGTGATTTAGCTATCAGAGTCTTGGAGCTGTTCAGTGGTGGACGTGTTGGGAACGTGCGCAGACCCTGAGGATCTGGTGACTCTGACAGAATAGTGAGCCCACAAATTATTATCCTCCTGGTTTGTGTATGTTCTCAGCATGGCCACGCTAGACGAGTTAGTCAAGGCTATCACCCAGCTACAGGCAGAGGTGGTATCATCCAAAGAATTAACAACTAGCTTAGATGCGAAAGTGAGTCAGTTGCAAGATAAGGTAGAGAAGAAGCAACAAAGGGCCAGATGTAGGTAGCTGTTTGCATGTCGCAAACTGCGAAAAACACAGTTTGCGGCATGCAAACAGCCTAACGCGATGCACATCCCCAAATTTGGGGATGCGACTCGCAAATAGGAAGGGGTGTTCCCTTCCTATTTGCGACCGCATCGCCATGCTGAGTTGCTTTGTGACTGCGAATGCGGTCGCAAACCAACTCGCAGTTACCACCCACTTGAAGTGGGTGGTAACTCATTCGCAAAAGGGAAGGGGTCCCCATGGGACCTCTTCCCCTTTGTGAATGCCGACAAAAAAAATTTTTCAGAGCAGGCAGTGGTCCTATGGACCACTGCCTACTCCGAAAAAACCGAAACCAAATGGTTTCAGAAGTTTTTCTTTTTGCAACTAATTTTCCTTTAAGGAAAACGGGCTGCAAAAAGAAAAAGAAAAAACTGCTTTATTAAAAAAGCAGTCACAGACATGGAGGTCTGCTGTCTCCAGCAGGCCACCATCCCTGTGAGTGCCTGGACTAGCTATGGGGTCGCAAAATGCGACCCACCTCATTAATATTCATGAGGTGGGTCTTTGCGACCCCATAGTGAGTCTCAGAAGGTGTCTGAGACACCTTTCTGCATACAATTTTGCGAGTTGCAAGTCGGTATGACTCGCAATTTGCAACTCTCAAAATTTTACTTTGCTACATCTGGCCCAAAGTCCCACAGGTGTGTTTTGGCCAGGTACTTCTTCTCAGGCTTCTGGATGTAATCCGACAAACATTTCTCTAAATGTTCCTTCAGCAATTCCTTTAGCTCCCCCAGAACGTTTCTCAGGTGACCCTTCGAAAGCGCAATCTTTCCTCGTTCAAGTGGGACTACACTTCACCTGCAGACCACATACTTTCCCCAATGCCCAGTCCAAAGTAGCTTTCTTGTTATCATATTTGGCTGGGGATGCAGCTACTTGGGCAATTCCTCTTGTGCGTAAAGATAGTCCCTTGTTGTACAACTGGAGAAATTTTGGTCGTGAGTTTGAGAGAGTTTTGATCGTAGAACTGTAACTCAGTCAGCAGATCGTGAATTATTAGATTTACGCCAAGGGAATCAAGATCTAGTATCGTATTTAGCCAATTTTAATCGGTTGGTTGCCGAGACATCCTGGCCTGAAGAAAAACAAGCGGTTTGGTTTTACCAGGGACTCAAAGAGGAATTAAAAGATATCTTAGCGCAGATTGACCCACACCCGACAGACTGTCAAGAATTAATAAACCTTGTTTTGAGGCTTGATCATCGTTTAGCAGAACGTAAAGGAACGCGCAACAAAATTGAAAAATATTCATGGCGTATTCATGATAACAGAGACTCAAGAATTCAGAAAGAGAGAGCGCCAGAACCAATGGAAATTGGAACCATCAGAAGACCTTTGACAAAAGAGGAAAAGGATTTACGAAGAAAAAATTGACAATGTCTTTATTGTGGGCGGGAGGGTCATTTTGCCACCAATCAAACCAAAGAACAAGCAAGGTTCGGTTCAGAAGGTCGCAGCCAATACACCAGTCGAGTTGGAAAACTAAAACACCCGAGATGCAGAGAAGGGTTGCTCTTGGGTGTCACTGTGGACCCTTCACAATCTAGGCATCTTAAACTGGAAATAAGAGTTCAGGTCAAGAAAGAGAGTTATTTCAAAAAGGCTCTAGTCGATTCTGGGGCTACTGGGAACTTTGTTGATATCCAATTGGTTTGTGCATGGGGGATCCCATGTATTGAAAAGAAAACCCCAGCAATCATCCAGGCAGTCGATGGAAAACTCTTGACTGGAGGCCCAGTAACTCAGCAGACTATCCCCTTGTCAATGATTTGTGAAGATAAAGATCAAAGAAAGAAACATAATGAGAAAATCATCTTTGACGTGATTCATGCTTCCCAATATGGGATTATCCTCGGCTTGCCATGGTTAACTCATCACAATCCAGAGATCAATTGGGCAGAACGAAAAATTGTGTTCTCATCTGAGCTATGTAACGAACAATGTCTCCAAAAGATTCAAGTACCAAAAGTTTGCAAATCTTCCATAGCTACTGCCGCAGAGAAAGAAATTTAATTGCCCAAACAGTATTCAACTTACAAAGATGTATTTGATGAGAAAGGCGCAGAGAATCTACCTCCTCATAGATCTTATGACTGCCAAATTGATCTAGCCCCAGGTGCAATACTTTCCAACTGTCGTGTATATGCCCTGTCAGAACATGAAAACCAACATTTACGAAAATACCTAGATCAATTTTTGGAGAATGGCTTCATTCGTCCCTCTAAGTCTCCTGCAGCTTCTCCTTTGTTTTTTGTTCCAAAGGCTAATGGAGAACTTCGAACTTGCATCGACTATAGAGGTTTGAACAAAGTCACCATCAAAAATAAATATCCTTTACCCCTAATTCCGGTTTTATTGGAACAAGTAAAGAGAGCAAAAATCTACACGAAGCTTGACCTTCAATTTGCTTATCATTTGGTCAGAATGAGAGAGGGTGACAAATGGAAAACGGCATTCAAGACAAGATATGGCCTTTTTGAATACACCGTCATGCCTTTTGGTCTGTGTAATGCTCCAGCAGCATTTCAATTTTTCTTGAATGACGTTTTTAGAGAGTACCTCGACATATTTGCCATAGTCTACATCGATGACCTTCTGATCTACTCAGACAATGAAAACAAACATGTCCACCATGTCAAGAAAATTCTCGCAGCCCTTCGAAAGCACCATTTATACTGCAAACTAACCAAGTGTGAGTTTCACGTTACCACAGTTGAGTTTTTAGGAGTTATTCTTACCCCTCAAGGTATGGTGATGCCAGAAAAGAAAGTGAAAGCAGTATCTGATTGGCCCACCCCAAAGACTGTTTGTGATGTACAATGTTTTCTGGGGTTTGCACATTTTTACAGGAGTGAACAGGTGTACAGAAACCGGAAGAGTTCTCATTCGATGAATGTACAGATGGTATGTTTGGCCGACCAGTACATCTCCCATGTGAATGCCATGTTCCCTGGCTCAGTGCATGACGCTTACATCCTGCGGAATAGCAGCATCCCTTATGTGAAGGGTCAACTCCAGAGGCACTGTGTGTGGTTATTAGGTGAGCACCTGGAAGCTAGTCAGTGGGAATGGTTGTGTGGGTCTGGGGATATCCCTCCAGGTTAGTGTGTGTCTAACAGTTGTCCCTCGCCATTTGCAGGTGACTCTGGTTACCCCAACCTGTCATGGCTACTGACCCCAGTGAGGAATCCCAGGACAAAGGCAGAGGAACGCTACAATGAGGCACATGGGCGAACTAGGAGGGTGATCGAATGCACCTTCGGCCTCCTGAAGGCGAGGTTCAGGTGCCTCCATATGACAGGTGAATCCCTATTCTACTCACCAAAGAAGGTGTGCCATATCATTGTGGCCTGCTGTATGCTTCACAACTTGGCTTTGCGACGACAGGTGCCCTTTCTGCAGGAGGATGGTCCAGATGGCGGTGTTGTTGCAGCTGTGGAGCCTATGGACAGTGAAGACGAGGAAGCAGGGGAAGAGACATGGACAACAGGGACTCAGTGATCCAGCAATATTTCCAGTGAGACACAGGTAATAATACAAACCTGCCTACTACATGTACTTATACACTACTACCTCTCTACTGTCTGTCTTTTTCACCCAGTGTATGGTCACTGAGTTGTCACTTTCCCTTACGATTTCACAGATGTGGGTCCCACTGTGTGACATCTGCTTTGTTTCCTCATGGACTAGAGCTGTGTGACATAGGTATGTTGACATTACAAATGAAAGAGTTTTTTGCCACAGTTAGTGCTAATACAGTATTCCGAAATCACAGACAGACTCCAGATTGTTTTGTGCTTCAAGGGTGTTTAATTTATTGATCAAAATTGGAGGGGGTAGCAAAATGGTGAGGGGTGATGGAGGAAGTCCAGTCTATTAGTCTCACAGGTGCACTGCCCAAATGGGCATAGGAAGTGGAGCTGGGGCAGTTTAAGGATGGACAGGGTGACATAGTGGGACAGTAGGATGACAATCAGGGTGGTCTCATTTCTTGGCGGGGTCTTGGCATCGTTCTCTGTCTTGTTCCTGGATCTCAGGGACCATTTGCGAGGTGGTTCTCCCTCTGCAGGGGGTGGGGTGCTGGTGTGGTGGTCCTGTGGCGGTGCCTCCTGTCCAATAGCGCCGGCAGAGGTGGTGGGCAGTTCATCATCCATGCTAGTGTCAGGGGCCCCTTGTAGTGCCACAGTGTCCCTCCTGGTGTTGAGTACTTCCTTCAGCACCCCTACAATGGTGCCCAAGGTGGAATTGATGGTTCTGAGTTCCTCCCTGAAGCCCATATACTGTTCCTCCTGCAGGCGCTGGGTCTCCTGAAACTTGGTCAGAACCGTTGCCATCTTCTCCTGGGAGTGGTGGTATGCTCCTTTGATGGAGGAGAGGGCCTCGTGGAGAGTGGGTTCCCTGGGCCTGTCCGCCCCCTGTCGCACAGCAGCCCTCCCAGTTCCCCTGTGTTCCTGGCCCTCCGTCCCCTGGACCGTGTGCCCACTACCACTGCCCCCAGGTCCCTGTTGTTGTTGGGGTGGTGGGTTAGCCTGGGTTCCCTGTAGTGGTGGACACAATGCTGATTGACGTGTCCTGGGGACGGAGGTATGGGCCCACTGGGTGAGTGCTGTGCTGGTGTTTCCAGAGGGGGGAAGCTCTGTAGTGGCCTGTGACTGGGTGTGGGGAACCGACTCTCCCGAGGTCCCCGATGGGCCGGGCTGGTCATCTAGATCCAGTTGGACAGAGGTGCTGTCATCACTGTGGGCCTCTTCTGTTGGTGGTGTGGACATGTGTGGACCCTCCTGTCCGGTGACGTTGGGTAGGGGTCCTGCAGGGGTATAAAGGCATGATTATTGCATCCGTGTGTGTCAAGGTGTGCAATGGGTGGGTGACCGTGTACCCCAGTGCTGGCATTCCTGTGTGGGACCTTGTGTAATGGGGGGTTAGGGGGGTGTATGGGTATGTGCAGTGGGCATGCTTTAGTGATGGGTGTCCATGCTTTGGTGTTGCATGCAGGGCCTGGTGTTGGGATGTGTCGTTTGTGATAGTGGGACATTTGTGAGGCGTAGGAGTGATGGGGATGAGGGCGAGGGTGGGGTTAAGTGATAGCATGCAGGTGGGTGGGGGATGAAGTAGTTAAAGGTTTGACTTACCAGAGTCCATTCCTCCACCTACTCCTGCGAGTCCCTCAGGATGCAGAATCACCAAGACCTGCTCCTCCCATGTTGTTAGTTGTGGGGGAGGAGGTGGGGGTCTGCCGCCAGTCCGCTGAACTGCCAGGCGGTGTCTGGAGACCACGGAACGCACCTTCCCCCGTAGGTCGTTCCACCTCTTCCTGATGTCCTCCCGATTTCTTGGGTGTTGTCCCACTGCGTTGACCCTGTCCACTATTCTTCACCATAGCTCCATCTTCCTAGCTGTGGAGGTGTGCTGCACCTTTGATCTCAATAGCTGTGGCTCTACCCAGACGATTTCCTCCGCCATGACCCTGAGCTCCTCCTCCGAGAACCTGGAGTGTCTTTGCCGTGCCATGGGGTGGTGTAGGTGATGTGTGTGGTGGTGTGTGTGGTGATAAGTGTGCTGATATGTAGTGGGGTGTTGTGTGAGGTGCGTGGAAGTTATGTGGGTGATGGTGTTGTGTGCCTGTGGATGCTAGTGTTGTTGATGGTGGTGTCTCTCTTTGGCTTTCATTCGTGATTTGTTGTCGTGAGGGTTTGTGGGTGATGTGGGTGTGTGTTTTATAGTGTATTGAGTGTGTGGGAGTGGTGAGTGTATGTGTATCACGTGTGTGTATTTGGAATTGTCCAATGTGGCTGTGTTTTGTGAGAGTGTGTGTATTTTGAGCACGGCGGTGTGTACCACCAATGGAATACCGCGGTTGAAAGACCGCCGTGTGCATTCGTGGGTCGGAATAGTGTGGGCGTATTTCTGTTAGTGTGACGGTGGAGGTTTTGTTTTCGCCAGTTTATCACTGACCTTTGGTGTGGCGGACTTGTGTGGGTGTCTGAATTTTGGCAGATTCCGAACTGTGGGTCATAATGACCGTGGTGGAATTCCGCGGCCACGGCGGTGTGTTGGAGGTCTTCTGCACGGTGGTAAGCGGCTTTTACCGCCAATGTCATGATGAAGGCCTTAGTCATCAGAGAAGGGATTGCTAGCATTGGTGTTTTTAATAAATTGTATTAATGGGTGTTCAAGTATTCTGAGTAATGGATATGTGTAGAAAATACAATAACGTAGAAAAATAATCCATGCATTTGAAAATGTGGTTACGATGAGTGGCCATCAATGTTCACGAATGGTGCTTATTAATAGTCTAATGCTATGAAATGTTGAGTATACGTTTGACTAATGTAGTAATATGTCAAATTGAAGGTTATGCATTATGTATTAGCTTTATTAATTATAGGCCTTAATTTATCAAAGGTCTTGGCCTGCTTGCCAGGCCTCATGTCAAGCTGTATATCTTAACGTTTTAATAAATGGCTGCCCTAGAGAGTTAAACTGTGATTTTCCATTGTATTGTTTAAATGTGCTTGCAGCTGAGAAGTTTTCTCATGAGAACTGACTGCTAGAAGATGCTGTTCTTGCTAAATGTAACATTATGTGTGTAATGTGTGTGAGACTGACTTTCTCAGGAGGAGAACAATAGAGACACTGCTGGAGTAGAAGCTGCAACAATATTGTTAACTGATGAGCCAGATGATGAGGAGATTGCAAGACAACCAATCAACGACATGTGAATGGAGTAATAGTAGAATTCATAGATTTGGAGTTTTAGTTTTATTGGACAAAGTGTGAACATGTAATCCCTTGACTAAAATTTAGGAAATAGTATTAGTGAGTTCAACTTATTGAGACTGCACCGAGAGGGGAGAGCTCATTCTTGCCCATTTTGCGTCTTGACAAGAGACGTGCTTAACTTTATTGCTTGAAGACTTTGCGTTTTCTGAACTTTGATGCTGAATCCTGATGCCTTGCTGTTCGACAGATGTCCTGATGACGAAGACTATCTTGCCTTGCCGATCCAAATGAGTAGAGGTATAACTCGTATCTATGTGTCTGCTATGCATATTTGCTTTTTCTTTCTAGGTACCATCTGCACAGTTTTGATAGATCCATAGTTAGATGTTTTTCCAAATTTGTGTTACTAAATTGTTTTGAATGAAGCCCAACATGCTGATGCTAATCTGATGTTATTTAAGGATCCTCACTAATGAAATTCTGCTAATAGGGAATAATGCTTAATGAATTTCTCTGCTGAACTTAAACGTATGTGATCACATTGACGCAATTGACCTTGTTATTAATTTGCACCACAACCTTAGAATGTGGCCTAGTTCAAGCTTTGATTAGATTACATTTCTTTCACCACTTTGGACAGCCAGTATTGTTCCTGTATGTGTTTCATCTGATTGTGAGATTAATCTACATGACTTTAGCATTGTTGATAAAGGGAAATAAACATTCTAACTTTTACTAAGAGGTGTGGTTATTCATCACTGAAAGGTCATGGTGCGTGAGAATTACTAACTCTATTGCTTATTACTGCTATTGATTATTGTTATTGTGTATTGGTTATTGATTATTGATCTGCATGTACTGGAATTATGGTGGGAATATCTTAATTGCGAGTCAAAAGGTTAATCGACCTATATGCGTCCCGTTGTAAGTTTACTTATTAAGGGCAGACGCGCTAACACCATTCAGAATTACCATGTACTCATTGAGCACAACTAGCAGTACGAAGAATGGAAGGAAAAGCATGCGAAGATGCTCCTCCCGTCAGCCATAGTGGCACTACACAGCTCGGCTGCGCACTAGACCCTCACTGAAAGTGTGTCACCACAGTATTTACAGGGATGGAGCCAAGACTCCATGGCACGTCTGTGCACAGATCTGTTTCTCGGGCCACAACAGTTACACACCCTAAAAAATTTATTTTAAAAGTCCCAGTAATACAGGCACCTCAGATTTAAGGGAGGCCAAACAGACATATTCTTATGTTGACAGACAGTCTGGGATTGGGTCTCAGTCTCTGAACTCTCTTGCATTTCCAGTTGGGAGTTGTGCAGAGTCTCCAAGTCTGTCCCTCTCCACAATGTGTATTCAGAGGACGACAAGGTTCTGGCAGACATGCTCTGCAGATTTTCTCCTTTTGTCCTCGGCTTCTGTCTGGCTCTAGGTATTTTTACCCACATATGCCGCAGTTTCTGCACTCTTCATGTTGTCCTGTTTGTATCTGCGGCCACTTCCCCAGTTTTTCTCCCAGTCCCCTGTGCCAGATTGTTGGGGGGTGATACTGTGTCCCGGCCTTGGCCACAGAAGCTTCTGTCTGTCTTTCCTCTGTTCCCTCTTCTGCCATATTTGTTGGACAGGCTTCAGAGAGGGTCAGTCTCTCTCATTCTGGTGGTGCCCTTTTTGGCTACAATTTGGTTGGTTTTCCCTGTCGGGATTGGTTGCGGCAGAGCCAGAGTGGCTCCTACCTATTCTCCCATGTCCCCTTCGGTCACCCGTTCTTCCCCTGGCCACTTGCCACCAGCTGTGTCTGCAGGTACGGCTCTTGGTTGGAAAGGGTTGGTGTTGCAGGGTCAAGTGGTGGCTTCCATTCAGCTTTCTCAGAAGTGCTCTACCGGCATGGTTTACATTCATCATTGGTCTTCCTTTGTTCAGTGGTGTATAAGATGGTCTTTGGATCCTTCTTCTTGTCCTTCCTCCTCGGTCCTTCAGTTCCTTCAGTATGGTTTCCAATATGGGCCTGGATTTTTCTCCATTGATGGACCAATGGTGACTGTTTGGGCGCTTTGCTCTCATGTTGGTGTCCCTGAATGCCTTCCTTTGGGATTTACATCATTATGTGGGCCTCTTGGTCACCTTTGATGTATTTCATCATGGCCTGAAACTTCTATGCCCAATTTTGAGTCAATGCATTTGCTCTTTGTTTCCATGGCTTTTGCTTCTCTGCATGTCTGTTTGCCAGGTGGTGTTCAGGGGCGGTCCTAGAGGGGTGTGGTGACTTACTGGGCGGAGGCTGAGGGTGTTTCCCTTTTGGACATTTGTCAGGCGGCCACTTGGGCTTCTCCCTCTACCTTTGTCTCCCATTACAGGTTGGCTGTTAATGAGTTTCTGTCCTTTGGGTCTCAAGTTTTGGCTGCTGTTCCTCAGTGTTTGCCTTGATCTCCTGTCTTATGTCTTCTGGTTTTGCAGTACGGTTATTTTTGCAGCATCCAGAGTTTGTGGCATTTGTTTTAGGAGGGATCAGGTTGTTCTGAGTTTGCTTTGGTATACCCTCATGATGGTAAGTCTTGGGACACGAAATAGGGTTGAGGAGGTAATGGATTCATTATTTACCGGTAATTCTCTTTACTCCGAATACCCTTTTTCTCATACCAGTACTTACGTTCCTCCCTCCCCGTTCCTTCCTGGGTTCCAACCTGTCCCCCTTGATTCTTGGGCTTGGGGATGTACAGGATGTTTCCTGGGATCCATGCCCTTTTATCACCAGGTTTGGTGAAGGGAGATTGGAGATTAGGAGGCGGGGAAAGAGGATGGGGAGGGTCTTTGCACCAAAACGTTTTTTGATTGGCTCTGGCTAGGGGACATGGGCCTGGGTAGAGGTGGAACACCTCATGATAGTAATTATTGGTACAAGAAACAGGGTATTTGAAGTAATGAAAATTACCAGTAAGCAATGAATCCATTATCACAAACCCCTGTCTCTTTCCTTCTTTCCTCCCCATGCCAGTAGTGATTTAAACCTGTCTAACATAAGCCCTTACAGCAAGTTCAGGACGGAAAGAAGAAAGACAAAGTGTGGCAGAGGCAGGTAGGAGGATGTAATTTTAGAATCTGCAAATTTGGCATTTTATAATTTAACTGGAGCAGACTGAGATAACATATCTCCATATAGATGCATGACTGCTTTGCAGCTGCCGAGGCAAAAATGTTTTTTAAACATTAGACCAAATTGCTTGAACGAAAAAACTTGCTTTCATGGTTTTACATGGTTAAACGAGTTAGTACCACTTTGATGATCTTTTTTATTTTGTTCACGTGGGACGAAAAGGGGGTGGGGTGGGTCTATAAAATAAACATGCCAATAGAAATATAACTAAGATTACTTTCTCACTGCATTAAGTTTGTGACTTAAAACATGGAACCCAAAGCCTGTGCTTCAGACATCATGCAAACTGACAAATATATAGGTGTTTCCTTGTGAGCTTTCTTTTATTGCACGCAGGCATGTAGATCACATGAAAGGGAAATCCAGACCTATTATCTTTTCCAGTCTTAAATACATTGGCATGATTTTGTTCTTAATACGTAGAATACAAATGTGAGACATTTAATTAATGATTTTTAAGGTCTGTGGAAAGCGCAGTAGTCTTTAGAGTGTCTCAATCAATCATTTAACCCCCTTACTTTTCTATGCAGTCTCTGCAGGCTTTCATTCTATTTGACACTAAGGGCCTCATTTAAAATTTTTGGCGCAGAGCAGTGCAGCAAGGCCTCTTGCCTTGCTGACCTGTGTCAAAAGAGAAGGGCAGGAAGATGCTTTATCTATGAATTAAGGCTCACTCCTGTCATCTTCCACAGCGCTGGTACACAATTGGCTGCCATGCGCCAACGCAGGCACCCTGGCACAACAGTGTCAGGGTGTCTGTGTTGTAGGAATGGTTGGTTTTGCGCAGGAAGGGATGCCTTCCTGCACAAAAAAATATGGAGGTGTTTCTTGTTTCTGCAGCACAAATAGAAAAAGGGAAAAATGCAGATAAATATGGTTATTTTTCCTCTTTACACCTCCCCTGAGGAGGATTATGCTCTTGACGCATTCCCAGGTTTAGAAAACCCTGTAAAACTGGGAATGCATTACAATCTATGGGTGTTGCGTGGGAACACTCACTGCAACACCCATGGAATGTTTCTTTGAAGCAGAGTAAAATAACACAGCACCTTGCGCTGCATTGCCTTGCTCCATATCTACCAGGCCATAAAAAGTCACGCAAAAGTGGCTTTGTGTGGTCTTGTAGATAGGGGCCTGCAGACTACGCCGCAGAGGGCTTGTAAATAAGCCCCTAAATCCTTTTTCTCCTCTCCTTGTTGCTGAAATCCTCCCTTTACATATCTACTAAGTCCTCTTTTTTCCTCTTCCGCACCATTTTTACTTTCTCCTTCACATAATGTTACAAGTACTTACTGGTACTCTTTATTACTCCAACTACCTTTTTTTCATACCAATACTTACAACTATGAGGCATACTATGAGGAGATAGTTATTTTTATCCCCCCCCACTTCACCTTCTCTCCCCCATATATAAAACACTCAGTCACTTGCGAGGACTGCGTTTTCTTTTTTTTGGTGCTGTCAGTATTTTCACAGTGGACCACCCTTTCACACACTTGCCAGAGATTGACAAGTGCAGTTGCTATATACACGCCCTGTAGAGAGGCCAAAGATTGGAAGTGTATGCATTCTGCACACCTCTATGATGTACAGACAGCCACCGTGAGAATTTCACACTGCTTGTAGCTTCAGCATAAACACCCACCCACACCTATATTTGGTAAGACACCTGGGAGTGACTCCGTTCACAGTATGCACTATACCAAAATTATGTTTTGCGTGATGAAAAAAAGACACATGAAACACATCCGGAAAAAGTAAATACTCATAAGAAATGTAACATTCTGTAAAACATGTCAATTGTTAACAGGGACTGCTTCGCAGACATAGATTACCTTAAGGGTTTTCACAGTCTTTATAGAGAACTCAATTAGTGTTTTTTCCTGTATGGTTAAGGACATGAGTATATGGCCTGAAAGAGACCCATTTCAAAGTCAGTATTTAATTACTGCCAGGTCTGTAGTCCAGCGGGGTTTGGATTTTGATGTAAGTGACCTGAGGGGAATAATTGTTGGCCCACTGAAATTTGAATACAAGGCTTGTACCAAAGACCTGTCTGCAAGTATGACTAGTGTCAACTTCAGAAGCACCTTTTTAAAAATATTTACAGTTATGTACATATTGTGCAGTCAAAAGAGATGTCATCCCAACACAATAAAGTATACTACTGACTGGTCCACGATACAATACCAGAAAACAGACTAAGCTCTTGATGCCTAGCTGCAAACATGAATGTCATTTATGCTGTGTTATTGTGGTGTCTCTCCTTTGCTTTTTTTAGGCTCAATGTGCAGCTAACTTTCAGTGAATTGTGTTTGTCAGGTGTACTATGTTTAACACTTGATAAGTCTGTTGTAGAGTGGAGGGAGATTGCCCAGGCCATGCCATGGACACTGCAGCACAGTTGCTGAACCTACTTTCCCGCCTTTTGTGGTCTTGTGCCCACATCTGTTTGATTGTTCATTGCCATAGGGGCCCATGTTATGTGTGGCACCTTCGGCCAGTCCAAGCTTTTTTGCAAAATACATATTCTTTCTCGGAGTTGGAGTTCAATTTTTGCCATTTTAAATATTAAATTTGAAGCCTCAGAATGTACATTAAAGGCTAGGACTGGCTGAAGGTGTAGCACATTTAGTAGGGCAGAGTTATATTCGTGGTCTGAAATTACCTATTGCAATGTGTGCTCTGTTTATTTTGTTGTTGTTGCATGTTGACAATGAATTTTAGCTTGCTGATGATTTTGTGAAAGGTTTACTTATTTTCCGTCTTTACTCCTAAGTGTGCCTGCGGCCACAACCTTTTTTGGTGATAAAAGTGTTCACTAATTTGTGTTTATAATTTTGCTACTTAATTTTGTTACCCGAGGTTTATTAGGTTCTGTAAAATATAATGCTTTATAATTTGTGCACCCTGGTGTAACTCCTTCCTGTGCATAGTCTGAAGTATGAAGTCTCATTCTGGGTGAGAACTGCTTCTGAATCTATCCATAGTGCTGAGAACCTAGAGAGATCAAAAGTTTACAACAAACACCTTGAAAGATATCACATTTGAAACTTTAAATTTGAAAATCTTTTCGTTTAAAAACATAAAAGTTAAAAAAAGCCTTCGAGTGTAAAAAAGTTAGAATGCTAATTCAAATTAATAATAAGATATCACATGTAAGTGGGCAAGAATAAAAATAAAGAAGGACTGTTCATCCTGCTGTTTCAGGCTCTCACTCATCAGGATGTTACAATTGATTGAGGCTGGGTGTGCTTTGCAGACAGGAACGTTTTGCTCTGTTTCTACTTACTACCCCACACTAGAAGATGCTTATCACCCCTGCATCACCTTCCCTCCTATTGGACACAGGTCCTTTTGAACTAGGATGCTACTGCCCATTGGCTCTGCACCCATCATGAAAACCCCTCTTATGTGATTCTGTTGAGTTTTTAATGTGTATTGACGACTATTAATGATTTTCGACTGCTTTTTCTCATCATTATTCATTCATACAAGAATGTTTATATTGCAAACAAAATGTTTTTGATTGTTAAGCCAAAAAACTCTATCAACATTACTTTTGAAATTGTTTGTTGGTTCACATGGACTAGTTTCAACTTTCACATGCACTAATAATGAGCTCTGCACCCTGTTCTGTATACATTGTAGCACTTCCATTGTTGTTTGGAAAACTTTGTTTTTGAAAGGCATATTGTCTTTACTCATTATCAGCAATTATTCTCTACAAGTGGTTGCTTCGTTCTTTACATCCCCTGCTGGCATACCCTATTTACCCTTTAGTATGTGTGTGTTGAACCTGGCCCTTTTACAGGGTCATTCCCCAAACCTTTTGCCTTTTCCTCCTTATTTTTCTGACCCTTTTTGGTTGATGTTATGACTCTGGGCACTTTACCACTGCTAATCAGTGCTAAAGTGCATGTGCTACCCTAAAGTTGGTATGATTGGTTTATACCTAATTGGCATATTTAATTTACCTATAAGTCCCTCGTACAGTGGTACACCACCCACTAAAGTAGCTTTTCAAACCTGTCTCAGGCCTGCTAGCGCAGGGCCTGTGTGGACAGTTTTTTTGCCACAGGGACCTGGCACCTAAGTTTACTTGCCATGCCCAGAACTCCACTTTTACTACATGTAAGTCACTCCTAAGGTAGGCCCTAGCTAGCCCTATGGGCAGGGTGCTTTGTATGTAGAGGGCTGGACATGTGCCAGTTAGCGTGGCCTGTCCTGGTAGTGACAAACAGCCTATTTGGTTTCTCACTGCTGTGAGTGCTGTCTTCTCATACGATTGCATTGCAAATGCCCTGCCTTAGGTATAGGGGGTATTGTCTGATTTATGAGGAGTAAAGTAGGCATGTTTGGTATGGTTGTAATGGTAGTGAGAAATTTTGCTTACTGGTGTAGGTAGATTTTTTATTATCATTGCAGAAATGCCACTTCTAGAAAGTGAACATTTCTCTGTGCTTATAACTCTGGTGTTTTGTAGCTTGACTCCAATCCACGTCTGGGCAGAGTGAAAGTTGGGCTTTGTGCATACTTTTCAGACAGTCTGTACACAGGGAGGGTGGAGGTGTCACAGAGGTGCATCTGCATACTGAATAGTCTTCCTGGGCTGAGAGAAGGGAGAGGCGGAGCACACCTGCATTTGTAAAGGCTATGCCCTGGCCTCACACAATAGGCTTGTTTACCCCCAACTGGTGTTTGGAGTCTGTGCTGGAGTAGAGAGGGTGCACTCCCAGAACCAGTTGTAACTGGTTGGAACCTCCTGTCCCCTCTCTTTGTGAAACACACTGTAAACTGGGGTTAAGTACAAGGGATTGTTCCCCACAATTTAGACATTCTTGAGATTGTCCCCGTGCTTCGAAGAGCGCGTCGCTATTCAGGAATCACTGCTGCAATCCAGCCATCTGGAGATTGTCGAGCGCTTCTGAAATGCACTGTGTTAAATCCACCCGGGGCACCATTGAAAGTAACTAGAGGAGCGAGTGCGCTCCTACCGTGCCCCCGGGTGAAGCACACTCTGAGGAGCGCCCCAGCGCACAAGCAGGCACCTACTCTGGTGCCTGCACACCGCTGCAGCCCGGGCAGGCCTTTTTGAAACTGGAGACGTCGGGCGGGGATGGAAGCCTCATCGGAGGCTCCCTGCCCCACCGAGCCCCTTTTGTTTGGTGAACGGGGAGGGGGGGAAGGAAGCCTCATTGGAGGCTCCCCCTGCCCCAGCAGAGCCCCAAATCATCTTTTTGAGACTGCTGGCAGGACAGATTCCTCGCTTGAGGCCCCCCGCACTGCAAGGTCTCCCTGGTCGGGGCCCCCGCAAGAGTCAGGTGAGGGGGGGTGGTATGTTAACCTGCAATCTTATAATGTACTATATATATGTGTGGATGTTCTTTTTATGGGCATAACATGCTAATATATCTTCTTGACTTGCCATATGTTCTCTAATGTTCCTTTTATGTGGATATTTATGATGTGTCTATGACAAGTGCATTTCTTTTATAATGTGATTCCTTACTACTGCTTATGTTGCAGAATCCTGAGTACTTACATGTTCTATTGTGACTACTGCTTATTCTTGTAGAGTATTAGTAACCTGTGTAACGGTCTGACAACTGCTAAGGTAGCAGGGTATTTCTGACATGTAATGTTTGGTCTAATTATATTTTGTGCAATAAAGTTTATTTTTACATAGCTCAGTGTTGTATTTACTTTGTTGAGTATATATTGCATCACGTGATGTTGTGTGTGTTGTGCAAACGCTTTACACATTGCCTCCGGGTTAGGCCTGACTGCTCGTGCCAAGCTACCAAGGGGGTGAGCAGGGGTTATCTTGGACGTGCAACTCCCTTGCCCTCACTAGAGTGTGTGGATTCTGCCTGGCTTAGGTGCATAGCCTAGCCAACCAGAAATCCCTTTTCTAACAGTGTGCATAATTAATTGCTCAATTTTAAATATATTGCAAAAAAGCCATTTTGTTACTTACCCCTTTTTGCGCAGGTTCTTAGGCTTACAGGTCTGCCTCTTGTTTCATTCGTAGAATAAAAAGCAAAGGCAATCAAACATGTGGAAGGGGGCTACAATACTTTCACCTCTCTTCTTGCTTGTCTACCATTTAGAGGTGCAGCACAATGAGGGAAGGGAGGTCGAGGTGGATTGTAAGTGGAGTTTTATAACTGGAATTTTTGTTTTTCCAAACTTCTCCTAAAACGTTAGTATTTGAATAGATGAGAAGAAGAGGGAAACGGTACTCCCATTAGCATCCGCATTATATAATACAATGACAAACATGAAAGCCACAGATTCAGGGAGTGCTGTCCATGTGCAGCAGTAAATCCAGGAGAGCATTAATAGCTTACTGCATGGTAGAGTACAGACATAACCTGACTTCACCATTTAAATTTATTTTAAAAATCTGAACTACATGCCTCTAGCTAAAACCACAATTGTACAGTTTTCATTAATTTTTAGGTAAGATTTTAGTTTCAAACATTAAACTTTTCAAACTTTGAATTACAATTTGTCATATTGAAGTTTGTTTCTGTACTCAGGAACACAGGTCATGAGTTTAATTTAGCTGACCATCTTCAGCAAACACTAGATAGATCCCTTCACAAATCTACCAAACCAGTGCACATCAATAGGGCTCAGTCATGCAGTGCTCTGTGGAAGTCTTGTACACCAAAATACTTTTTCAGTTTCTTCATATCAACGTATCTATATTTTGTCACATTACAATGCCTTATATATAGGTTCACATGTTTCTAAGTGCCACCATATTGGAAGGTCATTAGAGTCACATGAACAGAGACTAAGGATCACAATGTCATGTAGGTTCTCATTATGCTAATGAGGCTACTGGATTTAGGTGACAGAATCACATAGACTGTGGGTACTAAGTACAATTCCACACCATAAGACTCCTGTCAGCCTAACCTTCAGTTTCCGGCTAGCTAGCAGTGCCTCTTCTCCATCCAACAACAAGGATGTTTGTGGCAACCAGGCGCATGACAAGAAAGACTCCTCAGGAGAATCGTGGTCAATCAGATCTCATCCCTTTCTCCCAGTTACCAAGGCCTCACACAGGCAAAGACAACAGAGGCAGAATATAGTTCAATAAGAGTTTAATGAAGTAACTGCATCTTAGATAAAAAGGCATGTATTGCAATAACTAGGATGACAAAACACAAAAAAGCAAGCAGGTGACGACGAGAGTGAAACACAAAAATAGTTCTACCATCCTGTCACAAAGAATGATGTGGTATATATGTTTTCTCCCTACACTATGATTGAGCACAGCATAATAAGCCTAAAGTGCCCTTCAGGTTACCCCCGTGAAAGAATCGTCCCTCATACCTGGATAACGAAACCTGTAGTCTAGGAACACACATTCCCCATGTAGATCAGGGGTGTGGCCATCTAAGCAGATAGCTGTAGCGAAGCAATCAGCATACAGTCGTGGTCATCTGGCTGGAATCTCCCTCTAACGTATTTTGGACAAAGGAGGGTTTTATAATAAAACAGTTGACATTCTAAGAAATGGTTTCATGTATGAGTGTGTATTTTTCTGTGAATGCTGGAGACACAGCATACCACGTTTGACGACAACCCTGTCTAACTGCAGCCTTTGAGAAAGCACAAAGTGGAATAAATGTCCAACCAAGAACGTAATGCTTTCCTAGGCGAAAAGACAATGAGTCAGAGAAAAACAAAACAGCGCCACAAGAATGTACCTATTGCTAGAAAATAAAATGATGCTGAATAAAATATAACTAGGTTAAAGGGCACAGCGGGCGGCCTAATTTTCTAAAATAACATTGCTAAAATATGGCTAAAACACCTATACAACACCCTCCTCTTGCCGGTTCAAAGATAGTTCAAAGGTCAAACTAAAATATGTATCAACAAAACCTAAAAAAATATGTCAATACAAGGTAACAGACACCTGAGCAGAAATATGAAGGACAATTAAAGCCACAAGTGGCTCAAAAGAGAGAAAATTCAGAAGTCCGTGTCATTTAAGAACTTGCCAATAACATCCAGGACAATTGAAGCCAGGAGACTTTCCTCTTCAGCAGGTGACAAGATAACCAAATCATGTCCAAGAAAGACCACAGAGCACTCATGTCCCAAAGCCTGCGTTCCAGCTGAGGCAGCAGCATTCTGTGTTGCGCCTTAAGTTGAGGTAAGAGTCGCATAGCCAAAGTAATCAGAAATCCCCCGAAAACACTTGAAAATATTAAGTATATGGCTGATGGTATTAAGCTGAATATGGAGGAGAAGGTGTGAACGAAACCAGAACCAACAGCCTTAAAAAAGTGGCTGATTTCAGTAGTACTGGAGACATTAAATATTCATCCCATGAGTTCACCAAAGTGTCTTGGAAAATGTGTACTTCAAGGGGACTGAATCTCTGCCAATGACCTCGCGAACTGAAGCACATGGGTCTTGCTTGCAGATATAAGCGCTGCATGTTTTTGAAACAATAAAGTCTTGAGTCTGCTCAATTGTCAAAATTTACATCAGAATTAGCAATATGAGGCCAGATGTCTGCTACTCCTCTTAGGTGTGTAGGAGGAAAAAGGACATTCCCACAACAATTAGCAATTTGGGGGACCAAAATGACATAAGCTATTCCGGCTTGCATTCCACAACAGCTCTCACTGTTAAGTAGCACATACCTGCCATTGGAGAGCACCTGGAATGAAGGTCTAATCAAGGGGACTGGAACTCCCTTCAGAAAACAAGCAAAATTTGCCCCTGAGGCATTACAAGCCCTGTGCAAGGACAGCTGTTTATAAACCATTGAATGGCTCACAGAAGTTTCACATTCACTACCACTAAGAAAGACCTCTTTCATGCCATTGAAACATTTTACGAAAAAGGGAAGCTCCCACACCTTGTGTATGTAACTATATCCCAGCCTTTCATATCTGCCTACTGGAATGTGTTTCAAACAGGATGTAAATTAAAGTGATGGAATAGGCAGATTTATAATCCTGTGTATTTTCCATTCAGCAGATGGTATTTCAGCCACAGTAAAAGGCATCTTTTCTAATTTCTAATGTTTAGCATGAGGTAAGATGCTTCCTTCTCAGCCATTATTTGTTGTTGTCGCGTTAAATTAAAGGTTAAGAAAATATCCCTCGCGCTCACATGTTGCCAGGGAACGTGACCTGCCTTGAGCATTTGTAGTGTCTAACCTAACTGCATAATGGATCTTAGCTGACTTTGTCCATGTTGTAAAAATGACATGTCACTCTGTACTATGGCCCTCATTATGAACATGGCAGTCCGTTCTGTACCGCCGGTGGTGGCGGCAGAAACTGCCAACAGAGGAGCGGTCCGGACCGTCAAATAATGAACCAAACTAAACTTTTGCATCCCGCGCACCACCCACCACCAGGAAAGTAGTCCCGCTGATGACGGCAGAGCCCGCCCACAGGCCGTCGGAAAGGCCCAACCCTCCCATCAAATTATGAACACCATTCCGCCACCAGTTCCGGGGCGGGAACCACCGCCACACAAAGCCAGGCGGAAATGAAACAAATAGAAGGAAACACTCACCGGAGTACCACAAAACGTGCAGCGGCAGCCATGGAGAGAGAGCTGCAGATCATGCCAGCCTTACTCCTTGCCATATATCTACACCACCGATAAGTACCGCAACCTACGACACAAGGGAGGAAAAGGCAAACTTACATACCCACCCACTACACCCATCCCACAAAGCCACCCCACCCATTCCCAGCAGCACTAGTCAGACACCCCTCCCCAAGAGGGACATACCCGACCGGAGCCCACTGCAACATGGCCATAGGACATGCAATAGCCCCATACACATAAATCATTTAAACAAACACCAGGGTGGAACTGCGTGCAGCCCGAACACAGGCCACACAGAAACTTTATTAACTCGCTCAGTGAGCTAGATGAAGCAAACAGGACCAATGGCCAGTCCAACAACATTCAATTGTCCCGGGCCACAACTGACCACACCTGACTCCCACAAGTGCTGGGTACTCCACAAAACGGGGCACCATAGGGGCATCCAGTTACCTTATGGAATGGGGGCAGGGTGAGTGGGGATTTACGACGGGGTGGGACTTAGACTTGCGGGAGGAGGTTGGAGGAGGGGTGGGCTTCTCCTTTGAAGGGGTGTTTTTTTTTTGGCTTAGGTGGAGCTGGATGCCTTAGGCTCCGAGCGGGCCTTCTTCTTCACTGGAGAAGGGGCACGGGAATGGGAAGACTGGAACGGGGTGGGCAGCGATGTGGAAGGTGCGGAAAGGGCAAGGAGGTGGGCATGTTTTGGAACAAGACGGGGTGGGCCAGTGGGTTCGAACAGGTCTAAACCGGAAAGGAAAAGTTTCTTGGGAGCAAATGGGGTGGGCGTGGATGAGGGCGTGGGAGTGGAGGCAGAGGGAGTTGATGTATGGGATGTAGGTGTGTGTGTAGTGGGTGCCGGTGACTGCTCAGTATGCTGTGGTGTGGTGGATGTCTGATGGGTTGGTGTCTTGCTGCTTTTGAGTGTTTTGGGAGGTGGGGGGGTGGACACTGTGGGAGAAGACAGACAGCTAGTGTGGATGTATGTTGGGTGTGTGTCTGCAAGTCGGGTGAGTGCGCTGCATGTGTCAACTACAGTGGAGGTGGTGAGTGCAGGTGTGGTGTATGGGGTGCATGTATGGCTGTCTGCTATTGTGGTGAGTGCAGGAAGAGGAGCAGTAACAGTGAGTGACTGTGCAGTGCATGAGGGTGTGCATGTAGAGGGGACAGATAGGGAGGCGGAAGAGGCGGGCACACTGGGGGAAGTGGACGTTGTTGTGTGTGCAGGTGTATGTTGGCTGTGTGAATGCTTGTGGTGGGAGGTGTGGTGCTTGTGTTTGGAACTGTGCTTTTTGTGTGTTGAAGTGCTTGACTGCATGTCTGAATGTGTGCCTTGGACGGGTGAAGGGAGTGGGGTGCTGGAAGGCGTAGAGGAGGTTGGAGGGGGGACGGAATGGCCAGGGAAACTGGCTGCCGTCCAAGAGGAGGCCAGAGCCTGAAAAGATCTCTGTAGGGCAGGCACGGCACCGTGAATGCCATCCAGATAGGCATTAGTCTGCTGCACCTCTGATGCTAGCCCCTGGATGGCATTGACGATGGTTGTCTGCCCTACAGAGTTGGTTCTCAGGAGGTCAATAGCCTCCTCTCTGAGGGCAGCAGGGCTGACTGGGGTAGGGGAGGAGGTGCCTGGGGCGAAGGAGATGCCCACCTTTCTGGGTGGGCGGGCACAGCCAACTCAGTGGGAGCAGAAGGGAGGGCACTGATGATATGGGTGGTGGCGGAAGATGTCATGGTCGTGATTTGTCCACTAGTGTACGCCACCGCCGGAAGACCCCCATCGGAAGAGGTTTCAGAGTCACTACCACCTGTGGTAGTAGCCTCCCCCGTGGAAGTCCCCTTGCCCTCCCACCCACGGGTCCCCTGGACGTCCGTTGTCTCTGCCTCCGAGGATGCATGGGCCGCTGTCTCCCCACTAGCCGGTGCCTAAGCTCCCTCGCCGGATGTTGATGCTGTACCAGACACACAAAAGAGAACAGGGATGGGGAGACAAACAGGAGAGACACTTGTAAGTAGCTGAATGCTGATACACAATGGCCAGACATACACCTACCCAGCAGACACACCCAACAGGCTGCACTGTGCACTAGGCCCATGACCATGGCCCTGACTACTGAGCAGTATAGTGACCTACACCCATATCCTGTCATTGCATTGAAGCTGAAGTAGGTGAAACCTGACAGGGACACCCCTACACCCTTTGGGGAGCAGACAGTAGCTGGACACCAGACAAAACCCTGCTCTAAGCCCCATGACCCTATCGCACACACACTCATCCTTCCTGGCTGAAGTATGGGCTGTGAGTACTCACCCCCTTGTGACTGCTGTGCAGCCTTCAAGCGCCCATCCAATTCTGGGTTTGCCGCAGCCAGGATCCTTCGCCTTAAGGGGGTCAGTGCCATACAGGCACCCCTACCAAGTTGGGAGGACTTCCCCAGCTGGGCCTCACTGATCTTCCGCACCCAGTGCTGCAGGTCCTCCCACCTCTTCCGACAGTTGGTGCTCCGCCGGTTGTAGACCCCCAGGGTCCGTACCTCCTTGGGGATGGCATGCCAATGTGCCCTCTTCTGGTGGGCGCTGACCTAGTAGGGAGACACAGAGAAGAAACACAGAGGTCAGGCACCTGCACGATGGCAATAGCTGGCTCATTGTTAGACATAGGACAGACAGTAGTCCCAGACATGCAGGACAGTGGCACGCAGCATTCCATGCACCAAGCCCCATCCTGGCTCACAGGAACGCACATCAGAGAATTCCACTCCATCCATTACACACACAGTGCCCCCAAACCCAGACTCACCTGTACCTCTGGCCGGCCGTAGAGTCTGCCGCACAGGGGCAGGACACCTTCCACCAGTTTCTCCAGTTCTTCCTGGGTGAAGGCAGATATTAATTAAAGGACTGGACACAATAGTACAAATCACAGGCAATCATCTCCATCTGCTCAGAATCCATATGTTCCAGTGCCATCACCAGAGGCTTGATCTCTTCAAGTAGTGCAGAGCGGTCCCCTAGAGTCTGCATGTAAGTATTTTGTGGAAGGAACTTACCATCCTTCATATATCCACTCACAACTGCGTAACCTGCGGAGTATTGATGTTTGGTGCCTATTGCTGGCTGTGCTGAACCATCAGTATACAAGATTGTTTGATATTGTTCAATAGGCAATGTGTTTGCTGGAACTGGATATTCAAGTTCATATTGTAAGAATTCTTAGATCTGTAATTTTGGAGTCAAAAACATCATCAACATCAGTGGCTGTCAGAAACGTTGCCCATTGGATCCAACATGGACGTAATGCTTTAGCCTTAGGAACGCTTGCTTATGTAACAGCCTCAAGGGCTTGAATGGGGGATACGACAATAATACTTTTCCCCTGGGTCAGAGTTCTCTCTTTAAGGACCGCCAACTCAACAGCAGGGAGCAAAGCGTTGTTCAGTTGTAGAGCAAAAATGTGATTTGTATGCAATCAGGACAGTCTCACCCTCATTGAATGTCACGTAGGTGAAACCAATGGCACCATCAATTACTCTGTTGATCAAGTGTTTTTTATTGTCCCTTGTAGGTAGATGTGCTTCAAGCATGTCTTTCTGTAGTTCTTTAAGAATGCATGTATGTTCAACTGTCCATAATTTGCTGGTAAAGTCAGGACGTATAAAGTCGTGTCTAATGGTTTAATGCGTTGTGCATAATCTGGAATATATGTTCTTCCAAAATTTAAAAAGCCAAATACTGACTGGAGCTTTTTTATTGTGTTTGATGGCTGCAATTATGTGCATTTTTCTAACAATTGGGGCGCCAGGCTCTTGCCTTCGTCCGACAGTTCGTTTCCCAAAAATAGGACACTAAGGAAGGCTATTTTTTTTATTGAATTTGTAGCCGATTTCGGCAAATTCTACAACAATGCAGTCTACCCATATTATATGTTGCATGAGGTCGTCGTATGTGAGATAAATGTCATTCACATAAAACAACACCTCAAGGTCAATCTTGTGTAAGATAGATGTCACACGAGCTGAGAACAGGCCTGGGCTGTTCTTGTACCCATGTGGGAGTCAGCAGAATTTTTCTGTGAGCAGAGGGAGCTAAAACTTCTTAAATCCCTACTTTCAGGTGCTATGTTTTGGCAGCAAAACCCATTGGATATATCCAGGGTTGTATTGTATTTTTTGCACACTATATTGTACACAGGTGCTGTGCTGTGTGCATTCTGTATTGCAAATGTACAGGCATTTTATACAGGAAGCTAGTGCCTTTGGACCCTCTCCATCTCTTGGAGTACTTTTTTTTGGCATGCAACTTGTAATAACTAGCCTTCCGGTCCTAAGCCTTAATTATTGAAGGATGTCTTCCCATACAAATAGACGCAAACTACGAAATTCTAAACTCGAACAAGTCTTCAACTCATCTGGGGCGGGTATTCCCAACCTCATCACCACCAACCTACTATCCGCTAAAAGCACGTTTTTGGCTCTAGAAAGATCTTTCAAGAAAGAAACATCCAAATGGTGGGAAATTGCTTCCCTCAAAAAATATCTGGAAAATGATCGTATCCCCCGAGGACTTAGGATATTGATCTTCCCACCAATGGACACTACCTCTCAAGAACATTTACAAAAATTGGAAGCTAACTTGAAAATGGCTTCAATCAATATGATCAAACAATTGATTGAAATATCTGAAGAAGAATACGAAACACATTGCAAAGAAGTGGATAACCTTACTCAATGGATTGAGGAAGCCAATTGGGGAGAGATAACTACTAAAAACTACGCTATTCTTAATAGTGTGATAGATCGGTATGAGGAGGATATAATACAGAGAAAGAATCGGAAGTTTAGAAGAGATTTGTATGACTACCAACATGGGAGAGTTTACACCTTTAGTAAAAAGTTCGATAATATTAAGGACTCTAACCTTTCCCTGGATATACAAACCTGCCCTGACACCCTTCCGTCATCTGAAATGGAATCCTCAGACGATTCTGAAAGCCGCCCTTCGACTAGACCCCAAGTTAATTTTTTAGAAGAGGCCAGGCGCCATCGCCTGGGAACTCTACAAGATATACAAGCAAAACCACCAGATACCTCAATGGCTGTTCCCAGTACCTCAGGCATACAGACCAGAGCTCGCAGCAAAACAACCCGACCATGATCTCTGAACAATTGATAGTTAATCTTTCCGATCATGAACTCTCCTTCACTGATCAATCCATTTTGAACCGTGGTTTGTCCTTCTGTCTTACTAATTTCTGGGATATTACTCAAACCAAAATTGATTTCTTTAAATTCATACGTCACCTCAAACTTAAGTCTTTCTTTTCTTCTATGTCTCCATTTTCTACTCCACCTTCTCCTGAAGAGAGTCCGCGGGATATCTCCATTCAGGACCACACTGACATCTCTCTCCTTTGCAATCTTTCTAATACGGTTGAACAAGATCTTTCACTCTCTTCTATAGCTCATGAAATCGACCTCGAGACTAACCAATACTATCCTTTTGACTTAAGATCAAAATCTATTTTACTACTATGGCAGAGATACTAAAGACATTTTACCAAAGTTACAGAATATTGAGTGGCAACCTGATTATTTTCTTGTCTCCATCGATGTGGTTAGCCTCTATACCTCTATTAAACATAGTGATGGCATAGCAGCAGTGAGCAAATGTCTCTCCACGAAATCGGTTAAACACATGGCACGAAATTCCATGATGTTGGATATGCTTCAGATCGGAGCACTTTACCCAACATATAATTTGCTGGGGACGTTACATCGACGACATCTTACTAATTTGGCAAGGTCAGAAGGCTCTTCTTCACCAATTCATTCAGACATTAACACCCAACATTTGGGATATCGAGATCACTTATCAAATCTCCAACTCCTCAATTGAGTATCTTGACCTCTTGATATTTATAGAAGACAACAAACTTCAGACCAAGTTCTTCCGGAAAACAACAGCAGCTAACTCAATCCTTCATGCCACCAGCTGTCATCCTTCTAGCATTATTCGCAATATTCCTAAAGGTGAATTCAGGAGAGCTAGACTCAATTGCACTAATAACTCTGATTATGACATTATTTCTACTCAAATGACTGAGAGACTTACAATTAGGGGCTACAACCATAATTCACTCAATAATATGAGGAAAAAAATGAGAGACATGGATCGTAATCAGTTGCTCAATAAATCTCAACAGACCAGCAGAAATCCGGTTATCCGGTTCATTACAGTGTATCACAATGGCCATCACCGTATTCGGAAATTACTGAGGAAATACTGGTATCTATTATTGAACAATCCTTCCGTTAACCAACACATTACTGATCATCCTCAAATCGGCTTTAGACGGGCCCCTACCCTTTGCAACAAATTATGCTCATCGTTTTTCCAAGAGAAGTCAGTTTCCACCTTTCTACAGCCTAAACCAAAAGGTTTCTACACCTGCAGCAAATGTTCTGTCTGCAAGCTGGGTCTTTCTAAATCTAAATTAGTCACCATTAATAACCAAACTCATCACATTCATGATTTCATAAATTGTGATAACTCCCATGTCATTTATGCTATCTGGTGTCCATGTAATCAAGCCTATATAGGCAGTACCACCTGTCTCTTAAAAATTAGGATTCAAGAACACTATCGGAACATACAGAAGTTAGACACAAAAGCACCACTAGTTGAACATTTTATTGAATTTCACTCCCATCAACGTACTTTTACCTTCAGTGGACTCCGACGGATTACATCATCCCCAAGGGGCGGTAACGTACTTGTACGTTTACGTCAGGAAGAAAGCCGTCTCATAATCAAGTATGACACAGTGAACAATGGACTCAATAAAGACCATGAGTGGCATTTCTGGTTAATGTAATCTGCATTTGCCATTGCACTTATTTAACATGTTTGTCTTGATCATATAGGCCTCTTCTCAACATTCATATGATGGCTCCATATATTATCATTTATTATTATGTTTTTTTGGTTACTGTGCTCCTAGTTTTTTCTGACATTTTTATTTCTTAACTTAAATCTCTATAGCAACTTTCTACCAGTGATTCACACCACTTTAAATTCCTTACTCTGGTCATTCGCATAATTACATTGAATTAGGTTAGGTGATTTGTGCCAGGTAGTTATGTCTTAAAAACATTCTCCCTCCATTTCTGGATAGTACCCTTTTCTTTACATTTTTCCAACACTGTACTAACATCTTGCCTCATCTCAAAAGATTTATATTGACTTTCCTTACTCATATTCTTATTTCACCCTTTCTTCACTTTTTATTCATTCCTGTCCCTTTCTTTTATTTTTAATTTTATTTCTATTTTTATCTTTATTTTAAATCTTATTCCCACATTTCCTTATTCCATTATTTTCCTTCCATTAATCTTTCTCCAATCTCCCTTTACCCATTTCTCAATACCGTTATCTCTCATTACAAGATGGCGGCTCTCTTAGCCTTGGCCCAAGATGGCGCCACCCATCCGTGTCCAAGGTAGTCCCTTCTCTCTTTCCTTACCTCGCTAACATCATCGAGGTAGGACTCTCTGATCTTTTTGTCTTCGGCCATGTTTATAAATTCGATACTGGCGTCTTCGCGTCCGTCCCGTTTTTTTTACAGGAGACGGACGCGATTCCTTGCACCCTGATGTCTTTTTCAGGTGAGCTTGGTGGTTGCAACTTAGCACCACCATTCTATACTAATATTTTGCATCCTTGTCTGCTGCCGAACCATGCAGTCATTCTCCCTTTAGTACAGGGTATTAGTAACTAGAATAATAGAAGCCCCGTCCTCGAATTTTCCTTTTTTAAGTTACATACTGTTTTTTCAAGTTACATATTGCCTCTTTTTATTATAGTTTCACTGCATTGGGAGGTTACATCGTTTCCATATTCCTTATTATTAACCAATTAAGGGTGACGGCCAGTTAATAATTATATCATAGATCATAATGTTCATGTTTATGAATACTCTCTGTTGGATTTATACTCATGGCAAATATCATATGTTTGTTGTATGTATCCCTTGCAGATTATGAAAATACCTAATCATGTACACAACAACTGTTTTATATTGCTGAACTCTATCCAATGGGTATGTCTGATTTTATGTCACACTCCCCGGGTTATTTATTTATTTGTTTATTTAATTATCATATTAATCTTTATCTCGCACATTCTTTTTCACTCTCCCTTCTTCACTTTAAATATATCACTTTAATTACTGGCATCATAACGGAGTTCATTGTTTGTACCATTCACCCTGCACTTACGTTTTATTTACTTTTATTTACTTATTGTTTCTTACTCTAAGGTTACGTTTACCACGTCCTTCTCAGACCTCACTCGCCTATTTACTTATTCACACATCCACATCAATTATTTCTATTAGTTTCAATAGCTAATAAGTATCTTATGCCTTGGCTCGATCCTCTTTTTATTTTTATTTTTTCACCTATCTTTAATAATGCTCCTATGCATCTTCTTATCTGGGATTAATTAGCACCCGAGAATACTAAATCTTGCATGCACTCTGGAATTTTTCACCTTTCGGTGTTGCTTTATTCTAATAATTCTTCTTGTTAATATTGTATTATCCTTAGCTGGATTTTGTTTCCCTTTATTTTCAGCCTTGAGAAAACCCCGGCTGACGCGCCTGTTGGGGCGAAACACGTGTTGGCTGACTCTTTTGTTTCCTCTCTGGATACTTTGACTGATGTACCCTATTCTGGAAATATTTTGTTTTCTTCATACATAATAAATAAGTAAATATTGGATCAACAACGACGCTTCTTGAAATCTTGTCCACCTGAATCTTCTGAAATCTATGGCACTAGGACCTTAAACAAAGACTTCTTAAAGTGGGACTTTTCCATTTTTCTTGTCAAATGTACGTGTGTGACTGTTTAAATGTCCATCGTCTAACACTATTTTGCATGAATGGTTGGGTTTAGCAATTGGAAATAGTGGATTATTCATTGATGAGTCTGAGGGTTCAATTACACCCTGGTGCTCTAATTGGTTGGGTATTTCCCTTGCAGGTACTTTAGCTTCATACTTTCACCTCCAGATGCTCTTGAAGATCCTGGCGCACTATTGTGACTTCTGCCACACTGTCTAACAGTGCTTGTGCCCACTTCCTGTTCTTCAGTAAAGCCCTCTTCCTGAGTGGCATGTTGTATTGTAACCGCTGCCACTTTTTTCTTTTTAAATTGTGCTTTTTGTTGGGGAATTTTCTCTTCTTTTTTAATTGAAACTTCTGTTGAGTGCTGTGAGTCCTTTCTCGGTTTCACATACTCAGTTGCCTGCTCTGACCGCCTACCTCTCTCACTGAGCTTTTCCAGTGAGTCCTGAAAGGAACGAGATTGGCGTGTATCTGTCAGGCGGTTTTATGTTATCACTATTTCTAAGATTATATCTAGTCTGTGGAGTCTCCGCATGTGGAGATTCTTCCCTTTCTTTTTTAGATATTTGTTGTTTTTTAACCCAGCGTTTTTTTAGAACCTTCAGGCCTTTGCTCCGGAGATTCTTTATTAGGTCTACCTTAAAATTGTGGTTTATTCGGTCTGGCCCCCAGACTATCTCGACCAATACTAAAGTAGGCCTCAGCGATAATCTTTGGTAGCTCATGTTCTTGATCCTGTATAGGAACATCCCTGTGCTGCATGTGCACTGGTAGTGCAACTGCTTCCCCTTTAAGATTACTTAATATAATCGAAGACACAGTGGCAAAAATTGCCCATTAATTGCTTCCCCAAATCCAGGGCCAGGGTGACCCTGTATTCATCTTGAATTTGCTTCAACACCTCCGGGAGATTGGCAAGTGTTGGGGTGCCGTGTGTGGTAGTATAGAGCGTGTCAAAACCATGCCCCATGTATCCCAGTTATCAACTGTGCGAACCATCCTGAATGGCAAACACATAGTAAGAATTCTATGTTTATCCTGAAGGCCCGTATGGGGAAAAACTGCTTCCAGCCCATTTATTTTTTGAGCTAACCAAACCGGAATTTCCTTCTGCTTAGCAGGAACTTTACCCGTGATCGAATGTACAGTTGCAGGGTTAATGCCTGACGTAACGGCATGTACTTGCACTGGGGCAGCATGTGCTGGGTTCATACTTAGTGTTTGCATTACAAACTGTACTAACAGTCTGTGTTGTTGTCGTGAGCTTTGTATATAAGCGTCGGACCTCAGCTACCGCCAAGGTTGTTGTATCAGGGTGCGGTGTATATGTGGCCAATAAAGGCCAGGTCGGGCCATCATTGCTCAGAGGACCTAACCTAAGATGTCAGTCAGTCAGTCAGTCAAAATAACTTTATTCGGCGTTTAACCATAAAAGTATACATACATACATAAAAATCATCATAAAATACAGTACTTATGGCATTCATAAAAAGCAAATCTATTAAGTCTAAGCTTACCGCCCAAGCTTACTAAAACAGTATAAGATAATAAATACTTATAAAAGCGTATATAATGATAAGACAATATAGTAATAAGACGATGCCTATTTTCTCTTAATAAATAGTCACATTACCAGTTCATATCGGTTTCTAATGGTGATAGCGGATTTAATAAAACTAAGAATAGAAATGCAGATTTGTTTGGATGAGAGGCTTTGGATGCCAGTCAATCCTTCTTTGTAGGAAGAAGTGTGTAAGTTACGCAAAATGGGTAATAAAAAGGATTTCCTGGGAACTGAGTAAAGTTTACAGAATAAAATAAAGTGGCAAGTACTTTGTTTCGAGAAGTTATCACAAGGGCATGGCGGTAGTGTTTTTTCCCACACACATTTTATCCGGAACGCCACTCTAAAATGGATCAGATTAAATCTAAAAAGTACGAGTAAAGAGTATAGAAAAGGGGTTGGGAACCAAACAAAATAAGGTTCTAGCAAGTCTGATGGTGGAATTTGTATGTATGAATTAAAAGAGCACAATTTCTCTGCCACTTGGTATCTAAGATTCATAACATACTCTTTATGTCGAAGTTTAACAATTTCTTTCGCATTAGCTGGCAGGAGCTCTGGTTTAAAATACATATACTCCAAATCCAAGTTTCGGAAGCCATTGTGAACAAAATTTAGCCATGGAATTTTGTTACAGTTTGTTAGTGAAAAACAATCTTTTACACAATCGTGTGTTAAAGTAGCCGCCGGATTTGACCATACTTTTATCCATAGCAAAAGTGGGGCAATATCTATCAAATCTGTAATGTAGCGGATTCCCAGTTCCTCATGGCATAAAATTTTCGCTATGTTCTTAGGTACCATAAGTAACCGATGAAGGAATTTATTCTCTGCAAGCTGTAAAATGCTTGGACTGGTATATCCCCAAAGGCCACCCCCATAAATCGCCGCCGAAACACATTTGGAGTTGTAGAGCGTGAGGATCTGGTGGACCGGTCTATGCCCTGATCTGCGGGCAAAGCGAAAGATTGCCTCAACATTTCTTGCCAGTTGTTGAAACTTAAAATTCAAATGGAATTTCCAAGACAGAGTGGAACTTAGATACAGACCTAGGTAGCAAAAGTCTTTTACCTTTGTCAAAGTATTCCCCCCCATTCTAAAACATCTGGTACGAGTGTTTTTAGGACCGCAGGTCATAACGTGTGATTTTTTAAAATTGACTTTCAAATCAAGCGCTCGTGTGTGTGTTAAAAAAAGATCCAGGAGAGTCTGTAGACCATTGGCCGTGGGGGCAATCAAAACAGCATCATCAGCATATAATAAAATTGGCAATTGTCTAAAACTCATCCTTGGAAAATCCTTACCATTTTGGACCAAACAATTATACAAGCCGTTTATGTACAGTAAAAACAGGAAAGGTGCCAGTGTGCAGCCCTGTCTAACACCTCGATTGGAAGCAAGGGGATGGGACCTTTCGCCGTGTTGTCCAAACTGAATTAAAATATAGAGGTCAGAGTATAAGCGTTTGATCAAAACTAACAAATCTTGCTCAATCCCCATTGTATCCATTATGTCCCACAGTTTTGCTCTGTTCACCATATCAAATGCACTAGACAGATCTATAAATGCTAAGTGGATAGGTTCCCTTTTGGCAATAACATATTTACTGAGGATAAGATGTAAATTTAGGGCCTGGTCCACTGTGCCTAATCCAGGCCTAAACCCATATTGAATTGGCGATAAAATGTTTGTCCTTACAACCCAATCCTTGAGCCGGGTCAGAATGACACTCCCCAGTATCTTTGCCGTGGAGTCTATTAAAGAGATGGGTCTATAGCAGAAGGGGTCAAGCCTGTTACCCTTTTTGAAGATCGGAACGATTATTGCCATTAACCATGAGGAGGGGATAGCACTTTAAATAGCACTGACTAACCTAAGATGTAATATTGTATGTGGTAGGGCACCATCATGCCAATTTTTATGGTCTTGATAAGATAAAGGTATTTCTGGATATGCATATGCCTTGTATTGTGCAGGTATGTTTGCAGGTGTATAATGATGAAATGTATTTGTGTTCTCATCTGCTGCTGGAAAGGTGGCCCAAGGATAAAATATCTCTGTTCAATGAGCTGGATGAGCCTCAACAACAAATGTGACTGGATCCCTTTGGGCCGTTAGGCCATTTGCCAATAAATGTGCAGCAGGGGTGGTTGCATATTTACTGCAATTACCACCTGTTGGGGGTTTGCCATGTTAATGGTAGATGGATGTTCAGCAATAAGGACTCCAAGTGGGGATTAATCCTTTTAAGGTTCAAGCTTGAACAACCTACAGCTTAAGATAGGTACTACCTGCCTAGCTGAGGAGGAAACTCTCAATACCATGGACGTCTCTGTATATTGTATCAAGCTGTACTTAGCCTTTAGTGAGACTTGAGATACTTAGGAGGATCCAAAAATTAGCGCCTGGCCACACGTTGGGTGCCATGTCATGTAGTTTCTCATTATGCTAATGAGGCTACTGGATTTGGGCGGCAGAATCACATAGATTGTGGGTACTAAGTGTAATTCCACACCATATGATGCCTGTCGATTAATCTGGGGTTCCGGCTAACTAGCAGTATCTTATCTCTGTCCAAGAACAAGGATGATTGCGGCAACCGGGCGCATGACAAGACAGACTCCTCAGGGGAATCAAGATCAATCAGATCTTATCCCTTTCTCCCAGTTACCAGGGTCTCACACAGGCAAAGACAACAGTGGCAGAATATAGTTCAATAAGAGTTTATTGAATTAACCCCTTTGTCGCCATGGACGTAATGGTTACATCCATGGCAGCGCCCGTGTGGCGGCATGGACGTAACCATTACGTCCTGGGACTGGCCCTCGGGGGAAGCGTTAGCGCTCCCCCCGAGGAAAAGGCCAGGACTGAAGGGGAAATCCCTTCCCCGTTCCAGCACGTCTAAGGAGAAGGTGAGTTTTTCACCATCGTGCGGGGGATGTCTCTGAAAGAGGCATCGAGGGAAATGAAAGGGTTTTCCTTTCCCTCGATGCCTCTTTGAGCATTCTTGCTGCCCGATGCGATCGGGCAGCAGGAATGCCCACTAGACACCATGGATTTCTGTATGTGTGTGTGTGTTTTTAGTGTGGGGGAGCGACCCCTTGGGCAAGGGTCGCTCCACTTTGGGGGGCAATGTATTTTTCGACGTTTCTGCCCCCCTTGGGGGCAGATTGGCCTTTATTTTTAGGCCGAGCTGCCCCCAAGGGGGGCAGAAAGCCACTAGACACCAGGGATTTTAGAGTTGGTTTTTTTTGTGTTGGGGAGTGGCCCCTTGGGCAAGGGTCGCCCCCAGGAGCCCATATGTATTATTGGGTAGTTCTACCCCTCTTGGGGGCAGATAAGCCTATTTTTTTTAGGCCTTTCAGCCCCCAAGGGGGGCAGAATCCCCATAGCGCCAGGGATACTATGGCCCTCATTCTGACCTTGGCGGGCGGCGGAGGCCGCCCGCCAAAGTCCCGCCGTCAGGTTACCGTCCCGCGGTCGAAAGACCGCGGCGGTAATTCTGACATTCCCGCTGGGCTGGCGGGCGGTCGCCTTCAGGCCGCCCGCCAGCCCAGCGGGAAAGAGGCTTCCACGATGAAGCCGGCTCGGAATCGAGCCGGCGGAGTGGAAGCTGTGCGACGGGTGCAGTTGCACCCGTCGCGTATTTCACTGTCTGCGCAGCAGACAGTGAAATACATTTAGGGGCCCTCTTACGGGGGCCCCTGCAATGCCCATGCCAGTGGCATGGGCACTGCAGGGGCCCCCAGGGGCCCCGCGACCCCCCCTACCGCCATCCGGATCCCGGCGGTCGGACCGCCGGGATCTGGATGGCGGTAGGGGGGGTCGGAATCCCCTCGGCGGCGCTGCAAGCTGCGCCGCCTTGGAGGATTCAATGGGGCGGCGGTACACTGGCGGGAGCCCGCCAGTGTTGCCGGTCCGACCGCGGCATTACCGCCGCGGTCGGAATCCCCATTGGAGCACCGCCGGCCTGTCGGCGGTGCTCCCGCGGTCCTCCTCCCTGGCGGTCTTTGACCGCCAGGGTCAGAATGACCGCCTATTTGTGTGTGTGTGTGTGCTTTGTGTGGGGGTGTGGTCCCTTGGGCAAGGGTCGCTCCCCTTGGGGGGCCAATGTATTTATCGCCGTTTCTGCCCCCCTTGGCGGCAGATTTGCCTTCCTTTTAGGGCGAACTGCCCCCAAGGGGGGCAGAAAGCCACTAGAAACCAGGGTTTTTATTGTTGGTTTTTTTTTGTGTTGGGGGTGGCCCCTTGGGCAAGGGTCGCCCCCAGGGGCCCGTATGTATTATTGGGTAGTTCTGCCCCTCTTGGGGGCAGATAGGCCTATTTTTTTTAGGCCTTTCTGCCCCCGGGGGGCAGAATCCCCATAGCGCCAGGGATACTGTATGTGTGTGTGCTTTGTGTGGGGGTGTGGCCCCTTGGGCAAGGGTCGCTCCCTTTGGGGGGCCAATGTATTTATTGCCATTTCTGCCCCCGCCTTATTTTTAGGCCGAAATGCCCCCAAGGGGGGCATAAAGCCACTAGACACCAGGGTTTTTATTGTTGTTTTTTTTTTTTGTGTTGGGGGGCGGCCCCTTGGGCAAGGGTCGCCCCCAGGGGCCTGTTTGTATTATTGGGTAGTTCTGCCCCCTTTGGGGGCAGATAGGCCTATTTCTTTTAGATAGCGCCAGGGATACTATATGTGCGTCTGTGTGCTTTGTGTGGGGGTGTGGCCCCTTGGGCAAGGGTCGCTCCCCTTGGGGGGCCAATGTATTTATCGCCATTTCTGCCCCCCCTTGGGGGCAGATTGGCCTTATTCTCAGGCCGATCTGCCCCCAAGGGGGGCAGAAAGCCACTAGACACCAGGGATTTTATTGTTGTTGTTTTTTTTTGTGTTGGGGGCGGCCCCTTGGGCAAGGCTCAGCCCCATGGGCACAAATGCATTATTGGGCAGTTCTGCACCCCTTGGGGACAGATAGGACAATTTATTTTTTAGGCCTTTCTGTCCCCAAGGGGGGCAGAATCCCCATAGCACCAGGGATGATGTATGTGTGTGTGTGTGTGTGCTTTGTGTGGGGGGTGGCCCCTTGGGCAAGGGTCACCCCCCAAAATGGGCAATGTAACCTGGGTTATTTCGGCCCCCCCCTTGGGGGCAGATTGGCCTATTTTATGTAGGCCCTTCTGTCCCCCCGGGGGGGGGGGGGCAGAAACCATGAATATGCCAGGGATTTTTTTTCTTTCTTTTGTTTTTTTTGTGTGTTGGGGGTGCCCCCTTGGGCAAGGGTCACCACCAAGGGCCAAAAAGCACTATTGGACAGTTCTGCCCCCCCTTGGGGTCAGATCGGCCTATTTTTTTATTTTTTGTTTTAGGCCCATCTGCCCCTGAGGGGGGCAGAATCCACTTAGCGCCAGGGATCATGTGTGTGCTTTGTGTGGGGGGTTGGCCCCTTGGGCAAGGGTCACCCCCAAAGAGGGCAAAATATTCTATGGCATTTCTGCCCCCCTTGGGGGTAGATTGGCCTATTTTTTTTTAGGCCCATCTTCCCCCAAGCAGAGAACACTAGAAACGTGGGAAAATTTAAAAATGGTTGGTGACGGGGAGTTTGTCAACTGGCGAAGTTATTGCTTTTATGATAATAACAGTTTTTCTCCTTTTTGTTCTAGTTCAAAGCTTTTGCTGGCTTTGCTGTGGCTTGTTGCAATTTTGGCAGTAGTTGTCCTGCGGTTTGCGTAGTTGCATGTTTTAGGTAAGTAAATAAATTTACTCCAAGTGAGTATTGTTGCCATGCATGAATGACATGTTTGTAGGTGGTGTACTGAATGCAGGATTGTGTGTGAAATTGTCCTTAGATTTATGCACAATGATTATTGTGTTGTCTTATTTCTAATTTGCTTTTTTTTTTTCTCTTTTTAGTGGGATATCATTGGTGATTGCTGTGGCTGTACAGAGTAGTTGCTGGTGAGTCAAGCTTTTTCAGGCAAGTGAGCAGTATAGTTTCTGAGTTTATAACTCTTAGTGATAAAGCTACACTTTGTTACTTATCTTACACAGTGCTGGTTGTTGGTGGTGTATTTGTCCAGTTCATTTTTGTAGGAAGGATCATGGCTAGCCGGTGGATGACCATTCAGCAGGTTGTTAGTGTGCTTTTTGAGTCATCTTCTGACCATGAATATGAGACTGACTCTGCATCTGAGGCAGAGGAGGAAGTGCAGGATTCTGGAAGTTAATTTTCTGTCAGAGATGAATCGTTTGATGATGAAGCCACTCTCAGTGCTGATGAAGGGCCTGTTTTAGAGGAGGACCCTGATGTGCTGATGGTGCAGGAGCCAGCGGCTGAAAGGCTTCCCATTGGAAGACCTGATACGTGGGTTGCACCAAACATGGAGCAGCCACAGTTGCCTGTGTTTACTGGTTTTCCAGGGTGTCGAGTTAATACGGAAAACATTTTGCCCGTCAACTTTTTTGAGTTGTTTATGGACAATATATTTTTGGAAGAGATTGTTGAGCAGACTAATTTGTATGCAGAGCAGTTTTTGAGGGACAACTCTGCCAGACTTAGGCTACACTCTAGAGCTAGCTGGTGGATTCCCACAAATCTGGAAGAGTTGAAAAAGTTCTTGGGTTTAACTTTTTTGATGGGGCTGATAAGGAAGCCATCGCTGTCTTCATATTGGTCTACTAGTCCCTTGATGACAACTGCTATATTTCCTGCTATCATGATTCGAAACCGGTATGAGCTTCTTCTTCGGATGTTGCATTTTGTAGATAATGCTTTAGCCTTGCCACAAGATCATCCTGATTCTGACCGTCTTTTTAAGATTAGACCTGTCCTTGATCATTTGGTAGATCGGTTTTCAGAGATCTATGTTCCAGGCAAAGAAATATCTGTAGATGAGTCTTTGGTCCTGTTCAAGGGTTGTTTGGTTTTTAGGCAGTACATTCCTAGCAAGAGGGCACGGTATGGAATTAAATTGAATATGCTGTCTGAAAGTAGTACAGGATATGTTTATAATTTCCGGGTCTACACTGGTAGGGATTCCAATATTGACCCCCCTGGTTGTCCTCCCACTTTTGGAGTTAGTGAGAAAATTGTGTGGGAACTTGGTAGACGACTGTTTAACAAAGGTCACCATTTATATGTAGATAACTTCTACACTGGAGTTCGGTTGTTCAAGGAGTTGTTCAGAGTGGACACTGTTGCTTGTGGCACAATCCGCTCTAATCGGAAAGGCTATCCAAAAGAGCTTGTCTGTAAAAAACTTGAGAAGGGACAGTGCAGTGCCTTGCGGAATGATGAGCTGCTAGCTCTGAAATTTGTAGACAAGAGGGATGTATACATGCTAAGCACCATCCATGATGAGAGTACTTCACCTGTGGCTGTTTGGGGTCAGGTTGCCGAAGTGCGCAAACCTGTGTGCATCTTAGACTATAATAAGCACATGGGTGGTGTTGATAGAGTAGATCAGAGGTTAGAACCTTACACTGCTGCTCGTAAGTCTTGTTTGGTATTATAAGAAATTAGCGGTTCACTTGTTCCACTTGGCAACTTTTAATGCTTTTGTTTTGTTCAAGGATAGTTCTCCAGAGTCAAGGATGACATTTGTGAAATTTCAGGAGTCTATCATAGCTAGCCTTGTTGTGCTGGAACAGGCAAGAGTTCCTAGAGAAGCAATGGTGGAGGATGTGGCTAGATTGAAAGATCGTAACTTTGCTGAGCACATTCCTCCCACGGCCCAAAAAAACTTTCCTGCTAAGAGATGTAGAGTCTGTGCTCAAAGAGCTATCAGGAAGGAGACTAGGATGTACTGCCCTGATTGTCCTTCAAAGCCTGGGCTGTGTGTGGGTGGCTGTTTCAGGAGCTACCACACAGAAGAATTATTGGGAAATTCCGTGAGCGTAAACTGCTGTTTTATATTTTTATATGTTCAGTTTCACGGTTGGCATTAGTCATGTATTCAGTTAGAGCTTTTGTGTTTGTAGTTTTGTACTTATTTATGATTAGTGGTTTCTTTGTTGTTTAAAAAAAAAGGGATGGTATGTGTGGGGTGGCGCTTGGCTGGCGGTGTGCATGGGGTGGCGCTTGGCTGGCGGTGTGCGTGGGGTGGCGTTTGGCTGGCGGTGTGCGTGGGGTGGCGCTTGGCTGGCGGTTTGTGTGGGGTGCCGCTTGGCTGGCGGTGTGCGTGGGGTGGCGCTTGGCTGGCGGTGTGCGTGGGGTGGCGCTTGGTTGGCGGTGTGCGTGTGGTGGCACTTGGCTGGGGGTGTGTGTGGGGTGGCGCTTGGCTGGCGGTGTGTGTGGGGTGGCGCTTGGCTGGCGGTGCCAGCCAAACGCCAGTCCACACACATCAGTTGGTGTGATTGCTGTATCAGGCATGTGGGCGTATGAAAGTGATGGGCCCTTGAGTGGCGCTGTCTGTCGATGCGAGTGTTGTAGTGTGCTGGGCCCGTGGCTGGCGGCGTGAATGGTCTTGTGCATGTCATGTATGAAAGGTGTGTGAATGGACTGTAAAGCGGTTGGTGCCTTGCTGTGGCTTTACAGCTCACGAGCTGTGAGTCATTGGTTCAGTTTTTTGGCCTTTCAGTTATTAACAGTGCATTTCACTTTTGTGAAATCTCTTGTTAATAAAATTTGATCTGCTGAACCATCACTCACCCTCGTGCCAAATCCAACCAGTATGTGTGGTTAAAAATGACAAAACCTGCTCCGCTGTAATCAGGCGTCGCAGCACACTTGTGACACGCTAGGTGTCTCAGGTGGGACCCCAATGATGAAGCATGCCACCAACTTGATTGGTGGTGAGGGGTCTTTTTCACATAACCTAACTGCTTTTCTTTTCACAATTTTAGTGTTTGGCACATCACAGACTTATGTGGACACATCAAAATGATATATTACAAAACTACCTGTGTTTGGGGGGGAGGGACACCTATGTTTTTGGTCCTGGGTGCGGCCTTCATCTAGGGAAACCTACCAAACCCAGACTTTTTTAAAAACTAGACACCACAAGGAGTCCAGGGAGGTGTGTCTTGTGTGGATCCCCCAATATTTCTTACCAAGACTCCTCTGCAAACCTCAAAATGTGCTTAAAAAAGCATATTTTCCTGACTTTTTCTTTGTACGATCACTGCTCCAGCACAAAATTCCTACTCCCCAGCGTTCCCCTCAGTCTCCCAAGTAAAATGACACCTCACTTGTGTGGGTCCCCAAAGCAGAGTCAGCCTAACGATGTATAAAAGAAGAATATGTGCTTATCAACTCGCTGTGCTATCCCCTCAATCCCTACAAGTTTTTGGCCTTTTTCTGTTGCAGGCACCTGGCCCACCCACACAAGTGAGGTATAATTTTTATTGGGAGACTTGGAGGAACGCTGGGTGGAAGGAAATTTGTGGCTCCTCTCAGATTCCAGAACTTCCTGTCACCGAAATGACAGGAAAAAGTGTTTTTTTGGGCACATTTTGAGGTTTGCAAAGGATTCTGGGTAACAGAACCTGGTCAGAGCCCCACAACTCACCCCATCTTAGATTCCCCTAGGTGTCTAGTTTTCAAAAATGCGCAGGTTTGCTAGGTTTCCCCAGGTGCCGGCTGAGCTAGAGGCCAAAATCCACAGCTAGGCACTTTGTAAAAAACAGCTCTGTTTTCTTTCTGAAAATGTGATGTGTCCATGTCGTGTTTTGGGGCATATCCTGTCGCGGGCGCTAGGCCTACCCACACAAGTGAGGTACCATTTTTATTAGGAGTCTTGGGGGAACGCTGGGTGGAAGGAAATATGTGGCTCCTCTCAGATTCCAGAACTTTCTGTCACCGAAATGACAGGAAAAAGTGTTTTTTGGGGGAAATTTTGAGGTTTGCAAAGGATTCTGGGTAACAGAACCTGGTCAGAGCCCCACAACTCACCCCATCTTGGATTCCCCTAGGTGTCTAGTTTTCAAAAATGTGCAGGTTTGCTAGGTTTCCCCAGGTGCCGGCTGAGCTAGAGGCCAAAATCCACAGCTAGGCACTTTGTAAAAAACAGCTCTGTTTTCTTTCTGAAAATGTGATGTGTCCACATCGTGTTTTTGGACATATCCTGTCCCGGGCGCTAGGCCTACCCACACAAGTGAGGTACCATTTTTATTGGGAGACTTGGGGGAACGCTGGGTGGAAGGAAATATGTGGCTCCTCTCAGATTCCAGAACTTTCTATCACCGAAATGTGAGGAAAAAGTGTTTTTCTTCCAAATTTTGAGGTTTCTAAAGGACTCTGGGTAACAGAACCTGGTGAAAGCCCCACAAGTCAACCCATCCTGGATTGCGCTTGGTATTTAGTTTTTACAAATGCACAGGTTTGGTAGGTTTCACTAGGTGCTGGTTCGGCTAGAGGCCAAAATCCACAGGTAGGCATTTTGCAAAAAACTGGTCAGTTTTCTTTGGGAAAATGTGATGTGTCCATGTTGTGTTTTAGGACATTTCCTATCACGGGCACTAGGCCTTCCCACACAACTGAGGTACCATTGTTATTGGGAGACTTGGGAGAATGCTGGGTGTAAGGACATTTTTACCTCCTCTCATGTTCCAGAACTTTCTATCACCGAAATGTGAGGAAAAGGTGTTTTCTTTGCCAACTTTTAAGGTTTGCAAAGTATTCTTGGTAACAGAACCTGGTGAGAACCCCACAAGTAACCCCATCCTGGATACCCCTAGGTGTCTAGTTTTAAAAATAAACAGGTTTGGTAGGTTTCCTTAAGTGCCGGCTGAGTTAGAGGCCAAACTCCACAGCTAGGCATTTTGCAAAAAACAGGCCGAATGTCAATGTACAAATGTGATGTGTCCATGTTGCCTTTCCTCTTGCGGGCATTAGGCCTACCCACACAAGTGAGATACCATTTTTATTGGAAGACTTGGGGGAACACAGAAAAGAAGAACAAGTGTTATTGCCCCTTGTCTTTCTCTACATTTTTTCCTCACAAATGTAAAAAAGACATCTATTTGAGAAATGCCCTCTAATTCAAATGCTAATATGGGGACCCCGGAATTCAGAGATGTGCAAATAACCACTGCTTCTCAACACTTTATCTTGTGCCCATTTTGGAAATACAAAGGTTTTCTTGATACATATTTTTCACTCTTTATATTTCACCAAATGAATTGCTGTATAATCGGTATACAATAAAAACTAATTGCAAGGTGCAGCTCCTTTATTGGCTCTGGGTACCTAAGGTTCTTGATAAACCTAAAAGGCCTATATATCCCCGCAACCAGAGCAGTCCAGCAGATGTAACGGTATATTGCTTTAAAAAACCTGCCATAGCTGAAAACAGTTATAGAAGAAAACGTGGACAGAAATGTCTCTTTTTTTACCTCAATTTCAATATTTTGTTGTTTTAGCTGTTAGTTTCTGTAGGAAAACCTTGAAGGATCTATGCAAATGATGAAAATCTAGAATTAGTAATTTTGTCTACTTTTCTGAAATGTTTAGCTGTCTGGGATCCAGCACTGGTTTCACACCCTTTTCTGTCACTAACTGGAAGGAGACTGAAAGCACAACATTTTTTTTAAATGGGGTATGTCCCAGGAAAATGCCAAAATTATGTTGAAAAATGTGGTTTTCTAATTTAAGTCTGCTTGTTCCTAAAAAGCTGGGAAGATGGCTATTTTAGCACTGCAAACCCTTTGTTGATGCCATTTTCAGGGAAAAACACAAGCTTTCTTCTGTAGCCTTTTTTCCCCATTTGTTTTAAAAAAACTAAATTTTAGCTGTATTTTGGCTAATTTCTTGGTCTCCCTCAGGGGAACCCACAAACTCTGTGTACCTCTAGAATCCCTAGGATGTTGGAAAAAGAGACGCAAATTTGGTGTGGATAGCTTATGTGGACAAAATATTATAAGGGCCGAAGTGCAAACTACCCCAAATATCCAAAAAAGGACTTGGCACAGGAGGGGGATACGGCCTGGCAGCGAAGGGGTTAAAACATGAGCTTTATTTATGACTTCTGTGGCAACTCATTTTGGATAGTTGAATAAGTTGAAAGGCACTTTTTTTCAAAAGCTTTGCTGTTTGTTTAGCTACTTAATAATGATATATTTTGTCCGCAACTGTGCCTTTTTCACAGCACACATATTACTGGATATAAATGATTCTCTCATTTGTCTGTGCAGGCACAAGGGCCATGATTTGAATGGTGCAGCAGGTGCAGTGGCACAGGGGCCAAAAGAGCTAGGAAATCCACTGAATACTGATTATTGCTATTGTTTACCATGATTTGAATGGTACAGCAGGGGAGGTGGCACAGGGACCAAAAGCGCTAGGAAACCCACTGAAAACCAATTATTGCTATATTTTACTGCTACCCCCACCTCAGGACCAACTTTGGCCGATATCCCCCCACTCCCAGGACCCATCCACCATCCAAGTGCTCCCTGTGGCCCAGTGTGAGTGCCACCTCCTCCACCGCTGCGCTTCCTGAACCTTCCTTTCTCCTCTCACAGGCTTCCTCTCTTGCAGCCTTCCTCTTCTTCTCACCTAGGACATTGTCACACCTTAAAAGTGTACAGATCACCTTTTTCCACAGTAAGAGCAGATTTCAGCACTTTATAATAGCACCAGTCATATTGCACAAATACAATTTTTATGGCAGTGATGAGACTACACGATTTGGCCAGGATCACAGGATGTTGAGCTGATGCCGAGACCCAAACCTGGTTCCCAAGTCACCAACTCTTTCCCTTACTTCATATCTGTATTTTAGTCATCTGCAGCATGTGCAAAAAACATTGACAAAGACAATAGATTTTGCATAGGCGAAACCTATAAGCTTTGCTAATGCCTGTTCTTTATTATTACATATAATATGTACTCTGTATGAAAACTTCTCCAACATTATATTTTACTAAAATGTTGTCCATGTAGAATAGCAACCTAGGCTATCCATAGCGTGCACTTAACTGACTTACCTCTTAGTTCCATATTGGCATTATCAGGGTGGGTGGAGGCATGAACGTTTCAAAATTCATGTTTAAAAACTATTCCCTAAGTCTGATGTACTACTAATACTAAGATGATACAATTCTGCATGTGAATAAAATACATTTTTGGAATTTTGAAGAGTCTTTTTGATATTTTTCAAGTTTGTTGCAGAATGTCTTTAAAAATGAAGGTGGCTCAAAAGGTAACCATGCAGGACATTCTAGTTACCTGCTTTCTTGCACATTGATTAACTTGTAAATAAAAGCTTGCCCGTTTTGAACAGGGGGTCTCATGCAAAGGTCAGGAGAGCACTTCCGGCCCCCAAACTATAGATCTTCAGGACGTTATAGTACAGATTAAACAGCAGCCCTTCAGTACAGCATAGCTGTAAGTAAAATAAATGCTATAACGCAGTCTACACTGGGTGTGTCATAAAACTTTCTGTCTTTACTTTCATCTATTTACAACATGGCTAACAAACACTGGCAAAGCAAACAGATCTCACATAAGCAAGGGCAATTGGCGTTGTCAATGTTTTTCTTACTTTCTCCTTGCTATTACTGTTTCCCCTTTCAATTATACAAAGGCCCCACTCATTTTCAGTGTTTCTTCACTATACCACTGTATTTTACGAAACTGGTGAGATCAATTTTGCAAAAAAATTTTCGATGAATGGTGTGATCAATTACAGCAGTTTAAAGACAAGCATTATTCCTTGAAACGTGTTGAGAAAAATGTGTTCATTCTGGAAATACTTAATTAAAGTAAATGAGAGCAATTTCCATTTCAAAGATAGTCCTTGTGTTTAGGTGTGCACAATGGTGGTTTGTCCTGGTCATATTAATTTCTCCTCATCTATAACATTGGAGGAGGTGCAAACTCGGTGATTCAAATGTCAGTGATGCTACGAGGGTGGTGTTAAAAACAGAATGCAGAGGATCAGGGGAGCAGTATAACCTGGGATTGAGTTCACTCCCCACTCACTTTCCCGTTAATAATATCTCCAAGTGTACTGCAACCTGGGCTTGCTCACCACCTGCTTAGGACAGAGGAGCAACAACTTACACAGCGGATCTGTGATTCCATAGAAAAGTGGAATTGAAGAAACTCTTTATTCGCTTTTGATCAGCCTTGTTACTTGTAGAAAGGTGTGTTACACAACTGGATGAGCTTCCTCCAATGAGCAGCTGTGTGCAGAGAGCAGACATTCCTACTCTCTTATTAGGTCCCACGCATACACAATTTATTGCTTGTTTTGATCCTTTCCCTGGTTTTGTCGAGTTGGCTCTCATTATCCTAATGAGGCTGCTGGATTTGGGCGGCAGCATCACCTAAATTGTGGGGAACTGAGTTCAATCCCACACCATATGACAACTATCGGCCTAATCCATTTTTTGCCCAGCTAGCAGTGCCTCATCTCCGCCCAAGAGTAGGGATGATTTGTGGCAACCATGCACATGACAAGATGACTTCTCAGGGAAATCGTGGTAGAGCAGATCTTATCTTTTTCTCTAAGTTACATTAGTCTCCCACATGCAAAGACAAACAGAGGTTGTAGGTGGTTCAATAGGATTTATTGAATCAGCTGCGTCTTAAATAAAATGGCATGTAATGCAATAATTAGAATAATGAAACATACTATCAGCAAAATGCTGACAGGAAATGTAAAACACAAGAAAAGTCCCATCTTACTGTAACTATGTACAATATATGCGGTTCCTACCTAAGCTATGTTTGAGCACAGCAGGATAAGCCCTAATCAGACCATTATGATTCCCCCCTGGGAAGACATCATCCCCCATACTTGAGTCTGACAGTAGCAGGGAAGCTTGTTGTCTATAGAGACACCATCCGCATGTAGGCCGGGGAACTGGTAGTCTCAGCAAGCAGCTGTAACAAAGTCAATCAGCATGCATTCGTGGTCATCTGTCTGGAACCTCCCTCTAACGTGTATGGGACAGGGAAAATGATTCATAATAAAACAGCTGATGTTCTGAGAAATGTCCCTACTTAAGGATACGTGTCTTTCTGTGAGAGTTGGAGATGCAGTGTACCACTTGTGCCAACAATCCTATCTTGCTGCAAACTTGAGGAAAGCACAAAGTGAAAAGAATGTTGTGTTAAGAAATGTAATGCTTTCCTTTGTGAAAGAACAACTAGATAAGTACAATAAAACACCAGCACAAATGTGGCTGATTTAGAAATAATAAAATGAAGCAGAACAAAATGTTCCTAGGCTGAAGGGCACAAGCAGCAGGCCTATTTGCTAAAATAAGGGGCACAAATGCATTACTAAAATGGCTATACCATGGTTTCATTGCAACTGTGAAATAGCACTGAGCTAATTCCTGAAGTCTGCTGTTGCTACCCTTTCTACTGTTGTCTGATATTCCTCTAGTCCAGAAATCCTCTTTGACACTGAGCATATAGATTTATCTGCTATGTTGGTTTGTGCCCAGACTCCACATTCCAGTGCAGTCAAACCTGGGTTACACTGTGCTTCTGTATCAAGTCCTGAGCTGCCCCTGTCTGCTTCTAGGCAGGCGTGCACTTCATGTGCAACTGCAATACAGGTAGGGCCTTCACTGCAGATGTTTGTGTTTGTATCTTATTAGCAATGACAGCAAGTGTTCATTAACTATTTCGAAGTCATGCAGGGATGTGTAATGTTTGGCGACCCAGTCTAGGTAGCATTGCGCTTTCTAGATGTAGTAGTTTTGTTTTGATGGATTTTAAATATAACCTTTGTGTAAAGACAGAGCTGAGGCCATGTCATCCGCTGCACTCCACCATCTTTTCTTATGTGATATGTAGTTCTCTCTCCTTCCAGGATGAGCAACTCACTCCTGGTTTGTGACAACGTGAGACCAGGGAGGTGAGATTTAGAACATCATCACAGCTGACTAAATAGTGTAATTTCTTTAGAGCTGAAGACAGAGTGTCTCATGTACAAGGAGCTTTCCCCCCTGTTGCGTCATTTTTTTATGCATCAGCAGCACGTTCTCATCTCCACATTGCCTCATTTTTACAAACTGATGCATTGGGCCCAATGTGTCAGTTTTTGTAGGCCTACTTCAAATTATACCTGCGTAGAAATTGCCTGTGCCACACAATTGATAATGTATGCAGGATAGTCATTTCCACGTAAAAATCCACTTAGAACTGACACAGTGAACGCAGGCATAGGAAATGATGCAGAGGTTTTATAATGGGATTTGCCTCTCTTTTTTGACTTGCGCCATCATAAGGCCCACTCCAACAATGCGTCACTTTTGGGGTCTTGCGTTGCAGTAGGCTACCCACTGATATGTTAGAATGTCTGACGAATCCTAGGGATCTTACTCCATGGAGTCTTGTAATGTATATACAATGCATTCATGATGTCATAAGCTCATGTGAAGCAGACGCAAGAAATTCAATGTAAATGAGGCCCAGACCTTTGTTTATTTTTTTATAAACTTGTAGCAGGCAAAGAAAAAAGGTGCTTCGTACCTTATTTTTAAGCCATGGGCACAGATTAGTCATTGCCTGTCCTCGTTTTTTTCCAGTAGGAAGTTACCAGCTTATTCTTTCTCACAAAAGGAAACAAGCATTGGTAAAGCCAACAGGTCTGGCACTTTTCTGAAAGTGCATATATGCTTCCATTCAAGCAGTCACTCATCCATCCATCCGTGGTCAATCACTCATGCATGTATTCTAAACCCATTGATTCATTATTGCATTCTCTTACTCGCCCATCCACACTACACACAAATACACCTGTTAATGACACTTTGTGCTATAAGTCAGATGTTTTGGATTTTCTGCAAGTCTGTTAGGGGGAGGTGCGCAGTTAGTAGCAGAGACTGCTAGACTTTGAGTGGTGCAAGAGTGCATTTGGGGGTATGTGACCGCTAGTCTATTTTGGGCATGAGAGTGTTTTGAGTAGCATGTGACTGCTTATACGATAGGCTGTTACTAGTACAACTGCTATTCAGTGACGGGTGTGAGAGTGCTATCTCTAGTGTGTGACTACTAGTCTGAGAAAAACTGTTGGTGGTGCAAGATCACTAGTCTTTGAAGGGTGTAAGTTTGCCTCTGATACTGTGTGATTGCAATTCTGTTAAGAGCGTGAGAGTGTTGAGCGAAGTGGAGTGCTGTCGTTTGTGCAACATGAGTGTGATTGGTAGTGTGAGATAACTATTCTTTGGGGGAGTGAGTGTTGTTACTCTGAGGAGGTATAAAAGTGTTGTCTAGTGTGCGAGACTGCTTCTGTGGGATGGTGCTGTGGATGGTATGATGCTATCAGTTTTATGGGTTTGGAAGAGTGCTGCCTATTGTGCTAAACTGCCTTCTACAGTCGGCCTATCTTATGGGAGCAGTTCATTTACAATAACAATTGGAAAGCTATTTATGGAAAGATGTGAGATTTGATGCAAGGTATCTATCCTAAACTACTCACTTCTTTTTTTTATCACTAATGGAAATGTAACTCAACACCAGTAGAAGGATGACTGATTAAACGGTGTTGGCGCTGCGTGCATGGTCATCTTCAGACAAATGTCTTTGTATAAACATCTTTAGTTGCATAATAGCTCTTAGCCTTAGAAACAATGATGATTCGCATATTATCCCAGGCCACAGCTACAGCCACGGTACTTTGAAACTTTCAAAGCAGCTTCTAAATTCATGTAAGGAGGCAAATTAGAAGTGGCCAAACCTAGATGCCTTCTTATTCTTTAACTGAGGATGGGAATGGTGCTACAATAAGGAGTGCACACTCTGAGCATTACGTGACGACGTTGCTTCTTAAATTAAAAACGTTCTCCCTAAAAAAAAAGTCAGTTTTCTCACAATTACAAACCTTTAATTCCCTTCATAATAAAAACCATAACATCTGTTTCTCTGTAGCTACTCTTAATGAAAGGTATTCTCACTTGCACAACCACATTATCAAATTATAAACGTAATGAAGGAAGCAAAGAAAAATACTAGCCATGTCACATTTTCCACTGTCCCGATTCTCAACATTTCACGTTCATTTGAAGAAGGGAAACATCCGGAACAACGATGCCGGAACCACAACAACGTTTTTAACGCAAGCAGAACCACATTTGCATTAACAACGACTCCCTTTTTCTCTGCCTTAACCACGCATGTGCTGAACAACGCACATGCGTGGTATTGCAGAGAAATGGGAGTCAGCATCGGGAGAGGACACATTCAGGTAGGTGGGGTTGGGGGTAGTTTTGTTTAGGGCAAGGGTGGGGGGTCGAGGTAATTTTGTTTTTAGGGGTGGGGGATGGGGTAATTTTGTATTTAGGGCAGGTGGGGCGGTGTGGAGGGTCAGGCTAATTTTGTTTTGAGGGCGGGTGAGGGGGTTAGGTTTTAACGTTGGGGCTGGTGGGTCGGGTAATTTTGTATTCAGGGCGGATGAGGGGTCAGGTTTTTAGGGGCAGGAGTGAGGGGTTGGGGTAATTTTTGATTGGGGTGGGGAGCTGGGGTAGAATGCGGTCAAGTAATTGGGGCTGGGAAAGGGTTTGGGGAGTGGTGGTTGGGTGTGTTTTTTTAAAGAGACGGTGGTGGGGGGTCGGGGTAGTTTTTGTTTATAGGGTGGAGGTGGGGGGGTCAGGTTACTATGGTTTTTAGGGTGGGGTGGGGGGTCGGGGTAACTTTGTTTTTATGGGTGCGGTCAGGGTAGTTTTGTATTTAGGGAGGTTGGGGGCAGGTTTTTAGGGGCGGCGGTAGGGGGTCGGGGTAATTTTGTCTTTAGGGGCAGTGTAGTTCTATTTTTGGGGGTGGGCTTTGGTTGTTTTTAGGGCAGGTGGGGTGTTGTAGTAGGTTTTAGGGCTTGGCGTAGTTTTTTTTTGAGGCGGGTGGGGGTACTGGGCAGTTTTATTTTGTGGGTGAGGGGTCAGGGTAATTTTATTTTTTGGAAGGTAACTTTTATTTATGGGTGGGGTCGTTTTATTTTTGGGGTGGAGTCAGTTGTTTTTAGCGTGGGTTGGGGGGTCAGGGTAGGTTTTAGGACTCAAGGTAGGTGGGAGGTATCGGGGTAGTTTTTTAGAGGTGGGTAGGTTTATTTTTAGGACGGGGGATTGGGTCTGGGTAGGTGTGCTTAGAGGGAACGTCGGGGGGATTGCATGCGAAAACCACGCATACCGTTCCACACATGCCTTTATTAGGCATGCCTTTAAAACGGAAAATTGTTGTAAAGGCATGCTTGGTAAAGGCATTAATGGAAACAACATGGTTGTTGTTCTGGCCACGTTGTTCAGGCATGCGTGGTTGGCGCATGCATTGTTCCATCATACATCCTTTGTTTTTCGAAGAATATGCAGACTTCAGCAAAATGACACAGATTTCATATTCAAAAGCTATACATTTGCTTTATGTTGAAGTCGGGCAATTTCTGCAGTAATTTGTATAAACGTTTAATGTGAAGAAAAGCTTTTTCGAGTGTGGCTGCACAAGCCTTGTTTGTAGTGTTCTATGTATTTTTTTATTTTTGCAATTTTGATATAGCCTGACCTTAGCCCAAGATCAACATAGCGCTTCACAGGAGCACTAATTATATTACGCAAGGTCACATTCATTTTTTGGTACAAAGAGATTATGACCCACGAATCACCATAGCGGACATTGAAAGGCGCTAAACCATTGGCGGTACGTACGGCCGCTCTCACAATGGACACCCACAGACAAAACACCACATTGGATAATTCAAACAACACATACCTGACATCCATACACACACCACACCCACACCACTATAAAACACACACCCACATTACCCACAACCCTTTACGAATACAAACCATTGGCACGAGACAGACACCAAGACCACAGACAAAACCTGAGCCACACACTACTTACACCCATACACCACTCACGCACCCCACATCACACACCCCAACACATCACCCTACACACCCTCACCTACACACTTCATACAACACTCATGGCACCACAAAGACACCCCCAATTCACAGAGGAGGAGCTAAGAATCATGGTGGAGGAAATCATCAGGGTAGAGCCACAGCTATTTGGAGCACAGGTGCAGCAGCTATCAATAGCTAGGATGATGGAGCTATGGTGGAGAATCGTGGACAGGGTCAAAGCCGACGGACAGCACCCAAGAACTAGGCATGACATCAGGAAGCGGTGGAACGACCTACGGGGGATGTACGTTTCATTGCAGCAAGACACCAACTCGCTGTACAGAGGACTGGCGGTGGACCCCCACCTCCTCCCCCACAACTAACAACATGGAAGGAGCAAGTCTTGGTAATCCTACATCCTGAGGGCCTGGCCAGAGTAGCAGGAGGACTGGACTCTGGTAAGTCAACTCTCTACTACTACTACCCCCCTACCTGTATGCCATGACATACCGCAACCCTCACCCTCACTCCCATCACTCCACCACTTCCCACACACCCCACCATCACATCTCACTTATCCTAATGCCAAGCCCTGCATGCCATACCAATGCATGGACACCACTCACAGACCTGCATGGACACCTATCACTAAAGCATGCATACTGGAGAGATTCAGCTAACCCACCATGTACCAACTTACACAAGTGAAAGCTGCCAGGGCAAATCCAACAAAAGAGGGCAAGCCATGGATCCACAGTATGTCAGACACAGAAACAATAACACTGCATATACATCCCCACAGGTACCCCAGCCAATGTCAGTGAAAAGGAGGTGGCAGCAATATCCAGGTCTTCTGGATCTGGATGACCAACCTGGCCCATCAGGGACCTCTGGACAGCCGGTTACCCAGGCCCAGTCACACACCACCACAAAGCCTCCCCTATCAGGAAACACCACCACAGCACCCACCCAGCGTACCCACCCTTCTGTCCCCAGGACACATCAACCAGCAGTGTGTCCACCGCTACAGGGACCCCAGGCCATCCCTCAGACCCAAGACAATCAGGGACCTGGGGTCAGTGGCAGTGGGCACACGGTCCAGGGGACAGAGGCACCGGCCAACAGGGAAACTGGGAGGAGTGCTGTGCGCCGGGGAGGGCAGGCCCAGGGAACCAACTCTCCAGGAGGTATTTGCAGAGATCCTGGGAGCACATCAGCATTCTCAGGACCCTATGGGCCAGATCCTGGACAACGTGCAGGAGAACAGGCGGCTGCAGGAGGGCCAGTACCAGGGGATCAGGGAGGACTTGCAGGCCATTAACAACACCCTGGTCTCCATTGCAGGGGTGCTGGCAGACATGGCCAACATTATGAGGGAGGCAGTCTCACAACAGCGGGCCCCTGCCACAAGCCAGATAGCTGAACAGCCTTCCACCTCCGCTGCCGCTACTGGCCAGGAGGCCCCACCACAGGACCAACAGGCCACCAGCGCCCCTCCCCCTGCAGAAGGTGAACCGCCCCACAAACGTTCTCTGTGATCCAGACAGAAGCCAGAGACACTTGCCAAGAACCCCGCCAGGAAATGAGACTCTCCTGAATGTCACCCTTGTGTCCCACTCTGTGAGTCTGCCACTTTGAACTGCCATTGCTCCCCTTCCTATGTCCACTTGGACAATGCACCTGTGCTACAAATGGACTGGAACTATACACTGGACATTCCTCCATCATCACCCCATCCCATTGCATTTGCCCCTCCAAATGTTATGACTTCAATAAACACCATTGGAAAAAAAGAATTTTGGAGTATGTCAATTTTTTTAAGTATGTATTTATTTCAACAGGTACAGACATTGCAATTCAACTGCATAGAAAATAGAGCATAGGTGTATGACCTGTAGCTGGCTGCAATTATCACACCAGGAGCATATGTGAGGTCACCAACATCTGTAAAATTAATTGCCAAAGGGTACAGTAAGTGGGCATAGAATTGGGAAATAACAGCATGCCACTGGCAAAGAAATTCCCAAAAATGTCATTGGAATGTGAAGTAACACTGTCTTACCTGTGTGTCATTGGAAGTACTGTCTGATGACTGATGTTCTGTTGTCCTCATCCTCATCCTCTGCCTCCTCATCCTCACTGTTCACAGGGTCCACTGCTGCCACACGGGCATCTCCAGCCACCTGCTCCTGGAGAAAAGGCACATGGCGTCTCAGGGCAAGGTTGTGCAACATGCAGCATGGCATTATAATCTGGCAGACCTTCTTGGGTGAGTAGCACCTGTTAGATGGCGGCACCGGAATCTGGCCTTCAGGAGGCCAAAGGTCCATTCTATTATTCTTCTGGTTCGCCTCATTATAACGTTCTTCTGCCCTTGTCCTGGCATTCCTCACAGGGGTCAGCAGCCATGATAGGTTTGGGTAACCAGAGTCACCTGAAATATTGAGGGACAACATTTAGCCACACACTATCCTATATGGCCCACACCATACCCATACACCAACATACACTGGGTGGGGACCAGGGCTCACCTATTATCCACACCCTGTGCCTCTGTAGTTGGGCCATCACATTTGGGATGCTGCTATTCCTGAGGATAAAGGCATCATGCACCGAACCTGGATAGTTAGCATTGACAAGGGAGATGTACTTGTCCGCCAAGCACACCATCTGTACATTCATAAAGTGGAAACTCTTATGATTTCTGAACACCTGTTCATTTTGACGGGGGGACAAATGCATTATGTGTTCCATTAATCGCCACAATTATATTGGGGATATGTCCCATTGCATAGAACTCGGCCTTCGCTGTGGCCAAATCTTCAACCTGGGGGAAAACAATGTAGCTGCACATGTGTTTAGTCAGGGAAGACAACACTCTGGTCAGCACTATTGAGAACATTGGCTATGACATTCCTGCTGCCAAGCCCACAGTCACTTGGAAAGAACCAGTTGCCAGGAAATGGAGCACTGATAGAACTTGCATAAGAAGGGGGATCCCAGTGGGGTGAAGGATAGCAGATATCAGGTCAGGCTCCAATTGGGCACACAGCTCTGTGATTGTGGCCCTGTCAAGTCTATAGGTGAGGATCATGTGCCTGTCCTCCATCGTTGCCAAGTCCAAGTCTGTACATAGGGGTATGTCTCCATCTCCTATTCATCTACAGCGGTAGCAATCCATGGGGCAAAAGAGTGAAGAGCAGGTCACAAAATGAACAATGGAGCTACAACAGAACTTTGCATGCTGTTAACTTGCAAAGGGGAAATGTGACTAGTATGGTATTTCCAATTTTCCATAGTGACGCAGCAAATAACCAGGGCCTGCCCCCACTACCCCTGAAATGGCGTCCTCCTGTCCGTGTAGAGGGACAGGTGGAAGTGAGGTAATTCCGCTGGTGTTGTTTTCCGTTGTGGGAGGTGGTCGGGAACCGCCGTGCAACTCCTCTTTTGGTTACATTGGGCACTATGGGGTACAGTGGCCAATGGGGATCTACGCTGGTGGTGACGGTATGCACCGCCACGGATGTGACCGCCATTTTCTATCTGATTCCTCCGTTGCTACCTGATCATCCACCGGAGAGGACCTCCACTGCATGTGATGCTGTGACCTGTGTCTGGAACCTACCATGGCCCGTGTGAGTGGGGAAAGGGCCCCTGCCTTCACTTCGGCAGAGTTGGAGAGACTGGTGGATGTGGTCCTACCCCAGTACGGACTGCTGTATGGGCCTCCAGAACAACAGGTGAGTAGGCACAAGGCATGTGGCAGGAATGCATGGAGTGGTGTGTGTGAAGACCTCGTGTAAGGGGGGTGGGTGGAAGTCCTCTTGGTGGTGTACAGGTTGTGTGCTGGGCTATGTGTGTGCCAATGGTGATGGAAACGGGTATGGTGGGCCATATGTGTAACACGCTAGACTCGTTGTCTAATGGTTTTTCCCTGCGTTTCCCTGTGTGGATTGCCTCGGCAGGTCAGAGCCCATCAAAAGAGAGTATATGGCGTGCCATCGCCAAGGACGTGTGGACCCTGGGGGTCTATGGCAGGTGGAGCACCCACTGTCAGAAACAGTGGGAGGACCTGAGACGCTGGGCACGGAAGACGGTGGAGGCCCAGCTGGGGATGGCCTCCCAGCGAGGAAGGGGTGCCCATCACCTCTGACCCCCCGATAGCCCGCATACTGGTGGTGGCCAGACCTCAGCTGGATGGGCGCTTGAGGGCATCACAGCAGCCACAAGGGGCTGAGCACAGTGCCCATCATTACAACTTATGCATGGTTGGGTGGTCTCCGGGTGGGGGATGTGTGTCAGTGTGTGCCCCTAGGCCAGGCCTGACATTGCAGCATAGGTCCCCTGATAGCTAGGGTTTTGAGGGGATAATCCTGCTACCTAGCTTATAAGCATCCATTACTAGTAGAGTTGTGTGAGTCCCAGGTGTGCTGCATTTGGCGGTGTGTGTGCCAATCTCCATGCCTTGGAAGCTAACTTTTTCTCTGGTAGTGCTATGGCATATTGCGCATGCCTGTTCCCTATGTGTGAGGGTGCTGTGTACGCCAACAGCTGTGTTGGTGCAGCCATTGACCAAGTGTATCCTTTGTCTCTTCCCCCCTTATTGTTTTGTCATCTTGTTCTTATGTGTGTTAGCATCATCTGGCGGAGGAGCAGAGGCAACGGTGACGGAGGGGGCTGCATCCCACAAGACCCAAAAGGCAGAGTCAATTGGCGCTGAGGGCACCAGTGGGATGGAGGGCGAGGGGAGCACCACGGCGGAGACTGAAGGGGACAGTTCAGAGTCAGAAACCTCCTCCGATGGAAGCTCTCTGGTGGAGGCGGACACCTCTGTGACCACCCCAGCTACAGGTACAGCTGCCACCCCTGTCTAAGCACCGTCCTCCCAGAAGCCACTCATCGAGTTGCCTGTGCCCGCTCACCCAGGAGGGTGGGCATCTCCTTTGCCCCGGCACCTCATACCCTGCCCCAGTGAGCCCTGCTGCCCTGAGTGAGGAGGCAATTGACCTCCTGAGATCCATCTCTGTAGGGCATTCAACCATTGTAAATGCCATCCAGGAGCTGGCAGCCCAGATGCAACAGACTAATGCATTCCTGGAGGGCATTAACACTGGATTGGCGGCCCAACAGAGATCGATTCAGGCTCTGGCCTCTTCTCTGATGGCAGCCATTGTCCCAGTTTCACCGTCCCCCCTCCAAATTCCACTTCCCAGTCCCATTCTCCTCAACCCTAACCCATCCCAAGCACACAGGCAGAGGAGCATGCACACAAGACAATACAGAAGAGTGGTTCAGGCAAACACAAGCACCACACTTCATCCCACAGGCACTCACACAAGTTTACCTAAAAAACTGTTCCTATCCACCATTGACCTCTTACCTACCCCCCATCCTGCACGTCTGGCCAGGGTGGGAAGAACCCAGCCAAGCACCTCAGCCACCCAGTCCATGTGCCCAGTCGCCACCACATCCAGTCATGGTGGAAAAGGATCCAGGGCACATGTCTTGAGGGTGAAGGAGCCTGCACAAGCTGCTGCCAAGAAGGGAAAGGAGCCTGCCCAAGCTACTGCCAAGAAGGGAAAGTAGCCTGCCCAAGCTGCTGCCAAGAAGGGAAAGGAGCCTGCCCAAGCTGCTGCCAAGAAGGGAAAGGAGACTACACCAGCAGGCAGGAAGAGCAAGGGGCCTGGGGCAGGAACTGTGATGGAGCCCCCACCACCAACCATGGTTGTGCAGCTGTCTGAGGTTGCAGGGGATGGGAAGGAGCACCCCCCCCAACAGCAGCACCACCACATCACCCCCAGTGAGCAGCCTTCCAATGTTGCAAGGGATGGGAAGGAGCCTCCCCCCCAGCAGCACCACCACCACCTCCAGTGAGCAGCTGTCCAAGGTTGCAGGGGATGGGACGGAGCCTCCCCCCACCAGCAACAGCACCACCACTGAGCAGCCGTCACCGCCGGCAGATGGTATGTAATCCTGCCTCCATGGGCGGCTGTGCGGCCTGCCTCCTGCAAATCCAGTGGGTATGACACCCACCTGAGAGACTGTGACCTTGCACTCCCCAGGATCAAGAGCCCAGGGAATGATGCCCCCTCCAGAACCAGTTGGTAAGACACCCACCTACCCCAGCCTCCCCAAGATCAAGAGCACAGGGCACAATGCCCCCTCCAGACCCAGTGGGCTAGCCACCCACTTGAGAAACTGTGGCCTTTCACTTCCCAGGACCAAGCACAGGGCATGTTGCCCCCTCCAGAGCAAGTGGGCAAGTCACCCACTCATGAGACTGTGGCCTTGCACTCCCCAGGATCAAGCACAGGGCATGTTGCCCCCTCGAGAGCAAGTGGGCAAGTCACCCACTCATTAGACTGTGGCCTTGCACTCCCCAGGACCAAGCACAGGCATGTTCCCCCCTCCAGAACCAGCAGCGTTGTTCCATCTCCCGGCTGAGGTGCCCACCCGTTCCCATCCCACTGAGGTGCCTGCCTATTTACCAACAGATGCCCCTGCATTGTTCTCTGCATGTAGAGGTAGGTGCCATGTTTGGCCTTGGACTTTGGCCTGTGGCCATGTGGACTTTGTAGATTGTGGACTGGGCTGTGTCCCTTTTTGTGTACATATGTATATATCTCTTGTCTTGCCTCACTTATTTATATTGATGTGTTTCTCTCATTACATTCACAAAATTGTTTTGTCCTTGCATTATTCATCCAAGGTACGGGGTACCAATGTTTTTGTGATGCAGCTGATTGTGTGTATTGTGTTGGGGGTGGGTGTTGCGTGTGTGTCACTCTCTTTTTCCTCCCTCTCTCCCTTGTGTGCTAGGTGGCTGTACTCACTGCTGTGGTCTTCACCGGCGTTGATGTTCGTGGTAGAGCAGCACATAGAAAATCATGGGGAAACCATGGCGGCGTTGTTGTTCCCTGTGTCTCCAGTGGTGAGTACTTTCATTTCTGTGCAGTGTTTCTGCCAGGCTTTTGATGTCATTGGTACTGCCCCGGAAAAGGTGGCGGTTTAGCATGTCAATATATGGTGGGTGGAACATTGGCTGTAGGCAGCTACCACCGTGGTGGCTGTTGTTTCCGCCCTGTCGGTCGATGTGGTACATTGGCTGTCTATCGGAGATAACACTGCCATGGTCATAATTTGGCGGTAATAACCACCGGCCTGTTGGCGGTATTACCACCACTTTAACACCAAGTCCCACGGTGGTAATGAGGGCATAATTCTTTTAGGTTGTAAGGTATACTCTATGTAAGAAATAGTATTGCATAAGCTTTAACCTAGCATTCCCTGATGTGAAGGGAGTGCGTTCCAATGTGAGGGTCCAAACCCTGTTTGAAACCAAAATCTGCATATCAGTCCCCCACCTGTCTCGGAGTGCTCCCAAGTTCCCCTTGGTTTGTTGAAGAAGCACTTTATATGACAAGATAACTGCTATGATTGTACCCAACGTGGTGCATATACCTGGCAGGGCATCCTGAGTCTGGCTCATTTGTCCCAATATGCCAACACTCCTGGACTGCAGCCCTTTTAGCCCCATAGATTAAGAAATGGTAGGGGAGTTCAAATGCATCTAGTAGAGCCTGGAAGGGTCTGAATGTGTCAATCTCACAGAGATCACCAAGAATTCCTGGCCTGGCCCAATCCAGTCGTTCAATACCCTCCAGCCAATGAAACCGCAGCCAATGGGATCCCCTTAGCATAGAGTCACTTGAGACATGTGTTCTCTGTTGTGCACTGGGCCAGGTATATCTAAGTGTGCCGGTCAGGACGTTAGGCGAGCCATCCTGCATTTTGCATAACGAGTTAAGGATTATCTGCAACCAAGTGATACGTGTATACTGTCCACACAAGGGGGGGACCCACACTTGCTACTCTCCATTCTGTCCCCGATATAAGTTCTCTTAACCAATAACATAACTCAAAATCAGAGACTGCCAAGCCACCCTCCGTAATAGGGAGCAGCAATCTAGTCAAGGAAATTCTCCAGTGGCACGTGCTCCAGAACAGGAATAATAGTAACTTATCCAGTTCCGAAAATATGTGAGGGGGCACACAAACCAGAAGCGTAGAGAAACAAATACAGTCATTAGGTAGCATCATCATTTTGGCCAGCATAGCACGAACCAAAATTGAACGTGAATGCCAAAGGGCCACAGTATGATAAGGAGAAGCTATTGTTGTACGTAAGTTGCCTTCTAATTGATTTTCCATACAATACATCCTAAATCCCGAATAGTGGTAGGTATTGGGTACCCAGTATAAATTTGGGGCTATGTATAGTGGCCGTGTTTAACTTTCTGGCTCGACAAGTGTGTATACATGACATTTACACCAATTTACCTCTAGCCCTAACACATCACCAAACTTTGCAAGTGCTTCTACTGCACCATCCATGTCTAAGGGCTCCCCATGAAGATAAATCAAAAGGTCATCTGCATACAAGGAAATATAATGTGTTCTAGTATCTGAAGACCCAGGTATCCATGGCCCTGTTGTGCATGAGGGGTAGCGGTTGAACCACCCTGCAAATAGCGCTGGAGATAAAGGGCGACCCTGTTTGGTGCCTCTAGTAAACTGGGCTTCGTTGCAGATGCCCCCTCTTTTTTCTCCCATTTGAACTGCTAGATGCTGGGTTTTGGACTCGGTTAGTGCACTGAGGCCTGCTAACCAGGCTCCAGTACCAATGCTCTTTCCCTTAAAACTGTACATCAAAATTGCATAGGCCAATTGGCAAGTACCTTACCCCCCGTAAGTCCCTTGGAAATGGTACCCAGGACAAGGGTGGTAAAGGGAGTACCAGTGCTGCAGCACTGACTGTGCCACCCTGAGTACCCCAAGTAAAAGAGAGACTGCGGGCTGCCATGTCAGTCTGCATGAGCAGTCTGCTACTCAAGTGAGACTCTGCTCACACCAGGTGCACGCAAATTCCCTGTTACTGCCCATGGATAGGTCAGTCATCCCTAAGGCAGGCCCCTCTAGCACATGGGGGAGGGTGCACTGTTCTATTAGTGAGGGCATATGTGGAGGAGCACATATGCCCCGGTGCTGGCATCTAAAATGTGATGCCAGCCCGAGTTACCGGCAGTCCATTGGAGAACATGGGATGGCATCTGACCATTGCTCAGATGTCCATCTCAGCAATGGCCCAACCAAATCCCATCATATTTGGCACTAAACAATGTCCTTTTAAGCCTTGAATATGATGCCTATGTTTAGGATTAAAAAGCAGATGCCCAGGTGGTACCATTAAAGGGTGCCCACCAAGTTACCCAGTCCTGTAGTGTTTTGGCGGGCTCTCCTGAGCTGCTGCCTCCACAGACAGAAGTCTGACCTCCTGCTGGTGGTGCTAGTACCTTGCCAGGACATAAGAGAAAGGGCCTGGGCAAGAAGGAGGTCACACCTCCTCCCTCCCAGGCTGGCTAGTGAGATTAGCATCAGGGCAGTGAGCCTCAAAGCCAGGCAGGAAATTAGCTATGCAGGAGGCATAGACCTTCCTCAAACTAGCCACACCTTTGAGGGTGGGCTAGTAGGTCTGCATGACCAAGGAAGGGTTCTGCCGTCTTGGCAGACTCCTAGAATAGTAGGTTCATAGTAGAAAGTCACATACTCCCCACAGGACGTCGCCACTGTAAGGGTGGACTAGCCACAGGGACAGTAGCCTATTGGCCACTGTTCGTCACAGGATTTAAGGGGCTCCCCTGTCACCATAACTTAGATATTACATGGAAACGAAGAGAGAAGCACAAAGAGACGTCTGCACCAACAACAGGACCTGGACTCCAGCCCCAGCGCAATAAGAGGACGCAGAGTGACCTACGGAGGCCAGTACTGGAACAGAGTGCCCGACGTGTGCTAAACCAGAGGGTCCCCTGTGGACACTGAAACCTCAAGGAAGACTCCCCTGACTGGTGGCACTAATCTCCTGTAAATCAAAGGAATAAAGAAGCGCTGAAGGCAAAGAACTGCGACCCGACCGGGCTCTGAGTACCTGACCCCAAAGAAACTCAGTGTCCAGCATCTACGGAGTGGGAGTGCCATGCCAAGTTTAAAGCCTCTACTCCCCACCAAATGACCTCCAGCAGCTAGGAAGCTCATGGACCACTCTTGCAGCTACCAAGAGTTGTTGGACAACTGAATGGAACCAACGGCCACAAGACGTTCACTGGCACCAGAACACCCCACCCATTAGAGGAACCAACATTGCCAGTGACCCATCTCCTTTGGGTTTGCAGCCTGAGGGAAGTGACTTCAACTGAAGCAGCAAAGCATCTTTGGCACAACAAGTCCGTGATTGAAGTCTAGGAGCTACCTCTGCACCCAGAGCCACCAGATGAGGTGGTGAAGATGCAAGCATCGAATCCAGGTCCTGGCTTCCCAAAGACCTCTACTTCCGAAGGGCAGAGTGTGGGTCCACCCCCAAGTCCAGATTTGCAATGGAGTGCAAAGGGCACAAGCCACTGTGGACCGTTAAGCACCAAGGACAGCCAAGTCATTTCTGCAACCAGACTCCCTGGGCAAGGTAACAAAAGTTTGACTGTTGACTCAAGGTCTTGGTCCCCGCAGCACCTTAAGGTCCTGTGTGTCCACCAGAACTCACCCTACAAATGCCCAAGTGCGCACTGCTATTTTCCCCATCAAATTCAATGGAAGCCCTTTAAATCTGAAAGTACTGTATTTTCCAAAGACTTAAAAAATCACAACTCCGGTTGCACAGAAACTACAAATTTTGTTTTGGTGTCTAAACTGAGCTTAACATCGAAAATATTTTTCTAAATTGGGGTTGGATTTCAGATGAGTCGTGCCATTTACTTATCATCCATGATGGTAATGTGAAATGCTTTACAAATGTTCCTCTAAGTAGCCTGACTGCTCTTTGCCACACTACCAGGACTGAGCTAGGGTTTGCTGAGAGCGAATCAGAGGTCTACTACTGAGTACTGTGTTGGTATTCCATGGTAATATCATATAAAACCTTCACCTTGCTACAGTGCCTCTTTCAGTATGGGGAGTATTCAAGATAAAGCCTCCTTTCTTTACCTGTGTGATGGGATCGGTGTACAAGACATTTGGTCCAGGTGAGGTAACCTCTGCCCAGACCCATGCTAATTATTGCAGGATTCATCTGAATTATATTATAATTCCACAGAATTCTATGGAATTCTACCAAGGGGAAGTGTGGACACTGTAATGTGCAGTGCATACCCCTCTTTGCATTTACATAAGTAATGGCTTCTGACCACCACCTTAAATGTTTTCATCCCTACTATGGAAAAGGAGGAAGCCTCCTTGTTCTCCAAAAAAAAGTTTTGGATAACAGATTCCAATAAGTTGCAAAACACAGGGTCTTCAAGAATTTTTTTAGACAGTTCCCAGGTGGGAATTGGTGGCCTAGGGGAATCCCATCAGAGAGCGAGGAGGAATGTGTTATGATCTGAGTGTGTTTTGGCAAGGTTTTCCATGTGTAGCACTCTCTGGCTCAGTGACTCCCCCCCTGAAAAGGTGTACTTTCAGCTACACGAAGAGGTCAGGTTTCCCTGAGTAATGGAAATATTGTCTATGTTGGGGGTTATGCTCTCTCCAGACATCAACCAGGACCCACTCCTTCTCCAGTCATGAAAGCTGAACTAATCATGAAAATATATAGGCGGTCATTCCGACCGCCGCCCGCCATGCGGTCACCGCCGAATGGCCGATCCGCGGTCAGGAGACCTCGGATGCCATTCTGGCTTTCCCGCTGGGCCGGCGGGCGACCGCCAAAAGGCCACCCGCCGGCCCAACGGGAAAGCCCCTGCAACATAGAAGCCGGCACCGAATGGAGCCGGCGGTGTTGCAGGGGTGCGACGGGTGCAGTAGCACCCGTCACGATTTTCACTGTCTGCAAAGCAGACAGTGAAAATCTTCATGGGGCCCTGTTAGGGGGCCCCTGCACTGCCCATGCCAGTGGCATAGGCAGTGCAGGGGCCCCCAGGGGCCCCACGACACCCGTTCCCGCCATCCTGGTTCTGGCGGTGTAAACCGCCAGAAACAGGCTGGCGGGAAGGGGGTCGGAATCCCGATTCCCTGGGCCAGGGGAAAACCGGTGGGAAACCGCTGGTTCCCCTTTTCTGACCGCGGCTTTACCGCCGCGGTCAGAATGGCCCTGGAAGCACCGCCAGCCTGTTGGCGGTGCTTCCGTTGCCCTCCACCCTGGCGGTCATAGACCGGCAGGGTTGGAATGGGGGCCATAAATATTTCCAAACTGTAGGCATTTTTTTCATATCCACAGCCATTATCAATGACCAGGGGTTTATTAAGGAGGGTAGAGTGCAGTATATCTATTACTTATCTAATTTTCAATGCTGTATAACGGTTCGAGACAATTTCAAATTGATCTGGGTGCACTATATCTTGCAGGTGGGGCTGTAGTCCAGTGACCAATATTTTGCTGAGGATTTGTTTTAATCCAGGAAGGAGACAGGCCTGTAGGAGGATACCAGATGTAACTAAACTTAGAATAAAATTTAATTGGTGAAACACCAGTTTAAGGGGTCTTACCCCAAGCCAGACATTTATTAGCGCTGCGCACCTCCCATGTCTGAACATCCTCCCCACCCCCAGGCCACTGCTACCTCATTCCTCACTCTCACGGTCCAAGCATTCATAACTTACGCATGCAATGCATGAAGCGGCTATTGAAAGTCAGACATAGTAGTCTTAAAATTCTGCATTGATGTCTGCCTGGGCATATATCCAAGTACCATTTGATCTAACAAGAGACAATATTTGCTAGTGGCTGCAGGAGGGGTCAACAAGCCAAGCCATTAACAGCTCAACTTGTCCTGTTGCCTGTGTGCTTTTGTAATATATTGTTGATAGTCGAACCCTCTCTGCCTTTCCAGGAGTTCCAAAATAGTCAAACCCCCACAGCCTTTCCAGGAGTTCCAAAAGTTTCTTCTGCACCTCCAGTATCTGCTGACAGGCAGCGAGGTCATGGGGGCGCTCCCTACCCAATTGATCAAGGATGTGTTCCTGACTAGTGATTTTGGTCTTTAATTGTGCCTGAATCCCTTTTGCCGTTGCAAGACAATGGCCTCTGACCACCACCTTAAATGTCTTGCTCTCCACTAAGGAAGAAGAGGCGGTCCCCTTGTTCTAAAGTTTTGGATGATAGATTCCGATGTCTCACAGAACACAGGGTCTGTAATAACTTCCATAGTCAGCTGCCAGGTGCAGATTGGTGGCCTAGGGAAATCACATCAGAGAGAAAGGAGGAAAGGGTTATGATTGAATTGTGAAATGGCAAGGCGTTCCATGTGTAGGACCCTTTGGGTCAGTGAACTCTTGAAAAGGAGTACATCCAGCCAAATGATGAGGTGTATGTCTCTGAGTAATTAGAATATTCTCTTCATTGGAGAATATGCTTTCTCCAGACATCAACCTGGTCCCACTCTTTTCTCCAGTGCTGAAAGGTCCATGCCACTGTGTATGTCAGTGATGTGGGAAGGCGGGGATGCAACCAGTCTAAGGTTGGGTCAACTATCCAGTTAAAATCTCTTTCCACCATCAAGGATTAAGGAAGAAGGGTAGAGAGGTGTGGTGACAGTAACTTTAGAAAGAGAGGATGATCCAAGTTAGGGTCATACACGTTGATAAATGCCACATCTCCTTTAAGTTTGCCTCCCAGTACAATTTAACAGCCCTAAGAATTGAGGATTGCAAGTTGTGTAAGAAAGGAGACAGCTATTTGGATTCAAATGATCACTTTGGGAGCAAAAGCATACAAAGTAGTATAGTACACCCTCTCCTATCACTTTTTCTGTAAGACCAGACCCTCCAACCTTGTAAGATGTATTTCCTGCAGCATAGCGACCTGCACTTTGTGTCTTTTAATGTAGGCCTGCACTTCATATCCTTTACAAGGGGAGTTAAGTCCCCACACATTCCAGGTGAGCAGATGTATGTTAGAACAGATGTCAGCCATAATCATACAGTCTTGATCCTACACATCAGGGGTTAACCCTACCTCTTGCAACCAGAGGTGAGTCCCCCATTAACATTCATAGCAACAGCAGGTACCAGGAATAACCAAAGGCAACAATTCAAAACAATATGAACATTACCCAACTTTCCCCCACCTGGACAACTGCACAACCATGAGTTGTACAAACTGTGCAACTCTCAAGATCATATGGTGTCGCAGCAGAGGCCAGCATGCTGCCAGGCCCTTATGACACCATAGAGGGAGAGAAAAACGATAGATCCTCACCCATAGAGATCCCAGGCCTTGGGGAGAAAAATATAATACGAAAGCTTCCTCTGCATCTGAGGTTTTAACACATACAAAAATTAATCCTTGATCTGAAACAAGAAAGGATTAGTAAGCATATAAAAGAATATGAAGCCGTTGTTAACATAATATAATCTGCAATGCCAAGTGTGATTTGAGACACTATAAGATTGGTATCTATCCCAGAGACGCTGCTGGAGGCTGGGGGCTTTCTATCATCTGAGCTCACGTGTTTCCTTGAGCCACTTGCACCAACATGCATTGCCACCACTGCCCCCCTCCCTGCTCCCCTCCTGAGCCTGGCTGTCGCATGGGCCAGAGTATGGGCCAGAGCATGCCTCCCCTTTCACTGCGTGAGTCCCTGCAGTGCCAACCCATCCCAGTTGGTGGGTCCAAGTGAGAGCAGACCCCATTGTCGTACATGTCCAGGCATTGCCAAGTCTACTGAGAAATACCATTTTCTACACAAGCTGGTTGCATAGCTTGGCAGAAAACAGCAGAACATAGACTTCCAGTTCTTAGAGCCTCCGCTTCACAGCCTTAAGAGAAGCCCTCTTTTGCTGCACAGTCACAGTGAAATCAGGGAAAATTTAAACTCTGGCATTGCCCACAGTACACGATCCAGCACTGCATTCTTGTCAGAGTATAAAGTCTTGATCCCAATAGTACAACAGCCAGGCAACACCAGGGCATGGGTTTTCTCAGGCACCCTGTGTGCCCTCTCATGGGTAAAATGTTTAGACAGTCTCTCTGGTGCAACAACCTTCTGTAGCCAGTCCTCCAAGTAAGTGAGCATCAATGAGCTCTCCACAGACTTTGGCAGGCCAATCGCCTATATATTATTCCCCTGGGCCCTGCCCTCCTGGTCCTCAATGAGTGTTTCCAGGACCTTGATCCTCCCAGTCACTGCGTCTAGGTCAGTTGTGTGCCCCCTGGATATGAGGCCTGGTGTCTTCAGCTCCGCCTCAACCTGTTTAAGATGGCCTGCCAGCTTGTGTGATTATCCTTCAAAAGGCCCATGTCCATTACCAATGTGTCACTTTTGGACTCAAAGACATCTTGTGTGGAGCCAAAGGTGACCAGTATAGTGCTGACTTTGTCCTCTTGTGTGGAGGGCATTCTTCCACCGGGTGTGACACATCTCATGTCATCTTCTCTGTGGCATTGGGTTGTCCTCATTGCCAGGCCTGTAGTAGGTGAGCTGCGCTTAGAGGTGCAGTGCACAGAGAAATATGAAGGGCAATAGTCACTGGGGAGAAGAAGCTCACCTAATCCACAATGCAGGCAAAGTAGAGGGCCAGCAGTGCTGCGAGGTGGCACCCAGGAGTTAACTCAGATGGTAGGCAAATCTCTTCATTATTGTTTGTCACCAGGGCATTGGGGGGAGGTTTTGTGTATGCACCAGCAGGGAGATTAACAGGCCCGCAGAAGTTAGGGCAAAGCTGAGTGACACTGATGAAGTGCACTTCTTGGTAGGTGGATATTCACAAGTGCGAAGGCAAAATGAAGTCACTCATTGTGAAGAAAACCAGTGGCTAAAGTGGGCTATCCCATTGTCTTATGATCTAGAATGAGGTGGGTGGAACTAAATTGTGAAGGACATTGATGAAGATGGTTGAGGAAATCCCATAGATCTGTATGACTATATATATATGTATTTGGAAAAACAAAAGGCCTTGGCTAACATCAGCCCTAAAAATAACAAAACATTCAGAACTGCAGCTAAAACATTTCAGAGTTAAACAATTTGCAGAGTTGTTTCCACGGAGAAAGACCGCAAACAAACCTTGCTAGCTGCAAAGGTCACAGTTGAAGGAAATGGGTGCTGCCCGGGCCCAGGAAGGACCAGGAGATCACCCCTTGGGGGAGGAGACAAAGGGGGCGCTCAGCAGTACAGAGAGCCCACGAAGAAGCAGGCAGCACCCGCAGAAGCACTTGAACAGGTGTTCAAGAAATCTGAGCACAATGGTCGTCTCAACACAACAAAAGAGGGTCCCACGAAGTCGGTGGTCCACTCAGCGAGTTGAGCAATTCAGGACAGAGTGCTTTGGACCTGGGCTGTGCTGTGCACAAAGGATTCCTTGCAAAAGTGCACAGAAGCACTAGCAGCTGCAGATCACGCAGTACACAGGATTACTGTCTGGCGTGGGGAAGCAAGGACTTACCTCCACCAAATTTGGACAGAAGGACCACTGGACTCTCGGAGTCACCTGGATCCAGCTCCTGTGTTCAAGGGACCATGCTCGTCAAGATGAGAGAGGACCCAGAGGACCAGTGATGCAGAAGTTTGGTGCCTGCGTTAGCAGGGGTAAGATTCCGTCGCCCCACGGGAGATTTCCTCTTGGCTTCCAGTGCAGGAAGACAGCCCTCAGAGCATGCACCACCAGGAAACAGTCGAGAAATCTGGCAGGATTAGGCGCTACAATGTTGCTGGTAGTCGTCTTGCTACTTTGTTGCAGTTTTGCAGGCGTCCTGGAGCAGTCAGCGGTCGATCCTTGGCATAAGTTGAAGAGAGAGATGCAGAGGAACTCTGGTGCGCTCTTGCATTCGTTATCAGAAGAGAAACACACAGGAGAGACCCTAAATAGCCCTCAGAGGAGGATTGGCCACCTAACCAGGTGAGCACCTATCAGGAGGGGTCTCTGACGTCACCTGCTGGCACTGGCCACTCAGAGGCCTCCATTGTGCCCTCACACCTCTGCATTCAAGATGGCAGAGGTCTGGGACACACTGGAGGAGCTCTGGGCACCACACCTGGGGTGGTGAAGGACAGGGGAGTGGTCACTCCCCTTTCCTTTGTCCACTTTTGTGCCAGGGCAGGGGTTGGGGGATTCCTGAACCAATGTTGACTGGCTTATGCAAAGAGGGCACCATCTGTGCCCTTCAAAGCATTTCTAGAGGCTGGGGGAGGCTACTCCTCCCCAGCCTTAACACCTATTTCCAAATGGAGAGGGTGTAACATCCTCTCTCAGAGGAAATCCTTTGTTCTATCTTCCTGGGCTGCCCAGACCCCAGGAGGGCAGAAGCCTGTCTGTGGGTTGGCAGCAGCGGTAGCTGCAGTGAAAACCCCAGAGAGCTAGTTTGGCAGTACCCGGGGTCCATGCTCGAGCCCCGGGAATGCATGGGATTGGCACCCCAATACCATATTTGGCATGGGGGGACAATTCCATGATCTTAGACATGTTACATGGCCATATTCGGAGTTACCATTGTGAAGCTACATATAGGTATTGACCTATATGTAGTGCACGCTTGTAATGGTGTCCCCGCACTCACAAAGTCCGTAGAAATTACCCTGAAAAATGAGGGGGCACCCTGGCTAGTGCCAGGGTGCCCTCACACTTAGTAACTTTGCACCTAACCTTCACTAATTGAGGGTTAGACATATAGGTGACTTATAAGTTACTTAAGTGCAGTGTAAAATGGCTGTGAAATAACGTGGACGTTATTTCACTCAGGCTTCAGTGGTAGTCCTGTGTAAGAATTGTCTGAGCTCCCTATGGGTGGCAAATGAAATGCTGCAGCCCATAGGGATCTCCTGGAACCCCATTACCCTGGGTACCTAGGTACCATATACTAGGGAATTTTAAGGGTGTTCCAGTGTGCCAATCAGAATTGGTAAAAATGGTCACTGGCATGCAGTGACAATTTTAAAAGCAGAGAGAGCATAAACACTGAGGTTCTGGTTAGCAGAGCCTCAGTGATACAGTTAGGCACCACACAGGGAACACATATAGGCCACATACTATGAGCAGTGGGGTCCTGACTAGCAGGATCCCAGTGACACAGGAAAAAACAAACTGACACACAAGTAAAAATGGGGGTGACATGCCAGCAAGATGGTACTTTCCTACAGTTATGCAGCTGTAGACCTTGTAAACACCACAGCAAATGTTGGAATAGTGTCACCCCAGAAAACCGCTGTGGACATGGGTGAATAGCTTTCATCTTTACAAACCATGTTAGGCAAAAACCTTCTCACTAACTTCCCAGATTGACTGCTAGGCCGTCATCCACCGCACCACTCCGTTGATGGGCTTCTAACTTCCTCACAAACCCCTTTGTGATTTCTTACACACCTTCCTACTTTTCACCAACCAATTATAGATGGCTGGTATTCATATTCTGACACCAACACTGCAATTTCTTTAAAAAAATAAATTCATCCCACTCTCCCATCAAGCCCACCAAATTCATCTTTGTATGAAGCCCAATAGAATGTCCTGGCTTCCTGTTAACAGGAGTGTTGGACCTGGCCCTTTTTGCAGGGTTCTTCCCCACCATAATTTTCCTTCTTCCTCCTATTTCTTCTGACCTGTGGTTGTTGGCTTTAGGACTCTGGGCACTTTACCACTGCGAACCAGTGCTAAAGTGCATATGCTTTCCGTCTAAAATGTATTGGTGATTTGTTTATCCCTGGTTGGAATATTTGATTTACTAGTAAGTCCCTAGTATAGTGCACCATGTGTGACCAGAACCTGTAAATAAAATGCTACTAGTGGGCCTGCAGCACTGATTGTGCCACCCACATGACTAGCCCTATAAACATGTCCCAGACCTGTCACTGATGTGTCTGTGTGGGCAGTTTTAAACTACCATTTAGACCTGGCAAGTGCGCCCACTTGCCATGCCCAAACCTTCCCTTTTACTACATGTGTGTCACCCTTAAAGTAGGCCAAGGCAGCCCCATGGGCAGTGTGCAATGTATTAAAAAGGTAGGACATTTAGGGCCTGATTGCAACTTTGGAGGACGGTGTTAATCCGTCCCAAGTGTGACGGACATACCACCTACCGTATTACGAGTTCCATAGGATATAATGGACTCGTAATACGGTAGGTGGTATATCCGTCACTTTTGGGATGGATTAACACTGTCCTCCAACGTTGTAATCAGGCCCATAGTGGTGTAGTTTACATGTCCTGATAGTGAAATACTGCTAAATGTGGTTTTCACTTTTGCAAGGACTATCTCTCCCCCAGGCAACACGGGGATTGCCTTGAAATATCCTTTTAGTGTAATTTCCCATTGGGAGCAGATAGAGCTCTAGAGTCACACAAAGGGAGCTGAAGTGTGCCCTGCTTTTCCTGATCAGATATTAATATATCAAAAAAGTCCAGACATGATGTAGCGTCACTTTTGTTCATTTTGTTGTCTTCATTTTATTCAACTTCACTAAAGGAATATATCATAAAAGGAACAGCCAACGCGTTTCGTCCTAACATAGGACTTCTTCAGGGCTCATATATATAAGGTGTTCAAGGTTGTCATCTCTAATAAATATTGAGATAGAAGTGCTCCGATGTAAATCAAGAATAGGCCAACCTGTACTATTTTTCGTCTGTAGAGGAGCACGTCGAATTCCTCACACCGAAGGGCAAGTGAAAAAAATTATTTATACATACATATTCTGTTTGAAATATTAGGATTCTATCTATAGGATCATAGGTGATAGGGGTAGGTGCAGTGTTCATAACTGACCCGCTGCCACCAGTTTATCAGTTTTGCTTTTCCTGATCAGTCTTCCTGAGCTAGAGTGGTGAGAGGACCTGACACTTGCACTTGAATAGAGCTGTGCCTGTCCTTACACAAAGCAGTCTGGAGTATGTCTGGGGCCAGGGCAGGAAAGGCACGGTCTTGTGCACTACAAAGACTTCTCTTTCAGGTTTGCCTACTTCAAAGGCAGAAATGGATATAACTACTGGGACACCACAAAGTTTGAACACTTCTGGACTGAGGACATTCTGCCAGGAGGAAGTGCTGGATGCTGTAGGAGGGACTGTGACTCTGCCTGTTGCTTTATTGTGCTGGCCTGCTGTGTACTACTTCTGTCCTGGGAGTGAAAGGACTGGACTTTGCTTTCCACATCCTGCATTCCAATGTTCTCCAAGGGCTTGAATAGAGCTTGCCCCCTGTTAAGAAGTCTCAGGGAGATTAAAGGCTTCATCTACCAGTGCCTGGGGTCTTCTGCTGAGATTCCTGGCTTGCCAAATGTTGCCAATTCCAGTCTCTGGGCCCTTGTACTTGTGAGATGGTGACCTGAAGGACAAAATCCACACGCTGATGTGGCGCGGTTGAAAAATCGATGCAGCGCCTCTCCCTTGGCTGGAGAATGAACCCAGTGCCTGTCTTGTGGGTGCAGAATCTACACAGTGCCTGTTTCACTGTGGATCTATCAATAGGCCGCGCCTGGATTTTCCACGCATCGCCCTCAGGCGTCACTTTCTCATCAACCCGGCACCGCAGTGAGGAACTGAGGCTGCAGATCTGGAAATCAACGCATCGCCATTCCTGCAAGGAATGAACCAACACATCACCTTCCCTGCCAGTAAGAAACTGATCCATTGCTTTGATTTTTGGGCCCTCACCTCCCCTGCAGCCCACATCATCCTTGTTTTTGATGCAACCCAGCTATTTTCTGCTAAAAAGATACAACCATTGATTCCTATGGATTAAGACTCATTGAAACCTTTAAGAAGCGATATCTTTACCTGAGTAAGTTGGACTTTGTTGATTGGTCTTGTTTTACTCAGATAAATATTGGCTGTTTTTCCAAACTGGAGCAGAGTACTCTTGTAGTGTAGAGTAATTGTGTGTATAAATACTTTACACATTCCCTTTCAGATAAGCCTGGATGCTCATGATAAGCTTCCAATATGGTGAGCAGGAGTTATCTTAGCTGTGTGATTCCCTTACCCTGACTAGAGCAAGGGTCCCTAGTTGGACAGAGTGCAAACCACTGCCAACTAGAGACCATGTTTCTAACAAGAAGTATGAAGAAAGTATTGGTTAAGCTAATAGATATTATTGCCAAAATCTATTGGCTATGCCAATGTTTGTTCTTTTTTGTTTAAGAGTGATTTACCTTGCAGCTGGCTCACTGGTCCAGGCAGACATTTCCCTTTTAAGATGAAGCATAATCATGAGCAGCACGCTCAGGCTGCTACCAACAAAAGCAGCAAATTTGTAGGTCATTACAAGTGATTTTCTCACCTCGCTGAACCACAAAAGAACTTCAATTGCAGGGATTTTTCGTTAATAGCAAAAGTTTGCTATTCACCGTGACAAAATGTTCCAGTATTGCTGAGAACCGCTGTAAGTAGTTCATGATTAGATTTAGCTCATGACAGACCTTTTAGGCTTGTATATCAATGTTCACATTTTTATCCAAAGATTGACAGTTCAAGTCGAGCTCCTGTGGGTGAATTATTAGATTGATCTACTGGACCACTTAAGTCAGCTGGCGTTTGACAACTATTAGTGAATTGCAGTTCAAAAGCCTTAAGCAGAGGTGGGGAGGCTTGGTTATGATAGCTGGCCTGGTAGAAAACAGATGGCTGCTCTTCGCTGGCCCACATAATTGGTCCCTCCTTGAGAACTGAAGGCCTAACCAGGGCAGGGGATCTCAACATTCATTGCTCTTGCTGTATGAGTGCATATAGACTCCTTCAAAGGGGTTTTGGTAACAGGGTATCCTCATCCTACTATAAATAAGGGCAGGAATCTAAATAAATGGGCAGAAGTGATAGACAGGGACCTGCAATATGGAATTGTGAGAAAAGTAGAGGTGCAAGGGGGTGGCGCACCAGCCCCTCCCTTCACCCAGGGGAGTACCTTCAGGGTGTTATTTGGGGTGTTACATCCCCATCATAAATGTATTTTCTGGTAAATATTTGGGTACACCTGCCTTCAGTCGGTAGTGGAGAGGTGTCTGTAGGAATTCTCCAGGAATCTTTACATGTATACTGACAAAAATTCACATACACTGTCTCTCTCTAGCTCTGTTTTGAAAGTCTTCAAACATGTTGGTTATTTTACAAATGTGTTATAGAACCCCTACCAATTTGTGTTCCTCCTTCTTTCCACTGCCCCTTAGAACTGCAGTAACAAAAGGAGCTCAGTGACAAAACAGGCATCCACTTAATTATCCACATAAAATACAGATCTGTGATCTGAATGGTACACGCTATTTGCAGCAAGCATATTAACCCTCTGCAGTTCTTTAGGGTGAGTCAAAACTGCCACTAGACAAAACTCCATCTCTCTCTTTATCAGCAATATTGATCACAAGAGTTATCTTGACATTTTAATTGCTGCCTGAAAGTTCAACACACAAGTAACTCTGCAGCAGGTATTTTAAGTTGTAAGTTATTGCTAAACACAGCACCTCCCACTCCTTTGAGGGCAAGGCTCCCTCCCCAGGTCGGCGCCCATTGCGACAGCACTAGTTGCACTGCCCTAATGCTGGCCCTGCCTTCAATGGTGCCCTCAGGATGTAGTGTCCTTCTGGACACATTCTAGTGTTTCCACCAGCCACTCTGCTGAGGGCTGGCTTCCACACTCACCCAACACCCATCCATCACAGGGGTCACCAGTCAGGTGACCCTGCCAATAAAAGGGGCCGGGCGCACGTGCCTGGGCCAGTTCTACTAATCCTAACTGTGTGGCTGTGTCATTAATATTAGTAGCATGAGGGCCTAGGGCCTCCAACACTACACAGGAAAGCACAAACTTGGCCTTCTGAATTGAAAAGAAATGGTGCTGCAATCAGAGCTGTAAAATGCCATTTCACCACGGGGATGTATGTCTGCAACACCTAGAGCTTACAAGTAAATCTCACCCTCTCCTAGCTTATAGGAGCACTAAGCCCTGGGATTGGTGCATGAATACATTTGCCTGTAGTGCCTTTTAAATATTGAAGCAGGGATTTAACTCCTGTTTGGATCATCCTCTGTACAAGTAGATATTTATTGACATGGTATTGTTAGCGCGTCTGACCTTATTTGGTTTTCTATTATTAATTTATGAGGGGACGCGTTAGAGGTTCAGTGGACCTTTTGGTTGTGCTTAGAGTAGTTCCCACCATAAGCTCAGTTCTGGTACAAATATATAACAACATCAATCAATAACATCAATGCACCATGACCCATTGACGATGAATAACCACAACTTTATGTAAAAGTTAGAATGTTTATTTTCCCTATATTAACAATGCTAATATAATGTAACTTATGCCCTCATTATGACATTGCCGGTAAATCCCACTTACCCCACGCTGATGGCCGCCAACTTACCACTGCTGCGGTGGCTATCCATTCACCATATTTTGAAACACACACCAATCTGACAGAATTCAGCCACATACACAAATCCGCCAGACCAAAGGTCAGTGATATCAAAACCCACACCGTTACGCCAACAGAACTATGCCCACCACATTATGACCCACGAATCACCATAGCGGACATTCAAAGGCACTAAACCATTGGCGGTACGTACGGCCGCGCTCACAATGGACAACCACAGACAAAACACCACATTGTATAGTTCAAACAACACACACCTGACAACCATACACACACCACACCCACACCACTATAAAACACACACCCACATTACCCACAACCTTTTACGATTACAAAGCATTGCCAGTAGAGAGACACCAAGACCACCAAGACCACTGACACAACTAGAGCCAACACACTACTCACACCTATACACCACTCACGCACTCCACATCACACACCCCAACACATAACCCAACACACCCTAACCAACACACATCACACAATACACATGGCACCGCAATGACACCCCCGTTTCACTGAGGAGGAGCTAAGGGTCATGGCTGAGGAAATTGTCAGGGTAGAGCCACAGCTATTTGGAGTACAGGTGCAGCAGATATCTATAGCTAGGAAGATGGAGCTATGGCAGAGAATTGTGGACAGGGTCAACGGCGTGGGGCAGCACCACAGAACTAGGGATACCATCAGGAAGAGGTGGAACAACCTACGGGGGAAGGTACGTTCCATAGCATCAAGACACCAGCTGGCTATCCAGAGGACTGGCGGTGGACCCCCACCTCCTCCCCCAGAATTCAAAGCATGGGAAGAGCAAGTCTTGGCAATACTGCATCCTGAGGGCCTGGCCGGGGATGGGGGAGGTAAGTCAACTCTCTAATATCATCACTCCCCTACCTGAATGCCATCACGTACCCTAACCCTAACCCTCACTCCCTTCACTCCACTACTTCCCACATACCCTACCATCAAGTCGCCCTCATCCCAATGCCAAGCCCTGCATGCTGTACCAGTGCATGGACACCCCTCACAGCCTTCATGGGCACTCATCACTAAAGCATGCACACTATAGAGAATTAACTATCCCACCACACACTAACATACACAAGTGAAAGCTGGCAGGGAAAATCCAACCAAAGAGGGGAGGCCACGGATGTACAATATCTCAGACACATAAACCATAACACATCATTTACATCCCCACAGGTACCCCAGCCAATGTCAGCAGAGAGGGCGTGCCAGTACTATCCAGTCCCCCAACTGAAGAGGCCCGCAGTGATGACAGCAATTCTAGTCTTCAGGATCTTGATGACCTAGCTGGCCCATCATGGACCATAGGACAGACGGTTACCCAAGCCCCATCACACACCACCACAGAGCCTCCCCCATCAGGGAACACCACCATAGCACCAGCCAGCGTACTCATACCTCTGTCCCCAGGACATGTCAATCAGTAGCATGTCCACCTCTACAGGGACCCCAGTCCACATCTCGTCCCCAAGACAATCAGGGAGCTGGGGTCAGTGGCAGTGGGCACACGGTTCAGGGGACAGAGGCACAAGCCACCAGGGACACTGGGAGGACTGCTGTGCACCACGGGGAGGACAGGCTCAGGGACCTGACTCTCCAGGAGGCACTCGCAGAGATCCTGGGAGGCTATCAACATTCCCAGGACACGATGAGCCAGATCCTGGACAATGTGCTGGAGAACAGGCGGCTGCAGGAGGGACAGTACCAGGAGATCAGGGAGGACTTGCAGGTTATTAACACCCTGATCTCCATTGAAGGGGTGCTGGCAGACATGGGCAACATAATTAGGGAGGCAGTCTCACACCAACGGGCCCCTGCCACTAGCCAGACATCTGAACAGCCTTCCACCTCCGCTGCCGCCAGTGGCCAGGAGGCCCCACCACAGGACTCACAGGCCACCAGCACCCCTCCCCCTGCAGAAGGAGAACCACCCCGCAAACGTTCCCTGCGATCCAGACAGAAGCCAGAGACACTTGCCAAGACCCCGCCAGGAAATGAGACTCTCCTGATTTTCCTCCTTGTGTCCCACTCAGTCACCCTGTCCACATTGAACTGTCCGCCCCCTTCATATGTCCCCTAAGACAATACACCTGTGCGACAAACAGACTGGAACAATACCCTGGACTTTCCTCCATCATCACTCCATACCATTGCACTTGCCCCTCTATATATTAGCACTTCAATAAACACCCTATGAAAAAAAATATTTAGAGTATGTCATGTATATCAAATATGTATTCATTGTAACAGGTAAATACATTGCAAATCAACTGCTCAGAGAATGAACATATATTAATGACCTGTAGCTGGATGTAGTGATCACACCAGGAGTATGTGTCAGGTCACCAACATCTGCAAAATAAATTGCCAGAGGGAACAGTAAGTGGGCATAGAAGTTGAAAATATCAGCATGCCATTGCCACACAAAGTAAAACAAAAGTAATTGAATTGTGAAGTATCACTGTCCTACCTGTGTGTCATTGGAAGTAGTGTCGGGTCACATATGTTCTGCTGTCCTCATCCTCATCCTCTGCCTCCTCATCCTCGCTGTCCACAGGGTCTACTGCTGCCACACGGGCATCTCCAGCCTCCTCCTCCTGCAGAAAAGGCAACTGGCGTCTCAAGGCAATGTTTTGCAACATACAGAATGCCACTATTATCTGGCAGACCTTCTTGGGTGAGTAGCAGAGGGATCCACCTGTTAGATGGAGGCACCAGAACCTGGCCTTTAGGAGGCCAAAAATCCTTTCAATTATCCTTCTGGTTCGGCCATGTGCCTTATTATAACATTCTTCTGCCCTTGTCCTGGCATTCCTCACAGGGGTCAGCAGCCATGATAGGTTTGGGTGACCAGAGTCACCTGCAAATGTTGAGGGACAACATTTAGCCACACACTATCCAATATGGCCCACACCAGACCCATACACCAACATATACCGGGTGGGAACCAGGCTCACCTATTAGCCACACCCTGTGTGGCCCATCACATTTTGAATGCTGCTATTCCTTAGAACAAAGGCATTATGCACTGACCCTGGATACTTAGCACTGACGTGAGAGATGTACTGGTCCGCCAAGCACACCATCTGAACATTCATGGAGTGAAATCTCTTACTATTCCTGAACACCTGTTCATTCTGGCGGGGGGGACAAATGCAATATGTGTTCCATCAATCGCCACAATTATGTTGGAGATATGTCCCATTGCATAAAACCCGGCCTTCACTGTGGCCAAATCTTCAACCTGGGGGAAACAAATGTAGCTGCACTGTGTTTTATCAGGGCATTCAACACTCTTTTCAGCATTATTGAGAACATTTGCTGTGAAATTTCTCCTTCCAAGCCCACTGTCACTTGAAAAGAAGCAGTTGTCAGGCAATGAAGTAGTGATAGCACTTGCACAAAAGGGGGTATTCCAGTGGGGTGACGGATAGTAGATATCAGAGATATCAGGTCAGGTTCCAACTGGGCAGACAGCTCTGTGATTGTGGCCCTGTCAAGTCTATAGGTGAGGATAATGTGCCTGTCCTCCAGTGTTGCCAAGTCCACCAGGGGTCTGTACACGGGGGTATGTCTCCATCTCCTATTCATCCACAGCAGCAGAAATCTAAGGGACAAAAGAGTAAGGAGCCAGTCACAAACTGAACAATGGAGCTACAACAGTACTTTGCATCCTCTAAACATGTAATGGGTCAGTGTAATTTGTCCAGTATGTGCTAATATCTCCTGTGATGCAGCATTATTCCAGGGCCTCAATCCCCCTTCCCCTGAAATGGCGTCCGTCTGTCCTGTGTGGAGGGCCAGGTGGAAGTGAGGTAATTCTGCTGACGTTGTGCGACATTGTGGGAGGCAGTCGGGAACCGCCGTTGAACTCCTCATTGGCTAACATTGGGCCCTATGGGATACAGTGGCCAATGGTGATCTACACTGGCGGTGACGCTATGAACTGCCGTGGATGTGACTGCCATTTATTATCACATTCCTCACTTTCTACCTGACCTTCCATATGGGAGCACCTACACTGCATGTGCTGCAGTGACCTGTGTCTGGAACCTACCATGACTCGTGTGACCGGGGAAAGGGCCCCAGCCTTCACTTCGGAGGAGTTGGAGAGACTGGTGGATGTGGTCTTACCCCAGTACGGACTGCTGTATGGGCCTCCAGACCACCAGGTGAGTACACTGTGGGCACAATGCATGTGGCATGAATGCATGGAGTTTGTGTGTGAAGGCCTTGTGTAAGGGGGGTGGGTGGATGTCCTCTTGGCAGCGTACAGGTAGTATGCTGGGCCATGTGCATGGAAATGGTGATGGGAATGGGTATGGTGGGCCATAATGTGTAACAGGCAGGACTGTTTGTCTAAATCTATTTTCCTGTCTGTATTGCCTCTGCAGGTCAGCGCCCATCAAAAGAAGAGTATATGGCGTGCCATTGCCAAGGAGGTGCAGGCCATGGGGGTCTGTGGCAGGCAGAGCACCCACTGTCGCAAATGGTGGGAGGACCTGAGATGCTGGACATGGAAGACGGTGGAGGCCCAGCTGGGGATGGCCTCCCAACGAGGAAGGGGTGCCAGTCAAACCCTGACCCCCCCTGATGGCCCGCATACTGGCGGTGGCCTATCCAGAGCTGGGTGGGTGTTTGAGGGCATCACAGAAGCCACAAGGGGGTGAGTACAGTGCCCATCATTACAACTTACGCATGGTAGGGTGGTATCTAGGTGGGGTATGTGTGTCAGTGTGTGCCCCTAGGCCAGGCCTGACATTGCAGTGTAGGTCCCCTGGTGTCAAGGGTTCTGAAGGGATAATCCTGCTACCTAGCTTGTAGGCACCCACTACTGGTCAGGGCTGCGTGGGTCCCAGGTGTGCTGGATTTGGCGGTGTGTGTCACTCCCCATGCCTCGGTGGCAAGTTATTTCTCTGGTAGTGCAATGAATATTGTGTAGGCCTGTTCCCTGTGTGTTAGGGTGCTATGTACACTAATGGTGGTATTGGTGCATCCATTGACCCAGTGTGTCCTTTATCTCTTCCCCTCCTTTCTTGTTTTGTCATCTTGTCCTTATGTGCATTAGCACCATCTGGTGGAAGAGCGGAGGCACCGGCGACAGAGGGATACAGGACCAGGAGGCAGAGACCACCGACAGTGAGGGCACCAGTGGGATGGAAGGCGAGGGGAGCACCACGGCAGAGACTGGAGGGGACAGTTCAGACACTCCTCCAGATGCTCCATGGTTGTGACGGACACTTCTGTGACCACCCCAGCTACAGGTACAGCTGCCACCCCTGTACCAGCACGGCCCTCCGAGCAGCCCCTCAACCAGTTGCCTGTGTCCGCTCACCCACGATGGTGGGCATCTCTTTCGCCCCAGGCAGCTCAGGCCCTGCCCCAGTGAGCCCTGCTGCCCTGAGTGAGGAGGCTATTGACCTTCTGAGATCCATCTCTGTAGGGCAGTCAACCATTGTGAATGCCATCCAGGGGCTGGCAGCCCAGATGCAACAAACTAATGCATTCCTGGAGGGCATTCACACTGGCTTGGCGGCACAACAGAGATTGATTCAGGCTCTGACCTCGTCTCTGATGGCAGCCAATGTCCCTGTTTCTACCACCCCCCCTCCAACTTCCACTGCCCAGTCCCATTCCATTCAAACCCCAACCTATTTCAGGCACACATACAGACGAGCATGCACACAAGAGAGCACCCAAGAGTGTCACAGACAAACACAAGCACCACACTTCATCCCACAGGCACTCACACAAACACCATCCAGTTGCAGACACTGCAACATCCACTATTTCCACTGTCTCCCCCTCCACCACCTCCCTCCCAGCCACGTCCACACTCACACCTGCATGAAATACATCTTCATCCACTACCAGCATCATCAAGCAGAACACACCTCACTGGCAGATACCTCCACAACATCCATGCACACGTCCCCTGTGACCTCTACTACTGTGTCTATCCCCACTCCTAAAGTACACAAACGCAAGCACTCAGACACCCAACAGCCTTCTACCTCACAGCAGCATACATCCCATGCACCTAGACACCCAACTCCAGCAGACAGACATCCCCAAAAACCATTCCCTCATCTTCCACTCCCATTCCTTCTCCCTCTTCCCGCCCCAAAATCCCTAAAAAACTGTTCCTATCCACCATTGACCTCTTCCCTACTCCCCCCATCCTGCACGTATGACCAGGGTAGGAAGAACCCAGCCAAACACCTCAGCTACACAGTCCACAGGCCCAGTCCTAACCGCATCCACTCATGGTGGAAAGGGATCCAGGCCACATGTACTGAAGGGGAAGGAGCCTGCACCAGCCAGTCTAAAGGGAAAGGAGCCTGCCCAAGCAGGCAAGTAGGGCAAGGAGCCTGCACCTTCCACCCGAAAGGCCAAAGAGCCTGCACCTGCCATACAAAAGGCCAAGGAGCCTGCACCAGCAGGCAAGAAGAACAAGGAACCTGCACCAGCTGGCCGGAAGAGCAAGGAGCCTGCACCAGCAGGCAGGAAGGGCAAGGAGCCTGATCCAGCAACTGTGACGGAGCCCCCACCACCGACCATGGTTGTGCATCCATCCGAGGGTGCAGGGGATGTGCAGGATCCTCCCCCCACCAGCAGCACCACCACAGTGCATCCATCCGAGGGTGCAGAGGATGTGCAGGATCCTCGCCCCACCAGCAGCACCACCACTGTGCATCCGTCTGAGGGTGCAGGGGATGTGCAGGAGCCTACCCCCACCAGCAGCACCACCACAGTGCATCCGTCCGAGGGTGCAGGGGATGTGCAGGAGCCTCCCCCCACCAGCAGAACCACCACTGTGCATCCATCTGAGGGTGCAGGGGATGTGCAGGAGCCTCCCCCAAGAGCAGCACCACCACAGTGCATCCATCAGAGGGTGCAGGAGCCTACCCCCACCAGCAGCACCACCACTGTGCAGCCGTCACCACCAGGGGACGCTATGTAAACCTGCCTCCATGGGCTGCTGTGCGGCCAGCCCCCTCTAGAACCAGTGGGCAAAACACCCACATGAGAGACTGTGGCCCATCACTCCCCAGGATCAAGCACAGGGCATGTTGGCCCTCCAGAACCAGTGGGCAAGACACCCATATGAGAGACTATGGCCCTGCACTCCTCAGGATCAAGCACAGGGCATGTTGCCCCCTCTAGAACCAGTGGGCAAGACACCCGCATAAGAGACTGTGGCCTTGCGCGCCCCAGAATCAAGCACAGGGCATGTTGCCCCCTCCAGAACCAGTGGGCAAGACACCCACATGAGAGACTGTGGCCCATCACTCCCCAGCATCAAGCACAGGGCATGTTGCCCCCTCCAGAACCAGTGGGCAAGACACCCACATGAGAGACTGTGGCCCATCACTCCCCAGGATCAAGCACAGGGCATGTTGCTCCCTCCAAAACCAGTGAGCAAGACACCCACATGAGAAACTGTGGTCCATCGCTCCCCAGGATCAAGCACAGGGCATGTTGCCGCCTCCAGAACCAGTGGTATTATTTCATCTACCAGCTGAGGTGCCCCCCCACTCCTCTGAGGTGCCTGCCTATTTACCAACTGATGGCCCTGCAGTGTTCTCTCTGTGTTGAAGCAGGTGACAAGTGGGGCCTTGGACTTTGGCCTGCGGCCATGTGGCCCACGAAAATTGAGGAATAGGTTGTGTCCCTTTTTCTGTAAATATGTAAATATCTATTATTGTGCCTAACTTATTATTTCTACTGTGTTGATCTTATTACAAACACTTTGGCGAAATCGTTGTGTCCTTGCATTATTCAGCCGAGTTACAGAGTTAAATTGTTTTTGTAGTGCATTTGGTTGTGTGTATGGTGTGTGTGGGGTGTGTGTTGTGCGTGTGTGTGTGACAATCTCGTTTTCCTCCCCCCTCCCTTGTGTGCTAGGCAGGTGTAGTCACCGTCGTCTTCTTTGCCGGCTTTGGTGTTCGTGGTGAAGCAGAACATAGAATATCATTTGAAAAACATGCAGTTCTGGTTCCATGGCGGCTTCGTTCTTCCATGTGTCTCCAATGGTGAGTCCTTTCACTTCTAAGGTCTGTTTCCACCATGCTTTTGCTGTCATTGGTACCGCCCCGGAAAAGGTGGTGGTTTGCAGGGTCTTAATATAGTGGGTGGAACATTGACTTCCGCCTGGCTGTAGGTGGCTACCGCCATAGTGACTATTGTTTCCGCCCTTGCGGTAGGTGAGGTACATTGGCTGTCTTTCAGAGATATTTCCCCCATGGTCATAATTTGACGGTAGTTACCACCAGCCTGTTGGCGGTATTACCAACACTTTATCACCGACCGCCAGGGTCGTAATGAGGGCCTTAGTCTCAAAATCAAATCATAAGCATACAAAAACAATGCTGGTTGACCGAATCTTCTAAAGAATCTCAATTTATTCAAAGCTTGGATCACTACATATTCTAGAGTTACAGTACAAATCAATAGCAAGAATAACTGCCCCAAAGAAATGGCATACATTTAGATTCAGCAAAGAAAAGACATTAAGGCCCTCATTACAACACTGGCAGTAAATGCCGCTTTCTGCCGTGCAGAAGACCACCAACACACCGTTGCGGCTGCGGAATTCCACCACAGTTATTACGACCCACAGCTCGGAATCTACCAAAATCTAGACACCCACACAAGTCCGCCACACCAAAGGTCAATGATAAACTGATGATACCAAAACCTCCACTGTCACGCCAACAGGAATACTCCCACACTGTCACAACCCACAAATCTACGGCGGTCTTTCAACCGCGGTATTCCATTGGCGGTACACACTGCCGCGGTCAAAATACACGCACATCTACAAAACACAACCACATTGGACAGTTCCAAATGCACACACTTGATACACATACACACACCACTCCCACACACCCAATACAACATAAAACACACACCCACATTACCCACAGACCCTTACTACTGTAGTGTGGTTAGTTTTACGCATTCTTTGCGCTTTAGCTTCAGGCTTTAGGCCTTTGTGCATTTTGCCCTGAATATATTTTATTCATTTGCTGACAGCTTAGAGCCTCTGTGCACTCTGCTCTACATGCTTTTTATTAGGCTTCGTACTGTTATTTTTCAAATAGCCAGTTCTACGGTGTTGTTTTTTATTCATATCACACTGTTTTGCCTACTTCAGCAATGGAGTTCTCCATAACATATTTACTCTGTGCTTCAGTCAAGGATACAGTCTGGTACATTGCCGATAGACGTGGTAAGAGTTTAGACTTGGCATTCCTGCGTAGGGACATTTTGTGATCACGATGACATGTTAGTTATAAAATCACTTCCTTGTCCCAATACACGCAAGAGGGAGATTCCGACCAGGGAACCACAACTTGACGCTGACTGCCTCGTTGCAGATGCTGAACCAAGATCACAGGCCTTTGCTCAGGTATGAGTGTATCCGTCTCCCTAGTGATACAGAAAGGCAAGCTGAAAGCTTAACATGCTGTGCTCTAAATAGAACAAGCAGAGGGAGAGTAGAAACGGTTAGGAATTATGATAGCTTTATTTCTATGTTTTACTCTCCTGGTTACTATATCAATCCTACTATGTTGTATTGTTCTGGTTATTGCGGCTCACGCCTTAATATCTAAAATACAGTCGTTTTATTAAAACATTATATAAAACTTATACTGTCTTTGTCAGTTGTATATGAGACCATATTGTGAATGAGAGAGTTGGTTTGGATCTGAGTGACCACGACTTCCCTGAGAAGTTCCAAAGATGTCATGCGCTCGGCTGCCCAATCATTTCTTCCCCGTGGGAGAAATGAGGCACTGCTAGTTAGCCGGAGCAACAACCGGATTTAGGGTGACAGAGTTCCTTACACGTGGGTCAGACTCAGTCCCCCACACCGTTATCGATCCTGCTGCCTAGAAATCCAGTAGTCTCATTTAGGATAATGAGAGCCCACGCGACATGGCGCCGCCAACGTTTGGTCTGGCTCTAATGTTTGGGTCCGACTGACTCTCTCGGTCTCGTATATATTTTGACTCCTCGGTTCCATATGCGGAGACGTCCGTGGGGCTGAGGGTTTCCGCCACCACAGGTTGGGTACATCCTATTGCTTAGTGGTCGGTTGTTCAAGCTTGAACTTTGAAAGGAAAAAAAACCCGATATTGGTGTGCCTTCTCTGACCTGCAGCCGTTTTTTATGAAATGGCGAATCCTAATGTAGTGAACATAGCAATTAATATGCGACATCCGCTCACGGGACATCTATTGACACATGGACTGACAGTCCAGGGGGGTCCAGTCACTTTTGTGGTGGACGCCCATGCAGCCTATAATGCGGGAACTTTTTTATTCTTGGGACGCTTTTCCAGCAGTGGATGGGGGAACAAATACTTTTCACGAATACACAGTTGCGAATGCCCCTGACAATACAGGGCTTACGCTTATTTAGAAATACCTCTATCTTATCAAGAACACCATAATTGGCTTGATGGCGCCCTCCCACACACAATAGCACAAGTAAGGTTAGGTCCACTGAGTAATGATGGTCCTACCTGGCCTTTATTGGCTGCATATACACCACATCCTGCGGTTGCTCAATTGGCAGTGGTTGAAGTTCGTCGTTTATATACAGAATTAACGGCTACATATAGACGATTAGTTCAGTTTGTGATGCAGACATTAAATACGAATGCAGCGCGTGCTGCTCCAGCGCACCCACAGGCGGTGGTTCCGGGTCTTAATCCGGCCACTGTACACTCAGTTATGGGTAAAGCACCGGCTAAACGAGAGGAGACTCCGTTTTGGCTGGCGCAAAAAATTAATACGCTGGAAGCAGTATTTTCCCATACGGGACCTCAGGATAAACATAGAATTTTGACGATGTGTTTGCCGTACGGGATGGTTCCTCCGGTGGACCTTTGTAATACCTGGGGCACGGTGTTTGCCGTGCTCTACACTACGGCACACGGTACACCAACATTAGCTAATTTACCGGACGTACTTAAGCAGATACAGGAAGAATATGGGGCTGCCCCTGCCTTGGATTTGGGCATGCAGTTGCTGGGCAATTTTGCCACAGTTTCTTCTATTATTTTGAGTAATCTCAAAGGAGAGGCAGTAGCACTAGCAGTGCGTATGCGTCTTCGGGATGTTCCGCTGCTTCAACAGGAGCGGGAGCTTCCGAGAATAATAGCGGAAACATATTCTAGTATTGTTCGTGATAGCCTAGGGGCTAGACCACAAAAACCCCAGTTACAGGGTAAAAATAATAAAGATCATGCTAAACAGCAACAACCTGAGGGTTCGAAAAAGCGCTGGGAAAAGAAACAGCAAACACCTAAGAAGGATGATGGGCAGTCCCCGCAACCGGAGACCCCACAGAATAAGTATAATCTCAGGAATAGGGATACTTTGAAGACGCCTGATAGATATCAATATACTGATACACGCCAATCTCGTTCCTTTCAGGACTCCTCGGACAAGAGAAGTGAGAGAGGTGGGCGGTCAGAGCGGAGGACGGAGTACGTGAAACAGAGACAGGATTCACAACGCTCAGCGGAGGTTTCTATTAAACAAGAAGAGAAACCGCTGCAACAGAAACAGCAATTCAAAAAGAAGAAAGTGGCAGCTGTCTCAGTTAGACATGCCGCTCAAGAAGAGAGTTCTCTTGACGAACAAGACATGGGCGTTAGCACTGTTAGACAGCGCGGCAGAGGTCACAATAGTTCGCCGGAGTCTTCTAGAGCATCTGGAGGTGAAAGCAACTGATGACTTCATACAAGTCGAGACGGCGGATATGCGAGTCTCTGATCCTGATAGAGTATATGAAGTAACTCTGTGATTGGAAGGGGACATTGACCGTGTTATAAACGCCATTTTTTGGGACCATGTGGTAAAATCATATGATGTTCTGTTGGCCGAACAAGATTGGCCACCTGACTTTGTTCGCGACTGTCCAGTTGGGGAGGAGGTTATTACACCTTCCTTCTCACCACTTGTTCCGAGAGAACTCGCGGAGTCCTATAGTAAATCATGGGCTCTAGCACAGGCTCCCGCCTTGTATAGAAATAACGTGGGGTGGGACAGACAATCACCTTATCATGTAAAACCGATAAAGGGCGAACCTCAGCCACAACCACAATATCCTATCAAATTTGAAGCTAGGGCATCGGTTAGGAAAATTCTTACTGAATTGGAGTATCAGGGTGTTATTGAGCCCTGTGTCTCGCCGATGAATAATCCCTTGTTTCCGGTTGCTAAACCGGACCATTCATATAGGATAGTGGTGGATTACCGACATTTGAATAGTTATACACGCACATATGCAATACAGAATTCACATAGCGCAGCGCTTATGAATAATATAGTGCGTAAAAAATACAAAACAACATTGGATATCTCGAATGGATTTTTCTGCCAGAATATAGCGCCCGAGAGTCGGGACTATACCTGTTTCAGTGCGTTTGGCTCTCAGAAATTTTTTTGTCATTTGCCTCAGGGGTATAAGAATAGCCCAGGACTGTTTTCGGCTCGTGTAACTGAAATGCTGCATGAGTTCGACCCTGAAGCATTATCATATGTTGATGACATATATCTGACAGATGATGAGATTCTGCAACATCTAAGGCGTGTATCGCGCATTGTTGTGGGATTTGCTGATATTGGCTATAAGTTCAATTTTAAGAAATCAAAGATTGCTTTCCTCAGCGTCATTTTCCTGGGATATGAGTTGTCGAGTGAGGGCAAGAGCTTAGCGCCACATTTTTTGGAGAAATGTGCTTTATTGCAGCCTCCTAATACGGTTCGGAAGCTCCAGTCATTGTTGGGGTTTCTGAATTTTGGCAGAACTTACATTCCTGAGTATGCAACGCGTATAAAACCATTATACGAGTTGATTCGCCCGAGTTTTTCGAGGAAACTTTGGACGATTGAACATACACACATACTGCGAGAATTACAGAGTGATCTTTTAGCAGTTAAACACTTACACACTCGGGATAATACGACACATTTAGTGATCCGGAAAATACCTGGGGCTGTTGGGTTTACTTATGTCACCTTTAATGAAGGGGAGACTGTCCTGATTGCATACAAATCTCACTTGTATTCTGCTGCAGAGCAACGTTTTGCACAAACTGAGAAAATTCTCACTGCAGTACAGATGGCTGTTATTAAAGAAAGACCGCTGGCCCAGGGTCAACGTATTGTTGTCGTTTCCCCGGTTCCGGCCTTAGAGGCTGTTACTAAAGCGAGTGTTCCTAATTCGAAGGCTCTACACCCGCGATGGATACAATGAGCTACGTCTTTGACAGCCACTGATGTAGATTTTGTATTTGACCCTAAACTGCAGACTCAAGAATTTCTTCAATACGAAATAGAATACCCTGTTCCTGCTGGTACATTGCCTATTGACCAATATGAAGTGGTCATGTATACTGATGGCTCTGCGCAACCGGCGGTTGGGACTAAACAACAATATTCTGCTGCATGTGCGGTGGTGAGCGGCACTATGGAGGGGGAAGTGTTCTGCCCCGACATACTTATACTAAAACGTTGGGAGATTGCACGGCACAGCTGGCTGAGCTCAAAGCTCTATTGTTAGCGTTGGAGCACGCGGATCCGGCACTTTTAACCTTGCTGGTCTGTGACTCCTACTACTGTGTGCAGTCTTTCAATTAATATTTACACTATTGGAAGATGAATGGGTTCAGAGATTCTAAAGGCAACACCATTAAGCATAAAATGTTGTGGGGTAAGGTTGCGGATCTAAAGGAAACGCTTCCTACTGTCCATGTTGTGCATACACTTGGACACCAGCGCGTTGGAATACACGTTGCTGGGAATACTTTGGCTGATGAAGCCGCGAAATCGGCAGTGGCTGTCGCCACAGTAGCCGCAGTGACTCGTTCGAGTTCAAAACCAGACACAGAAATTTCAGCTGCCATAAAGGCTACGGCTGATGGCACGCCTTTTCCTAAAGGATTTCCTTCGAAATATAGTTACTGCTTGAATGGTGCGCTACATGCTACTGTTACAATTCCAGGCATTGGTGTACGTGAAATTCCCAATAAAATTGAGAGACCTCGATTGATTTCTGCAGCACATGAGGGGGTGGCTTCTGCACATGCAGGGGTGGCTGCCACAATTTCACTTTTACAGGCTCGTTACTGGTGGCCTGGTCTCTATAAAGAGACGAAACAGTATGTCCTTTGTTGTGACATTTGTCAACAAATTAAGACATCGTCGGCTAGACGCCCGCAGCAGACGCCCCTTCTGATTTCAAACAAACCATTACAGTGTGTGTACTTGGATCATTGTGGTCCGCTGACACCAGATAGTGCATACAAATATATATTGGTTGCGGTAGATTCGTGCTCCAGATTTGAATGGGTATGGCCACAGCGCTCGGCTGACGCTCGTACTGTTATTAAAGATTTGCGTATCTTTGTCGATACATTTGCAGTTGCGGCTTTTCATTCGGACCAGGGCCCTGCTTTTGCCTCTAAGGCATTTAGGGACACCATGGCTTCGTTGGGGGTCCAACTCCAATTCTCGTCTCCATTTCATCCCGAGGGAAATTCTGTCGTGGAGCGTTTAAATCGTGATTTAAAGCAATCCTTAACAGCCAGGGTTATAGGTACGGGTCATAGTTGGCTAGCCCACCTGTATGGAGTACAGAGAGCACTTAATAACTTGCCAAGAAGGTCACTGGGGGGTCGTACTTCATATGAGTGCCTGTTCGGAACACGAATGTATGTTCCTGATCTAGATGGTCCTGGTGTGGAGGCGGCAGATACGCCCTTTGACATAAATTATCGTGTCACTGTTTTGCAGGATTTACAACAATTTCGTGAAGATAACTCTTCTGCGAGTGCTGCCTCCTCTGGAATTAAGGATGAGCCAGTGACACCTACTGGTTGGATACCCAGGATTGGGGATCTGGTGCGTGAAAAGGTCTCAGTTAAAAAATAATTTGGTCCTTCTTATCGAGAACCTGTCCCTGTGTTAGGGGTAAGCGGCACGAGAACTGTGATTTTACCGCCGCTGCGAGGGGCCAAAGGAAATCGCTTTGTTTCCATTGATAATGTCAAGTTACAACATGTGGCCGATTCTGCACAGCAGACCAAGAGGGACACCCAGTAGTTCCGGAATCCCTCTCACTACTGGGGATGAGGTCCCGATGCAGGTGATTTTCACCGACACTGTTTCCTCTCCGAGCTTGGGGAGGGTGGATGATGATCTTGCGATCGTTCCACCGACGGCGATTAATATGGAATCTTGTGATCAAATTGCTGTACGTTCTACTGATGTTTCTGAACATGTGGTTTATAGCGTGCCACGGCGGGAGCCTCCGTCTGCTTCTTCGTTCAGAGTTGCACCTTTTGCTAGAACTGCTTCTGGCTGCTTCAACGACGCTGATAATGATGGGTCCGGCTCCTCGTCTTTGATGTCTTCTGTCCACGGTCCACAACGGCTGCTGGGATGGCTTAAACGAACATATTTTGTTTTTCCTTGGAACTATTTTTGGCTATTTTTGGCCGTGATGACTATATTATTATGGTTGGGATTTGTGGTTACTTTTTTTCTGATAATACATGGTCATTTTCTTCCTGATCGATCTGACTGTGTTGAGACTGTGTTGAAACCACATTTTTCGTCTCATATGTTTCGAAGAGACTTGTCCACAGTGAACATTTCTGCTATACCAGTTCCGGATGGAATTGTGTGGGATAAAGTAATGTTTGATATATATGGTCCCACTGAATTGATTCAAATACCGTATGTCCTCAAATTATCAATGAATGATATTGTTATACCTGGCATTGTTTCTGATGATTGGGATGTGAAGACAGTAGATTCTATGCTTACGGATTTGCAATATTATACTGTCTATGACGATGATGATGCTTACCAGTTTAGAGATAATCATGGTGACATGTTTTGTTACAACTATTATGGACACCACTTTATTCATAAAGCTAGTAGCCCCAAGTCCATGTTTAATTATGTGCAATGGGAACATTGCTCGACTCCTCCACAAGGGAGTTCAAAAACGTATTATGATAAATTTTCATATTTTTCTGGGCATGATCCACGTGATGCTACGTCCTACTATTTTAAAGTTGCACCGTATTCTAATAAGCAAATGTTATTGACCGATACTAAATTACTGTATTCCAATTTGTTTGTATCTAAACTTTCGGTCGAGGGATATGAATACTGGTTTAAAACTGTTGACCTGAAAAGTGTTTGGGGTTCGAAAAATTGGCAAATGCGAGGCAGGGACATGTTATTTAGAGCATGTATTATCCCTGTGCAGATGATTTTCCTCAATGACACAGTACAACAGACTAGCTGTTTGGGCTTAGCAACGATTAGGGAGTTGACTTTGCCTAGTATACCTGTCCCTTCTAAATTAAAAAATTGGCAGCACTATGTGAATGCTACTTTCAGTGACTTTACACATTGGGTCCAGAATGGTACGCTTAACACTTCATCGTTACATCCAGGCGGGTGGTTATTATGGCCTGTAGACACTAATATGTGTCATCAACGTTTTGTCACCTCTTCAGGGGGGTTCAGGACTAGTAGGGCAGACCCTCGTTACGTTTCACCAGAACATGCTGATATTATAACTACATACAGTGTGGGGAAGCTTTGTCAGCAATGGTTGAAGTCCTCCACGCTGGATGCAGTTAAGTCACATCTCATGTTACTGTCTAATAATACTGATTTACAAGATTTTTTGTCAGGTCCCAGAGTACCACGGAAGAAAAGGTTCTTATACGAGGTTTATAATGAGATTTGGAAGCTTTCACAACAAGAGGCTGCAGCCCGGTTGAGGCAGATTGATCAAGAAAATCTGATGCAGACCTTGTCTGTTGTTGATAATGGCATGCATACCCTTTCTGAACGTGTTTACATGATTGACAGCATTGTTTCCTCTGCCATTGACATTATTAAATCGGACATGTCTTCTTTATATCATGGGCAGAGTCAGACGCGGTCCATAATGCAGCTGGGTTGGACTCTTCAGACCTTGAAGGCAGGTCGCGTTCCATGGCAGCACGTTCGTGCCAGAGAGATCTTTATCTCTTTTAATTTGACTCGTCAACAACAACTGATGGCTAAAAAGGAAGCGACATATGTTATGTTAAATATTGAAAAATTAGAGAAACTGCCTTTCACGGTAGCTGAGATTCCGTCAGCTGAATGGTTGATCCATGGGGTTATTAATTTGCCTATCTCTACTTTGCAATTTACTTCGTGTTTGAAGCACATTCCGGTGGGTAGATATGAACTATTGGGAGACAGTTACATACACGAGGTGTGGGACCTTCCCTTTCAGTACAGATGTGTTAATGGTTTGAAGGAGGTTTTTCTTAGCGGCAGCGAATGCGAAGCTTCTGTCAGCCATTCATTGGTTTGTAAACAGCTGTCCTTGCACGGGGCGTGTAACGCTTCGATTGCTAACTTGGCTTGTTATCTGAAGGGAGTTCCAGTCCTGGTTATTAAAAACACTTTCCAGGTGCTTTCTAACGGCAGTTACATTGTTCTTAACAGCGAACGCTGCTGTGGCATGCGTGCCGGAATAGTTTACATCGTCGTTGTCAACAAGGCCGTTACGTGCAGCGGGAATGTGTTGTTTCCCCCCACTCAAATTAGGGAGGTAGCGGACATCTGGCCTCATATTGCTACTTCCAAGGTTGATTTCGACAAGTTGAGTCGGCTAAAAGCTTTATTGTTTCAAAAGCATGTGGCCCTTACATCTGCTAGCGAGACCTACGCACTTCAGGTGGCAAGGTCATCGGCGGAGATACAGTCCCTTTTGAATACTAACTTTCCGACTCACTTCGGTGAACTTGTGGGACGTATATTTAATGCATCCAGCACTGCTGGTATTGCACATTTTTTCAAAGTCGTTGGTATTGGTTTTGCTCATACCTTCTCTTCCATATTCGGTTTGATACCTTCGGCTATACATTCTATTTTCGGAAGCATTTTTGGGGGTTTCCCGATTACTTTGGCTTTTTTGGCTGGAGTCTTGCTGTTATTGCTGTTTTTTCGCAATGGCTGTCCCGTCACAACGAGATCCTGTACTGCTGCTCCCATCAGCGCAGCTGTGTCGTGAACGCATGATGCAGCATTTTGGAGCAACACTCCTGGGACATTTGGAGTACGACTGGTCTCTGTCATTCAGACCGGTTTTGGATTGTGTGCAACCCGTGTTTCGATGCCTTTGGTGCTCGTTTGAACATGCACTGGCTCTCTGTCTCTCATTGCAGCGCCCTCCAATGGTCGATACTGATCTGTTGATGTTCCCGATTAGGGCTCATTCCCAGACTTGTGCACTACGGATGCGCTTGCTTCGTGAGGCAGTCTATGAGATTCCCTTCCTGGAGGAAGATGGTATTGTCTCTTTCATAGGCCCTGCACGGGGTGCCGCCCTGAATGGTTTTGGGGCTTTGGATCACACCTGCTCCATGGTACTTTGTGGCGTGGATCTTCCGATATTGACATATATCGAAGTGGAGGAACTCCTGCGTTCTATTGCTTCTATCTGACGATTGGATTTTTACAAAATTGACACTATATTGAATTTGGTTTTATGACCATATGTTATCTAAATTTATGACTTTGTTGTCTTCTCACCTTGTCGAAATACTTGTTTTAGGTATTGTTTATATTTAGGGCATCCTTTTATATTATTGGGACCACTTGCTACCGACAAGGGGAGGGTGTAGTGTGGTTAGTTTTACGTATTCTTTGCGCTTTAGCTTCAGGCTTTAGGCCTTTGTGCTTTTTGCCCTGAATATATTTTATTCATTTGCTGACAGCTTAGAGCCTCTGTGCACTCTGCTCTACATGCTTTTTATTAGGCTTCGTACTGTTATTTTTCAAATAGCCAGTTCTACGGTGTTGTTTTTTATTCATATCACACTGTTTTGCCTACTTCAGCACTGGAGTTCTCCATAACATATTTACTCTGTGCTTCAGTCAAGGATACAGTCTGGTACATTGCCGATAGACGTGGTAAGAGTTTAGACTTGGCATTCCTGCGTAGGGACATTTTGTGATCACGATGACATGTTAGTTATAAAATCACTTCCTTGTCCCAATACACGCAAGAGGGAGATTCCGACCAGGGAACCACAACTTGACGCTGACTGCCTCGTTGCAGATGCTGAACCAAGATCACAGGCCTTTGCTCAGGTATGAGTGTATCCGTCTCCCTAGTGATACAGAAAGGCAAGCTGAAAGCTTAACATGCTGTGCTCTAAATAGAACAAGCAGAGGGAGAGTAGAAACGGTTAGGAATTATGATAGCTTTATTTCTATGTTTTACTCTCCTGGTTACTATATCAATCCTACTATGTTGTATTGTTCTGGTTATTGCGGCTCACGCCTTAATATCTAAAATACAGTTGTTTTATTAAAACATTATATAAAACTTATACTGTCTTTGTCATTTGTATATGAGACCATATTGTGAATGAGAGAGTTGGTTTGGATCTGAGTGACCACGACTTCCCTGAGAAGTTCCAAAGATGTCATGCGCTCGGCTGCCCAATCATTTCTTCCCCGTGGGAGAAATGAGGCACTGCTAGTTAGCCGGAGCAACAACCGGATTTAGGGTGACAGAGTTCCTTACACGTGGGTCAGACTCAGTCCCCCACACCGTTATCGATCCTGCTGCCTAGAAATCCAGTAGTCTCATTTAGGATAATGAGAGCCCCCGCGACACTACCAAACATTCTGATGAAGGCCAGAGAGACAGCACAGCAGACAACATCAGCATACAGAGTCACACAACACCATCACACATACACATCCACACACTAAACACCACACACGCCTAAATATCACCCCACACATCACAACAGACACCACCTCACACATCACCCACACCACCCCATGGCACCGCAAAGACACCCCAGGTTTTCTGAGGAGGAGCTCAGGGTCATGGTGGAGGAAATCATCCGGGTACAGCCACAGCTATTCGGATCACAGGTGCAGCACACCACCATAGCTAGGAAGATGGAGCTATGGCGCAGAATCGTAGACAGGGTCAATGCAGTGGGACAGCACCCAAGAACACGGGATGATATCAGGAAGAGGTGGAACGACCTACGGGGGAAGGTGCGTTCCGTGGTCTCAAGACACCACATTGCGGTTCAGAGGACTGGCGGCGGACCCCCACCTCCTCCCCCACAACTAACAACATGGGAGGAGCAGGTCTTGGCTATACTGCATCCTGAGGGCCTTGCAGGAGTAGCAGGAGCAATGGACTCTGGTAAGTCAAATCTTAACTATTACATCCCCCACCCTACCTGCATGCTATCAAATACCCACACCCTAGCCCTCACCCCCATCACTCCAACTCCTCACAGATGTCCCTCTATCACAAACCACACATCTCAACACCAGGCCCTGCATACAACAACAAAGCATGGACACCCATCACCAATGCATGGCCACTACACATACCCACACAGACCCCTAAACAATTAGCACACAAGGTCCTACACAGGAAGGGAAGCACTGGGGTACAGGGTCACCCACCCATTGCACACCATGGCACACACAGAAGCAATAATCATGCCTTTACACCCCTGCAGGACCCCTACCCAACGTCACCGGACAGGAGGTTCCAGACATGCCCACTCCACCCACAGAAGAGGCCCACAGTGATGACAGCAGCTCTGTCCAACTGGATCTAGATGACCAGCCCGGCCCATCTGGGTCCTTGGGACAGTCGGTTCCCCTCACACTGGCACAGGCCACCACAGAGCCTCCCCCTTCAGGAAACACCAGCACAGCACCCACCCAGCGGGCCCATACCTCTGTCCCCAGGACACGTCAAGCAGCAGTGTGTCCACCACTACAGGGAACCCAGGCTAACCCACCACCCCAAGAACAGCAGGGACCTGGGGGCAGTGGTAGTGGGCACACGGTTCAGGGAACAGAGGCCCAGGAACACAGGGGAACTTGGAGGGCTGCTGTGCGACCGGAGGAGGACAGGACCAGGGAACCCACTCTCCATGAGGCCCTCTCCAACATCATGGGAGCCTACCATCATTCCCAGGAGACGATGGCAACGGTACTGGGCAAGTTTCAGGAGACCCAGCGTCTGCAGGAGGAACAGTATTTGGGGTTCAGGGAGGAACTCAAATCAATCAATTCCACCCTGGGCACCACTGTAGGGGTGCTGAAGGAACTCGTCAACATCAGGAGGGACACTGTGGCACAACAAGGGGCCCCTGACACTAGCCTGGACGATGAACTGCCCACCACATCCACCGGCGCTAGTAGACAGGAGGCACTGCCACAGGACCATGACACCAGCACCCCACCCCCTGCAGATGTAGAACCACCCTGCAAGCGGTCCCTGAGATCCAGGACAAAGACAGAGAACAATGCCAAGACCCCCGCCAAGAAATGAGACCACCCTGATTGTCATCCTTCTGTCCCACTTTGTCACCTTGTCCATCCTTAAACTGCCCCAGCTCCACTTCCTATGCCCCTTTGGACAATGCACCTGTGAGACTAATAGACTGGACTGTGCCATGGACATCCCTCCACCATCACCCCTGACCATTCTACAACACCCTCCACTATTTAGCACTTAAATAAACACCCTTAAATCACAAAACACTCTGGAGTCAGTCTGTGCTTTCACCAATGTGTATTTGCAATAACTGAGGGAAATAGAAATGTCAATTGTATTGTCAACATACCTATGTCACACAGCTCTAGTCCATGAGGAAAAATGGCAGAGGTAACACAGTGGGACCCACATCTGTGAAATCAAAAGGGAAAGTGACAAATAAGGGTCCATACACTGGGTGAAAGTGACAGACAGATGAGAGGTAGAACAAGTGTATCAGATGTAGGAGGCAGTGATTCCTTCTTACCTATGTCTCACTGGAAGTATTGATAGATCACAGTGTTTCTGTTGTCTATGTCCTCTTCTTCTGCCTCCTCTTCTTCACTGTCCACAGGCTCCACAGCTGCCACAACACCTCCTTCAGGACCATCCTCCTGCAGAAAAGGCAACTGTTGTCACAAAGCCAAGTTGTGCAGCATACAGCAGACCACGATGATCTGGCACACCTTCTTTGGTGCGTAGTAGAGGGAACCACCTGTCATATGGAGGCACCTGAACCTGGCCTTCAGGAGGCCGAATGTCCTCTCTATAACCCTCCTAGTTTGCCCATGTGCCTCATTGTAGCGTTCCTCTGCCCTTGTCCTGGGATTCCTCACTGGGGTCAGTAGCCATGACAGGTTGGGGTAGCCAGAGACACCTGCAAATGTCGAGGGACAACTGCTAGATACACACTAACCCTTAGGGACAACCCCAGACCCAGACAACTATTCACACTGTATAGGGTCCATGTCCTCACCTAATAGCCACACACTGTGCCTCTGGAGTTGCCTCATCACATAAGGGATGCTGCTATTCCAAAGAATGTAAGCGTCATGCACTGAGCCAGGAAACTTGACATTCACATGGGATATGTACTGGTCGGCCAAACACACCATCTGCACATTCATAGAGTGGTAACTCTTCCGGTTTCTGAACACCTGTTCACTCTTGCGTGGGGGAACCAAGGCCACATGTGTCCCATCAATTGTATTGTATTGTATTGTAATCGTATTTATATAGCGCTTACTACCCCTGACGAGGCGCTGAAGCGCTTTTCGGTGAGTAGCACGCTACTCTGGAACCGAACAAGAATTAGTGATGGATTAGTATCGGGAAATAATGAGTACAGTTTTAGTATTATTATGAGTTAATTTGAGCCGCGGATATGAGAGTTTGTTAGTTAGATTGACTGGAGTAATGGAGGGGTGGAGGAGGAAAGAAATCCAGAAGTGTTAATTGGGAGTATATCCTTCATTTACTCAACCCAAAGGCTTGGGATGAGTAAAGGGGGGTGGAGGAGGGAAGAGTATGTGGAAGGGTTAGGGAGAGCATAGTAGCAGGGTGAGATAAATGCAGGAGAATTTAGTAGGGTTGTGTGGGAGGTCACGGTAGTAGAGTGAGGTTTAGTGAGTTAGATATGGAACCTGGCACCTATGATGTTGGGGATATGTCCCAGAGCATAGAAGTCACCTTTCACTGTAGGCAAATCCTCCACCTGAGGGAACACGATGTAGCTGCACATGTGTTTCAGCAGGGCAGACAACACTCTGGACAACACGTTTGAGAACATAGGCTGGGACATCCCTGATGCAATGGCCACTGTACTTTGAAAAGACCCACTTGCCAGGAAATGGGGTACTGACAGGACCTGCACTAAAGGAGGGATACCTGTGGGATGGCGGATAGTTGACATCAGGTCTGGCTCCAAGTGGGCACACAGTTCCTGGATTGTGGCACGATCAAGTCTGTAGGTCACAATTACATGTCGCTCTTCCATTGTCGACAGGTCCACCATCGGTCTGTACACCAGAGGATGCCGCCATCTCCTCACCTGCCCCAGCGGACGTGCTCTATGGATGAGAACAGCGAGCAGAGGGTCAGCCATTACTGAGATACGAAAACACAACTTTATTGCACACATTTGTCAATCCACTATGTGCCTGTCTAAGTGTGTATGCAAGGCCTAGATATGTGTGACGCATTTAAAAATAATGCCATGTGGCCCCCTGAAATGGCGGTTGCCTGACCTGTAAGATGGGACAATGGGATATGAGGTAACTGCTCTGGCGTTGTACACCGTCGCGGTAGGCGGTCGAAGACCGCAGCGCAATCCTGCATTGGTTAACATTGGACCCTATGGGTCCCAGGAGCCAATGACGATGTACTCCGGTGGTGACGGTACGCACCGCCGTGGACGTGACCGCCATTTTCTGTCTGTTCACTCACTTGATACCTGATCATCGACAGGAGAGGACCTACACTGCACCTCAGTCTAGAAACAACAATGGCTACAGTGTCTGTGGAAAGGGCCCCTGCCTTCACATCGGAGGAGTTGGACAAACTAGTGGATGGGGTCCTCCCCCAGTACACGCTACTCTACGGTCCTCCAAACAAACAGGTGAGTACACTGTGAGCATGCTGTATGGGCAATGCCTGTTTGGAGTGGTGTGGATGGGAGATAGGGGGGGAATGAGGCGTACATAAAACAGCGGTGAGTGTATGTGCATCAGGGCAAGGGTGGGAACGTGGGCCAATGACTGTGACGGTCCGGATAGTAATATTTTCCCCTGTACTATTCCTGTAGGTCAGCGCCCACCATGAGAAGGATATTTGGCGTGCCATCGCCAAGGAAGTCCGGACCCTGGGGGTCCACCACAGACGGAGCACCCACTGCCGTAAAAGATGGGAGGACATTCGCCGCTGGAGCAAGAAGACAGCGGAGGCCCAGCTGGGGATGGCCTTCCAACGTGGGAGGGGTGCCCGTCGCACCATGACCCCCCTGATGTTCAGGATCCTGGCAGTGGCGTATCCGGAGTTGGATGGGCGCTTGAGGGCATCACAGCATGGGGTGAGTACACTCCCATTCAGCTGATTCAACGCGCATGGGAGGTGTCTGGGTGGGGGAGGTGGGCAGTGGGTTACCCTAGGCTAGGGCGAGTTTTGAAGGCAAGGTCCCTTCGTGAGGCAGGCTATGTGGCACCCCACCCCACCAGTGTTAAGAGCCATCTACCCCTAGTCAGGCTCCTGTGACTTCCATGTGTGCAGCAATCAGGCATAGGCCTTGTACCCCATGTCCCTGTGATTAATTAGGGAACTCAAAGTGCATGGCGTAATGCAGAGGGCTGCTGTGTCTGTAGTGTCCGCCAACAGTAGCGGTATTGCATGTACTGAACATGTCTTTCTACTTTCTTTTCCCCCCTTTCTGTGGTCTCCCTGTTCTTGTGTGCATTAGCATCATCAGGTGGAGGAGCTGTGCCACCGGAGCAGGAGGGAGCTGCATCCCACATGGCCCTGGAGGGCGAGACTACGGACTCTGAATTCACCAGTGGGACGGAGGGCGAGGGGAGCTCCACAGTGGGGACACAAGCTGACACCAGCAACACCGACTCCTCCTCTGATGGGAGCTCCCTTGTGGTGGCGGGCCCCTCTGTGCCCACTGCATCTACAGGTACAGCCGCCACCCCCCCACCAGCACCGCCCTCCCAGCAGCCCCTCAGCGTGTGTCCCGTGGCCGCTCACCCAGGAGGGTGGGCATCTCCTTCGCCCCAGGCACGTCAGCCTCTGCCCCTGTCAGCCCTGCTGCCGTCAGGCCATTGACCTCCTCAGATCCCTCACTGACAGTCTACCATTCTGAATGCCATCCAGGGTGTAGAGAGGCAGTTGCAACAGACAAATGCATACCTGGAGGGATGTCATTCTGGTCAGGCAGCCCAACAGCAAACTTTTCAGACTCTGGCCTCAGCACTGATGGCAGCCATTGTCCCTGTGTCCAGCCTCCCCCTCCAACTTCCTCCACCCAGACCCAATCCCCAGTACCTCAGCCTATCCCAAGCACACCATCAGACCAGCATGACACACATCAACACACAAGGGTAGCTCTGGCATACATAAGCACCACACATCCCACAGGCACTCACACAAGCATCAGACCACTGCCTCCGCTGTGTCCCCCTCCTCGTCGTCTCCCTCCTCCCTCCCTGTCTCGTCTCCACTCACACCTGCATGCACTACATCCTCAGCCACTACGTCCATCACCAGCACACCCACCACCACACCCCGCTCACGTGCAGTCACCACCCCCACTACCATTCTCACATCCCCTGTGTCCTCTCCCAGCGTGTCTGTGAGCCCACCTCCCAAACTACACAAACGCAGTCACTCACCCACCCAACAGCCATCCACCTCACAACAGCCTCCAGCCCATGCACCTTCACCCAAAGTCAGCAAACGAACACCTCCTACAACCAGTACCTCTTCCTCCACTCCTAAACCCCTTCATTTACCCGTCCCAGTGTGTCTAAAAAACTTTTCCTGTCAAACCTTGACCTCTTCCCTACACCTCCCCCACCTCTTCCGTCCCCTAGGGCCCACCTTTCCAGGTCCCAACCTAGCACCTCAGCCACCACATCACCGGGAACGGTGGTGCCAGCAGTAACCGGCTTCTGGAGTGTGCCAAGCAGCAGGGCAGCCAGTGTGCCAAGGGGCCAGCCCAAGGACATTCCCCCACCTCGAAAACTAAAGAAGTTTGCCACAGCCCGGAGGGAGAAGGCCAAAACACCTGCCACCAAGGGCTCTCTCAGGACTACAGTTGTGAGTGGCAAGACAGCTGCGCCACCATCCAAGGTGGGGAAGGGCCAGAGGAAAAAAGGGAAGTCGCCACCAACCTGCATGGCGGATAAGACCGCCACCGGCACTGCCGCCACGGGCACCGCTACCCAGGACACCGCCGCCAGCAGCACGCTCACTGAGCCTCCCACCAGCACCGCTGCCCGGGACACCACCGCCAGCAGCACGCTCACTGAGCCACCCACCAGTACCGCTGCCCAATGAGCGCTGCAAGCACCACCGCTACTGAGGCCGCTGCCAGCACCGCCAGCGGCCACGCCACATCCTGTGCCAGTGGCACCACCACAGACATGGCTGCCATCCCCAGTGGTCATTCGTACGTGGCAGGATGAAGCACTCTGGGCACAAAGCCCCCTCCAGAACCAGTGGAGAGAGACATCCACTACCTCAGTCCTTGGCAGGATGAAGCACTCTGGGCACAAAGCCCCCTCCAGAACCAGTGGAGAAAAGCATCCACTACCTCAGACCTTGGCAGGATGAAGCACTCTGGGCACAAAGCCCCCTCCAGAACCAGTGGAGAGATACATCCACTACCTCAGTCCTTGGCAGGATGAAGCACTCTGGGCACAAAGCCCCCAGAACCAGTGGAGTATCACATCTACTACCTCAGTCCTTTGCAGGATGAAGCACTCTGGGCACAAATCCCCCTCCAGAACCAGTGGAGAATCACATCCACTACCTCAGTCCTTGGCAGGATGAAGCACCCTGGGCACAAAGCCCCCTCCAGAACCAGTGGAGACTGTTATCCACTTGAGAGACTGTGGCTTTGCACTCCCCAGGATAAAGCAGTGGGCAACCCACCCACTGGAGAGACTTGAGAGACTGTGGCTTTGCACTCCCCCGGATGCAGCAGTAGGCAAATCACCCACTGGAGAGACTTGAGAGATTGTGGCTTTGCACTCCCCAGGATAAAGCAGTGGGCAACCCACCCACTGGAGAGACTTGAGAGACTGTGGCTTTGCACTCCCCAAGATGCAGCAGTGGGCAAACCATCCACTGGAGAGACTTGAGAGACTGTGGCTTTGCACTCCCCAGGATAAAGCAGTGGGCAACACACCCACTGGAGAGACTTGAGAGACTGTGGCTTTGCACTCCCCAGGATACATCAGTGTGCAAACCACCCACTGGAGAGACTTGAGAGACTGTGGCTTTGCACTCCCCAGGATACATCAATTGGCATGGAGCCCCCTCGTGGAGCTGGCGTCGTGCACACATCTGGCTGAGGTGCCCCCCTTCCCTTCCCCCTGAGGTGCCTGTTTTATTTCGATCTGATGCCCCTGCAGTGTTCTCTCCATTTGGATCGGGTATTGAGTGTGGGCCTCGCCCATGCATTTTGGGCCCAGTGGTCCACGGACTATGAAGGTGCAGTACATGGACTTGCAATCTTGGTGTACATATTTGTTAATAGTGTATATATATTTTTGACTAACAGATTTTTCCTGATTACAATCGTTCAAATCATTTCCTTTTGTCCTTGTGTTCTTCCAGGGGGGTAGTGGGGTGTAAATGTAATGTTGCTGCATGTATTTGTGTGTATGTTGTTGTGTGTGAGGGTGGGGGGGGTTGCGTGTTGCGTGTGTGTGTCACTCTCTTTTCCCTCCCCTGTGTCGTAGGTGCAGGACTCATCATGGTGGTCGCCGCCATCGGTCGTGCTCCTGGTAGAGGAGCAGGAAGAGAATGGCAGGTAGAGTTTGGAGTTCTGGCTCCATGGCGTCCTGGTTCGTCGTAGGGTGTGTAGAGGTGAGCGTTTTCCCTTCCAAGTCCTATTTCCGCCGTGTTTTTGTTCAAGTTGAATCTGCCCCGGAAAAGGTGGCGGATTGGCCTCTCATAAATATGTGGGTGGTACATTGTCTTCCGCCTGTCTGTTGGCGATGACTGCCATGCTGTTTGTTTGTACCGCCGTGGCGGTCGGAGTGTTAAAGTGGCTGTCTATGTTGGCGGTTTCCGCCATGGTCGTGATTCCATTTTTTTTTCCACCTGCCTGTTGGCGGTCTTACCTCCGCTTTACCACCGACCGCCAGGGTTGTAATGGTGGCCTAACTGTTCAATCAATGAGAATCCTAACTAATCTTCTGTTTAGAATAGCATGTTTGGGCTTCATGCAAAATAATTTAGTCAACACAAATTTGGAAAAAATCTAATTGTGGATATATCAAAATTAGCGGTTGGTACCGAAGGACAAAAGCAAATAGACATAACAATCAGTTGCATCGTCTTATACCTTGCCTCAGTATGGTTCAGCAAGCTGCGACTGTCTTTGTCAACTGGACATCTGTTCAGTCAGTAAAGCATCAGAATTCAGCATTAAAATTCAAGAAAGGAAATGCAGTTCAGAAAGAATAATAACTATCCTCTGAGGATGGTTAGGAAAGTACGGGGAGAATAGCCTCTCTCCTCTTGGTACAGTCTGGCTAAGTTAGATTCCCTAAAAGTACTTCCCACATTGCTATTGGTCAAAGAATCATATGTTCTCGTTTAGTCTAATGAAAGTAGAACCTCAAATCTAAGAATTTACCAAACTATTGTTCAAATGTCGATGATTGGCTCCTCTTCTCCTGTTTCTGTCGTTGGGCTTGTCAGTTAACACATTTGGAACAGCTAATAGTCCAGTCAGTGCATCCATTGTCTGCTCCTGGTAACGTCGCCTTTACACACACTAAGGCCCTCATTATGAACACGGCGGTGACTGCCAGCACCCCTGGATCCCCGCCGGCCATATTTTGAACATTCCTCTGGGCCAGCGGGTGGAAACATTGTTTCCGCCGCCGGCCCAGAGGAATCCACATGGAGCTACCGCCAATGCCTCTGTGCGGAGGGTGCAGCTGCACCTGTCGCGCAGATCACTGCCCGTAAATCGGGCAGTGACCTGCACAATGGGGCACAGCACAGGGGCCCCTGCACTGCCCATGCCAAGTGCAAGGACAGTGCAGGGGCCCCCAGGGGTGCCCCGGTGCACCCCTTCCGCCAGCCTTTCCCTGGTGGGAAAACCCACCAGGGAAAGGCTGGAGGCTGAGGGATCATTATCCGAGGGGCAGCACCTCTGCCCTGTTGGATGATGATGCCGACCGCCACCAGGCTGCCTGACGGAGGCAGCCTGGCGGTGAGTGAGGGCCGCCTATGCGGCCCTCCATGAGTTCATGACCACCGGCATGGCGGCCCACACCGCCTAGTTCATAATGACCGCCTAAATTATACAAAGTATCCTTAGTTAGTACAACATAATCTAGCAAGCAGTTCTCATGGGAAAGAAATCTAGCTACTAACATTTGGTCAACGCAATGAGAAATTACATTTTGGAGTTCTCTAAGCAGCCATTTTATGATTTGTCTCAGCAAAGCAACTTGACATGAGGCCGTGCATCTAGGCCCGAGTCCTCGCTAAATTAAGGCCTATGATTAATAAAGCAAATACATAATACATAACCATTAATAGGGCATACTACTACATTAATCCAAATATAGGCTCGACATTTTACATTAATAAGCTGTTATTAAGTACACTTCGTGATTATTGGTGGTCACTCAAATATGCACATTTTCAAATGCGTGTATTATTTTTCTACGTTAACTCATTTTCTATGTAGATTTGACAATCAGTAAACATGAATATTCATTAGTAAAATTTCAGCGTTAACAATCCTTCCTTCCTCTGATGACTAAATATGTCATCACATTTACATCTTCCCACACAAATTTTCGTTTCAGCTAAAAGTTGTTATTTCTATCCCTCTTTTCATTTTCATTTTCCTTAATTTAATCACATGATACAATTTACATATTTCCCATGATCCAATTATGCAAATCACAATAATCAATATCCCTTGTATTATTTCCCATATTATCCCTTTCCCAATGTTCCTGAGCCAATTTCCCACTTAAGCAATTGTTTTGCCAACTTTCTCCCAAACACCTGGTTCTTGCCGCTCTTTCAGATCAGCACTTTTATTAGTCAGATTAGTAAGTAAGCTTCTAATTTCTTTGCTATTATCAGGAACATATGAAAAACAATGCTTCGAATTCAGCAGTTTGCAAACTTGGCCATCTTTTGCTAAAAGAATGTCTAACGTAAGGCGGTTCTGAAGAGCCATAGATCTTACCATAGCCATTTCTATTTCCATTAGGACCATGGCTCCTGAAAAATTTGTCAACATGTTATCCACAATAGTAGACAACTTTTGAATCCTTATAGAATTCAGAAAAACTCCCACTGAAGGAATCATTGCTCCAAATATCTCCCATTATACTAGAAGGAGACTCTCTCTTTAAGGTGATGTAACTTTTGGTAATCTTTTGAAGTCCTCAAGTTGGAATATCTTTGGGAAAAATATCCCATACCATCCTCTTGGAAGACAGCAATAAGCATTTGGCCAACATATGTAATAATTTCCAGGAATCACTGGATCCTGTCCATTCAACATAAATGTCCACTTACTCTGAAACAAAAACCCATAGTCCCACAAACAACATTTAAGTACTAGATTTAGGCCTATATATACACAAAGCTTTCCAACGTGTTGCACATACAAAGCCAACCTCCCTTGTATTTTTATTTCACTAAGTGCAAAATAATTTTTAAAAGTCCTTTTCTCTAAGCCCTTTTCTAACTGCTCCTTCAATGGAATTCTCCTGTTGTCTGTCTGATCTAAGAACCTCCTTTCTAATGGTGTAAGCAAGCATGTCAGATTGTTCCTGTGCGCATATGCAGTGCCAAAAGTTAATGTAGGCTCAAAGAATACTCTCAGTAGCTCTATAGTGTTCTGCTTAGCTACTCTACTAGGGACAAATGAAAACACAACGTCAAAATTAGAATAGAAATACTGGATGTATTCTTGGTAATAGAATCTTGTTAGTAACAGACTACAGCTTATCCCATAAGTGAGGGGCAAACTATGATAGATAACTTCTTCTTCGACTATGAAGGAATCTGCGCGCAAACATAACAATTTCTGGCATCCTTCGTCTCAACATACTCACTCAATAAGCGATAGAAAACATTAGAAGAAAGTTCTCCTTGTGCATTGTCGACTTGCAGATACTTCTCATCTAACCTGAACTTCTCTATTTCTGTGAGTGTGGTAGTAGTTCCCAAAGCTGAAATATGGTTGGCTTTACTCTTGTCAAGGACCGTCATTCCCACAATCAATACCAAACAAGATATCACGCACATAATCGCCAAGCCAATACTCATGTATTTACAGCACCTATTCTTCCTACCCTGCTGGCTAAGGTTTTTCATGATCTGTAAGGAATCAGAAAGAAGAAAGGGAATAAATAATAACTATGCAGCAAAAATCAAAAACAAAACAAAATATTCAATCTTCTTTCAAAAGTTATTTACAGCTTTCAGTCTTACTTCCAGGATCCTTTTGTCAAAATCGGCTTAGCAGCTTCTCAAATTAGGTTACTTGGTCAAATCTGGTTACTTTGTCAAATCTTCTCCTGTAGGCCTTCTCAGTTACTTTCAACAGTCTCTTTTGATTCTTTGTACTTTTCTCAGCTTGTACTTTCAATATTTCAGTTCATTGGTTTCCTTCAAATGCCAAAATATTGACCTGGAATGTCTCGATCAAAAGAAAAAGACATAACATTTTTCTTTGCCATTCACTTGTTGTTGCATACGCCCATTCAGGACCAGCATACCTTTGACTTGCTATTCTCTTTCTTTTCAACTTTCGGTCTCCATTCAACTCTCCTTCACTCATGTCTTCTCTCCTTGTCATATCTACTTCCTCCTCAATAGTTGTCACTGTAACTGCTTCCTTTCTCTTCGCTTGTGATTCTGGCCACTCATCACCTTTCAGTGGACCTTTTGCCAATGTTCTTTTCAGTGTCGAACTTGTAACTTCTCAATCTGCAGGACTTTCTCTTGACAGACCTGCAACTGGTTTGAGAGGAGTCAGACCACATTGGCCGCCTCAACTCCTTCCCTCTCGGGGTCTGTTGTTTGCTCTGTTTGTCTCTCAAAATCATCTACTTCTGGGAGAGCCCTCCTCTGACTAGGACTCTCCTGCTGCCTCAATTGAGGTTTGTTCACTGTCACTCTCCTGTAGGTCTTCTCCTTCATCTCTCACAGGAATGGCTTAACCGTTCTAAATTTTCTCAGATCCTGTCTCAATTTCTCCTTCTCCTCTTTCCAGCTCCGAGGTTGGTCTGGTCGTTGTTGGTACTCTCAACAACTCCTCTTCATTGTCCAGAGGACATGCCACTTTTCTCGTATGGCTTAGGTTGATCCAGTTTGGAACCCCAGCTGTAGTAGTGATCAAAATTACCTGGAAAGGGCCTTTCCACCAAGGCTCTAAACACGTCTTCCTTATGTGTTTTCTGATCACAACCCTGTCATCTGCTCTCAGGTTGTGTCCTTAATCTTGTGACGGTTGCAGTATGGTGGCCTAAACCTGATGAGAAATAGAGCGAACCACATCAGCCAGAGTTTTGCAGTAGTCCAACACCATATCATCTGTTATGTTCACAAGAGCATTTGCAGGAGCTGCTGGCAAACTCATTGCTCTGCCAACGAGGAACTCATGTGGTGACAATCCTGTCTTCCTGTCGGGTGTGTTTCTCATTGTCATCAGAACTAACTGTAGTGCATCGGGCCATTTCAGATTCGTTGACTCACACATTTTTCGACATTCTTCATTTCAAGGTACAGTTCATCTGTTCCACCAGTCCTGAAGCTTCAGGGCGGTAAATACAATGCAACTTCTGCTCAATGTTTAAGGCTGCACATAGTAATTTAACTACTTCATATTTGAAGTGACTTCCTCTATCCGATTCTAAAGAGATCGGAAACCCAAAACACAGTATCAGTTCCCTAAACAGTAATTTCGCTACTGTGAGGCTCTCATTTCTTCGTGTAGGATAAGTTTCAATCCAATGACTAAAGATGCAGACAATCACCAACCCATATCTCAATCCTCCACACACAGGCATCTAAAAAAAAAATCAATCTGCATTCTGCTGAATGGACCTTCTGCTCTTCCAATGTAGCTCAAATTGACCACATGGGCTTCCAGAATTGGTTTGCTGCCCTTAGAATTTTTTGGTCAAATACCCAGGGCGTGGTGGCATTTGCCTTAGCCAGCTACTTAGATGAAATTTGGCGTGCTAGAACAAAAATGCTAAAGTCATCTCATAAATAGGAGCCTATAATGGGAATGCTTTGTACTTTCATCCTATTTATCGTTTTTAACTAGGAATATATTTATTCTATGATATTTATTATGAAACATTTTACATTTTTGCACGATTTTATAATATGGCACGATTTTTAAAGGGAAAATGTTTTATATTCTACGACTTTTATACATAGTTTATTTTTGTAAAATTGTGAATTTGTGATGCGCTTTTATGGTATTTGTGTTTTACCGAAATAAAGCTAACAATGATGATGATGACCACTGTCCCTTTACCCACGTTCATTAGTTGACGAATGATACAACAATGGCAAACTGCTTCAGCAACTTGTCTAAACTTTGGATTGAATCAATTCTGCTTGAACAATCAAATCATTGCATCCCTCCCAATATGCACTTGACCATGATAATATCTAGCCATTTGAGTAAACAAACTGTTCGGCAGTACTCACTGACCCTCTTCTGATATCCACAGTTCATCTTGTCGCTGTGCACATTTCATTTTGACCCAAGACCATTTTTCCTCCCTATCAACCTTATTTTGCAGTGTTCTCAGCTCTTCTAAGGTATCTATAACATGTAATGCTTAACCTGGACATGTTTCATCTTCCTCTTATACTTGTATAATATACAGTTCAATGCACAAAACCTTGCGACTTGATCCGCATATACATTCCCACTGACACAAAATCTTACGATTTCAGATGTGCACTGCATTTAACCACGGCAATCTTCCCAGGCATTTGGATAGCTTGCAGCAACTTTTGAATTCTCTCACCATTTCATACTGGTGAACCAGAAGAGGTCAGGATACCTCTCTGTGACCACAACTGGCCTAAATTGTGCACCACCCCAAATCCATACTGGCTATCCATATAGATGATAACTTTGAGCTGTGCATGGCATGCTCTAGTAAGGGCTACCAGTTCCGCTACTTGTGCAGAGTATACTCCTCAAAGCCAGGACGATTCAAGTATACCATAAATTGTGCACACAGCATATCCTTCTCTAGATATTCCCGTATTGTCCCCTAGACAGGAACCACCAACAAAGATAATTTGGTAATTTTCTTCCAATCGGGTGTCTCTAATATCAGGTCTCGGTTTTGTGCACAGATCAGTTACTTCAAGACAATCATGCTCCATATCTTCCAATTTTTCAATGTCAACGTTTTCATTTCGAAGTAAAGTTTCCGGTTTAAGCACTGTACATCTTTTTAGTGACACATTAGGGAACCCCAGGATGCCTGTTTCATAATGAGTCAGCCTGGCACCTGTTAGGAAAGGTGTCTTCGTTCTTGTAAGTAAAACGCCACTAGAGTGAGGGACCATAATAGTCAGGGGCTGTCCCATCACAATGCCTTCACACTGTGCGAGGCTCAGTCCAACCGCAGCAACTGAACGCAAACAGCCTGGTAAAGCTGCTGCAACTTGGTCCAAAGAAGTCTAAAAATATGCTACTGAGCGGTTTACACCTCCATGGACTTGAGTCAAGACAGACAAGGAACATGCATCACGCTCATGACAGAACAACAAGAAGGGTTTTGTATAGTCAGGCATTCCCAAAGCCGGGGCTTTGCACAAACTCTCGCTCAGTTCAGAAAATGCTTTCATACGGACCCGATCTAACACTAGGGTATGGGTGACGTCTTTGTGAGTCAACTTCTGCAATGACTTTGAAATGACTGAAAAGTTGGGAATCCATTGGCAACAGTAGCCTACCATCCCCAGAAACATCCTAACATCTCTCTGAGAGGCTGGGGGACTCATCTGCAATATGGCTGTGACCCTTTCTCTGGATATTTTCCTTATTCCCTTCTCAATCTGGTCACCCAAGTATTTCACTTCTTTCTGACAGCATTGTATTTTAAGTGGAGACACTTTATGACCATTCTTTCCCAAATGGTTCAGTAAGGCAATAATGTCATATCTCTTCCTTCGTTTTGGACGCAATCAACAAATCATCGATATACTGTACCAATGTCGATTGGAAAGGCATTTCCAATGACTCTAGTTTCTTTTTCAAGATTTGGTTGAATATGGAAGGTGATTCTAAAAACACTTGAGGAATTCTACACCAATAGTAAACTCGGTCTAAATATTTGAAACAGAAGAGAAATTGACTATCCTCATCAAGAGGCACAGAAAAGGCTTGTGACAAGTCTACGACGGTGAACCATTCAGCATTGCATGGAATCTGAAATAAAATCATTGCTGGTTTTTGCACTTCAGGACATTTAATCACAATGTAATTTATCTTTCTCAAGTCTTGAACAATCCGAACTTTCCCACAGGGTTTTCTCAATCCCATTATCGGTGAATTACAGGGACTGCTCGAAACTTCTTTTAAAACCTCTTGGTTTACAAATTCTGCAATTATGGGAGCAGCCTTCTCAATGATGTCTGTGTCATGTGGTACTGGGGAATCTGGGGAAAAATTGTGTTCAGCTTTACTGGAACCTTAACTGGCTCAACTCCCTTTATTAGGCCAATGTCTTTCCCTGTCAAATCCCACACTCTATCTTTAACTGTTCCTTGCAGGTCAGAAGGAAGATCCTTCACTGTGAAAACTGGAAAGAAACTAATCAGGGGGTATTCCTCATTTATTATTTCACACTCTGTCTCTGGAGCTGGGTCATCCTCATCATCACTGTTTGTCTGTATCCCGATTCCATAATTTTGAGCAATTAATCAAGCATCTAGTTTCACACAGCAAGTCACTTCCCAGTAGGGATACTGGACTTGAATCACAGACTACAAATTTGTGTAATCCTTTAAAGTTGCCAATCTCAACCTGAACTGGTTCTGTTATTGGGTTGGTCAAATACTGATTCCTGTTTTTCCTGAAAGGGGCACGTTTGGAACTTCTGCAGTTCTCATTGTAGAGTGTGTAGCTCCTGTGTCAACCAAGAATGAAACTTTATGACCCATTACCTTTTCCTTCACATATGGACCTTTCTGATCTACTTCCAAGGAAGCTGCAACCACACATTCATCTTCGTTCGAACTCTCGCCCACCCAATCATCGTTTATTCCATTCTCACTGTGGAAGGGGAATTGGTGAACTGTGTTATTACTCTGGTTAAACTTCTGACCTGTGATCTGTTGAGGAAGCATCACCTGCTGTTGCTCCATTGGGGCTTGAGGTATTTGGATTTGCTGTCTAGGTATCATTTGAACCTGCTTTTCCATTGGCTGTGACGGTGCCATCCGTACACGTGGCATTTGCACCTGTTGCATTGGTCGAAAATGTTGCATTTGATTCACATTGTTTCGAAAATTTGGATTATGGTCTATCATTCTTTGTCCTCTCTTATTTTGGAACAAATTGATGTCACTTGTTTGCTGAACAACACCTTCCTGTACCATCGTCGGACATCCCCGTTTCCAATGTCCGATCCCTCTGCAAGCGTGACAGAGCAACAATCTCTTCATTTCCAGTACATCACTCTGAACCACTAGAGTACCCAAATCAGGACTATGTTTTTTGTTTGCCATTCCTCCGCGACCTCTACCTCTCGCCTGATCTTGAAATACCAGATTTTCCTGCTGTTGCTGCTGCTGTGGAAAACGTACCTGCATTCCTGTTTGTGCCACTCTAATCTGCATCACCATTGCCTTTTCTTTCAACTTTCCCTGCTTCCACTCAGTCTTGTCACTACAATACTTTGCATACTGCAATACCTCATGGTGACAGATACAGATATAGCGTCTGGGCTTGGTCTAATGTTCAGGTTCTGTGGGTGCATAAATCCCGAATTCTGAATCATCAGTACGGACATATCTGTCTGTGTCCCTGTTATAGGAGTGTACTTTTGAATTGCTTGTGACTGCACTTGAGGCAGTAAGAGTGGAGTTGGCTCTGTCTGAACCAATGTCGGTTTTGGGATAGCCTGTCCTGTTGGCACTATTAAGTTTGTGGCAGTTTCCACAATGGTTACATTGGGGTAAATTCTCGGGACATTTGGCTGTGACATCTGATTTTGAGAAGTTGATGTAGTAGGCAGATTGAGACTGCTCTGCATTGGGCTCTGTGTCATGCTAGGATTAATCTGCACTGGACTTGTCGTCATGTTAACCGGTTTCGGTGCAGAAGGGTTTACACTAGTGCTCAGACTGCTCTCTTGTGCTGCATATGGTGAGGGACGATTTCTCATTAACTGTAAAATGAACTGACCATCATCTGACTCTTCCTCAAGTGTTAAAGATTTCCGTTGGGAGGAGCCAAGATGGCAACCGGGAACGACGCCTAGTACGAGCGCTCCATCCCGGCCCTGCTACAAATATCCTGCAGGACGCCCCCGGGGAGACGGGGGCGCGGTGGCGGCCTTGATTTGATTGCCGCACCCCGACGGTGCTTGGAATCGACGGGGGGAGCCTCCAATTCGAGCTCTCCTCCCAGACTGGGTGCCGAGGCACGGATCGCCCGCAATTTTGTCTTGGCAGAGGTGCAGATAGCGGCCCAGGGCCGCGAGTGTTCAGCCCGTGACCCGGAGTGCTGCCGCGAGACCTCCCGCACCGGTGCGGCACGGGAGAACGCGCCGCTTCGAGGCCGGGGAGCGCCTCTCGCCCAGAGTGGCTGTCAGTGAGCGAGTCGCGGCCCGCCCCCTCCCTCTGCAACGGGGACGGGGGCGCCATCCCGGGGCCGAAAAACTAACAGGCGGCGCCCGGAGTCCAGGGGCGCTGGTGGCCAGCCTGCGGGAAGAGGGATCGCCGCGGGGAAAAAGAAAAAAACAACTTTAAAAAAAAAAAAAACTAAAGTAAGCGCCGCTCTGGACTCAAGGGGTGCTCCCCCCCACCGCCTGGACCCGTGGGGGATGCAGCAATTGTGGAGGCACCATATTTGTATGGGCAGAACTGCCTGGCGCAGGCGGGCACAGACGCCTAAAGACTTGCTCCCCACCAGGCTGATGGACTGCCCTGCATAACGCGGTGCGGCAGCAAGAGAGGGCTTGGGGAAAAATTGCCGTGGCCTGACAACCACGGGTGAGGCGGAGAGGCCGGGCCCGCGCCTCCCCTCTCTCCTCCCCTCCCACCCCTACCCCGCACCCCCCCGGAGGGGCGCCCCACCTGACGCCGGACCCGCCTTGGATGTTCTCTGGCGCGGGGGGACCGGCGGGAGCGGACTAGGGCATTGCAGGTACAAAGGCTGGCATAATTAGCCTCCACCCAGTCTGGATCAGACTCTTCCCCCTGCGCTGGGGGCAACTGAGACCGGACGCCCCCCCCTCAGCGCCCCGAAAGACAACAGGGGAAGGCCATGAACATTAGGCTTGCAAACTAGGTCCAACTAAAGCCTGCCCTCTGGCACGAGATCTGGCGACAAGGAATCATAATTTGAGCCGGCGAAGAGGGACAAAAGGGGGGGAACTCACCAGAAGTCAACACTGAGGAGTGCCTTGCCGTGACCCGTGGTGCCCCCCGCCAGGCGTGCACGATGGCGGGCAGAATGAAATCAGCCAAGAATCAAGATCAAACCACGCAAAGCCCAGCGGCCACCGACCAACAGCCAAGCCCGACTCTACAAACATTGGAGAGTACGCTTGCGTCACAATCCGTGCAATTGGAGAGGGTACTACAAGCGATAATGGACACTAAAACCTCCCTGGAAGGTAGAATAGATGCGGTATCGCAAGACTTGAACCTTCTTCAAGTGGATCACCGCAAGCTATCGGAAAGAGTCAAAACAGTGGAGGAGGGACTGACCGAGCTATCTCCCACGACCCAGGATAACCAAAAACAGATTCAACGCATGGATGCGGAATTGAAGGCGCTATGGAAACGAGCGGAAGAAGCTGAGAGTAGAACGCGCTGGAATAACATTCGCTTTCTGGGATTTCCCGAAAATATGCAACAACAAAGCATGGAAATATCCCTAGAACAATGGCTAATCAACGAGGTGCTAGGCGGGGCCCCATCTAAGTTATTTACTGTGGAAAGGGTGTACAGAATACCGGGCAGGCCCCCGCTCCCCGGGCAACCACCCAGACCCTTGATCGCCAGATTCTTAAACTTCCGGGACCGTGACACAATTCTACAACAATTCCGCAACAAAGGCCCTTTCAACTATGAGGAAGCAACCATCAATGCATACCCCGATTTCACCCAAGAGGTGCAAAGAAAACGCAACTCATACGTCAAGGTCAAACAACGCCTGCGTGAAACCAACATTAAATATGCATTACTCTTTCCAGCCAAGCTGAGAGTGATAGCAGATGATCGTACCCACATATTTAACTCCCCGGAAGACGCCTGGACGTGGTTACATGCCAAAGGCCTGGCGCGCATGACTGACGAAGCGGAGGGGGGAGAAGAATGGTTGCCCTCAACAACAAGGAAACTATCCAAAAGGCGTACTAGGGTTCAGCCGTCTGCCCAACAGGTAGCGGAAGAAAGAGCAAAAGTCTTGAAAGAAACCCCCCTGCTGACACGAAATATCTGAGATCAACTCGGACTCGGACACGACCAACTCCGCTTCTACTATAATAGATGACTCAAAAGGGCCGAGGGTCACCTCCAGAGCGGCGGATGATCTCTGACCACTCCCAAAGGCACCATCTTTGTTCTGTTACTCTGGGGAGATGTGCCTGGGCGTTTCGGAGGTCCTAGGCGTGACATGGATCCCCGGAGAAGCAGCATCCTATTCAACAAATGTGTATCTTTTGCATAATCTTATCCTTGCTTGGCGGGGCTGTGGGCTGGGGGGTGGCGGGCGTGGGGGGGGGTTCGGGGGGGGACACACACTCCGGGGGCGGCCACCAGTATTAGCAGACAAAGTCCACGGTCCGATGTGAGCCCCACAAATGAGCCACATTAGACCGTCATGACAACACCACCATGGTTGTCCAGCAGGATACAGTTTTCTTTATACATATACGAGTTAAGTAGTTCCATATCAATAGATAAGAGTGCAAGGGGATTAGTTGGGGGGAGGGTAGTTGTAAATCAATAGAAACACACACCATAGATCCATCATAAATATGTAAACGCTGCTGGGATAGGCAAACATACTCAATGGCACAATCGGAGGGGCAACCCATTGGAAGACCAACAAGCAAGACTGAGGCACAGAAGCAGACCCACCCCACACCTTCTCATGTCACCACAAAATAACCGCAACAGTAATCAATACGACATATTGACATGGAATGTGAGGGGTATGGGCATAAGAAATAAGAGAGCATGCATCCACGCACGCCTCAAGCGACTGGGAACACACATTGCTATCCTCCAAGAGACACACTTATTGGAACCAGACTTGCAGGAGCACCGTGCGAAATGGGGCGGACAACTGGTAGGCACAACATACTCCGCATTCGCACGGGGAGTATTGATATGGATTGCAGGTAGAGTCCCATTTCACCAAACAGCACATAGAGTAGACTCAGGAGGTAGATTTGTGGTGATGGAGGGCCAGCTAGACAGTAGACAACTTTCAATAATAGGTATATACGCCCCAAATGGTGGCACAGCGGGATTTTTGGGCACCCTCACACCGGCATTACTAACAAACCCATCAGCTCTGGCAGTTTGGGGCGGGGATTTCAATAGTATACTAGACACCACTATGGGCAGATCCAGCGCTCAAGCGAGCGCAGTAGCAAGGAGAAACATCATAACCCCACTGCAACATTGGGCGGGTGACCTGAGGCTTTACGATATATGGCGTACAAGATACCCCCTCCAAAGGGAATATTCATTCTACTCAGCCTCTCACAGAACACATACTAGAATAGATATGATGTGGGGCACCCAGGACATAGTTGCCTTAGTAACTGGAACGGAATACCTAGAGAAAACACTTTCAGACCACTCACCATTGAGAATATCATTAGGCTGGGGCAGGAGTCGACGGGAGATTCCAAACTGGTGATTACAAATAGATGCGCTTCAGGACACAGCTTTTGTGGATACGTTAAACACCACACTACGACAGTATTGGGAAACAAACAAACTAACTGCAAACTCACGCGCCGTGGAATGGGACGCACATAAAGCAGTGATCAGAGGACAGTGCATCAATACAAGCTGGGGAGTAAGGCGCACACTTCACTCAGAAATTAATAAAATTGAAAAAGATCTAAGATCGGCGGAAATAGCAACTGCATGGGGGGAATCCCCCTACACAACATTAGAAGCAATCCGCATAAAATATAACGAAGCAGACAGCAGACTTCGGTGTCATGACTACAACTATCACTTAATGCACTTGCAAACGGAGGGCGACAGGTCGGGCAGAATGCTGGCTTGGTTACTCCGTGAGGATAGACAGCATTCTCCCATAGGAGCTATTCGGGTGGATGCCCACACCATGGCCACCACACAGGTAGAGATAAATGAAAAATTCAGAGACTACTACAAGAAGTTATACACCAAGTGCACCTTGTGCACAGTCACACAATTTGAGTCTTTCTTAGGGGGCTCCCCTCTACCGCAATTATCCCAAGTAGACAGGGACACACTAGAAGCCCCCATCACAGCAGGGGAAATAGACCTAGCTCTATCACAGATGCCCAGGAATAAATCGCCCGGAATAGACGGCCTCCCAATAGAGTATTACTCCACATTCTCGCCCCGCTTGAAACCCTAACTACTGAAGGTGTTCGAGGAAGCCTGGACCACTGAATTGCTGCCCCCTTCTCAGACGGAGGCCATGATAGTGGTACTTCCTAAACCGGGCCGTGACCCTACGGACGTCAAATCCTATAGACCACTCTCACTACTGAATTTAGACTGTAAGATATTGGGTAAAATACTGGCCAATAGACTCGCTCCCATCATCCATACCCTAATCCATGAAGACCATAACGGCTTCATCCCGAAGAGAAACACTTTTTTAAATATCCGAAGACTCTTGAGTGTAATAGGGGATACCCCCCCTGAAGCATATAATGAAATGGTGATGTCATTAGATATCGAAAAGGCGTTCGATACGTTGGAGTGGGATTTCCTTTTGACTACAATGAGACAGATGGGAATAGGTCCTAACTATGCGTGCTGGGTCCGTACACTATACTCCAACCCGCAAGCCAGAATGAAAAAGGGTACAGTGATTTCTGACAGCTTTTCCGTGTCAAGAGGCATGAGACAGGGCTGCCCTCTCTCCCCGTTATTATTTGCGATCGCAATGGAGCCACTAGCAGCCAAAGTGCGCTCCATGGCAGATAAATGGGGAATAATCAGGAACGAAACATACCACGCAATCTCGCTATACACAGATGACGCTCTTATATATACCCGGAAGGGCACGGAGTTGTTATCCTCTATAATGGCACTCCTAGCGGAGTTCGGTAGGATATCTGGCCTAGCAGTAAACTGGGACAAATCGTGCGTGTCAAGATGGCCACTAGTAAGGCAGGAGGTGGCACCATGTGGGCGCCTGAAATGGTGCTTTGAAAACATTTAAATACCTGGGGGTCCACATATACCACAGCTCGGAAGACCTCAGAGATGGTAACCTGGGGAGAGCACTAGCCTCCATGAAAGGATCCTTACGCTTTTGGAATAAACTACCGCTCTCCCCACCGGGCAGGGTAGCGATCGCAAATATACTGATTCTGCCTAGGTTATTATATTACTTTGCGGCACTACCAATCATCCTCCCACGCAGCTTTTTTAGTAACCTAAACACAACGCTGGCACAGCTCATATGGGGGGTAGCAGAGCACGGGTGGCACTATCTACATTGCAGCTACCGGTGGACATGGGCGGACTGGGGGCCCCCAACTTCGAGCTTTATTACGCAGCGGCGCAACTACAGTGGCTGCAGTTATGGCTCCACAGACCATTGGCTGCTGGGTCTGTATGGATGCAGAATCAGATCAAAGGAGCTCCCCTGTTAACATGGCTGGCAAATAAATACCCCAAAAATGAATCCACCAACCCACTACTGGCTGTGGCACATACATGCTGGGCGAGGTATGTCCAGAAAGGGAACGGGGCGGTCCCATACACACTGTATGTCCCATTGGAGTATCTCCTAGACCAACAGACACCAACGTTGCACCCGTCTCGGGTGTGGTCAGATGCGGGAATACGGCTGGTGGGTGACTGTTTTGAAGATGGCAAACTAATGCCATTTGAGGCCATCCAAGCCCTTTCGGTTGTGAACCCTGGTCAATTCTTATCGTATCACACTATATGCCACGTAATCAAAAAAACTTGGGGAACAGGAGCCCTAGAACCAGAGACGTCCCCCACAATACACCACATACTACAGGATGACGCCCAAATAAAAGCAGTCTCTAGACTATACAAAATCCTAAGCAAATCTTCAAAACCCTACCTAGAAAGAGCCAGGGAGAGGTGGAACAATGTTCTTCCCATCCCGATACCTCAAGAAGACTGGCCGAAAGTACTGAGTCACGCCCGGGGGATATCGAGGAACCCCAGATTCCGGTATACCCAGTTCAACTACACACCAAATGTATCTGTCACCGCCCAGACTGAAACGCATGTTCCCCGACACAGCACCGACATGTCCAAGATGCACGGAAACAGCTGCCCACTTTTACCACATGGTCTGGGAATGCCCCCGGGTGCAAATAGAATGGAACAGGGTGGTGGAGCTATTATCAGACTGGACGGCACTGGTGCTGGAAGCGGACCCCAGATCTTGCTTATTGGGAATGAGGACAAGGGCAAAAAAACATAGACATCTACACAAATTTGTAGACTTAGCCTACGTGATGTATAAAAGGCTGATAGCAAAGCACTGGAAAGCACCTAAAGCCCGGGACCAGAAATCCTGGCATACCCTCATATTGAAGTGGGCCCGCACAGAACACCAAGTGCTCATAAAACTGACACGAGAAGGTCAGACACACACAGGATGCGACACCTGGGAAACACTGGTATCCAAACTCGAAGCAAAAAACGACGACAAACCTCCATGATGGGGCCCCACACTCACAGGAACATAACCAGTTGTAATAGTAAAGGTAATGACTAAGACAAGCACACCGTCTTGAAGAGCTCATCCCCACTCCCCTAAAAAGGGGTCAACCCTTATGTGCACACCGACATAGGAGTAATAGTAAAAATACAGGATTCTCCAGGTGCTCCCACTGCTCACTGATAACGTGCGCAAAAGGGTACACCTCAGGTCCCCACTGGGGAGCGACCATAAACAGCAGATGTCCCATAGCAATCATAGGGGGAGCCTCTCCGATAACCAGCTCAAGCCTAACATCATGTGCAACGCAGCAGAAAACAATAATATTGTAAACGATACATGGTTAGTTAAGTGTGTAAATAGGGGGGTTTGGTTGTTTAAACAAAAAATTTATTCAGATAAATGTGATCCTGTAGTATTTCTGACCAATGCTTGTACTGTTATCTGTTATGTAAAACCAATAAAAAAAAATATATAAAAAAAAAAGTGTTAAAGATTTCCTAGGCTCTTTTCATCACCGCTCCCTACTCTCGGAGGGACTTCTGTTTGTCTTTCTGGTAGTTTTCCTTCCTTCTCTCTTGGTGTCCTATATAATTACAGGAAACAACTTAAATCCATGTAAAGTCTTGTTCTCCAAAATTTCTGATCGCTGTCCCATCTAGCCTCCGTTAGTGTCTTTTCTGCCTTTCTCATTCTCCTCTCAAATTTCTTTTGCTGGTGCTGTCTGGCTACTAATTCCCAGATTGCTAATGCCTCGAACTGTGCTGGTCTTGGAGGGGGCTTCAAACCATATTGCACCCTCCTCAGATGCTCTAAGCTCCTCAAATTAAATGTTCCATGGGCAGGGAATGCCAAACTCCCATCTTTCTCTGCCACTTTGCACTATTGTTTCAGCCAAAGACATGGCACACTACCCTTTTCTTTGACTACAATGTAAGCAGGTGTACCTTTTGGTGTTGCAATATCTCCTATACTCGTTGAAATATACGTATCTCCCCTTAAGGCATTCTTTAGAGCTTTGAAACATTTCATTCCTGCGACCTTGATGTTATTCCTAATCAAATCAGGAATTGACTTTTAATGCAAGAATTCTTTTCGCTGACCTTCTCAACCAATTGTGCTTCACGGTTGTGAGCCAATCTGTGCGTGACCCTTCTCACTAACCAACCTATCCCAGCGCGGCTCCAATGTCATCACACTCAGACATACAGCGGCTAACAAAGTCTTGCGGCTTGACCACCTAAACTCAGATTCGCTCTCAACTAATGCAAAATAATTCCAAGCACTAAACAAAATCAAAACCCAATTTGTCAGTTCACTACAGGTAGGGTAACACAATCGCTTAAGAAACCTTACGGATTTTTCACTGACGGCGTTTCACTCTAGCAGCTACTCCTTGTTTATTAGTTTCCCTGATTCACAAGCAAAATTCAACCGGCATACTTTACTATCAACTGATCAGTGGGTCTGTCCTGGTGCACATAGGATTCACCGGATCTCAGTCGAAAAGTTATTTCGCTCACTTTGACTCACACTCTGACTTGTCGACCATGCCAGATCGACCTATTAAACCAGACAAATGACAACAAAACAAGGCCCTCATTATGAGAGTGGCCGTCTTGAGACCGCCAGACTCGCTGTTGTGGTCTCACTGACGCTGAGCTGGTGGTGAAGACCGCCGTATTATGAGCTGTGGGGGTTTGCTCAAGCCAAACCTCCACAACTCCTCCTGGCCCGCCGGTGCGGTTGCAACGCCACAGCCAGCAGTGACCTTCTCCCATCCGGCAGTAGGCCTCAAGCTGCTATCGGAATTACGAGGTTGCACACCGCCAGGCTTTCTGTGGGGGTCACACCGCCACGAAAAGCCTGGCAGTCACGCACCTGGCGATAGGAATCTTAATTCATGTCACCGGCACACACACACACGTCACCAAACATGCACACATCCCCCGCCCACTCACAGGCACCCCCACCCTTTCACGCACGCATTAATTCACATTCACACCCATTCAGCATATGCATAAATGCACGCAGACACACCCACTCACTCGCATTCATCCATACAGACACCCCCATACATGTGCAAATACGTGCACACACACATACATTGGCAGACATGTACGCATTCAGCACCCCCTCTGCAAACACACACAAGCACGCACCCAAACACACCACAGACCCCTGCCCCCTTTTGGACACCCCCTTACCTCTTCTGTCAAGGAGGACATTTGGGGGATGGGTCCTGGCGGTCTTCCCTCTCTGCCACCGCCATGGCAGCAGGACACCGCCGAGCAGTATTATGGCTTGTAATACGGCGGGCAGAGTCCTGCTGGTGTGGCAGTGGCAGTGAGAGAACAACCTCTGCACCGCCGACTGCTAGAATGAATGATGGCTGTTCTCCGCCTCAAAAATGGTGGTGAGCAGCCACCACTCATAATATGGTGGTCTGCTGACCACCAGCACTGGTGGTCGAATGGCGGGTTCGGCTTTGGCGGTCAATGGAATTGACCGCAAAAGTCGTAATGAGTGTCCAAGTGTCTCATGCACTTTTCAATATACTCTAGAGACCTAGATCTCGCAGGGCCCATATACCAACAGCTATGTGGACAATTTGTTAGCATGAAGTGCCAAACACATGTGAAGTTCGACGACTTCCATACTCTCACACTTTGGAGTACGCACACTCCTTCTACAACTTCATTTGGAGTATGCAAACTCCCTAAACCCTCACAGACATCACAATTCAACTGTGATTTGCATAAGGTGTGCAAGCGCAAAACCTATTTCATTCAAACTGTCACTAGAACGCCGAGAACATTCTCAAACAATCATTGGCAAGCTCCAAGGTTCAGGGAAAGTAATTCTAAGTATTTAGGGATACATTTTCTGAAAATCTAATCTTTCTGCAAATTATTTTCTCTTTAGGAGACTAATCATTTACTGGGCCTTTATGATGGGCTCTTAAGGAGAAAAGGCATCATACTCCACTACCATCACTGTTAGCATGTTTAACCTTATTTGGTTATCTATTATTATTAATTTATAATTAGAGGTTCGGTGGACCTGTTGACTGCTCTTAGATTAGTTCCCACCGTAAACTCAGTTCCGGTAAAAATCAATAACAACATAAATCAATAACATCAATAATCTTACGAGTAAGAAATTTCCACGCACCATGCCCCCTTGGCCACAACTTTATGTAAAAGCTAGAATGTTTATTTTCCCTATATTTACAATGTTAATATCACGTAACTTAGGGCCAGATGTGGCAAACTTTTGCGAGTCGCAAATGGCCCGAATCGCAATTTGCGACCCCGCAAAATCGGAAATAGGATGCAAAAATCCCATTTCGGACTCGCAAAATGCGACGCGAGCCGTTACCGACTCACAAAATTTGCGACCCCAAAGTATAAAAGGAGACCCAGAAGGCATCTGGGTTACTCAAGATGGCGGAGATATACCTGATAGCAGTGAGGAGGAGAGCCCACGCCGCCCAGCAGAGGAGGAGGAGGAGCCAGAGACAGGAGAAGATATACAGAACAAGGCAGACACTCTTCCAGCAAACTGAGGAGGAAATATATGATAAATATAGACTTAGCAGCGCAGCTATACTAGATTTAATAAAATTACTCAAACCACAGCTAGAACGCCAGACTGTGCGTGGCTGCGCTATCCGTACGCATGTGCAAGTGCTATGCTCACTGCACCTCTTGGCCCCGGGTAGCTATCAGGGGGTCATTGCTGTGGCAGGTGGGGTATCCCAAAGTGCACTCTCACGGTTCTTTAGGGCATTCCTAGACGCCTTACTCACACACATGTCCCGATACATATACCTACCCAGGAATGAGGCAGAAATCAACAGCACCAAGTTGGAATTTTACAGGATTGCCAACTTCCCCCATGTCATAGGGTGTGTAGATGGGACACATATACAAATATGCCCTCCTGCAAACCTGGAATATTTGTTCCGCAATAGAAAGTGTACCCACTCACTCAATATTCAGGTGGTATGTGACGCCCATTATGTCATCATTGACATGGTTGCTAAACTTCCAGGCAGTACTCATGACTCATTTTTAGGCACAGTGGGATACACCAACGCCTGGAACGTGGGGAGTTTGGAGACGGATACCTCCTAGGTAGAGCTGAATACACCTTGCAGACATACACACAGGTCAATGTGCAAACCACCCATGCCTTGCTAACATTGTACTTTTTGTGCCAAACAGGTGACAGTGCATATGCACTACGACCATGGATACTAACTCCGTACCTAACACCCAGCAATGCTTCCGAGAGGCAATACAACAGTGCACATAAGAGGACGAGGAACATCATCGAACGTACCTTTGGACTGCTGAAAGCAAGGTTCAGATGCCTCCACCGAAGTGGAGGTGCCCTCCAGTATACCCCAATAACAGCTTTCAAAATAGTTGTTGCATGCGCTATACTGCACAACATTGCCACCAGACGTGGGCTACCTCTCACCCCTGAAGACCCAGATTCTGAGGATGAAGAGCAAGAGCTACCACATCGCCATCATGGGGATAGGAGCATCGCAAATCAAGGCAGACTGAGACGGGAACACATTGCAAACCAATACTTTGGAAGGTACGTGCTCACTTTTTCCATACACACCAATGTAACACACAAAGAGTCCATGTGTTAAGTGGAAAGAACAAGTGATTTAATAAGTGCAAACAAAAAAACTATGTACAATAGGAACAGTTCAGGGGCTTCAATAGTCCACCTGGCATGGGACACATTGACGTCATGTGCCCCAACCCCAGGACTGTGTGGAGCTCAGACCCTACAGGGGGCTCGGCCAGCATGGCTGGTACTAGGGGGGTCAGCAGTGCCCTACCTTGTGCTTCCACTGCGAAGCACCCTGGTGTCACCGGCAGAGACACTGCTGACAGTGGAGCCCTCCTCACTGTCCTGTGGCGTGTCGCCTGTGCCCCTGGCCACCTGCCGTGCCTCCATGAGGTCTATAGCATGGCTGAGACGGCCCAGTCCCCGTGCTACGTCACTAGCAAAGTGGCCCATGTCCACCAGGAGGCTGACTGTGCGCCTGGACAGACTTGTTGTGTTCACAGCCAGCCTTACTATTGAGGAGGACATCCTGTCCAGGCGGTTCAGCAGCTGGCGGTCCCTGCGCCGTGCACTCTCAGTCTGCGTTAGCAGTCCTGACACTAGTTGGCGCATGGAGAGTGCAAGGTCACCCATGTTGGAACTGATCACCTGCAACTCTGAATGTACCAGCTGCATACTGTTGCCATGATTGCGCTCCATGCGCCACAATGCCCCACTAATCCTCCTTAATTCCTGTATTTGCAGGCGCGGATCCCATAGGAGTGCGGCCTCGGTTTGTGATGTGGAGGCATCCCCTGACTCTGCCTGCCGCTCTGAGGATGGTGTTCCACGTCACCTGCGATGCGGTGGAGGCCCTGTGATGTCTCCCGTGGCACTCTGGCTCGTACCTGGTGCAGGCTCACACACCACTACTGCAACAGGTGTTTCCTGAGGGGACATGGTGTCGGTGGTGCAGGTCGCAGTGGTGGCTGGTCCTGTTCCCTCATGTGCCTGCTGGCTGACCAGTGGCCCCTGGCTGCTTGGGCTGGTGGGGGTGTCTTGTGGGAGACCTGTGGGACATAGGGAACACACTGTCAGTATCTACTATCTGTTATCAACTTCCTAATAAACTATTGCCTATGAACTGCCTACTTGACTACATTGCCCATAATGCATCATTCTGGTGTTTGCTACTCTGAAATGGAGCTATTTTGGTTGTGCATGCTCCTGTGTAGAAGGTGGGGGTATGGCATTAATGAGGGTACATGCATGTCACATGGTACTCACCGGTTGATGGTCCTGCCTCAGAGGTGTCCAGATCTCCCATCCTGCTTACAGCCTCAGGCTCTAGGGTCTCTTCTACCCTTTCCTCCAGGGGTGTGGGTGGTGGTACTGTCGATGGTCCCCCTCCTGTGCCTCTCATCTCCCAGAGCCGCTCTGCCACCCTCTCCTTGGTCCGGGAGCGCAGGTCGTACCACCTTTTTTTCAATTCTTCCACACTCCGGTGGCTGACCCCCAGGGAGTTGACTTCTTCCTGGATCTCCTGCCAGAGTCTTCTCTTCTCTGTCTCTGCCACGGTGAGGGCTGCCCTGCCAAACAACTGGTCATGGTGCTGACAGCACTCCTGAGTCAGTGCCTCCAAATCTTTTTCAGCAAACTTAAGTTTCCTCTTCCTTGGGTTTTCAGCCATGGTTGTAGGAGCTCTGTTTGTTTGCTGTGCTGAAGTTGAAATGGGTGTGGTCCTCCCTCCTCCCAGATGTATTTGTAAACTTCCTGGCTGTGATGCAATCAACATGTGCCAGGAAGTATTTTCCAGAGTGTTCTGCAGCACCTGCATTCAATTTTCTGCACAGTCGCAATTTGCAACACCCACTTGCAAATTGCGTGTCCGTTTTTTGCGCGGTCGGAAAAAGCGACCTTGCAAACAGCGGACTCACTATCTGCAGTGCGACTCCGTGTGCAAGTCGCAAACTGTCCTCGCATTTTCTACCTGCATTGCAGTTAGCGAGTCGGAAATTGCAAGTCGCAAAGAATCGCAATTTGCGAGTCGCTAATTTTTCCCTACCTACATCTGGCCCTTAGTCTCAAAATCAAATCATAAGCATACAAAATCAATACTGGTTGACCGAATCTTCTAAAGTATTTCAATTTAACCAAAGCTTGGCTCACTACACATTCTAGAGTTACAGTACAAATCATTAGCAAGAATAACTGTGCAAAAGAAATGGCATACATTTAGATGCAGCAAAGAAAAGACATCAACTGTTGTTACTATTTAGCAGACATCAATCAGTGAGTATCTTAACTAACCTTCTGATTAGAATAGCATGTTTGGGCTTCATGCAAAACACAAATTTGGAAAACATCTAACTATGGCTCTATCAAAATTAGCGGTTGGTACCTAAGGACAAAAGCAAATAGACATATCAATCATTAGCATCATCTTATATCTTACCTGCGTATGGTTCAGCAAGCTGCGACTGTCTTCGTCAACTGGACATCTGTTGTTGATAGCTTTTGCATTTCTCCTCTGATCACGTGGAGGTGCGAGAAAGGCATCAAAGGGAAGGGAAGGCCTTTTCTTTCCTTTGATGTCTTTCTCAGCATTTCTGCGATGAGATCGGGCAGCAGAATTGCCCACTAGACACCAGGGATTTTTTGTTGTTGTAGCTTATTGTCATTAGGGGAGTGGCCCCTTGGGCAAGGGCTGCAGGGCCACTCCCGAAGGGGCCAAATTATTTTTAGGCCACATCTGCCCCACCCTGGGGGCAGAAACCCCCTGGACACCAGGAATATATATATTTTTTTATATATGGGGAGCGACCCCTTAGGCAAGGGTCACTCCCTGGGGGGCAAAATTACTTTTAGGCCATTTCTGCCCTCCTTGGGGGCAGATCGGCCCGTTTTTATTAGCCCAATCTGCCCCCAAGGGGGTCAGAAATCACTAGACGCCACAGAATTTTAAAAATATTATTGAACGAGGGGAGCAAAATATTTTTAGGGCATTTCGGGCTATTTTTCTTAGGTCAATCTTCCCCAAGGGGGGCATAAACCACTAGCCACCAGGGATTTGTTTTTTGTCAGTTTCACGTGAGGGGAGCGACCCATAAGGCAAGGGTCACTCCCCTGGGGGGGTAAATTTGTTGTAGGCCATTTCTACCCCCCCATGGAGGTAGATCAGCCTATTGTAATTAGGCTGATCTGCCCCAAGGGGGAGTGGGAAGAAAACCCTAGACACCAGTTTTTTTTACTTTTTGTTTATTTTTTATTTTTTATATGTGGGGAGCAACCCCTTAGAAAAGGGTCGCCCACCTGGGAGGGCAAATTGTCTTTAGGCCTGTTCTGCCCCCCCCCTCCCCCCTTGGGGGCAGATCAGCCTTTTTTTGTTAGACCAATCTGCCCAAGAGGGGGGCAGCAACCACTTGGGCACCAGGGATTGGTGTGTGTGTATATGTGTCTTTTGTTTGGGGAGGCAGCCCCTTGGGCAAGGGTTGCTCCCCATGGGGCAACATTACTTTTGGCCATATCTTCCCCCCCTTGGGGGCACATTGGCCTATTTTGGAAGGCCCATCTTCCCCCAAGGGGGGCAGAAAGCCTACCAGAGACCAGGGAAGATTTTTTTTCCAAAATAAGAGGGTGTGGGTTTGGCCATATCCCCACCCCAAATAAATGGGGCCAAGGTTGTTCTGCCCACTAGTGGGCAGATGGGACAGTTACCCCCGATACACACCCTGGGGGGCAGAAGGTCTACTAGATGCCAGTGAATTAGAAAAAAAGAAAAAAATAGTGGGGTGGTGGCTACCAACCAGTATGGGCCTGGTTATGCCCCCACCCCAATTGAACGGGGTAACAGTCTTTCAGCTCTCCCCCCGCACACTAAAACATCGTATCCCACAGCAAGCAAGAGGACGTTTGATTATTTTGGGTTTTGGATTTACATTTGGGCCATGAGAGCTTGGCAAACTCTCAAAATCGTCCCACTTGGAATGATGAGGGCTGCACTTTTTGGACTTTGGGACGCTGCCATATAGAAAAATCCACAAGACGTAGACACATCTGAAAACTAAACATCGGGGTGATTCCAGGGTGGTGTGCTTCACATGCACCCTGCACCATTTTCTACCCAAAATGCCCTGCAAACCTCCAACTTTGCTGGAAATCACACATTTGTCCCACATTTTTGTGATGGAAGCTTCCGGAATTTGCAGGAATCCACAAAATTCCTACCACCCAGCATTGCCTCATCTATACCGATGAGAATTCTGCTGCACTTGTCAGCCTAAAATGTTTATTTTTTTTAAACTGCCCTTTTGGACCCGCTTTGGTTCCCCCTCAAATTTGACATGATTTTGGGGGTCATTCCGACCCTGGCGGTCATGGACCGCCAGGGCCGGGGACCGCGGGAGCACCGCCAACAGGCTGGCGGTGCTCCCAAGGGCATTCTGACCACGGCGGTACAGCCGCGGTCAGAAACGGAAAAGCGGCGGTGTACCGCCGGTTTTCCGCTGCCCTGGGGAATCCTCCATGGCGGCGCAGCTTGCTGCGCCGCCATGGGGATTCCGACCCCCATACTGCCATCCTGTTCCTGGCGGTTTCGGCCGCCAGGAACAGGATGGCGGTATGGGGTGTCGTGGGGCCCCTGGGGGCCCCTGCAGTGCCCATGCCAATGGCATGGGCACTGCAGGGGCCCCCGTAAGAGGGCCCCCCAAGATTTCCAGTGTCTGCCATGCAGACACTGGAAATCGCGACGGGTGCAACTGCACCCGTCGCACCCCTTCCACTCCGCCGGCTCCATTCGGAGCCGGCATCATTGTGGAAGGGTGTTTCCCGCTGGGCTGGCGGGCGGCCTCCTGGCGGTCGCCCGCCAGCCCAGCGGGAAACCCAGGATACCGCGGCCGGCGGGAGTCGGAATGACCCCCTTTGTCTCTTCCCTGTCACAGGCACTTGGCCCACCTACACAAGTGAGGTATCAATTTTACCGGGAGACTGAGGGGAACGTTGGGTGGTAGGAAATTGTCCTGGTGCCGTGATCCCACACAGAAATGTGGGAAAATTAGATTTTTGTAGCAAAATTTTAGGTTTGCTGAGGATTCTGGGTAAGAAACCATTGTGGGATCCATGCAAGTCACACCTCACTGGACTCCCGAGGATGTCTAGTTTTCAGAAATGTCTGGGTTTGGTACGTTTCCCTTGATGGCTGCTGAGCCCAGGACCAAAATCGCAGGTGCCCCCCGCTCGCAAAAGTAGTTAGTTTTGTATTTGATAATTTTGATGAGTCCAGATAGCGTTTTGGGGCCTTTCCTTTCGCGGGCACTAGGCCTGCCCAAACAAATGAGGTACCATTTTTATCTGGAGACTTGGGGGGAAGCTGGGTGGAAGGAAATTTGTGGCTCCTCTCAGATTCCAGAACTTTGTGTCAACCAAATGTGAGAAAAAAGTTTTTATGGGCCAAATTTTGAGTTTTGCAAAGGATTCTGGGTAACAGAACCTGGTGAGAGGCCCAAAAGTCACCCCATTCTGAATTCCCCTAGGTATCTAGTTTTCAAAAATGCACTGGTTTGGTAGGATTTCCTAGGTGCTGGCTGAGCTAGAGGCCAAAACCCACAGCTTGGCACTTTGGAAAAAACAGCTCTGTTTTCTTTGGGAAAATGTGATGTGTCACACATAGTGTTTTGGGGCACTTCCTTTTGCGGGCACTAGGCCTACCCACACACGTGAGGTACCATTTTTGTTGGGAGACTTGCGGGAACGCTGGGTGGAAGGAAATGTGTGACTCCTCTCAGATTCCAGAACTTTCTGTTACCAAAATGTGAGGAAAAAGAGTTTTTTTGGCCACATTTTGAGGTTTGCAAAGGATTCTAGGTAATAGAACTTGGTGAGAGCCCACAAGTCACCCCACCTTGGATTCCTCTAGATGTCTAGTTTTTAAAAATGCACAAGTTTGGTAGGTTTCCTTAGGTGCTGGCTGAGCTAGAGGCCAAAATCCATAGCGAGGCAGTTTCCAAAAAACAGCTCTGTTTTCATTGGGAAAATGTGATGTGTACACATTGGGGGTCATTCTGACCCTGGCGGTCCAAGACCGCCAGGGCCACGGATGACTGAACCACCGCCAACAGGCTGGCGGTGCTTCATTGCCCATTCCGACCGCGGCTGTAAAGCCGCCGTCGGAAAACCGGGTCCGGCGGTTTCCCGCCGGATTTCCCCCGGTTGGGCGAATCCTCCATGGCGGCGCTGCAAGCACCGCCGCCATGGGGATTCTGACCCCCTTCCCGCCAGCCTGTTTCTGGCGGTTTTTACTGCCAGGAACAAGCTGGCGGGAACGGGTGTCCTGGGGCCCCTGGGGGCCCCTGCACTGCCCATGCCATTGGCATGGGCAGTGCAGGGGCCCCCTAACAGGGCCCCGGCCTGCTTTTCACTCTCTGCCTAGCAGACAGTGAAAAGCGCGATGGGTGCAACTGCACCCATCGCACACCTGCAACACCGCCGGCTCCATTCGGAGCCGGCTTCTGTGTTGCAGGCCCCTTTCCCGCTGGGCCGGCGGGCGCTACCTTAGGTAGCGCCCGCCGGCCCAGCGGGAAAGTTAGAATTGCCCCAGCGGTCTTTTGACCGCGGGGCGGCCGAATGGCGGTTCCCTCCAGGCGGGCGGCGACCGCCGCCCGCCGGGGTCAGAATGACCCCCATTGTGTTTTGGGGCATTTCCTGTCGCGGGCACTAGGCCTACCCACACCAGTGAGGTACCATTTTTATTGGGAGGCTTAGGGGAATGCTAAGTGAAGGAAATTTGTGGCTCCTCTCCGATTCCAGAACTTTCTGTCACCAAAATGTGAGGAAAAAGTATTTTTGTGGCCAAAGTTTGAGGTTTGCAAAGGATGCTGGGTAACAGAGTCTGGTAAAAGCCCCACAAGTCACCCCACCTTGGATTCTCCTAGGTGTCTAGTTTTAAAAAATTTGCAGGTTTGGTAGGTTTCCCTAGGTGCCAGCTGAGCTAGAGGCCAAAATCTATAGCTAGGCACTTTGCAAAAAACACGTCAGATTTCAATGTAAAAATGTGATTTGTCCATGTTGTGTTTCCTGTCGCTAGCATTAGGCCTACCCACGCAAGTGAGGTACCATTTTTACTGGGAGACTTGTGAAAACACAAAAGCAAAACAAGTGTTATTGCAATTTGTCTTTCTCTACATTTTTTCCAACCAAATGTAAGACAGTGTGACAAAAAGACACCTATTTGAGAAATGCCCTGCAATTCACATGCTAGTATGGGCACCCCAGAATTCAGAGATGTGCAAATAGCCACTGCTTCTCAATAGCTTATCTTGTGCACGTTTTGGAAATACAAAGGTTTTCTTGATACCTATTTTTCACTCTTTATTTTTTCAGCAAATTAATTGCTGTATACCCAGTATAGAATGAAAACCCATTACAAGGCGCAGCTCATTTATTGGATGGGTACCTAGGGTTCTTGATGAACCTACAAGCCCTGTATATTCCCGCAACCAGAAGAGTACAGCAGATGTAACGGTATGTTGCTTTAAAAAATCTGACATCGCAGGTGTTGGGGTGTGTCTTTTTAAAGCAATATTAACGTGAAAAGCTTGCAATGTATTGTGTGATGAAGCTGCATAGAAAACGTGTTAACATAGAAAATAATACACACGTTTGAAATGTGCCCACAGGGAGTGGCTACCAAAGTATACGAAAACTAATGAAAAGATTGTTAATTCTGAATTTTTTTATGCAATAATGTTTGAATTTGTATTAGTACATCATGATTAGAGTGATGGGTTAAGAGTTGCATTATTAAAATAGAGGCCTTAGCTTAGCAAGGGTCTGGGCCTAGCTGCCTGGTCTCATATTAAACTGCATTTTCTAACATGTAATGTGCTGTTTTTCAGAGGGACACAAAGCTGTAGTTTTCCAGAAGTTATGTGTGTATAGCCATAGTAAATTCTTTCTCATGAGAACCGACTTGCTCAAGGCGACGTTCTTGCTGAATGCAACAGTGTAATTTGTAACAGGTGCAAGGTTAACTGTAGTAGGAGAAAACAATGGAGACACTGACTGGAGTGCAAAGTGTAACTTTTCCTACCTGACATTCCAACCGATAAAGACGTCAATAATATGGACCAATCCGTGACATGAGAACTGTGGTTTGTGGAAAATTCTGGCAAGTTGCTTGAACAATTATTGGTCAGAGATAATGATGCACAAATTATTATCCAATGAGGAGTTAAGTGCTAATTAAACAAGTTTTGATTTAACGGCATGACTCAAGAAGAAACGGGTCCTTTTATCTCACTTCACTTTGGGCTCACTTCACTCCAATTCCCTCCACTTCGACATCTCCATTTGTCATTCCTATTGCTCTAGCGTTTCCCTGAGTTTATTCTGAGTACTCTAAAACCATCCTCTACCCCATTCTTGCCTAATACTTACTTCTCCTCCATATGAGGGAAGGGTCCTATTCTTTAGCTATGCTTTGCCCCGTCCTATCTCTGCTGATGGAGAATCGACTGATGTCCTGAGGACGAAGGCTGACGCTGTTTGCTGATCCATTGGATTGGTAACTATCAGATGCAAAATTGTGATTGTCTGTTTGCCTTTTCTTTCTAGGTACCAACTGCTATTTTGATAGAGTCCATAGTTTAGATGTTTTCCAAATGTGTGTTTACTAAAATGTTTTGCATGAAGCCCAACATGCTAATGCTAATTTGAGGTTAGTTGAGGTATTCACCATATCTTGTGCAAAAGGACAAATGACTGGGTTCTTGCTTTGTTGAATCATGTATTACTGAGACTTTGCTAAGTTGCTTCAGATTAATGTTGTACCTAATTACTGAATTAATATTCTCTATGCATTGATCAATTGTGTTCTAATTGGTAATTTAGAAGAGTTCTGATGAGTTTTATTGCTAATGAAATTAAAAGAGATGACATTAGATTGTAACCAATAGGGAAATAAATATCCTAACACTTAACGGATTGGTGTGGTTATTTATGACTGAAGGGTCACGGTGTCTTATTAAATTTTATTGATTAGTTGTTGATCAGCTATTGAAATTATTGATTGATTTATCGATCTATTGATTTGTGATGCCAAAATGAGATTTCGTACTGGGAAGTCCCCAAGCGTGGTCCAAAGTTTTGTCGACCTAAACGCGTCTCCTTGTAAGTTTACTTATTAAGGCTCTGATGCGTTAACAGTTTTTGGTAGCAAAGGTGATGGTTTGGCCCTTTGGGGCCCCAGTACAAAAGATCACGGTTTGATAACAGTTTTTAGTAGTAGTGCGGATGGCTTGACCCTTTGGGGCCTCAGTATGAAGGATTGTGGGGTGCGATAATTAACAGTTTTGGTAGCAGAGCGGTTTGATAAAGTTGACGGTCCAAAAATTACAGTTTTGCTAGAAAAGGTGATGGTTTCTGGTAGAGATTGATGCGAGTGCTTTGGCAGGAAGAAAGGTGTATCGACTAAATTGGGTTTTGTGTTTTTTTGTTCCTTTCAAGGATGCAAATTGCAGAGATGATGTGTCCCTAAGTCCCAAATGACTTTCCCGGAATCTCAGAGCTTGCTGAAGGAAGTTTGAGTATGTTCTCGGCGTTCTAGTGATAGCGTGAATGAAGTAGATTTTGCGCTTGCACAGCTTTTGCATAGCGCTGGTGAATTGTGAAGTTTGTGAGGATTTTAGGCCAGACGATGAAGTTTTAGTAGGAGTGGGCATACTCCGCAATATGAGAATAGGGAAGTCGATGAACTTCATGTGAGTGTGGCGGTTTGTGCTCAAAAAAATTGTCCACGTGGTTGTTGATGAAGTACGGACCCTGCGTGGTCTGAGACTCCGGAGTATATTGATAAGTGTATGAGACACTTGGTTTATGTTGTAATTTGTGCGGTTTAATAGGTCGATGGTGAAGTCGACAAGTCGAGTATGAGTGAAGGTGAGTGAATGAAAACATCGATGGAGATTTGTTGAGTTCTAAAGTGCACTAGAACAATAATCCATTGACATGTCGAGGTTAAAATTTGCAGGTTAAATTTTGCTTGCGAGTGCGGGATCTGAGGAGAGAGTAGCGGCCGAGGCTAATCGAAATCTCTGTAAAGTTCTGAAGCGATTGTGCTACCCTTTCCTGTAGTAAACTGGCAAATTTTGAGTTTTGTTTTGTTGGTGCTCGCAATATATCGCATTAGTTTTGGGTGCATTGAGAGTGGGAAGACAAGCCGCAAGACTTTGTCAGCCGCAGTGTGTGTGAGTGTGACGTCATTGGAGCCGCACTGGGATAGGTTGGTTAGTGAGAAGGTCACGCACGGATTGGCAGCCGTCCGTGAGAGGCAATTGGTTGAGAAGGTAGGCGAAAAGAGTTCTGGGAATTAAAGTCACTTCCTGATTTGATTGTGAACAAAATAAAAGACGAAAAAAAAAAAAAATTCAAGGCTTTAAAGAGTGCTTTGAGGGGAGACGTATATATTGCTGCGAGTGTAGGGGAGGTTACACCGCCAGAGGATACACCGGCTTATACTGTAATGGGGGAAAAGTGGGTCGCACCATGTCTTTGGCTAAAGCAATGGTGCAAAGCTACAGAGAAAGAAGGGTGCTTTGCGTTTCCGGAGCACGGAACGTTCAATTTGAGGATTTTGGAAAATTCGCGGAGGGTGCTAAATGAGCTAAAGCCACCTCCGAGGCCAGCACAGTTTGAGGCGTTAGCAATTTGGGAACTGATGGCAATACGACAACAGCAACAGAAATTTGAGAGGAGAATGAGGAAAGCAGAAAAGACACTAGTGGAGGCTAGGTGGGATAGTGCACAGAGAGGTTGGAAAAGAGAAACAGTAGCTGGAGTCAGGCTATTTCCAGAAATAACTCAAGAAGGTGAAGACAAAAAGGGGGAAAGCCACTTGTAAGACTGACAAAAGTCCTTCCAAAGACAAAGAGGCTAGGAAGCCCTGGTCAGAGTTAGATGACTCAGACGATGATGAGTTCCTTAATCAGTTACTGAATGATCGACCGCCGCCATATGCGATAGATGAAAATAGACTGAATACTAGTACATGTCCTGCAGGTTCGACCCAAGAGAAGGTGACAACGAATACAATACAGGCTAGTCCTGTCTCGACACCAATCCCGGTGCAGAGTAGTTTTAGCGTGTCACTTGCTCACGATATGTAATCTGAGCTGCAGCCACCACAGGTTCAGAGAATTTACCCCGATGTCCCAATTTTAGAAACTACCACAAATATGATGTTGCCGACAGAGCAAATATATGTAAGACCAAAGTTGATCCAGACTGACCCAACTCCACCTTTACTGCCCCAGGTGCAGCAGCAAATGATTCCGAATTATACTTCGGTCACTGGGCCACAATCAACCATGGCACCAGTGATGAACCAGAATATGGGAGGTAGTCCTCCACAGGTTTTGTGAACAGGCAGATGCCAGCCGCCATATCTTTGCCTATCACAGTTGGTCCACCAGTACCATTGTATGCGCAGGCGAAGCCTAATGTATGCGATCAAGGGGTAATTACTCAAGAGGTGACAAGAGGAGGGTTCATAGGAAGCTCCCAAGGAACGACTCCAGTGGAACCAACATTTGAAGGATCTATATCCCTGTTAGACTTCAGTCTGATCGGGGCTCCTTCAGAGTCTATGAGACAGACAGGTTCAAGACTGTTTACTCTGCAGGTCACAAGTGTGAATATACCACAGACACCTTTAGCGTAGGCTGGGAATATCTCATTACAGGGTTTAACAGCACAACAGCTGACCGACTGGCTAGACAAGCTTAATACTCCACAGACTGCTCCTGTAGCCGCAGGGAGAACGGAAGGCGAAGAACACCTGAATTTTGTGAGGTTGGGCATGGAGGCAAATGAACTTGTTGAAGGGAGCATGGGTGTGAACAGGTTAGAGTCATACACGGAAGCAGAATTGAGAACCTTGGGGGTCATTACAACCCTGGCGGACGGTGTTAAAGCTGCAGTAATACCGCAAACAGGCCGGCGAAAAAAAAAAGGGAATTATGACCGTGGCGGAAACCGCCAACATAGACAGCCACTTTAACACTCCGACCGCCACGGCGGTACAGACAAGCAGCGTGGCGGTCACCGCCAACAGACAGGCGGAAGACAAAGTACCGCCCACAGTATTACAACACACCAATCCGCCACCTTTTCCGGGGCGGATTTACCGTGGATAACAACATGGCGGAAACAGGAATCACGAAGAGAAAACGCTCCCCTTAACACACTCCATGAGGAAGGAGGCCACCATGAAGCCTGAACTCCAAATACTCCCTGCGATTGTGTTCCTGCTCCTCTACGAACACCAGCAACGGTGGCGCCGAAGACAACGGTGAGTACTGCACCTACGACATAGGGGAGGCAAAAGTCAGGGATACACACACGCAACACCCCCACCCTCAACCCGACCCTCGCACACTACAACACACACACCAAAGCATTTCCAAACATCACAGGAACAACCCACAACACCCCCGGAAGAATGCAAAGACAAAAAGGAAGTCAGTACAACCATTGTAATGTATCAAAATACAGTAAGCTCATATATACAGAAATATATACACATAAAAAATATATACATCACGATTAGTAGTGCAGGTATGCACATTTCAATGTCCATGGACCACTGGGCCCACAATGCATGGGCGAGGCCAACACTAGATACCTGTCCACAAACGGAAAGAACATTGCAGAGGCATCAGATAGAACTACAACAGGCACCTCAGGGGGAAGAGAACGGGGGCACCTCAGTCAGATGAGTGCACCACGCCAGATCCACGACAGGGCTTCATGCCCATTGATGTATCCTGGGGAGTGCAAAGCCACAGTCTCTCAAGTCTCTACAGTGGTTGGTTTGCCCACTGTACCATCCTGGGGAGTGCAAAGCCACAGTCTCACAAGTCTTTGCAGTGGGTGGTTTGCCCACTGTACCATCCTGGGGAGTGCAAAGCCACAGTCTCTCAAGTCTCTACAGTGGTTGGTTTGCCCACTGTACCATCCTGGGGAGTGCAAAGCCACAGTCTCTCAAGTCTCTACAGTGGTTGGTTTGCCCACTGTACCATCCTGGGGAGTGCAAAGCCACAGTCCCTCAAGTCGATGCATGTCTCCACAGGTTCTGGAGGAGGACTGGTGCCCAGAGTGCTTCATCCTGTCAAGGATTCAGGTAGTGGATGCAGTTCTCCACTGGTTCTGGAGGGGGACTGGTGCCCAGAGTGCTTCATCCTGTCAAGGATTCAGGTAGTGGATGTAGTTCTCCACTGGTTCTGGAGGGGGACTGGTGCCCAGAGTGCATCACGCTCCCCGTGACAGTGCCAGTTCCGTCACTGTCCCAACTGCACATGGGCTAACGATGCTTGAGTTGGCTGTCTGTGCCCTGTTCAGCGGTGCTTGACTTTGCTGTCTCTGACCTGTTCAGCAGTGCTTGCCATGGCGGTCTTTGCCCTGTTCAGCGGTGCTTGACTTTGCTGCCTCTGACCTGTTCAGCGGTGCTTGCCATGGCGGTCTGTGCCCTGTTCAGCGTTTTTTTGCCATGGCGGTCTTTGCCCTGTTCAGCGTTGCTTGACTTTGCTGTCTCTGACCTGTTCAGCAGTGCTTGCCATGGCAGTCTGTGCCCTGTTCAGCGGTGCTTGACTTTGCAGTTTCCGACCTGTTCAGCGGTGCTTGCCATGGCGGTCTTTTCCCTGTTCAGCGGTGCTTGACTTTGCTGTCTCTGACCTGTGCAGCGGTGTGCGGCATGACGGTCCCTCTGTGCCCAGCGGGGCTGTGGCTGCGGGGGCCCTCCTGGGCACTGACTCTGGTGGTGGTCTCCGGACCAGTGATGATAGTGCTGCCCTCCTGGCCACTGACTCTGGCGGTGGTCTCCTGACCAGTGACGATTGTGCTGCCCTCCTGGGCACTGACTCTGGCGGTGGTCTCTTGACCAGTTACGATTGTGCTGCCCTCCTGGGCACTGACTCTGGCGGTGGTCTCCTGACCAGTGACGATTGTGCTGCCCTCCTGGGCACTGACTCTGGCGGTGGTCTCCAGACCAGTGATGATGGGGCTGGCGGTGGCGTCCTGGCCAGCGAGGAGGATGGCGGCCTTCTCCGCCGTGCTGCTCTTACCAGACTTTGGAGACTTCTTCTGCCCCTTCACCACCTTGTGAGGAGTCACAGCTGACTTGGCACTCCCCCCGGGACCCTTGTGAGCGGCTTTGCCGGCAGGAGTCTTCACCCTCTCCCGTCGGCCACTGTCCAACTTCTGGAGCTTTACAGGGGGTGGACTGGCAGTTCTTTGGCTCCGTGTCACACTGGCTGCCCTGGTGCCCGGTGCACTCCATATACCTCTAACACGCACCACTGGAACCAGACTTTTTTTGGGCTAGTACGGGACCGATGAATTGGAGGGGTGGGGGTGGTGGGAAAGAGGTCAACGTTGCTCAGGAAAAGTTTCTGACGAACACTGGGATGGGTAGCTGGAGGGGGTCTGGGAGTGGAGAAAGAGGAGGTGGTTGTAGGAGGTGTAACTTTAGATGATTTGGGTGCAGGTGCAGGTTCTGGAGGCTGTTGTGAGGTGGATGGATGTTGGGTGTGTGGGTGCCCGTGTTTGTGTACTTTGGGAGGGGGCATCACAGACACACTGGGAGAGGACACAGGGGACGTGTAAATGGTAGTGGGGGTGGTGAGTGCAGGTGAGCAGGGTATGGTGCTGGGTGTTCTGGTGCGAGTCCTAGTGGCTTTAGATGTAGTGCATGCAGGTGAGAGTGTAGACGACACTGGGAGGGAGGAGGGAGACAACGAGGAGGGGGACACAGTGGAGGCAGTGGATGTTGCTGTGTCTGTATGTGGGTGATGCTTGTGTGAGTGCCTATGGGATGTGTGGTGCCTATGTTTGCCAGAGCCACTTTTGTGTGTTGAGGTGTGTGCATGCTGGTCTGTTGTTGTGCTTGGGATAGGCTGGGGTACAGGGGATTTGGTCTGGGTGGAGGAAGTTGGAGGGGGGAGGCTAGACACAGGGACAATGGCTGCCATCAGTGCTGAGGCCAGAAATTGCAGGGTTCGATGAAGGGGAGCCTGACCAGAATGTATGCCCTCCAGGAATGCATTACCGTGTTGCAACTCTCTTTCTACACCCTGGATGGCATTCACAATGGTAGACTGCCCAACAGTGAGTGACCGGAGGAGGTCAATGGCCTCCTCACTGAGGGCAGCAGGGGCTGACAGGGGCAGGGGCTGAGGTGCCTGGGGTGAAGGTGATGCCCACCCTCCTGGGTGAGCGGGCACGGAGCGAAGGCTGAGGGGCTGCTGGGAGGGCGGTGCTGGTGGGGGGGTGGCGGCTGTGCCTGTACAAGTGGGGGGCACAGATGGTGCTGCCACCACAAGGGAGCTCCCATCGGAGGACGAGTCCGTGTCGCTGTCTGCTGATCCTGTGACCGACGTGAAGCTCCCCTCGCCCTCCGTCCCACTGGTGTATTCGGAGTCTGTGGTGTGGCCCTCCATGGCCATGTGGGATGCAGCTCCCTCGTGCTCCGGTGCCACTGTACCTCCACCAGATGATGCTGATGCACACAAGAACAGGGAGACCACAAAAGGGGGGGTGGAAACAGAAGAAAGACAGGTTGAGTGCATGGCTCACCGCTACCGTTGGCGGACAATACAGACACAGCAGCACCCTGCACTACGCCGTGCTCTTGGCCTATACAGGTGCAGTTCCTGGGATATGGCCTACATGGCTATGAGTGTCATCTGTACACATAGATGACACAGGGGCATGTATACCTGTACTTGGCACTCTACAGAGGTGGGGTGGAGTGGCACATGACCTGCATTACGGAGGGGCCTAGCCTACGGAACTCGCCCTGGCCTAGGGAAACTCACAGCCCTCCTCCCCCACCAAGACCCCTCCACTGCGCGCAAAGTCATCAGAAGGTGAGTGTACTCACCCCCTTGTGTCTGCTGTGATGCCCTCAAGCGCCCATCCAACTCAGGGTAGGCCACCGCCAGGATCCGGAACATCAGGGGGGTCATGGTGCGACGGGCACCGCTCCCACGATGGGAGGCCATCCCCAGCTGAGCCTCCGCCGTCTTCTTGCTCCAGCGGCAAATGTCCTCCCATCTTTTACGGCAGTGGGTGCTCCGTCTCCGGTGGACCCCCAGGGTCCGGACTTCCTTGGCGATGGCACGCCAAATATCCTTCTTCTGGTGCGCGCTGACCTACATGACATGTACAGGGGAAGAAGAAAAGTCATTAGCAACAGCACCGTCGAAGTTAGTGGCCCACAACCCGTGCCCTTGCCATGTGGCGCATGCATTCACACTCCTTCATGCTCTCATAACTCTGCCCACTTCCTACTTGCACCCAGCCCTCTCCACCCAGGCATAGCCCATACAACTTGCACCCTATGTACTCACCTGTTGGTCTGGAGGACCGTAGAGTAGCGTGTACTGGTGGAGGACCCCGTCCACAAGCTTCCCCAACTCCTGTGCAGTGAAGGCAGGGGCCCTTCCAGACCGAGGTCACAGCAGCACTTGCAGTGTAGGTCCTCTCCTGTCGAAGATCAGGTATCGAGTGAGTGAACAGATAGAAAATGACGGTCACGTCCGCGGCGGTGCATATCATCACTGCCGGTGCACTTCATCATTGGCTCCTGGGACCCATAGGGTCCAATGTTAACCAATACAGCATTGCGCCGTGGTCTTCGACCGCCTACCGCGACGGTGTACAACGCCAGCGCAGTTACCTCACATCCAATTGTCCCAGTTTAGAGGTCAGGCAGCCGCCATTTCAGGGGCCCACATGGCTTCATTTACAACTGCGTCACACATACCTAGGCCTGGACTCAACACACTTACAGACAACTTTTTGGATCATGTTTCGTGTACTGTGTAGCTGTGGGTACATACCTCTGAGTTGCTTGACTCTGTGGTCGCTGTTGTCCTTCCTAGGCACCGTCAGCTGGGACATGTGAGGAGATGGTAGAATCCTCGGGTGTACCGACCGCTGGTGGACCTGTTGACAATGGAGGAGCCACATTTAATCATCACCTACAGGTTTGACCGTGCCACAATCCAGGAACTGTGTACCCAGTTGGAGCCTGATCTGTTATCACCAATCCGCCATCCCACAGGAATCCCCCCTCAAGTGCAGGTGCTGTCAGTACTCCATTTCCTTGCAAGTGGGTCATTTCAAACAACAGTGGCCATGGCATCAGGGATGTCCCAGCCTATCTTTTCCAACGTGTTGTCCAGAGTGTTGTCTGCCCTGCTGAAACACGTGAGGAGCTACATTGTTTTCCCTCAGGTGGAGGATTTGGCTACAGTTAAAGGTGACTTCTATGCCCTGGGACATATCCCTAACGTCATAGGTGCCATTGATGGGACCCATGTGGCTTTGGTCCCCCCCCACAGGAGTGAACATGTGTACAGGAACCGGAAGAGTTATCATTCGATGAATGTACAGATGGTATATTTGGCAGACCAGTACATCTCGCAGGTAAATGCTATGTTCCCTGGCTCAGTGCATGATGCCTACATCCTGCGGAATAGCAGCATCCCGTATGTGATGGGTCAACTCCAGAGGCACCGTGTGTGGCTATTAGGGGACTCTGGTTACCCAACCTGCCATGGCTATTGACCCCAGTGAGGAATCCCAGGACCAGGGCAGAGGAACGCTACAATGAGGCCCATGGGCGGACTAGGAGGGTGATCGAACGCACCTTCGGCCTCCTGAAGGCCAGGGTCAAGTGCCTCCATATGACAGGTGGTTCCCTATTCTACTCACCAAGGAAGGTGTGCCAGATCATCATCGCCTGCTCGATGCTTCACAATCTTGCTTTGCGACGCCAGGTGCCTTTTCTGCAGGAGGATGGTCCAGATGACGGTGTTGTGGCAGCTGTGGAGCCTGTGGACATTGATGAGGAGGAAGCACAGGAAGAAGACATTAATAACAGGGACTCTGTCATACAGCAATATTTCCAGTGACACACAGGTGAGAACATCTATTTTTACTATTACATTTACTTTCACACTTCTACCTCTATCCTGTCTGTCAATTTGAAGCAGTATATGCTAACTGAGTGGTACATTTCCATTACGGTTTCACAGGTGTGGTTACCAACGTATGTCATCTGCTTGCATCCTTCATGGCCTTGTGATGTGTGACATAGGTATGTTGACATTACATTTTCGAACAGATTTTGTCATTGCCATAGCTAATACACATCTTCACAATCACACACTGACTCCAGATTGTTTTGTGGTTCAAGGGTGTTTATTGAAGTGCTAATTATTGGAGGGGGTGGCAAAATAGTGATGGGTGATGGTGGAGGAATGTCCATGGCAGAGTCCAGTCTATTAGTCTCACAGGTGCACAGCCCACATGGGCATAGGAAGTGGAGCTGGAACAGTTCCAATCTGGACAGGGTCACAAAGTGGGACAGTGGGATGACAATCAGGGTGGTCTCATTTCCTGGCGGGGGTCTTGCCATCTTGCTCTGTCCTGTTCCTGGAAATCAGGGACCGCTTGCGGGGTGGTTCTCTGTCTGCAGAGGGTGGGGTGCTGGTGTGGTGGTCCTGTGGCGGGCGTCCTATCCACTAGTGCTGGCGGAGATGGTGGGCAGTTCATCGTCCAGGCTAGTGTCAGGGGCCCCTTGGAGTGCCACGGTGTCCCTCATGGTCTTCTGTATATCCTTCAGCACCCCTACTATGGTACCCAGGGCGGAGCTGATGGTTCTGAGCTCCTCCCTGAACCCCTGAAACTTGGCCAGGACCGTCGCCATCGTCTCCTGGGAGTGGTGGTATGCTCCCATGATGGAGGAGAGGGCCTCGTGGAGAGTGGGTTCCCTGGGCCTGTACGCCCCCTGTCGCACAGCAGCCCTCTCAGTTCCCCTGTGTTCCTGTGCCTCCGTCCCCTGGACCGTGTGCCCACTGACACTGCCCCCAGGTCCCTGTTGTTGTTGGGGTGGTGGGTTATCCTGGGTTCCCTGTAGTGGTGGACACACAGCTGATTGACGTGTCCTGGGAACGGAGGTATAGGCCCGCTGGGTGGGTGCTGTGCTGGTGTTACCAGAGGGTGGAAGGTCAGTGTTGGGCTGTGCCTGTGCAAGGGGAACCGACTGTCCCGAGGCCCACGATGGTCCGGGCTGGTCATCTTGATCCAGTTGGCCAGAGCTGCTGTCATCACTGTGGGTCTCTTCTGTGGGTGGAGTAGAGATGTCTGGACCCTCCTGTCTGGTGACGTTAGGTAGTGGTCCTGCAGGGGTATAAAAGCATGATTATTGCATGTGTGTGTGTCATGGTGTGCAATGGGTGGGTGACCGTGTACCCCAGTGCCAGCTTTCCTGTGTGGGGGCTTTTGTGATGATGGTTAGGGGTTGTTATGGGTATGTGCAGTCGGCATGCTTTAGTGATGGGTGTCCATGCTTTGTTGTGTCATGCAGGGCTTGGTGTTGGGATAGGTGGTTTGTGTTATTAGTACATTAGTGAGGATTTGGAGTGATAGGGGAGGGGGTGAAGGTGGGGGTGTGTGATTGCATGCTGGTAGGGTGGGGGATATGATAGTTAAGATTTGACTTACCAGTGTCCATTCCTCCACCTACTCCTCCGAGGCCCTCTGGATGCATACTGGTCAAGATTTGCTCCTCCCATGTTGTTAGTTGTGGGGGAGGAGGTGGGGGTCCGCCGCCAGTCCGCTGAACCGCGATGTTATGCCTAGAGACCACGGAACGCACCTTCCCCTGTAGGTCGTTCCACCTCTTCCTGATGTCCTACCGATTTCTTGGGTGCTGCCCCACTGCGTTGACCCTGTCGACTATTCTTCGCCATAGCTCCATCTTCCTAGCTATGGAGGTGTGCTGCACCTGTGATCCAAATAGCTGTGGCTCTACCTGTACGATTTCCTCCACCATAACCCTGAGCTCCTCCTCGGAAAACCTGGGGTGTCTTTGGCGTGCCATGGGGTGGTGTAGGTGATGTGTGGGTGGTGTATGTGGTGGTGTGTAGTGGTGTGTGGTGTTTTGTGCGTGGATGTTGTGTGGGTGATGGTGTTGTGTGCCTCTGTGTGGTGGGGTTGTCTATTGCTGTGTTCTCTCTCTGTCGCCTTCGTCTCTATTTTTTGGTCGTAGGGGTTTGTGGGTGATGTGGGTGTGTGTTTTATACTGTGTTGGGTGTGTTGTTTATATGTGTATCAGGTGTGTGTATTTGGAATTGTCCAATGTGGCGGTGTTTTGGAGATGTGTGTGTATTTTGAGCGCGGCAGTGTGAACCGCCAATGGAATACGGCGGTTGAAAGACCGCCGCGTGGATTCGTGTGCCGTAATAGCATGGGCGTGTTTCTGTTGTCGTGACGGTGGAAGAATTGTTTTCGCCAGTTTATCACTGACCTTTGGTGTGGCGGACTTGTGTGGGTGTCTGAATTTCGGCGGATTCCGAGATGTGGGTCATAATAGCTGTGGCGGAATTCCACAGCCGCGGCGGTGTATTGGTGGTCTTCTGCACTGCGGTAAGCAGCTTTTACCGCCAATGTTGTAATGACCCCCCTTGTGTCCAAAGATAACTAGAGAAGTGAGCAGGGTGCACCAGAGGTTGGCAAATTGGCAAATTTGGCAGAAAAGTACGGCGTAGATTTAGAAAATACCAAACATCTGAAGAGAAGTTATAGGTTATATTTTGAGCCTAAGGATTTTGAACACATGAGGTCTACTGGGATGAAGGCACACCTCAAGGAAATACTGCAGAGTGAACAGGTTTGGGGGCCTTAGAAAACTGGTTCACGGTCATTGATCTGTCCCAAGCATTCTTTTCTGTGCCTCTTCATGAGGACAGACAATTTCTCTTCAGTTTTAAATTCCTGGACAAGGTTTACAGTTGGTGTCGAATTCCTCAAGGGTTTTCGGAATCACCTTCCATATTCAATCAAATACTGAAGTAGAATTTGGAGTCATTGCAGCTGCCTTTCCAATCGACTCCAGTGCAGTACATTGATGATTTGTTGATCGCATCCAAAACAAGGGATGAGTGCAAGTATGATTCGATCGCCTTACTGAATCACCTGGGAAAGAACGGACACTAGGTGTCCCCAAAGAAATTGCAATATTGCCAGAAAGAGGTGAAGTACATGGGTCATCAAATTGAGAAAGGGTCGAGGAAGTTATCCAGGGAAAGAGCAACTGCACTATTACAACAACACGGAGAGATGTTAGGATGTTTTAGGAATGGTGGGTTACTGTCGTCAGTGGATCCCGAATTTCTCAGTCATTTCCAAGCCATTGGTGATACTGACGGTCAAAGAGGGGCCGGATGTCATAGTGTTGGGTGAGAAGGAAATGAAAGTGTTTACTGAGTTAAGAGAGCATGTGCAGGGCTCCAGTTTTAGATATGCCTGATCACATGAAGCCTTTTGTTCTGTTTTGTCATGAACGTGATGCATGTTCTTTGTCTGTTTTGACACAGGCCCATGGAGGTGTAAACCGACCAGTAGCATATTTTTCAGCTACTTTGGACCCAGTTGCAGCAGACTTACTGGGTTGTCTGCCTGCAGTAGCAGCAGTTGGACAAAGCCTCACACAGTGTGAAGGTATAGTGAAGGTATAGTGATGGGACATCCAATAACAGTCATGTTCCCTCACTCAGTTGAAATCCTGTTGACCCGTACTAAAACGCAGCACATGACAAATGCAAGATTGACTAAATATGAAACAATTACATTGAGGTCACCAAATGTAATGTTGAAAAGATGTACAGTGTTGAACCTGGCAACTTTACTTCCAAGTGAAAATACAGAGGTTGAAAATGTGGAAGATGTAGAACATGATTGTCTTGAGGTAACAGAAATGTGCACCAAACCGAGGCCTGATATTAGAGATACCCAATTGGAAGAAAATGACCAAATCATCTTTGTCGATGGCTCATGTTTGAGAGACTCAGTAGGAGTACTGAGAGCCGGAAATGCTGTATGCATGATTTCTGGCATCCTGGAAGCGTCCTGGCTTCAAGGAGTGTATTCAGCTCAAGTAGCTGAACTGGTTGCTCTTACTACAGCTTGCCATGCCTCTGCCTAGATGAGAGTGACTATCTATACTGATAGTCGATACGGATTTGGAATTGTCCAAGATTTTGGCCAATTATGGTCACAGAGGGGTTATTTGACTTCTTCTGGTTCGCCAGTGAAAAATGGCGAGAGAATTAAGGAATTGTTGCACACGATTCAGTTACTTTATGAAATTGCCGTGGTGAAATGCAGTGCACACCTGAAGTCACAAGACTTTGTTTCCATGGGAAATGGATATGCAGATCAAGTCGCAAGGTTTTGCGCATTGAACTGTATATCGTTTAAGAATCAATGGGAATTGTTGCCTGAAAAAGAAAATTAGACATGTACAGGTTATGCATTGAGGGTGATTGACACGTTAGAAGAGCTGAAATTGTTGCAGGGTCGTGCCAGCAAGGATGAGAAGCGTTCTTGGGTTAGGATGCAATGCGCACAAAGACCAGATGACTTGTGGGTCTCAGATGAAGGGAAAATGGTCTTGCTGAACAGTCTTTTGTCACAATTTGCAAGGTTTTACCATGGTCAAGCACATATTGGGAGGGATACCATGATCAGGTTGTTTAAAATTGACTGGTTTAACCCGAAGTTCAGACAAGCTGCAGAAGTGATTTGCCATAAGTGTGTCATCTGGCAACAGATGAATGCGGAAAAAGGGACTGTGGTAAATTTGAGCACACTGGGAGAGCTGGAGGTCCATTTAGCAGAATGCAATTGGATTTTATTGAGATGCCCGTGTGTGGAGGCTTGAGATATGTGCTGGTGATAGTGTGTATCTTTAGCCATTGGATTGAAGCGTGCCCTACACGCAGGAATGACAGCCTCACAATAGCGAAGCTGCTGCTTAGAGAATTGATACCATGTTTCGGTTTCCCAATTTCTTTAGAATCAGATAGGGGAAGTCACTTCAACAACGAGGTGGTTAAGTTACTGTGTGCAGCACTGAACATTGAGCAGAAGTTGCATTGTAGTTACCGCCCTGAAGCATCAGGACTAGTGGAACAGATGAATTGTACCCTGAAGGCGAGAATGGCGAAAATGTGTGCAGCCACGATTTAAAAATGGCCCAATGCATTGCCTTTGGTGTCAATGTCAATGAGAAATACACCTAACAGGAAAACAGGACTGTCCCCTCATGAGATTCTCATGGTCGAGCTATGAGATTGCCCGCAGTGCCTGTGAATGCTCTTGTGAATATCACGGATGATATGGTGTTGGACTACTGCAAGGGTCTGGCTGATGTGGTCCGCTCTTTCTCTCACCAGGTGGAAGCTACCACCCTGCCACCGATAAATGATCCAGGACACAACCTGAGAGCTGGTTATTGGGTTGTCATCAAGAAACATGTAAGGAAGACGTGTTTGGAGCCACATTGGAAGGGATCAAGTGATACTAATGACTACTACTGCTGTGAAGTGCGTGGGAATTCCGAACTGGATCCCCGCCAGTCAAACTAAAAAGTGACATGTTTGACTGATGAGGAAGTTGAGTTGTTGAAAGTACCAACAACAGAAAAGGAAGTCTCAGGGCCGGAGAGTGATCGAAGGGGAACTGAGACAGAAGGAGAGCCCGTTGAGGACGGCTTGGTCACTCCAGTAAGAGACGAAGGAGAAGAGATCCAGAGGGGTGACGGTGAGCCTATCTCAACTGGGGAAGCAGGAGAGCATAATCTGAGGGAGGTTCTCGCAAAAGCAGACGGTTATGGGAATGAACTAGAGCATTTGACAGACCCAGAAGGCGAAGGAGTGGAGGGGGAAGAGAGTCAGAGTTTCCAAACTCCTCCTGAGCAGATTGCAGGTCCATCAAGAGAAAACACCATAGAGCCAAGAGAGTGCGGAGGGTTGCCACAGAAAAGATAAAAAAACAGAGAGATACTGAAAGGAGACAAGTGGCCAGAGCTGCAAGTGAAAAGGGGAGAAGTGGTTGTCGAAGATGCAATAGAGGAAGAAGTTGATACAACAAGGAGAGAAGATCTAAGTGAAGGAGAGTTGCAAGGTGATCGCAAGTTGAAAAGAAAAGAGTAGCAAACAGAAGGTACGCAGGTCCTGAATGGGTATATGCACCAACAGCTGAATGGCAACAAGAGTTCTTGGCGTTTTGCTTTGATCGAGAGATTCCAGGTCAATACTTTGGCACCTGAGTCTGGCTGAAAAGACTGAATTGGTGTAAAGATCGAATTAAAGTTGATATTTGAAGAAAAGAGACTGACAATTTACCGGATGAGACTTGAAAACCTGAATTGACTTTTGAGAACTGATTTTAGCAAGCTGCTAACCTGAATTGACAAGGATCCTGGGAGTGAAAGTGAAAGCTGTAAATAACTGCTGAGGAAAGATTTTCGCTTGTTTTGACTTTGCTGCGAGAAAACAAAAAAAAGGAAAAAAAAAAAAGAGCGAAGAAATTTATTCTTACTATCCTCTGTTGTTGTTTGAAATTAACCATCCTCCACTTTCTGATTCTTTATAGATCATGGCTATAATGGAAAATAGAGAGAGTAGGCGTTGTAAATATTTGAGTGTTGGTTTGGGTCTTGTGTGTGTGCTATTCATTATGGTTGTGATTGTGGGTATGACACTAATGGAAAAGAGTGGAACTATCAATGCTACAATTCCTGAGAGCACCACTGCACTAACAGCTTGGGAAAGGTTTGAGCTGGAGACGAGATATTTGCATGAGGGAACTAATGTGTGACGGGCTGGACCCTGCTCTCCCACACTCCACTCCTGCTTGTGCTGACTCTGCCCTTGGTGCTCTGAGGCTCCCTGCTCGTGATTGGTGGAAGGGTCGGCAGTGGCGATGCGCTGACACTTCAAAAATGCCGCGGCAGCCTTTCATGGCGTTGAGAGCTTTGGAGGAAATCCCAGGAAACCAGGGAGGCGCTGTGAACCCTTTCGTGGAGGAAGAAACACCCAGCAACAGAGACGTGAAGGTGAAAGCCCAAGAGCGGACGTCGCCTAAGAGTCGGAGACAGCGATCTTCTACAAGCACGGAAGTTGTAGACGGAAGACGAGCGTTCAGAGAACCTGATCCAGGCAACCGGGGAGACGAGTGGCTGCATCCTGCCACGCTTCAGGAGAAGCGTGGCCGTTCAGGTGCGTGGCACTACGTCCCTGAACGTGAGTGAGAGTGAGAGACAGAGGGTTGGAGGAGGGAGGTCGGAAAGCGTGGAAAGGCATGAGGGGAAGGACAAAACGAGGAACCATAACAAACACGAAAACCGAGGAAAGGAGGGGGGGCTGGAACCGAGTAAACAGACAAGTAACGGAGGAAAGGGGTGGGGAAGAAAACAAATATAATACTTACCCCGAGTCCTTATAGAGTATCCGAAACTAATGCCAGCAAATTCATGTGTGGGTCCGCATAAGCATTAAAGGAAAATAGAAAGGATAGAAATGAGTACACTGAAGAAAGACAGCATCTATTATTTGATACTAAACGGAATGAAATAAGAAGAACAGAGAGTCAGGGAAGGGGGAAAAGATACAGAGACAAAACCGAGATGGGTGGCATGTACACTTACCGCTATCTTCTCTTCTCTCCGCATGTACGTCCCGGGGATGACCTGTGAACCAGGGAGACAGAAACGAAGAGTGAAGACAGAGTCTCAAGAACATCCCCACCCTCAAGTCATACAGCCAAATACTCACCTGTTTTCTACTACATCTTCAACTTTCAATAAAAATAAACCTTTCTTCAGACTACCACGGTCTAGAGTGCTTTCTACATGATTACCCGCTCACATAATGTAAAGGGGGAACTTTCCACTAACATTTTCTATTGCTTGCTGAGTGAGTATGTTGACCCAATGGATGCGAAGGATTGCATTGTGTGTACACAGATTCTGGTTTCAGTACAAGAGGGGGTTACCTATCATAGTTTGCCATTAATGTATGGGATAAGTTGTAGTCTGTTACTAACAAGATTCTGTAACCAGGAAGAGATTCAATATTTCTATTCGAATTATGACCTTGTGCTTTCTTATGTGCCTACAATAGAGGATTTGAGTGGGGTAGCTATATACTATAGTATAAAGTTAGTTAAAGGATTCTTTGAGTCGGCATTGACAAATAGTACATCTTATGCACACCACAATAATTTTACATGCTTGCTTACACCTGTAGAGAAAAGCTTTTTAGATCACATGGAAGATAGAAGAAGGGCATTATAGGATAGATTAGAAAAAGGATTGCAGCAGCAGGCTTTTGCTAGTAGTGAAGGTTATGGTGCAATTAGGGAACAAGGGAAGCTAGCTTTAGATGCATTACAAGAAGGGAAGCTTTGCATATCTAGGCCAAAATCATATTATGACATTGTGTTTGTGGGAATGAGTGAATGTAAGCATGTGTTTTTGTTTCAGAGTAAATGGGCGTTCATGTTAAATGGACAGGATCCAGCGATCCAAGGGATCTATTACATACATGGATTTAATGCTTATTACCGTCTTCCAAAGGGATGGTAAGTGACATGTTATTTGGGGATAGTTTTCCCAAAGATATATCAACTTGACGATTTGAAAAGGTTCCCGAAATTGTCTGAATTACATCGTACTAGACACAAGAAAGAAACTGCTGCTGGTGTAGTAGACATATTTGGGGCGATAATTCCCTCAGTAGGAGTTATCTTGAACTTCATAAAGATTCGGAAGTTGTCTACTATTGTGGATAACATGCTGACAAACTTTTCAGGGGATATACTTCTGATGGATACTGAACTTGCTGCGGAGAGGGCTATGACTCTTCAAAACAGGCTTGCTTTAGACATTCTTTTAGCGAAAAATGACGGAGTTTGTAGGATGCTTAATGAGCGTCATTATTGCACATGTATACCAGATAATAGTAATGAGATTAGAAGTATGCTTACTAATTTGACTAGGGATAGAACAGATTTGAAGGAATTGAAAGAACTAGATTTTTGGGAAAAGGTTGGGAAAGGATTTGCTTCAGTGGGAAATTGGCTTAGCAACATTTGGCGTAGGATATTGTCTAAAATAGTACAGGGGATATTGATTTTTATAGCTTGCCTATTTGGATTGTGGGTGGCATGTAAAATTAGTAAAAGAATAAAATTGAAGATGGCGAAAATTAATAATAGGAGGGAAGAAAAACAAAGGGAAAAATTGTATAGGGAAAAATCAAAGGGGAAGCCAATAAGGGTGGAAATTGAGTTGAAAGAATTTTAACTGATGTAACATTTTTGGGGAAGGTTTTGTGTGATGACAAGAGTCATCCGAGGAGGGATTGTTGGAGTGTGCCTTTTTAAAGCAATGTTAACATGAAAAGCTTGCAATGTATTGTGTGATGAAGCTGCATAGAAAACGTGTTAACATAGAAAATAATACACGTTTGAAATGTGCCCATGGGGAGTGGCTACCAATGTATATGAAAACTAATGAAAAGCTTGTTAATTCAGAATTTTTTTATGCAACAATGTTTGAATTTGTATTAGTATATCATGATTAGAGTGATGGGTTAAGAGTTGCATTATTAAAATAGAGGCCTTAGCTTAGCAAGGGTCTGGGCCTAGCTGCCTGGTCTCCTATTAAACTGCATTTTCTAACGTGTAATGTGCTGTTTTTCTGAAGGACACAAAGCTGTTCTTTTCCAGAAGTTATGTGTGTGTAGCCGTAGTAAATTCTTTCTCAAGAGAACCGACTTGCTCAAGGCGACGTTCTTGCTGAATGCAACAGTGTAATTCGTAACAGGTGCAAGGTTAACTGTAGTAGGAGAAACTTTTCCTACCTGACATTCCAACCGATGAAGACGTCAATAATACGGACCAATCCGTGACATGAGAACTGTGGTTTGTGGAAAATTCTGGCAAGTTGCTTGAACAATTATTGGACAGAGATAACGATGCACCAATTATTATCCAATGCGGAGTTAAGGGCTAATTAGACAAGTTTTGATTTAACGACGTGACTCAAGAAAAAACAAGTCCTTTTTTCTCACTTCACTTCGGGCTCACTTCACTCCAATTCCCTCCACTTCGACATCTTCATTTGTCATTCCTATTGCTTTAGCGTTTCCCTGAGTATATTCTGAGTACTCTAAAACCATCCTCTACCCCATTCTTGCCTAATACTTACTTCTCCTCCATAGGAGGGAAGGGTCCTATTCTTTAGCTATGCTTTGCCCCGTCCTATCTCTGCTGATGGAGAATCGACTGATGTCCTGAGGACGAAGACTGGCGCTGTTTGCTGATCCGTTGGATTGGTAACTATCAGATGCAAAATTGTGATTGTCTGTTTGCCTTTTCTTTCTAGGTAGCAACTGCTATTTTGATAGAGTCCTTAGTTTAGATGTTTTCCAAATTCGTGTTTACTAAAATGTTTTGCATGAAGCCCAACATGCTAATGCTAATTTGGGGTTAGTTGACGTATTCACCATATCTTGTGCAAAAGGACAAATGACTGGCTTCTTGCTTTGTTGAATCATGTATTACTGAGACTTTGCTAAGTTGCTTCAGATGAATGATGTGCCTAATTACTGAATGAATATTCTCTATGCATTGATTAATTGTGTTCTAATTGGTAATTTAGAAGCGTTCTGATGAGTTTTATTGCTAATGAAATTAACAGAGCTGACATTAGATTGTAACCGATAGGGAAATAAATATCCTAACACTTAACGGATTGGTGTGGTTATTTATGACTGAAGGGTCATGGTGTGTTTGACCTATTGATTCTTATTAAATGTTATTGATTAGTTGTTGATCAGCTATTGAAATTATTGATTGGTTTATTGATCTATTGATTTGTGATGCCAAAAAGACATTTCGTACTGGGAAGTCGTTGAACGTGGTCCAAAGGTTAGTCGACCTAAAAGCGTCTCCTTGTAAGTTTACTTATTAAGGCTCTGACGCGTTAACTCAGGGAAAAGTTACAGGGTAAATCGTGGAGAAAAATGGCTGTTTTTGTTCACCTCAATTATAATATTTTTTATTTCAGCTGTTATTTTCTGTAGGAAACCCTTGTATGATCTACACAAATTATCCCCTGCTAAATTCAGAATTTTATCTAGCATTTTGGGATCGATCATTGGTTTTACACCCACCACTGTCACTAACTGGAAGGAAGCTGAAAGCACAAAAAATAGTAAAAATGGGGTATGTCCCAGTAAAATGCCAAAAATGTGTTGAAAAATTGTTTTTTTTTATTCATCTGACTGTTGCTGAAAGCTGGGAAGATGGTGATTTTAGCACTGCAAACCCTTTGTTGATGCCTATTTCAGGGAACAAATCACAAACCCTCTTCTGCAGCCCTTTTTTCCCATTTGTTTTTTAAAAAACGAATTTTTTGCTCTATTTTAGCTAATTTCTTGGTCTCCTTCAGGGAAACCCACAAAGTCTGGGTACCTCTAGAATCCCTAGGATATTGGAAAAATGGGATGCAAATATGGCGTGGGTACCTTATGTGGACAAAAAGTTATGAGAGCCTAAGCACAAACTGTCCAAACAGCCAAAAAAAAAGCTTGGCACCTGAGGGGAGGGGGGCTGAGAAGCACACTACGAAGCAGAGCAATTTGTACACAGTGAGAGAGAGCAACATAGAGACGGGGAGTAGAGAAGCACACTGCAAGACAAAGCAACACAGAAATGAAAATCAAAGAAGCACATGAAGGAGACAGCTGGGAAACACGCTCTCATTGAGGTCTTAACTAAAAGGAAAAAAGTATTGCCAAAAAAACGAGCAGTGTAAAGACACAGCAATGTGTATATGCTCCACGGATAGGACAAATTCACCACTCAGAAGAGAAGCAAGCAAATGAGAGTGACAATAAGGCCAACTAGTGGTAAAAAATGCCCACTTTGTATGCCCAATGTAAGCTAACAAGATGTCTAACAACAGAAAGTGCATACACCATCTTATGCAACACCTAACCAATGCTAACTAATGTTTTAAAATAAAGGTCTGACAATGCTCATAAACATTTTATTAGCACAAAGCATTGCTGTGCTGATTATGGTGGTGGTTGGCATTTAGTTGTATGATTTTTCATGCCAAATGGGCCTTTCTTTAATTATCCGACTATTAATGAAAGGTAAGTAAAACCTGAACATTGTAGTTACAATCAGGGCCCATTGTTAGATGTACCTTGCCAGCTGCAGCTTCGTTAATCTATGAATTCTGCAGACAGAATTTGCTTTTCAACAATGCAAAGGCAATTTTTTTGTTTTTACAAAAATCCTCTACATAGGTTCTCATTACAAGTTACCCAGTAATCTTGATGGCTGTCAGTAAAAGGAGCTATGGGCGTATCGCAATTACAAGATCTGCTGTAACTGCCTGGGCCTGGAGTTTTTCACCCAGATATTTCACCTGCTCAAAGCAGGTGAAATCTCCAGGAAAAATACAGGGAATACAATGCGGGAATGAGCAGAGAAATACCTTTGCATTAAAGTTATTCCCCAAAAACGCACAATGGGGAATAAACCCCAGGACTTATCGATGGTGGCAATATCAGTAATTCTAGGAGAGGGTGGAGAATTGCCTGTCTTTTAACATAGGCAATCAAACAATTGAGTCCAATATTTCACTTAAAGTTTTAGGAAATGTAAGGAAATGCCTCCTTGGCATGGTTACCCCCTGACTTTTTGCCTTTGCTGATGCCAAGTTATGATTTGAAAGTGTGCTGAGGCCTGCTAACCAGGCCCCATCACCAGTGTTCTTTCCCTAACCTGTACCTTTGTTTCCACAATTGGCACACCCTGGCATCCAGGTAAGTCCCTTGTAACTGGTACCCCTGGTACCAAGGGCCCTGATGCCAGGGAAGGTCTCTAAGGGCTGCAGCATGTCTTATGCCACCCTGGAGACCCCTCACTCAGCACAGACACACTGCTTACCAGCTTGTGTGTGCTGGTGGGGAGAAAATGACTAAGTCGACATGGCACTCCCTTCAGGGTGCCATGCCAACCTCACACTGCCTATGGAATAGATACGGCACCCCTCTAGCAGGCCTTACAGCCCTAAGGCAGGGTGCACTATACCATAGGTGAGGGCATAGGTGCATGAACACTATGCCCCTACAGTGTCTAAGCAAAACCATTGTAAGTGCAGGGTAGCCATAAGAGTATATGGTCTGGGAGTCTGTCATGCACGAAGTCCACAGCACCATAATGGCTACACTGAAAACTGGGAAGTTTGGTATCAAACTTCTCAGCACAATAAATGCTGATGCCAGTGTACATTTTATTGTGAAATACTCCCCAGAGGGCATCTTAGAGATGCCCCCTGAAAACATACCCCACTTCCAGTGTGGGCTGACTAGTTTTACCAGCCTGCCACACACCAGACATGTTGCTGGTCACATGGGGAGAGAGCCTTTGTCACTCTGTGGCTAGTAACAAAGCCTGTACTGGGTGGAGGTGCTTCTCACCTCCCCCTGCAGGAACTGTAACGCCTGGCTTTGAGCCTCAAAGGCTCACCCCCTTTGTTACAGCACCCCAGCTAGTGGGGTTGCCCGCCCCCTCCGGCCACGCCCCACTTTTGGCAGCAAGGCTGGAGGAGATAATGAGAAAAACAAGGAGGAGTCACTGGCCAGTCAGGACAACCCCTAAGGTGTCCTGAACTGAGGTGACTCTGACTTTTAGAAATCCTCCATCTTGCAGATGGAGGATTTCCCCAATAGGATTAGGGATGTTCCCCCCTCCCCTCAGGGAGGAGGCACAAAGAGGGTGTAGCCACCCTCAGGGCTAATAGCCATTGGCTACTAACCCCCCAGACCTAAACACACCCCTAAATCGAGTATTTAGGGGCTCCCAGAACCTAGCAAGATAGATTCCTGCAACCTAAGACGAAGACGGAGACACCAACTGCTTTGGCCCCAGCTCTACTGGCCTGTCTCCCCACTTCAAGAAAAACTGCAACAGCGACGCGTTCCACAGGGTCCAGCGACCTCTGAAGCCTCAGGGGACTACCCTGCATCTAAAAGGACCAAGAACTCCTGAGGACAGCGGCTCTGCTCCAAAGAAGAAACATCTTTGCAACAAAGAAGCAACTTTTAAATACAACACGTTTCCCGCCGGAAGCATGAGACTTTGCACTCTGCACCCAACGCCCCCGGCTCGACTTGTGGAGAAACAACACTACAGGAAGGACTCCCCGGCGACTGCGAGCCAGTGAGTAGCCAGAGTTGACCCCCCCTGAATCCCCACAGCGACGCCTGCAGAGGGAATCCAGAGGCTCCCCCTGACCGCGACTGCCTGCTTCTAAGAACCTGACGCCTGGTAAGGACACTGCACCCGCAGCCACCAGGACCTGAAGGATCCGACCTCCAGTGAAGGAGCGACCCCCAGGTGGCCCTCTCCCCTGCCCAGGTGGTGGCTACCCCGAGAACCCCCCCCCCCCCTTGCCTGCCTGCTTCGCTGAAGATACCCCTGGGTCTACCATGGAACTCCATTACAAACCCGACGCCTGTTTGCACTCTGCACCCGGCCGCCCCCGTGCTGCTGAAGGTGTACTTTTTGTCCTGACTTGTGTCCCCCCGGTGCCCTACAAAACCCCCCTGGCCTGCCCTCCGAAGACGCGGGTACTTACTTGCTTGCAGACTGAAACCGGGGCACCCCCTTCTCCATTGAAGCCTAGGTGTTTTGGGCACCCCTTTGACCTCTGCAACTGACCAGCCGTGAGCTGCTGGTGTGGTAACTTTGGGGTTGCCCTGAATCCCCAACGGTGGTCTACCTTGGACGCAACTTTGAACCCTGTAGGTGGTTTACTTACCTGCAAAACTAACAAACACTTACCTCCCCCCAGGAACTGTTGAAAATTGCACTGTGTCCAGTTTTAAAATAGCTTATTGCCATTTGTGTGAAAACTGTATATGCTATTTTGCTAATTCAAAGTTCCTAAGTGAAATACCTTTCATTTGAAGTATTACTTGTACATCTTGAACCTGTGGTTCTTAAAATAAACTAAAAAAATATATTTTTTTATATAAAAACCTATTGCCCTGGAATTGTCTTTGAGTGTGTGTTCCTCATTTTTGCCTGTGTGTGTACAACAAATGCTTAACACTACCCTCTGATAAGCCTACTGCTCGACCACACTACCACAAAATAGAGCATTAGAATTATCTCTTTTTTCCACTATCTTACCTCTAAGGGGAACCCTTGGACTCTGTGCATGCTATTTCTTACTTTGAAATAGTACATACAGAGCCAACTACCTACAGGAAACAATTCCCTTTTTTGTAAAAAAAAAAAGCAGTGTTTTCATCCTGGCTTCACCAAAATGAACTTGTAATGGAAACAAAACATATTAAGCAACCAGGATAGTATGTTTCAATATTATTGTTTCTAGGTTCCAGTGATATTTACAAACATCAGGCTTTGACCTGTGGGTTATGATGTGCCAAAAATCGCTCACTGGCAATATAGGGCATATGCCATTATGGTTATCAGTTATGCACCCACGCACTCACCTCTACGGACTACATCCTCCTCGGGGATCTCCAATTCCACCTCTAGAACAACAACGACACCAACTCCACCACCCTGATCGCCAACCTCGGGCTCAGACAACTCGTCACTGCACCCACCCACGCAGCCGGCCATACGCTTGACCCCATATTCTCCACAAGCGCCCACGTCACCTTCAACCACACCACCGAACTCCACTGGACCGACTACCACTGCATCCATTTCACCTTCCAGAAACAGGTCAAGCACCACCGCACCCTACAACCACCCCGCCGCCACTGGAGCAAAGTCACCAAAGACCAGCTGACCAGCGCCCTTGCCCAGAACCCGCCTACCGACCCCACCGATCCAGACACCGCCGCCTACAACCTCAGACAGTGGATCAACGACTGCGCCAACTCCCTCGCACCACTTAAGAAGACCACCAACAATCAAGCCACCAAGAAAGCCACCTGGTCCACTGAAGAACTCCAGACCTCCAAGCGCAACTGCCGGAAACTTACGAATAAATGGCTCACCGAACACACACCTGACAGCCTCGCGGCCCACAAGGACGCCACCCGCGGACACCACCAACTCATCAGACTAGCCAAGAGATCCTCCTTCAAAGACCGCCTAGATAACAACGCACACGACAGCAAAGAGCTCTTCAGCATCGTGAAAGAACTCTCCAACCCCAGCGCCAACGTCAACGACATTCCACCCTCTCAAGAACTCTGCAACTCACTGGCCACCTTCTTCCACTGAAAGATCACCGACATCCACGACAGCTTCAACACCACAGCCGCCCCCACCACGCCAGACACCACCCCCGCAAACACCACCCGCACCAACCGCCTGACCTCCTGGGCCAACGTCAGTGACACCGAGACACGCAAGTTCATGAACTCCATCCATCCACTCAGGATCACCGTCAGACCCATGCCCTCACCACGTGTACAACAAAGCCGACGCAGCCATCGCTCCCCAACTACGGAAGGTCATCAACATCTCCTTCGAAACAGCAAAATTCCCGGAAAGCTGGAAACATGCCGAAATCAACGCCCTCCTTAAGAAGCCCAAGGCAGACCCCCAGGACCTCAAGAACTTCCGACCTATCTCCTTACTCCCGTTCCCGGCGAAGGTCATTGAGAAAATCGTCAACACACAACTGACCCGCCACCTCAAAGACAACGACATCCTGGACCCCTCCCAGTCTGGCTTCAGATGAAACCACAGCACCGAGACTGCCCTCCTCACCGCCACAGAAAACATCAGATGCCAAATGGACAACGGCGAAACATCAGCCATCATCCTCCTGGACCTGTCAGCCGCCTTCGACACGGTATGCCATCGCACTCTAAGAACATGCCTCCTCGAAGCCGGAATACAAGAGAAAGCCCTCGAATGGACCACATCCTTCCTATCTGGCAGAACCCAAAGAGTCCTCCTCCCTCCCTTCCGTTCCAAAGCCACCAACATCATCTGCGGCGTACCCCATGGCTCATCCCTCAGCCCAACATTATTCCATATCTACATGGCCCCCCTCGCACAAGTGGCCCGCCAACACAACCTCAACATCATCTCCTATGCCAACGACACCCAGCTCATCCTCTCCCTCACCAAGGACCCGCGCACCGCCAAAACCAACCTCCATGAGGGGATGAAGGCCGTCGCCGAATGGATGAGAAGCAGCCGTCTGAAACTGAACTCGGACAAGACAGAGGTCCTCATCCTCGGACCCAACCCCTCCGCCTGGGACGACTCTTGGTGGCCAACATCTCTAGGAACACCACCGACACCGACCGACCACGCACGCAATCTGGGCTTCGTCCTTGACTCCTCCCTCTCCATGTCAAAACAGGTCAACGCAGTCTCCTCCTCCTTCTACAACACCCTCCGCATGCTCCGCAGGATCCACAAGTGGATCCCGACAGAAACAAGAAAAACAGTGACACAGGCCCTCGTCAGCAGCAGGCTAGACTACGGCAACGCACTCTACACAGGCATCCCGGCCAAACACCAGCGACGCCTCCAACGCATCCAAAACGCCTCCGCCCGACTGATCCTCAATGTACCCCGCCACAGCCACATCACACCCCACTTGAGAGACCTTCACTGGCTCCCCGTAGACAAGAGGATCACATTCAAGCTCCTCACCCAAGCACACAAAGCACTCCACAACACCGGACCTCCCTACCTGAACAACAGACTCACCTTCTACACCCCCACCTGACAGCTCCGCTCCACAGGCCTCGCCCTCGCCGTCGTCCCCTGCATCCATCGAAAGACATCCGGTGGCAGATCCTTCTCCTACCTCGCCGCGAAGACCTCGAACACTCTCCCTACCAACCTACGACAGACCCAAGACCTACTCATCTTCAGAAGACTCCTCAAGACCTGGCTCTTCGGCCAGTAGCAGCAGCCCCCCCCCCCACTCAGCGCCTTAAAACGCTAGCAGGTATGTAGTGCGCTTTATAAATGTGCTGATTGATTGATTGATTGATATGCATCATATGTATTGGTATTATGAGAGAAAAGACAGGCTCATGTCATACTGCTGCTGCACAGGCAACAGTCAACAATTTTAACTGCTTACTATACCTTGCTAGTGGTGAGTCTTACATGACATGACTGGTGGTAAGATCATGCTAGAATTTAAATAGAAGACAACTTTGACAAAAGAAGGATTTTGAGTCCGTCCTTGATCCCTGTCCCTGTGACTCCAACTCTTCCCCGTCCATGATGCACGTTATCTTCTTTTGCACCTTATATTCTGTGCCCAGGAAAAACGTTTTAATACCATTGCTAAACTGCTAAAACTTCTGAATATTAGGGGGTGCAGACCAGCCTTATTTTATCTTCAGCTTTTACAGTCTTAAAACATATGTTTGAGCATTATAACTATAGCTGCTAAAAAACGTTTAGGCTTGGTGGGGGAAGTGAATGCTGGCTGTAAAACTGTTTAAATATGAAATGCATTGATGGAGTTTTACAATTGTTTTTATATTTTTCCTTTCTATTATATATTATGTATTTTAATGTTGTACTGCCTTTTGTGTGTTTTTAATGAATAAATAATTGATTGATTGAGTGACAATGGAAGAAAAATCTGTTTCTGGTTACGGATATATTTTTTCTCAATCAGCAGTGTTTTTAATTAGACAAATGTAAAATTCGATGTTTCTGAGGTTGCCTGGTAGTTACACTTACTAGGCTGGTGCCTTTCGGGCAACCTGCATTATTAGCTTGGGAGTAGTGTTCGAAGAAAGTGCCGTTTTCCGCTGAAGGATTCATTAACTTTGAATTATTTGGTGTGCTCAAGAAAGTGCAGCACTAAAGCATAGATAGCTGCTTCATACTGCTACTCTGGGTTTCTCCTCAGATTGCCACAGACACTTAAAGGGCGCCCTGAGGACAGAGGGACTAGAGCGCCAGTGTGCCTGTAGTTTAACCAGCCATCCTTCTCCAGGAAGAGTTCCACTGATAACCCACTCACAGCAGGAACATTTGTGACTACACATCCATTTAAGGCTTCCTTTTGAGACTGTTTGAATCCTCCTTCCCACCTCTTGTCAAATATTATCACATCTCTTCGTCAGTGCATGTAACTGATGACAGGCACAATATCTCACAACACCAGAACTGTAAAAAGAGTAACAGTTAGAGCATTGACAGTGCCTTCATTAATTAAGCAAACCTTTTTGGATTTTCTTTACAAACAGTGTGATTTTCATTATAAATCCTGGTTCCCCAAGGGCAGGGTGCAGTGTATGGTTAAGGTAGGACATATAGGGCCTGATTCTGACCCTGGCGGTAAAAACCGCCAGGGCCGTGGTCCGCGGGAGCACCGCCAACAGGCTGGCGGTGCTCCTTTGGGCATTCTGACCGCGGCGGTACAGCCGCGGCCAGAAACGGAAAGTCGGCGGTGTACCGCCGACTTTCCGCTGCCCAGGGGAATCCTCCATGGCGGCGCAGCATGGGGATTCTGACCGCCATCCTGTTCCTGCCGGTTTCGGCCGCCAGGAACAGGATGGCGGTATGGGGTGTCGTGGGGCCCCCGTAAGAGAGCCCCACTTTGAATTTCAGTGTCTGCTTAGCAGACACTGAAATTCGCGACAGGTGCTACTGCACCCGTCGCACCCCTTCCACTCCGCCGGCTCCATTCGGAGCCGGCTTCCTCGTGGAAGGGTGTTTCCCGCTGGGCTGGCGGGCGGCCTTTTGGCGGTCGACCGCCAGCCCAGCGGGAAACCCAGAATAACCGCGGCGGTCTTTTGACCGCGCAGCTGTATTCTGGCGGTCCCAGGCAGCCCGGCGGCATCCGCCGCCGGCCGGGGTCAGAATGACCCCCATAGTAATGTGTTTTCTATGTCCTGACAGTGAAATATTGCTAAATTCAGTTTTCACTGTTGCAAGGCCTGTCCCTCTCATTGGTTAACATGGGGCTTACCTTTAAATCTGATTAAAGTGTATATTCCCTTTGGGAGCAGAGGGACATGTGGAGTTTTGGGTCTCTGAGCTCACAATGTAAAACTACATCTTTTAGTAAAGTTGATTTTAAGATTGTGGCCCTCATTCCGACCCTGGCGGTTTCAAACCGCCAGGGTGGAGGGCAGAGGAAGCACCGCCAACAGGCTGGCGGTGCTTCCCGGGCCATTCTGACCGCGGCGGTAAAGCCGCGGTCAGAAAAGTGGAACCGGCGGTTTCCTGCCGGTTTTCCCCTGGCCCAGGGAATCCTCCGCCGCCATGAGGATTCCGACCCCCTTCCCGCCAGCCTGTTCCTGGCGGTTTACACCGCCAGGAAGAGGCTGGCGGGAACGGGTGTTGTGGGGCCCCTGGGGGCCCCTGCACTGCCCATGCCACTGGAATGAGCAGTGCAGGGGCCCCCTAACAGGGCCCCACAAAGATTTTCACTGTCTGCTTAGCAGACAGTGAAAATCGCGACAGGTGCCACTGCACCCGTCGCACCCCTGCAAATCCCCCGGCTCCATTCGGAGCCGGCTTCCTCTTTGCCGGTCCAGCGGGAAAGTTGAAATGACCGGTGCGGTCTTTGGGCGGTTTCCGCCCGGCGGGCGGCGCCCGCCGCCCGCCGGGGTCGGAATGACCCCCTGTGTGTTTGAAAATGACACTTTTAGAAAGTGAGCATTTTCTTGGTTATACCATTTCTGTGACTTTGCCTGTTTTTGGATTCCCTGTCTGGGTCAGTTTGACAGTTGGGCTGGTTGCACCTCACACTAGACAGTGACAGAAAGGGAGCTGGGGTGTAGCATGCATATCCTGATGAGCCATCTGTGCTAGGAGGGAGGGGAGGAGTGGTCACTCACACCTGAAACGGCTGTTCCTGCCCTCACACAATGCAGTCTCCAACCCCCTGGTGAGTGTATGGGGCCTGTCCTGGGCAAGGCAGGATTTCACATTCAAAAGAGACTTTACTTTGAAGTAGGACTACTTCAAAGGAGAAATTGGGTATAAGAAGGGCACCCAAAACCACAGACTTTAGAACACTTCTGGAAACCAATAGGAACCTCTGCCTCCAGAAGAGCTGATGAGCTGGGGAAGAAGAGCTGCCCTGCCTGTGACTGTGCTTTGTGGAGCTATCCTGCAGTGCTGCTTCTGCCAGAGTAAGAGGGCAAAGACTGGACTTTGTGTGCCTTCCATCTTGTGAAGAAGTCTCCAGGGGCTTGATTTAGAGCTTGCCTCCTGATGTTTGAAGTCTCAGGGACAGCAAAGACTTCTCTCTGCCAGCACCTGGAATCTCTGGAGAGACTCCTACTCTGCCCTGTGGTGCCCATCCAGTTCCTGGGACCCTAAAAGGAGAAGCTGGCAGCCAAAGAGGAGGAAATCCATGCACATAGCGCTGTGCGGGAAAAGATCGACACAACTCTGACTCGCAGCTGAAGAAACGATGCACCGCTGGCTCTGGGGCTGAAAATCGTCACTCGCCCGAAACGTGACCATAGAATCGACGCACGGAGCTGTAGAAACGACACGCAGCATCGCTGATGAAGGCTGGGAGAACGCAACATGTGCTGCGTGGTTTTCGGATCATCGTGCGGCTGGATTTCCGACGCAAGCACCGCTGGGCGTGTAAAAACAACGCGAGGCCTGCCTGGACCTAAGAGTGCCGACCGGATCGATGCATTGCTCTCCTGCAGTGAGAAGAAACGACACGCCCTGACCTGATGAAAGGAGAAACGACGCAAGGTCTCGCTCGTGAGTGAAATCGATGCATTGCAAGCCCTTTTTGATGCACACTTGCCCGTGCTGGGTTATTTTTGACACACAAAAGGTACATTTTCACACCAACAGTGTTAGTGTGTGCTTAAAACTACTTAAAGACTCTTTTTGATTTTTAATTGATAACTTGACTTGTGTATGATGGATGTTTGTTCTTTCGGTCTTCTTTTGTTTAGATAAATATTTCCTATTTTTCTAAACCTGACGTTGTGTGATTTTGTAGTGTTTTCATTAAGTTACTGTGTGGGTTGGTACAAATACTTTACACCTAGCACTCTGAAGTTAAGCCTACTGCTCTGCCAAGCTACCAAGGGGGTAAGCAGGTGTTAGCTGAGGGTGATTCTCTTTTCCCCTGACTCTAGTGAGGGTCCTTGCTTAAACAGGAGATAACCTGACTGTCAACCAAAGACCCCATTTCTAACATTGGTGATCAGAGGCGGGGATTTGGACTTGTATTTGTACTTGACAGACAGTGATTAAGTGTACACTACTGTTTGAGTGCAGACCACTACGTGACCACATAGTACTTGTCTTGTGATTCTTGTTTGTATCTTTGGGACTGTTTTTGTTCTACTTCCATTTTTTGCTGATTCCTTGATTGACTTTCTTTGAAACCTCATTTGGGAACTTGTTTTTCTGCCTTTGTAAGTTTGCACTTGTTTTTGAATCTTCATCATCTCCCAAGCTGGAGATGCATCAGTTGCAGCTGACTTTGAGATTTGAAATTGGAGAGTTATACCAAGGCTCAGTTGAAGCAGTTCAGTAAAAGTTTTGACTGTCCCATTAAGAGCTCATCCAGGAAGGAGGAGCTGCAAAAGGCGCTGAGGGCCTGGGTGACAGCCAAGAGCACCGAAGGGCACACAGAGGATGAGGGAGATGAGGAGGAGGAGGAAGATTGTTCCATACACAATGGTATTGTGGGTGGGCCTGTTATGCCCAGGGAGAAGGCCTCCAGGGCAGGTAGCAGTATCTCATTTAAGGGTCTGACACCTGAAGAGTTACAGGACAGACAGGCAGAAAGGGAGTACCAATTGGAGCAGAGAAGGCCGGCCAATAAGGAGAGGAAGTTAGCGATGGCTCATGAGGTCAGCTTGAGATAAATGGGTCCTAGAAGCCAGTCCAGTAGAGGTGGTGGCAGCAATCCTACAGTGCATCCTGAGAGGAGGGTGCACATTCCTAAAGACCTTGTGAAGGATTACAAGAGGGAGGATGACATATACTTGTGGTTTAAGGGGTATGAGTCTGCTCTCCACATGAATATGGTCCCTGAAGCTCATTGGGGGGCGGGTCTGTGGAAGCACTTTGAGGTAGAGGGGAGGGATACACTGACAGCCTTAGGGGATGCTCAGAGTCTCACCTACACTATCATGAAGGATGCCCTACTCACAAGTTATGGCCTCACCCCTGAGCAGTATAAGGATACGTTTAGGTCCTACAAGAAGAAGGAATCCCAAACATGGTTGGAATGTGTTGATTCTTATTGCAGGCCACTGGATGGTTGGGTGAAAGGCAGTAAGGTAACTACGCATGAGGGGCTTTACAATCTGATTGCTTGGGAGCACTTGTATAGTTTATGTTTTCCAGAGCTGCACCAGCACCTGATTGACAGCAAGCTTACTGACCCCAGGAAGCTTGCGCAGGAAGCGGATTGCTGGGAGAGCACCAGGGTCCAAAAGAAGTATGGGGCAGAACAGGCCAAGGGTGAGAAGGGTCCCTCTCAGAAGAAAGGGGGAAGAAGGGTAAACAGGGGGAGTTCTCTAAAGGGCCCCAAACTGATTCCCAGGGTAAGGATTTCCAACCCCCCAGTGAAAAGAAGCCATGGTTCTCCAAAGGGAAGCCAGTGGCAGGTGGTCCCCCTTGTAAGTGCTATGCATGTGACCAGGTGGGTCATGTGAGGGGGGACCCCAAATGCCCCAAAAGTACACCAGCACCCACTAGTGTGCTGTCCCAGGGTTTGGCTAGTGTAGCACTTGGGGAGGAATTGGTTTTAGGTGGGTGAGAACAAGCTGAGAAGACCCTTGTCTCACTAGGGGACAGTGGGAGGGTCCAGAGAACCCTGGTGCCTTAAAACACTAGAAGTACAGGCAGTGGGTGACCATCAATGGACAGAGGGTGGAGGATCTGAGAGACACAGGAGCCAGTGTGACTACAGTGAGGAGTCAGCTGGTGTCTGAGGAGCAGATTGATCCCCGGGTACTTCACGAAGTAGTTGCAGTGGACAACTCAGAGCGCCTGTGCAGAGTGGCGCAGGTTCCCTTTGAATGGGGGGGGGCGGTCTCAGGTTACTTGAAGGTAGCTGTGAGTCCAAGCATGCCTGTTGATTGTTTGCTAGGCAATGACCTGGACGATTCTCCTTGGAAGGAGGTGAACACAGGTCTCACTTGGAGATGTCTGCCTGGGTGGTATGCATATCCACCCGGTCAATGGCAGCCTGTCAGGGTAATCAAAGCCCCTGGGGCCTTAAACAGTGACCCAGGGGACTGCCAAGAAGAGGAAGGGCAGGGGGCGCGGGAAACTGGCCCAGCCCCAGAAGCTCCCTTGGTCTGGGAGGAGGCAGAGCCCGAGGGTGACTCCCCGGAGACTACAGGGGAACAGGTGGCTTAACTGGGAGAGGTCCCTGAGCTGTCACAGTGACAGCAGGAAGGGGGGCCCAATAGGGAAGAATTCTGTGCAGCACAGAAGACATGCCCTACTTTGGAGGGTTTGAGGCAGCAGGCTGCAGACCAGGTGGCTGGCAAGGAGCCAGGATCACACCTGATTTACTGGAAGGATGACCTCCTGTATAGCGAGCCTAAGGTTCCTGAGCCTGGGTCAGCCCGTGTGCTGGTGGTACCCCAGTGCTTCAGGGCCTTCCTACTGGGGTTGGCTCATTATGTGCCTTTAGCTGGACATTTGGGGCAGGACAAGCCCTTTGAGAGGCTTGTCACTCACTTTTACTAGCCCCTAATGTGCAGGCATCAGATGCACATTGGAGGTCTTGTCAGACTTGCCAGGCAAGTGATAAGAGTGGGGGGAAATGTAAGGCTCCCGTACAACCTTTGCCTGTTGTCAGTACTCCCTTTGAGAGGGTAGGCATTGACATTGTGGGGCCTCTGGATCCCAAGACAGCCATGGGCAACAGGTTTATCCTGGTCTTGATGGACCATGCCACCCGGGACCCAGAAGCCATTCCTTTGAGATGAATCACTTCCCCTGTGGTGCGTCATGCTTTGATGGGGGTTTTGCCTGCATGGGGTTCACCAAGGAAGTGGTATCTGATAGTGGTACCAACTTCATATTCACGTATATGAAGTCTCTGTGAAAGGAGTGTGTGGTAATCTATAAGTTCACCACCCCTTAACACCCCAAAGTAATGGTCTGGTTGAGAGATTGAACCGCACCTTAAAGGGCATGATCATGGCCTGTCAGAACCCTTGAGGCGGAAGTGGGACGTCCTCTTGCCATGCCTTCTGTTTACCTACAGGGAGGTGCCTCAAAAGGGACTTTGGTTTAGTCCTTTTGAGCTGATTTATGGCCACCCTGTGAGGGGACCTTTGAGTCTGGTTAAGGAAGCTTTAGAGAAAGCTTCTAGTAAACCCCCCCGGGATGCATTCAGTTACATGCTGGCTTTGAGAAACCAGACTGCCCGCTTTAGGAGTCTCACTCGGGACTGCAAGCCAGGAGGACATGCAGATATGGCCAGAATTCCACTCTGGTCGCGTTTCAACCTGGACAAAAAGTGTGGGCGATGGCACCAGTGGAGCCCATGGTGCTCCAGGATAAGTGGACTGGGCCATTTGAGGTGGTGGAGCGCAAGAGTGAAGTCACCTACCTGGTGGACTTGCGGTCTCCAAGGAACCCTTTAAGGGTCCTGCATGTCAACCGCCTCAAACCTCACTTTGAGCAGACTGAACTGTCCATGCTCCTTGCGACAGATAATGGGGCAGAGGAGGAAAGTGAGCCTCTTCCTGACCTCCTGTCTGCAGGAGAAAAATATAGGTCAGTGGAAGGAGTGATCCTCTCCCCCTCCCTGACTGAGGAGCAGCAAGGTGACTGTCGCCATGTGTAGGGACAGTTTTCCTCACTATTTTCCCTGATCCCAGGAGTCACACACTTGTGCACACATGATGTGGACACTGGGGACAGTAAACTATTAAACAGAAGGTTTACAGGGTGACTGACAGGGTCAGGGCATGCATTAAGGATGAGGTATCCAAAATGCTTGCCCTAGGGGTTATTGAGCACTCCAGCAGTCCTTGGGGCAGCCCAGTGATGTTGGTCCCAAAGGCTGCTGCACCTGGTGCCACTCCAGAACTCAGGTTCCGTGTAGACTACCGGGGACTCAATGCAGTCAGCAAAACTGACGCACACCCCATCTCCTGAGCTGATGAGCTCATTGACCGGTTGGGAGATGCCATGTACCTCAGTACATTTGATTTAACATCTGGGTACTGGCAGTACTGAAAGGGCCAAGGAGAGGTCAGCATTCTCTACCCCGGATGGACACTTTCAATTTAAAGTGATTTCATTTAAGATGAAGAATAGCCCTACCACCTTTCAGAGGTTGGTCAACCAGGTGTTGGCTGGGCTGGATGAGTTCAGTGCCGGCTACCTGGATGACATTGCTGTGTTTTGTTCCACATGGGCGGAACACCTGCAGCACCTCTGGAGAGTGTTAGAGACCCTACAGAAGGCAGGCTTCACTATTAAGACGAGCAAGTGCCAAATAGGGCAGGGTTCTGTGGTGTACTTAGGACCCAGGTGGGGAATGGCCAGGTGGCACTCCTACAACCTAAGATTGACACAATTCTGGCTTGGGAGCCTCCCAAGACCCAGACTGAAGTGAGAGCCTTTTTAGGTCTTACAGGATTTTAAAGGAGGTTTGTTAAGGGATATGGTACCATTGATTTTTTTTTGTTTTTTGTTCTCAATATATTTATTCAAATAATAGTAGTCTTGCAAATGGAGAATGAGCTGCAACAGTAACGCAGATGAAACAAAGCAATGTTGTCAGCATTAGAAACATAGTGAAGTGAATAAGCAATCCAACCGTGACAAAAGATGTCTAGATATTGCTACTCACCACTAACATTATATGAGAGCATAGTGAGTATACCTTCTGCCTTCTCCCAGTCTAAGAGAATAGCCTTAGCCCCCATATCTGGAGAACAAAGGGCCTGATTTAGAGCCCGGCAGAGAGGCCACCACGCCACAAATGCGATGCGTATCCCACCCATCGCATAAAAAGCTCCATAGGCCATAATGGAATCGCAATACGGAGGACGGAATATCCACCACACTCCCGACAGGGCAACCCCCTCCCCCAAGCTCCCACTCAGGCCCTGAATCAGGAATCAGCCTGTAGTGTAGATGGCAATCTTCTCTGCAAACTGGAAGAACAGTACCAGCAGAACTGCTTGTCAAACACAGCATTCTTCCCAAGACAGTCACGACTGGAGTGCACCCTCTGACCCCCCCAGGGTCAAGGCATTGTTTATATAATCAAAACCACACTGTATTTGATGGACAGCTTTGATGCAATGATATGCCTAGATGATAGAATCTTGTACTGCATTCCTAGTCTTTACAGAATGTGAAGATTACATGTTGAGAAAAAAATAACTAGAAACCAACAGCATGTAAAATGCATTCATAGAATAATATCAAGCAAGCGTAAATGTGTAAAATGTCACTGCTAAAAGTGATATCAGTTAAAATGTGCAAATATTAGACAAATCTAAAATGTAGAACCAACGTGGGCTTAAGAAGGCCTCACTACAGTCGTAATATGAAGAGCTGTGCTGGCTCAGAGCTTAGCGGTGTGCCTGTTTTTTTTTTTTGTTTTTTTTTTGCATGCGTGGTGTCTAAGGTTCAAACATATAACTTGAAAACTTTTGAGTTCAGAAGTGTAAACCAAAATGACAGGGGCCCCTTGCAGAATGTTAAAAGGGGCCCTGGGTCTTCCATATCTGACTGAATAGGGTCTCCCTGAAGGGTTGGTGAGAACCCTGAAGGTTTAGTGACCCCAAGCGCTGCAGGGGGCTTCGTTACACCCCTGGAGTTTATTGCATGAGCCTTAGTACAAACGCTCTTCACTGTTTCCGACTTGTGCTGTCTACATTCCTTGCAATTATTGTGAGAATTTTTGAGTTACAGGCATTAAAGCTTTTTTTTTTTTTTACTTTATTTATGCAAACAAATGAAGCAGTACAATACAATCATGCAATTGCAGACAAATACAATCCGAGATGACAGAGAGGTGGTCATTACAACCCTGGCGGACGGTGTTAAAGTGGCGGTAAGACCGCCAACAGGTCGGCGACATTTTTTTGCAATTACGACCGTGGCGGAAACCGCCAACTAAGACAGCCACTTTAACACTCCGACCGCCACGGTAGTACAAACAAACAGCACGGCGGTCACTGCCAACAGACAGGTGGAGGACAATGTACCGCCCACACTATTATGACAGGGCAATCCGCCACCTTTTCCGGGGTGGATTCACCGCGGATAAAAACACTGTGGAAACAGGAATCCCGAAGGAAAAACGCTCACCTCTACACACCCCACAAGGAACGAGGACGCCATGGATCCGGAACTCAAAATTCTCCCTGCAATAGTCTTCCTGCTCCTCTACCAGGAGCACGAACGCCGGCGGCGAAGACCACGGTGAGTACTGCACCTATGACGGAGGGGAGAGGGGAGGGAAAAAACAGTAACACACACACGCAACACCCCCACCCCCACCCTCACCCACTACAACACACACACTAATGCAAATCAATACATCACAGTTACACCCCACAACCCCTTCCGGAAGAATGCAAAGACAATAGAAAATGAGTGTAACCATTGTAATATATTAAAAGCAAGTAGGCAGAAATATATATATATATATATATACCATGTACAAAAAATATATAAAAGCATAGTAGTCCAGGTAGTGCTCTAATAAAGTCAGTGGAACACTGGGACCACACGGTATGGGTGAGGCCCACACAAGATCCCTGACCATGACAGAGAGAACACTGCAGGGGCATCAGAGAGCAACTAAGCAGGCACCTCAGAGGGAGGGAAAGGGGGGGCACCTCAGCCGCTTGAGTGCACAACGCCAAATCCACGAGGGGGCCACATGCCCACTGTTACATCCTGGGGAGTGCAAAGCCACAGTCTCTCAAGTCTCTACAGTGGGTGGGTTGCCCACTGTTCAATCCTGGGGAGTGCAAAGCCACAGTCTCTCAAGTCTCTACAGTGGGTGGTTTGCCCACTGTTCAATCCTGGGGAGTGCAAAGCCACAGTCTCTCAAGTCTCTACAGTGGGTGGTTTGCCCACTGTTCAATCCTGGGGAGTGCAAAGCCACAGTCTCTCAAGTCTCTACAGTGGGTGACATGCCCACTGTTCAATCCTGGGGAGTGCAAAGCCACAGTCTCTCAAGTCTCTACAGTGGGGTAGTTTGCCCACTGTTCAATCCTGGGGAGTGCAAAGCCACAGTCTAACAAGTCTCTACAGTGGGTGACATGCCCACTGTTCAATCCTGGGGAGTGCAAAGCCACAGTCTCTCAAGTGGATAACAGTCTCCACAGGTTTCTGGAGGGGGCATGGTGCCCAGAGTGCTTCATCCTGCTAAGGACAGAGGTAGTGGATGACAGTCTCCACTGGTTCTGGAGGGGGCATGGTGCGCAGAGTGCTTCATCCTGCTAAGGACAGAGGTAGTGGATGACAGTCTCCACTGGTTCTGGAGGGGGCATGGTGCCCAGAGTGCTAACTCCTGCTAAGGACAGAGGTAGTGGATGAGAGTCTCCAATGGTTCTGGAGGGGGCATGATGCCCAGAGTGCTTCATCCTGCTAAGGACAGAGGTAGTGGATGACAGTCTCCACTGGTTCTGGAGGGGGCATGGTGCCCAGAGTGCTAACTCCTGCTAAGGACAGAGGTAGTGGATGACAGTCTCCACTGGTTCTGGAGGGGCATGGTGCCCAGAGTGCTTCATTCTGCTAAAGACAGAGGTAGTGGATGACAGTCTTCACTGGTTCTGGAGGGGGCATGTTGCCCAGAGTGCATCATTCACCCTGTGATGGACTCAGTTGCGTCAGTGCCCTTGCCGCTCATGGGCCAGCGGTGCTTGAAATGGCGGTGCCCTGTTCAGCGTGCTTGAGATGGCGGTGCCCTGTTCAGCAGTGCTTGAGATGGCGGTGCCCTGTTCAGCGGTGCTTGAGATGGCGGTGCCCTGTTTAGCGGTGCTTGAGATGGCGGTGCCCTGCTCAGCGGTGCTTGAGATGGCAGTGCCCTGTTCAGCAGTGCTTGAGATGGCGGTCTCCATTGCAGGGACTCAGCTGCTGGCGGTCCTTCATGGCCCAGCGGGGCTTGTGCTCGTGGTGGCCTCCTGGGCCGGTGGGCTTGTGCTGGCGGTGGCCTCCTGGGCAGCTGGGCTGGTGCTGGCAGGCCCCTCCTGGGCAGGTGGGCTGGTGCTGGCGGGCCCCTCCTGGGCAGGTGGGCTGGTGCTGGAGGTGGCCTCCTGGGCAGCTGGGCTTGTGCTGGCGGTCCGGTCCTGGGAAGCTGGGCTTGTGCTGGCAGGCCTGTCCTGGGCAGCTGGGCTGGTGCTGGAAGTGGCCTCCTGGGCAGCTGGGCTTGTGCTGACAGGCCTGTCCTGGGCAGCTGGGCTGGTGCTGGAGGTGGCCTCCTGGGCAGCGGGTATGATGGCGGTCTTCTCCGCCGTGCTGCTCTTCCCAGACTTGCCGGTTTCTTGTGGCCCTTCCCAACCTTGGATGGTGTCACAGCTGACTCCACACTCCCACCGGGACCCCTGGAAGCGGCTTTGGTGGCTGGAGTCTTCCCCCACTCCCACCGGGCACCGGCCAACTTCTGATGCTTCACAGGTGGGGGACTGTCTGTGCTGTGGCTCCGTGCCACACTGCCAGTGGCCGGTGCACTCCAGATTCCGGTGACTACAGGCACCACTGGTCCCGGAGATGTTGTGGCTGAGGTGCTAGTTCGGGACCTAGGAGACGGACGGGGTGGGGGAGGTGTGGGAGAGAGGTCAAGCATGGACAGGAAAAGTTTTTGGGACACACTGGGATGAGTAGCTGGAGGGGGTTTGGGAGTGGAGGAAGAGGTGGTGGTTGTAGGAGGTGTTCGTTTGGTGACTTTGGGTGAAGGTGCATGCGCTGGAGGCTGTCGTGATTTGGATGGCTGTTGGGTGGGTGTGTGTCTGCATTAGTGTATCTTGGGAGGGGAAGTCACAGACACACTGGGAGAGGACACAGGGGACGTGTGAATGGTAGTGGGGTGGTGACTGCATGTGAGCGGGGTGTGGTGGTGGGTGTGCTGGAGAGGGACGTAGTGGCTGTAGAGGTAGTGCATGCAGGTGTGAGTGTAGATGAGACAGGGAGGGAGGAGGGAGACGAGGAGGAGGGGGACACAGTGAAGGCAGTGGATGTTGGTGTGTCTGCATGTGTGTGATGCATGCGTGAGTGCCTGTGGGATGTGTGGTGCTTATGTTTGCCTGAGCTTCCCTTGTGTGTTGACGTGTGTGCATGCTGGTCTGTACGTGTGCTTGGGATAGGCTTAGGTACAGGGGATTGGGTCGGGGTGGAGGAAGTTGGAGGGGGGAGGCTAGACACAGGGACAATGGCTGCCATCAGTGCTGAGGCCAGAGTCTGAAAAGCTCACTGAAGGGCCGCCTGACCAGAATGAATGCCCTCCAGGAATGCATTTGTTTGTTGCAACTGCCTTTCTACACCCTGGATGGCATTCAAAATGGTAGACTCCCCAACAGTGAGGGACCTGAGGAGGTCAATGGCCTCCTCACTGAGGGCAGCAGGGGTGACTGGGGCAGGGCCTGAGGTGCCTGGGGCGAAGGTGATGCCCACCCTCCCTGGTGAGTGGGCACGGGGTGAAGGCTGAGGGGCTGCTGGGAGGGTGGTGCTGGAAGGGGGGTGGCGGCTGTACCTGTAGATTGGGGTGGCACAGATGTTGCCGCCACCACAAGGGAGCTCCCATCAGAGGACGAGTCCGTGTCACTGGTGTCAGCTCCTGTCCCTGCCGTGGAGCTCCCCTCGCCCTCCATCCCACTGGTGAAGTCCGAGTCTGTAGTGTGGTCCTCCATGGCCATGTGGGATGCAGCCCCCTGGTGCTCCGGTGCCACTGCTCCTCCGCCTGATGATGCTAATGCACACAAGAACAGGGAGACCACAAAAAGGGGGGAACGACAGAAGAAAGACATGTTGAGTGCATGCATTACTGCTACCGTTGGTGGACACAACAGACACAGAAGCCCCCTGCACTATGCCGCGCTCTTTGGCTCCACTGTTCAATTCCTGAGAAATAACCTACAAGGCTATGGACGACATCTGCACACATAGATGACACAGGGGCATGACTAGGTGTACTTGGCACTCTACAGAGGTGGGGTGGGGTGCCACATGGCCTGCCTTACGGAGGGACCTTGCCTACGGGACTCACCCTGGCCTAGGGGAACCCACAGCCCACCTCCCCCACCAAGACACCTCCACTGCACGCAATGTCAGCAGAATGAGAGTGTACTCACCCCATTGTGGCTGCTGTGATGCCCTCAAGTGCCCATCCAACTCTGGGTAGGCCACCGCCAGGATCCTGAACGTCAGGGGGGGTCATGGTGCGAGGGGCACCCCTCTCACATTGGGAGGCCATCCCCAGCTGAGCCTCCGCCGTCTTCTTGCTCCAGCGGCGAATGTTCTCCCATCTTTTCCAGCAGTGGGTGCTCCGTCTGTGGTAGACTCCCAGGGTCCGGACGTCCTTGGCGATGGCACGCCAAATATCTTTTTTCTGGTGGGCGCTGACCTACATGAAATGTACAGGTGGAAGAGTAAGTAATTACCAACTGCACTGTCAAACTGATTGGCCCCCATCCCTACCCTTGCCATGTGGCACATGCATTCACCGTCTTTCATGCACGCAGCACTCTCCCCCTTCCTTCTTGCATCCAGCCCTCTCCACACAGGCATAGCCCATACAACATGCTCCCTGTGTACTTACCTGTTTGTCTGGAGGACCGTAGAGAAGCGTGTACTGGGGGAGGACCCCATCCATGAGTTTCTCCAACTCCTCCGATGTGAAGGCAGGGGCCTTTTCCCCAGACACTCGAGCCATTGTCTCTGCCAGACTGAGGTCACAGCAGCACTTGCAGTGTAGGTCCTCTCCTGTCGAAGATCAGGTATCGAGTGATTCAACAGATAGAAAATGGCGGTCACGTCCGCGGTGGTGCGTACCGTCACTGCCGGCGTACATCGTCATTGGCTCCTGGGACCCATAGGGTCCAATGTTAACCAATGTAGCATTGCGCCGTGGTCTTCGACCGCCTACCGCGACAGTGTACAACGCCTGCGCCGTTACCTCACATCCCATTGTCCCACTTTAGAGGTCAGGCAGCCGCCATTTCAGGGGCCCACATGGCTTCATTTTCAACTGCGTCACACATACCTAGGCCTAGACTCAACACACATACAGGCCACCTTTTGTGTATGAATGGTGTTCTGGGTAAACTGTGGGTACGTACCTCTGAGTTGTTTGACTCTGTGCTCGCTGTTGTCCTTCATCTGCATCGTCTGCTGCGACATGTGAGGAGATGGCGACATCCTCCGGTGTACCGACTGTTGGTGGACCTGTCGACAATGGAGGAGCGACATGTGATTATCACATACAGGCTTGACCGTGCTACAATCCAGGAACTGTGTACCCAGTTGGAGCCAGACCTGATGTCAGCAATCCGCCATCCCACAGGAATCCCCCCTCAAGTGCAGATGCTGTCAGGGCTCCATTTCCTTGCAAGTGGGTCTTTTCAAACAACAATGGCCATAGAATCAGGGATGTCCCAGCCTATGTTTTCCAACGTTTTGTCCAGCGTGTTGTCTACCCTTCTGAAACACATGCAGAGCTACATCGTTTTACCTCAGGTGGAGGATTTGCCTACAGTGAAAGGTGATTTCTATGCCCTGGGACACATCCCCAACATCATAGGTGCCATTGATGGGACACATGTGGCTATGGTCCCCCCCCCGCAGGAGTGAACAGGTGTGCAGAAACCAGGAAGAGTTATCATTCAGTGAATGTACAGATGGTATGTTTGGCAGACCAGTACATCTGCCATGTGAATGCCATGTTCCCTGGCTCAGTGCATGACGCCTACATCCCGCGGAATAGCAGCATCCCTTATGTGATGGGTCAACTCCAGAGGCACCGTGTGTGGCTATTAGGTGAGCACCTGGAAGCAAGACAGTGGGAATGGTTGTCTAGGTCTGGGGATATCCCTACAGGTTAGTGCATGTCTAACAGTTGTCCCTCGCCATTGGCAGATGACTCTGGTTACCCCAACCTGTCATGGCTACTGACCCCAGTGAGGAATCCCAGGACAAGGGCAGAGGAACGCTACAATGAGGCCCATGGGCGAACTAGGAGGGTGATCGAGCGGACCTTCGGCCTCCTGAAGGCCAGGTTCAGGTGCCTCCATATGACAGGTGGATCCCTATTCTACTCACCAAAGAAGGTGTGCCAGATCATCGTGGCCTGCTGTATGCTTCACAACTTGGCTTTGCGACGACAGGTGACTTTTCTGCAGAAGGATGGTCCAGATGGTGGTGTTGTGGCAGCTGTGGAGCCTGTGCACAGTGAAGACGAGGAAGCAGAGAAGGAAGACATGAACAACAGGGACTCAGTGATCCAGCAATATTTCCAATGAGACACAGGTAAAATACAGACCTGCCTACTACATGTACTTTAACACTACCATCTCTCTACTGTCTGTCGTTTTCACCCAGTGTATGGTCACTGAGTTGTCACTTTCCCTTACGTTTTCACAGATGTGGGTCCCACTGTGTGACATCTGCTTAGATTCCTCATGGACTAGAGCTGTGTGACATAGGTATGTTGACATTACAATTGAAAGAGCATTTTGTCACTGTAATTGCCAATACACTATTTCGAAATCACAGACAGACTCCAGATTGATTTGTGCTTTAAGTGTGTTTATTTAAGTGCTCAATATTGGAGGGGGTAGTGAAATGGTGAGGGGTGATGGCAGAGGAATGTCCATGGCAGAGTCCAGTCTATTAGTCTCACAGGTGCATTGCCCATATGGGCATAGGAAGTGGAGCTGGGGCCGTTTAAGTATGGACAGGGTGACAAAGTGGGACGGTAGGATGATAATCAGGGTGGTCTCATTTCTTGGCGCGGGTCTTGGCATCGTGCTCTGTCTTGTTCCTGGATCTCAGGGACCATCTGCGGGGTGGTTCTCCCTCTGCAGGGGGTGGGGTGCTGGTGTGGTGGTCCTGTGGCGGGGAGTCCTGTCCACTAGTGCCGGCGGAGGTGGTGGGCAGTTCATCGTCCATGCTAGTGTCAGGGGCCCCTTGTAGTGCCACAGTGTCCCTCCTGGTGTTCACAAGTTCCTTCAGCACCCCTACGATGGTGCCCATGGTGGAGCTGATTTTTCTGAGTTCCTCCCTGAAGCCCATATACTGTTCCTCCTGCAGGCGCTGGGTCTTCTGAAACTTGGCCAGTACCGTTGCCATCGTCTCCTGGGAGTGGTGGTAGGCTCCCATGATGGAGGAGATGGCCTTGTGGAGAGCGAGTTCCCTTGGCCTGTCCGCCCCCTGTCTCACACAGCAGCCCTCCCAGTTCCCCTGTGTTCCTGGGCCTCCGTCCCCTGGACCGTGTGCCCACTGCCACTGCCTCCAGGTCCCTGTTGTTGTTGGGGTGGTGGTTTAGCCTGGGTTCCCTGTAGTGGTGGACACACAGCTGATTGACGTGTCCTGGGGACGGAGGTATGGGCCCGCTGGGTGGGTGCTGTGCTGGTGTTTCCAGAGGGGGGAAGGTCTGTGGTGGCCTGTGACTGGGTGAGGGGAACCGACTGTCCAGAGGTCCCCGATGAGCCGGGCTGGTCATCTAGATCCAGTTGGACAGAGCTGCTGTCATCACTGTGGGCCTCTTCTGTTGGTGGTGTGGACATGTGTGGACCCTCCTGTCAGGTGACGTTGGGTAGGGGTCCTGCAGGGGTATAAAAGGATGGTTATTACATCTGTGTGTGTCATGGTGTGCAATGGGTGGGTAACCGTGTACCCCAGTGCTTGCAATCCTGTGTGGGACCTTGTGTGATGATGGTTTAGGGGGTTGTATGGGTATGTGCAGTGGGCATGCTTTAGTGATGGGTGTCCATGCTTTGTTGTTGCATGCAGGGCTTGGTGTTGGGATGGGTGGTTTGTGATGTTGGGACATATGTGAGGAGTTGGAGTGCTGGGGGTGAGAGTGAGGGTGGGGGTATGTGCTGGCATGCAGGTAGGGTGGGGGATGTAATAGTTAAGATTTGACTTACCAGAGTCCATTCCTCCACCTACTCCTGCGAGGCCCTCAGGATGCAGAATCACCAAGACCTGCTCCTCCCATGTTGTTAGTTGTGGGTGAGGAGGTGGGGGTCCGCCGCCAGTCCGCTGAAGCGACAGGTGGTGTCTTGAGATCATGGAACGCACCTTCCCCCGTAGGTCGTTCCACCTCTTCCTGATGTCCTCCCGATTTCTTGGGTGCTGTCCTACTGCGTTGGCCCTGTCCACTATTCGTCGCCATAGCTCCATCTTCCTTGCAATGGAGGTGTGCTGCACCTGTGATCCGAATAGCTGTGGCTCTACCCGGACGATTTCCTCCACCGTGACCCTGAGCTCCTCCTCCGAGAACCTGGGGTGTCTTTGCCGTGCCATGGGGTGGTGTAGGTGATGTGTGGGGTGGAGTGTGTGGTGATAATTGTGATAAGTGTGCTGATATGTAGTGGGGTGTTGTGTAAGGTGCGTGGAAGTTCTGTGGGTGATGGTGTTGTGTGCCTGTGGATGTTGTTGTTCTTGCTGGTGCTGTCTCTCTCTGGCCTTTTTTCGGACTTTTTGGTCATATGGGTTTGTGGGTGATGTGGGTGTGTGTTTCATATTGTATTGGGTGTGTGGGAGTGGTGTGTGTCTGTGTATCAGGTGTATGTATTTCGAATTGTCCAATGTGGCTGTGTTTTGTAAAAGTGTGTGTATTTTGAGTGCTGCAGTGTGTACCGCCAATGTAATACCGCGGTTGAAAGACCGCCGCATGGATTCGTGTGTTGTGATAGTGTGGGCGTATTCCTGTTCGTGTGACGGTGTAGGTTTTGTTTTCGCCAGTTTATCACTGACCTTTGGTGTGGCGGACTTGTGTTGGTGTCTAGATTTTGGTGGATTCCGAACTGTGTGTCATAATAGCTGTGGCGGAATTCCGCGGCCGTGGCGGTGTGTTGGCGGTCTTCTGCACGGCGGTAAGAGGCTTTTACCACCAATGTTTTAATGAGGGCCAGAGTGTCCTCCGAAAGATAGACATCACTCACCAGGGCAGTTCAATGCAGGAACCGGTATCTATATATACTGATAACAGGCACGCCTTACGTTTACATACATCAATAACCATGTCTAGTATATCATTCAGGTTCCTCGCCCTCCGACTCACGCGTCTCCTTTCCAATAAGATATCGCTTGCATACTTCCCAAAACTTTGCGGGTCTATTTGTAGGTGGAAGCAGCTCACTATAATTGTCTGTTTGTATGTTACAATACACCATACCTCTGTGCCATTCCTCCACTGTTGGGTCCGGTCCACGGTCCCACTGCATGGCAACCCCACGTTTAGCCAGCAACAACCCAATTGCCACCAATCTCCGAATCGCTACCAGCAAATGCCTGTCCCATCCCACGAGTGCCATAAACGGTCCAGCATCAATTGGTTCCCCAACTATAGTCTCCAATTCGCCAATAACTGCCTTCCGGAAGCGCTGCACTCTCTCACAGGTCAAGGCCATATGCAGGAAACCAGCCCGCTCCGCCTCACATCTGAGGCAGTTCGCACTGTCAAATAGTCAATATCTATGGAGACGAAGTGGGGTGTAATATATTCTGTTAAGGAATTTGAAATAAATAAGTTGGTGCCTACCATTCAGAGAAATGAAGCATGTCCTTGCACAACAATAACGCCACTGCATATCTGAAATTTGGACACCTAGATCCCTCTGCCACTCTAATCGGGCTTTCGATAACTCGCAGGCCCGCGACTCCTGAATCTGTGCATAGAGGCAGGAAACCAGACGTTGAGGATAACTCCCCTGCAGCACTACAGTGAGTGACAGAACCTCAGGGGGTTCCTGCATGTCTTCACCCAAAATCTGTGCCAACGGGTGCCGCACCCTATAATATTGAAATCAATGCAGAGGGGTCGGCCCAACAGCACTGCTCTGCATCAGCTCCCAGTGTTTCATTATGCCATTCTTGAATAAATCCCCCATAGTGTTAATGCCCAGTTCGTTGAGAGAACGTATCAATTTACGATCACACCAAAGCGGAAACCAGGTGCAACAACTCAACAGCATGTGAGGGGAGTATAACAAAGCCAATCCCTGTCTATGTACGAGCTCATGCCAAGCTCTCGCCACCGAGTCCAGGGAGGCAAATTCTTTATAGCGCCTACTTGGAGTGTGATACAGTTTACACTGCAATGGGACCGGCGAGGCCAGCTCGCTCTCAATTTTAAGGAACAGGACGTCATCTGGCCCATGAAGCCAAGCCTGTGCCACAGCAGCTGGTGCCGCCACACTATAGATCTCCAGATCTGGGGTCCCCAGTCCACCCAGCTCGTACGGCAATGTCAGTGTAAGCCACTGCACCAGGGGTTGCTTGCCCACCCAGGCCAATCTTGAAAGTAATGATCTCAATGCGGTGAAATAGCTTCTGGGCAGCACCAATGGAATATTCTGGAAGAGGAACAGGAAGCGTGGCAATACCACCACTTTCATCAAAGGTACTCGACCGAGCAAGGACAAAGGGAGCTTAATCCACCTCTCCACATCAGCCGCCAATCTCACCATCGCCGTCATGATTGTCGGCCACTACGATCTGAGGATCAGTATGTACTTTAATCCCCAGATACCTAACGACTTAGTCTCCCATCTAAACGGAAAACCCACATCTGCCCTGCTTTGTAACAGGAGTCAGAGGGAACATCATAGACTTCCCCCAGTTAACTCTAAGGCTGGACAGAGCGCCATATCGAACTATTTCTTGGAGCATCGGGGCGGCGTTGCGCCTCGCGTTTTTGATATATAATAAAGTGTCCACAGCGTATGCGGAGACCACAGGCGTATAATTTTGAAATTTGAGGTCGCGGTGTCCATGATATTCCCTCAAGGCACAAGCCAAAGGTTCCGCCACCAGAGCGTATAATAGGGGGGACAGCGGGCATCCCTGTCTGGTGCCCCTGGTGATATCAAATGCCTCCGTTACTATGCTGTTAATGCAGACCCTGGCCCGGGGGTCCTCATACAGAGTGGAAATCAAGCGCAAAAACGCGTCCCCCACACCGAACCGTCACAGCGCAGCCCATAGGAAACCCCACTCTACCGAGTCGAATGCCTTTTCTACATCTAAAAAGACTGCCATTGCCTGTATATCAGGGTTGATGATTTGTATTGTGCCAAATAAGGTGCAAAGGTTCATAGTTAAATTATGGCCGGGGACAAACCCCGCTTGCTCCGGTTTGATCAGAATAGGCAACACCCTCGCCAGTCGGTCCGCTAAAATTCTAGCATATATTTTGACATCTACGTTCAACAGCGATAGCGGTCTATACGAGGAGCATTGTTCAGGGGGCTTCCCTGGTTTAAGCAATGTGATTACCACGGCCTCTCGCATTGACGGAGGCATGCGCCCATCCACTACCATTTCCTCAAACACCTTTTGTAGTTGTGAGAGTAACAAAGGTTGAAATGCTTTATAGAAATATACAGTCAGACCATCGGGGCCAGGAGCCTTACCGTCAGCCATTCCCCTCAAAACCTTCGCTATTTCGCACAGAGCAAATGGTGCCCCCAAGGCCTTTCTATCGGCTTCCGACAGCCTCGGTAACATAATATGGGTGAGATAGTCCCACAGAGCACTAGGATCCGGGTCACCCCTGGTAGTGTATAAGGTTTGATAATATTCCCGGAATCTGGCAGCTATAGATTCGGGGTCACTGATCACGCTGCCATCTGCAGCTACTGTGGTACTAATTAAATTGGCACTGCGACTGGGACGGATTAGGTTCGCCAGGAATCTGCCAGGTCTGTCACCTTCCCCATATACTCGGGCGGTAGCATATTTCCCCAAGTGGCGAATCTCAGAGAGGGGCGTCTCTTGAAACTCCTGCAACTTGGCGTGGAGATGACCTAATGTGTGTAAGTCCACAGTATTACGATGCACTTGCTCTAATTGTGATAGCTCTCCTTCTAATAGATGCAACCACCTCCGTATCGACAAAGTACCCCTGCATGCCTAGACATGGTGATCCCTCTTATGTACACCTTAAACGTTTCCCAGACTGTACTTATTTGGGCCACTGAACCCTATTGAACTGGAAAAACTCACTGATCGCCTTGGCCAACTCCTTGCTGAATACAGAGTCAATCAGTGAATACGGAGGGAACCTTCACGAAAATGACAATGACGGATGCGGGACAGGACTCACCTTCAGCAGAATTGGAACCGGAGAATGGTCTGAATAGGTTCTAGGCCAAGGGGCTTCGGTTGTCACTCTACGTAGAAAGCTGTGGGAGGCCAACCATAAATCTATACATATGTACAAATTGTGAGCAGCCGAATAATGAGTATAGCCTCCTCTCTCTGGGTGCCTATCTCTCCAAACATCCACCAACCCCATATTAGCAGCTATGTCCAATATTGCACGTGCAGCCGCAGCTGGGCTTTGGGCCCTACCACCTGATCTATCCACTACGGGAGTCAGTGTGCAGTTAAAATCACTGCGCCAGAACTGCGGGCGGTCCCCCACAGTTCTGCCCGCACCTCCAGGTCTCGATAGAACTGAGGGTCATCATAATTCGGACCATATATTCCTATTAGTAAAAAGGATAATGCTCTCCCACTACACTGTGCCGCCACATATCGTCCCCCAGGGTCAGTGTCCACCCTCTTAAAGTCAATAGCAGATGCACGAGAGGCCCACAACAGGACTCCCCTGGAATGTGTGGTATAACCAGCAAACAAAAACTGTCCCTACATTCTACGAGGAGTAAGCATAGGGCTATCCGGGGTCAAGTGTGTCTCCTGCAAGACAGCGACGTCCACCTTGTGTCTGAGCAGGTATGCAACAACTTTGCGGATCTTACGTGCATCGTTGAGTCCCCGCACATTCCAGGTGACCAGTCTAAGCCTATGGGGACAGTTCTGCGAATCAGTAGCTGAATAGATTGGAGTCATCTAATACTACTGAGCTGCAATTCTGGATCTGTCTGTATTTTAGCACCCGTCTGCAATCTAACTGCTTCGCAATATACAAAAATTCAAACATTACTGTCCCAACAACTTCCCAAACGCCCACCCCCCTCCCACAATAGGCCATTCCCCAACCTACCCATCTAGTTAGTCCCCCAAAAATCCAACCAACACCCCCCCAATTAGAACAATCCCGAGTAGAACTATAAGTGGAACACACATGTAGGCGGATGTTGCCTCGCCTTCTCAAATGATTCTGATGTGCCGGCTACCTATACATGCAACCAACAGACCACCTCTATTTCGTGGATCATGGGAAACTGAAAAACTAGAGCGTATGTGGCAGACTGCTGCCCGTAAAAGGCACCAAAACTATTATAATAACTAAGATCCCAATACAATAGGACTATGACAGTGGTTAACCCACATTTCACCGAATTAGTGTCCTAAACAGATCTCTACAGCAATAATCATATAATCAACCCCTCAACACTGACTACTTAATCAGCGGCATCAGCTACTGGAATGTTCCTCTTATCTGCAAGCTTACGATTCACAAATTGTTCCAGTTTTTTGTGGTCAGTGAAAAATATTGTGCTTCCATCAACGTCCACTCTCAATTTGGCTGGGTATAGCATTCTGTAGTCTAGATGTAGAGTCCTCAGTTGCTTTTTCCCTGCTAGGAATTGCTTTCTCACCTCCTGTATCTGCAGCGTGAAGTCCGGGTACAGTGAGAGGGTCATCCCCTCATATTGCAGAGTTTTTAGCTCCCGGGCCCGGCGCAGTGGGGCGTCACGATCCCTATAGTTCAGCAGTCTCGCTATCACTGTACGAGGAGGGGCCCCCTGAGGCGGGCGGGTCGCCAGCGATCTGTGTGCTCGCTCCACTACAAAAATTGTTGAGAAAGTATCACGACACAGTAGCTGCACTAGCAGGTTTCCAATGAAACTTTCCATATTTGTAATCAATGTGGATTCCGCTATTCCCACGATGCGAAGGTTATTCCTCCAGGAGCGGGATTCTCAGTCACCCATCTTGTGTCGGAGGGTGCCCAGCTCTGTATTAAGCTTTAGTTGTCCAAGTGCTGTCTGTCCATCTTCCACAGTAGACACTCTCCTTTCCGTTTGATCCAAACGCTCCACCTGCTTATCCAGGCGCTCCAACATTCTATCCATTCCATACGAGAGAGAATCGATTTTACCGTCTATCTGAGTTAAGCTGTGTTGCATAGCTGCGAAAATATGCCACAAGTCTTGATCCTCAGGAGTAGGGACCTCTGGGGTCTTCTCTGACTCAGTCTCTGTGCCATCCCCCGCAGGGCTGTTCGTTTTACGTCATTCAAAATGCAATTTAGCCTGGTCTTTATCCGACTTCCCCATGGCGCAGCCTGCCAGTCTCACCTTATGCAGCAAGTTCACTAATCACTGCAAAACCAGTAAAGGGGTTATATCAGTGCTGCGAGCACAGCAGCCACACAGTAGCCAAGGGTGATCCTGCAGAGTCACAACTCGCCAAACAGGGCGCCCAGATCGAACTGCGCCCAAGCGAATCCGAGTGGCAATATAACGGGTGCTCCTTCACCGCCACTTGTGCGCCCAATGTCCGTCTCGGGGTCGGGAGCAAGCAGGTGAACCCCAGGGCCCGCACACACAGGGGCCAAATCAAACCAAAGTCAAAAGTGTCTCCAGAGCCACCTCTGAAAAATGCTGCAACTCTTCTCACGGTCAGAGCGCACACGTATCTCAGCACGCCAGGACACTCTGGGGGTCATTCTGACCTCGGCGGTAAAAGGCCCTTACCGCCGGTCAGAAGACCGCCATAACACCGCCGCGGCCGCGGTTAACCGCCACGGTCATTCTGACCCACAACAGCCAAACCTCCAAAAATCCGTCCTCCACTGCAGCCCGCCACATCAGCGGGCAGCGAGAAACTGGAGATGACCAAACCTCCACCATCACGCCAACAGAAATACGCCCATGCCATTACGACCCACGAATCCACACGGCGGTCATTCAAACGCGGTATTCCATTGGCGCTACACACCGCCGCGGTCAGAATACACACACAGCACCAAAACACAGCCACATTGGACAATTTGAAATACACACACCTGATACACATACACACACCACTCCCACACAATCAACCAACTATAAAACACACACCCACATCACCCACAAACCCCTGCGACCATAATTACTGAGAGAAGGAGAGAGAGACACAGCAGACAATCCATAGCAAGACACACTGAGGCACACTACACCATCACACACACCACATAGTAGCACAAAGCACCACTCACCAACATACTTATCATCACATACACCACCCCACACCTCACCCACACCACCCCATGGCACCCCAAAGGCACCCACGCTTTTCGGACCAAGAACTCCGGGTCATGGTGGAGGAAATCCTAAGAGTGGAACCCCAGCTCTTCGGCTCGCAGGTGCAGCACACCAGTATAGCTAGGAAGGCGGAGCTATGGCAGCGGATCGTGGACAGGGTCAACGCGGTGGGACAGCATCCCAGGAATAGGGAGGACATCCGCAAAAGATGGAACGACCTACGGGGGAAGGTCCGATCGATGGTCTCCAGGCACAACATCGCGGTCCAGAAGACTGGCGGCAGACCCCCACCCACCCCTCTCGAATTCACATCGTGGGAGCAAGAGGTCTTGAACATCCTGCATCCTCAGGGCCTCGCAGGAGTAGCCGGAGGAATGGACTCTGGTAAGTCCAATCTCAACTACTATATCCCCCCCAACCCACCAGCATGCCAACCCACACCCCCACCCTCACCCCCAACCCCCCAGCACACATCCTCCCTGACAATGTCTCACCAGCACAACCCACCCATCCCAACACCAACTCCTGCATGCCAACACAAATCATGGGCACCCATCACCTAAGCATGACCACTGCACTAACCCCCCCCCCCACTAACAACCCTCACAACACCTCCCTCAAGGGAATGCCTGCACTGGGGGACAAGGGCACCCATAACACGCACGCTATTGCACACACAGAAACAATAACCAAACTCTCTTACCCCATGCAGGACCCGAACGACAACACACCAGCCAGGAGGGTCCAGAAGTGTCCATCCCACCACCGGAACAGGCCCACACTGAGGATAGCAGCTCTGTCGACAGTGAACCTGATGACCAGCACGGACCATCGGGGACCTCTGGGCAGACGGTTCCCCTCAGGCAGCCACAGGCCACACCAGACCCGACCCCCTCTGCCAACACCAGCACAGCTCCCACCCAGCGGGCCCATGCCTCTGTCTCTAGGACAGCTCAATCAGCGGTGTGTCTGCCACTACAGGGCACCCAGGCTAACCCAACACCCCAACAACAACAGGGACCTGGGGGCAGTGGTAGCGGGCACACCGTCCAGGGGACAGAGGCCGGGGGAAACCGGGCAGCTCGGAGGGCTGCTGTGCGACAGGGGGGGGAGGAGAGGCCCAGGGAACCCACTCTCCAAGAGGCCCTCACCACCCTCATGGGGGCATACCACCACTCCCAAGAAACGATGGCGACGGTACTGGCCAGGTTCACTGAGATCCAGGCACAGCAGGAGGAACGCTACATGGGGTTCAGGGAGGAGCTGAGAATCATCGTGACCGCAATGGGGACCATCGTCCTGGCCCTCCACAGGATAGAGGACGCGTTGCGGGACCATGATGCACCACACAGGGCCCCTGTCACTAGCCCGGACCAGGAACAGCCTACCACCTCCGCCGGTGCTAGTGGACAGGAGGTCCCAACACCTCAACAGCCCCCCAGAACCCCACCTCCTGCTGAAGAACAACCACCCGTAAGAGGAGCCTGAGATAAAAAAAAAAGACAGAGTAGGATGTCAAGACCCCCGCCAGCAGGACATACCCCCTCAAGTCTTCCCACTGTCCCACATTGCCACTCTGTCCAGCCATGAACTGCCTATGCTCCATCCTTCCACAGGCAAAAGGACAATGCACCTGTGAGACTGAGAACTGGACTCTGCCATGGATATTCCTCCACCCCCACCCATCACCCTTAGAATCACATGTACCGATATCTAGCACTGTAAATAAATCACATTTTGCACACAAATCTGTTTTGAGTCATGCTGTATTATTAACAAATGTATTACATATTACTGTTCAATTTCTGTTCTGTCAATTAGTCATGACAACATACCAATGTCAATACGCTGTATTTCATGGGCGAACCAAGCAGAAGTCAGGTACTGAGTCAGACAGCACTGAGAAGGGAAGGGAAAGGCAAAAATTAATGAAAAACATCTGTGGGGAACTACAGAAAGTACAGATGCAGGAGGCTATAAGCAATTGTGAAATGGCGTGGGTGATTCTTACCTGTGTGTTACTGGAAATACTGTTGTATCACTCTGTCCCTATTGTCTGTGTCGTCCTCAGAGTCTTCCTCCTCTTCACTCTCCACAGGCTCCACGGCTTCTACAACACCACCATCTGGACCATCCTTCTGCAGGAAAGGCACCTGGCGTCGCAAAGCCAGGTTGTGGAGCATACAGCACGCCACGATGATATGGCACACCTTCTTTGGTGAGTACATTAGGGATCCACCTGTCATATGCAGGCACCTAAACCTGGCCTTCAGGAGCCCAAAGGTTCGCTCAATCACCCTCCTAGTACGCCCATGGGCCTCATTGTACCGTTCCTCTGCCCTGGTCCTGGGATTCCTCACTGGGGTCAATAGCCACGGCAGGTTGGGGTAACCAGAGTCACCTATTAGCCACACACGCTGTCTCTGTAGCTGTTCCATCACATAGGGAATGCTGCTATTTCGCATAACATACGCGTCATGCACTGACCCTGGGAACTTGGCATTTACATGGGAGATGTACTGGTCAGCCAAACAGACCACCTGGATATTCATTGAATGGTAATTCTTCCTGTTCCTGTACACCTGTTCAGCGTCATTTGGGGGGACTAAAGCCACATGGGTCCCATCAATTGCACCAATGATGTTGGGGATGTGTCCAAGGGCATAGAAATCAGCTTTCACTGTAGGCAAATCACCCTCCTCTGGGAAAATGATGTAGCTCCGCATGAGTTTCATCAGGGCAGACAACACTCTGGATAAGATCTTGGAAAACATAGGCTGAGACATCCCAGATGACATGGCCACTGTTGTCTGGAATGAGCCAGTTGCAAAGAATTGGAGGACAGACAGAACCTGCACTAGAGGGGGAATTCCTGTGGGTTGGCGGATGGGGGACATCAGGGCTGGCTCCAGCTGGGCACACAGTTCATGGATGGAGGCTCGGTCAAGTCGGTATCGTAGTATTATGTTGCATTCTTCCATTGTGGACAGGTCCACCAGCGGCCGGTACACGCGAGGATTCCTCTTCTCATCGCTAGTCCCAGCGGACGGTGCCTAGGAAGGAGAATATGGAGTACAGAGTCAATCCACTCACAGGTACGTACAACACAGCTTGCACAGTACAGGTAAATGTATGGTTTGATATGTTTGTATGTGTGCCATTGCAAGGCCTAGGCCTGTGTGACGCATTAGAAATTAAGCCATGTGGGCCCTTGAAATGGCCGATGCCTGACCTGTGAAGTGGGACAATGGGATGTGAGGTCACTGCGCTGGCGGGGCACACCGTGGCGGTAGGCGGTCGAAGACCGCTGTGCGAAGACGCATTGGTTAACATTGAAGCCTATGGGTTTCAGGAGCCAATGATGATGTGCGCCGGCGGTCGCGGGACGCACCGCCGCGGTACGCACCGCCGCGGGCGTGACCGCCATTTTCTATCTGCTCAATCATTCGAGACCTGATCATCCACAGGAGAGGACCTATACTGCAAGTGCTGCTGTGAACTCGGTCTGGAAGTGACAATGGCTGCTGCTACTGGTGAAAGGGCCCCCGCCTTCAGTTCAGAAGAGTTGGAGAAGCTCGTGGACGGGGTCCTCCCCCAGTATGCGCTACTCTACGGTCCTCCAGACCAACAGGTGAGTACACTCAGTGCACATTGAATGGGTTATGCCTGTGTGGAGGGGGGGGGGGTGTAAGTTGGTGGGGTGTGGAGGGAATGAGGAGTGCAACGCACGACAGATGAGAGAATGGGAACCATGACAAGGTTGGGGAGGGGGGGGCATGTACTCCAAACATGCAGATATGTGACGGTTTCTCTTTCCCACCCTGTACATGTCAAACAGGTGAGCGCCCACCAGAAAATCGATATTTGGCGTGCCATCGCCAAGGAAGTCCGGAACTTGGGGGTCTACAACAGACGGGGCACCCACTGCCGCAAGAGGTGGGAGGACATCCGCCGCGGAACGAGGAAGACCGCAGAAACACTGCTGGGGATGGCCTCCCGACCTAGGAGGGGTGCCAGTCGCACCATGACCCCCCTGATGTCCCGGATCCTGGCGGTGGCCTACCCTAATTTGGATGGGCGCTTGAGGACAGCACAGCAGACACAAGGGGGTGAGTATCCGCACATTCTCCTATCTGTATGCGCATTGGAGGCGTCTGGGTGGGGGAGGAGGGCTGTGGGTGACATTAGGCCAGGGCGCTCTCTGTAGTGTAGTCCGCTCCCTTAGGCATGGCCTGTGCCCCCGCCCCCCACCTCTGTAGGGTGCCAAGTGCAGCTACCCATGCTCCAGCATCACACATGTGCGCGTGTGTTGTCCCTAGACCTGTTTGCCTAGTCAGAAGTACTGAGTAGTGTACCCCAAGTTCGCGACTTAGTGCACGAGGCACCTGTGTCTGTCCTCTCCGCAAAGGGTATTGCTAAGGCATGCACTCAACTTTGTTTCATTTCTCCCCCCACCCTAAATCTTTGTCTTCTTGTGTTTTAGCATCATCAGGCGGAGGAGATTTGGCGTCGGAGCAGGAGGGAGCTGCAGGTCACCAGGCCCCGGTGGGCACTGACACAGACACCGAGGGCACCAGTGATCCGGAGGGCGAGGGGAGCACCACAACGGGGGCCGGTGGAGACACCAGCGACACGGACACGTCCTCGTTTGGGAGCTCCCTAGCGGTGGCGGCACCATCTGTGCCCCCCGCAACAACAGGTACAGCCGCCATCCAGCGCACCAGCACCGCCCTCCCAGCAGCCCCTCAGTCTTCGCTCCGTGGCCGCTCGGCCAGGAAGGCGCGCGTCTCCTTCGCCCCAGGCACCTCAGCCCCTGCCTCTGTTACCCCTGCTGCCCTCAGTGCGGAGCTCATTGACCTGGTGAGGACGGTCATTGTTGGGCAGACTACCCTTCTGAATGCCATCCAGGGGGTGGAAAGGGAGGTGCATCAGAGCAATGCCTACCTGGAGGGCATTCATTCGGGTCAGGCTGCCCATCAACGAGCGTTCACTGCTCTGGCCTCAGCACTGACAGCAGCCATTGTCCCTGTCTCCAGTCTCCCTCTTCTATCTGCCTCCACCCTTTCTCTGTCTCCTGTACCTCAACCTATCCCATCCACACCATCAGACCAGCCTGCACACACCTCAACACCCAAGGCCAGCTCATCCAAACATAAGCACCACAGAAAACACAAGCATTCACCCAAGCAACACACAGATGCAGACATATCAACAGTCACTACCACCTCTGTGTCCCCGTCCTCCTCGTCTCCCTCCTCCCTCCCTGTGACGTCTACACTCACACCTGCATGCACCCCAACATCAGCCAGTTCTTCCACCACCAGCAAACCCTCCACTACAGTCCGCACACCTGCAGTCACCACCCCCACTGGCATTTACACGTCCCCTGTGTCCTCTCCCACTGTGTCTGTCACCCCCTCTTCCAAGACACATAAACGCAGGCAGACACCCAAACAACAGCCAACCACCTCACCACAGCCTACGTCCCAGTCACCTGCACCCAAGGACAGCACACCTGGCTCTCATACAACCACATCCTCTTCCTCCACTTCTCTCACCACTACTCCTACCCCTTACCTTGGTCCCAAGAAAAATTACCTCTCCAGTTTTGACCTCTTTCCCTCCCCCGACCCACCCCCTCCAAATGGGAAAAGTCCCAAGGGCACCTCAGCCACCACCAGCCCAACTTCTACAGTGCAAGTGGTGCATGGCATGTGGAGTCCACCCTTTGGTGGCAGTAACACTTCGATGAGCAGCAAGGGGACAGCCAGCACCCCCCCAGGCAAGAGGACCCGGAAATTGAAGGGCCGCCGTGAGCGGACAGAGACGGCTGCCCCCAAGGAGGTGACTCCGGCCACTTCACCGGCCACAGCAGCCAGGGGAGGCAAGGGCCCGAGAGCCCCATCTAAGGAGCGGAAGGACAGCAGGGCGGAGAGGACAACCACCAGGAGCGCGGAGCAGGAGGGCCCCACAAGCCCCATCCCGGCTGCAAGCGACGACACCAAAGGGCCCAGGACTCACTCCCCGAAGGGGCCTGACACAGCACGGTCGGAGGGCGAGTGAGCAGGGTGTCCAGGCCAGGTATGACTCCCTTGACATACTGCAAGAGCACTGCTGAACAGGGCCCCGCCGTGAAGACAAGTACCGCTGAACAGGGCCCCGCCGTGAAGACAGGTACCGCTGAACAGGGCCCCGCCGTGAAGACAGGTACCGCTGAACAGGGCCCCGCCGTGAAGACAGGTACCGCTGAACAGGGCCCCGCCGTGAAGACAGGTACCGCTGAACAGGGCCCCGCCGTGCAGAAGAGCACTGCTGAACAGGGCCCCGCCGTGCAGAAGAGCACCGCTGAACAGGGCCCCGCCGTGAAGACAGGTACCGCTGAACAGGGCCCCGCCGTGAAGACAGGTACTGCTGAACAGGGCCCCGCCGTGCAGAAGAGCACCGCTGAACAGGGCCCCGCCGTGAAGACAGGTACCGCTGAACAGGGCCCCGCCGTGAAGACAGGTACCGCTGAACAGGGCCCCGCCGTGCAGAAGAGCACCGCTGAACAGGGCCCCGCCGTGAAGACAGGTACCGCTGAACAGGGCCCCGCCGTCTCAAGCACCGCTCCGCTGGGCCCTTCCTGTCAAGCACCGCTCCGCTGGGCCCTTCCTGTCAAGCACCGCTGGGCCCTTCCTCTCAAGCACCGCTCCGCTGGACATCGCCATGTCATGCACCGCTGCGCTGGGTCCCGCCGTCTCAGGCACTGTTTCTGGTTCACTGTGCCCACCATGCCTCCTCCTTGACCAGTGGACTCTGTAATCCACCTGAGAGACTGTGGCTTTGCACTCCCCAGGATGGCACAGTGGGCAATCCACCCACTGTAGAGACTTGAGAGACTGTGGCTTTGCACTCCCCAGGATGGTCCAGTGGGCAATCCACCCACTGTAGAGACATTGAGAGACTGTGGCTTTGCACTCCCCAGGATGGTACAGTGGGCAACCCACCCACTGTAGAGACATTGAGAGACTGTGGCTTTGCACTCCCCAGGATGGTACAGTGGGCAACCCACCCACTGTAGAGACATTGAGAGACTGTGGCTTTGCACTCCCCAGGATGGTCCAGTGGGCAACCCACCCACTGCAGAGACTTGAGAGACTGTGGCTTTGCACTCCCCAGGATGGTACAGTGGGCATGGTGGCTCCTCGTGGATCTGGCGTCGTGGACTCATGTGGCTGTAGTGGCCCCCCCTTCCCTTCCCCCTGAGGTGCCTGTAGTTTTGACATCAGATGCCCCTGCAGTGTTCTCTCCAAAGGACTCAGGTCTCGTGTGTGGGCTTTGCCCTTGTTTCGCAGAACCTTGGCCCACGGACATGTTAGATTCGTAGGATGTGCAGGACTTGTTACTTCAGTGATACACTGATGTGTATATCTTTTTGTTTTTTGTAAATATTTTTCACGGTTGCTCAATTATTTCCAGGTGCTTTTTTTGTACATGAAAATGTATTCCAAATTTGGTTGTGTCATTGTATTTTTAAAGGGTCTTTGTGTGGTGTCACTGTGACTTCCTGCTCTGCATTGGTGTGTACATATTGGGGGGGTCGCATATGTGTATGCCCGTAACCTTTCTTCCTCCCCCCTCCCGTGTGTCGTAGGTGCAGTACTCACCGTTGACGTCTGCGCCGGAGTTCGTACTCGTGGTAGATGAGCAGGTAGACGAGAGCAGGTATGATGTTCAATTCGGGTTCCATGCTGTCCGGATTCCGCGTGGAGTGTCTCGAGGTGAGCGTTTTCCATTGGAAATGTCTGTTTCCGCCGTGTTTTTATCGGCGGGACTCCCGCCCCGGAAAAGGTGGCGGATTGGTGGGTCGTGATAGGGTGGGCGGTACATTGTCTGCCGCCTGGCTGTTGGCGGTGACCGCCGCGCTGTTTGTTTGTTCCGCCGTGGCGGTCGGAGTGTTAATGCGGCGGGCTGTGTTGGCGGTTCCCGCCAGGGTCAGAATTGCATTTTTTTGTCCGCCGGCCTGTTGGCGGGTTGGCTGCTGCTTTATCACCGACCGCCAGGGTCAGAATGACCCCCTCTGTCTCTGTACCTTCAGCATGCAGGGCCTCAGCGTCCAGATCAATCTGGCTGGCGCCCCACCACAAGGTCCATGACGCGGCCTTCTCGTGTCACTCTGCGCAGCAGACCACACCGCGGCGCCCCGACCCACATGGGCGACCGATCTCAGAAAACACCGCTGCCCCGGCACCTGGCTCCTCGGGCACCTCTGGCCGCACCACACCCGCTGGTCCCGGATCTTGGCAGTCCCCCTCTCAGGCCACCGCCGGTTCTCCCCCACGGCCCGCGTGCGAGTACGTCTCAGCACAGACAAGTTCTACCCAGGCTGGTCCCGCCTGGCTTCGCCTCACGCATCCAGCGATCTTGCTCGGCTCCGACAAACCTCTCGGGCCGCCGTTTAAAGCGCTCAATGGACGCAAGCACTCCTCCAACCTTTCAGGCAGCGGAAGTTACCAGGAGATACCCGTGGTATCAAATGTAGTCTGTAGTATTTTGGACGGATCGTGCAGTAGCCGGCGGAGCTTCACTACAGTGCAGCCATCTTGCGGCTGGGCAAGCTCCGCCCCCCCATATGATACCATTGTTACCCCCTTAACTGAGTTGACTTCGAAGAAGCAACCCAGGAAAGTGATCTGTTCAGAGGCTTGCCAGAACGCTTTTGATGCCCTGAAGGCTGCCATGTGCACAGCACCTGTGCTGAAGGCACCTGACTACTCCAAGGAGTTTGTTGTTCAAACAGACGCCTCAGAGCATGGTATTGGAGCAGTACTCTCACAGCTTAATGAAGAGGGCCTAGATTAACCTGTAGCCTTCATTAGCAGGAGGTTACTACCCAGGGAACGTAGGTGGAGTGCCATAGAACGTGAAGCGTTTGCTGTGGTCTGGGCAATGAAGAAGCTAGGACCCCACTTTTTTGGGACTCACTTCCGAGTTCAGATCGACCACAAGCCCCTCAGATGGTTAATGCAGATGAGGGGTGAGAATCCAAAACTGTTGAGGTGGTCAATTTCCCGACAGGGGATGGACTTTATGGTGGAACACCGTCCAGGTTCAGAACACGCCAATGCTGATGGTCTGTCCAGGTTCTTCCGCCTTAGTGATGAGAACTCCCATGAGGTTGGGTAGTTGCTCCCCACTTTCAGCTGGGGGGGACATGTGTTAGACTTTTAATCCTTGGCGTGGTCTCCCTTAACTTTCTGCCTCTGTTCCCCAGGTTGTTTATGTGTGCTGGACTCTGATTTTGCTATTTTTGTTACTCTGGGCACTTTACCACTGCTAACCAGTGCTAAAGTGCAAGTGCTCCTTTACAAAATGTGTTTGTAATGGGCTAATCCATAATGGGCATATTTGATTTAGTAGTAAGTCACTAGAGGTGCCAGGGCCTATAAATCAAATGCTACTAGTGGGCCTGCAGCAATAGTCGTACCACCTTCCTAAGTAGCTCTGCATTCACGTCTCAGACCTGCCACTGCAGTGTCTGTGTTTGCAGTTTTTAACTGTAAATTCGACTTGGCAAGTGTACCCACTTGCCAGGCTTAAACCTTCTCTTTTCTTACATGTAAGGCACCCCTAAGGTAGGCCCTAGGTAGCCCCAAGGGCAGGGTGCAGTGTATGGTTAAAGTAGGACATTTGGGTGGTCATTACAACCCTGGCGGACGGTGTTAAAGATGCGGTAATACAGTTAGACGGACAAAAAAAGGGAATTATGACCCTGGCGGAAACCGCCAACAAAGACAGCCACTTTAACACACCGCCCGCCACGGCGGTACAGACAAGCAGCGCGGCGGTCACCGCCAACAGACAGGCAGGAGACAATGTACCGCCCACAGTATCACAACAGGCCAATCCACCACCTTTTCCTGGGCGGATTCACCGTGGATAAAAACACGGCGGAAAGAGCTTTTGCTATGGGAAAACGCTCACCTTCTACACATCCCACGGGGAACGACGACTCCATGGAGCCGGAACTCCAAATACTACCTGCCCTTGTCTTTCTGCTCCTTCACGACCAACAGCGACGTAGGCGCAGAAGATACCGGTGATTACTGCACCTACGACACGGGGGAGGGAGGAGGCAAAAGTTACGGGGACACCCACCAAACACCCCCACCACCACCCTCGAATAGTACAACATACACACCAATGCAGTCACAAAAAGAACAGTAACAACCCACAATCCCCCCGGAAGAATGCAAAGACAATGCGAATTTCGGGCAAACATTATAATGTGCCAATATACATGTCATACAAAAATATAAAAATATATGTATTCCAAAATCACTCATATTTACATAAATAATCCGAGAAGTATCACAGATATGTACACAACAATGTCCGTGCACAAACAGTCCAAAAATGCATGGGCGAGGCCCACAATAGATACCTGACCAAAATCCAAGAGAACACTGCCGGGGCATCAGATAGAAACACTACAGGCACCTCAGGGGGAAGGGAAGGGGGGGCACCTCAGCCAGATGAATGCAAAGACAGATCCACGACGGGGCTCCATGCCCATTGATGTATCCTGGGGAGTGCAAAGCCACAGTCTCTCAAGTCTCTACAGTGGGTGGCTTGCCCACTGTTCAGTCTCTCAAGTCTCTACAGTGGGTGGCTTGCCCACTGTTCAATCCTGGGGAGTGCAAAGCCACAGTCTCTCAAGTCTCTACAGTGGGTGGCTTGCCCACTGTACAATCCTGGGGAGTGCAAAGCCACAGTCTCTCAAGTCTATACAGTGGGTGGCTTGCCCACTGTACCATCCTGGGGAGTGCAAAGCCACAGTCTCTCAAGTCGATGCAGGTCCATACTGGTACTGGGGGGTGACTGGTGCCCAGACTGGATGAGTCTCCCCGTGAAAGGTAGTGTCCTGTCACTGTCCCAGCTGCACATGGGATAAGGATGCCTGATGTGGTGGGCCATTCATTCCTACCCAGTGCATTGCCCTGTTCAGCGGTATTTTGCCATGGCGGTGTCTGGACTGTTCAGCGGTGCTTTGCCATGGCGGTTCTGGACTGTTCAGTGGTGCTTTGCCATGGCGGTCTTTGCCCTGTTCAGCGGTGCTTTGCCATGGTGGTTCTGGACTGTTCAGCAGTGCTTTGCCATGGCAGTCTTTGCCCTCTTCAGCGGTGCTTTGCCATGACGGTTCTGGACTGTTCAGCGGTGCTTTGACATGGCGGTCTTTGCCCTATTCAGCGGTGCTTTGCCATGGCGGTCTTTGCCCTGTTCAGCGGTGCTTTGCCATGGCGGTTCTGGACTGTTCAGCGGTGCTTTGCCATGGCGGTCTTTGCCCTGTTCAGCGGTTCTTTGCCATGGCGGTTCTGGACTGTTCAGCGGTGCTTTGCCATGGCGATCTTTGCCCTGTTCAGCGGTGCTTTGCCATGGCGGTTCTGGACTGTTCAGCGGTGCTTTGACATGGCTGTCTTTGCCCTGTTCAGCGGTGCTTTGCCATGGCGGTTCTGGACTGTTCAGAGGTGCTTTGACATGGCGGTCTTTGCCCTGTTCACCCTGTGCTTTGCCATGGCGGTTCTAGACTGTTCAGCGGTGCTTTGCCATGGCGGTTCTGGACTGTTCAGCGGTGCTTTGACATGGCAGTTCTGATACGGACATTGGTGTGTGGCATGACGATCTCCACACTGGACATTGGTGTGTTGCATGACGATCTCCATACTGGACATTGGTGTGTGGCATGACGGTCTCCACACTGGACATTGGTGTGTGGCATGACGATCTCCACACTGGACATTGGTGTGTGGCATGATGATCTCCATACTGGACATTGGTGTGTGGCATGACGATCTCCACCATGGACATTGGTGTGTGGCATGACGATCTCCACACTGGACATTGGTGTGTGGCATGACGATCTCCACACTGGACATTGGTGTGTGGCATGACGATCTCCATACTGGACATTGGTGTGTGGCATGACGGTCTCCACACTGGACATTGGTGTGTGGCATGACGATCTCCACACTGGACATTGGTGTGTGGCATGACGATCTCCATACTGGACATTGGTGTGTGGCATGACGGTCTCCACACTGGACATTGGTGTGTGGCATGACGTTCCATCATTGCCCAGTGGGGATGTAGCACCCTGGCCCCTCCTGGGCTGTGTCTTGTGCGGTGGTCTCTGGACCAGTAACGATACTTGGGCCCTCCTTGGCTGTGTCTTGTGCGGTGGGCTCTGGACCAGTGACGATACTTGGGCCCTCCTGGGCACTGACTCTGGCGGTGGTCTCTGGACCCGTTACGATACTTGGGCCCTCCTGGGCACTGACTCTGGCGGTGGGCTCTGGACCCATTACGATACTTGGGCCCTCCTGGGCACTGAATCTGGCGGTGGGTTCTGGACCAGTGACGACGGTGCTGGCGGTTGTGTCTGGACCGCCGGAAATGATGGCGCACTTCTCCGCCGTGACACACACAACAGGCTGGGCAGACTTCCTCGGGACCTTCCCCACCTTTTTTGGAGTTACAGCTGACTCACCAATCGCCTTAGATCCCATTTCACTTGTTGTCCCACCAGGAGTCTTGACACGGTCCCGTCGTCCACTCTCCAATTTCGGAGCCTTTACAGGGTGTGGGCTGCCAGTGCCTTGGCTCCGGGTCCTACTGCCTGCCCTGCTGGACGGTGCACTCCAAAAACCTGGAGCATGCACCACTGGTACTGGTGGCTGTTTGGCTGAGGTGCTACGACGGGACTGATGAATTGGAGGTGGGGGTGGGGGCAAAAAGGTCAATTTGACAGAGTGACAGTTTCTGACGAACACTGGGATGGGTAGCTGGAGGGGGTCTGGAAGTGGAGGAAGAGGAAGTGGTTGTAGGAGGTGTCACTTTAGCTGTTTTGGGTGCAGGTGTAGGTACTGGAGGCTGTCGTGAGGTGGATGGATGTTGGGTGAGTGATTGCCGGCGTTTGGGTACTTTGGGAGGGGGCGTCACAGACACACTGGGAGAGGACACAGGGGACGTGTCAATGGCAGTGGAGGTGGTGAGTGCAGGTGAGCGGCGTGTGGTGCTGGGTGTCCTGGTGCGAGTACTAGTGCCTGTAGATGTGGTGCATGCAGGTGTGTGTGTAGACGAGACTAGGAGGGAGGAGGGAGAAGAGGAGGAGGGGGACACAGTGGAGACAGTGGATGTTGCTGTGTCTGTATGGGCGTGATGCTTGTGTGAGTGCCTGTGGGATGTGTGGTGCCTATGTTTGCCTGAGCTACTTTTGGGTGTTGACTTGTGTGCATGCTGGTCTGTAGGTGTGCTTGGGATGGGCTGGGGTACAGGGGATTGGGTCTGGGTGGAGGAAGGTGGAGGGGGGAGGTTGGACACAGGGACAAATGCTGCCATCAGTGCTGAGGCCAGAGATTGCAGGGTTCGCTGAAGGACAGCCTGACCAGAATGAATGCCCTCCAGGAAAGCATTACCGTGTTGCAACGCCCTTTCTACACCCTGGATGGCATTCACAATGGTAGACTGCCCAACAGTGAGTGACCTGAGGAGGTCAATGGCCTCCTCACTGAGGGCAGCAGGGGTGACTGGGGCAGGGCCTGAGGTGCCTGGGGCGAAGGTGATGCCCACCCTCCGGGGTGAGCGGACACGGGGCGAAGGCTGAGGGGCTGCTGGGAGGGCGGTGCTGGTAGGGGGGGGTGGCAGCTGTACCTGTAGAAGTGGGGCACACAGATGGTGCCGCCACCACAAGGGTGCTCACATCGGCAGACGAGTCTGTGTCGCTGGTTGGTGATCCGGTGGCCGACGTGAAGCTCCCCTCGCCCTCCGTCCCACTGGTGTATTCAGAGTCTGTGGTGTGGCCCTCCATGGCCATGTGGGATGCAGCTCCCTCGTGCTCCGGTGCCACTGTACCTCCGCCTGTTGATGCTGATGTACAAAAGGACAGGGAAAGCAGGAAAAGGGGGGGAGACAGAACAAACAGAGTTTTAGTGCATGGCATACCGCTACAGTTGGCGGACAAGACAGACGCAGCAGCCCCATGCACAACACTGCGCTCCTGCCCTCTGCACATGCAATTTCTGGGATATGGCCTACATGCCATTGGTGGAAATCTGCGCACATGGATGCCACAGGGGCAACTATACCTCAACTTGATAATTTACTGAGGTGGGTTAGAGTGCCGCATGGCCTACATTACGGAGGGGCCTTGCCTACCTAACTCGCCCTGGCCTAGGGACACCCAGAGCCCACCTCCCCCCACCCAGACACCTCCCAGGCACGCAAAGTCCGCAGAATGAGAGTGTACTCACCCCCTTGTGTCTGCTGTGATGTCCTTAAGCGCCCATCCAACTCCGGGTAGGCCACCGCCAGGATCCGGAACATCAGGGGGGTCATGGTACGACAGGCACCCCTCCCACGTTGGGAGCCCATCCCCAGCTGAGCCTCCGCCGTCTTCTTGCTGCAGCGGCAAATGTCCTCCCATCTCTTACGGCAGTGGGTGCCCCGTCTCTGGTGGGCCCCCAGGGTACGGACCTCCTTGGCGATGGCACGCCAAATGTCCCTCTTCTGGGGGGCGCTGACCTACATGACATGCACAAGGAAAGAGGAACAGTCATCACCAACTGCACCATCAATGTGAGTGGCCCCCTCCCTACTCTGACCATGTGGCCCATTTATTCCCATGCTTTACTGTAGTATGACTTCTGCCCCCTTCCCTCTTCCACCCAGCCCTGTCCACCCAGGCCTAGCCCCTACAACGTGCTCCCTGTGTACTAACCTGTTGGTCTGGAGGGCCTTGGAGTAGCATGTACTGGGGAGGACCCCATCCACAAGTTTCTCCAACTCTTGTGCAGTGAAGGCAGGGGCCCTTTCCCCAGACGCAGCAGCCATTGTCGCTTCCAGACCGAGGTCACAGCAGCACTAGCAGTGTAGGTCCACTCCTGTCGAAGGTCAGGTATCTAGTGATTGAACAGATAGAAAATGGTGGTGACGTCCGCGGTGGTGACGTCCGCGGCGGGGCGCATCATCACCGCCGGCGCACCTGTTCATTGGCTCCTGGGACCCATAGGGTCCAATGTTAATCAATGCAGCATTGCGCCGCGGTCTACGACCGCCTACCGTGATGGTGTGCAACGCCAGTGCTGTTACCCCACAATCCCATTGTCCCAGTTTAGACGTCAGGCAGCCGCCATTTCAGGGGCCCACATGGAATCATTTTCAACTGTATCACACATACTGAGGCCTACACTCAACACACATACAGGAAGGGTTTTGTGTCTGCTGTAGTCTTGTGTGTAACTGTGGGTACATACCTGGAGGAATAGTGACTGGTTCTTCGCTGTTGTCCTTCTTAGGCACCGTCAGCTGGGACATATGAGAAGATGGCGGAATCCTCCGGTGTACCGACCGCTGGTGGACCTGTTGACAATGGAAGAGAGACATTTAATCGTGACCTACCGGTTTGACCGTGCTACAATCCAGGAACTATGTACCCAGTTGGAGCCAGACCTGATGTCACCAATCCGCCATCCGACTGGAATCCCCCCTGACGTGCAGGTGCTGTCAGTGCTCCATTTCCTTGCAAGTGGGTCATTTCAAACAACAGTGGCCATGGCATCAGGGATGTCCCAGCCAATGTTTTCCAACGTGTTGTCCAGAGTGTTGTCTGCCCTGCTGAAACACGTAAGGAGATACATCATATTCCCTCAGGTGGAGGATTTGCCAACAGTGAAAAGTGACTTCTATGCCCTTGGACATATCCCCAACATCATAGGTGCCATTGATGGGACCCATGTTGCTCTGGTCCCCCCCGCAGGACTGAACAGGTGTACAGGAACAGGAAGAGTTATCATTCCATGAACGTCCAGATGGTCTGTTTGGCAGACCAGTACATCTCGCAGGTAAATGCTATGTTCCCTGGCTCAGTGCATGACGCCTACATCCTGCGCAATAGCAGCATCCCTGATATGATGGGTGAACTCCAGAGGCACCGTGTATGGCTATTGGGGGACTCTAGTTACCCCAACCTTTCCTGGCTATTGACCCCAGTGAGGAATCCCAGGACCAGGGCAGAGGAACGCTACAATGAGGCCCATGGGCGGACTAGGAGGGTTATCGAACGCACCTTCGGCCTCCTTAAGGCCAGGTTCCGGTGCCTCCATATGACAGGTGGGTCCCTATTCTACTCACCGAAGAAGGTGCACAACATCATCATCGCCTGCTCCATACTCCATAACTTGGCATTGCGACGCCAGGTGCCTTTTCTGCAGGAGGATGATCCAGATGACGGTGTTGTGGCAGCTGTGGAGTCTGTGAAGCCTGTGGACAGTGATGAGGATGAAGCTGAGGAAGACGAAAACGAGAACAGGGAGTCAGTCATACAGCAATTTTTCCAGTGACACACAGGTGAGAACATTTTCATTTTTACCATTACATTAACTTTCACACATCTACCTCTATCCTGTACCTACATTTCACTCACTATTTGTTAATTGAGTTGTACCCTTCCATTTCAGTTTCACAAGTGTGGTAACCTACGTGTCAACTGTTTGCATCCTTGAAGGGCTTGTGATGTGTGACATAGGTATTTTAGCCTTCCAATGGGTAACCCATTATGAAACTGTAATTTATAATACAGATTTACAAATCATAGTCTGACTCCATTTGTTTTTAGTGTTTCAAGGGTGTTTATTTAAGTGCTCAAAAAATGAAGGGGGGTTGTAAACTGGTGATGGGTGATGGTGGAGGAATGTCCATGGCAGAGTCCAGTCTATTAGTCTCACAGGTACATTGCACATCTGGGCATTGGAAGTGGAGCTAGGTCAGTTCCGATTTGGACAGGGTAACAAAGTGGGACAGTGGGGGGACAATCAGGGTGGTCTTATTTCCTGGCGGGGGTCTTGCCATCTTGCTCTGTCCTGTTCCTGGATCTCAGGGCCCGCTTGCGTGGTGGTTGTCCGTCTGCAGGGGATGGGGTGCTGGTGTGTTGGTCCTGTGGTGGGGCGTTCTGTCCACTATTGCCGCCGGAGGTGGTGGGCATTTCATCGTCGTGGCTAGTGTCAGGGGCCCCTTGGAGTGCTACGGTGTCCCTCAAGGTCTTTTGAATGTCCGTCAGCACCCCTACGATGGTGCCCAGGGCGGAGCCGATGGTCCTGAGCTCCTCCCTGAACCCCAAATATTGTTACTCCTGCAGACGCAGGGTCTCCTGCAACTTGTCCAGGACCGTGGCCATCGTCTCCTGGGAGTGGTGGTATGCTCCCATGATGGAGGAGAGGGCCTCGTTGAGAGTTGGTTCCCTTGGCCTGTCCTCCCTCTGTCGCACAGCAGCCCTCCCAGTTCCCCTGTGTTCCTGTGCCTCCGTCCCCTGGACCGTGTGCCCACTACCACTGCCCCCAGGTCCCTGTTGTTGTTGGGGTGGTGGGTTCGCCTGGGTGCCCTGTAGTGGTGGACACACCGCTGATTGACCTGTCCTGGGTAGGGAGGTTTGGGCCCGCTGGGTGGGTGCTGTGCTGGTGTTACCAGAGGGTGTAAGCTCGGTGTTGGGCTGTGGCTGGGCAAGGGGAACCGACTGTCCCGAGGCCCACGATGGTCCGGCCTGGTCATCAAGATCCAGTGGGGCAGAGCTGCTGTCGTCACTGTGGGCCTCTTCTGGGGTGGAGTGGTGTTGTCTGGACCCTCTGGTGTGGTGACGTTCCTTCGGGTTCCTGCGGGGGTATAAGTACATGATTATTGCATGTGTGTGTTTCATGGAGTGCAATGGTTGGGTGTTCGTGAACCCCAGTGCAGGCATTCCTGTGTGGGGGCTTGTGTGCTGATGGTTGGGGGGTGTTGTGGGTCTGTGCAGTGGGCATGCTTTGGTGATGGGTGTCCATGCTTAGTTATGTCATGCAGGTCTTGGGGTTGGGATGGGTGGTTGGTGTCATGGGTAGATAGGTGAGGATTTGGGGTGATAGGGGAGGGTGTGATGGTGGGGGGGTGTGATATCATGCAGGTAGGGTGGGGGGTATGATGGTTAAGATTAGACTTACCAGTGTCCGTTCCTCCAACAACTCCTCCGAGGCCCTCAGGATGCAAGATGGACAAGACTTGCTCCTCCCATGTTGTTTGTTGTGGGGGAGGAGGTGGGGGTCCGCCGCCAGTCCGCTGTACCGCGATGTGGTGCCTGGATACCGTGGAATGCACCTTCCCCCGTAGGTCGTTCCACCTCTTCCTGATGTCCTCCCTATTTCTTGGGTGCTGTCCCATAGCGTTGACCCTGTCTACTATTCTTTGCCATAGCTCCATCTTCCTGGCTATGGATGTGTGTTGTACCTGTGAGCCAAATAGCTGTGGGTCCACCCGGATGATTTCCTCCACCATGACCCTGAGCTCCTCCTCGGAGAAGCGGGGGTGTCTTTGGCGTGACATGGGGTGGTGTAGGTGATGTGTGGGGTGGTGTATGTGTTGATGAGTCTGGTGAGTGTAGTGGTATGTGGTGTTTTGTGCTTGGATGTTGCGTGGATGATGGTGTTTTGTGCCTCTGTGTGATGTGGTTGTCTGGTCTGTGCTGTCTCTCTGGCCTTCTCTCTGAATTTTTGGTAGTAGGGGTTTGTGGGTGATGTGGGTATGTGTTTTATATAGTATTGGGTGTGTGGGAGTGGGGTGTGTATGTGTGTCAGATGTGTGTATTTCAAATTGCCCAATGTGGCGGTGTTTTGGAGATGTGTGTGTATTTTGAGCGTGGCGGTGTGTACCGCCAATGGAATACCGTGGTTGAGAGACACATTCAAAAGTGACTTTACTTTGAAGTAAGCATACTTCAAAGGAGAAAGTGAGTATAAGAAGGGCACCCAAATCCACAGGCTTTAGAACACTTCTGGAAAACGAGAGGAACCTCTGCCTGGAGAAGAGCTGAAGAGCTGAGGAAGAAGAGATGCCCTGCCTGTGACTATGCTTTGTGGAACTATCCTGCAGTTGCTGCTTCTGTCAGAGTAAGAGGGCAAAGACTGGACTTTGTGTGCCTTCCATTGTGTGAAGAAATCTCCAAGCGCTTGATTTAGAGCTTGCCTCCTGTTGTTTGAAGTCTCAAGGACAGCAAAGACTTCTCTCTGCCAGCACCTGGAGTCTCTGGAGAGACTCCTACTCTGCCCTGGGGTGCCCATCCAGTTCCTGGGAACCTGAAAGGAGAAGCTGGAAGCCTAGGAGGAGGAAATCCACACACAGAGGGCCATGCGGGGAAAAGATCGTCACAACTCTGATCTGCGGCTGAAGAAACGATGCGCCACCGGTGCCGCGGCTCAAAATCGACGCTCAGCAGAAATGCGACAAAAGAATCGACGCACGGAGCTGGAGAAACAATGCGCAGCATTGCTGACGGAGGCTGGGAGATCGCAACTCGCGCTGCATTGTTTTCAGATCGTCGTGCGGCTGGATTTCTGAAGGGAACACTGCTGAGCATGTAAAAACAACGCAAGGCCTGCCCGGACCCCAGAGTGCTGACCGGATCAACGCATCGCTCTACTGCCTAGAGAAGAAACGACGCTCCCCATCCAGACGAAAGGAGAAACAACGCAAGGTCTTGCTCGTCAGTGAAATCGAAGCATCGCAAGCCCTTTTTGAAGCACACTCACCCGTGCGGGGTTATTTTTGTCGCACAAAAGGTACATTTTCATGCTCTTTAATTCATAACTTGACTTGTGTATTGTGGATTTTTGTCGTTTTGGTCTTCTTTTGTTTAGATACATATTTCCTATTCTTCTAAACCTGTGTTGCGCCATTTTGTAGTGTTTTCATTAAGTTACTGTCTGGGTTGGTACAAATACTTTACACCTAGCTCTCTGAAGTTAAGCCTACTGCTCTGCCACACTACCAAGGGGGTAAGCAGGGGTTAGCTGAGGGTGATTCTCTTTTACCCTGACTAGAGTGAGGGTCCTTGCTTGAACAGGGGGTAACCTGACTGTCAACCAAAGCCCCTATTTCTAGCAGTAGGTGAAAACACACCTGAGTGCCACAGATTCTGCCAAGAATCTCTAGGTGCCTCAACAGCAGCATTGGGATTAGGGGTTTACGGTGGGACTCCAACCACCTTTACCGCTGAGTAGATTTAAATGTGCCTTACTACCAAGCCAGCTATGGCATTCTGACCTCCACATCTGGGTTTGCGGATTGGAGGGGAAAGGAACAGAAAACCAATCTCTTACTATGTTTCCGCTTCTATTTTGGACTGGACCCGACTAGACATCACCTGCCATCGCTACTGCCACTGGACCATAGAGGACACATGACCCCGTCGTCGCCAGATTCAAAGGTAGGCATACTGCATGTACTGTGTACATTGTGTGGGCATTGCACATGAGCTCTGGACCTTGGTAGAAATACACATTCCACTGGTATGTTTTTTTAAAATACCCCTGACATGCTTATGTTGAGAACATATTTATGTCAGTGATTGATGGGGACAAAATGGTAAAAGACATATATCGCACACATACACAGTTGTTATTGTGGTGTCAGTATTCATTGCCAAATGAATGCTAGCATCAGAATAACAATGGCATCACACTTGTCACCATGTCTATGTGTGCCCATGCAAATGAATCTGTACCTGTGATGCTGTGAGTCTAGTTGTGTGTGTGAGTCAGTACGTGTATGTGTGTGTGAGAGTGGATTGGCTGGTCAAGGTAGAGGGAGCTCGAGTGGGTGATGTAGTTGTGCTGTTTTGTGTGCCAGATGCACGTGGGCCTGATTTCTGTTGTGTGTTGTTGTTGTGTGATGGTCACTGTTGTGATGATTGCAATTGTGCTTTTGTCTGTGTGTCTTCGTGTACCAGTGTGTCATTGTGTTGGTTGATGTGCGTGTAGTATCAATGGTGTGTGCATGTTGTGTCATGCATGTATGGCAATGTGTTTTCTGCATGTTGATGTTGTGATATGATGGAATGGTAATGGATAATAGTGTGTATGTTGTGTGTTGTGATGTGTGCTGTGCAGGTGGACCCATATGGCTAAGGTACAGTGTGTGTGTCACTTACCTCTATGCAATAGCCAAAGCCATTGTACAATGCCAAAGGCTCCCACGATGGTCTCCCTTCATCAGCAATCCACTTCCCATACACCCTGTGCAGGACTGTAACATCTAAATAGGGTCAGCAGGGACCCGCCAGCCTGACAGTTAGGAAGACCAGCCCATCGTGGAGGTCTGCAGCTCATCTGCAATGCTTTTAAATATCGCAGGCAGAACACCATCAACCTGATGGTGTTTTCGAGTCTGCCACCACAGCGGGTTGACAGTAGTGCCGCCAAGATCTAAATCAAGCCCCAAGTCATTATGCACATTAACAGTTATGTGGCACAAGAAAGATAGTGGACACATGGGGACTCAGCTCTCAATTATGTAATTGCTATTGTGCTACAATTGGAACTGATTGGAAGTATGGTGAGGCAGTCGTGGAAGGTTCTCATAAATGAACCTGTGTGTAAAAATGTCTTACAGTACCAAACAAAAGACAGGTAAAATAATATGGGATGTGGGAAAGAAACAACAAGTAATGACAAACATGATTATGTCCACAAACAAATGAATATGAGTTCTTATTTAAAATGCCACAGATGTGGTAGTTTCAATTATATGTTGAATATAAAATATGTTCTGTACAGTCACAGATGTGTTTGAAATGCAATATTGTTGAGTACTTCACCAGAAGTTGCAAAAAATAACTTTGATAGTAATTGAGTCAAGTGTGTAAATGAAACTAGCACTCCTTCAGATAGTGATTAATCCTCTAAGAGAGAGTGTGTTTTAAGTGTTTAAGTACTGACAAATTAATTTTAAGTATAACACCTTCATGCTCCAAACTAGTCTGCTGCACGAAAATTGAAGTTGTGAAGCAAAATATTGCCATGGCTTAGGTTACCCATTGCAATTGTTGATAAACGTGTTTGGTTAGAGAAATGTGTCAATGTTTTGGAAGAGTTGTCTAAAATGCCTGATATAAATCCAGATAATCCTTTTCCCGTGTTAGAAAACAGTACTGCTAACATGGAATATAAAGAATTAAATGCTACAGCAAAATTATTATTTGCGGAAAAGTGGACCAATCTTCCTTGGATGAACTGATCATGGCTATTTGGATATCATATTAAATCAAAACTGTCTTGATCAACTATTGTTAGAAATTGGGTCTCTAGTTAGCAGTCAGTTTGCACCATGTCCAAGTAGAGACCCTCACTCTAGTAAGGGTAAGAGAGTCACTCCTAAGATAACCCCTGCTCACTCCTGTGGTAGCTTGGCACAAGCAGTCAGGCTTGCCTCAGAGGCAATGTGTTAAGTATGTGTAGCCACACATAGTAACACAGTGAAAGTACTACAAATGGACACCACACTAGTTTAGAAAAATAGCCAATATTTATCTAAGTAAAACAAGATTAAAACAACAAAAATCTAACATCCTTAAACAAAGATATGAATTTAAAAAGATTAAATCCCAATAAAGTGTGTAGAAATACAATAGCCCCAACTGATGCTATCACAGCATCATGACGGAGTCATTCCCAACAGTCCAACACCACTCTCAAGGGAGTGTGGCACCAGCCATGAAGTAACACAGACCCCAGGTACAGTACCTTAGAAATTAGGCAAAGTGAAAGACGTGGCACGGAGCCAGGGAGGTGAAGCATCACTGGTGCTGGTGCAGCATCGGTTCCTTACTACTGTGTAGGAGGTAAGGCATCGGTTCCTTACTGCTATGCAGGGGAGGTGAGGCTTCGGTTCCTTACAGAGGCAGCGAAGGTGAGACGGCATCGGCAGTGAGGTGCTGGTTCCTTATGATCCTATGGAGTCGATAAGTCCAGAGGGTCAAGACGTGACAGGGTGGCTTTGCGGTGTTGTGGTCACACCACGGGCCACAGGCGCTGCAGCAAAATCAGGTGTCACAGACTTTGGTGACACTGCACTCAGGACTCACGGTGTTGCAGGACTTCAGAGGTGCTGTGGTGACGTCAGGTCTGTGGTGTCGCTTACGGTCATCCCACTTCAACGGAGACCACAGCTTCGGGTGCAGGCAGCAGCGTGGACTCGAGCAGGGGTGCCAATTCTGGAGTTGTCTGGGATCAATGTGCCTGTTTCTTCTTGTTTTATGCCAGACTTCACTCCCAAGGGCCCAGGAACTGGAATGGGCCCATCTCTGTAAGTCAGGGTCCTCAGCAAGAGAACCCGGAGGCTGGCAGGTGACGTCTTCTATGTCCCTGAGACATAACAGGAGGTTCAGCTAAGCCCAACCCTTGGAGAATCTTCACAAGCAGGATACACAGCAAAGCCCAGTCTTTGTCCTCTCCAAAGCATAAGCAGCAACTGCAGGCAAACCCAGCAAAGCAAACACAGGAAAGGGGCAGTACTTCTCCTCACAGCTCTTCAGCTCTTCTCCTTGGTAGAGTCTCCACTTGATCCAGAAGTGTTCTCAAAGTCTGGGGTTTTAGGTCCAATACTTGTAATCATTTTTGCCTTTGAAGTAGGCAAACTTCAAAAGAAAGTCTTTGTAGCACACAAGATCCTGCATTTCCTGCCCTGGTCCCAGACACACTCTAGGGGATTGGAGATTGCATTGTGTAAGGACAGGCACATCCCTATTCAGCTCCTCTCACCACTCTAGCCCAGGAAGACCCATCAGGATATGTAGGGCAAACTTCAGCTTCCTTTGTGTGACTGTCTAGAATGAATTCACAACCAGCCCAACTGTCATCCTGACACAGACGTGTATTTCACAGCTAGGCAGAGGCACAGAATGGTTAAGCAAGAAAATGCCCACTATCTAAAAGTGTCATTTTTAAACATGCAATTTAAAAAACACCTTTACTAAAAGATGTATTTTTAAATTGTGAGTTCAGAGGCCACAAACCCTAGAGCTCTATCTGCTCCCAATGTGAAATTACACTTAAAAGATATTTCAAGGCAATCTCCATGTTAACCGATGGAAGGGATTGGTCTTGCAATAGTGAAATCCAAATTTGGCAGTATTTCACTTTTAGGACATGCAAAATACACAAGTACAGTCCTACCTTTTAAATACACTGTGCCCTGCCCATATGGCTACCTTGGGCCTACCTTAGGGGTGCCTTACTTGTACTAAAAGGGAAGGTTTGGGCCTGGCAAGTGGGTGCAATTGCCAGGTTGACCAGGCAGTTTACAACTGCACACACAGACACTGCAATGGCAGGTCTGAGACATGTTTACAGGGCAACTCATGTGGGTAGCACAATCAGTGCTGCTGGTCCACTAGTAGCATTTTATTTACAGGCCCTAGGCACACAGGATGCATTATACTAGGAATTTATTAATAAATCAAATATGCCAACCATGCATAACCGATCACAATCAGAATTTACACAAGCAACACTTGCACTTTAGCACTGATCAGGAGGGGTAAAGTGCCCAGAGTACCAAACCCAGAAGAAATGAAATCCAGCACACATTCAAAAATACAGGTGACGGATGCAAAAAGACAGAGGAAATCACACCAAGGATGTCAGGTCTAACAACTATTTATAGTGGGATATAGGAGTGTGAGAAAGGGAAAAGGAGAGTTAAAGATACTTAATGGTGGTTTGAAATGGATCGTAAAATTGAGCGTGTTTTCAGGAGGTGTAATGAGTGTTGTAATTCTGAAACGGATACCACTTTTTATCCCATGTTATAATCCACAAAATGTCCAAACAAGCCTTGAAATACTGATGGAATGGATATAGGCCCCATCGTAGAGGTGAATGGAAAAACCTGGTGTTGTTTTGATCATAGTTTTACAAAATGGGCCGAAGTTATGGTTCTACAAATGTCAGATGCTTCTTCAGTCTTGAATTGTTTGGATGCCATTTTCTTCAGAGAAGGATTGTGAAAAAAATATTTATGGCAATGGTGCTCAATTTAAATTTGATATAGGGGGTCATTCTGACTCCAGCGGGCGGCGGTCGCCGCCCGCCTGGAGGGAACCGCCATTCGGCTGCCCCGCGGTCAAAAGACCGCTGGGGCCATTCTAACTTTCCCGCTGGGCCGGCGGGCGCTACCTAAGGTAGCGCCCGCCGGCCCAGCGGGAAAGGGGCCTGCAACACAGAAGCCGTCTCCGAATGGAGCCGGCGGTGTTGCAGGTGTGCGACGGGTGCAGTTGCACCCGTCGCGCTTTTCACTGTCTGCTAGGCAGACAGTGAAAAGCAGGCTGGGGCCCTGTTAGGGGGGCCCCTGCACTGCCCATGCCAGTGGCATGGGCAGTGCAGGGGCTCCAGGGGCCCCAGGACACCCGTTCCCGCCAGCCTGTTCCTGGTGGTAAAAACCGCCAGAAACAGGCTGGCGGGAAAGGGGTCAGAATCCCCATGGCGGCGCTGCTTGCAGCGCCGCCATGGAGGATTCGGCCAACCGGGGGAAATCCGGCGGGAAACCGCCGGACCCGGTTTTCCGACCGCAGCTTTACAGCCGCGGTCGGAATGGGCAATGAAGCACTGCCAGCCTGTTGGCGGTGCTTCAGTCATCCGTGGCAGAATGACCCCAAAGTCTTATTTCAAAAACAGCATTTCTTACCAGAGTGTCTCATTGTTGGACTTGGCCGTCTTGGTTGTGTCACCACCAAACCTTTTGCCTTTTATCTTCCACTTTTACTGAATTTGTTGGCCTTAGGAATCTGTGCACTTTAGCAAAGCTAACCAGTGCTAAACTGCTTGTGTTCACTCCCATAAACAAGGTTTGATTGGCTTACACCGGATTTACATATTTAATTTACTTATAAGTCCCTAGCATAATGCTTTACCATATACAAAGGGCCTGCTAATTAAATACTACTAGTGAGACTGCAACATATATTGCACCTTAATACATCTCACAGGTCTGCCACTGCAGCCTGAATGTAGTTTTAAACTGTCAATTCGACCTGGCAATATAACCCTCTTGCCAAGCCTTAAACGCTCTTTTTATTGCCTATGGCAGGCCGTAGATAGCCCACAGAGCAGGATGCATTGTAATTAGGGCTCCCGTTTTTATGGTATTTATTTTTTATGACATTTCTGTCTGTATTTATCAATATTTATTTTTTAGTCATTTTATCTGCATTTATCCATGTTTACTTTCTTCGCGGGGGAAAAGGAGGTGCTGCTGGTTGTGTTTTTCCACATTTAAACAGACAATGCACACTTGAAGTTGATTATTAGTGAGAAATGATTTATATTTGCATAATAATTTAAGAAACATGATCTCTTCAGAAAACATTAAAATAGTAGTACATGCATTCAAGAGACTTTACAGGCACTCAGAATCTTTCTGATTTGTTCCTGGAATAAAGGCAACTGAAAACCGGTATGTAGCCGGGCAATCCCGGCTACGAGGACAGCAGATGATGTATCGGCCGAGGCCGATACGTCATTTCCGCGTCTTCCCGTTGCCGGGGAGACGCGGCTCGAGGGCGGAAGCCAGGACGGCGTTGCCCGGGAAACGACGGGTGTTTCCCGGGCTGCAGACAGCAAAAAGGAGGTCGCACAGACAGGAACAAGGAGGAGGAACGCGGAGAGGGGAATACCCGAGGAAAGCAGACGGAACACGGAGGAGACAAGACAAGGACAGAGCGAGGAGGAGGAAAGGACCAAGGAAGAAGCAGACGAGGCACTGGAGAAAGGAGAGTGAGAAGGAGAGCTCCAGAACGAGGAACCAGGAGACCAACGAGAGGAACACTATCCAGCCAGCCACGGCCCTGGAGGGTCGTGGCTTAGCCAGGTACGGTCCTTTTGGACAAGAAAAGGGAAACTTGAAGGGAAGGGACTGGGGAGGGGTCATAGAGGAGGGTTGGAAAGGGAGGTAGAAGGGAGGGCACTGTAACTAAACCCACTAGTGTCACAGATACCCACACTAAGATTAGAGGTGTGCCCACTAGTCCCCTGCACACTCCTCACTGGCACCAACCCCCTCCTATTGTGTGTACCACCTCCCAGTCCAGAGCTAAAAGAAAGGAAAAGAACCCTAATTAAAAACACAATACTTACCTTAGCGTTTTTCCTTCTATTTCCGGCACCATCCTGGATTTTGATGAGCGAGCTGGACAGCTGGGTCACCTGTGAAATGAGGAACACAGAACATATAATCACGATCCTGGGAAGAGATACAAAAGAAGAACACAAAGACTAAGGAAGACGATAACACTTGGGATTTCGTCTGTCAATCATATTATTATTTCCAAATACTTATTAAAATAAATCACTTACCTCTAACTAACTAACGCCTCAGTGGTCTTCATATTGTTCGACCTGCGACAGTGGTGTCAGAAGTGGGATAATACCTGTGTAGCCTCCCCGCAGTGCTCGAACAGTATAACCATGAGTGAACAACCCTCATTGGAAGATATGATAAAGCAATTGGCCGAGGGCCAACGTCATCTCCAACTGGTGTGGGAGGCCCACCAGCGAGAGGCCAAAGAGGACAGGGAAGCGTTGCAGTCAGCTTTGAAAAGTCAGGCGACCATTCTTGCGAATAATCAACTGGTCCATGAGTCGGCCATGAAGAAATTGACTGAAACCATTGCTAGTAGCAAAGTACATCCCAATGTTCCAAGTTCTGTATTACAGAAATATCAAGACGGAGAAGACCCCGAAGCCTTTGTTACCAATTTTGAGAGAGTGGCATCATCCGCCCAATGGCCTGAGGATAGATGGGGTCAGTATATCGCCCCCTTACTTACAGGGATCCTACAAGCAGCATATCAAGCAGCAAACCCGGGTGGAACCACGCCGTACCAAGAGATAAAGACTAGTATCCTAGAACGTGTGGGACATGACACGGAATACTATAGGGTTAAATTTAGAAAAATCAAATGGGGACCGAATGAAGATCCCCGAACCTTTTATTATCGGGTAAAGGATTTGGCATTAAAATGGTTGGGTTCTTCCGGAAATAGTAGGGAAGAAGTAATCCAAACAATTGTCCTGGAGCAATATTTAGAGTCCCTACCTACCACCACTAAGAACTGGATCCGCCAACATCCAAAAGTGACTACAGACATGGCAATTGATCTAGCATGTGCTTATCATCGCTCCACTGATGTGAGAAATATAGCCACCCGACCCATCTTAAAACCAGGGCCTTCCACTCCTAAAAGTACGACAAGAGCCTTTTCGGAAGAACCAGTACCGCACCGACTTCCTCATCCTCCACCAGTAGCAGGTCCCCAATGTTATAGCTGTGGGGAATGGGGCCACATTGCCCGCATGTGCCCCAGAAAACAAGACAGTAGTGAGCCCATGGAAATCGGAGTTACTAGGCGACGGGTACTGTGTACCGGAAGAGGTAACCAAAAGTTTAAACAACTTTTGAAAGTCAATGGGAATACTATATGGGCACTTATTGATTCGGGGTGTAGCCAGTCGGTGGTAAGAAAAGATATAGTCCCCCTAGTTGGTGAAAGAACTGAACAATGGGTGAATATATGTTGCATACATGGAGATAAAGAACAATACCCTTTATACAACCTCACCGTAGAATGGGGAAAACACTGGGATACTTTACCGATGGGAGTAATGTCCAATCTGATTGAGGAGTGTATCATTGGAACTGATTATGAACATTTCCAAGAAATACTGGATTACGTTAGACAACCCACACTGACACAGGAGTGGTGGAGAGACGCTCCTTTTTCTGATAGCAGTATAGAAAGTCCCACAATCCGGAAAAGGTTATCACGCCGAGAGAAACGAATGGAGAAATTGAATTACTTGGGAAAGGAGAAATCAGGACCAAACACAAGCCTTATTGCAGAGACACATGAAGTCCCTGTCAGTTTTCCCCATCAACAAAGAGGAGATCCTTCTCTCGCTCACGCCTGGAAGTCAGCCAGGGAAGAAGAAACCGAAGAGGTGGGTCCCTGCTTCCTCATTAAAAACAACCTCTTATATCGTATAACCACTACCGGTACCGGAGAACAGAAACAACAGTTAGTGGTACCCGAGCATTATAGAAATCAGGTCCTAACGATGGCACATTGTCAACCTGGGGGCGGCCACTATGGGAGGGACAAAACAGAAGAATACTTTCTTAGACGGTTCTATTGGCCGGGAGTATTTGCCCACATACGTAAATATTGTTCCCAATGCCCCAGATGCCAACTCACTGAACCTGGTAGGCCTAAGAAAGCACCTCTGATGCCCCTCCCCATTATAGATATCCCCTTCAGTAGGATAGGAATGGACCTCATAGGACCTGTAGTACCATCCTCAAAAGGTTATACGTATATCCTAGTCATGGTTGACTATGCCACAAGATACCCCGAGGCCGTTCCCTTAAAAAGTATGACAACGAAGACAGTGGCCCAGGCCATGATAAACATTTTTTCCCGAGTAGGTTTCCCTCATGAAATACTCACCGACCAAGGGACTCCTTTTGTATCCACTCTTATGAAGCAAGTATGTAAAACCTTAGGTATTTCCCAAATCCGTACCTCGGTATATCATCCACAGACGGATGGACTCGTGGAACGATATAAGCGAACAATAAAAACTTTATTGAAAAAAGTGATTGAAGAGTCAGGGAGAGACTGGGATCAAAAATTGCCCTTAGTATTATATGCTATTTGAACACATGAACAGTCCTCTACAGGACACAGTCCCTTCGAGCTGGTGTTCGGAAGACAGCCGAGATCTCTTCTTGACATGGCCATCGAAACATGGGAGGAAGAGGCAGAAGAAGGGGGAAAGTCTCTTCTAGAATACGCCCATAATTTAAGGTCACAGCTACAAAGTCTATGGGATACGGTCAAAGTGAATATGGAACAAGCTCAAAATATTCAAAAACAGTATTATGACCGAGGGAGCAAGTTACGGGTGTTACAACCAGGAGATCAGGTTTTAATTATGCGTCCAACCTCAGAACAAAAATTACTTGCCAAATGGCAGGGCCCCTATAAGATAATAAGAGCAGTCTCTCCGGTTACCTACCTGGTGGAATTATCAAATTCTCCCCAAAAATCACAGATCTATCACATAAATCTCCTTAAAAAATGGGAGGAACCAGATCCCCCAAACCCTGCTAGAGTGTTGACGGGATTACTATGTACAAATAATAAGTCAAGTATCGAGTTCTGTCCAACAGAACACAGTAACGGGAAAGATCTACCCCAAGTAGATGAAACCTTAACACAAGCAGACAAAGAAGAAGTATACAGGTTAATAGAGCACTTCCGGGATTTCTTTTCAGCATTACCAGGCAAAACCACTTTGATAACCCACAAAATAAGAACCATGGCAGGGAAAATTGTGAGGTTACGGCCATACCGTATTCCTGAGGCAAGGAAGCAGATTATGGAGGCCGAAGTACAGAAAATTTTAGAACAAGGGGTAATTGAACCATCAAATAGTCCCTGGTGCTCCCCGGTTGTGCTAGTACCAAAACCCGATGGTTCTATTAGATTCTGTATTGATTTTAGGAAGCTTAACGAAAATTCCATGTTTGACACATATCCCATACCCAGAGTTGATGACGTATTAGAAAAACTAGGAAAAGCCAAATATATGACTACCTTAGATTTGACAAAAGGATATTGGCAGATTCCCTTAGCCACAGAGGATAAAGAGAAAACAGCGTTCGCCACACAATCCGGTCTGTATCAGTTCACGGTACTACCCTTTGGTCTCCATGGAGCCCCAGCCACATTCCAGAGGTTAATGGATAAACTCTTAAATCCCTTCCGGTCTTTTGCCACAGCTTACCTAGACGATGTAGTAATCTTCAGTGAAACGTGGAATGATCACCTAAACCATTTATACCAAATTTTCCACACTCTTGTCACCGCAGGATTAACTGCTAATCCTAAAAAGTGCATCATAGGTACACCCGACATATCCTACTTGGGCTACAAAATTAGCCAAGGGAACCTAAAACCTCAAACAAAAAAAGTAGAGGCCATACTAAACACACCTAAACCGACAACAAAGAAAGAGTTACGATCCTTCTTAGGGTTAGTGGGCTATTATAGAAGATTCATACCTGATTATTCTACATTGGCCGCCCCTCTCACAGACCTTCTGTCTAAATCCCATCCTAATAGGCTAGCACCCTTTTCAGAGCAACAGGAAAACAGCTTTGAACAACTAAAATCCTTCCTAACCAAAGACCCGATACTCCGATGCCCGGATTTCTCGAAACCTTTTCATCTATATACTGATGCTTCAGATGTGGGTTTGGGGGGAGTATTGGCCCAGCCTGACGGGGAAGGTAGGGAGCATCCCGTAGTATACGTCAGTAGGAAGCTGTTTCCCCGGGAACAACACTACCCGACCATTGAGAAAGAATGTCTGGCCATAAAATGGGCCGTAGATACGTTGCAATATTACCTTCTGGGTCGGCCCTTCATACTTTTCACGGATCATGCTCCTCTCACGTGGTTGTCTGCCCATAAGGATACCAACTCTCGGATATTACGATGGTTCCTTGAACTGCAACCATTTTCCTTTCAGGTCCGTCATATACCTGGTCGCCAACAGGCCCCAGCTGACTATTTGTCTCGTTTCCCTGACGCTGCTCCGGTCCTCGAGCAGGACTGTTCCTGGGGAGAGGTATGTAGCCGGGCAATCCCGGCTACGAGGACAGCAGATGACGTATCGGCCGAGGCCGATACGTCATTTCCGCGTCTTCCCGTTGCCGGGGAGACGCGGCTCGAGGGCGAAAGCCAGGACGGCGTTGCCCGGGAAACGACGTGTGTTTCCCGGGCTGCAGACAGCAAAAAGGAGGTCGCACAGACAGGAACAAGGAGGAGGAACGCGGAGAGGGGAATACCCGAGGAAAGCAGACGGAACACGGAGGAGACAAGACAAGGACAGAGCGAGGAGGAGGAAAGGACCAAGGAAGAAGCAGACGAGGCACTGGAGAAAGGAGAGAGAGAAGGAGAGCTCCAGAACGAGGAACCAGGTGACCAACGAGAGGAACACTATCCAGCCAGCCACGGCCCTGGAGGGTCGTGGCTTAGCCAGGTACGGTCCTTTTGGACAAGAAAAGGGAAACTTGAAGGGAAGGGACTGGGGAGGGGTCATAGAGGAGGGTTGGAAAGGGAGGTAGAAGGGAGGGCACTGTAACTAAACCCACTAGTGTCACAGATACCCACACTAAGATTAGAGGTGTGCCCACTAGTCCCCTGCACACTCCTCACTGGCACCAACCCCCTCCTATTGTGTGTACCACCTCCCAGTCCAGAGCTAAAAGAAAGGAAAAGAACCCTAATTAAAAACACAATACTTACCTGAGCGTTTTTCCTTCTATTTCCGGCACCACCCTGGATTTTGATGAGCGAGCTGGACAGCTGGGTCACCTGTGAAATAAGGAACACAGAACATATAATCACGATCCTGGGAAGAGATACAAAAGAAGAACACAAAGACTAAGGAAGACGATAACACTTGGGATTTCGTCTGTCAATCATATTATTATTTCCAAATACTTAAAAAAATAAATCACTTACCTCTAACTAACTAACACCTCAGTGGTTTTCATACTGTTCGACCTGCGACACGGTATTTGAAGATGATGCTGGTAGGGTCATCAGATTAAAGCAAAATTATACAATGTTGGCTATTCCTACTTCTGAAAAAGCCAGCATGCCATATCACTGATCTTTCTTTGCAGAATATTGTGCATTATGTAATTGTGGAACTCTTTTAACAACATTCATGACGTCAGTTTTTTAGTTTGCAAAAAAGCTACACATTCGGTAGAGCATATATATTGGCACTAAACAGAATCATGCCAGATAACCTTATATAAACATACACCCTAGCAAGCATTCCATACAAAAGCAAATAGGACTGCTCACTTTGGAAACATCGTTTCATTTACATTTATTGCAAACACATTTGCCATAGGAAGAGGGAATATTTTCAGTATTTTTCAGTTTCTATACATAAATACAGACAAAGAAAAAAAACTGTTTTTAGTCTGTATTTATGTGTAAAAATCCATATAAATGGAAAACCGGGAGCCCTAATTGTAATTAAAAGGATGGACATGTACTTTTAATGTTTACATGTCCTGGTAGTTGAAAACTCCTAAATTCGTTCTTCACTACAGCAAGGCCTACCTGTCTCATAGTCTAACATGGGGTTGCCTTATTATATTAATAATGTGTGCTAATGTTTGATTGGGACCAGTTATCCGGTTCATGTTTGGTATCTATGAAATTGTAATGAGAAATACTCTTTAATGATAAAGGCATATTTTTAATTACAGTTTTGAAAATGCCATGTTTAGAAAGCTGGCATTTTCCTGCCTCTAGCCCTTTAGTGTCTGGTGCCTGTTTTGGGTCACATGACTTGGCGTAACTTACAGTTATCCTGTAAATTAGAGTACACTGTTCCAAACTACTCTGACCTCCTGGGGGACCTGGGGTCTCAGGAGCAAGAGCCCTCAAGCATCACAATGGATGACTAGCATCATCATCGGGAAATGCTCCTCACCAGGCCGGCACTGCAACGCCTACTGGGCTCCCCGAGGGGGCTCTTAAGCCGTACTGTTCTACTTAATTAAGTATGTTAACCTACAATCGGAGTAGATTTTCATGGAGAAAAAAGGGGTTAAAATTGGTTATTCATTGCACCAAAACATCATAATTTTAATCAGTCTGGGGTGGATGAAGACCAAAACTAAAACAATGAATCAGTGAGAGGCACGCAAGAGTACAATGATCTAGGGACTCTCAAAAACAAAACCTGGGGGACTATAATTCATATAGTACCTCTATACCAAGGTCAACATGTTTCGCGTCCTATTGGTCCAGCCGGATCCATTGACGCTTCATCAGGACCAAAAAAGGTTAAACTTCTTCTCCAAAAATACTATATCTTTTTTAGAATTAAAGGCAGTCACTTACATTCAAGTCAACTGGTAAGGTCAGGTCGCCCTAAAAGAAAACAAAAATATACATAGGCCAGAGAAAACCATCAAATGGTAATACAGTGATTCAAGTATAAAGACTGTAAACTTATCATGGGTCAAACGTCAAAAAAGAAAAGATAAGGCACACACGGGTCATAAGGCTTACCATCCCCAAAATTGAGACGAGGGTCCTTAGGACACACGTTCTATGGAAGCTAAAGACCACTGTGCATAATCAATAAATAAATAAAATCGTCAACAAAGTATGCCTGGTGTTCCACAATTAGTTAAATAAATATAAAAAGGCCTTGTATTATGTGTAGGAGGCTGGACTGGCTTGTAGTGAGTACCAAGGGGTACTTACACCTTGCACCAGGCCCAGTTATCCCTTATTAGTGTATAGGGTGTCTAGCAGCTTAGGCTGATAGATAATGGTAGCTTAGCAGAGCAGCTTAGGCTGAACTAGGAGACGAGTGAAGCTCCTACAGTACCACTAGTGTCATATGCACAATATCATAAGAAAACACAATACACAGATGTACTAAAAATAAAGGTACTTTATTTTATGACAATATGCCAAAAGTATCTCAGTGAGTACCCTCAGTATGAGGATAGCAAATATACACAAGATATATGTACACAATACCAAAAATATGCAGTATAGTATTAGAAAACAGTGCAAACAATGTATAGTTACAATAGGATGCAATGGGGACACATAGGGATAGGGGCAACACAACCCATATACTCCAAAAGTGGAATGCGAACCACAAATGGACCCCAAAAATATGTGACCTTGTAGAGGGTCGCTGGGACTGTAAGAAAACAGTGAGGGTTAGAAAAATAGCCCACCCCAAGACCCTGAAAAGTGAGTGCAAAGTGCACTAAAGTTCCCCAAAGAGCACAGACGTCGTGATAGTGGAATTCTGCAGGAAAGACACAAATCAGCAATGCAACAACAATGGATTTCCAAACGAGGGTACCTGTGGAACAAGGGGACCAAGTCCAAAAGTCACAAGCAAGTCGGAGATGGGCAGATGCCCAGGAAATGCCAGCTGTGGGTGCAAAGAAGCTGCTACTGGACAGTAGAAGCTGAAGATTCTGCGGGAACGACAAGGGCTAGAGACTTCCCCTTTGGAGGATGGATGCCCCACGCCGTGGAGAGTCGTGCAGAAGTGTTTTCCTGAAGAAAGACCGCAAACAAGCCTTGCTAGCTGCAAGTCGTGCGGTTAGGGTTTTTGGATGCTGCTGTGGCCCAGGAGGGACCAGGATGTCGCCAGGATGTCGCCAATTGTGTCAGGGGACAGAGGGGGCACCCAGCAAGACAAGGAGCCCTCTCAGAAGCAGGCAGCACCCGCAGAAGTGCCGGAACAGGCACTACGAAGAGGAGTGAAACAGTGCTCACCCGAAGTCGCACAAAGGAGTACCACGTCGCCGGAGGACAACTTAGAAAGTCGTGCAATGCAGGTTAGAGTGCCGTGGACCCAGGCTTGGCTGTGCACTATGGATTTCCGCTGGAAGTGCACAGAGGCCGCAGTAGCTGCAAAAGTCGCGGTTCCCAGCAATGCAGTCTGGCGTGGGGAGGCAAGGACTTACCTCCACCAAACTTGGACTGAAGAGTCACTGGACTGTGGGAGTCACTTGGACAGAGTTGCTGGATTCAAGGGACCTCGCTCGTCGTGCTGAGAGGAAACCCAGGGTACCGGTGATGCAGTTCTTTGGTGCCTGCGGTTGCAGGGGGACGATTCCGTCGACCCACGGGAGATTTCTTTGGAGCTTCTAGTGCAGAGAGGAGGCAGACTACCCCTACAGCATGCACCACCAGGAAAGCAGTCGAGAAGGCGGCAGGATCAGCGTTACAGAGTTGCAGTAGTCGTCTTCGTTACTTTGTTGCGGTCAGCAGTCGATTCCTTGGCAGAAGGTGAAGAGAGAGATGCAGAGGAACTCTGATGAGCTCTTGCATTTGTTATCTAAGGAATTCCCAAAGACAGAGACCCTAAATAGCCAGAAAAGAGGGTTTGGCTACTTAGGAGAGAGGATGGGCTAGCAACACCTGAAGGAGCCTATCAGAAGGAGTCTCTGATGTCACCTGCTGGCACTGGCCACTCAGAGCAGTCCAGTGTGCCAGCAGCACCTCTGTTTCCAAGATGGCAGAGGTCTGGAGCACACTGGAGGAGCTCTGGGCACCTCCCAGGGGAGGTGCAGGTCAGGGGAGTGGTCACTCCCCTTTCCTTTGTCCAGTTTCGCGCCGAACTGGTGTAGACTGGCTTATACAGAAATGGGCACCATCTGTGCCCATGAAAGCATTTCCAGAGACTGGGGGAGGCTACTTCTCCCCAGCCCTAACACCATTTTCCAAAGGGAGAGGGTGTAACACCCTCTCTCTGAGGAAGTCCTTTGTTCTGCCTTCCTGGGCCAAGCCTGGCTGGACCCCAGGAGGGCAGAAACCTGTCTGAGGGGTTGGCAGCAGTTGCAGTGAAACCCCGGGAAAGGCAGTTTGGCAGTACAAGGGTCTGTGCTAGAGACCAGTGGGATCATGGGATTGTGCCAACTATGCCAGGATGGCATAGAGGGGGCAATTCCATGATCATAGACATGTTACATGGCCATATTCTGAGTTACCATTGTGAAGCTACATATAGGTAGTGACCTATATGTAGTGCACGTGTGTAATGGTGTCCCCGCACTCACAAAGTCCGGGGAATGGGCCCTGAACAATGTGGGGACACCTTGGCTAGTGCCAGGGTGCCCACACACTAAGTAACTTAGCACCCAACCTTTACCAGGTAAAGGTTAGACATATAGGTGACTTATAAGTTACTTAAGTGCAGTGTAAAATGGCTGTGAAATAACGTGGACATTATTTCACTCAGGCTGCCGTGGCAGGCCTGTGTAAGAATTGTCAGAGCTCCCTATGGGTGGCAAAAGAAATGCTGCAGCCCATAGGGATCTCCTGGAACCCCAATACCCTGGGTACCTCAGTACCATATACTAGGGAATTATAAGGGTGTTCCAGTATGCCAATGTAAATTGGTAAAATTGGTCACTAGCCTGTTAGTGACAATTTGAAAAAAATGAGAGAGCATAACCACTGAAGTTCTGATTAGCAGAGCCTCAGTGAGACAGTTAGTCATAACACAGGTAACACATACAGGGCACACTTATGAGCACTGGGGCCCTGGCTGGCAGGGTCCCAGTGACACATACCACTAAAACAACATACATACAGTGAAATATGGGGGTAACATGCCAGGCAAGATGGTACTTTCCTACACAACCCCCCCCAAACGAAGGACAATAAGACTAGCCATGACCTGATGAGTCTTCATTGTCTAAGTGGAAATATCTGGAGAGTCCATCTGCATTGGAGTGGGTACTCCCAGGTCTATGTTCCACTGTATAGTCCATTCCCTGTAGGGATATAGACCACCTCAACAATTTAGGATTTTCACCTTTCATTTGTTTTAGCCAAAGTAGAGGTTTGTGGTCTGTCTGAACAATGAAGTGAGTGCCAAACAGGTATGGCCTCAACTTCTTCAGTGCCCAGACCACAGCAAAGGCCTCCCTCTCTATGGCAGACCAACGCTTTTCTCTAGGGGTCAACCTCCTGCTGATAAAAGCAACAGGTTGATCCTGGCCCTCAGAATTAAGTTGTGAAAGGACTGCCCCTAACCCTAATTCAGATGCATCAGTTTGGACAATGAATTTCTTGGAGTAACAGGGGCTTTTCAGGACAGGTGCAGAGCACATGGCCTGCTTCAGCTCCTCAAAAGCTTTCTGACAGCTAGCTGTCCACAATACCTTTTTAGGCATTTTCTTGGATGTGAGGTCATTAAGAGGGGCTGCAATGGAGCCATAGTTCTTAATGAACCTCCTGTAATACCCAGTGAGGCCTAAGAAGGCTCTCACCTGGGTCTGAGTTGTAGGGGGAATCCAATCTATAATAGTTTGGATTTTCCCCTGAAGTGGTGCAATCTGTTCTCCACCTACCAGGTGTCCCAGATAAACCACCTTCCCCTGCCCTATCTGGCACTTTGAAGCCTTGATAGTGAGGCCTGCCTTTTGCAGGGCCTCCAAAACTTTCCATAGGTGGACCAGGTGATCATCCCAACTGGAGCTAAAGACAGCTATATCGTCCAGATATGCTGCACTAAAAGCCTCCAGCCCTTGCAGGACTGTATTCACCAACCTCTGAAAAGTGGCAGGTGCATTTTTCAATCCAAAAGGCATTACTGTGAATTGGTAATGGCCTCCAATGGCTGAAAATGCAGTTTTTGCTTTTGCATCTTCTGATAATTTGATCTGCCAATACCCTGCAGTCAAGTCAAAAGTGCTTAGATACTTGGCAGATGCCAGTGTATCTATGAGCTCATCTGCCCTGGGTATAGGATGAGCATCAGTTTTGGTTACTTGGTTGAGACCTCTATAGTCTACACAAAACCGCATTTCCTTCTTTCCATCCTTGGAATGAGGTTTTGGTACAAGTACCACAGGAGAGGCCCATGGACTTTCAGAGTGCTCAACCACTCCCAGTTCTAACATTTTCTGCACTTCTTGTTTTATGCAGTCTCTGACATGGTCAGGCTGCCTATAGATCTTACTTTTGACAGGCAAGCTGTCTCCAGTATTCTATAGTGTGCTCACACCAAGAAATGGTGCCTGGCACAGTAGAGAAGAGTTCAGAAAACTGACCCAGGAGATTCATGCAGTGGTCTTTTTGCTCAGCAGTAAGACAATCTGCCAGTACAACCCCTTCCACTAGAGCATCTTGTTCTGTGGAAGAGAAGAGATCAGGGAGAGGGTCATTCTCTTCTTTCTGTCCCTCATCTGTTGCCATGAGCAGGGTGAGATCAGCCCTGTCATAGTAGGGTTTAAGGCGATTGACATGGAGCACCCTAAGGGGACTCCTGGCAGTGCCTAAGTCAACTAAGTAGGTGACTTCACCATTTTTCTCAACAATTGTGTGGGGTCCACTCCATTTATCTTGGAGTGCTCTTGGGGCCACAGGCTTCAAGACCCACACGTTCTGCCCTGGTTGGTACTGAACCAAAAGAGCCTTCTGGTCATGCCATTGCTTTTGGAGCTCTTGGCTGGCCTGAAGGTTTTTACTGGCCTTTTTCATGTACTCAGCCATCCTTGATCTGAGGCCAAGTACATAGTCCACTATGTCTTGCTTTGGAGCTTTTAAAGGTTGTTCCCAACCCTCCTTAACAAGTGTTAGAGGACCTCTCACAGGGTGCCCAAATAGGAGTTCAAAGGGGCTGAAGCCCACTCCTTTCTGGGGTACCTCCCTGTAAGCAAAAAGGAGGCATGGTAAAAGGATATCCCATCTCCTGCAGAGTTTTTCAGGGAGTCCCATAATCATGCCTTTGAGAGTTTTGTTAAATCTCTCCACCAGTCCATTTGTTTGTGGATGATAGGGTGTAGTGAACTTCTATGTCACACCACACTCCTTCCACATGGCCTTTAAGTAAGCAGACATGAAATTGCTTCCTCTGTCTGATACCACCTCTTTTGGGAAGCCCACCCTGGAAAAGATTCCCAGGAGGGCCTTTGCCACTGCAGGGGCTGTAGTGGTCCTTAGAGGAATAGCTTCAGGATATCTGGTGGCATGGTCCACTACCACCAAGATAAACCTATTGCCTGAAGCAGTAGGAGGGTCAAGGGGGCCAACTATGTCAACCCCTACCCTTTCAAAGGGAACCCCAACCACAGGCAGTGGAATAAGGGGTGCCTTTGGAGTGCTACCTGCCTTGCCACTGGCTTGACAGGTTTCACAGGACTTACAAAATTCCTTTGTGTCCTCTGACATTCTAAGCCAATGAAACAGGGGAACAAGCCTGTTCCAAGTTTTCATTTGCCCCAAATGTCCAGCTATGGGAATGTCGTGAGCTAGAGTTAGGAGGAACTTTCTGTACTCCTGAGGAATCACCAGTCTCCTGGCAGTTCCAGGTTTTGGATCCCTTGCTTCAGTGTACAAGAGGTTGTCCTCCAAGTAAACTCTGTGAGAGTCACTGACATCCCCATTTGCTTGTTTGACAGCTTACTGTCTTAGACCCTCTAGTGTGGGACAGGTTTGCTGTGCCACACTCAGCTCCTCCCTGGCAGGCCCCCCTTCACCCAAAAGCTCAGCAGTGTCTGCTTCCAGCTCCTCTGGTGTAGGTTCTGCACAAGGTGGAAATTCTTCTTCCTCAGAAGAATAATCCACTGTAGAGGGAGGGATAGTAGGTAGTGCTTTACTTCTACTAGCCCTAGCTTTAGGGAGTACTTGGTCCATTCTTCCAGGATCCAAGTCACCCTGTCCTTTTTGCTTTTTGGCCTGAGCCTTGGTTAAAGCAAAAATATGCCCTGGGATGCCCAGCATTGCTGCATGGGCCTCCAACTCCACATCTGACCAAGCTGATGTTTCTAAATCATTTCCAAGTAGACAGTCTACAGGTAAATCTGAGGCAACCACAACTTTCTTTGGACCAGTAACCCCCCCCAGTTGAGATTTACAACAGCCATGGGGTGGCTAAATGTGTTGTTGTGAGCATCGGTTACTTGGTACTGGTGACCAAGTAGGTGTTGTTCAGGGTGGACCAGTTTCTCTATTACCATTGTAACACTAGCACCTGTGTCCCTGTAGGCCTGAACCTCAACACCATTTATTAGGGGTAGTTGCTTGTACTTATCCATGTTAAGGGGACAAGCAACTAAGGTGGCTAAATCAATAGCCCCGTCAGAGACTAACACAGCCTCTGTGGTCTCCCTAACAAGACCAACCCCAACTAAGTTACCAAAAGTGAGCCCAGCTACTCCCTTGGATTGGCTATTAGTAGGTTTGCTCCCACCACCACTGCTATTAGTAGGGACACTAGGTGTAGCAGTAGGGGTTGTAGTGGTAGGAGGCTTGGTGCTTTTCTTTGGACAACTGGGATCTGTTGTCCAATGGCCTTTTATTTTACATAAATAGCACCATGGTTTCTTTTCTTTGTTTTGATTTGAAGAGGATTTGGACCCACCACCCCCACCAGAGTGTTTTTGTGTGCCTGATGAAGACTAATTTTTAGATTTGTCCCCACCCTTGTCAGAAGACTTACCATCCTTCTTCTTGTTGCCATCTTTGTCACCCCCGTATGAACTTTTCTGTTCACCCTTGTTCTGACCCATTTGTCTGCCTTCTTTCCCAATTCTTGGGGAGAGGTCAGATCAGAGTCCACCAGGTACTGGTGCAACAAATCAGACACACAGTTATTAAGTATAGGCTCTCTCAGGATTAAGTTATACAGGCTTTCATAATCAGTAACTTTACTGCCATGTAACCACCCCTCCAAGGCCTTCACTGAATGGTCAACAAAGTCTACCCAGTCTTGTGAAGACTCCTTTTCGGTTTCTCTGAACTTCATCCTGTACTGTTCAGTGGTTAAGCCATAACCATCTAGGAGTGCATTCTTAAGAACTGCAAAATTATTGGCATCACTTTCTTTCACAGTAAGGAGCCTATCCCTACCCTTTCCACTAAATGATAGCCATAGGATAGCAGCCCACTGCCTTTGAGGGACATCCTGTACAACACAGGCCCTCTCAAGTGCAGCAAACCACTTGTTAATGTCATCCCCCTCCTTATAAGGGGGAACTATCTTATGCAGATTCCTAGAATCATGCTCTTTTGCAGGATGACTATGGGGAATACTGCTGCTGCCACCATGGGTTTCTAAACCCAATTTCTGTCTTTCCCTCTCCACCTCTAAGGACTGCCTATCCAAATCCAGCTGTTGCTTTTTGAGCTTCAGTCTGGTTTGTTCCACTCTCAATCTATTGAGCTCCCTTTCTAACACTCTGTCATCAGGGTGGGTGGGTGTAGTGCTTTCCTCTTATTTTAGTTTCTAAGCACTAACATAACACAACAGAAATGCACTTCTGAGGTCAAAGAAGACTTTTATTGTTGTTAATTCTTCCCCAACCACAATGTTTATGAATGAATGACGAATTAGTAGCTTTCAAGTCCGCGTTAATCAAACAAAATATATCAGTTTGCAATATACACAGCAGGTTATATTTATAAGATATTGAATGCAAAGCAAAACAAATACTTCACCGTGTAGGAACTATTTACAGCTACATCTTTCTAAGGTCTGCAAGCTGAGACCCCTGTCAGCCGCGAGAAAGAGTGTCATCTACCCACACGGGATGCTGGCAACTGGCGCCAAGCTCCAGCACGAGGTCCGGCAGATTCGAATCTGACTCTCTGCAGCCTGTTACATTCGTTACAAAGGTGTGCCCCCTCCTCTCAGACCTGGGAAACTGAGCAAGCCTTTTGGAGACTGGCCAGGTCTCCAAGACTACTCCTGTTCCCAAGCTCAAGGGAAGAGAAACAACGCCCATGTACTCTCTCTTATCAGGTCTAGTCTACTGTGAGAGCAAAACATCTTGGTTCTCTGGTGCAAAAACACAGCTTGGAAAAATACAGAACTATTCTCAACTGCAATGTCTAACTCCACGTTAAAGGCAATGGGCAGCTAACCTAAATATCAAATGCAATGTCATGTTAAAGGCAATAGGCAGCTAACCTAAATATCAAATGCAATGTCTAGTGTCATGTCAAAGCCAATAGGCATCTAAGCTGAATACAAAATGCAATGTCTTATATCATGTCAAAGCCCATAGCCAGCTGAGCTGAATACAAAATGCAATGTATAATATCATGTCAAAGCCAAAAGGCAGTTAAGCTGAATACAAAGTGTAATATATGATATCATGTCAAAGCCAATAGGCAGCGGAGCTGAATACAAAATGTAATATATAATATCATGTCAAAGCCCATAGGCAGAATATCTAATAGCATGTCAAAGTCAATAGGCAGCTAAATTGAATACATCATGTCAAAGTCAATAGGCATGCAATGTCAAAGCCCATAGACGGCTAAACTGAATACAGAAAGCAATGGCTAATGCCATGTCAAAGCCAATAGGCACAATACAGAATGTAATGACTAATGCAATGTCAAAGCCCATAGACGGCTAAACTGAATACAGAAAGTAATGGCTAATGCCATGTCAAAGCCAATAGGCGGCTCAACTGAACAAAACATACCATGTGCTACTGGTGAACATTGAGCAACTAATATGCGCAGTGGTGAAACACAAAGTCATTGGTCAAAACAAAACTCCATCAAATAGCAGGACATTCCGCCCTTTGACCAATGAATTTTTGTTTCACATATCTCATATTTCAAACAAACATAAAAAAAACATCAGCACAAAAAAACATTATGATCAAAGCAATCCCTGTAAAGCAATAGAAGTGAATTAACACATTGATTTCATGACCTTTTCACATCAGATACATCTACATAGAAAAGACTGGGCAATTTTTTTTTTTTTCTGAATGAGTCTCTAATTCAACAGTGTTAGCAATTTGATGTGGCATGAGTTCTACTCATGTAAAGATGCACGGTCCACTTGAAAGGTTTGCTGGAAGATAAGCAAAAGTCAGAGTTCCATACGAGAGGGAAAAAAAAAAAAAAAACACAGCAAACAAGTTGAACTTGAACTGAAGGCGCAGTTTGCGCAAAATGGATCCATGGTGCTGGCACTTTACTCAGCCAGGTTCAGGTTGGGGATTCGGTCCCTTCCCCGACCCCACACGCACACACCGGAAGGTGGACCACACAGCGCACTCAGGGACAGTGGCGAAACGTGGTAGGATCTGCAAAAGAAACAAGTATGACTTTTCTTGCAAATAACATTTTTCATTTAAACTGCACCCTTCCTCTTTCTTTCCCTGTTTTATAATCAGCAGGACGTTTTTGGGGCCCTTTGTTATATTCTCTGCAGGTTCTGGAGGGTCACTTGGGGCTTCAGCCCACACATCAGTACTGAGGTTTTTATCTGCTGCACCACAGCTTCCCTTTTCTTGCACTGTCAGAAGGGCTGGGGCAGACTCCTTCTTTACCAAACCTCCATTCACTGCATTTTTGCCAAATTGGGCCATTCTGTCTCCAATTTGTATGAATGAATCAGATTCTTTTCTAGGTATCAGCATAATTTCGATTTTTCCTTGGTAATTTGCAGCAATCACTCTCCCTAAAACCTGATCACTTTGCCATTTCTGTCCTGGTAACTTTCCTCTCCCCAACTGCTCTGTGACTGCTTGCATGACAGATTGCTTTTGTGCATGCTGCACAGTTTTTATCAAATCTAGGGGAATGGGCATCTCTCTCATCTCTGCCCACCTGTAAGTGGCCTTTTCACATTTCTGGGGCACCCACATAGCTATCCCCACTAAGGCAGAATTCTGGGTGAACACTTCTCTCTCTGCATTTTTCTCATTAACATCTGCAAGGTAATTGAACCAGTTAGGTGCAAGCCATGTGGCTAAAACATTATCAAAGAACCAAAAATCAGCGTAAAAATGACACATCTCACGTAGCTCTTGCTTTAAAATCTGACACACATTATACAACGCTGTTCCTTCTACTGTGCCAGAAAATAACATTTCAGTCAATGAATCATTAGTAAAACAAACATGCTTTTTATCTTCAGTAGACACGAATTCAAATGGTGCACACAATTTCATTGATAATTCTTTTACCTGTGGTACTCTAGCCCTGTCTTGCAAGTACCAGATCCATTGTATGATTCTAGCTAGGGGCACTATTTTCTTTCCTTGTTCTTGATTTAAATATACATAAGTATTTCCTTCTTGCACTGCGCAGAAACCTAAAATCTGCATTATTTCATTTGCCAAATCACAAGCGCGCAGCTGCATATTATTTTTCACAGTGACCATATACAACAGTGTTAGGATTTCTCTCAAATGAGGGCTATTCTTTTTCCAAAAATCAAACAAGCTAATGAAACTCGGGGTGTCTTGCTCTAAAATCCTTCGTTTTACTTGTGCATTTTGCAACGGTAACTCGTAAATCACATTCTCGTCCGTGTTATCAGTTAAGGAATGCACTTTGGCTGCCAAAAACCCTGGCTCACACGGAAACTCAATGCAGCTCGGAGCTGTCTTAACCCCCTCATTACTGGAATGGGACAAGAAAGATTCTTCAAAAACAGCCCTTTTATAACTTTCCGTCTTATTTTGAATTATTGTATCCTGGCTAATTTGCTCACGTAAATTCCTATTTTCATGTTCCAACTTCCTACATTTCTCCTGCATTTCTCTGTAAGCAGATAAAGGTATCCAGACCTTTCTGTCATCATTACTTCCAAAACACACGTTTTCTACATATATACAACAGGAATTATTTCTCAAAACCTTATCAGGCCTTTTAGCTACACATGCATTTTCTTCTGTAATTCCCCAAACAGAAAACAATTCACAGTTTTTCTTAGCACCATCAGGCAGTTCATCAACACATGTATTCTCAGACATGGTCTGCCGTGCTACTGTGATTCTCCAAACAGAAAACAATTTCTGTAATTCTCCAAACAACAAAAAAACAATTACACTTTTAAAGTGTGCACTTAGAAATCTACTAACTCGTCAAACCCCTTTTAATCACCTCTTAATGACCGACCCCACGACTCCAGGTACCAATTGTAGTGCTTTCCTCTTATTTTAGTTTCTAAGCACTAACATAACACAACAGAAATGCACTTCTGAGGTCAAAGAAGACTTTTATTGTTGTTAATTCTTCCCCAACCACAATGTTTATGAATGAATGACGAATTAGTAGCTTTCAAGTCCGCGTTAATCAAACAAAATATATCAGTTTGCAATATACACAGCAGGTTATATTTATAAGATATTGAATGCAAAGCAAAACAAATACTTCACCGTGTAGGAACTATTTACAGCTACATCTTTCTAAGGTCTGCAAGCTGAGACCCCTGTCAGCCGCGAGAAAGAGTGTCATCTACCCACACGGGATGCTGGCAACTGGCGCCAAGCTCCAGCACGAGGTCCGGCAGATTCGAATCTGACTCTCTGCAGCCTGTTACATTCGTTACAAAGGTGTGCCCCCTCCTCTCAGACCTGGGAAACTGAGCAAGCCTTTTGGAGACTGGCCAGGTCTCCAAGACTACTCCTGTTCCCAAGCTCAAGGGAAGAGAAACAACGCCCATGTACTCTCTCTTATCAGGTCTAGTCTACTGTGAGAGCAAAACATCTTGGTTCTCTGGTGCAAAAACACAGCTTGGAAAAATACAGAACTATTCTCAACTGCAATGTCTAACTCCACGTTAAAGGCAATGGGCAGCTAACCTAAATATCAAATGCAATGTCATGTTAAAGGCAATAGGCAGCTAACCTAAATATCAAATGCAATGTCTAGTGTCATGTCAAAGCCAATAGGCATCTAAGCTGAATACAAAATGCAATGTCTTATATCATGTCAAAGCCCATAGCCAGCTGAGCTGAATACAAAATGCAATGTATAATATCATGTCAAAGCCAAAAGGCAGTTAAGCTGAATACAAAGTGTAATATATGATATCATGTCAAAGCCAATAGGCAGCGGAGCTGAATACAAAATGTAATATATAATATCATGTCAAAGCCCATAGGCAGAATATCTAATAGCATGTCAAAGTCAATAGGCAGCTAAATTGAATACATCATGTCAAAGTCAATAGGCATGCAATGTCAAAGCCCATAGACGGCTAAACTGAATACAGAAAGCAATGGCTAATGCCATGTCAAAGCCAATAGGCACAATACAGAATGTAATGACTAATGCAATGTCAAAGCCCATAGACGGCTAAACTGAATACAGAAAGTAATGGCTAATGCCATGTCAAAGCCAATAGGCGGCTCAACTGAACAAAACATACCATGTGCTACTGGTGAACATTGAGCAACTAATATGCGCAGTGGTGAAACACAAAGTCATTGGTCAAAACAAAACTCCATCAAATAGCAGGACAGTGGGTGAGGCATGTCTAGAGACAGAAGTATGCTGAGATAGAACAGAAGGAGACCTGGCCCTAACAGAAGGCACCCTAATAGCTTGACTAAGAGAAACAGCACTTCTACTATGATGAGAAGGGATACTCTTACTGTGATGTGAGACAACACTATCAGTATGGTGTGACTCTACATCAGTACCAGCTACGCTAGGTGGTTTGCTAGGGGGCAGGCTTGGAAGTTTCCCTCCCACATCTTTTGCTAGGGGTGCCCCAGAATCAGAGTGGGAACCATCAGCTAACCTTTCCACAGGAGTGCCAGCTCTGGCCTTATCCTGTTCAACAAGCATATTTACCAACAGTTCTCTAGAGGGATTCTTCCTTACACTTAAACCTCTTTCTATGCAGAGACTCCTTGCATCTTTCCAGCTAAGATTATCATAAGCAAGTTTGGACAGATCAACAGTTTGGCCTGTGCCAGACATTTTAGAAAGTGTTTAAGTGACAGAAAAAGGAAGAAAAAGGTTTTCAGAACTTTTAGAAAGACAGAAAAAAAAACTTTTAAAACTTTTTAAGAACTTTTTAGAAAGTTAGAGGTACTTTTCAGCACTTTAGAAAAGAAGTGAGAAAAGAAATGCAAAACTTTTTGGTTAGGTGTACATACACTGAACTTGTTTTGTATATTTTTCTCTTATGAAAAGTACAATGACAAAAGTGGTAAGCAGTTACAAAGCACTTATCCCACCACTGCACAACCAATGTAGGAGGCTGGACTGGCTTGTAGTGAGTACCAAGGGGAAAATCCAAAATTGTTGAGGTGGTCCATATCCCTACAGGGAATGGACTATACAGTGGAACATAGACCTGGGAGTAGCCACTCCAATGCAGATGGACTCTCCAGATATTTCCACTTAGACAATGAAGACCCATCAGGTAATGACTAGTCTTATTGTCCTTCGTTTGGGGGGGGGGTTGTGTAGGAACGTACCATCTTGCCTGGCATGCTACCCCCAGTTTTCACTGTATATATGTTGTTTTAGTTGTATGTGTCACTGGGACCCTGCCAGCCAGGGCCCCAGTGCTCATAAGTGTGCCCTGAATGTGTTACCTGTGTTATGACTAACTGTCTCACTGAGGCTCTGCTATCCAGAACCTCAGTGGTTATGCTCTCTCATTTCTTTCAAATTGTCACTAACAGGCTAGTGACCAATTTTACCAATTTACATTGGCATACTGGAACACCCTTATAATTCCCTAGTATATGGTACTGAGGTACCCAGGGTATTGGGGTTCTAGGAGATCCCTATGGGCTGCAGCATTTCTTTTGCCACCCATAGGGAGCTCTGACAATTCTTACACAGGCCTGCCACTGCAGCCTGAGTGAAATAACGTCCACGTTATTTCACAGCCATTTTACACTGCACTTAAGTAACTTATAAGTCACCTATATGTCTAACCTTTACCTGGTAAAGGTTGGGTGCTACGTTACTTAGTGTGTGGGTACCCTGGCACTAGCCAAGGTGCCCCCACATTGTTCAGGGCAAATTCCCCGGACTTTGTGAGTGCGGGGACTCCATTACACGCGTGCACTACACATAGGTCACTACCTATGTGTAGCTTCACAATGGTAACTCCGAATATGGCCATGTAACATGTCTATGATCATGGAATTGCCCCCTCTATGCCATCCTGGCATAGTTGGCACAATCCCATGATCCCACAGGTCTGTAGCTCAGACCTGGGCACTGCCAAACTGCCTTTCCTGGGGTTTCACTGCAGCTGCTGCTGCTGCCAACCCCTCAGACAGGTTTCTGCCCTCCTGGGGTCCAGCCAGGCTTGGCCCAGGAAGGCAGAACAAAGGACTTCCTCAGAGAGAGGGTGTTACACCCTCTCCCTTTGGAAAATGGTGTTAGGGCTGGGGAGGAGTAGCCTCCCCCAGCCTCTGGAAATGCTTTCATGGCACAGATGGTGCCCATTTCTGCATAAGCCAGTCTACACCGGTTCAGGGACCCCTCAGCCCTGCTCTGGCGCGAAACTGGACAAAGGAAAGGGGAGTGACCACTCCCCTGACCTGCACCTCCCCTGGGAGGTGCCCAGAGCTCCTCCAGTATGCTCCAGACCTCTGCCATCTTGGAAACAGAGGTGCTGCTGGCACACTGGACTGCTCTGAGTGGCCAGGGCCAGCAGGTGACGTCAGAGACCGCTTCTGATAGGCTCCTTCAGGTGTTGCTAGCCTATCTTCTCTCCTAAGTAGCCAAACCCTCTTTTCTGGCTATTTAGGGTCTCTGCTTTGGGGATTTCCTTAGATAACAAATGCAAGAGCTCATCAGAGTTCCTCTGCATCTCTCTCTTCACCTTCTGCCAAGGAATCGACTGCTGACCGCGCTGGAAGCCTGCAAAACTGCAACAAAGTAGCGAAGACGACTACTGCAACTCTGTAACGCTGATCCTGCCGCCTTCTCGACTGTTTTCCTGGTGGTGCATGCTGTGGGGGTAGTGTGCCTCCTCTCTGCACTAGAACCTCCGAAGAAATCTCCCGTGGGTCGACGGAATCTTCCCCCTGCTCCCGCAGGCATCAAAGAACTGCATCACCGGTACCCTGGGTCTCCTCTCAGCACGACGAGCGAGGTCCCTTGAATCCAGCAACTCTGTCCAAGTGACTCCCACAGTCCAGTGACTCTTCAGTCCAAGTTTGGTGGAAGTAAGTCCTTGCCTCCCCACGCCAGACTGCATTGCTGGGAACCGCGACTTTTGCAGCTACTCCGGCCCCTGTGCACTTCCGGCGGAAATCCTTTGTACACAGCCAAGCCTGGGTCCACGGCACTCTAACCTGCATTGCATGAATTTCTAAGTTGTGCTCCGGCGACGTGAAACTCCTTTGTGCGACTTCGGGTGAGCACCATTTCACTCCTCTTTGTAGTGCCTGTTCCGGCACTTCGGCGGGTGCTGCCTGCTTCTGAGAGGGCTCCTTTTATTGCTGGACGCCCCCTCTGTCCCCTGACGCAATTGGCGACATCCTGGTCCCTTCTGGGCTACAGCAGCATCCAAAAATGCTAACCACACGACTTGCAGCTAGCAAGGCTTGTTGGCTGTCTTTCTTCAGGATCCATCCTCCAAAGGGGAAGTCTCTATCCCTTGTCGTTCCTGCAGAATCCTAAGCTTCTACTGTCCAGTAGCAGCTTCTTTGCACCCACAGCTGGCATTTACTGGGCATCTGCCTATCTCCGACTTGCTTGTGATTTTTGGACTTGGTCCCCTTGTTCCACAGGTACCCTCGACTGGAAATCCATCATTGTTGCATTGCTGGTTTGTGTCTTTCCTGCAGAATTCCCCTATCACGACTTCTATGTCCTTTGGGGAACTTTAGTGCACTTTGCACTCACTTTTCAGGGTCTTGGGGTGGGCTATTTTTCTAACCCTAACTGTTTTCTTACAGTCCCAGCGACCCTCTACAAGGTCACATAGGTTTGGGGTCCATTCGTGGTTTGCATTCCACTTTTGGAGTATATGGTTTGTGTTGCCCCATCCCTATGTGTCCCCATTGCATCCTATTGTAACTATACATTGTTTGCACTGTTTTCTAATACTATTACTGCATATTTTGGTATTGTGTACATATATCTTGTGTATATTTGCTATCCTCATACTGAGGGTACTCACTGAGATACTTTTGGCATATTGTCATAAAAATAAAGTACCTTTATTTTTAGTATATCTGTGTATTGTGTTTTCTTATGATATTGTGCGTATGACACTAGTGGTACTGTAGGAGCTTCACTCGTCTCCTAGTTCAGCCTAAGCTGCTCTACTAAGCGACCAATATATATCAGCCTAAGCTGCTAGACACCCTATACACTAATAAGGGAAAACTGGGCCTGGTGCAAGGTGTAAGTACCACTTGGTACTCACTACAAGCCAGTCCAGCCTCCTACACTCTTGCATTCGTTATCTAAGGAATTCCCAAAGACAGAGACCCTAAATAGCCAGAAAAGAGGGTTTGGCTACTTAGGAGAGAGGATAGGCTAGCAACACCTGAAGGAGCCTATCAGAAGGAGTCTCTGACGTCACCTGCTGGCACTGGCCACTCAGAGCAGTCCAGTGTGCCAGCAGCACCTCTGTTTCCAAGATGGCAGAGGTCTGGAGCACACTGGAGGAGCTCTGGGCACCTCCCAGGGGAGGTGCAGGTTAGGGGAGTGGTCACTCCCCTTTCCTTTGTCCAGTTTCGCACCAGAGAAGGGCTGAGGGGTCCCTGAACCGGTGTAGACTGGCTTATGCAGAAATGGGCACCATCTGTGCCCATGAAAGCATTTCCAGAGGCTGGGGGAGGCTACTCCTCCCCAGCCCTAACACCATTTTCCAAAGGGAGAGGGTGTAACACCCTCTCTCTGAGGAAGTCCTTTGTTCTGCCTTCCTGGGCCAAGCCTGGCTGGACCCCAGGAGGGCAGAAACCTGTCTGAGGGATTGGCAGCAGCAGCAGCTGCAGTGAAACCCCGGGAAAGGCAGTTTGGCAGTACCAGGGTCTGTGCTAGAGACCCGTGGGATCATGGGATTGTGCCAACTATGCCAGGATGGCATAGAGGGGGCAATTCCATGATCATAGACATGTTACATGGCCATATTCGGAGTTACCATTGTGAAGCTACATATAGGTAGTGACCTATATGTAGTGCACGCGTGTAATGGTGTCCCCGCACTCACAAAGTCCAGGGAATTGGCCCTGAACAATGTGGGGGCACCTTGGCTAGTGCCAGGGTGCCCACACACTAAGTAACTTTGCACCCAACCTTTACCAGGTAAAGGTTAGACATATAGGTGACTTATAAGTTACTTAAGTGCAGTGTAAAATGGGTGTGAAATAACGTGGACGTTATTTCACTCAGGCTGCAGTGGCAGGCCTGTGTAAGAATTGTCAGAGCTCCCTATGGGTGGCAAAAGAAATGCTGCAGCCCATAGGGATCTCCTGGAACCCCAATACCCTGGGTACCTCAGTACCATATACTAGGGAATTATAAGGGTGTTCCAGTATGCCAATGTAAATTGGTAAAATTGGTCACTAGCCTGTTAGTGACAATTTGAAAGAAATGAGAGAGCATAACCACTGAGGTTCTGATTAGCAGAGCCTTAGTGAGACAGTTAGTCATAACACAGGTAACACATACAGGGCACACTTATGAGCACTGGGGCCCTGGCTAGCAGGGTCCCAGTGACACATACCACTAAAACAACATACATACAGTGAAATATGGGGGTAACATGCCAGGCAAGATGGTACTTTCCAACATTATGTGTAAACAAAATTGCTGTTAATATGTAATTGGTACTTAGCCATTGAAGTATAGTTCAGTAATGAAGTTAGAAAGATAAAGTAACATTTCCCAAGTAACTGATCACTTTAAAGTCTGTGTGTCAAAAAGATGAACGCCCAGGATTTAGAAATACAGCGATCGTTCACTTCACCTCAATGTCACAAAGTGAGGGAGTTGCGGCGTGCTCAAATGTGCTCGGGGTAGTTCCCAAAATTTCTAACCCACAGATATAGCAATAAACTTACGATTGTGTCTTCGGTCCCGTGTAGTGGACCTACCCTCAAGACGGCGTCCCGCTTCTAATGTCAAGAGGGCGCTGTCAGGGTCTCTTTTAAAGAGACGCCGCGGGAACCGGAGAGGGAATTCCTTCCGGCTTGCGCGCGTCTGGAACAGTAAAAATAAAGGAAGGACATGTATGTGGAAGGTCATAAAAATAGAATAGGGGCTCGGAGCCAAGAAGTTACATGCTCTCGAGTCGGGGAGTGAATACAAAAACAAATATGTTTGCGAAACAGTGTATTATGCACCAGGAGCGTCTTATTATAAAAACCAAAAGGGTACTGTCATTATTATTGTTGACCAACAAGGTGAAGAAAGTAAAAATGAAATAGAAAAATATGTGGTGATCAGCTTGTATTTGCCAAGGGAAAAATTAAACAATTGTTAATAATTAAACCAGTGTGGAGGTGTCTAGACACTTAGGGGGTGACCCGGCGGTCCTTGACCGCCGGGGCCAGGGTCGGCGGGAGCACCGCCAACAGGCTGGCGGTGCCCCGCAGGGCATTCTGACCGCGGCGGTTTGGCCGCGGTCAGATGCGGAAAACCGGCGGTCTCCCGCCGGTTTTCCGCTGCCCTGGAAATCCCCGTGGCGGCGCAGCTTGCTGCGCCGCCACGGGGGATTCTGACAGCCCATACTGCCATCCTGTTCCTGGCGGTTCTCCCGCCAGGAACAGGATGGCGGTATGGGTTGTCGTGGGGCCCCTGGGGGCACCTGCAGTGCCCATGCCAATGGCATGGGCACTGCAGGGGCCCCCGTAAGAGGGCCCCACTTTGTATTTCAGTGTCTGCATTGCAGACACTGAAATACGCGACGGGTGCCACTGCACCCGTCGCACCTTCCCACTCCGCCGGCTCAATTCTGAGCCGGCGTCCTCGTGGGAAGGGGGTTTTACACTGGGCTGGCGGGCGGCCTTTTGGCGGTCGCCCGCCAGCCCAGTGTAAAACTATGAATAGCCGCAGCGGTCTAACGACCGCGGTGCGGTATTCTGGAGGGAGGAAGTCTGGCGGGCGGCGGAGCTTAGAATGAGGGCCTTAGTGGATAAAATAAGTCGAGTCTATCATGACCTCTGAAAATAAAAAGGAGGTCAAGGTGACTTCATCGGTTATTTGGACATTGGACAAACAGGAATTCAAGGTCACAGTAATGGTATAAATCGTAGATATTAGGATAAAGAGGTCCATGGAATATCATCATTCAATCCATGGGTGTTAGTTCCTAATTTAAATATCCATCTTTGTTCAATTTTCAAGAGACCAATTGGGTCATTAGAGTTGATATTGGGAACATCCAAAACCACCCACCGTAGGTCATCAGGTGTATGGGGTGCTTCGAGAAAATGAGCACAAAGTTTTGTGGTAATTCTCTTGCACCTGATGTTACTTCTGTGTTCGCTAATGCGTATTTTAACAGGTCTAGTGGTCATGCCGATATAACTCAAGTCACAGGGGCATTGAATCATGTAGATGGTAGATGCAGTTTTTTGTGTTGCAATTAGTGTGTTTCTTAAGGTACCAAGTACCTATAGGGTTTAACTGCAACGTTTTCAAGTGACTGGTGAAAGGGCATACATTACAAGTGCCACAAGGATGATGCCCCACAACTGGGGGAAGATCCCAGAGTGTCCGTTGACTTGATACTTCACGTAATGGTCATGGTCGGGTGTGTACTACAATGTCCTTAATGTTAGCTGTGCATTTGAAAGCAAAAAGGGGTCTTGGTAGTTCGCTACCCCCACATGTGAGTATTGGCCATCGTTTACTTATCAGTCTCTTGATTGAATTAGACAATGGTATATAAGTGGAGACACATGTTAATCTTGTCTGAGGTGTCTTTTCAATAGTTGTGAGTAGGGCGTCCCTGTTGTTGTTCCTAGATCTCTTCCGTGCCTGGTTCACTATTTTGGAGGGGTAGTGGCATTTATAAAGTTTTCTTTCCAGCATGTCCGCCTGAAGATCAAATTCTCGGGGTGAACTACAATTTCGTCTTAGCCGTAGAAACTGGCCTACTGGTAAATTGTCCCGAAGGTATTTGGGATGGTAGCTCTCATATAATAGAAGAGAATTCCGGTCAGTAGGTTTATGGTAAATGGTAGTTGTCAATTTACCGTTGATAATGGTGATCATCAGATCTAAAAAAGGTAAGTGAGTGGCAGACACTGTAGCAGTAAACTTCAAAAAGGGATCAAGGGTATTGATCCAAGTTATGAAGTGATCTGCAATATCTAATGGACCTTGCTATATGATTAAAATGTCGTCAATGTAGCGACGCCACAATCTAATGGAGTTTGTGAAGGGATTGGTAGACGGTAATATGTACTTTTTCTCGAAATCATACATGTATAAATGTGCTAGACTTGGTGCGAAAGTGCTTCCCATCGAGGTTCCTCGTATCTGATGGTAGAATTGATCCTCAAAAAGGAAGAAATTTTCAGTTAGTGCAAGTTTTGCACAGTGTATAATGAATGAAACGGGAGTAGATAATGTTGATGATACTTCCTGAAGAGCTGACTCAATCACCTGTAGAGTCGCTGTTTGAGGAATGTTTGTATACAGCGCTTCAACGTCCAAAGTAATGATACCTTGAACCATTCCTGAGTCATTGATGGTTTCTATTAAATTCAAGACATCTTTAGTGTCTTTCAAATAAGTAGAAGAGCTGTGTACCAATGGTTGTAAAAAATTATCACAAAAAATTGAAAGGGGTTCCAAGATAGAACCCAACCCTGATACTATAGGACGTCCGGGGGGGGGGTATAATACCCTTGTGGATTTTGGGTAAACAGTAGAAGTATGGAGTCCGAGGATGAGGAGTGTCAAGGAATTCAGCCTCCTTCGGTGAAATCCACTGATTGTTCCCGGCTTCTTCAATAAGGCTTCTAATCTCGATCTGCAGTCTTCCTGTAGGGTCACTCATTATTTTGGCATAGTAAGTGGTGTCACTTAGAAGACGTAGACATTCATGTCTATATTTGGTGGAATCCATGATCACAAAGGCCCCTCCTTTGTCTGCTTGCTTAATAGTGATGTCGGGATCTAAGGCTAAGGCTCGTAGAGCCCTCTTTTCTTTAGAGGGTAAGTTGATTTAAGAATGTTTCGGGCTCAATTTGTTGATATCCGCTAGAACTGCTTTTTCAAAGGTCAAGACTTCACTAGGCATAGTTACTGGTGAAGGGACAAAACTAGAAGGTTTCCTTAAACCTGAATCAATTGTTTGTGGTGTCACGGTTTTGTCCTTGAAGAAAAAGTGTAAGCGAATCTTACGGAAAAATTGGGCAAGTTCAATGTGGAGACGGAAAAAATCTTCATCAGGGGTGGGAACAAAACCAAAACCTCTATTCAACACATTTATTTCCTCCTCTGTGAGATGACGGTTAGACAGGTTGACAACTAAGTTCTCGCTGGGAGATTCTTCACTTGGCTCCTGGTGACCATCTGTGGTTGTTCTCCGGACCATTGAATATGTCTGCCTCTTCCTCTCCTTCTGCCTCTGCCTCTGCCCCGACCGCGGCCTAAAAAAGGCATGTAGGGTACAAAGGGGCGTGGTTGGAAGTAGGGGTAAGGAGGATGCCAAGGTATTGGTTGTTGTACAGGATATGGAGGGTAATTATAAAAAGTTTGTGGCTGGTTCTCATCTGTGCTCCACTTACAGTTAGACTTTGTGACTTCATCCATAACAGCCACACAATAGAGGGATTAGGTGTGCCTTGATGGGCCATTCTGGTAACAATGGGGGATGGAGGTGAGTACAGGCCCACTTGCAACTGAATAGGCTTTGCTCTGTCTTCACAAATAGGACAACTCACCTCCCCATTGTTATTGCAGCCAGCATGGAGCCAAGGCAGTGGGTCAGGTAATTCCATGCACTTCAAAGTTGTCTTTTTACACCAAACCTAAAAAACTAATTGGTCAGGCATTGGCTGCCAGTGTTTTGCCTTTGCTAATCCTTTTATGTAATATTTGTGTAAAGTTTTCTACAAATAGAGGCTTTTAAAAACAGAAATAGAGCGATGCACTTCCTTTCTGTCAATTTATCTTATTCTTGCGTGTTTCAAGTCTTCGTTGTCACTCTTATTCTGTGTGAAAGTTTGATAATGAAAAATAAGTCCCAGTCCCAAAAAATGAGTGCTGAAACCACAGATACAAATAATCACTGGGTTACATATGCCACAGTGAATAGTTCCCAATTCCAATTCAAAGCATGCTGCTGAAGCATGTAGGGGTTCTGAGTTTCGATGCACACTTGACAGTAAAATCCAGGAAAGTATTTCTGGTGTATGGTCTGGTATTCACTGTTTTCTATAGCTGAGAGCCTTGTGTGGAGAGGCACAGGCGTAGCTGGTGATCAACATGATGGAAGTTGTCGCTGAAATCTATGTCTCAATTCTTAACTGCAGGTGTCTAAAAACACCCCTTTAAGAGGCAAACTCAATTCAGCCTGCTGGTTTTCAAAGTATTTATTAATGCCCCCACGAAGGACGCCTCCAACAGATGTGCCCGTCCCCTGCCAGACTCAGCTACCTTCCATCAATTCAGTAGGAATAAATGTGTTACCCCACAGTCTTTTCAGCTCATGAAATTCTGTGTCATGAGTATTTAACTAGTCGCCCAAAGAATTCTTTATGAGTTGACAAGAACTCAAAATAAGATCTTTAGAAAACATTTCAAGTGGCTGAATGTGAAAGCATTGCCCTTGATGCCCTGAAACCCAACAATTTCGTCCCTAATACTAAGACTCATCTTTTCCTGAACACCACAACTATTTACCTGCCCATATATAAATGACATTACATCGATTTCAATGAAAATAAATTCTTAGTAAAAAAAAAAATAATAATACATGGAGCAGCTTGCAAAAGGTCCACGCATTGGGGCAGTACAGTCATCTTGCTGAAGCTGACCATCACAATAAGTGTAAATGTTAACCTAGGATTTTAATTGATTTCTAATTTATAACAGGCTTGCAACATAATGTATTGCATACAGCTCAGCTGTATCTGGACTGACTCATATACACAGATACATTCGTTTTTTTAAGTTCACGGCACTGCAGAGAAGTAAGCTATTAACTATGAAGCTGTCCATAAATTATACTCTTCTGGGAAGTCACAATAACATTAGGTATAGCTGACTTTTTCTGCCACCAGAAAGACAATTAACCTGTTGAATTTTGATGACAAGAGCTCTTTAAAGAGCACAAAGTAGGAGGGAGATTGGGCACAGCTATCTGGTGTCATTGCTAACCAAAATATTTTACCCGGAAGCCCTGTCATGAATTGGCATCCTTGTTGAAAGGTAAAATAATAGAAAATAGGTAGGATTCCAGGATATCAAGTTTTGAATATTATTCTATTCAAATATAGTAGCAAACATATTGACAACCAAAATATTAATAAGGGAAGTATATGTAGGTTAATTGTAGGTTTACTATGCTTAATTCTACATTTAAGTATCTTTCAAATCCAATTCAACTTGGCTTATCAGTTTCCTGGGCCACCATGGCTAAACGTAAGATGCCAGCAATCCTTCTTTATGGAGAAGGGATGGATTTACATCAGTGACTGAATGACTGCTAATCACTTACAGCTATGCACTCTCTCTTATAGTCTTGGACCAAAAGTGATCCTTGAGTTAGGCCATTTGACACTGCCTTTGAGATAGCAGTTGAAATATTCCATTTAAATGCCTCATTGTGGATCATAACATGTTGTAACTAAGTGAAAAATGTGATTTTTTTTTTTTAAATCCTGCACATCCTTCGAAAAAAGTTGCATCCAATTGTCCATGACTAAGGCCTCTTGAAAGCCTTAATTTCAAAAGCCTAACAGCTTCTTGGTGGTGTGATTCTCTACAATCTCACTTCATGCCATTTGGAATAATAGTTCATAAAGAATATAGCAAATCTCCTTTGAGAAGGCAACAACATGAAATGGCCCACAATGTCAGTATCTGCCATGTATGCATTTGCCAATCGACTCAGCTGGTGTCAAAGGCATGGGAGAAGTCTTGCAGACCTTGTCAGAATTCTTACTTTGCACACTGAAAGTATGCCTTTGTGTGACAAATGTTACGATCCTTACCAATTGTTGAATAACCTTTCAAAATGAGATAAAAAGAGCAGCCACAACAAAAGTCAGAGAGCATAACCTGGGTGTGCCATTGTGTCTCTTAAAACATGAAATGAAGGGGTGGTTGTTCTTCGGCTTAATGAAATAAATGTTTTTATTTAAATGTGGTGCACTGTGAAATGTATGAGTAAAGTGCACAGATGAATGCAATGTTTCATGTATGCTATATTTTATCATTGTTTTAAATAAAAGTTTATGTTACAGTGCTTTAGTAATATTATTCTTTATATTTACTATGTATTTCACATAAGAGACGTATAGAATGTATTTAACCTGCAGTATTTGTGCTTAATTAGTTTGTCCAGAGTGAGGATCCATATAGTTTTTTGTGTTCTAAACATCAATGCGAAGTTTGTTTTTTAATGTTTTCCAGAAAGCTCCAGGTTTCAGGATCTGAGACCGAGTTCTCAGGGAGCTTATTGTTTTGGATGATGAGAAAAGCCTGGCGGAATGCTTATCGAGGATGTGACGAGTATCCTGGGCTGGCAAGTGTAACTCTTGTGAAATCCGAAAGCACAAGGGTGTACCAAGGTTGAAGCAGAAACTTCACAAGGCTAAAGTGTCAATTAGCACCTTCTGATTTGTGATTATTTAAAAAAAAAATCTGAAATATGTTTGTAAATTGGTCTCAAGGTATTCCTTTGAGTGTGTGGCTTCTTTTATCAATACTGTGAGTACAACAAATGCTTTGCACTTTTCCAACATTTGCCTAACTGCTCGATCAAGCTACCATAAAAATTAGAGCATTAGGTGGTCTAGTTTTCATCTCTCTGCACAGTGTGCCCAGCTTTGCACACTACATAGAGAACCAGCCTCCTACAAAGATGATCAGAGAACAAAAGGAAAAGAAGCAAAAAGAACACAGTGACATATGCATTGACGGTGACAACGATTCTGGAGATGGTCTTTTGAATGTGTTACTATCTGAATGTCCAACCCCATAAAAATGAAGCTAGAGGTGAGAGTGGGAACAATGGTATTGGAGGCAGTGGTGTAATTAACTTTCCTACTTACCCAGATATGAAGGATTTCAGTCCTGTCAGACTGACAGAATGTGTCCCAGTTGATCCCACCATGAGTACTGTTGATGCTCTCACAGTACCAGTTACTATTGGCTCATAGTTCCTATGTATAAATCAGAAGGATCTGGTAGAAACACGTACAATCTGGCAGTACCAAATAGTGTTGTGGGACCACCAATTTCTCCATATAATTCAGGTACTAGAGAATTTGTTCTTTTGCTTCCTACACATACAAGCACTCCAGCAAGTGCAGATATGACTTTTGATGCATCAGGATGTACTTCAATAGGCACGTATCAGAAGATGCCCACTCATACTACTCCTGTATGGGAACCACCTTTGAATTTGGGGAATGGTGGTTCCACATCTAAGATTTCTTCAGTAATATGATCTATAAGTGTCAAAGAGATAGACAAATGGGTAAAAAGAATTAATGGAAGTACCTCATCTGATGAGACCACGAGTACAGGAGTGAGTCAGGAAGCAAATTCATCAACAGTAAAGGAAAGAACTCTGGATTTAGTAGACTTGGACGCGATGATTGTTAGAAATCTTGGGCAAAACAATTGGAGACTTATCGAGAGGATGAGCTCACATTTATGTGTAGGGACATCACTAAGCGAGTGGGTCAAGTTCATGATAAATTGGCAGAATTGGCTCAGAAATATGAGGTTGACTTAAATAATACTAAGACTCTGCAAAGGAGCTATTGAGTGTGCTTCAGTGAAAACTACATTTCTGATATGTAAACTTCAGGGTTGAAAACTCAGACTAAAGAATTATTTCAAAATATTAGGAAATTGAATTAATTAGATAAGTGGGAGATTAAATGGGCAGAAATGAAGAAACCTTCAGGTGATCTGCCTCTGGTTGGAGAAGAGGGAGGTGTTGCAAACTTCCCTTTGAGAGAAGTGCCTTGTGGAGGTTATGTGCATGTGCCATGGTGCAGGAGTGATCTTGCATCATTTACTAATGATTTCCCCAAATTACGGGAGAATCCAGTGGAATGGTATTGACATTTCACAGGTGTTGTGGATTGATCTGAATATGTTGTTTGATATTGTTGTTCTGAGTGACCTTTGGACAGAATGTAAGATAGCTGTTCGATGGCCTGAGGTAGAACCAACTAGAAATACATTGACAAAAGGTCCTTCACTGTAGTAAAGAAATGTCAGGAGCTCATGATATTTCTGAAAGAGAAAGTGCCTCCTCTGGATGTTGATTGGATCACAATTGACAGAACGACTAAAGAACCAAAGGAGTCAAAGCATGCTTACTATGAGAGGTTGCTGCAGGTATTCAAATAATACAGTGGTATGGAAACGTTGGAAGCAAAGGATATGGGGCATTTTGTGTCAAGGTTTGTGACAGGTTTGAGGCCAGAAATAAGCATGATGATCTAGCAACATTTGATCTGTTGGCAGAAGAAATCTATTGATTAAATTTTGTAAATAAAGTTGCTCGTCATTGTTGCCCTGTAGTACCGAATACAGCTGAAATACTGTTTCAGATTCCATGTGAGGCTGAGTGGTTCCATGTCAATGATTTGTGTCAGGCCTTCTTTACAAGGACAGTCCTTTTTTCATTCCTGCTTATAAATAGAGTCTTAGCATGGTGTTGTGTCTCACAAGGATATACTGAATCTCCATCTATTTTTAATCAGGTTTTAAAGAAGAATTTGGAATCTTTATTCATGCCTTGAAGTTCAGTTTTGATCCAATATATTGATGACCTAATGGTGGCGTTGAATACCCAAGAAGCTTGTGAACAAGACACTTGCATTTCTGAACCACCTGGCGGAGAATGGACATTGGGTGTCACCAGGAACATTACAATATCGTTAAAAAACAGTCCAATATTTTGGGCACTATATTGAAAAGGGAGAGAGAAAAATGTCACAAGAGAGAATTTCAGCCCTTCTGAAAATGAGTCCGCCCTCTACACAACGGGAAGTCAAGATGTTTCTGAGAATGGTGGGCTACTGTAGACAGTGGATACCCAACCTTTCCCAGATGGCCAAGCCTTTACAAAGAATGACACACAAGGATGTGTCCGATCTGGTACCATGGGATAATGACTGTCTTGTCGCATTTCTAGAGCTGAGAGAATGTCTCTGTAGTGACCCGGCTCTAGGGATGCCCGATTATAACAAATCTTTTGCACTTTTCTGCAGTGAGAGGGAGGGGTGTGCTCTCTCAGTGCTAACTCAAATGCATGGAAATGCTAAGAGACCTGTGGCATATTTTTCTGTTACATTGATCCTGTTGCTTCTGTACAGCACAGCTTCTTTAAATTGGTAGCTGCAGTCAGCACTTGTATAGAGAGGTGTGAAAATATAGTTATGGGTCACCCATTAAATGTGTACGTCTCACACTCTGTAGAGCTTTTGTTGACTAGAACCAGAACACAGCATCTCACAAGAAGTGGAATTACCAAATACGTGTAGGTGATATTATCTGCAGAGAATTTAACTATTAAATGTTGTGGGATTTTGAATCCTGCTACTTTGTTGCCAATATCAAATAGATATTTTATGTATTTTATGTTGCTGGTTCATGCTTAAGAGACAGTGGAGGAAATCTGAGAGCAGCTTATGCTTCAAAGAATATTCTCTGCCCATGTAGATGAATTGATTGCACTTGCTAAAGCATGTTGTGTTTCAGATCAACTGAAAGTGACAATCTTTACCAGTAGTTAGTACGGCTTCGCTGACATTCATGACTTCAGATAACTGTGTTCTCAGCGAGGCTTTGTGATGTCTTTTGGATCTCTGATTTGAACATCAAAGAAGTGAGAAACCTCCTCAAAACACTATAATTACCCAAGCAGATCGCAGTGGTCAAGTGCCCTGCACATCATTCTTGAGATGATTATGCTGCCTTGGGCAATAGGTACACTGACAAAGTTGCCAAATAGTATGCACACAATGTTTCTACATTCATGGTGACAAAAGTTGACACCTGGGATGAAGAAAATAGGCTTGAGGAGGAAGTTGGGTCAGACCAGGTTGTGCCAAGAGAGATGATGACATCTGGTTCTCAATGGATGGACGATCAGTGTTGCCAAATAGTCTGTTACCTTTTATGGCTGGACATTTCGATGGTCCATCTCTTATTGAAAGGGACGCTATGAAGAGATTTATTAAATAGACTTGGCTCAACCCTAAATTCAGGTTGATAGGTAAAGTATTGTGTCATAGATGTGTTGTGTGTCAATAAAACAATATTGGGACAAGAACTCCAGTTACACTGAGTCACATAGGAAGGTTAAGAGGACCTTTTAACATGATACAAATTGATTACATTCAGATGCCCCTGTGCAATGGATTGAGATACATTTTAGTCGGATTGAGATACGTTTTTGTCATAGTGTGTGTCCCTTCCTGTTGGGTGAGGCTTACCCAACTAGGATAAATTATAGTCTCACTGTAGCTAAACTGTTACTGAAGGAATGTATTCCTAGGTTGGGCATCCCAACCTCTTTAGAATCAGATCGAGGACCTCAATTGGTCCTGAAATTCTTGTGTGCAGCTTTGTAAATGGAGAAGTGATTACACTGCAGTTATAGACCTGAGGCTTTGGGTCTTTTGGAACAGGTGAATGGCACGCTGAAATCTAGACTGGCAAAAGTATGTGCTTCAATGTCATTGAAATGGCCTGGTGCTCTGCCTCTTGTGTTAATGAGTTTGCGGAGTGTAGGTGGTCGAGAGTCTGGACTGTCCCCCATCAGATCATAATAGGGAGGGAGATGACACTCACAGCAATTCCAGCAAATGTACTTGTGAATATTACTGATGATGTAGTCCTAGACTATTGCTAAGGACTAGCTGATGTGATGTGTTCTGTGTCTCATCAGGTTGGAGTGGCTACAACACTTCCTCATCAAGAACAATTCCATGACCTTAATCCAGTTGAATGGGCCTTGGTGAAGTAACATGTCAAAAAAAGCCTTACCACGTGATCCTAGTGACGATGACTGCTGTAAAGTGTGGAGGTCTCCCCAACTGGATACACACTTTCCACACTCGTAGAGTTGAGTGTCCCCTTGACACAACAGTGCCTGTTCCAGAAGAACCACTGGTGTGAGATAGACAACAAGAGCAGCACAGACAGGCTGTGGGGGACCAAACTGAGCCAGAAACAGCACTTGATCAGTCTAATGAGGGTCTTGAACAAGTCACGTCTGAGACCGAAACAGAGACAATTGAACCTTACCCTGGAGACCGTTGGCCCAGAAAGAAGGAAAGAGGGAATGTGAGTTTGACTGAAAGTTCTGATCTGAGTGAAAGTGATGACGAAGGTGTGGCTCTAAGAAGGTCAAAGAGAACAAGAGTGCTTAGTCATAGGTTTTCTTCACCAGAGTGGACTTACTTTGCAAATGACACATTCACAGATAAAGAGTTCTGGGAGTGCTGGAATGAACATACTGGTTTGGCTGAACCTCCATGAACTGAATATTGTGGTTGAGTTGCATTTTGATTTTTCTTTGCCCTCAATGAACTTGGTTTGTGTAACTATTAGGGCATTTCTGTCGATTAGGATAGAGAATTCAAAAGATGTCCTAGGCCCCAGTAGGAGAAGAAAGAGGATTGTCATTTAGAAGAACACAGAGTAGGGCTAGGGTAGTCTCACAAAGATTTAGACATTGTTGCTTAATGAACTTTGAACTTTGAATTCTGTTGCTGTTTGCATTGGTGAAACTAAAGAAGGTATATTTTGCTGCTGCAGCAATTACTTTGATTATTGATCCGATTTTAAAGACGTGATGGAGCGAACTAAGAAAATAAGAGTAGATACATAATAGGTGCCTTATTGCTTTTTTCCTTGTAGTATTGGTAATGTTGCTAATAGAAGCTTTTTCCTCTACACATTCTGAAGAGAAGTTATTTCCAGGCTTCCCCACAAACTCTTAGTCCCAAGGATAATAATGTTCATATTTTAGATGATGGAGCATTACACTTAGATGAGTCTAGAGGAGATTTTTCAGATAACATGTATTTTAAGCTGTTGTACGAGCATATAAACACAATGAATGCTTGGGGGATGTCACATATCATCACATCCTGTTGACAAATGGTATTTCTTGTAGTTTGCTACTGAGTACATTTTAAAATGAGGGAATTGTTCAAAATGTGAGATAGTGTTGCCAGTAGTTCCTCTGTTTAAGCAGCTGAATAAGAACCCATATTTTAAAGGTGCAAAGATTGCAGGAAAATATTTTGCATCATTAAAAAGTTTAGACACTGCTTAAACATAGACGTAATTTGATCTGTTCGATGACTGAAATGGAAAAGTTTTTTTGAATCTGATGGAAGACTGAAGAAATTAGAAACTAAATCCAACAGATCTTGCAACACAGATGGAAGAAGGAAGACATAGAATACCAAGGTCAAGTGAATTTACCAGCTTTAATTTTAGACTGGCAGCATGAAGGGAAATTGTTTATACACATCGATCAGAGCTATTTAGATCTAATGTTCATAGGGAAGAGTGATTGTAATCATGTTTTTGATGCCAGAGAAAGAAGTGAATTATTTTTGGATGGAAAGGATCCTGTGATTCCTGGAGTGTGTTTTATTTGTGGACAGAATGCATATTTCAAGTTGCTGAAAGGAAGGCATGGTACATGTTCTCTAGCATCAGTGTTCCCAAAGATCTATCACATGAAGCATCCCAAAGATCCAGTGTGGAAGATGAAACCCAGAATTAGACAAGGAGCTATTGCTGCAAAAATAGGGGGAGATATATTTTGTGCTTTTATTCGATCAGTGGGAGTGATTTTGAATGATATAAAGATTATAAAGCTGATTGCAATATTGGATAAACTGGCTAATAGCACAGCAAATTAGTGGTTATTGGTAAACACTGAGATGGTTGTGATAAGATCAATGGTTTTACAAAATAGGCTTGGCCTAGATTTGTTACTCACGAAAGAGGGCGGTGTCTGTCGAATGCTGAAGGTTCAACAATGCTGCACCTTTCACACAGATAAAAGTAAGGATTTGGAGAAGTATATCTGGAACATTTCAGGGTTGAGGAAGGATTTGAAGGAGTTGGAAGGGAGTGGTGCATGCATGGGAGGCAACTGGAGATGTATTTTCTGCTATAGGCAGGTGGTTTGGGAAGGTGAATTGTAGGTTTTGTGTTGAGAAGATTGTTGATTATTTCAATAGGTGGGAATAGTTTTGTTGGTTGGATACAACATTTTCCAGAGAAGGGAGATTTAGAGAGATCAGAGGAGAAAGAGAGCAGAAGTTGGGTAGGACGATAGTTAGTGTAAATATTATATTGATAGGAAGCGTTTGGAGGAGTCAAGGCAGAAATTGTTTAAAACAACCAGGTTTTAGAGAATCCCATTCAAGACTGAAAGGGATTCATGATGACTCTAAAAGTAATCAGAGGGACGGATGAGATAGCGTATCCTGGCTGTGCCATTACACCTCTTAAAACATTAAATGAAAGGATGGTTTTCTTCTGCTTAACAAAACAAATGTGTTAATTTAACTTAGTGCACAGTGAAATATATGAGTAAAGTGCACAGATTAATGCAATGTTTCCTGTATGCTATATTTTACCATTATTTTGAAAGAATGTTAATGTTGAATTGCTTTAGAAATACTATACTTTCTAATCAATATATATTTGACATAAGAGATGTATAGAATTTATTTAACCTGAAGTATCCGTGCTTAATTAGTTTGGCCACAGTGAGGGCCCATATGGTTTTCTTTTTTCTAACCTTCAATGTGAAGTTTGCTGTTTGAATGTTTTTCTACAGCTGCAGGTGTCAGGATCCAAGACTGAGTTAATAGGGAACTCATTGCTTGAGATGGAAGAAAATGGAATGCTTAGGAGGAAGTGAGGAGTATTGTGGGCTGGCAGTGAAATTCCAAGCTGCAAAGGTGTACCAAGGTTAATGCCGAAACTTCAGAGGGCTAAAGTGTCATGATTTATGATTATTTGTTTGGACTGTGAAAGGTATTTGCCTGTGAGATTACCCCTATAACAATCAAGATTTAAGTTTGGTTTAGTTAGTTGTAGGCTTCAGATTCCCTTTGCCTTTAGCTGAGAGCAGATTCCTCTCTTGAGCTTGAATTACTATGTGGCTTCATGCCATTGTTCCTCTCTTGATGAAAACTTCTCTAGAAGTTCTATTGAGCTGACTACTTTCCTGAACCTATTGATTTTAGATCAAATGATTAGGTAGGAAAACTTGGAATCAAATGTAATGCATCAATTGTTTTTTCTCATTTTCTGGATTATCTCTATTGAATTAGTGGTCTTTTACATGTTAGTTAAATTTCATATCATGCAACATTCTGATTCTACTTTGGTTATTCTGTAAATTTATAATATGATTTTGAGACTCATACATGAAAGTTTCACTTTGAGTCTGAATAAAACCCTTTGAACTATAAGTTGGTCTCTGGAATTTAATGTGTGACCATCGAGTTACACTGTAAAATTTTGATGCATTGTCTCCTTACCCTTCAAAATTGAGAAGCAAAATGCACCAGACCCTGGAATTGAGAAATAGGGCCCGTGCTAGAACAATATCATACTCTCTTATCATCATCTTTTTCATCAGCTGGTTAAAAAACACAATACTTTTCCCACTAAGGGCAGCTATCACTAGCCTTCTTTTCCAATTTGTATTCATTTATTTCCTTAAACCAGGAGAACCATAGTTGTATAGCTTTGGATTTACTTATGACCTTATCCAAGCTGTAGTCGCTCATGACCCAGGAACTTGGAGTAGGGTGGTGTTTACTGTATCCAGTAATAACTTGGGGCCAGATGTAGGTACAAAGCAAATTGCGACTTGCAATTTGCGAGTCCGAGCGACTCGCAAATTGCGACTCGCAATTTGCTATGCAGAACGGTGTCTCAGACACCGTCTGCGAGTCGCTATGGGGTCGCAAAGACCCACCTCATTAATATTAATGAGGTGGGTCGCAAATTGCGGCCCCATGGCGACTATGGGCACTCACTGACATGGAGGCCTGCTGTAGTCAGCAGACCTCCATGTCCGTGACTGCTTGCTAATAAAGCAGTTTTTTTTTTTCAAGTGTAGCCCGTTTTCCTTAAAGGAAAACGAGCTGCACTTAAAAAAAAAATCCGAAACCTTTTGTTTCGGTATTTTTTCAGGGCAGGTAGTGGTCCCTTGGACCATTACCTGCCCTGAAAAAATATTTTGGGGTCCATTCACAAAGGGGAAGGGGTCCCATACGCGGTCGCAAATGGAATTGCATACCACTGCGAGTCGCAAATAGGAAGGGAACACCCCTTCCTATTTGCGAGTCGGAAATGCATTTTGCGAGTCGGTCCCGACTCGCAATATGCATTTCTGCATTGGAAACTCCGGTTTGCGACTCGCAAACGGCAATTTTTGCCATTTGCGAGTCGCAAACTGGTTCCTACATCTGGCCCTAGGTGTGTTAAATGAACAAGTTACTTACCTTCGGTAACGCTTTTTCTGGTGGATACACTAGCTATCTGTGGATTCCTCACCTTATGAATTCTCCAAATGCACCAGCATTTGACGGAAAATCTTCTTCCCAGCTCTCCACGTCGATGAGGACGTCACAATTGTACGGCTATGCACGCGACACCGTCTGACATCACCGTGACAATAAGAGGTCCTCACCGGCGTGCTGACGTCAATTTCACCCATTTTTTACGTGCCTTTGAGGCGAACAGGTGAAAACCGACCTCACAATAGCTCAAATGAATACATACATAAAACCAGATTGATGTAACACAATTACAACAATCATATATATATATAAAATTATAAAAACATATATACACTTGTAACACAGAAGTCTTGGAATGACCAGACAGGCACCGGGGAGGCAGGTGGGACTGTGAGGAATCCACAGGTAGTTAGTGTATGCACCAGAAAAAGCGTTACCAAAGGTAAGTAACTTGTTCTTCTGATGGATACAACTACCTCACCTTATGAAAAGAGTCTGAAAGCAGTACCGCACTCGTAGGTGGGTGCCTGACCGGTCAAACCAAGAAATCTGGCAACACAGAATGTGCAAAATGGCCCTCCCTCCTAACTTCCTTGTCCAAGCAATACTGCTTTGCGAAAGTGTGAAGGGAAGCCCAAGTTGCTGCCTTGCAAGTATCTACCACCGGAACACCTCTAGCCAGGGCCGAAGTAGCAGACAGCCCTGGTAGAATGAGCTCTAATACCTTCAGGAGGAACATTCTTTGCCAACGAGTAACAGATCTTAATGCAAAGAATGTACCATCTGGATGTGGTTCTTTTGTGGACCGCTCTGCCTTTCATCTTTCCTACATATCCAACGAAGAGTTGGTCTTCAAAATGAAAGTCTTTTGTTCTCTCAATATAAAAACTGAGAGCCCTTCTGGGGTCCAGACGATGGAGTCTTTTTTCATACTTTGAAGGATGAGGAGGAGGGTAGAAAGATGGAAGGGTATAGACTGCCCCATATGGAAAGGAGTGACAACTCTAGGGAGAAAAGAAAAGAATGAAGTAAAGGTAGGTTTAACACTAAGGGCCTGAAGCTCACTCACACGCCTAGCAGACGTAATAGCTATCAGGAAAACTGTCTTAAAAACTAAGGGGGTCATTACAACATTGGCGGTATAAGGCGCTTACCGCCGTGCAGAAGACCGCCAACACACCGCCGTGGCCGCGGTAGACCGCCACAGCCATTATGACACACATCACGGAATCCGCCGAAATTCAGACACCCACACAATACCGCCACACCAAAGGTCAGCGAGAAACTGGCGGAAACACATCCTCCACCTCCACGCCAACAGAAACACGCCCATGCCATTACGAACCACGAATCCACGCGGATGTCTTTCAACCGCGGTATTCCATTGGCGGTACACACCACCGCGCTCAAAATACACACACATCTCCAAAACACCGCCACATTGGACAATTCCAAATACACACACCTGACACACATACACACACCACTCCCACACACCCAATACTATATAAAACACACACCCACATCACCCACAAACCCCTACTACCAAAAATTCAGAGAGAAGGCCAGAGAGACAGCACAGAACAGACAACCCCATCACACAGAGGCACACAACACCATCATCCACGCAACATCCAAGCACAAAACATCACATACCACTACACTCACCACACTCATCAATACATACACCACCCCACACATCACCTACACCACCCCATGTCACGCCAAAGACACCCCCGCTTCTCCGAGGAGGAGCTCAGGGTCATGGTGGAGGAAATCATCTGGGTAGAGCCAGAGCTATTTGGCTCACAGGTACAGCACACATCATTAGCCAGGAAGATGGAGCTATGGTAAAGAATAGTGGACAGGGTCAACGCTGTGGGACAGCACCCAAGAAATAGGGAGGACATCAGGAAGAGGTGGAACGACCTACGGGGGAAGGTGCGTTCCACAGTATCCAGGCACCACATCGCGGTACAGCGGACTGGCGGCGGACCCCCACCTCCTCCCCCACAACTAACAACATGGGAGGAGCAAGTCTTGTCTATCTTGCATCCTGAGGGCCTCGTCGGAGTTGTTGGAGGAACAGACACTGGTAAGTCTAATCTTAACCATCATAGCCCCCACCCTACCTGCATGATATCACACACCCCCACCATCACACCCTCCCCTATCACCCCAAATCCTCACCTATCTACCCATGACACCAACCACCCATCCCAACCCCAAGACCTGCATGACATAACTAAGCATGGACACCCATCACCAAAGCATGCCCACTGCACAGACCCACAACACCCCCCAACCATCAGCACACAAGCCCCCACACAGGAATGCCTGCACTGGGGTTCACGAACACCCAACCATTGCACTCCATGAAACACACACATGCAATAATCATGTACTTATACCCCCGCAGGAACCCAAAGGAACGTCACCACACCAGAGGGTCCAGACAACACCACTCCACCCCCAGAAGAGGCCCACAGTGACGACAGCAGCTCTGCCCCACTGCATCTTGCCTGACCAGGCTGGACCATCGTGGGCCTCAGGACAGTCGGTTCCCCTTGCCCAGCCACAGCCCAACACCGAGCTTACACCCTCTGGTAACACCAGGACAGCACCCACCCAGCAGGCCCAAACCTCCCTACCTAGGACAGGTCAATCAGCGGTGTGCCCACCACTACAGGGCACCCAGGCTAACCCACCACCCCAACAACAACGGGGACCTGGGGGCAGTGGTAGTGGGCACACGGTCCAGGGGACAGAGGCACAGGAACACAGGGGAACTGGGAGGGCTGCTGTGCGACAAAGGGAGGACAGGCCAAGGGAACCAACTCTCAACGAGGCCCTCTCCTCCATCATGGGAGCATACCACCACTCCCAGGAGACGATGGCCACGGTCCTGGACAAGTTGCAGGAGACCCTGCATCTGCAGGAGGAACAATATTTGGGGTTCAGGGAGAAGCTCAGGACCATCGGCTCCGCCCTGGGCACCATCGTAGGGGTGCTGACGGACATTCAAAAGACCTTGAGGGACACCGTGGCACTCCAAGGGGCCCCTGACACTAGCCACGACGATGAAATGCCCACCACCTCCGCCGGCGCTAGTGGACAGGACGCCCCGCCACAGGACCAACACACCAGCACCCCATCCCCTGCAGACAGACAACCACCACGCGAGCGGGCCCTGAGATCCAGGAACAGGACAGAGCAAGATGGCAAGACCCCCGCCAGGAAATAAGACCACCCTAATTGTCCCCCACTGTCCCACTTTGTTACCCTGTCCAAATCGGAACTGACCTAGCTCCACTTCCAATGCCCAGATGTGCAATGTACCTGTGAGACTAATAGACTGGACTGCCATGGACATTCCTCCACCATCACCCATCACCAGTTTACAACCCCCCTTCATTTTTTGAGCACTTAAATAAACACCCTTGAAACACTAAAAACAAGTGGAGTCAGTCTATGATTTGTAAATCTGTATTATAAATTACAGTTTCATAATGGGTTACCCATTGGAAGGCTAACATACCTATGTCACACATCACAAGCCCTTCAAGGATGCAAACAGTTGACACGTAGGTTACCACACTTGTGAAACTGAAATGGAAGGGTACAACTCAATTAACAAATAGTGAGTGAAATGTAGGTACAGGATAGAGGTAGATGTGTGAAAGTTAATGTAATGGTAAAAATGAAAAGGTTCTCACCTGTGTGTCACTGGAAATATTGCTGTATGACTGACTCCCTGTTGTCGTTTTCGTCTTCCTCAGCTTCATCCTCATCACTGTCCACAGGCTCCACAGACTCCACAGCTGCCACAACACCGTCATCTGGATCATCCTCCTGCAGAAAAGGCACCTGGCGTTGCAATGCCAAGTTATGGAGCAGGCGATGATAATGTCGCACACCTTCTTCGGTGAGTAGAATAGGGACCCACCTGTCATATGGAGGCACCGGAACATGGCCTTAAGGAGGCCAAAGGTGCGTTCGATAACCCTCCTAGTCCACCCATGGGCCTCATTGTAGCGTTTCTCTGCCCTGGTCCTGGGATTCCTCACTGGGGTCAATAGCCAGGAAAGGTTGGGGTAACCAGAGTCCCCCAATAGCCATACACGGTGCCTCTGGAGTTCACCCATCATATCAGGGATGCTGCTAATCCGCAGGATGTAGGCGTCATGCACTGAGCCAGGGAACATAGCATTTACTTGGGAGATGTACTGGTCTGCCAAACAGACCATCTGGACATTCATTGAATGATAACTCTTCCTGTTCCTGTACACCTGTTCAGTCCTGCGGGGGGGACCAGAGCTACATGGGTCCCATCAATGGCACATATGACGTTGGGGATATGTCCAAGGACATAGAAGTCACCTTTCACTGTAGGCAAATCCTCCACCTGAGGGAATATGAAGTATCTCCTTACGTGTTTCAGCAGGGCAGACAGCACTCTGGACAACACGTTGGAAAACATAGGCTGGGACATCCCTGATGCCATGGCCACTGTTGTTTGAAATGACCCACTTGCAAGGAAATGGAGCACTGACAGCACCTGCACGTCAGGGGGGATTCCAGTCGGATGGCGGATTGGTGACATCAGGTCTGGCTCCAACTGGCTACATAGTTCCTGGATTGTAGCACGGTCAAACCGGTAGGTCACGATTAAATGTCTCTCTTCCATTGTCAACAGGTCCACCAGCGGTCGGTACACCAGAGGATTCCGCCATCTTCTCATATGTCCCAGCTGACGGTGCCTAAGAAGGACAACAGCGAAGAAACTGTCACTATTCCTCCAGGTATGTACCCGCAGTTACACACAAGACTACAGCAGACACAAAACCCTTCCTGTATGTGTGTTGAGTGTAGGCCTCAGTATATGTGACGCAGTTGAAAATGAATCCATGTGGGCCCCTGAAATGGCAGCTGCCTGATCTCTAAACTGGGACAATGGGATTGTGGGGTAACAGCGCTGGCGTTGCACACCGTCGCGGTAGGCGGTCGTAGACCGCGGCGCAATGCTGCATTGGTTAACATTGGACCCTATGGGTCCCAGGAGCCAATGAACAGGTGCGCCGGCGGTGATGATGCGCCCGCCGCGGACGTCACCACCGCGGACGTCACCACCATTTTCTATCTGTTCAATCACTAGATACCTGACCTTCGACAGGAGAGGACCTACACTGCTAGTGCTGCTGTGACCTCGGTCTGGAAGCGACGATGGCTGCTGCGTCTAGGGAAAGGGCCCCTGCCTTCACTGCACAAGAGTTGGAGAAACTTGCGGATGGGGTCCTCCCCCAGTACATGCTACTCTCCGGTCTCCAGACCAACAGGTTAGTACACAGGGAGCACGTTGTAGGGGCTAGGCCTGGGTGGACAGGGCTGGGTGGAAGAGGGAAGGGGGCAGAAGTCATACTACAGTAAAGCATGGGAATAAATGGACCACATGGTCAGAGTAGGGAGGGGGCCACTCACATTGATGGTGCAGTTGGTAATGACTGTTCCTCTTTCCTTGTGCATGTCATGTAGGTCAGCGCCCACCAGAAGAGGGACATTTGGCGTGCCATCGCCAAGGAGGTCCGGACCCTGGGGTCCCACCAGAGACGGGGCACCCACTGCCGGAAGAGATGGGAGGACATTCGCCGCTGCAGCAAGAAGAAGGCGAAGGCTCAGCTGGGGATGGCCTCCCAACGTGGGAGGGGTGCCCGTCGTACCATGACCCCCCTGATGTTCCGGATCCTGGCGGTGGCCTACCCGGAGTTGGATGGGCGCTTTTAGGACATCACAGCAGACACAAGGGGGTGAGTACACTCTCATTCTGTGGACTTTGCATGCAGTGGAGGTGTCTGGGTGGGGGAGGTGGGCTCTGGGTTTCCCTAGGCCAGGCCGAGTTAGGTAGGCAAGGCCCCTCCGTAATGTAGGCCATGTGGCACTCTACCCCACCTCAGTAAATTATCAAGTTGAGGTATAGTTGCCCCTGTGGCATCCATGTGCGCAGATTTCCACCAATGCCATGTAGGCCATATCCCAGAAATTGCATGTGCAGAGGGCAGGAGCGCGGCGTTGTGCATGGGGCTGCTGCGTATGTCTTGTCCACCAACGGTAGCGGTATTCCATGCACTAAAACTCTCTTTGTTCTGTCTCCCCCCCTTTTCCTGCTCTCCCTGTCCTTTTGTACATTAGCATCATCAGGCGGAGGTAGAGTGGCACCGGAGCACGAGGGAGCTGCATCCCACATGGCCATGGAGGGCCACACCTCAGACTCTGAATACACCAGTGGGACGGAGGGCGAGTGGAGCTTCACGTCGGCCACCGGATCACCAACCAGCGACACAGACTCATCCGCCGATGTGAGCACCCCTGTGGTGGCGGCACCACCTGTGCGCCCCACTTCTACAGGTACAGCCGCCACCCCCCCTACCAGCACCGCCCTCCCAGCAGCCCCTCAGCATTCGCCCCGTGCCCGCTCACCCAGGAGGGTGGGCATCACCTTTGCCCCAGGCACCTCAGGCCCTGCCCCAGTCACCCCTGCTGCCCTCAGTGAGGAGGCCATTGACCTCCTCAGGTCACTCACTGTTGGGCAGTCTACCATTGTGAATGCCATCCAGGGTGTGGAAAGGGCGTTGCAACACAGGAATGCATTCCTGGAGGGCATTCATTCTGGTCAGGCTGTCCTTCAGCGAACCCTGCAATCTCTGGCCTCAGCACTGATGGCAGCAATTGTCCCTGTGTCCAGCCTCCCCCCTCCAACTTCCTCCATCCAGACCCAATACCCTGTACCCCAGGCCATCCCAATCACACCTACAGACCAGCATGCACACAAGTCAACACCCAAAAGTAGCTCAGGCAAACATAGGCACCACACATCCCACAGGCACTCACACAAGCATCACACCCATACAGATACAGCAACATCCACTGTCTCCACTGTGTCCCCCTCCTCCTCTTCTCCCTCCTCCCTCCCAGTCTCGTCTACACACACACTGCATGCACCACATCTACAAGCACTAGGACTCGCACCAGGACACCCAGCCCCACACGCCGCTCACCTGCACTCACCACCTCCACTGCCATTTACACGTCCCCTGTGTCCTCTCCCAGTGTGTCTGTGACGCCCCCTCCCAAAGTACCCAAACGCCGGCAATCACTCACCCAACATCCATCCACCTCACAACAGTCTCCAGTACCTGCACCCAAAACAGCTAAAGTGACACCTCCTACAACCACCTCCTCTTCCTCCACTCCCAGACCCCCTCCAGCTACCCATCCCAGTGTTCGTCAGAAACTGTCCCTCTGTCAAATTGACCTTTTTGCCCCCACCCCCCCCCCTCCAATTTCATCAGTCCCGTCGTAGCGCCTCAGCCAAACAGCCACCAGTACCAGTGGTGCGTGTTCCAGGTTTTTGGAGTGCACCGTCCACCAGGGCAGGCAGTAGGACCCGGAGCCAAGTCACTGGCAGCCCACCCCCTGTAAAGGCTCTGAAATTGGAGAGTGGACGACAGGACCGTGTCAAGACTCCTGGTGGGACAACAAGTGAAATGGGATCGAAGGCGATTGGTGAGTCAGGTGTAACTCCAAAAAAGGTGGGGAAGGTCCCGAGGAAGTCTGCCCAGCCTGTTGTGAGTGTCACGGCGGAGAAGTGTGCCATCATTTCCGGCGGTCCAGACACAACAGCCAGCACCGTCGTCACTGGTCCAGAGCCCAACGCCAGAGTCAGTGCCCAGGAGGGCCCAAGTATCGTAACAGGTCCAGAGCCCACCGCCAGAGTCAGTGCCCAGGAGGGCCCAAGTATTGTAACGGGTCCAGAGCCCACCGCCAGAGTCAGTGCCCAGGAGGGCCCAAGTATCGTCACTGGTCCAGAGACCACCGCACAAGACACAGCCCAGGAGGGCCCAAGTATCGTCACTGATCCAGAGACCACCGCACAAGACACAGCCCAGGAGGGCCCAAGTATCGTCACTGGTCCTGAGACCACCGCACAAGACACAGCCCAGGAGGGCCCAAGTATTGTCACTGGTCCTGAGACCACCGCACAAGACACAGCCCAGGAGGGCCCAAGTATCGTCACTGGTCCTGAGACCACCGCAGAAGACACAGCCCAGGCGGGGCCAGGATGCCACAGCCCCGCTGGGCAATGTTGGAACGTCATGCCACACACCAATGTCCAGTGTGGAGTTCGTCATGCCACACACCAATGTCCAGTGTGGAGTTCGTCATGCCACACACCAATGTCCAGTATGGAGATCGTCATGCCACACACCAATGTACAGTGTGGAAATCGTCATGCCACACACCAATGTCCGTATCAGAACTGCCATGTCAAAGCACCTCTGAACAGTCCAGAACCGCCATGGCAAAGCACCGCTGAACAGGGCAAAGACCGCCATGTCAAAGCACCGCTGAACAGTCCATAGACCGCCATGGCAAAGCACCGCTGAACAGGGCAAAGACCGCCATGGCAAAGCACCGCTGAACAGGGAAAAGACCGCCATGTCAAAGCACTGCTGAACAGTCCATAGACCGCCATGGCAAAGCACCGCTGAACAGTCCAGAGACCGCCATGGCAAAGCACCGCTGAACAGGGCAAAGACTGCCATGTCAAAGCACTGCTGAACAGTCCAGAGACCGCCATGGCAAAGCACCGCTGAACAGGGAAAAGACCGCCATGGCAAAGCACCGCTGACCAGTCCAGAACGGCCATGGCAAAGCACCGCTGAACAGTCCATAGACCGCCATGGCAAAGCTCCGCTGAACAGGGCAATGCACCGGGTAGGAATGAATGGCCCACCACATCAGGCATCCTTATCCCATGTGCAGCTGGGACAGTGACAGGACACTACCTTTCACGGGGGGACTCATCCAGTCTGGGCACCAGTCACCCCCCAGTACCAGTATGGACCTGCATCGACTTGAGAGACTGTGGCTTTGCACTCCCCAGGATGGTACAGTGGGCAAGCCACCCACTGTATAGACTTGAGAGACTGTGGCTTTGCACTCCCCAGGATTGAACAGTGGGCAAGCCACCCACTGTAGAGACTTGAGAGACTGCGGCTTTGCACTCCCCAGGATACATCAATGGGCATGGAGCCCCGTCGTGGATCTGGCTTTGCATTCATCTGGCTGGGGTGCCCCCCCTTCCCTTCCCCCTGAGGTGCCTGTAGTGTTTCTATCTGATGCCCCGGCAGTGTTCTCTCGGATTTTGGTCAGGTATCTATTGTGTGCCTCGCCCATGCATTTTTGGACTGTTTGTGCACGGACATTGTTGTGTACATATCTGCAATACTTCTCGGATTATTTATGTAAATATGAGTGATTTTGGAATACATATATTTGTATATTTTTGTATGACATGTATATTGGCACATTATAATGTTTGCCCAAAATTCGCGTTGTCTTTGCATTCTTCCGTGGGGATTGTGTGTTGTTACTGTTCTTTTTGTGACTGCATTGGTGTGTATGTTGTACTATGCGAGTGTGGGGGTCGGGGTGTTTGGTGGGTGTCCCCCTAACTTTTGCCTCCCCCGACCCCCGTGTCGTAGGTGCAGTACTCACCGGTATCTTCTGCGCCTACGTCGCTGTTGGTGGTGAAGGAGCAGAAAGACAAGGGCAGGTAGTATTTGGAGTTCCGGCTCCATGGAGTCGTCGTTCCTCGTGGGATGTGTTCAAGTGAGCATTTTCCCATAGCAAAAGCTGTTTCCGCCGTGTTTGTATCCACAGTGAATCCACCCCGGAAAAGGTGGCGGATTGGCCTGTTGTGATACTGTGGGCGGTACATTGTCTCCCGCCTGTCTGTTGGCGGTGACCGCTGCGCTGCTTGTCTGTACCGCCGTGGCGGGCGGTGTGTTAAAGTGGCTGTCTTTGTTGGCGGTTTCCGCCAGGGTCATAATTCCCTTTTTTTGTCCGTCTGTTTACGGTATTACCGCATCTTTAACACCGTCCGCCAGGGTTGTAATGACCACCTAATAATCTTAAAGGACAACAATGCATGGGTTCAAACGGTGAACCCATAAAAAAAGTCAAAACCAGATGTAAATCCCACTGAGGCATAAGAAACGGAGTGGGAGGAACTCTATGTGTTAAACCTTTCAAGAACCTAACAACAATAAGTTATTTAAACAAGGAAGGTTGATCCGGAAGGCAAAGAAAGGCTGACAGTGCCGACAAATAGCCTTTGACAGTCACAACTGCATAACCCTTCTGTGCTAAAGTTAACGCAAACAACAGAACATCAGATAGATGGGTCCTCAAGGGATCAATTTGTTTCTCTCCACACCAAGCCATGAATTTTGCACACCTGCCGGCATAAACTGTCTTAGTGGAATGTCGCCTGGCCGATCAAATAACATCCACTACCTCTGGTGGGAGAGAGAAAGAACTCAGATTGCCCCACTCAATCTCCAGGCATGAAGGTGCAGGCTCTGGAGGTGGGGGTGTGCAACCTGCCCCTGCGACTGCGAGAGGAGATCTGCCCTGAGAGGGAGATGGAGCGGAGGGCACAGTGAGAGTTGGAGAAGGTCCGTGTACCACACCCTTCTCGGCCAATCTGGAGCTATTAAAATGACTTGAGCCCGATCTTGGGGAATCTTCCTCAGAACCCAAGGAATCAAGGGTATGGGGGGAAACGCATAAAGCAACTGGTTGCACCAAGACATCTGAAACTTGTCCCCCAAAGCTCCTTGCACCGGATACTGGAGGCTGCAGAACGACGGGCAGTGCACGTTCTCCCGAGTGGCAGGTCTATCTGCGGAGAACCCCACATCCGAAAAATGTGAAGGACCAGATCCGGATGAAGATGTCACTCGTGATCGACAGAGAAATGCCGACTGAGACTGTCTGCACGTACGTTGAGAACTCCGGTCAGATGATTCGCTACCAGGCAAACCCGATGGTCCTGAGCCCAGGAACATAGCAGCAGAGCCTCTCTGCAGAAAATGTACAACCCCACTCCTCCCTGCTTGTTTATATACCACATCGCGGTAGTGTTGTCCATCAAGGCTTGAACTGACTGACCACGAAGGGATGGGAGAAAGGCCTTGAGAACCAGACGTATCGCCCGCAATTCTAACAGATTGATATGAAAAGTCCATTCCCCTGGAGCCCAAAGACCTTTGATCTCCCGATCCCCCAGATGAGCTCCCCACCCTAGAGTGGAAGCATCCGTCATGACCGTGGCCATCGGAGGTGGCAGTGAAAATGGCCTTCCTTGGGAAAGGTTGCCGTCCACAGCCCACCATCGTAGATCCGCTGCAGCGTCTCTGGAGATCGATACTGACTCCTCGAGATCCCTTTTGTGTTGAAACCACTGCCTGCAAAGGCACCATTGGAGAGCCCTCATGTGCCAACGTGCATGAGTAACCAACAGAATGCAAGAAGCAAACAGACTGCGCAGGACCTTGAGGACTGGAACAAGCACTCCATTTTGAAACATTGGAATCAACGCCTGAATGTCCTGAATCCGCTGAGGGGGAAGATAGGCACGATTCAATGTTGTATCCAGTACTGCCCCTATGAACAGGAGGTGCTGAGAGGGCTCCAGGTGAGACTTGGGCATTTTTATCGAAAAGCACAGACTGAACAACAACTGAGTTGTCATCTGCAAGTGAGGCAGCACGAGCTCTGGAGACTTGACTTTGATTAACCAATCATCCAGGTAAGGGAATACCGATATTCCCTTCCTTCTGAGACTTGCTGCAACCACCACCATCACCTTCATGAAGACTCGAGGTGCTGAAGTAAGACCAAATGGAAGAACCGCAAACTGGTAGTGTTTTGAGCCCACCACAAACCGGAGACACGTCCTTTGTGACTTGAGAATAGGGATATGAAAGTAAGCATCCTGCAAGTCGACAGACACCATCCAATCCTCTTTGTTCAACGCCAGAAGTACCTGCGCTAGACTCAGCATCTTGAATTTTTCCTGTTTGAGGAACCAATTCAAAATCCTCAGATCCAGGATAGGTCTCAATCGACCATCCTTCTTGGGGATCAGGAAATATCTTGGCTAACAACCCTGACCCCTTTCCTGCCCTGGAACCAACACTAACTGCAACTTTTAATAACAGGATTTGAACCTCCTGCTGCAACAACAGGAGATGGTCTTCTGAACAAAACGAGGGACGGGGAGGTATAGGAGGGAGGAAATCCTGAAAAGGAAGGGCATATCCTTTTCTCACAATATTTAGAACCCAGGAGTCTGATGTGGTTAACTCCCACTCGCGGAGAAAAAGATGTATCCTTCCCGCTACAGGAGAAGTGTGGCTCAAAATGGGCAGAAAACTAGGGCTGCTTCCCTTGTTGTTGTCCCCTAAAGGAAGAGGATGATGCAGGGTGCTTCTGGGTGGCACCTCTTGTCCGAACCCTCCCCTGCCCTCTAAAGGATCCATATGGGAGGCTGGCAGGCTGTTGGACTGTGGACTGGGGTCTCCCACGGTATACGGCTCCACGCCCAAACCCCGTGAACCTCCGAAAGGACCTGAAAGGGGTAGTAGTGGAAGCCTGCAGACCCAAAGACTTTGCAGTGGCCCTACTGTCCTTAAAGCACTCTAAGGCAGAGTCAGCTTTAGCTCCAAACAGCTTTTCCTCACCAAAAGGCAGGTCCAATAGAGTGGTCCGGACATCCGGAGAAAAACCAGAGGACCTCAACCATGCATGCCTCTTGGTAGGCATTGAGGTACCCATCGCCCTGGCCACTGAGTCTGTAGAATCCAGGCCAGTCTGGATAATCTGCTTAGCCGCAGCTTGAGCAGGAGCTCACCAAATTGTCCTTGCATCTCCTGTGGCAAGTCTGGAACCATAGCTTTAGCCGTGTCCATCAGGGCATAGACATATCTCCCTAACACACAAGTAGCATTTGCCGCTTTCAGGGCCACACAACAGGAAGAAAAAGTCTTCTTGGCCGACTGCTCCATTCTCTTGGACTCCCTGTCCGAAGGAATAACAGGGAAGGAGCCTGGTGCAGAAAGTGTGGCACATGAGGCCTGAACTGCCAAACTCTCCGGAGAGGGATGCTTTGACAAAAATCCCGGATCTCCCGTAGCCACCCTATAAGGTCTTGCTACAGATCTGTTCACAGCTGGGGATGACACAGGCTTCCTCCATACCTCTAAAATAGGCTCCGTAAGAGCATCATTAAATTGAAGCAAGGGTTCTGCTGAAGCCGAAGAAGGATGCAGGACCTCAGTCAAAATATTTGTTTTAACCTCAGCAGCCGGTAACGGAAGATCCAAGAAATTTGCCACCTTCCTGACCACGAAATGGAAAAAGGCTGCTTTCTCTATAAATACCCCTGGAGATGAAAGATCCCACTCTGGGGAAGTATCTAGCCCACTGGCTGAGTCTGGGCCCTGATATTCTCCCAAGGGCTCAGAAATCTCTCCTTCTTCTAGTAGCTGTCTTTGATACTCCTGTTCCTCTAAAAGCATCAGTGATCTTCTGCGCAACCTCAACCTGGCCTCCAACCTCGGCGTCGACATAGAGTTAGCCGACGTCGATGACACCGGCTTCAAGACTGATAGACGTTGACCAGGAGTAGACACACTACAATCCGATCCGGATCCATCTGGCACCGGAACTGATCCCATCGGAACGGTGGACACCTGAGGCTCCGTCATCGGCATTGACTGTGTATGAGGCAACATCACCGGCGCCGCAGGTCTTAATGGCAATGTAATTGGTGCCACAGGTCTATAAGGTGATGTCATCTGCGCCGTAGGCCTTTGAGGCGCAGTCAATGGCACCGAACCGACACCCTCAGCCGGATAAAAGGGCATGAACAGCGCTTCCTTATAAGGGGCCGGGAGCCCAATGTAAATGCCAAAGGACCCGTGGGACCAGCTGGTGCACCAGCAGGGGCCATAGCATTGAACATGTTAAATATGGCATTAAAAAATGCCGCCGGATCCGCTCCCGGAGCTGGGAAGGCAGGTAACTGCTGATCTTCATGCGGCACTTGCGCCAGCTGGGCATCAGAATCCTGCACCCCAGGCGAAAAGCGAGGACTCTCTTGAGGTGCAACCACCTTGAAGACCGATTGCGCCGGTGAAGCCTGAGGAGTCACCATAGGACTAACCTCTCACGTCGCACGGAGCCATCTAGATAGAGACCTGGATCTTGATCGACTTCGAGCCGAACAACGCCGAGTCGTGGCGGCGCCGCTTGTTATGCTTCTTCAAAGAAGTTTGAGAAGACGATCTGTGATGACTTCTGTGCCCTTTCTTTGCATTTGCCAAAAAGAGTTTGGCTTCTCTCTCCTTCAGCGCCTTCGGATTCATGCTTTGGCAGGACACACACTCCTCGACGTCATGCTCCGAACTTAAGCACCAAAGGCAATCATCGTGAGGGTCCGTAACCAACATGCGATCCCCGCACTCCCGACAAGGTTTAAACCCCGACTTCCTAGGAGGAGACATTGTAACTAGAGACAAAAGGGAATACCTTCAAAACAGTAACAAGAGCTAGGAGAAAACCGTTAGTGTCGAAGGCATGGAAAAAAGGGAACTGACGTCAGCACACCGGCGAGGTCCTCTTATTGTCACGGTGACATCAGAAGGAGTCGCGTGCAGAGCCGTGCAAGTGTGACGTCCTTGTCGACGTGGAGAGCTGGGAAGAAGATTTTCCATCAAATGCTGGCGCATTAGGAGAATTCATAAGGTGAGGAATCCACAGGTAGTTGTATCCATCAGAAACGTCACCCTTTGCTAAATTTTAGCAGAGGATAGCTCCCAGAATTCAACAGGGGAAACCAACATGTTATGTACAGGTGTTTGGACCTGTGTATAAAAATGTCCGTCAAGAGTCACCCTTTCACAATGTTTGAACACATTTTCTAATCTAACCATCTCTTTCCCAACTTTAGGAGTCAATCCGGGTAATGTAACATTGCCACAATACCGCAGACAATGTAACAAAATACATTTTTTACAGGCATTTTGTCTAGCTTCATAAGCTATTAATTATGTAAGAAGTTCTTGCATCCGTCTTTTCTGGGATATCGGGTGGTTAACCATGACATTCCAAAAATGCTTGTGGGCGCTCAAATTGCTTGGATGCACGTTAATTAATTACCAGAATATGCATTGAAATTAGAATGTTCTACAATGCAAAGTGCAGATAAATAAAGGATGCAAGCTGCAATTAATATATATTAACTCTGAGCAGGAAACAAAAATATATATAGATAAGATGACCCCCTTAAAATGAATAGGTATATAAGTTTGACACAAGTCTGCCACAGTACTTCAGGTTAAGGTATGTGTTATTTGGGGGCATTGCAGAAATAAGTTGTTAGAGGCAACTCGGTCCGGTTGGCAAAAGCGTATGCTCAGCTAGGTGGAATATGCCACTCCTGTCTGGGATGGACAAGTAAACCTGCTATATAACCTGAACTTACCCTTGGGTACCTTGCCATGGAACAGTCAGGCTTATCTCAGAGGCATTTTGTAAAGCAAAAGCACAGCACATTCCCACAACACCAAGGCTGAATGACCCCAAAAAGAGACTTCACATGGGTTGTATGTATGAAAAAAGTTTTTTAGCACACGCACATGGTTAACGTAGCTTGATTACAACGTGATCTCAGCGTAAATGTCAATGAGCACACAACACACAACAATATGCAATGTCAGTTTGGGAGTGAAACTCAATGAACAGCGCAACACATGATAATACGCCCCACACCGTTAAACACGGATTACTGTGTATACATTTGAGGAAACCACACATTCCCTCCTTGCATCCGCAGAAGGTGCCAACCCACTGTGAGCCCTGGGCTCACCCTCAGGTTACCCACGATCAGTGTAACACATGCAATCCAGGGTGTGCCTGGGCTGACAGTAGCAGCACAATCTATATTACAGTATAGCCAAACTCCCACCTAGATCCACAGCCTCAACTGTGCTAGTAAAATGTTATGTCAACCTTATAATCTCTGTTGTAGAACCTGAGTACCCAGCAACACCACCGTTCAGCCGCAGCACTCACGCGTTCTTGCTTAGACTCACTCCCGCACATCCACCCCGTGCCTAGGCACATGGCCCAGGTATCAGTTTTTGCTGGTACACATGCACGCACTCTCACATGCACTTGCTTCAGGCACCTTATGCAATGCCCTGATACCCGCCAAGTGGACGCCCATACTCTTGCACATCCACTGGGTCCCAACCCGGCTCCACCTGACAACCAGCCTCCAGTTAACCTCACCCCACTGCAACGCCAAAGGTTATAGTAACTTTCCCCTGGGCACCCAGACGCTCACAGTGCTGGAGAGTGTGAAATAAAATAAAGAGAGTGAGAATTAGTTATGTATGAGAAAGGAGAAAATGAAAAAAAGAAAAAAAGAAACAGAAGGATGGCAAAGGGAAAACACAGAGGAAATAATAGAAAAGTAAAGAGAGAAATAATGAGAGAAAAATGAGGATTACTGACGGACCAAAAGATAACCAGATTGCAAAAACAAATGGAATAGGAAGGGAAATGGTTACAAAATAAAGGACTAAAGAGAGAGGACATTTAGTGGAAGGAGAGGGGAAGAAAAGGAAAGGTGAGTAAGACGGATTGGAGAGGGTTAGTGGGAGGGAGATGGATACAAAAACTGAGAGGGGGAAGATAGAGAGATAGTTTGCAGGAGTCTTATAAGCATAGTATTTTTTCTCTGATTTTCATTGAAGTGCAATGTACCTCTTCCTCTGGGAATTGTTGGCTTGTGTTTAACAATGCTTTTGCACTTTGACATATTTTCAGCTGTGTCATAATCCATCGGTAGAGTCCTGTGTCTCTCAAAGTTTAGCCATTAAATGATACATTTGAAATTTAGTTTGACAAGTTTGATCTCTGATGTTTAAGAAAAAGAAGATAAACAAATTACCAAAAAAGGCTGTGCACCTCATGACCTCCTTTCTGAATTTTAATAGAGGAAAGGGGATGTATGTGCACTAGTGGAACATAGCTCTCTGGAATTGAGTTTAATCAGAAAAGCAGACGACTACCAGGAAAACAAACATGACGATAAGAAATAGTGGTGTAAGAATATCTGCTTTCTTCAAGGATACAAGGTTCAGAAGTATATCTACTAGTCCTTTAGACTAAGAAGAAACAAGTAAACCTAAGTGACTCAGGACATTTTTCCATTAAAAAAGGCTGTATAACAGATAAGCATAGGTGGCTCCCACTGAGCAGCACTAGGCATTTCGCGATTCCCAGTTCAGTGCTACATGCATTAAAGCTCCTAACCACCCTCAGGATGTAAGTCCTGATGCCTTGGAGGATCTGATATAGATTGGAATGTGCATATCTTCTAGTGGCCAACTGTCTAACATATCTGCTAAGTTGCAGATTACTTTGTTGACATGATTTGGTGCTCAATTGAGCCACAGCTATCATAATAGTTTTATCGTTGACATCGACCATTGGAATTAATGGTCTCCTTACTGTTCTAATCCACTCTGCATTGAGAAAGACACTACACATAAATTCCTCACTATACTTTAAAAATAGGGTATTAAAAGAGGTAATGTACCATTAAATTGACGACTATGTCCAGTTAAGCTCAATCTACCCACTGCTGCTGTGAGGTTGCTGGGGCTGAAGGTTTGCGCACCATCTACTAGGTTCAACCAGCTTGATTTATAGAACTACTCCTGGGTGTTCATGAATTGGTTTGGTTTCTTATAGGTATTGGACATATGAATACACTGTTCCTGATTGATTGTTGTTTCTAGAGTGTGCACCTTTCCACTCTCCTTAAAAATTGTGGTGCTGGTTTTGACATTTTAGGCTCAAGTGTTCCACAGCTGTGCACATAAAGTTCTATTAGCTGTGTCCTAACCTGTCTCACAAACTGTAGTAACCACCTTGCCTGTTAATTGTTCGTGTTGGTGCTCACTTCCCTATAAAAGTGATGCTTCTGGGTCTACCAACGGCCTGACCCAAAATGCTAGGGTATTGGTCCTTGTTAAGGGTCACTTTCTTTCACTTCTTAGGGCCTCATTTTTATTTTCCCAGTAATCCTCCTTTTGACCACGATTTATGGGTGGAAGAACAGAGAATCCTAAAATTTAAAAAATGCTCTTCCTGTCTTAGGACCCAAGAGGAGGATCTTGCAAATGAATAACTGTACAAGCTGTAATTCTCAATACATTTGCAATACAAATTTCTTTCTTCAGGAGTCAACTATGAGAGTTCCTTAGGGTTTTAAAAGCTTTATTTTATCATAAGTTCCCAGCTTTAATAACCAATTAAAGTTTACAAAACATTGCACAAAGCATGTCCTGAAATCTCTCCCTATTCCGATATTCTAAATCAGTAGAGGTAAAAACATTGTAGTAGTATGTATATAAACAGGAACAATTATAGTACCAGTCTTGTCTGCGAAGCTCTCAATACTCATAAAGAACACTGTAACAGATTTCTAAATAGAGACAGGAAGCAAACCTGCCTCTGCCAAGAACTCAGAGAGAGACTTTGGGTCCGAGAGTAAGTCTGCTAAAGCATGCCCTCATCTAACAGCCTTACTGTCCTTCCCCTGGCAGCACATTTATACACATTACGTGAAAAATACATTTTAGCAAAGATGTTTCATTCAAGGTATTGGACATTCAATCAGGAGTCACAGTTTTCTTGGGAACTGAACACTTCCCGTTGATGTGACTTATTGAACGAAAGAGCAGTCTAAACATGCAACACTTAGGGGGAGATTTGCATACAAATGTGAAGCTAACTAGCACAAAATGTTTTTAACTAATTTACTTTCCAGTGCAAAACTTGTTTTGCGCCCAAAAGTACCCTAAAAGTAATGCAAAGCAGCATGAAGCACTGCTTGCCATTACTTAGTGCCAAGGCGGTGTTATATGGGTGGTACATAGGCGCTTCCATTCAACCACCCATGGCGTGAAACACAAACCATATCTACAAACAATAGTAGACAGAGTTTTGTGTCAAAAGTTAACACCTTTTTAAAGCAGGCGTTAAAAGGAGACATTTTTTCATGTTTCCTTTCTTTTCTGGATTTGCGTGTATGCTGCACTCTGCAGCACACGTACAACATGGGTAACATTTTTAAGTGTGTCTTTCTAGACTCACACACACACACACACCCCCTTGCATTATGGCGCAAAGGTGTGTGCGTGGCGCACAGCAGCTAAAATCAGCGCCTGCACTAGGGAGAGGGGAAGAGTAAGCCATATCTCTGTTGGTATGGTGCTCTCCTGCTTCCTCCCTGTCACACAGCGCAGTGCACCATAATTTGCTGCTGCACTGCGTGACTGTTTGGTAAATCGGGGTCACAGTGTTTCTGTCAACATTAATCTGGATACACATACACTCTATCTCATGATCTTTGCTATCTGAAAAACAAGACACATATACTTTTTTAAGTTAATTCTCATTTTGTCACTACCATTTGCATACATCTTCCTACCATGAGCTTACTCATAAAAGAGCAAGGTTCAGATTAGTTTGCCAGGTTTTGAAAATTCAATGAAGGTCAGCCAGATAGAAAAGATAAAATAATATAGATTTCTTTGTTATAGGAGGACATTTGTGCCATACAAAGGTTAGGATATAAACACTTTTGCTGAATTAAAGTCTGTTAACATAACTTTAGCAAATCAAGCAGGTCAAGCAAATGTGGGTCATGCAAAGTTATAGAAAGGAAAGTGCAGGTTTAAATGTGGCTTTTGGGTAGGCATAGCTTTCACTCATACATGTTATTTAATTAATGGATTTTATTTTCTAATAACATTTCTAGCATGTGTTACTGATACTGAGAGTACTGGTAACTCTTTTGAGGCAGATGCACTTAGAATTACAATTGGCGTTTCGAGGGTTCCTTTAGAAATGGGAATTACTGGCAAAATCAGCATTCCTGTGGTGTTTTCCCAGTGGCTCCTCGTTTTACCACAGAGTTGTATCTGGATAGTTCAGTTCCTTTTATCCAAAAAAGGGTTTCATCAATATGGAAACGTTCCATTTATTAGTCTGCTTTCATCAGGTTAGCGTTCTCTATTTTGGGTGTTGTCAAAATGAGGTAGAGCCACTCCAGTATACTTTTGAGAGGTAGAAAAGGTCCTTCAAGGAGGGTTTATAATTCAGGATGTGCATGGGTCTAATAGGAACATTACTATTGGCTGTCTTTAGACCAAATCTCACTAAAGATAACAGGTGGAACCCTGACCTAACTATCTTATCATGGGCCTGTAAATACCGAGGTCCAAATTCCCCAGTTTCCCTCCTTGAGTTCTTTCTCCTTTATCTCAACTCTCCCATCTCCAAATGTGTCACCTGCCTCAGATTGCCTAGTATTAGTTAAGCTCACTCAGGTTGCTTAGTTCTATTGCAGCCCGCTTTGGCATGGAGAGAAGTATCGAAGCCGCACCTTTATATGAGTAGTTTGAAACAGAAGCTATAGACTAAACTGAGCTGGGCTAGTCTTACGGGATACAGAGAAATGCCCTATCTCCCCTGATAAGCTACAGACCAGAAGGCTGCTTTTAGGGGCGGATGGGTAGAGAGATCCCCAGCTAATCCGAATGACAAACAGTCATAAGTGGGGGAAACGAAGGGAATTCTCTTGTATTATATGATCCACCTACATGTCTCACTAATTCTCCTGGAGATTGTCAGACTTACTTGCTACACTTATTTGGTACACTATTGGTATGGCATGAACACATTCTCCAGGGATGCTTTGGCTCCCAGTCCACCACTGGCTGAGTTACGAAAGAGTGGCCAGGAGCAACAGCACCTCACCTTACAGAAGCACCAACTGGCCACTTTTTCTTTTTATGAAAAGAAAGGTCTAAGTTCATATTGAATGTGACCCTCCCCCACCGAATAAAAAGCACAGACAACTTTATGATGAAAAGCCTGTGTGCCTAGGTATGAAAATTGTGTTGTGTTTAGTTTTATTAAGATGTATGTATGTGGAGAGCATGTAGGCTTGGGAAAGTGGTAAAGGTTATAACTTTAAATCCAGACCACCAATGTTCCAGGACAAGCAAATTATCTTCTATGGTTGGAGTTTTATATCTGTAAAAACTGGTAACACCTAGAGACATGCTAGGACGCAGAATTAGATAAATACCTTTACATTTTCATTTGAATTACTTGGTGGTGATCTCAATACAGGCGGAACGAGTTGAATAACATATCCTTCCTCCACCTATCTCAATGCTTAATTCTGGGAAGTAATGGATTTATCAATGGAGTTGCTATAATTCTAGGAACACAGCAGTAGGTATGTTTCTAAAGGAACAATAACTGATTATACAGAAGGTCCTCTAAGGGCTCGGCACACTAGTATTTCTCACCAAATCTGTCAGTTTAGGTTTCGCCTGGCAGCTTTAGCAGTCTACGAAGCTCAAGAATTAACAAAAATAAATAAAACTAATACTACTACGTATGCATTTGCAGAGGGGCTTGAAGTATAAAGCATAGAGCAATAGTCACCCCAGTTCAGCCATTGGCTGTAATGCCCTCTGATTAGCTGCATTTTGCCTAATCACATCTGCCTGAATAAGAGTGTGCCTTACCACTCAGGCCACTGACTTGCTCCGACACTTATCACATGGCGTGGAAGTGCCCCTCACTTTTGTTTCATTTACAGAGCTCAAGACAACATCCCTTCCATGCTTCTGGGTTTTGCCTTTTTTGGGCACCCAGTAGCTCCCCAAAGAGGACAAGTGGGCTTCTTGAATTTTGTGAGGAAGTGCTGCCAGGCTGCTTATTTCCAATGCAATGCAGCACAGCCTACATGCCCCATAGTTGTAATCTTGGCAGCCCTCTTGAAATGCTACTTAACACAGTATAGAATTGTTTACTGCTCCAAAACGGTCAACATGCATAGAATCAGCCTGGTAGCCATCTTGAAATGGTAAATAGTTATACACACTGTACTATACCAATCCAAGAGGGCTGAATATTTAGGTGGCAGTATTTTTTAGATAAGTTTTCTTTCATATGCTTCCACTAAATATATAAACCATTGCAGTGGAAAATGAAGAACTTGATAAGGTAATACTATGGAATTTGCCAATGGCTGTTTTAAAAGGGAGAAGCCAGGGGTGTAACTTCAGGGTGCATGTGTGTGGTGTTACACCCCCTTAATAAATGTATTTTGTGATAATTAGCTGGATGCAATTGCTTTCAGTCGGGTACGGTGAGGTGTCTCTCGGATTTTACTCGGAATTTTTACTCATAGACAAAAACGCACACACACACTCTCTCCCTCTCTCTGTTTGGAAAGTCTTCAAAAATGTTGGTTATTTCACTAAATAATGTCCTTTCTCTCACTTAGTACACTTACCAATACACATTCCTCTCCCTTTTCTCTGTCCCTTTAGGACCTCTAGTGCACCCTTCCTGTTGAATAATGTATTTTAACATCATCTGCCAGTGTGATTGTTGGGAAATCTGAAGCCAACGCTCCCTCCAATCATACTGACCAAGCTACACCCCCGGGAGCAGCACACACACTTGTCAGATGAACTGTTGTCGATTTAACCCCCTAGGTGCCTTGGACAAGCTGGTCTCGGCAACAGTCGCTGTGTGGGGAGGATGAGACCAGCTCGTCCTGCACCTTGCTTATTAGAGGAGCACTAGCACTTTCCCAATGAGCCTCCCACCCCCCAGGGCAGGGATGGAAGTTGAATCACTTCCCCTTACACCGCCAACCCACCCCCCAGTGACGTCTCATGATTTCAGCGCGCAACTCGCAAGCTGACCTCATCAGAGGTCACCTACCATCGCGCTGGAAGCATGTTTCCAGAGTGATGCGGAAGAGAAATGCTTAGCTTTTCTTTTCCAAAGGGGAGGTGGGGGCAGGTAGAGGCCATTCCTTTCCTTTCATGTCTCTGTAAGCATTTCTGCAGCCCGATCGTGAAGCAATCGGACTGCAGAAATACCCACTTGGCACCAGGGAATTTGTTTTCATGTAATTGTGTATTTATACATAAAGGGAGCGGCCGCTTGGTCAAGGGTCACTCCCCTGGGGGGCATTCAATTATTAGGCCTTTTCTGCCCCCCTGGGGAAGATATGCCTATTTACATTAGGCCGAGCTGCGGGGGCAGAAGCGACTAGACACCAGGGATAATTAAAAAAAAATGTTTTTAGACATGGGGAGCGACCCCTCAGGCAACGGTCATTCCCCTGGGGGCAAATTGTATTTAGGCCATTTCTGCCCCTCTTGAGGACAGATCGGTCTATTTTTCCTAGGCCAATCTGCCCCACGGGGGCAGACACCATTAGACACTAGGGATTTCTTATTTGGACGTCAATTTCATGCAAGGGGAGCGACCCCTTAGGCAAGGGTCGCTAAGGGGGCTAATTTATTTTAGGCCGTTTCTGTCCCCCTTGGGGGCAGAAATCACTAGGCACCAGGGATTTTTTATTTTTATATTTTTTTACAGATGGGGAGTGACCCCTTAGGCAAGGGTTGCTCCCCTGGGCAGCAAACTTATTTTAGGCCACTTCTGCCCCCCTTGGGGGCAGATCGGTCAATTTTTATTAGGCCGATCTGCCCTCAAGGGAGGCAGAAACCACTAGGCACTAGAGATTTTTATTTTTTGTTTTTTTCTACAGCTGAGGAGCGACCCCTTAGGCAAGGGTCGCGTCCCTGGGGGGTCAAATTTATTTTTGGTCATTTCTGCCCCCCTTGGGAGCATATCGGCCTATTTCTATGCCCCCAGGCAGGGCAGAAACCACGTAGGCACCAGGGATCTGTGTGTGTGAGTGTATTTTTTTGTTTTATTTGGGGAGAGCAGCTCAATGAGGGCACATTACTGTTGGCTATTTCAGCCCCCCTTGAGGGCAGATCGGTCTATTTTTGAAAGGACCATCTGCCCCCAAAGGGTGCAGAAATCCCACCAAAGACCAGGGAAGATTTTTTTTTTTTAAAGAGGGTGGGGGTATGGCCAGACCCCCACCCCAAATAAATTGGGACAAAGTTGTTTTGCCCACCGGTCGGCAGATGGGGCAATTACTCTTGATCCCCACCCCAACTGAAGGGGTTAACAGTCTTTCATCTCTGACCCGCACACTAAAACATCTTATCCCACGGCAAGCAAGAGGACATTTGATTATTTTGGGTACCAGGAATTGGTGTGCATGTGTGTATTTGTGTGTTGTTTGAGGGGTAGCCCCTTGGGCAAGGGTCGCTCCCCAAGGGGGCACATTACTGTTGGCCATTTCTGCCCCCCTCGGGGGCAGATCTGCCTATTTTTGCAAGGGGGCAGAAAGCCCAGCAGAGACCAGGGAAGAATATTTTTTTTTAAAAAGAGGGCGGGGGTATGTCCATCCCCCCACCACAAATAAATGGGGACAACGTTCTTATGCCCGCTGGTGGGCAGATGGGGCAGTTAGCCCTGATTCACTCCATGGGAGGGCAGAAAATCTACTAGATGCCAACATAGTGGGGTGGTGGCTACCAACAGGTATGGGCTTGGTTATGCCCCCACCCTAACTGAAGGGGGTAATAGTCTTTCAGATCTCCCCCCACACACTAAAACATCTTATACCATGGCAAGCAGGAGGACATTTGAATTTTTGGGATTTTGGTTTTACATTTGGGCCATGAGAGCTTGTCTAACTCTCAAAATCGTCCCACTTCAATGGTGAGGGTGGCACTTTTTGAACTTTGGGACGCTGCCATGTAGAAAAATCCATGAGACCTAGACACATCTGAGAACTAAACATCTGGGTGAGTCCAGGGTGGTGTGCTTCACATGCACCCAGCACCATTTTCCTACCCACGATGCCCTGCAAACCTCCAACATTGCTGGAAATCACACATTTTTCCCACATTTTTGTGATGGAACCTTCCGGAATCTGCAGGAATCCACAAAACTCCTACCTCCCAGCATTGTCGCATCTATACCGATAAAAAATCTGCCCCACTTGTCAGCCTAAAATATTTTTTTTTCAAACTACCCTTTTGGACCCGCTTTCATTCCTCTCTTTTTTGACATGTTTTTGGCTCTTCCCTTACACGCACTTGGCCCACAACACAAGTGAGGTATCATTTTTACCGGAAGATTGAGGGGAATGTTGGGTGGTAGGAAATTTGCACCGGTATGACGATCCCACACAGAAATGTGGGATTTATTTTATTTTTTAGCTGAATTTGAGGTTTGCTGAGGATTCTGGGTAAGAAAACACTGGGGGATCCATGCAAGTCACACCTCCCTGGACTCCCTCGGGTGTATGTATTTCCAGAAACGTTTGGGTTTGGTTGGTTTCTCTATATGGCTACTGAGCCTAGGACCAAAAACGCAGCCCCCCCCAAAAAAAAACAGGTAGTTTTGTATTTGATCATTTTGATGTGTCCACATAGTGTTTTGGTGCATTTCCTTTTGTGGGCACTAGACCTACCCACACAAATGAGGTACCATTTTTATTGGGAGTCTGGGTGGAAAGAAATTTGTGGCTCCTCTTAGATTCCAGAACTTTCTGTCACCAAAATGTGATGAAAAATTGTTTTTTTGCCAAATTTTGAGGTTCGCAAATAATTCTGGGTAACAGAACCTGGTGAGAGCCACACAAGTCACCCCATCTTGGATTTCCCTAGGTGTCTCTATTTTTCAAAAATGCGCAAGTTTGGTAGGTTTCCCTAGGTACCGGCTGAGCTAGAGATCAAAATCCACAGCTAGGCACTTTCCAAAAAACACATCAGTTTCCAATGTAAAAATGTGATGTGTCCATGTTGCGTTTCCTGTAGTGGGCATTAGCCCTACCAAAGCAAGGGAGGTACCATTTTTATCTGGAGACTTAGGGGAACACAGAATGGCAGAACAGGTGTTATTGTCCCTTGTGTTTCTCTACGTTTTTTCCTTCCAAATGTAAGACAGTGTGTAAAAAATATGTCTATTTGGAAATGCCCTGTAATTCACATGCTAGTATAGGCACCCCGGAATTCAGAGATGTCCAAATAACTACTACTTCTCAACACCTTATCTTGTGCCCATTTCGGAAATACAAAGGTTTCCTATTTTTCACTCTTTATAGTTCACCAAATGAATTGCTGTATACCAGGTGTACATTGCAGGTGCAGCTCCTTTATTGTCTCTGGGTACCTAGGGTGCTTGATAAACCTACAAGCCTAATATATCCCCACAACCAGAAGAGCCCAGCAGATGTAACGGTATATTACGTTTGAAAATCTGCCATAGCAGGAAAATGTTGCAGATTAAAAACGTGGAGAAAAATGGCTTTTTTCACCTCAATTTCAATGTTTATTTATTTCAGCTGTTGTTTTCTCTAGGGATAACCTTGTAGGATCTACACAAATGACCCCTTGGCGAATTCAGAATTTTGTCTACGTTTCAGAAATATTTAGCTTTCTGGGATCCAGATTTGATTTTACACCCATTTCTGTCACTAACTGGAAGGAGGCTAAAAGCACAAAAAATAGTAAAAATGGGGTATGTCCCAGTAAAATTCCACAATTGTGTTAAAAAATGTGGTTTTCTGATTCAAGTCTGCCTGTTCCTGAAAGCTAGGAAGATGGTGATTTTTTTGCTGTATTTTGGCTAATTTGTTGGTGTCCTCCAGGGGAACCCACAAGCTCTGGGTATCTCTAGAATCCTTAGGATGTAGGAAAAAAAGGATGCAAATTTGGCGTGGGTAACTTATGTGGACAAAAGGTTGGAAGGGCCTGAGTGCGGCGAACTGCCCTAAATAGCGAAAAAAAAAAGGCCTGGCACCTGAGGGGGAAAAGGCATGGCAGTGAAGCTCTTTCCCAGAGGGACTCAGTAGTGTACCAACATTGTATAGCTAGGCAGCTGGTCATGCACCAAGCTGTGAAATGTGAGAGCTCTGGTTTGCATGATACATAGGTCTGGTTTAGAGTTTAGTGGATGGGGTTACTCCTTCACCAACGTGACGGATATCCCGTCTGCCATATTATGATCCCATAATAGCCTATGGAGATTGAAATAGGCGGATGGGATACCTGTCACATTTGTGACAGAGTACCCATCTGTCAAACTCTAAATCAAACCTATAATGTCTTGCTCCCACATTGTTAAAGTCTTGTTGTCCGTGTTATATTTGTGAAGTAAAAGTCTTATATTCCATTTCACTCGTGTCCTCTCTAGCATTAATGTCAATTCACCAAAAGGCCAGGGGTAGGAGTTTTGACCTTTAGGTTCTCTCAAACACGCCTGTATATTCACACACACATATACACACACACACACTTTCTCACATAAACACACTCACATGCACGCATGCACACATCCATTTAAAAGCATTTGTTACTTACCTCAGCTGCCAGGGAAAGCCATATTCCAGCTAATTGTACTCCATGTTTTATGACGCTAATAGTGAATAATACACTATTATTCACCAAAAGTGCAATAAAAAAAGTAAAAAAACAAGGAGTTTGGAGTCCTAATTGATGTTCATAAGGAGCAGTTGCGTCCGTGTTCCTAGCTCCAATTTTGGCACCTTTGAAGTCAGCGATTGCAAATGCAGTGCCAGAGGTCGAAAGGGGCAAGCCAGGGGTGTCTGCTTGTGACCCCTAAATGACATCCATGTTCTCCAACGAAAGAAGCCACCTTTTCCAGGCTAGTGAGATGCTAGCAGGGAAAGATGGAAATCACTTTAAAAAGTTTTCTTGCATCATTCAGATTGTATAGGGAAAATGTGTGAAATGGAGAGACAGGCAGACCAGATATGCAGGGCAGAAAGTGACAGGCACCCTATCCTTCAGAGAGAAAGCCAGCCAAGAAGTGTGAGAGAGAAAGAAAAAGGCAGCTGGGTGAATAGACAGTGTTAGACCTGACAGCCTTAGGGTGGTCATCCTAAACTGTTTTGCCTCCCTCCCTCCATTTGTTTGACCCTTTGTTGCTGGTTCTAGGACCCTGGCACTTTACCACTGCTGTCCAGTGCTAAAGTGCATATGCTCTCGCCCCTAAACATAGTAACATTGGTTCCTACCCAATTGGCATATTTAATATACCTGTAAGTCCCTAGTAAATTGTACTATATGTGCCCAGGGCCTGTAAATTGAATGCTACTAGTGGGCCTGCAGCACTGATTGTGCCACCCACATAAGTAGGCATTTAACCATGTCCCAGGCCTGCCATTACAAGGCCTGTGTGTGAAGCTTCACTGCCACTTTGACTTGGCATTTATAACTACTTGCCAAGCCTTAAACTCCTCCTTTACCCCGAAGGTAGGCCCTAGGTGACAGGGTGCTATGTAGGTAAAAGGCAGGACACGTACTTATGTGTTTTCCATGTCCTTGTAGTGAAAAACTCATACATTTGTTTTCCACTACTGTGAGGCCTGCTCTTCTCATAGACTAACATTAGAATTACCCTCATATACTTTTAAGTGTTAGATTCTGATCTGGAAGGAGTAGCCCTGTCATGTTTAGTATTGCTAGAATGGTAATAGAAAATCCTGCTTACTGGTAAAGTTGAATTTAATGTTACTATTTTAGAAATGCCACTTTTAGAAAGTGGGCATTTCTCTCCACTTACTGCCATCTGTGCCTTACCCCATGTCTTCAATCCATTTCTGACAGCTTCTCTTGTGCATTCCACCCAGACCATAAACACAGGACACTTAGGCCCTCATTACAACCATGGCGGTTGGTGTAAAAGTGGCGGTAATACCACCAACAGGCAGGCGGTAATTACCGCCAAATTATGACCATGGCGGTGTTATCTCTGATAGACAGCCAATGTACCACACCGACCGCCAGGGTGGAAGCAACAGCCATCACGGCGGTAGCCACCTACAGCCAGGAGAAAGTCAATGTTCCTTCCATCATATTATGACCTAGGAAACCGCCACCTTTTCCGGGGCGGTACCAACGACATCAAAAGCCTGGCGGAAACCGACCTCAGAAGGGAAAGGACTCACCATTGGAGACATAGGGAACAACCGCGCCGCCATGGAGCCCGAGCTCCATGTCTTCCCCATGGTCTTCTACGTGCTGCTCCACCACGAACACCAACGACGGCGACGACGGTGAGTCCAGCCACCTAGCACACAAGGGAGGAGGGGAGGAAAAAGAGAGTGACATGCACATGAACAACACCCCCCAACACCATACACACAATCAGCTGCAGTGCTAAAACATATTTACCCCATACCTCGGATGAATAATGCAAGGACAAAACGTTTTACAAAAAGTGAATGTAATGAGAGCAACACATCAAGATAAATAAGTAAGGCAAGATAATATATATATATATCTATATATATATATATATATACAGTATATGTACATAAAAAGGGACACAGCCCAGTCCACAATGTACGTTGTCCACATGGACAAAGGCCAAATTCCAAAGCCACACATGGCACTTGCCTGAACACGGAGAGAACACTGCAGGGGCATCAGTTTGGAAATAGGCAGGCACCTCAGGGGGACAGGAGACAGGGGGGGCACCATAGCCGGCAGATGGAACAAGACCACTGGTTCTGGAGGGGCAACAAGCCCTGTGCTTGGTCCTGGGGAGTGGAGGGCCATAGTCTCCCAGGTGGGTGAATTGCCCACATGCTCTGGAGGGGGTCCTGGGGAGTGCAAGGCCACAGTCTCTCAAGTGGGCGACTTGCCCACATGCTCTGGAGGGGGCAACATGCCCTGTGCTTCGTCCTGGGAAGTGCAAGGCCACAGTCTCTCGAGTGGGTGACTTGCCCACTGGTTCTGGAGGGGGCATCGTGCCCTGTGCTCTTGATCCTGGCGAGGATGGGGTAGGTGGGTGTCTGACCCACTGGTTCTGGAGGAGGCAACATACCCTGTGTTTGGTCCTGGGGAGTGCACGGCCACAGTCTCACAAGTGGGTGACTTGCCCACTTGCTCTGGAGGGGGGAAACATGCCCTGTGCTTCATCCTGGGAAGTGCAAGGCCACAGTCTCTCGAGTGGGTGACTTGCCTACTGGTTCTGGAGGGGGCCATGTGCCCTGTGCTCTTGATCCTGGGGAGGCTGGGGTAGGTGGGTGTCTTGCCCACTGGTTCAGGAGGCAGGCGGCACAGCCGCCCATTGAGGCAGGATTACATACCGTCCGCCGGCGGTGACGGCTGCTCAGTATTGGTGCTGCTGCTTGTTGGGGGAGGCTCCTGCTCATCCCCTGCAACCTTGGATGGCTGCTCACTGGAGGTGCTGGTGGTGCTGCTGCTGGAGGGGATGCTCCTGCCCATCCCTTGCAACCTCGGAGGCTGCTCACTGGATTGGTGGTAGTGGTGCTGCTGGGGGGGAGGCTCTAGCCCATCCCCTGCAACCTCGGACGGCTGCACAACCATGGTTGATGGTGGGGGCTCCATCACAGTTCCTGCCCCATGCCCCTTGCTTTTCCTGCCTGCTGGTGTAGGCTGCTTTCCCTTCTTGGCAGCAGCTTGGGCAGGCTTCTTGCCCTTCTTGGCAGCAGCTTGGGCAGGCTCCTTTTCCTTCTTGGCAGCAGCTTGGGCAGGTTCTCACCCTCAGGACAGGTGCCCTGGATCCTTTTCCAGCACGAGTGGTAACGACTGAGCCCATGGACTGGGTGGCTGAGGTGCTTGGCTGGGTTCTTCCCACCCTGGCCAGATGTGCAGGATGGGGGGAGGGGTAGGGAAGAGGTCGGTGGTGGATAGGAACAGTTTTTTAGGGACACTGGGGCAGAAAGAGGGAGAAGGTTTGGGAGTGGAGGAAAAGGGAGTGGTTGCTGGAGGTGTCTGTCTGCTGGTTTTGGGTGCAGGTGCATGGGCTGGATGTTGTTGTGAGGTGGATGGCTGTTGGCTGTCTGAGTGCTTGCATTTGTGTACCTTAGTGGGGGGGGACAGACACAGTGGGAGAAGACACAGGGGACGTGTGCACGGCTGTTGTGGAGGTGTCTTCCAGTGAGGTGTGTGTTCTGCTTCGTGTGGTGGTGATGCTGGTAGTGGATGATGATGTAGTGCATACAGGTGTGAATGTGGACGGAACTGGGTGGGAGGTGGAGGAGGAGGCGGGGGAAGACAGTGGAAACAGTGGATGTTGGTATGTCTGCGTCTGGATGGTGTTTGTTTGAATGCCTGTGGGTGAAGTGTGGAGCTTGTGTTTGCTTGAACCACTCTTGTGTGTTATCTTGTGTGCATGCTCGTCTGCTGGTGTCCTTGGGATAGGTTGGGTTTGAGGAGAATGGGATTGGTAAGAGTAGGTTGGAGGGGAGAGGGTGGAAACAGGGAAAATGGCTGCCATCAGAGGGGAGTCCAGAGCCTGGATCGTTCTCTGTTGGGCCGCCAAGACAGTGGGAATGCCCTCCAGGAATGCATTAGTCTGTTGCATCTGGGCTGCCAGCCCCTGAATGGCATTCACAATAGTTGACTGCCCTACAGAGATGGATCTCAGGAGGTCAATAGCCTCCTCACTCAGGGCAGCAGGGCTCACTTGGGAAGGGCCTGAGGTGCCTGGGGCAAAGGAGTCCCACCCTCCTGGGTGAGCGGGCACGAGCAACTTGCTGAGGGGCTACTGAGAGGGCAGTGCTGGTACGGGGGTGGTGGCTGTACCTGAAACTAGAGTGGTCACAGAGGTGTCTGCCAGAACCAGGGAGCTTCCATCAGAGGAGGTATCTGTGTCAGAACTGTCCCCTCCAGTCTGTGCCATGGTGCTCCCCTCGCCCTTTGTCCCACTGGTGCCCTCAGCGTCGGTTGACTGCCTCCTGGGTCCTGTGGGATGCAGCTCCCTCGATCGCCGGTGCCTCTGCTCCTCTGCCAGATTATGCTAATGCACATATGGACAGGGTGACAGAACAAGAAGGGGTGGAAAAGACAAAGGATACACTTGGTTAATGGCTGCACCAACACCACCGTTGGCGTACACAGCACCCTCACACAGGAAACAGGCCTACGCACTATGCATTGCACTACCAGTGACATTGCTAGCCACCAAGGCATGGGGAGGGGCACACACCGACAAATCCAGCACACCTGGGACCCACGTAGCCCTGACCAGTAGTGGATGCCTACGAGCTAGGTAGCAGGATTATCCCTTCAGAACCCTAGCCACCAGGGGACCTACACTTCAGTGTCAGGCATGTGGAGAAGTGTGGCTCAATGGTTAGAGTGGCAGACCCTGAAGCAGAGATCTGGCTCAAGACCAGGGTTCAAGTCCCACTTCGGCAGGTCTTGGGCTCAATTCCCCTTGACCAGATAATTCTCGCCTCGGTGCCTAATCTAATTCATGGGTCCCACTCTGCAACTCTGGGCAATAGCTTGCTTAATCTCCACAACGGCCCCAACAGCGCTTGGATGCCTGGCTTCACCCTGGGGGTGCTCAGGAGTGGGTGCCTCACAGGGAAAAGCCAGGAGGGGTTCCATAGTGGTATGAGTACAGCGCCTTGAGACCCTAACGGGTGAGTAGTGCGCTATACAAGTGCTAATTTACATTTTTACATTTACATGGCCTAGGGGCACCCACTGACACACATCCACCACCCGGCTACCACCCCACCAGGCGTTAGTAGTAATGATGTGTACTGTACTCACCCCCTTGTGGCTGCTGTGATGCCCCTCAAGCACCCATCTAGGTCAGGATAGGCCACCGCCAGTAAGCAGGCCATCAAGGGGGTCAGGGTTCGATGGGTACCACTTCCTCGTTGGGAGGCCATCCCCATCTGGGCCTCCGCCGTCTTCTGTGGCCAGCGTCTCAGGTCCTCCCTCCGTTTCTGACAGTGGGTGCTCTGCCTGCCATAGACCCCCAGGGTCCGCACGTCCTTGGCGATGGCACGCCATATACCCTTCTTTTGATGGGCACCGACCTGCAGAGGAAATACACACCGGAAAATAGTATTAGTCAAACAGTGCTGGCTGTTAAACTTATGGCCCACCATACCCCTACACATCACCATTTCCACACACATGGCCCAGCACACAATCAATTCGCCGCCCAGAGGACATCCACCCACCCCCTTACACGAGGCCTTCACACACCACTCCATGCATTCATGCCACAAGCATCGTGCCCACAGTGTACTCACCTTTTGGTCTGGAGGCCCATACAGCAGACCAGTCTCTCTAACTCCGCCGAAGTGAAGGCAGGGGCCCTTTCCTCAGTCACAAGGGCCATGGTAGGTTCGAGACACAGGTCACAGCAGCACATGCAGTGTAGATCCTCTCCCTTTTGAAGATCAGGTAGCAAGTGAGGAATCTGATATAAATTGGCGGTCCTGTCCGCGGCGGTGCATACCGTCACCGCTGGCGTAGATTACCATTGGCCACTGTAACCCATAGGGCACAATTATAACCAATGAGGAGTTGCACGGCGTTTCCCGAACGCCTCCTGCAACGGCACACAAAATCAGCAGAATTACCTCACTTCCACCTGTCCCTCCACACAGGACAGGCAGGAGCCATTTCAGGGAGGGGGCAGGCCCTGGATAATTGCTGCGTCACTGTGTAAATTTCGACATACTGGACAATTTACACTGACCCATTACAAGTTAACAGCACGCAATGTTCTGTTGTAGCCCCTTTGTTCAGTTTGTGACCGGCTCCTCACTCTTTTGCCCCATAGATTGCTACCGCTGCGGATGAATAGGATATGGAGACATACCCCCATGTACAGACCCCTAGTGGACTTGGCAAACATGGAAGGCAGGCACATCATCCTCACCTATAGACTTGACTAGGCCACACTCACAGAGCTGTGTGCCCAATTGGAGCCTGACCTGATATCTGCTATCTGTCACCCCACTGGGATGCCCCCTCTTGTGCAAGTTCTATCTGTGCACCATTTCCTGGCAACTGGTTCTTTCCAAGTGACAGTGGGCTTGGCAGCAGGAATGTCACAACCAATGTTCTCAATAGTGCTGACAAGAGTGTTGTCTACCCTGATTAAACACATGTGCAGCTACATTGTATTTTCCCAGGTGGAAGATTTAGCCACAGTGAAGGCCGACTTCTATGCAATGGGACATATCCCCAACATAATTGGGGCGATTGATGAAACACATATTGCATTTGTTCCCCTCATCAAAATGAACAGGTCTTCAGGAATCGTAAGAATTTCCACTCTATGAATGTAGACATGGTGTGCTTGGTGGACTAGTACATCTCCCACGTCTGTGCTAAATATCCTGGGTCGGTGCATGATGCCTTTGTCCTGAGGAATAGCAGCATCCCAAATGTGATGGGCCAACTACAGAGACACAGAGTGTGGCTAATAGGTGAGCCCTGGTCCCCACCCAGTAGATGTTGGTGTATGGGTATGGTGTGGGCCATATGGGATAGTGTGTGGCTAAATGTTGTCCCTCAATATTGCAGGTGACTCTGGTTACCCCAACCTATCTTGGCTGCTGACCCCTGTGAGGAATGCCAGGACAAGGGCAGAAGAACGTTACAATGAGGCACATGGGCGAACCAGAAGGATTATAGAAAGGACCTTTGGCCTCCTGAAGGTCAGGTTCAGGTGCCTCCATCTAACAGGTGGATCCCTGTGCTACTCACCCAAGATACTCTGCCAGATAATAGTGGCATGCTGCATGTTGCACAACTTAGCCCTGAGACGCCATGTACCTTTTCTACAGGAGGAGGCTGGAGATGCCCGTGTGGCAGTAGTGGACCCTGTGGACAGTGAGGATGGGGAGGCAAAGGATGAGGATGAGGACAACAGAACAGCAGTCATCAGACAATACTTCCAATGACAAACAGGTAAGACAGTGTTACTTCATATTTCATTGTAATTATTTTGAATTTCTGTGGCACTGGCATGTTGTTATTTCCCACTTCTATGCCCACTTACTGTACCCTTTGGCAATTGATTTTACAGATGTTGGTGCCTCACAATAGCTCCTGGTGTGATCACTGCAGCCAGCAACAGGTCATTAACATATGCTCATTCACTGCACAGTTGAATTGCAATGTTTGAACCTGGTTAAAAGAATACATTCTTGAAAAATTTGACATACTACATTCTTCTATTTTCCCAAGGGTGTTTATTGAAGTGCTAAAATATTGAGGAGCAAGTGCAATGGGATGGGGTGATGATGGAGGGAAGTCCAGGGTATTTTTCCAGTCTGTAGCAAAGGTGCATTGTCCAAGGGGACATAGGAAGGGGAGCAATAGCAGTTCAAGGTGGACAGGGTGACTGTGTGGGGCACAAGGGTGACAATCAGGAGAGTCTCATTTCCAGGCGGGGGTCTTGGCAAGTGTCTCTGGCTTCTGTCTGGATCACAGGGAACGTGTGCGGGTGTTTCTCCTTCAGCAGGGTGGGTGCTGGTGGCCTGTTGGTCTTGTGGTGGGGCCTCCTGTCCACTAGCGGCAGCGGAGGTGGAAGGCAGTTCAGACGTCTGGCTAGTGGCAGGGGCCCGCTGTTGTGTGACTGCCTCCCTCATAATATTGGCCATGTCTGCCAGCACCCCTGCTATGGAGACCAGGGTGGTGTTGATAGCCGGCAAGTTCTCCATGATCCCCTGGTACTGTCCCTCCTGCAGCCACCTGTTCTCCTGCACATTGTCCAGGATCTGGCCCATCATGTCCTGGGAATGTTGATATGCTCCCAGGATCTTTGCAATTGCCTCCTGAAGAGTCGGTTCCCTGGGCCTGTCCTCTCCCTGGCGCACAGGAGTCCTCCCAGTGCCCCTTTTGGCTTGTGCCTCTGTCCCCTGAACCGTGTGCCCACTGCCACTGACCCCAGCTCCCTGATTGTCTTGGGGACGAGATGTGGCTGGGGTCCCTGTAGAGGTGGACATGCTATTGACTGACGTGTCCTGGGGACAGAGGTATGAGTACTCTGGCTGGTGCTATGGTGGTGTTCCCTGATGGGGGAGGCTCTGTGGTGGTGTGTGACGGGGCCTAGGTAACCAACTCTCCAGAGGTCCCTGATGGGCCAGGTTGGTCATCCAGATCCAGAAGACCAGAGTTGCTGTCATTACTGTGGGCCTCTTCAGTTGGAGGACTGGATATTGCTGGCACCTGTTCTCCGCTGACATTGGCTGGAGTACCTGTGGGGATGTAAATGATGTGTTATGGTTTCTGTGTCTGGCATATTGTGCATCTGTGGCTTGCCATGTTTGGTTGTATTTGCCCTGGCAGCTTTCACTTGTGTAAGTTGGTATGCGGTGGGAAAGCGGATTCTCTCTAGTGTGCATGCTTTTGTAATAGGTGTCCATGCAGGGCTGTGAGTGGCGTCCATGCATTGGTATGGCATGCAGTCCTTGGCACTGGGATGAGTGAGATGTGATGGTGGGGTGTGTGGGACATGGTGGAGTGATGGGAGTGAGGGTGGGGGTATGTGATGGCATGCAGGTAGGGGAGTGATGGTAGTAAAGTGTTGACTTACCAGAGTCCAGTCCTCCTCCTACTCCGGCCAGGCCCTCAGCATGCATGATTGCCAAGACTTGCTCCTCCCATGCTGTGAGTTGCAGGGGAGGACGTGGGGGTCCACCGCCAGTCCTCTGTACAGCGAGTTGGTGTCTTGCTGCAATGGAACATGCCTTCCCCCGTAGGTCGTTCCACCTCTTCCTGATATCATCCCTAGTTCTTGGGTTCTGTCCCATGGCATTGACCATGTCCACGATTCTCCGCCATAGCTCCGTTTTCCTAGCTATCGATATCTGCTGCACCTGTGCTCCAAATAGCTGAGGTCCCTGATGGGCCAGGTTGGTCATCCAGATCCAGGCGACCAGAGTTGCGGTCATCACTGTGGGCCTCTTCTGTGGGGGGACTGGATAGTGCTGGCACCTCTTCTCCACTGACATTGTCTGGGGTACCTGTGGGGATGTAAATGCAGTGTTATTGTTTCGGTGTGTGACATATTGTGCATCAGTGGGTTGCCCTCTTTGGTTTTATTTGCCCTGGCAGCTTTCACTTGTGTACGTTGGTGTATGGTGGGATGTATAGTTCTCTCTAGTGTGCATGCTTTAGTAATAGGTGTCCATGCAGGGTTGCGAGTGGTGTCCGTGCATTGGTGGTGCATGCAGGGCTTGGCATTGGGATGAGTGATATGTGGTGGGAGTGAGGATGAGGGAGAGGGTATGTGATGGTATGCAGGTAGTGGGGTGATAGTAGTACAGAGTTGACTTACCAGAGTACAGTCCTCCTGCTACTTGTGCCAGGCCCTCAGGATGCATGATTGCCAAGACTTGCTCCTCCCATGTTGTTAGTTGTGGGGAGGAGGTTGGGGTCCACCGCCAGTCTTCTATACAGCGAGTTGGTGTCTTGCTCCTATGGAACGTACCTTCCCCCATCTGTCGTTCCACCTCTTTCTGATGTCGTCCCTTGTTCTGGGGTGTTGTCCCATGGCGTTGACCCTGTCCACGATTCTCCACCATAGCTCCATCTTCCTAGCAATGGATATCTGCTGCACCTGTACTCCAAATAGCTGTGGCTCTACCCTGATGATTTCCTCCACCATGACCCTTAGCTCCTGCTCTGAGAATCGTGGTTGTCTTTGTGGTGCCATGGGTGTTGTGTGAGTAATGTGGGTGAGAGTGTGATGGGTGATGTGTTGGGGTGTGTGATGTAAGGTGCGTCGGTGGTGTATAGGTGATGGTGGTGTGTGGCTCTGGTCTTGTCTGTGGTCATGGTGTCGGTCTCGTGCCAATGGTTTGTAGTCGTAAAAGGTTGTGGGTAATGTGGGTGTGTGTTTTATAGAGGTGTGTGGGTGTGGTGAGTGTATGTATCAGGTGTGTGTTATTCGAATTGTCCAATGTGGTGGTGTTTTGTATGTGTGTGTGTATTTTGAGTGCAGGGGTATGTACCGCCAATGGTTTACCACCACTGAATGTCTGCCATGGTGATTCGTGGGTCATAATGTGGTGGGCATTGTTCTGTTGGCGTAACGGTGTGGGTTTGGATACCGCCAGTTTATCACTGACCTTTGGTGTGGAGGACTTGTGTCTGAATAGTGATGGATTGGTGTGTGTGTATCAGAATATGGTGAGCGGATGTCCACCGCGGTGGCGGTATGTTGGCGGCAGTCAGCGTAGCGGGATTTTCCACCAATGTCATAATGAGGGCCTTTATCTCTTTAAGAAATCTTCGTGCATCGGAAAATCGATGCAACGCCAGCAGAAATCGATGCAGTACCTGCATCACAGCTGGAAAATCACTGCACCGCTGACCGGAATGACGCAGCAGTGGCTTCTCAGCCCGAAATCCGATGCAGCGCCTGTCTCGCAGCTGAAATTTCACTGCATAGCCTACCGGATCAACACAGTGCCTGCTCCTTCTCCCAGCACATCAATGATTTTCAACACATCGTCCCTGGGCATCACAATATCCCTGCATCGCAGTAAGGAACCGAGGCTGCACTCTTGGAAATCAAAGTCATCACCTTGCAGCATAGAAAGAAACAACGCAACGTCTGTGTCGTGCCAGAATTTGACGCAACACCTTATTTCTCCAAGCATCTCCTTCTCTGCGGTCCCCATGCATCTCTGTTTTTGATGCATCCCAAATGTTACAAAGAAACAACAAAAAGTATTGAGACTCTTTTAAACCTTTAAAAATGATATTTCAACTTGTACTTATTGGGTTCTTGTCATTTTGACCTTATTTTAATCAGATACATTTATATTTTTCTAAATCTGTGTGGTGTATTTTTGTGGTGTTTATATTATGTTACTGTATGAGTTATTGCCCAAATTCTGTACACATTGCCTTCTAAGCCTGCCTGCTCTGTGCCATGCGACCAGAAGGTGAGCACAGGATAATTTGGGTTGTGTTGTGCCTTACCCTGACCAGGATTGTGGTCCCTACTTTAACAATGGTGCATGCCTCTGCCAACTAAAGACCCAATTTCTAACATTGGTGATCAGCGGTGAGAATAGGACTTGTGTTTGTGCAGTGCCATACAATAGCTGTGTGCATACTACCTACCCACAATTAAAGGTCAATTTGATTTGTTTTCTTCTTCTGCAAACTTTCCCTGCGTGACATTCTTTAATCAATCCTATATATCATGCCTCTGGCAGCATCCACAAGTGGAGATGGGGAATTTGACCTGGCTTAGATGGAGGTATACACGGTTAACAAGCCGAAGGGCTTTTGCAAGGGTTTGGGGGTACCTACCCATGGAGCCTCCTAGAAGGAGGCCTACCAAAAGGCACTGAGTACCTGGGCAGAATCCCGCTCCCAAGAGCATGAAGAGTTGGGGAAGCAAGTTGATGGCTCTCCCGAGGAGCTGCCAATAGCAGTGAGGGATTACACCCCTGGATTTGTGTCCCCTGTGAAACCAGGGAGCAGTGTCTCAAGTCACAGCCTGACCACAGAGGAAAGGAGAGAGAATTCAGGCTGCAGTTGGCAAGATTAAAAATGGAGACAGAGGAGAGGAAAGCTGATAGGGAAGCTAAGAGAGCCTTGGCAGAAAATAAATTACTCATAGCTCATGAACTGAGTGTAAAAGAGCTGGACCTCAAGGCTAGGCAGTCCAGATGATGGTGGCAGCAGACACACAGTGATGGTGGCAGCATATATACAGTACCTGATGGAGAAAAGAAGGTTCATATACCCAAGGATTTGGTGCCCAGTTACGTGGTGGGAGATGACAGTGACAAGTGGTTTTCTGGTTTTGAAGTTGCAATAAGGGCACATGGGGTTCCTGAAAATCCTTGGGGGAGGGCAGTCCTGTGGAAAAACATGCCTACACTTGATAGGGATATACTTCTAACATTAGAGGTTGGGGACCAAAACAAGTACACTCCCATGAAAACCATTTTAATTGCCAAATTCGAACTGCCCCCTGAGAAGTATTGCCAAAGATTGAGGGACAGTAACAAGCTTCCCAACCAGTCTTGGGTAGACTCCATTGATTTTTCCATAAGGCACTGAACGGCTGGGTGCAGGGCAGCAAAGTCAGTGGTTATGTTGGGTTGTACAATTTAATCCTGGAGAGCATATGCACAGTATTTGTTTTGCAGAGTTGCGCCAGCACCTAGTAAGCTGACTGATCCCAGAAAGCTTGCTGAGGAGGCAGACCTCTGAGCCAGCATCAGAGTTTTCAAAAAGGTACCTGGGGGGGCACCCACCGAGGTGGTCATGGTTCCCAACAGAAGAAAGAGAGAGGAGAAGAAACTAAAAATAAGGAGTTCTCTAAAGGTCCCTAAAATAATTCCCAAGGGAGTAGTGGAACCAGTCCCAGTCTGATCCTAGAAGAAAGGGTTCTTTGATCACAAGACAGGGAGGTTTGTACCCCAAGATGCAAAGTGCTCCAAGTATGGTCATTCTAAGGGTGACTCCAAATGTCCAAAGAGGGCACAGCCCCCCACTCACTAGAGGGCAGACACCTGGTTTGGCTAATGTAATACTCGGGGAGGAAGTAGTCCTAGATTGCTTTGGGGAACAGCCAGTGGTAACCCTAGTGTCCCTGGAGGATGCAGATATGGTGCCAAAAGCCCACATGCCTGCCAATACTTCTAAGTATAGGCACTGGGTCACCATTACTGGGCAACGGGTGGAGGCTCTGCGTGACACAGGAGCCAGCATGACGACTGCCAAGGATCAGCTCGTGTCAGCAGATCAGGTCCTACTGAACACATTCACCAAGTCATAGTCGCTGACAATCGTGAGAGCCATCTACCGCTGGCTCTGATTCCCTTTGAGTGGGAGGGGGGTCTCTAGTACTCTGAATGTAGCTATGAATCCTGCCATGACAGTAGATTGACTGTTAGGCAATGATCTAGAGTATATTATCTGGAGGGAGGTAGAACTCAGGTCTCATTTGGAGATGATGGGATTGCCTGAGTGGGTTCGTATGACTACCTAGTCCATGGCTGTCCGGGAGGGAAGTCAAGGGCGCCTGGAGCCTGGAAGAATGGCCCAGACAGCTGTCAAGGAGAGGGGCAAGGGGCACAGGAAACCAATCCCAGAAGTTTCCATGGTGGAGGTTGAAGGAGTCCCTGAGGAGGAGACCCCTAAGCCAACCGGAGAGGACGTTGCAACCCTTGGTGACCTACCAGAGCTTTTACGGGACATTTACTCGTACGGACCACTGGTTGACACGCATCCTCACGCGTTGACAGGTGCCGAGCACAGGCGTACCAGGGCCTGTCCACCTGCCCTTTTCATACTTTTCGAATGAGTTATTCAGCCATACTATAGATAGATCTACTTCAAGAAGTTACCACTGACGTTTCAAAGCCTCACCAACTGATCACAAGGCTACTTCATCACTTACCTGCGCTACGCACCATCCTGGCCAGACGGCCCAGCCTTGATAAAGTCACTGGTGTGACGAAACACGTGTTGGCTGTATCTCGCTGATGGCACTATGATTTCTAGTATCTACTAAATAAAGACACCGTCTACATACAAGACTTGAGACTTCTTTCAACTGTGTACCTCAGCATCAGACAACCGGGGATACTTTTCCCTGCCATACTTCTGGACTATACTTCCTGTGTGCTGTGGCCATTTCTGTTCAACCTACCAGAGCTTGCTGGCTGGCAAGTTGAGGGCGCGTCCATCAGGGAGGAATTCTGCAAAGCATAGAAAGTGTCCCACGCTTGAGGGCTTGAGGCAACAGGCCTCAACCCATGCAACAAGTGAAGCCTCTGAGGGTCACCTGATTTACTGTGAGAATGACCTTCTATATAGTGAGCCTAAGGCTCCGGGTACTGGGGCAGCACGTGAGCTGGTGGTCCCCTAGTGTTACCGGGTCTCCCCACTGGGTTTGGCTCACGACATAGCACCGGCAGGACATTTAGGGCAAGACCCACTTTTATTGGCCCCGAGCAAGGACAGCCTCAGATACATTCTGCAGATCATGTCTCACCTGCCAGGCAGTGGGAAGTCAGGGGAAAGCTGAAGAGTCCCCAGATCCCAATTCCCGTCATTGTCACCCCCCTTTGAAAAGGCGTGCATCAACATCATTGGTCCATTTGACACCAAGACAGCTCTAGGCAACAGGTTCATCCTGGTCTTGGTGGACCATACCACACACTACCCAGAGGCAATCCCTCTGAGGACAGTGACTGCACCTGTGGGGACCAGAACCTTGATGGGGATCTTTACCCGTGTGGGGTTTCCCAAAGAGATAGTGTCTGACAGGGACACTAACTTCATGTCTGCATACAGGAAGTCTATGTGGGATGCATGTGGGGTAACCTAGAGGTGCACCACACCCTATCATCCTCAATCCAATAGTCTCTTGAGAGGTTCAACAAAACCTTAAAGGGCATAATTACAAGCCTACCCGAGGCCATGAGGCATGAGTGGGATGTCCTTTTGCCATGCTTTCTCTTTGCTTACAGAGATGTTTAGTTCCTTTGACCTTCTCTATGGCTACCCTATTAAGGTGCCTCAAGGAGGGGTGGGAGAAAGTTCCCAGGAAACACCCCCAGGATGTGGTCAGCTACATGTTGGCCCTCTGCAACCAGATGTACCACTTCTAGAAAAAGGTCAAAAGCAACCTGGAGGCCAGTCAAGAGGTAATGAAACACTGGGTACGACCAGAAGGCCACTCTGGTGGAGTTTCAACTGGGCGACAAAGTATGGGCCATGGAACCAGTAGAGCCCACAGCTCTCCAGGGCTGCTGGACTGACCCATACGAAGTAAAGAAGCGTAAGGGAGAGGCCACTTATTTGGTGGACCTCCAGACCCCTAGGAACCTCTAAGGGTGCTTGATATAAACAGACTAAAGCCTCACTGTGAGCGGTCTGAAGTCAGCAGTGTGTGAGGGTGTGGAGGAGGAGAGTGAGCCTCTCCTTGACCTCCTTTCTGTACAAGAAAGTGATGGGTTAATGGAGGGTATCAACCTCTCTGACTCCCAGACCATAGACAAGCGAGGTGACTGTTATCAGTTACTCGAACAGTTTTTCTCTCGGTTTTCTCTCACCACTGGACTCACACATCTGTGTGTCCATGACGTTGACATAGGAGACAGTCCCCCTGTAAAGAACAAAATTTACAGATTGTCAGACAGTGAAGGCCAGCAGCAAGGAGAAAATTGCCAAAATGCTAGCTTTAACCTCTAACAGTCCCTGGTCCAGCCAAGTGGTACTGATACCAAAGGCTGCTCCACGGGGCGCCAACCCAGAACTTTGGCTCTGTGTGGACTACCGAGGTCTCAATTCCATCACCAAGATGGATGCACACCCCATTCCCCGAGCTGATGAAGTCATTGACAGGCTAGGCGCTGCCAAATTCCTCAGTATCTTTGATTTGGCATCAGGATACTGACAAATCGCATTGACTGAGGGAGGCAAAAGAGAGGTCAGCATTCTCAACCACTGCAGGACATTACCAGTTCCAGGTGATGCCCCTTGGTTTGAAGAATGCCCCTGCTACCTTCCAACGGTTGGTTAACAGGGTCTTGGCTGGTAAAGAGCCGTTCTGTGCCTCCTATACATGGCATTGCCATCTACAGTGCAAGCTGGGAGGAACCTCCAAGAGGTGCGCAGGTCCTGCAACAGGCAGGTCTGACAATCAAGGCCAGTAAGTGCCAGATTGGGCAGGGTTCCATGGTATATTTGGGACACCTGGCAGGTGCAACAATCATGGCTTGGCAACCGCCTAAAACTCAAACTGAGGTGAGAACCTTCCTAGGCCTCACTGGTTACAACAGAAGATTTGTTAAAAGATATGGCACCATTGTTGCCCCCTTAACTAAGATGACTTCTAAGAAGCAGCCCAGGTTGGTGACCTGGACAGAGACTTGCCAGAAAGCCTTTGATTCCCTCAAGGAAGCCATGTGCAGAGCACTTGTGCTCAGGGTCCCTGATTACTCCAAAGAAGTCATAGTGTAGACTCACGTCTCAGAGCATGCCATAGGGGCAGCCTTAGCACAGTTGAATGAGGAGGGCCTAGACCAACCCGTAGCCTTCATTAGCAGGAGGTTACTTCCACCTGGAACAGAAATGGAGTGCTGTTGAAAGAGAAACATTTCCTGTGGTCTGGGCCCTGAAGAAGCTGAGACCACACCTGTTTGGGACTCACCTTAACTCTTTAGGTGGTCCATCTCCCTACAGGGTATTTACTTTATGGTGGAGCATCACCTGGGGATAGACCACACTAATGCTGATGGTCACAATATCGTCAAAATATCCCCGCATCGGAGTATGGAACCTAGGCTGTGCTCCTAGGAAATCAATGCATCACCTTGCAACGTGGAAAGAAACAATGCATCGTCTGTGCTGCACCAGAAAATCCGACACAACACCTTATTTTTCCACGCATCACCTCCTCTGCGGTCCCCGTGCATCACTTTCTTTGATGCTTCCCAATTCTTAAGGATTTTTAAACCTTTAAAAGGTGATATTTTAACTTGTACATATTGGGTTCTTGTTGTGTTGTCCATTTTTTATTCAGATAAATATTATCTATTTTTCTAAACTTGTTTGGTGTATTTTTGTTGTTTTCACTGATACTGTATGAGTTATTGCACAAATAATGTACACATGGTCTTCTAAGTTAAGCCTGCCTGCTCTGTGCCAAGCTACCAGAGGGTGAGCACAGGATAATTTGGGTTGTGTTGTGACTTACCCTGACTAGGACTGTGGTCCCTACTTGGACAAGGGTGTATACCTCTGTCAAGTAGAGACTGAATTTCTAACAGACAGGTAGACAAAATTCCAGAGATAGCTAGGTTAAAACAGGCAGACAAACTAGACACTTAGGGGCAATTTATGGAAAGTGGGGCTGCACGAAGTTGGACTGAAACACAAAGATAGGCAACGTAGAGGGACATGCTGACAAGAAGTCAGAGATTAATTCCCTAGAGTAGAGAAGCAGAAAGGTTGTGGCAGACTGTCGGGCTGTATCCCCACCCCCCTCAGATTGTGGGGTGAGGGTCATGGAGGCACAAAGGAGCTATAAACCCCCTACCCCATTTTTTGGAATGACAACTGATGAATAAACAGTGGCAGGCATCATACCATGCCTCTCTGAAGTCATGCTGCACATTGCCTATGTCTTCTTTAAGATCTGTAACCTAAAGAGCAAGTCTGGGGAGCTCGGAGACCTCTTTGTTTTGTTATTTAATTGAGATGTTAAATGTCTCCTAAAATCGGCCTGTTTTCAGGTCAGGTGAGCCAGCATAGTAAGGGAAGGCAGGAGATGCTATTTTATCAAATATTGCTGCTGCCTCGCCTGGCTTGAGACAAATAATGATATGAGGAGAGGCCCAACACTTTAATGACCACAATTAAATAATTAGCAAAAAAACAAAGGGGTCTTCGTGCCCCCACTGATTTTGCTCTTTAGTCTACAACTCTTCAAAGACCCACCTACAAAATGCAGCATGGTTTCAGATAGGTATATTATGTGTTCAACACCATCATTCATCGTCAGATCAGATACAATCCATCAACAAATTAAACAATTCCTATTTACAATCCTTAGATTAATTTACAAAATTACATACATGGGGCACATAAAATATCCTAAAATAAATTTGTTGTACAAAATTAGCTTGAATTGCACTTTTATCCCAACAATTATTTCCATGTAATTTAAATCTCACAAGCGAGTCCGACTCTAAGAATTTTGAGGGAGAAGATACCATGAGTGGGGCTAGTTTGGGGGGTAACTAATTCTCAATATTTCTCTATGGTGTCTAATTCCCAATCAGTGACAAAGTGGGATAATCCATCTCTATCTTTGTTTACAGTAGCCTTTACAGAAAAACAGTAACCGTTCATTTCCTCAGCAAAGTTACAAACAGCACTATGTTTCTTTTCTATGGTTTGTGCCCAGCATCTTTTAGTAAAAGAAGCTTATGGTAAGATCCCCAGACGCAACTGAGGCCCATATTTATCCTTTGTGCCCCACAACTGCGCTAACGCAGTTTTGCAGTCAAATATTTAGCGCCTACTTGCGTCATCTAACAATGCCAGCCAGGCACCGTATTTATTGAATGGCGCAAACCGGCGCTAAACTTGGGATAGCGTCTTAGAAAAATACTCTAGCCAGGTGGGGTTGGCGGTAGGGAAGGAGGGGGTTGCGCGTCAGAAAATGAAGCTAGCTTGGTTGGAGGCAAAAAAGCCTCTAACCAGCCTAGCGCCATTTCCTGGTGCACAACCACCAAAAACATGACTCCTGTCTTAGGAAACACAGGAGTCATGCCCACCACCCCAATGGCCAGCACAGGGGACAAGTGTCCCCTGGGCATGGTCATTGTACTTGTGCCATGCAGGGGCCCTAAGTCATGGTCTGACCCAGGCGTTAAATAATGGTGCAAAGCAAGCTTAGTACCATTATTTAGCCCCTCCTCCCACCCGTGCTTCATTTTAACACAGGGGGATAAATATGGGGCTATGGGAATAGCACATTTTTAGGTCAAGCGTAATGTTCAACATGTATACTTATACTGTGGGTTCAAGCGATTTCATTTGTTGGTTCCAGTGTCTTTTAAAATTCCTTGCTTGCTAGTGGTCATTTCTGCCTCTTTGTCCTGCCTTTTTCTCTTTGGGAGCAGCACGAACTACTGTATAATTACGCTATGTCCTGTTTATCTCTTCTGTAGGGGACTTATTTTTTTAGTATTTGCCTGTTGGTCTTACACAGTGGGTGCGTGTTCAGTCCCTTCTCCCTACCAGCTCCCTCTGCAAACATAAAACCAACTTCAGAGGGAGGCTTTTCCAGTCCCCCTAGTTTATCTTAGCTCCCACGTTTGGATTGGAATGGAGAGCTTTAATTTCTTCGTTGCCTCTGACATAGCTGGTAAAGACCAGCTACTGTTCTCTGATCGGAGCTGCTTCAAGGGTGTACCCTGCTGATTAGTGACTGAAAGCACATGTATGTATGAGTATTATCCCACAAGCCTGCATTTAAATATCAAACGAAAAAGCAACTTACAATTTATTTACCCAAACTAAATACACTGTAAAAAATGAGAAACAGGCACAAAAACGTACAGAAACTGCAAGGGCAGCTCTGGGCCCCACAAGACTATAACTGGCATTTCCTCTTTAAGGGGTCCCTTGAAACCACCCTCGCTTTTTACATGTTGTCCTTCCTGTCCTCCCTTCCCTGCATCAATAATTTATCTTTCTGTCTGTCATCTTTTGGCTTCTTTGTCAACTTTTGACCCTCATCCCAGAGCTTTGTCATGGTAATTATTCTTGCAGCACTGTGAGCCACATATCAAAGTTAGGAAGTATCATAAAACATTTTAGTTTCCTTCAGTGGCAACCCCGCTTAAGCTGATATGTGTGCTTCACTACGCCCTTGGTCAGAAATCTCTGCCCCACTCATAGTCAGGGTCACATTGTGGAAGTGTACAGAGAAACCATGGCAGCTTTAATGCCAATTGAAGAGGTTCTCAAACACATAACCTGCTGCAGTACTTTATTTTCGTACAAAATATAGGAAGCTACAGGACCTTCACAGGTATCAGAGAATCACCACCTTGTAATCAACAGTATGAACAGGGTTTCTTCTGAATATTGCTCAGCAGTTGTATACACACCTTTGCCTTTTTACTTGTATGACAGATGCAATAATGGACTTTGAATTATACAGGAAGGGTTTAAAGTTTTAAAGGTCTCCTCATTGAATACAATAAAGCTCTGTACTATAGCACACATATCTTCTGCAGAAATGTCCTAGAAGCCTATGAATTGCTCTTTGTTTTCTACTCCTGCCTGAATAGCATTTTCTATTGCAAAAACATTGCAGGCTCTTAAACGCGGCAGGCAAATGCAGGTAAATAGAATTCTGCGTCCTGTACTATCGTCCATTTCATAGCATTCCTTTGCCCATCCAGCACTGTCTGAGTCCAGCATTCCTTTTCTGTTTCCTAACACCCTGAAAGTAGCCGCCCCACAACTATGATCTCTTGAGAGTGGAGTTCAATGCTGAAATTCGCGCCAGATCTACATTTTTCTTGTCAGTTGCGATAAATATCACCTGATTGAAAGTTTTTTGGGGATAACATACGGATTTGGGCGCTTACAGCACCAAAATCCGCATGTATTGCCCGATCATGGGCATTTTTCCTTGATAAATTTGACCTGTTTGACTTGTCCTAATTTATCAAAGGAATACTATGACAATGTGATAATTATCAAACACCTCTCAATTCCGATCCCTTTGCAAAAATGGGTTGCGCAGGGATCCGACTTATCCCTGAACCAGCACTTAATTTGGAAATAAAACTGTACTGGTGCCCAAGGCTCTCCTTTGAAACAATCGAACTCGGTCTCTTTAATCCGTTTACAACCACTCCCTCCCCCTTCAGTTTACGCTTGCAACTTTCTGCTTTCTCCCTTTGTGACACTTTTTTGTTTTTCTCTTCTTCCTCCGTTGTTCACATTAGTGTATTTTGCTAGCTGTAAATGCCTGATACAGAAAACTAAATGCAGGCCCTCAAACGCTTATAGCTGTAACTGGAGAAAACGCGAGATTCATTGCACTGCAAATGCTTCTGTTTATTGGCATGTAAACATTGTGTGACCATTCCGTGAACTGCCTGAAATCCACAGAGACTGGTGCGTAGGAGATGACTTGATGTTTGTTTTACATATCAAGCCATATTGTCGTTTTGTGACATTATTATACATTACAATAGGCTTTGTTTACTAATTTGCTATTCTTGTTCTAGAAAATGCTTCTTTGTTTTTTTATGTTGATATATAATATTTATGTGTACATGTGAGCAGTCTTTCACATGCTAGTAAAGCTCCTTCTAAAACGAATAATAATAATAATAATGAGGCCTGCTTGCAACTGCATAACCTTCTAAAACGATTAATAATAATAATAATGAGGCCTGCTTGCAACTGCATAACCAAACAAATAATTAACCCATCGTGAAAATAACCGTATCCCTAACTTTATCGCAGCAACTTTACCGCAAATATAAGCAGTATTACTTTATAGCGGAGGTTACACTGCTTGCATTGAAGCTTACATCAATGCGTTTGCAAAGCAGCTTTTAGTGTTTGGCCATTGTATTAATTATGTTATTTGTAGCCCTATCAAAAGTAACCCTCATTTCTTGGTAATAGGCATGTTCGTTTGAAAAACTGCTTTACCGACATTTGAAAAAACGTATTGTTTTATATTTCAGTTACTTATCAAGGAATAATACTTTTCATTTACTACAGAAACGGTGCCTATTAGTACATTGCTTTGGCAATAACTGTCACCTCCACTACATTGTAGCATATATTTTTTATGATGTGTGCTTGGGTGTTCAAGTAATATATTTGGACACATAATTCCACAACTAACAATTCCAATACAACCCACATAATTCCACTACACACCACATACACCCACTACACTCCAAACCAAAACACATGGGTAAAAGACATTGTAACTTACAGCGCCACTAGCTTTAACTCTCACAAATGCGAGACCTATTGCATTGCAAATGCTTGTTTAGATGGGAACACCTACCTTGCATCTCATTGATGCAAGGTAAGTGCACGCATCCAGAAAATGGTGCAAACGCCTGTATTGTGACGTTAGACGTGTCTAACGTCAAAATATATATATGGAGTTAGGTTTGTGCTGAATTTACGTAAACAAAAATGACACAAATTCAGCACAATAGAAGTATAAATATGGGACTGAATGTACAAACCTCTTGTTTGGACGGGATTGATATAGCTCCAAAACTCTTCAAATCTTGGCTCACATCTCATGGTCAAAAATGATTTGGACTGACTGTCCAAACCTTGCTGTTTCTCCCACTCACAATCCCAAAGTATTTCTTTAACAGTGTAATATTAATTAGAGGAAATGGACAAACTGCCAAAGATCTTTCAGGCTGAAGGACTACAGAGTGGTCGGTAATAGGCCCTGACAGAAATATAATTCCGCTCACTGAGTTGGCAGAAAAGGGGTAACTCCGTGTTATACAAGTTATGTGGAGTTTCAGTTAAATTCTGCCATCCTGTGTGTGGTGGAATTATATTTGCATATTTCCACAACCAGAGGAGCACTTGCAAGCGCTTGTGAGATTAGCTAAATCAACTTGAAAATACCTTCTGAGTTAATATTTGACTTCAACGGGTGGTTGTTTTTTTTTAGTGCGAAAAGTATTTTTTATTTTTTTTGTTTGCACATGTAGTGCTTTGTCCATCTCCTGGTCACTTTTCATTTGGATTTCAAGGTGAAAAGATCACTCTGTTTGTGTGCAATTCCTACTGCATAGACAACATTGTATTTTAAGAACTTTATTTTTGGAACATCACAACAAGTAAGCTAAAAAATGTTTGGATAAGGGCAGTGGTTCCCAACTTTTGATTCCTGAGGTCCCCAACTGAATCACTACTCTAAGCCAGTGTCCCCCAAGAAATTTGTGTGATTTGATTTTCAAACAATAAATAAAATATAATTCACATAAAATACACAAGAACACACCAAACAAATACTTAAATTACTAAACATATAATTGTTTTATATTGAAAAATTATGCAAAAATCTACAAAAGTTAATGAGAAGGGTGGTGCTACAGCTTGGCGACTATCTTTTCAGTATTGGGTTATATTTCGGAAAGTTGAATCCTCAGGTCCGTTCTACATTTCCCAATTGATTTATGTATTTATTTTTTCGGTACATAAGATCTGACAAAGATCTTTCACATAAATCTGTGGTGAGGAAAGGAAGTAAAACCTTAAGTACCTCTTATCACTCCATAACCCCTCTGTCACATGTATTTCACTTGATTTATAACGCCTCCCATACCAGTGTAGAGTGTTGGAGCACTTTACATCACACACATACAGAGACAATGAATCATACATGTGTAAATCAGTGTATAGAAAATGTTACATAAGGCAACAAAATGTAGGATTCACGTCATCCATACTAGTAGGCTTTTTCTAAGAATGCTTGGTCTGGAGAAGCACAAACTCAGGATTCAAAACATAACAGAGTGGTCAGCATTCACTTTAATATTAAGAAGTTATTTCTATGCATACAACCCTTTTTTAGCACCACTGGAATAATGAAAGACTGGGAAAAAAAAACATATCTTTCTAACGCGCACCATGTAGTATGCATGCAGCTCTTTAATGGCATTCATAGCTCCCTGTGCTAGATTAAGATTGCAATTTATGAACTGCACAGTAACAAAATAATCTCTGTGACTAATGCAGTACCTCACTGTGCTATGCACATAAAATAACGTTCTTTGAAAAGCATGGCACATGTTCTTTGCAGCAGTCATATTAACCATCTGCACTACTTGAGATGAGTCAAAACTGCACCTAGATAAATCTTCCATCTATCTCCAGCAGGTACATTAACCACCAGAGTTATCTTGACACTTTTATTTTTGCCAGAAAACTACTGGATATACAAGGAACATTGCAGTGCTTTTAAAGTGCTGTACAAATGAAGTAGCAAATATAAAAATACTCATGTGCTTCTGTCGAGAGACCCCAGCTGACGCAACGCTCTCCTGCAGCCTAGGTCTTGAGATGCCTGTGGATCCCTAAGAATGTGTTACGGACCCCTAGGGATCTGCTGAGCACAGGTTGGGAACCTCTGGATAAGGGCATGCACCAGTATTTTATTTGAATTTTTAATCTTTTATTAAATTTTATTATGGCTGTGGTGGGTGGCCTGGAGTTGCACTAGAGGCCTAGTATTTTTTTGCATTCATATTTAAAATATTTTATAAGAGAAAATGGATGCACAGTTAAGTATGTTTTCTCAATGTTTGTTAAATTCACACTTCATTTATTTTACCATGTGGCCTAGTCTGCCCCTGAGCCATCCAGCCAGTACTAGTCATTGGGTATAACCATTGTTCATATGGTACATGTTGTTTAAAAACATCTATAATTATTTAGACCAGGGATGGCATAGATTAAATGCTATGTTTTTGTATCTCACATTTGTTTCTGCAAAAAGTGTATGTAGGTGGGGTTATGTGATATCATGCCCTGGGAGAGTGTTTGTTGTTCTAAAAATGTTCATATTTACCATCATTTTCGATTTGGCATGGCTGAAATAATGGTATTGTTTTCTTCATTTTTTACCATGCCTCTATTGTCTGGCTAGTGTGTGTGTGTGTTTGCCATAGGCCACTATTTTGTCTTTGCTCTCCATGCCATATGGACAGTGCTTATTTTGTGTAGTCAGTCTCCTTCCATGGGCCTGCATGCGTTCTTTATCTTCCATGCCGCGATGCTTGTTGCTGTTGTTTGCCCATGTGGCAAGCAGGCGCTTTTGGCCAGCAGTGTGCTTTTGCCATAGGCCTGCATGTGTTCTTAGTTCTCTATGCCTGCTCACTTCCTTGTGTTGTTGTTTCACCATGTGGCCGGCTGTCATTTTGTCTAGCCAGTAAGTGTGTTTTTGCCATAGGCCTGCATGTGTTCTTTATTCTCCATGTCTCCTTGCTTGCTGTTCTTGTTTGACCATGTGGCCGGCAGCCATTTTCAGCCAGCCACCTAGTGTACATTATTCAGTTTTTCCAGTTCTCAAAAACATTTTCTAGGAACACTGAGAGAAGAGATCTATGCCATTTTCATTTTTTGTAACTTTTTTCACTGATATCAGTTTAATGTGCTTGAGGATCATTGTAGTATATGTATGAACAGTTTTAATACTATTATATGCATTTTTTTCCATTTTTCCCAGCGCCTCCTTGCCTCTCAATGGGTTTCTAATAATCCCTAGTAATACACCAGCAAAGATTTTATTTTTTTACATTTTCTCTCCACTCCTCGCCTGCCATAGGTCTTCTTCTCTTAGGTCATAGACACACATCAGCATTCTTTTTTGGAGGATTATTCAATTTTTTCTCCCCCCCCGTCTGCCATAGGCGCACAACAGAAATCATTTTTTAAAGATTCTTCCATTGACCCATCACCCCCTGCCTGCCAAAAACACACATTAGCATTCATTTTTAAGGAATATTCAATTTTCCCCGCACATCGTGTCGTACATAGGTGCACACCAACATTCATTTTTAAAGGATTGTTCCCTTTTCCCCACACCTCCTGCCTGCCATAAGCACACACCAGCATTAATGTTTTAAGGATTATTCAGTTTTCCCTGCACCACTCTGCTTGCCATAAGCACACACCCCTTAGGTAAGCACATAAAGCAAGCAGTTCTGTATGTTGCTATCCTGAGTGAAATACACCCACAGTACTGCCAGACAGAAGGCTGGCACAAAGTAATATGACCACACCACATGGCTCATTAGCTTCCACTTGTGCAGCTAAGTGTCAACTGACTGAGCTTGATTATGCCCCCAAAGACAGGTGCTGCCAAGAAAGTGGCCAATGAGGAGGAGGAGAAGAAGTATCAGATTGCCACCACTAACTTGCCACCCTCCTCCTTTCTCAGGCAACATTGTGTGCCAGCCGGACTGCCCTCCAGGCAGCAATCTTGGGCATCACTCCTGCATCAACGACGGCACCATATCAACCAAAGTCAAACCCATGTCTCTCAGTGAGGCAGCCACTGCATCTATGGTAGCAAGCTGTGAATCTGAACTGGGTTGTCTCAGATGCAAACTAGTCCCCAGTTGATGTAGGAAACCGAGCAAAGTTGAAAAAACAGAAGCTGCAGCCAAAGCCAGCAATAGTTCTTCCTAACATAGGAGCAGAACAGGAGGTTGAGTTTCCTGCTGATCAAGATGTACCTCATCATAAACCATTGACTTCCTGATCTCCAGCATGAAAAAAGAAGGGTACTTTACCGACATTCTCCCTGCCCCCTCTGATGATCTAGGCATGGATTGGGCCCGCCTGAGTCTGAAACCCATCATAAGACACAAGGAAAAAGGAAAGTTCCTGAAAGCCTTAAAATTATGGAAGGGCAGGAGGAGGGCAAGCCAGTAATTGTCATGGAAGCTGGCTCAGAGGACACTGCCATTACTCCTCCTATTCAACATGCTCAGAGGAATGTGGCACCACCACTGCCCACTACCATATTTGTAAGGCCACCACTGAAACCTGCATTCACCATTACCTCAGTCGAAGTACGTACTACAGGGAGGCAATCGTTGACACACCCACCTACCTCCAGTTCTTCGGGCATTGGCAGTGGCACACTAAAAAAGTTTCCCTCCCCAGTTTGGAACATCTTTACAATTAGCAAGCAGGAGGATAACATTGCAATATGCTCCATTTGCCATGCAATTATTTGTTGAGGTAGGCTTGGTTCTCACTATGGTATAGAATGACCCAAATGTAAAAACAACATGCAATCCAGTGGGAGAAGCACCTTAAAGAATTGGTGCAGGTGGTGGTGGTGATGAGAGAGGGGCCTCAGCTCTGATGACGGTGAGAGGTAATGAGGAAGAAGAGGGTGATAGTTTTACACAAAGCAGTCCTGTCACCAGCAGTGCACCAGCAGCATCACCCGCCTCATCAAATACGAAATGGCACAAGACTCAGATTGAGACATCAACACATACAGTGACTACTACCCCAAGATGCACATTGAGTCTACCACCTTCCTGTCCACTCCAGGCTACTATTCCAGTTGTTTTAGACAGGAGTGGCCCTATGAACGCAACTTCCCAATGGCACATTTGTACAACAGGAAGCAGCTAAAATGTTAGTGCTGGACCTCCTCCTTTTTTCTTTTGTGGAAGGAGTGCGATCTGTAGAATTTGTGGCAGCCATCTGCCTGAAATTGAAAGTTCCCAGCCAGACCTATTTTGCCAGAGTTGCTGTCAAAGTGCTCCATCATGATGTGCTGCAATTGGTTGGACAAGCTTTGCAGCACAGTGCTGTTCACATTATTCACCTGATGACAGACATGTGGACCAGTTGTCAAGCATCTGATTACATGGATCTCTTTTGTGTAGGTCAGGCAACAGCTATCTGCAGGTCTCAGCACTGAAGACACTTTTAAGGGCATTCAGCAGCATGCAAAAGTACCAATGTTCACCATGGAAAAATCCCATACAGCTGAAAACATCTTGGAAGACTATAACAGCAAGGTTTTTGAATGAGAATGACCCAGAGATCTCAGAACTATATTAGTTGCCACAGACGATGGCAATAATGTAGTTAACTCCATGGCAGATGGTGGATATTTTAGGGTCTTGTGTTTGGCGCATTGCATGAATCTGATTGTGCAGGACTTTGTTAAAAATGAAGACATAGCAAAATACTGACCACCTGCAGCAGAATCTGTACTCATTTCAATCATTCTTTTAAAGTCTGAAAGCAGTTGAGGATCATTCAGTGTGCTAATAGAGCTAAAGCCCCAGAGGAAGCGCCAACATGTTGGATCTCAATCTACTACATGTTGCTGTGTCTGTCTGAGCAGAACAGATGGATCAGCAACTATGTCCTTCAATGGAGTGAGGATGCAACTGGGAAAAGCATGACCTGAAGGTGGACCAATGGACCCTAGTCAAATGTCTGACATAAATACTATTTCCTTTTGAGGCTTTCACATGGGAAGTCATTGTTGTATCTGTTACATTACCAGTTGAAAATGGTGCTGCAAAGTTTTGCTGGTGTGAATGGCAAAATAGAAGTGCATGAGTTGGTTGAGAGCTGAAACCTTAATTTGGCTGTTAATCCAAGGCTGCAAATAGAGATCGTGTCTCGTGTCCTCCAAAGAGTACATCTGTGGCACATTACTTGATCAACAGCAAAACAAAATACTGGCCACTTTCATTCCTTTTATAGAAGGAGAAGTTTCACTATACAAGATATGGATTGTTGAACAAGTGAGAGACCTAGAGGAGGAATGACTGGAAATTACAGTCCTAGGCACAAGTTCTGGCATGTAGCCTTCAACCTCCAGAGAGGACAGTGCTGCTTCTCAAAGCAGCCAACACCAGCAAAAGCACCGGAAGAAACACCATGATAGGAAGAATCAAACCCAACCTCAGCAATGGCTTGGTTTCAAGTGGGAGGACTTAAGTTAAGAGCAGAGGTGAAGGCAACAGTGGACAAGCATGTGGCAGCACCAATGAACATTCAAAGGATGGTCCAAGAGTATCTGGATAACCAAAAAGAGGTCTGTGTACCAAAGCTCATTGGTCTATTAGTATGGGAAGATGCACCAATGGCCAGAGCTCAGCAGGCTGCCAATAACGTATCTGGCTTGTCTGGAAGCCAGTGTGTCTGTTGAGCATGTGTTCAGTGCAGCTGGTGAAGTCACAGTCAGAAGGACCAGTTTTGCTCCTCAAAATTCGGAGAGATTGACCATGATTGAAATGAACCAACACTTCATACCACATGAATATACTGTGCCTAAAACACCACAGGGGGAGGCTGAGGGTGACTGGTCAGACTCAAGTACATTAGCTGACCAACTTCAGTGCAAATTCCTTGAGTTTGAGGATGAACTTTACTTCTTTGACTGAGCAGACCTTTGATTATTTACTGTCAAACTGCTTTGCCAAAAAATTGACATAACTAGAAAAGTATTATGGGGGTTATTCTAACTTTGGAGGAGGCGTTAATCCGTCCCAAAAGTGACGGAAAAGTGACGGATTTACCACCAGCCGTATTACGAGTCCATTATATCCTCTGGAACTCGTAATACGGCTGGTGGTATATCCGTCACTTTACCGTCACTTTTGGGACGGATTAACACTCCTCCAAAGTTAGAATAACCCCCTATATATTTTGTGTCTTATTTATGCAGCCCCACCAATGCATCAATGAGGGATATAGATTGAGTGGGTGTGAGTATGATGGGTTATTTGGTAGCAAACAGTGGGGGTGTTCAACTAATTTGTAAACTTGTTTGAGGCTGATGGGTGATTTTGCCTGAAGGTGATTGGCCCTTACACACTTATCTAGATTTACTTGCATGAGCCACTTCTTACTGTAGTTTTTTGTAGATTCTTCAGGTTCCAGAACCGTCAGTTTAGTTATCAAATACAAATTTACACAAAATGCTCAAATTCTTTTGCTCTTCTTGTTCATTCATTAACAGCAGTGCACTACAGGCCTACCTCTCTCAATCTCTTTTGGGTCAGGATTTGGACTGATTTGTTACTCAGAGGTGAAGTCAGGGCTCAGGGAGGGCCTACCTCAACAGCCAGAAGAAGGAGGTTATCTACTTTAAAGGAAAACAGACATGGTGATGATTCTAAAAGGCTTACTCAGCCCTGTGGACTGGTGAGAGAGGCACAATGATTTTGGAGATGTGGAATAGCTAGTGTACTGGCTCAGATGTCAAACTCCTCTATTATGTGGTTGTGGAGCTGTAATTGGGGCCAGATATGTGGATGTCAGTTACCCTAATCATCACATGATAGATGCATTTGGCTACATGCTATGATAGTTGTGAGCTTGATCAGCCAGGTATATGCAGTTATTTGCCTAGGATTAGTTGTAAAATTGCTCTCAGTTATTTGTACAAACATGAGTCATCATGAATGATTGCAGCAGCCTATGCTCTTGCGCTGCCTTTATATCCACTCCTCATGAAGCTTACCTTCTGTCCTGGATTCTTTTTGAGTCTAGAGTATCATGACTGTTTTACATGCAACAGTCCTTCTCTTCTTATACACGAAAGGTGAAAGCTCCATAACACTCCTACTTAGTGCTTACCTTCTTAGACTGATTCAGCCAGGCACCCAAGGGCAACCCAAGAAGAATGCAGATGCAATTTACCATATATATGGAGTATCATTTTCCTTTTAACAATCATAATTTTTTAAGCTGTGCGGGCGATAGAACATTCAGATATAAAATACATTAAGGCCCATATTTATACTTTTATAGCGCTGTTTTTGCGCTGCTTTTTGACGCAAAAATGGTGCAAACTTACAAAAGACAATTGTATTTTGTAAGTTTGCGCCGCTTGTGCGTAAAAAAGTGGCGCAAATGCGGCGCTAAAAAAGTATAAATATGGGCCTAAGTGTCTGGGGCTGAAGTACTGTTTGCAATGAATTTAATTGAACTGTGTCCTTGCTCTGAATCCTAGTTCCAATTTCCCTGTACCAACAGGGCATTTTTTGTTCCAGTGCCTGCTGAGTCCAGCCTTGAGTTCCTTGCTCTGATTTAGCCTGCCCTTGTTTCCTTTAGTCCTGTTGTTTATTTCTGAAGCCCTGTTCATATCTGTGTCCTATTTTTCTCCTTGTCCGATTGTTGTGTTGTCTGTCCTGTAATCGGTAATTCTTCCACTCTGATTTTCTGTTTAATTTACCCCACTGTCTGTTGCAGTCCCTATTTTTTTTACAGTGTGACCTCTGACTTGGTCTCCATTCTGTTTAGGTAAGGAAAAGGTCCTTTGGAGTATTAACTGCCTCAGTGTTGTCAGTCTCAGTCCACCTTGCACTTAGTGCAACAGTCTCCATACAGCAGACCCCACTATGGCTTCCCTGTATGACTGTTTTTAAGAGTAATATGCTGGTGTCAGTCCAAAGAGCTTTCTCTAAGCTACCAAGAGACTTTTTGTTCATATAACAGTATACTCCTAACTTTTATCATACTTTGCTCTTGTCTATCTCCTGTCTTGTGTTGTTTAATGGCCTCAGTTATACCTTGAGTAGTGTTACCACGTCTGACCTTATTTGGTTAATTTACAATAATTTATAACCTTTATTAGAGGTTTGATGGTAATGAAAAAATAGAGAGGGGACACTCCTATATCCGATATACCGGGGGGGACAGGGTACCGTAACACAGTGAAATCAGAAGAATCCCCCGCGGAGAAACCAAACCAATCACTACACACTCACACAATCAATGAATCTCTCTATTGATCAGCCTAAAGACAAAGGAATCAAGGGTAAGTATTTAATATAATTCCAAATAAAGACCCCAGATCATACAGTAACAAGACAAACACATCAATACTAAAACATCAATAAAACCAAATAAAATTCAAATAGAATTCAATAAAAGGGAGACAAACAGAAGACATATACAATAGTCTATAAAATGAGACTGTCCCAATTATGGTAGGTCTAGGCCTATCGATAATTGTCAGCAATCCTTATTCGATAAGAGCCTCCTCCTATGGGTCCAGTGAGAGTAAAGCGTAAACGCGTTTCGGTGGGCTTCCAAACCTTTTTCACCACCTTCTTCAGGACTAAATATTATGCTCCCCAAGGTTGTTCAATCAAACCTACATCCAACAACACAAAAGACTAAATATAAATATACTTTCACATTTCTCAAGCCCCCATATTCAACATTCATCCACCCACTGGGACTGATTCATTATCCAAATTCCACCCAGATTCCTTTAATATTTATCATCACAAATAGAGATTTCATTGCCCCCCTTCAAAATCAGACCATGAATCAAAATTGATTAACACACATATATATACACATATATCAGAGGTTTGATGGACCTTTTGACTGCGCTTAAAGTAGTTCCCACCATAGGGCTCAGTACCAATACAAATCAATAGCAACGACAATCAATAACCTCACTTATATAAGGAGTCAGTAATTTCCACTCAAAATATCCTTTCGGTCATGAATAACCACACCTTTATGTAAGAGGTTAGAATGTTTTATTTCCCTATATTAACAATGCTAATATCACATAACTTGGTCTCAAAATCAAATGATAAGCATACAGGAACAATACTGGCTGCCCAAATCTTCTAAAGAATCGCAATTTATTCAAGGCTTGGACCACTACACATTCTAAGGTTACAGCACAAATCAGTAACAAGAATAACTGCACAAGAGAAATGTCATACATTTAGATTTAACAAAGAAAACACATCAACTGTTATTTCAGGTAGCAAGCATCATCAGTGAATATCCTAACTATCTTTTTCAGATTAGAATGGCATGTTTGGGCTTCATGCAAAAGAATTTAGTTAACACAAATTTGGAACAACATCTAACTATGGCTCTGTCAAAATTAGCGGTTGGTACCTAGGGACAAAAGCAAATAGACATAGCAATCAGTAACATCAACTTGTACCTTGCCTAAGTATGGGTCAACAAACTGTGACAGTCTTCGTCAATTGGACATCTGTTCGGTCAACAAAACATTGAAATTCAGCATTGAAGTCAGGATAGGAAATGTCTCTTCTTGCAGTTTGGAAAGAGTAATATCTAAGAAGAATATAGCTAAAGGCCCCTCTCCTCTTGGTGCAGTATGGGTAAGTTAGATTCCCTAAAACTACTTCCCACATTGCTATTGGTCAAAGAATTGTACGTTTACGTTTAGTCCAATTAAAGTAGAACGCCAAATCGAAGAACTTACTAGAACACTGTTCACATGTCGATGATTGGCTCCTCTTCTCTTGTTCTCATCGTTGAGCTCGTTAGGTAACAAATTTGTATCAGCTTATGCTCCAGTCAGTGCATTTATTGTCTGCTCCTGGGAACGTCGTCTTTACAAACACTAAATTATACAATTTATCCTTAGCTAGTACAACATATTCTAGCAGCAGTTCTCATGGGAAGAATTCTAGTTGCTAACATTCAGTCCACGCGATAGAAAATCACAATTTAATTTTATTAGGCAACCATTTTATAGTTCGCCTAAGCAATGCAGCTTGACATGAGGCCGTGCAACTAGGCCCAAGAGCTCACCAAATTAAGGCCTATGATTAATAAATCAAGTACATAATAGATGACCATTAATACGACATACTACTACATTAATTCAAACGTAGGCTCGACATTTTACATTAATAAGCTGTTAATAAGTATACTTCATAATTATTGGTGGTCACTCAAATAGGCACGTTTTCAAACGTTTGTATTATTTTTCTAGGTTAACTAATTTTCTATGCAGATTGAATACTCAGAATACATGAATATTCATATTCATAAAAGTTCAGCCTTAACAATCCCTCCTCTGATGACTAAATATGTCATCACATCTACATCTTTTCACAAATTGTGTGCTCAGCTAAAATTTGTAATCTCTATCCCTTTTAATCTTCGTTCCCTCCTTAAATTTTCCCTAAACAAATTCTCCATTTTTATCTCTTCCCTCCTCTGATAATTTTTCATTTTCTTTGATTTAATCACATGATACAATTTACATATTTCCCATGCTATGATTATGCAGATCGCAATCATCAATATTCCTTGTATTATTTTCAATATTATCCCTTTCCCAATGTTGCTGAGCCAGTTTCCCACTGAAGCAAATCCTTTGCCAACTTTCTCCCAAACACCTGGTTCTTTCAGCTCTTTCAAATCAGCATTAGTCAGATTAGTAAGTAAGGTTCTAGTTTCTTGGCTATTATCATGAATATATGAACAGCAATGCTTTGAATTAAGCATTTTGCAAACTCCGCCATCCTTTGCTAAAAGAATGTCTAACACAGATCTTCCCGCAGCCATTTCTGTATCCATTAGGATCATGGCTCCTGAAAAATTTGTCAACATGTTGTCCACAATAGTAGACAACTTTTGAATCTTTATAGAATCCAGAACATCTCCCACTGAAGGAATCATTGCTACAAATATATCTCCCACTATACTAGGAGACACTCTTTTTTGTTTAAGGTGATGTAACTCAGTCATTTTCGGTAATCTTTCCAAGTCCTCAAGTTGAAATATCTTTGGGAAAACTATCCCCAAGTAACATGTGCCATACCATCCTCTTGGAAGACTGTAATAAGCATTCAGCCCACAGATGTAATATATTCCAGTGTTGTGTAGCAATTTTAGTTATAGCTTCATACATGTTATTTTAGCAAACTAGGCCTGCCACTGTGCACTTTAACCTAGACATATTTTATTCAGCTTTGTTTTTAATAGCCACATTTGCGGTCTTGTTTTATTTTCTCTATCCAGCTGTTCTTTGCCTAGGCCAGCACTGCGTTCTTAAACAAGACATTTCTTTCACTCTGTGCTTTTCTCAAGGCTACAGTAAAGATAGGTTGCCGGCAAAAGTGGTATGCTTTGTCTCTAATGTTCACAGAAACATACACACTCTTACGTGGGGATCCTTTCTTGGAACAACAGCTGTTTTATTATAAAAACACTACTTTGACCCATGTACATTAGAGAGAGATTCCAGCCAGATGACCATGACTGTGTGCTGGCTGCTGAGTGCTTCGCTGCAGCTGCTTATGTAGACTACAGGCCTCTTGCTCCGGTATGAGGGATGATGTCTTCCCAGGGGAATCTGAAGAGCAGAATTAGAGCTTAACATGCTGTGCTCTAACATAGCCTAGGTAGGGCTATTCTTAACTATCGTAGTGACCATATGGTAGCATTATCTTTATGCTTTACTCTCCTTGTCACAATTTTAATCCTGTCATGCTTCATCGTCCTAGTTATTGCAATCCATGCTTTATTATATAAGATGCAGTTACTTCAAAAAAACCTTATTGAACTATATTCTGCATCTGATTGTCCTTGCATATGTGAGACTAATGTAACTGAGAGAAACGGATGAGATCTGAGTGACCACAATTTCTCTGAGGGGTCATGCGCTCTGTTGCCCAATCATCCCTGCTCTTGGGTAGAGATGAGGCACTGCTAGTTAGCCAGAGCACAACCCGGATTAGGCTGACAGATATCACCTATAGTGGGTTCAGACTCAGTCTCCCACAGTACAAGTGATTCTGCCACCCAAATCCAATAGTCTCATTAGGAATCGCTGGATCCTGTCCATTCAACATAAATGTAAATTTACTCTGAAATAAAAACACGTCTACATTCACTCGTTCCCACAAACAACGTGTCAGTACTAGATTTAGGCCTATATATACAAAGCTTTCCTAAGTGCTGCACATCAAACGCTAACCTCCCTTGTGTTTTTGTTTCACTAAATGTGTAATAATTTCTAAAAGTCCTTTTCTCTATGCCTTTTTATAAATTCTCCTTCAATGCCTTTCTCCTGTCATCTGTTTGATCGAAGATCTATATCTAGTGGTATAAGCAAGTATGTCAGGTTATTTCTATGCGCATGTGCAGTGCCAAAAGTTAATGTAGGCTCAAAGAATCCTCTCACTAATTTTACAGCATTCTGCTTAGCTACTCTACTCAGGTACTTAATTATGGGGACAAACGAAAACACAATGTCGTAGTTGGAAAAGAAATATTGGATGTACTCCTGGTTATAGAATCTTGTTAGTAACAGACTACAACTTATCCCATACGTGAGGGGCAAACTATGATAGGTAACTCCTTCTTCGACTGATGAAGGAATCTACGTGCATGCATAGCAATTTCTCGCATCCATAGTCTCAACATACGCACTCAATTATCGATAGAAACCATTAGAGGAAAGTTCTCCTTGTGCATTGTCTACGTGCAGATACTTCTCATCTAATCTAAACTAGGATGGTTGGCTTTACTCTTATCATGAATAGTCATTCCCAAAATGAATACCAGGCACAATACTATGCATACAATCGCCAAACCAATACTCAAGTATTTATAGCATCTATTCTTCCTATCCTCTGACTAAGGTTACTCATGATCTGTAAAGACTCAGAAATTAGAAGAGAAAAATAATAATTATGCAGCAAAAATCAAAAACAAAATGTTAAATTTTCTTTCAGCAATTATTTACAGCTTTCAGACTTACTTCTAGGATCCTTTGTCAAAATCAGTAAGGTTGTCAAAAACCGGTTTAGCAACTTGGCATATCAGATTATCTTGTCAAATCATGGCTACCAAAAGTCTTTTCCAATTACTTTTCAACAGTCTATTTTTTCTTTATTCTTTTCTCAAATTTATTTCAGCAGATCAGTTTGTTAGGTTCCTTCAAGTGCCAAAATATTGACCTGGAATATCTCGATTAAAACAAAAAGACAAAAATTCTCTTTGCCATTCACTTGCTGTTGCATACGCCCATTCAGGACCAGTGTACCTTCGACTTGCAATTCTTTTTCTTTTCAACTTTCGATCTCCATTCAATTCTCCTTCATTCAGATCTTCTCTCCTTGTCGTATCTACTTCCTCCTCAATTGTTGTCACAACAATTGCTTCCTTTCTCTTTGCTTGTGACTTCAGCCACTTATCTCCTTTCAGTGGACCCTTGGTCAATGCTGTTTTCAGTATTGAACTTGTAACTTCTTCTTGCTCTGCAGGACTTTCTCTTGGCGGACCTGCAACTGGTTCAGGAGGAGTCAGACCACAGTGGCTTTGATCCGCCTTAACTCCTTCCCCCTCGGGGTCTGTCGTTTGCTATGTTTGTCTCTCAAAATCATCCACTTGTTGGAGAGCCCTCATCTGACTAGACTCTCCCGCTACCTCAATTGAGATTGGCTCACTGTCCCTCTCCTCTAGGTCTTCTCGTTCGTCTCTCACAGGAGTGGCTGAACCGTTCTCAATGTGCTCAGATCGGGTCTCAGTTCCTCTTTCACCTCTTTCTGGCTCTGAGGTTGGTATGGTCGTTGTTGGTACCCTCAACAACTCCTCTTCATTGTCCAGAGGACAGGCCACTTTTCTCGTATGGCTCACTTGGATCCAGTTTGGAACTTCAACGCATGTCACAGCTGCGGTAGTGATCAAAACTACCTGGAAAGGGCCTTTCCACATAGGCTCCAAACACTTCTTTCTCACGTGTTTTCTGATCACAACCCAGTCACCAGCTCTCAGTTTGTGTCCTTAATCCTGAGACAGTTGAAGTGTGGTGACTTCCACCTGATGAGCGAACCACATCATCCAGACCCTTGCAGTAGTTCAACACCATATCATCTGTTATGTTCACAAGAGCATTTGCAGGAACCATTGGCAACCTCATTGCTCTGCCCATGAGGATCTCATGCGGTGACAATCCTGCCTTACTGTTGGGGTTGTTTCTCATTGTCATCAGAACCAACGGTAGTACGTCTGGCCATTTAGTGCGTCTGACCATTTCAGATTCGTGGATGCACACATTTTTGCCATTCTTGATTTCAAGGTATCATTCATATGTTCAACCAGTCCTGATGCTTGAGGGCGATAACTACAATGCAACTTCTGCTCAATGTTTAAGGCTGCACATAGTAATTTAACTACTTAATTGTTGAAGTGCCTTTCTCTATCTGGTTCTAAAGAGATCAGAAACCCAAAACATGGTATCCATTCCCTAAGCAGTAATTTCACTACTGTGAGGCTGTCATTTATTCTTGTAGGATGAACTTCAATCCAATGATTTAAGATGCAGGCAATCACCAACACAAATCTCAATCCTCCACACACAGGCATCTCAATAAAATCCATCTGCATTCTGCTGAATGGACCTCCTGCTCTTCCAGTGTGGCTCAAATTGACCACTGTCCCTTTACCTGCGTTCATTTGTTGACAAATGATGCAACAATGGCCAACTGCTTCAGCAACCTGTCTAAACTTCGGATTGAACCAATTTTGTTTGAACAATCAAATCATTGCATCCCTCCCAACATGTGCTTGACCATGATAATATCTAGCCATGAGTCGACAAACTGTTTGGCAAAACCAATTGACCCTCTTCTGAAACCCACATATTATTCTGTCACTGTACACATTTCATTTTGACCCATGACCTTTTCTCCTCCCTATCAACATTATTTTGCAGTGTTCTCAGCTCTTCCAAGGTATCTATTACATGTAATGCATAACTTAAACATGTCTCATCTTCCTCAGGTAATAATTCCCACTTATCCTTAAATGATATCCATTTCAATGCACAAAACCTTGCAGCGTGATCTGCATATCCATTTCCCATTGACACAAAATCTTGCGATTTCAGATGTGCGCTCCATTTCACCATGGCAATTTTCTCAGGCATTTGGATAGCTTGCAACAACTCCTGAATTATCTCTTCATTTCTTACTGGTGAACCAGAAGAGGTCATTAAACCTCTTTGAGACCACAACTGTCCAAAGTCATGCACTATTCCAAATCCATACTGGCTATCCATATAGATGGTAACTTTAAGCTGCGCTGAAAAATGGCATGCTCTAGTAAGGGCTGCCAGTTCCGCTACTTGTGCAGAGTATACTCCTCGAAGCCAGGACGCTTCAAGTATACCAGAAATTGTGCACACAGCATATCCTGCTCTCAGTATTCCCGCATTGTCCCTTAGAAAGGAACCACCAACAAGGATAATTTGGTAATTTTCTTCCAATCGGGTGTCTCTAATATCAGTTCTCAGTTTTGTGCAAAGATCAGTTACTTCACGACAAGCATGTTCAATATCTTCCACTTCAACAATTTCAACAGTCTCATTTGGGAGTAAGGTTGCCGGGTTAAGCACTGTACATCTTTTCAATGACACATTAGGTAACCCCAAGATGCTCATCTCACAGAGAGTCAATCTGGCACCTGTTAGGTATTGCATCTTGGTCCTTGTAAGTAAAACTTCAATGGAGTGAGGGACCATAATAGTCATGGGATGTCCCATCACAATGCCTGTGTGAGGCTCTGTCCAGCCACTGCCACTGCACGCAAACGGCCTGGTAAAGCTGCTGCAACTGGGTCCAAGGTAGGTGGAAAATATGCTATTGGGCACTTTACACCTCCATGGACTTGAGTCAAGACAGACAAAGAACATGCATCACGCTTGTGACAGAACAACGTAAAGGGTTTTGTGTAGTCAGGCATTCCCAAAGCCGGGGCTTTGCACAAACTCTCTCTCAATTCAGAAAATGCTTTCATCCAGGCCTGATCTAACACTAGGGGATCAGTGACTTCTTTGTGAGTCAGCTTTTGCAATGGCTTTGAAATGACTGAAAAGTTGGGAATCCATTGGCAACAGTAGCCTACCATCCCCAAAGACATCCTGACATCTCTCTTTGTGGCTAAGGGAGTCATCTGTAATATAGCTGTTATCCTTTCTCCGAATATTTTACTTATTCCCTTCTCAATCTAGTGACCCAAATACTTCACTTCTTTCTGGCGGTATTGTAATTTAAGTGGAGACACTTTATGACCATTCTTTCCCAAATGGTTCAGCAAGGCAATCGTGTCATAGTTGCACTCTTCCTTCATTTTGGATGCAATCAAAAAATTGTCAATGTACTCTACCATTGTCAATTGGAAAGGCATTTCCAATGACTCCAGGTTATTTTTCAAGATCTGGTTGAATATGGAAGGGGGTTCTGAAAACCGTTGAGGAATTTTACACCAAAGGTAATCTTGGTCTAAAAATTTGAAACAGAAGGGAAATTGACTATCCTTATGAAGAGGCACAGAAAAGACTTGTGCCAAGTCTATGACGGTGAAACATGCAGCATCGCATGGAATCTGAATCACAATCACGTCTGAATTTGGCACTACAGGACATTTGATTACTATGTCATTTATTTTCCTCAAATCCTGGACAATCTGAACTTTCCCACTGGGCTTTCGCAATCCCATTATCGGTGAATTACATGCCTGCTCAACACTTCTTTCAAGACCCCTTAGTTCATGAATTCTGGAATTATGGGAGCAACCTTTTCAATGATGTCCTGTGTCATGAGGTACTGGGGAATCTGGGGAAAAATTGTGTTTGGCTTTACTGGAACTTTAACTGGCTCAAATCCCTTTATCAGTACAATCTCTTTCCCTGTCAAATCCCACACTCTCTCTTTAACTTTTCCCTGTAAGTCAGAAGGAAGATCCTTCACTGTGAAAACTGGAAAGAAATTAATCAGGGGGTACTCCTTATTAATCATTTCACACTCTGTCTCTGGAGCTGGGTCATCCTCATCATCCCTGTTCGTCTGTATCTCGATTCATTCCATCATTTGAGCAAGTAATCAAGCATCTTGTTTTACACAGCAAGTCCCTTCCCAGTAGGGATACTGGACTTGAATCACAGACTACGAATTTGTGTAATCCTTTAAAGTTGCTGATTTTAACCTGAACCGGTTCTGTGATTGAATTGGTAAGATACTGATTCGCTACTCCTGCAATCTGGACTGTTTTTTCCTGAAAGGGGCAGGTTTGGAACTTCTGCCGTTCTTACTGTAGAGCATGTAGCTCCTGTGTCAACCAAGAATGAAACTTTATGACCCATTACTTTTCCCTTCACATATGGACCCTTCTGATCTACTTCCAAGGAAGCTGCAAGCACACATTCCTCTTCATCCGAACTCTCGCTCACCCAATCATCATTTATTCCATTCTCACTGTGTAACAGGAATTGGTGTACTGTGTTATTACTCTGATTAAAACTGTGACCAGTTGAGAAAGCAGAACGTGCTGCTGTTCCATTGGGGCTTGAGGTATTTGGATTTGCTGTCTAGGTACCTGCTGTTGCATTGGCTGCGACTATGCCATCTGCACACGTGGCATTTGCACCTGTTGCAGGGGTTGAAAATTTTGCATCTGATTCACATTGTTCTGGAAATTTGGATTATGACCTCTCATTCTTGGTCCTCTCATATTTTGGAATGAATTGATGTCACTTGTTTGCTGAACCAATATCCGATTCCTCCGCAAGCGTGACAAGACAACAATCTCTTCCCATCATTCTGAACCACTACAGTACCCAAAATCAGGACTACGGTTTCCATTTCCAATTCCTCTGCGACCTTTACCTCTCGACTGATTTTTGAAATACCACATTTCCCTGCTGTTGCTGCTGGTGTGGAACATTTCCCTGCATCCCTGTTTGTGCCGCTCTAATCTGCATCACCATTGCCTTTTCTTTCAACTTTCTCTGCTTCAGCTCAATCTTGTCACTACAGTACTTTGCATTCTGCAATACCTCATCAATTGGCTTTGTTTGCCAGCAAATCAAATGACTCTTAATCATTTGGCTAATTTGGCTAATTTCAGGTCTCAATCTTTCCACAAATCTAAACACAAAATGGATCATGTTTTTCGGCTCAATTGTCTCCATACCACTGTAATGCTTAAATGCCTGCAACAATCTCTTATAATATGATGTATTAACTCCTTAGCTTCCTGAGCTATCTATTTTCTGCCAGTCAATGCTTTTGGGGCGAAACTCTCATCTGAAAAAATTAAATCACTTTGTAGTAGTATTTTATTACCTCGGGAGATGGTGCACCTGTAATCGGATCCCTTTATCAGCCAATCTATACTCCTCTTACACTCCATCCATAAATCAGCTGGAACTACTATCTCTAATAGTGTGTTCATATTCTCCCACAGGCATTTTGGAAGTTTCACAAACCCTTCTGTCTGCTGGTATCGTTCTACCGGTTACTCTCTCAACCTTGAATAGTCATTTGTAAAGGATAGAATGTCACTTCTGCTCCAACAGATCTCTCTCATTGGTAAAAATTGTACTGGGTCCTCAACCTGCTGCACATTTGTAGTAAGAGTCACAGAATCCCTTTTCCTCTTGTCTCTTTTCTTCACCCATTTGCCTTCCCACTTGTCTAATGCTCCCCATGTCTGTACACTTTGAAGCAACTCACTAAGGTGTGCTTTCATTCCTGCAGATCTCATGTGTTCAAAATCTTTTGTGTCAAAATCTAACCTGTAACTTCTCTTCAAGTGTTTTGTTGTCTGTATCTCTATGCCATATTTCTCTGCCAAGTCTCCTAGCTTCTGATGTACCTCGCCTGCCTCTCTTGTAATTTTCAGACACAAGTATCTCAATTCTGCTTCAGTGTAAGATTCAAGTCTGTTCATACCCATAGTTCCTTCAATGAGCTCACCCACTTCCATCCCTAATCTCGTATAGTTCAAGTACTCCTCTACACTAGGAGCACTCTCCGGGGTATTCAGCTTATCTAACCATTCAGTCAATTGTTGGGCAGTCAAACCTTGCAGCAAAATGTTGTTGGGCTTAGTATTTGGCAACGGCTGTACCACTAGATTTGGAGACAGCTGTGTCAGTAATTTCAGGCTATGACTGGAGGTTGACCCTATTACAGTATCCGTAGGAACTCCAAATGGACTAAGGTCTAACAATGATCTGGTTCCATCAAAAGGCTGTTCCACAGGAGAGACTACTCTGGCACCTCCATTGACTTCTCCCCTCATTGAATTCTGACTCAGGACTCCCTGTCCATTGGTACTGTTATTTCCCTGGGCACACAAGGGTATGACTGGACCAATGGTGACAGGTACAGGTACGGCATCTGGGCTTGGTCTAATGTTCGGGTTCTGTGGGGGCATAATGTCCGTATTCTGACTCATCAGTACAGATATATCTGTCTGTGTCCCTGTTATAGGAGTGTACCTTGGCATTGCTTGTGATTGCACTTGAGGCAGTAAGAGTGGAGTTGGTTCTGTCTGAACCAATGTCGGTTTCGGGAGAACCTGTCCTGTTGGCACTATTAGGTTTTTCAGTCTCCACAATGAGTACATCAGGGTACATTTTCAGGACATTCGGATGTGGCTTATGATTTTCTCGGAAAGGGCTTCTGTTTGTGTTTCTGGTGGCTTTCCTTCCTTCTCTCTTGCTGTCCTGTGTAATTGCCGGAAACCATTTAATTCCCTGCAGACAGTGAAAAGCGCGACGGGTGCAACTGCACCCGTCGCACGGCCGTAACACCGCCGCCTCCATTTGGAGCCGGCTCCTATGTTGCGGCCGAGATCCCCGCTGGGCCGGCAAGCGGAAACCAGGTTTCCGCCCGCCAGCCCAGTGGGGATCTCCTAATGACTGCGGCGGGGGTGCGGCCGCATTGGCGGCTGCACGGCAGTCAGATCTTGGCGGGCGGTAGGTCATAATGAGGGCCCAAGTCCAGAGCAAGCTTCAATATATTAAGGAGGCAAGGATCGTCAGGGGACTCAGACTTAACCCCAGACAACAATTCTTTAATCCTGTCTGCCTACAATGGGCGGAATTTAGTGAGTACAGGACTGTTGTTAGTTATGAACATTAGAGTCCAGATCCATGGGGTGTTGAATAAAATTAGCATGGATCTGTAGGACTTTGTTTTTAAAGAAGTCTGTGATCTTACTGCGAAAGACTTGGGAATTTCCCAGTTCTGGTGGGGATGTTGGGGAAATAAGGGAGCGGACCACTCTAAAGAGTTCTCTAGGTGCATTTTCTGCTTCCTTCATTTTAAGAGTGAAATAGTCTGCTTTGGCTTTTTTATTCGCCAGTTTATAGTCCCCAAGCAGAGACGTGAGCTTGTCTCTTTCAACTAGGTTTTGATCCAGTTTCTATCTGCGTTCCTGCCGCCTATATAATCTTTGCAGTTCCTTGAGTTCCTTGGTACACCAAGGAGAGGATTCTTTCTTACAAGCCAAGGGGTTGTTTTCCTAAGTGGGGGCCAGTAAGTTGACAGCAGATCTTATCCCCTGATCGTATCTTTCCACCACAGAGCTAAACCGCACCCTAGCCTGCCCCCAGTCAGCCTTCAAGGCCAGTTTGAGCTTCTGCTCCCCAGTTTTGCCCCTATTAACTTGGGGGGGGCGGAGGGATACAAGTGGGGGCCTCCCTGCCAGCTACACTAAAGGACACCAGATGATGTTCAGGCCAGTCAAAGACCACATTTTTCAGAAAGGTGAAACTATCATGGCAAGAGAAAATGCCATCCAGGGCGTTTCCCGCCAGATTGGTGGCTGGCGTAACCTTAAGGTCCCAATCAAAATTAGACATTAGCTGAAGGAAAGCGCATGTCGTACCGTCCTGTTTATCCTCAAGGTGAAAATTAAAGTCTCCCAACACAATGCAGTTAGAGGAAACAATAAGTGGTTCAATGAGGGATGGCCAGTGAAGTAGAAAAGAGTTATTTGGGCCAGGGGGGGGGGGATAGATCAGAAGGCCCTCGAATAACACCATATTTTTCAGGTGAACCTTAAAGATGGCGCCTTCACAAATTTCTGGGCTGACATTGATGGGTTCTAGGACACAATAAAGTTCAATCCTGAAAATCACTGCCAGTCCCCCTCCCCTCTTACAGGTTCAATCAGGTCTGGAGAACACATAGGCCCTCATTATGACATTGGCGGTAAATCCCACTTGCCACCACTGTGACTGCTGCCAACATACTGCCGCCACTGCGGATATCTGTTCACAATATTAGGACACATACACACACACCATTCGGTCACTATTCAGCAACACACACAATTCCGCCACACCAAAGGTTAGTGATAAACTGGCGGTATCAAAACCCATACAGTTAACCCAACAGAACTACGCCCATCACATTATGACCCACGAATCACCACAGCGGACATTCAATGGCGCTACGGAACATACCACAGCACTCAAAATATACACACACAAACAAAACAGCACCACATTGGACAATTAAAAACAACACACACCTGACACTCATACACACCCACAGTACTTTAAAACACACACCCACAGCATCCACAACCCTTTACGACTACAAACCATTGGCACGAGACAGACACCAGGACCAGAGGCAAGACTTGAGCCACACACCACAATCACCTATAAATCACCCATGCACCTTACAACACACACCCCAACACATCACCCTACACACCCTCACCCACACTACTCACACAACACCCAAGGCCCCACAAAGACACCCCCAATTCTCAGAGGAGGAGCTAAGGGTCATGGTGGAGGAACTCATCAGGGTAGAGTCTCAGCTATTTGGAGCACAGGTGCAGCAGATATCCATTGCTAGGAAGATGGAGCTATGGCGGAGAATTGTGGACAGGGTCAATGCCGTGGGACAGCACCCCAGAATAAGGGATGATATCAGGAAGAGGTGGAATGACCTACGGGGGAAGGTACGTTCCATTGCAGCAAAGCACCAACTCGCTGTTCAGAGGACTGGCAGTGGACCCACCCCTCCTCCCCCACAACTAACATGGGAGGAGCAAGCCTTGGCAATTGTGCATCCTGAGGGCCTGGCAGGAGTAGGAGGAGGACTGGACTCTGGTAAGTTAACTCTATACTATTCTCACCCCAGTACCCGCATGCCATCACATGCCCCCACCCCACCCTCACTCCCATCACTCCACCACCTCTCACACACTCCACCATCACATATCACCTATTCCGATGCCAAGCCCTGCATGCACCACCAATGCGTGGACATCACTCACAGCCCTGCATGGACACCTATCACTAAAGCATGCACACTAGAGAGAATCAGCTAACCCACCACCTACCAACTCACACAAGTGAAAGCTGCCAGGGTGCATACAACCAAAGAGAGCATCCCACTGATGCACAATATGTTACACACAGAAACAATAACACTGCATTTACATCCCCACAGGTATCCCAGCCAATGTCAGCGGAGAAGAGGTGCCAGCACTATCCAGTCGCCCCACAGAAAAGGCCCACAGTGATGACAGCGACTCTGGTCGCCTGGATCTGGATGACCAACCTGGCCCATCAGGGACCTCCGGACAGTCGGTTACCCAGGCACCGCCACACACCACCACAGAGCCTCCCCCCTCAGGAAACACCACCACAGCACCCACTCAGCGTACCCATACCCCTGTCCCCAGGACACGTCAATCAGCAGTGTGTCCACCACTACAGGGACCGCATGGCACACCTCACCCCCAAGACAATCAGGGACCTGGGGTCAGTGGCAGTGGGCACATGGTTCAGGGGACAGAGGCACAGGACAACAGGGACACTGGGAGGACTGCTGTGCACCAGGGGGAGGACAGGCCCAGGGAACCGACTCTCCATGAGGCTCTCACAGAGATCCTGGGAGCATACTAACATTCCCAGGATACACTGGGCCAGATCCTGGACAACGTGCAGGAGAACAGGTGGCTGCAGGAGGGACAGTACCAGGGGATCAGGGAGCACTAACACCACCTTGGTCTCCATAGCAGGGGTGCTGTCAGACATGGGCAACATTATGAGGGAGGCAGTCTTAGAACAGTGGGCCCCTGCCACTAGCCAGACATCTGATCTGACTTCCACCTCTGCTGCCGCTAGTGGACAGTAGGCCCCGTCACAGGACCACCAGCACCTCTCCCCCTGCAGAAGTGGAACCACCCAGCAAACGTTCCCTGCGATCCAGGCAGAAGCCAGAGACTATTGCCAAGACCCCCGCCAGGAAATGAGACTCCCCTGACTATCACCCTTGTGTCCCACTCTGTCACCCTGTCCACTTTGAACTGCCATTGCTCACCTTCCTATGTCCCCATGGACAATGTACCTGTGCTACAAATAGACTGGAACTTTACCCTGGACTTTCCTCCATCATCACCCATCCCAATGCACTTTCCCCACTCCTCCTTATCACTTCAATAAATACCCTTTGAACAAATACAAGTATGGAGAATGTCAAATGATTTAAGTATGTATTTGTTTAACCAGGTTCACACATTGCAATTCAACTGTACAGTAATGTTCGCATAGAATAGACCTGTAGTTGGCTGCAGTGATCACACCACGAGCGATAGTGGGCCACCAACATCTGAAAAAAGAGTTGCCAAAGGGTACAGTGAGTGGGCATAGGAGTGGGAAATAACAGCCTGCCAGTGACAAAGTGAAACTAAAAAAGTCAATGAAATGTGAAGTAACACTGTCTTAGCTGTGTGTCATTGGAGGTATTGTCGAATCACTGCAGTTCTGTTGTCCTCATCCTCCACACTGCCATCTCCAGCCTCCTCCTGCAGAAAAGGCACATGGCTTCTCAAGGCAAGGTTGTGCAAGGTTGTGCAACATGCAGGATGCCATGATTATCTGGCAGACCTTCTTGGGTGAGTAGCACAGGGATCCACCTGTTAGATGGAGGCACCAAAACCTGGCCTTCAGGAGGCCAAAGGTACGTTCAATTATCCTTCTTGTTCGCCCATGTGACTCATTGTAACGTTCCTCTGCTCTTGTCCTGGGATTCCACACAGGGGTCAGTAGCCATGATAGGTTGGCGTAACTAGAGTCACCTACAAATATTGAGGGACAACATTTAGCTACACACTATCCCATATGACCTACACCATACCCATACACCAACATCCACTGGGTGGGAACAAGTGCCCACCTATTAGCCACACCCGGTGCCTCTGTATTTGGGCCATCACATTTGGGATGCTATTATTCCTCAGGATAAAGGCATCATGCACTGACCCAGGATACATAGCATTGACATGGGAGATGTACTGGTCCGCCAGACACACCATTTGGACATTCATGGAGTGAAAACTCTTTCGATTTCTGAACACCTGTTGCTGGGGGGAGGGACACAAATGCAATATGTGCTCCATCTATTTCCCCAGTGATGTTGGGGATATGTCCCATTGCATAGAAGTCAGCCTTCACAGTGGCCAAATCCTCCACCTGGGGGAAAACAATGTAGCTGCACATGTATTTAATCAGGGCAGACAACACTCTGGTCAGCACTATTGAGAACATTGGCTGTGACATTCCTGCTGCCAAGCCCACTGTCACTTGGAAAGCACCAGTTGCCAGGAAATGGAGCACTGATAGCACTTGCACAAGAGAGGGAGATCCCAGTGGGGTGACGGATAGCAGATATCAGGTCAGCTTCTAATTGGGCACACAGCTCTGTGATTGGGGCCCTGTCAAGTCTATAGGTGAGGATGATGTGCCTGTCCTCCGTTGTTGCCAAGTCCACCAGGGGTCTGTACACAGGGGTATGTCTCCATCTCCTATTCATCCACAGCAGTAGCAATCTACGGGGTAAAAGAGTGAGGAGCCTGTCACAAACTGTACATCGTAGCCACAACAGTACAATGCATGATGTCCATTTTTAATGTATATGTGGCATTTGTCCTGTATGTCCAATTGTGTACTGTGTGGAGGGACAGGTTGAAGTGAGGTAATTCCGCTGGCATTGTGCGCCGTTGCGCGAGGCGTTCGGGAACCGCTGTCCAACTCCTCATTGGGTAATATTGGCCCCTATGGGGTACAGTGGCCAATGGTGATGTACACCAGCGATGATGGTATGCACCGCTGTGGACATGACCGCCATTTTCTATCTGATCACTCACTTGCTAACTGACCTTCAACAGGAGAGGACCTACACTGCATGTGCTGCTGAGACCTGTGTCTGGAACCTACCATGGCTCGTGTGACTGGGGAAAGGGCCCCTGCCTTCACCTCGGCTGAGCTGGAATCAAATCAATGGGGTCACAGCTGTATGGTCCTCTAGACCAATAGGTGAGTACAGTGTGAGCATGATGCATGGGGCATGAAGGCATGGAGTGGTGTGTGAAGGCCTCGGGTAGGGGGGGTGGTGGATGGCCCCTGGGCGGCAGACAGCTTGTGTGCTGGGCCCTGTGTGTGCAAATGGCGATGTGAAGGGGTATGGTGGGCCATGAGTGTAACAGGCAGGATGGTCTGACTAATACCTTTCCCTGTGTGTATTTCTCTGCAGGTCAGCGCCCATCAAAAAACGGGTATATGGCATGCCATTGCCACAGACGTTTGGATCCTGGGGGTCTACGGCAGGCGGAGCACCCACTGTCGGAAACAGTGGGAGGATCTGAGACGCTGGGCACAGAATACGGCAAAGGCCCAGCTGGAGATGGCCTCCCAACGAGGAAGGGTTGCCTGTCGAACCCTGATCCCCCCCCGATGGCCCGCACACTGGCGGTGGCCTATCCGGAGCTGGATGGGCACTTGAGGGCATCACAGCAGGCACAAGGGGGTCAGTACAGTTCCCATCATTACAACTTACGCATGGTAGGGGGACGTGTGTCAGTGGGTGAAATTAGGCCAAGCTTGACATTGGATAGTAGGTACCATGTTTGCCATGGTTCAGAAGTGATATTCCTGCTACCTAGCTTGTAGGCATCCACTACTGGGCAGGGCTGTGTGGGTCCCAGGTGTGCTGCAGTTGGCGGTATGTGTCCATGCCCTACCCTGGTGGCTAGCATTATTACTGGTAGTGCATTGCATCGTGCGTAGGCCTGTACCCTGTGTGTGAGAGTGGTGTGTATGCCTATCCTTTGTCTTTTCCCCCCCTTTTTGTTTTGTCACCCTGTCCTTATGCATTAGCATCATGACAGAGGGAACTGCATCCCACAGGACCAGGAGGTGGAGTCCACCGACTGTGAGGGCACCAGTGGGATGGAGGACAAGGGGAACACTACAGCGGAGAATGGAGGAGACAGTTCGGACACAGATACCTTTGCCAATGGGAGCTCCCTGGTGGTGGGGGACACTTTTGTGACCACCCCAGTTACAGGTTCAGCCCCCCCGTACCAGCACCGCCCTCCTAGCAGCCCCTCATCGAGTTGCCATGCCCGCTCACCCAGGAGGGTGGGCATCTCCTTCGCCCCAGACTTCTCAGGCCCTGCTGCCCTGAGTGAGGAGGCTATAGACATCCTGTGATCCATCTCTGTAGGGCAGTCAACCATTGTGAATGCCATTCAGGGGCTGGCAGCCCAAATGTAACAGACAAATGCATTTCTGGAGGACATTCACACTGGTTTGGCGGCCCAACAGAGAACAATCCAGGCTCTGGCCTCCTCTCTGATGAAAGCCATTGTCCCTGTTTCCACCCTCCCACCTCCAACTGCGTCTTCCCAGTCTCATTCTCCTCAACCCCAACCTATCCTAAGCACACAGGCAGACGTGCATGCACACAGGACAACACACAAGAGTGGCACAGGCAAACACAAGCACCACACATCATCCCACAGGCACTCACACAAACACCATCAAGATGCAGACATACCAACATCCACTGCCTCACCGTCTCCCCCTCCTTCTCCGCCTCCACCACCCTCCCAGTTGTGTCTACACTCATACCTGCATGCACCACATCCTTATCCACTACCAGCATCACCACCACACCTAGCAGAATACACACCTGACTGGCAGACACCTCTACAACAGCCATGCAGACGTCCCCTGTGTCCTCTCCCAATGTGTCTGTCCCCCCCCAAGGTACACAAACGCAAGCACTCAGACACCCAACAGCCATTCACCTCACAACAGCATTCAGTCCATGCACCTGCACCCAAACACAGCTGACAGACACCCTCCTACAACCACTCCCTCTTTGTCCACTCCCAAACCTTCTCCCTCTTCCAATGTCCCTAAAAAGCTTTTCCTATCCACCATTGACCTCTCCCCTACCCCTCCCCCCGTACTTCACGTCTGGCCAGGGTGGCAATAACCCAGGCAAGCACCTCAGCCACCCAGTCCACGGGCCTAGTAGTATCCACACCCACTCGTGGTGGGAAAGGATCTAGGGCACAAGCCAGCCTCAAAGAAAGTGTGCCTGCCCCAGCTGCTGCCAGGAAGGGCAAGGAGCCTGCCCCAAGTGCTGCCTGGAAGGGCAAGGAGCATGCCCCAAGTGGTGCCCGGAAAGGCAAGGAGCCTGCCCCAAGTGCTGCCTGGAAGGGAAAGGGGCCTGCCCCAAGTGCTGCCAGGTAGGGCAAGGGGCCTGCCCCAAGTGCTGCCAGGAAGGGCAAGGGGCCTGGTGCAAGGACTCAGTCGGAGCCCCCACTACCAACCATGGTTGTGCAGCCGTCGGAGGCTGCAGGGGATGGGTTGGAGCCTCCCCCCACCACTACCAGCAGCAGCAGCACCACCACCAGCAGTGGGCTGCCATCCGAGGCTGCAGGGGATGGGCTGGAGCCTCCCCCCCACCACTACCAGCAGCAGCAGCACCACCACCACCAGCAGTGGGCAGCTGTCTGAGGCTGCAGGGTATGGACTGGAGCCCCCCCCCCACCATCAGGAGCACCACCACTGAGCAGCCGTCACCGCGAGCGGAAGGTCTGTAGTCCTGCCTCCAGGGGCTGTTGTGCGGCATGCCCCCTGCAAATCATGTGGGAATGACACCCAGCTGAGAGACTATGACCTTGCACTCCCCAGGATCTAAAGCACAGGGCACGATGCCCCCTCCAGAACCAGTGGGTATGGCGCCCACTCACCCCATCCTCACCAGGAACAACAGCACAGGGCACAATGCCCCCTCCAGAACCAGTGGGTATGGCACCCACCCACCCCATCCTCACCAGGATCTGAAGCACAGGGCACGATGCCACCTCCAGAACCAGTGGGTATGGCACCCACTAACCCCATCCCCACCAGGATATGAAGCAAAGGGCACGATGCCCCCTCCAGAACCAATGGGTATGGCACCCACTCACCCCATCCTCCCCAGGAACAAGAGCACCGGGCACGATGCCCCCTCCAGAATCAGTGGATAAATCACCCATTTGAGAGACCGTGGCCTTGCACTCCCCAGGACCAAGCACAGGGCATGTTGCCCCCTCCAGGACCAGTGGTGTTGTTCCATCTGCCGGCTGAGGTGCCCCCCGTTCCCCGTCCCCCTGAGTTGCCTGCCTATTTTCCAACTGCTGCCCCTGCAGGGTTCTCTCTGTGTTGCTGCAGGAGACAAGTGGGGCCTTGCACTTTGTCATGTGGCCCTGTGGCCCACGCGCATTGAGGACTGGGCTGTGTCCCTTGAACTGTTCATATGTATATACCATTAGTGGTTGTTCCTTTCACTTCTGTGCAGTGTTTCCGCCAGGCTTTTGATGTTGTTGGTACCGCCCCTGAAAAGGTGGCGGTTGTCTTAATATGGTGGGTGGAACACTGGCTTCTGCCTGGCTGTAGGCAGCTACGGCCGTGGTGGCTGTTGTTTCCGCCCTGGCGGTAGGTGTGATAAAGTGTCTGTCTATCTGAGTTCTCACCACCATGGTCATAATTGGTGGTAATTACCACCAGTCTGTTGGCGGTATTACCGCCACTTTATCACCGACCGCCAGGGTTGTAATGAGGGCCATAGTCTGCCTGGTGGAGAGGCTGCTGTAAAATGAGGGCCGGAGTCTTCCCTGGCATAAGTTTCAGTGATAAACAAGCAGTTCAGGTCCAGAGATTCAATTATGTCTCCAATTTCAACACTATGTTTAATCAGTGAGTGTGCATTAATCAGACCACATTTTAAGTGGCTCAAATCGTCATCCCCCGTCTGTTAGGCAAAATAGGAGGGTCCTGCTGGATGGTACAGACAGACCTGTGGGGAACCGTCTGTTCATACTCCCAGGTACAATCGCCAAACCTCTTACCCTCTGTCTAATCTTGGCAAGCTCGCTCGCAGCCCCTACAGGTCTGCCTAGTGGCTAAGTCCATGGGACGCTTTCTGGGGTATTTGGGGCACAGGAGATCCCGAGTAGTAGGGGCAGAGTCCCCGGCCCCCAGACCCCGTCGGGCGAAGATGGGTTTGCCTTAGGCATGCCTTTGGCGTGCCAGCGGCATGCCCGCTGTGCGCCCGTGACCCGATCGGTTTGAATGCCGATGGTTGCTTCTTTCACAAGCACACGTCTAGCAGCTAGTGTGCTGACCTGGTCCCCTACCCCCAATATGGCCACCACCAAGGAAAGGGAAGGGCTCTAACAGGCCCTGAACCCAGACAGAGAAGACACAGCCTGTGCCCAGCACAGGCGAACAGAGGCAAAATATTACGTTTCAAGAGGAGTTACAAGATGACACAATTTTTTTTAGGTTTTTGAGAGTTTTTATCAAAATAAAAGAGAGAGACACAGCGAGACAGGAAAAAAGTAAAAGCAATATAAAAGTTAAAAAGACAGTATAAGGCTTAAAAAGTCACTAAACCCCCACTTTTACGATAACCCAACACTCACTTCTGTGAACTGATGTGCGAATGTGACCAGATCGGTTTAAATACCAATGATCTCTTCATTCAAGAGCACACGTCCAGCAGCTAGTGTGCTGACCTGGTCCCTTACCCCCAATATAACGTTTCAAGAGGAGTTACAAGAGGACACCATTTTTTGGGAGGTTTTTGAGCGTTTTCATCAAAATAAAAGAGAGGGACACAGCAAGCCAGGAAAAAAGTAAAAGCAATATAAAAGTTAAAAAGACATAGCATAAGGCTTAAAAAGTCACTAGAACCCCACTTCCACGATAACCCAACACTCACTTCTGTGAACCGCTGCGCGGCCGCAACCCGATTGGGTTAAATACCGATTTCGCTTCATTTAAGAGCACATGTCTAGCAGCTAGTGTGCTGACCTGGTCCCTAACCCCCATTATGGCTGCCACTGAGGAAAGGGGAGGGCTCTCACAGGCCCTTAACCCTGAGACAGAGAGAAGGCACAGCGTGTAACCAGCACAGGTAACAGAGGCAAAATATAACGTTTCAAGAGGAAGTACAAGAGGAGACAATTTTTTTTTAGGTTTTCAAGCGTTTTTGTCAAAATAAAGGAGAGAGACACAGCGAGGCAGGAAAAAAGTAAAAGCATTATAAAAGTTAAAAAGACACAGTATAAGGCTTACAAAGTCATTAAAAACCCACTTTCACGATAACCCAACACTCACTTCCATGAACCGCTCCCAATTCACTGAAACAGCCAAGTGTTAGAGGGACGGTATAGTTAGGAAACAGAATTAAAAAAACTTTAGAACTTCACTGAAAAAAACAAAGATTACAGGGATGTTATAGTTAGGTTCTGAATTTACTCGTACAAAATTACTTGTTATAGTTAGAGTTATCTAAAGTAACTATAACTCGTGCCCTAAGGTTACTATAATTTGCACCCTCACCATGTACTGCTAATTACCCCACAAATTACAGCACTCATGACATCTTTTAAAACATCATTGATAATAAAGACACCCAAACATCTGCAGTAAAATTATTGATCAGACGTGTGCATGGCGGGGCGCAAGTTATAGTTACCTTAGGACGCAAGTTATAGTTACTTTAGATAACTAACTATAACGTGTAAAACAAATACTTAAACTTAACTTACCTTAGCTGTGATCATGCTACCTGGAAAAAAATTAGAATTTTTAGAAAACAAAAATATCATTTATTCACCGAGCCTCGCAACCTCGCCACCCAGCAAGTCGAGCAGGTCTTGTTCAGGTCACAGACCTCTGCCCAGTGGTGCGTCAGCTGCTACTGGGTGCAAGTGATTCCGGTGCTGAGTCACATTGCTGCCCGCTGCTAGCATGCATGGTAGGTGGTGCTGCACCCAAAAAATGACTCAAGATGGGGCGCGGTCACACCCCTACTCTTCTACCCCACCAGCATGGGGTGCGGGTGGGACCCGTGCTGCCTGCCTCTGCCATAAAGAGTGAAAATCGAGAAGGAAGGAGGGAAGTTGCGTGAAAAACAGGAGGATAACAGAAAGGATAGGCCAGGAAAGTGGTAGGGATTAAATAAAGTACAACAAAGTTGACAAACTGTAAAATAAACACAAAAATAAACACAGGGGCCATGACACAGTAAGAAAATAAGTATGCAAATGCTGAAATGGAGAAGTAGGAGAGCATAGATGGGGTTGGATGTATCTAGGTATAAAAAGTAAAGCTTCAAGCAAGGAAAGACAGAAGCAAGCAAAACAAAAACAGGTACGCCCTTGCGGACAGGGTAGTGGCATTCGCTGATTTTTTGGTGCAAAACACGCTACTGCCCTAAAGAGAACAGCGCAAACGGGCTAGCGACCATTTGTTCATCCATTCACGGATTCTGTGGAATCCTGCAGTTTTTTTTGTAACTCTGTGGAATTCCCCAGATCAAATCTCTACAAGTTCCTCTTGGACCTATTCTGTAAATACCTCTGCCAAGGGATTTTAAATGCTTCAGGTCTTTGGAGGATATCTCTTAGGCCCATCCTATATGGTTCCAGTTCATCTGTGGACCAAATGAACAACCAAAACAAAATTGGTCTCAGTTTAACAGACCCAGTAATTGGTTTGAATGCTTGGGCCAACCTTAGTGGGACTAATGGTGTGCTTTTGGGAAATTTCATTAAGGATCTTCTGAAATTGTTTTCGCACTCACAAAAGCATCAGCATTGCACTGCCCCCAGAGCTCTGAGCCATACAAAGTGGAACTAACTGCTTGCACTCTATAGATTTCAGTTGCGGGTGATACCTCATGAAATGTTGTCCACTCCACAAACCTAAGTATGCAGAGCCCCTATGATTTGGCAGAATAGTGCTCTTAGAAATCTGATCACATTATTACTCAAGTAATCAAATGTATTCACTCCCTCAAGACAAGTGTCACCCAATGTTAGTTTACCTCCAAAGTTCTTCTTGGGGTTCATGGATATAAATGTAGTCTCTGCAGTATTAACCACCAACCCATTGGTACCACAAAATGAGGCAAGCCTATGCAGCTGGGCTTGCAGCTCTCTGTGTTTTTGTTACCAATTGCATATCATCCTCAAACAAAACAGCATGTATTTTTGTGTCAGACAGGAAATAGGTGAATTACTCATACAGTTATTCAAATAATCAACACAGCTATTTAAAGAAAGAAGAAGCAGAGTGTGAGCCAAGACAGAGCTTTGGTGCACTCCTTAGGTTACTAGTAAGTTGTCAGTGAGTTCCCCATTAGATTACCAACATATCTTTGCAAACTTCTTTGTGTGCAGGTACATAACGATGTCTAATAGATCATATGGAACATCCAACCCCTTTAGTATTGCTCAGAGTTTCTCTCTGGAGACTATAATCAAATGCTGATTTCAAGTCCACAAAAGCCACCCAACCCAGTACTGCACCCGTCCTTTTTCTAAAGCCTGCCTGGAGATGACTAAGAATAATGGGGGTGATTTTAACCTTGGCGGACGGCGGAGGCCGTCCGCCAAGGTACCGCCGTGAAATGACCGCACCGCGGTCAAAAGACCGCAGCGGCCATTTAAACATTTCCGCTGGGCCGGCGGGCGCTCTCCGAAAGAGCGCCCGCCGGCCCAGCAGAAATGCCCCTGCAACGAGGACGCCGGCTCAGAATTGAGCCAGCGTAGTTGCAGGGGTGCGACGGGTGCAGTTGCACCCGTCGCGTATTTCAGTGTCTGCAAAGCAGACACTGAAATACTTTGCGGGGCCCTCTTACGGGGGCCCCTGCAGTGCCCATGCCATTGGCATGGGCACTGCAGGGGCCCCCAGGGGCCCGCGGCACCCCCTACTGCCATCCTGTTCATGGCGGGTTTCCCGCCATGAACTGGATGGCGGTAGGGGGTGTCTGAATCCCCCCATGGAGAATTCAATGGGGCAGCGGTAAACCGGCGTGAGACCGCCGGTTTACCCTTTCTGACCGCGGCTGAACCGCTGCGGTCAGAATGCCCTCGGGAGCACCGCCAGCCTGTTGGCGGTGCTCCCGTGGTCGGTGACCCTGGCGGTCACCGGCCGCCAGGGTCAGAATGACCCCCAATATTCTCGAATAGCCAATCTGAAAGTTTAAAGGTTTGTTTGCAAAAGATATTCTGAATTTAATTATTCAAGTTAAAGGGGCTGTAGTTATAAGGAGCATTGTAGAAGCCCTTCTTGTGGATTGGAATTATCTCTACTCTGTTCTATGAATTAGGAACTGGGGCACCAGCGGTTTATGACATTTGACAGTACATTAATAGATGGTACACTTACGGTGGGGTCTGAGTAATAAAAATCTGCCGGAATTTTGTATGATTCAGGGGCCTTTCGCAGTCTCTGAGCAGATTCCTACCTTGCGCCTCCCCAAGACTGTGTATGGCCACAACATACATTTAGTGTCTCCTACGACCTTGCAGACAGTTTCCTATTTTCATACAAATGTGTAGGTCAGTGTACAAGAAACGGTATATAAGTTGATGAGGGTTAAAAGGTGCAGGTGTCACACATTGCTCATTCTAGTAAGCATTATACATTGAGTGCAGGGTCACAAGAAACCCAAATTCAGGATTTAAGATCGTAGTTGGAATTGTCAGCACTGAGACTTACGGCCTAATTTAGATTTCAGCGGACCGGTTACTTCGTCACAACGATAATGGATCTCTTGTCACCTGAGATGCAAATCCCATAGGTAATAATGGAGTTTATATTTCGGCTTATGGGATATCCATCACCGTTGTGGCAGAGTAACAGGTCAGCAGAAATCTAAATCAGGCCCTTTATTAGTACTCAACCTTAGAATAATAACACATTGAGTAAAAAAACAACAAGGTTCTAATCCCATGCCCTTCGGGATACATAAAGCTCCTTGATGCTGGTTTGTAGCTCGTTGTGCTGTATTGGAAGGATTTCAACTTATGAACTACAAGTAACAGAAGAATCTCTGTTTCAAAAGCAGTAGTCCACCTGTCTACATAAAATACAAATGTGTGATCTGCATGTTAGACAATGTGCTTTGCAGCAGGCATAATACCCCTCTATGCTATTTTATGAGTGAAACCTGTGACTAGACAAAGCACAAAGATCTCCAGGGTGTGCATTAACCACTAGAGTTCGTTACCATTATTAATCTCCCCTGAATATTGCTGGACACAAAGATCTTTGCACCAGGTACTTTAACTGAATAGGGTATTTTAAAATGCAGCCTCTTTGTGGCAAATTAGGTAAGCCAGGACAGGTATCATCTATTTACAGCACTGATGCAAAGAAACAACTAGTTTGTAAGATGTCACCACACAAACAGAGGAGGAGGCTGTTGGAAAAAAAGAACAGCCAGATTCGCTGACTGATGTACAGTTGTGACGCTCAGTGAGTGAGCTCTAGCCAACCTGCATGAGATCTCAAAGCTAGCTTACCGCTTTTAACCAAAGGGAAGCACATGCAAGTGTGAAGTGCATGCAAACTAAAAAATAAAAATAAAATAAGCAAAGAAAAACAAAAGAAACCAGCCCACTCAGTACACTGCCACACCATTACGTTTGGGTAGGCCGACCATCTTTGCAGTAGGAATATGTTGTGCTGCCATGCCTCATTGTGTCAGCTCAGCTGCTGCTAGCACAAAAGGAATGGCCTGTAATTCTTTTTATCAGTGGTTACTGTCACAGAAGTTATTAAAGCTTTCACTACCATGAGAGGGGGTGCTGGTGAAAATGGACAATACCAAAGGCAGTGGGTTAAAACAATGCAAGTTTCTTGCAATTCATGGACACTGCCTTATCCATAAAGCTACAGTGGAACTAATTCTTAGGGGAATAAACACAAGTATTGTCAAATAAAATGCTTGTATAGAGGAAGATCAAAATAGTGGAAAAGCCGAAGCCCAATAAATATACAACATCAATTTATGAAAATAGAGTAAAATTTGATAAGTTGTATGACACCCAAACAACATACATCCAATTAGATATCCAATTTCAAAGGATTAGATAAAAATAGTGCTTTAAAGCACAAAGCACCAACTGTAACTATCTGGGTGAACTAGACCTGGACAAAGTCACAAGTTCAGGCTGACCGCAAAGGCGCATGGGCTGGATACAGTGGCCATGTTAAGCCAGCTGAACAAAGTACTTTAAATCCTTTTTGTGTAGCATTACACGATCCTGCATCAAGGAAGCATCATGCAGCAGCAGTTTCAAGGAGCTGTGGAGCTGCATTGCGAGGTCATGCTTTAAGTATGCATCTCACAGCAGCTGTTCTAAGGCATAGCGGGGCTCCCATACAAGGTCCTGAATTGAGAATGCATCAGGCATTGGGGTTCCGCACCAGAGCTGTGAGGCAATGCGTAGCACTGTGTTGGTTTTGCAAGGGCCACCGCTGGGCTTGTAGAGCACCTTCATGCCCACTTCCAAGGGTCCAGGACTAGGGTGGAACCACTTGAGGGGACACACAGAGTCCAACTGCAGGGTTCAGGATGGTTGGCACATTTTCTGGGATTGAGGTTCTGATCAGGAGGTCAGTCAACTAGCCCTTTGAGTCATTCTGGTGGTCTTGGGTTCAACCTGCAGAGTTGGGTCAGAGGGTCCATTATTTATACTTGGTGCTGACTTTGAAGTGGGAGAAGTTTCTAGAGCCCTCCCCCTACAGAGGTGTCTAGACCTTTCTGCCTCCCTGCCCTGGCCCCAGCTTGTCTGGCAGCACAAAAACAATAGTGCATAACCCTTTTGAGTGTGATGAGTCAGAGTCTTTGTGATATCCATGTTTGGTGGGTGGCAGCTCCGGCCCCTCATCAAGTGGGAGATTTCCCACCCTACAAACCCCTATTCCTCCTTTGTCTCACTGTCTGGGAGCAATACACAAAGACCAACTGCCACCTACACCTAGTCATGTCAACCAAGATACATGGTTTGATGGTTGGGACAAGAAAATGCTAACTTTCTAAAAGTGGCATTTTCTGAATAGTGACTTAAAATTCATTTTTACCATTAAAGATGGCTTTAAATTATAACTCTTTAGAGGCAAAACTTGACATGCCTACCTACTCCCAATTGAAAGTTATCACTTATTAAATGTGATTAGGTAACCCAATGTCATCCTAAGGGAGAGGCAGGCTTTGCACTAGGGAAAAAAAGCTAAGAGTTTTTCACTACCATGACTTGCAAACATGAAAAGTAGGAGTCCAACTTTCTAAATACACTGCACCCTGCTCTATGGGATTCTTAGGGCATACCCTAGGTGTGCCGTGTATTAAAAAGGAAGGTTTAGGACTAGAAGTAGGTTTATTTTTTTGGGTCAAAGTGGCAGTTTAATAACGACACACACAGGCTGCAATGGCAGACCTGAGACATGTCTAAAAAGGCCAGTTAAGTGGGTGGGCACAGTAAGTGCTGCAGGCCCAATAGTATCATTTAATTTACAGACCCTGGGTACAGGTAGTACCACTTAACTAGGGAGAAAATCAAATGTGCTGATTGTGTGGAAGCCAGTGTTAACATGTTTTACGAAGAGAGCACAAACACTTTAGAACTGATTAGCAGTGATAAAGTATAAAGAGTCCTAAGGCCAGCAGAATTGAAGTCAGCAAAACAGGAGGATTCAAAGCAAAAAGTTGGAGAAAAACCATAAAAGGGTGTCAGGTCCAAAGCCACCCACCCGGTGTCTTACAGAGTTACAGCAGGGACTCTTCTGGGCACCTTGGCATCTCAGAAGGAAAAACGCACATGTTCATGTGGACCTCAAAGGGGACATTTGCAGGATTTTCAAAACCTTGTATTTTTCCTTTGCTCTAATGGTTGGTGGCCTTTTCAGTGGTGGAGGATGTTGTCTGCATCAAGGGACCAAATTATGGCTTGGTTGCCTATACCGTCTCTCTGGGGGTGCTGGAGGGAATGGACCGCTAGCATAAGTGAATAGAGCATGGGTTCACATAGGAGCAAACTTCTTTGCGCTCAGGTGGAGCCCATATTAGACCTGGAAGGGGTTCTTTGCCATGTGGACCAAATGTAAAGGCAAACCACGAGTTCACAAAAATGTTTTTAATGCATAGGGAAGTAATGGGTTGTAGTTAACTCGATGTGTTTCTCGCTATGTATTTGGGCAATTAATTTTGTGACAATCCAGTAAATAACTATGTTTTGGTGTGATAATATTTTGATGAGATATGTTTTTGCTAATAAAAACGACTTGAGATGATAGTCTCAAGCTAAAAACAACAATGTGGTCTCTGGCTGTGATTTGATGGAAGTGAGGGGTGAGGAGCTCTATCATTTCTGAGGCAATCTGAGGCTCCTGTCCCCCTCTATGTTAGCCAAAGGCTGAAGTGTGTTGTCCCAATGCCCCATGATATATGCTGTAGTCTTCAGAAGAAACATGTGAATAACCTAATAACCGACCAAAGAATGAAAAGGGGTGGCAATGTATTTTGGATATACTTTTAGTAAAATGACATGGTCTTGGCTAACGCCAGACCTAAAAGATGACTGAGAAACAGAACTGCGTGCACCCAGAAAATCTTTGTTCATTTCATGTTTAAATACAATGGGATCTCTACCTTGATGTTGCCGTTGTTCAAATTTTACTCAATAAGCACTTCTTATTAATGTTCTGATCCTTAAATGAGAATGGAGAGACTTGTAGAATGCTACATGCACTTAGGGGGTTATTCTAACTTTGGAGGAGGTGTTAATCCGTCCCAAAAGTGACGGAAAAGTGACGGATTTACCACCAGCCGTATTACGAGTCCATTATATCCTATGGAACTCGTAATACGGCTGGTGGTATATCCGTCACTTTACCGTCACTTTTGGGACGGATTAACACTCCTCCAAAGTTAGAATAACCCCCTTAGTGTGTCGGTTTCAAGCGCATGGTAACTTCACAGAGGAGGAGCTGCTCCCTGGCAGTACAGATGCATAGATGTGCACTAGTTATAGGGCCTGATTCTGACTATGGCGGACGGCGGAGGCCGTCCGCCATAGTCCCGCAGCCAAATGACCGCACCGCGGTCAAAAGACCGCAGCGGCCATTCACACATTTCCTCTGGGCCGGCGGGCGCTCTCCAAAAGAGCGCCCGCCGGCCCAGAGGAAATGCCCCTGCAACGAGGACGCCGGCTCAGAATTGAGCCGGCGTAGTTGCAGGGGTGCGACGGGTGCAGTTGCACCCATCGTGTATTTCAGTGTCTGCAAAGCAGACACTGAAATACTTTTTGGGGCCCTCTTACGGGGGCCCCTGCAGTGCCCATTCCATTGGCATGGGCACTGCAGGGGCCCCCAGGGGCCCCGCGGCACCCCCTACCGCCATCCTGTTCATGGCGGGTTTCCCGCCATGAACAGGATGGCGGTAGGGGGTGTCTGAATCCTCATGGCGGCGGAGCGCGCTCCGCCGCCATGGAGGATTCCCCCGAGCAGCGGAAAGTCAGCGGGAGACCGCCGACTTTCCGCTTCTGACCGCGGCTGAACCGCCGCGGTCAGAATGCTCGTGGGAGCACCGCCAGCCTGTTGGCGGTGCTCCCGTGGTCGGTGGCCCTGGCGGCCACCGGCTGCCAGGGTCAGAATGACCCCCATAGTGTTTAAATTCATTACGATCAACAGCGTCCTACCCCCATTATTTAAATGCATTCACATCAAGACTTCATAATATGTTAAGACTCATCTGATGAACTCAAAAGAACGAGAAACCTGGGTCAAGAGACTGCTTGAATGAATAATGCATTTTAACAATGAATTGGAAGTTTGAAGACTATATTAAAAATAAAAAATATGAAGAAGTGGTTTAAAGAAGGGCAACTCTTGTACAGCCCCACAGAAGGAACACACCGGTAAGATATTATAGTCGAAGCCACAACTCTGCCTATTAACTGAATCCAGTGCTTCTGGGGCCTGGCAGCTTTGCAGCGGGAAGCCGCTCTCTTGAAGAACACCCATGCTGGCATTATGTATTCCTATTTTCATCTGCATTCATTCCATCGCTGCTTATTAAGGTTTTGCTCTTCTGATGAGCTCAGAATAAGCAAAGCACTGTCAGGAGATTGCTTTATGGTTAATGTGCTCCTTAGCATCCCAAATCATTGTAATTTCAATGTAATAATTTCAGCAATGGGAGACATGACTTAAAGAAGGGCCCTTTTGCTCAGCATTCACAAATGCATGTGTTGATTTGTCTAAGTGGGCTTCCAACTCCGTGGGGCAGATTTATCAACAGTGTGCGACTGTGGAGAGTCAGAAAAAGTAAGACAAACTGGTGCAAAGCGATGTTAAAGTATTTAATTTCCATTACAAAACTTTATTTTCTAAGGAAAGTACATAGTCATAAAAGTAATGCACGTAGCACTATTGCATAGTGCAGAAGGGGGCACCCTTTGGGTGGCAAATGGGCGTTCCCACACTACCACCAATGGTTTTTGAAACAATACCCTATACCCCAACAATAGAAGGCAGGGTTTTGGCCTAAATAAAAGCTCTTCAAGGCACTGCACTGTACAGAGCACAGCCAATTTATGAAAAGTTTTAAATTGCCTTGGCATACTTTTTGCCCCGGAATATTACACTACTGGTACAATACCTATACTAAATAGCAATCACACCTGTGCACTACGGTGCAAATGTGTATGTGTGTGGCACTAGACAGCGTAGTTGTGCTCCAGTGTCGCGGAAGACAACAACAGCACCATCCCTTAGCATATGCAAACTTTAAGCCCTGTAAGAGAGTAAACATAAAGTTTCAGATGATGGATAGGTATGGCAACTATAGGCCATCTGGAAAGCTGACTGGCTGTTGTTTCTGAGGGAGATCAAGTATGAAGTGGGCCAACATCAGCAGAGGAAAGGGCATAAAAGGAGCAGTACAAGTGAATCTTCGGGCTTTTTCTAATTTTCAGAAGTCTGTTTTTTTTACAAAAAGTCTCAGTCATGGATGGTCTTAGCCACGGAGGGGTCCCAGAGGCAGATGCCCGATTGGAAAAGTGAGATTTTCTCCACATCCTTTTAGCTTAGTAGAATGAACAACCAGGAGGTTTGCAGAGTCGACTGTAAATGCTCTGGAGCCTGTGTTCATCTTGATCTGGACCCGTCATGTTTCCTAATTTTAAAACATGTATATTCATCAGCACCATATATCAGTATGTTTTAGCATCTTAGAATAGTTAATATCAATACAGTCCAAGAGAAGTCCCTTGAAAAGAAGACTGAGGAGGTAGATATCATTCTGCAGACAAACACATGAGTTTATCCACTGATGCTGCAGGAGAGGAACAGAGTGCCTGTGGTGTGCGAATAAAAAGAGAAACTGAAAAAGCAAGAGAGGAAAGCAACAAGGAAGAGAGCCTGGAGCTGCATGGGGGGATATAAGCAATGAGTTAATATGTTGTGAAAGATAAGCAGTGCATACCTAAGGATATAAAGATATTCCTCAGACCAGAAAAAGTCAAGAAAGTGAGAAAAAGCCTTGGAGCGAGAAAGTGACAAAGCTAGTACAATAACGCAAGTTTCTTGTAATACAGCTGTATTGAAAAGCTACAATGATGGCACTGACATTACGTTTTATCTCAGCCAGTAAGCTATTGTTACATTCCTGGACTGTTGATGATGTTCACTTGCTGGAGAGAGTAGAGGGGTGGTAAATATTTTTCATGATCCATAGAGGGCTTTTTTAACTTCATTTATTGAAATAAATCAGAATGATACAAGCTGAGAGCACATAGTAACTATATGCATAAAAACATAAAGCACAACCACAAGTAAGAAGATAAAAAGAGCATCACTATAAACTTCCTGGAGAGCCAAGGGTTCCAGGCAGGTTGAAGGCCCAACAGGTGGGACCTGCACAAATGTCAACTTGGTTCATCGGGGTCCAGGAAGAAGATGAGAAAGGACCCACGTATCCCTTGGACAACCAGAGTGGGGAAGTGGTCAATAGGGCAGTGGGCCGGGATGGGGAAAGGGGGGTACGGGGGAAAGTGATATAGGTTACTGGAATGGCAGTCCATCAGGGCACCAAGCCAAAAAGGGTTTTTATCCATCGTGCACTATACATTGGCTCAGATTTTTATGGTGACTATTGTGATATGCTGTTTGGTATGCCCCAAAAAACTGTGCATTTGTGAACTTTTCCATAGTGCTTGATATCCTTAACAGAGCACTATTATGGAATAAAATGCTCCGGTCGGGAGTACCAAATAGGTTGGTACAAGAAATCAATGAGCTATATTGGGGATCCTAGGGAAGAAATGAGTGTTGTCAGGTAATATCACATTCAAAAGAGCATGGTATGTGTACTTGTCTCCCTTTTCTGTGATAGTTATTTTAACCTGGCTAGGGATGTGTGCTGTAATACACTTCCTCCGAAGTTGAGGAGGGAACACATTTGGTCTGTCTTTTATCCCAGCACTATGGTGACCGTGGTCCTAGATAGGACGTTGATGGTCATAAACTGTCTGGAATACTGCACCTGCAAAAATAACATAACAGTTTACTTGCAGAAAACTTTGTGTCAAGGGTGAAAGAAAATTGGAAACTCAGGCCCAGATTGACAAATAAATAATGCAACACAGATAGTGAAGTTGTTGCTCTGAGTTGCATGAACATGAAATAGCAGAACAGAGTCTAATCTTGAAGGATGTGGCAGTGTTCGATTCTCTCCATAGTGTGATAACCTTTCAGCAGCAATGCACCAATGAAGACACCCTTGGACCATAGTGTAAGGGTGTCTGTGTTGTATAGTAATAAACTATGTTTATTATCCTTTTCTTTGAAAGGGGCAGGGCCACGGGGGTGACATGCACTGAGGGGGAGTGTACAGCAGTCCCCCTCACTGTGCATGTATGTTTGGCCGGCTGTCTCAGGCCGGCCAAACACACATGGTCAGTAGGCTCTCTGAAGCCCGGCAACTGGGAGCACCCTGGTTGGGTGCTCCCAGCCAATCCTGGATTGGCTGATCTGGGAGCCTGTGCCTGCAGCATCCAGACATAGGCGAGGAGCGGATAGGCTCGGCGCGGGAGCAGAGGTACTTTTTTATTTTATTTTATTGTATTTTATAATGAATTCCTCCTGTGCCCCCTCACTCATCCCACCCGTCGCTACCTGCCCCCAGGAATCCCTGCGAGCCGCGACTGACATATGGGCAGAAATATCTGGGCAGAAATTGTTTTTTATGGCGCTCTCAGGATTTGGCTCAGGTAGAGACTCCTATATGTAGGAATGTGCTTGGCTTAAGGAATTCATTAGAGGCTATTAGATAAGAACTGACCATTAGTTCGTTTGTACTTGGCAATAGGGAATTTTCTTAACTGGACAATTCAAGCTTTATGTGTTGTCCCAGACTCAGTATTAATACTTATAACAGAAGAACAAAAGAAAATATGTGGAAGGCTTTGAGAATAGAACAGGGGATCAAACCTTTTCAATAATAAGAGCTACTTATGTTCAATGAGAATCATCATGAGCTATTCATATTTTTAGTGTTGTAACAGCGACCACATCAGACATGCTACATTAGTGCCCATGCTACATGGGATTACCAGCAGTAATGACCTCAGTGCCTCAAGCAAGGCTGCCAGCAGTAGTGTAAAAAGCTTTAACAATTTGCAAAACCACCATATTGGTAATACATATCACTCATAGCTGCAGTGCCTTTGCTATAAAGGTAATGATATTAGTAATACGTTTTCCCAATACCCCATGATTTATCACTCAAATATCAGCTTTAAATATATTTTGGAAACTCATTTTTTTTTTAATTAAATGATAGGTGTTAGAAATGGGGTCTTTGGTTGACAGTCAGGTTACCCCCTGTTCAAGCAAGGACCCTCACTCTAGTCAGGGTAAAAGGAATCACCCTCAGCTAACCCCTGCTTACCCCCTTGGTAGCTTGGCAGAGCAGTAGGCTTAACTTCAGAGTGCTAGGTGTAAAGTATTTGTACCAACACACACAGTAACTTAATGACAACACTACAAAATGACACAACACCAGTTTAGAAAAACAGGAAATATTTATCTAAACTAAACAAGACCAAAACGACAAACATCCGACATACACAAGTCAAGTTATGAATTTTTAAAGATTAAACTCAAAAATAGCGCTTAGAAACAAAAATGCTTCGATGAGATGTTAACACAGCATCGTGACGGAGTCGTTCCCAACAAGCCATCACCAGCGGCGCCGGACACGGAGTCGTGTAGACCCCCAAGTACAGTACCTTTGGTGAAGAGTGAAAACAAGCCGATGCGCGAAGTCGGGGATCGCGGCGACTGTGCGAAACGTTGAATCCACGCACTTCGAGCGGGGTCGGTCATGACGTGGTGCAGCGACTTCTACGGAGTCGCGGATTTCAGTGGGGCTGCAGCCACGTCGGGCCTGCGAAGAGCGTTGCGTTCCCGCGAGGGTCACGGCGTCGGGTGCAGGTGGCGTAACCGGATTCAGCAGCGGCGTCGGTCCGGAGTCGTCCGAAGTCGGTTTCCTTGGATTTCCACCAGCTTTCCTTTCAAGGGCCCAGGGACTGGATAGGGCACCACTTGTCAGAGCAGGAGTCTCTCCAGAGACTCCAGGTGCTGGCAGAGAGAAGTCTTTGCTGTCCCTGAGACTTCAAACAACAGGAGGCAAGCTCTAACTCAAGCCCTTGGAGATTTTGTCACAAGATGGAAGGCACACAAAGTCCAGTCTTTGCCATCTTATTCTGGCAGAAGCAGCACTGCAGGAAAGCTCCACAAAGCACAGTCACAGGAAGGGCAGCACTTCTTCCTCAGTTATCAGCTCTTCTCCAGGCAGAGGTTCCTCTTGGTTCCAGAAGTGTTTCTAAAGTCTGTAGATTTGGGTGCCCTTCTTATACCCATTTTAGTCTTTGAAGTCACCTTTCTTCAAAGGGGACTCACACCTACTTTCAGAGGAGAGTGACCACTCCACCCCTCCCTCCTAGCAGAGATGGCTAATCAGGAAATGCAGGTTACACCCCAGCTCCCTTTGTGTCACTGTCTAGTGTGAGATGAAAAACAACCCAACTGTCAAACTGACCCAGACAGGGAATCCACAAACAAGGCAGAGTCACAGAATGGTTTAAGCAAGAAAATGCTCACTTTCTAAAAAGTGGCATTTTCAAACGCACAATCTCAAAATCAACTTTACTAAAAGATGTACTTTTAAATTGTGAGTTCAGGGACCCCAAACTCCACATGTCCATCTACTCTCTAGGGGAATCTACGCTTTAATCATATTTAAAGGTAGCCCCCATATTATCCTATGAGAGAGACAGGCCTTGCAACAGTGAAAAACGAAGTTGGCAGTATTTCACTGTCAGGACATATAAACAACATTACTATATGTCCTACCTTATCCATACACTGCACCCTGCCCTTGGGGCTACCTAGGGCCTACCTTAGGGGTGCCTTACATGTAAGAAAAGGGAAGGTTTAGGCCTGGCAAGTGGGCACACTTGCCAAGTCAAATTTACAGTGTACAAAAACACACACAGACACTGCAGTGGCAGGTCTGAGACATGATTACAGGGTTACTTGTGTGGGTGGCACAACCAGTGCTGCAGGCCCAATAGTAACATTTGATTTACAGGCCCTGGGCACCTCTAGTGCACTTTACTAGGGACTTAACAGTAAAACAAATATGCCAATCATGGAGAACCAATTACGTACACATTTTAAACAGGAGCACTTGCACTTTAGCACTGGTTAGCAGTGGTAAAGTGCCCAGAGTAACAAAAACAGTAAAATCAGAGTCCAGCACACATCAACAACCTGGGGAACAGAGGCAAAAAGTTAAGGGAGACCACGCCAAGGATGAAAAGTCTAACACGTGTCCCCCCCAGCTAAAAGTGGGGAGCAACTACCCAACCTCATGGGAGTTCTCATCACTAAGGCGGAAGAACCTGGACAGACCATCAGCATTGGCGTGCTCTGTACCAGGACGGTGTTCCACCGTAAAGTCCATCCCCTGTAGGGAAATGGACCACCTCAACAGTTTTGGCTTCTCACCCCTCATCTGCATTAACCATATGAGGGGCCTGTGGTCGGTCTGAACTCAGAAGTGAGTCCCAAACCAGTAGGGTCTTAGCTTCTTCAGTGCCCAGACCACAGCAAACGCTTCACGTTCTATGGCACTCCACCTACGTTCCATGGGTAGTAACCTTTTGCTAAGGAAGGCTACGGGTTGATCTAGGCCCTCTTCATTAAGCTGTGAGAGTACTGCTCCAATACCATGCTCTGAGGCGTCTGTTTGCACAACAAACTCCTTGGAGTAGTCAGGTGCCTTCAGCACAGGTGCTGTGCACATGGCTGCCTTCAGGGCATCAAAAGCGCTCTGGCAAGCCTCTGTTCAGATCACTTTCTTGGGTTGCTTCTTAGAAGTCAACTCAGTTAAGGGGGTAACAATGGTACCATATCCCTTAACAAACCTCCTGTAATATCCTGTGAGACCTAAAAAGGCTCTCACTTCAGTCTGGGTCTTGGGAGGCTCCCAAGCCAGAATCGTGTCAATCTTAGGCTGTAGGGCTGCCACCTGGCCACTCCCCATCTGGTGTCCTAAGTACACCACAGAACCCTGCCCTATTTGGCACTTGCTCGCCTTAATAGTGAGGCCTGCCTTCTGCAGGGCCTCTAACACTCTCCAGAGGTGTTGCAGATGTTCCTCCCATGTGGAACTAAACACAGCAATGTCATCCAGGTAGGCGGCACTGAACTCATCCAGTCCTGCCAACACCTGGTTGACCAACCTCTGAAAGGTGGCATGGGCATTCTTCATCCCAAAAGGGCATCACGTTGAAGTGGAAGTGCCCATCTGGGGTAGAGAATGCTGACCTCTCCTTTGCCCCCTCAGTTAAGGCAATCTGCCAGTACCCAGATGTTAAATCAAACGTACTGAGGTACTTGGCAGCTCCTAACCGATCAATGAGCTCCTCAGCTCGGGGGATGGGGTGTGCGTCAGTCTTGCTGACTGCATTGAGACCCCGGTAGTCCACACAGAACCTAAGTTCTGGGGTGGCACCAGGAGCAGCAGCCTTTGGGACCAATACCTCTGGGCTGGCCCAAGGACTGCTGGAGTGCTCAATAACCCCTAGGGTTAACATTTTGGAGACTTCCTCCTTAATGCAAGCCCTGACCCTGTCAGTCACCCTGTAAACCTTATGTTTAACAGGTGTACTGTACCCAGTGTCCACATCATGTGTGCACAGGTGTGTGACTCCTGGGATCAGGGAAAACAGCGAAGCGAACTGTCCCAACACGTGGCGACAGTCCCTCTGCTGTTCCTCAGTCAGGGAGGGGGAGAGGATCACTCCCTCCACAGACCCATCTTTCTCCCCTGCAGACAGGAGGTCAGGAAGAGGCTCACTCTCTTCCTCCACCCCGTCATCTGTCGCTAGGAGCATGGATAGCTCAGTTCGCTCAAAGTGTGGTTTGAGGCGGTTGACATGTAGGACCCTCAAAGGGTTCCTGGGGGATTGCAAGTCTACCAGATAGGTGACCTCGCTCTTTCTTTCCACCACCTCAAAAGGCCCAGTCCATTTATCTTGGAGAGCCCTAGGCTCCACTGGTGCCATGACCCACACTTTTTGTCCAGGCTGAAACTCAACCAGAGTGGCATTCTGGTCGTACCACCGTTTCATATCCTCCTGGCTTGCTTCCAGGTTCTCCTGAGCGAGACTCCTGAAGCGGGCAGTCTGGTTTCTTAGTGCCAGCATGTAGCTAAATACATCCTGGGGTGGTTTACTAGGAGCTTTCTCCAAAGCTTCCTTCACCAGACTGAGCGGTCCCCTCACAGGGTGGCCATAGATGAGCTCAAAGAGGCTAAAGCCAAGTCCCTTTTGAGGCATCTCCCTGTAAGCGAACAGAAGGCATGGCAAGAGTACGTCCCACTTACGCCTCAAGGGCTCTGACAGGCCCTGGATTATGCCTTTCAAGGTGCGGTTGAATCTCTCAACCAGACCATTACTTTGGGGGTGGTAAGGTGTGGTGAACTTGTACGTTACCCCACACACCTTCCACAGAGACTTCATATAAGTGGATATGAAGTTTGTACCTCTATCAGATACCACTTCCTTGGGGAACCCCATGCGGGTAAAAACTCCCATCAAGGCACGTCCCACCACGGGGCAGTGACCGTCCTTAGAGGAATGGCTTCTGGGTACCGAGTGGCATGGTCCACCAAGACCAGGATGAACCTGTTGCCCATGGCTGTCTTGGGATCCAGAGGCCCCACAATGTCAATTCCTACCCTTTCAAAAGGAGTACTGACTACAGGTAAAGGTTGGAGGGGAGCTTTGCATTTCCCCCCACTCTTGCCACTTGCCTGACAAGTCTGACAAGACCTACAATAAGCAGCTGACTGCTTGTGCATCAAGGGTCAGTAAAAGAGGGAGACAAGCCTCTTATAGGTCTTGTCCTGCCCTAGATCTCCTGCCAAAGGCATATCACGAGCCAAACCCAGTGGGAAGGCCCTGAAGCACTGGGGTACCACCAGTATACGAGCTGACCCAGGCTCAGGAATCTTAGGCTCACTATACATATAGTATAATATATCAGGTGAGTACCTGACGCCTCGCCAGCCGCCTGGGCTGCAGCCTGCTGCCGCAGCCCCTCAAGAGTAGGGCACTTCTTCTGCGCTGTGCAGAATGCTTCCCTCGTTGGTCCCCCTTCCTGCTGCCACTGTGACAGCTCAGGGACCTCCCCCAGTTCAGCCATCTGCTCCCCTGTAGGTTCCGGGGCGTCACCCTCAGGCTCTGCCTCCTCCCGGACCGTGGGAACCTCGGGCCGGTTTCCCGCACCCCCTGCCCTTCCTCTTCTTGGCGGTCCTCTGGGCCACTGTTTCGGGCTCCAGGGGCTCTTGACTACCCTGATTGGCTGCCATAGACCGGGTGGATACGCATACCCACCCAGGCAGACCCAACATCTCTAAGTGAGACCTGTGTTCCACCTCCTTCCAAGGGGAATCCTCCAGGTCGTTACCTGGCAAACAATCAACAGGCATGGTTGGACTCACAGCTACTTTCCAGGAACCTGAGACCCCCCCCCCATTCAAGGAGAACCCGCGCCACTCTGCAGAGGCGCTCATAGTTGTCTACTGCAACTACTTGGTGAAGTATCCGGGGATCAATCTGCTCTTCAGACACCAGGTGACTCCTCACTGTAGACACACTGGCTCCTGTGTCTCTCAGAGCCTCTACCCTCTGTCCATTGATGGTCACCCATTGCCTGTACTTCTTAGTGTTATCAGGCACTAGGTTTCTCTGGACCATCTCACTGTCCCCTAGTGAGAGAAGGGTCATTTCTGCTGGTTCCCACCCACCTGAAACCAACTCCTCCCCAAGCGCTACACTGGCCAAACCCTGGGACGGTGCACCAGTGGATGCCGGTGTACTTTTGGGGCATTTGGGGTCTCCCCTCACATGACCCACCTGGTCACATGCATAACACTCACGTAGGGGACCACCTGCCACTGGCTTCCCTTCGGACAACCATGGCTTCTTTTCACTGGGGGGTTGGGAATCCTTACCCTGGGAATCAGTTTGGGGCCCTTTAGAGAACTCCACCTGTCTGCCCTTACCACCCCCTTTCTTCTGAGAGGGACCCTGCCCACCCTTGGTGTGGTCTCCCCCATACCTCTTCTGGACCCTGGTGCTCTCCCAGCGGTCTGCTTCCTGCGCAAGCTTTCTGGGGTCAGTCAGCTTGCTTTCAATGAGGTGCTGGCGCAGCTCTGGAAAACATAAACTGTACAAGTGCTCCCAAGCAATTAAATTGTAAAGCCCCTCATACGTGTTTACCTTACTGCCCTTCACCCAACCATCCAGTGACCTGCAAAAAGAATCAACACATTCCAACCATGTTTGGGATTCCTTTCTCTTGTAGGATCTAAACTTCTCCTTGTACTGCTCAGGGGTGAGACCATACCTGGTGAGTAAGGCCTCCTTCATGACAGGGTAGGTGAGATCCTGAGCATCCCCTAAGGCTGTCAGTGTGTCCCTCCCCTCTACCTCAAAATGCTTCCACAGGGCTGCCCCCCAATGAGCTTCAGGGACCAGGTTCATGTGGAGAGCTGACTCATAACCCTTGAACCACAAGTAGATATCATCCTCCCTCTAATAATCCCTCACAAGGTCTTTTGGGATGTGTACCTTTCTCTCAGGCTGCACTGTAGGATTGCTGCCACCATCTCTACTGGACTGGCTTCTATGATCCATTTCTCTCAAGCTAAGCTCATGAGCCATCGCTAACTTCCTCTCCTCAAGTGCTAGCCTCCTCTGCTCCAATTGGTACTCCCTTTCTGCCTATCTGTCTGTCCTGTAACTCCTCAGGTGTCAGACACTTGGATGAGACACTGCTACCTGCCCTGGAGACCTTCTCCCTGGACATAACAGGCCCACCCACAATACCATTGTGTACTGAACACTCTTCTTCATCCTCCTCATCTCCCTCATCCTCTGTGTGCCCTACAGTGCTCTTGGCTGTCACCCAGGCCCTCAGTGCCTTTTGCAGCTCCTCCTTCCTGGATGAGCTCTTAATGGGACAGTCAAAACTTTTACAGAACTGCTTCAACTGAGCTTTGGTATAACTCTCCAATTTCTCAAGGTCAAAGTCAGCTCCAACTGATGCATCTCCAGCATGGGACATGATGAAGATTCAAAAACAAGTGTAAAGTTCCAAAGGCAGAAAAACAAGTTCCCAAAGGAAGTTCCAAAGAAAGTCAATCAAGGAATCAGCGAGAAAAAAATGAATGCAGAGCAAAAACAGTCTAAATAGAAAAAAAACAAAAATCACAAGACTAGTAGTATGTGGTCACGTAGTGGTCTGAACTCAAACAGTAGTGTACACTTAATTACTGTATGTCAAGTACAAATACAAGTCCAAATCCCAACCGCTGATCACCAATGTTAGAAATTGGGTCTTTGGTTGACAGTCAGGTTACCCCCTGTTCAAGCAAGGACCCTCACTCTAGTCAGGGTAAAAGAGAATCAACCTCAGCTAACCCC